>NC_080405.1:19724166-22330000 GCF_030265065.1 Corythoichthys intestinalis
CGCATGTGTAATACTTGAACGGGCTCAAAGGACAAAGGCAGTCTGAACGGGTACGCCAAAAAACAGATAAGACACAAAATCGGAATTGTGCAATAAGACATGCGGTGTGAACCTAGCCTTTGACTCCTTAGAAAAAAAACCTTAAATTAGTACTCCTACAGATTTGCAATCCTGTTACTGTGATTATACCAAATATTGTAAATATCAAATAAACCACGTCATAAATTTTTCATCATTGAGCTGTCAGATAAACTAATCAATCTCCTACCAGGTTTACATATTATTGAAGATTTTGTAGTATATAGTTAGAAAAGTGAAGGCCTATTTTTTCCGAATTTTGATGCCAATATGTCCTCAAATTGTGGAACAACCCAAAACTTCTCTTGTTCCCTAGCGGTGACTCACGTCCTACCTGGTAGAATGCTCGAAGGTGTCGATTTAAAATGGAAAAGTTCTGTATTCTCTGCATGTAGTCATCTGTATCACTGTCGTACAACCTCTCCACCCTTGGATTGGGGTCTCTGGGAAACACAGACGCAAGCGTCACATAGACATGGAAGTGTATTTACTGCAGCTTGATCAAACAGCGCGGCCACAATTCCCCCCAGATAGAGAAAAAAATCTGTATGTAGTGGTGGAGTTCTGTAGCCGGTGAATAAAATTTTAATGAGCCCTCCACGCTGCCAGTGAGAATCCTCATGCAATTAGCTGTTGAAATAACTGAGGTTAAGTCAGGCCAAATTAATCAGCCTTCTGCCCAACCGCTGACCGAAAATCCCGTCTTGTCAATTGTGAGAGATACGGCTCGAATGTGGTTAAAAATGAACACGATGAGGTCGAATTCAGCGGAGATGACTAACAGGGCGCAGTATATGCAGAACTCATTTCATGTTTCACTGGATATTTGTGGCAAATATGAATGGAACCCACATTGATGCCATTTATCAAAGTGACTGTAGAACAATGCAAGCATTAGGAATGTGAGTGTGATAAATGTTATGTTAAGATCATGCAAGACAATAAAAGTAATTTTAATTCGAATGATGCTTCATAGATTCAATTTCATGTGTTCATATTGCATTAGTGCAGCAATTTTTCTTATCTCATTGCAATGTTACCCTTGTTAACCTTTAAGAGATGAATACGTTCACTCTTTTCATCAGATTAGCACCAAATCATGTATACTGTCTACTTTCTGCATCACTTATAATCATTCTTTGGACTGACTTCGAGCTGACAGGTGATCACAGAGCACATATAGACAAACAACTATTTCCACGCACATTCACTCTGATACTGTAGATTCAAATTTCGAACTGAACAGATCTGTGAGGCAGTCATGCTAACCATCTGTCCACTATTCTGAATCATCATATATTAACGTGACAGTAATTAGTTGTAAACAAGACTTACATGATCCTCATGACCTCATTGAGGAAAATCCCATTCGTAAGTCTGAGGTAGCAGTCTCGGGAATTATGGGACACCGGGTTTACTTCAATATACTGGCTGTAGAGTGGGTAACTGTTCTCCATCTCCACCATCTTCTCAAAAAGCTGAACCTATAAAAAAATAATAATAATAAACACTACTATGTATGTAAATACACATCATTCACATTTCAGCATATAATTACAAAAAAGGAATTCCCATGTTATCATATTTGACGTTTGACTAGGCCCCAGGAAGAAAAGAAAAAAACTTTTTGGAGCAATTTCAACCATTTGAACTTGTATAACTTATATATACTGTATATATTAGGGGTGTCAAACGATTAAAAATTTTAATCAAGTTAATTACAGCTTAAAAATTAATTAATCGTAATTAATCGCAATTAATCGCAATTCAAACCATCTATAAAATACGCCATATTTTTCTGTAAATTATTGTTGGAATGAAAAGATAAGACACAAGATGGATATACCTGTATACATTCAACATACGGTACATAAGTACTGTATTCTTTTTATGATAACAATAAATCAACAAGATGGCATTACCATTATTAACATTCTGTTAAAGCGATCCATGGACAGAAAGACTTGTAGTTCTTAAAAGACAAGTTATAGAAATTTTATATCAAAACCCCTCTTCATATTTTCGTTTTAATAAAATTTGTAAAATTTTCAATCAAAAAATAAACTAGTAGCCCGCTATTGTTGATGTCAATAATTACTTACACAATGCTCATGGGTGCTGAAGCCTATAAAATCAGTCGCACCCAAGCACCAGCAGAGGGCGGCAAAACTCTGAATAACACAACAAGTACACCTTTCACTGTGCTCTCAATTTAATCTGTTTGAGCGGGGCATTTGTGCGTTAATTGCGTCAAATATTTTAAGGGGATTAATTTTAAAAATTAATTACCGCTCGTTAATGCGATAATTTTGACAGCCCTAATATATATATATATATATATATATATATATATATATATATATATATATATATATATATGTGTGTGTGTGTGTGTGTGTGTGTGTATATATATATATATATGTGTGTGTGTGTGTGTGTGTATATATATATATATATATATATATGTGTGTGTGTGTGTGTGTGTGTGTATATGTACACATTTTATTTTTTTATTTTTATTTTTTTTTTATTCCTGAAAATGTACCAAAAACAACAGAAATTGCTCCAAAGTTAACATGGAGAGACCCGGATTTGATCCTAAACCAACAGAAATTGACCCAAAATCAAGAGGAAGTAACACAGCAATGTCAACAGGAAGTGCCCCAAAATCATACACGGAGATTAATGGGGGGCCGGGTATAGCCCCCCCTGTTGGCCGAAATTGTCATTGTATGCAACTGACTTTCCAATACATGGATTTAAAATTAAGACTTTACTGGTAAATGAATATATAAAAGTTGCAAAGCAATAAAACAAACAAAAAAAATGAATTAAACGAACGAAAAAAAAAAATTTATAATGAGTCAAAATCTTCGAACAGATTATGTGACTAGCACCTTAAAGATGTTCATTTACTTTGCTTAGCCAAAACCACCAAAGGACAGAAGAAACAATATGGATATACGTAGAGTTTTATGTAGCCTAAGCTTTCAAAAGCGACAACTACTGAGCAAGAACCAAGGATTGAAGATATGGACCATGAAATGCGTTTCAGTATGTCCACTAAAGATGTACCATATTCAAAGGTGTGAGTGACTGGAAAAACATTGAATTCTCCCTGGAACGCAAAAATCGGTGTCTACTTCTCCACAGAAAAACAAGCACGCTCATACACGCACGCACACACGCACATAACTGTATTTACGAGCATGGGCTAAGCTACTAACCGAGCATATATCTTGTAAGTTAATTTTATTGCTGACAGCGCGTTTCGGGGTCAACATGTCCACCCCCCCACCCCCGCCACAAAAGTCAAACTTCGCCTATGCCCAAAATCCAAATTTCACCAGCTAGCATAAAAATATTCCCACATAATCTAACGCAGTTTCTCCATTTCTAACCGTATGTTTAAGATGATTTACAGCCATCGTGTCAGATGTCTATACAAACAAATAATATGAATAGCATATACATAAACAACTGAGGCATTTGTGAATTAAATTGTGGAAGAACAATTGAAATCTGAATTATATTATAGATTAATAAAATCATGGGACCAGGGTTTAAAAAAAACATGGTTTTGGTCCTGATGGGCCTCAGTCAGCAATCAGTGAATGACTCCTGAGTGTGACAACAATAGAGACGGGGAGCCTTTTCACACAAACTGCCACACAGAAGTCGCTTCCACCTGTGTGGCCAGGTGGGACTGGTGTGCTAGTGACAAGCAGCCAAATGGGGCCGCAGCCAATGTTTCAAGCTCTGCTAAGAAGGGCTGCCAAATGCAAATGGCGGTATAATGAAGTTTATTTCCACCTGCACTGTCGGCAAACAGAGCCCCTGCCTGGACGTGGCTGGGCATGTGAGGTTATGCCATGCGCTCGAGGCCTTAAGTGTAAACAACTTGGTGCACGTCATTTGGCACATGACTCGCAGGGAGACAGCTCCCATGTTGCTGAGTAAGTACATTGACAAAATCCCCTCAAGGAAGATGCACAATGTCTTTAAGCTGCAGGCGCAATGAAGAATGTGACATTCTTAAGAGCCTGACTGACCATCGGTCACATGCTTATAAACCCCAAGTGGTACGTGAGCCTTATTGTAACCTGGATGAAAAAAAGTGCCCTTTCTGCCGGTGCCCAATTAAAACATTAAAAGACTCTCTACCAGTAAGCATGGGATAGAGAAACATGGACTGAGAGTTTGAAGATGGTTTCACTATTTACAAGTTAGTTTTAGTTTAAAAGCCGAAAGGAAAAAAGAAGAAGATTTAAAAGTTGACATTTAAGACCTTTAAAAGAAATAGTCACTTGCTCTATAAGGATAGAGCAAGTGACTATTTCTGGTCATTTAAAAAAAAAAAAAAACTTAAATATGAGCAATTGTTATTATAATCATACATTTTCTTTTTTTTTTTTTTTTCTTAATTATTAATCATTATTGTATTATATGTATATGGCGGAAAACACAGTCAAGACTGAAAAAGCAGTTTTTGCTCTTGCACCCCTCTTTAAAATAAACTGCTGCATTTTAAGCCAAAAGAACTGTTGTGTTTGATAGAACAATATGTCTATATGCTGCCATAGAGGATTCATGGCACATTGGGCCCCCGAGATATTTTTAATTTGTCCGTTTTACCCTGAGGACTCCCGTTTACAGACTTCGCGCAACCGCTTTTGTTTCAACCCATCCATAAAAAGAAGGTAAATAATTATATTTATTTATTATTCGAAATGTCTGTCATTTTTAGCTTAGAATCATTAATTGATGTCTAATATTTAGTTTTTAAAAAAAAAACGACTTAAAAAAAATATTCACTGGCATATTTTAAACCTTTATACAAATTACGTCACAATGAAAAAATTTGTGTCTGTAATAGGGGTGTGACAATATATCGGAATTGTGATATATCGTGATACTTTGTATCCCAAAAGGTTATCGATATGCTCCTGCCAAGAGTCGAAATATCGTTTTAAAAAGGTGTCAATGTCTAAAAATAAATAAATAAAAATGAACCAACAAGTTGCTACCAAAATCTTCCACCATAATAGGGTCTCAATTAACTCTAAGGCTGCATTGACGGTGCTTGACGCCCAATCCATTTAGACTGGAAACGTTCGTTCATTCAAAACCAGAGCGTTCAGTCATTCTGTCCGATTTTCAGGGCATTTACAGGTTACCTGTTGAGTTTGAGTCACTGCCTATTCATTTGGGTTTTTCCCAGGTCACGTCATGTTCTGTAACTCAAAATAAATAGGAAGTGACCCATAAAATACCCCAAAATCAACAGGAAGTACCTGAAAATCAAGAGGTAAATGACCTTAAATGGCCCAAAATTACCTCATTGCCTGGCATTGGCTGCCACGGACGGCCATAGACGTTCAATACGTTTGAAGTGGGAGGGATGGCAGCGAATGAATGGATGTTCATTCGCTGCCACACTCCCGGTTCAAATGGATTAGACGTCTACTAGTGATAAACTCATTCCAATTCACAGCAGAAGCTTGTTTTTCTGTTTATTGGTTGTTTGTAGAATATCCCAGAATGATTTTCTGATCAATGTATCGATAATCGTTATATCACCATATCGCCAGATCATCGTTATCGTGAGCTTTGGATCTCAAATCGTATCGTATCGTGAGGTACCAAGAGGTTCCCACTCCTAGTCTGTAAATAAGTCACGGATATCTATCTACCTCATAACTATCGCTTATTTGTATTTAATTTTTTTTGTTACTGTCTCATTTTCCCCAATATTTTAGATGATAAATAATTGATCCAAACAAAGACAAAAAAATGGGGAAAAAATCATTTAAAAGGGTAAACATATGAAAAAGAAAATCTGGACCACTCCTTGATGTCTGCGATTTCTGCATCTGCGACCCTTGTTATATGACCATGTTTCACCCATAAAATCCCCAAAAGATCCTGCTGTGGCCATTTACAGCTGTGTCTTGACACTTGGTCATACATGCTACATGGAGTTTTTGGATCGAAAAAAAGGTAAGTACGCAATAATGTCTCGTTAAAATCATAGCGTCTTTAATTATGCTCTTTCATGCGCTCCTCTCCAGTTAGGGTTTTGCTGTTTATTTTTTATTTTATTTTTCTAAATGCCCCCCTGTTTAAAATTTTTCTTCCCCCAGAATTTAGATTTTAAGCTTTCCAATGATCTATCACACATGCATTTAGGACAATTTTGAAATTTGGCCAAACTGGGGTTCACAGAGCGGAACTTCAAGTCACCTGAGTGTTTTTCACCATGTATATATATATATATTCATTTTAAATAGATATGTGAATTAATACAATGGTAATAAAGAAGTAAATTAATAAAATTAATATGTCTGAAAACAGAAATACACATTGCTTACGGCCCCAAGTAACACTATAAAGTTGTTGGGTTTTTTTTGTTTGGGTTTTTTTTTTTGTTTTTTTGTGGGTTTTTTTACATAACGTTTAACTCATTGCATGCCATTGATCGTGACAGGCGTCCAATTCATTTTGACTGAACATTCGTTCATTCACACCTCTTGGTCAAAATGGATGAGGCCTCTAATGCTTTCAATGACAGCCGAATGAATGAAAGTTCATTCTCTCCTCTCAGTCAAAATTGATTGAAAGTCTAATGCTGTCAATGGCAGTCAATGAGTTAAATATGTGCTTGAAAGGGTTAATGTGAATGCTGAATTTAAGATAAATCTCTTCCTTTTTTTAAAGTAATTATAAAGTTCTGAAAACAGAAACATAATGTAACAGAAACGTTTAAACAGCTGAGGTTCACAAATGAGAAATATTTTTACGAAAACATTTCCATTGCAAACTGTGTTATTTAACAAGATAAACATCATACTCCCTGATATAAAGAAGAATACATATTTCATTGGCATAATAATTGAATCATAGTTATTATCAATTTAAAGTGAATTTATAATTTGACTTAAGTTGCACTCACAGTTTAGAGTTTAGTTTGACTTGGGAATTAATGTAAACTGTTTTCTCATATTGCTAGATAATCAGCAAGTCCTCTTAATTATCATGCTAAATATCAATGTACCCCAGAAAAAAAAAATCCAACATAATGCCATGGGTGACAAGCAGAAAGAAAAAGAACAAATACAGGTGGCTCAGGGTATCATCTCTACTGCAGTGCACGTCTATTCAAAAAATATAATTCTCTTATCTTATTCACTGCCAGCCCATTCAAAAAATATAATTCTCTTATCTTATTCACTGCCAGCCCAGGTCACAGAGTATATGTGTTGTAGTAGTTCGTAAAAGATGAAAATTGGTATTCAAAAAACCTATTGATGGCAATAAATAAGAATTAGATAATATAACTTCAACTGGGAGGGGCTGGAAGCGATCATTCGATCACTTCCATCGCCTTACAATTAAAATGGATTGGACATCTAGTGCCGTCAGTGGCAGCTAAAGAGTTTGGTGATGTGAGGTCACAAGAGATTTACAAAACAAAACCAAAAAAAAATGAAAAGTTCCCAGAGCAAAGTACATACTGGCCACGCTCATTTGAATATTTCTTTTCTCTGTTGTCAATTTATTACCATATATTAGAACATATTTCTTAATTATCTTTTTATTATTATTGTTATTATTATTATTATTTCCCATTGTAAAATACCTGCAGGCAACACTAATACTTCAACTGGATGTCAAATTTGGGGCAGAATATTGTCCTATGGGCCACAATTAGCCCGTGGGCCAGATGTTTGAGACCCCTGTCGTACAGTATATGAATGTAATAAAAATAAAGCTGGGGGGGGGGGAAACAGTTTGTGCATTAAAGGGTTCCGGCAAATTGAATGTAGCTATTTTTTTGAAAAGCAAAAAGGAAGCCGTCCAAGGATGTAGAAGTGTTGAGTCTGAAAAACATTTATGAAAGGCCAAAGGAAGCTTCAAAAAAGGAGAAGTAGGCTGTTTGTTTTGCTTAACAGAAAAAATGATCTATTTAGTCACCATCAATGTATTTGAATGGGCTAGATAATGGAGATAATACACCAAAAGCCATATGAGATTTTTTCACTTTCTACACTGCATTGTTACGAAAAAGTGATGACCTTTTCTCTGGGCCAGAGTGATAAATGTTAAATGACATACCCAGTGCACCAACGCACTCTCCATGAATTCTTCTATTATCTCCATCACGCTCGAGTCCATTGTAGTGCCACAATAGATGAGCGACACTCCAGCAGTCAGGCAGATGATTAACAAACAATATCAGTGCTTTAATGTAGTGACTCTCACAGAGTCCATCTTCTGTCAAGTGAAGTGCTTTGACATTTGCGAGGCCCGTCCCCTCCTCCTTGTCAGAGTGTCTTCCTCTCTGAATGTGACGCCCTGTTTCATTGCAAAACCACACCGGAATTGTCAAAAGGCTCGGGTTGCATTCGTGAAGCAGCATTCTTTCCACACCCTTGCATCTACCATTTTTCCTATTATTCAAATAAGTCACAACATATGTCATATGGTTATTTGATAAATCATGTGCTGGGACCTCATGAGCCGGCCTTATTTCCTCAAGTGTGACCAGAAACAAAACCATTCTTATCCTTTTTGTAAGTTATATTAATCATTTTTATGTATGTAAAATGTGTCTTTGTAGTAGCAGAGGGAATGTAGACTTTGAAGTGAATATGAGGAATAATTCTTCTGATAACTTGGTTTTATATGGGGCATTTCAATGAATCCATTTTACGGTAGTATGAACCGAATAATATTTAGACTGCTATTTCAGCCCATGAAACTGCATTTACACTTGGTACGTTGGCGCTCTCTAGTGGTTACAGACAAACAAATACAAATTTGCATTGATTTGGGTTAACAGTATTTATCAAGGGCGTAGGTTTGCATAGGAACGGTAACACATAACACTACCGACTTTTCAGCATGCTCAAATTGCCCCCCACCAACTTTGAAGCAATCTTATTTGCATTATATAATGACTTCAGTTAAACAGGTAATTTGGATTGTCTTTCCATATGTTGTAAGGATAGAACTGACCCTACCATTATTAAGTGAATTATTTTCATTATGTTCAGACTTACATTTATCCCTTTTCAAATGCTGAATGTGCCAGCCCATTTTCTCCCCTCAAATGTACGTTTGATGACTCCCCACACACACACTCACTGCCCCGACAGAAATACATGTCGACAACATGCTGCCTCCTCCGCCCCATTCGAAGAGGAGGGATGTTCAAAGTTTTTTTGGGGGAAGCAAGAGCCACTGTAAGTAATGTAAAAATACATCAATGTTGTGGATGTGGGGAACACACCACAAGTTTTCTCTCCTGAGAGTCCGACTTGCATTAGAGTTGCACAGCATGATATTAATCTGTGCGAATTTGACAAACTCGAGGAGGAAGCTGCTTAGAGAGAATTATCCTCCCGTATGTGTTTTCTACTGTTAACGTTAATTAAACTGTGAGAAATGTAGTGAACCAAAGCTTACCCCCTTCTCCCTAATTTTCATTTTATTTATGAGGTCTTAACGTGGCCCAAATTTAGGAGCTTTCATTTTTTTGTTGAGTTTGACTGTGCTTGTGGACAAAAGCAGTGGTGTTTTACCTAAAGGATGACTCCATTTTTATATTTGTTACATATTAAAGTTAATATAAAACACTACAGAATTGTATTTGCATCCATCATTTAGCCTATTAATAAATTAGGTTCATATTCGCGAGAAATGTAGCCCTGACCCCCTAACCTGTTCACCCATTGTTTGGTCTTATTAATGTCCCGTCCTCAGCGAAATGTGTACATGCAGGTTATCCCTACCAATGTTAGGACCAAACCTGGGTATTCATAATTATATTCAGAGCGAGAAAACCCATGCATGCTCCAAATTATTAACCATTCCTCCTATTATTATTTTTTTGTTGTAGGGTATAATGGTAGCAACATATTTTTCTTGCCGTTTATGTTACTACTCTTTGAAAGAATCACAAAACTACAGTTTTCTTTTTTTTTTACTTTTAGGTAGTTGTATGAACTAAATTGTTTGAACTGAATTTTTAGTTGCCTACATTTTGGAAGGAAGTAGCAAGAATTTTTTTGTTCTTAATTAGATGACAATAGGGATGGGATTAAATAAGTTTTCATTTTTCCCACTCCTTTTCAGGCATGTAGTTAATGTTGCAATGTGGCTTAATGTGTTTTGCTGCTCTTTTTTTTGTTATGAGTTTTATATATTTGCTGTTTCGACAAGGAGAGTCATGCCTGACATAAACAAATAAACGAACGAAACAAAGTACAATATTATTTTGTGAGGTTACTGAAACATTTCTTGTTTTGGATCTCAGTTGTATTTATTGTTGCAATTTTTGTTGTTTGAAGAACAATATCAGCAATTCTAAGCACTTCTCAGTAATATTCTTTGTCTTGCTGTGAGTCATCCTTGGATTGTGTTTTTTTTTTAATTATTTATATTTTACAAGTAGTTTCCCTCCTTCTGAACTCCACAAAAAAAAAAGTTTAATCCTTTTTTACCTTGAGTTTCCCCAATGTGGTTCTCTTACGAACAATTAACGTAGATATATTTTTCAAGGTCTAATTTCTGATCTCAGTGTGAACTATTTTAACCATTTATTCACAAATTATGACCTCTTATTTTTATTTTGACACCCCTACAAGGCATTCATGTAACTCATTAGCTCCCACTGATGGCGCTAGACGTCCAATTGGCTCTTCCGAGTTGATATTGATTGGACGTCTACCGCCGTCAATGGAACTCAAAAGTAAGTATTCACTGCCAGTTCTTCCAGTTTAAATGAATTGGACATTTATTGCGGTCTATGGCATTCAATGAGTAAAATACTGTTGACTGCAGAGTGTTACTTGGGTAATACCCAAGTGTACGCCTAGATCATTTGCCGAGGCCGCTAGCTTGGTGCCCTCTGGGTACACCGATTCTCGATGAGAATGAAGAGTCAACTCAACGAGGCAATGGAGATTGCTCGTAACAACGGCGACAAATTGTCCCAGGTGAGGAAGGAACAAGCAGCGTTAAGTGATGCCACCGCTCAAATGGTCACCAAAATCATCACGGAGATCCGGGATCAAGAAAGGCTCGCTCGCAGGAACCGGGCAAGGGCGGATGATGACTAATCTTCCGGAGCGGATACAGCAGACGTGGGCCTCCATGACACCCCCGGCCATCCCTCCCTACACCAACTTGAAGATCAGCCTATCCAATGAACCTACTCAAATTGACAATATTGCGTAATGCCATGGCAATTAATGACTTTTGGGAAGATATATGAGTTAAAAAATGGACTATGCAACTCTAACACGCTAGACTGTGCGTCCCGGGCTGCTGGGGGACGGGTATTGATAAGCATATGCTTTTTCCCGTCTTCCTTTGTCTGTCATCGTCTTTTCGGGCAAATTATTCCATATTCTGTGACTGTCAATGATTCTCTTTCTTGGCCAAACTATCCCACATTCAGTAACTGTCATTGATACCGATGATGATGACAATGACAATAAATTTCATTCATTCATTCATTTCTGTTTTTATTCATTTTAAATGAATTAATTTAGCTCTTATAATCATTCTTAAGTGTCCAAATAAATAAATAGCTAAAAAATAGTCATTTCCATATAAAGATTTAAAGGTCTTAGGAAAAAGCGGTATGGAAAATGAATGAATGAATGAATTGAGGGTCAGCTTTTGAATAGCTGTCCACTGTAGTGACCACTGTCCTTGAAAAGGTTGACAATTGTGAGGGATTATATTCGTTTAACTGCATCAATGTGAAAGGCATGTCTTAAGGTATGATATCTAAACTCTGACCAGTCTTAAATGTCTTCTTCTTCTTTGTCTGTTGATCATATTTTTACAGGCATTTAAAGCAAATTTACCCATGAGAACATAACCAAATATTTTTTATCAGACTTTGGGGGGGGAAGGAGCGCATACTTGGAACTTTTGGAATTATAAAATCAACCATTGTCATACGTTATTTGCATTTTGAACCATTTTTCTTAATGCAAAAGGAAAAGAAATCATCCAACACTAGAGTTGCTGTATGGCATAGCGTGTTGCTGTGTGTGCAGATAATGCCTGTGCAGCACTTCTTGGATAAAGTACACCCGGGATTATCCTATTGTTTCTGAGCTGCATAGACAAGATGACAGCTTCATATAGGGCACCGAAGTCTCTCACACACACACATGCACACTTAATCCATCCCCACTGAGATAACCCACAGTTTGTTTCTTTTCTATCTTTGCTTTTACAAATGGAAGCAGACACTACAAAGTGGTTAAAAATGTCTAACTTTAATACACTACAGAATATGTGCATTGCCACTTTTAAACAGTTTCCAAAGCATTTCATTGCAGTTTGTTAAAAACACTAATGCTGTGAGATAATCAATACAGTGCACACAGGATGAACTATGACATGAGGTTCAAAGTACCCAATAAAGGTCGAAATGTCGACTAGACCTGTTGATAAAGTGAAAACAAAAAGTACTAATGTCATGTAAACTGAACATATGTCGGTCACACATTTCGGTCCTTCCATTTTGTGCCACTTTATTTGGTGGGGGTGGGGGGTGCTGTACTGGTGGAGCAATAATCAGACCTAATGTTTCCAAATGAGATGTTCTATGTACCCACCACCCGCCAAATGAATTCACCGAATTATACCCAACCAAGAAAATGTATACATCACTCCCAACTTTCAGCATGATTCTGCTTCTGATTTGACTCTATCGTCTTTTAACTGGAAGATTCCGGGGCCTTTTCTGCATCAGGGGAGCCTTCAGCTGCACTGGGATCAACCTGGCCAAACTTCAGCATGAGCAGGATTTTGACTTTGGCTTCCTCCAAGGTCTCCTTCACTCCCTTCTCCAGAAGAAAACCCTCGCTGTCACCATCCGGCTGCTCCTGCGCCATGGCCCCTTCCACTGAAGTCTGCAGGTAGCGCAGGCTCAACAAGACTGACATCTGTCCATGGGTAAGAAGAAAGAATTGAAAAGTTTCTGCATGAAGTATGAATCATCATCATAAACTCATGGATACTGACAGATACATAAATGAATATAATACAATCTATTTTAATCAGAGTGCTTTAAGATTTATACAGGTGTTTCTGGTTGCCATGTGTGCGCACATCCTTGACATCTTTATTCTACTCTAGCAGGTTGACCTATGCAGTTTAATAGGAATATATATACTCCAGTGCATCAACTGAGAGCTAATAACAATGTGTTCCCCTTTTTAATAGTAAAGGAACCAAAATATTAGAAACAGCTCACAGGATGATTATGCACTATTGTAATCCATTACAAACTAAAATTATAATACTATTTGTCATTAAATAATATATCAATTAGACATGTGCCGATTACCGATTTCAAGGTACACCGTGGTATGAAAACCCTCCTCCACCGGTTTTTGTTTAGTGTCAGTGAGTCAGCTGTGCTACGTGATGGCTGGAGGAGGTGAAACTCCTGAACTTTTTTCCCCCATCGAAGAAAACAAAATCGCTGGTATGGGAATACTTCAGCGACAGAAACGTTACAGACAGAGGTCCAAGCGACATGAAAAAACATGTTTGCGGAGGGTGGCCGCAGAGGAGGCAATTCCTCCTATATGATTTCGCATTTATACAAAATTAAAGGTTAGTAAACACTATCGTGAACATTTCCCATCAGCTATGACAATTAACTTCAGCATGTTTAGTGTGTCTAGCGGTCGTAAAATGTGGTGTTTTTTTCTCTCTGGCAATTGTCTTGAGAAAGAGAGTGTGTGTATAATGTAAACATGATACAAGTCATGCAGACAGGCTTTTTTATGGAAAATAATTCAATTATTTTCGTTCTGATGGTAATAATGTTGAGCTGTGGCTGTGAGTCTAGGCTCACCTAAAGGACTGCATTTATTTCACTTTTATTTAGAATATTTCGGTTATTTTTTTGTTATTTATTTTAACTTAACATTATACTTATGTTCTAATTTGCTCATATGTTTTGAAAAATAAAAATTATGTTCTATGGAAAAAGTTTTTTTTTTTTTTTTTTAAACCCAGATATCTCAGAGTAACACATTTTAGAGCTGTGATTGCAATACCGTGATACTGTGAAACCGTGATATTTTTGTTTAAGGTTATCCTACCGTCAGAATATCGTACCGGCACATGCCTAATATTAATATATTGCAATGACAGTCTTCATATCATATACATCCATCATTCTTTCTTTACTAGTACTAGTAAAGAACTAGAATTAGTATTGATATCACCCAGACTACACCGTGGACTGGTTGCTAGTCAATCACTGGGTACATTTAATGGCAATATGGGGTGTTGGCTAATTTATATAAGATATGCTACTTTTGAGAATAAAAGTGGCTATGGTTGGATTACAAGCATTCTAACTAAATGAAGAGAAGATGTGTACAATTTTGCTTAATGGTTGGACATTCTTGGATCAAATAACAAGTACCTTACCGTTCAATAATACCTAACCAAATAAAAATATTAGAGCTGTCAAAATTATCGCGTTAACGGGCGGTAATTAATTTTTTAAATTAATCACGTTAAAATATTTGACGCAATTAACGCACATGCCCCGCTCAGACAGATTTAAATGACAGTACAGTGAAATGCCCACTTGTTAATTGTGTTTTATGGAGTTTTGCCGCCCTCGGCTGGCGCTTGGGTGCGACTGATTTTATAGGCTTCAGCAGCCATGAGCATTGTGTAAGTAATTGTTGACATCAGCAATGGCGGGCTGCTAGTTAATTTTTTTATTGAAAATTTTACAAATTTTATTAAAACGAAAACATTCAGAGGGGTTTTAATATAAAAATTCTATAACTTGTACTAACATTTATCTTTTAAGAACTACAAATCTTTCTATCTATGGATTGCTTTAACAGAATGTTAATAATGTTAATGCCATCTTGTTGATTTATTGTTATAATAAACAAATACAGTCCTTATGTACCGTATGTTGAATGTATATATCCATCTTGTGTCTTATCTTTCCATTCCAACAATAATTTACAGAAAAATATGGCATATTTTATAGATGGTTTGAATTGCGATTAATTGCGATTAATTACGATTAATTAATTTTTAAGCTGTAATTAACTCGATTAAAAATTTTAATCGTTTGACAGCCCTAAAAAATATCAATAAGATCACTAGCATTTATCACTGTCACCATTTCTGCCTCACTGAAGATATTAATCCTTCAATGTTTGTACATTGTTTCAACTGTTCGGCCATATTAAACTATATTGCTTTTGTGAGCTTTGTAGGGACAGTATGATTCACCTGTATCATGATGACTGATAGCACACCAGGCCCAGTTGAATTCATCAGGTCCATGTAGTAGTTGATCAGAGCCTCCCTGCAGCCACGGTTGTACAGGTTGAGTTCCTCATTCTGGAACTCATAGTTGTAGTGAGCGCTGTTGTCAGTCAGGTGGTACTGCAGGCAGGGCCTAGGGGACGCGGGGTTGCAGCAGCTGAATGGCACGCCATCCAACAAGTAGCGGCCATCTATGTTGCTCCGGATGCGGCTGGGGATGGAGGGCAAACATTGGCAGTGTGAAGAATAAGAGAAGAAAGGCAAGAAAAGATTCTGTTATTTTAGTTTTGTCTTATCCTATACTCAGTATCCACAAATACTACTGGAGATCAAGCCTTTAAAAAAATATATTCAGGATTTTGCATTGAATGTCATAGTCATTATATTATGTGGATATTATGCTGTTGAAAACGCAAATTGGTCATTCACCCACACTTGCTTAAAAAAATCTTAACTGCAAGCACATAGCGAATTATGTGGTCTCTCTAAAAGGGTGGACATTTTTGGAGAATGTTAGCATTTCGTAGGCAACATGATCAGTTAGTAAGACGACTTTAAAATTAAAATTTTATTTTAAACTTCTGAAATATTTTTTATATTGAAATTTTACCATGACAGAATGGAAAGGTTAAGCATGACAACATGCAAGTACTCGTGTATAATGATGAACATTACAAAAGATAAGTGTTACTTTTTATCCTGAAGCTAGCCATTGTTTCAGCTTGTTCTGGAAAACGACCAAATAACACTCATTAGGTGCCTGAAAGAGGTTGAAATGAAACCATTTAAAAATTATAAAAACTTCCCTTCAACCATTTTTCACATACTGCAGTTAAAAGAGGATTGGTGGAGCATGCCAAAATTTCAAAATCTCTACTGATATTAACTCTACTTTTAGAGTGTGTAAAACTGAGTGCCTGTATACTTTCAATAGTTACACTGAAGACCAACGTTACTGTTTCCTTACAATCCACCCTTTTAACAATAAATAAAGGCACAATATTCATATTTTTTTTTAAATCTTTTTGATGTCTGCTTCCACAAGAGAAATGAAAATCGAAGCTTATTTCCATTTCTTATATCCATCCCAATAAATCACTCTTTTTGCCTCGGTCTTTGCAGTATCATCATGCACTCACTCCTTGATATCTTTGGAGGTGTAGTCCAAGTATCTGTTGCTGACCCACTGCACCTCAAACCAATCCCTGAAGTTAGTGTTTCCACAGCAACGGAACTCCATCTGCAGACGATCAATGGTTTCTTTCTGGAAACAGCGGCCTGGAACATCGGTGTCTTTGTAGAAACGGATGCCATTCCTCAAACCGACCTGAGGTGGGGGATACATAGCCGCAAAGAACAGGTTTCTTTATTTTCCTTCTTTGTAATTATTTCAGAAAAAAGCAAAAGTCAAACCCACTGCCTAAAAGATTCAAAATCACACAATGAATTCCTTCATATTGTTAACCCTTTCAGGGACAGTAGCCACTATTACTAGTGGGCATCTATTCAAAAGTTACCTTTAGCTTAACTGCCAGGCCAGGCCATGGAGTATGTATTGTTTTAGTTAGTAAAAGATAGAAATTGATATTTAAAACCTACTGAAGGCAACAGACGTCCAATTCATTTGATCACTTCCGGCCCATCCGAGTTAAAATGGGTTGGACGTCTATTTGTCTCAATGGCAGCCAAAGAGTTAAGTTCAAAGTTATCTTTATTCTTCTTCTTTTTTTTCAATATATTACAATTTGTAATTGTTTGTTTCTTGAGGTTTTAATTGTCTTTATGTATCTTATTTCACTTTGAATTATACATATTTTATCACTGTTGCCTTTTTATTTGTGGGTTTTTTTTTTTTTTTTAGATTTATAACTTGTTGCTATTTAAATAATTGATTTTCTTCCCCAAAAAATTATTTATCGTTATTTATGTAATTATTTTTACTGCCCCTCGCAAAATAACATGTAGGCAACACTAATACTACATTTGGATGACAAATGGAGGCTACAAAATATTGTCCTATAGGCCACAATTAGCCCCTGGGTTGCAGGATATTTAAGAAAAAAAAATCTTAATCCGTGTATGAAAGGATGAAATACAGTATATTTCATGTTTTATAATCAAGTACTATATTACATTAAAAAAAAAAAAGTGACTCTTTTCATCATTAAAATACATTTACTGTTGTGTTTGTAACTGATATTGGTGCATTACATCAGTGTCCACTTCTAGATACATAGTGTAAAATACATTTTGGAACAACCTGCCAATCAGAATTAATTAGTATCTGGGGCCTGATGCTATTTGGATCCCATTTGTTCAATTTGCTGTGTGGTGCCTGTTACCACTCTTTGTCAGCCCACCTTCAGGGACTCCTCCAGGCGCCCCTGCAGTGCGTAGCTGAGTACCACCACAGCGATGAGCAGACAACAGAGGAGTGCCGCAACAGTGTACCAGCCCAGCAAGAAAACCTTCCAGCGTGGGAAGCGACTCGGGTCCAAAGAGTCCTGGCACACTCGACCGGCCACCCAGTTGGTGCCGATGGAGGTCAGCCCCACCAACATCAGGATGTTGGGCACCACGTGGATCTCTGTGTTATCCATCACCTCGACAAAGAAAGAACACAGGGGAGTGCAATAATGAATGCTACATTTCTTCATTTCGACTTCAATTGCATATTGTTATAGTCTGGTGGTCCATACCAACCCATCTTTCATCCTCATAATGTAAAGTGAAATAGTCACATTTGTCATCAATGTTTAACACACTGTTCATAAAATTGCACTATTCGTGTTGTATCCCTTCGAATGGGCCTCGCTGAGCAAAATCGAATTGGAATAATTTGGGCAAGTACAACTTGCGAATCACATAGTGAATCGATCTTCATGTTGGGCGCACAGGCTTTAGACTCTTAAAGCAAGTGTTGTTCTCATGCTGTATTCTTTGTGCATCAGTCAGTGCTACTCTGACGCATCTCCACTACAAATCAATAGCACTTTGCTTCACGACTAATGGATTGCAGTGAACCCGCTCACGCTGGTGATCGATAATATTGCAGAGGGTGCATGCTGATAGCCTGCAGCTGTCCTGTGCTGTCAGCTGCTTATCAATGCTTGCGATCAATACCAGTCTATAGGACATCAGTGAGGTTACATTGCATTTTTGAAGTCAGTATTCAAAGTAAGAAGAATGATTAAATATGGTAAGAGAAATGCTTGCCAAATTGAGTCGTATGTGACTACGCTTGCCAACTATGTTTAGACTATCTATTATGCATTAGACTTGTCCAGCTTTACCTCGGCCCGACGGAGAAGCTCTATCTTAAGATAGACACCCATTGAAAATACGAAGGACCCGCACAACACCGCCATCCAGGACAAGAGCCACAGGCCCTGCGCCAGACGAACCCGCCTCTGCTGGGTGAACTTCATTTTCAGCAGCACCATGGCTCCTTACTGCGCACACTTCAACTCCAAACACAAGAGGAAAGATGACCAGGACTATATCTTGAGGGTCAGGAAGAGTGACAATTCCAATTAGGAATGGTTTGTGAATCCAGAGGTGGCCAGATTGCATGAAAAGGAAAACACTCAAAGACTGTCCAGTAATCCAGTGGTCAAAGCAGGCCTCTTCTGGTGAGTTATTAGCAGGTTGAGCTCATATAAGTTGTTCCAGGTGGAAAGGGATAAGCAGATAGAGATCCCTTGAATGCTAGAGGACACAGTCTGAGATGATAATCCAAAAGCACAAATTCACTTTCACAACGAATTTGATATTTGTGTATAATCCGAAATATTTAAAAAGCGTGAAGAAATATTACAAATGCTTAAAAAAGTAGGGGTTGTTCCTTTTCGTTGAAATTCCCCGTTTTCCTCTCAAGCAATCGGTCAGTTGGAGGTCAACCCCCGCTTCCTTCCGAAATGGAATCAAAGATGTCCTCCTGTTGGTGATCTTGTCATTTGATAGCGCCTTGATGGGTGTGTGTATGTGCAGTGCCCCCCTAAACCGCCATTCCCATGGTTGGAGGACACAGAGAATGGGCAAAGTGGAGAGTTTGGAACCCTAATCCCGCCAACAGAGTCGCTTGGATCCTATTAGGATCCAGTGGCCAATGGAAAAGCAGGCCAGTGTCTGATCAGCAAAGTTGTTCTGATGGACACATTGAAAGGGAGGGCCGATTGAAATGTTATGACAGCTTTAATCGCTTGCCATTCATATCATAGGCAACCTGAGAAAAGATCACTGAGACAGTAGCTCATCAAAGATGCACCACTGCTTTACATACGGAGTAACCATTTTCTAGGAACTATATCATTCATGGACCTTCCGAATCACCATTACTTTTTCCCCCTTTACAGTGCCCCTTGAAGGAGATAGTACCTTTTCTCATAGGCACCGTCTTACTGTTTGCATTATTCAAACACACTTAATATAATCAATCAGGGAATGGTATCATTACTCGTATTTACTGTTTGACTGTTTGTTTAACTCTAACACACTTGATATAAAATAAATACCACTTATACCATAGTTTAAGGAAAACAAGCAGAATATAGGGCATAAAAGATACACAACGCCTTTTTATCACGGATGCCCAACATGTGCGTCATGAGCAAGACTGACCCTGACAAGCCCACATCTGCACCACCAACTCTCGCAATCAGTTCTGCCGGACAGTCCAGAACAAATGGCGGGACGCCCTGTCCCAACACAAGGAACACCGGAGAACACCCGATATCTAATGGATAACACTGATAAGACTCCCAGAGCCCCTTTGACGCTGAGGTGGCAAAATCCACAACCCTCATTGCCCTGACAACATTAAGTCCCGAATCCTCCTGTCCAATCCACAAACAGACAATGATCCCAAACACACCCTTCTTTCTGCCCACGGCCCGCCCCACGAGAACCTTTAAAAGACTGAATGTTTAACTAAGTGTTGTCATTTTTCTTGTGAACCTTTTGTTGACTTCTGATATGGTGAACTCGGAACGAGTTTGCTTCCTCGTCTGTGTCTGTTTCGCCTTTCTGTTTGATCGCTGCCGACCCGGATAAATTGTCAAGTTGCTCCCGGTAAACCTTCTTTAAACCTTTCAAAATGGAGGCTTAAGACTAAGGTGAACGAGCGGAGTTTGGCCTTCTGGCCAGATTGCCAGGTTCCCGCCGGCCCGGCTCGTTGGATCTGTGCCAGCGCGGGTCTAGCTAGAAAATCAGATTCCTTCAATCTGGATACGTCATCCGAGGAAAGTGCTAGTTTTAATGATTTTAAAATCAAATCTGACAAATACTGTACAGTGTACACCCAAGAAAACCCTGAAGATGTTTAATGAAAACTTGAACATGGTCTAATTTAACATTCGTTCAGCTTTACAGTGTTGTCAATATGTGCATTTTTCATTGGAATTAAGGTCATTTAGCAATGTACAAGCTGTTTGATAACTTTAAGTTCAAATAATATAATGATTGGTAAAGTAAATGAATACATTTTTTTTAAACTATTTCTGTCATGCCTTGAGTTAAATTGTGTTAGGTTTGTGCCCTAGATTGTCTTTTCATGTGATATCCATTGGTTTCACCTGTTGTGCCTGATTCTTGTGTATCCAACTATCCGCTTCCTCTTGTGTCACCCACCTGTGCCCCATTGTCTCGTTACCCCATGTCTGCATTTAAATTCCTCATGTGCTCTGTTCTTGGTGGGTCATTTTTAATGTCAGAAACCTATCCAAGACCTCGTGTTCCTGTTCCTCTGATTTAATATGTTTTGAAACAGTTTTGATTAGTACTTCTGAGTTTTGTTTGAACCTTGCCTTTTTGATCCCCATGTCCCAAGAAAAAGTATAGTCAAATATCTGCAGAAATGCAAGGGTGTACTCACTTTTGTGATACACTGTACATAAGGTAAGAAGCAGCAATAAACCATGGTACCCAGCCTTCTGATTTGAGAACCGAACAAAAGCCTACTCTTCGTTATGCATTCAATGTATTTTACAATTTCTGCGACAACATTTTAGTGAGTGTTTTTCCACAAAAACATTCCTAGGCTTTAATAGACTGCCTCATAAGTATGATGCGTGTGATATGGTGCCTACACGGTGGAGAAGTATCAATTGGATTTGATTGTTATGATAAGTATTATGACAACTTCAGTAAGCTGGAAGTGGCACAGTGTACCAAGGCCTTCACAGATACTCTAAGTCAGGGATGCCCAATCCCGGTCCTCGAGAGCCCCTATCCAGCTTGTTTTCCATGTCTCCCTCCTCTAACACACCTGAATCAACTAATCAGGATCGTTATCAGGCTGCTGCAGAGCTTGCTGATGAGCTGAACTGATCATTTGATTCAGGTGTGTTAAAGGAGGGAAACACGGAAAACAATCTGGATAGGGGCTCTCGAGGACCGGGATTGGGCACCCCTGCTCATAGACGCAGTTTGACTTTTGAGGCAGGAGGGGCACAACATGTTGATGACCCCAAATAGCAGTGTCAGCAATAAAATTAACTTACAAGAATATTTATAATAAAAAAGTGTTTTTTTGTTTCCCATCATTCTTGAGGGGAATTCTAAATCAGGCTGCTTAGGCAATACTTTTCGCCAAGATCGTCATCCACTGAATATGGTACGTCCGCCGGTGTCGTGCCAATGTAGTTACCCCAGTCAAAAATTGCATCCCCTGGGCGTAGCCATATGGAGGTGATTTGTGTCTTTATTATTCAATCAAAAAAAAGTTGCTTCAATAAAAAAAAACAAGTTGCTTCATTCAAAATATTTATTTTCAATTTAAAAAAAAGTCGCTTCAATTAAAAAAAAAAATTGTTTGAATGCAAAAATAAATTTGAAACTCCCAAAAATATATATATATTTTTAACTGAAGCAACTTTTTTAATTGAAGTAATGTTGATATGTGTTTGGGCCACATTTTGGCTAGGATGCTTTTGTCTTTATTATTCAATCAAAAAATATGTTGCTTCAAAAAATATATTTTCAAAAACAAAAATCAATCAAAAAAAAGAAATGGTAAATGGTGCTATACTTATATAGCGCTTTTCCACCTTTCAAGGCGCTCAAAAAAAAATCAATCATAGAAAATGCTTTTGAATGCAAAAAAACATTTGAGATTGAAAAATTTGCATTTGAACACTTAATTTTTCATTGAATAAGTTTGATTGAAGCAGTCCTTTTTGTGGGTTGTGTACCCATATAATGGGTAGGACATTTGTTTCATTTCATTTCAATAAAAAAACAAAATCATTTGAAAAATAAAATTGCCCTCCCCTAATTTTTTTTTTTTTTTTTTTTTTTTTTTTTTTGAAAATTAAATGCAAAGCAAATGCCTGTTTAAGGTGCTAGTCACATGATCTGTTCCACAAAATAATTTTGACCCATTATAAAAAATATATTTTTTGTTCATTTCATTTATTTTTGTAGCAGTTTTATAAACTTTTATATATATACAAAAGTCAATTTAATGCAATAAAACCTTTCGGCCCTGCCCCCCCCCCCCCTTAAAATCCGCTTATGCACCTGCTCTAAATTATGCAAGTTTGGCTTGATGAAAATTGTAAAATTACCCTGTGTGCGTATAATTCTGTCAACAGATATCGGCCCTGTCATTGACTGGATAATTCCTCTCACCCAGTATCTGTGTGGGAACAGCCTCAAGCACACTCTGACCCTGCAAGCAATTGCAAATGCAATGATAGTCAGGTTGCTGCTAACCACCTCTTACAAGACACTCATCAGGAAACAGATGACTCTAAATATAACATCACTCTTTTTTTGCATTATGAAAGTGGGAAAAGTAAATCCATCACCCTACTCTTTGAAGCCATTAATTGAAATGTTCTAATGAGCCCCAAAGAGCACAGAGATGATCAGCAATAACCTAATTAAAACTTGTTTTATTATTAAAGGAGAAATACGATATACATGTTGACCTGACATGAGGGGTGTTTCTATGTTGACAAATCATTATTGTGGGTGCAGATTCAAATGACATCAATGAACGTTCTTGATCCACACAACAATTATTAGACTTTTGTAAAATTGTTTATACAGTCATATTTGCCCAAACACTAACATTAAAGAGAGAGTTTGTGAATTTAAACATACACATACACTTTTTAAACATACAAAACTTTTACCATAAATGACAAAAACTGTCAGTGTGACCTGCAAGTAGTTAATGAGTAAAATGATCTGCGTAACAGGTCAGCGTGCGACCACATTGACATTTGAGAACAGAACAATGGTTGACATGTCGTGGTGGTTTCTTACAAAACAAGACAGAGGTGAGCCAGAAAGGGCTGATTATTATTTTTAAACAGATCATTTTACACATGTAAGGTCATACATGTTTAATAAATACGGGGGGTGGATTATTTCATTTTTTTAACTCCTTAAATCGTACATTTTAATATTACATTTGTCTTTTCATAACATACATACACGGAAACAAGAAACTATATACAATACCTCAGGGTCCTTTTTGCTAAATAATGACACAATGACAAATAACTACACTAAAAAGATGAAGAAAATACATTAAATACCTAATATTTGTAAATAAAATTTACTGTATTATTTTTGGCAAAAGTTGCTTGGAGAAGTAAAACAATCACATTTTGCAGGGTAATAATTGGGTTGTCATCAACACTCTGTGTGATTCTGTTCAATTAAAAGTAATACATCACTTATTGTCAGAGTAATATAAAAATAGACACAACCCGGCAAAAT
Organism: Corythoichthys intestinalis; assembly: GCF_030265065.1. Classification (NCBI taxonomy): domain Eukaryota; kingdom Metazoa; phylum Chordata; class Actinopteri; order Syngnathiformes; family Syngnathidae; genus Corythoichthys; species Corythoichthys intestinalis. The sequence goes on from NC_080405.1 coordinate 19,748,317, forward strand.
AATTAATTTATATTTTCAAGACAGATGAAGCATGAATACAAATCACTTAGTTTCTTGCAATGAAATTCCAGTCACACGGTGTGTTGTCGTTCTTAACGCTACCCCTTTTGCTCCAGTGCCACCAATTACTTATCCTGTTCTTTACCTTCACCCACCCTCTCACGAGTGTGCAGCTGTTGCAAAAACTCATCCAGGATCTGCTGGGCTGACACGGAGTCCACCTCAACAGCATCCTGCTCCAACAGAGTCACCAGTAGCTCTCCCTTTTCATCCAAGTGCTCCGCACTATGAAGCTGCTGAGGCTTTAGGGGGCTTTCATTGTGTTTAACACTTAAGGCGGACTGCTGTTGATAGTTTTGTGGCTTGGCAGTGTAATTGGCTAATATTTTCTGATAGATTGTGGTGCTGATGTCCTCCACTGAGAAAGGTGGGCTATTGCTGGACTGGGGGCGTTGGAGGGAAACTTGAACTCCTGTTTTGGGCGCTTCCTGTTTAAAAGGGACAAAAGCTGTTGCAGTTTCCGACTCCGTTAACCATTTGTATCCTGTTTCCTCCGATTTAGGAGTGTGAGGTGTTTTGATTGATGGTGGAGAGCTGGCGGACAAGCTGTCAACAGTAGTAGGTGTTAGAAACTTCTGAACGGCCTCAGATGAATTAAAGTGCTTCGCCAGTAAATCCTTTATCAAGCAGGGGAGCTGAGGGTGAAACATGTGTTTAAAATGGATTCAACCACACATTCAAAGATGAGAAAATGTGATTTTATGTATTGCATTAATGACCTTTATCATGATTAATATCAGTTGTTCTATTCACAAAAAATACTTATGCATAATCAGAGGTAGGTAGTAACGCGTTACATGTACTCCGTTACATTTCCTTGAGTAACTTTTTGAGAAAAATGTATTTATAAGAGTAGTTTATCTACGCCATACTTTTTATTTTTACTTGAGTAGATTTGTTGGGGGAAAAAAACGCTACTCTTACTCCGCTACTTTGAACTACACAAGCGTCGTTACATTTTTCCTCTTTATTCTACATATTAGATTTTTTTTTTTTTTTTTTTGCTAGCGATGCTATTGCCAAGAGTAGCGCTACTAATTTCACCAATGAGACACATGTGTCTTTAAAGCAATGTAACAAATGAAGTATTTGACATAGAGCGCTCCCCTCAGCATTCCTCGATAGCATGAATTTAAAACTCTCTCCCAGTTTTTATTTGGCACCAATTGACCTCGGAAACCCGGAGATATGATCCTTTTAATTTCATAAAAGTAACTATGAAGGAACTACAGTATTCACTATTCAAACTAGGAACTATTTCTCAACTAGGGGGCAGGGCACTCATGCTCTTTGGATGAATAATGCTTCATTACTGTTGTTGGGTTTTTTTTTTTCGCTTGAATGATTTTTATAAATTATTTCTTTGGCCTAATGTGGTTATGTAATAGGTTATTGTACAGTATCATTATAACAACAGTTCATAGAGATAAGTTTGTGCTGAGAGAAAAAAATAAAAACCATAGTTTTAAAAAAAAAAAAAATAAGCCTTTACTCAAAATGTTACTCATTACTTGAGTACTCTTTTCACTGGATACTTTTTTTACTTGAGTACATTTTTTGGATGACTACTTTTACTCTTACTTTAGTAATATTATTTTGAATTTTTAATATTTGTACATTTTATACTGTAATTCATATTCAACCACAGCTATCAGTATTTTACTGTAAATTCCACGTTTTTTTTTTTTTTTTTTTTTTTTTTTACAGTTTAGACAAAAATGTAGACAATGGCCAAACAGTATGAATTTGTATCGGTCGCAAGAAAGACAAATAATTTTCCTTTCAATTTGGTTATGATACTTGCGCATTTTTTATGCCATCCAAGATTATGCATACATAAAGTAGGTGTAAATACGTTTTTATCAATTTGAAAGGCTGAGAGACAGATTCTTTCCCAGGGCCATTACTAACTTAAACACAAAAAAAAAAAAAAAAAAAAAATCTATGAACCCCTAAGAAACATTTTTTAAACACTTTTTAACTTGGTTAAACCATGAACCTGCACATTACTCAGACCACTTTTCTATTTATAGAATGTTTTTTTAAACTCATATTCTATTTTTATGCACAAATGACGCAGCTAAAATTAGGAGAGCATTGCACTATTTCCGTCATGTACTTATTTCAGTCTAAGTAAGCTATAATTATGCACTTATAGCTCTAGAGCATATATTTTTCTATTTTATTTATCAAATACATATGTTTATACTGGAGTGCCACGTCCAATTTCGTTGTTCACAATGTTCTGCTGTTGACAAAGACAATAAATAAGTATTCTATTCTATTCTATTCTATTCTATTCTATTCTATTCTATTCTATTCTATTCTATTCTATTCTATTCTATTCTATTCTATTCTATTCTATTCTATTCTAAATTTAAGAATGCTTGTTGTGGTTGTCTCTTTGCAATGGCGGACATTTGATTTTGCCACTGTATGTTTTGTGACTATCAGCTGCGGAGCCATGTTTGATTGTGTGCTTAGATGCCCACTAGAGGGAGCCGTGCTCACATTTATGTTCTCCAGTGCAGCAATGGTCCTGTGAGCGTCTTCCAGTTCTGAGGTCAGCTGTGTCACGCGCGTCAGGAGGTACTTCCTTTCACTGCTTATACTCTCCGACTGTGCACAAACACAAAAATACAGAACATATCCACAAAGGGTACAGCCAGTTTGTTGGGAAGGAAAAATAATTTGGAAAAAAATAAAGCAAGAAAAGAGGCCTTTGAGTTATTCTTGCCTTGCAGGTTTTCTCACCGCAATGTGTAAATTCTCTCCCAGCATATTATTAGCTTGCCTGGTTCCAGTGTGTGACTCCAGAAGGCTGCAAATGAGAAACAATCACGTTTTAGTCAACACTCAAGTGTCCCACTTTAATTCGTTCTCCGCCATTAACATCAGCTCATGTTCAAGTGACTAAAATGAATGGCAGTGAATGATCACTGCCAGGCCTCCCATTTCAAATAGATTGGCAAGTGGCAATATTAAGCAATAAAGCACTGTTGTTGGGGCATTCACAAACCTTGAAGAAATATTTAAGAGCATCTGCTCAGAGTAAAATGACAGCTGTTTGCTCCAGGTTGTTTGTGAAGCATTTGCTGGTGGGCAGTAGCAGTTGTGTGCTGATAAATACAGGGCCAAGTTTGTCAGGCTGAAGGGGGTCATAACAAAACACTCATTCAGGAGTGTGAAATGACATCACAGGTGTAAGGAGTTAACCAAGGGCCAACTCGCCGCAAGTACTCACACCCCACTTTCTCAGTGAGAAGAAGTAAATACAGTAGCCTATTGTGTAAAAAAATTAGAGAGAGAATAATCTATTGATTATTTCTATACAGTATATAATCAGGGGTGAAAGTGGGCCAGAACGGTCAGGAACGCCGTTCCGGTATAAGATTCAGTACCAGAACACAGTTCCAGTATAAGATTCAGGACTGGAATGCTGTTCCGGTACACAGTGCTTTGATTCCGAAAATATGATGGCAACTGTCAAAACGCTTTGTAAAAAAAAAAGGGGAAAAATGCTAAGCTGCTACACATGCATTAAATCTCCAAGAAAAAACACAGTCTATCCAAACAATCCATCAGATTTACATAAGTGTTAACAACAAGCATAATAAAGTGCTTGTGTAGCGTCATCCGTTTCCATGAAAATTTATTATTTATTTTATTCCACGGACGGCATGGAGGTTTCCCCAGCTGCTGCAGTTATCCGAGTCTGAGTGATGATAATGGGTCATGTCAATGTGCGAATGCATGCAGCAAAGCAAAACGCCTGGACTCATTTATCCGTTCAATTGACTGACATACTGACATGTGATCACTAGAGATAGTTAGCTCTGAATGGCTCGATTGTGCATGTTTTCTGAAACGGCAAAAAAAAAAAAAAGGTTGTTGAATTGATGTGACAAACAAAGGGCAATGCAACATAAAATGGATCAAATCTTTAAGAGCAACGAAAGAGTTCAGGAGGCTTATTTATCCTATTTACCGTATTTTTCGGACTATAAGTCGCCGTTTTTTTTCATAGTTTGGTGTTTTAGAGTGACACTGATGGTTTGGTAAACTTGTTAGCATGTTCTTTATGCTATAGTTATCTGAAAAACTCTTAATAGCTATGTTACGTTAACATACCGGCCACGTTCACATTTTGTTGTTCATGCGTCATGTTACATAATCATACTGTACACTTATTCAGTATGTTTATTGTATTGTATTATATTGTGTTTTTATTTTAAATTGCCTTTCAAGATGACATATCTGTCTGTTCTGTGTGTTGGATTTTATCAAGTAAATTTCCCCCAAAAATGCGACTTATACACCGGTGCGGTTTATATACGTTTTTTTCCTCTTTGTTGGGCATTTTATGCCTGGTGTGACTTATACTCCGGTGCGACTTATAGTCCGAAAAAATGTGGGAGTGAGACGCGTGGAATACATGTGTCGAGGAAGACGCTAGTTTGCACTACTACCGGTAGTTTAACTTTGTACATTGTGCATGAATAGAGGTGGCGAACCCTCGTCTTTGTGCATGAGTAGAATTGGCAGACCTGCATCATGGAAAATGCTAGAAGAAATTAAATTGGCCATCCGAGTTGTATGGGACGCTTTGATGATGAGCGGCAAGAGATCGTTTGCCAAGACTCGCCAAATGCGAAGAGCAGCTTCTGGGGAGCCTAGCATCGTGAAGCGCTGTGAAAGAGTCCGCCATCACCAGTGGGCTTTTAGGGGCCAGTCTGCTGCGAGGAGGACGGCACAGGCTGGGAGTGAATATGCCTCATTATGGGAGACATTGAAGGCGATGCGAAGGACAGACTGAGTAGGTGCGTGCGTGGCGAAGTGCATCTGAGCGTCTTCATATCCGACACTGAGGGTGAAGACTTTCATTTTTTGAATGCACAGGAAGAAGATGAAGATTGCTAACAAAGACTTTTATGTTTTTAATAACCAGCACAATTAGTGCTGCACCGCCATGCTGATGCTATGCAACTTCCGTGCCGCTGGTATATAACTGCCGTGTTTGCCGGCGCTGTTTGGAACGAAAAGTTAAGGTGTGTTATTAAACGTTTGAAAACTGTATTTCTTTGTCAATGTCTCATTTTACTAAGTGGGCACACGCGGCTTATAGGCAGGAGAGGCTTATGTATGTACAAAATGGTTTTTCCTTTAAAAATGTACTGGGTGAGGCCTGTAATCAGGGGCGCCCAATAGTCCAGAAATTACGGTAAATAAAATTTCTGGCTCCATGGCGACCTTCACGTCGGGGAGTTCCAGCAAGAAATTCTAACCACTTTCACCCCTGTATATAATAGATAAACAATAGTATTGAAATACTTGTGTAAAAATAAATACAGGTCAAAATAGAAGTAGTGGTTCTGTACATGTGGTAAAAGTAAAAAAAGTACAGACACTGAAATCTCACTAGTATGGAGAGAGAATATCTTGCATCTCTAAATGTTGCTGTCGACGTTAATATTCCCTGGTTAATGTTCCTCTATCTTTGTTTTTTTTCCCAAGATCAATCAACTACAGTTGACTTGAACTCTCTCCAATTAGCCTACTCTTTTTGTGTTGTTTTTTAACCATGTTTTATCATCCGGAGGATTTCTTAAAACTAAAAAAGTGAGGTATAGAAAGTACAGTTATCAGTTCCCAAATGCAAGGAATAAAAACAACAGTTTGTCTGAAACTATAGATACCAGGAAAATCTGCTTAAGTATTGCATTAAAGTGTTTGTACATGGTTATTTCTCACTACTGGTTATGTGAAAGGGTCACATGGTTCCAAACATAAACCGAAATGCACTTGTGCAGATGAACTGACTGGCTCGTACAATTATTGTGTTCCATAGATCGGTAAATCTATACCAACTGTTATGTCAAATAGGATGACAAGATACTGAGTGATCACAAGGGGGACATGAGCTAAAATGGCTCTCCATGGAATCAATGTGTGAGCCCGAAGCACTGCTCTGCTATAGTGAGCCTCACATTGCATCACATGTGACTGGGATTAAGCATTGAAATAAGACACTCACTGGTGCACCCTCACAGTTTGACATTGATACAAACACTCCACCGCCGGCCTAGAGTATTATGAAATTACGTCTTTATCAAGATGATAATGCTCACATTTTGATTGACCATAATCATTTAACAATACAGTATTTTCTATTTTTGTATGTTGCGATGGTGTCCTACTGAAGTACAACATACTGGGAGATGTTTGTATTGGCCCTCTTGCAAAGTTGGAAAAGGAATTTAAACATAGGAAAACCTTTAAAAAAAAAAAAAAAAAATGTAAGTTAATCTTAACAATGTTAACCCTTTCAGTGACAGTGATCACTTCAGTGGACATCTATTCAGAAGCTATCATTAGCTTAACTCGTTCACTGCCAGCCCACGTCACAGAGTATGTGTTGTGGTAGTTAGTAAAAAAGGGAAATCCATTTTGAAGGCGTCTATTGACAGCAACAGCAGATAAAGAGTTAAGTTAGGTGAGGTCACAAGAAATAGATAAAACAAAACAAAAACAAATGAATAAAAAGAATTCCCGGGGCAAAATACACACTTGCCACACTTATTTGAAATTATCTTTTTGTTTTTGTTTTTTTTTGTTTTTTTTTTTTAAATGAAATTATATTTTTCTTCTTTTTTTCCCCAATATATTACAGTTCATTTTAGACTTTTTTGTTGTAATTTTTTTTTAATTAACATGCTTTCATTTAGAATTGATTATATTAATATTAATATATTAATATTACATATGGCTTTTTAAGTAGCGTTTTTGTTATTATTATTATTTTTAAAATATTATACTTCATTTTTTTTCTCCAAAAATATATCCTTTAATTATTTCATTCGTTTTTTTTGTTTTTTTTTGGGGGGGGGGGGGGGGGGTTTACTGCCCATCACAAAATGCGTTCAGGCAACACTAACACAATAAGTAGGGGCCGCAAAATATTGTCCCATAGGCCACAATTAGCTCCTGGCCAGCAAATTTGAGTCTCCTGTCATATATGAATAAAAACAAGTTTGTGCATGAAAAGGATAAACATAAGGGGAAAAAAATGTCTATTTACCATAGTTTGTTGTCATGTTAACAATTACTTTCCCAATTTTATTTGTTTAACAATAAATTTCTGGTAACAACAGATGCCATTATTTTACCGTAAATGTAATGGGTTTTTTCTTTGCTTTTAGAGTGTACCTCTGTGGTCACATCAATCTCAGTGTTATAAGCATTTGCTGGTTGATTATTCCAAACCTTTTATATTTGTCTTTGACATTGCTGAGCTCATCCCTGGTCCTCTGCAGCTCCGACTCCAGACTTTCAATGCAGACCACTGTCTGTAACAAGTTCTGATGAAGATCTGAATTCTCCTCCTGTAGCACCCTGAGCACACAGTATAATGCTTCTGTTTGCAATGAAAATTATTTTTGAAAGAATGAAATGAAATTGCATCCCTATTGTTCGCTCATTGGCTGACAATGACGGCTATAGATGTCAAATCCATTTTAACTGGGAGGGATGGAAGTGATGTGTATTATTTTCGATGGCACCAGATGGTTTGACTCAATCACTGCCATCCCTCCCATTTAAAATATATTTGACGTCTATGAAAGCCACTGAGTAAAAATGTCACTGTGGACGGTTTTAGTGATGATCTTTATATGAAGATATACATGCACCAAACCATTACCACATGAAAATTAGAAAAATATATTCATACTCACTTAAGTTGTTCACCATCAAACAGTCTGTCCTATGATGTGATGGTAGAGAAAATATTAAGTTACATTAGATAACACAATACATTATTTTTATATTTTAGTTCATTAATTTAACTCTATGGCTGGTTGGAATAAATATTGATTACATAATCTTACATAAGATTACTATGCCATCAGTGATGAAAATGTTAACAGCCAGAGTCGATTTAAAATGACTCAACAAATTTGATAAAAAGCTGAGCACGAAAACCATCCAGCTGTCGCTTTTAGTCCGACACAACCCCTTTAGACTACTTGGTGAGCTTTGCACATCTTGCTTCATTTCTACAGTGACATGAAAGATTTACTATTCATCGTGATTTGTGACAGAGCTGGTCGTTACTATTCAGTCTTTACAAATCGATTTCTTATTTTCCGCAAGCCAAAATGTTTAAGAACAAAAAGATCCATAAAATGTCCTGTGACTTATACACACAGAAAAAAATCTGTGTTTAGGCGATTAATTACATACAAAAGGCATGAAGTAAGCAATTATTGTGATGTCAAAGTTTCCCTTCAAACCATTGAGCTTTGCTGCATTGGTGGGGTATGACTCAGCGCGTGTGGTATTTCACACTTCCCTCACAGTGACTCAGCTGCATTGCCTCTGCAGGAGAACAGCGACTCCATTTGCTGTGTGCATAAACCTCCCCCATTTCCCGTGAGGCCTTTATCAACTTTACTATCTTCTCATTTTATAATTAGAATAATTAATCACACAGGGACTTCAAATTTATTTGTGTGACACATGAGATGCTAAGAATGCAGGATAATGACATAATTGTAAATACTATAGTGGAGGTGTGCAACGTGCAAAGTCATTTGTGTTTCAGTGTTATAACACACCTAAATTCATTTTCATGTGATCTTTTTTTTATAGAAATGGTCTTGTTATGTAACATGTAAAAGCATTATTTGATTTCAATTTTCTGACTTGAATTAACCTCTTAATTCTTATTATAAGTCATGCCATGAAATTGCAACTGTTTATACCAGTGGTTTTCAAATATTTTACAGAAAGTACCACCTCAAAAGATACTTGGATTCTGAGTACCACCATGATGGAACCCGAAAATATGCTAGTTTAGTAGAAAAAACATTGTTTTGTTTTTTTTTATAAGCGACAGTTTGAACATTAACACTCTTCACTCCATCCATCCTCCTTTTTGTATTTATCTCCTCAGGGGTCGCCACAGCAAAACAGTCGATTTGCAAATAGATTTGGTACACCATTTTTTTTTTTTTTTTATGCTGGATGCATTTCCTGACGCAACCCACAAGCAGTAGAGTTGTCCAATATTATAGGATAGCCGATAATATCGACCGATAATACATTTTAAAATGATATCGGATAATATCGACATCGGTATTTCATTATCGGTTAGTGAACGTATAAGCCTTCTACCTTTGTGCAATGGCTGGTCATTGCTTAGCACAGCAGCTATGATTATTGACCATTAGATGTCTCCAAACTAAGATGCTTGGGATTTGTTGTGTGAGCAGACCATTATATCAAATTGGCATGGGCATCACAATAAAATTAGCCATAATTTCTTAAGTCAACGACCGCATATATCGATATCGGCTTGATATCGGAATTGGATTTTTTGAGATGGACAATATCGGAATATGGGTTATCGGTTAAAAGGTCGGACACCTCTAACAAGCAGGAATCAAACCCAGGCCTCTGAAATTCCATCAGGGCATGCAGACCACTGAACTACTACCTTGGCAATGGGCACTGCTCTCAGTTTTAGAAAAAAAAAAATACTGAAATTGCAACATACTTAAGGATTTACCTAAATGGTTTTGCACCCATGGATGTTGTTACTCGGCATTTGAAAATGAACAGTTTCAATTTGAAAAACTGTAGTTTAAGTTGAATGAATGAATGAATGAATGAATGAATGAATGAATGAATGAATGAATGAATGAATGAATGTCAGGTGAACTGTACTTGATTAATGCAAGGTAGTGGATTGAAATAAGTTGTTTGAAAATTTAATTTAGTCAATCTTTTGCGTACCACTTGAGGGAACCCGGGTACCCTAGTTGTACCAGTAGCACACTTTGAGAATCAATGGTTTATACCTTATCATACATTTGATTCACAAACGGAAGAACTGAATTGGACTCACTCTGCATTGTTTGGAGGTCCCCACATGCACTGAGTGATGTCGCACACTCTGCTCTGAACTGTGACTGGTAGTGGTGGAGGTGGTGTCACGGGTCCTGGGTGAGTCTGATTTACTGGATGAAGACTCTGAACCGAGGCCCATTCTTGCACCCGGAGCAGTTGGAGGTGGTGAGGTGTTTGGTCGTCGCTGGCTTGCACTTGTGTGCACATATTTAGGCTGTGGCTGAGGGCAGTTCTGGGTATGTGGACTGGAGAAGGCATGGGTCTGCTGCTTCCGGTGGTGCCGCAGTTTGGGTTGGTTTAGTTCAGGGCTGGTGCTGGTTCCATCGGTAAGCTGCGAGCCACATCGGCCATACCTGTCCTCTGACAAAGAGCCACCAATGGGTGACAGCCTCTTGCCTTTACGGCTTCGTCCATGGGTAGCATTGCGATTGGGGTCATACTGAGGAGGTGGGGGGCTACCCTGGTGGTTTCTAGCAGCATATGAAATCAATTTATCTGAATTGGAGCCATCTGACTGTTTTCGCGAGACAGCACATACTGTTTTTTCCTGCCTGTTTTGTTGTTGTTTACGACACTGTTCCCTCTCGGAGCCAGAGCTTTTCCTATGCTTTTTAGGTGGGAGCTCAGGTTTGACTGGGTCGAGTGTCAGGTCTGGTGCACAAGGCTTGCTGGTGACTTTATTGTTGACACCCAGCAGAGTGAGATGAGACGGACTTATCACTTGTTTTGTTATCTCATCCAGGAAAGCTGAGAATTGCAGCTTTCCCTGAAAGAAATCTGCCTTGGCTTGCTCCACCTCAGCTTGGTTGATCACTTTTCCTTTCTGCCCACTGGGATCCTGTCGTTTGGGAACTCTTGGTGATATCACTTCCATCGATTTAGCTTTGCGTATGTCGACATTAGGCTCCTTATTCTTTAGGATTCCTTTGCTGGGAAGCTGACTTGATGACACTGCTCTCTTTGGTCCTCGAGAATCTCCTAAAAGAAGGTCTTCATCACTGAAAGTCAGGCTTCGATTTAAACGAGAGGTCTTGTACAATTGCTCGGTATTTTGTGCCGTGAATTGTTTTCTGCCATTATGGCCTTCGTTAGCCTTCAGGAGGCCCTCCTCACTTCTGCTATGACTTCGGTCAAGGGATGAAAAAACACTTCTGCCTCGCTGTTGTGTGCTGCCATGTATAGAACCACCATTGCTGCCATGCGTGACCGTGGCAAAGACAATAGGCTCACTGTTCTCGTCTTCCCGAAATTCCCGGCGTACATCCGCAATATTTGAGCAGGACAAAGAATGTTGTGGACGTTCTGCATGGCGGAGAGAGAAGGGATCATTTCCACTTGCCTCTGTAAACCAGGACGATGAGGAGACAGAAGAAGCGGATGAGGAAAGAGAAGAGGATGAAGCTCGAGATAGTGTTACAGGAGTATTGTGGTTGTACAGTATTTCATCTTCTTCGTTGTGGGGATTTTGATGCATTTGATGGTGATGGCGGATGCCATTTTGAGGGTCGTGGAGATAGTGACCATGGAGAGGGTGATATTGGTGCCCTTGGTTTTCTTCTGAATTTATATCACTGTCATGAAACAGTGTAAACCTGTGACACAAACACATAGTGAATTTCAACATACTGTACTTCACCATCCATCTGTCAACCTATCTGTCAGTCTGGTTTCTATGTCTCTTGTATTGATTAGGGTAGTGGGCAAGGTGGTGGCTATGACAGTTGCCTTTGGGCAAGAAGTGGGTGACATAAACGGGAGCATCTCAGATTAACATATGGCAGAAGAGTACATTTATTTCAGTCGTTGAAGTGAAAACGTAATATATACATAACAGTCATCAAATACTGAGGAAAATATTTTGGAGGAAGCCAATTCCTCCCTAATTTCTACATTAAAATAAATATGGGTTATTACTTCTATGAAACCTTGTAGTAATTATGCTCTTTCATTACCTGCAAGCAACAATAATTTCATAAAAATGAAATATATTTTATCCGTGCTATATAGTAATGAATAAATCCATTGTTTTCTATTTTTGACTTTTACTGAAACAAATTAACCTTCCTAAAATGTTCTGTCATTGAGAAGCATCTGTGGAGAAAATACAATTAACGCTCACATTCACGCCAATGACCAGTTTAGATTAGAGTGTCTGTGCATGTTTTTGGAAGGTGGGAGGAACTCAGAGAAAATAACCACAAGAACATGTAAACTTCGCATAGGAAGGCCAATATTTGTAATGTGTCATGTTTATGTGCACCCATGCAACCATTTGGTATACTGAAGCTTCAGCTTATTGGGCTGACAATACTTTACTATCAAAAACATTATTCCCTCAACAATCACTATAATCATAAGCCTTCAGAAGTACCTTCCTACCTGTGTGAGTCTGGATCTTCACGATGGAGATGATGGTGGTGCTTCCGCAGCTTCATCTCAGCTGGATCAGAGGGGCTGTGAACAGGTCTAAAAAACTTCTCCATGACCTGTCTCTTCCCCGGTGGTAGGCTGTCGACGTCGCCTTGGTTAAGTTGACTGTACAGAGGCCACCGATGGTGATCTGTGTTTCCGCAACTCTGAAACTCCAGTTTCTCACTCGTAATTGTTATCTCTATGAAACAACACCCTACTTCAGACCAGATTGTAGAGTCTGGCGCATCCCAACACGAACAGTCTAGCTTTTTTGTTCTTTCTTTTTCTTTCTTTCTTTTAATGAAGGCCCAATTTGTAAATAGTGTGTCAACCTACTGTGTATAGGCTTGTCTCCATTGTCTGGCAGCAGAGGAAGTGAATCACAGCTTATGAGCACACATGGTGGAATTAGTCCATGTACGGCGGCTTGATTTTATATCATGAATGATGTAACAGGGAGCTCGTTAGATTGGCTAAAAGAGGGCATTCAATCGAAGAGCGAATCGAACTTAGACCTTTGGAAAAATGATCTATACAGGGGTTCAATAAGCGGAATGATGTAACCTGCTTTTATCAACGCGGCTATTACTAAAAAATACACTATGTACTACTACTACTAAATTTCATTTAGGTATTTCTATTAATGTTAGACATTGTCATGTGTGTGTAGTGTATCAGTGTTCTATGCTGAACTACATAACGAATCACATTCACTAGTGGTGGCCTAAAAACCATGATAGGATATATTTGCACTGTAATCATTTAATTTCAAAATCCATTTTTAAAATAGGTTGATTAGTTAGTTAGTTAGTTAGTTAGTTAGTTAGTTAGTTAGTTAGTTAGTTAGTTAGTTAGTTAGTTAGTTAGTTAGTTAGTTAGTTAGTTAGTTAGTTAGTTAGTGTGGGGTAGTCTGGATGGATGGTGTAATTTTAGGGAGTATTCAAGGGCTAGTTGACATTAGAACAATAGAATAGAATAGAATAGAATAGAATAGAATAGAATAGAATACTTTATTCTCTGTCCCACCGGTAATAGAAATTATTTGGCAGGGCTTACAAACCAAGTCACATATTGCCATCAAGGCACATTTCACAAAAGGAAAAAAAAAAACTAAAATTAAACACAAACACAAAGCTGTTGAAACATGCAAATTGAAAAATGTACTTTGCAACATACTTCTAAGTCAGTGTTTCTTAACCTGGGTTCGATCGAACCCCAGGGGTTCGGTGAGTCAGTTTAATGGGTTCTGTGAAGGTTAAGACACGCAGGGCCCTGGTATTGGACGCTCACTCATTGGACTGGGCAAAGTGGCGTTTTAAACCAGGTTTTGGACTGGTTAGTCCCTATTTTACAGGCTTTGTTGCAATTCTTTCAACTGCTAGTCCTCTAGTGGCGTTTTAGACCAGGTTTTGGACTGGTTAGTCCCCATTTTACAGGAATTATTGCAATTCTTTCAACTGCTAGTCCTCTATCTGATGGGGGGAGAAATGCGTTTGCTCAGTGGAAGGTTGACTCTCACTTGGTATGAGGAAGTACAACAGACCTACGGGTAACGTGCACTGCGTTAACATAAAAAAATAAATAAATAAAAAAATCACGTCACATTTTACGCCATGAAAATAGAATGTACGGCAAGGATTTGATAGAATGACCATGTCGGCATAAAAACAAAAAAAAGAAACACTGTGAGATTAATCCAGTTTCATTTCATTTTCCACTGTGAAAAGCAAATCAAAAGGCAAATTATTTGTTGTAAATTTACACTGCTTAATGGATTAATGAGAAGATTCATGATTATTTTTTTTTAATATAATAACTGTGTAAAAATTTGGCAATCATTATGTGCAGGTATTTTCATTATATTTGATGTCATTTGAGATGTAGACATGATGGAAACTGAACGGTCAAGGTTAATGCTTGGACATAAGATATATTCCTCCAAATGTGAATGAAAAATTCTAAGATATACGCATTGGGCCAGTCTTATAGATGAGTGGTCTGATGATGCTGTTGGCATTAAGATAAAAACATACGTTTTGGCTTGTTTAAAAACATGGTCTCTAAATGAGAAGAAGTTTGAATGGAAATTCACTTGGGTTTTCGCTTGCTAGCTTAGATAAATCGATTTAGAATTTGGAAAAAAAAGATTTTTCTCATTCCAAAGGATTCGGTTAATGCACATGTGAAACTCATGGGGTTCGATACCTTAAGCAAGGTTAAGAACCACTGTTCTAAGTGTTCAACTTTAGGATGGTTACAGCAGTTGGAAAAAAGATTTTGCCGCAATTTTTTTTTTTTTGCCCAGAGGGACTTGATACGTTTAGAGTTCTAATGACTAGAGAAGTGGATGAGAGGGATCCAGTGTGATTACACAGCCAAGTAGATGTATCCCCTTCATAAAGACCTTTAATAGCAAGTAAATTAGAATAAATTATTTCTTTTTGCCTGGTTGTCACGTGACTTTTGATTTTTGTGAGTGGATTGCCTGCATCCTTTTCAACAGCTAAATCAATCAATTTGTTCATTGTGGGTAGGACAGGGTGCCAGGCAGGATGTGTTTGATCTCTGCCCTGGGCATTGTAGTGACAAGGACAGTTATGCAAAAGGTTTTGTTCAAACATATCCAGGACAGTCCAGACAGTAGTTGCTATTGAAGCGTGTGGTGTGAAGTGAGGGTGAGGTTCTTATTTTATTTTATTTTATTTTATTGAAGTGAAGCGGGTGGGGATTTCTGACAAACGTGCGTGACAGACGTGACTGGTAATGAGTCACGCTGACGCTGCGCCACCTGTTGGTCAACACTGGAAACTACATTTGCATTGTTTCTGTGTTGGGTGGTTTATATTGTTGAGTCACACTGCGTATTCTCTTTCTGATTTTGGCATTACGTATAATGAGACATAGATGTGATAGTTTAATAGGGATGATTATCAAAAACGGAGGCCATGTGTGATTTATGTGACGTACAGATATATCAGAAAGCTTTATGAGAGCGTTATAACAAAGAAAAACACATAAAGAGGATGACGTGTGTAGCTCAGTGGAGTTCAACGTATTCAAAAAATAACTGGTTAGTGTAACATTTGTCAAGGATTAAAAAAAAAAAAAAATTCCAGTGTTTGCTCTGGACACGAGGCTGTATCTCTGGCACCCACCCCACAGCGCTGGTAATTTTCCACTCTGAGGTTCCAAGTCGTTCTCGATGTTTCTGGAAATGTGGTGAATTTCGGTGCATCATTCAACTAAATGCTTTGTAAATATTTTCAAGGCGGGTGGTTGATGTGTCCGACTAATATGAAGCTAAAATGACAAAGTATTTCTTAATGAAATAGAACCCGCGCAAATACATCACCTAATTTGTTCAATTTGTTGCATTTAATAGGGGTTTCATATTGTTCCGACCACCACAAAGTAGCAGATATTTCACCATTTCACTGCAGCAATTGAAAAGTAGATCCGACCACATTCTAGATTTATCCAGTTTTAGAGGCCAGAAGCTCGGTAAAATCAATCCGCGCGACCGTTGAGCGTGACGTCAGCTGTTTTGTTTCAAACATACTAAAAGGCTGTTGAAACAGGTCGAACAATACCACTCTTCTTACCGTTTTTATTCTCAACTATTTTTTCCAAAAAGGGATGCCGGTTATATAACGTTCTAGTTACCTTAAACAAATAGCAGTATTGAAAAGAACAGCTTGCAAGAAGAACTACTTTTCCTGTCGAATGAGTATTCAGCCCAACCCTTGGCCGAATCACTCGAAGCGTATAAATACACGCCATTTTCTCTTCCCTCCCAACATTGCTTCGAATCTTCGTCGTGTTGCGTTCTTACATCTCAGGTGAAACCGTTCTTTTTATATATCTATAGATAAGCATTTTTACGTTTTCGACTTTACTTTGTTCAGATGCCAAAAGTAGTTTTTGAGAGCTCCGCTCAACTAGATTTTTCATGTAGAATTTGTGTTGTTTGGCAGGAAATTTATGGTAGCCGTACAGATATTTGTCCGAATATTCCCCCATCCCCATTTTTATTTTTATTTTTTAAATAATCTGAAAACGTTAGCTCGGTCTAGACTGTGATTTAGTCTCCTTTTTAATTCCCAATATCGCCATTTGTGAATGGAAGGGAACTTTTTTTCGTTTGTAATGTTCGCAAATTTGCTCTTTTGGTGGCTCTGTTCCTGGCAGATGTCGGTTTTACTGGAAAAACGGCATTGTTACTCCTTAAATTGTGAATAATGTTCATTTCGACGTGGCATTTTTAGTACTTTTGTCTTTTTGTAGTGCTCATTGGCTCAAGATGGCCGCCGTGACGTAGTTCTTATAGCAGCCTGCGATTGGTTGTTTTTGAAATGTAATTTCCCCCCCCCCCACATCAGTTGACTGACGTCACACTGACGAAGTTGGGCGCGGACATTTTTGTAGTTGTTTCGATCATTGACAAACGTTGGTATTGTAACTAGCTTTGAACTAAACGCTTGAACTTTTTTTTCTTCTTGTCATTTGAATGACAATGCTTCTTGGTTGACTACTACTTTAGCAATGGCACAAGTTAAACTAGATAAACAGCCATGAATGACAGTGCTCCTTAGTTGATTACTAGTTGAGCAATGGCACAAGATAAGCTAGAGAAACGGCCAATAATCAAATTATAGTGATTCATTCAACCAAGTTAGCAGCCATTTTAAATGCAAATGGAGGCAGATGAGTCATGCTACTAAAGGGGGGTGGCAGCCAGCAACATTTTCAAAACACTGTGGCTTCTTATGGGTTCTGTAAATGGCAGTACCATCGGTTTTGAACTACAAAGGCATTTTTCCAGATGGTCTTTTTTTAAATCTTAAGCCTCATTTTTGCAAAGTTTGTACAGTTGCTTACATCAAGTGCTGTTAATCTGAGGAAATTTAAGATAGGTTTCATATTGAGATTTTTATTGCGCAAATTTTCTATCAAGATCAGTTTGTTTTCAAAGATTATTTTTTTGAACTTTTTTTTTTTTTTTTTTTTTTTTTTTTCAATGGACTGAGTTAATTGGAGGAATGGACTTAGTTGTTGCGGGGAAAAATGGACTTAGTCTTTAGAAGATCACGGGATCAGCGACGAGTGAGGCCGACGCGGGGATGACGATGGCAGGACAGGACCAGAGTGTTTCGTGTGACCAGAGGGCAAACCGGGCAGGACAGGACCAGAGTGCGTGGCGCGACCAGAGGGCGAAGTGGGCAGGACAGGACCAGAGTGCGCGGCGCGACCAGAGGGCGAAGTGGGCAGGACAGGACCAGAGTGCGCGGCACGACCAGAGGGCGAACCGGGCAGGACAGGACAAGAACGCGCGGTGCAACCAGAGGGCGAACCGGGCAGGACAGGACCAGAGCGCGCAGAGGTCGATCAGAGGGGTCCAAAAGAGCAGGCAGCAACCGAGCAGCGGTCACCAGATGGAGCCAGAGGGAGGGTAGAGCCAGAAAGTCCGACGTTCAAGCAGTTCAGCATATCCAGAGCAAGCCAGCCAACAGGGTTGGAAAGGGCGCAGGTGTCTTCGTTCGAGTTAATCACAAAGTGTTGGTTTGTATGATGGTAGAGGTATCTGTAACAAGACCTATATAATCCAATAATCTTTACACCAGCGTTTTATAGGACCAAATGTCTCGCACAGATCTCTCTTCCCTTTTTCAGGCTATCTCTGTAAAGTTTCGTACCTTGATCAACATTCCTGTTGCGTGCTGACTTGCGTGGTGGTGTCCACTGGGACGAATGCCTTGATAGTGCGGTGGCGAGAAGAGCGCTTTATTGGAATTCTCTACCCCCTGCCAACACAAGTAGTTCCCCAGCCTGCGGGAGAGGCAGTCCTTTGTTCGCTAGGCCTACCTGAAGTTTGTCTACATTTGGGTTTTTGTGCATACATATATTTGGGGAACTGATGGGGGGAGGGGGGCAGGGCGTGTTAACCAGTGTCTTCCTAGAATTCACAGCTCTCAAGTTTCCCTTCGCAATGGCTTGAATAAGAATCATCCTGGCGAGCCAAACATCATTCAAGTGGACAATTTGCCTCGCAGGATAGCAGCCCTCATAACGTAGTCAACTGGTGTAGCCAGAGCGTTCGGAATGCGGTAAAAGTCTCTTTATTAGAAGTCACATTTGCTGTGGGGTGGGGATGGGGCCATGTCTTTGCTACTTTTGCAGATTAAGTTAGACCAGCCCTTCAGTAAACTACAAGGCCATGCCTGCACGTCAATGCATAAAGTGGAAATCCCTCGTGTTCACAGCTGCGGTATTGAATTATCATTGGCAAAATCTTAGTCCTTGTAGTTGTCTGTGGACAACATAGCATGTATTGTAGTTTGCACTGCTTTGTATTTTGGGTGGGATCCTGTGGGGGAGAGGCTTTTTTTTCTTTGCATTTTTCAGTGTGCCGTGTCCTGTGCGCTTTTCCAAATACCCGAGACCAACTGGAAGTCTCCTAACTCATTGTATGTACACGTTCCTTGCGCTTCGAGCTTCACGTAAGGTCATTAAATGTATTCATTCTTTTTAACGTTCATTGTCTGGTAAACTTCCATTGCAATTCCTTTGCAATTAGTTAAAATCCTTTGTATTGCTAATACAATGCGTGAACTATTTGTAAAGGATTTTTCTACCTGCATAATAAATGCATAGCTTGTTGTGATTGAATACAGTATTGGTATGCATTGTTCTTTTGGGGGGGCTTTTGTGGGCGAGCTCTTCTTGTGCTTTTCAGGTATTTAAGCTTGGAGCTTTGTAGAGCACGGATGTGACCAGGGCTTGAATGCTCCGTTTCAAAGTGGAAATTAAAGGCAGATAAGTGGAATCCATCAAATATTGATGTTGGAAAGCAGCTAATTCCGGAAACCCGATGATTGGTTCTATGTTGAACGGGCTCCGCTACCCTCATCTCAAAAGCAACTTGCTATACACAACTCCATACATAGCATTGCTTTGTCTTCTTGTGCTAAGATAGACAGATTTGATGGGCCTTGATTGTCATATCTGCAGTAAAGCATTCCGGTAAGGATAACAATAGTCAGTTCTACGATTTTTTTGTGGGAATTGTAGGGGGGGTTTGTCTGCCTTTCTGATTCTAGAGCAGTCTACAAAGGAAGGACGCGCACTCTCCATGAGAATATTGCTGCCAAATGAAATCTCCCTCATAATGTCAGGTTCTAATTACCTAGTTTACAACATTAGTCCTCAGCTTCATGCCCTTGCGCAACTGTGCTTGTGGCAAGTCTTATGAATAAAAGTAGTTCTGTGTTCATCACGCAACTGTGTGAAATTGTTAAATTTTGGAGCTGAGGAAAGCTGCGCATTGTGCAGTTAGATTAACGTATGCAATGCAACGCAAATGTGTTGCAGCTTGCATTGGTTATGGTTTTTCGTATCCTTGCACTTCTCTTTCCAGAGCTCAGGTTGTGAGACTGCCGCTGAAATATCAACTAACCCGGCGACTAGTAAGATGTTGAATTTTTATTTGTCAAATTAAAACCGTAGTTTACAAAAAGACATCTTGGAACTGGCTTTATGTTAACCTCAAATCAATAATAATGCTTTACTCGAGAATTCCTCTTTGGCCAATGGGCGCCCTTGCTTTGCATCTTAAACTTAAGATGAGTAGAAATTTTGAGTTTTCTGTGCTGGGTGTGTTGTGTAGATCACTCTGTTTCAGATTGTTTTCGTCTGTCCACTCCGACCTCGCCCGCCTCTTGAATGCAAAGCCATCTGTGGAAGCTGTCAACGAATTTGTCTAGCCCCTTCGAATGAAGTGTCGACCCTCTGTACGCTTGAGCTTAAAGCAGATGTCCTTCGCAGAAGCCCTGCTCTCTCTCTCCGTGTGTTTGTGTATGTGTATGCCTCTTTACGTTTGGTTTCTCAGGTCAAATTTCCAAACAAAATTCAAATTTGCCGTCTGGGATGGGCTAACCCGTGATGGAACCGTGAATCCAGTCACTTAGATCAACAGCTGCAAAGTTTGTTTCCCCCTAATGCATCACTTGTCGTGGGTTCAAAGTTAAGTAATTTCAGTTCCCTCAATCTTCATGCCATGGCTTTAAATTGTAACTACTTATGCTGCATGCACATCAGCTCTGCATAACATTTATACTTTATGTGCGTAACATTTAGTTGCAATGCCAAGCTTTTGGGAGTTTGTGGGGTCGGGGCGCAACAATCTCTTGTCTTTCAGAATTTTTTTCAGCATAAATCTCTCGGACTTGCAACTTAACCCTCAGCGCCAGGTCATTGGATGCCTTGATTCTGCCTGCCTAGTTTAATTTGGAAGAATTGTTCTTCACTGAGGAAATGTAGCTGGTGTGATTTAAGGAAGTTTCAACTGTTGGCGGTAAACATTCATATATATATCTTGGGATGAGTATTGGTAAATGTTTTTGGGGATATCGGTGGGGGGGGGGGGGGTTCACCTCAAATTGTCCTGTTTTTTTACCCTCCTACTACAGCAGTGACAGTTCATTTGACCTGAGCGTCATGTCCAGAATCATTCGTGAGGAACTTGAGTACCACCAGAGAAGCTGGTATCGTGTTTGAACAAATACTAGGAAATCAATCATCAGCCTTAAGTTGGAGTTGCGGGAAATGCTGGGGTCCGAAGGGGAGGGGGCAACCAGTTGTCTTCTAGTTTCAGCCTCGTGTCCAGAACCTAACCCAGTGTGATGACGAGATCAAATAGTGACCAGGTCTTCATGGGTTTTCTTTTCCTGGAGGAACAAGCTTCTGGCTCTGTTCCTCCAGGTTTTGCTTTTGCCCGCAAAACTAACTACAAAAAGCAAAAGACTCCGGTGGTGGCACTCCCGACTTGTGTTGGGACGGGGTTCAAATCCCTGCGGTGTCTTGCTTTTTAAGTTTGTTGTGGGTGAACTTAAACATACTCTTATCAAACAAATTGAAAGGAATTGCCCATGAATAGTCTTAAGTAACATATTTTTATCAAACAAATTGAAAGGAATTGCTCATGAATAGTCTTAAGTCTTTTGTGCAAAAGGTTCGGGTGCATTTTCTTTCTGCGAATATATAAAGTTTAAGATGACTGCTAATCTCTTGTGCTTATGTTGGTGTAAAATGCAATAAATTCAGATTTTGAAAAGTTAAAAAACTTTATTTATTTATTTGTGACTGCCTTAAGTAAAAAGTTTCCAAAAGTTCATTATGACATTGAAATGAATGTTTCTTGGATTTAATCACTACAGTAGGTGTAAAGTTTGGTTAGGCACATTGACCTGACAAGCGGACAATCTGCAGGTCGAACCAATTGGGGTTCCCTCTAAAATGGTTTTTGCTATTTAGTTTTTTTCACTTACTAGCTCACCTTATGCTTTAGCTCAAGAAAATGAAATATTTTAATATCAACTGGTTGAAAAATGTTAATTACAGTACATTGTCTTGAAATACTGTGGAATCTGGGGCATGGTCATTAATTCGCTGCCAGCCCTCCCAGTTCAAATTGAATTGTTTGAACGTCTTTTGCAGCAATTTGATCATTTGATGCTTGAATTAACATTTCTCTAATGTGAAAAAAGCAGATACTTTAGCATAGTAAATAGTATTTTAAATTTAGATACAATTTTTTTTTTTTAATGCTAAATCTAGTGGTTAAGAACCACTAAAGTTTCACATGTGGATTCACCCGAGCACTTCGGAATTGGATAAAGCATTTTTTTTTCAAATTCAAAACTCCTATCCAAGATTGCAAGTTAATAATTTCCCATTCAAAATTTATTTTGACAGCATGTTTGATAAACAGATCAAAATTTGAGACTACGCTGCCCATTGGTCTGTTGTATTCCCCTAATACCAAGAGCGAATCAACCTCCCACTGAGCAAACCAGTTCCTCCTCCCGTCCGATCGAGGACTAGCAGTTAAATGGATTGTCTTAACTGGGAGCAAACGGTCCAAAAACTAGTCTAAAAAGCCACTTAAAATCAACATACACGGGTTCTTTGCCTTCGCCAAACCCCTTACTCGCTGTACACCTGGGGGTCGATCGAACCCAGGTTAAGAACCGCTGTGCTAAAATTTCAACATTCAAATATAAAAGAACCACTGTGCTAAATAGTTTTAAACATTCAAATATAAAAATCTTTTATGTAGAATTTTGTTTTGAATTGTTGAATGTACACTTTTAATTTTTTTTTTTCTTAAGATACTGTATATTCGGATATCGAAAGCTCAACTGTAGCTGTGAAAGTCTTAAGTGAAGCAGGCATTAATTGGCAATTGGTAAGGCCTCTTCGAGACTGAAGTTTGTCATGGAAATATTCTTAAACCAGAGGTCTCCACCCCCAACAAGGGCCACTTTCAGAAAAATCAAAGGATGCAAAGGCCAACTTTGAATCCACTTTTATTCGTAAATTAGGATCGTAATCGGGTTAAAAGATCTGCTGACTCATTGGCTGCGATAGACGTTTAATCCATTTTGACAGGGAAGGCAGTTCAACATCATCCCCGTAATGTCAACCCCTCCTAGTCAAAATGGATTGGACATTTATTGTCAATGGATGATCACTCAATGCCAGCCTTCCCAGTTCAAATGGTTTGATGTCTGGGTGTGACAAAATGTATTTAAAAGATGTCTTTTTTTTTTTTTTTTTTTTTTTTTTTTTTTTAAAGGAACCAAAAAGTTGCTACCAAATCTTCCACTATAATAGTGTCTGGGTAAATGAACTTTCGTTCATTTGAAACCAAAGCATTTGCACACAGTCTTTCAGATTTTTGGGGCATTTACAGGCCACTTTGTTAATTTGAGGACATTTGCAGGTCTTTACCTGTTGGGTTTGAGTCAGTCTATTCATTTGGGAAGAGTACTGGGTTAATTCCTGTTCTGTAACCAAATGTCAACAGGAAGTGACACATAAATGCCCCAAAATCAGCAAGACGTGACCCTGAAACGCTCTCAAATTAAGCTCATTGGTTACCATTGACCGCCATAGACGAATGAACATTTGTTCATTCGCTGCCACGTCCCAGTTCAAATGGACTGGACATCTACTAGTGATAAAATCACAATAGAAGGCTGCAAATAGCTTGTTTTTCCTATTAGTAGTTTTGTAGAATATTCTTGAATGATTTTCTTAACAAATGTATCGATAATAGCATAACGCATGAATGCTATTTTTAGACCGTGACGTCTCCATCGTAACGCGGAAGTGGGGCATTATAGACGCGCCCTCGCATACAAACCATATTTCTGCTGGTTTTCTCCGGTAAGCTTTCAAAAGAGAGCATGCCGATCAAACACTGCTGCTATGGAACTTCAATGCAGACGTCCAAAACACCAGTTTAACGCCAGCAAGGTGAAGCCATTCAAATTTCATATGCAGTAAACATTTTGTTGGGAGCCATGGTCCTTCAAAGTATGAAGAGGTAAGCCATTTAGATATTTTTACATTTTTTAGCGTGGAGTTTTGCCGTGCTGCTTCTGTCTGACAGTGAATGACCTGAAAATAATTAAAATGGTATCCGAATCTTGTTTTAAAAAATAAACTAGTGAGGGGAAGTGTAAATAATAGAATCAAGATTTTTTATTAATGAAAAAAATAAATTGCTACACAAAAATAGAAGACAACCAGAGGATATAATGTATAGTGGGGCAATTAAGTATTTAGTCAACCATCAATTGTGCAAGTTCTCCTACTTGAAAAGATTAGAGAGGCCTGTAATTGTCACATGGGTAAACCTCAACCATGAGAAACAATGTTTTTTGAAAAATTTATTTCCAAATTAGAGTGGAAAAAAGTATTTCGTCACCTACAAAAAAGCAAGATTTCTGGCTGTCAAAGAGGTCTAACTTCTAACGAGGTCTAACGAGGCTCCACTCGTTACCTCTATTAATGGCACCTGTTTTACCTCATCGGTATAAGACACCTGTCCACAACCTCAGTCAGTCACACTCCAACTCCACTATGACCATGACCAAAGAGCTGTCGAAGGACACCAGAGACAAAATTGTAGACCTGCACCAGGCTGGGAAGACAATCTGCAATAGGTAAAACGCATGGTGTAAAGAAAAGAACTGTGGGAGCAATTATTAGAAAATGGAAGACATACAAGACCACTGATAATCTCCCTCTATCTGGGGCTCCATGCAAGATCTTAGGGTGTGTCAAGAAATAAAAAGTTGAGTAATGAGAGGGGGCCCTATGTTTTCAAGTTGTCTTATGATATACTTGATCATAATCAAAAGCAAAAAAATAGTTTTGACTTAATTTACCTACACCCTTTTTTGATTGAAAAAACAGCATTTTTGGGGGGGCGTTTTTTGCATTTTTTGACCATTTCCGCCTAAACCCTGTTTTTTCAGATATGTAATTTTTTATGCAAGATTTATCTCCATTTAAAACCAGATTTTACTACAGTTTAAAATGGTCCCTTTAAAAATAAAAAAATGGTCCTTTAAATTAAACTTATTTAGTTTCCAATAAAACTTTTACTCTTCTAACATGCCAAGACATGCTGCCGGCCATCACAGATCATTAAGAGAACACTTTGTACCCGAACATATTTGAATTGAACTGTCGAACCTTTTTATTGATAACTCCTATTGAGATGGGTCCCAAGACCTGGCTGATGTGACAGGTCCAGGAGAAGCGATGATACAAACTGAACTCCCTATTCTCCGGGGTGTCCTGAGGCATGGCATCTACCTGCAGGAAAAGAGGCTGTTGGAGGATGGGGTGGATAGGAGGAACTACAGCATCAACCAGCTGGTCAAGGATGTCAGGGTGGAGTTGGTGGGCTGTTGGCAGAGGGCAAATGCTCAATTCAGTCCCCCGGTCACCATAACAGACAAGTCCATAGAACGGAAACTCCAGGTGGCTCTGGAAAACTTCTCCTGGAACAGAGGGGGCATGAATTGGGCATGAATTGGTCACCAGGATTGCCTCAGAGTGAGCAAACCATGCAGAGGACCGGACAGTCGGCATGACGGTCAACTGTACTACCTTGGGCTGGGTGCGGAGGCAGGACAGACAGCTCAAACAGGACATTCCTTGGACCATCCACCCAGCTGTTGTTGACCTTCACTTGGGAAGTACACATTAATTATGAAGGAGACAATCTCCTTCAGTCTAGCCAGGAGCTCCCTCATTTCCTCACATACGAAATGCCAAATCTCAATTTTAACTACTTAACGTTTACTCTTATTTTTTATTTTATTTTTTAAATTTTTTTAAAATAATAAAGATATAAGTAACATACGTTCAGAAAAATAAGTAAAAATGACTTATATTATGCAGAGTGGAATGGAATATATTTTGAAGATCGCGCATTGACCTTTTTTTTTTTTTTTTTAATCATAAGGAAATGAATAAGTAACCGTACATAAATGAATAAATATAAATCCATAGTGCACATTGACAGCTAAGATGTTCTGAACCTCCCCATCAGAGCAAATAAAACTAAATATGATAAATAAAATAAGCCTCCTCAACTCTTTCGTTGCTCTTAAAGATTTGATCCATTTTTGCCCTTTTTTTGTCGCACAAGCTTTTTTTTTTTTCTTTTGCTGTTCCAGAAAACATGTCACACAACACAATCGCTGCCAACCCTCTCACTTCAAACGTAATTGAGGTCTATGGTGGTCATGGCAACCAATTAGTTTATTTTGGTGCATTTCAGGCCATTTTCTGTTGACTTTTGGTCACTTCGTGTTGATTTGGGGGCATTTATGGTTCCCTTCCTGTTGCTTTTGGTGCACTTATGGGTCACTTCTGGTTTATTTTGGGTTGCGGAACAGGATGTGACCCAAGATTCTCCCCAAATAAATAGGCAATGACTCAAACTCAACATAAAGTGACCTGTAAATGCCCTAAAATGAACAAAAAGTGACCTGTAAGCGCCCCGACGATATATAGATTCGCTGCAAGAGCATATCGATAACCTTTTGGGATATAACGTATCACGATA
The DNA here is from genome assembly GCF_030265065.1 of Corythoichthys intestinalis. Taxonomy (NCBI): domain Eukaryota; kingdom Metazoa; phylum Chordata; class Actinopteri; order Syngnathiformes; family Syngnathidae; genus Corythoichthys; species Corythoichthys intestinalis. Next base: position 19,774,625 of record NC_080405.1, read on the forward strand.
TGTCATTTTACATGAATTATTTTGTATTCAATAATCAAATACATGTACTGTATTTTATCATGAGGTCGTATTGTATTTTAATCCGCGGAACCAAAGTTCGTGTCGTGTTTCTACGGATGTATTTACCACCCGTTCAGTTTCCAAGCTTCTTCCTGTGGTAGTGACTATGTTTGTTTGATGAGTTGAGAGGTTTCAATCGGAAATGTGGTCCTTTTTTGCCAGGGATCCCGTTAAAGACTTCGCTTATGAAATTATTCCCGACAGCCAAGAGAAGTCTGGAATATGGTCGTTACACAAAGGGAAACGAAAGGTAAAAAAGATGCAAACCTCCGCCTATACACCGCTAACGCTCGGCTAGTTTTGGCCTATTGGCGCACACTTTCTTTAATTGACGAATTATTGTTGAGGGACACATATTGTTTCGCTATTTGGGGTTTGTCATTCGTTAATGTTCAGTTTTCGACGTCATATTGTGTCAACAGCGTTTGACGAAACGCCACCGTGCTCCGGCACACGTATTTGTCGCCACGTCACACAGTGTTATCCGCATTAAAAGACACGATTGTAAAAAAAAAAAAAAAAAAAAAAAAAAGACACGATTGTTACACTTTTCTCGCTGTGCTTTTCTATTTATGTTTATCTTGGTGAACGATTTTCTCCGAACAAAGCCAACGGTCTAGTTCGTAATCACCGAGCTAGGGGTTTTGTACTGTCGGTGTCATCCGGTGTCCCGTTGTTGTCATCGTCGCTGCTCACGTGACGCCATAATGTCGGAAACAGAGTTATGATACATGAATTGACCAATACATTACCAGATTCGATTATAATTGCTATTTAAACGGTCCTCTGGACCATGTTTTTCACATTATTGTGACGTGAGACCAAGACGAAAACACTTTTATTAACCTTTTATGTTCCTACTGAAAACTACTGAAATGCAAAGAAAACTGTTTTGGTCAGTTATTTCTATAACGTATACAAAAACTGATTTTCATTCAAAATTGTATTTTTTCAATGATTTGCAAAATAAGAGTTAACAAAAACAGCTATAACACCAACCTCCATCTCCTAATTTTTATTTTCCCTCATTTCCTCACATACTAAATGCCAAATCTGAATTTTAACCACTTAAGAACATAGGATGTACTAGTATATTAAAATTGAAGATAATGTAAACATTTACTTTTTGTTGGGTTTTTAATAATAAAGATATAAGTAACATACATTCAGAAAAATAAGTACAAATGACTCCTATTATACAGAGTGAAATGGAATATATTTTGAGGATCGCACAAAAATTAATAAGTAGCCTAAAATAATTGAACAAATATAAGTCCAAAGTGCACATTGACAGCTAAGATGTTCTGAACCTCCCCATCAGAGCAAATAAAACTAAATATGATAAATAAGCCTCCTCAACTCTTTCCTTGCTCTTAAAGATTTGATCCATTGCATTCGCACATTGACGTGACTCGTCATCGTCAGACTCCGATAACTGCAGCAGCTGGGGAAACCTCCATGCCGTCCATGGAATAAAATAAATGATAAATATCGATGGAAACGGAGTACGCTACACAAGCACTTTATTATGCTTGTTGTTCACACTTGTGTATGTAAATCTGATGTTGGTAGATTGTTTTCTTCTTGGAGATGAAATGCATGTGTGGCAGCTTTGTATTATTTTTTTTACATAGCGTTTTGACAGTTGCCGGCATATTTTCGGAATCAAAGCACCGTATACCAGAACAGCATTCCGGCCCTGAATCTTATACCGGAACCGCGTTCCTGACCGTTCCCGCCCACTTTCACCCCTGCTATTAATGGTACTTAAAAGTAAATAAATAAATGAATAAAACAACAATTTATACTCCCTTAAAACCTGATGTCCACATGCTTAACCGTTCAAAAGTTTGAAATAATTTTGTCTTCCAATTTTCCTTTTGGCAAAGAATACTCCATTTGCAGCTAATACAACATATCAACGCTTTGCCATTCTAACAATTAATTTGTTAAGGTAATTAGGAGAAATTTCACCTCACACTCACAGATGCCCTTTCCATAAATTGGATTGGCTTGTTGGGTATTTCTGGATCACCATGTTGCAACCCAATATGAGTACCGACAGGATGTGAGAAGCGCATGCGTAGTACATGCACAAGCTAACCGTGCATGCGTTGATTTGCGACCTTTTTACGACAAGTTCCGGTATGTGATGTGTTACGGGGATTTTTTTTTTTTTTTTTTAAGTTTATCAATACTCGATTATTAGACTAGTCTTAAAAATAATGGCTAAATTTTTAGTTATTTTGAGGGAACAATACAGTTACGCTGCTATGTAAGCTATAGCCTACTCTGATTACTTGTGTAAGAGTCATATCTACAGTGTGGTCTAGACATGTGCCGATTACTGGTTTCAAGGTATACTGTGGTATGAAAACGTCAAGATTTCAAAACCCCCAAATTTTCAGTCCTACTGTCTGTAGGGAGAAGCTATGTTTTATGTCCCAAAAATGCATGGAGATATCCCTCACTTAAGCGGTAAGGCTCAATCCTCCCCCAGCAGTTGTTTGTCAGTGTCGGTGAGTCAGCTGTGCTACGCAATGGCTGGAGATGAAACTCCTAAACTTTTTCCCCCATCGAAGAAAAACTAAATTGCTGGTGTAGGAATACTTCGGCTACAGAAAAGTTACAGATGGCCTTGGCTTTGAGGAGGAGGCCCAACTGACATGTAAAACATTTGTGCGAAGGGTGGCTGCTGAGGGGCAATACCTCCATTATGATTTCGCATTTATCCAAAATTAAAGGTTAGTAAACACTGTCATGAACGCTTCCCACCAGCTATGAGAGTTAACTCCAGAGTGTTTAGTGTGTCTAGCAGTGGTAAAGCACGTTTTTTTTTCTCTCTCTCTCTGGCAACTGTCTGTGTTGAGAAAGAGTGTGTGTATAATGTAAACACGATAGGAGTCATGCACATATGCTTATTATGGAAAATAATTCAATTATTTTTGTTCTGATGGTAATAATGTTGGGCTGTGGGTTTAGGCTCACCTAAAGGACAGCATTTATTTTATTTTATTCTTTAGAATATTTCAGGTATTTTTTGTTATTATTATTTTCTAATTTATTCCAACTAAACATTATACTTGTTTTGAAAAGTAAAAATCCTGTTCAATGATATTTTTTATTTTTATTATTTTTTTATTAAGCCTGATATCTCAAAGTAACACATTTTGCATGCCTAGTGTGGTCCCATGAAAAGATATAATTAAATACCTGTGGAAATGTAAAGGGATGTACTCAGCTGTTTACATTATTTGAAAACGTGTTCATAATCTCATACAAGCACAATTTCATAGACTCACATCCTGTCGGTACTCACATTAGGTTGCGACACACCATACTGGCATTACAGCTCAACGGGGTTGAGATCTGGTGATTATTATTTCGAATAAAGTTATTACATACATGTATACGTATTAACATATGTATTTAATTAGAAGAAATTGAATAAAAACTGAAATACACTCTGGTTTTGGCCCCCGATAACACTAGTTGATAAAAAAACAACAACAACAGTATTTAATTTGCTGACAATGACAGAAATCCAATTAATTTAAACAAGGAAGAATGGCTTTGAATGCTCGTCTTTTAGTGTTGATGGCGCTAGATTTCCAACCCATTTATTGCTGCTAGTCTCTCCCAGTCACAATGGAATGGACATATAGTGCCGTCTGAGGCAGCCAATGAGTTAAATGAGTGCCATATAAAGGGTTAAATATTTCATTAAATATTTCAATGCTACCTTTTAAAGAAATCTCTAAAAGAATAAAACTTGCTGTTTAAGAAACACAAACATTCATTTGATCAATGCTGGTAAAGTTTAAGTAAGGTCAAATAAATTTGATCTGTAGAGATATCAAGGCATTTAACCCTTTAAGGTCTGGGCCTATTTTGTCTGATTTTGCATGCCTTTGAAGTTGCCTTTATATTTCAAAGAAAGAATTGTTTACGATGGCCTGGTTTGGACCCTTTTTTTGTGACACCTTGAACTTCATGTCCAAATTGTTGTTTCCTTCACTGATCAATTATAAATCATCATTTTGGGCCCAAAAAGACCAAAAATTCCAAAATCGTTTTGTCAAAATTTTTAATATTGATGTCCAATTGACAACCAAACATGCGTAACGAACCGTTTTGAAACTTTGTAATATTTATTCAACATGTTAGGATGAACATTCAACCAAAAAAATTTAGAATAAATAGTCTTATATTTGACAATTCAACATAAACAACAGGTATAGCCATAGGCGTTTTTTGCCTTTATACATGCTCCAGTCAAAACAGGTTATATACAGCAGACCTAACAGTGAAGAACAGTGAAAAAATATATACCATCTAACACAAAAAGTGTTTAGAGGCCATCTCTTTATGAGTTTAGGTATTGCGGCCAATCGCCTGATGAAAACTATGTACACACAATCAAGCTTCTTGAACACACATTTATATACACAAATTGAGAAGATTGATGTGGGAAAAATATATATATATAACATTGGCGGGAAAAAAGCATTTTCAAAAATATTTACAATAAACAAGTTAAATTTTTTTCAGTCATGCCACTCCAAAAAGCAGTTTCGTCCTGGAATTAGACACGGCTACATCACACAGCTCACACTTCCATGGGGTGTCGGTCGTCTTTCCACCCTTCCATTTTCATTTCACTTTGCTTTCATTGTCACTATAAATGTACATGAAAATAAGTCAGTATTTATGAAAATAATAAAGTATAAAATAAAAATATATACAGCAATAAATAATAATGGAAATCTATATGTATGACAATAGAAAGAATACCATAGCTGAATATGTGCTACATCCCTAATCTTCATATAGAAAGAAGAACACCACAAATTATAAATTCCTGCCTGGGATACCCACAGTGCACGTACGACTTTGATCTGATATGCACATTTTATTATTATATACACAAACACACACTTATATTGCATCAAAATTAACTTTGTCTTGCAATATCAAAAGAAACTTTCAAAAGAAACGTTTTCAGCATGAAAAAAAAGAGTGAGTTGGTTTACCTCTGCTCGTCGATGGCGTCACCCACGTGTTCAAATCCGTCACTATCTTCACTCGAGGACTCTTCCGAAGAAGACGATGATGACGAATTTGGACCATCCTCTTCCTCAAGTTGATCAGAAGCACAATTGCTTGCGCTAAATTTAGTTTTCCGTTCATTGTCAAAGTCACACAAAGTCGCTGCTCGATCCAGCAGTATCCAACTGGCTGTCGCTCGCCACCTCGCTGCTTCAGAACACTCCTCCTCCCTCTCGTTCGGTTGAACCTCGCACCGCAGTTATATTTATAAAAATAAATAAATAAATAAAAAACGCATTTTGTGCTTCCACTGTGACTTCGAAAGGGTTCGTTTGATTTGTGTTTTTTTCATGGAGCTTCCGTTTTGAAAAAGGACTAGAAATGATGGAAATATAGACATAAACAAATGATCCATGCAGCGTTTTAATGTTTTTTTGAGAGGACAATAAAACTATAAAACTTAAATGACAATATCTCACGTTCTAGTTGGTCGATTGACTTCAAATAATAACGAGAGTAAACCGCAACTTCCGCACTTTAAAACGAGACCAACCAACGGCATGTGGGTGACGTAATTAAAACGTGAGGGCGCTTCAAAGACGACGTGCGCTGAGGACGCGCCGGCGCGTCCTTCGACTCTCAAGGGTTAAGCTTCATCTTGAACTTTTACCCAAGTACGCCTCACTTAATGGGAGTTCTTATTAATTTCACACCATCCTCAGTCCAATGGAGATCCGGTGTCGGTGTTCGTGCACGAGGTGGTTCAAGGATTGGAGCAGCAGACTCAGCTGGCAAAGGCGGCCTTCAAGCGTATGAAAACCCTTCGCCACCCCAACATCTTGGCATATGTTGATGGCTTGGAGGTGAGTGAACATTAAAAGGGTCATATTTACCACATGTGATGACAATCAATTGGGCCATTTTAGGAAATGATGCAAAAATCCCATGCAAATATATATATATATATTTTATTATTATTGGACTGTGGTACTTTTACTTAGTTTAATTTGATCTGTGACCAAGATCATAACAGGAGTTACTTTTATAGGTCACATCTATTTTCCCCATTGAAATAAATTCAAATGCCATTTAACACCACCTTTAATTGCTACACGTTTAAAGAAAATAGCTACAGTAAAATTTTTTCTATACGAAGCAAAAAATCGACCAAGCAAGTTAGAGTGCCTGTGAATATGAGACGACTCGAGTACAACAATTTGGCAAAGCGCAGATGCCGATAAATTAGTCTTTTTATCTGCCGTTTAGCCTCAGCCTGTCATTATAGTGTTCTAGCATCCCCAGCTAGAGGATGACATCGGCAGGGTTACGATTTAATCTAATTTAGAATTCAGCCCATTGAGAGGGAAATTATTCAGAACGAGGAAAATGCGACAAAGAGCAGCAAAATGTCATTGTGTCAATCCCTCTACTCCAATATTATTACAGGATATTTATCTACGTAAGTATTTTCCCCAATTGCTAAATAAATGGTATGGTCTTGTGCTAAATCAGTGCTTCTCAATTATTTTCTGTCACGCCCCCCCCAAGGAAGACGTAAATGTTTCGCCCCCCCCCCCCCCCAAACTCTCTGCCGCCACTGTAAATAGTATCATTTGTCTATAAATTTACCATTATAAATACGCATCTGCCTAACATTGTGTCCTTTTTTCTCTAATAAAGAAAAAAAGTAACATAGATCAACTTATAATAAAGTATAACTTTATTAAAATTGTTTTGTTTGTAACAGAGAAGACTTGACGTGCATCAATTTGCCTGAATTAAAAAAAAAAGTCACATCCAAACTGTAAAAAATACACTCAAGGTACATTTTTGACCATTTGATACAGAAAAATAAAATGTAATAAAATCAGTAAACAATAACAAATTAAAATTGATTAGAAACATTCACTCATGAGGACAATATCCCAAAAAATTTGACCGAAAAAACAAAACTCAATAAAGGAAAAAAGAGTGTCTTTGGACAGGACAGTTTTTATTTTTGCTGCTCACAGTATTTACCTCCTTTGCAATGGTGTGGAGTTATTTGCAATGAGCATGCTAACAATGCTCACTGGATTACTGATATAACACTGACAAAGCAGGACGATTGTTGGCAATATTCGGCACGTTTTCACTGAAAAACAATCAAGCGGCTTATCAATGAGATTGGGGTCTAATGTCTTTAAGTGGCGTCTTAATTGATTTGGCTTCTGGCTGTCCGCTATAATTATTTTTAGACACCGTAAACAGTGGTCTTTCCTCATCACCCACTATATTAAAAGTCAAAGCTAAAAGGCAAACAGCACGAAAAAAAGCGCATTCTCGGCGGCCGAGGTAGAACCGTAGGTAAGGGCGGTCGTCGTGACGATCCCAAGCCGAAAATGGCACTTCTCGGGCGGCGACGTGAGAACTGGACAAGACAGTGGGTCGCTGCGTGAGTCCGGTCGGAAAACGGCTTTCGAAAACAGCGGTGGCACACTGCTCTTCATATCTGTTTTCTGTGTGTGCTGAGTGCTCTTCCTTAGTTCAAAAATACTGCGCGCACTCTGAAAATGAGAGCGCCACTGCCACCTACTGAGTGGATGTGCAAGTACACTTTATTCCAGTACGGCAAAAAAAAAAAAAAAAAAAAGCATGTTCCCCGAGGTCACATGTGCCCCCCCGGCATCGCTCTGCACCCCCCCAGGGGGGCGCGCCTCACTATTTGAGAAGTACTGTGCTAAATGGAATATGAAATATTAAAAATGCATTTATTCAGTGCGACATGTTAAAATTACTCCATAATGGTCAAAACTGTCGACTTGCACCTCCCGAACGATATTTTATGCCACCGAAGTTAGTTCGGCTTATGCACACAGAGATCAAACTTGTTAACATTTATTGGCTGTTAAACGATGATTGACATGTGCGACGCAATCATCTGTCACCATCATTAACTTCAATAAGCAACTCCAATGCGTGCAGTGCTTGCCTGGGGAATCAGAGAGCAAAGGGAGCGACAGTGACACAGATCCGCGATAGACTGAGGGCACGAAGTAGCGAGGGATCGCTGTATAGTGCTCTACCAGTGGGCACACGAAGAGGACCGAGGGGGGGTGCGACAAGCCACCGGTCGTCGGCCGAGTGGCATTCTCAGTGGACAAGGAGCATTGTCAGCCACAAAATGCAAGCCACCTTCGTATTAAAACGTTTGCCATGATCCTAGTATTTGACATTATACAAAACACAATGTTTACTCACTTCCTTGTAGGTCCAATGGTCTCACAGTTGTCGGACTTGTTTTGGCCAATCACGGGGTGAACGGGAACTTTTTTTGAAACCCAAAAAGGCTCACATGCCTCTCCCTGGTACAGCAGCAAAACTCTGCAGCACATTTGGCGGGCGTGATGCAAAAAATAAACAAACTAATCCGCAAAATCAGATGAATCTGCAGTCCATCTGCATGCTATAAAGCAATGCTGTATTGTGAGATGCTGACCCGGGTGACGTCACATTCGCATTCGTCCTAAACCTAACACTGGAGCCGGAAGTCACTCATTTTCATGGTGCAGGATTTAAAAAATTGAATAAATAAAACGATCGCTTCCACACACAACCAAGCGGTCCATTTCATTCGGGAGCATAAAATACAGCGTGAAATAAGAACTAAACATGCGTTTTGCTGTCACAGGCACTTTAAGGTACCTCTTAATGTAGTGTGATGGATTCCATTTGACTCTTGGCATGTTGGCAAGGGAGTAAACTTGAACCTTTTTTAATAATCTTTAAAAATCTTTTTCGTGCATTCAGATAGAGGTGAGTATCACTATAGTGCATTGATCGTAAAGTTGTAGATCATGTTGGCACCATTTAGTTACAATACAGTACATCACAATTAGTAGTAGTTCAAGAAATCCCAACCCCATCTAGTTTTTTTGCTTTGTTACAAATTTCCTGCATAAGCCAGTAGGTAGATGGCAATGTAGTGTAAAGCGCTTTGAGCACCTTGAAAGGTGGAAAAGTGCCATACAAGTACAGTATATCACCATAAGCGTTGTCTAATTAATAAGCGCGCGACTTTGTCATTAATTAATCCGAATTTAGAAAATGATTAATTACTCCTAATTAACACGGTAATGTCAAAATAATTAACACGTTTAAATAATTCTCTCATTTTAATCGGGAGAAAAATAATCATTTGGAACAGCCCTAGCATGCATATGTATAAGCAGGGGTGCACATATTTTTTTTGCCTAGGTTCTCAGAGGAGGACCTGGAGATGTGACTTGGTCCTCATTGAGCTTGAGAGCCGACCCGCCTGATGCGATAAAATTATGACAAGCTTTAGTTAGAGCCAAATACCTTTAATTAATTATATTAACAATTAATGCCTGATTAACATCAACTGGCACAACAAAATTGCCATTACTTTGAAGTGAAATGTAAATAAATAAACATAAAAGCAGTACTAATTCAAAATAAAAAGGACATTATGCGGCTCCTACATTAACTCCAAGCCTTTGTAAAAGTGGGATGTCCTCCTCCTCATAAGAGCTCATTGAACGTGCATGTTTAGCTTTGTGAAATGCGAGCAAAAACACGTTTGTCAGTGCATGGCGCTGCTCTTCATTAACTTTATTCCGACACTTGTCCATAGGGCGAGTGGGGTGCTGCCTGACATCGATAATTTCCTTAATTGCCACGTGCTCTGTTTTTTTCGTGCTTTTCAAAGTTTGGATGGCTGAAATTCTTTGACTAGGCTCCTATCAGCGACAATGGGATTCTCACGGCAAATTTTGCACCACATATCCGTGCGAGCATCATTTGCTTCTAGCCATGGTACCTCCTGCAGCCGCTTTTCAGCAAAAGTCCTTTTTTCGGTAGCTCCGGTGACGTCTCTGTCGTCCGTCTGTCCTTTGACGGGGGTGGAGGAACACGGAAATAATTACTCAGTGGGGCTTGCCTCCGACATTTTGAGAAGTGATTATCTCGTGTCCGCCGCAAATAGAGTGGTCAGCCATCGGTACGCAAAAGCGTATGGAAGCCGTTGAAGGCCAGCGCGTTTGTATACGTCCAGTACGCATGCGCGCATGTGGACCACTTATGTGCACCCCTGTGTATAAGCAAAGTCCCACTGTTGTTGGATGTACAGATAAAGTTTGGATATCTAACATCGTTATCAGTGTTCGCTTCTGATAACTGACAAATATTGTATTACATGTGAAAGGTAACAATAAAATAAAGGTTTGGTATTTGTCTGCCACATGCACAAATCCGCATACTAATAAAAGTTTAATGCTGTTGCTAATGATGAAATGCTCCTCCCATGTGGGAGTACAAGTAATGGTTTTATGATCTTTATGAGTCTTCTGGTCACTTTTCTGAAGTGTAACTCAAAACAGGCCAGCCCACAGGTCATCATGGTAACTAAAAGTCGTACTTGATTAGGCATATCCTGCAGTCAGATACATGGGGCTGGTCTCCCCTTTGAAGGTAAATGATTTATGTATGTTGTCGTGAAACTGCACACAAAGAGCCGTCAAACCTTTTCATTTCTTTTGGTAGAATATTTTTTATTTTGATTAGTTAGTTTTTTTTTTTTGGTTGAGATTTGTCTAGTGGTAATCTCATTCCAGACGGAGAAGAGCCTTTACCTGGTAACTGAACCAGTGACTCCCCTGGCCGTTCACTTGAAGGGAAATCCTGGTGAACTTGAGGTCTCCTGGGGTCTGCACCAGATAGTGGTGAGTTACCTCATTATTTATGTTACAATGAAGCAGCGCTGGGCATTATGGTCTACAAATAAAATCCCTGTTACATTTCTTTTTTTCAAGAAGAAACAATTGATTTGATTTTTCATGATTTTCTTTTTCCTCACCCTACATTTTCAAACGAAAAATACAAAATACATACAGTGCCCCCCATAATTATTGGCACCCCTAAAAAAGATGTGTTTTTTTAGCTTCCAATATTTTTTTTATACAAATGATATGGGACCTTAATGGAAAAAAGAGAAAAATCCAACCTTCAATACAAGTGCATTCATTCAGTAGGGAAAAAATCCCACATAAAGAAAAAAATATTTGACATCAAATAATGTGTGTCACAATTATTAGCACTCCTGATGTTAATAGTTTGTACAACCCCCTTTTGCCAACAAAACAAGGTCTGGGGACTGAGATGGCCATGGGGGGAGCTTGATTTTGTGTCTGGTGAACCATTTCTGTGTAGATTTAGCCATATGTTTAGGGTCATTGTCTTGCTGAAAGACCCAGTGACGACCCATCTTCAGCTTTCAGGCAGAGGGCAACATATTTTGATTTAAAATGTCCTGATATTTCAAAGCATTCATGATGCCATGCACCCTAACAAGGTCCCCAGGGCCTTTGGAAGCGAAACAGCCCCACAGCATCACTGACCCACCCCCATACTTCACAGTGGGTATGAGGTGCTTTTCAGCATGCGCATCTTTCGTGGCACGCCAGACCCACTGAGAGTGTTTGTTGCCAAAAAGCTCAATCTTGGTCTCACACAAAAATACACACAGTCCCAGACTCCCAGGCTTCAACTGGGACCATGTGCTTTGGTCAGATGAGCATCAGGGAAGGGAGAGGACAGCCAATGATCTTCTGTGCTGCCCTTGCCACCCTTGAAGAGGGAGCTTGCCATGCTAATGCTAACGGGAATGCTATGCTAACGCTAGAAGTTACTTTTAGAATGTAAGGATCACTCCGTAAACACCTTAAAAGGCTAAAGGAACATCTCATATCCGCTCATGCAACATAAAAAATCTGGCAATATTTGCAAAATAGGCAAGCCTGAAGCTTACTTTAGCAGGGTCATTCCAGGGTCCTACCGTCAGTTAGCACTCAGCGGCGGCAGCAGTTGCCCACACAGATAATTGATCAAAATCCTTTTTTTCTCAGCTTATTTTTTGTTGTTGTTAAACGGCTGATGTTGGAAAAAAGTCCATATATCGTCCCGTCGGTCGACCTCTAGTAATAACTACTCTTAAGATACAAAAGGCAAACTCATTATCATCATAACTTGTTGCTGAATTTCTCTTCTATTACCGTTAGACACATACATGTATACATAAATGTATGTATACAATGTAGTTATGGATCACCTGTGTCACCCTTCTTCAATTGCTTACTCATTTAGGCTCCACTTTTTTTCTTGCTTTTTTCCAGAAAGCTCTAAGTTTCCTGGTGAATGATTGTCACTTGCTCCATAACAACCTGGGCCTCTGGGCCATCTTTGTTGATCGAGCAGGAGAGTGGAAGCTGGGGGCCCTAGACCATGTTGCCCCAGAACAGGGTGACCCAAGCGGGGCCCAGCTTCCTGATCCGAAGGCCGTTTACCCAGATATGGAAAAGTACGACCCACCAGAGATGCCCAATAGCAGTGGGGAGAAATGGTGAGTAATTGTACGGAGGAATTTGGGGAAATTTTGGCAGAGGTAGCATCACGACCGTAACAAGAAAATTATGACAAACTGGCAATTACGGTAGTCCTCTATTTGTCCAAAGATGTTTTTTTAATGTTTTTTTTTTTTTTTTTTTTTTTGCAGGGGTGCGGAGGTGTGGCGGTTAGGCTGTCTCATCTGGGAAGTGTTTAATGGGCCACTCGGCAGAACAGCTTCACTTCGTTCACTAGGAAAGGTTAGTCCCAACAACACTGTTCTTTTCTTATTATTAGTGTTGCGTGTTTTCGTAATAATTAATGTATTCTTGAATAAAATAATCTAATAAATGTAAAAAAGAAATACTGCATTTTGTTACAACGAAAACGTTGTTTGTGTCCTTCACGCTTTGTAAATCGTTTTAGGACCACTTTTCTAAAATGTTTATATGAACACACACATACAAAACAGGGCTTCCAAATCATACAAATTCCATTGTTTAATCATGTATTAGTAAAATCTCAAATTTTAAGCAGTTCTCACAGATTCTGTAAAATAATTTTTATAATCACAGTAATTTCCAAAATATTGTGATTTTAAAAAGTATGTTTTTTTTAAACCTATGTTGAGGTGTTTGTTTTTTTATTGAACTGATCTCTTCAATGTAATTAAGGATTATTTACTGAGTTGTGGTAGTGGTCATAACACTTTATATTTCTTGGTTTCATTTTTATAGCTGCGATGTCAATGTATCATTGGCAATAAGGCACGAAAATAAACAAACACACACACAAATCTTTTTCTTTGTTCTGGATACAAAAAACACACTTCCGTGTACAATCAACATGAAATGTATATCAGATACAAATTGGGAAAATATGCTCCACCTTTATCGAATATTGTAAAAGCTCCAACATCATCAGACACATTCATTGTACTGGGCAGAATACGACTCCGTCATACCCTCCTCTGGTGCTGTAATTTACTGGATGCTCGTCTTTGTGGTCACAGATCCCCAAGGCCCTGGTTCCTCACTACTGCGAGCTGGTGGCTGCTAACCCGCGAGCTCGCCCCAATCCAGCCCGTTTCCTCCAGAACTGCCGAAGTCCCGGAGGGTTCCTCAGTAACAGCTTTGTCGAGAGCAACCTGTTCCTAGAGGAAATCCAGGTCTGCACGCTCATTTAAAGCAGCCATTCATTTTGAACAATAACTTGTTTCAGTATTAAGTTTCATATATTTGTAAAATGACTAGTGATTGTAGTGATGCCAGCTCAAGAAATTCACAGCAATCTTTAGATTACGGTTAATTGGAATGTCTTCTTTAAAAACGTTTGGGATAACATGAGCAATAACTTTTTCTCAGATCAAGGAGCCGGCCGAGAAGCAGCAATTCTTCCAGGATCTGAGTGACAACCTGGACTCTTTCCCGGAAGACTTCTGTAAACACAAGGTCCTGCCTCAACTGCTAACTGCATTTGAGTTTGGGAATGCTGGGGCTGTGGTCCTCACGCCTCTTTTCAAGGTTAGTCCTTTTGTCGCTTTCAAATATCTGTTAATAAGTCAGAAATTCATCATGAAATTATTTCTGTTGTTAAAATTTTCAGCACTCATCTTCAAACATATTCCATGTATTTGGAAAGATATCAAAATAATTTTACTAGACCTTAAATTCCATTCTAAGAAATGCTTTTCCCAGCTATTAGTCTTTGGTGAACTGATATTTAGACCCCATTTAAAACACAACCCAACGTTTGCCCTCAAATGTCTTAAAAATGTAAACTAGGTGGGGAAGTTTCTATCTGCAGAAGAATACCAGCAGAAGATCATCCCAGTCATCGTGAAGATGTTTTCATCCACAGACCGGGCCATGAGGATACGACTGCTCCAGCAGGTATTCATACGTGGCAAGTTTCCAATGGAAAAATCTCTCATACGCAGAACAGTGGAATTTCACTGGCTAGTTACTTTTTAATGAGAATATTTCTTAAAGGGAAAGACCAAAAGACATTTATTATGTGCAACAAAGTGGAAATAATCTTGTTGAAAGCCCACATATTATACTTTTATTTAACCCAATTTATTTTTTGTTTTTTTATTTTATCTTCTAAAGTCACTGGACCATTTTTCTTTGTATTTTCCGACTTCTAAAAGGTTCCTCATCCTCGATAAAGCCATATAATGATCATGCATATTATGTAGTCTTTAACTAATTTAAAAAGAAACTAAATTTAGTTTTTCTGATGTCTAGAATTGGGGAAAACCTGATCACTCTCCATGTCCTGCGTTTCTGATAACCATTCGAAATGAATACAGGCGCTTGTATGGATTGTAATAAAATTGTGTGATTAATCCGTTGAATACGTCATTAATGCTTTTAACGTTGACACACCTTGTATATATTTTTTGTATAAACTGCATCTGAATTGCCATATTAGAGGATGGAGAAGACTGATATTTGCACAAAAAAAACTTTCTGACAGCCAAATGTGTCATTTACAGCAGTGCTCTCCAACCTTTTTTGCACCACGGACCAGTGTAATGTTGGCCTTTTTTTCACGGTCCGGCAATGTGTGGCGGAAAATTACAATAAATATAAAATAACATGACGAGGCTGAAAACGAACATTAATTGTGGGGAAAATGTAACTCACCATACGCCAGTGCTTCTCAATTATTTTCAGTTACGCCCTCTCAGGGAGACGCAAACTTTTCGCGCCCCCCAACTCTGCTGCCACTGTAAAAGGGTTTTTTATATTTCATTTATTTTTCATTTTTATATATATACAATTATTATAAGTACACCTCTGCATAGCATTGTCGTTGTTCACATAAAAAAAGTAATACATACCAACTTACAATATACTTATTCTTCAACATTTTTGTTCGTAACGCCACATACGCTTCGTCATATTTCCTCATCTAAGTTCTTCAAATCATCTCCTGCTGTTTGCTGTGTGCTCTTGTTTGGTCCAAAAATACTATGCACACTCTGAAAATGAGAGGGCCACTGCCATCCACTGAGTGGATGATTAATTTCACTATATTCTAGTACGGCAAAAAGTTTTTTCCCCGAGGTCACATGCGCCCCCCTGGCATCGCTCTGCGCCCTCCTGGGGGGGCCCACCCCACTATTTGCGAAGGACTGCCATATGCTGAGTAAACCTTTTTTAACAGCGGCCTCTCCTAAAACTTGACGGCAAATAACTTTGGTCGCAGGCATAAATAATGAGTTCTTTTTCAATTGTGAAAGGTTTCTTGGCTTTAGCAATACGGTTCGCCACGAGGCATGATGCTCTCAGTGCATTCGCTTTTGTTGCCTCATTTACTAGCTTTTAGCCACATATTATGCAGAATGGACTTGGTTATAGGCTCCTTTTCTGGCTCAGCAGGTGGCATTTTCCCCATAAAACTAATGTTACTGTTTACATTGACTGACGCTGGGCTGCTATAGACCCTACTCACCAACATCACAGAATTACGTGTCGCTGTATCCGGCCGCCATATTGTCCGTCAGTGTTTATCCATATTTCCAATGGTTTCAATTTGTCGTGCAATTCATGGAAGCTCCGGTGCTTTCAGACGCTGTAAACTCATTGGATGCGTTGCATAAAAGGCGTTATGTGGAAAAGCTTCAGTCTATCCATTCACCAGATCCATATTTGATGCCTAAATCAATATTTTTCAACCCCCTGTCTTTGCCATCTCTGCCTGACATCTGCTACCCTGATATCTACAACTATCTTGTCCACACAAAGTCAGCCTATTCTCACGAAAGTTTGAAAAACTTTAAGAGCAACACTCTAACCAACATTACCCCGTGTGACCCTTTACTTCCAATTTTCTAAAATGGCGACAATCAATTAAAAAAAAAGTTGACTGCGATGGCCGACGCTTCAAGGATAGGTGGATATTAGACTATTTCTTCAATAAAACACGCAACAACTGTGTCTGCCTCATTTGCAAAGAGACAGTCGCTGTTTTCAAAGAGTTCGATGTGACGCAATATTACCAAACAAGACACGCTGACATTTACGACAACATTACAGGGAAGATATGCAGAGAGAAATTATAGCAACTTGAAGCTAGTTAAATTTCACAGCAGCAGTATTTCGCAAGAGCCCGAGTGTCGAAAGAGAACGCCACAAAGACGAGATTGTTGAAATTATGAATTAAAAAAATTATAAAGCAAATGTGACACACAGAAGGGCTTGCTAAAATTTGTTTAAATATATTGTTCTATGTAAATCAGCCAAGGTAGCCCCCCGCATTTTTACCACACCAAATCTGGCCCCCTTTGCAAAAGGTTTGGACACACCTGTTTAACTTCTTTCACTTGGTACCAGCTAAATATTATTCAAAAAATAATGATGGTGGAAGAAATAAGCATCTTGAATTTGAAACTGTATGTTGTCGACGATTAGCCTCGCAATGATCTTAATTGTGGTTGTCAGCCCAAAACCCTCTAAATATATATTAAATGCATCTTACCAGTTATAAAATGACTACTACATAATCTGTAGTGATCGTTTGGTGCCCAGTTTTCTCGTCGAATTGCAGCAGTCCATCTCGCTCTCCTCTCCGGCTCTCTCGGAATACGGTAGAATTTCAAGTCTCTCCGTCTATCTTCTCTGTTATTGCAACCAACCGCCACACACGCCTTCACCATTCTGATTATTAATGTTAACGAGCAGAAAAACACACCATAATAGGAGGAATTTACATAGCGGTAATGCTTAAACCCGACGAGCTGACGGACAATATGGCGCGGAGGCGTGGTTGTGACGTCATGTGAGTAGGGTCTATTGGTGTGCAAACATCCCAGTAAAGACTGCCAGCCACTGGATGGCGACCTACACAAATCTCTACTCGTATTAGTTAATAGAGTAGACAGGCATATTGATGTGTCAAGAGGCACAGGCCAGATTGTGGTCGTGAACAAAGTATTAATTTTTTTCTCTACGGCCAGGTAGCTAATGAAACACGGACCGGTACCGGTCCCGTTCCCCGGCCCGGTGGTTCGGGATCATTGATTTACACCATGCCCATCCCTTCTCAAGCATATATCGGCTCTTAAATCGTGATTATTTTGAAGAGCTAATATAAAATTATTTAATTGGTCAGTGTGGCCTTAAAGTGCCTGTGACACGAAAAAGCATGTTTATTTCATAATACACGCGGTATTTTATGCTCCTGAATGATATGGACCGCTTGGATGTGTGTGGAAGCGATCGCTATATTTATTTAGTTTTTTGAATCCCGCGCCAGAAAAATGAGTGACTTCTGGCTTTGGTCTTGCATTAAGGAGGAGGGCGCTGTGACGTGTACGGTAGAAGACGGCCTCTTCACGCTACAGTGTACTGTTGTGTATGAGGACGAAGGATTCAGCCGATTTTGCGGATTAATACGTTTATTTTTCGCATCATGCCAGCCAAACGGCTGCAGAAAAATCCTTCTGTATGAGGGAGAGGCGTATGCGCCTTTTTGGAGTTTCAAAAGGTTCCCATTCACCGTGGATATTTACTGTGGGACCATTGGACTTACGAGGAAGTGAGTAAACATCTTGTTTTGTATTATGTCAAATACGAATACAGCGATTACAAAGTAAACTCTACAAACTTCCTTTAAATGAAGGACTACTTACGTTTGATCATTGATAGGCATGTAAAAAGCTCTCCTAATGCATTAGCAGCAGCACGTTAGCTGCGTTAGCTCCAGACACCCTCCTCCGGGGAACGAACTGTAAATTGCTCTCCGCCGGGCGGTTTGCCGATCCGCTAAGACATTCGACAACCGGGTCGTCATGTCAAATAATCCAGGATAGCTATGTGTGATTTTCCGCTTTGAAGACTTTGAAACATCACTCGGTTCGGGTTAGCATGTCGGCTAGCTGTCACGCCTTCTGGTTTGTTTACATTCTCCGAAGCCGGGGAAGGGAAATGACATATGTCCGATTTAGGTGTCATAAAATATCGTTCGGGAGGTGCGACAGTAAAGGTGAAGTCGACAGTTTTGACCATTATGGAGTAATTTTGCCATGTCGTCCTGAATGAATGCATTTTTATTATTTCATATTCCATTCAGCACAAGACTGTTATTTGTCATGACCATGCCATTTATTTAGCAATTGGGGAAAATACTTGGATAAAAAGAGTATCCTGTAAAAATATTGAAGTAAAGAGACAGAAACAATGACATTTTGCTGCTCTCTTCGTCGCGTTTTCCTCGTCGTGAATAGTTCCCCCTCAACAGGCTGACTGGTCCTTCTCAAGCCATTTACATAGCTATTGGGGAAAAATACTTGGGTAAAAAGAATATCCTGTAAAAATATTGGAGTAGAGAGACCGAAACAATGACATTTTGCGGCTTTCTTCGTCGCGTTTTCCTCGTTCTGAATAATTTCCCCTCAATGGGCTGAATAGTAAAATCGATGAGCCAAGTCTACCGCTGACGTCATCCACCTGTTGGGGACGCTAAAGCCCTATAATGGTAGGCGCGGCTAACCGGCAGATTAAAAGACTAATTTCTCGTCATCTGTGCTTTGCTAAATTGTTGTATATAGTCGAATCGTCTCAAAATATGATTCTAATTCACATAATAATGACATTTTAGACTTTTTTTCTCGTGTCATATGCTCTTTAAATATAACCCACCCTTTAATAGTCTTTCACCCTGATTTGTGTCTCTAGATGGAGCAGTTCATTCAGTATCTTAACGAAGCAGCAGTGAATTCACAGATTTTCCCTCATGTGGTTCACGGCTTTACTGATACCAACCCAGCCATCAGAGAGCAGACAGTTAAGGTACGTGCTCAGTCAAAATGCAACCAAATATTTACTTGAGGTTTATCCATGTCTGTCTTAAGCAGCAATTCCCACCTTCCCTCTGCTCAGTCTATGTTGCTGCTGGCTCCCAAACTGAACGAGGCCAACTTAAACCAGGAGCTCATGCGCCACTTTGCTAGACTGCAGGCCAGGGATGAGCAGGGGCCAATCCGATGCAACACCACTGTCTGCCTGGGAAAGATCGCTTCCTACCTCAATGCTGGGGTAAGCCATAGTAGGAAGTGACTGTAGGTGAATATCACGTTTTAACATGATTAAAGTCACATTTTAACTGAATGATTGCTGCTATTTCTCCCAGTCAAAATGGATTGAATGTCTAGCGCTGTCAGTGGCACTGAAAGATGAGCATTCAAAGACTTGGATGTTGATTGTTGTCATTGGTAGCCAAAGGGTCAAATATTATAGATTTTTTTTTTTTAAATCACCCTTTGGGGGACAGAAACAATGACAATATAATTTTGAAAAGGTGATATATAGCGATACTTTGTAGTCCAAAAGGTTATTGATATGCTCCCGAGAATCGATATATTGTTTTAAAAAGGTGTCACTGTTTAAAAATACAAACGAACCAACAGGTTGCTACCAAACTCTTTCATTAGAATAGTGTCTACATTGCAAAAGGTTTTGCGATCAAACAATTTAAAATTGATGTCTTTCCCATGTATTTCAAGACACTCAATAATAATGATAATAATAATGAATCCTCATCTTCATAGACCAGGCAGAGAGTTCTGATATCTGCCTTCTCACGAGCCACAAAGGACCCCTTCGCAGCGTCGCGTTCTGCTGGCGTACTCGGCTTCGCCGCAACACACAACTACTACAACCTCACAGAGATTGCTGCACGTATTTTGCCTACGCTCTGTGCTATCACTGTCGATCCCGACAAGAGCGTCAGGGAGCAGGTACTCTCTTCACTTTTAGTACACATTTAAGATAACATGCATGGTTCAGTCTCAGATGTTGTTTGCTCTTTGAATGTGCTCTTCTGATGCTTTCTCTCTATCAGACATTCAAAGCCATCAAAAGTTTTATCTCCAAACTGGAAGCAGTTTCAGAAGATCCCACCAAGCTTGCAGAGATAGGTATGAAACTGCTGCCTTTTTTTTTTTTTTTTTTTTTTTTAAACCAAATCATTTTGGCTAAATATTAGATGCAAACGTGTATATATCACTTTCCGCTCGGATTCAAATTGGAAGGGCAGAACCGACGACATGTTTAAGTAGTTGACGATTGACACTGGAGCGTTGCATAGTGACGTCACCACCCAGAGTGCATTGTCTCATCAAAAACAATGGCAAACTACTAGTTACAATAATTTTTCAAATGTCATAAAAACGAAAACATTAAGAGGGGTTTGAATATCAAATTATTATAACTCATACTAACATTTTTAAGAACTACAGGTCTTTCTGTCTGTGGTTCCCTTTAAGAAAGATCATGAACTTGTAAATCCTTGTGTTACTCAGAAAAGGATGTTGGGTCATGTGCTCAACCACCCAGCACCTCTTCCGGCTGGACCGGCTGGGCTGTGACCGGTATGTCCTCGCTGACGTCCAAATTGATTCGCAACACGCCAGGGACCGTGGCGGGTGGAGCAGCTGAGAGTGGCGGGATTTCAAACGCGTCCAGCGTGGCTCCAGGCAGCACTGATGAAGCTCCCGGTAAGGCGCGGATGACACCTAAATTAGCAAAAACCTGAGTATTTTTTTTTTTCTTTTCATTTTTGGTTCTGTAGAAAAAGGTCCACACAACTCCCTGACATATAGTTCTACTGCTCCAAGCCCTGCGAATCACTCGCAGACTCCTGAAGGGACAGAAAATGATGAGGAGCCAGGAGATCGCTGGGATGACGAAGAGGATTGGGGGAGTTTAGAGGTAATGCTCTTTTAAATGTTTATACTTTTATTAGAAGGTTTCTGTTGTTGACCTTTTGGCGCCACCCTTCCTCATCCACAAGGATTCAGAGAGAGGGCGGTCTGAAAAGGATGACTGGAATACTGACTGGTCAGGCACAACATCATCCAAAAAGAACACCGGTGAACAAGGAGTAGGTTCCCTTTTCCCTTAACAGTAAGCATTTTGAATTTAAACTCAATCGCACGGACTGTATCCTGCAACACATGTAGGTGGGAAGGTCGTTATCCACCATGGCGGTAAAAAAGCAGAGCTCAGACTGGAGTAGCTCAGGCTGGGACGCTGACGACAGCTGGTCGAATGAAAAAGAGGGCCAGGGCCAGAGTTCCGCCGGCGAGGAGGGCTGGGGCAACGAATGGGCCGAGGACGAGACAGACGTGGTCAGCGGACAACTGCCCGAGGGGGTCCGCTTGGCTAGCGAGTACAACTGGGACAGCAAAGGTGCCAGTCAGAGCGACCTCTTCGCTTGTGTCGCACAGAGAAACACGGTGGCTCTCACGGTGAGTGTTCAAATGTACAAGACTAGTTTATTTTATTCTGAAGTCATCAATGATTTACATCGTGTACAATCGCTGGACAATGCATTGTGAAATCATTGTTCTGAAACAAACCAAAGGATCTATTCAGCCATGTGGACCCAGCAACTTAATGTTAGTCTTTTGTCTTGTCAAGAGTCAAGGATCTGCTTTGGACAAGGTGATGATGCTGGAACTTTTGTTTGGGACTGTTCCAGTGAGATTTACAAAGATGACTGCCTGAAGAAAACATCAAAATTCCCTCCGTCCTTGATGATACAGTGCCTTGCAAAAGTATTCGGCCCCCTTGAACCTTGTAACCTTTCGCCAGATTTCAGGCTTCAAACATAAAGATATAAAATTTTGATTTTTTGTTAAGAATCAACAACAAGTGGGACACAATCGTGAAGTGTAACAAAATTTATTGGATAATTTAAACTTTTTTAACAAATAAAAAACTGAAAAGCGGGGCGTGCAATATTATTCGGCCCCCTTGCGTTAATACTTTGTAGCGCCACCTTTTGCTCCAATTACAGCTGCAAGTCGCTTGGGGTATGTTTCTATCAGTTTTGCACATCGAGAGACTGACATTCTTGCCCATTCTTCCTTGCAAAACAGCTCGAGCTCAGTGAGGTTGGATGGAGAGTGTTTGTGAACAGCAGTCTTCAGCTCTTTCCACAGATTCTCGATTGGATTCAGGTCTGGACTTTGACTTGGCCATTCTAACACCTGGATACGTTTATTTTTGAACCATTCCATTGTAGATTTGGCTTTATGTTTTGGATCATTGTCCTGTTGGAAGATAAATCTCCGTCCCAGTCTCAGGTCTTGTGCAGATACCAACAGGTTTTCTTCCAGAATGTTCCTGTATTTGGCTGCATCCATCTTCCCGTCATTTTTAACCATCTTCCCTGTCCCTGCTGAAGAAAAGCAGGCCCAAACCATGATGCTGCCACCACCATGTTTGACAGTGGGGATGGTGTGTTCAGGGTGATGAGCTGTGTTGCTTTTACGCCAAACATATCGTTTTGCATTGTGGCCAAAAAGTTCAATTTTGGTTTCATCTGACCAGAGCACCTTCTTCCACATGTTTGGTGTGTCTCCCAGGTGGCTTGTGGCAAACTTTAAACGAGACTTTTTATGGATATCTTTCTTCTTGCCACTCTTCCATAAAGGCCAGATTTGTGCAGTGTACGACTGATTGTTGTCCTATGGACAGACTCTCCCACCTCAGCTGTAGATCTCTGCAGTTCATCCAGAGTGATCATGGGCCTCTTGGCTGCATCTCTGATCAGCTTTCTCCTTGTTTGAGAAGAAAGTTTGGAAGGACGGCCGGGTCTTGGTAGATTTGCAGTGATCTGATGCTCCTTCCATTTCAATATGATGACTTGCACAGTGCTCCTTGAGATGTTTAAAGCTTGGGAAATCTTTTTGTATCCAAATCCGGCTTTAAACTTCTCCACAACAGTATCTCGGACCTGCCTGGCGTGTTCCTTGGTTTTCATAATGCTCTCTGCACTTTAAACAGAACCCTGAGACTATCACAGAGCAGGTGCATTTATACGGAGACTTGATTACACACAGGTGGATTCTATTTATCATCATCGGTCATTTAGGACAACATTGGATCATTCAGAGATCCTCACTGAACTTCTGGAGTGAGTTTGCTGCACTGAAAGTAAAGGGGCCGAATAGTATTGCACGCCCCACTTTTCAGTTTTTTTATTTGTTAAAAAAGTTTAAATTATCCAATAAATGTTGTTCCACTTCACGATCGTGTCCCACTTGTTGTTGATTCTTGACAAAAAAATTAAATTTCATATCTTTATGTTTGAAGCCTGAAATGTGGCGAAAGGTTGCAAGATTCAAGGGGGCCGAATACTTTTGCAAGGCACTGTATGGGGCTGCATGTCAGGCAAAGGCATTGGGGAGATGTTTGTGGTTAAATCTTGAATAAATGCACAAGTTTACATTGAAATTTTAGACCGCTTTCTTATCCCTTCAATTGAAAATATGTTTCTAATTTTCCAAGATGACAGTGCACCATGTCATAGAGCTAAAACTTTTAAAGCATTTCTTGGAGAGAGACTCATCCAGTCAATGTCATGGAAATAGCCCAAATCTCCACCCTTTTGAAAACCTGTGGTGGAAATTGAGAAAAAAAAAAGGTCCACAGCAAGGCTCCGACCTGCAAGGATGATCTGTCAACTGCAATCAAAGAGAGTTGGCACCAAATTGATGATGAATACTCATCAAGTCCATCCCTCAGAGACTGCAAGCTGTCATAAAAGCCAGAGGTTGTGGCACTAAATAATAGGGATATGTTTTGATTATTTCTTTGTTTCTCATGATTCCATATTTTTTTCCTCAGAATGGAGTGATTCCATATATATTTCCCTGCGCTTGCGCTATAAAATTCACATTTACTGACCACCGCAATGTTTTTTCATTTTTCTTTTAGTGTTTCTGAATGCTAAAGAGTTGCACTTTTGAACTTTCATCATTTTTATCTGAGTTTGTTCTACATGAAAAAATGTCTGTGTAAGTGCTCGTCCGAGACTGGTCATTCCATGATACTTTTTGCTAGGGTTTGTAGTTTCCGAATAACATACATACAGACAGACATCCACAAAAATTCCTGTGTATAGTAATATGGGTTATGTTTTCCTGCTTTTAGCCTGCAGGTGGCTGGGGTACAGAGGCAACAGGAGATTGGGGTACTGAAGACAGTTGGGAGGCATTGGACGGAAATCAAGGTGTGAGAGTGTTTTATTTATTTATTATTATTATTTGTTTTTAATATATATGTTTATAAAGAGTACGTTTTTAAAAACTATTTGCTTATTGGCAAACAGGTCTGAGCAAGGCCGAGCTGTCCAAAAAAAAACGAGAGGAGAGAAGGAAAGAGCTGGAGGCCAAACGGGCAGAACGCAAGGCAGCCAAAGGTCCACTCAAACTGGGTGCACGCAAACTTGACTGATGATGCGTTTCACGAGAGTTATGGACCAGGACCTGCATTTGACTGAACAAGGGCCACAAGACGGAGGCTCCTCTTTGCACGTAAAGCTCAAAGGTCAAACTGTCACTCACTTGGTCAACATAGCTTTGAATTATTTGTGGATCATCCCACAGAAATATGAGGTTGCCTGACATTGTAATATTGTGGATGGTTGAATGGGAAGAAAAGCTTAAAAAAGCAGCAGGCATCGGTGAAACAATCTTCCCATGTGCTCTTAATAAAAAAGAGTTGTAAACTAAATGTATATAAAATGGAGCATCTCATCGTATAATGACACTTTTTCAAACTGAAAAACTATATATGACCGAGTTTATGAATTTTAAGTAAGCTCACAAACACACTGTACAGTTTTATTCAGTCAATGCATGCACTTTGACCAATAATAATTTCAGGAACACTGGAACCGAGGTAATTTGACAGGGTACCGTACAAGTACAGTCCTGATTAGTGGAGAGTTGTGTCAAACGGATTCCTTGCCCTTAACTAAAGCACAGAAAGAAGGTTACAAATGTGTGTTTCTCCTAGAAATTATACAATTCTGGATTTTCTCCCTTTTAAAAAAAAAAATGGAGCCTTATATTTTCAGCGCACCCAATGTGCTGGTTCTGTTCCTTAGTAACGGAGATCTGATTGTCTTTTACTTTTTTGTGCTCTCTTACTTTGACGATTGGCTCGCATTCCAATTTTGAATACAACGGAACGCTGTCAGATTTCATGTTGCCTTTTGATTTTTACATTTGTAAAAAAAAAAAAAACATCAGCTGGATTTAGTGCCAGTATGATGTTGCTGCTGGGACCATAAATATCATACATTAGAGGGATTGACTGGTTAGAAGAAATAAAAAAGGAGATTCCAAGTCATGTAGCATGTGGCCTTTTCTGAAATCAATATATCAATGCCTCAAAGTGTTCCGGTCAAGACATTGTGTCAAATCTTGATATATAAAATAAAATCTTTAAAAAAAACAAATGGAACCCAAATTTGTCATTAGAGTGTGGGGTTGATGAGTTTGCACTGAACTTATGTACAACACAAAAAAAATGCCTTAACTGGCCAGTCATGCACCAATTGCACTTTTTGTTGTTCGACATTTCTTTAGATCTACTAGAATCATCATTCTTACTTTGATTTATTTACTGTCGGTATTCGTAAACATGTCTGAATGTGACAACTGAACTCGTCACAATCCACCATTTTAAACTCATTTTTGGAATTCTAATTCAAAAAGTGAAAACTTAGAAAACAATTTACATGTATGAGAAAGTATGAATAAAAATGTTTTTTTCCTTAACTCTTTGGCTGTCATAGGGCAACAGATGTCCGTGGATTGGACATCCATCATCGTCAATCACAGCCATCTAGTTAATGGCAAAATTGTCAACACAGGGAATTCACAAAATAAACATGTGCTTATTTTTTGCTTTATTCACATAGCCATAAATCACAGTAATTTTCCAAAGGGCTTCACAGCAAATACCTTGAGGAAAATAAGTACCGTATTTTCCGCACTATAAGGCGCACCTTCAATGAATGACATATTTTAAAACTTTTTCCATTTATAAGGTGCACCGCATTATAAGGCGCATAGAATAAACGCTATCGTAGAGGCTGGGGTTATTTTATCCATCCATTGGACAGTGCTACGTTAAAGGGAACGTCGTCAAAACAGCAACACAACAGTAAGGTAAAACATGTAGTGTAACTTATCACATAGCGGAGGAGAACCTTTTTCTTTTCCACAGTCACACTTTTTGTAATGTATGCACTGTATTTGACCAGAGCATTTATAAGTGTTATTTGTGGTTTTCTTATTATAATGGTGCAATTTATTAAGCCCGTTTTTGTTAGCAAATTTGCATAAATCTGTCAAAAAAAACAACTTTCGGCTCAATATTGATTCATATGTGAGGCGCGCCGGATTATAAGGGGCACTGTCGGCTTGTGGGTGCGCCATATAGTGTGGAAAATACGGCATTTGGATGCCCTGCGATTTTTCAAGTTCTCAGACTTAGAATTGATGGGCGGGTTTGAAACTTTAATGGTAGGTTCTTGTCCACTGTGAGAGACAATCTTAAAAATAAAAAAACCTGAAATCAAAGTGGATGATTTTTTTCATAAATAATTTCTTTGCAAATCATGGTGGAAAATAAATATTAGGTCAATACCAAAA
Organism: Corythoichthys intestinalis; assembly: GCF_030265065.1. Classification (NCBI taxonomy): domain Eukaryota; kingdom Metazoa; phylum Chordata; class Actinopteri; order Syngnathiformes; family Syngnathidae; genus Corythoichthys; species Corythoichthys intestinalis. Next base: position 19,801,581 of record NC_080405.1, read on the forward strand.
GTTCATCTCAATACTTTGTTATCTACCCTTTGTTGGCAATAACGGAGGCCAAACGTTTTCTGTAACTCTTCACAAGCTTTTCACATACTGTTGCTGGTATTTTGGCCCACTACTCCATGCAGATCTCCTCTAGAGCAGTGATGTTTTGGGGCTGTCGTTGGGCAACACGGACTTTCAACTCCCTCCACAGATTTTATATGGGGTTGAGATCTGGAGACTGGCTAGGCCACTCCAGGACCTTAAAATGCTTCTTACTAAGCCACTCTGTTGGCCTGGCTGTGTGTTTGGGATCATTGTCATGCTGAAAGACCCAGCCAGTTCTCATCTTCAATGCCCTTGCTGATGGTAGGAGATTTTCACTCAAAATCTCTCATACATGGCCCCATTCATTCTTTCCTTTACACAGATCAGTCATCCTGATCCCTTTGCAGAAAAACAGCCCCAAAGCATGATGTTTCCACCCCCATGCTTCACAGTGGGTATGGTGTTCTTCGGATGCAATTCAGTATTCTTTCTCCTCCAGCTCTCTAGCCTGGACGTGTACTGGCTTCAGCAGGGGGACACGTCTGGCAGTGCAGGATTTGAGTCCCTGGCGGTGCATTGTATTACTGATAGTAGCCTTTGTTACTGTGGTCCCAGCACTCTGTAGGTCATTCACTAGGTCCCCCCGTGTGGTTCTGGGATTTTTGCTCACCGTACTTGTTATCATTTTGACGCCACGAGGTGAGATCTTGCATGGAGCCCCAGATCGAGGTAGATTATCAGTGGTCTTGTTTATTGTCCATTTTCTAATAATTGCTCCCACAGTACATTTCTTTACACCAAGCGTTTTACCTATTGCAGATTCAGTCTTCCCACCCTGGTGCAGGTCTACAATGTTGTCTCTGGTGTACTTCGACAGCTCTTTGGTCTTGGCCATAGTGGAGTTTGGAGTGTGACTGAGTGAGGTTGTGGACAGGTGTCTTTTATACTGATAATGAGTTAAAACAGGTGCCATTAATAAAGGTAACGAGAGGAGCCTCATTAGAGGAAGTTAGACCTCTTTGACAGCCAGATAGCTTGCTTGTTTGTTGGTGACCAAATACTTATTTTTCAATCTAATTTGGAAATAAATTCTTTAAAAATCAAACAATGTGATTGTCTGTTTTTTCTCTCCACATTCTGTCTCTCGTGGTTGAGGTTTACCCAGGTTGACAATTAAAGGCCTCTCTAATCTCTTCAAGTAGGAGAACTTGCACAATTGGTGGTTGACTAAATACTTATTTGCCCCCCTGTAAGTGTTTGAACACCTGAGGAAATCAATGTTAATAATGTGGGACAGTCGCCTTTGATTACAATTACATAGGTCAAACGTTTCCTGTAACTTTTCACCAGGTTTGCACAGCCTGCAGGAAGGATTTTGTACCACTGCTCCACACAAATCCTTTCTAGATCAATCAGGTTTCTGAGCTTTCACTGAGGAATACGGAGTTTGAGCCTCCTCCAAAGATTTTCTATTGGGTTTGGGTCTGGAGACCGGCTAGGCCCCTCCAGAACCTTGATATGCTTTTTACGAAGCCACTCCTTGGTAATTCTGGCTGTCTGCTTCAGGCCATTGTCATGTTGGAAGACCCAGTCATGACCCATTTTCAATGCTCTAACTGAGGGAAAGAGGTGATTCTCCAAAATCTCACAGTACATGTCCCTGGTCATCCTTTCCTTAATACAGTGCAGTCGTCCAGACCCATGTGCAGAAAAACACCCCTAAAGAAACATATGATGCTACCACACCCATGCTTCACAGTAGGAATGGGGTTCTTGGATGGTACTCATCATTCTTCTTCCCTCAAACACTATGAGTGGAATTAAGACCAAAAAGTTCAATTTTAAGGTATTACAGTGCATCTCAATTATTTTCTGTTACGCCCCCCCCAAGCAAGACGTAAATGTTTCGCGCCCCCCCCAAACTCTCTGCCGCCACTGTAAATAGTATTGTCTATAAAATTACTATTATAAATACGCATCTGCCTAACATTGTGTCCTTTTTTTCTAATAAAGAAAAAAGTAACATAGATCAACTTATAATAAAGTATAACTTTATTGACATTGTTTTGTTTGTAACAGAGAAGACTTGACGTGCATCAATTTGCCTGAATTTGAAAAAAAAAAAAAAAAAGTCACATTCAAACTGTAAAAATACACTCAAGGTACATTTTTGACCATTTGATACAGAAAAATAAAATGTAATAAAATCCATAAATGATAACAAATTCAAATTGATTAGAAACATTCACTCATGAGGACAATATGCCAAAAAATTTGACCGAAAAAACAAAAATGAATAAAGGAAAAAAAGAGTGTCCGTGGACAGAAGGACAGTTTTTATTTTTGCTGCTCACACTCAGTATTACCTCCTTTGCAATGGTGTGGAGTCATTTTGCAATGAGCATGCTAACAATGCTCACTGGTTTACTGATATAACACTGACAAAGCAGGACGATTGTTGGCAATATTCGGCACGTTTTCGCTGAAAAACAGTCAAGCGGCTTATCAATGAGATTGGGGTCGAATGTCTTTAAGTGGCGTCTTAATTGATTTGGCTTCTGGCATTCCGCTATAATTATTTTTAGACACAGTAAACAGTGGTCTTTCCTCATCACCCACTGTATTAAAAGTCAAAGCTAAAAGGCAAACGGCACGAAAAAAGCGCATTCTCGGCGGCCGAGGTAGAACCGTAGGTGAGGGCGGTCGTCGTGACGATCCCAAGCCGAAAATGGCACTTCTCGAGCGGCGACGTGAGAACCGGACAACACAGTGGGTCGCTGCGTGAGTGAGTCCGGTCGGAAAACTGCTTTCGAAAACGGCGGTGGCACACTGCTCTTCATATGTTTTCTGTGTGTGCTGAGTGCTCTTCCTTAGTTTAAAAATACTGCACGCACTCTGAAAATGAGAGCGCCACTGCCACCCACTGAGTGGATGTGCAAGTACACTTTATTCCAGTACGGCCAAAAAAAAAAAAAAAAAAAAAAAAAAAGCATGTTCCCCGAGGACACATGCGCCCCCCCGGCATCGCTCTGCCCCACTATTTGAGAAGTACTGAGCTAATATGACTACATGACTTTCTCCCATGACTCCTCTAGATCATCCAAATGGTCATTGGCAAACATAAAACGGGCCAGGACATGTGCTGGTTTGAACTGGGGAACCTTCCGTTCAATGCATGTTTTTAAACCATGACGTCATGACGTCTACCTCCACTCCACTTTTTCGTTGGACTATTTAAAGCCGACTAACGGGTCTTTGAGGCTCACAATTCTAGCTAATAGACATGTGTTCAAATACTTGTTTGCAGCCGTATAATACAAATAAATTGTTAAAAAATCATACACAGTGATTTCTGTTTTTTTTTTCTTTAGATTGTCTCTCACAGTGGACAAGTACGTACCATGAAAATTTAAAGCCAGTCCATAATTTCTAAGTGGGAGAACTTGCAAAATCGCAGGGTGTTCAAATACTTATTTTCTTCACTTTAAGTGCTGATGGAATTTTTCCTGAGATTGAATTAACAGTGCTTCATGAATAGTCTTAACCAGTGGACCTCTGCTGATATTTAATAATTATGGAGAATATCAGCGATCGTAAAAAAACATCTCCTTCGTACACGGTTTCCATTCATTCCTATTAGGGACAAACTGTGTTGCTTGCGGTACGCCATCAAGCAACACGTCACTTCCGCTCATTAATATTCATGACATTAGCTACTGTTGCTAAGTAGGGACAAGCCACCATTTGTCCCTAATAGGAATGAATGGAAATCGTGTACGAAGGAGATGTTTACAGAGGTAAAATTACCAATTCTCTCCGAAAATGATGTGCATGGTGCCAAATTCACTGGCAAAGATGTGGAAGAACATAAAAATGTTCAGTTAAAGAGATGGCTTGAGTGTCAAAGGCTGAAAAAGACGAAAAAAACGAGCCGACCTAAGCATAGTTTTAGCTTTTTTATCGATGCGACTGACAATGACAACGAACACTTTTAATTTTTTTCATTGATAACACATCTTAATTCTATAATTTATTTACACTTTCCCCTTACTAAAGTTGTTTTTTTATATATATATATAACAGAAATGGTAACAGTGGCAGTCAGATACCATTGTAATTCTTTTCAGGTCATTCATTGTCAGACAGAAGCAGTATGGCACAACGTTACGCTAAAAAAATAAGTTAAAAATATAAAAATGGCTTACCTCTTTGTCCTCTGAAAGACCATGCCAACCCAACATAATGTTTAATGCATATGAAATGTGAATGGATTCACCGAGCTGGTGTTAAAGTCCGCGCAAGTTGATTCAGTCGCCACATTTTTTCCTCCCGAGTTTTTGGTTTCCGGAAACGTGTGAAGAAAACATCTTTCATGTGTCGTAATGTCTAGAGTCGTTTCTACAAGTTCCAAAAAAGCAATGCGTGATCGGCAAGTTTGTTTTTGAAAGATGACCGGAGAAAAGTAGCACAAATTACGTTGTCTATGCGAGGGCAGGTCTATAATGTCCCACTTCGGCTTTACTTCCGCTTTATGATGCGACGTCACGGTCTAAAAATAGCCTGCGTGCAGTACGCCATTCACACATTGCAGACAAACAGGCCTATTGACAACTTTGTAGTTTGTTGCTGACAGCAGGACCTTTTCAGACCCACACCATAAACCTACCTGTATATTTTTATGGTTACTGGTTTGTTCTCATATTCTCTTAAACATTTTAAAATCCTGATGTCATTGAAGTGTATTCCCCGAGGGTTTTCCAAAAAAGGAAACTAGAAAGGACTATGTACGCGTGCGTGTGTATTCCAAAGCGAAAGTGAAACGGACTATGTGTGGGGATTTTGGGGAAAGCCAAACTTACTCTGGGCGTGGTTGCCCTTTATTTGTTTTTCAGTGTGAGCAGCGGCTGTTTGGTCATTTAATGAACAGCAGTGAGTTAAAAAATCTTTAATTTTGGTTTTTAAATCTTTTATTTTTTTAATTTCCTGTATTTTTTTCTATTTTTGTTTTGAGTCTTTTAATTTCTTTTATATATAATTTTACAATTTTTATATATTGTATATATTTCTTTGTTTTTTTCATGTATATATTCCCCTGATGTTTTTTAATGTACCGGTAAATTTGTTAAATGTAAATTCAGGTATTTTAATGACAATCTCAGAGGCTCATTTGTGAAGACACAAAAAAACAATACGCAGAGATACCTCTCCCAAACACTTGCAATTTTTTTTTTTTTTTAATCATTAAAGAAACAAAAAAATAATTATATGAATACTTTTTCTAAATGATCTATGGCTCACAAATGGTCTTTTTTGTAGATATTTCTCGATAGAAAATGAAAGAAAAACCTTTCCTTTAGGAAAAATAAAGACACTGGACAGTAGAAATGTTTTAAATGTCACTATTATTATGATGTGTATCACTTGTATTAATAAGTGATAGTTTGTTCATGTTACAAATCAGCAAAAACCACCACATTTGACCAATTGACCTTTTGTAAAATTAGCCAATGTGGAATCATTAGGTTGTTTTGGATCATGCTCACTTGACAAGTCTCTATGATGTGATTTAAAAAAAATTTTTTTATGGTCGTTCAGGAGGCGGAGTTTGCGAAAGGTCAATTAAACATTTCATGGCTTATCACTGAAATTGACCCAAAATTTATTCGATAAACAATCAAATCAATATCCTAAACCCACTTACAAAATGATAAAAGGTTTGAAAATCTCGTAAAACAGTAGATATATCAAAACCGTACAGATGGGATTAATTTGAATTAAATTGCAAACACTCATTGATTAGTGCAACATTGTAAAACTCAGTGTGCTTATCCATGAATGGTTTGTAAGACAACTTACAATATAACTAAAGCTTTGCTGGTGAGTCACTGAATCAAGCAGCAGTGTCTTCCTTTTTTTTGTCACTGTTTGTGCTTGTCCTTGTTGCCGCCGAACAAAGTTGCTGCCAGAGCTGCTATGCCCAAAAAACCCAGAGTCAGTCCACCTGCAACCATGACGGCTTCTCCCACCTGACGGACCTGCAGAGATCAATCGGTCGGTCACAGCTTTATTTCCTCTAGAATGCACTGCATTTCTTATTTTAAATGTTTCAACTTACCTGTCGGGACTGGCCCTTGCCGTAACGCAGCTGGGTGACAAAGTGCTCGCAATTTCTACGAATCAGGCAGTACGGCATAACCTCGCCCACAAGCTCTATGGCATCCCTCACAATGATGGAGACGGGGCGGGGCTCGTACTTGCCGTCCAGTATGTTGTTGATTTTCCAAAAACTTTCGCCAATCACCTCCCACAGTTCCTCCTTCTTCACAATGGCCATGTCTGCCAGGACTGACATCATGCTGTTGATGCCCGCGCCCGGAACCTCCGCTATCGTGTGCATCGGAAGAAGTTAATATTTGCATTACAGGTTTAAATTGAACACATGATATACCGGTCAGAGCAGCGGTACAGTGGAAACTCAGTTCACAACAATGTGGTCAAACTCTGTTTTCTTCCCCCAAAGGAATAACTACAATCATAAAAGTTGAATCATAAAATTAGTAATGTACAACTCACATGGTGGGGCCAAATGAACAACATAGCCATTGCCAATGTATATTGCCCAATGCTGGTAGGTGCCACGGGAGATTTCTATCAGGTCGCCAGGCTTTGGTTTCTCATCATACTTTGTTGGAGGTACAAACAGTATAACAGTTATTATAGTCACATGGACACATCATGTCATTATCATATGAAGTCAAATAGTCTTGCGACTTTTCTGAATTTGTAAATCTAAAAGTAGCTGTATTAATAATGTCCATTGCTCTACTTGAGGAATTTAGTCACAATTAAACTTAATCTTTTATGAAACACTTGTAGGCCATGAAAATACACTATAAAATACAGTAGCAAGTTAGAAACGATACAAAAAAACACAGTACATTTGTAGATGAGGGTGCCTTGTCCTCATTTACATTCAAATAATTGCTCGAAAAAGCAACATTTTTAACTGTAATTACATAATTTTATATACAGAATGATTCTGAAGAGGATTCTCTTACCTGTGTGGATGCCATATCTGTTTTTCTCCGTAAATTCTAAAAAAAAAAAAAAGTGTCAAAAGTCTAAATTGTATGAAAACTCTTCTGACAATAAGGCCCTTGGACAAGTCCGTATAGTAGCCACAGCGCTGGCTGATAGACCTTCTCAGTCCCATGCAGTAAATGTAACTACAGTATTAGAGTTAATGGTGTGTTTTGATATTCTCCAATCATTCCAAGATCCAGATGTCATAATTGTGTGTTCTCAATTTTTTCAATAAGGAACTATACAGTGTATACTGTGTGGATTCATGCATCGGTGTTTCTGAGAAAGTAGACTGTGAGTATACTCTAAGTATACTGTATAGTAGTGATAACAGCTTGAAACAATCTTCGAAACGTACTCCAAACCAGTGACGTATATTTATATTGAACCACTTCTCAGGAGCTTGCTTCAAATCACGTGACATATGAAGTATGAAACAGTAACTGTTTTGTTTCTTGAATGAAACACCTCTATCGATTCATCATCACATTCCTCTTATTAATAAAACAAAACACACATTAATAAGTAGTTATTTGTAATTCATTCCTCTTTGTAAATTGTGTTGGAGGCAGTCTTTCAGGTCCTCCGCGTGTTCGTTTTCAATTCAGGTGAGATGGCTAGACTGGATTGTTAAATGAGGACTGGAGGCAAGAGACCAATACTGCGCAGTTTTAATTTCAGAAATTTCTGGGTGCATTTAATTACAGACAAGCTGCACTGACAAAAATGCACAACAAGCAAAGTATTATGTGTTAATGATATACAAGTTTGGAGGTGTTTGGAAAATTTGGTGGTTAGTTCTTCTCTTGCAATTCTTTCAAAACAGGTCATACACCTTGCTGCATGGGCAGTTATACATTGACACATATAGAAACTAGACAGACTGTGTCTGGGATATTTCGTGGTCATAAAAGTTCATAATTATCTGAGGCGAAAGTAACTATCAGCAGTTTCTGTGAAGAACTCCATTCATGGTCATGTTTGTGAACAAGGATATCAGAATGTTGCATTAAGCGAGATGCACACTGACTTCAATTGTCACCCTTTTGAAATATTCGCAGAAGCTATATTTTGACAAATATTTACTTTTTTTCCTTCCACATTTCCTCTAGATGCTGTCCAATTGTGCTAAAATTGGCTACATCCTTAGTAAAATGGATCACTAAATTCTTCCCCTGAAATGAAATTATTCCTCAATATGACTAAATGGCACATCAAAATCAGCTTTCCTGTGTGCATCAAACTTGAAACTTCGAAGGAAAGAGACGTTGAGAGCCGCTGCAGTTTTAGTGGTAAGGAAGCTTCATGTTATGAACCTATTTTCGAAGCCCAAGTGGTTCGAAGCTTCCAAAAAATGCTTAATTGGCCATATTTTGTGCCATTTTTTTTGTTCCATACTTTAATGAAAACTCAACGTACCTTTTCAAAGGAATAATGTATTTTACGTAGCATTAGTTTTAAGACACTTTTAAATGTGCGTCTTATTTCTGGTAATTGTATTAGTATTGCTTTTATTAACGTGACTATCACTGACTGGGATGAACTCCATCGGAATTGAGAAGAAAAGAACAACACTAGGAGAGTCCCATAAAAATTTCCGAACACAACGAACCAGCAACCTACGCATAGCATCATACTAGCAAAATGATAACATACATTTTTTTTTTTTTTTAAAGTCAGTGGGTGATATTGTTTCGTGTTGTCCTTACCTCAATTGACTGCGTGGTAGTGTCTGTCGACAGTTTTTTGTGGACTGTCAGAATACTAAATCACTCACTGTAAATTGTGAATTACAGTAAGTACAACACACGGCAAGAAGAAAGGAGAGGGAGAGATGAGAAATGCCGGGGATCAGGTGTCACAGATCAGCTGACCGACTCTTTCAGTATAAAAGAGACTACAGTATTAATAAAACATTGTTTCTCTGTGCATACATATATGCATGTATATCTTTGTGAGTGCGTGCATGATTATTTAAGGCTCAATATCAGTTATCAAAAGCAGATTTAAATTTATTACCTTGCATGCCTAGTGGTTATTTTATTTTGAATTCCTTTGGCGTTTTGTGGTCTTGCGCAGTTGGCTATTCTTATCCGTTTCAAAATCTTAGTAATAAACAGATCATTTGTAATTTTTCCACACGAGATGAAATTTTAATCAAGAGTCTCGTCTTCATTTAACTCATTCACTGCCGTTGACGGCAATATAAATCAAATCCGTTTTAATAGTGATGGCTGACGTTGAATAGCGTTGGCGTTGAATGTTTCCGTGCCATTCACGTCGATATATGTCTAATAATTTGGACTGGCACTTGGCAGTGATCATTCAATAGTTTTTGACGTCTGTCGCCGTCAATGACAGCCAATGATTTGCTGATCCTATGGAGGTAGATTTGTGTCTTTATTATTCATTTCAAAAAAAAAAAAAAAAAAAAAAAAAAAACGTAAATATTTTTTTTGTTTGAAGCAACTTATTTTTGATTGAATAATACACAAATGTCCTAGCCAAAATGTGGCCCCAAACGCAAAACTACAATACTTCAATCAAAAAAATCAAAGGAAAATAGTTTTCAAATGCATTTTTTTGTTTCAAATTTATTTTTGCATTCAAACACATTTTTTGATTGAAGTGACCTTTTTTATTGAAAATATATATATTGATCGAAAATATATATTTTGATTGAATAATAAAGACAAAAATCTTCCGCCATATGATCCCGACGGTCGGAAGGGTGTTAAGGATTGCAAATTGTATGTACAGTATCATGTGACATATACACTATGTTATATCATACTGTATGCCAAAATCACGGTTTGGCCAACGTAAATACTTTGCACTAAGTACTTTGCACCAAAAGATGGCAGATGTCTGCCAATGAAAATAATAAATCACCAAAAAATAATCACTTGCACTGTAAAAGGTTAAATGTCTTTCGTGTCAACTTTTGAATAGCCGTCCGTTGCAGGGTTAATTTACTGCATTCCTGACGTTTATGAAAAAACAGCAGTTTGGCTCTAAAGGCGTTCGCATGTAGGTATGTATTATCAATGTTAAAAAGTGTCACAGCTTCTTCAAATGGACACAAGATGTCGCAGACGATCTCAGTTGACGTCATCATCGTTTTCCTTTTCTCCGTCGAAGAAGAACAAACTTCCGGCCAAGGAGCGCCCTTTCGGCATATTCTTCCTCTTAGTATTTGATAGAGAATTAAAAGATTGGCGTGTAATAATTACTCATATTGAAGCATCGAAGCCCCGGGGTATTTTTTGATGTTATACTTAAATATTACGCGAGCAAGCGATGCCTGTGGTGTTTGACGGGAGCCCGCCGAATGCGATGCAGAGCTCACACACTCACACACCGCTGACTGTCCTGAGGTGAGTGGAGTGGTGCTTGGAAGGGGCTGGCTGGTTCACTGTGGCACACTCCTGACTGAAACTGCATATATTTACTATCAAATGACACATTCACCAAAATAGTCCTCAAATGCGGTTTCTTACTACTCCTACGTCTTTTTAAACATAGCATTATTTGTGTTTGGTAGGTCAATGAAGCTTACATTCTACAGCCGGAAAGTCCATAATTTCCGTATTAAATGGGACCGTGTTCGTAAAAAACATGCATTTGTTGGATGAACAGCAGAGATATTCAATCTTGCCAACATTGGAGGCAATCTCATAGCAGAGAAACATCCAGATGAGCCACTCCAGAATTAGAAAAGGGGAGGATGGAATAATTGGCAATTTAAAAAAAGTAATTTAAAGGCTTTCTTAAATTTATATACGATTTATTGTAGGTATTTGCCAAATATATAGCATTTATAGAATGTAAACAGAATTGATATAATTAGAATCTCTGCGGAAGCATGATTCCATTGTTACTAATATAATCATTCTATCACAAGTATCAAATATGGTCCTTAAAATCTCGAAAAGTAGAGCTAGTTTTGGTTTTAGTCAGTGAGTGTCATTGAAATTCTCCAAGATTTCTGTTCTGATGTTTTATGACTCATTCTGCCATTACAGTGGTGGGCAGGAAAGGCCTCTATCTTGCTTATTCTCAGATCAATTGTAATAAACAAGGAGTAGCGACAAATAGGCATGTGCCTGTTTGATATTCTGACCGTATGATAACCTTAAGCCAAAATATCACGGTTTTACGAAATCCCAGTTGCAGCTCTAAAATGTGTTACTTTGAGATATCTGGGTTTAAAAAAAAAATCCATTGAACAGGATTTTTATTTTTCAAAACATATTAGCAAATTGGAACATAAGTATAATGTTAAGTTCAAATAAATAAATGAAAAATAACAAAAAAAATACCTGAAATATTCTAAATAAAATTAAAATAAATGCTGTCCTTTCGGTGAGCCTAAACCCACAGCCACAGCCCAACATTATTATCATCAGAACTAAAATAAAGTATTTTCCATAATGAGCACATGTGTATTCTAGACGCACTAAACATGCTGGAGTTAACTCTCGTAGCTGTGGCCTATACTACGAACCGAGTTCAACCTCCCCAGAAGTAATCCAGTTTACCATCGGGTAACCGGTTTTGACAAAATCTGGTTGTCTAGTTTGTGGTCAATCGGTGCTACGACGCTGATTATGAGGTTGATTAGTCGAACCTGTGTCAACCCAGTCAGAGTTACTGCGCATTCACATAAAAGGGGGCGGTGACCAGAGTCAAACACTACTTGTGACGATGGCACGGGCACCTTACTTCACGGAGGAGGAATGCGCGATGATCATGCGGAATTATGAGGAATTAAAATCCACCCTCACCGCGAAATCCAACACCGCTTCGGCGAGTAGAGCGCAACGGGTCTGTTGACAGCGAATTTACAGATCGTGTGATTTGTGAATGCGTCAATATGCCAGTTTACTTATGTCCATGAAAAGAAATAAAGCCTGCTGTCAGGACAATAAAATAAGATTTGGTACATTAACAGTAAGAAATAATTGTCACGCATCACCACACGAAACAGGATGATTGTATGTTTAGTCCCCTTGACTGTACTATACTGAATACGTATGTTCTTTTTTTTAGTTTGGGCCTAAAAAATCCAGTCCGACCCGACCCGAGTCCGATCAATAAACTTGATTTGCAGGCCCGAGCCCGACAAAAAAAAAAAAAAGTTATATTTGTAAGGACTCAGGAGAAGAAGAAAATGCGGGGATGCCATGCGTTGTTGCGTAAATAAAAGCCCGTCTTTTGTAACGATTTTTCACAGTTAAACAAGACTGTAAGATGCATATTCAATAAACATTTATATCTTTTATATTTGTACGTCTGTCCTATCAGTGGATTTGACATTTAATTTAATCTCCTCGAGTTGGCAGAAAAAACGCAAGTTTTCTCAATGTTTAAATAGTCTACATATTTCTATGATTATTATAAATGCATCAATTTGAAGCGTTTCCATACCCCACTCCGAATCGCACGGCATACAGTGTTCTTACGCAGATATTCAGCATCACCGATGGAATACATATATTGTCCCTGGCGAAAGAGCGCACGGACAGGCACACACAATCTGCGCGGTTGTGAGGGCTTGACTTCGGCGGGTTACATTAGTTATGTCCGACTCGATCAGCTGGCACAGGTAACATAGTCCCTCAGCTGAAAATCTATATCTTTCGTGGAGTACATCGTCCGGGTACGCCAGCGGATTCTGGCGGTCCCGAAATACCCGTGCCCTCCGGAGAGAGCCCCTCACAATCCGCGCGCCAATGTCGTATGGGTCGTCCAAGTACGCTGTCATTGTCAGGAGGACACGTCCGCAGAGGAGTGCTGTTTAAATAGAGCGTGGTTAATTGGAATCCTGATGTTAAGCAAGATCTAACTCTGACACGACCAGGTTTGGCGTGTGGCGTGTGTTGCCATGGCAACACTTCTCGGTTCCAACATATCCACCTTTCGTAGTCTCGCATAGCCGCGAACTTTCGTCGCACGTGATAAAGTTACTCTCGAAGTTACCCTGCTAAGCCAGAAAACCGGCTTCGTAATATAGGCCACTGGTGGGAAACGTTCATGACAGTGTTTACTAACCTTTAATTTTGTATAAATGCGAAATCATATTCGAGGTATTGCCTCCTCGGCAACCACCCTCCGCACAGATGTTTTACATCCTCCTCCTCTAAGCTGCTGGCGTCTGTAACTTTTCTGGAGCCGAGGTATTCCCATACCAGCGATTTCGTTTTCTCCGAGGGGGGTTAAAGTTAAGGAGTTTCACCTCCCCTACCCTAGTGTAGCACAGCTGACTCACTGACACTGAGCAACAACCGGTGGGGGAGGATTGAGCCTTACAGATACAAGCGAGGGATTTCGCCCTGCATTTTTGGGAAATAAAAAATAACTAATACTAATACCTGAGACTGTATGACTGAAAAGTTTTGCGGTTTTAAACCTTGACGTTTTCATACTACGGTATACCTTGAAACCGGTAATCGGCACATGTGTAAGCGACAATCAACCGTGTTGAAAGGAAGCAATACATGAACGAGTAAAAAATTGTGACAATGAAACATTTCTTTCCCACTTCTTATAAAGCTTATCGCTGCACCACTCGGTGACGAGTGAGTCAAAATTTGGCATGTGGGCCGCGTTGTGTAAACTTCCCAATACTCGCCAAAATTAAGAACATTATGAATGAAATTGTATTCCATGATTGCATCACTGTAACTATATTTCCATACGATTTGACAAGGGGTTTTGTTGTCGGAAAAATCAGCAAGGAAGGGCTGACCTGATAAAGTTGACAGAAACTTGGAAAAAAATGAACTTAACAACCATTCACATCTATGGGGGGTAGAAAGGGAAAGTCATCACCTTTAACTCTGCCATTTACAGAGGTAGACATCCAATCCATTCGTTACTCAGAGAGTGTAGCAATGAATAATCACTGACAGCCCTCCCGATCAAAATTGATTGAACATCTAGTGCCGTAAATAGAATTGAAAGAGGTGCATTTACAGCCAGTCTTCCCATTTAAAATGAATTGTACATCTATTGTTGTTTATGTCATTCATTGAGTTAATTACTATGAAATTATTTTTTAAATTTAGAGTGTTCTTGGGTGCTTTAACACTGTTTTACTCAGTTTTATTTAGGGGTGCACGATATCAATTTTTGTAAACCGATATCGATAACTTCCTGCTCCTCAAGGCCGATACCGATACGATAACCGATAATATATATGTAATTTTTAAATGTATATTCTTTTTTTTTTTTTTAACACGTGTTGGTCAAAATACTAATGGTGGATTCAGCATAGATTTGCCTTTGACCTAACCAGAATTTTCATGATGACATGAACATTATTATAATGAACAAAACAAAGACAACAACAGCTTTGACTTCAAATAAATTGCCCATATTTATTTTTTCAAATAAATATAATTTGAGTCAATCACAATCAGTCAATGTCATTGATGATTTGTTCTGCTTAACAATGAGCACTGAACTTAAAAGAAACATAAACCCAACAGGTATTGTGCTTTGTCAGCAGATAAAACATTTGGTGCAACAGGAGATGATACTTTTGTGGTCTTGGTCCATGAAACAACTTTCTTAACCTGGCAATTAAAGGACAGCAAGCCTGTCGATAACCAAAAGGCCTCTCACGAACTTGTAAACATAACACTGTAAAATTCAAACATTTGCTAATTGCTATAGTAAGGTTTATCACTCAGTGATGGAAAAATACGGCCTCTAGAACAGTAACAAAACTTTGCATACTGACAAAACAGGAGTGGAAACAAACGTACACATCCCAATCCACAGACACCGTGCCCAAAAATATTATATAATATCCGGCCTATTAATAATGTCATCGGATTTATTGGGATGATGTCATAATTCCTATTATTGGACGGATAATTATCAGACCGATAATTTCCTTGCACCTCTAGTTTTATTAACATATTATTAATTTATAATTTTATTTGTTCATAAAAAAAAAAAATAATAATAATAATAATGAAAACAAACGCCATTATTATTCAAAAATAGAATCCAAACATGGACTTGTGTACCAAATCATAATATTGTGGTCTTCAAGATTCAAAAAGATATGTCCATGTATTTGGAGAACACGCCAGGTCATTATAGGGTTATGTATTTTTTTATTTCCTAAAAATAGTCACTTGCCCTATAAAGCGTTAGCAGGGTTACAACTACAGTAGTAAACTAGCATTGGAGCTTTATATCCTATTTATGATCGAATAATGGTCCCTATCAATTAAAATATTTTTGTGGTGGCAGATTTAAAAAAAAAAAAAAAGAAAAGAGGTCATCTTTTGATATTTGATGAGAGTGTTCAGAAGTTCTTTTCGGAATTGTGGTCTGTGCTGAAGTGAAACATTTTAATGCTACCATGTGATGGATTATAAAAATGTTTAAAACCAGGAAATGGGATCATGAACCTCGAGGGAAAATAGTAGTTTGTAACAATTTGTTTTCTGTTTTGTAGTACTAAAAATGAATTCCCGCGCATCATAATTACCATTGTAAAAACACGCCCTCATTCTTTCCTAACTCTCTTTTCCTATTTCTCCCATAAGTGGCCAGGAACTTTCCCAGGAGATCAAGTCATTCATCAGTGGCGTTGACACAGTTCAAGGACGCAAACTCAGTGTCCGCGAACACGCACGCTGCGCTATACGACTGTTGCGCTCTGTTCCGGCCTGTCGAGGAGCCGTGTTGGAGCATCTGAGGGGCGTCTATGATGAGCATGTCTCCGTCTTCCTGCACAATCTCGAGACTGACGGTGATGCCAATTCCGGGCTCAGCTCAAATCTGGAAGACATCATTCAGGTGGGAGGATATCGTTGAACTTTTCCATTCTCATCTTTCAGGGATTGATACTGATGCTTACCTCCCCAGCCTGAAAATACTGTATACTTTCTGAGTAGGAGATAGGTCAGACTCAGGGAGTTGAGCTAAACACAAACAACCATATTTTTAGCATTTTACGTTGTGTTTTGTGCATTTGAACAATATTTGGTTGGGGGGTAGGGATTAAAATTACGTCAGATAATGCATTATCAAATAATGTTACTTGAACTCTCAAATGTAAGTACTTGAACCCTCTCGAAAAAGAGTGATTTTAATCTATCCCTAACCATCTTTGTATTAATAGATTTTTCTGAATCTGAATTTGGGTTTTTATCCGTCAATAGGAGGTCCATGGCGTACTCACAGAGTTCATTCGCCTTAACCCGCGAGCTTGGGCCCCGCTCGTATCCAGCTGGGCTGTGGACTTACTGGGTCAGCTAAGTAGTAAGCATGCCGGTCGAAGGGTTGCCCCCCACTCCTCCAGCCTCAATGAACTTCTCCAGCTTTGGATGTCCTGTGCTGCCACACGTTCCCTCATGGAAGCCTACTCTCAATGTTTGGCTGCCATGCTGGCTTGGTGCCCTGATGCTTGCGTCGACGCATTGTTGGACACCTCGGTTCAACATTCCCCGCATTTCGACTGGGTGGTAGCTCACATCGGCTCAGCCTTCCCAGGGACCATTATCAGCCGAGTCTTGGCATGCGGACTCAAAGATTTCTGCTCCCATGGCGCCAAGGACCAAGGACTCGTAGTGAACGGGGTGGACAAAGGCAGCCGAGTGCCAAAGATCGGCTCAGTGGTGGGAATTTTAGGACACTTGGCAGCGCACCACTCGGACAGCATCCGGAAAGAGTTGCTCAGGATGTTCCAGGAGAGCCTCAGCCCATCTAGCCCCATGTCTCCTACGTCATCCTCAACCTCGTGGGAGGGTTCCCCTCAGCTACGTCGAGCCGCGGTACCGTTTCTCCTTCAACTGGCTGCCATGTCCCCAAACCTTTTTGGTGCCGTGTCTGCGGAGCTGGTGGAGCTTCTGCGTCCGCCTGTCCTACTTCAGTTGCATAGTTTGTTGCAGGGGCTCCCCAGAGACGAACTGGATAACATGCTGGGCCTCGCGGTCCACCTTATATGCCAAAGCCCATCAGGCGGAGCTCGAGTCCTCCGCTTTCTAGCAGACACTGCAACGCCGGCCTCAGTCATCATATCCGGTCCTACGCCATCCCCTCACGAAGGTGTCAGAGAAGGTTGCGACAGCCTCCTACAAATGCTGCTTCTCCATCTCCACAAGTTGGTGTACAACCGCTCGGACGGGGCAGACGGACATACACATCACTCGGCTTCACCCCAGCCGCAGATTGTCATCCCGTTCTTGGAGGAGCTGCAAACGCATGTTGGTGAGCTGTGTGCCGAGACGCTGAGGCTGGAGAGAAAGCGGCACCTCTGGCTACATCAGTTACTTTGCCTGCTGTCTGTGTACGGTGGCCCGAGTGTGGCGACCGAGGCTCTCTGTCAGCTCCTCACTCAGGCCCGCAACCCAGAAGAATTGGCTCTGGCTTGGCAGCTCCATAACACCCTCTCGTCCTGTATGGCGGGGCTCATTCCTGCTGCTGTGACACACTGTGTTGCCCAGATCCACACACACACCTTGGGATCCCGGCCACTTCGGCAGCTGCTGCTAAACCTGGCCATAGTTATCCAGAGTCAAGATGAAGACAGAAAAGGAACACAGGATGCTCACTCCACCATGGCTGTCCAGGTGGGATCCTCGGTGTCCGTGCACCTCCATGATTTCAGCCCGCTGCTTCTCCACGGGGACCCAGCCGTGTCCCATGCTGCAGTGCGTCTTCTGTCAGCCAGTCCTCTGCCTCGCACCTCCTCCCCGGCACACCTACTTATGCTCTCTCGTGCAGCTGTCGCTCATTTCTTTATAGCTGTTAGGAGGCGAGGGGAAGTGGGCAAGGCCGGGAGAGACGGAGGACAGGCAGCTGAGTCCGTGAGCTGTTCCGTCCAGTTGCTGTCCCGTTTTGCTGCATACTCACCCCTCATCCTCAAGGCTGTGCTTCAGCAGCTAGTGGAGGGAGTGCTCCATAAAGGCAATGCTGGACTCTTTGGAGGGCAGATTGCAGACATGTCTGGCGCGCCTGTGGCATCCCAGTCGGGATCCCCTGATATTGGAGCCTCTTTGTTGGACATCAACTGTCGGTTTGGCACGACCGTCAACTTCTCGGGAAGCGTGTGGTCTGTGTTTCATGCTGGGGTGATTGGCAAAGGATTGAAGATGCGTACCAATACAACTCAGCCTGACCCATCTGGGGTCACCCTGGTGAGTAAAGTCATTTCTGATGATAGAAGCACAACTTTTAAAAGCACCGTTTCCACCAAACAGCATAGTTTTTCTTGTTTCAGCTCTGTATTTTTATTAGGGTTGGGAATCTCTGGCATGAAGCCGATTCGATATGTATCTAGATACACAGGTTACGATTCGATTAAAAAACAATACATTTTTAAGGCCCAGCGATTCGATACGATTCGATACAGTTTAAGAACGATACGGTTCGATACAGAGTGAAAACGATACATTTTTAAGGCCCAGCGATTCGATACAGTTTAAGAACGATACGGTTCGATACAGAGTGAAAACGATACGATAGTAAACATTTGTTGTGTGTGTTCGTACAGTATTTTAAAAATATAAAAAAGACCATATTTTTTAATAGCAAAATTTACAAAATTTGATACCAATGTTATGTTTTATTTTTTATGAGAAAATAAATAAGGCTTACTATATGACCGTCATTTTGTTGGATGGGACTGATAATACAATAAAACTCCAGTCACAGACAACAATAAAGTGCAGTATTCAATTACTGTATTTCCTGGTGTTTTTAACACAAGAGGTAAGTAATTTAAGTGCAAACTTTCAATGTAAACATCTTACAAACAAAAAATATTAATTATATGCAGCAGCTCTTGAAAAAAAAATTAAACCTGCTAGTGTTATCATAAATAAATAATAAATTATGCTTTACGACTGGTATAATCGGGGGAATAAAAACATAGCATTTTAGACAGGTCAATAATCATTACTTTAACCTAATACACAGCAAAGTCATTCACTTATGCCCGTGCTTCCTCATTTTTTATTGCTCATCACTGACCATATCTTTTTTGAAGGGCAAATTTTTCTTGAGGAAGATCAACTAATCCACATGTTCGTATTTAAGCAGACTGCGTTTCGTGGAAACAATATGCCGCCCTTTCCAGCATTGTAGTGGGTTATTTTTCAGGGTTAAAACTCACGATTGCTGTACCGCTCCACACTTCACACAAGCTCTGTCCCATGCGAACAGATCTGGCTGCTTTCATCACTTAAAAGTCCGACTTTTGTTTTCCTGGGTGCGTTGAAAATCAATCACAGCACGTCGCTGCTCATTCAAAAATTTTTGCTCATGTTCAGCTCATAATTGTCGGGATGCTTTGCAATGAAAGGCTCTACACGTATAATTTTAGTTTTTATGTTCCTGTCCACTTTTTTGGCATTAATGTTCCAACTTCAAAATATTCAAATAGTTCATGCGACACAGGCTTTCTTTCGAGTTCCCCGAGTGTTCCCGGTTGCAGTTTCACGGTATTTTGACATTAAAATATACATTTCCACTTTAGCCTGTTTTTGGCATATATGATTCTGCCAAAATTTAACAAAAACTTCCCCACATATTTTTAATGGTCCTATTCATTTTCAGTGGTAAATTCAACTCCCACCAAAACTTTTCCACAGACTTTTCTACTTGGACCTACAAAAAACATTAGTGGTCATTGTTTATGACAAAAAAAATTAAAATCTTAACTTAAAAAGTTTTATGGTAAAGAAAAATATTACACACATACACCACAGCGACAGGCATCGTTAGGGTACAGTGGAAGCGCTTGACATTATTATCCACACCTACTAAATTAAACAAGAAAACAATATTTGATCTAAGGCCCAAAAATCATATCCCTGAATATCAATATACACAATATATATCCCAATATTTTTCTAGCAAAGTGAGAGCAGATGTTAAGTCCAAGTCAAAGCCAAATGTTACATGTCACAAATAATTTTATTGAAACCTTCAATTTTAGTGAACAGTGGCAAAGTCAAATACATAAATAAGCAACAGTTTTATTTACCTGGTTCATGAAATAATGCTGTCTTGCAAATAATAAATTGTAAATACTAATACTGTTTGGCAATATGGGCACCTTGTATACGATGTACAGTGGTACCTCTACATACGAATTTAATTCGTTCCAGGACCTTGTTTGTAAGTCGAAATGGTCGTATGTCGAGCAGGATTTTCCCATAGGAATACATTATAATTCCATTAATTCGTTCCAAAGCCTAAAAACATACACTAAATTCTTAATAAATACTGCTGGCACTGTTACAAATGGCAAACATAGAAAAACAAATAAGTTATTAATAAATAATTCAGAATAATATAATAATAAGAAGAATAATTAATAATTATTCCTGTAAATAATGTAACGAATCGGATTCTAATATGGCGGACACTTTTTACTGTCCCTGAACGCACCGCGAAGGTGACGTCTCAGTGAGATAGGTCGGTGCGGTAGAGATAATACTTTCGTTTTCTTGAGAGCGGTCAACTGCTTAAGACAATGGGCGTTTTGTGTTGGATAAGTTCTTAAATAAATGATAAAAACGTGACGAAGCTGGCGATTTCCTTGGCAATGTTACCACAATAATAATTGTCACCTTAACTTATAAATAGTGGCGAACGGTGGTCGGAAGAGGACCATGGAGCTGTATTGTTGAGCCAGTTCAGGGACGCGCACCCCAAGCTCATATTTTTCTATAACTTGCATCTTCATTTCAAAGGTAAGCATCACTTTTTTCCTTGTTTCTCCAACTGTATCAACTTTTTTTGAAAACTGTGTTGATTTCTCACACAAGAAAATCCACCGTGCGTTCGTTTGCAGTGCTGTCATGTCGTCGTATTTCGAGCAACTCGTCGGATGTAGAAACAAATGGCGGCTCAAATTTTACGTCGGATGTCGAAAAGATCGTGTGTCGAAGTGATCGTATGTAGAGGTACCACTGTATTTTAATTCCATGTCACATTTAAAAATACATCGGTATAATTTTTATATCAATATATCGCCAAACTCCAAGCCAGCCCTGGATTGTAATTTGCAGGGGTCCTCATTGTATTATGAGATCCATACACCAATATACATGCAGTGCATTAGCCTATAAAAATCCATGAATAGGACGCACTGGACTAGAAGCCTCAAGATTCAAAACATGGGGGGAAAAGTACCGGTTTACTCTGAAAATTACAAGTAAATATCTTTTGAACAACAAAATTGGATAATTTCCCACAGAACCTATGATGGTGGCTCTCCAGGCCTCCTGCGTACTACTGTCCTGCATGGGTGAGGGGCCAGCTCCCACCTCCTGTGCTAGCTAAACACGTTTTGTAATCACAAATTACGTCTTTTTTCAATTGAATGTAAGTTTTTCTACACTCTACAGTGCATAAGCAAACCTGGAAAGGATTTAAAGATCAGAATCGTACCTTGTTTTGAATTGTATGGTACAAAATGAATGTGTCACCAACGATTTTTTTCCCTCATTTTTTTTTTAGAACATCCAGACATTTCTGACTGTCGTGGTCCAATGTTGTAGCTCTTCTGGTCTCAACGGCTCGCGATCACCCTCCGATCCTGACGAACCACCGCCTATTAATGCTGAGGCAGCCAAGGTTGTTGCTGCCACATTGGTGGAAAATGTATGTCCAGATGTGGCTAACGGGGAGCTTTCCTGGCCTC
The DNA here is from genome assembly GCF_030265065.1 of Corythoichthys intestinalis. Lineage (NCBI taxonomy): Eukaryota > Metazoa > Chordata > Actinopteri > Syngnathiformes > Syngnathidae > Corythoichthys > Corythoichthys intestinalis. The sequence continues at coordinate 19,823,365 of NC_080405.1, forward strand.
CAGAGGAGCACGCCCGCACCACAGTAGAACGAGACATTCACATTCGTCGCTGCTTTGAGGCCCACCCCGTGCTCTTCACTCTGCTTCAGGTAGTAGCAGCAGGACGGCCGGCTCTGTGTTACTGCTCAGCTGTGCTCAGAGGCCTAATGGCCACCCTGCTGGCACACTGGGAGGCTTCTCGTGAAGCCGCGTCCACAGACTCTCCCTGGCACCTCCGGGCCTCTTGTGTACTGGTGTCCTGCATGGGTGAGGGGCAACTCCTACCTCCTGTGCTCGCTAATGTTCACGAGGCTTTCTCTCACCTCGCACCTTTTGAGGTGAGGCTGCTGCTATTGGCAGTGTGGGAGTATGTGAGGGCCAATGGTCCCATGCCTCAGAAATTTGTCTTCAATCCCGAAAAGGGTCTTTTCTACAGAGATTTCTCTCGGGACGGTGATGTGGCACGATACGTCTCACCGATTCACAGTGTCCTGCACAAGAACATTGACAGACTGGGACACCTCTGTTGGAGGTTTCAGCTATGAGAGAAACATTGGCACATAAGTAGAGAGTGAAAAATAGATGTGTGTTACATTGCTCTACAAGTGAACTGCAATACTCCTGTCACTGGAATTTACTTTCCTAAGTGTAGCTTTGTGCATGTGTGTATATCTTTTGTACTATATTTTTAATCTTTATACTTTTCTAAAAAGTTGTTTCTGTGAAAAAGAAAAGTGTACTGAACCGTGACTCACATGCACTTAATCCAACCAAATGGAGCATTTAGATTTCATTAAAATCTCTCATTCATAGATCATTGGTTTGAATTTAAAATTGATCGTTCATACTTTGCTCAGATGTCTGAAAATGTTCAAATGGCAAACCTGTGTTTTTACCAACTAGCAGGAAAAGAAATCAGACCCGTAAGCATTTTCATTTGAGACATGGGACATCATTATGACAAGGTTATAATTAGGGCTTCTTTCTAATTCTGACTTGGATGATGATCTTGCCATTATAGCGACATTAAGCTTGTTCATTCCGTTTTTCTTGAAGAGCTGACAAAAGAGCCTTCTAGAAAGTCTTGAAGAAGGTACTTTTTTTTTTTTTTTTTTTTTTAAATAAAGGTTTCCAAAAACTGTTTTGGGGCTCTCGTTGGGCAACACAGACTTTCAACTCCCTCCACAGGAGCCAAAAACTACTTTACCCAATGCTCTTTATAGTCTATTTAATTAAAGAAGTGAATTATTTTATATCACATACACCAAAAATTTTATAGCTTTTAGCGATCAAAAAGGAGTCGAAGAAGTGAAACTTATGACTGCACAATGCATGCTGAAACACAGAAACACTTCCCCAATTCTGCTCATTGTACAGAATAATCGTAGTTACAGTGTTATCAATTATATTGTGTAAAAAAAAAAAACTTAAGTCAACTTGTGTCTTGTCAAAACTAATTTGCAATACTTGAGAACCATGACATTTCTATTACAGAATTAATGCTCAATTATCCATCCATCAATTTTCACCACTTATCCTTTCCAGGGTCGCAGGGTGCTGGAGGCTATCGCAGCTGACCTCTGGTGAAAGGCGGTTGTTGTAGGGCACAATGATCATTTTATCAATTTGCATTTAAAGGTAATCTTGGGTAAAGTGCACTACTGGGATTTTTTAAAATTCAATATTAGATACAAACAGATTATTCTTAAAAATAGAAAAAAAAATGCATGCTTTTGACAGTATTTTTAGTACATTGATCATAGGCAATCAATATGTGTATAGTATAATGGTATTTTAATTACTGCTCATGATTTAATATTACAGTATTACAGCTGGCATGCGCACAGCTCTGAGAACAAGGTTTCAATGACCTTTCCGTGGCTGTGTGGGTACGCTATGGTTTTGAGCCAACTCCCAAAAGCATGCATGGTAGGTTATTTGAACACTGTATTGTCCATGGTGGGCGTAAAAGTGAGCATCAATGGCTGTTTGTCTATGCCTTAATATTGGCTGCTGACCAGTATACAGTGCCCTCCATAATTATTGGCACCCCTGGTTAAGATGTGTTTTTTAGCTTCTAATAATTTTTTAAATTCAAATAATATGGGACCTTAATGGAAAAAAAAGAGAAAAATCCAACCTTCAATACAAGTGCATTTATTCAGTGGGGGAAAAATCCCACATAAAGAAATGATTATTTGACATCAAATAATGTGTGTCACAATTATTAGCACCCCTGGTGTTAATACTTTGTACAACCCTCTTTTGGGTCTGGGTACTGAGATGGCCATGGGAGGAGCTTGATTTTGTGTCTGGTGAACCATTTCTGTGTAGATTTGGCCATATGTTTAGGGTCATTGTCTTGCTGAAAGACCCAGTGACGACCCATCTTCAGCTTTCGGGCAGAGGGCAACAGACCGTGAGCACACTGTCCCAGGCTTCAACTGGGACCGTGTGCTTCGGTCAGATGAGACCAAGATTGAGCTTTTTGGAACCAAACACTCTAAGTGGGTCTGGCGTGCCACGAAAGATGCGCATGCTGAAAAGCACCTCATACCCACTGTGAAGTATGGGAGTGGGTCAGTAATGCTGTGGGGCTGTTTCGCTTCCAAAGCCCCTGGGAACCTTGTTAGGGTGCATGGCATCATGAATGCTTTGAAATTCCAGGACATTTTAAATCAAAATCTGTTGCCCTCTGCCTGAAAGCTGAAGATGGGTCGTCACTGGGTCTTTCAGCAAGACTATGACCCTAAACACATGGCCAAATCTACACAGAAATGGTTCACCAGACACAAAATCAAGCTTGTGAAACATTATAGGAGAAGATTAGGTGATGTTTTGTTGGCAAAAGGGGGTTGTACAAAGTATTAACACCAGGGGTGTTAATAATTGTGACACACATTATTTGATGTCAAAAAATTATTTCTTTATGTGGGATTTTTTCCCCCCTGAATAAATGCACTTGTATTGAAGGTTGGATTTTTCTCTTTTTTCCGTTAAGGTCCCATATTATTTGAATAAAAAAAAATATTAGAAGATAAAAAACACATCTTAACCAGGGGTACCAATAATTATGGAGGGCACTGTAAGGTGCACCCTGCTTCCGTTCACAGCTCCAGCATCCCGTGACCATGTGAAGACAAGCGGGATAGAAGATAAATAGATCTCTAGTTATAATAACAGTTCCATCACTAGCATTTTCCCCAAATAATACAATTGTTTTTTTTTTTAATGAAACAATTGATTAACATTTTGGCATGATGACTCTTGACAACCTTTTATTGGGGCCATTTATGGAGTGGGGGGGACCCTCCATAAATGGTACCAATTGCCCACCTCTTGAATAATCCATTGCATGAGAAGCACTCAGAACAGTAATAGATTCAACTTGTTCAACTTTTTAATCACCTTACAAAAACAAGGATTGTTTTTGATCAAATAGAAAGTTATGAATATTTTTTAAGAGACATCTTAGGGTCCTCAGCCAATTGTGTTTGTTTAAATTAAATATCATTGGCAGGGTAGACTGTAAACTACACTAATATAAACAGTACTGGGTATGAGTACAGTACAGGCAGAACGTTTGGACAAACCTTCTCATTTGTGCGTTTTCTTTATTTTCATGACTATTTGCAGTGTAAATTCTCACTGAAGGTAATAAAACTATGAACACGTGTGGAATTATGTATTTAGCAAAAACGGTGAAATAACTAAAACCAAGCCCGTCGACAGAGGTTGGCAACCGGGTATGTTGTCCCAGGCCTCAGGACCATAGGAGCCCCTGAAAAGACCTTAATTCATTATTTCTTTCTTTACATTCATACATTTCTTTTTATTTAAATCATTGTCTGATTAAATATTATGTACTACATGATATATACTTAAAAACTTATATATTTTTTCCTTTTTTTGCACAACGCCCCCCTACCCCCTCTGTCTTAACAGAGAATGGTTTGACTCCGCTCTGCGCATTCAAGGCTACACTACGTATGTGCCCTGAAGCGGGAAATTAAAATCTATCATTGTTAGGAACTCTAAACATGGCAAGACGTCTAAATCGGGTGCGCAGAAAAGTAAAGAAAAAGAGATGAAGATCATAGAGGTGAACGAGAAAAATGATGAAGTTTTTAAAAGGGGGACAAGGAGCCAGAGAATTAGGGCTCGGGTTGACTGTGGATGGTGATGTCGGTAAGTGAACAACAGCCGTTAACACTGAACGTTTACATTAGCAATCACATTAACCAAAGCCGATTCGAGTGTCACCAGCCACTTGTAGCCTATTGAGCTGCCAAGACATGATGGAGGGGATGAAGGGTATGACAAGACATGCTGCTCGCGCTGAGCCGATGAGAGAGAAGGTGATGGGAGATCAGGCATACTGTATATGTTAGTCTGTGGGGAGCAGGTGCGTGAGGCTGAACAGGCTCGGGTCTGGCGGCTAGATTTATCTTTGGTTTACAAACCACTGTGTATTATAGCAAACACTAATACTGCATTAGGTTGAGGGCAGGTTTAACAACCTAGCCATGCTCTCCATTGAGCGTGAGCATGCTTAAAAAACTGGATTTCACTGATGTTATAAATGACTTTGCTGTCAAAAAATCTAGGCGCATCACTGTTTGAGGGCTTGATAACCCCAGGGATGTGGAGGGGGCAGGCACAGGATGTTTAGTTATACTGTTTTGTTGCTTAGTAGGCTGGCATAGTACTCTCAGTTGTATTGTATTGTAGCCTACATGGGACAATAAATGGAAATTGTTTGTTTATATTGTGTCACATCACATAACGTTCTGTTAAATTTAACCGTCCATCTCAAATTAAATAATTTGAAAATTTACACTGTAATTGCTTGCAAAGCGTTAAAAGTACTGCGTATGTTGTCGTGACAAGCAGGTGGCAGGGGCCGGGAGGCTATAATGGTCTCTTGTCCCCGGGCCCCTGCAAGTATACTGACAGCCCTGCTAAAAACATGTATAATATTCTAGTATCTTTAAAGTAGCCACCCTTTGCTCTGATTACTTTATTGCACACTCTTACCATTCTCTTGATGACCTAAAATGGTTGACTTCACAGGTATGCCTTTTCAGTATTAGTGGAATTTATTGCTCTGTCAGTGGGGTTGGGACCTTCATTTTTTTTTTTTTTTTTTTTTTTTTTTTGGTTTTTTTTTTTTTAAAATAATTTTAATAATTCCAATGAAATGACATTATTATAAGAAGGTCACATTATTACAATAGTAAACAATAATACAATAGATTTATAGTGATTAAATTAAGTATATAATAGTTCATCATATATATATATATATATTTTTTTTTAATAAACGATATCGTATATTATGTAGTACTGTTATGTCACACGATGATGCTTTGTCTTTTTGAAGACGAATAGATAGTAAAAAAGCTTGGCTCTGGATTTTGGAGATGACGTGTCTGTGCCTGAGCGGATACGGGCGCGTCCACGTTAATCTTCCCTCATCCGGAAACAATGGATGAATGAATGAAATGAAAGCAAGACGGTGTTGATAAGAATTTAATCAGCTGCATTTTTGACCTACGCGTTTTACGTGTACGATTACACTTGAACGTTTCAGACTGTGATTGAAAATCCCACATTTTTCTGTTTATTCTGCCGTGTAAGAGGCGGAGTTGCCCAGGGTCAGAATCAAGATGGCCGCCTTCACTGAAAGGTAAGACTAACGGTCTCGCTGTATCATCGTGACATTCATCATGTATCTTCTTGTGCTACATCATGGTTTCACCCGCATGAAGCCGAGGATAGTGCTACTTGTTGGTTGACAACTAGAAATAATTCTTCACACCCATTCGAGAATCCCACAACTGAATTCGCGTCTCGTCCATCAACCTGCACCTTGCTAGGAAGCTTGCTAACTTGTTAGCGCGACAAAGAAGATATATAATAAAGGCAGTCAGGTGCCCGTATTTCTATTTTATGTTGTGGTTTGTCGTTTTGTGTCTTTGGCTGCATTGTGTTTGTTTTCTTTAAATATAGTTGAACAAAAGTTCGAAGAACGACTACCTAGCTTTATCTGCTGCTGTAACTAAAACGATGGTATTGAAGTCGATGCTAACGTGATTTGATGAATGTCCGATGAGATTATTCGATCATTTATGGATTCTGGCTAAAGAGGATCTATTAAAATTAACTGTAGAACATTAAAATATTAAAATTAACTGTAGAACATTAAAATGTATGTCGTAGTCAGATTTTTTTTTAAGCAGGGTAGAACATTTCCTTTAGGCTTTCAAGACAATATCACTCGTACACTATTACTAAGAGGACAAAGTCCGGTTTAGTAAACATGGTTTATTTAAATAGATGCTTTCATAGAAACTATTTGCACAGCGCTTAACGTATGCCGTAATACAAGTATGGAATGGGGATTCGGAACGTTTAACAGCCCGTACAAGAAGAAAAGTGAATTGTAGCAACCTTTTTTTAAGTCCAAGCTACTAACTTGGATGTACTAATTATTGTGAAAGGCTACACTTTAATACACAATGCTGAAACGATGTTCAATTGTTATTACTGAAAACAACACTAAAATTATTTAAATGGCTTTCAATGAAGGGATAGACTTTCAATTGGACTGGGAGCCACTGTGGGGAGGAAGGGTTGGGAGATGTGTGGCTAAACCTATGGGCTGTAGACAAAACCCTTTCAACGTGACTCACATTAGTACTTAATCCACTTGAAGCTTCATTCTTTATCTAAATTTCCCTTGTAGGATGGCACCTACCCTTGTGCTCTGGCTTGTTGTTTGTCTCAGCGGGACACTGGCTGTGGACAGAGCCAACTTTAAAACCTGTGACCAGAGTGCCTTCTGCAAGTAAGTTAATACATTCAATGAGCTTCCAGAGGCTACTCGCTTAGTTTAATGACACATCCCTACCCCTGGGTAAAATGTTGGTTTAATCTTCCATTTGAATTTTAATAACAGACGTCAGCGTGCATTGACTCCTGGCGAGTCTCCATATCGAGCCCTCCTGGAGACTATGGAGCTGACCAGCACAAGACTCACTTTGCAGCTCAAGAATGACAAGAACAAGGTACAGTTTCCACAATATGTAGCATCTGGATCAAATCTAAAATGTTACATGTACAGTTTCCACAATGTATTGACGCAATGGAACATATTGTAGTTGCTACCAACCAACACTGAAGGCACATGTTTGTGTCTTCTGTAATTTCAGCTCTGTATAAATGGTTCCTTAGGTAAAAGAATAATGCAAAAATTTGATAACCACCCATATTCTGGGCTAAAGACTACAAAACGAAAATTGCTTTTACGTTCAACTAAATTTGATTGCGGTACAGGCTGCAGCTTATCTGGATCAAATCTAAAACGTTTCATGCAGGGTTTTCCCTAAATATAAAGCACTGTGGCGCACCGCCACACCAAAATAAAAGCCGCCACATATTGCAAATGAGATGTTTTTTTTTTTTTAAAGATACATTCTAATTTATAATTTGTATAATTTAACAGTACGTCTAAATGAATATCTATAGCTCATTATTTACGCACTATTTGCCAGAAGTCGTCTGAAATGGCACGTCAAATACAAATTGTTACTTTACACGCTTTATTTTGAAAATCACATTGGTTGTTGCAAGCGTGACTCTAACTATGTTGCCGCAGAGTCAGGCGAAAAATCCACAGAAAGGTATTTCAAGGTAATGCAATTCTGGTTTAAACCTGAGAAAACGACCTTAATATTGACGCTGACATGACGTTTAGGTTGTTTTTGGCGCGTTTCACCCGAATCGTCGCATCCTAGCATAGCATTTGTTCGTTGCTGATGTCACTGGTAGTAATTTCAGATGAGTACTTTGAAGTAATTAGAAAAGATTGACGTTGTCAAAGGACGAGGGTCAGTTAACAGAAGGACTATTATTATTGTGGTAATGTAGTGTGTATTTGGGCCAAATAAAGAAAAGTCTAGATGTAAATCGTTCTATTGCTACGAGGAAAAACTGTCATATTATTAAGTAGGAGTAATGTAGCTGTAATCAGTTACGCATTTTACGTACATGTACTGTAGCTGGGAGCTATGACAAAGCATTAGTATAAATCCTTCTATTGATTATAATTTGATGTAGATGAGGCAAAATATTAAGGATTTCCTTATTTGTTAAACCGATTCTAAAACACAAGATGCTTTCAATATTCTTGATTTTAATGGAGGCGGCAACACGCTACGTGAAGTACGTAGCTGCGTATTCAGCTATGTAAGTCCTAAGCAGTAATAAGATTTTTATTCTCATATTATTAAATCAACATTCATTCACATAGTAATAGTTCGACTTTTTTTCTCTTGACCTCATCTACATCAAATTATTTTCCATAGAATGATTTATGCTAATGCTTACAGCTAAATTGCCCCTACGTAATAACTTTTTTGCCCTTGAAGCAAATTTAATCTCATAGTCATTTTATTTACCGTAATTTCCGGACTATAAGCCGCTACTTTTTCCCCCTACTTTTGAATCCTGCGGCTTATAGTCCAGTGCAGCTTATTTGTTGATTTATTTGGGTTATAGGTGACACTTTGACAGTTGCGTTATAAGACTGTCATAAGACCGCCATAATTATGACATGACGCTATTATGGGCATTAATGAATGTTTGTGACAGATGCCATTAAGTGTCATCTGGCAAATTATGTCTCTAACTCTATTTAAGTCCAGCTCGGATCTCAAAAGTGAGACATTTTCTGGATGGCACAAAATGACGTCTGTCACAAGCATTCATTAAAGCTCATGGCAGTGTCATGTCATAAGTATGATGGTCTTATGACAGTCTTATGGCGCCACTGTCAAAAAAAGTGTTACCAAATATCATAACTAGCAATTAATGAAACGACAGAAACGGTATCTGAAGAAATAATTAGCACAGAACATGAATTATAATTGTTATTTACATCTGTAGCGCTGCAATGCATGCTAGGAAGCATGTTGGACAACAACAGTGTTGACAGCAGGTGGCAGCAGAGGTTGATTGTCTCCCTCAAGGGAGCAGTGATGACCAAATGAAGTTTTTTGAAGCATTGAAGCTTTGCAGCCAATTGGTTCGAAGCTTCATGGTGATTCATTTGGTCTTGTGACAGACTTATGACGTGGCTGTCAAATAAAGTGTGACCGGTTAATACCTTTTGGTGTAAATATCCCATAATACAGTGAGGAAAGCTGGGATTTATATTCTGGTGCGTCTAATCTATGAACAAATGCCTTTTCGTGTCAAATTTGATGGGTGGCGGCTTATAGTCAGGTGCGCCTTATAGTCCGAAATTTACGGTATTTATTTTTATTTTGCCTCAATACTCCATCGTAAATGGAGACCGTCACGTTTCGAAATACTTCATTAGCCTGGCTAATGAATTTGATTATTTTTTATTTAAATAATTGTTTTTGTTTTTCAGTCACAAGTTAAATTTAACATTCATTTCGCAGCAGTGGAGTCCCACTTACACACTGTGACCTTGATGTATAAGCTAATTAAATATTTTAAATAGATATTTGTTATGGCTCTTTTTAGAAAAAATAAATGTTGAAAAATTCTCATTAGTCATGATATGAAGCAGTTTCCCCGCGGCACAACATGTGGGGCTTTTCGACTTCGATGCGGCCCACCCCCACCACGGCTTCAAAAGCATTTAAATGTTTTTGTACTCTTCTGTTTTTTTTTTTTGTTTTTTTTTTTGGTAGGTGCGTCTTCTGCTGGAGCTTTATCGTCTTCAAGGAAACATAACGAGGGTGAAGATTAATGAGCTGAAGCCGTTGAAGCCTCGATATGAGGTCCCAGACGTGCTCATCCAAGAGCCCCCTACAGAGCCGTAAGTGTCTTGCGGGTGGTTGCCTCTTGTACATAGTGGGTGATTTTGGCTTGTAGAGATGTTACATGCGAATTCCTGATGTGTGTCTATATTTATGTCTTGTTTCCACATTAGGTACATTTCAATTGTCCTTGTTTTAGCTTTCTTGATCCCAATCAAATAAACTCTCCTAATATTGGCATTGCCTTGTTTTTCCCCAGCCTGTCTCTCTTGTCTCAGGATGAGAACGGAGTGGTTCTGTCTCTGGGTGCAGAGTCTCAGAGGGTGATTGTCAGTGCGCGGCCCTTTCGATTGGACATTATGGAGGGGCGAGATGTGTTGCTGTCGCTAAACTCGCGGGGCCTCTTGGCGTTTGAGCACTTAAGGCTACGCAAGGACACGTGAGGGACCATGCTTACATATATACACACATACACACACTCTTTTTATTTTAATTTATAAACTACACTCATCCTCTCTCAGTGAATTTTTGAGAATTGTCTGACTCGTTCTGTCCTCTTTTCCTATCGCCCCAGTTTCTCCTATTTAATAACTAGCAAATTTGCTAGTGTGTGGAATAATGTCAAGGGTGTATTCTCTAGGTAAAGACTTTCAAAATGTTGTGTATTATATTCATTGTACTAATGCTTTAGATGGGGAGATTATTTGAACACATTTCAAACTCATATGGCAATGAGTGCGGTGTGTTTGCTAGTCATTAATGTAATTCATATATAAAATGCTTTTCCTTTATTGGACTTGGAGGTAGATTTGTGTCTTTATTATTCAACCAAATAAAAAGTTGCTTCAACCAAATAAAAAGTTGCTTCAATCAAAATGTATATTTTCAATTGAAGAAAAAGTCACTTCAATAAAAAAAAAAAATGTTTGAATGCAAAAATAAATTTGAAACTGGAAATGTATTTGAAAACTATTTTTCTTTGATTAAATTTTTTTTTTGATTGAAGTAATGTAATTTTGCGTTTGGACCACATTTTGCCTTGGACATTTGCGTCTTTATTATTCAATCAAAAAATAAGTTGCTTCAAACAAAAAATATATATATTTTCAAAAGGAAAATCACTTCAATCAAAAATTTGAAAAGAAAAAAAAAAATCAATCGTAGTAAAAAAGGTTTGAATGTGAAAAAATATTTGAGACTCAGAAATTCGCATTTGAACACTTCATTTTTCATTGAAACTTTTCTTTGATTGAAGCAATCCTTTTTGTGTTTGAGCCATATTATGGGTAGGACATTTGTGTCTAAATCATTCAATCCCATTAAAAGTTGCTATTCAATCAAAAAAACTATTTTTAATCAAAGAAAAAAATCATTTGCAAAACATATTTTAAAAAATATTTTATTTGAAATATATGTATTTTTTTATTGAAGTGTCACTTTTTTGAAAAGCAAAAAGTTTTAAACTGTTTTTTTTTTTTTTTTAAGTGGAAAAGGTTTTGAAGGCACTTTTTTTCGATTGAATCATGTTGACCCAAAGATTCAACGTCCATGCTACTTCCGACATGTTTGAGTGGCAGGTGACTACGCCAATGGCATAAAAGTTTCAAGCAAGAATAATGGCAACCAGGGCTCCATCCAGCCATCGGACTCTGCTAGAGTCCAAGCCAAAAATAGGGCACCAGTATGGGGGTGTGACATCGGCATCTCACCGGAGTACCCGCGACGGTACGTTGCCCTGTCGCGGCACATTAATCACATTAAGCAGCAGGGCACCGTACCATCGTTGGCACTCCGGTGAGATGCAGATGTCACACCCCCGTACCGGTGCCCTATTTTTGCCTTGGACTGGAGCAGAGTCCGATGGCTGGATGGAGCCCTGGTGGCAATTATTCTTGCTTCATCCTTCTATGCCATTGGCGTAGTCACCTGCCACTCAAACATGTCGGAAGTAGCGTTGAAGTTGAATCTTTGTGTCAAAATGATTCAATCGGAAAAAAGTGCGTTCAAAACTTTTTCCACTTAAAAAAAACGTGTGTTCAAAACTTTTTCCACTTGGGGAAAAAAAAAAAGTTTAAAACGTTTTGCTTTTCAAAAAAAGTGACACTTCGGTAAAAAATATAAATATTTCAAATTTAAAAAAAATAATAAAAAAAAAATATATTTTTGCAAATGATTTTTTTCTTTGATTAAAAAGTTTTTTGATTGAAGCAACTTTTATTGGGATTGAATGATTTAGACACAAATGCCATAGTATGGCTCAAGCACAAAAAGGATTGCTTCAATCAAAGAAAAGTTTCAATGAAAAATGAAGTGTTCAAATGCGAATTTCTGAGTCTCAAATATTTTTTCACATTCAAACCTTTTTTTCTATGATCTTTTTTAAATTTTTGATTGAAGTGATTTTTCTTTTGAAAATATATATTTTTTTGTTTGAAGCAACTTATTTTTTGATTGAATAATGGACACAAATGTCCAAGCCAAAATGTGGCCCAAACGCAAAATTACATCAATCAAAGTTGTTTCAATCAAAAAAAAAAAAATGACTTAAAAAAAAAAAAAATCAAAGAAAAATAGTTTTGGAATACATTTTTTTGAGTTTCGAATTTATTTTTGCATTCAAACATTTTTTTGATTGAGGTGACTTTTTCTCCGATTGAAAATACAGTATATAGTTTGATTGAAGCAACTTTTTATTTGATTGAATGATAAAGACACAAATCTACCTCCATAGACTTGGGGAAAATTAGCAGTTCTGTACATTGTGCCAGATGTATTTCAGGGTGTAGGTATGGCTGGGTAGCTAACTGCTCACTGTATTGATGTAGATGAAGGTGCTGATGTTCTAATAAAGTATAGCGGTTGTGGGAGGGACCTATGCCTGGCAAGTTATTTATATATATATATATATATATATATAACAAATAACTATTCAGTACTACATAGTTCTATGCACAGTGTCAGCAGTTGTCCTACAACGTAACTAGACATTTAACTGAAGGAAGTAAACTTGCCTAAGCTCGTTAATTTTCTTGACTAGCCAGTTAGTCATGTTGACAGATTTGTCCTTTTGATTCCTTTATTAACAAAATCAATGACGATAGCACACGTTTAAGCCAAATCAAACATAAAATGCATACATTATATAAATGATTAAAGTGGGGGGGGGCAAGGAAAAAAGATCTCTTGGTAACGGATTAACAAGCAGGGATTTAGGTGGCCGTTGTCCATGTCACGTACCCCAAACCCATGCAGCTTTGATAAAATGCAAGTGAATATCACTGCTAAGATTATTCCAAAATAGCACTTCTTTGTAAGTGGAAACAAAAATATCATCTTGCTTGCTTGGCTTTATAAAATGCATTAGTCTAGAATGAACACACTGCCGAGATGGACATGTTTCTTTTATCCCACCTGTATTGCACTCTGCCCCTGCAGCATTTGCATCTCCTTTTGATGATGAATTAGCATAAGTATCACCTGCATGCATGCTGGCTGCTGCAGATTGAGGAATGGCCGCAACTCAATGTGGCAAGACTTTTTCAAGAGGGGGGTTTTAAAAAAATAGAATATTTTTACATTTCCCTTAATGAAATCTCAACATATTAAGTGTCATTCGAGGGACTTGCAGGCTATTTTTGAGGTTTTGTTGTAGCGCTCGTTGTCTCTTTGAGTATGGTGCCAGTTGTCATCCTCTGTGTCACCCTTTACCTACAGGTTACTTGCTCTTTAATACCCTCAAAACAATATGTCCTTTCCAAAGATACATCTTTTTTTTTTTTTTTCCCCCATATCCTCTTTCATGCTGTTTTTTAATCTTGCGCCATGGAGCAGACAGGCAGACCAAGAAGCTGAGGACTCAGATCCGGAAAATGAGGTCCTACTCATTTACATTCAATTGTACTGTACATGCTGTGATTGCCTCCGAGGAAAATTCTTTTAATCATATTTCACTTCTTTCTGCTCTTGCCTTACAGGCTATATTGGAAGAGAAAGATGAAGACGGGATGTGGGATGAAATGTTTAAATCATTCTCAGACAGCAAGCCAAATGGTAATTCCTAAAATCGGTTCTGTCTGCTGCTACAGTTTTGGATTTTTTGGATCAGTTTCTTAATTTAATTTTCTGAATAGTGGTGGCCTTTGCCTATTTATGTGCTTTGGGATTTGGGCTACATTGTGAAGCACTTTGTCCGCTAGTTCTTGAGTCATGTTAAATACAGAATCCTGCGTTCCTGTCATACTTCTAATTTGGTTACTCTTGTGTCACAGGCCCAACTTCCGTCGGGCTGGACTTTTCATTGCCTGGGGTTGAGCATGTCTATGGCATCCCGGAACACGCAGACTCTCTCCGGCTTAAAACTACAGAGTAAGTAGCAAACAAAATTTTGATGAATTTGCCTGGAGTTACTTGGGTCAAAAAATGCTTGTTAAGTGTGGTACTTTTTGCCAGAGCTACATATATTTGATGTGTCCTCATCTCAGGAATGGGGATCCATATCGTCTGTATAATCTGGATGTGTTCCAATATGAGCTGCATAACCCTATGGCACTTTATGGGTCTGTACCTGTCATGTTGGCCCACAATGCTCAACGGACAATAGGAATGTTTTGGCTCAATGCTGCTGAAACGTGGGTAGACATTAGCTCCAACACTGCAGGGAAGGTTTGTGCTTTCTTCCATGTATAATTTCATTATTTTACTAACGTTTCGGTTTCAATATGCTACCAGCCAATTTAACCTTCCACATTTACTTGGTTCTCTTCAGACTGTGTTTGGAAAAATGCTGGATTACGTGCAGGGCTCCAGTGAGACACCACAGACAGATGTGCGTTGGTTCTCAGAAAGTGGCATAATTGATGTTTTCATTATGCTTGGCCCCACACCAAAAGATGTCTTTTCACAGTATGCCTCCCTGACAGGTAGGATGATGAGCTTTAATATTCACTTTTGTGTGTTTTTAATGGCCGATAATAGCGGAGTAGTTGTCTGTAGATCCCATTTCATATCCTGACTGGCTTTCTCAATGTTTTATAACTTCGTCAGGCACCCAGGCCTTCCCTCCTCTGGCCGCAGTGGCCTACCACCAGTGCCGCTGGAACTACAATGATCAAGAAGACATTAAGACTGTGGATGCAGGCTTTGATGAGCATGATATTCCCTATGATTTCATCTGGCTTGATATTGAGCACACAGATGGAAAACGCTATTTTACCTGGGATTCGAGCAAATTTCCCACACCCAAGGAAATGCTTCAGGGACTCATGGATAAGAAGCGCAAGGTAAAGATGTTTGGCCTTGCAAGACGATCTGCTAAATTATTCTGCCAAAAACCATCAGACAACCAATTTACAACTAGCTTATTTTTCAAAATATAATTCACACCTGAGTTGAGTATAAGTCGCACCAGCCAAAGAAGGCACAGTGAAGAGAAAAAAAAACCATGTCCTACTGGGGTATAAGCCACATTTTGGCGGGAATTTTTCATTTATTTATTAGAAACCTTTAAAAAAAACATGTGAAAATAGTAATACTAAAATGGAGAATGACAGGCTATATAGGCATCTGTTAACGGAACATCAACAGTTTTTGGGATAACTATAGCCTAACAATAAACAAAGCTGTCTGTTGCTGGTTAGAGTGGGGAAAAAAATTTAAAAACATAACATGTCGCACTTCACTGCAAATCGCAGGCCCAGCCAAACTACTGTTTCTATTTTGGGGATTTTTCTTTCTTTCTACATATATCATGTTCAGGCCCAGAACTATAAAATAAGTGCCATGGTCTTGCATTAGACCCCAGGCATCCCAAGGCATTATTGAATCCAAACAGATTTTTTATACCGAATAAGAATTTCCCCTTCTTTTTTATAATAGATGGTAACCATTGTAGACCCTCATATAAAAGTGGACAGCAGCTACAAGATCCATAATGAAATCAAGTCGCAAGGCTTCTACACAAAGACTAAAGATGGCAGCGATTATGAGGGCTGGTGTTGGCCAGGTAAGACACAATATAGAAATAGTTTGAAATTGAAAATGAGCTTGTAGTACACAAAATGTTTGATGTGGATTCATCAGAAAATTACATCCTGTTTCTTTTTGTGGATTTAAATGATGTTAGGCAGTGCCGGCTATCCAGACTTCAGCCGTGCAGACATGAGAGCTTGGTGGGCCAGTATGTTTGCCTTCGACCAGTATGAGGTGAGACTCATGGTTGCTAATGTGAAGTTAATTAATTCTGTTTTGTTTAGGTTGATGGTACATGTTTAACTGGGAGTGGTCATAAGCAGTTCAAAGCCCATTTTTTGGTAGAATAGTTCACCTTTTGTCAAACAGTTTTTATGCAATACGTTAATGTTCTCACTTACTGTTTACTTGCAAGACCGAGCAAAAAATGGCCAAGCGACTGCTTTACCAGTCAGGTCACTTGTAGTAAGCAATGGTACAGCTTTAGATTCAGTATAAGAGTTTATTGATTGACTGTGGCGGGTCTTCAAATAGCCCACCATTTCTGAACCACTTTTGCTCTCCAGGGAACGATGGAGAACTTGTACACATGGAATGACATGAACGAACCTTCAGTGTTCAACGGGCCCGAGATCACCATGCACAAGGACTCAAAGCATGGAGACTGGGAGCACCGTGACTTGCACAACCTTTATGCCTTTTATGTGGTGAGTGCAGCGTTAACGTTCGGACATGACCTTATAGATCATCTGCTTTGTGAAAAGTGCTTTGCTTGGATTTGATTTGTTTTCCTAATTGCTGTGTTTGTTGTAGCAAATGGCCACAGCAGAGGGCCTGGTTCAGAGATCAGGTGGGGTTGAAAGACCTTTTGTCTTGACTAGGGGCTTCTTTGCTGGATCACAGCGCTATGGTGAGCCTTCAAACTTACAATGGCAGCATGACTAAGCATTCTAAGGGTTTTTGTGCTTCTTTAGGCGCTGTGTGGACTGGTGATAATGCTGCTGAATGGGGCCACCTTAAAATTTCTATTCCCATGTGTTTGAGTATGGGCCTAGTTGGAATAGCTTTTTGTGGTGGTATGTACCTCTGTCCACTGACATCTTCTAAAGATATTTCTCAACACTTAAGTCGCCCCAATGAAAGGCACACGTCAACACACAAATACTCCAGTGTGTGGGGTGTGAGTTCAATGGCCGAATATATATTTTTTGCTCATTGAGTTCAAATATGCCATCAGTTTTATTTTTCTCATTATGATTAGTTTTAATGCAATCAGCATCTTTGATATTCTTAAAATAAATGTATTTTATACAGCTTCTTCATATATTTTCATCCAGTACCTGTTTATGATGACTAATCCCTGTATTGTTTTTGTTCGGGTCAAAATTCAATAGTTAATATACTGCAAAGGATTAGTATTTTTACGCAGAATTAAATCACATCAAATTTGATCCACTAGCAAAAGCCTTTATTTTTTTGTTTTGGGGTATTTTTTTGCACATTTGTCACTTAGAATTTTCCAATCCTTTAACAAATTTACAAATTAGACTTGCTGCACATTGACTGCAGCAAGAGTCAAAAGATCTTTAACTTCTCCCCATCATCTTATTTTATAGCTGATGTTGGGGGCTTCTTCAAGTCTCCTAGCCCAGAGCTGCTGGTGCGTTGGTACCAGACAGGAGCCTACCAGCCCTTCTTTAGAGCCCACGCCCACTTGGACACGCCTCGTCGGGAGCCATGGCTCTTTGGTCCGGAAAACACCGCTTTGATCCGAGAAGCTGTGCGCCAACGCTATAGCCTCCTGCCCTATTGGTACCAGCAGTTCTACCACACATATCGCACTGGAAACCCTGTCATGAGGTGAGCATTCAGTCGGGTTTTAATTGTATCCCACCGAAATACATTATCTTCATAGTTTCATTTGAGTGAACTTGCAGAAATACTTCCCCACATGGTTTTTTTTGTTGTTGTTGTTTTTTAAATCCATTGCGGATTAACTGTTTCAAACTGCTGCTGATTTTCTTGTTTCTGTTGCAGACCACTATGGGTGGAATACCCTCAAGATCCAGCTACATTCGCTCTGGAGGATGAGTTCTTGATTGGTGAGATGAAGTGGCAAAAAATGTTTTGTTGCAGTTCTATTTAATCCCTGCTGAGCGCTATAAGGCTGTGCCCAAAGCACTGAACTCTGGTGTACTGTTGGTAGACAATGCCCTCCAACAGTCACTCGAGTTTTATGCAACCCAATTCACATTCGTTAGCCGTTTGACTGCATCGTGTAAGTTCTTTCAAGTGAAAAACTAATATAGGCCTTCAATTTTGTCCTTATTTTGGCATTCAATTTATAAATCGGTTGCAATTTTAAAATATTTTCCATATCAAACCTGAAAGCTCAGTCATACCTGCTCTGCTGCAGGTAGAGACTTGTTGGTGCATCCAGTCACTGAGGAGGGAGCCACTGGTGTAACTGCATACCTGCCAGGAAAAGATGAGGTACAACAAAACAATTCAGTTTATTTATTTATTTTTTAATGCCCTCATACAATCTTTATTGACTTGGTGGTGCAAGTCATGATGAAATAACTGTTGTGTACTCCTCAGTTGTGGTTTGATGTCCACACATTCCAAAAGCACGATGGTGGCCAGAACCTTTACATTCCAGTCACTATGAGCTCTGTAAGGCGCACACACACACCCATACTATGCTACTGTGTAACCTTTATACTTGAAATCACTAAGTGTTTTCTGTTGTACTACAAGATCCCAGTTTTCCAGCGTGGTGGCTCCATTATTCCCAGAAAACTTCGAGTCCGCAGATCTTCCAGCTGTATGGAACAAGACCCCTACACATTGTACGTTGCCCTTAGTCGTCAGGTACGTCAACTCATTAACACAGCCAATTCTGCCTGATGCTGACATGACTGTGACGATGAGATATGTTGCATTTCTACAGAGAACTGCAGAAGGAGAACTCTACATCGATGATGGGCACACTTTCAACTTTGAGAATAAGGAGTTCATTCACAGAAGGCTTTCTTTTGCCAATAACCAACTCTCCTCTGTGTGAGTTTCAGTAAACATAAATCCTATTCAGATTTTAATATAAGAAATGTTAAGTTGTTTTTTTAAATTTTACCTGCAGTCAGTTCGAGAAAAATATTTTGCGTGCTTTTTTTCCCCTCAACACTCTACAACATAGTTCCCTAAATGGTGAACAGATGGGGTTTCCAATGCGTAATGGGAATTAGATTCTAAATAATACCAGCAAATCTACTGATCATGAAAAATATGCTCAGAACATTATCCTAGGTAGATTCATTTTAATGAAATTGTCCTGACCCACAGGAACCTTTCCCCTGAGGCCCACTTCTTAACTCACTCCACCATTGAACGCATTGTCATACTGGGAGTTAGTAAGCCCAGAAAGGCTACCCTGAGGACCGCGGGTCAGTCCCTCTCTCACATCTGTTTTCACTCACTATTTTGATCAGTCTTTTTTTTTTTTCTAATCTGTTTCCATTAACCATTGCCTTTTTTAGATGGTCAGACAAGCCAGCTTGAGTTTGACTTCGATGCCGCCACGTCAGTCTTGACGCTCCGCAAGCCTGGCATGAATGCGGGCACTGACTGGACTGTAATGTTACAGTAACCATGAAGACAGCAGAGAAGGAGCAGTAGGAACAAGTGACTGAAGAGAAGAGAAATGAGCAACAGGACTCCCCACTGTGTAAACTTGGACATAAATGCACCCAACCAGACATACACATTTCACTCCCATATGTCAAGTACCTGTACTCACACTATGCTCCTATGTGAACTCAAAGCCTCTATACTCATGTGCCCCTTTTGTGAGGAATGGTATGTAGATATTACAAGTAAAACATCAACTCATATTCTGAGCCCCATGAGCGGATATAATTGTCATAGCAAATACAAATTATGTTAAACCTCAGCCAAATTTTTCACCTAGCAAGAAGAAAGTAATCCTGTCCCTTGCCATTTTTATATAATTGGCATTCTTAGCCGCTTCAAAATGAATGAATATAGTATGTAAGGAAGGAATTCTGTTCGCTCTAGTAAGTGATCATGTTGATCAGCTGCTTTTTTTTTTCTCCCTTAAACCGCTTCTTGGCGATAGGAGTTCTTTAGGCTACTGCACCACTGATCTTTGTGGATCATCCTGTTGACAAGTTAGATTTTTTTTTTTTCATGTTTGTATTCACATTGTGTACTGTCAATTTTAATGCACTTCTGGCAACCTTTAGAGTTGTTTCGATTTCCATTTTGAATCCAACATTTCCAAATTTTATGGGCCCAATTTTCTTAAATGTAACTCTAAAATGTTTAATCCTTTGTGCTTTTCTGAATTTGACCTTTGATAGGCAGTCCCAACGTCAGCTGCAGTCCACAAAACTAAATGATCACCGGAATATTGATTTTTGT
Source organism: Corythoichthys intestinalis (assembly GCF_030265065.1). NCBI lineage: Eukaryota > Metazoa > Chordata > Actinopteri > Syngnathiformes > Syngnathidae > Corythoichthys > Corythoichthys intestinalis. The sequence goes on from NC_080405.1 coordinate 19,843,548, forward strand.
CCTCTGTTGAAGTGTGTAAATCTGCTTTTGTAATAATTGGTTTTTATGATTGTAAATGTTGCTGCTTTTTTTCTGGGTGGGGGGATTCAACTTGATACAGTGGAAAGAGAAGTGAAGGAGACTAGCTTTCTACGTTGTCAGACATACTTTAAGAGATCATGTGACCAAGTGAAAATAAAAATGACCAAATGTGTAAGAAGTCCGTTTTTGGGTTTTGTTGTTGTTGGATTTGGTTTACATTGAATTTGGTTACAGCTTGTCTGGATTTGAAAGCAAATTTATTCAACTATAAGCGCCTCAGCTGTATATGCTAGTAGGTCTTCAGATATTTGACTTTGTAGTATTACCAATAATACTGTGAAACGTGCAGCAGCATCACCTGTCATTGGCGGCGTACAATGGTGACGTAAAAACGAAGTTACCAAAATGCGTCGCACTTTAGTGACGCAAGCGGTGGTTCGCTAACATGGCGGCTGAAGGCGAAATGAGCGGCAATGGGGAGCTCGCACAGCTTTCAGGTACTTTTGAACAATGCTAAATGCACGAGAAGTGATGTTGCGCATCGTGTTGGACAGTGTTTGGAGTGATGGTCAGCTCCACATGAGCAAAAGATAATCATCCGCGTCAAAGGCGGTGGGTTTGAGGACAACCGAGTTTAGCCCACGCTAGGCTATATTTCCATTTTATGTAATAAAAATACACTTGTCACTAATAGTGCTTCATTTACTCCTTTCTTTTAGTATCGCTCAAGAGAGCAGTCGTTCTGCCCTGCTCTAAATAAATTGCGTTATGTGTTGGTGTAGGAGAAAAATAATAAAATGACAATACATTTATCTTACGTTCAACGATACAGCACTTGGATATCTTTACATTTAGCTCACTACCACTTACATTCTGGTTATATCGTCATTCAATTTGATTTCTTTTTTTAAAAAACTTGATTGCACATCCGCTAAATTTCTCAAAACTAAATAAGTTACCCAAAGTGACCTTTAATACTATTGCTTACTAAAACGTTGTAGTGGAACAGTGGAATTTCCATGTCCGTCTTTCCAAATAATAACATACTAAATGTCCAAGTCGTGTATTTTAAATGACTCATGGGAATGTGAAAACAGCATAAGGATGATTTTTCATACATGGGTTGGAGGAGGCTTACACCTGAAATTTTCTGAACAATTATTAGACTTTTAATAGTACTTTTTCAAAACGATCATGTGCCATTTCATAGCCTTGGAGGCTGCAGAAGTGTCGGCGGAGATGTCAGATGAAAACGACTGCACAGATTCAGCCACTGTGGCATCTGCGCAGCCAGACGCTGCTTCCTCCTTGCTACCTCCAGCCACAGAAGAGGAGGGAGGCGATCTGCCAGCAGATTTTGAACGTCTATGGAATGCTGCACGTGACAACCCTCACGATTTTACAAGTTGGACTGACCTGTTGCAGTACTGTGAGCAAGAGGTGATAACTTTTAAGTTCACACAAAAAAATATTTTGCTGTTGCAGAGTAGGGCACATCAACCTATTTGCATGAAGCATCAACACGTTACTTCTTCCAGGGCCACATGGCAGCATCACAGAGAGCATTGATGGCCTTCCTCAACCGCTACCCACTCTGTTATGGTTATTGGAAAAAAATTGCTGATCTGGAGCGCCGTGCTGGTAACAACGACAAAGCAGCTGAGGTAAAGAGAATGAAATAAATTACCCTATGAAGCCAGCTTGTCATGAATACTGGACTATTGTAGTGTTACTTTTATGTGCAGCATGTTAGTACTGTATATTATTTGTATTGTTTTAATGACGGTATGGAGCTGACTTGAGTGCCTTGTGTTAGTTGTGTGTTCAGGGTCTCCAGTCAATACCTCTGAGTGTTGATCTGTGGATCCACTACATCAATTTGCTGTTGGGGACACTGGACATGAACCTGCCCGAGTCACCCAAGCGTATTCGCAGGTACATACTCATTCAAAATTGGATTTGGCCTCTTGAACTGCAAAGATAACAGGGTGTCTGTTTGGTTGGGGATGAGCCATTTATTATGATTGCGACTTAATTTGAACAAACACGTCACCAAAATGACTATAATAATTACAGTAATTAAAATGCTAAATAGAACAGTATAACTGTTTTGGACCATTCAGATGAAAATCTGCATTAGAAATGATAAGAACATGTTTTATATATTGATTTGCACATCTAACATGCTTCAAATTAGTGTTGCAAACGATTAACCAATTAACTCAAGTATTCCGTTAGAAAATAAGATTCAAATTCAATTTTACTGCTTCGAGTATTCGTTAATTTAAAGTGGCGTTGTGATGGTTTGTTTTGAAAGTGTTTGCATTTAGTTTTATTGATTTGGGTGGATACACAACCCTCTCGTCTACCTAATTTCACATGGCTGAATCCATCTGCACCCTGTTAAGACCAACATGAGATAAGTTTTTGTTTGAGCTGCTTTTTTTTTTTGTTTTTTTAATGCATTCGTAATTTATAGGTATATTTAGCTATTTTGTGTGGAAATATGTGTCTGATCCATTTATTAAGAGCGTTGTAAAAAAAAAAAAAAAAAAAAAAAAAAACACGTTAGCATTTTATAGCATTTAAGCTAGCGCACTTTTGCTATGTAAGTTAGCCAACTGTTCTTTTTTTGTACATAGATCTTTTTTTTATACCGTTTGACTACTAAAATAATTGATAGCTGCAGCTCTACTTCAAATGCATTTAACCTTCTTAATACACTAATTTTAGCGTTACAAAAAATGCTCTATATACTATTTGATTCTTGTGCTATAAAAGAAATGCAGAGCTGTAAAATAGAAAAATGTGCTTACAGGAAAGTGTGTAGTGTGGTATGGTACATTGTGATAGAGGCCTACCAATACTAATTACAATATTAGTAATTGTAAAAGTAATCACAGCCGTAAGTCAATTTTTAGTAGATGACCAACTTTGTGACAAAGTATAGCCTATATTAGAGCAGAGGGTGTTATTAGATGAGATACCGTACCTTTGTCTTTTACCCAAATGTGTCTTACGGTTATCTATCTTCAACTTTCAGTGTCTTTGAGGATGCAGTTGTTGCAGCAGGTCTAGACTTCCACTCAGACCGGCTGTGGGATCTATATGTCGAATGGGAGAAGGAGCAAGGCAACATGAGGAAGGTCACAGCTGTGCTAGACAGAGTCCTCAAAGTTCCAACGCAGCACTACAGTGCCCACTACGAAAAGTAAGACATGCTAATGATCCGGTGCTTACAGTTGTGATTTAAAAAAAAAAAAAAAAAAAAAAAAAACTAGAAAAAAAAACAATACTTTTATTACTGTGACATAGGTTAAAAAAACATCTAAACAGCAATGAGCCCAAAGAAGCACTTTCTCTGGAGGAGTATGAGGAGGTGAGGGCCTTTTGCCGGGAGAGTCAGAAAGTGGAGCGTACCGAACAGGCCAAGGATAAGGGAGAAGAGAGGCCGCCAGGCGAAGAAGAGCCCGCCACACCTGAGGGCACAGACTCTGTGAGGGATTTTCACTACACAGCACTTATAGTACAACCATGGAAAATAAATCATCAGTATGAGTGGTAATAGTGTTGTATTCATATCCACTTTATTTTAGGAGGAGCTGATGCAGAGGATTAGAGAACAAGTTTTTAACCGCAGAGACAAAATTTACCAGCAGAATGAAATTGAAGTCCGCAAGAGATGGAATTTTGAGGATACGGTGAGTCATAATAATAATAAATGTTATTCTAAATATTAGTGATGCACGATAATACATTTTTCAACCGATACCGATAATTTCCTCCTCATTCCAACCGATAATGTCAAGCCGATAATTCTATTAAAAGATTTATGTAAAATTTTAAAGTATACACAAAAGAAAATATTACTGTGCAAAAATATAATTTATTGCTCTTTTTTTCAACATAAAATATGAACAAGTCGTCAATTAGAACATCTAAATAATGACAGATTGTCTGACATTGTGTGATGGTAAACTTTTGGCAACAATTACTTACAGAGTAAATACCTAAGTCGCACAAAAATGCCTTTAAAAGTAAGCCATTCCTAACATTAATACACTGCAAACACACCTCCTTAAAACTAGTCAGTTTTAAGTGTAAATGTATTGGCAATAAGTGATATTATCTGCCATCGCTTCAAGTGTATTTCTCTCAGATTTCTTGGAAGAAAAATAGCTAGTTGAAAATAATCTTAACAGCCTTGTTTTAAGCAATACATTATTATACTTAATCCTAAAAAAAAAAAAAAAACTTGGAAGGAGGAAAGATTTTGAATAATATTTGTGGCTACAGAATGTTGATTTAAGAATTTGATTATCTACTGTGACTGTAATTGATCAGAGAAATAAGTTAAATAATTTGAAAAGTGATTGCTAATGTTATATGCTTTGTTGCACACTGTGAAAATGCGCATCCGCGTGCGTGTTCTTTTGTGCCTAAGTTTTGTTAAGCCGAAAATAAAGGCAGCGTTACAAAGTCATCTGACCGCTCGTCATTTTACATACTGAATGCATTATTGACTGGCTGACTTCGTTTTCTCCATGTTTAAATTATCATCTAACCACTGTGCCGTCATGATAAGCTTGCTTACTGGACATCGCTTTTTCATGAAGAATGGTGGTCGTATAAACTGCATTATTTTTTTATCCAGGGTTTTGGTTCTCAGGTCATTTAGGTAAAAAAAAAAAAAAACGTGTCTCGTCTCGGCGGCAGCTACGTTTGTACCGGATAATCCGCCCGCCCCGGCCGGTTCGCCGCGGCGTATTCGGGTCCTGGCTCTGCTCGCACGCCGAGCGGGGGAACGCTCGAGAAACCGGGGTGTTCGCCGGAGGTCCCGAAGCCGGGGAACCGGTGTTGTCAACAGGTTGTGCCGAAAAATAGCCGCCCCGCGTGAAACATCCCCCCTGACGGGAACGCTTATTTATAACGCTTTATTGAGCGTTTATTTGATTAGTTTGTTTATTTATTTCATTCTTGAGTGCCGAGACGTCACTCGTACAGCTTTTTCTTACCAATCGATGGACATGGAAACGATTTTTTTGTACCGTGAATATGTATTTTTTTACTCTGCTTGAACTAATAAATGTCATACCTGTGTGATTGTCATTGAGATATGGTCGTGAAAACCTGTAGACTAATACATTTCTGTTCAAAGATGGTTATGTGACGCAGTCCACGATTTTTTACTAAAATAAAGTACTAGTATTTTGTCTAATTTATTTATTTAAAACTGATTTTACAGTCGTAAATCCATTACTGTAATGCGTCCATGAAAACATTTGATGTTTTCACCTTAATAAAGCGTTATAAATAAGCGTTCCCGTCAGGGGGGACATTTCACGCGGGGAGGCTATTTTTCGGCACAACACCTGGCTCAGCCCGGCCCGCCTACGGCGAGGCGGCGGCGGCCTACCGGACCGGCCAGAGCGGCGGGCTCCGTCGGAAGACGGCTACTTGCCGACTATCGGTATCCAGTCGCGCCGGTGTTTAGCCTTAGATGCGAATTTACCACCCGCCTTGGGCTGCATTCCCAAACAGCCCGACTCTGTATTGTCACAAGCCCCGTAGTTTAGCTTGTGTTTACAATAGCCTTAGCATTCCTGCTAGCAGCAGCCTCGTATTCGTTCCAAAAATCTTTGTGATGCAGTTTTAAATGGCTGCTGGGTTAGTGGTTTTGAATGAGGACGCTTTCTTTCTGCCTCGTGGAACTTCTACGGTACATGTTTCGCAGATGGCGAGAGCGTCGTTTTTTTTAGTAACAGCCGCCATGATATTCAACTACTTCTTGTTGTGTAACTCCGCCTCCTCAACCCCTACTCCCTCAGGGGCTTCAGAGAGGGGAGGGGTTGAGGAGGCGGCGTGCTGAATTCTTCGGTTGCGCACATTTGGAGGCAAAATCAAGTATATAATTATCGGATTGCATTATCGGTTGAATTTTTTTATTATCTGGATTATCTGTGTGACGTCATAATTGCCATTATCGGCCGATAATTATCGGTGACCGATATTATCGTGTATCTTTACTAAATATACTCTGTTCAGGCGTGAAGTGCCTAAACTTAAACAACTTCGAAGTTTTTGGCATTTGTCAGACATAATCGATAACCAATATTTAATTAAAGGTACACAGCTAAGGCGCACAGTTGTTTTTGTAACTTCTGCCTTTTCCATACACATAGTGGGCCTACTGTATTTTCCGGACTATAAGTGACACTTTTTTCATTCATTGGCTGAGACTACAACTTATCAGGCATGAAAAGCTTTCACCTTTCGGTGAAATTCGCCATTTTGAAGTCAAAAAGGTGACCTACGTGAATTGTGTAGATTCGAGGAGAAAATTTTTAAGAGGGGGAGGTCGGGAATTTTTTTTTAATGTCGGAGGCTTGGTATGCAAGCGGGGAAAGCGGCACAAAGCCAAAAAAGCGCACCAGAGTGATCAAAACAGTGACTTATTTTAACGGAACAAAGGAGGGTACACTGTTGTGTACTGTCTCTTCAATGCCAAGCTTGGCTGCCCATCGGCCATGAATGAACACCTAAAGCGCGTCACACAGTTGTAATTTTGGAAGACGACTGGAGACAATTACAAGTTGGCACATCGTAAGTCAATCTAACTAACTAACGACATGTTTTATTGAAGTTGCTAAGCCTGTTGCGATATGCAATGAGTTCATTTATTGCACGCTAAATAAAAATGAGGCCGGTAATTTTCACGGCTGCGTTTTATCGCCGCGTGCGCACGTGCGTACATATGTTTGTGCATGCGTGCTGATGGCACATTAGACTCCTGTTCCTTTAACAGATGTTTATTGGTCATTAACACACCGTAGAATTAAAGTTCAGACATAAAAAATAAGTAAACGCATCTATTTTAAACACTGTAAATGTTAGCATTGCTACATTGAGGCTAATGGGGAAAAAAGACAACCTATATTTTAGCCTGCTACAAAACATTGGCAGTCTTCTCCAAAACGCAAACTTGTGGTTAAAAGGTGACACTTCAAACATGAAAAATCGCTGGTATACGGCATTTGCAAATGAAAAAAAATGATTACTGACACCACATGCAATGACAAAAAGAGCTTTTTTGCAGAGTGTAAAGCGTACGGTTAGCAGTTTAGCGAATGTACTTCCGGTGAACATTTCAAAATAAAAGCATGGCATGTTCATCATATAAATAACGATTTCTGGGGTTAATCCCACATACTTCAGAATTCTGATTCTACACAAAGAATAGATTTAAAATGACACCCTTTATGAAAAATCTGATTGGCAATGGATAATTATTATATTACTATTTTATATAATAGTATACTATAGTATTAATGCTAGATATTTTTTTTAAGAATTGTTTTGAATCATGTTGGAAAGCCGAAAGGCAAAGTCTCTGTTCTGAATCTGTTTACATTCCATTCTTTTGCACTAGTTCATGCTATCAGCATTTGACCTCATTGTTTATTTGTGATTTATTGTTGTTATTTACAAGTTTATTTGTACTTTAGTAAAGAATTAAAGGGTTCCAAAATGTTTTTGTAAATTAATAAGCGTCATCAAACATTTCATTGCAAAATTTGTAAAAAAAAAAAAAAAAAAAAAAAAAAAAAAGGGGGGGGGGGGCATTTTTTTAGATTTGTCGACTAACCGTAAAAGTAGTCGGCTGACTAATCAGGAGAAAATTTGTCGTTTGGGACAGCCCTAGTGGTACAGTGTACGGGAACATATTTCCTCCACACCCTTCTCACCTTTTTAACCCCTGACCCATTTTCATGCCTGCTTATACTCGGGTGGGACTTATATAATGTTAAAATATACAATTTTACATGTTCTGAAGTGTTATTCTGACCAACTATGCAGTAACCAATAACCAGGGCGCCCTTGGCTTGTGATTTAGAAGCCAAGAAATGTTAGCGCTCTCATAGTATTGGCTTCATTTACATGTAACCAAATCCTAATTGATTACAAAGAATTATCCATTTAGAGCAGTTTGATTTAATCAATTGAAGTTCTATTTATGTTTTCATTTTAATTTGTTAATTTTGCATGCCTCAAGTCCGCTAGGCCTCATCATAGCTTCTTACTGTACTGTACTTTACTACGGTGTATTTCTCGTGCATTCCTAGTTCTTACGTTCATCTCTAACAATAGCTGCTGCAAACAAGTCTGTGAACGTTGTTTATTTTGAATGGAAATATGAACAATCTGGAGTTGTGTTCGTCCTAATTGGTTTTGACAGGTGTTCAAATAGATTTTAAGCTAAAAAAAAAAAGAAAAGAAAAAAAGTAGATACATGAATCTGGACAGTCTTAAATGGTCTCTGGAGCCACGTGAAGGAAGATTTGTAGCCTGAGAATGTAAGATATACAGAATGTTTTAGACACTAAATAGATGAAACCTTGGTCATTAGAAACTAGTAACCGAAGTTAAGAGCCACTGCGGAGAATGGGAATTCGCTACAACTAAGCTAAGCTAACGGGACCATCGATCAGCTTAGCCAAACCAGTGAGTAAAAGGCTGCACATTCTACAAAAGTTTAAGACAGCTGACGAAGTGTCCTTTTTGGAGCTGAAGTGCTGCAATGTAGTAGCTTGCTAAACTAAACGATGCTTATGGTAGCACTAGTTGTGTGTGACTCCATGAAACGCGGCGGCAATGCTGTGGTTTTGGCAACTGTTCAATTGATCTGGACTGCTATTTAGTTGCCCAAGTAGTAGTACTGCCTTTGAGTTCCTTGCGGACATGTGGTACGTTTTCCTTCAAAATTCGACTTATTGTCTGGTATGACTTAATGTTTTTTCTTTGTCTGACCCATTTTTTGACGAGAGCCACTTATAGTCCGGATAATACGGTAATTGCGCTTTATAAATCCAGCTCATCTATTTTATTGTGTATAAACTGGGTTAATTAAATCTGAATTTATATTGATTCATTGTAGGTTTAAATTGAGTAACGAGCTTGACCAGCAAAATTTCATTTTGCTCCCTCGTTTATATGTTGCTCACACAACTGAGTCTTTTTTCCAAAAAATTATTTATAGATCAAACGTCCCTATTTCCACGTGAAGCCGCTGGATCAAATCCAGCTGCGTGGCTGGCATGCCTATCTGGACTGGGAGGTCGCCCAACTGAACAAAGACACTCAAGACAATAACAAAGGTGATACCATCACCCCAACAAAATGTGAATTTGTTAACATTTCATTTTACACTGCGTCTGTGTAGATCCAAACCAGACAGACAAAGATGTCAACGAGGCAGCAGAGGTAACGGAGGCTCAGCAAGGAATGGCGGAAGCCATGGTTGCCCAGGATGACCACAGAGTTCGCGTTCTCTTTGAGCGCTGTCTGATCACCTGTGCTCTATATGAGGAGTTCTGGACTAGGGTAGGAAAATACACTCAGTGGCCAAAACGCTCTGCATAATTTGAGCAGAGTTCATGGTTGTGTCCGATTTCACGTCACGTGAGCTTTGTACGATATTCAGTACATTCGCTACCTGGAGAAAAACAGTGTGGATGAGGTTCGGGCTGTCTACAAGCGAGCATGCGAAATCCACCTGCCTACCACACCTAACATCCACCTACAAAGGGCCACCTTCGAGGAAAGACACGGTGAGAGAAAAGACATTAAAGACTGCTGCTGTTCTACCAAGGGGTCGTTATACGAGAACCATAGAACCGTAGTTACATGCGCAACTTTTGTTGTAATTTTAGATCTGTCGTTTATGCTTATCTTCCTTTAATTCTCACTGCACTGTACATTGGCCTTCAGGTGACCTGGACACGGCTCGGCGAGTGCTGGCGGCTCTGGACGAAAAGGTGCCGGGTTTGGTCGTGGTCTGTCTCCGCAGAGCCGCTTTAGAGAGAAGGGCAGGCAAACTAGAGCAGTCTGAAGCCCTACTGCGGGAGGCGGTGACCCAATCAAAAGAGAAGCCCACTCTGCACGCCTTCTACTCCATCAAGCTTGCTCGGCTGCTGCTGAAGCTCGGCAGAAATCCTGACAAAGCTCGAAATGTTTTACAGGAAGCCCTGGAGATCAGTCCGGTGAGTGCACATGAGATGTTTCTTTAGCCTCTCAGCCTTTAAATCTATGGATAAAATGAGTGACTAACTCAAATAATTTGATTACAAAAAAGTGAATGCAAATCCCTTGTCTTTTACTCTAGTCTTAATGGAAGACAGATGCATCACTCTGTTTAGAAATGATTTGGCGGGATGGTAGCAAGCCATAAGGAAAGAATGCATAGAAGTGCATTTTACACCATTTTTTAAATTCACACAAAAGTCTGATATTACAGTGTGGAATGTGACCTTGAAGCCCACATACCGGTATACTTTCTCATCCCATATAACCTAAAAATATGGCATTGTTGACAAACATCGTTTTAGAAGCCAAAAATACGAAGAAAAATGCTCCAGTAAATTACCGTAGATGTTTGTCTCTTTTCCAAAACCAGAAGTTAAAATAGATTAAGTGATGTCACTTCCTGCGTCTCTGCGCTGTTGACATGGCTCCATTTTTACTAATGACTGGACCTGTTTTTTTTTCTTCTAATTATATCAGTTTTAGGGGCCGTTTACATGGTGACGCTCCAAGAATACGACACATTTCATGTTTGCATTTACATGGTTCCATCTCCATTCACTATGTCACAATCCTGCGTGAAAATGGTGTAGTATTCATGCCAGGCCCTAGGGGCCAGTGGAGTTTTACATGGTGATAAGTTGATGCACTTTCTTGAAAACAACCTCTTCAGCCCGGAAGACAACATACCCGCCCACTCCAAGCAATGGCGTCCATGAGTTTTTTTTCTTTTGCTTCTAAAAGCACAGAAGCGCGAACATCAAATATATTTGATAAAATGTTATAAAAACATTAAATTAAAGATGACGTTCCACCATGTTTGCTGTTTTGAATGTTTACTAGAAGCGACTGCACATCCCCAAAGTGACGTGTGTGAGTGCTGATGTCATCAGAGCGAGAGCGTTCCATTCATATGGTTGCGGAGCAATCCCCGCAATCGAATTCTTACGCTTTGGAGGCCGGAATCAAAAGCTTGTGTCTTCGCTTTTCGTTTTCGCCGTCACCATGTAAAGGCGAGGCCATTCCGCAACACAATCATTGATGTCGCAGTGTCACCATGTAAACGGCCCTTCAGTTTATTGTCAAGTCAGTCTTAAATTTGACTTCAAACAGCATTAAAAAGTCTTTTTAAAAAAGTCTCCTTGAGCTGTAGGAAAATTGGTCCCTCAATTCAGGGAATAGCCTCATGAAAGAGCTCAAGCAGTGCAGATGTCCATCAAGTCTTAAACAATCAGGATTGTTTATACAGTATAGCAATTATAAAATATAGGTGCAGCACATCTCGTAAAAGATTTCTCCTGGAAGTCGGGCTTCCTTTCACATTTTCTATATACCCTGTGAATGGCTGGCGACCAGTCCAGGGTGTCCTCGCTTATCCCCGAAAGCCAAGTTGGGATAAGCTTTTGCACATGCATCACCCAAATGAAGAGTTTATCCTAAAAATGGTGTCTTCAACTTTTAGTAAATTGTAAAGCTCTCTCGCTTTTACTGTCAGGACAATGACAAGCTCTACCTGAACCTGCTGGAGTTGGAGCTCTCAGCTGACACGTGGTCCTCGGAAGAGGCGGTGCAGCAATGTGTGACGCAAGCTCTAGCGGCGCCTCTCGCACCCCAAACCAAAATCCAGTTCTCGCAGCGTGGCCTCCAGTTTGTGGAAGAATACAGCAACTCAATTAAGAAGTCAGTTTCTCATTAGTCACACTAAAAACATATTTTCTCCTTTTAACCTTGACAATGCCCTTCTATCTGCCTTTATGTGGTGCATAGTGTGCTGTCCGTCTATGAAGAACACCAGAAGCTGCTCAAAGAGCTGGGCGGAACAAAAAGAGAAGCGGAAGATGGGTAAGGAAAGAAACTAGGGCTGTCAAACGATTAAAATTTTTAATTGAGTTAATCACAGCTTAAAAATTAATTAATCGCAATTCAACTTCAATTCAAATTCAACTTTTGTTTGTTTTAACCTGAAAAAAGATAAAGCAGAGGGCACACTGAATTTAACTGAAATATTACCACAATTATTCTGAATGAAAGACACACAGTCATAGTAACAAAAATTAAAATATATAGTATTAATTTTATGGTATACTACTATATGTATATACACAATAATACTTTATAATATAAACTAAGAGTAGTGCAGTCATGGATTACAGTAAGCAGGCCAGTGCTGGTTCCATATATTTTTATTATATTATGTATATACAGGATATATGTATATATTTTCCCCAAGTGGGAGCTTCCATGATCCTAATAAATTTAATAATCATTAAAAAAAAAAAAAAAAATATATATATATATATATATATATATATATAAATATATATACACACACACAGTGGGGAGAACAAGTATTTGATACACTGCCAGTGGGTTTTCCCATTGTCAGTGTATCAAATACTTGTTCTCCCCACTGTATATATATGTTAGAGCTGAAACGAATACTCGAGCAACTCGAGTTTAAAAACTGATCAGAGTAATTTTATTCACCTCAAGTAATCGTTTATTTTGACAGCTCTAAGCATCACGTTTTGCTCAGACTACTTTTAATGCGGGACAACGCGCTGATGTCACGTGCGGAGAGGAAGAAGGAAAAAAAAAAAAAACTTACTGCAGCCGACAGCCGCTACAAACGACGCCGACGTTGCTAAATACTAGCCTGCACGATGCTACGTTTGTAGCAGGTAGCGTCTGATGCGTCTCATAGAGATCACATGTTTGTTGAACTCGATGCATAATGACAGACGTCTGGTCAGCGTTAGTAAACAGCCGCCATCTTAAAGCAGTAGAGCGCTAAGCGCTAATAAAGTGCGCTAAGCGCTAATAAATAAGATTAACGTTACTGTCACTACTAGCTCACGTAACGTTAGCCCTGCGGAGGGCTATGTTTCTATTAATTATGACCACTGTTGATGTGTGGCTAACGTGTCTTACATACAGGCTTTAACATAACATATCATTGTGGAGTGATGAGGGTGTAAAATAAAAACTTAATAATGCTAACTACCAATTTTAGCTCAGTAGTCATTGCTGGATAAAACACCAAGTAGCACTGGTCCCTAATGTGCTCCAATACAGCCTGTATCATACATTTATTTTGAACACTGCAAAAACTCAAAATCCTATCAGGACTTACAGTTTAGACTAACTTAAAAATGGCTTGACACAAATAGAAATTCAATTGAAACACGTGGGAAAAAATCCTAACTTTTAAGTGATGTGTGTTATCAAGCGTAACGGCATTTTTAGGTAAGATATATATACGTATATATATATATATTTTTTTTTTTTTTAATAAGATCTAAAAGTTTTTTCAGTGAAAGCATTGAATTACTTTTTAAAAATTTTTAAAATTCTAGTTACATCTGAGATGCAATTGTTGGCTGTTTTCAACAATATACATCGAAAATAAAGACATTGACTGAAAATGGTTCAAGATTAGATGAAGTGTCTTGTTTTCTCATATATATTTATAATTGCTGTTCACCTAAAAATATATTTGTTTTATCCGATTACTCGATAGAATTTTCAGTCGATTACTCGATTACTAAAATATTCGATAGCTGCAAATGGTGTACAATATGTTCTGCCTTGTGCTCAATTGAGCGTGTTAAGAAAAAGATCGTCTCTTGGTCCTCCGAAATGCATGATAGGAAATTGGGCAACCATGACTGTTAGTAGTGGCTGCTTAAGCCAATAAAAGGCGCGGTCCAATGAATGCCTGTATCCACTCACATTTCTCTGCCTTTTCGTTCTCAATGTGCTGAGACAGCCTCATTGTAAACTGTTTGAGGCAACGCATGAACGGGTCATTCCATTAATTCCGTCAAATATTTTAACGTGATTAATTAAAAAAAATAATTACCGCCCGTCAACGCGGTAAAATTGACAGCCCTAAAAGAAACACATACTATTCTGAGAATGAGGATAAGGAAAAATACATAAAATGTTAGATTTTATGCTTTTTTGTGAAATTTTAGGATGAACCTTAAACCAGTTATTTGTTTCAAGTTCACACTTCCTCTAATTACAGGGACAAAGATTCAAAGAAGCCGAAAAAGGGCGATCACGGATCATCAGATGTCGCTTCAGCAGAAGTTCCGGCCACCGATCCTAAGGTCCCAATCACTGTGCCGCCTCCTCCTCCGGAGATGAACATGGACACAAGCGCCCAATCAAGTGGCTACAGCAGCTGGTATCAGGTATGAATAAATCTGTCCTTTGGATTTACACTGATTTTTGTTGTTATGTAGTAATTTGCCTTTCCTTCTGTCAGCAACCGCATTACAGCAGTTACGGCTACCAAAACACCTGGAACTACAACCAGGGATACTATCCACCCAGCTAAAAGTTTTGAAAAAGAACTGAGTGGTAGACAAGGACTTCAAAAAAAAGACTATAACAGCAATTCCCCTTCAAGTCGGTGAACAGAGGACGTTCTTGCAAATGATCTCCCGGTATCGTTTCCTCTCCATCCTGCCTCCTGATTTTCATCACTGTCAACAAAGTGCAAGGGGTCAGGCACACATCACACACATACACAAACAAACCATCTCGTCCGTTTTGTAAGGCAACGAGAGAACTCACGAGTGCATTGCTTGCTAGACTTTGACGCTTTGTTTTAAGCAGAGGTATTTTTGTATATATCCATATACTTTCATTTTGGTTTGAAAGTTTTAATAGTTTTTTTACAGGGGATTTCATAGCATTTGTTCCCTGATGTACATAGTGTTTATAGTGTCTCAGAGGTCTCATGGGTCTGCATATGTGCGTGGATCTTTAACCTTCTATGGGGCAAGTGACTATTTTTTAGTCATTTACCGGTAATTTAAAACAAAACAACAACAAAAAAACAATAAAGACCTGGGTTCCACATACGTGGACATCACATATTAAGGCATTTAGGCCACAATGTTAACAATTGGTATACAAGTGTGGCATAAAATGTGATATATATATTTTTTACATATTTTTAAATGATTAAAAACAATTATAAATGAACAAAATTTCAAAAATATAAATTAACAAAAACAGCAATACACTCGTTACAATCCTCAATAAAAAATTTTTGTTTGAATTTCAAAGTATCATTGCCTGCCACTGACCGCGAGACATCCAAATAATTTGAACTGGGAGGTCTAGATGCGAATGCTCACGTTTCAGTGCCATTGAAAGTGCTACACACTAGCATCGCCAATAAGTGCCCTATATAGGGTTAAAAATCCCATTTGAAGGTGAGGTGCATTTGATGTCAATATTATTGTTTTATGTTTTGTACAAGAATATATTTAGTTGTGTGTATGTGATGTGTCAGCCGCCTTTTGTCCAATTAGCACCAAGATAAAGTACACCACAGGAATTCTCCAAGTCAGCTTTATTTAAAGTCAATTCTTGAAGTCAAATTGTGCAGACATAATTGTCAGTATATTCTGACTTATAAAAACTGGCAAAGTAGAATCTCACAAAACAGTATATTGTGAACTCAATTTAAGGCCCTTTTAAATAAGTGAAGATAGTTTACATGGAAGAATCTTTTAAAACGTAATTGTGTTCTGTGTTGACCTTATCGACACCTGGCATCGGACAGCTAGATTTACTATGTACATCTTTAGTCACTGCATTCAAAGCATACCCAGTGAAATCAACCAGCCACACAACCATTTTTGTTGAAGCCTTAGCTGATAATGACATAACTTCAACCTTTGTTAAGTCCAGTAAACTGACAGAATGACATAAAGAGCTGTGGGGTCCGGTTAAGTCTGTTTCTTAAGTAAATGTAGTGGCGGTGGTGAGGTAGGCTCACAGAGCAGATTGCACCCCCTGAAGTCACTCACTTTTTGGTAACAACCAGCACAGCTGAAGGCACCAACCCTAAACAGAATATTTATGGGGAAATGGATAAGAAACAGCAGGTGAACTGAACAGCAAACTGAATCCATGTCATTGGTTCTCACCTAGCTCTTTGAGAGGCTTTTCCATATCCAGATCGGTGTAGACGTGACGGGGGTAAGGAGACAGCAATGTAAAGTCCTGACCCTCTGGCGTGTTGCCGTTCACCTGCACGTAGACGCGTACTGCGGCCAGAGGCTCCTGGGCCTTGAACACAGCCGTGAGAGTGGAGCCATCAAGTAGACGCACCTGTTAACACCGACAAGTAGGACGTTAACTTGTTGTCTAAAGCGGTTCATACACGCAAAAACTTTCGTCGATAGCATTGACGTCAAATTTGACTTTTTTTTTTCCATCATGCGTGGTCCGTGGATGATATTTTGAATCTAAAAGTACTGATGTCAATATATTGACAGCTGTTTTCATTTATTATTTTCTGCACAGTCAAAATATTTGTGCGCCTGTGGCACCCCCATCAATATTTTGTGCAAACTTCACTTTTTAATTTGACATGGAAAAAAGGACATCATCAAGGCGCCATCTTAAGAGAAGAAAATTTTCCTTCATGAGTTGATATTTTTATCAGAGTTTGAATGTACTTTGGAAAGTGAAAAGTGAATATTATAGTGTTTTGCATATGAGACTCTACTAGACAACTACCGCGCTTGGGATAAGGACGGGAGGAAAGATAAACTTGCTACAAACTTTTGAAAAGAAATTAAAGTCAACGATGAGTCCGGAGCCAGAGAGAAGAAGAGCAGAAGACATTTATGAATAGTCACAGTAGTGTTTTGATGCTCTTTTGCTCCTGAGTAATAAAGAAACACCAGCTCCATCACAGAGCACAATACAAGTGCGACGGCTGGGCGCAAACTAAATATTGCACATTATATTTTGAGTGTGTAGAGCAAACATAAAACTCTCAATGATGTTGATGAAAAGGTTTATGCCTGTCAGGGCCACTAAAAGGGATCCACGGATAAAAAGACCTTGTAGTTCTTAAAAGATAAACGCTATTATGAGTTACAATAATTTGGTACTGAAACCCCTCCTGATTTTTTCATTTTTATACAATTTGTAAAATTAGTTCAACTAGTAGGTCGCCATTGTTGTTGACTTCACAGGGCAGTGACGTCACATGGTTACGCTGCCGGGCTTCCAGAGTATGAAACATGTCATCTGTTCAACCCTTTCAATTTGAACCTGAGAGGAACATTAATGAGCATGACAGCACTGTCAATATTTCACAAAATGAGCAGCAAAAGCAAAATGAACAGGAAAGGCGAAATGAGATGAGAGTAGCGGGGGAAAAAAAACAAGTTCTGCTAAAATGTGCGACAAGAGGCGAATTTGACACCCAAAGTACTACCGTGCACTTTCAGCTTGTTTTGTTCAGATGCATACAAACAAAACATACTAAATGCCTTAAGAAAATACTTAACGGTAAATGTAATAATATCAAATAATGGTGGTTTAAATACGCTACATGACTATTGTGGCCACCAGTCAAAAATCTGCTTTACAGCTACCACAAGAGAACACAATGCTTAAAAGTATGAGAGGGAAACACATGCAAAAAGTATTTTGAGGCAATTAAAACGTAATAAAAGACTCTATAAAACCACATAGTAAGTACTCGATGCTTTTAACCAATGTGCGCATGTGTTTGTGTCGCCGCGTAGAAGGAATTTCAGTAAACCGGTAGTGTTCGTCTAGTGACAAACTACGTCATTTACCCGCGCCTCCATTGCGCACATAAAACATGGCACCCTCCGTAGGTCAAAACATGTACTAAATATTGAAGATTTTTAAATTAATGACAATATTTTATGTTTCCAATAACGTATTTTAGTAAAAGCGAACAATCGTGGCTCATTAGAACCTACAAGTCTTTAAGTTCGAGGTTCCCTTTAAAGGATAGGGAATGATTGCAACAGGTTTTTGATCCGTGATTTCTATAAACCGTGAGTTTTAAGCAATGTCTTTGGCCTAATGGTGTCCAGATGTGAACAGCATGACAAGAGATGGTTAATTAAATAAAAACCAGGAATTTTTTGCATGGATGAAACTAGGGGTGCGCGATATCCATTTTTTGAAACCGATATCGATAACTTCCTGCTCCTTAAGGCTGATAATATATATTCACCTGAGTTTTTGAACACCTGTAGGTCAAAAATACTAGTGGTGGATTCAGCATTGATTTGCCTTTGACCTAACCAGAATTTTCATGATGACATGAACATTATTATAATGAACAAAACAAAGAGAACAACAGTTTTGACTTTTGAATAACAAAGTGCCAATATTATTTTTTTCAAATAAATATAATTTGAGTCAATCACAATCAATCAGTCAATATCATTGATGATGTGTTCCCCTGAACAATAAGCACAGAACTAAAACAAACATAAACCGAACATGCATTGTGCTTTGTCACCAGATAAAATATTTGGTGCAACAGGAGACTTTTGTCGTCGTGGTCAATGAAACAACTTAACCTGGCATTTATAGGACAGCAAGCTAATCAATAACCAAGAGGCCTCTCAATAACTGGTAAACATAACACTGTAAAATGCAAACATTTGCTAATTGTCATAGTAAGGTTCATCACTCAGTGATGGAAAAATAAGGCCTCTAGAACAGTAACAAAACTGCATACTGGCAAAACAGGAGTGGAAACAAACGCACACATCCCAATCCGCCGACACAGTGCCAAATTTAATAATATAATAATATATAATGTTATTGGCTTTATTGGGATAACGTCATCATTCCTATTATCGGACCGATAATTATCGTGCACCTCTAGATGAAACCCCAAATGTGCAATTAAAGAGGCACTAAAGTCATTTTCCAATATTTTAAACTGTTTCATACATTGAGAACAAAATGGGAGCATCCCCTGGTCGAAGTGTGTCTATCTGTGTAGTTAGCTTATTTGATTGAAACACGTTAAAAATTTAAATCTTTCTGCATACAGTAGGTTTTGAAATCATTGTGCCTTATTACGCAAGTAATTTTTTCTCCTCCATGCCTACCTATATCGGAAGCTCTGAGCAGGCCAAGCTGTCTCAAGTTGGCCACTTCCTGGTTCTAAACAGCTGCACCAAGCATACAGTATAAAAATAATGCAGTATTTAAATCTACATGTGCATTTGCTATGATTTAGTACAATACTTTTGTCGCAAGATTTTTTTCCTGTCATTGTCAACCCCGCGAACTGTTCCACCCTGCTGCTGTTCACAGTCTAGTTGGCCGAGAGCACCCCCGCAATAAATACAACTTGCACATGTTTTTTCCTCTTCATTCTTTGGCTGGTGGAAGTTACAATCTGAAAAATACAGTATTTATAAAGGCCTGACCTGTATCCTGGACTCGTCGTACTCTTTCTTAGTGGGGGGCGGTCCCTGACTGGTGGGTGACAGCGGACCAGGCTGGACTGGAGTAGTACTTGTGCTCGAAGTTCCTCCGCCTCCGAACTATAAAACAGCAAGGTAAGACAAAATTCACGTCTACATTCTTTCATTAGATATTATCAAATACCTTTTTTGCTCTCTCCTCCCTGTCTCGTGCAATCTTTTCTTTAACCCGTTGCCTAGTGGGGATAAACCACAGTCAAACAACATAATATTACCAAGTCCTGTTTCTAAGATGATAATGGGGACCGTACCTGGCCAACTTATCCTCCATCTTCTCTCTCTTTCGCAGCTCAGCCAGCTTCTTCATGTCGTCATCTTGCAGCTTACTGCGAATCTGCTGCAGCTCCTGGCCCTGCTTCCTCCTCTGTTTTTCCTTCTCCAGCTCCTCTGCACGCTCCCGCTCTCTCCTCTCTGCCTGCTTCAGCCGCATCAGCTCCTCTAGCCTGTTACAGACGGAAAGCATGTATCAGTTAAAAAGATTAAAACTGAAGGCATGCCATTCCAGTTGACTCTTAGAAAGATGGGCTAGCCACACCGAAGAACGAAACTTGTAGTTGCGATTTTTAATTATATTTTGGAACGGGGCCTGAGTTTTTCTGACACACCTTATGCAGTCGTCCATGGTGATTGGCATTGAGCATACGTTGACCCATGAGTGCACTCTGACCTTTTGACTTGCTGTTGTTTCTCCTCTTCTGTCATGGGCTTTTTCTCGGCATCTCCATGCTGGCTGACTTCTTTGCTTGCAACTAAGTGAACAGATGTGAATTGTGAATGGACAGGCAAGACAACAATAGGGGGACCTTTTACAATGCAATGACGTATAAACATAGCATCCATGGAAAATGTTGAAATGTTGATGCTTCATTAACAGTGTTGTTAATCTTACTGAAAAAAAGTAATTAATTATAGTTACAAATTACTTCTCCCAAAAAGTAATTGCGTTAGTAACTCAATTACCTGAATGTAAGAGTAATTAGTTACTTGGCAAAGTAATTGGTGATAATTACTTTTTTTTTTTTCCCCCTCAAAAAAAAAAAAAAAAAAAAAAAAAAAAAATTGGCCACACTATGTGAAGTTTTTTGTGAAGGTTTTTGGTACAATTGGCCCGAGCCCAATTCTTTACCCTAATTTACCCTTTACCCTGAATCAACTGTTAAAAGTTGTTAAAATTGCTCCCATTATTGCATTTGTTCCCTTCTCTCTACTTTCGACATATGAAAGTTTTAAAACTGTTTCATCATTTAAAGATAGATTCAAGTCAAGATTTTGCCGATTTAGAAGTATTTTAGATAAAAAGTTACTTAGGTTCGCTAGGAAGGTTCTCTACAACAGAGCCGTCCTAAAAAGTCTACTGCTTTAAGATGGCGGCTGTCTACTAACGCATTTAGTGCCATGCAGTGTTGTTAATTTTACTTTAAAAAAGTAATTAATTACAGTTACAAATTACTTCTCCCAAAAAGTAATTGCGTTAGTAACTCAGTTACCTGAATGTAAGAGTAATTAGTTACTTGGCAAAGTAACTAGTGATATATATTTTTTTTTCTCAAAAAAAAAAAAAAAAAAAAAAAAAAAAAAACAGGTCACACAATGTGAAGCTTAAAGGGTTTGGGGGACAATTGGCCCTAGCCCAATTCTTTACCCTCAACTTAACTAGACAAAAGGTTATTGCGATAACTAGCTAGTAACCTTTGCTATGTGTGGAAGTCATTTAAAGTTGTGAATCAATCGTTAAAGTTGTTAAAATTTCTCCCGTTATTGCATTAGTTCCCTTCTGTCTACTTTAAACATGTGTAAGTTTAAAAACTGTTTAATCATTTAAAGATAGATTTAAGTTAAGATTTTGCCGATTTAGGAGCATTTTAGATTTAAAAAAAAAATTACTTAGGTTCGCGAGGAAGGATCTCTACATCAGGGCCTTCCTGAGAGGTCTACTGCTTTAAGATGGCGGCTGTTTACAAACGCATGTAGTCCTTAAAACATGTTGGCAATGCAGCAGTGTCTGTCATTTGCATCTAGTTCTATAATATGATATCTACCGTGTCATGTGGGTGTAGTTTGTCGGCTATGGCAGCAGTCAGGTATTATTGGAGCCACCTAGCATCGCGGTTGCAACGGCGTCTTCCCCACTCCTGCTCTGCTCTCGTCCCCGTGAGTCCGTTTCTCTCAGACTTTTTTTTTATTCAACCAACTTAGTAACGCATAGTAACGCACGCCTTTCCCGCCTCAGTAACGATAACGGCGTTGCCAAGATGAGAAAAGTAATTAATTAGATTACTCTTACTGAAAAAAATAACGCCGTTAGTAACGCCGTTATATTGTAACGCCGTTATTAACAACACTGTTCATTAACCCCTTTATAGGATAAGTGACTATTTTTGGGGTATTTGAAAACAAAAAACTTAAGCCCATAAAAACTAATGCAAAAAAAAAAAAAAAAACAGTATTACGTATGTCCTTTTCATTTTGATTTACAAAAAGGACTGTATTGCAAGAAATTTTTTCAGCCACCCAGGTTATAGAAATGCATTAAATAAAAATATATATTTATAAATCCCATATGGTTCAAACTCAAAAGTTATTGTACAACTCAGTTTTACAAAAGACGTAACAGTCAAAAATTAAGAAAAACACTTAAAAGAGGCTGGCACTAACTTTTTCGGATGACTTCGCTGTAAATAATTGATCATATTTTTTAGGATTAAATCTAGCCGCTCTTGTGCCTACTTTAGAAATGCTTTGTTTCAAATATTACAATATGCTTTTTCACTATCACTGGTTTCTTAAAAGAAGTATTTCCACATAGCGGAGAAGATTATGGCAGCCGAAAAGTGCAATGTTAGCGAAAACACATGAATACTGGATCGAATCTGATTATATGACCAAATCTGATACTCCTTATTCGCTGTGAATGCTAAAATTTTAGTGCCATTGACGGTGCTAGACGCCCAATCCATTTATACTAGGAGAGGCGAATGAATGAAAGTTCGCCTGCGCCAGTCAAAATGGATTACACCTCTAGCGCCGTCAAAGGCAGCCAAAGTAGTGTTGTATCGGTCGCGAACGATTAGTTCTTTTTGAACGCATTGTTTGGGTGAACGAAACCGAACTAATCACCATCTGCACTGATTCGTTCTATGAGGTTGGTGCTTGTTCGCTGCGTGGGAGGGCGTTGAGCAAGCGGCAGCGTATTCGCTGTGAATGCTAAAATTTTAGTGCCATTGACGGTGCTAGACGCCCAATCCATTTATACTGGGAGAGGCGAATGAATGAAAGGTCGCCTGCGCCAGTCAAAATGGATTACACCTCTAGCGCCGTCAAAGGCAGCCAAAGTAGTGTTGTATCGGTCGCGAACGATTCGTTCTTTTTGAACGCATTGTTTGGGTGAACGAAACCGAACTAATCACCATCTGCACTGATTCGTTCTATGAGGTTGGTGCTTGTTCGCTGCGTGGGAGGGCGTTGAGCAAGCGGCAGCGTCTTCTGACATCGCACGCGACCAATCAGACGCCAGCCTCATCGCGGGCAGGGGAGGGAGCGGAAACAGAATCAGGGCGTCTGTCACTCACTTCCACGTGTAGCCAATAAGCAGCCAGCGTGCAGGCAGGAAGGCAAGACTGAGTTATGTCACTTCCCGTTCAGTGACTCGGTCCTCCGGAGGCTCCGGTTCCTGACCTAGCTTGCTGCTAACTTGACTTTGCAGTAATGCGGTGAACGAGTCAAAAAATGAAAGGAAATGGCTGTCACATATTTGTTAATGTGGAGCCTATCAAATGCTGCTCAAACAGACAAAAACACCACACAAACCTAGCGAGCATGGTTTAGTGCCTTACTTTTCTCAACAGACTCAGGACTACATATAATGACATACTATCAAATTTACAGTAGTTTAAAAGACTTTCGTGTGTAGCTACGAGGCAAGCAAAAGCTGAGCTGCGGTCGCGTGACGGCAGTGCGGGGGGAGAAAACTGTCATTGTATGGCGGCTTCATGGCAGCGATATTTACCTCATATGTGCACAGAAAAAATATTTAGTATGATCACCATAATACTGATTTGCAATGAAACTGTATATACATGTCAATTTTTCCGACTGTTTTATTTTCTTTCGTGTCGGGTGTTAGTTGGTTTGATAAATTATGTCCATCCGTCCATCATGTGCTACTCAAGCGCCCAAAAACAACGCAATTTTTCTTAACAGACTAATGAGAGTAGAAAGGCAACTTCGTAAAGAGCAAACAATTATTTCTCGTCAGTATTTGACGATCTGAGATGAGGGGACGACAGGGGAGCTGACCGGATTATTTTATTTGTTAATACCAGTGCAAAAACTCAATACGATCATCTTAATACTGATTTGCAATTAAACTGTCAAATATCAAAATGTAGTATTTTTATATCAGAGCAGCAACATTTGACAACTAGCTATTTACACTTTATAGTTTTAACAATAGTGACCAAAAACAATAGTGATGGCATAAAAACTAAAATACAACAGAGCGAGAGGTAAATATGATGTGTTGGTTGGTCGTTAAACTTTCGACTTATTTTTATTTTCATGACAGCAAGCATGCCGCGTTGGCTGGTAGCAGCAGCATTGTATATGTGATCAAGACCATGCTAAAGAAAGTCCATGCGCCCCCGACCTCAAACCCCCACTCCCCCCACAAAAGGAAAATGTTTAACCGTGTCCTAAATCGAAATGCAAGCACGAGCCATGACTTTAATCCCATTGAACTAGGACAGACGACGCGGAAGTTCTCCCTCGCTTTTGCAGCAGCGGGAGGGAGACGAGGCTGTTTGTGAAAGCAGAATGATATCGCCTGTCACTCATTTCTAAAACTACGACGAGTGGTCAATGTGTGCAAGAGAGGGAGGGACCAAGCAATGTCACTTCCCGTTCAGTTATACTGCGAAGCGGTCTTTGGTGATTCGTTCGGCAACGTCACTTCCCGTTCACTAACCGAACGATTCATTTGGGCGGGGAGGGATATGAGGGGGGCGAACGATTCGTTGAACGATTTGTTTGAACGAATCTTTTTACTGAACGAACCCGAATGGATTCGTTTACTCAAGTGAACGACAGATCTCGTCACTAAGCCAAAGAGTTAAATGTGTGCTGTAAGGATAACTTGGTCGCCCTGCCACATACCTCCAGCTGTGTCTCCCGGCGTAGACGCTTGCGTGCCGGCCTGGTCATCGTCCGTTTCTGCCAGAACAGGAGGCTTATACGGCTCATCAATGTCTGGGTCATTCTCATGCTCCATTAACCTAAGGAAAACACGGGTTCTCTTCCCAAATTCATTCCATTGACACTGCCTTTACTTTGGGCATTTTTAACTCTGTTCGTGTGCTACTGACTCACCAGTCCATGGCTTGTTCGATCCCCTGGTTCCCGGTGCTGGCCACGGCCCTTTCCCTGAAAGGACAGGATAGTGTAAGACTTTTCTTTTTCCTCCTTTGTTGTGCTCGATCAGTCCTTGTAGTGTAACATGGGCGGAACTAGATTAAAGAGAAATGCTATATCTTTGAGACACAGTTGAAAGGCTGTAATCCGAATGCAACTGAGAATGAAAAATAAAGAGTGCCCAGCATACAAGCGGTGGTCCTTACCTACAGCGACCACAACATCATTCTCCACAAACCTGTACAAATACAGTAATTCACGGTCACTCACGCTCTGTTCCGGTCGAAGCCCATCTCCAAAAGGCTTTCAAGCGTGGTTAAATCTGCCATCCTCAGCTGAAAAACAAAAGTTTTCCTAGCTTTTTAATCGATTTACCCTTATGCCCTCACTCTGACGGAAGTTACGTCATTAATACATTCACTAGACGCAAGCCAACTTCACCTAAACTCGGGAATTCCGTTCTAAAGCAACTTTACGACTGGTATGATGAACGTTAGGAAGTTGAGGATTAACTTTGCTGATTACCACTGCCTGGTCAAGTGTAGCTGTTTTACAAGACTACACACGAGGCTCAAATTAGCATTGATGTGGCTAATAGTCAAAGAGCCCGTGCTAACATTAGCGTTCATGTTTAGCTAGGATTGCAACACAAAAGGCGAGATTTCCTCAACGCCGACAACCCTAAGAGTCACCAATGCATTGCAATTTCAATGCCCGTTGAACATGGAAAATAACCCTACTTGTGCTATTTTAACTTCCCTGTTGGAAAGACAAATGAACTACGACAGGACAGTAGTTGGCTTACTCACGTTCTCTCCGCAGCCACACTACGGAAAAGCACGAAGGTCAGAAAGAACCAAATGAAATCAGCGAATAGAATTGTTCTTGTTGTAGTTTTACTGGCGGTTAGCATACAACTTGAACTTTTAGTTTTGCATTACCATCGTTCGATTCAAACCTTTGTTTTCAAAAACTACTAAAAAATTTTTGGGGAAAACTTAAAATGTCTAAATGTCTGGATTTTTTTTTTTTGTTTGTTTAGCGAATTTAAAATGCAATATTTTAAAAGAATTTAAATTATATTAACACACACAATAATCTACAATAAAATTGTCTTAACACCACTCAACGTTTTCTAAACTATGAAATTAAATACAACAACAAAAAATGGAATCTTCCTTCAGGTAAAACACTACTGCTTTAGTTCACAAACACAACTCAAAAAAAAAAAAAAAAAGCTCCTTTGGGCTGCTTTGAGACCACATAAATAAAATTAAAATTGGGGAGACGGGGTTAAACTTTGGTTCACTACATTTCTCACAATTAACGTTAACAGTAGAAAACATACCGAAGGACACTTCTCGCTAAGCAGCTTCCTACTCGAGTTTTGCAGGTTAGCTAATTCATACATTTTACTGTTATGCTAACTCTGATGCAGGTCGGACTTTTAGTAGCAAGGTTAGTGGTGTGTTCCCCACCTCCACAAATTGACGTCTTTTTACATTACCTACAGTGGTTGCTGTTGCTGCTGCCCGAAATAAAATTGTAATATCCCTCATCTTCGAAAAGGGCGGAGGAAGTGGCATGTTGTTGACATGTTGTATTTCTGTCTGGGCTGTGAGTGCGTGTGTGTGTGTATGGGGGGGGGTGTCTAGTCATCAGCCAATCAAACGTGTGTTTGAGGGGAAGGTCTAGTCATCAGCCAATCAAACTTGTGTTTGAGGGAAGAAAATGGACTGGCATATTCAGCAAGTGAAAAGGGGTAAATGTCAGCCTGAATATAATGAAAGTAATTTACTTAATAATGGTAGGGTCAATTATATCCACACAACATATGGAAAGACAATCTAAATTACCCATATAACTGAACTCATGCTATAATGCCAATAAGGCTGGTTGCTTAAAAGTTGGTGGGGACAATTTTAGCATCCTGAGAAGTTAGTAGTGTCATATCCCTATGCAAACCTACACCCTTGTTAAATTAATTTGTTAACAATTGGAGGAGCCCACTCAGAGCGCAGACTTCCACCTAAGCAGCACAAATTCATCTTAACATCACTATGCCGTCCAACTGTTGTGTCGATTTATGACCTCTTTACCTTCGCCGTCATGCACCAAAATGTCGTCACTGTCTATTCTCATCATATGACCTACCCTGCAAATTTGAATTAAATAGGCTAATTATAATAGTAATAATAATTATTATTATTAAGTTACCGCAAAATTCCTTTGTTGACCTATGTGACCTTTGACTTCATCAACCCAAAATTTAATCACCTCCTCCGTTTCATATTAAAAATTATCCTCCAAGTTTGATAATAACCCCTTTGTTCATGCTTGAGTTATCTTGAAGACACAGTCACACTGATCTCTATCTCTAGGTTTCACCTACTAGCTGAGGTAACAATTTATGTTGTAGGTGATATATCATTACATATATTTATTTTGTATAGTTTTGTTAGAGGAGCTGGCTGAAGTGGCTGGGGAGAGGGAAGTCTGGACTTCCCTGCTAAAGCTGCTGCCCCTGCGACCCGACCCCGGACTAAGCGGAAGATAATGGATGGATGGATAGTTTTAGCACAGATAAATTCAAATATATTTTCCCCCATTTAGAAATTAATTTCAAAAACGTTTGTTGAACTATCAAACTACTGGAGCACCCTGAAAGAGCAGACTTCTGCCTCAGCAGCCTGATTCAAAGTCTAGCCATCTTTCAGAGTGGGAACTTTATTTTCGCCCTCATGAAACAAAATTTCCTCACTGTCTCTTCTCATCATATCGCCTACTCTGCAAATTTGAGGTAAATAGGTGAATCCATCGCCCTCATGAAACAAAATTTCCTCACTGTCTCTTCTCATCATATCGCCTACTCTGCAAATTTGAGGTAAATAGGTGAATCCATTGTCAAGTTATCTAGTGTTGCACCGTTACCATTTTTTGGCCCCGATGCCGATACCTGGCTGTGCAGTATCGGCCGATACCGATACCATACTGATACCACCCCGTTTATATATATATATATATATATATATATATATATATATATATATATATATATATATATATATATATATATATAATCCCCCCCCAGAGCTACATAATTGGATGTGAAATCATTGCTATCAAGGCTTTGTCAGGCTGTTGCTTACCTTTGCAAAATAGGAAAAAGACTAGTACAAAGTATAATACTAGCCCAACAGTAAGAAAGTAAAAATAAATTCATAATAATAAACTCTGAATGAACTGAGTAAACTTTTTTAAACCTCTCAAAGGCCAAACAGTGCAACTTTCATGAAATTATTGTCACATTCTGCTGCTGGTTAGATTGTGTTTTGTTGCTGGGCTGTTAGTGGGGGCGTTCCTGACGTCGCACCTGAATCCAATGCAGGCTCATCAACGCAGCATTTAAGCACGGGTGATCTCAGAGAAGGCTGCTGAGATATTTGCTTTGCTGATCGCCATTTGACATCTCGCACTATAGTCTCGCTACATTTGCTTGTTACGCCCCTGCGCTGGTTTTTTTCTGTTAGTGTGCTGCACTCGTTTGTAACCTCTACCCTGTGCAGGTATTTGAGTGTTTTTATTTTGGCTTTTTGGCTCGCTGCCTATCGTCTTAGTTAACCTTCGAGTTTGTAGTATTGAGCTCCGTCGACCTGCTGTCACGGACTCCTTTTGTTATTTCTACTATCCCGCTATCGCGTGTTATTTTTTGTTTGCAATCATTAAACCCTTGTACGTATCCCCCGCTTGTTGTCCACTTCGAGGTCCAACCTGGTTTCCGCATTTGCGGACGCTCACAATTAAAAGTAATAATAATTGACCACAGCATCCCGTCTCTCTATTAGCCTCGTTTTTTTCGGGAGGGGGTGGGTCCCTTATTTCTATTTCTGAAAGGTGGCAACCCTACTTTGGAAACAGTTCCCAAATTACTGCAGCATTTCTTTAAGTAAAAGACAAAGTAAAGTTGACGTAGTGAACTGACCAGAGATTGTTGCACCGGTCCAGCGCCTTTCCTCTGGATAGCAGTCCTGCTCTTGCAGGCTCAAACTCATTGTGTTCGTTCACGTTTCGTCTTCAAATGTTTGATCAGGTTCAAGGTATTGAAACTGGCCGATTTAACTCCACATCTCGAAACTTACAGGCCGCAAATCTTGCATGCAGCCATTGATTTTAATTGACGGGATTTCTATTTTGAAATATTTCCCGACCGCCGCCATGTCGCCATGTCAGCCATGTCATTGGTCAGAAGTGGCTATTGGCCCGTTCTCATTGATCTGGAGCAGGCCAGTAGCAATAGCTGTTTGGTGTTCACGTGTCATCACACAACACAGAGACAAAGTGTAGTGAGCGCCAGGAGAAAAAAAAAAGGCTGCGGTCAAATGTTATAATAATGGACCGGTAAATGGTATCGGCGCCGTCTTTGTTGGTACTCGCCGATACCGATACCACCATTTCGGGCCGGATCGGCGCCCCCTGCCGATACTAGTATCGGTATCGGTGCATCTTTAGTTATCACAAAATTTCTGACCGCTGACCTCATTATCCCAAAATTTAATCACCTCTTCTGTTTCATATTACAAACATATCCTGTGAATCCGATAATCTCTTTGTTCGTTCTTGAGTTATCTTGAACACAAACATATGTAACTAAATGCATAACCTGCACCTTCTGTAGATTTTACCTGCCAGCGGCGGTAACTAAACCCTACATCGGGTATTCACTTCATGTCTGGTGTCTTTTTTTTTTTTTTTTTTTAAATCATGCATTTTGTTGGTGCACTAACACAATGGGATTTGCTTTTTGAGTTTTATGGGCTGGGTGGGTCTGTTACATATTTACAGTAATTGTAATGATTAATTTTTCTCCCACCTTGCTTTCTTAAGGAGCAGTAAGGGAGGGATTTAGCATTTTCTTGTCACCTTTCTTCAGAACAGCTCTCCAACACTACTCCTGTGTTTTAGTGTAAGTGCTTGTTTTTATTTTTTAAATAAATGTTTCTACTCACATCACACATCAGGCATGTTTTTCTTGGTAACCATGAACCATTTTGTGCATTTACATTGTTCTCGTTGACCAATAGAATGTGTAACGCCTTGTTTTTTCAAACTTCTGCCCTGTATTAACCATCTGCTTGAGTTCATCTAGGAAGAAGCTGTGCCCTAAATTCAAAAGGGTAATTGCAGGGATAATGTTATGAATGATTGATATGAAATAGGAGGTATGTAATCAATAATTTTTGTGTGATGCATGAAATTGATTTTGATGTTTGAATGCAATACTAAATAATCGTCACTATTGAATAATGTTTGACAGCCTATTATTCCTGTGCAAAATCACTGCTCCTGTAATGCGTATTTGTCTATTCATCACAAAGTTTTTTCCTCAACGGGCAAGATAGTGAATGAAAGAGCAGCTCGTTCAATTCTCTGGAGACGAAAGAATTGTTTAAAAGTCCAAGTGACTTAATTTCACAAATGTCTTAAAGAATGTATTTTCGTTTAACAGTTACACGTCATAAAACAAGGAAGGGTGAAGGAAACGGGAGGACGGGGTCAAGGGTCAGAGAGCATAAGAAATTCTGCTTAAGTGATCAGAAAGATTTACACAATAAACGGAAACAATGTCACAGAATGACTTCAGGTAATACATTGATACTGAATTATGACTGAATTCATATGATTACTCCTTGTCCTTACTCCCATCATAGGTCTGTCTTTCATGCTTCTGGTGAATGACCCTCGTTTTATTGCTGTCATAAAAGTAAAAATGTAATCTCAAGGGGGGTAAAAGCCAAGGATATGATGGTACTTGACTTTAGGTTTATTACACGTAAATGATGTTATCACTTGAGGACTGTGATTTGACCAGTGAATCATTCCTTCAGTCTGCAAATTCTGACCAAAAGAGGGCAGCATTATACCATGTGTGACCCGTTTTCTGGCTTTCTGGCTTCCTAAAGCATGAACTTTGTGTCAACAAACATTACAGTATTTTTACGCACTTACCAATTGAAGGGTTTACCCATCCATGTATGTGCTGTGGTGTCCTGTGTTTTTTTTTTAAATTGACAGTTGAAAAGTGTTTATAGTTCTGATTCGTCCTTTATTATCTAAATGAAGGTTTGCTACTACTGTACAATTCCTTTAACATCAAGTCCCAAGTTGTACCTGGCAGCTGTGCTGTTTTTGGGTCCCACCAGCTGTAACAGCATCTCCATATGGGAAAACTTGGCTTCCAGTGGATCTGCTGTTATCTATGGAGGGATGCCTCTTATCACCATTGATATTACAGTTTTGCATTTTGTGAGCATAATGACAATAAAATAAATTGAAAAGAAAAAAAAAATCGTTTTTTCTTTCATTTGTTGGTTAAATTGGGTGGGATGGGGGGGGGGGGGGGGGGGTATGGTTTATACAATGCCATTTATGCCAGAGTTTCAGAAATTGCCTAGCTAAACTGAAAAGGAAAAGTGTTTCAGCTGACTTAACTGTACAGAATATGTGTGTGTAGTAATTTATCCAACCTCCACTGCAATATTACATATACTAGTATATAATATTATCTTATTCACAATGAGATTATTTTTATTCATTTATTTACATCTTTATCGCATTTGTCTTTTTTACACTTTAGTCCTGGTTTGATCTGGTTATAAATGACATTAAAAAAAAAAGTCAAGACCTGCTGGGGGGTTGAATCATTTTGAACACACCTGTAACAGTACACTAGAAACTTTTTGCAAATTAAACAGATGGCTGACAATCAAAAGCTGAAAAAACAACTAAACACGAAAATAGACACACGTTACTGTCGATACCCACCCAGGTAAGCCTCACGTAAACTTAGAATATAATTTTTTTTTTTTTAATTAAAAAAAAAAAAATATATATATATATATATATATATATATATATATATATTAAAAACAGGTCAATGATTGATTAAACCTTTATAGGTACTAGTTTTACTAATAGGTGAAACATGAGCATTTACAGCAAACCCTCCCAGTTTAAATAAATTGGACGTCTATCGTTGACAATGAGTTCAATGTGATGAAATAATTTTTAAAATTCAACAGTGTTCATATTTTTATTCATGTTTTACTTTCATAAACATGCATAATTGTACTTATTCATAAAATATATGTGTATATACACAAATAATCAAGAAAAAAAAAAAAAAATACAATTGATACCTGGCATCCACACATGTGAACAAAGTGTGTGTATGTGGATCACACTTTTATACCAAGTTACTTTTTTTTTTTTTTTTTTTAAATCACTAAAAAATGTCACTTGCCCTATTAAGAATTAACAGGCTGAATATAATTCTAGGTATAGATCGATGCACCCAGAAGACGAACGTATATCAAAATCAATTAACAAAAGTTGGATGATGCAATTGATGACAGTTCTGAAAGATAAGCTTATTACAAATACACATACCAAAAAGTACACATTGGTGAGTTAAGTACAGAAATCCATAAATGCTGCAAATGAAACTAGACCTGTTTGTGTGTGCGGGCTGCAATTTACAATTGACTTCCGAATTAAATGGCAACTATGGCATGCCGTACAAGGTCAGGTGACGCTGACGTCAGCCTAAAAGCTGTCAAAGTTAACCTTATTCGCAGTGACGAAATACTAAATAAACACACCCATACAGTAAAAGACGACATTGTGTTTTGAATATTTTGAGCTAGAATAATTATTATTTGTTTTAACTTTTAAAATCAAGTCTCCTCGTCCCGGAGGAGTGTTTGGATCGCGCTGTATGGTCAGCTAGCACCGCGGAGGGTGGGGACAAAAACTTGCCAGACCTCGCCCAGCCATTGCTTCATTCCGACGGGCAGCTAACCCTTAAGACGCTGCGAGCCGAGCCGCACCGTTACACCAAGTTTACGTCCAAGGGGGATTTTGGCACAGCTGTGTCAATAAAGTTCAAATACAATGTTCAGGAAGACCCTCAAAAAGGACCCCGAGCTGTTTCAGAACGTCGCGGACGGGCTACGGCAGCTTTACCGGACCAAATTGTTCCCTCTGGAGGACACGTATCGATTCCACGACTTCCACTCTCCTGCCCTCGAAGATGCCGACTTCGACAACAAGCCCATGGTGCTGCTGGTGGGACAGTATTCCACCGGCAAAACTACATTTATTCGCCACCTCATGGAGCAGGACTTCCCCGGTATGCGAATCGGGCCCGAGCCGACCACCGACTCGTTCATCGCGGTCATGCACGGGGATCAAGACGGGGTGATCCCCGGTAACGCGTTGGTCGTCGACCCGAAGAAGCCCTTCCGTAAACTCAATGCCTTTGGTAACGCATTTCTGAACAGGTACAAACTTGCTTTCAATTTTTATTATTTTTTTTAAGAAAACCTTCAGTGAATATCCATATTTTCAAACATATTTTTAGTAAAACGTCTAAATGACAAGTACACGCGGTTTCAACCACTCCATATACGGTGCACGCCCTTAGTCAGTACATAGTTTCACAATTTCACTAGGCTGATGCAGTCCTATTAGCTGTGTCACGTTTGTGAGTTTCCCACTTTCGCAATTTTCCAAATGTGAGGTTGTATGGTAGATTAACGCTGTGTAGTAGTGGTTACAGCACGCCTGCGCCACAGTTTTGAAGTTTGGGGTTCGACTTCCGGCTGTGGCCTTTTCGTGTGGTGTTGAGGTGCTCACTAAAAGTACAAAAACATACCATTAGGCTTGGTGAAGACTAAAGGGAAAGACGACACCTAGTATAAATGATCTTCATGTAGGCTAAAAGTATGTAAAAGTATTCAAATCGTACATATTTCCGAACTATAGTCATGGAGTACAATAACGATTAATCACAAATTATGACGCTGCGAACAAGCGCTGATAGACTCAAGCACAGGTGCATGTGATGATGAGTATTATGACGTCAAGAGAAAAGGCGGGCAATCTGAAATACTCACATTTGATTGGTCAATGAGCCAAAATGGATTGGACGTCAAGCGTCCTCAATGGCAGCAAATGAGTTAAAGGTGTTGTATTAAATCACCCATAGGTTTGAATAGTGGTTAAATTCCGTTTCTCACAAATTTCATCCAGTTTGCTAGGTAACTATCAGACTGTCCTTGCTCCACTTCATCCACTTACTGTGAACACCTGGAACAGGCACTGAAACTGTCTTGAAGTCGCCCCTTGACTGAAGACAGACTTGTAAGGTGATGTTGCTAGGCAACAAGTTTGACAGTTTATGTGGCTTTATGCCATACATCCTTTATCCTTATCTCAAACGGCAAGAAAGCCACCTCCCATTGTGTCCAAGTAAGCAGGTCTTGTGCAATGACATTGTCACAGCAGGTTAAAGGTTCACATGCCTTTGGCTGACATTGTAACACGTTTCGAGCAAGACTGACTCAGCAAGTGTGCCAAAAAGATCGTAATTGTTGTGTTATTCTCCCTCATACAGACCTGTTAGTTACATTTAGAGTGGATAAAATGTATGCACACCAATTATGTTTTGTGTGTGTGTGTGTGTGTGTGTGTGTGAAAACTGAAACCTAAGGCATAAGTTTGAAACTATTTTTCCTTAATTGATCCCAAATCAGTTCTGTGCACCAGAAATAAAATGTGTTAAAAAAACAAACAAAAAAATCCAATCTGTGCTATAGTCGGCAAGAAACCAAGTTTGAACTTTTTTTTTTTTTTAAGTTCTGTGTGTTTTGTTGTGTCATCATATGTGTAAAAGCAGTTTGTTTATAGCACTACTTCCTGTAGACAATGGATGGATGTCTCTCTGTTCCACCCCCAGTCCACAATGTGGGGGCACCCCGTGCTGGAACATTCAAGCCAAACGCACTAACACAAATTATGTAATGAACAGACTTAGATTATTACACGTATTAAATGGAAAGTATTTTAAGACAATTTTAGCAGAATACAACCCCCAGCCAAACAGGATACTGTATTAACACAACTGCACTTTTGAACAGCAATAAAGTCTAACACTAGGACTTCCAAGATAGACCATTTGACTATCAAATTAATCAACTGTCATTAAAAAAGTTAATCATTAAAAAAAAAATCAGTGATTAGTCGATTATTAAAATAATCGTATATGAGTAGGTAGACATAAGTGATGTGTAAAAAAAAAAACAACAACAAAAAACAAAACAAAAAAACAACCATATTGAGCCATGACAATTGCATTCAACAAATTGCTAAACCTAAAATCCCAGTCGTGGAATTGAACAATTCAATTTCACTTACTGTGTCAACTAGAATGTAATGAAAGTCTTGTGAAAATTGATAAATCGATGGAGTCAGAGATATTTTATCACATAGCAACTTCAAAATGATGATTTGTCAGGATTGACAATCATCATTTTGAAGATACAAATAAAGATGCATGATTACCAACACAACTCATTATTATGCTGAATGCAGTAGATGTAATTAGTAGAGGTGTGCACGGTATTCGGGACGCAATGAAGAACGGACCAAGAGTAAACATCACGCTTGTCATTACCCAGGTAATGACAATGCTCAACTCACGGCTCTGGCTCAACTCACGCCGCTAGATAAAAAAACAATAATACCTGACTGCTGCCGACAGCCGCTACAAACTACGCCCACATAATGCTACAGTAGATATCATGTATAAAGAACTAGATGCAAAATTACAGACTTGCCGGCATTAGTAAACAGCCGCAATCTTAAAGCAGTAGACTTCCCTGGAAGGCTTTTGTAGCGAACCTTCCAAGCGAACCTAATTAACTTTTTATCTAAAATACTCCTGAATCGGCAAAATCTTGACTTGAATCGATCTTTAAAACAGTTTTAAAGCTTTCGTATGCCAAAAGTAGACAGAAGGGAAAATATGGAATAACGAGAGCAATTTTAACTTTTAACGGTTGAGTCACAGCATTAAATTAATGTAGTTTAAAGCTGCTGATACAGAACTGGGACTTGAGTATTTTATTTACTGTTTTGAACTGTTAGCTTGATACTGAAATAGTTCTTTATTTAAGCCTGAGAATCTTTTTGTACAATTTTTAAAACTAATTTACGAAACATTAAAACCAGCTAATAGCTTGGGGGGTCATCAATAATCAATTTGTAATCGAATCATAGCCTCTGAATCGTAATCGTAATGGAATCGTTAGGTGCCCAAAGAGATTCCCACCTCTAGTAATCAGTAGGACCGCAGTGTATGTTTACTTTTAACAAACAGGCCAGACCCCTCGTTTCATAGCATAGCATTGTACCTGTATAAATGGATGATCACAGCTAAGCTCATTCGTCATTTGTGTTCAAATACTCCCACATGCTTGTAGCATCGTACTTGACTTGAGGTATATTGTACTGCGACAAGTGTGAATGTAACATGAATGGAGTTCTCGTTAGCACACAGTTGTTGTTCGTGCATTATTGGACATAACATTTTGGTGACGAAGATGGAGCTTCGGTGCCGTCGTTGTTCACTGCCAGTCATGTTCTGGTATATAATACTTGATAAGATAATAAATATTTAACATATGTGATTTTAACCAGTTTTGTTGCAGCTGTGAAGATACAATGCAAAAAAACATGTGATTAGTCTTCTTTTAAGATTGAAACATTGATCACTCCAGATTATTGCTTCAACAGCTACTTTACACACAGGTGTTACCCCGCTTTTGCCACAGTTCCGATATTTTGTCTCCCAAGGTTTCTGGTACACTTGGCATGTTCATGCAGCTTTTCTATTGTTCATGCAGCCCTAATCCTCCTTCAAAGTTGTTGATATATGTGGATAAACAAGTCCAATCCACTAACACTATTTCCACTTTCCATTGCAATACCTTCCTGTAATTTTGCAAATTGCTTGCCCTTTCTTCCACCATCTAACAAACAACATCAGTCAAACTCAGAAAACAGAATAACACATCTCAGATAAGACCTTTAAATGAGAGGCGGCGTTGCCGGACTTCACAGTTTGCGATTCATCTGTCCGAGTGTGTTAGACATGTGAGAGGAAACCAGATAAGATTGTCTATAAACAAAGCCCATTGTCCCATCTCTGCATCATTTGTCACCCTTTTGGACGCCGTCCTACAGTGTCACAGACCTGTGGTTCACTTTGAATGGAATATTTGTGCCTGTTTGGTCAATTAAAGATTTTGTTTTATTTATTTTTAACTCATATAATCATTGGTAATCAACCGTTGCCGGTGCTTGACTGATAATAGATACAAAGTGAGTTGTGGCTGTGGAGAAATTAGCTCCTTTGGGATAATGCCAAGTGAGGATTTTTTTCCTGATATGTTCAAATAGGGTGATGAAAATGGGATTGAATAAATACAATGGATTTATCCCAAAGGGCTTGGTGGTTAGAAATGCAAGTTTAGCTGTTTAAAAATATCGGTTAATGCTACAGATTACTTTTTAACCATCAGCTCACCTTTGATAGAAGCAGTTGTTCATAAAGGCAACACAGCACAAATTAGTCATGTGATCCTCACACTTTCAAACTCAAAGGTTGGTAGCGTTTAGGGCTGCAGCTATTGAATATTTTAGTAATCAAGTGTTCTACTGAAAATTCCATTGATCAATCGAGTAATCGGATAAAACATTTCTTTTTAGGTAAAGAGCAATTATAAATATACATGAGAGAACAATACTTTTCACCTGATATTGAACCATGTTTAGACAATGTCTTTATTTTAGATGTACATTGTTGAAAACAGCCAACAATTGCATCTCAGATGTGACTAGAACAAACAACAACAAATTCACTGCTTTCACTCAAAGAAAAAAAGATCTTATTTAAAAAAAACAAACATAAACCTCTTATTTCTTACCTATTAATGTCATTACGCTTGATAACACACATCACTTAGGTGTAAGTTAGGTGTTTTATCCATCAATGATGCAGAGCTAAAATTAACACTTACCTTATCTTTATTATGTTTTTATTTTACCATATTTTTCGGACTATAAGTCAGTTGTTTTTTTTTTCATAATTTGGCGGGGGGTTCGACTTATACTCAGGAGCGACTTATGTGTGAAATTATTAACACATTATTAAATCATTTCACATGTTATTTTGGTGCTTTG
This sequence comes from Corythoichthys intestinalis, assembly GCF_030265065.1. Taxonomy (NCBI): domain Eukaryota; kingdom Metazoa; phylum Chordata; class Actinopteri; order Syngnathiformes; family Syngnathidae; genus Corythoichthys; species Corythoichthys intestinalis. The sequence goes on from NC_080405.1 coordinate 19,881,443, forward strand.
GAGTAACACTGATGGTTTGAGAAACTTGTTAGCATGTTCTTTATGCTATAGTCACCTGAATAACTCTTAATAGCTATGTTACGTTAACATACCGGCCACGTTCACGTTTCGTTGTTCATGCATCATGTAACATTGTCATACTGTTCATTTATACAGCATGTTGTTCTCTATTGTATTTTTATTTTAAATTGCCTTTCAAGATGACATTTCTGTTCTATGTGTTGGATTTTATCAAGTAAATTTCCCCCAAAAATGTGATTTATACTCCGGTGCGACTTGTATATGTTTTTTTTTCCTCTTCGTTGAGCATTTTATACTTGCTGCGACTTATAGTCCGAAAAATACGGTACACCCTCATCACTCTACAGTGCTGTGTTTTTACAGATTAAATAAAGCCTGTATAAAAGGCACTTTAGCCACGCATCGACAGTAGTCACAATTAATAAAAACTTAGCCCTTCGCAGAGCCAATGTTACGTTAGCAAGGTACAGTAACATTAATCTTATTTATTAGCGCTAGGTTAACTTAATTTTAACGTGTCTCGAGTATCGCTCCTCCGTTCTAGGAGTAAACTGGATGCCTTCGGTGGAGCTGCAGCATTGAAGACGTGCTGTAGTGTTATGCAAGCGCTGTCTTACAATGAATACATGAAATACTGTTCGCCTCGGTGTCCAGCTTAAAATGCTGCCACACGTTTGACATTTTCTGATTTTTCTTGGTGCCTTTCTCTTCGCTTCCGTCAGCGTCTTCGCCGTTACCTCTTGAAAAATCAAATATATCCGCCACCTCTTGTCTTTTTACTGTACACACGTGACATCAGTGTGTTGTGCCGCATTAAAAATAGTCCGGGCAAAACGTCATGCTTAGAGCTGGCAGAATGAAATGAATCCTCGAGGCATGGAAAATTCCTCGATCAATTTTTGAAATTGAGTGACTCGAATTATTTAAGTAATCGTTTCAGCTGTAGTAGATTTCATTTCTTCATTTGAACTACATTTAGCTTGTTAAGTCATTCATTTTAAAATAGTTAAATGTCTGTCTTACATTCACAGATAAGTATCAATTTCTTGCCCTCGGGAGTTTGTAGTTAAATGCCTTTACAGTCGGTGCGGGGGCTGGGAGGGGGGCAAACTGGGAGCCTCTTATCAGGGAAAAACTGATTCAGCAAAGTGTAAAGTTCCGCACTGCTCCCACTCCGTCCTGTCCTTCTCCTGGCCTTTAATTCCAGGACACTGACTCTGCGCTTTTCCTGAATGTGACGCACGCACTGCCTGAAACAAAGATGGTCAAAAAACAGGTGAATCCGCACCAGGGCTGTTGTAGGTTTAGGCAAATGGAAGTAAACCGTTGCGTTTCAAAGTACAAAACCCTCAAATGATGGTGCAAATCGGAATCTGTCCTGTACCTCAGAGATACTCCAAAACTGTTTTTTTTTTTTTTTTCTTTTCATCAGAAAAGTAGGTTAACATTGTATGGTGGAAGGTCACAAGTCAAGAAGAGAGGCATGAGCCTAACTTTAAGTCACAAGACTTGGATGTTGACCTTTGGTGTTATTTTAGCAAAGATATGCCACTGCAGGTTCTTACATCCACTTGATACATAATTAAAGAGTGATTGATGTCACATACTTCCAAGGACGTTGTGTCTGTTCATAATTTGTTATTCCCTTAACCCCCCCTCCCCTCCCTCGGCAAACCAAGAGGAAACTATTGGAATTGACGGCTAAATGGAAAGCATTGAGTCAAAATTCCAAAGTATGTCGGCAGCTATGACAGATGGAGAAAAAATCCTGCATGTTTCTTATCTATAACAAACAGTATAGTGTTATAATGTCAGGCAGGGGCGTATGTTACATGCTCAGTTTTCACTCCTGCTTGGATTTTCCTATTTTCATTGTGTAGTGTTAAACCTCTGTTAGGGTTGGTGGTGTGGTTGTGTATGTGTGCGCGCATGCCTCTGTGTGGTTTCAACATGGAAATAAAAGCATGGTTCCTCTTGTCTCATGACCCTGCGCCTCTGAACTCTTGTTTGGAGCGTTTCTTCGGTTTTACTGAACACGACAAGCCCTTCTCTAAGCTCCAGGCTGTCATGACAATTGCATTCTTTGTCTTGACTGCAACAGCATTTGTATGGACGTAAAATATTTTATTCTCGGCATATCTGTGCAAATCTTGGCTTAATTTCTAACCTACTAATCCTTGATCTTAACCCTTTCAGGGACAGTGATCACTACAGTGGACAGCTATTCAAAAGATGACATTTAAGAATTTTAACCTTCTATAGAGCAAGTGACTATTTTTAGTCATTAAAAAACCTTAAATATTATCCATTATTATATATAAAAAAATATGAATCATTATTGTATTGTATTTTTTAAAATCATTTTAAAGAAATTTATACATTAATACTAGGGTTGTGACAAAATATCGAAATGGTGATATATTGTGATACTTTGTATCCCAAAAGGTTATCGATATGCTCCTGCAAGAATCGAGATATCAATTTAAAAAGGTGTCAATGTCTTTACAAAAAAAAAAATTAAAAAAAAAAGGAACCAACAAATTGCTACCAAAATCTTCCACCATAATAGTGTCTCAGTTAACTCTAAGGCTGCCTTTACGGTGCTCGACACCCAATCCATTTCGACTGGGAACGTTTGTTCATTCGAAACCAGAGCATTCACAGTCATTCTGTCAGATTTTCGGGGCATTTATAGGTCACTTGCTGTTCATTTTAGGGCATTTCCAGTTCATTTCCTGTTGAGTTTGAGTCACTGCGTATTCACTTGGGTGATTCCCAGGTCTGTAACACAAAATGAACAGGAAGTGACCCATAAAATACCCAAAAATCAACAGGAAGTAACTGAAAATCAACAGGTAAATGACCTTAAATGGCCCAAAATTATCTTATTGCCTGGCGTTGGCTGCTACTGACGGCCATAGACGTTCAAACGGATTGGACATCTAGTCGTGATAAACTCATTCCAAGTCACAGCAGAAGCTTGTTTTTCTGTTTATTAGTTGTTTTTAGAAACTGTTTTTAGAATGATTTCCTGACCATTGTATTGATAATCGTTGTATCGTCACATCATCGTTATCGGGAGCTCTGTATCGCAAACCGTATCGTATCCGTATCATGAGGTACCAAGAGGTTCTGACTCCTAATTAATACACTGGTAATAAAAAACTAAATCGATGACATAAAAACAAAAATATCGTTATAACATCGTTAAGTTCGCCGACCACACCACCTTGGTCGGGGGGATGAGGCGGTGTACAAAGGAGATTGAGAAACTAGTAGTGTGGTGTTCGAAGAACAACCTCATTCTGAACACCACAAAAACCAAGGAAGTCATACTTGACTTCAGAAAGAAAAGCACAGACCCAGCACCACTTACCATCAATGGGGACTGCGTAGAGCGAGTCAATTCTTTCAATCCTGGGCGTGCATATTTCTGAGGACCTCTCTTGGTCTGCTAACACCAGAGCAGTGGTATGAAGGGCCTAGCAGCGACTCCACTTCTTGAGAATGCTCAAGTAAAACCATCTGGAACAGAAGCTGCTGGTGTCCTTCTACAGAGCCGCGGTGGAGAGCATACTGGTACAGTGGGGAGAACAAGTATTTGATACACTGCCAATGGGTTTTCCCATTGGCAGTGTATCAAATACTTGTTTTCCCCACTGTATGCTGGGTGCACAGCAGCAGACAGAAGAACCTTACAGAAAGTCATTAACACGACCCAGAAGATAATCGGCTGTCCTCTGCCCAATCTTGGGAACATTGCCTGCTCTCGTTACCAAAGAAGAGCTGATAACATTATTAAGGACCCTTCTCATCCCGGCCACCCACTTCTTTGACCTGCTGCCCTTGGGCAGAAGCTACAGGTCCCATAAAACAAGGACTAACAGGCTGAGAGACAGCTTCTTTCCCAGGGCCATTAGTACCCTAAATAAGCACAAAAACTGTGAACTTCCCATAAACGCTCTTCAACTGTTGGAAAACCTTTATTCATATTTTATTCTTGTTTTTGCACAAATGGCGCAGCTAACTTCAGGACCATATTGCACTATTTCTGTGTTGCACATACAGTATTTCAGTCTATGCAAACTATAATTACTCACTTATAACCCTGGAGTATATATTTTCCTGTTTATTTGTTTTATTTAATCAAACACATATTTTTACACTGGATTCCCACGTCAGATTTCGTTGTTGACAATGTTCATTCGTTGCTGACGATGACAATAAAATTCTATTCAAAATATACACTGCTTATGGGCCCAACTAAAACTCTAAAGATGATTCCCACCCCCCCCTTTATAGAATTTAATTCATTGTGTTCCATTAACGTCCAATTCGTTTAAACTGGAAGAACTCATGGTGAACGCTCATCCTTCAGTACCATTGACGGCACGAGATTTCCAATCCATTTTGGGTGGAAGGGGGGGAATAAAGAAATGTTCATTGGGAGTGGATGTTTATTCGCCCCTCCCTGTCAAAATTGATTGAATATCGAGCGCCATTAATGGCAGCCCATGAATTCAATGTGTGTCCTAAGCAGTGTTGTTAATCTTACTGAAAAAAAGTAATTAATTATAGTTACAAATTACTTCTCCCAAAAAGTAATTGCGTTACTAACTCAATTACCTGAATGTAAGAGTAATCAGTTACTTGGCAAAGTAATTGGTGATAATTACTTTTTTTTTCCCTCAAAAAAAAAACAAAAAAAACATTGGCCACACTATGGGAAGTTTTTTGTGGAGGTTTTTGGTACAATTGGCCCGAGCCCAATTCTTTACCCTAATTTACCCTTTACCCTGAATCAACTGTTAAAAGTTGTTAAAATTGCTCCCATTATTGCATTAGTTCCCTTCTCTCTACTTTCGACATATGAAAGTTTTAAAACTGTTTCATCATTTAAAGATAGATTCAAGTCAAGATTTTGCCGATTTAGAAGTATTTTAGATAAAAAGTTACTTAGGTTCGCGAGGAAGGTTCTCTACAACAGGGCCGTCCTAAAAAGCCTACTGCTTTAAGATGGCGGCTGTCATTTTGCATCTAGTTATATCTATATACAGTACATGTGATATCTACCATGTCTACCATATCTACCATAACATGCGGGCGTAGTTTGTCCAACTATCGGCTACAACATGTATTATTGGAGCTACCTAGCATCGCGTCTGCTCGGCGTCACAACTTTCTTGCCTCCTCCCCGCTCCTGCTTTTCGACCAATATAGTAACGCATAGTAACGCATGCCTTTCCGTCCTCAGTAACGGTAACGGCGTTGCCAAGATGAGATAAGTAATTATTTAGATTACCCACTACTGAAAAAAATAACGCCGTTATTAACAACACTGGTCCTAAGGGTTCATTAAAAACAATTGTGTATTAATGAATTATAAAACTATTACTTATAAACACTTCATTACACCATTAATCATTGAAAAGATCATTCCATTTCCATTATGTGTTATTTTTTTTCAGCTGGTGCGTTAAGTCCTCCCAGTGATTTTTTTTTTCCCCCCCAAATGCAACAAATACATGACTGCATTTGTTCAAAGTCTGCCACGCCATGTAATTTTTTACAAATATTGTATAATACCTGCATTGAGACTCGTGTCAAATTATGTAGTAGCTCACAACACAGTCAGACAACAGCCTTAGATAAATTATATTCTCTTTTCGTCCAAGTACGGTTCCATAATACATTCCAATACTTTCCACTTAGTTGAACCCATTTCAAACAGCAGTTTATTTTAACAGTCAGGTGTTCCATTCATGTTAAGAGTTTGAACACGAGTTATTTAAAGCTCCATTATTGTCTGTTTACTTTTCAAATTGTGTACACACTGACCATTTTTTCCTTAAACCTCTTCTGCCCCACCTTATACTCTATTTCCACTCTCTCCTTCCTTCACTTCTTCCTCTCTTATTGCTTATACTTTGTGCCTCCACCTTCTTTACAGGTTCATGTGTGCCCAACTGCCCAACCCGGTCCTGGAGAGCATCAGCATCATAGACACTCCCGGAATCCTGTCGGGAGAAAAGCAGAGGATCAGTCGAGGTTTGGCCAATTCGCACCACGCCCTACTCGCCAAGTCCCACAAATACAACATGCATTCAGAAAAACCAAACAGGAAGTTCAAATATGAAAATATAACAAAAATATGCGCTGTCTCTTAAACCAGTTTGTGTTTTTATTCAGTTTGTCAGCTTGTAAAACTGTTCCCTTATTGCTCTCCTCTATTCAGGCCCTCAGGGCTTAAAACCTAACTAAACGGGTCATGTAAATCTGCAAAATGCCGACATCATTTCCTGTCTCTACCATTCAGTTTTCTCATATCAAGACCGCACACTCCTTCCGCCCCGCTTTTCTTTCAACTCATCTTAATGACACCTTACTCAACATGCATAACTGACTTTATTCAGTCACTTCACAGGTGTGTGTTCTTAAGTAGCCTTCTCAATTCCCCCTCAAATCCCGTTACCCCAATTAAAGCTCTAAAACGGTCCGAAATGAAGTAAATAAGGCCCTTGACCGCTACATGAGGAAATGTGGTTCATCCGTTTTTATTCACTATTCACACGCTGCACTCTCACTTCAAAAATGCAACATGCACAGTTTTCATGTGACTTAAGATGACTCGCAAAAACATCTTCCTTTTTCTGCACGATACAAGAGGAAGTGTACTTATAACGATAGATGACTATTGTGATCCAAGAGAAGGAAGTGGAGTAAATTGGGACATTTTAAGTTTCCTCAAGATGGTCTGCATCATGCGTGCATTTCTCAGTGTGCTGATATGCAATCTGCTTTTTATTGAGTCCAGTATTCCCATAAGACGTAGCACAGGGAAAAAAAACAGCTGGAATGAATCGAGGGTTTCAGCCAGGAGACATTTAAAATGTTCAAATAGAATCAACAAAAAATAGACTATATTACCACGCGAAGTGTAAATTTACATAGTAGATCAAGGTTTTTGTGATAATGATTGACGTGACTTTGCCGCTAACAAGAGAAATACCTTTTATTCCTCGCCCCTGCCCTGCACCATTTAGATTGCGTGTACTGTACACTAATACACGCGTGCAACAGTTTGTCCTGTTTGTGTATAAACACTGATATAATAGTGTACGCTACTGTATCATATACAAACAAGAGCGTATAGACTTTAAACATTCATTGCAGATATTAGGCTCCAGACTACAGGACGCGCATTCCACCACTTTCCCCTCCCATCGTTGTAGACGTTTCCTTTTAATAAGTTTTTGCACAAATTTATAATTACAATATATCTGAATTTCTAAACTGAAGCTGAAATAAACTAATAAATAACAAAAATTGAATTAAAATACTTGAATAGTTGAAATATAAAGGTAACTGAGTGACATCACTTGAAATTGTTTGATTTGAAACTGCAATGAAATCTGAATAATTTGAAATTTTTAATTCACCTTTACGATAAATTCGACTCCCTTTAATTTTCACATTCAGGTCTCATGATATAAAATCAGTTTGAAAACTACAAATTCAAATTGTAAAATTCAGATTCAAATTTTTGTGACATATACTGTCCAGGCCAAAAGTTTGGACACACCTTTTTATTCGTGCTTTTTTTTTTTTTTTTCATGAATATTTACATTGTAAATCCTCACTGAAGGTAACAAAACTATGAATGAACATGTGTGGAATTATGTACAGTGGGGCAAATAAGTATTTAGTCAACCACCAATGGTGCAAGTTCTCCCACTTGAAAATATTAGAGAGGCCTGTAATTGTCAACATGGGTAAACCTCAACAATGAGAGACAGAATGTGGAAAAAAAAAAAAAACAGAAAATCACATTGTTTGATTTTTAAATAATTTATTTCCAAATTTGAGTGGAAAATAAGTATTTGGTCACCTACAAACAAGCAAGATTTCTGGCTGTCAAAGAGGTCTTAACTTCTTCTAACGAGGCTCCACTTGTTACCTGTATTAATTGCACCTGTTTTAACTCGTTATCGGTATAAAAGACACCTGTCCACAACTCAGTCAGTCACACTCCAAACTCCACTATGGCCAAGACCAAAGAGCTGTTGAAGGACACCAGAGACAAAATTGTAGACCTGCACCAGGCTGGGAAGACTGAATCTGCAATAGGTAAAACGCTCGGCATAAAGAAATCAACCGTGGGAGCAATTATTAGAAAATGGAAGACATACAAGACCACTGATAATCTCCCTCGATCCGGGGCTCCATGCAGAATCTCACCCCGTGGCGTTAAAATGATAACAAGAACGGTGAGCAAAAATCCCAGAACCACACAGGGGGGACCTAGTGAATGACCTACAAAGAGCTGGGCCCACAGTAACAAAGGCTACTATCAGTAACACAATGCGCCGCCAGGGACTCAAATCCTGCCCTGCCAGACGTGTCCCCCTGCTGAAGCCAGTACACGTCCAGGCCCGTCTGCGGTTCGCTAGAGAGCATTTGAATGCTCCAGAAGATGACTGAGAGAATGTGTTATGGTCAGATGAAACCAAAATAGAACTTTATGGTAGAAACACAGGTTCTCGTGTTTGGAGGTGAAAGAATACTGAATTGCATCCAAAGAACACCATACCCACTGTGAAGCATGGGGGTGGAAACATCATGCTTTGGGGCTGGTTTTCTGCAAAGGGACCAGGACGACTGATCTATGTAAAGGAAAGAATGAATGGGGCCATGTATCAAGAGATTTTGAGTGGAAAATCTCCTTCCATCAGCAAGGGCTTTGAAGGTGAGACGTGGCTGGGTCTTTCAGCATGACAATGATCCCAAACACACAGCCAGGGCAACAAAGGAGTTGCTTTGTAAGAAGCATTTCAAGGTCTTGGAGTGGCCTAGCCAGTCTCCAGATCTCAACCCCATAGAAAATCTGTGGAGGGAGTTGAAAGTCCGTGTTGCCCAATGACAGCCCCAAAACATCACTGCTCTAGAGGAGATCTGCATGGAGGAATGGGCCAAAATACCAGCAACAGTGTGTTAAAAGCTTGTGAAGACTTATAGAAAACGTTTTGGCCTCCGTTATTGCCAACAAAGGGTACATAACAAAGTATTGAGATGAACTTTTGGTATTGACCAAATACTTATTTTCCGCAATGTTTTTCAAATAAATTCTTTAAATGTCAAACAGTGTGCTTTTCTGTTTTTTCTCTCCACATTCTGTCCCTCATGGTTGAGGTTTACCCATGTTGACAATTACAGGCCTCTCTAATATTTTCAAGTGGGATAACTTGCACACTTAGTGGTTGACTAAATACTTATTTGCCCCACTGTACTTAGCCAAAAAAAGAGGCTAAGACATGGAAAGAAATTTCTGAGCGAATAGGCTGTTCCCTGAGTGCTGTATCAAGGCACCTCAGTGGGAAGTCTGTGGGAAGGAAAAAGTGTGGCAGAAAACGCTGCACAACCAGAAGAGATGACCGCACCCTGAGAAAGATTGTGGAGAAGGGCCAATTCCAGACCTTGGGGGACCTGCAGAAACAGTGGACTGAGTCTGGTATAGAAACATCCAGAGTCACCGTGCACAGGCATGTGCTGGAAATGGGGTGCCGCATTCCCCAGGTCAAGCCACTTTTGAACCTGAAACAGCGGCAGAAGCGCCTGACCTAGGCTACAGAGAAGCAGCAAAGTACTTTTTTTCAGATGAAAGCAAATTTTGCTTGTCATTTGGAAATCAAGGTGCCAGAGTGTGGAGGAAGACTGGGGAGAAGGAAATGCCAAAATGCCTGAAGTCCAGTGTCAAGTACCCACAGTCAGTGATGTTCTGGGCTCTGGGGTGCCATGTCAGCTGCTGGTATTGGTCTACTGTGTTTTATGAAGGGCAGGGTCAATGCAGCTAGCTATCAGGAGATTTTGGAGCACTTTGTGCTTCCATCTGCTGAAAAGCTTTATGGAGATGAAGATTTCATTTTTCAGCACGGCCTGGCACCTGCTCACAGTGCCAAAACCACTGGTAAATGGTTTACTGACCATGGCATTACTGTGCTCAATTGGCCTGCCAACTCTCCTGACCTGAACTCCATAGAGAATCTGTGGGATATTATGTAGAGGAAGTTGAGAGACACCAGACCAAACACTGTGGATGAGCTTAAGGCCGCTATCGAAGCATCCTGGGCCTCCATAACACCTCAGCAGTGCCACAGGCTGATTGCCTCCATGCCACGCCGCATTGAAGCAGTCATTTCTGCAAAAGGATTCCCGGCCAAGTATTGAGTGCATAGCTGATATAATTAATTGAAGGTTGACATTTTTTGTATTAAAAAACACTTTTTTTTTTTTTTGTATTGGTCGAATGAAATATGCTAATTTTTGAGAAGGACTAGTATATTGTCCTGTCAAAGTGACAGCTCTCTTGTACTCGAAAGACTTGAGACAGAATACTTTAAGTCCAACCAGACATCCGGTCATGACTCATTGAAAGAAGTAAAAATATGTTATAGCACAAAATTAGTTGTGTAACATTGGGCTTGTGTAACACTTTTTGTGTGTGGTCAACGAATGCGGTTTGATGAATCATATTGTGATGAAAGCAGTAATTGTGATTTCGTTTAATATTGAATGTCAAATTGATTTCAAATCTTGACTCATTCAGGAAAGAGTGGAACAACTAAACTGTTTCCAAAGTTCACCAAACCTTCCAATCAGTCTTAAAAAAAACTTTTTTTGTTTATTTTACTTAAAGTATGTAAAACAGTAGAGTGGATCCTATAGCAGGTTTTGTGAATTAGGCCAACTGAAACATTTTTTGATTAATTAATTAAAGCAGTGCCAACTATGTACTAATCTAATATGTCATTTAAAACTTTTCCTGTTTCCATTGGTAGCTACCTTGACTTAGAAGTCACCCAACTTCTAAAACTGGGGCTATGACTGCTGGATAGTAGTAGTGAACTCAAATCAGTCAGGAACAAGCAGCAGTTTGGCACAAAGTAAAACATTCTTCAAAAAAGAAGCTTTTAGCTGTTTGTTGCCACTCCCAGTCAAAGTTTACTGACAAACTAAAGATAAAACAAAGAGAATTACACGTTGCGTATTTAAAACAACATCAATTTGAATGTCTTCCAGCCAAATTCTAACACAGAATGTCATATGACACTGATGGCAACTGGAATGTTTCCAGCATGTCTCAATATGACAACTTTGCAGCGGTGAGATTGACAGATGGCCTTAATGTTCTGGAATTTGTTTTACGACACCCCCTTCATTGTCAGTTTCCACGTTCTCTCCCTATATGGAGTGCTGGGATGTGTCATGCGTGCATCCCTGCGTGTTGTCATCGCATGTCGGAGGAGCAACAGTTGTCCATGGAGTCTATGTGTGAGCCTCATGCTTGTGCAGCTGTCTCTTAGGCCTGTTTTTCCTAACACGTGTTGAAAAAATAGAGAGTGGTGAGAATGAGAAAAATGTCCTTTGCCGTTTCCCAAGAGGAAATTCAAATATGTCTAATTCCCTTCTCTCCCAATACACATGCCAGGAACACTCTTGAAAATGGGAGTTAACTTTCACTTGCCCTCATTGTCGCTCCCTCTTTTACTTTTTAATCGCCCTCTCTTATTTAATTCTCCCTCCCTCTGCCTGTCCTGTGCCACTCACTCTTCCGCCTTTTTGTGCACGTGCTCCAAAGCAGACAAAGGGAAGGAAGGAATGCATGTGCAGCAGATATGTGGTGCTGATTGCAGATTGCGCCGCAACGAGTTGAACTTGTGAAGCGATCCAATGACTCGCACTAATCAAATCCATTCTGTTATCCCTCCCGCCCTCTGCTCATGGAGAAAATTCGTGATTCAGGGGAACTACTGAGGTCGTACATAATCCATTCTGGAATGCTGCTCAAGCTCTTCAATCATTTGTATTTTAGGTCAAACATGAAATGATTGAAATACAAAAAATATCTTTTTACACTCAAACTACAGTGATTATTAAACTGAATATAGAGTCAATATGTTTTAAATAGGGGTGTAACGATACATTGATTTGAATTGATACATCGCCTGTTTAAGCAATGACCGTATGAAATCAATCAAAACACAAGTTGATTTATACAATTTTTTTGGGATATGCAGTCTTCTTAAGAGATCGATACATTAACTATTTAAGCAAAGATCCAATCAAATCGATCAAAATACAAAAAGTAGATTTACATCGTCATTTCTTTTTTTTTTTTTTTTTTTTCTTAAGAGCTACAGTTTTGGTAAAAAGAATGGTGTTCATACAAATGTTTCATTTTAAACTAAATTGTCAACATAAAAACTACTTTGTATATTTTTGGCTTTCGGTTGAATTTACCTACTAGTCTTAAATGTGGGCATGTGATATCATATTGAACCAATCACATGCCCTAATCATTGCAGACTTTGTAATAATTGGAAAATATTGCTTTTTATTGAATTGTAATGTACTGTATTATCCAACGAATCAATATTGTAACATCATGATTGTTGAGTTGCAGCTTTGATTTTTTTTTTTTTTTTTTTTCATTCTTTAGTGCCAAGCAACTGTTAAAATAAGTAATATTAAGTGCTTGGAATTATTTTTCTTTGCATTTCAAATATATGGTTACCTACCATTAACCCGCTGTCAAACTGCCAACATCATAAAACTTTTACAAATGAACTTTGTTTAAGTAACAATTTATAATTCCTGTCATACAAATATAAAGGCAAATTCACCACTGTATACTAGAACAAATTCAAATGAAATAAAACGGACCACCTCGCTCCCTAAACGTCTAATCGGACCAGAGACATACTGTAAGTGTTTGCAGCCTAGTTACCTCCTAGATTGACTACTGCAACTCACTGCTCTTTGGTCTCCCTTATAAATACCTCCAGAAACTGCAGCTCCACCAAAACTCCGCAGTACGCCGAATCACAGGAACCCAAACCACATACCACATCCTCCGTCAACTTCATTGGCTGCCTGTTAAATAAAGAGTTAATTACCAAATATTCATCACTTTCAAAATGATTCACGGCCTGGCCACACCATGCATATCTGACCTCATTCGCATTAACACTCCTCCCCACCCTCTTCTACTCTTCACCTCTTTGTCCCCCGTATCCATCTTAGCCATTCTGCCCCTCGACTCTAAAACGCTCTACCATCTGATCTTTGTAATCCAACTTCTTTCCCACTTTTCAAATCCAGACTCAAAACATATCTGTTTAAACTATCATATCCATCCTGATCCTTTGTTGTTTTGTGTTATGATTTTTTTACTGCTATTTTGATTTACGCCCACCTTTTAATCGTTTTTATTTACTTCATTTTTATCTGTTGTATACTTAGTTGTAAAGAGAAAAGCGCTTTGAAATAAAATGTATTATTTTATTATAACCACACCAAAAGAGCACGCATGTACGCTACTGGCTAACTCGGAACCTAGAGGCAACAAGAAGTCCACAATGAATTATTCAAATTGCCTGCCATTGACAACAATATATGTCCAATTCATGACAACTGAGAGGAATGGCTTTGAATACTCTTCTTGCAATACCATTGACGGTGTTGGTAAGGATTTATAAAACAGTATTGCAACTTCATGAACAATGTGCTTTCGCAATACATGAGTGTCTTGATAGAATGTTTATGAATTTGAAGCTAGTTTTTCTTGTGTCTTCTTCCTTTGTGAGTTGCGACAACTGGGCCTCTCACCTTTCAAGGAAAAAAAAAAAAAAAAACCTGTCACTTGCCGGTTGCGCACACACCCACAGCCACTGTTGCTCCAACGTCATCTGGTGCTGCATTCAACGCAGTTAGATAGTGGAGAGTTACACTTGTAAAGGTCAAATAAACCCTTGCGTGCACCCACAATTCATTAATGTCGATTAGGGTGGCAAGCCTGTCAAGTGGCATTTTCCACTCTATGCTACTCCACTAAAGCCATCCCTATAATACACTGACCAAATTTCATTCTGCTATGTCCTCGAATAACAGAGGAGTAGACATTTTACTTTTGTGTCCTCACCAAGAAGAAGAACAACAACAAAGCAAGTGAGATCTAGAGCCCTCCCTCCGGGCACTCAGCCAAAAAGTAAAACAACTTGTATTATGAAGCTACCTAAAAGATGCATAACAAATAATGTAGCAGAAAATTATATGAGGAGCGTCTCGCTTTATTTTTGAAGATTAAATTGGAAAAAGAGTTCAAATCCTTGCTCCAAACTGGATTTCCAATGTACATGTATAAATACATACTCGGATGTATGGGCCTGAGAAATGCTTTAAATTTTCTTTGGGAAGAACATTTGAACTCAAGTTTTGAGGTAATGAAACTTCTGAATTTCAAAACCCATGAGCAAAACACAAAATCAAGGTTATGTTATTTCCCTCTAACATGTGGATGTGAAAACACATGCTGGCTTACTATTTTGTGTATGTGAACAAAGTGTCTTTCTGTGTCTCACATACACATGCACTGCAAGGCATGCAAAATAAATGCGTGTGTGACCTCCTATGGTTGGTGCCCGCAGGGTACGACTTTGCCGCCGTGTTGGAGTGGTTCGCGGAGCGCGTGGACCGAATCATCCTCTTGTTTGACGCCCACAAGCTCGACATCTCTGATGAGTTCTCCGAGGTCATCCGCGCGCTCAAGAACCACGAGGATAAAATGCGCGTGGTCCTGAACAAAGCCGACCAGATCAGCACCCAGCAGCTGATGAGGGTTTACGGGGCGCTGATGTGGTCCCTTGGAAAAATCATCAACACACCAGAGGTACACGTATCCATTTTTGCACTTAATATGAGTCGTTTGTGGTTTTCTTTTTTCTGTTTTCTCTGCTGGTCATGCATCAAAAACTAGGCACTCAATTCAGAATTCAACATGTGAAGAAGCACAAAGGGATGCACAGATTCTCATACATTCTTACTTTTGTTTGAACTAGAAAGAAAAATAAAATGATAGAAACAAGGTGATATCATTCTACCAGTCTGGCGTTCTCAAGAATCGGTCCTCTTTTTTTGGGCAAGTACAGTGGTACCTCTACTTCTGAAATTAATTTGTTCTGGAAATAGTTTCGTAACTTGAAAATTCTGTAAGTAGTGAGACGGTTTACATGTAAATGTGCTAATCCGTTCAAAGTCCCCCAAAATTTGGACATAAATCGTTTATAATGCATAAAAATGCATCAAAACATGGAACAAATACATGTTACAATTTAATTTTTGCACAATAAACATAAAATATTTGTGCATAATGTAAAAAACTAAGACTAGCGTAAGGAAAAAACGTTAATACCCAATGAAAAGCTGTCAGAATACGAGGGGTGCATGAAGAGGATGCTGGGATACACACATACACATAGAGTATGGGTCTCTCATAGCCAATTGGATGCCAGGAATGCAAGGCAACAGCCAATGGCAGGGCAGCTATCAGTATGCTATGTTCAGTAAACTCTTGGAGCTCCGAGTGCCAGCCATACTATATTTTTGCCTTTTGTATCCTGAAATTTCTTAACACGAGGCAATATTTTCCCATTGAGGATTGTATTAACTTGAAAATTCTGTATGTAGAGACGTTTGTAAGTAGAGGTACCACTGTACTCTAACACGAATACTTAAATTCAGACTGAATTGGGTCCATTGAGTATGAATGTGAAATTTTAGTTTCAAAATGAAGTCCTACTGGGTTTTTTGGCTTCTTTTGTTTGTTTGTTTGTTTGTTTGTTTTTGAATGGTTATCATACAACACTTATTCCAAAAGAATACGAAGTGTGTAATGAACACAAGTAACGACATTTAAAAGACTCCCAGTGTCACCACACGTGGCGTCACACTGTATTTTTAGGTCAACTCTTCTGCTTTCGTTATTCATAGGTGTTTAATTGTGCAAGATGGTTTTTGCATGTGACTAATATATATACAGGGTGTCCCAAAATGTTAATACTCTTTAGCATTTGGTAACCAAATTGTCTATGGATTTATTTGTAGATTAAACCCATTGAATCAATGATGGCGACTAGACTAGAATAAACTACAGTAAAGAAAGAAAATTTGTTTTCAAATGTATGAAAATGCAGTTCAAGTGTGAGCATGTCATGTTCCCAGCTGCAAAATGGTGTATACATCTTTTTTGGGAAACCCTGTATGTGTATGTATGTATGTGCATACTGTATATATATTAGTATATTTGTGTGTGCGTGTGTGTGTGTGTGTGTATATATGTGTGTATAAATATATATATAGAGCGGAAAACACTCTGGTGACTTGAAGTTGCGCTCTGAGACCCCCAATTTGGCCAAATTTCACAATTTTCCTATATGCATGTGTGATACATCATTGGAAAGCTTAAAATTTCAATTTTCTGGAGGACGAACATTTTTGAACAGCCCATTAAAAAATAAATAAATGAATAAATTAAACGGCAAAACCCTAACTGGAGGTGAGAGCATGAGCGCATAATTAAAGACGCCATGATTTTAACGAGATATTATCGTGTACTTACTCTTTTCAATTCCAAAAACTCCATGTAGCATGTATCACCGAGTGTCAAGAGACATCTGTGAATGGCCACAGCTGGATTTTGGGGGGATTTTATGGGTGAAACATGGTCATATAACAGAACAGAAATCGCAGACATCAAGGAGTGGTTGAGATTGTCTTTTTCATTATTTACCCTTTTTAAAAGTTTTTTTTTCAATATTTCTTTGTTTGTATCGATTAGTTATCTAAAATATTGGGGGAAATGCAACAGTAACAAAAAAAAAAAAAAAATACAATTAAGCGATAGTTATGAGGTAGATATTCATGACTTATTTACAGTTTTTTTTTTCATTGTGACGTAATTTGTTTAAAAGTTTAAAATATGTGAGTGACAATTTTTTTTTTTTTTTTTTTTTAACTAAATATTAGACTTCAATTAATGATTCTAAGCCAAAAATGACAGACATTACGAATAATAAATATATTACTTACCTTCTTTTATGGCTGGGTTGAAACAAAAGCGGTTGTGCGATGTCTGTAAACGGGGGTCCCCAGGGTAAACCGGACAAATTAGAAATAGTTTGAGGGCTTAATGCACCATGAAACTGCAATGGGAGCATATAGACATATTGTTCTATAAAACACAACAGTATGTTTGGCTTAAAATACAGCAGTTTATTTTAAAGAGGGTTGCAAGAGCAGAAACTGCTTTTTCAGCCTTGTCTGTGTTTTCCGCCATGTATATGTGTATGTATATGTATATATATATATATATATATATATATATATATGTGTATATTATACTGAAATACTTTGAGCCGCTGGTTTGAAAATTGGTTGGTTAATTAAATATCACTCCTTCAACATTTGATTTGATACAGTAAGTTATTGCTGGCTATACAAAAAAAGGAACGAGTGCTTATAATTACCTCTACAATAGCTACAGAAATATAACCAAGTTGCTGTATTTTAATTGGCGTTCTAAAGTATTTTAATAAATGGATTCTGTTCATTTAATTTACTTGATTTCAAAAGAAATTTTAAATTATATACTTCACTAGTGCCAGTAATGGTGAGTAGGACTGTAATAACACTGACATTCAGTAAATTTACTCCCAGCCGTACTTATTTATTCATTCCCTTTACATTCCTTTTTATTTACATACTGTACTAGTACATCTATGCAACATACAATATATTTATACAATTCTTCTTGGCATAACTCCTAACTCTTAAAGTTTGCCAGCAAATATTTTGAGATTGTGTGTATTGTTTTAAAGTTGAGATCTCAAATGGTAATTCTTGAAAAATTTTTTTTTAATGTTTTCTGGTAGTTTGCCGTTTCTGACATTCATTGGACCGTTTGCTAGCATACAATATCTGTAAAGTTGAATAGATTCTAGACTGAAAAAGTGTTCATCAGCTGTACTATTTGATGAATGATCCTTACTCTTTCTGTGCATAGGGTGATCAATGACTAACGTTATTAACATGTCAGATGGAAGGTCAACCAGATTGTGTCTGATTGCTTTCCACTGTGGCTCCGTTCATGGTCATTGGAATGTCGCTCATATAGTTTTAAAGACTGACAAAAACCTCATTTTTGTGAATACACGGTAGTTTAATCATGGCTGTTTTTTTATGCCAAAAGTGAAACAGGGTTTGAAAACGAGAGTGTGTGTGCTACATCAGATCATGTGATTTTCTTTTTTTTTTCTCGCCACTGAGCTAATGTTTGATCTCGGGCTGAAAGTCATAAACCAATCCCAGAGAAACCAAAGGCTCATGTGGACAATTATTCACTGACTTTGCAGTCTGTAAGAATGCAAAATGAAGGACATGAAGTGTCTCACTGTCTGCATTCTGTCTTTACCTTTTACATAACTGTTTACATTTCACAAATGCACTTTGGTATCTGTTTATTCTTTCAACCCACATTGCTATGTCAGCACCGCCATTGATGCGGGTGAAGCCTGCTCATGTCTTGACGCGTTCCCCCTTCTTCCCAGGTGGTACGTGTGTACATCGGGTCGTTTTGGGCTCAACCCCTGCTGGTGCCAGACAACAGGAAGTTGTTTGAGGCCGAGGAGCAGGACCTCTTCGCGGACATTCAGTCCTTGCCCCGCAACGCCGCTTTACGAAAACTCAATGACCTCATCAAGCGAGCACGTCTAGCAAAGGTTGATCCTTTTTAATTGTTGTAGTAGATTACTTTACAACCCCTAGCAAAAAGTATGGAATCACCAGTCTCAGACGAGCACTCACTCAGACAATTTATCTTGTAGAACAAACTCGGATAAAAAGCTTGAAAAAAAGAATGAATTTATTCAAAAGTGCAACTCTTTAACATTCAGAAACACTAAAAGAAAGAAAAAACATTGTGGTGGTCAGTAAATGTTACTTTTATAGAGCAAGTGCAGGGAAATATATATGGAATCACTCCATTCTGAGGAAAAAAATATGGAATCATGAGAAAAAAACAAATAAATAACAATTTAAAACACATCTCTAGTATTTTGTAGCACCACATCTGGCTTTTAGGACCGCTTGCAGTCTCTGAGGCATGGACTTGATGAGTATTCTTCATCAATTTGGTGCCAACTCTCTTTGATTGCAGTTGGCAGATCATCCTTGCAGGTCGGAGCCTTGCTGTGGACCATTTTTTTCCATTTCCACCATAGGTTTTCAATAGGGTTGAGATCTGGGCTATTTGCAGGCCATGACATTGATTGGATGAGTCTTTCTCCAAGTAACGCTTTAACAGTTTTAGCTCTGTGGCATGATGCATTGTCATCTTGGAAAATGACATATTTTCAATTGAAGGGATAAGAAAGCTGTCTAAAATTTCAATGTAAACATGTGCATTTATTGAAGATTTAATCACAGCAATCTCCCCAGTGCCTTTACATGACATGCAACCCTATATCATCAAGGACTGATGGAATTTTAACGTTTTCTTCATGCAATCATCTTTGTAAATCTCACCGGAACGGCACCAAACAAAAATTCCAGCATCATCACCTTGTCCAATGCAGATTCTTGACTCTTCCATACTTTTTGCTAGGGGTTGTAGAGTTGTACCTAAATGTTATGTCCATTGTGTGTTACTTTTTTTTTTTTACCACACTGGCGCATGGATGACCTTTGAATCATATTTTAGGTGCACGCATACATTATCTGCTCGCTGAAAAAGGAGATGCCCAGCGTGTTTGGAAAGGACTCGAAAAAGAAAGAACTGATTGCCAACTTAGGGGAGATTTACTTGAAGGTGGAAAAGGAGCACCAGATTTCACCTGGAGACTTCCCCAACCTTGCTAAGATGCAGGTAAGGACAAGATTGGTAGTAGAGGTTGACCGATATGTTTTTTTCAGGACCGGTACCGTTTGTTAGTAGTTAGAGGGGCCGATAACGGATTTTTGGAGCTGATATTCATTTGCAGTAAAAGTGTTTAAAAAAAAAAAAAAAATTGGCAAAATATTTTTTTTAATAATGCAAAAAGCATGTTTATTGAGTCACACAAATAGAAAATAATATCTCCAGAAGTGCCTGAATTTCCTAGACTCAAAAACATCTCTTATAAAGTTCAATAAAAGGTTAAATAAATAGCTTTCTCAAATTTTTCTACATAAAAGAAAGCCTCGATGACCTTGTGTTAGTATCCTTGAGCAAGATACTAAACCCCACATTGCTCCTGGTGCTGCTTCACCAGTAGGTAGATGAGGATATAGTGTGAAGCGCTTTGAAGGCCTTAAAAAGGTATAAGTGTATCTCCATTTACCATTAAACCAATCAGAGGACAGGGTGAATACTAGTGCAGGAGACAACCGGAAAAAGAGGCGCGGCTGCATCTGAGCCGAAATAACAGTTTTAAATGTATTTTTTGCATATCGGCCGGTCGGAATAAAAAAAGGCCAATACCGATATACGTCAAGTTTTCAAATATCGGCGCCGATAATCGGTCTATCTCAAATTGGTAGGCTGCCGTCCAGATCAATTTGAGCAGAGGTTTAGAATAAGTGCCCCCCAAGGACAACATTGACTCATAGGCTTTGATTTTGATTTGGAGAGGCTGGCAGTGATCAATGGCTGCCAGCCCCCGCCCAGTTTAAACGCATTGGACTTTGAGCACAATTGCACTAAAACTTGAGCATTCATTGCCAGTCGTCTCAGTTCAAATCAATTTGACGTCTAATTTCATCAATGGCAGGCAATGAGTTAAAATATGTCAATGTGACCTTTAACTATTTATAGGGCAAGTGGGTGATTCTGCATGCATGAAAGCCATGCATTATGGTAATGAAGGACATTTACCAACACTTGATTAAAATAGCAGAATAATATGATGACTCAGTATTTTTTTTATCAACAGTTTGAGCTCCTTAATATTTTATTTACAGTAAAGTAATTGATTAATGTCTAAAAACATGTAGTATTCGCGTTATGGTGATGATCACCTATGGTGGGGAAGTAGGCATGTGTAAACATAGCATAACAACTCTTAACAATATCAAAAAAAAGCCAAATAATCTTAACTTGTAGCCATGTTTTTTTGCCTTGTTTGTGGTGCATTTCGGGTCAGAATAACTTTGTTTAAAAAATAAAATAAAATAAAAATAAAAACATTGTGATTATGACAATACCATGAACTCAGTGCAACAATAATGAAAGCTGCATGCTTGGACACTAGATTTTCCTTAAATATTTTTTATACAAAATAAGAAATCAATATGGCTTTGGTTTATCATAATCTTCTAAATTATATAATAAATTTACATATATATTTATATATACACAGTATATACAGTGGGGCAAATAAGAATTTAGTCAACCACCAATTGTGCAAGTTCTACTTGAAAAGATTAGAGAGGCCTGTAATTGTCAACATGGGTAAACCTCAACCATGAGAGACAGAATGTGGGGAAAAAAAACAGAAAATCACATTGTTTGATTTTTAAAGAATTTATTTCCAAATTTGAGTGGAAAATAAGTATTTGGTCACCTACAAACAAGCAAGATTTCTGGCTGTCAAAGAGGTCTTACTTCTTCTAACGAGGCTCCACTCGTTACCTGTATTAATGGCACCTGTTTTAACTTATTATCGGTATAAAAGACACCTGTCCACAACTCAGTCAGTCACACTCCAAACTCCTCTATGGCCAAGACCAAAGAGCTGTCGAAGGACACTAGAGACAAAATTGTAGACCTGCACCAGGCTGGGAAGACTGAATCTGCAATAGGTAAAACGCTTGGTGTAAAGAAATCAACTGTGGGAGCAATTATTAGAAAATGGAAGACATACAAGACCACTGATAATCTCCCTCGATCTGGGGCTCCATGCAAGATCTCACCCCGTGGTGTCAAAATGATAACAAGAACGGTGAGCAAAAATCCCAGAACCACACGGGGGGACCTAGTGAATGACCTACAGAGAGCTGGGACCACAGTAACAAAGGCTACTATCAGTAACACAATGCGCCGCCAGGGACTCAAATCCTGCACTGCCAGGCGTGTCCCCCTGCTGAAGAAAGTACACGTCCAGGCCCGTCTGCGGTTCGCTAGAGAGAATTTGGATGATCCAGAAGAGGACTGGGAGAATGTGTTATGGTCAGATGAAACCAAAATAGAAGTTATTGGTAGAAACACAGGTTCTCGTGTTTGGAGGAAAAAGAATACTGAAGGGCACCATACCCACTGTGAAGCATGGGGGTGGAAACATCATGCTTTGGTGCTGTTTTTCTGCAAAGACACCAGGACAACTGATCTGTGTAAAGTATAGAACGAATGGGGCCATGTATCGAGAGATTTTGAGTGGAAATCTGCTTCCATCAGCAAGGGCATTGAAGGCCTTCCATCAGCAAGGGCATTGAAGATGAGACGTGGCTGGGTCTTTCAGCATGACAATGATCCCAAACACACAGCCAAGGCAACAAAGGAGTGGCTTCGTAAGAAGCATTTCAAGGTCCAGGAGTGGCCTAGCCAGTCTCCAGATCTCAACCCCATAGAAAATCCCCGTGTTGGTCCGTGTTGCCCAACGACAGCCCCAAAACATCACTGCTCTAGAGGACATCTGCATGGAGGAATGGGCCAAAATACCAGCAACAGTGTGTGAAAAGCTTGTGAAGAGTTACAGAAAACGTATAGCCTCCGTTATTGCCAACAAAGGGTACATAACAAAGTATTGAGATGATCTTTTGGTATTGACCAAATACTTATTTTCCACCATGATTTGCAAATAAATTCTTTAAAAATCAAACAATGTGATTTTCTGTTTTTTTTCCCCCCACATTTGGTCTCTCACGGTTGAGGTTTACCCATGTTGACAATTACAGGCCTGTCTAATATTTTCAAGTAGGAGAACTTGCACAATTAGTGGTTGCCTAAATACTTATTTGCCCCACTGTATCGATAACCTATTAGGATACAAAGTATCACGATATACCACCCAGGGGTCGCGTTAACCGAATATTTTCTGTCGTTGACTGGTTTTTAAAAACGGTGACGGAAAAAATTGAAGTCCATCTGTCATTTTGACAGGTTGCAATTCACACCCCAGACCACAGGGTGGCGAGTGAGCATATTAATTAGCTATTGTCTCTCTTAATGCATGACGTCGTTGGCCTTACTCGGAAAAATGTCAAGGCAACTGAGCGTTTGCCTGGCACGGCCAGACTGTTCTCCCTGTATTTTTCAAACACTGAGAGAAAAGTCTGGGACACAGCCTCTCGAGTAGGTACAAAATCAATCGACAAATCAGATTTGTTTATTTGCGTGACGTGTTCTTCATGAGCAACGTCACTCTTGCGCACCGAAAGTGGTCTCTACAAGAACACGGATGGCGAACGGGAGAGCCGAGAATATGTTCCAATCCGCGGTAAATTCAGTTTTAAATGAGCTAAAACACATCAACACGAGTCATTGACAACAGTCTGTCACGCGCTAGCCATGTTGAATAAACTCTGCTCTCCTCGTATGTTTACTTCCGCGCGCAAGTCCCACGTCCTGCCCTCGTCGCTTTGCTAACGGCGCGTCTGCTCGTCGCTGATTGGTGCACTCCGCTGTCTGTTTGCCTCTTGTTAAGCTTGTTCGGACAGAATATTAATTAAAAATGAATGAAAACTAAATACTATTGAATATGTCATTATTATCATTTTAAAAATGTAAGTGACGGGTAAAAATAGATTATGACCGAATTTTTATGACACTGTCAGTCAAAATGACAGACAACGAAAAAGTCTAGCGCGACCTCTGATACCACCATTTCAATATTTTGCCTCACCCCTAGCCGTTATACTCTAACGCCATTATTAACAGCACAACATATGACCACATGTATTGTCGTGTTTAACAAATGAAAGTTGAAGGATTTCAAGTTGGGTCTTGCACTCTTTGATTTTTGAGTGTGGACACCCCTGCTCCAGAAAAGGAGCCACCGAAGGTACTCGTACCACACCTTGAGAACCGCTGTATTAGACTAAGCCAATGTATACGCTTCACCTTTCTTTCTCGACTTGCCCTCCAGGATGTGGCCGAGATTTATTTTTCCTGGTTTGCCAGGATATCCTGCTCGTACTTTGCCACTGTCATAGTTGCCACTAGGCAACCAATCTATTTACATCACCAATTCCTGTTTTCCGTCCTCAGGAGATGCTCAACGCTCAGGACTTCTCCAAGTTCGCCGCGATGAAGCCCAAGTTGCTGGAGGCGGTGGAGGACATGCTGGCCAACGACATCGCCCGCCTAATGGCCCTGGTGCGACAGGAGGAGGCGGCGCTGCCCAGCAACTCGGTCAAGGGCGGTGCCTTCGAGGGCACCATGAGCGGCCCCTTCGGCCACGGTTACGGCGAGGGGGCCGGCGAGGGCATCGACGACCTGGAGTGGGTGGTGAACCGCGATAAGCCCACGTACGACGAGATCTTTTACACGCTCTCGCCCATCAACGGCAAGGTGTCCGGCGCCTCCGCCAAGAAGGAGATGCTTAAGTCCAAACTCCCCAACACGGTCCTGGGAAAGATCTGGAAGCTGGCCGACGTGGACAGAGACGGCCTCCTCGACAACGAAGAGTTCGCTCTGGCCAACCACCTGATCAAAGTCAAGCTGGAGGGCCACGAGCTTCCCGCCACGCTGCCCAGTCACCTGGTGCCCCCTTCCAAGCGCGACACCACGCTGCAAGGGTAGAGCGTCAATTCCTGTTTGGGACTCTCCGCACACCAGAGAGAGACTGAGGGCTTGTTTTGGGGAGAAGTTATTTTCTTGTGGATGAGGGGATAAATATTGTGTTATAAATGCAGCTTTGGGAGAAAAAAAATTGAGAGACTGACTACACGTGAGCTTTTGGTATTTTCACCAATTTTGCTTTTCTCCGAATAAAAGCGCTCAATCAGTGGTTCTCAAGCTTTTTACACCATGTACCACATCAAAAAATACTCCGCTCTCCATAATGACACCTTATACGGTCCAGTGCTATTCATCAAAAACAGCAGATGTTTCAGTCTTATAAAGTATATTTCATTATTTATTATCATAAACCTTTGAAACGTACCGTTTGAATGTCAACACATTGCTTAAATACTGGAAAATTCTATTTAATCTTATACAGCACCCAACAATTAAATAAGAGTTGTACTCAAATGTTTTAAACCATTGTTAAAAACTGCAGACAAAGTTAAAACTCAACAGAACAGTACTTAACAAAGAACTGTGTCCGATTAATTACAAAATATAAAACATTTTTATGATTCATTCAGGTACTTCACTTTGAGAATCACTGCTCCAAATAACGATGTCTTGAATTTGGGAGTTACAGGAGTAGAAGTTTATGGAATTTAAAACCTTTACTGACGCTTGCATTGATGAAATACAAATCTGAGATATTTGATTTTTGCAGTTGTCTCAATGTTTTTTTTTTTTTTTTTTCCCAGAGCTGTACACAAAAACTAAATGGGAGAGGGCGAGGGTGGAGTAATTTTCCGCACGAGAGGACATTGCTGCTTTCTGCACCGATTCACTTGGTAGCAGGACGTTGCATGATGCGTCTGAACCTAAATTGTAAAAGATGTCTTATATTATACAGTGCAGTATATAGTCTACATTATTTGTTGATCCAAAGAAAGTTTTTTTTTTTTTTTTTTTTTCTCAATTTGGAGAGAGGAAATAAATCACTTCATCTATATTTTTGTATTTCCTAACTTCTACTCCAAATGCTTCCCTTTTTGTTATTTTGCCAGATAAATAAAAAGGAACATTTATCATTCGGCTCCTGGCTATGTAGGTTTTCTTCAACATTTGCTTAATGGAAAAGTAACAGTATTATAAGGCAACACTTTACTGTATGTGTGCAAGGTTTTACTGTATATTTGCTGCCCTCTACCGGTCGACCAAAGCAGGAGTGACGTGCAAGAGAAAACATTGCTTAAATGTTCATCTAGAATATGAAACCACAGAAAACCTGTTTGTGGACACGGTTGAGCCAACATAATCCCATGACTTTTCACTTTTCAGATGATCGTTTTACTGAATTTCTAATTAGTGGTATCACTGAATGATATAATTATGATATTTATTGTATTACAAATTCGGTCTTGCCTTGAGGTAGGAGTTTAATTTGGAACACAACCACGTTCCTATCTCAAATCACTTTCTGAACGCAGCAAATTTTTAAAAATTTTTAATAGACTTGCGCTACCATAGACTTCATAACCTATTGACATGACACGGGAAACAGGGCCAATTCGTAGGGGGCCTATTTTCAAAAACCAAAGCTGGTACCGACCTAAAACCAAAACAGGCACCTACCTTGGCCATATATGAGTCTCCATGAGCAGCGGCATCAAAAAATTCAAAGTCGTTCCCTGATAACATCCTGATTATTTTTATATAACGCGGAAAACAGACAAGACTGAAAAAGCAGTTTCTGCTCTTGCATTCCTCTTTAAAAGAAACTGCTGTATTTTAAGCCAAAACAACTGTTGTGTTTGATTGAACAATATGTCTATATGCTGCCATAGCAGATTCATGGCGCATTAAATGGTAAATGGTGTTACACTTATATAGCGCTTTTCCAACTGAACTATTTTTAATTTGTCCATCTTACCCTGGAAATCCCCCTTTACAGACGTCGCGCAACCGCTTTTCAGCCCAGCCATAAAAAGAAGGGAACTAATTATATTTCTTATTCAAAATGTCGTTTTTAGCTTAGAATCATTAATTGATGTCTAATTTTTTGTTTAAAAAAAAAAAACTACTTAAAAAAATTATTCACTCGCATATTTTAAATTTTTAAACAAATTACGTCACAATGAAAAAAAGGTTTCTGTAAAAAGTCATGGATATCTACCTCATAACTACTGCCTAATTGTATTTTTTTTTGTTTTGTTACTGTCGCATTTTCTCCGATATGTTAGATGATAAATAATCGATCCAAACAAAGAATAAAAGATTAAAATAGATAGAATAAAACGTTTAATCCTTTGATGTTATGCTTGAAAAGAACATCTCAACCACTCCTTGATGTCTGCGATTTCTGCATCGCGACCCTTGTCATATTACCATGTTTCACCTATAAAATCCCCCCAAAAATCCAACTGTGGACATTCACAGCTGTGTCTTGACACTCAGTGATCCATGCTACATGGATTTTTTTGGATCGAGTAAGTACTGGTATGTGATAATATCTCGTTAAAGTCATGGCATCTGTGATTCTGATCTCGCGTGCTCTCACATCCAGATAGGGCTTTGCTGTTAAAAAAAAAAAAAAAAAGTTAAATAATTAATTGAAAATTTTAACTTCAAGTCACCTGAGTGTTTTCCGCCATAAGTATAACACAACTTAAAATGGCTATGAAATTCTCAGATTTTACTCTAGATGCACAAAAATCCCCTATATTTTCAGGATCAATAGCAATATTTAACATATCATATAGGTTTTTGCCCAAAATACCAACTTATTTTTCTTTTATTTACTGCATGTTTTCAATAGCTAATACAGTGGGGAGAACAAGTATTTGATACAGTGCCGATTTTGCTGGTTTTCCCACTTGCAAGCCATGTAGAAGTCTGTAATTTGTATCATAAGCTCTCTTCAACTGTGAGGGACGGAATCTAATACAAAAATCCAGAAAATCAAATTGTATAATTTTTAGGGCTGTCAAACGATTAAAATTTTTAATCGAGTTAATTACAGCTTAAAAATTAATTAATCGTAATCAATCGCAATTAATCGCAATTCAAACCATCAATAAAATATGCCATATTTTTCTGTAAATTATATATACTGGACTGTCTCAGAAAATTAGAATACACAATATTCTAATTTTTTGAGATGTCTCAGGAAATTAGAATATTGTGTATTCTAATTTCCTGAGACAGTCCTGTATATATACACAGGACTGTCTCCAAAAATTAGAATATTGTGTATTCTAATTTCCTGAGACAGTCCAGTATATTCTGTAAAATAAATTGTTGGAATGGAAAGATAAGACACAAGATGGATATATACATTCAACATACGGTACATAAGGACTGTAGTGGGCATTTCACTCTACTGTCATTTAAATCTGTCTATGCTGTCCTCACTCCGAAGCGTCTACTTTTTCCAAAGCTAGACAGCTAGTGAATGACGCCTTAATAATTAGACTTCTTCCTTTTTCATCTGATTTATTAATAAAATGGCCTCAAACCATTGTCCTATTTAGACCGTCGTAAAACTACAAAATAAAAGTACACAAGCATTGCATTAGCAACAACGTTAGTTTAGCACGCTATACAGGTTCACTAAACATAAACAAAAAGCGTCTCATACAAAAAATATAACATTTCGCTTACTAACATAATATGTACATTCTTTACAACAACCATACTTACGGACAAATCTTGTCCAAGGATCATATAAGCACAACATTATCAGCCCGAGACGTCGTGCAGCCATAATGAAGAAAGAAAAGAAGAAAATAATAAACCATGTCGCAAAGCGACCACAAGAGTTCGCTGTTGGACAGCGCAAAAAGCCTTGCTGTAAAACTTACCAAAAGGCAGAATACTTTCTGAGCGGGACATGTGCGTTAATTGCTTCAAATATTTTAACGTGATTAATTTAAAAAATTAATTACCGCGCGTTAACGCGATAATTTTGACAGCCCTAATATTTTTTAATTAAATTGTTTTCTTAAATTGTTAAATTGTATTTAACGTTACAGACAAAATGTCTTACACTCATCCAGAGTCTTTAGTTTTGGCTTAAAGTAGGGCTATCAAATTTATCGCGTTAATAGCGGTAATTAATTTTTTAAAAATTAATCACGTTAAAATATTTAACGCAATTAACGCATGCGCTGCACGATCCACTCACGCATTGTCGCGTTCAATCTATAATGGCGCCGTTTTACCTATATATAGAGCTAAAAGTCAGCGTAAAATGAGTAGAGTGAATTTTGGCAGTCTTTGGAGCCTTTATTTAATTGGCTAAAGCCTAAAAATCCCTCTCTCAACAATTAAAAAATATCGTGGGAAGCAATGTGGGGAAGAAATGTAGTAGTTGATCTTTTTCCTTAACACCCTATGTTGTTTCCCAACGCAGAGAAGATATATCAATTGGTACCACTACGCACAGTCATGGTTGCACTTCCCATCATGCATTTGGGCAGAACAGTTAAATGGCTACAGTATCATTTACTGAAAGCTCAACAAATACACTAGATGGCAATATTTAGTCTCAATATACAAAGTCACATTTATCCTTTAAGAATTACAAGTCTTTCTATCCGTGGATCCCTCTCACAGAAAGAATGTTAGTAATGTAAATGCCATCTTGAGGATATATTGTCATAATAAACAAATACAGTACTTATGTACTGTATGTTGAATGTATATAGTCGTCCGAGTTTTATTTATTTTTTTCTTAATGCATTGCCAAAATGTATATGATCAGGAAAAATTATCGGGAATGATTGGAATTGAATCGGGAGCAAAAAAAAAGCAATCGGATCGGGAAATATCGGGATCGGCAGATACTCAAACTAAAACAATCGGGATCGGATCGGGAGCAAGAAAACATGATCGGAACAACCCTAACCCAAAGGCAAACATGTCTTGGGCATTCTTTCTGGTAGCTATGGGATGTGGCGGCGTTCCCTTCCCTAAACAGACGCCATCAGAGCCAAGGTTGTGTTGTGTTCCTCTTTTTTTTGACCTGATTCTAAAGTAGCACAAAACTGCCGGAATGTCCACAGTGATGTGAAGTGAGCTAAAGCATGATTTCAAGTCTCTGTGCTTGTGTTTACATAGCCACCGCTGTCTTACTGTTGAGCATATCCCTCCTATGCATTCTTTCCTATTTCCTGTCTTCTTCCGTCAGGAAGCCCCCTCACCCCCACCTGCCACCACTCCCAGGTTTCCCCTCTTCCTTCCTTTTTTGCTCTTATTTGCGGCTTCACAGCATCACCTTGTTTTCTCTCCCCTCCTGTTTTCTTTGTTCCCCTCACCTCTCGTGACTCCTGGTTCAAGCTCTAAAAAAAGCTGTGACATGGTGAACTTTGCAAACTTATGTAACTAACGATGCATTGTGCCAATTCTCAGAGCCAAGGTAAGGAATTGGCCACCTGTATGCGAACGAACATTTTGGTAAGTACAAGGGGAGACCGCACGGCCACTTGTCACCCAATAACCTCGTAATGTAAAACTCATTAATATGAGTGTGTAAACCTTCACTCTGGTGAGAATGAGACAAGGTGGACAGAATGATGAAAACACAAAACGTTAAGGCTTCTGCGAGAAAGCAATAAACGTCAGTAAAATCTTTATAGATGCATGGGCTTAATAAAAACAAATAGTAATATTTACTGTAATTTTTGCAATAGACCCTACTCACATGACGTCACAACCATGTCCCCGCGCCATATTGTCCGTCAACTCGTCACTGTTGATGCATTACCGCTACGTAAATTCCTCCTATTATGGCGTGTTTTTCTGCTCGTTAACATTAGTAATCAAATGGTGAAGGCGTGTGTGGCGGTCGGTTGCTATAACAGACAAGATAGACGGAGAGACTTGAAGTTCTACCGTATTCCGAGAGACCCGGAGAGGAGAGCGAGATGGGCTGCTGCAATTCGACGAGAAAACTGGGCTCCAAACGATTACCACAGATTATGTAGTAGTCATTTTATATCTGGTAAAATGCATTTAATATATATTTAGAGGGTTTTGGGCTGACAACCACGATTAAGATCATTGCTAGGCTAATCGCCGACGACATACACTCAGACCTTGTGAATGAACTACCTGAAAATATGTAATTATAAGGGGATAATAAGACACTTGTCATACAATTAATTTACAATTTCACAATTGAGGTCAAAAGCCAAAAAATGAATTCAACTAGGGGCAATCTGGAGTAGTGCTATCGCACTTCATATTTATTACATATTATATATGTATGTAGTGAGAGTGCTATTGCTAAACCATATAAACATTAAAGCCCTAGCTCCATTGACAAATGACATGAAATACATTAGACTTGACAGTGGATGTTAGCAAGGACAAAAGATTTTGAAGTGAAAATTTCGTAACTCACCTTCCCGAGCACAAGATAGATTCCTGCCGAATTTTCGTGGAGGAGGACCTGTTTCACCCAACCAGCAACGAAGTATTTATAAGCCTCCAAGCTCTTAAAGTTTTTCAAACTTTCGTGAGAATAGGCTGATTTTGTGTGGACAAGATAGTTGTAAATATCAGGGTAGCAGATGTCAGGCAGAGACGGCGAAGACAGCGGGTCGAAAAACATCGATTTAGGCATCAAATATGGATCTGGTGAATGGATAAACTGAAGCTTTTCCACATAACGCCTTTTATGCAACGCATCCAATGAGTTTACAGCGTCAGATAACACCGGGGCTTCCATGAATTGCTCTATAAATTGCACGACTAATTGAAACCATTGAGAATAGGGCTAAAAAATGACGGACAATATGGCGGCTGGATACAGCGACACGTCATTTTGTGACGTAGGTGAGTAGGGTCTATGTAAGGCGCACCTGATCGTAAGCCGCCACCCACCAAATTCGACACAAAAACAAAGTTGTTCATAACCAAACCGCACTGACTATGAGCCTGTAGCTCTCCTCACTGTATTATGGGATATTTACACCAAAAGATATTAACTGGTAACACTAAACAATTTTACAGCGGCATCATACGACCAAATGAACCACCGCGAAGCTTTGAACTAATTGGCTGCAAAGCTTCATTGCTTCAAGAAGCTTATTCTGGCCATCACTGCTCCTTTGGGGGAGACAGATAACCTCTGCTGCCACCTGCTGTCAATACTGTTGTTGTCCAACATGCTTCTTCGCATGCATTGCAGCACCACAGATGCAAATAACAATCAAAATTCATGTTTTGTGCTAATTATTTCTTCAGTTACTGTTCCAGTTGTTTAATTAGGTGATAGTTATGGTATTTGCTAACACTTTATTTGACAATGGCACTGTCATAAGAACATCATATTTATGACATGACACTGCCATAAGCATTAATGAATTCTTATGAAAGATGTCATTTTGTGTCATCCGGCAAATTATCTCACTTTTGAATGGATGTAAAAGATCCGAGCTGGACATAAATGGAGTTAGTGACATAAATTTCCAGATGACACTTAATAACATCTGTCATAAGCATTCAGTAATGCCCATGATAGTGCCATGTCATAATTATGACAGTCTTATGACACCGCTGTCAAATGTAGTGTTACCTATTAACCCAAATAAATCAACAAATAAACTGCACTGGACTATAAAGCAGTGGATTCAAAATGAAGGAAAAAAGTAGCAGGTTATAGTCTGAAAATTACGGTACTCATAGTAAGTGGAATAATTTGACTCATGAATCTGTTATGAGTCTTTAACACTCAAAAAAAGTTTCTCGAAAAATAATCTGATTAAGACGTTATAAATTTGCAGTACATATCTGGAGGTAGTATAAAGCAAAAATTACACCAAGATAATGTATTAAAAGGACGTTTATTTCTTCTTGAAAACCGAACCACGTCACAGTGCCTCAGAAGTCCTTATGACAAGAAGTCTGGGACGAGAATTCACATTGTCGGAAAGGTGATGCGGGGGAGGAGGAATAAGTGCTACGAGGGAGTAATTAGCAGCATAACTCTGAGCCCGTTTATACATCGTGAAGGCTCCAGTGCTACCAGTAGCACATACACCAGTTTGTCTGCATTGCACTTCTCCTGTAAGATGTCAATGAGACCCAACTATGGACATTTATCTTTCTGTAACTGTACACTATAATCTTTGATCAAGGGGTATCTTCAGTCTTGATGTTTTCCTGGATGAACAGAGATCCAGCATTAAGTTGAATCGCCCCATGACACAAGGTGTGTCTCATTTACACCTCATGAAGCAGCTCTCTCGTCCGGGCGTGTTTCAAATGTCCAAAAATGGGCCTCCTGAAGTAGCTCAGCACGGCGGCCGTCCTGCCGGTCGGGGCGCTCCAAACATTTCTTGTGAGGCGTACGTGATGTAGAGGAAGCCGTCGGGATCTCTGTAGTGGGAGTAAACCTCCCCCATGCTTGAGGACATGCAGGACATGCTTTTCTCGGCCACAAGCAGGAAGAGCGCTTGGGTCGATTCCAGGTCGATCTTGTTCCTGAGAAGAAAGTGAGGAAGAGCTCAAACGAGGAAGCTGCATGGAAATTTTAAGGAGAGATTGTTTTACCTGAGCAGGCAGAGGAATTGACCCAAGGTGAGCTCAAAGGGAACCAAAAATTTTGTCTTGTCCAGCAGGGGGAGAGTCTTTTCACGGATGTAGCGTTCCACGATAACCTTGAAGGCAAAACGCTCATCAGCTGACAAATGAGGAGTTCAAGAAGTGTCAAGACAAGAAGCAACTCACCGGTAATTTGTTGGGGAATTTGGAACGAATGCTGCACACTTCGTCTTTTCTTGTTTCTAAGGGAAACAACAGTTTTATTTTCCAGTTACTTTCACATCAGCTGGTGTAAGAAGTGAAGAAAAACAACCAGCTGTCAGCACAGTTACATAAGAATTACTTAGGAACACACGAAAATGCAAGCAACTGCATCCATTTTCCATCACTCACCCAAGCACTTCCTCTGCTTAAAGGGCATCATCATCTCCATGGATTTCTCAAAGGGCGCCATCTTGGTTGTTTGCTTGGGGTGGTTTGCCGGAGATGTTGCGGTGCTCGTTGGCTTGTGGCTGACGTCCCCTCAGGTGGAAGTTTGCAAACCCCGACGAGAGACGCTCGTCGGCGGTGCTTTATAGTCCTACGAGAAAAAGGGCCTGGTCCCTGGCTGTGGCTTCACACGTACTGGTTACCTGACTTAGCATTCTCACAGTTATGTGGGCTGTCAGGAGTGGGACACAAAGGCCAGGAAAAGGAATGCAAATGAGCTCACACACACACGGTAACTCCTGGTACCATCTTTATCATTTGATCGCCCCAGTCTGACAATCTGACCTTATTGTCTAATAGCCTGGCTGAACATTTAATAATCTCTCAAAGGGCACATCCATTATTGGAGTGCTGTTTGCATAACACTGGAAGAGCAAAGACAACATTAGTGTCAGCAGAGTACTTGTAATAGGGGTGAAAACTCATCTGTCAGTCAAACTACGGCTCGTGGGCTATTTACGTCCCACTGCCCAGTTTTTATTGGCACGCAGCAAATTATGAAAATACCGTCAAATATAGACAGCACAAGAACGTTGAGTTCAGTCGACACTCTGTTGCACTTCTTAGCTTAAACACAACATGGAGTTAGTCACTTAAACAGAGCAACTGGACAGGAGATTTGTTTCAGTGTATCATTTGTTCATTCCATATGTTTTAGAATCCAACATTGGAAAACAGGTAACGCGTTATTTCATTTCGTTTAAAATAAAAAATCGGAAAATTGATCCCTCGTTTTTTTTGCGATTAATATGGACCACAACCCGCCGCGATAAGTAAAAATTCACGAAATAGCAATCCCACCCAAAGAAAAAAAAATTTGGGGGGGGGGGTTTGCATGTTCAATGTATGGATTTGAGGAAGAAGTTTGTTTTCCCGGAGGATGTGGAAGTGACCTCTCTCTGGTCAGACACGGTCCTGTTGTTCAGAAGCACAAAGACCATTATAGTGGTTTGGGGCAGGGGCGGCACAACAAGTTGATGACCCCGAAATGCAGTGTCAGCAATAAAATTAACTTACAAGAATATTTATAATAACTTGAAAACGAGCGTTTTTTTTGTTTCCTATCATTCTTGAGGAGCATTCTAAATCAGGCTGCTTAGGACAGCTATACTTTTCGCCAAGATCGTCATCCATTGAATATGGTACGCTCGCCGGTGTCGTGCCAATGTAGTTACCCCCGTCAAAAATTGTATCCCCTGGGCGGAGCCACTGCAATGCACTGATTTGCTTGATTTCCGTGTTTTGGTAATGTAGTTATCTATGAGGTTTTAAAATATGGCCCATCCATTAAAAAGAAAAAAAAAAAAAAACTTTTTATGTCGTATAACGTAACACACGTACTGAACATAAAAAAGGCAATGTTTTACTGTTTTACTCGTGTTTTACTCAATAGCTGTTATTACTGTAATTCAAGTCCTGTATGGAGTTTCTCCAGTTTAATAAACGTCAATGTCCAAAATATATAGCCTAAATATGGTTCTTTTCTAGCTTCAATTAATTGTTTAAGTCAACATAACTCATTACTTGTGTGTGTGTGTGTGTGTGTGTGTGTGTGCGTGTGTGTGTGTGTGTGCGCTCCCTCGGCCATAGGATACAATTTTTGATGGGGGTAACTACATTGGCAAGACACCGTCTTTAGTAAGGCAAATTGATTTCAATCCTGGTTCTTGCTCAGTAGTTGTTGTCGCTTTTGAAAGCTTAGGTTTGAAAAAAATACGTATATCCATCTTGCCTCTTCATTCCTCGG
Source organism: Corythoichthys intestinalis (assembly GCF_030265065.1). NCBI lineage: Eukaryota > Metazoa > Chordata > Actinopteri > Syngnathiformes > Syngnathidae > Corythoichthys > Corythoichthys intestinalis. The sequence continues at coordinate 19,916,839 of NC_080405.1, forward strand.
GTTGTTTTGGTTAAGCAAAGCAAATGACCGTCTATGGTGCTAGTCACATGATCTGTGCGAAAAATTATTTTGACCCATTATAAAAATATCTTTTTTTTTTTGTTCATTTCATTCATTTTTGTTTTTTTTTGTTTTTGTTTTATTGCTTCATAACTTTTATAGAAAATATTTTACCGGAAAACTCGATTTTAAAATCATATGTAGGAAAGTCAATTACATGCAATTACACTTTTCGGCCACCGGGGGGAGGCCCAGCCCCCCCCTAAAACTCCGCTTATTTGCTGAGTTTAGTTCAAGATGGCTTTGGCTTAGGAGAGCCCACACCTGGAACCCTTCCGCAGGTGAAGCCTAACCAGTCTTTGCTGCCCCACTCAGGCGAAACACCTAAAACCCTGAGACGCCTGCTGATGATGTGGAAGGGTTCCAGAGGAATGGAAGCTCACAAGGATCACCACCACAGACAGCAATCCGCATTACCATTTTCAGTGTAGTTCCAGCAGTTGAAGCTTGTGGCAAAGCATCTTCAATGTTTTCTTCACCTTATTTATTAAGAATTAGCATTGGAAAGAAATACATAGAAGACATGTTTTTTCATTTTTATCCCCAAAGTATAATTTAAAAAAAACTTATGTACGGTATATATGTATATACAGTATATATATTAATTACATGGTTTTGAAGCACTTCAAATGTAATAATTATGATAAGTTTTACACATGTTACTGTCAAACCAAATTATTTTTAAACAAGAATTAAGTAGAAAAATGCTAGTCTTTATTAAATGCTTCATTGAGTGAGTCCTTTCAAATCCGCTCAAGCCGCTCACTTACACACAATGAGTTGCCACAGCAACTCTTTGACAAGTTAAACGATGATAGACGCATGCGGCATTTTGAAGTTCGTGTCTCTGACAAGATCAAATCCAAACAGCTGTCAATCATCGTTAACTTTAATAAGCAACTCCAGTGCACTGCCTGACGAACAAAGAGCAGGGAGAGGGAGGGACGGAGGGAGAGTGAGACTACGCGATGGGCTCAGGACAGCTCATCTGTATTTATTTTTTTTTAATTGAAAAAAAAAAATCCGCGATGGACAGAGGGCGCAAAGTTTGCAGTGCGAAATACAAGGTATCACTGTAAGTCTGTTTTCCGATTTTGGATTCTAAAAAAGATATGAAATGAATGAATGATACACTGATACATTTGCTCAGGGGTCAAAACCTGACATAATGTGGAATTCAATGTCGGAAACTAGAATTTCAGTATTTTGTTTTATATAAATAAATGTATATGAAAAGAAATAATCCCAATATGATCAGCTGAGCGGTCTTGGTTATGATTTTGACTTTTGTAGCAGTTGCTGGACATTTTCTCTTTGTTCTGCATTGTTCCAGTAGCGTACATATTAATCCATGTACTTTCAAATACCTAATACCTCTGGTCCTTTTGGTTGCCTTTAGCCCTTATCGCATTGTCTGCTATTGACAGTTACAGACATGAAATCCATTTCACTTGGGTAGGATGGCATTGAGTGATCAGGTTTCACTGCCATTGAAGGCGATAAAAATCCAATCCAATTTGATTCCCGGTCAAAATGGATTGGACGTGCATCAGTGTTGTTTTTGGCAGCCCTTTTAATTTTCGCCTTAGTCTTTTTGACGATAAGTCATATTAGCCTAATAGTCATATTTTAGTCATCCCAAAAGTGTTTGTTTTAGTCAACGTTTAATAAAAATATTTTCTTTTGTGAAATTAAAACATTTTACTCCAACAATAAATAAAGGTATCCAACTATTTTGCATGAACACTGACAGACAAGCACATATTGTAGTGTCTACAATGACTCACCGGCTTGGTGGTAGTACACACGCAGCAGGAAAACAGTACATTATTTTCAATTCAGGTAATTATACACACCTGGACGCCTCAAACTGTATGTAAAAAAAGTTGTCCGAGAGTTTAAGAGGACGCTCGCTGTGAGCATTCGCCAAATACGAATGCTATGCTAATGCTACGAGTTACATTTAGTATGTGATGATTACTCAGCACAGACCTTTGAAGACTGAAGTGACATTGCCTATTCTCTCTGGCAAAGATAAGAAAAATCCTACCGTGTATGCAAGCCTTGAGGCTGGAGGACACTGCACTGGTAAGTTACGGCGGATGCAGCAGGTCACAAGAGTGACACAAACAGACACTGCTACGATGTAGGCTAACAACACATAAGATGTAAGACATTGTGAACATGTGACGAAAACCATTGCGCATTTTCGTCCTGATCTCGTCTCGTCAGAGAAAAAACTAGCAGTAGGCTTGTTTTGTTTTAGTCTCCCGAAACACGTTATTAGATCATCGTCTCGTCATAGTCATGAAAGAAGTGTTATTTGACAATTTTTTTCGTTGTCATCATCGTTGACGAAAACAACACTGATGTCCATCTCTGTCAATGGCAGAGATGATAAGTTAATACTTAAAAATAAAAAAGTTATTTTTAAAGTGCCTGTACGTCATAAAAAATCTTAAATAGCATTATTATTGGAAGGAAAATCATATTTTGAGATGATTTGATGATATACAACAATTTGCCAAAGTGCAGATGATGAGAAATAAGTCTTTTAATCTGCCGTTTAGCCCCACCTGTCATTATCGCGCTCTGACGCCTCCATCTGGATGATGACGTCAGCAAAGTAGTGATTTCAGAATTCAGCCCAATGGAGAAGGAAGTGTTTTTCAGCAATTCTGGTTCAAGTGTGGATCTTTCAAGTGACATTGTCGATCCAGAGGAAGCCTGTGGCATACAGCATATAGGGCTGAGAGGGGTGGAAGTCGCTACAAAATTGAGAACTTCAGGCGAGAGCGCATGGCTGCCCGAGCACAGGCACTCATCGGCCGACGACCATGGTGTGCAGGAAGCCGCCAGTCGTCGGCCACTCCCGCCTTTTCGGTGGACAGGGAGCATTGTCACCCACAAAATACAAGCCACCTCGTTATTAAAACATGTGCCATGATCCCAGAATTTGACATAATATAAACCACGTGGCTTACTCACTTCGTCCGTCCAATGGTGCCACATTTGTTCGACTTGTTTTGCCTATTCTTCGCGGTGAACAGGATCTTTTTGAAACCCAATAAGGCTCACACAAGGCTAACCCTGGTGCAGTAACAAAAGCCTGCAGCGCATTGGGCCGGCGTGATACGAAAAATAAACGAAATAATCTGCAAAATCAGCTGAATCATTCTGCATACTATATATTAGGAGTGGGAACCTCTTGGTACCTCATGATAAGATACGATTTGCGATACAAAGCTCAGGATAACGATCTAACGATATGGCGATACAACGATTATCGATACATTTGTAGAATATCCTGATCCATGATTTTTTTTACCAACAACTAATAAACAAAAAAACAAGCTTCTGTTGTGAATTCGAATGAGTTTATGACTAGTAAACGTTCAATCCATTTGAAATGGGAGGGTGGCAGCGAATGAACATTCGTTCATTCGCTGCCATCCCTCCCACTTCAAACGGCAGCCAATGCCAGGCAATGAGGTAATTTTTGGCCATCTAAGTTCATTTACCTGTTGATGTTCAGTTACTTCCTGTTGATTTTGGGGTATTTTATAAGTAATTTCCTGTTGATTTTGAGTTACAGAACAGGAGGTGACCTGGGAATCACCCAAATGAATAGGCAGTGACTCAAACTCAACAGGAAATCACCTATAAATGCCCTAAAATGAACCGCAAGTGACCTGTAAATCCCCTGAAAACCCACAGTCAAAATGGATTGGGCGTCGTGCAATGCAGCCTTAGAGTTAACTGAGACACTATTATGGTGGAAGATTTTGGTAGCATCTTGTAGGTTCCTTTTTATTTATTTATTTTTTAGATATTGACACCTTTTTATTATGATATCTCGATTCTTCGCAGGAGTCCTCTGACGTCACATTCAACTTCTTCCTCAATCCAGACTCTGGCCGGAAATCACTCACATTCATGGCGTGGGATTGAAAAAATAAACAATAAATAAATATATCAATTGCTTCCACACCCATCCAAGCCGTCTATTTCATATATTCATTTCATTTATTTCATTTCATAAAATACAACGTGAAATCTTAAATAAATGTGCTTTTTGCTCTAATAAGCACTTCAAACCTGATTTTTTTTTTTTTCACCCGGTTCTGATTAACAAAAAAAAAGTGGAAGGATTTCAAGTTGCCCATGCAAACATTGATTTTTCTGAAAGGGGGCCCTTGGAGAAAGACGTTTGGACTCTCCTGATTTTTACTGGAAAAAAATGGACCTTTGTAAGAGAGAACGCGGTTTTTCTTCCACTGGGAGGCGCCAGAGGACTTCAGGGGACTGCGCATAGACGATTCAGGAATATCCTAACGGGTTTGTTGATATTTTCATGACATCCATCTGGTCTGCACATTCTGTTCAGGGTTGCGGGGTGCTGTGGCCTATCTCTGTTATTTTAGTGTGCAATCTGTTTTTTAAAAAATAATACATCTCAGACTGCTATGAATATGACATCCAGTTAAGGGTGGTAGTCAAAAAGCAGTAATTTCACTAATATCTGTGAATTCTCTTTTGTTTAAGTAAAAACTAAAAATAAAACTAACTTTATTCAAATATTGGTGACGGGAGTGTAGTCACATTGTCTGTCCTAAAAAATGTGACTTTAATGTGGTCCACAGTACAACCTTAGAAGGCCCTGCAAGCATAGGTCAAAGGGCAGAATCCCATTAATTGATGGCACATATCTCATCTCCTGGTAGAAACGTGTTACTTAGCAACTACACAATCAGAGGTCTGAACTGTTTTCAACAGGAAGATACAGAAAACATAATTAAATGTTTTTTTTGTTGTTGTTGTTTTTTTTTTTTTTTTTTTTACCATTAGCTGCCCTTGACAGCAATTAAAACAAATGTGCCTTATATATGAAAATTAAACTCACAAGAAAGAGATTCACTACTAGTCTTTATTAGGTTTGTGGGTGAGTTGGAGACATTCCCAGCTGACTTGGTGCATGAAGCAGGGTATGTACACACGGATTTGGTTGGTATCTTTTTGTTATCAGAGGGAAATGGAGCACAGTGGCCAATGGAAACCCACACAAGCACATTGAATGGCGTGAGAAAACTCCACACAGGAAGGCCAGAGCCAAGATTCATACTATGGCCCACCAAAATATGAGGTAGAAGTCCGCTGGCCATTTCTCAGCTATAACTAATATCAGTGGTGTTACCAGGATGCCAGGTGTGGGTGGGTATTAATCGTACCTGGGGGGGGCAAAAAAAAAAAAAAAAAAGTTACAATGCTCAAGTAGGTTGAAATCCAGCGTAGGGCTACTGCACCTAAAAACATGTTTTGTTTTCTCCTTTAGATAACTTGTTGTGATTTGGTCTACTCTAAACAAATAAAAGTTTATTTGATTTTATTTGACTTAGAACACATCCATAACTGAACAGTATGGACATGCAGGTGACAATGGATTTTTTAGGTAACCTAGTGTGGTTCCTCAGTTTTATTATTATTATTATTACTATTATAGTTAGTCTTTGTTCCGCAGCCCCTTTGAGCTCAATTTGAGCCCCTTAGAATGCTTCAAAATGCATCAAAATCCGCAGGCAGGTCAAGACAGGCAGTGGCGCCTCCAGACATTTTTCAGAGGGGTGGCCAGAAGGGCCCACTTAAAATGTTGGGGTGGCACACCAAAACTAAAAGCCATAATTTCAGGTTTTCATTATATTATTGCAGTAAAAAGGTCAGGGGAAAACTATCAGAAAGACTTAAGGACACGGCTACTGATATACTTTGGTGTATTGTGTAATATTTGATGTTAGTAATGATTTAATGTGCATAGTCCATAATCCATAGTCCTGGCTGTGCATTTGGGATGAAATGCATAACTGATGCTACAACAATCTAACGGTATACTGGCAAGCGGGGTGGCCAGTGGGGTGGCCAACAAATTTATAGGGGGGGCCGTGTCCACCCCTGGGTACCCCCTGGTGGCGCCACTGAAGACAGGTGCAATCTTTGATACCGTGTAAAGACAAATTCCAAATACACTATGTGGCGCCCCCAAGCAGTCATTCTTTGTCCTGCCGACGCTTTGAGCCTTACTTTGACCCCCTCAGAATGCTTCAAAACTCATCAAATTCAACAGCCAGGTGAACACTGGTGAAAACTTTGATAAAATGTAAAAAAAAATAAAAATAAAAATATGCGTAAATGTGTGTAGCGCCCCCTAGAACCAAGCCAACGCAAAGGGTAAAACTTAGAACACATCAGTACTATATGAATGGGATACCATACACGGTGCCCAGACTGCCGTTAGTAGTTTTCTTTGGGTGGGCAGAGCGTGTCCGTGGGTGGGCACTGCCCCCCGTAACGCCCCTGACTAATATCATATAACCATAACCCACATTAATGCATTGGATTTATATAGCGCTTTTCAAGACTTAAAAGACATTGCATTATTCATTCACACAAAACTATATGGTAATAAGCAACTATAGTAGGCACAGCAACCCTGGTGCATTCCGGCAGATGCGAGGTAGGTCTACCAGCAGCCTCTCTGACCAATGTTAATCACTTGTTTTCACACTGGTTGCACACAGGCAAGTAGGGTGAAGTGACTTGCCCAAGGACACAACAATGTGCAGGCCTGGGAGCTAGATTCGAACCCCCGATCTTTCGATTAATGGACGATCCACTCAACTACCTGTGCCACAATTACTAATATATTGTAATATATTGCGCTGTGTATTTTTTATGCACCTCGTCTTTCAGGCCTTAGGGATCTGAGTAGGCATGTACACAATGGCAGTCCAGGCCTGTCACATCAAATAGTGTCCTCTAGAAACTTCACCTAAAAACACAAAGGACCCTGGGAACATAAAACAGACCCCCCGAGATGAGGTCACTTGTTCAGACACACTATCTCTATGGGAACTCTCCAGGAATGTGAGGCTTTTTTTTTTGGACTGGTCTGTACGGTTAAAGTTGGAAGCATATTTATTCTTTCATACCATGCGTCTATTACCATTTTGTCCAAATTATGACCAGCGGGCCAACTACGGCCTGCTGCCCAGTTTTTATCAGCCCGCAGAAAATAATGATGTATCAATGTACCATTCATGTTCTTGGGACGTAGTAGGAAACATGAAAACTCTTTGAAGCAGCTGTGCTAATCACTCATCCATCATGCCGGCAGTCAATTAAACAGTAGTCAAAGATTGACAACATGATGAAATCAATGTAGGAAACTGAAGTAGAATTTCAGCTTTTTGTTTTGCATCAATGAACCTATATATTTTTTTAAAAAATAGTCCAATGTGTTATCTAGGCAATGATTCCCTTGACTTTTTTCCTGTCGCTGGAGATTTTTTCTTTGGGCGCTTTCACATTAGACCAAGAGGACCAGGTTCTAGTTGGAGAGCTGCCTCGCAAAAACACTTGCAAATGACTTGTTGAAAAGGTTCAGCATTCACACTGCGCCAACCAAATGATCCAAGATGATCACGTGGACGATAGGTGTACTCATTGATTGGACCAATAGAGGAAATACCTCCCTCCTGGGAGGGGAGGGAGCGTGTAGCGTCATAGCTGGGTGCTGTGACGCTGCACCTAATGTAACATAGATTAGGTCACCGCTCGGCCAGCGACGGGGTCGATCCCTCCTGACTCGATGCCAAGCGAACTGGATTATACAGTGCTGCCCAGAAGTATTGGCATCCCTGCAATTCTGTCAGTTAATGCTCAATTTCTACCAGAAAAGGATTGCAATTACAAATGCTTTGGTTGTAATATCTTCATTTATTTTGCATGCAATGAAAAAAACCGCAAACGAGAATGGAAAAAAAAAAAATCATTATCATTTACATAAAACTCCAGACCGGGCCGTACAAAAGCATTGGCACCCTTTGAAAAATCACGTGATACTTTACTAATTTGTGTAATTAACAGCACCAATTACTTACCTGTGGCAAATGTGGTGGCAATAACTAAATCACACTTGCAGCCAGTTAAAATGGATTAAAGGTGACTCAACCTCTGTCCTGTGTCCTTGTGTGTACCACATTGAGCATGGAGAAAAGAAAGAAGACCATAGAACTGTCTGTGGGCTTGAGAAGCAAAATTGTGAGCAAGCATGGGCAATCTCAAGGGTACAAGTCCATCTCCAAAGACCTGAATGTTCCTGTTTCTACGGTGCGCAATGTCATCAATAAGTGTAAAGCCCATAGTACTATGGCTAACCTCCCTAGATGTGGACGGAAAAGAAAAATTGACGAGAGATTCCAACAAAATATTGTGCGGATGGTGGATAAAGAACCTTGACTAACATCCAAACATGTTCAAACTGTCCTGCAGTCCGAGGGTCCAACAGTGTCAACCCGTACTATCTGTCGGCATCTGAATGAAAAGGGACTATATGGTAGGATACCCAGGAAAGCCCCAATTCTGACCCAGAGACATAAACAAGCCAGGCTAGAGTTTCTTAAAACTTACCTGAGAAAGCCAAAAACGTTTTGGTACACAAAAGTAGAGCTTTTTGGTGAAAAGGCATCAACATTGAGTTTACAGGAAAAAAAACGAGGCCTTTAAAGAAAAGAACACGGTCCCCACAGTCAAACATGGCGGAGGTTCCTTTATGTTTTGGGGTTGCTTTGTTGCCTCCGGCACTGGACTGCTTGACCGTGTGCATGGCATTATGAAGTCTGAAGACTAACAACAACATTTTCAGCATAATGTATGGCCCAGTGTGAGAAACCTGGATCTCCCTCAGAGGTCATCGGTCTTCCAGCAGGACAATGACCCAGAACTCACTTCAAAAAGCACTAGAAAATGGTTTAAGAGAAAGCACTGGAGACTTCTAAAGAGGCCAGCAATGAGTCCAGACCTGAATTCCATAGAACATCTGTAGAGAGATCTGAAAGTGGCAGTTTGGAGAGGGCAACCTTCAAATCTCAGAGACAGCAGTTAGCCAAAGAAGAATGGTCTAAAATTCAATGGATACCGGAAGTGGTTGTTCGCAGTTATTTTGTCTAAAGGTTGTGCTACCAAGTATTAGGCTGAGGGTGCCAATACTTTTGTCCGGCCCATTTTTGGAGTTTTGTGTAAAATGATCATAATTTCCCTTTTTTCCCATTCTCTTTTGTGTTTTTACATTGCAAGCAAAATGAATGAAGATATTACAACCAAAGCATTTGTAATTGCAATCATTTTCTGGGAGAAATTGAGCATTATCTGACATAACTGCAGGGGTGCCAATACTTTTGGACAGCAATGTATAAAAATTGCTTAAGTGAAAATTAAACCACAAAAGGGAACACGTGGTACCCTGAGTCACACAGGCGTGCAATCGCTCTCACTTTCGTGACTTATTGGACTGTCAAATTGTCGCCACTTCCAGAAGAGCGTGACTCACTAAACGACCGCTTCGCCTGTCTCGGCTACTGTCATTCTCACACGTTCCGTTCAGGAAATGCATGCAAAACACAACGGCCACATTAGAACCCGATTCTGTGAACCAAATGCAACTGCTTAGTGCAGCACAACAACATTTGGCCATGGCTTAGTCTGTCATCTTGACTTTGTTGATTTTTAATGGCGTGCGTTGGACTTCCGCTTCCAAGATTCCCTATGTGTAGCGTCATAGCCTGGAGCATCACAGCTCCAGGCTATGACGCTGCACATAAAGTAACAAAAGTCACCCTGCTCCGATTGTATTCACAAGCACTATTCCATGGGTGTGCTTATAGCGGACCGAGACCCACAATTTTTAAGCGGACCAGAGTTCGTTCGTTTGGTCTGAACTAGGGTTCGGATGCGCGTTCACGTTTGCAAAATGAAGCGGACTATGTGAGAAAAAGAATTCTGGTCCGTTTAAAATGGACCAAACAGTGCTAGTGTGTTACGGGGGGGTTTCTCAGCCCCCAGGAGATGATCAGAATGTATGTGAACGTAGCATACAAGCAAAAAATTTCACAAACAGCTAACAAGGACTGATAATTTATTCATTATTATTGTTGTATCAGTCATATTTTTTTAATACAGTAGAACAGCAGGGGAAAAATGGCTACAATTTTAAGTTACTTAGTAGATGGAAGCATCAAAGAATGCCATCTGTTTTTAAGGGTGGCAAATTGGTCTATCACTCTGCTCCTGATTCCTACAGGTCAATAAAGGTGGTGGAGTGATTATTATTGGTGTATTATTACGGCTAGCCACTGATGATAATCATATGTGAATGAGCTCCACTCCTGTACTCATCTATACATAAAGTGAGAAACACAACTGATACTCCAGAAGGAAGTCACCCAAAAGACAGTGGTAAAAAGAGTGCACACTTACACTAACTCTATAAACAACCAGGACCTTCACAATGCATTTCAGACTAATGAGCTAGCAGCATTATTTTAGAGCTGGGATGTAACTTTTGATCGCAAAACAACAGAGGTAACATGTGTGCATAGATTGTCTGTAGTGTGTAAGCCAGGTTTTTGTCAAACACGGAGCAGTTGGTTTATTAATTACATGGTGCTTTCTGCTGTTGGCCAGAGGCTGGAGCTAACTGTTCCTACCAGCAGTGATAAATACTCACTTTCTTGGAAAACCTTCTTATGTCCATCCTTCATCTATCTATTCACGCTCTGCTCCATCCAAACAGCTGCCAAATTTAGAAAAATTTCCTTTCATTCAACCAAATTGTGGAAATGTTCCCCTTCACATCCTCAATAATGGTAACGGCGTTGCAAAGATGGGAAAATTAATTAATTAGATTACTCACTACTGAAGGCAAAAAACGCCGGCCCGGTACTGACTTCGAGCATGGTCCGTGGAGTGGATTTTCAATCATGTGGGCGTTTTCTATATGAACAAGTGGAATGGACTGGATAATTATGCACTGAAGGGGCTTCTACCTTACTCAATGAAGTGAGGGGCAACTGACAGATTTATGATCATATTAAATTTTGTAATTAAAAATACATAAATAAATAAATAAATAAATAAAACACAAAATTATTTAGGGGGGCTTGAAAATATTTTAGGGAGGCTTCAAATATGCCTAACGAAGCCACTGCTTGTAGCATTGATACCGATAGACATCTCAAACAATTTGACTGGGGGGGTGTTGGCAGGGATGGGGGTCACTCCCAACCAGAGGTGAAAGTGTCTATAATTTCTTGCCGGAACTCCCCGATGTGAAGGTCGCCACAGGGCCAGAAATTATGTTTTTTTTTTTTCATCCTTTTTTTTGGGGGGGGTCAAACCTTTTAAACTACTGAAATGCAAAGAAAACTGTTTTAGCACAGTCATTTCTATAACACATACAAAAACTGATTTTTATTCAAAATTGTATTTTTTCAATGATTTGCAAAATAAAAGTTAACAAAAACAGCAATAACCTCAACCTCCATCTCCTAATTTTTATTTTCCCTCATTTCCTCACATACGAAATGCCAAATATACATATTATATATTATACAATTTTATATATATTTTATATATTATATATATTGTATATTATATGTACATAATATACGTATACAGTGGGGAGAACAAGTATTTGATACACTGCCAATGGGAAAACCCATTGGCAGTGTATCAAATACTTGTTCTCCCCACATGTATAATATACATCCTATGGGATGTATATTCAAATTGAAGTTAATGTAAACATTTTTTAAATAACCAAGATATAAGTAACATACATTTAGAACAATAAGTACAAATGACTTACATTATGCAGAGTGAAATGGAATATATTTTAAAGATCGCGCAAACATTGACTTTTATTTAATCATAAGGAAATGAATAAGTAGCCTAACATAAATGAACAAATATAAGTCCAAAGTGCACATTGACAGCTAAGATGTTCTGAACCTCCCCATCAGAGCAAATAAAATATGATAAATAAGCCTCCTCAACTTTTTTGTTGCTCTTAAAGATTTGATCCATTTTATGTTGCATTGCCCTTTTTTGTCGCATCACTTCAACAACATTTTATTAAAAAAATGTTTGCTGTTCCAGAAAACATGCACATTTGAACCAATCAGTTAACTATCTCTGCTGATCACATGTCAGTATGTCAGCCAATTAAACTGATAAATGAGTCCAGGCGTTTTGCTTTGCTGCGTGCATTCGCACATTGACGTGACTCATCATCGTCAGACTCAGATAACTGCAGCAGCTGGGGAAACCTCCATGCCGTCCGTGGAATAAAATAAATAACAAATCTTGGTGGAAAAGTCTTAAGGCCGAGTTATACTTCCGCGTCAGACCTACACCGTCAAGGAAGAACCGAGTTACGACCCTATGCCGTAGCCTGACGCGCGCCTCTCGAATTTTCTAACCTTCGCGTCCCGTAGACGTGTATGACGTGGCGAAAACGGACTGTGATTGGTCCGCTCAGACTGTTGTTTCCGGTTTAGCGCCATTGTAGAATAGAATCAAACATTATTTTCTACACGCAAAAATGGACCAAGCCGACGGGAGTATCATCGAAGAGCAAGTCTCGTCAAGACATTATTGTGATTGCCAAATGGCAAGGTCGGCGATTGAAAAAAAAAAAAAAAAGGAACGACTGAGACGTGTGCTCGGAATCGAGTGGCCACGCGAAGCGGTGACCCAGTCGGCCAAAAACTGCCGACTTTTTATCACTTTATGTTGTATTTTTGGTTGGTGCACTTCATCATTTATTGTGTACATATGTTTGCTGTGAGTCTGTGACTTATTTATGTGTCACTCTTCAAGTATATGAAGAATAAAGCACAGATTTGGTGTCAAAAGAGTTGTTTTGATCTTTAATTTTCAATAACACAGTTGACACACGATACAGCATCACTGATTGAGAGTGCCTCGGTGCTATTTATGATAACGTTAAAATCAAGGCTCCCAACGCAGTTTGGGAAGTTCCATAGATGCCAGAAATCTGCTATGGCTTCCCAATGGCTGGTTGTAGGACACGGCAAACAAATCGGGCTGGAGGGCTTTGCAGACCTTGAACGCAGTGTTTGACGCCAGTTTGAAGCTAGCCGCCACAGCTAGCTCTCTCCACCCGAGTCTAAAACTCTCTGTGCGGCATCAAAAGTCGGCCAGACCGCCTCGAAACAGTCTTCTGCGTCGCCTGCCCCTCAACATTTGTATGTTCAAGATTTATTCAGTGTTGATGAGCAGAATATTTACTTTCAAGAGTTCCATCTTGCATTGTTTATTTTTTCTCCGACTAGCGGAAATCAACAAGCATGCCCCAAAACCGTACAAACATAACACCACATCCCTCTAGTGGCTTGGCGGTGAATTACAGAGCAACGCGTTCCCTCACCGCAGAACTATCGAATGTCGAATGACGCCATAGTTGCTGCGCCGTCACCACAACGCGGGAGTATAACTCAGGCTTTACGCTACACAAGCACTTTATTATGCTTGCTGTTAACACTTGTGTATGTAAATCTGATGTTGTTAGATTGTTTTCTTCTTAGAGATGAAATGCATGTGTGGCAGCTTATCATTTTTTTTTTACATAGCGTTTTGACATTTGCCGTCATATTCTCAAAATCAAAGCACTGTGTACCGGAACAGCATTCTGGCTCTGAATCTTATACCGGAACAGCGTTCTGGCCCTGAATCTTATACCGGAACTGCGTTCTGGCACTGAATCTTATACCGGAACTGCGTTCCTGACCGTTCTGGCCAACTTTCACCACTACTCCCAACCTCCTCAGTCAAAATAGATTGGACGTCTATTGTCGTCAATGGCAGCCAGTGAGTTAATACTAAAAAAATAAAATATATAACAATCTTTAAAAAAAAAAAAAAAAAAAAAAAAAAATATATATATATATATATATATATATTAGGGCTGTCAAAATTAACGCGTTAACGAACGGTAATTAATTTTTAAATTAATCCCGTTAAAATATTTGACGCACAAATGTCCCACTCAAACATATTAAAAGGACAGCAAAGTGAAAGGTGTACTTGTTGTGTTTTTCAGAGTTTTGCCACCCTCTGCTGGCGCTTGGGTGCGACTGATTTTATAGGCTTCAGCATCCATTAGCATTGTATAAGTAATTATTGACATCAACAATGGCGGGCTACTTGTTTATTTTTTGATTGAACATTTTACAAATTTTATTAAAACGAAAACATGAAGAGGGGTGTTAATATAAAATTTCTACAAATTGTACTAGTTATCATCTTTTATTTTCTATAAATTTTTATAAATATTCATTCATTCCTTTTCCATGCCGCTTTTTCCTCACCAGGGTCACGGAGGTGCTGGAGCCTATCCCAGCTAACTACGGGCAGTAGGCAGGGTACACCCTGAGCTGGTTGCCAGCCAATCGCAGGGCACAAGGAGACATACAACCATTCGCGCACACACTCATACCTACGGTCAATTTAGAGTGTTCAATCAGCCAACCATGCATGTTTTTGGGATGTGGGAGGAAACCAGAGTTCCCGGAGAAAACCCACGCAGGCACGGGGAGAACATGCAAACTCCACACAGGAAGGCCGAAGCCTGGGATCGAACCCTTGATGTCAGAACTGTGAGGCGGACGTGCTAACCACTCAGCCACCGTGCCGCCTATTTAAATATTTTATTTATTTATATATTTACATTATTTATTTATTATTTTTATTTATCTTTTAAGAACTACAAGTCTTTCTATCCATGGATCGCTTTAACAGAATGTTAATAATGGTAATGCCATCTTGTTGATTTATTCTTATAATAAAGAAATATAGTACTTATGTACCGTATGTTGAATGTATATATCCATCTCGGTCTTATCTTTCCATTCCAACAATAATTTACAGAAAAATATGGTATATTTTATAGATGGTTTGAATTGCGATTAATTAATTTTTGAGCTGTAATTAACTCGATTAAAAATTTTAATCGTTTGACACCCCTAATAAATATATATATATATATACCCGTTTTGAATATTTTAAATGTGATTTTTCTGAAAGCAGCGCTTGGAGTAAGAAGTTTGGACGCCCCTGGTCCATTCGAAAAAGTTGCCAGCCAGTAGCAGCGCCGCAGAGGAGAACATATTCGTTGACCCCGCCCCCTTTGCCGCTGCCCGCTCCCACGTTGAGCGTGTGTTGCATTGTCTCATTTGGAAGTACTGCAGACTGCTTGGCACCATGACGACTCCCGCTCGTTACCCGCACAAATAAGTGGTAACGGGAGGTCACTCGTGCATCCGGTCACGCTTCATTTACTCGGTGAAATGATCCACACTTGGGATAAACGCCTGTTAATGCCGCGTTAAATCGCCGCTATGTCGCAATCCCGGATACGTTGTCCGCCGAGTGGACCGTAGCTTTGGTGGCCCGTTGCTCGCTAACAGAGCGCTGACCAACGGGCACTGCAACGATGGCCGCCGGTCGCCGCGGTTGCGTCAACTCGCTATGGTCGGGCTCTGAGCGCGTCCGCATAGGTGAGCGCCTCAAAGCGACGCTGGCCGGGGTTCTGGAGCTGGAATTGCTTCGCTGCGAACACCACGAGATGGTGGACGCCGCTCTGGAGGATCGAGCCAAGGCGGCCGAGGCGCAGCTTGATCCGGCGCCGGATGACGGGAACGGACACCAGGAGGCCGAGCGGGGTCCTGCGACACTCCGCGGGCAACAGGTACTAAAAAGTCCGCCTGTCAGTAAGATCGGAGCACGGACATGCAATACTGCATGTCGCATGCAGTGGCGTGAAATAGCGGTGACCCCACCGCCCCCAAAGTTGTTTGACAAAACCATTACATGTAGTTGAAGTCCGGTTGTGTCTGTACAGTTCCGATTTGGCGCAGCTTTTATTACCCGGCCGCATTTTGAGCTGCTCAATCAGCTGTAAAGGTCACTTTGGCATATTAGACACTTCATTAGGCACACCTGTACGAGCAAAAAACTGATACTGATAGCATAGTAGTGTGATTGTCATGTGAAGTATTGACTCAGTAATGTACACGGCAACCAGTACTATTGAGTACTACAGAGGAACAATATAACGATTCGATTTTCTTTTATTATCATATGCTCTATGCACAGTTTACATTATCATTTAGGGTGTAAATCGCCAATGTCATCATGATAGAACATTATGTTGATTCTTTTGGCAATTATAATATTTGACAAAGTCTGCCACAATTCCATTCCTTGTACCAAGGGCCTTCAGTGGATTTCATAAAATAAAACGGTAATTAATGTTCTACATGTACTGGGTGTGAACTATATTAGATAAAAACTTGCACTGCGACTTTTTGGGGGTTTGCGATATATATTGCAATATTAAAACTAGAAGAATTTTCACCAGATGACTTGAATAGCTCTGTCTGGGAAGACTTTATTAGAATGTATTAGATCAGGGGTCACCAACGACCGGGCCACGGACCGGTGCCGGTCCGTGGCGCATTTGGTACCGGGCCGCGCAGAAATAATAAATAATTTATTAAAGATTGCATTCTGGCCGATTGACTTTGGCCTGTGCCGCTTAACACACCAATATCTCTGTCCACTCTAGATATACAACTACAGTATAGGAGGTCATCATAGAAATACATTGATTGGACTGTTAGCGGTACATCTTGTTTTGTATATCTATGTGCGCTTGGCCTCGATAATAACGTATGACGTAGGTCGTCACCAATCACATTTGTTCCCGGAAATAATTAGCCCCCACATTAGAATGACTGAAAAAAAAAAGACGTCTTTGGACAGATTTTTTACGGGGAAAAGGGCACCCGACTAGCCAGAAGATGAGCCTACAACTTCAAAGAAAACAAAATCTATGCTACTTCCCAATTACTAAAGACCCACGAACTGCGAAGGGGTGGATTCGTGACCCGTATGTGAATAAACCGAGTGATTCGAGCATGTCTGTGCAACAGGAATATCAGCTTGTAGAGATCGCAAATAACGGGGACTTAAACGTACATTTGAGACAACAACTACCGAGGTTCTGGATTAAAGTAATTTCGTAATATCCTGACATCGCTAGAAGCGCACTAAAAACTGAGCTACAATTTCCAACATCGTATCTTTGTGAAGCTAGCTTCTCTCACTCTCCCATCTCGGGACCATCTCATCACAACGAAACAAGCTCAGGCCTCCCACTGATTCAGCGGGTGAGTTGTATTTTCCCTGCACTTAACACGACGGGGCTAAAAACCACATGTTATCGTATATTTGCTGTATTTTTCTGCCGCACATTGCCAGTGTTCTGAAAGATTTGGCTTTCGCATAATGTTAAAAATGACCGCGAATGCAGCGATTCCAAAGTACACACAAACTTTCTTTAAAGAAAGGAATTTTAACTTACGTCTGTCATGTTAACTGCACACAACTGCCCGCAGCTCTCTCACTTGACTTCGCCATGTCGTTAAGCTTTAATTTACACCATTTTCGTGTTGCACATGTATGTTAATGATGTAAATAGTTTTTTTTTTAGCACCGTTGGATAACATTGAGAGTCCAACTAAATATAAAAGAGGGCTTTTTTCACCGCCACACAAGCTTTGGGAGCAAAACTTTATATGGGTGCAAAATTTGACAGAACACCGGTCCGTGAAAAAAAGACGCAAATCAAACCGGTCCGTGGTGCAAAAAAGGTTGGGGACCCCTGTATTAGATTGTTTTTCCTGAGTTTCCCTCTTGTTCTTCTCATTTATCCTTGTATTCTTAATTTGTTCTTTTATATTCATTAAGCAATTTATCATGTTCTTTATCATAAAAAATGTTCTTAGTTTTTTCATTTTTTTTATCGTTGCATTATAGGTTTAAGGTGCTTCTTGCAAAACTGTGATATATGGTTGTATTCATATAGTACCATTTAATCTAAGATAGTGGGGGGATCTGTGAATGATGAAGATTGCTGTATATATAATAATAATGATCGTACATCCTGCGATAGGACTATTGCGCATGCGCACATGGCGATGGCGATATTCAAACGATATACTGTATTGTGCTGGCCTAAAATGTACTGTATTTTTAAAGCCCACTTAAAATCTTTTAATTTTCCCCCAAACTGTCAGTGCGCTTTATAATCTAACTCGCCTTATATATTAATTCTGGTTCTGCTTAATTATGTCAAACTCTAGTAAAGCCGTCCAAACACACATTCATCACCAAACCCATAAATTAAAAAAATATATATAAAAAATTCATTAATTAATGACAACAATGTTAAAAGAACAAATGCAGAATGTTGATGAACTAATGCACCCTATCATAAGTTTCGCCTCTATGTATGAAAATAAACTCGTTTATTGATAGCGCGCCTTATAATCAGATGCGTCTTGAAGTCTGAAAAATACAGTACCGTAATTTTCGGACGCTAAGCCGCTACTTTTTTCACTCATTTTGAATCCTGCGGCTTATAGTCCGGTGCGGCTAATTTGTTGATTTATTTGGGTTAATATGTAACACTTTATTTGACAGCGGCATCATAAGACTGTCATAAGACCGTCATAATTATGACATGACACTGTCATGGGCATTAATGAATACTTATGACAGATGCCATTGAGTGTCATCCGACAAATTTTGTCTCCAACTCCATTTATGTCCAGCTCGGGTCTTTTACATCCATTCAAAAGTGAAATGATATCTCATACCCCAGTTAATATCTTTTGGTGTAAATATCCCATAATACAGTGAGAACAGCTGCGGCTATCGTCTGGTGTGTCTTATCCGTTAACAAATGCCATTTTTGTGTCAAATTTGGTGGCCGGCGGCTTATAATCAGGTGCACCTTATAGTCCGAATATTACAGTACATTTCACCTAATAAAAATACAAACCAATTGTTACTAAAACATTTTAGACATTTGAATGAAATCAATCTTTACAACAAATCGGCATATCTAAAAGATGACAGTGCTGATTGATGTTCTGCATTTTGATCTGATTAAATTGTACTCAACCAATCGATTTATGGATCCTGATCGATTATTACACTATTATCTGTATTCATACCCTATGACTGCAAAATGTGATTTGTTGACTATCACATTTTAGTGCATGATTTCTTTCAATATTCCATACATTACAATATTATTACATTTTTTTCTTTTAATCTGTCCTGTTCAGCTGCTTGACACAGAGAATGGAGATCTGAGTGTCCGATTGGTCTGAACAGTTTTAATATATCACATGGTTGTATAACATACTCCCAGTGTGATCATTGTATTTATTCATATTACATTACTAGAAACTGCAATTTCGGGAGAAATTATGATGGGGCTTTGTTGTGGTAGATACAGATTTATCAGGTCACTTCCTGTTGATTTGGAGACATTTCAGGGACATGTCCGGTTGATATCAGGTCACTTCCTGTTGATTTGGGGACATGTCTTGTTGCATAGCCGTCAATGACATCAACTTACTTGGGTGCCAGTTGAATGTCAATGGGCTTTTTGGTCAAATGGGGTTTTTGGTCAAAAATCACAACCACACACGATTTTTGCCTTTCAAAATGAATGGGAAACTTAGACATACAGTTGTGGTCAAAAGTTTACATACACTTGTGAAGAATATAATGTTATGGCTCTCTTGAGTTTCCAGTTATTTCTACAACTCAGATTTTTCTCTGATAGAGTGATTGGAACAGATACTTCTTTGTCACATAAAACATTCATGAAGTTAGGTTCTTTTATGACTTTATTATGGGTGAACAGAAAAAAGTGATCAAATCTGCTGGGTCAAAAATATACATACAGCAGCGCTAATATTTGATAACATGTCCCTTGGCCATTTTCACTCCAATTAGGCGCTTTTGGTAGCCATCCACAAGCTTCTGGCAAGCTTCTGGTTGACTCTTTGACCACTCCTCTTGATAGAATTGGTGCAGTTCAGTTAAATTTGATGGCTTTCTGAAATGGACTTGTTTCTTCAGCATTGTCCACAAGTTCTCAATGGGGTTTCAGTCAGGACTTTGGGAAGGCCATTTGAAAGCCCTAATTCTAGCTTGATTTAGCCATTCCATTACCACTTTTGATGTGTGTTTGGGGTCATTGTCCTGTTGGAACACCCAACTGCGCCCAAGACCCAATCTTTGGGCTGATGACGTTAGGTTATCTTGAAGAATTTGAAGTTAATCCTCCTTCTTCATTATCCCATTTACTCTCTGTAAAGCACCAGTTCCATTGGTAGCAAAACAGCCCCACAGCATAATACTACCACCACCGTGCTTGACGGTAGGCATGGTGTACTTGGGGTTAAAGGCCTCACCTTTTCTCCTCCAAACATATTGCTGGGCATTATGGCCAAACAGCTCGATTTTTGTTTCGTCTGACCACAGAACTTTCCTCCAGAAGGTCTTATCTTTGTCCATGTGATCGGCAGCAAACTTCAGTCGGGCCTTAAGGTGCCGCTTTTGGAGCAAGGGCTTCCTTCTTGCACGGCAGCCTCTCAGTCCATGGAGATGCAAAACACGCTTGACTGTGGACACTGACACCTGTGTTCCAGCAGCTTCTAATTCTTGGCAGATCTGCTTTTTGGTGATTCTCGGTTGAATCTTCACCCTCCTGACCAATTTTCTCTCAGCAGCAGGTGATAGTTTGCGTTTTCTTCCTGATCGTGGCAGTGACAAAACAGTGCCATGCACTTTATACTTACAAACAATTGTTTGCACTGTTGCTCTTGGGATCTGCAGCTGCTTTGAAATGGCTCAAAGTGACTTTCTTGACTTGTTCAAGTCAATGATTTGCTTTTTCGGATCCATGTATGTATATTTTTGACCCAGCAGATTTGATCATTTTTTCTGTTAACCCATAATAAAGTCATAAAAGAACCAAACTTCATGAATGTTTTTTGTGGCAAAGAAGTATCTGTTCCAATCACTCTATCGGAGAAAAATCAGAGTTGTCGAAATAACTGGAAACTCAAGAGAGCCATGACATTATGTTCTTCACAAGTGTATGTAAACTTTTGACCACAACTGTACATGGCCGTCAATGGCATCGACTTAGGCGCAATGAATGGGCTGTCATGGTAAATAGTCCAAAGTCACAAGGACTTGCAGTATTTTTTCCCGCCATTGGAAATGAATGGGACAGTTTTTAGTAAATTTTGGGGGAACCGTAAGTTTTTGGCAAATTCTGTAACTTTTATGCCCCTTACCGTCCTGGAATTTTTTATGTCTAAATAATGCGATTGGGTAAAAAAAAAAATTGTAGGACATTTCAGTAATTTTTTTTTGTTTTTAAATGAACCCATGTTTACAGGTGAACAGAGAATTTTGGGGGGTCATTTGAAAAAATTTCCTTCATCGCGCGAAAATGCCGGTCATTTCGATATTTGAACCGTGACGTTCGGTCAAATGGTTTGGGCTGTTCGGCGCGCTGAACAAACGCCATTCAAAAAAAATAAAATAAAAAAAAATAAAAAAGGAATTTTACAATCTGGGTCTTTGCCTTGCAAAGACCCATCTAAATATTACAACTGCAGTAACTGTACAAATATTACAAAACCATACCTACCGTACATTAACACACAACCTTGCATGTTTTTTCTTATTTAGATCAAATTTAAAGGTATTGTGTGCGTGAATTTTGTTGTTTTGCCAATTAAATTTACCTGAAGGGATGGAAAAAAAAACTTATTGGTTGCCACTAATGGTGATGGTGATCCGTTTTGACTGGGAGGTGATCGCTGCCAGCCCCGTAAATGGCACTGAAACAATCATTCAATGCCAGCCATCCCATCCCAAATAGATTCGAAATCTATACACTAGCTGTCAATGGTAGTCAATGAGTTAATCTTTTTAACATGACAGGGGCAGAATATTAGAAACATCAATTTGAGGCAATGTAGCAATTGATACCACGACAAGCTATAAACCTACTTGTGACAATTTGTATATTTGTAGAAGCCAAATTTGCATATACAGGTGTACCTAAGGTTGTGGCCAGCACACCCATCGTATTATGTTATAGTGTAGATAATATGAGTTGACATATAATCCAGAATGACACAATGCTCCTGCCTGAAGCTGTGGCCTACGGTGATAGCGATATTGTGCATTATTTGTGACCATGAACTACATTTGCTTCAGTGAGATACTCCACACTGGAAGGCTGGAGCTGGGATTCCAACCTTTTGCCACCGAACTGTGAGCTAGCTGTTCTAATAATTCCTCCACTTTGTTAGTAAGGAGGCTTTTAGGGAATAATCCCTTCAAATAATCCACAAAATTTCTTTAGTTACTGTTTGCATTTGACTGACGGGTGCAATGAAAGGTTTATGTGGCCTTCAGAGTTGACATTTGGATTTTTCAATGCAAAAATATAAACTTTGCTTTGCCATTAACCACTTAAACATGGTGATGAATATGGTTCAGTACTAAATTTCCTCATAGTGATGAATCAAGTACAGTTTATCTAAAGTTGAAAGAAGTAGAGTTATAATAAAGTCCTACATATTTCAAGCACAAATGTTCATTAAATCAGGAGTGCAAATGACATGTATAAAATCTATGAATACCCAGAAATGAGAGACACTTGAGCAAGGGCATTATGTTGGAAGTGCTGCCTTCCACACCGCCCACCCTCTAATTTCTACTCGGTTGTCGTCCAACCATTTGGTGCTGCAATGTCCCGCAGAGCGGACAAGGCTGCATTACTCATTCTCACCTCAGAAGGTAGCTGTCAGTGTGAGCCGGCAGGTCGGTGCCCTGCCCTGCCTCTGCAGCAATGTGGTCCGACATGTAGGCGCGTGTAGATGGAACAACATACAGTTTAATGATCACTTAATACATGGGTTCTTGCTCGAACACATTCTACCCCTCTTTGAATGCATGACTCAAAGCTTTGGAATTATATAACGAGTTGTTTTTCAAAATACGCACTTGCTACATCATTAAATTCTGCCTGCAATACAAGTAGCAACAATTTGGCCTTTCCAATAAAAATAAGGCAGTGCATTGCCTTATTATTGAGGCTCTACATTGCCGTATGTCATACATAAATTATATTCTTCAAACTCGTAGTCTTGGTTTGAAATGCATCTTTTCTGACACCAGCTCTGGTCATTATTTGCAGTCTGGTTCCACAATGAAGCAAACTATCCATCCATCCTTCTTCTGTTGCTATTATTCTCATTAGAGTGAACTGGAGGACGACCGTGGGCAAGAAGTTTTGTACACCCTGGACTGGTTAACGGCCTATCACAGGCCACATATACAGTGGGGCAAATAAGTATTTAGTCAACCACTACTTGTGCAAGTTCTCCCACTTGAAAATATTAGAGAGGCCTGTAATTGTCAACATGGGTAAACCTCAACCATGTGAGACAGAATGTGAAAAAAAAAAAAAAAAAAAACAGAAAATCAACGTTTGATTTTTAAAGAATTTATTTCCAAATTAGAGTGGAAAATAAGTATTTGGTCACCTACAAACAAGCAAGATTTCTGGCTGTCAAAGAGGTCTAACTTTTTCTAACGAGGCTCCACTCATTACCTGTATTAATGGCACCCGTTTTAACTCATTATCGGTATAAAAGACACCTGTCTACAACTCAGTCAGTCACACTGCGAACTCCACTATGGCCAAGACCAAAGAGCTGTCAAAGGACACCAGAGACAAAATTGTAGACCTGCACCAGGCTGGGAATACTGAATCTGCAATAGGTAAAACGCTTGGTGTAAATAAATGAACTGTGGGAGCAATTATTAGAAAATGGAAGACATACAAGATCACTGATAATCTCCCCCGATCTGGGGCTCCACGTAAGATCTCACCGCTGTGGCATCAAAATGATAAGAACGGTGAGCAAAAATCCCAGAACCACACGGGGGGACCACAGTAACAAAGGCTACTATCAGTAACACAATGCGCCGCCAGGGACTCAAATCCTGCACTGCCAGACGTGTCCCCCTGCTGAAGAAAGTACACATCCAGGCCCGTCTGCGGTTCGCTATAGAGCATTTGGATGATCCAGAAGAGGACTGGGAGAATATGTTATGGTCAGATGAAACCAAAATAGAATTTGGTAGAAACACAGGTTCTCGTGTTTGGAGGAGAAAGAATACTGAATTGCATTTGAAGAACACCATACCCACTGTGAAGCATGGAGGAGAAAACATCATACTTTGGGGCTGTTTTTCTGCAAAGGGACCAGGATGACTTATCTGTGTAAAGGAAAGAATGAATGGGGCCATGTATCAAGAGATTTTGAGTGAACATCTCCTTCCATCAGCAAGTTCATTGAAGATGAGACGTGGCTGGGTCTTTCAGCATGACAATGATCACAAACACACAGCCAGGGCAACAAATGAGTGGCTTCGTAAGAAACATTTCAAGGTCCTGGAGTGGCCTAGCCAGTCTTTAGATCTCAACCCCATAGAAAATCTGTGGAGGGAGTTGAAAGTCCGTGTTGCCCAACGACAGCCCCAAAACATCACTTTGTCATTCCAGAAATGGGCGATTCCAAAAATTGGAGGACATTTTATCTGGGCATCAAAATTCTTGAAAAATAAACCTGAACTTTCCAGATTCTCTGCTACATACAGTGCCCTCCATAATTATTGGCACCCCTGAAAAAGATGTGTTTTTAGCTTCTAATTTATATATATATTTTTTTTCAAATAATATGGGACCTTAATGGAAAAAAAGAAAAATCCAACCTTCAATACAAGTGCATTCATTCAGTGGAGAAAAAAATCCCACATAAAGAAAAAAATATATGACATCAAATAATGTGTGTCACTATTATTAGCATCCCTGGTGTTAATACTTTGTACAACCCCATTTTGCCAACAAAACAAGGTCTGGGAACTGAGATTGCCATGGGAGGAGCTTGATTTTGTGTCCGGTGAACCATTTCTGTGTAGATTTGGCCATATGTTTAGTGTCATTGTCTTGCTGAAAGACCCAGTGACGACCCATCTTCAGCTTTCGGGCAGAAGGCAACAGATTTTGATTTAAAATGTCCTGGTATTTTGAAGCATTCATGATGCCATGCACCCTAACAAGGTTCCCAGGGCCTTTGGAAGCGAAACAGCCCCACAGCATCAGTGACCCACCCCCATACTTCACAGTGGGTATGAGGTGCTTTTCTGCATGCGCATCTTTCGTGGCACGCCAGACCCACTTCGAGTGTTTGTTGCCAAAAAGCTCAATCTTGGTCTCACACAAAAATACACACGGTCCCAGTTGAAGCCTGGGACCGTGTGTATTTTTGTGTGTGCGTGCTTTGGTCAGATGAGAAAAAAAAAAAAAATTCCAATGTCTGCAGATTCTCAAAATCGGGTGACTCAGAACCAGACGCAAAAATATGCGATTGGGATATCCCTAAATAGCACCAAATACCTACACCTAAATAACATGGTATATTAAAGCATTATTTTTGCGTATATACAGTGAGGAGAACAAATATTTGTTACACTGTCAATGGGAAAACCCATTGGCAGTGTATCAAATACTTGTTCTCCCCGCTGTGTATATATATATTTTTAAGATTTTATCTCAAGACTGGTAAATTTACTCAGAAACTAAATGTTTCTGTATATTGTATGAAGATTATTTAATTTTGATTTAGGTTGGAGATAAAATGACCTCTGATTCTGGAATAACCCACGAGAACTTTCAAAACAAATGATTTAAA
Source organism: Corythoichthys intestinalis (assembly GCF_030265065.1). NCBI lineage: Eukaryota > Metazoa > Chordata > Actinopteri > Syngnathiformes > Syngnathidae > Corythoichthys > Corythoichthys intestinalis. The sequence goes on from NC_080405.1 coordinate 19,942,461, forward strand.
GTCATGACACACAGTGTCAGTACCAGTTTTTGTTCATTTTCCACCATGTCGCTTAAAATGCGATTTGCCTTCTTCCCCTCACTAATGCCTAAAAGTGTGCAAATCCACATTTTGCAAGCGTGGATTAAAAGGCCACACAGGGTCAAATGCAGCCGGAAAGAAAGATTCCATTTGAAATGAATCTTTCTCTCATCCATGCAAAATTCTGGTCTATTATAAGCTCCTTATATGGAATCAAACACAAATTCTTTTAAACAAAAGCACAACTGTTTAAGGAAATACATTTGACAAAAAATAAACGCTTCAATTTCTAAATAGAAGTTGTCAGTTTGCACCATTTTGCCATATCTTTTACGTCACGGCCCAGTCAATTCAAGGACCAGGTCAGGGAACGAGATGGACGTGTATGTGGTTAGAGCCAGACTTGAAGATTAGGTCTAGTTTTAGGAAGCATCGCCTTACATGGAGCCATTAGACTGACTTGTGGATTGAGACAAGCATCGTCTCTGCTTGTTGCCTCAGGAGATGAACCACGCATAGCAAGTCTACCTGACTGAATGTTTTGCCGAAGCTCAGAGTGGGTGTATGTTTAACATTCAAAATTAAAATTGCACGAACAATAAATAGCGCTCAACAAAACACATCCTACATTGTTTGGTTACATCCAGTCCTCTGATTTATGCATTGTACCTCATTGTTCCAGAGGCGCACTGCTGCTCAAATGGAAGTATATCAGATTACATCGCTCACAACAACACCCCCTCCACCTACACTCCTATGATTTGATCATGCACTGTGCCTGTGTGTAACATTATATGCAATTATGTGCAACGAGGCAGACCAAGACGTAGGTATGGATTCTTGAACCAGAATTAGAGTGGAAAGTGCAGGTTGAGTTAAACACTGCCGCTCGTGCGTGGGAGAAGCGAGAGTTAGATCTGTGCCGCGTCAGGGGCAGCAGGCTGAGAGGATATTATGGGGGCGATAGGGTGAGGGGGGATTATTTGTCAAGGAGAGTTAAAGGAGAGTGAGGGTGGTAGTGGGGGACATCAAAATGCCCTTTTCCATGGGCCCAGCAACTGCACCCCCATCCCCCATTCAATCAGTGGATGAGTCACTCTTCAGTTTCTTTTTTACCTTTTTTCCTCATCACCAGGGTGACAGGTGGAGATGGGCAGCTGAATCTGAAACTCTTACTCACACCACCCCCTTTTTTCCTCCTCTTCACCCCCTTCTGCCACTCTGCTGCCTGTTCTTTGTTACGTCATCTGTCTTCTCCCGCGTTATCTCCTCAATCCCCCCTCTGTGCACCCACCCCCCCAGTTTTCTGTCATCCTAGCAGTGAGTCACTCACTACCTGTATTGTTTCCTTGATATGTGGCGCTCACAGGCTTTCTCTTGTCTCATGCAGAGTCTTGCTGCAGTGCTTGCGGGCAGGGGGATTTGGAGGATAAATAAAGGGAGATGGTTGTCGGGGGTTACTCTATGCCCTCGCTAATCTAGGAAATGGAAGCACTTTGCTGACTTGAGTGATTGTCAGTCTTGTTGTGGGAATCAAGCCTCGTTTGTTGAATGCGTGTTCAAGGATGGAGTGATGTCATACAGTAAGGCAAATGTCTTGTAAATGATGTCATACATCTTTCACCGATTTTAGTCTCACTTTAAATTCACTTCATGCGAGGTGGGTGTAAACCAGCCTGATTCAGTTTCTGTTTCAAATCTAGGTAAATTAGAGAGGGTTGGAGTCCGTAAATCTAACAATGCCCCGCCCCTAATAATATATTTTTTAAATTGTGCATATGTACTAAATGAAGTGTGTTCCTTTGGTCAAGTGCACCTAAATTTTTGCTTAGCCGGGGCAAATATAAACTTGATTATAGTTTGACCAAGTTAGTGCCACTAGATGTAACATCACTTGTTAGAAAAGACAATTTACCCGGCTCTTTTACAATTATTTGGCTTCCAGATGTTGAAGGCAGACGAGACACATATTTTCATTTAGTGCTCATTGCACTTGGCATATTTGGAAAAAAGAAAAGTACAACTGCAAGCTGGAGAGTGTTTTTATTTTTTGCTTAAGCCGGGCAATCGGGAAGTGCGTAACCCTGCATGAGCACTCATTCCACACCTGTCTTGCACTATTTTGAATTCCAGGCTCCTTCCCCCTCGGACACAATAGGCTTGTCAAATAAGAGTAACCCAGACAACTCCTGCAGTAACTCTGGCGACGGGACGGTACATTCTTCACTAGGCGGGAGGAGTAACTCCCGCTGGTCCTCTTTGTCCTGGGACGCCCCTTCTGACCTGCTGTCACCGCCCACACCGGACCCTGGTGGTGCGGTCAACCTGGATAGCGATTCCAGACCGAGCTCAGGTAAAAAGACATGAATAGATGTGTGTGGATGTCTTGTGCAAGACATCTTCCTTAAAATTATCCCCGTTTTATTCCCTCTTTTGTTTACTTATACTTTGTGTGACTTAAAAGTGACTCACTCATCTTTTTAGCCTTTCCTGGCAAACATAATTTTAGCTGCTTACAAGTCATACATTATTCTAAGAGTTGCACCTGTTCACAACTCTTTTGCCGTTTTAAAAAAGTAAATTTCACTTCAAAGTGGAACATATGAAAACAAAATGTATAAAGGTTTCTTGGTTTAAAGACATCACCAGGGCTGTCACGAATCACTTTTGAATCTTTTAAATCCTTTTGATTATTCCAACATATAATGGAGGATTTGGATTAAGTATTTGTGCAGCAAAGCTATGAACCATTACCGCTGTTGACCCTCATGGTGTTGAGAGGCCAAATGGAATCTAACCATGTGGGCACTGATACACTGCAGTAGTGCTGCAACGATTAATCGATTAACTCAAGAAATTTGTTTAAAAAAAAGAAAAAAAAAAAGGTTCGAATTAAATGTTGTTGCTTTGAATATTCATTTAATTAAAGTGGCGTTGAATTGGTTTGGTTTAAAAGTGTTTGCATTTAGTTTTATTGATTCGGGTGAATACTGTCCTTAAGTGGCAACAGTGAATATGACAACTCATTTCACATGGTTGAATCCAACTGCTCCCCGTTAAGACCAACTTTTGAAGTTAATGTTTTCTTAAAGCATTCGTAATTTAGTTTATAGCAGGGGTCGGGAAACTTTTTGGCTGAGAGAGCCATAAACACCACATTTTAAAAAATCTAATTCCGTGAGAGCCATACCATATGTTTAAAACTAAAAATACGAGTAATGTGTGCATTTTGTCATTTCAACGTTTTTAAAGTACAGTAAGTCTTCGAATTCTTTTTAATAACATTGTTATGCTGTTGCTAATCAATGAGTATTTCTCACCATTAATGCGACTTCTGGTGCTGCTGATGGCTTTGTAGTCTGGTTGATACTTGATGAGGTTAAGCGTCATGCAGGCATTCAGAAACTTACGTCTATACGATACGTCTCTTTTCATGTTCACGAAGAAACGACACGAATCCTACGTTTTTTCCAACACAAGTTTGTCCATTGGTAGATTTCTTTAGCGAACTCAATGAAGGACTTGAATAAATCTTTCCCTCTTGTTGTCCCTTGCATAGCCAAACTGCCAGACTTTCCTCACGAAGTGTGTAAACGACAACATACCTTGCGATCACGCTGAACTGTGATAAATTTCTCACATCCGTTAACTCATCCAAAGCGAGTGAAAAAAATGGAGCCAAATTTATGTCCTTCATGCGTTACCTCAATTTGATTTGACATCATGATGGTACGTTCGTGAACAGTTCTTGCTGACAGGGGCATGTCTTTTATCGGTTTAATAATCTTGTCTTTATCCGAAAAGTCGTTAAAAAGTTCATTGGCAACATCAAGCATGAATGCTTTGGCGTACTCCCCATCGGCGAATGGCTTCCCGTTCCTCACAATTGCTAAAGCGCCAGCAAAGCTAGCCGAATTCCAGTCACCTTGTTTGGTCCAAACACGGAGTTGCTACTGACTAGCTTGCACTTTTGTAAGAAGCTCTTGACATGCTTTCTTCCTGTTGTCCCCCGCCGGATATTTCAATGCAAATGTAGTATGGCGGGTATCGAAGTGCCACTTTATATTTGACCTTTTCATAGATGCAATTTTATCATTGCATATTAGACACACAGCAGAACCTGCTCTCGCCGCAAAGGCAAATTCCTCTGAAAAGTATGATACTCCTCGTCTTTTTTTTCTTTTTGCCATCATCTCAAAAGGGTTTCTAAAATTGGCGGGGAAAACGAAACTAAAACCGTAGGAAAATTACTATGCATATGCGCACATCGGCCGCTCTTTTTGACAGCGAAATACGGTGACCCCACTCGATCAGTGTCTGCCTCATCTGCGTTGCCAATGCGATTGATAGACAGATAAATAGATAGATAGACGCAACGACATGTATGTTTGCCACTTTCCCACTAAAATAACTGCGAACCGGCTTTCTAGTCGCCAGGGATTGTCGCCGTTTTGCGCAACGCGCAAAGGAGTGTAACGAAGCTTTTTTTTTTTTTTTGTAATTAGATTTGTCTGAGAGCCAGATGCGGCCGTCAAAAGAGCCAGATATGGCCCGCGAGCCATAGGTTCCCGACCCCTGGTTTATAGATATATTTACCAGCTTTTTGTGGGAATATGTGTTTGAATCATTTGTTAAGAGCATTGTAAAAAAAAAAAAACATTTTATAGCATTTAAGCTAGCAGAATTTTGCTATGCAAGTTAGCCAATATTTCTTTTGTTGTACTTAGATCCTCATTTTTTTTAATACTGTTTGAGGCTCAACTGAGATATTTTAATTTTTTATGTTCCTTACCAGATTAATCGATATTAGGAGTGGGAACCTCTTGGTACCTCACGATACGATACGGTTTGCGATACAAAGCTCACGATAACGATGATCTGACATTATGGAGATACAACGATTCTCGATACATTGGTCATGAAATCATTCTAGGATATACTAAAAACAACTAATAAACAGAAAAACAAGCTTCTGCTGTGAATTGGAATGTGTTTATCACTAGTAGACGTCCAATCCATTTGAACTGGGAGGGTGGCAGCGAATGAACATTTGTTCATTCGCTGTCATCCCTCCCACTGCAAACGGATTGAACGTCTATGGCCGTCAGTAGCAGCCAATGCCAGGCTATGAGTAATTTTGGGCCATTTAAGGTAATTTATTTGTTAATTTTCAGTTACTTCCTGTTGATTTTGGGGTATTTTATGGGTCACTTCCTGTTCATTTTGTGTTACAGAACAGGAAGTGACCTGGTAATCACCCAAATGAATAGGCAGTGACTCAAACTCAACAGCAAGTGACCTATAAATGCCCTGAAAATCTGACTGAATGCTCTGGTTTCGAATGAACAAACGTTCCCAGTCTAAATGGAATGGGTGTCGAGCACAGTCAAGGCAGCCTTGAGTTAACTGAGACACTATTATGGTGGAAGATTTTGGTAGCAACTTGTTGGTTCCTTTTTTTTTTTAAGACATTGACACCTTTTTAAAACAATATCTTGATTCTTGCAGGAGCATATAGATAACCTTATATATCGCCATTTCGATATTTTGTCACACTCCTACTCGATTAACTTGTTCACCGATCAATCGACTACTAAAATAATCTACTAAACTGCAGTAACTGTATTGAGTGTTTGTATGCGTATCAGTTTTTTTCCCCATGGTCCCTAGTTGGCTAAACACTAGAGATGTCCCGATCGATCGGCATCCGATCACGTCATTTTCAAAGTATCGGAATCGGCAAAAAAATATGGGACATGCCTTTTTTAAATATATATATAATTTTTAATTAAATCGTTTTCTAATTGTATTTAAACGTTACAGACAAAATGTCTTACACTCATCCAGAGTCTTTAGTTTTGGTTTAAAGATTGGTTCATAATAACAACAAACATCTTCCCCTGACATTTATTGTCGCACTCACAAAGTTTTATTCATTTTTTTTCTTAATGCATTGCCAATATGATCGGGAAAAATTATCGGGAATGATTGGAATTGAATCGGGAGCAAAAAAAAGCAATCGAATCGGGAAATATCGGGATCGGCAGATACTCAAACTAAAACGAACGGGATCGGATCGGGAGCAAAAATACATGATCGGAACAACCCTACTAAACACATCTTAAATGATACTTCATCGATCTTGCTCATAAAGCTGCATCCCTACAATCCGTGAATGGAAAGCTTCCAGGGACAGTTCCCACACAAAGACGCACACCATGTCTCTAGCAAAAATTACTGCAATATCAACTTTTCATCAATAAAGGGTGCTAATGAACTGAAACGGTCAAGAATTATGTTTTGACAATTTGGAATTCATGGAAATAATTAGGTGCAGTCAAAGCGTCAGGTCAGAAATTATTTGTTGACCTATTCTTGTGGTCGACTTTTATTTCCTCCTGAGCCTGAAATGTCACACTACCGAGCTTGTTTTGAATCTGTTGTTTTTGTTAGTCCAGTTGTAAATGTATTGTCAATAGTCACCGCTGACCTTGTAACGCACCATGATCAACATTAGTTTTAAGATTATGTACAGCACATTAACATGCATGACCTGCATTTTGTTTTAAAGGTTTCTATTCAGTGAGTGGGAGCTCTCTGTCCGACTCATGCTACTCAGTGTCCAGTGATGCTGCCCAGGGAGTACTAGTACAGGCAACTAGACCCATAAAGCTTTGGGAGCAGGTCCCTTGTTCAGTGAGCAACACTGACATCTTATGGTCAGACTGTGTGGTACAACAGACAATACAGAATAATCAACGCAATGATGCTGAGCCAACAGAGGAGCAGTCAATGTCAGGTGAGAAATAATTGTTGAAAATTATATTTAATTGGCAGTTGCTGGATAAAATGTTCTTTCTGTTCCTTTTACAGTCTCAAGTGAGCCTGAAGCATCTGGTCTTAGCTTTTTGTCCGATCTCTGCTCAGACCACAACCATTCATTGATTTATTCCCTTCTAAAGCTTGACCGTGTCTCCTTGTCCTCCCATGCACTAAGACCCCAGTTGGACCCATGCTACTGTGAAGATCTTGTATCTCGTAGGACAAAAGAGGTGTATTCATACCCCAGTCCATTGCATGCGGTAGCCCTCCAGAGTCCTCTTTTTACCTCTCAGATGCAAGAGCGAGCTCCGTCTCCACACACTGAGGGAAACCAAGTTAATGAGCCAACAGAAAGTGTCGGTGTTGAAAATTTGCCTCATCAACATCACAAGGTCATGACTCCGGCATCTCTGACCCAGCTGGAGCAGTACATCTCTCGGCTAGCACATCAATACAGGCATCGGAGTTCTGATCTCGCACATTGTCCAGTCATATACAGAGGCCTTAGCACGCCTGGTAAAAGTCACGGTTCCACACAGTCCCTGTCTGCTTTTGAAAGCCGTAGTACACATTCTACGCTGCCAGGGGGTAGTGTAACGCCGTGCAAATCACTTATGGGCAACTCAGCTAAAGTAAGCCTCAGCGCTACTGGGAAAAATGCCACTAGAAACTCGATCAACCTGGGTAGCCTTCCCTCGGCGACTGGAGAGGATTTAAACATAAACTTGAACCTTAACCTGAACTTGAATCTTGCTCCAAGTTTAAACTCCAAAAGGGGAATATTAGAAAAACCCCAAAATCTGGGGATTGACTCTCCAACCTCTGTTTCTTCTGTACTGACACAACCCTTGTCAACACCTGGCCCGGCGCTTCGTGCACGCCCTCGAATTTCCACTTGTCCCACCTCCCTAAACCACCGCAGTTCTCTAGAGATCACTTCAGGTCCTGGTGCAACTTCTGGATTTGGATCATCAACCTTCTCTCAATCACTAGACTGGACAGGTGGACAATCAAATGAGGTTGGCACCTCAGTGTTTGGTACCAGTTTTGGATCAGCTCCAGGTTCCCAGCGCAGCAGCTTGCTGCAGGAGCCAGTCTCCAGTCCCAAGCTTATTGAAGATTCACCCATGGTGGGGGAAATCTCCCGTCTGTCTGGCTTGTCAAGGGCTGTTGTGGTTGGATTAATGGAGCAAGGAGTGGAAATGGACATCGATTGCTTTCGGGCGGAGGCAGCCAGTGAGGTGAAGAAACATAAAGGTCCCCTGAAAGCTCACACAGAGCACCCACATGACTGCATTAGACTGACCGACCCGAACCCTCAGAGACCAATGCAGCTGTCTCTCAGCGTCACCCATTCTCCGCAGTCTCAGTCCAGTCTCACTCCTCCTCTCTCACACTCCAGCAGCCCGATTCACCCTTACCAGTCCATCCATTCTCCCTCTTCAGTTTACACCACACACAGCCACTATCAGCGAATCCCTTCCCCATCTGACCCACCCTCCTCCCCTACCGCCACAACAGCACAAAGAGCTCACTCTCCTCCACGTCCTCTTCAACCCTCTCCGATGGGAGGGACTCCTCTCTCAGTATTTCGAAGAGATGCCCCTTTCCAGTGTTCACTGCCCCGTACCATCGCCAGGACATCTCCTGCGGAATATGTCAGCATCCATTCTAGGAGTGGGTCACTTCGACACAGTGGGGGAGGAGGTGGGACTGGTTTGGGCTGGACTAGGGTTGAGGGAGATGGGCTCTATAGAGGGAAGCATGCTTCTCATAAACTGGTCAGGGCAGCAACTGTGAGCAATTATGCCAATAGGGATGACTATGGTGCTTCTTGGTGGGAGGACAAACAAGCACAATCACGCAGAAAGACTTCCAACAAACTTAGCAGAGCATTCGAGGGGCGTTTCTGGGGAAAGGACACTCAGAGCAAGAGGGAGGAGATGGATAGGGTGGAGTATGGATACGGATGGACAAGGAACATTGGAGGAAGCTGGAGGGGAGAACAGAGAAGGGAAAAGGTGGTGTCCAGCACTCATGACAAGATGCCAAAGGTAGAAAGCTCACCTATTTTCTCCAAGCAGAGGGAGAAGGAAGGTTTAGAAAAACGGAGCTCAAGTGTCAGGAGTTCCAGGAGGGCCCTGTTCAGGAGTGAGTCTCAGGGCTTGCTGGTGCCTCGCAACCAAGATGAGCCCACAAGAAGGTCAAATTGGGTTTCCTCATTTGATTTGGCGCAAAGTGCCATGAGTGTGAGCAGGGATGAGGGTGAAAGAACACTGAGTGCAAAGGAGGACAAGCACCTCTCATCTACTGCGAGTCTCTTTAATCTCTCCTGCTCACAGAGTTTTGAGAGCAGCTGTCACTCCCTCTCTCCTCTTTCCTCTCCCTCCTTTTCCCCGTCCCCACCACCAAGACTGCCTCTCCAACGTTCTCGATCGCTGAGGGATTTGGGGAGGAGAGTTTTTGGCTCCGTGAGGTCATTAAGTCTCAAACAGAAATCATCGAAGAAGTGACAATTCAGCTGCTTGGTGTACTGAACAGGAAATACTGAATACAGGTTCTCCACCCCCACACTTTAGTTGGTGAGTTCCTCTCAGGCACATTGATTGATTGATCCATAAATGTATTATTCCCAAAGGGTGTTACAGCCAAAATAGAGAGATTGTGAACTCTTAAGACTGCACTGCATCTTTCATTATATAAAATAAGTTCCAAAAGTGTACAAGAGCAAATGTGAACTATTAGCATCTGTTGATGCAAATATCCATATAAATATTCTGTATACCTGTGTGGAAACCAATATATAAGTTGCTTTGTTTTTGATGATGTATAGTATTAATATGGGTGAAATCACACTAATAGTAAAAAGACAGTTAACACTCTCATACCATCAGCGACTTGAATGCTGTAACTTGTGAGGATGAATTTATTCGTATAGACTTTTGTGCATGCTGCTCTGTGACAAGTTCAGTGATCAGTTATTGTGTAATTGATATTTTCTATTATTGGCAATCCTGCCTCTCAAGTACAATCATACTGGTCAAACGTTGACCAAAACCAAACTTTTTATCTTGAATGTGCTCAGGACTTTGAATGAATTGTTGAGTGTGGTTAAGTGCAACTAGACAATGAATAAAGTAAACCTCAACCTAAACATCCACTGTGTCATAAATACAAGCCTTGTGAATTGAAATTGGGTTGGTAGCCCTAATAGAATTCATAAAACAAAACAATCTGGTTTATAATGCACTTGATTGCCAAAGTCTCTTTGCTTTTAGAGTCAGCAATGTGAACACTAGATTTGGGACAAAATATTGTTTGCCAATACAAAATGTAACGATAAAAAAGACTGAATTGGAATGCCTTTGTTACTGCCCTTCATGCCAGACAACATAACGGACATAGGAAAACGTCACAATACGCATTAAGTTTGAAAAAAAAAAAGGATCGCGAAATACGGAGTAGAACGCACTGCCACATGATTTGAGCAATTTAGCTTATACAAGAGTCAGCTCTCCAGGATGATATTATGTAAAGAGCGACACCCTGTGGCATGCTCACAGTACAACATAACAAAACAATCACCATAAACACACGGAATGAGGGTCAAACCTATATTTTTTCTGCTTGGGCTTAACGGCAGCTCCGTAGCCACTCGCACGGTATTGAAACATTTTTTTCTCACTAACAAGAGGCAGGCTATCTTTAAATATGCAGGGGAAAAAAGCATTAAAAAAAAAAAAAAAAGAACAAACTAAATATGTTGATATTGTGCTGCGTTCATTTATTGAGATAGGTAAAACACAGGTAGAGGCGTTCAGAGCAGCTGCAACCCCTAGCTGCTGTTGCTTGCTCCGCTGACTGCTGGCTTCGTTAGGTGCTGAGGCTCTTATGCTGCCCTCATGTGATATCATAATTATGGTAACTACCACGCCACCTCAAGTCGTATTTTCTACTGGAAAACTGATATTGTATTATGATACAAGAGTTTCTGAGATGGGACGACTGTTTACTTTTAAAAATTGTGGAGCGGGGACATGCAATTGTGAATGGTAAGAAACCACGTTTTTTAGGAAGATTTATCGTCAAATTGTACGTTTTTTTGATGCCAGCATCAAAACGTAGTGTACACATTATAAAACTTTTTTTTAACCAAGTGGTTGCTCAAACATTCAGTTAAAAACAAAAACTCACCATTTGCATTATGATGCAATCTCTTATTGTAGTAAATGAATTCATAGGTCTATAACCGTTTTGCCCACATAACAAACCAAAATGAAATCAATGTTTGCTGTTGCTACGACAACAAAAGCACGTGAACAGGATGTACTCATAACTACCAATTAGCAAGTGGTGATAATCATCTTTCCCAGAGTTGTGAAGGCAGCATCAGAAGTGGAACTGTGTAGAACCCCCACACAAACACACTCACACTAACATCCATTTTAATTTAACCGCCAACGCTGCATTTTCAATGCGCCGAGGCCGTTTGACTGTGACCTTAAGCATCCTGCCCCTCTTTATAATTGGCTAGCTGGCTGCCTTCAATCAATTGGATCGTTTAACTGGCAGACATATGAAGATAGGTGGGATTTACTGAGTATGATCACTCCTCCCAGAAAAAAAATCCCAAATAAAATTAACAGAAAGCTATGCTTTTAATTCATGGTGGGGGCAGGCACCATGGCAGCACTGTCTGCCAATTAAATTAAGAAGGACTAAATTGAACTTTTATTTTCTAACATTTTTTTTTATATTGTATCGTGACGTATCATTTCGTGACACTGGCGTACTGAGGTGCATCGTATCATGAGTTTAAGTGTATCGTCCCATTCATAGTGAACACATCTGATCTCTGCAGAAACACATGCTCTTCCCGTTGCTAGGGAACACTATTTCTTCATTCAACAAATTAGAGATGGTTTCTCATCAAAAGCATGAAAATCAGTCCTAACTATTACCTGGTAGTGTACAATTACTGCTCCTCACTCACCTCAAAAAAAAAAAAAAAAAAAGACATCAATGGTTCAGAATTTCATTTCAGAGTGTATAGTGGGCCTGCATCCAACAAAGTCTGTGGGCTTGGTTGAGGCTTCATTAGGGTGTGACCTAAAGCTGAATTTCTACCAAGCAGTACGTGTCGGGTTGGGTCAGCCCGTGACCTCACTTTAATGTGTCAGTCTTATTACCCTATTCTCCAGAGCTGCTTTTTGTGCTGGAGGCAAACATGCCTCGATACATGGCCTTCTCCCGGAGTAACTCGTTGCTAATCTTCTCCTCGACCATCTGAAGGTACCTTTTGATGTTTCCATCTGTGAGAGAAAAGGCCAAAGACAGGAATTACTTGATTGTGCCATGAGTAATATTAAATTAAAAAAATATATAAAAAAAACCAACTGAAATTTGCAGAACATACAATATTTCTCAAAAATTTTGCAAACACTTGCATGTCATTTCACGCTGACTTGTGATAAGGAATTCACTTTTATTTCCATGGAAACCTGAATACAGTACTATCATTGTGGATTATGGTACAGAGGATTCCTTGTGGTGGTGGACAGAGAAACTACTGTTCAGTTGGGCACAGTACTTGGGAAAAACTACCAATTTTTAACTGATGTGACTGACCCTATATTTAACACCTTTGGGAATCTTAAAAAATAATATATATATTAAATGGAGCGCAGATCTACAAAGCATTTTACCATTGGGCTGCAACGTGCAGGCTTGTGTCAGGTACTGCTTGGCTTTCTGTGCGTCTCCAAGCTCCAGTGTGGCAACACCAGCCCTGTACAATGCTTTGGTGTTAGCTGGTCGTCGCTTCAACACTTTCAGGCTATACTCCAGGACACGAGCATAGTCCACGCTCTTTCTCTGAAGTAAACAGGCTGAAAAAGAGAAACGGTGTCTGTCCAAATATAGTATCAAAATGGTGTGCAGCTGTGTTTTTTATACCGATATACTAAGGTGTTATGGTATAAACAATATCTTTTATCCAGTTGCACTCTGCCATATTTTAATATACCAGCTATGTTATTGAAGCAGTCCACTTGAATGTCTCTCAATAGTATCTCTTGTTCAGATGTAAGAGTTGGCATCTTGGATCCAAATGCTTCCAAATTCAACTGCACGTCAGAATCGATGCTTCGGAGAAGCAAAAGAGCACGGTGATAGCGGCCAACAGCCGCACGGATGTTCCTTTCTCGATAAAAAGCATTCCCTTCTGTCTTCATGTGCCCCGCTTCTTCGAGCAAAGCCCAGGCTGGCTTCGGAGCAGGTAAATCTGCTGCCGCTGCTCCCTGCATGGTAGGCCTCTCCTCTCCTCCATCCACCTGCATTTCTGGAGTCGAGTTCTTATGCTGAAATAAAGCATGTTTGTTACAAAAAAATAATTCATATTTTAAAACAAACATACAGTGGTACCTCGACATACGATCGCTTCGACACACGATCTTTGCGACATCCGACGTAAAATTTGTCTCGTCATTTGTTTCTATATCTGACGACATGCTCGAAATACGACGACATGGCAGCACCGCAGACGAACGCACAGCGGATTTTCTTATGAGTGAAATCAACAGAAGTTTCAAAAAGGTTGGTACATTTGTGAAACAAAGAAAAAGGTGACGCTTACCATTAACTGATGATGCAAATTACAGAAAAATATGAGCGTGGGGTGCGCATCCGTGAACTGGCACAACAATACATCTCCACGGTCCTCCTTCGACCATCGTTCACCAGTCTTTATAAGTTAAGGTGACGATTATTATTGTGGTAACATCGCCAAAGAAATCACCAGCTTAGTCAGGTTTTTATCATTTATTTCAGAACTTATCCAACACAAAACGCTTACCGTCCGCCGCGGTTTACGGTGTTCTCCAGAAAACATTGAAAATGAAAGTAAACTCTGAACCTCATCGCTTCCTCTCTCTGTAACGTCAGCCGCGCGGTGCGTTTGGGTACAGCAAAAAAAAAAAAAAAAAAGTCTGCCGCATTAGAACCCGATTAGTTACATTATTACAGGAATTATTATTATTATTATCAAATTATTATGACGATTTTTATTTGTTACAAATGAATGGAAACATTATGTATTCTTATGGGAAAATCCAGCTTGACATACGACCATTTCGATTTACAAACAAGTAGGGGTGTAACGGTACACAAAAATCTCAGTTCGGTACGTACCTCGGTTTTGAGGTCACGGTTCGGTTCATTTTCGGTACAGTAAGAAAACAAAATGCAAAATATAAATGTGCTAGTTGCTTATTACACACTTTTGTGCTTTCAACAATAGGAACAGTAGCCTATACAAAGCTAGAAATCTGTTCAAAAAGTAGCGGGTATTTAAAGTGCATGTGACATGAAAAAGCATGTTTATTTCATAATACACGCGGTATTTTATGCCCCTGAATGATATGGACCGCTTGGATGTCTGTGGAAGCGATCGCTATATTTATTTAGTTTTTTTAATCCCGCGCCATGAAAATGAGTGACTTCCGGCTTCGGTCTTGCATTGAGGAGGAGGGCGCTGTGACGTGTACGGTAGAAGACGTCCTCTTCACTATACAGTGTACTGTTGTGTATGAGGACGAAGGATTCAGCTGATTTTGCGGATTAATACGTTTATTTTTCGCATCACGCCAGCCAAACGGCTGCAGAAAAATCATTCTGTATGAGGGAGAGGCGCATGCGCCTTTTTGGAATTTCAAAAGGTTCCCATTCACCGTGGATATTTTCTGTGGGACCATTGGACTTACGAGGAAGTGAGTAAACATCTTGTTTTGTATTATGTCAAATACGAATAGAGCGATTACAAAGTAAACACTACAAACTTGCTTTAAATAAAGGACTACTTACGTTTGATCATTGATAGGCATGTAAAAAGCTCTCCTCATGCTCATTAGCAGCACGTTAGCTGCACAAAAACTCCAGCCACTCTCCTCCGGGGAACGAACTGTAAATTGCTCTCCGCCGGGCGGTTTGCCGATCCGCGAAGACAATCGACAACCGGGTCGTCATGTCAAATAATCCAGGCTAGTTATGTGTGATTTTCCGCTTCGAAGACTTTGAAACATCACTCGGTTCGGGTTAGCATGTCGGCTAGCTGTCACGGCTTCTGGTTTGTTTACAATCTCCGAAGCCGGGGAAGGGAAATGACATATGTCCGATTTAGGTGTCATAAAATATCGTTCGGGAGGTGCGACAGTAAAGGTGAAGTCGACATTTTGACCATTATGGAGTAATTTTGCCATGTCGTCCTGAATAAATGCATTTTTATTATTTCATATTCCATTTAGCACAAGACTGTTATTTGTCATGACCATGCCATTTATTTAGCAATTGGGGAAAATAATTGGATAAAAAGAATATCCTGTAAAAATACTGAAATAAAGAGACAGAAACAATGACATTTTGCCGCTCTCTTTGTCGCGTTTTCCTCGTTGTGAATAGTTCCCCCTCGACGGGCTGACTGGTCCTTCTCAAGCCATTTATATAGCTATTGGGGAAAAATACTTGGATAAAAAGAATATCCTGTAAAAATATTGGAGTAGAGAGACTGAAACAATGACATTTTGCGGCTCTCTTCGTCGCGTTTTCCTCGTTCTGAATAATTCCCCTTCAGTGGGCTGAATAGTAAAACCGATGAGCCCAGTCTACCGCTGACGTCACCTGGCCCTATAATGGTAGGCGTGGCGAACAGGCAGATTAAAAAACTAATTTCTCGTCATCTGCGCTTTTCTACATTGTTGTATATAGTCGAATCATCTCAAAATATGATTCTAATTCACATAATAATGCCATTTAAGACTTTTTTTCTCGTGTCGTATGCTCTTTAAAGATAATAATCCAACAACAATTTGCCTTTCAGAACCCGCGTATTGGTCAGCTTACTTTCTGAAAGAAAGAAGAAAAAAGAAGTCCTGTGCTAAAGAGAAAAGCAATGCCAATGACAAAGATTTTAACATGTATTTTACAAATGAAATGCCTAAATTATTATTTTTTTCTTATGAACGGTTTTCAAAAGCTTTATTGGTGGATTTTCTCAAGTTAAAGCGCCACACAGAAATCAATTTAATTGTGTAAGCAGGATCTGTGTATTTTTATTATTTAAATACAGTTGTTTTAGCTCATTTTAATTTATTTAAATGGGCTATTATTTATTTTATTATGTGTTTGTCTTTTACAAATGTGATGTAGTATTTATTTATATTGTATATTTTATGTTGTATAACTTTAGTTCCTATGTGAATATTCGTTCCTACTTGTTTTGTTGTGGTAGGAGGGTTTTGTATTCAACACGGGGCTGTGTTGGTTATTATTATAGCAGAGAAGACAGCAGTAAATCAACAAAGACAAGTCAACTGTGCCCCAATCTACCACTCAAGAGATCTGATGGACTCGAAAAGTGGGTTACGAATCGATTGCATATTAGTTTGAAAATCGACCGGCTCCACCGTATTTTTACACGAGTGACTTCTGGTCTGCCAGCTAGTAGTATTGACGCAGGAGGGTCGCATCTCGCGTCAAATAATAAACTCTGCCGTTCTTTTCGCGTGTGTCGTGTTGAGCCGCTTCTGGGACGCATCTAACAAGCGGTCGCACTGCGACTAGTGTGCATTGGCTGATTGACTTTAACGGCCGTGTTTCACTGCGTTCTTGCGGCGGCCAGGTTGTCGCGCCGTTGACGTTTCTTACTGTCCTACAGTGTTGGTCCTCATTATAGTAGAGAAGACTGAGTAAATATAATCTACACAAAGAAACTGTAACCCGATCGACTCACAGCCTCGAAAAGTAAGGGTTATATTTCGTCAGAAACTTCTTCGGTACCTCTCCGTTCCGAACCGAGCACCAAGTACCGAAACGGTTCAATACGAATACATGTACCGTTACACCCTTACAAACAAGGTCCTGGAACGAATTACCTTCGTATGTAGAGGAACCACTGTACTTTCAAATACAATACTTAAAAACAATTTTTTTTTTATTAATGCTACATTTTAGATTTGATCAGTATGCTCTCCTGTTTATCTATCTATCTGACTTAATCAACAATTTCAAAAGAGGTACTATAAATTGAAAGTAGTGTTCTAACATCAAGCTCATCAAGGGGGCACGTTAATTAAAAAGGAACCATTTTTCAGGGGACACATGGGCAATTTTGTGAATTCTAGAGCTGAGACGAATACTCGAGCACATCGAGTAACTCGAGTTTAAAAACGGATCCGAGTAATTTTATTCACCTCGAGTAATCGTTTAATTTTGACAGCTCCAAGCATCACGTTTTGCTCGGACTACTTTTAATGCGGGACAACGCGCTGATGTCACGCGCGTAGAGGAAGAAGCAATTAAAAAAAAAACTTACTGCAGCCGACAGCCACTACAAACGACGCCGACGTTGCTAAAAACTACTGGTGTCAACAATAATCGATGCGGCGATGCATCCCGATGCGGGCCATGGACGATGCGATTCGATGCGGGCTACAAGCCGAATCGATTCAGCACATATTAAAATATATAAGTCCGTTCAAAAATCTTCCGGTGATGCAATGGATTTGGTTTCCCCATTTGTATTGTTATTCTCATGTTTACCTGTAGAGGGAGCTACTGTACAAGCAATGCAGGGGGGACGAGGAACTCAAATCTGCTTCCTCACGGGAGTAACGTCACAGACATGCGCAATTGCGCAGTGCCAATCGAGAAAGAGAGAGAGAAAAGACATAACAACAATGGCTGAAACGCAGAAAAAGGGAGCGCGAAAGATTATTGACGCACCAAAGACATTGAAAGCAGGCATATGGAGACATTTTGGCTTCTATGAGGTTGGTGGGAAACTTGACCAAACTTATGCGGTGTGTAAAAAAAAAAAGAAAGCCCTGGTCTCATTCAAAGCACTAATTAAATGCTGTGATGTTTTTTTTATTATTTTTATATATATTACT
The DNA here is from genome assembly GCF_030265065.1 of Corythoichthys intestinalis. NCBI lineage: Eukaryota > Metazoa > Chordata > Actinopteri > Syngnathiformes > Syngnathidae > Corythoichthys > Corythoichthys intestinalis. Next base: position 19,960,247 of record NC_080405.1, read on the forward strand.
ATTTTCATTTGACTACAACCAGGAATGACACAAGAGCCTATAAAAAGGTGTTTAATGTCTGACCGCTTGTGTTGCCTCATGATTCACGAAAAATATGCTTTGCTTTAGCATTTTAATGCATCCCAGGCTTTAATGCATCATGATGCATTGCCGAATCGAACCGTGGCCCTCTTAATCGAATTGAATCGAATCGAATCGTGGCCCTCCGAATCGTAATCGAATCGAATCGTGAGGGCAGTGCCGATGCACACCTCTACTAAAAACTAGCCCGCATGATGCTACGGTGGTAGCAGGTAGCATCTGATGCGTCTCATAGAGATCACATGTATGTTGAACTAGATGCGAAATGACAGAGTCAGCGGCGTTAGTAAACAGCCGCCATCTTAAAGCAGTAGACTTCTAAGCGCTAATAAATAAGATTAACGTTACTGTCACTCGCTTACGTAACGTTAGCCCTGCGGAGGGCTAGGTTTCTATTAATTATGACCACTGTCGATGCGTGGCTAACGTGTTTTACATACAGGCTTTATTTAATCTGTGAAAACATAGCGTTGTAGAGTGATGAGGGTGTAAAATAAAAACTTAATAATGCTAACTGTCAATTTTAGCTCAGTAGTAATTGCTGGATAAACACCAAGTAGCACTGGTCCCTAATGTGCTCCAATACAGTACATTCACTTATTTTGAACACTGCAAAAACTCAAAATCCTATCAGGATTTACAGTTTAGATTAATTTAAAACTTACCTAGAACTTAAAAATAGCTTGACACAAATAGAAATTCAATTGAAACACGTGGGGAAAACACCTAACTTTTAAGAGATATGTGTTATCAAGCCTAATGGCATTTTTAGGTGAGATATATACAGTGGGGAGAACAAGTATTTGATACACTGCCAATGTGGTTTCCCATTGGCAGTGTATCAAATACTTGTTCTCTCCACTGTATATAAGATCTAAAAGTTTTTGGAGTGAAAGCAGTGTATTTTTTTCCCCCCAAGTTACATCTGAGATGCAATTGTTGGCCGTTTTCAACAATGTAAATAAAAAATAAAGACATTGATTGACTGAAAATAGTTCAATATTAGATGAAATGTCTTGTTTTCTCATGTATATTAATAAACGCTCTTCACCTAAAAATATATGTTTATAATATATGTTTACCAGAACATGACCACGTCAATTAATCTAATAATCTGGTGACCCCCAACAATTGGCCTGCGAGTTAAATATCGGATAATAATAGAGGTCTACAAGGCCATAAACACCCAAATAATAAAACATAATGTTAATAAATGGGGCTTCTTTGGCCTAGCTAGTTGATCTGGAGAGGTTCTACCAATGCGCTAATTTTAGTGTCAACTGATTTGACAACGGAAATTCAAACATCTGCTGGCTTGACTGCAGTTCATGAATAAAAAGTGGCGACATCAAAATGACATTTTTCGCATGACAGCTTCAAAATTGACTTGTGTCGCGTACAACTTCTTGTTAGCAGCTAAATTAAGCATGCTAGTTATCCTACACAACTTCTCCCGTGCTGTGTTATGAAACTACAAATGCATTCAGTGTATCTGTACACGTACGCGCTTTAAGGCATTGTGTTCTAAGTCATTACGAAAAAGCTTACCTTTAATGAAAAACGAGTTGTCAGCAACCTTGGCAACTTTTAAAAGAGCTCAGTCAATCAAACGCCATTTAAAAGCCACACTTAGCGGTTAGCATTCTTCTTTATTTTTATTAGTTGGTTAAAACCTTAGTTCCACTTCGTTTACCGCCATCTAAGGACCAAATCTGTAATTACGTGTTAGTTTTGACAAATTGTAAATGGTGTTATACTTCATACAAAAATGTTTGCTTAACAATATCTTACACAATGGTTGGAAAGAGTACGCCATGCAAGTAGAAATAGATATAAATACGTGCTTAAAACAATACTCTGCTAAAGCGTAAAAGTCGTATTGACTACTTTACTAAAGGTGTCCCCAAAAAATGAACAAATCAAAATAAGAACGAGCAAAAATATAAGATAAATTAGCTAATGATGATAACTGAGAAATAATACCTCTGAAGTGAACCAAACATTTCATGTCAAATATGGATGATGACAGAAAATCAAATCAATTAAATAATAAGCACAGTATATTCCACACTGAGCAATTTTTGGTAATATACATCTAATACAGGCTACGTCTAAATTTTCCTTAGACGTATAGTCTGAAACACATCCAAATTATGTATGGTAATGAAGGTTTTTTTCCCCCCAACATTTAAATTTCGATATATAATCAACGTTTAGATATGTAGCCTACTCATCTTACACGTTAAATTAACATACAATATGGGTAAAAATTCAGACTTCTAGGAAGAAAGGAAGTGCCCTCTGACTGCTGCAGGTCACGTAGGATGGGTGGCAAAGAGGTGTCCATATGAAGATTTTTTTAACGTGTAGGCCTACATTTAGAGAACCCATTTACAGACACCATGCAACTGCTTTTGTTTGAAGCCTGCCATAAAAAGAAGGTAAGTAACTATATTTATTATTGGAAATGCCTATCATTTTTAGCTTAGAAATCATTAATTCATGTCGAGTATTTAGTTAAAAAAAAAAAAACTTTAAAAAATTGTTCACCCGCATATTTTAAACTTTTAAACAAATTAGGTTACATGAAAAAAATAGTGTCTGTAATTAGGTCACGGATATCTACCTCATAACTATCGCTTAATTGTATTTTTTTCCCTGTTACTTTCACATTTTCCCTGACATTTTAGATGATATATAATCGATCCAAACAAAGGGAAAAAAAAAAAAAAAACGAAACGTAAAAGGGTAAATATTTTTTGACATCACGCGGGGGCAAGTAGTGGAGGGCTGTTACAGTCTTTGGCCCGAGATGAAGAATCCAGTCAAAATGGCCGCCAGCTGAAAGACTACGCCTCCCAGCATGCCGCACAACTCCTCCAGGTGTGGCTGCTTAAGCAACTTAATTACAGCTGGCCTGGAGGACTATATAAGAGTCGACCAGAAGAAGCGAAGGGAGAGGTGGAAGGAGATTGACAGAAAGACTTGGCTGAAAATTTTTTTTGTAAGAACAGACCTTAGTTACCATTTTTTATACATTTAGTTTATTGTTTGTTTTGTTACTTTTTGTGCTGCATTTCAGCCTTTTTCTTTTGGGGAAACCCGCTGTTTTTTCTGAATAAAGAATCTGTTTGGTTGGAAACATTGGCGTCCCGAGCTCCTTCCTGGCTAGGCCTACCTTGTGTGCTGTCACAATTTCAAAAACAAAAACTCGACCACTCCTTGATGTGTGCTATTTCTGCATTGCGACCCTTGTTATATTACCGTGTTTCACTCATAAAATCTCCAAAAATTCCGAATGTGGCCGTTCACGGCTGTGTCTAGACACTTGGTGAGACATGCTACACTGACTTTTTGGATCGAAAAAAGGTAAGTACGCGATAATATCTCATTAAAATTATGGTGTCTTTAATTATGCTCTCTCATGCTCTCACCACGGGTTAGGGTTTAGGGGTTTTAAACTTTTTTTTTTAAATGCCCTTCCGTTCAAAGTTTTTCTTCCCCCAGAAAATTGAGAATTTAAGCTCTCCAATGATGTAGCACACATGCATATAGGACAATTTTGAAATTTGGCCAAATTAGGGGTCTCGGAGCGGAACTTCAAGTCACCTGAGTGTTTTCCGCCATATATGTATATATTGTATCTAGGGCTGCGGCTATCGATTATTTTAGTAGTCGATTAATCAATAACTATTTAGTTCAAATAATCGAGTAATCGGATAAGTAACATAAAAAATTTAAATTCTTGAGCTGAGCCTCAAACGGTATTTTTTAAATGATCGATGTACAACGAACAGTTGGGTAACTTACATAACAGTTGGCTAACTTACATAGCAAAAGTCTGCTAGCTTAAATGCTATAAAATGCTAAAAATTTACAATGGTCTTAACAAATGCTTCAGACACATATTCCCACAAAAAATGGCTGAATACAGTATACCAATAAACTAAATTACGATTGTATTAAAAAAAACATTAGCTCAAAAAAAAACTTAGCTTATGTTGGTTTTAACAGGGAGCAGATGGATTCAGCCATGTGAAATGAGGTACTCTAGAGGGCCGTGTATCCACCCAAAATCAATAAGACTAAATGCAAACAGTTTCAAAACAAACCATTAGAGCGCCACTTTAATTAAACGAATACTCGGAGCAGCCAAATTTAATTTGAATCTTTTTTTCTAATCGAATACTCAAGTTTATCGATTAATCGTTGCAGCACTAATTGTATCATTAGCGCCAGATGTCAAATCCATTTCCTTTTCCAGTCAAAATAAATTGGACGTCTAGTGCCGTCAGTCTCAGCCAATGAGTTTAATGAATACCCTTTAAGGGTTAAAAAAAAAAAAGTGCATGAAAGGATTGAGCTTTGATCTCAAGGTCCTGAATAGAATCAATCATTTTTAATAACAGTTGGACAAAAACTAACATGAAAGAGTTTCTATACATTCATTTTACAAGATTCATCCACAGGGAGTTCATTTTCATTTTGAACTCTGGGTCTCAGGTCATTGTCGCTTTCAACAGTATTACTGCTCGTTAACGTGAGATTTTGAGGTGACTGGTGGGTTTTCACTTTACATATGTCAAATCTTTCTGGAATCAGTCCTTTATTGAACAGTAGTGAAGCCAAGTAGGAGACCACCAAGGTAGAGATTAAATTGCACAGCATGCATATTGTACTAACAGGTGCGTGCTGCACATACACTCCATTTTCAAGTGTGCATCCTGGAAAGGGAAGGGTGACAGGTAACCCCAGCGATGGCTCTCCGCTCAGCAGTCGCAACATCCCTCCAATAAAGAGGCCAGATATGGCGCCGTAGGCATTTGAGTTTTCAAAGAAGAGGATACAAATGAGTTGAGGGAACATAAGGACGTAGGTAACGGTAGAGCCGAGGAGCCAGTATGACAAAATGCTGACCTCGAGGAAGGCGAGTGATGAGCCTACAAGGCCTGTAAACAACACAGCACCCTTGATCACCCACTGTACTTCTCTATCGGATGCCTGGAAATATGGAAGACATGGGAAATGAACTCCATATAATACTGTTAAACCTCAGGAAGGTGTAACAAACTCTTACCTTAGTCCTCAAGATACTTTTATAAATGCTTGACACGAAGAGAGAGACCGCTGACAGTAGAAGAGAGTCAATTGTTGACATCACAGCAGCAGCTGTTGCAGAAATTCCGATAATGGATATGTAATTTGGGGTGAGCTGCTGCAAAGTAATTGGCATTATAAGACTGGCCTCGCCACGCTCAACTGGAGATGGTGATCCATATCCTGTCTTGTTCCAGTCTATTGCAAGACATAAAGTGTGAGCATTAAAAATGTGTACTTATTCACGTGATGCTCTCCTCTTTCTGCTTCTCTACCCGTGGATGCTGCAATAGCACCAATTAAGATTGGTGGAATTGAAAAAATGAGGATGACCGGCGCCGCTATGAAGCTTATCATCCTCGCTGTAGCTGAAGAAGATGCTGACAGGATCCTCTGGTAGTAGTCTTGACAGGCCAAGTTCCCAAAAATCTAAAATGCATACTATCTTGTGTTAATATTGTCAGCATTGATCTCAATACAGTATTTGGAATATATATAAAGGTTAATGGCCATTTGTAGTTATCAATGAATTTGAAATCATATTCAGTACATATAGCAGGAGGTCTACACACCCTTCTTAAAATGTTAGTGGTTTTGTGACGGAAAAAAAATAAGACCATGAGAATTTCAATCTTGATATTATTTGTGTTGTGCTTTATGAATGTTTCACTTCACTTGGGACAAGGTGGAGGAATTATCAGTCGTATGAAAATATCAGTCTGTGCCAGCACAAAATCGTACCACTGCTACTGCTGGAAAACAAAAACAAAATCTCAGGAAAGCCTTGAATATATTCATTTATTAGGGCCCGAGCACTAAGCGTGCGAAGGCCCTATTGTTTTGCAAAGGATTATTATTATTATTAGGGCCCGAGCACTAGACGTGCGAAGGCCCTATTGTAATGCAAAGGATTATTATTATTATTATTATTATTATTATTATTATTATTAGGGCCCGAGCACTAGGCGTGCGAAGGCCCTATTGTAATGCAAAGGATTATTATTAGGGCCCGAGCACTAAGCGTGCGAAGGCCCTATTGTTTTGCAAAGGATTATTATTATTATTATTATTATTATTATTAGGGCCCGAGCACTAAGCGTGCGAAGGCCCTATTGTTTTGCAAAGGATTATTTTTTTTTTTATTTTTTATTTTTTATTTTTTTTTCAGGGCAAATGAAAACGGCCAATTTGGAGGCCTGAACATGCACGAAAAGTCACCAAAATTTGCACATACGTCCGGAAAATTGTAAATTTCGATAATTTTGCAACGTTGCAAAAAAATATAACAAAATGGCTCAGTGGCGCCCCCTTGAAATTTTAAAATTGGCCTATAACATTAGGGTCTGTCAGCGTAGAGCAATGAAATTTGGGGGGTCTATACCTTGTCCAAAACCGCTCCAAAAAAGCATTTACACGCATATTCCAAACCCAACAGGAAATCGGTTATTTTGGATCAAATATGAAATTTTTATCGATTTACAGGGTGCACATTTGAGACCTTTTCGCCGAGGGAGTTAGTTGGATCATCTTCAAAATTGGTGAGACTGTTCAGGAGACATATGAAATCTTAAGTTTTGAAAATGGTGCGTTTTCATTCACGGGTCTGACCTGGGCGTGGTGCCAAAGTCGACCATTTTTTCGGCAAAATGACAAATTCAGTAAATGACTTATAGTTCCTTGACACAACGTTCAATCTTTTTCATATTTGGCATGTATGTGTGGTATCCCACCCTTAACACGAGTGCATTGAAATATTACCCATTAGGTCTAGCGCCCCCTAGTGAGAACAGGAAATGCCTTTTTTTACGAGACAGGTTCCTCCTCCAAGGGAAAAAAATCTGTTGACCTCAAACCTGCATCAGGGGAGCCTTAAGACCTGTGTTCAGGTGCCTGATGAAAAATATTGAGGTTTCGTTGAGGCGGAGGGGTCCAAACAGGAAAGTGAAAATGAACGTCAACAATTTGTCACGCAAAAAACTTTGAACAGTCATAACTCGGCAGATATACAACATATCTGCGCCAAACTTCCCGTGTTTGTTGAGAGTCATACCCTGAAGGTTCTTGTAGGGGTCATTTGCATCAACTCTACAGTGCCAACTAGTGGCGACAGAAAGAAGTTTTAAAAAAGGCCTTTCCTATTGGGTTTTTTCAACATAGAGCAAGGAAATTTGGGGAGTAGATACCTTATGCAAAACTGCTCCAAAAAGTCTCTTGCACCCATATTCCAAATCCAACAGGAAATCGGGTATTTTGGATCGAATGTGAAATTTTCATGGGTTCACAGTAGGAGTTTACATTTGGAGGCTTGAATATGCACAAAAACTTGTACAAATTTGCACATACATGCGGCTTTAGATAACGTTCGATAATCTTGCAATGTTACGAAAAAATGTAGCAAAATGCCTCAGTGGCGCCCCCTTGAATTTTTCAAAAAGGCGTTTCCTATTAGGTTTTTTTAACAGAGAGTGATGAAATTTGGGGAGTCGATACCTTGTGCAAAACTGCTCCAAAAAGTCTCTTGCACCCGTATTCCAAATCCAACAGGAAATCGGGTATTTTGGATCGAATGTGAAATTTTTATCGGTTCACAGTAGGAGTTCACATTTGGAGGCTTGAACATGCACGAAAACTCACAAAAATTTGGACATACATGCGGCTTTGCATAACGTTCGATAATCTTGCAACGTTACGAAAACATGTAACAAAATGGCTCAGTGGCGCCCCCTTGAAATTTTCAAAAAGGCCTCTCCATTTAGGTTTTTTCAACGTAGAGGGATGAAATTCGGAGAGTCGATACCTTGTACAAAACTGCTCCAAAAAGTCTCTTGCATGCGTATTCCAAACCCAACAGGAAATCGGGTATTTTGGATTGAATGTGAAATTTTTATCGATTTACAGTGTGCACATTTTACACCTTGGCACCTAGGGAATTAGTTTGATCATTCTCAAAATTGGCGAGACTGTTCATGAGGCATATGAAATCTTAAGTTATCAAAATGGTGTGTTTTCATTCACGGGCCTGAGCTGGGCGGGGTGCCAAAGTCGGCCATTTTTTCGCCAAAACACCAAATTCAGAAAATGACTGATAACTCCCTCATACAACGTTCAATCTATTTTAAATCTGGCATGTGTGTGAGGTATACCTGCCTGAGCAGGACTGGATTGAGAATTTACCATTTGTGCCTGGCGCCTCCTAGTGGGAACAGGAAAAGCCCTTTTTTTACGGGACACACACCTCCTCTAAAGGGAAAAAAACAATCTACCTCAAACCTGTATAAGGGAAGCCTTAAGACCTGTGTTCAGGTGCCTGATGAAAAATATTGAGGTTTCGTTGAAGCGGAGGGGTCCAAACAGGAAAGTGAAAATGACCGTCAACAATTTGTCTCGCTAAAAACTTTGAACAGTCATAACTCGGCAGATATACAACATATCTGCGACAAACTTCCCGTGCTTGTTGAGAGTCATACCCTGAAGTGCCTTGTAGGGGTCATTTGCATCAACCCTACAGCGCCAACTAGTGGCAATAGAAAGTCACTCGTTTTTCCAATACATATCCAGTTCTTTTCAGTTTGGTCATTGTAGTTTCAAGACCTATTAAAATACTTATTTACGGCCCATGTCCACGTGTCTGTCTGTTGCCGTGACGACCCTTTGTTCGCCATTTAAAGGAAATATTTTTTTCCAGAGAGTCAGGCAGCTTATAGAGCCACAATATTTGGCACACTTGGTCAAATTGGCCCAGTTAGAAGATTAATTTTGGTTTTGAATAAGGGCTTGGCTGCACAGCTCAGTAGTGGCTCCTTTTTTGTAGTAATCTCTCCAATAGGGGTTTTTATCTCTTGGGTGTGGTAATGTAAGAGGCGACTTTCGAGCATGTTAGGTTCTAATGAGATGATTAGAGAGGAGGATCTGCCACCACCCTGACCTGCACACAGTCCGAGTTGCGTGACGTCCGAGTTGCGCTAGATTGCGAGGGCCCGTTCAGTCCTGCTTGCAGGCCTAGTTATTATTATTATTATTATTATTATTATTCTTCTTTTTTCAGGGCAAATGAAAATGGCCAATTTGGAGGCCTGAACATGCACGAAAAGTCACCAAAATTTGCACAAACGTGCGGCTTTGCGTAAATTTCGATAATCTTGTGTCGTTTTGAAAAAATGTCAAAAAATGGCTCAGTGGCGCCCCCTTGACCCTTAAAATTTTCAAAAAGGCCTCTCCTCTCAGGTTTTCAACGTAGAGCAATGAAATTTGGGGAGTAGATACCTTATGCCTAACTGTTCAAAAAAGCCTCTTGCACCCATATTCCAAATCCAACAGGAAATCGGATATTTTGGATCAAATGGGAAATTTTTATCGGTTCACAGTTTGAGTTTACATTTGGAGGCCTGAACATGCACGAAAACTCACCAAAATTTGCACATACATGCAACTTTGCATAAATTTTGATAATCTACAAAAAAATTTAACAAAATGGCTCAGTGGCGCCCCCTTGAAATTTTCAAAAAGGCCTTTCCTATTAGGTTTTTTCAACGTAGAACGATGAAATTTGGCAAGTCGATACATTGTGCAAAACTGCTCCAAAAAGTCTCTTGCACCCATATTCCAAACCCAACAGGAAGCCGGAAATTTTGGATCAAATGTGAAATTTTATCGATTTACATTTGAGACCTTGTCGCTGAAGAAAATAGTTGGATAGTCTTCAAAATTGGTCAGACTATTCAGGAGACATATGAGATCTTAAGTTTTCAAAATGGTGAGTTTTCACTCAAGGGTCTGACCTGGGCGTGGTCCCAAAGTCGGCCATTTTTGGGCAAAATACCAAATTCAGAAAATGATTAAAAACTCCGTGATACAACGTTCAATCTTTTTCATTTCTAGCATGTATATGAGATATCCCAGCCTGAACACGACTGCATTGAAATATTACCCATTAGGCCTGGCGCCCCCTAGTGGGAACAGGAAATGGCCTTCTTTACGAGACAGGCTCCTCCTCCAAGGGAAAAAAATCTATTGACCTCAAACCTGTTTCAGGGGAGCCTCAAGACATGTGTTCAGGTCCCTGATGAAAAATATTGAGGTTTCGTTGAAGCGGAGAGGTCCAAACTGGAAGTGAAAATGACCGTCAACAATTTGTCTCGCCAAAAATTTTGAACAGTCATAACTCGGCAGATATGCAACATATCTGCGCCAAACTTTAAGTGTTTGTTGAGAGTCATACCCTGAAGGTTCTTGTAGGGGTCATTTGCATCAACTCTACAGTGCCAACTAGTGGCGACAGAAAGAAGTTTTAAAAAAGGCCTTTCCTATTGGGTTTTTTCAACATAGAGCAAGGAAATTTGGGGAGTAGATACCTTATGCAAAACTGCTCCAAAAAGTCTCTTGCACCCGTATTCCAAATCCAACAGGAAATCGGGTATTTTGGATCGAATGTGAAATTTTCATGGGTTCACAGTAGGAGTTTACATTTGGAGGCTTGAATATGCACAAAAACTCGTAAAAATTTGCACATACATGCGGCTTTGGATAACGTTCGATAATCTTGCAATGTTACGAAAAAATGTAACAAAATGCCTCAGTGGCGCCCCCTTGAATTTTTCAAAAAGGCGTTTCCTATTAGGTTTTTTTAACATAGAGTGATGAAATTTGGGGAGTCGATACCTTGTGCAAAACTGCTCCAAAAAGTCTCTTGCACCCGTATTCCAAATCCAACAGGAAATCTGGTATTTTGGATCGAATGTGAAATTTTTATCGGTTCACAGTAGGAGTTTACATTTGGAGGCTTGAACATGCACGAAAACTCACAAAAATTTGGACATACATGCGGCTTTGCATAACGTTCAATAATCTTGCAACGTTACGAAAACATGTAACAAAATGGCTCAGTGGCGCCCCCTTGAAATTTTCAAAAAGGCCTCTCTATTTAGGTTTTTTCAACGTAGAAGGATGAAATTCGGAGAGTCGATACCTTGTACAAAACTGCTCCAAAAAGTCTCTTGCATGCGTATTCCAAACCCAACAGGAAATCGGGTATTTTGGATTGAATATGAAATTTTTATCGATTTACAGTGTGCACATTTTACACCTTGGCACCTAGGGAATTAGTTTGATCATTCTCAAAATTGGCGAGACTGTTCATGAGGCACATGAAATCTTAAGTTATCAAAATGGTGTGTTTTCATTCACGGGCCTGACATGGGCGGGGTGCCAAAGTCGGCCATTTTTTCGCCAAAACACCGAATTCGGAAAATGACTGATAACTCCCTCATACAACCTTCAATCTATTTTAAATCTGGCATGTGTGTGAGGTATACCAGCCTGAGCAGGACTGGATTGAAAATTTACCGTTTGTGCCTGGCGCCTCCTAGTGGGAACAGGAAATGCCCTTTTTTACTGGACACACTCCTCCTCTAAAGGGAAAAAATCAATCTACCTCAAACCTGCATAAGGGAAGCCTTAAGACCTGTCTTCAGGTGCCTGATGAAGAATATTGAAATTTCGTTGAAGCGGAGGGGTCCAAACAGCAAAGTGAAAATGACTGTCATCAATTTTTCTCTCCAAAAACTTTGAACAGTCATAACTCGGCAGATATACAACATATCTGCGCCAAACTTCCCGTGCTTGTTGAGAGTCATACCCTGAAGGGCCTTGTAGGGGTCATTTGCATCAACGCTACAGCGCCAACTAGTGGCAATAGAAAGTCACTCGTTTTTCCAATACATGTCCAGTTCTTTTCAGGTTGGTCATTGTAGTTTCAAGACCTATTAAAATACTTATTTACGGCACATGTCCACGTGTCTCTATCTGTTGCCGTGACGACCCTTTGTTCGCCATTTAAAGGAAATATTTTTTTTCAGAGACTCAGGCAGCTTATAGAGCCACAATATTTGGCACACTTGGTCGAATTGGCCCAGTTAGAAGATTAATTTGGTTTTGAATAAGGGCTTGGCTGCACAGCTCAGTAGTTGCTCCTTTTTTGTAGTACTCTCTCCAATAGGGTTTTTTATCTCTTGGGTGTGGTAATGTAAATAGGCGACTTTCGTGCATGATTGGTTCTAATGAGATGATTAGAGAGGAGGATCTGCCACCACCCTGACCTGCACACAGTCCGAGTTGCGTGACGTCCGAGTTGCGCTAGATTGCGAGGGCCCGTTCAGTCCTGCTTGCAGGCCTAGTTATTATTATTATTATTATTATTATTATTCTTTCTTCATGGCAAATGAAAATGGCCAATTTGGAGGCCTGAACATGCACGAAAAGTCACCAAAATTTGCACATACGTGCAGATTCGCGTAAATTTCGATAATCTTGCGTCGTTTTGAAAAAATGTCAAAAAATGGCTCAGTGGCGCCCCCTTGACCCTTAAAATTTTCAAAAAGGCCTCTCCTCTCAGGTTTTCAACGTAGAGCAATGAAATTTGGGGAGTAGATACCTTATGCCTAACTGCTCAAAAAAGCCTCTTGCACCCATATTCCAAATCCAACAGGAAATCGGTTATTTTGGATCGAATCTGAAATTTTTTCGGTTCACAGTTGGAGTTCACATTTGGAGGCCTGAACATGCACGAAAACTCACCAAAATGTGCACATATGTTCAACTTTGCGTAAATTTTGATAATCTTTGAAAAAAATTAACAAAAAGGCTCAGTGGCGCCCCCTTGAAATTTTCAAAAAGGCCTGTCCTATTAGGTTTTTTCAATGTAGAATGATGAAATTTGGTGAGTCGATACATTGTGTAAAACTGCTCCAAAAAGTCTCTTGCACCTATATTCCAAATCCAACAGGAAGTCGGAAATTTTGGATCAAATGCGAAATTTTATTGATTTACATTTGAGACCTTGTCGCTGAAGAAAATAGTTGGATCGTCTTCAAAATTGGTCAGACTATTCAGGAGACATATGAGATCTTAAGTTTTCAAAATGGTGAGTTTTCATCCAAGGGTCTGGCCTGGGCGTAGTCCCAAAGTTGGCCATTTTTAGGCAAAATACCAAATTCAGAAAATGATTAAAAACTCCGTGATACAACGTTCAATCTTTTTCATTTCTAGCATGTATATGAGATATCCCAGCCTGAACACGACTGCATTGAAATATTACTCATTAGGCCTGGCGCCCCCTAGTGGGAACAGGAAATGGCATTCTTTACGAGAGAGGATCCTCCTCCAAGGGAAAAAAATCTATTGACCTCAAACCTGTTTCAGGGGAGCCTCAAGACATGTGTTCAGGTGCCTGATGAAAAATATTTAGGTTTCGTTGAAGCGGAGAGGTCCAAACTGGAAGTGAAAATGACCGTCAACAATTTGTCTCGCCAAAAACTTTGAACAGTCATAACTCGGCAGATATGCAACATATCTGCGCCAAACTTTCCGTGTTTGTTGAGAGTCATACCCTGAAGGTTCTTGTAGGGGTCATTTGCATCAACTCTACAGTGCCAACTAGTGGCGACAGAAAGAAGTTTTAAAAAAGGCCTTTCCTATTGGGTTTTTTCAACATAGAGCGAGGAAATTTGGGGAGTAGATACCTTATGCAAAACTGCTCCAAAAAGTCTCTTGCACCCATATTCCAAATCCAACAGGAAATCGGGTATTTTGGATCAAATGTGAAATTTTTATCGGTTCACAGTAGGAGTTTACATTTGGAGGCTTGAACATGCACGAAAACTCACAAAAATTTCGACATACATGCGGCTTTGCATAACGTTCAATAATCTTGCAACGTTACGAAAACATGTAACAAAATGGCTCACTGGCGCCCCCTTGAAATTTTCAAAAAGGCCTCTCCATTTAGGTTTTTCTAACATAGAGTGATGAAATTTGGAGAGTCAAAACTTTGTGCAAAACTGCTCCAAAAAGTCTCTTGCACACACATTCCAAATCCTACAGGAAATCGGGTATTTTGGATTGAATGTGAACTTTTTATCGATTTACAGTGTGCACATTTTACACCTTGGCACCTAGGGAATTAGTTTGATCATTCTCAAAATTGGTGAGACTGTTCATGAGGCATATGAAATCTTAAGTTATAAAAATGGTGTGTTTTCATTCACGGGCCTGACCTGGGCGGGCGGCCAAAGTCGGCCATTTTTTCGCCAAAACACCGAATTCGGAAAATGACTGATAACTCCCTCATACAACCTTCAATCTATTTTAAATCTGCCATGTGTGTGAGGTATACCAGCCTGAGCAGGACTGGATTGAAAATTTACCATTTGTGCCTGGCGCCTCCTAGTGGGAACAGGAAATGCCCTTTTTTACGGGACACACTCCTCCTCTAAAGGGAAAAAATCAATCTACCTCAAACCTGCATAAGGGAAACCTTAAGACCTGTCTTCAGGTGCCTGATGAAAAATATTGAAGTTTCGTTGAAGCGGAGGGGTCCAAACAGGAAAGTGAAAATGACTGTCAACAATTTTTCTCTCCAAAAACTTTGAACAGTCATAACTCGGCAGATATACAAGATATCTGCGCCAAACTTCCCGTGCTTGTTGAGAGTCATACCCTGAAGGGCCTTGTAGGGGTCATTTGCATCAACCCTACAGCGCCAACTAGTGGCGATAGAAAGTCACTCGTTTTTCCAAAACATGTCCAGTTCTTTTCATGTTGGTCATTGTAGTTTCAAGACCTATTAAAATACTTTTTTACGGCCCATGTCCACGTGTCTCTGTCTGTTGCCGTGACGACCCTTTGTTCGCCATTTAAAGGAAATATTTTTTTTCAGAGACTCAGGGAGCTTATAGAGCCACAATAGTTGGCACACTTGGTCGAATTGGCCCAGTTAGAAGATTAATTTTGGTTTTGAATAAGGGCTTGGCTGCACAGCTCAGTAGTGGCTCCTTTTTTGTAGTACTCTCTCCAATAGGGGTTTTTATCTCTTGGGTGTGGGAATGTAAATAGGCGACATTCGAGCATGTTAGGTTCTAATGAGATGATTAGAGAGGAGGATCTGCCACCACCCTGACCTGCACACAGTCCGAGTTGCGTGACGTCCGAGTTGCGCTAGATTGCGAGGGCCCGTTCAGTCCTGCTTGCAGGCCTAGTTATTATTATTATTATTATTATTCTTTCTTCATGGCAAATGAAAATGGCCAATTTGGAGGCCTGAACATGCACGAAAAGTCACCAAAATTTGCACATACGTGCAGATTCGCGTAAATTTCGATAATCTTGCGTCGTTTTGAAAAAATGTCAAAAAATGGCCCAGTGGCGCCCCCTTGACCCTTAAAATTTTCAAAAAGGCCTCTCCTCTCAGGTTTTCAACGTAGAGCAATGAAATTTGGGGAGTAGATACCTTATGCCTAACTGTTCAAAAAAGCCTCTTGCACCCATATTCCAAATCCAACAGGAAATCGGGTATTTTGGATCGAATGTGAAATTTTTTCGGTTCACAGTTGGAGTTTACGTTTGGAGGCTTGAACATGCACGAAAACTCACCAAAATTTGCACATACATTCAACTTTGCGTAAATTTTGATAATCTACAAAAAAATTTAACAAAATGGCTCAGTGGCGCCCCCTTGAAATTTTCAAAAAGGCCTCTCCTATTAGGTTTTTTCAACGTAGAACAATGAAATTTAGTGAGTCGATACATTGTACAAAACTGCTCCAAAAAGTCTCTTGCACCCATATTCCAAACCCAACAGGAAGCTGGAAATTTTGGGTCAAATGCGAAATTTTATCGATTTACATTTGAGACCTTGTCGCTGAAGGATAAAGTTGGATCGTCTTCAAAATTGGTCAGACTATTCAGGAGACATATGAGATCTTAAGTTTTCAAAATGGTGTGTTTTCATTCAAGGGTCTGGCCTGGGCGTGGTCCCAAAGTCGGCCATTTTTAGGCAAAATACCAAATTCAGAAAATGATTAAAAACTCCGTGATCCAACGTTCAATCTTTTTCATTTTTAGCATGTTTATGAGATATCCCAGCCTGAACACGACTGCATTGAAATATTACCCATTAGGCCTGGCGCCCCTAGTGGAAACAGGAAATGGCCTTCTTTACGAGACAGGCTCCTCCTCCAAGGGAAAAAAATCTATTGACCTCAAACCTGTTTCAGGGGAGCCTCAAGACATGTGTTCAGGTGCCTGATGAAAAATATTGAGGTTTCGTTGAAGCGGAGAGGTCCAAACTGGAAGTGAAAATGACCGTCAACAATTTGTCTCGCCAAAAACTTTGAACAGTCATAACTCGGCAGATATGCAACATATCTGCGCCAAACTTTCCGTGTTTGTTGAGAGTCATACCCTGAAGGTTCTTGTAGGGGTCATTTGCATCAACTCTACAGTGCCAACTAGTGGCGACAGAAAGAAGTTTTAAAAAAGGCCTTTCCTGTTGGGTTTTTTCAACATAGAGCAAGGAAATTTGGGAAGTAGATACCTTATGCCTAACTGCTCAAAAAAGCCTCTTGCACCCATATTCCAAATCCAACAGAAAATCGGGTATTTTGGATCAAATGTGAAATTTCTGTCCATTTCTAGTACAGTTTACATTTGGAGGCCTGGACATGCACGAAAACTCACCAAATTTTGCACATACATGCGGCTTTGTGTGGATTTCGATAATCTTGCAACGTTACAAAAAAATGTAACAAAATGGCTCAGTGGCGCCCCCTTGAATTTTTCAAAAAGGCGTTTCCTATTAGGTTTTTTTAACGTAGAGCAATGAAATTTGGGGAGTCGATACCTTGTGCAAAACTGCTCCAAAAAGTCTCTTGCACCCATATTCCAAACCCAACAGGAAATCGGGTATTTTGGATCGAATGTGAAATTTTTATCAATTAACAGGGTGCACATTTGAGACCTTGTCACAGAGGGAATCAATTGGATCATCTTCAAAATTGGTTAGACAATTCAGGAGACCTATGAAATCTAAACTTTTCAAAATGGTGTGTTTTCATTCATGGGTCTGACCTGGGCGTGGTGCCAAAGTCGGCCATTTTTTCGGCAAAATGACAAATTCAGTAAAGGACTAATAGCTCCTTGAAACAACGTTCAATCTTTTTCATATCTGGCATGTATGTGCGGGATCCCACCCTGAACACGAGTGCATTGAAATATTACTCATTAGGCCTAGCGCCCCCTAGTGGGAACAGGAAATGCCTTTTTTACGAAACAGGCTCCTCCTCCAAGGAAAAAAAAATCTATTCACCTCAAACCTGCATCAGGGGAGCCTGAAGACATGTGTTCAGGTGCCTGATGAAAAATACTGAGGTTTGGTTGAAGCAGAAGGGTCCAACAGGAGAAGTAAAAATGACTGAAGCCATTTCGTCTCACCACAAGTTTTGAACAGTCATAACTTCTACAACATATCTGCGCCAAACATATCGTGCTTGTTGAGTCATAGTCTGAAGGGTCCTGTAGGGGTCATTTGCATCAACCCTACAGCGCCAACTAGTGGCAATAGAAAGTCACTCATTTTTTAAAATATATGTCCAGTTCTTTTCAGGTTGGTCATTGTAGTTTCAAGACCTTTTAAAATACTTATTTTACGGCCCATGTCCACATGTCTCTGTCTGTTGCTGTGATGACCCTTTATTCGCTCCTTTTTTGTAGTCCTCTGTCCAATAGGGGTTTTTATCTCTTAGGTGTGTGAATGTAAAGAGGCAACTTTCGCGCATGTTAGGTTCTAATGAGATGATTAGAGAGGACGATCTGCCACCACCCTGACCTGCACACTGTCCGAGTTGCGTGACGTCCGAGTTGCGCTAGATTGCGAGGGCCCGTTCAGTCCTGCTTGCAGGCCTAGTTATTATTAGGGCCCGAGCACTAGACGTGCGAAGGCCCTATTGTTTTGCAAAGGATTATTATTATTATTATTATTATTATTATTATTATTATTATTATTAGGGCCCGAGCACTAGGCGTGCGAAGGCCCTATTGTAATGCAAAGGATTATTATTATTATTATTATTATTATTCTTCTTTCTTCATGGCAAATGAAAATGGCCAATTTGGAGGCCTGAACATGCACGAAAAGTCACCAAAATTTGCACATACGTGCAGATTCGCGTAAAATTTGATAATCTAGCGTCGTTTTGAAAAAATGTCAAAAAATGGCTCAGTGGCGCCCCCTTGACCCTTAAAATTTTCAAAAAGGCCTTTCCTCTCAGGTTTTCAACGTAGAGCGATGAAATTTGGGGAGTAGATACCTTATGCCTAACTGTTCAAAAAAGCCTCTTGCACCCATATTCCAAATCTGACAGGAAATCGGATATTTTGGATCAAATGTGAAATTTTTTCGGTTCACAGTTGGAGTTTACGTTTGGAGGCCTGAACATGCACGAAAACTCACCAAAATTTGCACATACATGCAACTTTGCGTAAATTTTGATAATCTACAAAAAAATTTAACAAAATCGCTCAGTGGCGCCCCCTTGAAATTTTCAAAAAGGCCTGTCCTATTAGGTTTTTTCAACGTAGAATGATGAAATTTGGTGAGTCGATACATTGTGTAAAACTGCTCCAAAAAGTCTCTTGCACCAATATTCCAAACCCAACAGGAAGCCGGAAATTTTGGATCAAATGTGAAATTTTATCGATTTACATTTGAGACCTTGTCGCTGAAGAAAATAGTTGGATCGTCTTCAAAATTGGTCAGACTATTCAGGAGACATATGAGATCTTAAGTTTTCAAAATGGTGAGTTTTCACTCAAGGGTCTGACCTGGGCGTGGTCCCAAAGTCGGCCATTTTTGGGCAAAATACCAAATTCAGAATATGATTAAAAACTCGGTGATACAACGTTCAATCTTTTTCATTTCTAGCATGTATATGAGATATCCCAGCCTGAACACGACTGCATTGAAATATTACCCATTAGGCCTGGCGCCCCCTAGTGGAAACAGGAAATGGCCTTCTTTACGAGACAGGCTCCTCCTCCAAGGGAAAAAAATCTATTGACCTCAAACCTGTTTCAGGGGAGCCTCAAGACATGTGTTCAGGTCCCTGATGAAAAATATTGAGGTTTCGTTGAAGCGGAGAGGTCCAAACTGGAAGTGAAAATGACCGTCAACAATTTGTCTCGCCAAAAACTTTGAACAGTCATAACTCGGCAGATATGCAACATATCTGCGCCAAACTTTCCGTGTTTTTTGAGAGTCATACCCTGAAGGTTCTTGTAGGGGTCATTTGCATCAACTCTACAGTGCCAACTAGTGGCGACAGAAAGAAGTTTTAAAAAAGGCCTTTCCTATTGGGTTTTTTCAACATAGAGCAAGGAAATTTGGGGAGTAGATACCTTATGCAAAACTGCTCCAAAAAGTCTCTTGCACCCATATTCCAAATCCAACAGGAAATCGGGTATTTTGGATCGAATGTGAAATTTTCATGGGTTCACAGTAAGAGTTTACATTTGGAGGCTTGAATATGCATAAAAACTCACCAAAATTTGCACATACATGCGGCTTTGGATAACGTTCGATAATCTTGCAACGTTACGAAAACATGTAACAAAATGGCTCAGTGGCGCCCCCTTGAAATTTTCAAAAAGGCCTCTCCATTTAGGTTTTTTCAACGTAGAGGGATGACATTCGGAGAGTCGATACCTTGTACAAAACTGCTCCAAAAAGTCTCTTGCATGCATATTCCAAACCCAACAGGAAATCGGGTATTTTGGATTGAATGTGAAATTTTTATCGATTTACAGTGTGCACATTTTACACCTTGGCACCTAGGGAATTAGTTTGATCATTCTCAAAATTGGTGAGACTGTTCATGAGGCATATGAAATCTTAAGTTATAAAAATGGTGTGTTTTCATTCACGGGCCTGACCTGGGCGGGGCGCCAAATTCTTCCATTTTTTCGCCAAAACACCGAATTCGGAAAATGACTGATAACTCCCTCATACAACGTTCAATCTATTTTAAATCTGGCATGTGTGTGAGGTATACCAGCCTGAGCAGGACTGGATTGAAAATTTACCATTTGTGCCTGGCGCCTCCTAGTGGGAACAGGAAATGCCCTTTTTTACGGGACACACTCCTCCTCTAAAGGGAAAAAATCAATCTACCTCAAACCTGCATAAGGGAAACCTTAAGACCTGTCTTCAGGTGCCTGATGAAAAATATTGAAGTTTCGTTGAAGCGGAGGGGTCCAAACAGGAAAGTGAAAATGACTGTCAACAATTTTTCTCTCCAAAAACTTTGAACAGTCATAACTCGGCAGATATACAAGATATCTGCGCCAAACTTCCCGTGCTTGTTGAGAGTCATACCCTGAAGGGCCTTGTAGGGGTCATTTGCATCAACCCTACAGCGCCAACTAGTGGCGATAGAAAGTCACTCGTTTTTCCAAAACATGTCCAGTTCTTTTCAGGTTGGTCATTGTAGTTTCAAGACCTATTAAAATACTTTTTTACGGCCCATGTCCACGTGTCTCTGTCTGTTGCCGTGACGACCCTTTGTTCGTCATTTAAAGGAAATATTTTTTTTCAGAGACTCAGGGAGCTTATAGAGCCACAATAGTTGGCACACTTGGTCGAATTGGCCCAGTTAGAAGATTAATTTTGGTTTTGAATAAGGGCCTGGCCGCACAGCTCAGAAGTGGCTCCTTTTTTGTAGTACTCTCTCCAATAGGGGTTTTTATCTCTTGGGTGTGGGAATGTAAATAGGCGACTTTCGAGCATGTTAGGTTCTAATGAGATGATTAGAGAGGAGGATCTGCCACCACCCTGACCTGCACACAGTCCGAGTTGCGTGACGTCCGAGTTGCGCTAGATTGCGAGGGCCCGTTCAGTCCTGCTTGCAGGCCTAGTTATTATTATTATTATTATTCTTTTTTCAGGGCAAATGAAAATGGCCAATTTGGAGGCCTGAACATGCACGAAAAGTCACCAAAATTTGCACATACGTGCCGCTTCGCGTAAATTTCGATAATCTTGTGTCGTTTTGAAAAAATGTCAAAAAATGGCTCAGTGGCGCCCCCTTTACCCTTAAAATTTTCAAAAAGGCCTCTCCTCTCAGGTTTTCAACGTAGAGCAATGAAATTTGGGGAGTAGATACCTTATGCCTAACTGTTCAAAAAAGCCTCTTGCACCCATATTCCAAATCCAACAGGAAATCGGATATTTTGGATCAAATGTGAAATTTTTATCGGTTCACAGTTGGGGTTTACATTTGGAGGCCTGAACATGCACGAAAACTCACCAAAATTTGCACATACATGCA
Organism: Corythoichthys intestinalis; assembly: GCF_030265065.1. Classification (NCBI taxonomy): domain Eukaryota; kingdom Metazoa; phylum Chordata; class Actinopteri; order Syngnathiformes; family Syngnathidae; genus Corythoichthys; species Corythoichthys intestinalis. Next base: position 19,981,579 of record NC_080405.1, read on the forward strand.
ACTTTGCGTAAATTTTGATAATCTACAAAAAAATGTAACAAAATCGCTCAGTGGCGCCCCCTTGAAATTTTCAAAAAGGCCTTTCCTATTAGGTTTTTTCAACGTAGAACGATGAAATTTGGCGAGTCGATACATTGTGCAAAACTGCTCCAAAAAGTCTCTTGCACCCATATTCCAAATCCAACAGGAAGTCGGAAATTTTGGATCAAATGTGAAATTTTATCGATTTACATTTGAGACCTTGTCGCTGAAGAAAATAGTTGGATCGTCTTCAAAATTGGTCAGAGTATTCAGGAGACATATGAGATCTTAAGTTTTCAAAATGGTGTGTTTTCACTCAAGGGTCGGGCCTGGGCGTGGTCCCAAAGTCGGCCATTTTTGGGCAAAATACCAAATTCAGAAAATGATTAAAAACTCCGTGATACAACGTTCAATCTTTTTCATTTCTAGCATGTATATGAGATATCCCAGCCTGAACACGACTGCATTGAAATATTACCCATTAGGCCTGGCGCCCCCTAGTGGGAACAGGAAATGGCCTTCTTTACGAGACAGGCTCCTCCTCCAAGGGAAAAAAAACTATTGACCTCAAACCTGTTTCAGGGGAGCCTCAAGACATGTGTTCAGGTCCCTGATAAAAAATATTGAGGTTTCGCTGAAGCGGAGAGGTCCAAACTGGAAGTGAAAATGACCGTCAACAATTTGTCTCGCCAAAAATTTTGAACAGTCATAACTCGGCAGATATGCAACATATCTGCGCCAAACTTTCCGTGTTTGTTGAGAGTCATACCCTGAAGGTTCTTGTAGGGGTCATTTGCATCAACTCTACAGTGCCAACTAGTGGCGAAAGAAAGAAGTTTTAAAAAAGGCCTTTCCTATTGGGTTTTTTCAACATAGAGCAAGGAAATTTGGGGAGTAGATACCTTATGCAAAACTGCTCCAAAAAGTCTCTTGCACCCATATTCCAAATCCAACAGGAAATTGGGTATTTTGGATCGAATGTGAAATTTTCATGGGTTCACAGTAAGAGTTTACATTTGGAGGCTTGAATATGCATAAAAACTCACCAAAATTTGCACATACATGCGGCTTTGGATAACGTTCGATAATCTTGCAACGTTACGAAAAAATTTAACAAAATGGCTCAGTGGCGCCCCCTTGAAATTTTCAAAAAGGCCTCTCCATTTAGGTTTTTCTAACATAGAGTGATGAAATTTGGAGAGTCAAAACTTTGTGCAAAACTGCTCCAAAAAGTCTCTTGCACACACATTCCAAATCCTACAGGAAATCGGGTATTTTGGATTGAATGTGAAATTTTTATCGATTTACAGTGTGCACATTTTACACCTTGGCACCTAGGGAATTAGTTTGATCATTCTCAAAATTGGCGAGCCTGTTCATGAGGCATATGAAATCTTAAGTTATAAAAATGGTGTGTTTTCATTCACGGGCCTGACCTGGGCGGGGTGCCAAAGTCGGCCATTTTTTCGCCAAAACACCGAATTCGGAAAATGACTGATAACTCCCTCATACAACGTTCAATATATTTTAAATCTGGCATGTGTGTGAGGTATACTAGCCTGAGCAGGACTGGATTGAAAATTTACCATTTGTGCCTGGCGCCTCCTAGTGGGAACAGGAAATGCCCTTTTTTACGGGACACACTCCTCCTCTAAAGGGAAAAAATCAATCTACCTCAAACCTGCAAAAGGGAAGCCTTAAGACCTGTGTTCAGGTGCCTGATGAAAAATATTGAAGTTTCGTTGAAGCGGAGGGGTCCAAACAGGAAAGTGAAAATGACTGTCAACAATTTTTCTCTCCAAAAACTTTGAACAGTCATAACTCGGCAGATATACAACATATCTGCGCCAAACTTCCCGTGCTTGTTGAGAGTCATACCCTGAAGGGCCTTGTAGGGGTCATTTGCATCAACCCTACAGCGCCAACTAGTGGCAATAGAAAGTCACTCGTTTTTCCAATACATGTCCAGTTCTTTTCAGGTTGGTCATTGTAGTTTCAAGACCTATTAAAATACTTATTTACGGCCCATGTCCACGTGTCTCTGTCTGTTGCCGTGACGACCCTTTGTTCGCCATTTAAAGGAAATATTTTTTTTCAGAGACTCAGGCAGCTTATAGAGCCACAATAGTTGGCACACTTGGTCGAATTGGCCCAGTTAGAAGATTAATTTTAGTTTTGAATAAGGGCTTGGCTGCACAGCTCAGTAGTGGCTCCTTTTTTGTAGTACTCTCTCCAATAGGGGTTTTTATCTCTTGGGTGTGGGAATGTAAATAGGCGACTTTCGAGCATGTTAGGTTCTAATGAGATGATTAGAGAGGAGGATCTGCCACCGCCCTGACCTGCACACAGTCCGAGTTGCGTGACGTCCGAGTTGCGCTAGATCGCGAGGGCCCGTTCAGTCCTGCTTGCAGGCCTAGTTATTATTATTATTATTATTATTAGGGCCCGAGCACTAGACGTGCGAAGGCCCTATTGTAATGCAAAGGATTATTATTATTATTCTTCTTTTTTCATGGCAAATGAAAATGGCCAATTTGGAGGCCTGAACATGCACGAAAAGTCACCAAAATTTGCACATACGTGCAGATTCGCGTAAATTTTGATAATCTTGCGTCGTTTTGAAAAAATGTCAAAAAATGGCTCAGTGGCGCCCCCTTGACCCTTAAAATTTTCAAAAAGGCCTCTCCTCTCAGGTTTTCAACGTAGAGCAATGAAATTTGGGGAGTAGATACCTTATGCCTAACTGTTCAAAAAAGCCTCTTGCACCCATATTCCAAATCCAACAGGAAATCGGGTATTTTGGATTGAATGTGAAATTTTTTCGGTTCACAGTTGGAGTTTACGTTTGGAGGCTTGAACATGCATGAAAACTCACCAAAATTTGCACATACATTCAACTTTGCGTAGATTTTGATAATCTATAAAAAAAATTAACAAAATGGCTCAGTGGCGCCCCCTTGAAATTTTCAAAAAGGCCTTTCCTATTAGGTTTTTTCAACGTAGAACAATGAAATTTAGTGAGTCGATACATTGTACAAAACTGCTCCAAAAAGTCTCTTGCACCCATATTCCAAACCCAACAGGAAGCCGGAAATTTTGGGTCAAATGCGAAATTTTATCGATTTACATTTGAGACCTTGTCGCTGAAGGATAAAGTTGGATCGTCTTCAAAATTGGTCAGACTATTCAGGAGACCTATGAGATCTTAAGTTTTCAAAATGGTGTGTTTTCATTCAAGGGTCTGGCCTGGGCGTGGTCCCAAAGTCGGCCATTTTTAGGCAAAATACCAAATTCAGAAAATGATTAAAAACTCCGTGATCCAACGTTCAATCTTTTTCATTTCTAGCATGTTTATGAGATATCCCAGCCTGAACACGACTGCATTGAAATATTACCCATTAGGCCTGGCGCCCCTAGTGGAAACAGGAAATGGCCTTCTTTACGAGACAGGCTCCTCCTCCAAGGGAAAAAAATCTATTGACCTCAAACCTGTTTCAGGGGAGCCTCAAGACATGTGTTCAGGTGCCTGATGAAAAATATTGAGTTTTCGTTGAAGCGGAGAGGTCCAAACTGGAAGTGAAAATGACCGTCAACAATTTGTCTCGCCAAAAACTTTGAACAGTCATAACTCGGCAGATATGCAACATATCTGCGCCAAACTTTCCGTGTTTGTTGAGAGTCATACCCTGAAGGTTCTTGTAGGGGTCATTTGCATCAACTCTACAGTGCCAACTAGTGGCGACAGAAAGAAGTTTTAAAAAAGGCCTTTCCTATTGGGTTTTTTCAACATAGAGCAAGGAAATTTGGGGAGTAGATACCTTATGCAAAACTGCTCCAAAAAGTCTCTTGCACCCATATTCCAAATCCAACAGGAAATCGGGTATTTTGGATCAAATGTGAAATTTTTATCGGTTCACAGTAGGAGTTTACATTTGGAGGCTTGAACATGCACGAAAACTCACAAAAATTTCGACATACATGCGGCTTTGCATAACGTTCAATAATCTTGCAACGTTACGAAAACATGTAACAAAATGGCTCACTGGCGCCCCCTTGAAATTTTCAAAAAGGCCTCTCCATTTAGGTTTTTTCAACGTAGAGGGATGAAATTCGGAGAGTCAATACCTTGTACAAAACTGCTCCAAAAAGTCTCTTGCATGCGTATTCCAAACCCAATAGGAAATCGGGTATTTTGGATTGAATGTGAATTTTTTATCGATTTACAGTGTGCACATTTTACACCTTGGCACCTAGGGAATTAGTTTGATCATTCTCAAAATTGGCGAGACTGTTCATGAGGCATATGAAATCTTAAGTTATCAAAATGGTGTGTTTTCATTCACGGGCCTGACCTGGGCGGGGTGCCAAAGTCGGCCATTTTTTCGCCAAAACATCGAATTCGGAAAATGACTGATAACTCCCTCATACAACGTTCAATCTATTTTAAATCTGCCATGTGTGTGAGGTATACCAGCCTGAGCAGGACTGGATTGAAAATTTACCATTTGTGCCTGGCGCCTCCTAGTGGGAACAGGAAATGCCCTTTTTTACGGGAGACACTCCTCCTCTAAGGGAAAAAAAAAAATCAATCAACCTCAAACCTGCATAAGGGAAGCCTTAAGACCTGTCTTCAGGTGCCTGATGAAAAATATTGAAGTTTCGTTGAAGCGGAGGGGTCCAAACAGGAAAGTGAAAATGACTGTCAACAATTTTTCTCTCCAAAAACTTTGAACAGTCATAACACGGCAGATATACAACATATCTGCGCCAAACTTCCCGTGCTTGTTGAGAGTCATACCCTGAAGGGCCTTGTAGGGGTCATTTGCATCAACCCTACAGCGCCAACTAGTGGCAATAGAAAGTCACTCGTTTTTCCAATACATGTCCAGTTCTTTTTAGTTTGATCATTGTAGTTTCAAGACCTATTAAAATACTTATTTACAGCCCATGTCCACGTGTCTCTGTCTGTTGCCATGACGACCCTTTGTTCGCCATTTAAAGGAAATATTTTTTTTCAGAGACTCAGGCAGTTTATAGAGCCACAATATTTGGCACACTTGGTCGAATTGGCCCAGTTAGAAGATTAATTTTGGTTTTGAATAAGGGCTTGACTGCACAGCTCAGTAGTGGCTCCTTTTTTGTAGTACTCTCTCCAATAGGAGTTTTTATCTCTTAGGTGTGGGAATGTAAATAGGCGACTTTCGAGCATGTTAGGTTCTAATGAGATGATTAGAGAGGAGGATCTGCCACCACCCTGACCTGCACACAGTCTGAGTTGCGTGACGTCCGAGTTGCGCTAGATTGCGAGGGCCCGTTCAGTCCTGCTTGCAGGCCTAGTTATTAGGGCCCGAGCACTAGACGTGCGAAGGCCCTATTGTAATGCAAAGGATTATTATTATTATTATTATTATTATTATTATTCTTCTTTCTTCATGGCAAATGAAAATGGCCAATTTGGAGGCCTGAACATGCACGAAAAGTCACCAAAATTTGCACATACGTGCAGATTTGCGTAAATTTCGATAATCTTGCGTCGTTTTGAAAAAATGTCAAAAAATGGCTCAGTGGCGCCCCCTTGACCCTTAAAATTTTCAAAAAGGCCTCTCCTCTCAGGTTTTCAACGTAGAGCAATGAAATTTGGGGAGTAGATACCTTATGCCTAACTGTTCAAAAAAGCCTCTTGCACCCATATTCCAAATCCAACAGGAAATCGGGTATTTTGGATCGAATGTGAAATTTTTTCGGTTCACAGTTGGAGTTTACGTTTGGAGGCTTGAACATGCACGAAAACTCACCAAAATTTGCACATACATTCAACTTTGCGTAAATTTTGATAATCTACAAAAAAATTTAACAAAATGGCTCAGTGGCGCCCCCTTGAAATTTTCAAAAAGGCCTCTCCTATTAGGTTTTTTCAACGTAGAACAATGAAATTTAGTGAGTCGATACATTGTACAAAACTGCTCCAAAAAGTCTCTTGCACCCATATTCCAAACCCAACAGGAAGCTGGAAATTTTGGGTCAAATGCGAAATTTTATCGATTTACATTTGAGACCTTGTCGCTGAAGGATAAAGTTGGATCGTCTTCAAAATTGGTCAGACTATTCAGGAGACCTATGAGATCTTAAGTTTTCAAAATGGTGTGTTTTCATTCAAGGGTCTGGCCTGGGCGTGGTCCCAAAGTCGGCCATTTTTAGGCAAAATACCAAATTCAGAAAATGATTAAAAACTCCGTGATCCAACGTTCAATCTTTTTCATTTTTAGCATGTTTATGAGATATCCCAGCCTGAACACGACTGCATTGAAATATTACCCATTAGGCCTGGCGCCCCTAGTGGAAACAGGAAATGGCCTTCTTTACGAGACAGGCTCCTCCTCCAAGGGAAAAAAATCTATTGACCTCAAACCTGTTTCAGGGGAGCCTCAAGACATGTGTTCAGGTGCCTGATGAAAAATATTGAGGTTTCGTTGAAGCGGAGAGGTCCAAACTGGAAGTGAAAATGACCGTCAACAATTTGTCTCGCCAAAAACTTTGAACAGTCATAACTTGGCAGATATGCAACATATCTGCGCCAAACTTTCCGTGTTTGTTGAGAGTCATACCCTGAAGGTTCTTGTAGGGGTCATTTGCATCAACTCTACAGTGCCAACTAGTGGCGACAGAAAGAATTTTTAAAAAAGGCCTTTCCTATTGGGTTTTTTCAACATAGAGCAAGGAAATTTGGGGAGTACATACCTTATGCCTAACTGCTCAAAAAAGCCTCTTGCACCCATATTCCAAATCCAACAGAAAATCGGGTATTTTGGATCAAATGTGAAATTTCTGTCCATTTCTAGTACAGTTTACATTTGGAGGCCTGGACATGCACGAAAACTCACCAAATTTTGCACATACATGCGGCTTTGTGTGGATTTCGATAATCTTGCAACGTTACAAAAAAATGTAACAAAATGGCTCAGTGGCGCCCCCTTGAATTTTTCAAAAAGGCGTTTCCTATTAGGTTTTTTTAACGTAGAGCAATGAAATTTGGGGAGTCGATACCTTGTGCAAAACTGCTCCAAAAAGTCTCTTGCACCCATATTCCAAACCCAACAGGAAATCGGGTATTTTGGATCGAATGTGAAATTTTTATCAATTAACAGGGTGCACATTTGAGACCTTGTCACAGAGGGAATCAATTGGATCATCTTCAAAATTGGTTAGACAATTCAGGAGACCTATGAAATCTAAACTTTTCAAAATGGTGTGTTTTCATTCATGGGTCTGACCTGGGCGTGGTGCCAAAGTCGGCCATTTTTTCGGCAAAATGACAAATTCAGTAAAGGACTAATAGCTCCTTGAAACAACGTTCAATCTTTTTCATATCTGGCATGTATGTGCGGGATCCCACCCTGAACACGAGTGCATTGAAATATTACTCATTAGGCCTAGCGCCCCCTAGTGGGAACAGGAAATGCCTTTTTTACGAAACAGGCTCCTCCTCCAAGGAAAAAAAAATCTATTCACCTCAAACCTGCATCAGGGGAGCCTGAAGACATGTGTTCAGGTGCCTGATGAAAAATACTGAGGTTTGGTTGAAGCAGAAGGGTCCAACAGGAGAAGTAAAAATGACTGAAGCCATTTCGTCTCACCACAAGTTTTGAACAGTCATAACTTCTACAACATATCTGCGCCAAACATATCGTGCTTGTTGAGTCATAGTCTGAAGGGTCCTGTAGGGGTCATTTGCATCAACCCTACAGCGCCAACTAGTGGCAATAGAAAGTCACTCATTTTTTAAAATATATGTCCAGTTCTTTTCAGGTTGGTCATTGTAGTTTCAAGACCTTTTAAAATACTTATTTTACGGCCCATGTCCACATGTCTCTGTCTGTTGCTGTGATGACCCTTTATTCGCTCCTTTTTTGTAGTCCTCTGTCCAATAGGGGTTTTTATCTCTTAGGTGTGTGAATGTAAAGAGGCAACTTTCGCGCATGTTAGGTTCTAATGAGATGATTAGAGAGGACGATCTGCCACCACCCTGACCTGCACACTGTCCGAGTTGCATGACGTCCGAGTTGCGCTAGATTGCGAGGGCCCGTTCAGTCCTGCTTGCAGGCCTAGTTATTATTATTCTTCTTTTTTCAGGGCAAATGAAAATGGCCAATTTGGAGGCCTGAACATGCACGAAAAGTCACCAAAATTTGCACATACGTGCGGCTTTGCGTAAATTTCGATAATCTTGTGTCGTTTTGAAAAAATGTCAAAAAATGGCTCAGTGGCGCCCCCTTGACCCTTAAAATTTTCAAAAAGGCCTCTCCTCTCAGGTTTTCAATGTAGAGCAATGAAATTTGGGGAGTAGATACCTTATGCCTAACTGTTCAAAAAAGCCTCTTGCACCCATATTCCAAATCCAACAGGAAATCGGATATTTTGGATCGAATGTGAAATTTTTTCGGTTCACAGTTGGAGTTCACATTTGGAGGCCTGAACATGCACGAAAACTCACCAAAATTTGCACATACATGCAACTTTGCGTAAATTTTGATAATCTACAAAAAAATTTAACAAAATGGCTCAGTGGCGCCCCCTTGAAATTTTCAAAAAGGCCTTTCCTATTAGGTTTTTTCAACATAGAACGATGAAATTTGGCGAGTCGATACATTGTGCAAAACTGCTCCAAAAAGTCTCTTGCACCCATATTCCAAACCCAACAGGAAGCCGGAAATTTTTGATCAAATGTGAAATTTTATCGATTTACATTTGAGACCTTGTCGCTGAAGAAAATAGTTGGATCGTCTTCAAAATTGGTCAGACTATTCAGGAGACATATGAGATCTTAAGTTTTCAAAATGGTGAGTTTTCACTCAAGGGTCTGACCTGAGCGTGGTCCCAAAGTCGGCCATTTTTGGGCAAAATACCAAATTCAGAAAATGATTAAAAACTCCGTGATACAACGTTCAATCTTTTTCATTTCTAGCATGTATATGAGATATCCCAGCCTGAACACGACTGCATTGAAATATTACCCATTAGGCCTGGCGCCCCCTAGTGGGAACAGGAAATGGCCTTCTTTACGAGACAGGCTCCTCCTCCAAGGGAAAAAAATCTATTGACCTCAAACCTGTTTCAGGGGAGCCTCAAGACATGTGTTCAGGTCCCTGATGACAAATATTGAGGTTTCGTTGAAGCGGAGAGGTCCAAACTGGAAGTGAAAATGACCGTCAACAATTTGTCTCGCCAAAAATTTTGAACAGTCATAACTCGGCAGATATGCAACATATCTGCGCCAAACTTTCCGTGTTTGTTGAGAGTCATACCCTGAAGGTTCTTGTAGGGGTCATTTGCATCAACTCTACAGTGCCAACTAGTGGCAACAGAAAGAAGTTTTAAAAAAGGCCTTTCCTATTGGGTTTTTTCAACATAGAGCAAGGAAATTTGGGGAGTAGATACCTTATGCAAAACTGCTCCAAAAAGTCTCTTGCACCCATATTCCAAATCCAACAGGAAATCGGGTATTTTGGATCGAATGTGAAATTTTCATGGGTTCACAGTAAGAGTTTACATTTGGAGGCTTGAATATGCATAAAAACTCACCAAAATTTGCACATACATGCGGCTTTGGATAACGTTCGATAATCTTGCAACGTTACGAAACAATTTAACAAAATGGCTCAGTGGCGCCCCCTTGAAATTTTCAAAAAGGCCTCTCCATTTAGGTTTTTCCAACATAGAGTGATGAAATTTGGAGAGTCAAAACTTTGTGCAAAACTGCTCCAAAAAGTCTCTTGCACACACATTCCAAATCCTACAGGAAATCGGGTATTTTGGATTGAATGTGAACTTTTTATCGATTTACAGTGTGCACATTTTACACCTTGGCACCTAGGGAATTAGTTTGATCATTCTCAAAATTGGCGAGACTGTTCATGAGGCATATGAAATCTTAAGTTATAAAAATGGTGTGTTTACATTCACGGGCCTGACCTGGGCGGGGCGCCAAATTCTTCCATTTTTTCGCCAAAACACCGAATTCGGAAAATGACTGATAACACCCTCATACAATGTTAAATCTATTTTAAATCTGGCATGTGTGTGAGGTATACCAACCTGAGCAGGACTGGATTGAAAATTTACCATTTGTGCCTGGCGCCTCCTAGTGGAAACAGGAAATGCCCTTTTTTACGGGACACACTCCTCCTCTAAAGGGAAAAAACCAATCTACCTCAAACCTGCATAAGGGAAGCCTTAAGACCTGTCTTCAGGTGCCTGATGAAAAATATTGAAGTTTCGTTGAAGCGGAGGGGTCCAAACAGGAAAGTGAAAATGACTGTCAACAATTTTTCTCTCCAAAAACTTTGAACAATCATAACTCGGCAGATATAGAACATATCTGCGCCAAACTTCCCGTGCTTGTTGAGAGTCATACCCTGAAGGAACTTGTAGGGGTCATTTGCATCAACCCTACAGCGCCAACTAGTGGCGATAGAAAGTCACTCGTTTTTCCAAAACATGTCCAGTTCTTTTCATGTTGGTCATTGTAGTTTCAAGACCTATTAAAATACTTTTTTACGGCCCATGTCCACGTGTCTCTGTCTGTTGCCGTGACGACCCTTTGTTCGCCATTTAAAGGAAATATTTTTTTTCAGAGACTCAGGCAGCTTATAGAGCCACAATATTTGGCACACTTTGTCGAATTGGCCAAGTTAGAAGATTAATTTTGGTTTTGAATAAGGGCTTGGCTGCACAGCTCAGTAGTGGCTCTTTTTTTGTAGTACTCTCTCCAATAGGGTTTTTTATCTCTTGGGTGTGGGAATGTAAATAGGCGACTTTCGAGCATGTTAGGTTCTAATGAGATGATTAGAGAGGAGGATCTGCCACCACCCTGACCTGCACACAGTCCGAGTTGCGTGACGTCCAAGTTGCGCTAGATTGCGAGGGCCCGTTCAGTCCTGCTTGCAGGCCTAGTTATTATTATGTTTTAACCTCCATTATATCAACTATATGTGCACATATGTTTCTGTAGGTTGTACAAGCAAAACACTCACCAACAAAAACATCTGATCAATCCACTGCCACATTCTGTCTGATTCAACAGAGGTGACCCAAGGGGCTTGGTAGGTAAAGTTTAAAGCAGTCGTGGTGATGTCCACTGAATAAGTGTTCATCAGCAGGAAAGGGATGCATAGCCACTGTAAGAAATGCAAATAGTTTCTACAAATGTTTGATGAATTGTATAAATTGAATCACTAACCAGACCAAAGAACATGAGCGTCAGCTGAACAATGTCTGTGTAGGCTACAGAAAAGAGTCCCCCCAGCAGTGTGTAGATGATGGAAATTGTAGCTGAAATCCAAATGCAATGCGCGTATGACAAGTCTAGAATCACGCTCATTGATGCACCTAAAAGTGACAAAGGTGTCAGACACACATATGATGATGCATGATTATTGTATCATTATTATCATTAATATTATTATAAATATTATTGTAATGTTTTGTAGTTCACTTTTTATTATTATCATTTTGTGTCTAATCTTTTCCTTGTATTGTGCTGTTATAATCTGGACCTTGAATCCGTGAATAAAATCTTATCTATCTATCGACACCAAGTACCAATTTGTTAAAAAATACCTACATAACAACTGATTAACTTACCCAAGCCCATAAGAGTTGATGGGACCCAGACAATATCATTCATTATCAGTGCAACAGAAAAAACTCCACTGATCACTCTTCCATATTTGTCACAAAATGGATCCATCATTGTCAAGTATTTTTTGTCTCTCATTGGCTTGGCGAGGAAAACTCCCCCTTCGGTCACACATAATTGCAATTGTTTGTTGTGACGCAACAAAGAACATGTAAAATTCAACCAACCTGCTTTAAACATTTTGCAGAATCATTCAAACAAGTGGCTTTGTACATACAACACATACATAGAATCTGCATTCCCGATAGAAATCAAATGGCCACAGGAGAAGGTCTTACCTATTAGAAAAGACAAGGTGATTGTAATTGGCATAACTGCCCAGGCCAGTCCTAAATCTGGAGTGTAAACTATTTCACTCAGTCCAACGATGAATCCTCCACCGGTGAAAGTAGCTGTAGGATGCAACAAGTACAATACAAATATCAACTTTGCCCACTCTCTAGAAACATTTAGATGTGAGATTGTTCCTCCCCGACATGAACAAAACATTTTCTTCCTCAGCGATTTCAAGGACTATCAGTGCATCCCTTCTCTGCAACATTTAAATGGAATGAGAGGAGCTGCTCCAATTGGCAGCGAATGGACAAGACAAGACAAGTAGTTTCAAAATTGTTGTGTGCATTAACATAGTTATTAAGATGTCATGATTAATTTAATAACGTGGGCATCAGACTAGAGAAAAGAAAGAAAGAAAAGTCCAGCGACACCATTTTAGTTTTCCACAGGGGCCTGCAAGTTTAGACATGCTGGGGATTAGGTTGTCCGCATGGTGTGAATGACAAGGCGGTCATTGCAAAGATGTTAAATTTGGAGTAATATATAGACAAAGAGCCACTAAACACAGTTGGTCCGGTCTTTTGTCATGTATAAACTTTGCACGAAAAGGGATTAAGACGTGCCGTTCAACCCAAAAACTCCAAGAAAATTTACAACACGGTCTGGACTCTTTGTCTGTTGTATGGGCCTGTACTTGAGTGAACTTACTGTACTTCTGGTCTTTCTGTGGACCATTTCACTTGGAGACGAGCACCAAGTACCGTAGTTTGAAATGCTAGCTAGATATTTCGTGCATAGTAAACAGATAGCCCTTCTCGCTAATCAGTTCACATGAATTTGAGTTGCTCTGTTTCAAGAATGTTGGCGATTCCTGGTAAAATATCACCCACGTCATTCACCACAGTAAAAATAAACGTTTGCCACCACAACCAATTAGTCTGGCGTCTTCTTTTTGTTATTCTACTTCCACTCTTTAATACTTTAATTCGATGCATAATCTGCCAGCCTGGATGCCCCGTGGCATGGTGTTGTCTAACAGGTCTGTCTTTGAACTACTACAAGTGAGTACAGTCCAGTCCAGTGTGAGAAAACTTGAGATGGTTGGTGGATCGTTTGTTATTAATGGTGTGCCGTGTAGGTCACTTCATAGCAGGAGTAATAAGGAAAGAATAACATTTTCTGATTCTGTCCAGATGTTAAAACTGGAAAGTTTAACAGTATGCTGTTTTTTTAAAATACTGGTGTCACAGAATCCTTCAATGTAGTATCGACTAAAGGCTTACAATTATGCATGCATAATTCATATTTCATAAAACGTCAATGTTTTGGCACCTTGAACCAAGAGAAAAGATTTGTACTGTGCAAAGAAATATACAGTATTTTAATTAATCTGATAGTTGAAATATTTTTCACACAGTTTTACAAACAGCTTCTCTCTGATAATATTTCCAAATCTGGCCATCCTGAGCATCACATATTACAGTTTTTCTGAATTGCTTTGTTACGTTTCTCAGATCAGAATTAAAATCCTCAAAACTGCTTGTTCAAACCTCACAACATTGTATCACTGGTGCACATAAAAAAAAAAGTTTTTTTATTTCTTTGAGCAAGTTGCAGATGTTTTTGTGCATCCATGCATATTATTTTGTACAATTTCCTGCTGTTTCCTACATTATCAGATGGATCTGTCATGATGGTCAAAATGGGTTATCATGGGTCTCTATTGAACAGTCTCACCACCCACAACATTTAGTCATTAGTTAATTGCATAAGTCTTCACATGCAAAATGGATGATCATGTCAGAATGTCAACATGTGTGTGCTTATTTCAAAACATTTTCATTACTCATTTTCTAAATCTGTCTTGAATTGGTGAATTGCTACCACGTGAATCTTTGGCCACAGAGCTACAATCGATGTGCCATTCCAAAGGAGAGGGAACATAACCACGGGTGCTGCCATCGCAGAAAATGGTGTGCTCACCCATCTTCCCATCATGGGGCCTGACAGAACAGAATGTCTTGTCAGTTTTTTATACACACTCTACATGGATCTCATTCCTGAACATGAGAGGGATCCGATTGGGGATAACCTGCCAAAATTTGTAGTAGTTTGGGACAAAAATTTCCACCACTCCAGCCTAATCGGAATGGTTTGCAAACCACAACAGAATCGTAATGGAGTTTCTCCCAACATACTCTCCATTCCTCAATCCCATAGAAATTTTTTTCTCCACATGGAGATGGCAAGTGTGTGATTGCCAGCCGCACACTCAGATGACTCTTCATGCCATGAATGCAGCATGCAGTGACATAACAGCAGAGCCTGGATAAGGCATGATCTGTATTGTAATGACATGGTCTGTCAAGACATTTTAAAAACCGTAAAAGTGTGAAATGAATCTTGTCCAGTTTCTTGCAATCAATCTGCCACTCGAAAGATGTACGTAACTTGTAATTTTCATCAAAATTTCGCAAACCATCTTCAGCATCAGAGCCTTCCACCTAAGTAACTGTTCAATTGAGAGCATGACTAAGCAATTTGACTGTCTTATCTGAACATAATGAAACAAGGACTTGTCATTCTAACAGCACTGACATGTTCATTGACACAAAAATTTAATTTTGAGTGATAGAAGAAGAATTTTGCACAAAAAACGGCTTTTGCAGGTAATCCATGTTGTTTTGCCCCTTGTACGACGTGTTGAGAAAGTCACAAACTGCTTTGAGAATTTCTATTCTGCTCTGAGAAATGTACCAATTCAATTCAGAAAAACTGTAAAATCATTGAAACAACATGATTTGACGTCAGTCTTCTTATATATACTTTACCTGTCATGGTGAAGACTCCCACTATGAGATGTATCCCTCTATTTCCCAGCAGTGTGATGTCCATCTGATTTGCTTGCCAGTTCTTACGCATCTTCTTGGTCTTCCTAGAAGCCCAGATGCCAGTGCCCAGCACCAGCAGGTAAAAGACCACTATCAGGGCAACACCTGGGATGTTCACACTCATTTTGCTCACAGCGAATGATTTGTTTGCAACTTTCCACAGACGCTTTATTTCAGCATTCCAGCCCTACAGGAGTTTGTAATTTCGATTGTCGAGCCAAACAGGTTTGAAATTACATCCCATGCCCACTGAGCAATTGTGAAATTTTAAAAGATAATTTTGATGATGTTAAATAAACATGTGCAACCACTCATAGAAAACCATTAATTTCCATTTTCTTCCACATCAACTGCTAATCACACGCTAGCATCAAGACATGCCCTGAAGCAGACCCGAATCAGGTTGAATGCAGCCCCTTTCACACACTCCGAAACACCGGGAATATCGCAGGATTTAACCGTGCAGCAGTTGTATGTGAAAACAATTTCCTGGGTCGGCTGACACGGAGATTACATGGGCATTTCACAGGTCGCGTCTTAGTATAATGTCCGGGACTTTCCCGGGAAGCGGTGTGCGTAAAAGCAGGCACGGTGGCTGATGGCGTAAATATCACGACGGGCCGATAGTCACTTCCTCCCTCTTTGCAGTAAGAGGAAAAGCGGTAAACAAACATTGCAATTATCAAAATAGCAAGCTGGAAATAGCTAAACTAAACTGGAAACATAACGAAATTAATTGCTACGCGAACGTAGAGCCAAGGAAGAAAGTCCATCGTTGATCTTTGCAAATGTGTGGTTTATTTTGTTGCCGATGTTAGAGTCCGCTACTGCGGAAACAAGGTTGTACTTCAAAGCAAAAAAATGTAGGGATGACTTCAAGGGTTTATCAAATACAAAAATACACGCGATCGCAGAAAAGGGGTAAAAACACAATGGGTCCTTGACAATAGGTCGACGGGGATCAATAAAATACTAACCTAAGCGGTAGGAAGAGCACTGATAAGACTACAAAACAAAGGCAGCGGTATTCTTCCCTCCCAAGCCAGCGGGATTCTTCCTTCCACCCTTCTCTTGGATCGCCTGGGCTTAAATGCAGTCTTGATGAGCTTGAATTGGCTGCAATTACGACGTCGGAATGCTCCCTCCTGAACAAATCTCGATTTTACCAACGTAGTGACAGCCGATGTCGACCAAAAAGGACGTAATGTCCGGGTTATAAAATCGTACCAGCAGCCCTCCCTACACAGAGAGCGCCAGTGAGCAACACAGGACAACAAGTCTATGAAAGTGTCCAACCCGTGTCAATCTTGGGACATCTCTACATGCATGAAAGCATTGACGCAAGTAAATCCCGTGTCACTTTACACGGAAGTTTCCCTGGATATTTGTGTGAAAAGGGCTTGTGTAATCTTTACATCACCTGTCTCCCAAACCTTTACGTCTGCGGACCACATTTGGCGTGTGATTGTGATGGGGGGCCAGTGTTGGGTGGCCTGGCCGGTATAACATAGAACTCTATGAGTTGCAGCAGGCCTTATTGTGTAGTAGAAAGTATGAACAGAGCAATTGTGAATTTTCTGTGTTTTACCTGATTCGGCCCCCTCTCTCGTATTTACTGTTATACATAGCTAGTGTTTTGCAGTGACTAAAAAAGTCGGATGTGCTGCATGTGTTGACAGGTATCAGATAATACCCGAACGATACCCAACCCTAAATTGCCTATAATACGTAAGTATTCACCCCCCTTTTGATGCGTTCTCCTTTTATTGCACATGGGCAAAACAATTTGGCATTTTTAACACAAAAACTAATTGGAAAAAAACGTTTTAATATCAAAGTGAAAACAGATTTCTTCAGGGTATTGTTAATGAAATGAAAATATATAAATGAAAATAATATATTATTCACCCCCTTCAAGTCAGTATTTCGTAGATGCACCTTTGGCTGCAATCATAGCAGTGAGTGTGTGGATAAGTCTCAATCAGTCTTGTACTTTTGTCCACTGCAATTTTACTCCATTTTTCTTTGCAAAACTGCTCAAACTCTGTCAGGTTGCGCAGGTATTGGGCATGAACAGCCCTTTTCAAGTCCAGTTACAAATTCTCTATAGAAGTGAGGTCTGGGCTTTGGCTCGGCCACTCCAGAACATTGACCTGGTTCTTTTTAACCATTCTTGCGTAGCCTTGCAGTACGCTTTCAATCATTGTCTTGCTGAAAAATAGATCTTCTCTCAAGCCGTAGTTCTTTTGCAGAATGAAGAAGATTGTCCCACAGGATTTTGTTGTATTTTGCAGCATTCATTTTGCCGTCTATCTTTACAAGGCTTCCAGGTTCGGCTGCTGAGAAACAGTCCCACAGCATGATGCTGCCGCCACCATGCTTCACAGTGGGGATGGTGTGTTTTGGGTGTGCAGTGGTTTACGCCAAACATAACATCTTGTCTAAAGGCCAAAAAGCTCAATTTTGGTCTTATAAGAATTTGTGGCTGGACTTGAAAGGGACTGTTCATGCCCGATACCTGAGCCAACCTGACAGAGCTTGAGCAGTTTTACAAAGAGGAATAGAGTAAAACGGCAATGGGCAGATGTGCACGACTGCTTGAGACTTATCCACAAAGAATCTGGACTGTAATTGCAGCTATATTGTAGGTGCAATTACAAATTACTGACTTGAAGTGGGTGAATAATTATGCAAACAATTATTTTCGTTTATATATTTTAAATTCATTGCCATTACTCTGTAGAAATCTGTGCACTTTGACCTTAAAAGGTTTTGTCTCATAACTTTTTGTGTTAAACATGGCAAATTGTTTTGACCATGATTGATTTATGCAAGGGCGTAGGTTTGGTCTCAACATTGGTAGGGACGATATAACAGCATAACCTGCATGTACACTTTTAGCTGGGGACGGATCATTAATAAGACCCAACAAATTGGGTAAACGGGGGTCAGGGCTACATATCTCAAGATTATGAAACTAATTAATTGATAGGCTAAATGACTATTGCAAAAATAAACCGTATTGACTTATAATAACTTTCATATGTATTGGTTCAGGTGATACACAGTTTGATTCAAACCTTTGTTTTCAAAAACTATTGAAGAAACATTTTGAAAACTTCCAGAATAAATGTCTGGATTTTATTACTTTATTTTATTTATTATTTTATTGCAATATTTGAACATAACTTTAGCAAATTACACCAACACACACAACAAATACAAATTTGATAATAATCTCTTAACTATGCAGGAATGCTAAAAACAAAAGATTTGTCTTAAGACCACTCAACTTTATCTGTCTAAATAAAGAAATTCAATATAACTAAAAAAAAAATTTTTTTTTTTTAAAAACTTTGTAGGTGGGGGATAACAAAAATAAATAAATAAATAAATGGAGGTTTCCTTCAGGTAAAACACTATTGCTTTTGTCCATAAGACAGCCAAACAAAAAAAAAAATCAAAATAAAAAATTGAAAGCTCCTTTGGGCTGCTTTAAGACCACATAAATAAAATAAAAATGAAAATTGCGGTGAAGGGGGTACACCTGGGTTCACTACATTTCTCAGAGTTTAAAGTAGACAACAGTAGGACAGTAGAAAACACGTACAGGAGGAAGCTTCTCTCAAAGCAGCTTTCTACTTGAGTTTTGCAGGTTAGCAAATTCACATAGTTTAATGTTATGCCAACTCTGATGCAGGTTGGACTAATTAATATGCTCACTCGCCATCCTGTGGTCTGGGGTGTGAATTGCAACCTGTCAAAATGACGGATGGACTTCAGTTTTTTCCGTCACCGTTTTAAAAAACCGGTCAACGACGGAAAATATTCGGTTAACGCGACCCCTGATATATACACATATATATATATATATATATATATTTTTTTTTTTTTCTTCCCCCAAGTGGGACCTTCCATGATCCTAATACATTTAATAATAATAAAATATTATATCTATATATATTTATATATATATATATATATATATATATAGTATATATATATATAGTATATATAGTAGTATTAGTAGTAGTAGTATAGTTTTGTGAGGAGTGAACCAGCGATTCACTTGATTCGTTGTCATCCTTCACTGCATCAGTCCCTCTTTTTTCACCTCTTTTATCAACACCATCGTCGTTTTGAGGCTTTTTGAAGAAACTTCGGACACTCAGTTGCCTTGACATTTTCCCGAGTAAGGCCAACAACGTCATGCATCAAGAGAGACAATAGCTAGTTAATATGCTCACTCACCACCCTGTGGTCTGGGGTGTGAATTGCAACCTGTCAAAATGGCAGATGGACTTCAGTTTTTTCCGTCACCGTTGTAAAAAACCGGTCAACGACAGAAAACATTCGATTAACGCGACCCCTGTTACCTACATAACTGAATTTATTATATAATGCAAATAATGTTGCTCAGAAGTTGGTGGGGACAATTTGACCATCCTGAAAAATTGGTAGTGTATTGTCCCTACCGTCCCTATCCAAACCTACGCCCTTGGATTTATGAATGCAATAAAAGGGGAGAAAAAAATCAAAGTTGGTGAATACCTATGATAGGCACTGTATCTGAGATCTATTGGCTGATCACAATCGATGTATTGGTCAGCTCCAGTCTACGTAAACAACTACAACCTATCTAAAAGAGAATGCTTCTTATTAGTTTATACATCTGACTTAATCATTTAAACATATACCCGAAGTGACATCACAAACTCTAATTCAAGTTTTAACTGAAACAAAAGGAAGAACAGTTGAAATTGTTCCAATGTGGGCCTATACATCAATACTGAACCATAGTATAGCTGAGTATGTGCATTTTTTCCCCAAATTGCAGCGAATACTGTGTGAAGAATATACATTTAAAAACATACTGAAATAAAGAATCTGATTTAGTTAAGTTGACTTGTTCCATTATTACATGATTCATGCAACACGACTTCATTTTCACAGAGCATCAGTTTTCCGCTCCTTGTTTTCTTTGACAGCACTGCTTCTTGTTAACATGACATTGTATATTGACTGTTGGGTTTTTATCTTAAATATGTCAAATCTCTCTGGGATCAGTCCCTTATTGAACAGCAGTGAAGCCAGGTAGGAGAACACCAAGGTAGAGATAAAATTGCACAGCATGCATATTGTACTAACAGGTGCGTGCTGCACATACACTCCATTTTCAAATGTGCACCCTGGAAAGGGGAGGGTAACAGGTAACCCCAGAGACGGTTCTCCGCTCAGCAGGCGCAATATCGCCCCAATAAGGAGGCCCGACATGGCGCCGTAGCCATTTGAGATGTCAACGAAGAGGACGCAAATGAGTTGAGGAAACAGAAAGACATAAGTTATGGTGGATCCGAGGACCCAGTATGACATAATGCTGACCTCGAGGAAGGCAAGGGATGTACCTGCGAGACCCGTCAAGAGCATAGTAATCTTGATCACCCACTGTACTTCTCTACTGGATGCCTGCGAGTATGGAAAACAGGGGACCTGATATCTATATGATATTATTAAACCTCAGGAAGCAGTATCAAACTCTGTTACCTTTGTTCTCAAGATACGCTTGTAAATGTTGGACACAAAGAGAGATGCTACCGCCAGCAGAAGTGAGTCCATTGAAGACATGACAGCAGCAGCGGTTGCTGATATTCCAAAGATGGATATGTAACTTGGGGTGAGGTGCTGCAAAGTGATCGGCATTATAAGACTGGTCTGTCCACATTCTAATGGAGATGGTGATCCATATCCCGTCTTATTCCAGTCTATTGCCAGACATAAAGTTTGAACATTGACAATGTACACCGATTTACACTACAATTTTCTGTACCTGTGGATGCTGCCACTGCTCCAATCAGGATAGACGGGATCGAAAAGACGAGGACGGTTGGTGCTGCAATGAAGCCGATGATCCTGGCTGTGGCTACAGACGAGGCTGACAGAATCCTCTGGTGGTAGTCTTGACAGGCTAGGTTTCCAAAAATCTAAAGTAAAAAAAAATCTGTCGTCAACAAAAACTTGACTGACATCAATAGGCCAAGGTGCAAACACAAGTACCAATGTTTTAATCCAATGTTTATTTATTCATAAAAAATACACGTACAGTTCATGAATATCAAAAGTCTAATCATCCCAATACAAATGCTATGACTGAGAAAAAAAAGCGGGGCGCGGTAGGAGTGCAATATTGCTTTCATTGGACAATAACACATTTCCTCGCATTTGATTGGAAGAATCTGTTAAGGTCCGATGCAAATAAGATTTAAAATTTTAGTCACACATTCAAAAGGCATGGTACTGTAGGCACAAACACAACACTGCTCATTAGTACTAAAAGAACACCATACACACAGTGATGCATTGTGGTAGCACCGTGGCAGCATCATTCTTTGGGGCAGTTTTGCTTTAACCCCTTCTTGCCAAATGTATCACATTTGATACACTTAGAATTTCATGATTTTGAGACTAATTCAGACTATGAATTCAGACTCACTAATTCATTTCCTAAAAAAAAAAAAAAAATGATGCAAGTCACCTCATGCATCTGCAGGTTCAATGAGAAAAAAAGGGTTAGCAAGGGTTATAGATATTAGAGCGCTTATTACACATATTAATTTTTTTTCTTTTTTAATAATTAAAAAAAAGACCTTATTTTTCAAATTTTGTGATTCACTGAAAATTGCTTCATATTGCAGGCATTAAGGGGTTAAGCTACAACTAGGACCTTTGACAAAGTGGAAGAAAATATGAACACTTCCAAACAGCAGTCAGTGGCAGCACAAAGCTGTCGGGCTTCTACTAGGAAGAACAGTCGTTAAATTATTCACCTTGTTCTCGTTAGTTAAAGGACACAAAAAGATATTCGGACCATTGTAGACTTGTCGAGGTACACATACTGGAAGTAGTACAAAGCTCTTACCAAAAGCAAAAATTGATCATTCCACCTCCACGCTTTGTCTGATTTAACAGAAGTGATCCAGGGGCCTTGGTAAGTAAAGTTGAAAGCCGTTTTAGTGATGTCTGCTGAATGCGGATTCATCAACAGGAAAGGGACGCATAGCCACTAAAAGAAATACAGTTAGTTACGATAAATGTCTGTGGAATTATGTGAAACTAATTACTCACCAGACCAAAGAACATTAGCATCAGCTGAACAATGTCTGTGTAGGCTACAGAAATGAGTCCCCCCAGCAATGTGTAGACAACGGGCACCTAAAAGTGACAAAGTTGTGACGTGCAAATTTGTATTCATGTTCTGGATTGTGCTTTCTAATGAACGAAGCCATCTTTTATGTGAACAGCAACATTTTTACTTACCCAAGCCAATGAGAGTTGCCGGCACCCACACAAGATCAGCCATGATCAGTGCCACAGACAGGATGACACTTATTACCGTTCCATATTTCTCACTGAACGGGTTGATCAGTGTCACATAATTTTTCTCTCTCATTGGCTTAGCGAAGACGAGACCTCCTTTTGTCACACGTAACTGTGAATGTTAGCGCCAACCAAGTGAAATTTAGATATCCTCCTTTAACCACTGAAGAGTTATTAACATACACGTTTTCATCTAACACAAAATCTATAATTCCGATAGGGAAGAACTAAATAAAATCAAATAATAGACCCAAGGGAGGTTCTTACCTATCAGAGCACATAAGCTCATTATAATTGGCATGACAGCCCAGGCCAGTCCCAAGTCTGGATTGTAAACTACCTCACTCAGTCCAACAATGAATCCCCCTCCAATGAATGTAGCTGTAGGATGCAACACATACATTACAATAGTTTGATGAGAACAAGAGTGTCCAAACGTCTTTTCTCTAAAGGCCACTTTCAGAAAAATCAAAAAATGCAAGGGCCAACTTGAAATCCATAAATAAGTCACCCTCGACTATAAATTGCAGGATTCAAAATGAGGGGAAAAAGTAGCGGCTTATAGTCCGAAAATAATGGTACTTCTGGCCTCAAATAGGCTGCAGGGAAGCTGTAGAATGCAACTTATTGTGGACCATTTGACTTAGAGGCTAGCACCGAGTTGTTTGAAAAGCAAAGAAATACGTAATTGCATATTGATATTTAGTGCATAATGAACAGGTAGAACTTCTCGTTAATCAGTACACAAGAATTTGAGTTGCTGTTTCAAAAAGGTAAAATGGTAAAATGGTGAAATGTCACACACGTCATTCACCACAAAAAACCCACAGTAAAAAAAAAAAAAAAAGTTTGCCACCACAAACAATTTGTCTGGTGCCTTTTTAATTCTTTAATTTTATGCATAATGTGCTAACCTGGATGCCCTGTGGCATGGTTTTATCAAACAGGTTTGTCTTTGAACTACTACAAGCTAGTACAGTACAGTCCCGTGTGAGAAAACGGGATAGTTGGTGGATCTTTTCTTATTAATCGTGGGCCGTGTAGGTCACCACATAGCAGGACTAGTAAGGAAAGAATAACATTTTCTAATTTTGTCCTGATGTTAAAACTGGACTGATGAGCAGCATGCTGTCTTTTTTTGTTGTTGTTGGTAAAAATGTTGTCTTTGGTGTCACAGAATGATGTATCCTCCAACGGCTTCCAATTATGCATGCATAATTCATATTTCATTAAATATCAATGTTTTGAGCACCTTGAACCGAGAAGAAATATTTGTACTGTGCAAAGAAATATATTTTATTGCATCTAATATTTAAACAAGGGCGTAGGTTTACATAGGGACAGTAGGGACATAACACTACCAACTTTTCAGGATGCTTCAATTGTTCCCACCAACTTTTAAGCAACCTTATTTGCATTATCTAATAAGTTCAGTTATATAGGTCATTTAGATTGTCTTCCCATTTGTTGTAAGGACAGAATTGACCCTACCATTATTAAGTGAATTATTTTCAGTATGTTCAGATTTACATTTACCCCCTTTCACTTTTTAAATGTGCTGATCCATTTTTTTCCTCAACCGCCCGTTTGATTGGCTGATGACTTCACAACTTTCACACGTACACGTACATGAAGCCAGCCCCAAGTCCTACGACACAGAAAAACAACATTCCGCCTCCTCCGCCCTCCTTCGAAGAGGAGGGATATTACAAGTTTTGTTTCGGCCAGTTGCAGCCACAGTAAGTAATGTAAAAGTTGTCGTGGAGGTGGGAAACACACCACTTACTTTGCTACTGAAAGTCCGACCTGCATCAGAATTAGCATTACATTGGTTCTCAAGTTTACTGTGTAAACTTGAGAACCTGCTGCTGTAAGAAGCTGCTTAGAGAGAAGTGTCCTCCTGTGTGTGTTTTCTACTGTTAACGTTAAGTAAACTGTAAGAAATTTCGTGAACTCTGCCGCAAACTATAGAACCACAAAAACATGAGCAAGAAGCTGCTTAGAGAGAGAAGTCTCGAGACGCTAAAAAATACAATAAAATACGGTGGGGCAAATAAGTATTTAGTCAACCACCAATTGTGCAAGTTCTCCTACTTGAAAAGATTAGAGAGGCCTGTAATTGTCAACATGGGTAAACCTCAACCATGAGAGACAATGTGGAAAAAAAAAAACAGAAAATCACATTGATTGATTTTAAAGAATTAATTTCCAAATTAGAGTGGAAAATTGGGATTTGGTCACCTAAAAACAAGCAAGATTTCTGGCTGTCAAAGAGGTCTAACTTCTTCTAACGAGGTCGCTCCACTCGTTACCTGTATTAATGGCACCTGTTTTAACTCATTATCCGTATAAAAGACACCTGTTCACAACCTCAGTCAGTCCAACTCCAAACCCCACTATGGCCAAGACCAAAGAGCTATTGAAGGACACCAGAGACAAAGTTGTAGACCTGCACCAGGAAGACTGAATCTGCAATAGGTAAAACGCTTGGTGTAAAGAAATCAACTGTGGGAGCAATTATTAGAAAATGGAAGACTTACAAGACCACTGATAATCTCCCTCGATCTGGAGCTCCAAGATCTCACCCCGTGGCGTCAAAATGATAACAAGAACGGTGAGCAAAAATCCCAGAACCACACGGGGGGACCTAGTGAATGACCTACAGAGAGCTGGGACCACAGTAACAAAGGCTACTATCAGTAACACAATGCGCCACCAGGGACTCAAATCCTACACTGCCAGATGTGTCCCCCTGCTGAAGAAAGTACACGTCCAGGCCCGTCTGCGATTCGCTAGACAACATTTGGATGATCCAGAAGAGGACTGGGAGAATGTGTTATGGTCAGATGAGACCAAAATAGAACTTTTTGGTAGAAACACAGGTTCTCGTGTTTGGAGAACAAAGAATACTGAATTGCATCCGAAGAACACCATACCCACTGTGATGCATGGGGGTGGAAACATCATGTTTTAGGGCTGTTTTTCTGCAAAAGGACCAGGACGACTAATCTGTGTAAAGGAAAGAATGAATGGGGCCATGTATCGAGAGATTTTGAGTGAAAATCTCCTTCCATCAGCAAGGGCATTGAAGATGAGATGTGGCTGGGTCTTTCAGGCAAGACAATGATCCCAAACACACAGCCAGGGCAACAAAGGAGTGGCTTCGTAAGAAGTATATCAAGGTCCTGGAGTGGCCTAGCCAGTCTCCAGATCTCAACCCCATAGAAAATCTGTGGAGGGAGTTGAAAGTCCGTGTTGCCCAACGACAGCCCCAAAACATCAATGCTCTAAAGGAGATCTGCATGGAAGAATGGGCCAAAATACCAGCAACAGTGTGTGAAAAGCTTGTGAAGAGTTACAGAAAACGTTTGGACTCTATTATTGCCAACAAAGGGTACATAACAAAGTATTGAGATGAACTTTTGGTATTGACCAAATACTTATTTTCCACCACGATTTGCAAATAAATTCTTTAAAAATCAAACTGTGATTTTCTGGGGGGTTTTCCACATTATGTCTCTCATGGTTGAGGTTTACCCATGTCGACAATTACAGGCCTCTCTAATATTTTCAAGTGGGAGAACTTGCACAATTAGTGGTTGACTAAATACTTATTTGCCCCACTGTACAACACATGCTGATGCTTTTTGTTTCTTGTAAACACCCTAGTTTAGAAGGAAAGAAGTTTAAAGCATGTTGTGACTTTACACTTTTTAAACTAAATACATATTAGCGCATTTCATTTATTAATTAAAATGTATTTATTTTCAAAATTATTTTTTCAACATAATTTTCAATTGCATCCTATGCAAAAAAAATTTTTCAGATAATCATTCATTGATCATAATCAAGGTATAAAATTTAATTCATATATAAGAGATTATTAACGAGTTTGTATTTATCATGTATGCTAGTATAATTTACATTCAAATATTTCCATTTAAGTTTGCTTATAAAATCCAGACACTTATTCTGGAAGTTTAAAAAAAAAAAATTGAGATGTTTCTGAAAACAAAGGTTGGAAATGAACGGTTTATCACTTGAACTAGTACACATGAAAGTTAGTATATACTAAGTCAATACAAATTTAATTTGCAGTGATCCTTTAGCCTATCAAATTAATTAAGTTCATATTCATGAGAAAAGGAGCACTGACCCTTGTTCACCCAATCTGTTTGGTCTTATTAATGCGCAGTCCCCAGCAAAAAGTGTTCAAGTAGGGTATGCTGTTATGTCGTCCCTACCAAACCTACGCCCTTGTATTTGAAATATATATATTTCTAACAGTTTTACAAACAGTTTCTCCTGATAATCTTTCCAAATCTGGCTATACTGAGTACCACATAAATGAGTACCACTTAAAATCATTGAAATAATTGGATTTGATGTCCATCTTCTTGTTTATACTTTACCTGTCATGGTGAAGACTCCCACTATGAGATGTATCCCTCTATTTCCCAGCAGTGTGATGTCCATCTGATTTGCCTGCCAGTTCTTATGCATCCTCTTGGTCTTCCTAGAAGCCCAGATGCCAGTGCCCAGCACCAGCAGGTAGAAGACCACTATCAGGGCAACACCTGGGATGTTTACACTCATTTTGCTCACAGCGAATGACTTGTTTGCTACTCTTCACAGACACTTTATTTCAGCATTCCAGCTCTAAAAGGAGTTTGCAATTTTGATCGTCGAGCCAAACAGGTTTGGAATTTCGCATTCCCATTGAACAAACTTTACATTTTTAAAACATCATTTTGATGATAATGGTAAGTAAACATGTACAACCAGTCATAGAAAACCTTCAAGTTCCATTTTCTTTACATGCTAATCACACACTAGCATCAAGACATACCCTGAAGCAGCCGGAATCAGGTTGACCTTATAATCTCTACATCAGTTGTCCCGGCACGGGAAGTCGGGTGCTGAGGGTGCCACAGCAACCCCTGGCTTGGGGAGTAAAAAAATAGATTTTTGGTAGATTTGTTATTATTATTTTATTTATTTATTTATTTTTTTCTTTACAGTTTTTCTCAATTGCTTTGGTGCGTTTCTCAGATCACAATTGCAATTCTCAAGAGTACTTTTTCAATCCTCTCAACATGTCGCACTAGTAGCAAAACAACATGGATTACCTGCAAAAGCCATTTTTTTGTGCAAAATACTTAGTCTATCGCTCTATCGCGACATGAACATGTCCTTGTTCATTGTGTACAGACAAGATAGTCAAATGGCTTAGTCATGCTCTCAATTGAACAGTTACTCTGGTGGAAGGCTCTGATGCTGAAGATGGTGTACGTAAGTTTTGATGAAAATTGCAAATTACACCTTTGTATGTGGGAGATTGATTGCAAGAGACTGGACAAGACTCAGTTTCCACTTTTATTGTTTAACAATTTCTTGACAGACCATGTCATTGCGATACAGAAAGCAAAAAACAGCAATGAGTATCACAAAGAAAAAAAAACAAAAGCAAAATTAGAAATGTGAACATAAGACAATTGGCACAAATTTGAGTGCTACATGTCGGGATTTTCCCCCCCATTCTTTCTACACATCTTGACATTCTTCCCTGTTGGGCCACATTATCATCCACGTTATAATTGTTGTCCTCTATTGCTCTATAAGCTTCTTGAATGCCTTATCCAGCCTCTGCAGGCATCTCCTGTGATGTCACTGCATGCTGCATTCATGACATCCAGAAGAGTCATCTGAGTGTGAGGCTTGCGATCATACAGTTGCCATTTCCATGTGGAGAACAATTCTTCTATGGGATTGAGGAATGGGAGTATGGTGGGAGGAACTCCATTACCATTCTGTTGTGGGCTGTAAACCATTCCCTACAGTGGCTGAGAGGTGTCAGGCAAAATGCAAAGTACAAACACTTTGCAAAAAGAAAAAAGCATGAACCCCAATTGCAAACGCTTTGCAAAAGAAAAAAGCACAAATGCAAAATGCCATAACACCATCTCCAATTGCAAAAGCACTATTGCAAATTGGCAAAAGCACGAACCTCAATTGCCACAACGCGATTGCAAGAAGCCACAACACGACAACAAACTGCCACAGCACAACAGCAAGAAGCCACAGCGCGACTCGAAGAGGAAGACCCAGAAGTAGACTACATTTCATGCAAGTAGACATGAGGACTACAACTCCCACACTCCTGCGACCGCGTAACCCCAACTGATCATTTCCACAGTGCAGAGCTGGAAAACATAATTTACAGAAATTTGCTCACACATTCACAGTTTGAATATTTCTAAATGTGCTTTGTGACCATCTCTACAGACCTTCACGAAGTCGCCCCCCCATCCAACGCAAATTTATATAAAACAGATGTCAATCTTTTGTGCTGTAAAAGTTTCGTTTTAGTATTTACAATTCTTTTATAGGTAAATCTGTGGTCAGCTACCCCCCCCCCCCATCATTTCGATTTAGAAGTGTTGTTATTCGTTTGTGCTGGAACGGTTTAGAAGATATTATGCTTTTAATGAGATATTAATTCCGAGTGGTGACGTCACCCGTAGCTTTTCCGTAGCCTAGATCCTGTGGTTAATGGAGCGTACCCAATCGCTCAATAACAGAGGGGTGTCCAAACAACTAGCATGAACGTAGCACAAACGAATGGTACCACTTTGGGTCCATTTTGCAGTAAATGAGGGGCTGAGAGTGATGTAATCACTCGAAATTAAAGTGCCTACGACATGATTAAAAATTAGTCTTAAAAAACATTATTATGTGAATTACAATCATATTTTGAGACGATTCGACTATATACAACAATTTGGCAAAGCGAAGTTGACGAGAAATTAGTCTTTTAATCTGCCGTTTAGCCACACCTACCATTATAGGGCTCTAGCGTTCCCAACAGGAGGATGACGTTGGCAGGATCATGGTTTCATCTGATTTATAATTCAGCCCATTGAGGGGGAATTATTCAGAATGAGGAAAATGCGACAAGGAGAGCCACAAAATGTCATTGTTTCAGTCTCTCTACTCCAATATTTTGACAGGATATTCTTTTTATTTATTTTTTCTCCAATCGCTAAATAAATAGTATGGTCATGACAAATAAGTCTTGTGTTAAATGGAATATGAAATATTAAAAATACATTTACTCAGTACGGCATGGCGAAATTTACTTCATAATGGTCAGAACGCTCCACTTCTTGCACCTCCTAACTATATTTTATGCCACCACAATTAGACCGGCTTTTGTCATTTCCCTGCCCCGGCTTCAGAGAGCGTAAACAAACCAGGAGGCATGACAGCTAGCCGACATGCTAACCAGAACTGAGTGATGTTTCAAACTCTATTCTCGGCTTTCGAAGCAAAAAAAATCACTCAAAACTACCCGGGAACATGTCACACGGTGGTGGGGTTGTTGAATGTCTTCGCCGATCGGCAACCCGCCCGATGCTGAGCAAGTTACAGCTCGTAAGTAAATATTCCTTTATTTAAAGAAAGTTTTTAGCGTTTACTTTGTAATCGCTGTATTCGCGGCCATTTTTAACACAAAGGAAAATTTGACAGAACACCGGGCACACGAAGGGCGCAATAAGCCAAGTATAGCGCTCTCCAAGAAGGGGGAAATGCAAGCCACCTCTGTATTAAAACTTGTGCCATGATCCCAGTATTTGACGTAATACAAAACACGATGTTTACTCACTTCCTCGTAAGTGCAATGGTCCCACAGTTGTCGCACACTTGTTTTGGCTGATCTCGGGGTGAACGGGAACTTTCTGAAACCCAAAAAGGCTCACACGCCTCTCCCTGGTGCAGCTACAAAAGCCTGCAGCCGTTTGGTGGGTGTGATGCGAAAAATAAACAAATTACTCTACAAAATCAGCTGAATCCGCAGTCCATCTGCATGCTATAAAGCAATGCTGTATTGTGAGATGCTGACCCGGGTGACGTCACATTCGCATTTGTCTTAAACCCTATACTGGGGCCGGAAATCACTCATTTTCGTGGCGCGGAATTCAAAAAATTGAATATTTAAAACGATCGCTTCAACACTCATCCAAGCGGTCCATTTCATTCAGGAGCATGAAATATGAAATAAACATGCTTTTTGGTGTTATATGCACTTTAATATCTCAAGCCCCCATTTAAAGCAAAACGGAGTCAAATTTCTTTGTGATATGTTTGTTGTTGTGGACACCCCTTTGTTATTGAGCTCTGTTATTTGGTACGCTCCATTAGCCGCGGGATCTAGGCTACGGAAAATCTACGGGGTGGCTAGCTGAACTCATATTTACCATAAATATCTCTAAAACTACAGCAGCACAAACGAAACTTTTACAGCACAAACGACTGACATCAGTTTATATAAATTTGCGTCTGATGGGGTTGGGGGCGACTTCGTGAAGGTCCGTAGAGATGGTCACTAAGCACATATAGAAATAATCAAAGTGTAAATGTGGGAGCGAATTTCTGTAAGTTACGTTTTCCAGCTCTGCATGTGTGTGGAAATGATGAGTTGCGGTTACGCGGTAGCAGGAGGAGAGTGGGAGTTATGGTCCTCATCTCTACTTCCGTGAAATGTAGTCAGTCTACTTCCGGGTCTTCCTCTTGGCTGTGGCTTCTTGCTGTTGTGCTGTGGCTATTTGCTGTCGTGTTGTGGCTATTTGCTGTCATGTTGTGGCTATTTGCTGTCCTATTGTGGCTTCTTGCTGTTGTGCTCTGGCCATTTGCTGTCGTGTTATGGTTATTTGCTGTCATGCTATGGCTTCTTGCAGTCGCATTGCCATCCATTTGCAGTGACGTTGTGGCAATTTGGGTTCGTGCTTTTGCCAATTTGCAATTGTGCTTTTGCAATTGTGGATCGTGTTGTGGCAGTTTGCAATAGTGCTTTTTTCTTTTGCGAAGCGTTTGCAATTGTGGTTTGTGCTTTTTTCTTTTTGCAAAGTGTTTGGATTTTGTATTTCACCTGATACCTCTCGGCCACCGTAATTCCCTGATTATGTTGGAGTGGTGGAAACCCACATTTTCCCAAAGTATCACAAATTTTGGCAGGTTAAAATAAGTTACATAAAATAAGTAACGAAAATGCTTAAAAATAAGTACAGATTCTACATATTCTGACAACATGTGCATGCATTTTGCATGTAAAGACTTATGCAATGAAGTAATGACTAAATGTTGTGGGTGGTGAGACTGTTCTGTGGAGATCCATGATCATCCATTTTGACCATCATGACAGATACAACTAATAATGTAGGAAACAGCAGAGACTTGTTCAAAATCATCTGCATGGATGCACAAAAACATCAGCAACTTGCCCAAAGAAAGGAGAAACTTGCTTTTTTTTATGTGCACTAGAGATACAATGTTGCGAGGATTGAACAAGTAGTTTTGAGAATTTCTATTCTGATCTGAGAAAATTAACAAAGCAATTAAGAAAAACTGCAAAATAAATCAGTAAATAAAACATTGAAACTATAGCGAATTTACCTTTGAGGATTAAATGGATATGTTGGAAACATTTTTATCTTGTTAATAACACCACCTGACACCTTGCTTGCTACCGGGTCCCATTGAATAAGGAACTATAGGAACGGAAAAGTAAACTGTAAACAGAGGAGGTGTTTCCATGGCACAAAAATGAATTAGCGCATTGTTTTTTTAACAAAAACTGTGAATTTTTCTGAAATTCAATTTCAAGATTGTTATTTCAAATAGGTAAGACATGCCTTGCATTGCAGCCATATTATTCTTTGTCTTTGCTGTTAAGCTGCAGCTGTACAGAGCTCTGTTGGATATTTGTGTGCAATTTTATTTTAGTGTTGTGAAAAGGGGGTGTTAAACTGAGTCTTATTGGCCCTTTTAGTCTTCAAATGTTTTCGTGTATCACTTTACGGTCTAGTTGTGTGGATTTGCATTAAAATACACGGGCACTTTTATTTCCAATACAAAAACTCCAACAC
This sequence comes from Corythoichthys intestinalis, assembly GCF_030265065.1. Taxonomy (NCBI): domain Eukaryota; kingdom Metazoa; phylum Chordata; class Actinopteri; order Syngnathiformes; family Syngnathidae; genus Corythoichthys; species Corythoichthys intestinalis. The sequence continues at coordinate 20,013,762 of NC_080405.1, forward strand.
ACACCGTTGGTGAAATAGAACGCTGTCTTTGTAGTAGCCTAGTAGTATTAAGTAAACCAGCATGTGTGTGTACTGCCATTGTGCATGCCTTGTATGGAGAAAACACAAGAGCATGACAAATTAGGACCGAAATGGCTGTTTTTGGATGGGGGAAAAAAAAGATCCTCAGCACCCCCTGCTGTGAGTGACTTCCAGCGCTCCTGGTCTGGGGACCACAAATAGCTCATGACTGTGATGGGGGGCTGGGGTTGGGTGAGCCGTATAACATAGAATTGTATAACTAGCAGCATGCCTAATTGTGTAGTAAAAGGTATGACCTTAGCAGTCGAGAGTTTTTTGTGCTTTACCTGTTTCAGCCCCCTCTCTCGTACTGTAACAGCCAGTGTTTTGAACTGACTAAAAAGGTCAGCTGTGCCACATGTGTTGAATTAGGTATTGGTTCAAGAACAATTTAGGCACTGGAACCGCATAAAAAATATACTGAGTAATAAGGGGTATCGGATAACACCCAAACGATACCCGATCCTAAATTCTATCATAAGTATTCACCCCCTTGGATGTTTTCCACTTATATTGTATTCATAAATCAATCATAGTCAAAGCAGTCTGGCATTTTTAACACAAAAATTTATTAGAAAAATATTTAAATGTAAGAGTGAAACCAGATTTCTACAGAGTAAGTTCAATGACTCTAAAAAATATAAATGAAAATAATTGTTGGAATAATGTTGCATATTCACCCCTTTCAAGTCAGTATTTTGTGGATGCACCTTTGGCTTCAATCATAGGAGTGAGTCTGTGTGGATCAGTCTCAATCAGTCTTGTACTTCTGCCTGCCCACTGCAATTTTACTCCATTCTTCTTGGCAAAACTGCTCACGCTCCATCAAGTCACGCGGGTATCAGGCATGAGCAGCCTTTTCAAGTCCAGCCACAAATTCTCTATAGGACTGAGATCTGGCATTTAGCTCGGCCACTCCAAAACATTTACCTGGTTGTTCATTTTTCATTCCAATGTAGCTCATGCAGTGTGCTTTGGATCATTGTCTTGCTGGAAAATAAATCTTCTCCCAACTCGTAGTTCTTTTGCAAACTAAAGAAGATTGTCCCGCAGGATTTCGTTGTATTTTGCAGCATTCATTATGCCGTCTATCTTTACAGGTTCGGCTGCTTAAAAACAGTCCCACAGCATGATGCTTCCACCACCATGCTTCACAGTGGGGATGGTGTGTCTTTGGTGTGCAGTTTTTAGTATACTGTATGCCAAACATAACATTTTGTCTCATACCTGTCAACCAGAGGCCGTTGGCAATCTTACAAATAGTGACGTATTCCCTTACAAATTGATGACTAATCTTACAACGTTTTATATAGCGTGCAATATGAAAGAAACAAAAACAAAAAATAAATAATATGAATTTATTGGTAATATTGTCACATATAACCTTGTGCAATCAAAGAACAATCAATATCTTCAGCTACATCATGATTACTAAAATTTCTTTTTATGGCTGCACTTCATGGCACTTCAGTTCGCAATTCAGTTTGACTTGAAGGTAGTTTGTTATCAATCAATCAATTATAAATTAAAAAGGTCAATTGATAAAATTAACTTACCGATGCAATCTTTGAGTCAGGGAACATTTCTTTAGTTTATTCTGAGAAGTGGTCAGCAATAGTTGCAGGCAAATTGTGTTCGGCAACAAATTGGCAGAATAAAATCTCCGCTTTCGTCACTTTTCATTCTGCAGACTGCATCTTTATGACCAGTGTTGTTAATCTTACTTTAAAAAAGTAATTAATTACAGTTACAAATTACTTCTCCCAAAAAGTAATTGAGTTAGTAACTCAGTTACCTGAATGTAAGAGTAATTAGTTACTTGGCAAAGTAACTGGTTCATGTATTTTTTTTTTCATTTAAAAAAAGAAAAGAAAAAAAAAAGAAAGAAAAAACATAGTAACCTTTGCTATGTTTGGAAGTCATTTAATGTTGTGAATCAGCCGTAAAAGTTGTTAAAATTGCTCCCGTTTTTGCATTTGTTCCCTTCTTTCTACTTTCGATATGTGAACGTTTTAAAACTGTTTCATCATTTAAAGATAAATTCAAGTCAAGATTCTGCTGATTTAGGAGAATTTTAGATAAAAAGTTACTTAGGTTCGCTAGGAAGGTTCATTACAACAGAGCCTTTCTGAGAAGTCTACTGCTTTAAAATGGCGGTTGTTTACTAACGCCGCCGAGTCTGTCATTTCGCATCTAGTTCTATATGCATATGATATCTAGTGTTGCATCAAGTGGGCATAGATTGTAGGCTGTCGGCTACAGTCAGGAAATATTGGAGCCACCTAGCCTAGCATCGCGTCTGCAACAGCGTCACAACTCTTCCTTTCTTCCCACTCCCGCTCATCTCTTTCCGTGTCTCTGACTTTTATCTGACTCATTCAACCAACGTAGGAACGCATAGTAACGCACAATGTCTCGCTGCCGAAACGGTGACAAAATCCGAACAGAGAAAAAAAAAAAGTAATTCACGAAAAATGTACAGATTTTGAACGTACGGCGTACACGTTTAAAAATCAGTGCGCACTTGCACAAATTACGCCGAAACCATACAATTTGACAGGTATGCATTGTCTGATGGCCAAAAAGCTCAATTTTGGTCTTATCAGATGAAATAATCTTCTTAATTTTAGTCTTCTTTAAGTTTAAGACAGTGTTTTAAGTTTCAACCTGTGTGCCGTGCCACATGAGCGTGTCATGAGAGATCGTCTGGTGTGCCACGAGAAATTAAACAATATTGTTTTATTTTTGTTTTGCTTTTTGGTTGTTGTTTTTTTTACGTCGTCGGGCAGAGTTGCAGTAGGATGCAAGGAGTAGGTAGAAGGTTCTTGGTCGTGTGCAGATGATCGAGGCATTGCTCATGTCGCATTCAAGAACTGCTCGGATTTCTAGCCATCAGCCACATCACTGTCTGCGACAATGTGGACCCCAGCACGTCTACTGTTCATCATTTGATTAGACTCGTCAAGTGTCGATACACATGAAAGTGTCCTTTCAATTTTATCCATATTTGACCGTCAATCCTCCCCGTGTTTTATTCCAACATATTGTCAAGGACAGCAAGGTGGCTGATGGCTAGAAATAAGAGCAGATCTTGAATGAGACACAAACAATGCCTTGCTCACCTGCACATGACCTAGAACCAATTCCTTGTGATGCACACACAGGTCGTGGTGGCAGTCATGGATAACTTTTTAAAAAAAGCACAACTTCGAAATCCAAATTGAGCCTTGGACAAGATTCTGACCCAGATGAAGGCCCTAGTATGAGTGGTACTAAGAACGGAAAAATAAAAAAGCGAAGACTGAGAGCTGAAATGCAAGGCAATACAGTGAAAGCTATGTTTCGTTCGGATTTACTTTCACTGGTTTGAGATGACACCTACTCCAATATGTCCTGCGTGTGGAGAGAAGCTATCCAACCGTGCCATGGTGACAAGGAAGTTTTAAAGTGCCTATGACAGCAAAAAGCATGTTTATTTCATATTTCACGTGGTATTTTATGCTCCTGAATGAAATGGGCCGCTTGGATGTGTGTCAATTTATTCAATTTTTTTAATCCAGCACCATGAAAATGAGTGACTTCCTGGATTTTGGAAGAATGCGAATGTGACGTCAGCTGGGTCACCATCTCACAATACAGCCATTAGCCATAGCATGCAGAAGGGCTGCGGATTCAGCCGCTTTTGTGAATTAATTTGTTTATTTTTCACATCACGCCACCCCAATGTGCTGCAGGCTTTTGTTGATCCACCAGGGAGAGGCGTGTGAGCCTTTTTGGGTTTCAAAAAGTTCCCTTTCACTACGCGGAGAATGGCCAAAACAAGTCCGACAACTGTGGGATCACTGGACCGACGAAAGGTGAGTAAACTATGTGTTTTGTATTATGTCAAATACTGGGATAATGGCACACGTTTTAATAAGGCGGTGGCTTGCATTTTGTGGGTGACAATACTCCCTGTACACCGAAAAGCCCACTGGCGGTTTGTCACATCCCCCAGACCTCTTCGCGTGACCGCCCACATAGCGCTTTCCTCTGCTTTGCCCCGAGCAGCCCCCTGCTCCTCCGTCGGCCGGTTTGTCCACCGAGAATGCGCTATTTTTGGCGTTCAGGCCCGTCTCCTCTCTCTGTCTGGACGCTGGAGCTGTACGACGAGCCATAACTTGCTCGCCGCCAGTGTTCTGTCAAACTTGGTTTTGCACCCCATCAGAAATTGCAACTTTGTGTTAAGAACTGCAGCGAATACAGCGGTTATAAAGTAAACACTACAAAATTTCTTTAAATATAGGAATACTTAGAATACTTACTTACGTTTGATCATGGACGGACATGGAGAAAAGTTCTCAGACACATCCTGCCATGTTAGCTGCACACAACAACTGCACGCCTCTTCTCACTGTTTACGTCTTCGCTGTGTCATTAAGCATTAATTTACGCCATATTCGTGTTGAACATGTAAGTTTACGATGTTACTTGTTTATTTAGCATCTGTGGATAACATTGAGAGTCCAACTGAATGTAAAAGAGGGCTTATTCACCGCCATAACAGCTTTGGGAGCAAAATATTATAAGGGTGCAAAATTTGGCAGAACACCAGGGGCTGGCCGATCGGTGATGACAGTCAACCCCGTCGCCGTGTGCGACATGGTCCGGGTAGTTTTGTGTGATTTTTAGTTTCCAAGAGGTGAAAAAAGACTTGGAAACGCTGCTCGGTTGGATTTAGCATGTCGGCTAGCTGTCACGCCTCCTGTTTTGTTTATGCCCTTTCCTCCGTCTCCGAAGCCGGGGCAGGGAAATGACAAAAGCTGGACTAACTCTGGTGGTATAAAATACCGTTCGGGAGGTGCAAGAAGTCGGCAGTTTCGTACAGAATAAACACATTTTTTATGTCATATTCCATTTAGCACAAGACTGTTATTTGTCATGACCATACCATTTATTTAGCAATTGGGGAAAAATACTTAGATAAAAAGAATATCCTGTAAAAATATTGGCGTTGAGAGATTGAAACAATAATGTCATTTTGCTGCTCTGTGTCGCATTTTCCTCATTATGAATCTTCTCCCTCAATGGGCTGAATTCTAAATCAGCTGAAATCGTGACCCGGCCAACGTCATTATCTAGCTGGGGATGCTAGAGTGCTATAATGACAGGCGAGGCTAAACGCAGATTAAAAGACTAATTTCTCGTCATCTGCGCTTTGCCAAATTTTTGTATATAGTCAAATCGTCTCAAAATATGATTTTATTTCACATAACAATCCTATTTAAGATTTTTTTTTTTTTGCTGTCACAGGCACTTTAGAAGTAATCTCCAAACAAAACACCCGTCGCTTCATAACAAGTCGATGGACTATTTTGTTCGCCTTTGTAAAAACACAGAGAAACAGGCAGCTTCTTGACAAAAACTACAAAGGTAAACAAAAAAGCCCTAAAAGCCAGTTACCTTGTTGCTGAATCCAAAAAGTCCCCTTCAGTGGCAGAGACATTAAAACTAGCTGCCTGCAAAGCCATTGTCAGCGAGATGCCTGCCAAGATATCAGCTTAGTGTTCATCCAAACAGGCTCAAGTTTCATACCTAGTAAGAATAATTAGAGAGAAATTACTTTATAATTAAATATAGTGTTGTAGCGGATGATGTTGTTGAGTCTCGATAGCTCGTTGAGTAGATGTATTGTCGTGTTCGGCCGCTCGTGTCTCTCGTGACTCTCTTAACTCTAGAGTGTCTGTGCCGGAAACGCACGCGACAACAAAGTTTTCCCCCTGGAACACAACATGCCCCACACCAGTTCCCTAGGTGAATTCTGTTAAGAGGTAGTGGTCACTACACTGTACAGAAAGTAATTTTCGAACATTTTTGGTTTGTGGAGTGCCGCAAGATTTTTTCCAATCTAAAATGACTCAGAAAAGGTTGAAAAACACTGGTCTAAGAATCTTCTTTTTTGTCTGATAAGAATTTGTGGCTGGACTTTAAAAGGGCTGTTCATGTCTGATACCTGTGCAACATGACAGAGCTTGAGCATTTTTGTAAAGAAGAATGAAGTAAAACGACAGTGGGCAGATGTACAAGACTGATTGAGACTTATCCACAGGAATAATTATGCAAACAATTACTTTCGTTTATATACTAGTATAAGGGGAAAACATCCAAGGGAGTGTTTACTTTTGATAGGCACAATATCTGAGATCTACTGGTCGATCACAATTGATGTATTGGGCACCACGAGCCTACATGAACAATTAGAACCTGTTTATTTGAGAATGCATCTTATTAATTCGCACATCTGACTTAATCATTTAAACATACGTCCGAAGTGATATCACAAACTGTAATTGAAGTTTAAACTGGAACAAAAGCAAGAACAGTTGAAATAGATCCAATACAGGCTGATACATTAATATCGAACTATCGTTTAGTTGAGTATGTGCATTTTCATTTTCAAATGGCAGCAAATCCTGTGTGAAGAATATACATTTAAAAACAGTATATAGGAATAAAGAGTCTGGTTTAGTTAAGTTGGCTTGTTCCATTATAACATGATTCATTGAGCTTCTTGTTAACATGACGTTCTATTGTGACTGTTGGGTTTTCACCTTACATATGTCAAATCTCTCTGGGATCAGTCCCTTTTTGAACAGCAGGGAAGCCAGGTAGGAGACCAACAAAGTGGAGCAAAAATTGAAAAACATGCAAATAGAACTAACAGGCGCGTGCTGCACATACGTTCCATTTTGAAGTGTGCACCCCGGAAAAGGGAGGGTAACAGGTAACCCCAGAGACGGCTCTCCGCTCAGTAGCCGCAACATCCCCCCAATAAAGAGGCCCGACATGGCGCCGTAGCCATTTGAGATGTCAAAGAAGAGGACACAAATGAGTTGAGGAAACAGAAAGACGTAAGTTATGGTGGATCCGAGGACCCAGTATGACATAATGCTGACCTCGAGGAAAGCAAGGGATGTACCTGCGAGACCCGTCAAGAGCACAGTAATCTTGATCACCCACTGTACTTCTCTATTAGATGCCTGCAAATATGGAAGACAGGGGACATGATATCGAGACGATATTTCGAAACCTCAGGAAGCTGTAGCAAACTCTGTTACCTCTGTTCTTAGAATACGCTTGTAAATGTTGGACACAAAGAGAGACACTGCTGCCAGTAGAAGCGAGTCAATTGATGACATAACCGCAGCAGTGGTTGCCGAAATTCCAATGATGGATATGTAATTTGGGGTGAGGTGCTGCAAAGTGATCGGCATTATAAGACTGGTCTGTCCACGTTCAAATGGAGATGGTGATCCATATTCCGTCTTATTCCAGTCTATTGCCAGACATACAGTTTGAACATTGACAATGCACACTGATTTACATTACAATTTTATGTACCTGTGGATGCTGCAACTGCTCCAATCAGGATAGATGGGATTGAAAAGACTAGGACGATTGGCGCTGCAACGAAGCCGATGATCCTGGCTGTGGCTGAAGAAGAGGCTGACAGAATCCTCTGGTGGTAGTCTTGACAGGCTAGGTTTCCAAAAATCTAATGTACAAAAAAAAAAAATCTCCCATCTACAAATACTTGCCTGACATCAATAGGACAAAGCCAAGATGCAATGACAAGTAGCCTACTAATGTTGTAATCCATGTTTATGTATTCTTAAAAAAATACATGTACAGTGCACTGCAAAGTCTACTCATCCCTATCCAAATGCGAAAATAGAGAAAAAAAAAATTGGGGGGTGGGGAATAATGGGGCGGGGGGGATCGATCTTGGTTTCTGTCACGCCTGGGTGAGAGTTGTCCTGTCTAGGTGTGACAGTTTCATTGGACACATGTCCTCACATTTCATCGGAAGATTCTGTTAAGGTCCAATGAAAACAAGATTAACGGTTTTAGTCATACAGTGGGGCAAACAAGTATTTAGTCAACCACCAATTGTGCAAGTTCTCGTACTTGAAAAGACTAGAGAGGCCTGTAATTGTCAACATGGGTAAACCTCAACCATGAGAAACAGAATGTGGAAAAAAAAAAAAAAAAACAGAAAATCACATTGTTTGATTTTTAAATAATTTATTTCCAAATTAGAGTAGAAAATAAGTATTTGGTCACCTACAAACAAGCAAGATTTCTGGCTGTCAAAGAGGTCTAACTTCTTCTTACGAGGTCTAACGAGGCTCCACTCGTTACCTGTATTAATGGCACCTGTTTTAACTCATTATCGGTATAAAAAACACCTATCCACAACTTCAGTCAGTCACACTCCATACTCCACTATGGCCAAGACCAAAGAGCTGTCGAAGAACAGCAGAGACAAAATTGTAGACCTGCACCAGGCTGGGAAGACTGAATCTGCAATAGGTAAAACGCTTGGTGTAAAGAAATCAACTGTGGGAGCAATTTTTAGAAAATGGAAGACATTCAAGACCACTGATAATCTCCCTCGATCTGGGGCTCCATGCAAGATCTCACCCCATGGCGTCAAAATGATAACAAGAACGGTGAGCAAAAATCCCAGAACCACACGGGGGGGACCTAGTGAATGACCTACAGAGAGCTGGGACCACCGTAACAAAGGCTACTATCAGTAACACAATGCGCTGCCAGGGACTCAAATCCTGCACTGCCAGATGTGTCCCCCTGCTGAAGTCAGTACACGTCCAGGCCCGTCTGCAGTTCGCTAGAGAGCATTTGGATGATCCAGAAGTGGACTGGGAGAATGTGTTATGGTCAGATGAAACCAAAATAGAACTTTATGGTAGAAACACAGGTTCTCGTGGTTGGAGGAGAAAGAATGCTGAATTTCATCCGAAGAACACCATACCCACTGTGAAGCATGGTGGTGGAAACATCATACTTTTGGGCTGTTTTTCTGCAAAGGGACCAGGACGACTGATCTGTGTAAAGGAAAGAATGAATGGGGCCATGTATCGAGAGATTTTGAGTGAAAATCTCCTTCCATCAGCAAGGGCATTGAAGATGAGACGTGGCTGGGCCTTTCAGAATGACAATGAACCCAAACACACAGCCAGGGCAACAAAGAAGTGGCTTCGTAAGAAGCATTTCAAGGTCCTGGAGTGGCCTAGCCAGTCTCCAGATCTCAACCCCATAGAAAATCTGTGGAGGGAGTTGAAAGTCCGTGTTGCCCAACGACAGCCCCAAAACATCACTGATCTAAAGGAGATCTGCATGGAGGAATGGGCCAAAATACCAGCAACAGTGTGTGAAAAGCTTGTGAAGAGGTATAGGAAACGTTTCGCCTCCGTTATTGCCAACAAAGGGTACATAACAAAGTATTGAGATGAACTTTTGGTTTTGACCAAATACTTATTTTCCACCACGATTTGCAAATAAATTCTTTAAAAATCAAACAATGTGATTTTCTGTTTTTTTTTCTTCCACATTCTGTCTGTCATGGTTGAGGTTTAGCCATGTTGACAATTACAGGCCTCTCTAATATTTTCAAGTGAGAGAAATTTCACAATTAGTGGTTGACTAAATACTTATTTGCCCCACTGTACATCCAAAAGGCATGATACAGTAGGCACAAGTAAAAAACTGCTTATACCTAAAAACAAAAACAAAAAAAAAACACCATACCAGAGTGATTCCTTGTGGTAGCACCGTGGCAGCATCCTGCTTTGGGGCTGTTTTGCTTTAAGCTACACTGCCGGCCAAAAGTGTTTGCACCCCTGCAATTCTGTCAGATAATGCTCAATTTCTCCCAGAAAATGATTGCAATGTTAGTCGAGGTTCTTTATCCACCATCCGCACAATCTTTCGTTAAATTCTCTCATTAAAAAAAAAACACACAGGAACATTCAGGTCTTTGAAGATGGACTTGTAGCCTTGAGATTGCCCATGCTTCCTCACAATTTTGCTTCTCAAGTCCTCAGACAGTTCTTTGGTGTTCTTTCTTTTCTCCTTGCTCAATGTGGTACACACAAGGACACAGGATAGAGGTTGAGTTAACTTTAATCCATTTTAACTAGCTGCAAGTGTGATTTAGTTATTGCAACAACTTGTTATGTGCCACAGGTAAGTAACAGGTCCTGTTAATGACACAAATTAGAGAAGCATCACATGATTTTTCAAAGGGTGCAAATAATTTTTTCTGGCCTATTTTTGGAGTTTTGTGTAAAATGATAATGATTTTCTTTCAATTCTGATTCAACAAAAGTGACCCAAAGGGCTTGATTGAAAATCGGGCCGAATGCACCATTTTTCATAGGACCGGAATCAGGTGAAAAGGATCGGATTTTAGTTTTTAAAATATATTGATGTTTTTCTGCTTCATGCTCATACAGCCTCTCACTCTCCGTCCTGCTGCTTTTCTTGTTCAGGGTGCACTGGAGTTTGCGTATTGAAGTTAACGATGATTGAAAGGTTTGACTCTTTGATCTTGCCAGAGTAGCCTGGTAGCTCTACGATCAAAGGCGCAGATCTGTCAATCGTCATTCAGCTTGTTAAACTCTAGCGGTAGTTTGCTCTGGCAACTCATTGTGTAAGTGAAGCGAGGCAAGTCTCAGCAGCGTGAGCATCAAAGCGTGAGTGAATTTGAGTGATGTCACTCAATGAAGAATTTAATAAAGGAAACCATTTTTCGACGCGATTCTTGTTTTAAAATAATTTACATTATGAATGTGGCACGGTGGGACACTAACATTAAAAAAAATATTTTTTTCAACAACATTGTTTTTCAGTATTGGACAGGGACTCTGTATCGGCAGATTCTCAAAATCAGGTGACTCAGACTCGGGTGCAAAAATTTGCGATTCAGACATCCCTAGCTGGGACTTTTGACAAAGGGGACGGAAATATGAACAATTCCAAAGAACCGTGAGGCTTCTGCTTTGGAAAGAAGTTGTTAAGTAATTAACCTTGTTCCCGTTAGTAAAATGCCAAAAAAAAAGATATTTGAACTTGTGTAAACTTGTCAAGCCACTGTAGGTGCACATACTGGAAGCAGTACAAAGCTCTTACCAACAGCAAAAACTGATCAATCCACCTCCACATTCTGTCTGATTCAACAGAAGTGACCCAGGGGGCTTGGTAAGTAAAGTTGAAAGCCGTCGTAGTGATGTCTGCTGAATATGGGTTCATCAGCAGAAAAGGGACGCATAGCCACTAAAAGAAATACAATTAGTCACGATAAATGTCTGTGGAATTATGTGAAACGATCACTCACCAGACCAAAGAACATTAGCATCAGCTGTACAATGTCTGTGTAGGCTACAGAAATGAGTCCCCCCAGCAATGTGTAGACAATGGCCACTGCAGCCGAAATCCAAATACAATGCACGTATGACAAATCCAAGATCACACTCATTGACGCACCTAAAAGTGACAAAGTTGCGACATGCAAAAATGTATTCCTGTTCTGGAATGCGTTTTCTAATGAACCATGCCATGTTTTTGCACTTTTTCTATTATGTGAACGGCAACATTTTTACTTACCCAAGCCAATGAGAGTTGAAGGCACCCACACAAGATCAGCCATTATCAGTGCCACAGACAGGATGCCACTTATTATCGTTCCATATTTCTCACGGAACGGGTCCATCATTGTCACATACTTTTTCTCTCTCATTGGCTTGGCGAAGACGAGTCCTCCTTTAGTCACACGTAATTGTGAATGTTTGCACCAACCAAGTGAAATTTAGATATCCTCCTTTAACCACTCAAGAGTTATTAATATACAATAACACATTTTCATGTAATATAAAATCTATATTTCTGATAGGGAAGAACTAAATAAAATCAAATAATAGACCCAGGGGAGGTTCTTACCTATCAGAAAAGATAAGCTGATTGTAATTGGCATGACAGCCCAGGCCAGTCCCAAGTCTGGATTGTAAACTACCTCACTTAGTCCAACAATAAATCCTCCTCCAATGAAAGTAGCTGTAGGTTACAACATTACAACATACATTACATTCATTTGATCAGAACATAAGTGTCCAAACGTCTTTTCTCTGAGGGACACTTTCAGTAAATCAAAAGATGCAAGAGCCAACTTGAAATCCTCCCACTTGCAATTGCTAAACAAAGGATCGGAAAAGGGTAAAAAAGATCAGGTTTTAAAATGTGTTTGTTATAAAGTCTTAGCTCATTGGCCACCATTGACAGAGTCAGACGATTTTACAGTCGTTGCCAACCCTCCTAATCAAATTGGATTGGACGTCTACCGCAGTAAGTGGCCATGCAACATGATCACTCAAGCTTTTCAGTTGAAATTGATTTGATGTCTATAAGTGTCAGCAGCAGTGAATGAGTTAAGGGCTACAAGTACATCTAATCCAGAGGTATAAGGACATTGCAAATTATATATTTATATTTACACTTCTTAAACAAACTTTGCAGACAAAGAGAAAATGCCCAGTGACAGCAATAAAAGTCATGAAAATCACAACCAAGCTTGCAATTTATCTTATTGGATTATCTTTTATATAAATTTATGTAAAAAAAAAAAAAAAAAATACTGAAATTCTACAGTTTCCTCCATTGGTTTCAGCATGTCAAGGTCTGATGCCTGAGCTAATGGCGCTTACTTGACAAGCTATCCAAAGTTAAATCTGGGCTGTGCAACAGAATTTATGCTAAATTTAAGCTTCTTATGCCTGCCATATTCAATGATAGTTTCTTAATTTGCTGCGGGGCAATAAAAACAGGGCAGTGGGCTGCAGTTGACCCACAGGCCATCGTTTGAACACACCTGGATTAGAACATTCTCAAGATAAAATGTCTTTGTCTTTTTCTGTCGCTCTCTCTTTTTCTTGTGTCTGCTGCGTAATTGCTGGCTAGCTGCTATAAAGCAATGAAACAATAAAACAGTCACACTGTTAGAAAACCTGCTTTATATGGTGCCCCTCAGGCAGTGTTGTTTTCGTCTTCGGGGCCGTTTACATGGTGACTCTCCGAGAAGACGAAAAATTTCATGTTTGCATTTAAATGGTTCCGTCTCCATTCGAACAATGTCACAATTCTGCATGAAAACGATGTAGTATTCATGCCAGGCCTTAGGCGGCAGTGCAGATTTACAAGGCGACAGCGAATGATGCACTCTGACCTCCTCAGCCCGGAAGACAACATGCCCGCCCATTCCAAGCAATGGCATTTTCTTTTGTTCAAAAAGGCACAAAAATTAAAACATTCAACATATTTAAATTAAAAAGATTATAAAAACAGTAAATTAAAGCCGATGTTCAGCCATATTTGCTGTTTTTAATGTTTAGTAGCACCGCTGCGCACGCCCAATGTGACGTGTACAAGTTGCTGACGAACTTTTGATATGCATGCGGAGCAAGCCCCCCCTCACGCCCCCGGAATTAAATTCTTCCACTTTGGAGGCAGGATTCCAAGGTTTGCATCTTTGCCTTCCTTCTTTGCCGACACCATACGAACGCGAGGCCACTCCGCAACAAAGTCAATGTGTCTTTGTGTCGCAGAGTCGCCATGTAAACTGCCCCTGAGTCTTATGGATGATAATACTAATTAGTCTTAGTCATATTTTAGTCATTTCAAAATGTGTATGTCTTCCTCTGGTTTTTGTTGACGAAAACTGAGACTAATTTCATCTAGTTTTGGTCGACGTTTACTCAATATTTTCATCTGTAAAATTAGAAAGTTATCCTCCAAAAATAAAGAGATTAAAAAAAAAAAGTGTTTCCAACTGAATGAACATTGACAGACGAGCACATACTGTACTGTACATCTTTAAATGTATCACGCGATAATACACACTTACCAAGAAAACAGTACATTATTTTCAATTAGTTATACCCACCTGGATGCCACGATCTGTATGTAAAAAAGTGTTGTCAGAGAGTTAAAGAGGACGATCGTAGTTAGCAATAGCCTAATGCTAACGCGAACATGAATGCTATGCTAATGCTACGAGTTACAGTTGGTGTGTGGTGATCATTCAGCATAGACCTTAAAAGGCATATTCTCTCTTGCCAAGATAAGAAGACAAATCTTACCTTTTGTGACTCAAAACAACAATGGAGAGACTGGAGAGGACACTCGTAGGTGAGTTGGGGGCGCAACACGACACATGAGTGACACTACCAGACTCTGCTACGATGCAGGCTAACTACACATAAAATTTGTGAACATGTGACTGAACCTATGGCGTATTTTCATCTCGTTCTGGTCTCGTCAGATGAAAACTGACATTCGTGTCGTTATGTTTTCCAAAGACACCTTTTTAGCTCGTTATAGTCTCGTCCGTGTCATGAAAAAATTGTTCGTCAATGAAATATTTTCGTTATAGTCATCGTTGATGGAAATAACACAGCCCTCAGGCAATGCGGGTCTCTACGCACAGATCAATGTGCACGTTTTGGGAGTGGCGGTTCTGGACTACTCACACAATTAAAACAAACGCAGTCAGCAACATGTACAGTGCCTTGCAAAAGTATTCGGCCCCCTTGAATCTTGCAACTTTTCGCCACATTTCAGGCTTCAAACATAAAGATATGAAATTTAATTTTTTTGTCAAGAATCAACAACAAGTGGGACACAATCGTGAAGTGGAACAACATTTATTGGATAATTTAAACTTTTTTAACAAATAAAAAACTGAAAAGTGGGGCGTGCAATATTAGTCGGCCTCTTTACTTTCAGTGCAGCAAACTCACTCCAGAAGTTCAGTGAGGATCTCTGAATGATCCAATGTTGTCCTAAATGACTGATGATGATAAATAGAATCCAACTGTGTGTAATCAAGTCTCCGTATAAATGCACCTGCTCTGTGATAGTCTCAGGGTTCTGTTTAAAGTGCAGAGAGCATTATGAAAACCAAGGAACACACCAGGCAGGTCCGAGATACTGTTGTGGAGAAGTTTAAAGCTGGATTTGGATACAAAAAGATTTCCCAAGCTTTAAACATCTCAAGGAGCACTGTGCAAGCCATCATATTGAAATGGAAGGAGCATCAGACCACTGCAAATCTACCAAGACCCGGCCGTCCTTCCAAACTTTCTTCTCAAACAAGGAGAAAACTGATCAGAGATGCAGCCAAGAGGCCCATGATCACTCTGGATGAACTGCAGAGATCTACAGCTGAGGTGGGAGAGTCTGTCCATAGGACAACAATCAGTCGTACACTGCACAAATCTGGCCTTTATGGAAGAGTGGCAAGAAGAAAGCCATTTCTCAAAGATACCCATAAAAAGTCTCGTTTAAAGTTTGCCACAAGCCACCTGAGAGACACATCAAACATGTGGAAGAAGGTGCTCTGGTCAGATGAAACCAAAATTGAACTTTTTGGCCACAATGCAAAACGATATGTTTGGCGTAAAAGCAACACAGCTCATCACCCTGAACACACCATCCCCACTGTCAAACATGGTGGTGGCAGCATCATGGTTTGGGCCTGCTTTTCTTCAGCAGGGACAGGGAAGATGGTTAAAATTGACGGGAAGATGGATGCAGCCAAATACAGGAACATTCTGGAAGAAAACCTGTTGGTATCTGCACAAGACCTGAGACTGGGACGGAGATTTATCTTCCAACAGGACAATGATCCAAAACATAAAGCCAAATCTACAATGGAATGGTTCAAAAATAAACGTATCCAGGTGTTAGAATGGCCAAGTCGAAGTCCAGACCTGAATCCAATCGAGAATCTGTGGAAAGAGCTGAAGACTGCTGTTCACAAACACTCTCCATCCAACCTCACTGAGCTCGAGCTGTTTTGCAAGGAAGAATGGGCAAGAATGTCAGTCTCTCAATGTGCAAAACTGATAGAAACATACCCCAAGCGACTTGCAGCTGTAATTGGAGCAAAAGGTGGCGCTACAAAGTATTAATGCAAGGGGGCCGAATAATATTGCACGCCCCACTTTTCAGTTTTTTATTTGTTAAAAAAGTATAAATTATACAATAAATTTTGTTCCACTTCACGATTGTGTCCCACTTGTTGTTGATTCTTGACAAAAAATTTAAATTTTATATCTTTATGTTTGAAGCCTGAAATGTGGCGAAAGGTTGCAAGGTCCAAGGGGGCCGAATACTTTTGCAAGGCATTGTACCATACCAACCCCATTATGAAACGGATATTAACCAGTTAGGCCCAATGCACCCCAAGTATACAACTCAAAAATGTTTACACAGCGGCTAAAAGACCACAGATATCAATGTGCAAATTAGGGCTGTCAAAATTATCGCGTTAACGGGCGGTAATTATTTTTTAAAATTAATCACGTTAAAATATTTGACGCAATTAACGCACATGCCCCGCTCAAAGAGATTAAAATGACAGCACAGTGCAATGTCCACTTGTTACTTGTCTATTTTGGAGTTTTGTCGCCCTCTGCTGGTGCTTGGTGGGCTTCAGCACCGATGAGCATTGTGTAATTATTGACATCAACAATGGCGGGCTACTAGTTTATTCTTTGATTGAAAATTTTACAAATTTTATTAAAACGAAAACATTAAGAGGGGTTTTTATTATATCATTTCAAAAACTTGTACTAACATTTATCTTTTAAGAACTACAAGTCTTTCTATCCATGGATCGTTTTAACAGAATTTTAACAGATTCATATTTTATAGATAGTTTGAATTGCGATTAATTACGATTGATTTTAAGCTGTAACTAACTCGATTGAAATTTTTTATCGTTTGACAGCCCTAGTACAAATACACATTTTTTGTCATATTTAATCTCTTTGTGTGGCTGTTGAGACTGTAGTTTCAATTTTCCTTACATAATGACCATAAGGTGATGCATACTTAGATCAGTAAAACACGTCACACCATGCTCTGAGCAAAAGTGAGCCACACTGTCAAGGGACGACTTACTCTTAAAGGGAAATATTTGACCTGAAGCTGAGGCCAGAGGCGAGTGTCAGTTTAAAGTGTCTTTATTTACAGTGTTCAAAAGGCTAGGCAGAGAAGTCCGCACTTAAGGGAAGTCCTTTGAAGCAGGTGAGTGTATTTTTCCAGGTGTCTGAGTGAGAACTCCAGGAGACACTTGGAGAGAGGTAAACAGAAAAGAGAGGTGAGTGCCCATGAAAAAGTCAAAAAATCCAGCAAAAGAGCAAAAATCTTTTGAGAAGGATACAAATTAGAGTCAGAGTAGTACAGTGGCCAACTAACCACGCACAGGTGAGGAGAGAAGAGGGTGCCTCCCTTGTGCTGAAATAGTGTTGTGAGTCGCTGTGTGCCTTCAGGTGTGAGGCAGGCAAGTGGGGTGGCCAGACCCACTGCAGGCAGAGGAGTAGCAAGGATAGGAGAGGCTTCCAGCAGGGATTAATCCCCACACCGGACGCTCAGAAGAATATCAACAAACGATGTTATGAGCGCCTGCGGTTCGAGAGGCTGACTATTGATTTTATCTTTCCTTAGGAACTATTCTGAGAATCTTGCAGAAGGACATTCAAAATATTTGGGCCAAGCTATACAGTTAGAAGGCAATGGTACCAGATACAAATCTATTATACAGTACGTGAAGGACGTAGGTTTGGTCTCAACATTGGTATGGAAGATATAACAGCATGTACTGTTTTTTCAGCGGACGGGACCAAGCAGACCATTGAATGGGGGTCAGGGCAACATTTCTCACGAATGTGAACATAATTAATTAATGGGCTAAATCAGGGGTCGGGAACCTATGGCTCGCGAGCCAGATCTGGCTCTTTTGACGACTGCATCTGGCTCGCAGACAAATCTTTAATTATTTAAAAAAAAAAAAAAAAAGTCTTGCTATGCTCCTTTGCGCATTGCGCGAAACAGCAACGGTAACAGGCCACTAGAAGGCCGGTTCACAGTAATTTTAGTGGGAAAGTGGCAAGCATACATGTCGTTGTGTCTGTCTGTCTATCTATCTATCTATCTATCTATCTATCTATCTATCTATCTATCTATCTATCTATCTATCTATCTATCTATCTATCTATCTATCTATCTATCTATCTATCTATCTATCTATCTATCTATCTATCTATCTATCTATCTATCTATCTATCTATCTACTGCTCAAGTGGGGTCTTCGTATTTTGCTGTTGAAAAGAGCGGTCGATGTGCGCATGTGCGTGAAGTAAACTACCCTCGTTTTTAGTTTCATTTTTTTCATTTGTCAGCTAATTTTAGAAACCCTTTTGAGAAGACGGCAAAAAAGAAAGACGAAGAGTATCGTATTTTTCAGCAGGAATGGACAGTGTGTCTAATATGCAATGATAAAATTGCATCTATGAAAAGGTCAAATATAAAGTGGCACTTGGACACCTGCCACACTCTATTTGCATCAAAATATCCTGTGGGATACAACAGGAAGAAAGCATGTCAAGAGCTACTATCAAAAGTGAGAGCTAGTCAGCAGCAACTCCGTGTTTGGACTCAACAAGGTGACTGAAATTTGGCTAGCTATTGTGAGAAACAGAAAGCCATTCACAGTTGGGGAGTATGCCAAAGCATTCATGCTTGATGTTGCCAATGAACTTTTTGACAACTTTTCGGATAAAGACAAAATTAATTAATTAAACAGATAAAAGACATGCCTCTGTCGGCAAGAACTGTTCACGATCGTACCATTATGTTGTCGAATCAAATTGAGGCAATGCAAGTGAAGGACATAAATGCGGCTCTGTTTATTTCTCTCGCTTTGGATGAGTCAACAGACGTAAGCAATTTATCCCAGTTCAGTGTGATTGCAAGGGTTTGACTATGAAAGGGACAACAAGAGGGGAGGATTTATTTAAGTCCTTCACTAAGTTCACTAAAGAAAAAAATCTACCGATGGATGACCTTGTGTCGGTGCGCACTGATGGTGCTCCATGCGTGGTGGGGAAAAACAGGATTTGTGGAGCTTCGTGAACATGAAATGAGACGCATCCTAAATTTCTCAACGCCTGCATGAAGCTTAACCCCACCAAGTATCAACCAGACTACAAAGCCATCAGCAAAACCATGCAGCACCAGAAGTCACATTAATGGTAAGAAATACTCATCATTGATTACCAACAGCATAACAATGTTATTAAAAGGAATTCAGAGACTTACTGTACTTTGAAAGTGTTGAAATTACATAAAATGCAGACATTACTTGTATTTTTAGTTTTAAACATTTTTCATGGCTCTCACGGAATGACATTTAAAAATACAGTGGGGCAAATAAGTATTTAGTCAACAGTTCTTCAAGTTCTCCTCCTTGAAAAGATTAGAGAGGCCTGTAATTGTCAACATGGGTAAACCTCAACCACGAGAGACAGAATGTGGGGGGAAAAAACAGAAAATCACATTGTTTAATTTTTAAAGAATTTATTTCCAAATTAGAGTGGAAAATAAGTATTTGGTCACCTACAAACAAGCAAGATTTCTGGCTGTCAAGGAGGTCTAACTTCTTCTAACAAGGTCTAAGGAGGCTCCACTCGTTATCTGTATTAATGGCACCTGTTTTGACTCATTATCGGTATAAAAGACCCCTGTCCACTGCAGACTCCACTATGGTCAAGACCAAAGAGCTGTCGAAGCACACCAGAGACAAAATTGTAGACCTACACCAGGCTGGGAAGACTGAATCTGCAATACGTAAAATGCTTAGTATAAAAAAAATCAACTGTGAGAGCAATTATTAGAAAATGGAAGACATACAAGACCACTGATAATCTCCCTCGATCTGGGGTTCCATGCAAGATCTCACCCCGTGGCGTCAAAATGATAACAAGAACGGTGAGCAAAAATCCCAGAACCACACGGGGGGACCTAGTGAATGACCTACAGAGAGCTGGGACCATAGTAACAAAGGCTACTATCAGTAACACAATGCGCCGCCAGGGCCTCAAATCCTGCACTGCCAGACGTGTGCCCCTGCTGAAGAAAGTACACGTCCAGGCCCGTTTGCGGTTCGCTAGAGAGGATTTGGATGATCCAGAAGAGGACTGGGAGAATGTGCTATGGTCATATGAAACCAAAATAGAACTTTTTGGTAGAAACACAGGTTCTCATGTTTGGAGAAGAAAGAATACTGAATTGCATCCGAAGAATACCATACCCACTGTGAAGCATGGGGGTGGAAACATCATGCTTTGGGGGTGGAAACATCATGCTTTGAGGCTGTTTTTCTGCAAAGGGACCAGGACGACTGATCTGTGTAAAGGAAGGAAGGAATGGGGCATGTATCGAGAGATTTTGAGTGAAAATCTTCCATCAGCAGAGGCATTGAAGATGAGACGTGGCTGGGTCTTTTAGCATGACTATGATCCCAAACACACAGCCAGGGCAACAAAGTAGTGGCTTCATAAGAAGCATTTCAAGGTCCTGGAGTGGCCTAGCCAGTCTCTCGATCTCAACCCCGTAGAAAATCTGTGGAGGGAGTTGAAAGTCCGTGTTGCCCAACGACAGCCCCAAAACATCACTGCTCTAGAGGAGATCTGCATAAAGGAATTGGCCAAAATACCAGCAACGGTGTGTGAAAAGCTTGTGAAGAGTTACAGAAAATGTTTGGTCTCTGTTATTGCCAACAAAGGGTACATAACAAAGTATTGAGATGAACCTTTGGTATTGACCAAATACTTATTTTTCACCATGATTTGCAAATAAATTCTTTAAAAGTCAAACAATGTGATTTTCTTTTTTTTATTTTTCCACATTCTGTCTCTCATGGTTGAGGTTTACCCATGTTGACAATTACAGGCCTCTCTTATATTTTTCAAGAATTTTCAAGTGGAAGAACTTGCACAATTTGTGGTTGACCAAATACTTATTTGTCCCACTGTATGTGGTATTCATGGCTCTCTCAGCCAAAAAGGTTCCCGACCCCTGGGCTAAATGATCAGTGCAATATTAAATCTGTATTGACTTATACTATCTTTCATGTGTATTATATAAACAACTATGTTTTTCATTTCAAATAAATTGGAAGATCCAATTACTTGTATCAAAATGTATTCCAAATATATGTATAAAAAAAAACATATACTAAGAATATTAGTTTTCCTTGATCGCTTTGGTACATTTCTCAGATCAGAATTAAAATTCTCAAAAATACTTGATCACTCCTCACATGTTACAAAAGTAGCAAAACAGCATGGATTACCAGCAAAAGCCAGTTTTTTGTGCAAAATACTGAGACAAAATACTAATATCGCTCAACATTAAATTTCTTTTTTTTTTTTTTTTTCGTTTTTTATGTGCACTAGTGATATGCTGTTGTGAGGATTGAACGAGTAGTGTTGAGAATTTCAATTCTGATCTCACAAACATACCAAAGCGATCGAGAAAAACTGTAATTAAAAATTCCCAGTCTTCCAACATATCGGACATTCTGGAAAAGTCCCTCTTGGAAATGGTTCCATCCGCAAACAGCAACCGCCGTCAAGTGTAACGTCAATGAGGGCGGACTGAATGACTTGGCTCGATTTGCTGCTCAAAAATGAAACATCAAGCTTTGAAAAGGAAAAAAGAAAGAAATGAGGAGAGGAAGCTGTTGAAAGTCCAATTAAAGTGAACATAGTCTTCTCGAGAAAGCCACTGTTGCTGTTTGTATGTACATGTACATACGTACGTGGGCGAGTTACCCACTCACATTGGTATGCAGAGAGCTAGATCTGCCTAAAAATGGCTTGAAATATTTTGCATCTGCAACAAGTTCTGGCAGCTCAGTGGCTCTCCATCCTTAAGGCATTTGAATGATATGTGAGGCCAATCATATTATTTCAGGTGCTGAATGAAAGAACCACTCATCAATATGATTTAATGTGAAAACCCTTTTTTTTTCTTTTTTTTTTTAAATCGGGGTTGTACAGGGCCCAAAATTTGGTGCTACGTTCCTGAGATGAGAGAACCAAACATTTTTATTTTGCAATCACAGCAGTGAGCTCAACAAGCTTGTAAAAACTTTACCTGTCATGGTGAAAACTCCCACTGTGAGATGTATCTTTCTATTTCCCAGCAGTGTTATGTCCATCTGATTTGCCTGCCTGTTCTTACGCATCCTCTTCGTCTTCATAGAGGCCCAGATGCCAATGCCAAGCACCAGCAGGTAGAAAAGCACCATCACTGCAACGCCTGGGATGTTCACACTCATTTTGCACGGAGGGAATTATTCTATAACAACACTGCAGCAGTCTGCAATTACATTGGTCAACAAAGCATGTTTTAATAACAAAATGTGCAAAACACTGAACATTGAATATCTTCTTTAGGTAGTGTATACAATACTGTAAATATAAGTTTAATATAATTTGCGAGTCATTATATTCTGTTTTCACTTACAATTTGCACAAATTTCTGACTTTATTAGAATTAGAGTACGTAAGGTAGCAAGGGACATTAAACTCAATGGGACATTTAGCCCCAACGTCTGATGAATACAAGTCCAAGGTGACCAGAGGTGGGTAGTAACGCGTTTCGTTTACTCCGTTACATTTACTTGAGTAACTTTTTGAGAAAAATGTACTTCTAAGAGTAGTTATACTAAGCCATACTCTTTATTTTTACTTGAGTAGATTTGTGAAGAAGAAACACTATTACTCCACTACTTTGGGCTACACTTGTTACATTTTTCCTCTTTATTCTACATATTAGATTTTACTTTTTTTTTTTTTTCTGACAGATGCTAATAGTGGCGCTACCAGTTTCACCAAATGAGACGTCACAACAATAATCACATGACTCCATCATACCAATCAGAGTCAAACTTGCCGTTCTATGATCACGCCGGCCTGTTGAATCATGTGATGTCCTTGAAGCACCGTAACAAAAAAAGGGTATTTGACATAGAGCGCTGCCATCAACATGAATCGATTTTAATCACTTCCAGTTTTTATTTGGCACCGATTGGCTATGGAAAACCGGAGCTGTGATCCTTTTAGTTTCATAATAGGAAATATGTTTTCTCCGCTAGAGGCACTAATGCTCTTTTGACGAATGATGCTTCGTTTCAGTATTAATTTTTTCTCTCGCTGGAATTCAATGATTTTTTTTCCCTTTGTTATGTAATAGGTCATCGTCTTCTTCTTCAAAGTATAACAATAACAGTTCATATAGATTTTAAAAAATGTTTTTTTAAAAATCAAACATCATAAGCAGTCACTCACAATGTTACTCATTACTTCAGTATTTTTTTTTAGTATATTTTAACTTGTACCTGTGTAAATTTTTGGATGACTAATTCACTTTTTGCCTACTCTACCCGCCTCTGAAACCTTGCTACCTAATCCCTGATTGGTCAGGAATGTTGTGGTATGTAGGTCTTAATTTCCGTTTACTCAGCAGCAGAGATAAACAGCTTTTTATTGTAGTTCATCAATAGTTGGGACTTGATGCCCATATAATAACAACTAGTTTTTATTATTATTAATACTGCAAAAAGGTCATGTCAACATACTGTTATAAAGATTTTCCATAAAGTAAAACCACTAATCTAGTCAATCATACAAATTTTTATTTACATTATGCCTGCCTATCTTGATTCTGTACATGTCCGTATATCCTCATTAAACATTTATCAATGACAAGGTTTTCAAATCGTGGATTGATGAGTGCAAAAGCTTGTGGGCTAAAGGTTTATGCTCACAAGTACAGAATGAAAACAAAATATCGGGAAACAAGATTAATGAAAGAAAAATATTTTATTCATAATGATTGGGGAAAAAAAGTCCTTTAAATGGGCATCCTCCTGTACGAATGCAGTCTTGAAATCTACGTTTGAGATTTGTCATTGAAGCATCTCACTGTCGATTTCATCTTGAATTCACTACAGTTACTAAAATAGCGTACCACACGTAACACGTGACCTTTGCTGATTAATATTCATGACATTAGCAGCTGTTGCTAGGGGGTCAAACTCGCGTTTGTCACTCATGTTACATTGTAAAAAAACAACCTATAGAATTTATTCAATAAAATTACGGTAAAAATTCACACTCAGTTTGATAGTGTAAAATTTAGTAAGTAATTGAGTAAGTGTTACCTAATGCGTCAACAATAATATACACAAATAATTTGGGTAAGGTTTACTTAAACTTTTGAAACAGATTATATCACGTAATAACTATTAAAATTGAGAATTATCTACTCATGATTGTAGTGTATTTTATTGTATATTTCACTGAAGGTTGTTTTTTTTGGGATAAATATTAATTAAAATATCAACTTAATAATTGCTATTATTATAATAACAATAATCATGCATTTTATTTGTAGAGCGCTTTTACCAATGCTCAAAGATGCTATTATAGATAAGGATTGTTTTACTCTAAAGCCTAAAGTCATTGCACACAAGAGAAACATTTGATTGGCAACTGTTTTATTGACAATTTGCTCATTCAACACTGAACAAATTGTCTGCACAATATAAATTGCATGCAACCCTTTTTTTTTTTTTTTAAATTTCATAATTTGAGTTTAAGAACAGTACAGCATTATCTAACGAATGAAGAACATGAGAATGGGTCACCAACTCCGATCCTCGAGGGCAGTCTGCTTTCCATGACTCCCTCCTCCAACACACCTGAATCAAATAAGCAGGATCTTTATCAGGCTATCAGATAGCTTGCTGATGAGTTGTTCCTTAATACATTTTGACTAATAAGAGTTGTGGTTTTTAATAATTAAATTGATAATAAATTGTGTTTATTAATAGTCATTACTGGGTGTTTACACGCCACAGTAAAAGCCTAGCGTCATTCAATGGAAAAAGTTTCGCTGGCTTGCTGCTGTTGGCTGTGTGTTCCGGACAGGTTTAGGGGGAGGGACTTGCCACTCAATTATACTGAAGGGAGAAAATTTGACAATACTGTACGCCGTAACTGAAAGGTTAATTAAAAAATAAGGTTAATGGTTCAAATGAAGCCACATTATTACCAGCAACTCATGTTGCTAAGCTCTGAAGAGCATTGTTAGCTAGCTATCAGGAATGGCTGTTGAAACCCAGGAATAAAATATACAAATATTTTTACCATCGGGGCTTCTTAATCTAACACGCAGCATACCAGCCTTGTTAATGTTTTCGCATTGTCAATTTTAAAAGAAACAGTAAGTTCAAACGTACCTCTTACTGGACGTTGCTATCCAAGATGGAGTGAATCATCAAATAAAACGGTTGTATTTTCAGTTTCCAAGAAGACACGTTGAATACACATTTGAGTACACACCTAATATTTTTGGGTGGATATTATCTTGTTTGTTCAAGTTGAAGTTTTTACTGATTAAAATTAGGTAAAGAGAGTTGATTTTAACCAATTTGTTTCATTTCACTTGCTTACCTAAATATTTTTTGCATAAAATTACGTGGATCATAACTACTACCCACAAAAAACGTTTTTTTATAGTGTAGATGCATGTAAATAGCATACGAACGAGATGTTTACTGAGCTAAACCTACCAATTCTGTCCGAAAATGATGTCGCTGGTGCCAAATTCACTGGTAAAGATGTGGAAGAACATACAAATGTTCAGTTAAAGATATGGCTTGAGTGTCGAGGGTTGAATAGGACGAGAAAACGAGCCGACCTGATCCAGAGTTTTTATCGACACCTTTTTCATTGCCTTACGACACTGACGATGACATTCTCCTGTTTCAACAAGCTATCCTTGCTAGCTATCCTAGCTATTACCACCATATGCCGTGACTTTCTAATATATTGTATCCTCTGTTCGTCTATGTCTCTGACCGTTCTTGGGGGTAATTTATATTGCTATTTTCGTGTGGTCCGATCGCAAATGCTACTTAGCAAAAGCCAACGAACACTATGTTTTCATTAATAACACATCTTAATTCTAGTAATTTATTTACAATTCCCCCTTACTAAAGTTGTTTGTTTACAGCAGAAAAGGTAAAGCTGTTAAATCTAGAGCCTACATGTAGGCCTGAACAGGTTTACAACAAGTCCAAACATGGCTAATTTATTTAAATATCCGAATTTTAGAAAAATTAGTGTTCACATTTTTTCCCAGGTTTTTGGCTTCGGGAAACGTATGAAGAAAACATCCTTCATATGTGGACGGTGGTCATGTCTAGAGTTGTTTCTACAAGCCCCATAGCAACAGTGTTTACTCAGCATGTTCTTTTTTGAAAGATTACTGGCAGAAAACAAGCAGTACCAGCATTGGTCGAATGCGAGCGCACTTCAATGTAGACCGCCTTCCGGTTTATGATGGTGACGTCACGCAGCCTTGCGGTCTATACTTTGCATTTGTGCAGTACTCTATTGCAGTGTTTACTTGCTCAAGGTCACTGTCCGTCAGTGCGGACACTTGCTCATGTCCGATTTCAAAAATTCCCATTTCTAAACAGTGGTCCACAGCATATTTCAAAAGTAGCTTCGTACAGGAGGACACCTTTTGAAAAAAATTTAAATTCCATAAATGTTTCTTAAATGGCATGTTTTAAAGTTTCGTTTTCTGTGAATAAATATTTTTTCTTCCATTATTGTTGGTTTTTTATTGGAGTGCTAAAAGTTCCTGTTTTTTTGGGTTACCCTGTATTCAGAGATAGGTAGTAATGCGTTACATGTACTCCGTTACTACTAGCGCTACTAATTTCTCCAATGAGACGTCGCAACAATTATCACATGACTCCATTACACCAATCAGACACAAGCTACCAGTTCAATGCTTACGCAAGCCTGTTCAATCATGTGTCTTTAAAGCACCGTAACAAATGAAGTACATGAATTGAAAGCGCAGATTTAAAACACTCTCCCAGTTTTTATTTGGCACCGATTAACCACGGAAAACCGGGGATATGATCCTTTTAATTTTATAGTAGTAACTATGAAGGAACTACAGTATTCACTATTCAAACTAAGAACTATTTTCTCCACCAGAGAGCAGGGTACTCATGCTCTTTGGACGATTAACGCTTAATTACTGGGTTTTTTTCTCTCTCTCTTTAATGATTTTTTAAAATTATTCCTTTGGTTTAATGTGGTTATGTAATGGGTTATTGTACAGTATCACTATAACAAAAATTCATATAGATAATTTTGTGCTGAGAGAAAAAAGTACTAGGGCTGTCAAACGATTAAAATTTTTAATGAAGTTAGTCACAGCTTAAAAATTAATTAATCGTAATTAATCGCAATTCAAACCATCTATAAAATATGCCATATTTTTCTGTAAATTATTGTTGGAATGGAAAGATAAGACACAAGACAGATATATACATTCAACATACGGTACATAAGTACTGTATTTGTTTATTATAACAATAAATCAACAAGATGGCATTAACACTACTAACATTCTGTTAAAGCGATCCATGGATAGAAAGACTTGTAGTTCTTAAAAGATAAATGTTAGTACAAGTTATAGGAATTTTATATTAAAACCCCTCTTAATGTTTTCGTTTTAATAAAGTTTGTAAAATATTCAATCAAAAAATGAACTAGTAGCTCGCCATTGTTGATGTCAATAATTACACAATGCTCATGCGTGCTGAAACCCATAAAACCAGTCGCACCCAAGCGCTAGCAGAGGGCCACAAAACACCAAAAAAACACAAGTAACAAGTGGAAATGACACTGCTGTCATTTTAATCTGTTTGAGCGGGGCATGTGCGTTAAATGCGTCAAATATTTTAACGTGATTAATTAAAATAATTAATTACCGCCCGGTAACGCGATAATTTTGACAGCCCTAAAAAATACCATTGTTTTAAAAAAAAAATCTTAATCAGTTACTCATAATGTTACTCATTACTTGAGTATCCTTTTCACTGGATACTTTTTTAATTGTACTTGAGTACATTTTTTGGATGACTAATTTTACTCTTACTTGAGTAATATTATTTCGAAGTAACGCTAATCTTACTCGAGTAAATTTTTGGGCTACTCTACCCACTTCTACCTGTATTTTACTGAGTGTTTCGAAAATCATTCCCACCTTCTTCCCAAGCCCCCCTTTCTTTCCGTATCTTTAGGAAACATTTGGCTAATAGCACTTGCAAGTTTTCAACAATTGTAAAATGATATGTCTTGCGGTTAATTTTGCATAAAACTTTACTTTGCAATGCACAAACACTCCTACCTGTCTGCTATGAGTCGCTCATCTACACAAGGGCCAAAAGAAGAAGAGGATGAGGAAGGTATCCAAAACTGTGAGCTCAAAATCTGCACAATTCACAAAAGTATCTGCAGGATAGACTGCAGTGTGTGTGCGCGGGTGTAGGGGCGTGAGTTCATGGTAATGTGTGTGCGTAAATATGTGAAGGAAGGAGGGGGCTTCTGGAGCCTTGCGTCTCGGGTCCCCATATTTGAGGCCACGCCTGTGTGCGCTTCTGTATGTAGTTGTGTCTAAGTGTATGGGGGTTTGTGTGTGGAGAATGTGAGTTTGTGTGTGTGTGCATGCTTCATTATAAACTACTTATCATTACAAAATCCTGAAAGTATGACTAAAATGCGAGTGCTTTTTTCAGTGATTGATTTAGTTCGAAGCAAAAACATTGTGAAGTTGTGAAATCAAATGGTTTAAGATTGCTGGCCCTCACAGATGGTCTTTCATTTTGACTTTTTTTCCCGTCAGTGTTCATATTAATAGTGTTAATAATAAGTAATATTAATAGTCCAGTATATATTTGAGTACTTATTTTGAACACTTGGCGCATGGTGTGGAACCTGGACCTGAGAGGGAGGAGGGACCATGAAAATCCTGATTTAATAAAAAAAAACAGAAAAAAAACAAACATTTTTATATTCTAAATTAATTGGGCCTCCAATTAATTGATGTCATACTTTATTTCAAATATAAATAAATTAATACACTGATAACATTAACTTTCCCAGACCTCAAACATATATGACATTCAGAAGTTGTCAACTGCTTTCTTTCAAATAGGTGAACTAAGTGTACTTGTTATGCTACGTCGACATAGTCCACTCCAGACAGCTGTTGCTGTTTGTATAATAATGATAAGTCTTTAGCTTAGCTAGTTGCTTGCTTGTGGCTATAATTATTACAAGACAAGACGGGCCAGCGAACATTAGATCTCAACATTAATCAGTTCCAGAAACTGATAGTGGTGCTGGGACAGCAGCCGTAGCAGTGGCCAGTTATTCTGAAAATGAGGCAGAGAATATTGTATTAAGCAACTTGTAAGTAGGTGGTAGAAAGATAGAAAAACAAACATTTCCCCCAGCAATCTGGCTGAAAATGCCTTTAGATATTTTTGTCTCTGCAACAAGTTGGGGCATCTCACTGGCCCTCCTCCATCCTTGAAGCACATTACTGCAACTAGGGCTATGTTCACACCTCAGGGTCCAATTTGGATTTTTTTGTTGATATCAATTTTCTGTGTTGTAGTTCATAGTGCACAAACAAATGCGACTCGCATTGTGAAGTAAATGCACCCATGACGACAAATGCATCACGTATTGCAGCATTTACCGAAATAAATATGGTCCCTTTGGAAAGTCTCAGCCATCATGCTTTTGTGGCAACTTTTTATACTCCTGGAGCCTACTTTTTTTAACCTACCTACCTACCTACCTACCTACCTACCTACCTACCTACCTACCTACCTACCTACCTACCTACCTACCTACCTACCTACCTACCTACCTACCTACCTACCTACCTACCTACCTACCTACCTACCTACCTACCTACCTACCTACCTACCTACCTACCTACCTACCTACCTACCTACCTACCTACCAAGATTCAACAGGCGGATGATGCAAAACATATCTCAAAGATACATGTGCTGCTAAATCAGTGAACTTCATTGAGAATTTTAATCTTTTGTTGTTGCAGGCATCTCATTAAGGAAGATAGATTCCACTACATATAATATTATATATATATATAATAATATATATAGCAGTAGCATGTTTTATATTTTGCGTCACAGACAATTCATCTCAAGGACAAGGTGTCCATAAACAATGGATAAGACGATGCTTTGGTGAGGAAGCTGGGATAAGGCTGACATAAAAAGACAGCAAGGGGATTCTTGAAGGTCATTGTTTCCCTAAAAAGTGGAGTCTTCACCAGCCCACCAATGAGAGACTCACCAAAACTCTCGCATCAAGGCCCCACCTAGCCCTGAACTCTTACATCTCCAGATGCCACCAAGTTTACGCACTCTATCCAGGCAGTCTGGATTTTACAGAGAGCATTTAGAGTCATATCAATATTGGAATCCCGCTCTCAGAAACAAATTACAGGTATATTATGACATTTGCTAGTATTATTAAGACCTGAGGAATGCAAGGGTGTTATTTTCTGAAGAGATCTTTCATAGAACCAGTAGGAATGGCTGCACACTATTTTCTGTAGTAGATAGCGTGGCAAAAAAAAAAAAAAAAAAATACAGATAAGACAAGCAGTGTGCAGCTCCAGCTCAGGAATGAAAACACTTCCTTCTCACTTCTCAGTAATTCTAGTATATTTTACCCTCCTAGATTACAAAACTCTAACGGCAACTGTCAAAATTAAAGCCCTCAACATGCTGTCTTCCACCGTTTTAAAAACTATTTCAATTGCATAGCTCTGGGCGTATCGCAGACTATAAATGTACTTCTCTCCAGGCAGCAGAGTTTCTGCAGACTTTTAAACCGCAGTAAGGAATCCTCTTTTAAACCAAAATCTGGAATCTTTTCTCAAGCTGAATGCAAACCCCCCCCTCCAAAAAACAGGTAATCATTTTTGGCCCAAAAGACTAAAGGTCGAAGGTCTGTGCTCACCTTGGCTCAATGTCATTGCCAGCTACAAATCTTGGTGCAATTACTGACTCTGGCCGAGACTTCAACAGCCATTAAGGTTTATCATTAAACCTGAAAATTACTACCAAATACATAGTAATAATTAGGGGGTTTCTGTCCAAATAAAACATGGAGACATATGCTTTCCTTTTTAGGTGATTACATTTTTGCAATGGTATATTTACAGGTCTTTAAAAAAAAAAAAAAAAAATCTGAATGCTGAAGCTAATCCAGAACGCTACTGCCAGACTCCTCGGAAATACAAGTCAACTCGACCACATTGCACCATCCATAAAATCATGCATTGGCTTTCTCTGAGTCAAAGGATAGACAATAAAATCTTACTGCATGTCTACAAAAAACACATGGAGCAAAATACATGCTCTATTCCCTCAATCCCTGCAAAGCATCCAGACCTTTAGGTCATCTGGAACTGGTTGTGTTCAAACAAGTCTGAGATAATTCGAGCAAAATGAAATGGCAGATATCCAGCTGGAAGTAGCTATAAGAAGATGGGTATTCTGGGTTCTTAGAGGGCTGGATATGGTCAGCAACAATACTAGGATGTGGTAATTGGATGTGTCTCTGCAACGATGCTCAGTTGATAAAAAATGGCCAAAGTGGGCCAAGAAAATATCCCCCAAACCATTACACCCCCAGCAGCCTCTCGTTAATACGAGGCAGGATGGATCCTTGCGTTCATTTTGTTAACGCCAATTTCTGATCCTGCAATCTGAATGTTGTGGCTAGACATGTGCCGATTACCGGTTTGAAGGTATACCGTGGTATGAAAACGTCAAGGTTTCAAAACTGCAAAAATTTTCCGTCATACTATCCCTATGGTACTAGCTTTTTTTATGTCCCAAAAATGCAGGGAGAAATCCCTCGCTTGCAGCTGCAAGGCTCAACCCTCCCCCACCGGTTCTTGCTCAGTGTCAGTGAGTAAGCTGTGCTACACGATGGCTGGAGGAGGTGAAACTCCTGAACTTTTTACCCCATCGAAGAAAACGAAATCGCTGTTATGGGTATACTTTGGCTACAGAAAAGTTACAGACGGCCGCGGCTTAGAGAAGGAGGGCCAACTGACATGTACTGTAAAACATATTTGCGGAGGGTGGCTACCGAGGAGGCAATACCTCTGATATGATTTTGCGTTTATACATAATTAAAGGTTAGTAAACACTGTCATGAACATTTCCCACCTGCTACGAGAGTAAACTCCAGCGTGATTAGTGTGTCTAGTGTGTGAATAATGTTAACATGAATTATCAATTATTTTTGTTCTGATGGTAATAAAGTTGAGCTGTGGCTGTGGGTTTAGGCTCACCTAAAGGACTACATTTTATTTTAATTTTATTTTGAATATTTCTTTTTTTTTTTAATTTATTTTAACTTAACATTATACTTATGTTCCAATTTGCTAATATGTTTTGAAAAATAAAAATCCTGTTCAATGGTTTTTTTTTCTTAAACAGATATCAAGAGAAACACATTTTATAGCTGTAACTGCACTACCGTGAGATTTCGGCTTAAGGTTATCATACCGTCAGAATATCATACCGGCACATGTCTAGTTGCGGCAAAACTCGAGATTCATTAGCTCCGGCAAAGTTTTCCAATACATGTTCAAAGTCTCTTGAGTCACCTATCTTATTCTTATTCTTTCCTATTCTGATGGTCGGTTTGAACAGCAGCAGATCATCGTGACCATGTCTACATGCCTAAATGCCTAAATGCATTGAGTTGCTGTCATGTGATCAGCTGATTGATGTGCCAAATAAAGTGGCTGGTAAGTACACCATGGCTTGAATAAGAATAATATACATTAGAATGTAAATCAAAATTTATCATAAATAACGTATTAATAGAAAAAGTTGATACTTCTATAACGACCTTGCTGGCCCTGCCTGTTCACCATTGGTGTTAAGTGAAGCACTTAATTACCTTGTATTGAAATAGTACAAATACATTTGCCTTACCTGCCTGTTTTACGAGAGACCGCGAGAACCAAAAGTGGTATTCGCCATGTGGCAAAATGGATTTTGCCATGTGACATTTTTTTTGCCATGCGGCAAAATTGATTTTGCCATGTGGCATTTTTTTCTTTGCCATGTGGCATTTTTTTTCTATGTGGCAAAAAGGATTTTGCTATGTGGCATTTTTTTCTTTGCCATGTGGCATTTTTTGCAATGTGGCAAAATGGATTTTGGCATGTGGCATTTTTTTTGCCATGTGGCAAAATGGATTTTGACATGTGCCATTTTTTCTGCCATGTGGCAAAATGGATTTTGGTTTGTGGCATTTTTTGGGGGAGGAAGGTGGCATTTTTGGGGGGTACATGTCAGATTTGCAGGCCATGCACTACAACGTCCATGCCATTGATGGCTGTGCAAGTCCAAATTTTCCATTCATATTAAATGGCAGAAAAACGTGTGGCTGTGATTTCTGACCATACACTTTATATTACAGCGCACTGACATTCAACATTCAACCCCCCCCCCCCCCCTCCCCCCGAAAAAAAAATGCAACACACCAAAATCAATTTTGCCACATACCCCAAAAATGCCACATGGCAAACTCAATTTGCCGCATGGCAAAAAAAAATGTCACATGTATTTTGCCATATACAAAAAAAAAAAAAAAAAAAAAAAATTGCTACATGGCAAAGAAAAATACCACATGGTAAAATCCATTTTACACATGGCATACAGTACCACTTTGGTTCTCGACCCTGCTGGGATTTGCGGTCTTTCTATCTGTAGCGCCACCACATGGAGAAAATGCCACCAGCCGCCACTAATGGGTCTTGATTTGAAGACGCTTGGGAAAGGCAGTTTTAGTGAATCGACAAAAAAAAAAAAACGGTAAAAATCCCCAATAGGTAGCAATAATGTGCATTGTGTGATGCAGATAAGAAATTATGTTTGTCTTAATCTTTTCTTTAATATTTTTTATGTATGCAATCTGCCGCAGTGGGTTTGCGTCGCTGACTGAAGTGCGCATGCGTAGTGTCGGTCCACACAACTGCGCTACCCAAACATGGCGGCGGCCGTCGACAGTGTTGTTAAAGTGTAAGTTTTACCTTTTTATTTCTTTTGAGTGAAAAAACACAAAGCGAGCCAAGGTTAGTTTACAGTGGGAAAGCAAAGACTCGGGTTCAAACTTTGGGAAAGCAAAGACACATCTCACACGTTTTCCAATACAGAGTAGCTCCCAAGAGAATAACGTTATTTTGTGAGCTAAGGATAGCTTGTTAGCCTTGGGCAAAGAAGAGAAGCATTTGAGGAACTGAATATACACACTACGCACACCATGAATTTAGGTTGGCTACTTTGTTTTAATGTGCTTCTTCGACCGAAAAGGAGGCTGGCTGCTTACTGATAAACCTGTGTTGGCGGTCGCTTTGTTGTTGAAGAGATAGGGGTGCTAACAATCAACCTTTTGTTCTGACGCCTCTTCTCTCCATTGATAACATTCTACCACTTTGGTTGCGTGCGTTTGTTCACACAAAGTATACTTAAATACAGGTTTATCCATTTCATTGTGATTGTCAATCCTGGATTATACGAATAGACTGTTCCAGTATTTTGGTTACTTAGTTTGGCTTCAGAATCATATATCAGGAATACATGATATTACTATTATTCCTAGTCCTGCCCATCCGCAAACTACATTATTAAAGTCATCTTGCCCTATACTTTTATTTTCACCGTAAAATTGATGACATACATTTGTTTTTCTGCAGGCAGTCTGTTTTCCTCCAGTATTCCTCAAACATCTTTTATAACTGAAGACTAAATTGTGAATTAGGGGTGTGACAAAATATCGAAATGGTGATATATCGTGATACTTTGTATCCCAAAAGGTTATCGATAAGCTCCTGCAAGAATCGAGATATCTTCCACCATAATAGAGTCTCATTTAACTCTAAGGCGGCCTTGACTGTGCTCGACACCCAATCCATTTAGACCGGGAACGTTCATTCATTTGAAACGAGCATTCAAAGTCATTCTATCAGATTATCTGGGCATTTATAGGTCACTTGCTGTTCTTTTTAGGGCATTTACAGGTCATTTTCTGTTGAGTTTGAGTCACTGCCTATTCATTTGGGTGATTCCCAGGTCATTTCCTGTTCTGTAACTCAAAATCAACAGGAAGTAACTGAAAATGAACAGGTAAATGACCTGGCATGCCTGGCATTGGCTGCGAATGATGGCCATAGACGTGGGAGGGATGGCAGCGAATGAACGAATGTTCATTTGCTGCCACCCTCCCAGTTCAAATGGATTGGACGTCTACTCATGATAAACTCCTTCCAGTTCACAGCAAAAGTTTGTTTTTCTGTTTATTAGTTGTTTGTAGAAAATCCTACAATGATTTCCTGACCAATGTATCGATAATTGTTGTATCGCCATATCGTCAGATCATCGTTATCGTGAGCTTTGTATCGCAAATTGTATCGTATCATGAGGTACCAAGAGGTTCCCACTCCTATTGTGAATGTGTATTGTTTTTCTACCCTGCCTCCAAGTCACCCATGATCCACACACCATAAACTTGTGCATCAAATGTATTAGATGTCCTGCTCCCCGGTTGATCCTGTACAGGTGCGATAAGTTCAGACACAATGAATTTTTATGTACAAATCTATCGCGCATATAACTACAAAGCTATCTCGTGTATTCTTGCTGAGTATTGGATTGAGACAACACATGACAGCTCGAGAGGAAGTGATGCATATGCAGTCACAATCGATCTTGTAGTGACACCGAATACTGATATGTAAGTGTGTGTGTGTGTGTGTTTTTTTACTTTTTTTTTTTTTTGGTGATTGGGATTGACCGTATTACAGGCTGGGCGAGCAGTATTACCGAGATGCCATGGAGCAGTGCCACAGCTACAATGCCAGACTGTGTGCTGAACGCAGTATCCTCATGCCCTTCTTGGACTCACAGACTGGTGTGGCTCAGTCCAATTGTTACATCTGGATGGAGAAGAGACACCGGAGCGCAGGTATGCATAAAAAATTAGTTTAAAAAAAATCTTCTATCGTAATAAGGGCTATTTAAAATCTGGATAAAATACCACGATATGGTAAATTTTGAATTATTAAATGAAAAATTATACAATGATTATGACAACTCGCCCCCAATGTATTTTTAAATGTTATTAAAAAGACATGTCATGAATGGTGAAATGCATAAAGTACAGAATTCCCAGCATGCCTTGCAGCAGCTTTTTGTGAAAAAAAATATTGATAATTGCACACTATATTGCTTTGTTTAGTGGCTATTTCTTTCCCATTGTAGTAGTCGCCCAACTCATAATTTATTTTCTTTAACTACTTGTTTTATTCATGCACCATATGTGTAGTTATGGTGTGTTCTCACTTAACCCTTTAAAGTCTGGGAATATTTTGTCCGATTTTGCATGCCTTTGGTGTTGCCTTTGCAGTCCCTGACAAAATTCTAGGCATGTGCCGGTATGATATTTTGACGGTTTGATAACCGTGAGCAAAAATACCGCGGTTTTACGGTATCACGGTATTGCAGTTATGGCTCCAAAAAATTTTGAGATGTATGGGTTAAAAAAAAAAAAAAAACTTTTTTCCATTGAACAGGATTTTTTTTTTTCAGACCATAGTTGCAAATTGGAACATGAATATATTGTTAAAATAAATTATCAATGAAATTTTTTTTAAATAAAATTAAACTAAGTATAACTTATAGACTATACTTACAGCCACAGCTCAAGTTGCTCAAGATTAATTAATAATTTCTATAAAAAAGTAAAAACACTTCTGAATAAAATTAAAAAAAAAATTTAATACTGCATGACTTTTTTGAGGGTGGAAAAGCGTAAGTGAAGTTTCGCCATTTTCAGCCACTGTGTCAACTCTAGTCTACAAAAAAAAAAACATTGGGAGTGAGACCTCTCCTTGATCCAGCGAACGTGGATTTGTGCTTAGGGCAAGATCATCTTTAGCAATTAGCGATCTTTGACGCTATCACTTATTCCCCTTCATTCAAGCGAATCAAGCTTGTTTTCTCACTCTGCGGCTGTCACACTCAACGAAGTTGCTCTCCCAGCTAAGCCTAGGCTAACATTCATCTGTGTAAGCTTTTAGTTAGTTTGTATATTGAATTTGAAAGGAAAATGTGTGTTTTGTTTTTGGCGAACTTTTTCCATGGTGCTAATCTGTTGAAGCTACTCACATGGAAAAATCTAATTGTACAACATTTTAAATGTATTCATTTTGTATATTACACTTTCCACGATTTGAGAGCTCAATAAATTGAAGAACAGTACGCCTTATGTTTGGAGTATTTGGTTTTGGGTTAGCTGGCTGGCTAGTAGGGCTGGGCGATATGGCCTTAAGTACGTATCACGATAAATTGAGCAGATTTACCTCGATAACGATAAATGACGATAAATTCGCCCAAGCAAACTGTTATATAATTTGAAAATTTGAATCAATGCATGGAATACAAATTAAGTTTCTCGTTAAATGTATTTACCAGCTTTCAATTTAAAAATTGCACATGCAGTCTAAACATTAAGTATTAAAAAAAAAAAAATCTTGTAAACAATAAGAATTCTTGTGTGAACATTTATAACAGCTTGTATGACTTGAAAAATATCATCACTTGAATTTCATTAAATTCATTCCGCATTGTTATACACTAGATAGTGGCATGCGTTTAGATATTTAGAATAGATACAAATACGACACATCCACCCGCCCCCCAGAAATTATACTTAATTAAAAAATAAAATGTTTCACAAACCTTTCCTTTCTTTTATTCGGCTCAGTTATTTACATCTTATGATTTTAGAAATCCTTACAGTATGCAATAAATAATATTGCTGTTCCCAAGCACTGTGCTTACTGTACTGTAATTTTTACAAAAAATAAGCAATACATAGTTACTCCCCGTCATCTAGGACGAGCCACTTACAAGACTAGCACTGTCGTGTTTTACAAATACTGCTTTGAACACATCTTCACAGACAAAAGCAATGACACAGGCTTAAGGAGGTCAACTTTAATTGTGTAAATCACACTTAATGACGACACGATCTCCTGGTTGAAATAGACGACATCCACTTAATTCTATTGAAGATATGTAATGCGGAGGCAATTTGTCAACTTTACTTTTAAAAAGAAACGTGCACTGTTTATCCAGTAGATGGGGCTCTTGCAGTGTGTCAAACAGTGATTCAATTTAGGGCAATTGTCTTAAAAGTGGTTCATTGTTTCAGAAAGCCTCGGTTTTTCCATCCCTATCTGGAACCCGTCAAGAGTTTACTTAATGTCGGGTGAAAGTTTGGCGAAGCTAACTTAAGCCCGACTTCATCCCGTTTACTTGTAGCGTTAGCCGCTAGCGTTAGCAGCTAGCGTTAGCCTACCGGGCTTCTGTTTGATTGGCTTCCTGAAAACCATGCGACTCCAAACGTAAGCGCACTGTCTGCTTTCTTAAAGGGGAATGAACATAGCCGAACAACACAGAGTTAAAGCGGGATGAAAAGACTATATTTTCTTCTTTTATTAAATTACCGAATTTACCGACATGGTCAAAATTACGTCGGTCATCGTGAAGAATTTCGGTAACGGTAAATTTTCGGTTTACCGCCCTGCTCTACTGGCTAGCCGATAGCGTCACTTTCACACACAGCAACAAACGGGAGGGGGTGAGCGTTGCTGCGCCAAGCCGCTTCTGGCTGCATTTTTGACACAAGAAAAATAGCGAATACTGTACTACGGTCTGATGGAAAATTTTAGTGGTTTTGAAACTGCGACATTTTCACACCACGGTAAACCGTGAAACCGATAACCGGCACATGCCTACAAAAGTCTTGTCGCTTATCCATTTTGTAGAAACAATTGCTAATAACTTGACTTTTAATTATTCAGTTGGTTTCAGAAATGGCTCATATGAAAGCTAAGACCCTCCTAAATGATGTTGAATGTACAAAAGTATATTTGTTTCACTGAAAAAAAGATTTATCATTTAATGAAGACATAAAGGTAAACTATTAGTAAGACAAAAGTTTTGTCGCCTACAGAAAGAAGTGTGAAAATTGAACAAAAAATGTACTTCAAATACAAAAATATGTTACATAAGCAAATTAAGTAGTGGTGCTGTGAGATCCAAATTTAATATTTTGTATGACTTCCATGGGCTTGAAGGACTGCATCCATGTGGTTC
Organism: Corythoichthys intestinalis; assembly: GCF_030265065.1. Taxonomy (NCBI): domain Eukaryota; kingdom Metazoa; phylum Chordata; class Actinopteri; order Syngnathiformes; family Syngnathidae; genus Corythoichthys; species Corythoichthys intestinalis. The sequence goes on from NC_080405.1 coordinate 20,052,676, forward strand.
GGCAAGGATTCATACAATTTATTGATGAAGTCATCAGGAACATCAAAGAAAGCAGTCACGTATGCCTCCATGAGTTCATCAACATTCTTGGGTTTCGTCTTCCATGCTTCCTCTTTCATCCTACCCCAGACATGCTATTTGATGATCATGTCTGGTGACTAGGCATGTGCCGGTATGAGATTTTGACGGTACGATAACCGTGAGCAAAAATACTGCGGTTTCACGGTATCACGGTATTGCAATTATAGCTCCAAAATTTTGAGATGTATGGGGTTTTTAAAAAATAAAAAATAAAAATAAAAAAAATAAAAACTTTTTTTCCATTGAACAGGGTTTTTTTTTTCAGAACATATTTGCAAATTGGAACATGAATATAATGTGAAAATAAATTAATGTGAAAATAAATAAATTAACAAAAAATAACAAATGTTTTATATAAAATTAAAATAAATAGAACCTAGACTATACCCACAGCCAGAGCTCAAGTTGCTCAATAATAGAGCAAGAACAAAATAATTGCTATAAAAAAGTAAAAACACTTCTAAATAAAATTAAAAATATATACTGTATGACTTTTTTGAGGGGGAGAAGCTGAAGTTTCACCATTTTCAGCCACTGTGTCAACTCTCTTCTACATGATGTCATGCCTCTGTGTTAAAAAGAACAAAGAATTCATAAGTTAATAAGTTAGTTAAAAATGTATAAGTTAGTTTTATAAGTTAGTTAAAATGTAAATATTGTTGAGGTTTCAAGGTTTCATCTAAAACAAAAAGTGAGGAGTGAGACCTCCTTTCGCAATTAGCGATCTTTGACGCGATCCTTTTTTTTCTCCCCCCTTCATTCAAGCTTGTTTCTCACTCAGCGGCTGTGAGACATAAAACGTCGACGAAGCTGCTCTCCCAGCTTAGCCTAGGCTAACATTCATCTTTGTAATTTTTAGTTAGTTTGTATATTGAATTTGAAAGGAAAATGTATGTTTTGTTTTTGGCGACCTTTTTCATGGTGCTACTGCTATCCTGTTGAACCTACTCACATGTGGAAAAATACAATTGTATAACGTTTTAAATGTATTCATTTGTATATTTCACCACGATTTGAGAGCTCAATAAATTGAAGAAAAGTACGCCTTGTGTTTCGAGGGTTGTTTTTTTGGGTTTGCTGGCTGTTTAGCAGAATAGCATTACTGACACTCACGGCAACAAACGGGAAGGGTGAGCACTGCTGCACCAAGCCACTTCGGCTGCATTTTGGCACATGAAAAATAGCGAATACCGTACTAAGGTATGACGGAAAATTTTAGTGGTTTTGAAACCGCGACGTTTTCACACCACGGTAAACCGTGAAACCGGTAACCGGCACATGTCTACTGGTGACTGGGCTTGCCAGTCCTGGAGGATCTTGATTTTCTTTGCCTTGAGGAACTTTGAGGTAGAGATTGAAGTATGCGATGGAGCACCATCCTGCTGCAGAATTTGTTCCTTTTTATGGTTAGGAATGTAAGAGGCAGCTAAGATTTGTTGATATTTCAGACTATTTACCGGTATGTCACCTCCTGAATTACACCACAGTCGCAGCAAATATTGCAGGAGACCCATTGGAGCCCGCATGGATCCGAGATTCACTCAGAAAACAGTGAAGTTTGGCGGTGGCAAAATCATGGTCTGGGGTTACATCCAGTATGGGTGTGTGCAAGAGATCTGCAGGGTGGAAGGCAACATAAATAGTTTTAATAATTGTTTCTACAAAATGGATAAGCGACAAGACTTTTGTCAGGGACTGTATATTTCAAAGAAAAAAAAATCATAATGACCTGGTTTGGTCCCAATATCTAGGACACCATAACCCTCAAGTCCAAACTGTTTTTTTTCTTCACCGACTAATTATAATCAACATTTTGGACCCAAAAAAAAAAAAAAAAAAAATCACAAACGGTTTTGTCAAAATTTGTAATCTGTCCCATTGACAACCAAACATGCTCAACGAACCGTTTGGAAGCTTAATAAAATTTATTCAACTTTTTAGGATAAACATTCAACAGAAAAAAATTAGACTGAATAGTTTTATATTTGATAATTCAACAGAAACAGCAGGTATGGTCCTAGGAGTTTTTGTCCTTTACATACTATGGTCAAAACAGGTTTTGTGAGGTTAGGTATTTCACCCATCCCCTTATGAAAGCATTATACATAGAATCAAGTTTCTCAAACACACATCTATGTACAAATTGAAAAGACTGTGGAAAAAAAATATAACATTGAAAAAAAAAAAAAGTATTTTAAACATATTTACAATGAACCAGTTCAGTTTCTTAAGGCATGCCACTCAGTTTCGTCCTGAAACAAGACACAGGGCTACGTCACGCAGCCCACACTTCCAGGGGGTGTCTTCCGCCTTCCGCCCTTCACGCATCGCTGTCACTCTTCTCACTCGCCAACTCGTGCAAAGAAAACTGTAACAAATCTCACCCATCCTCTTCTTCGAGTTGATGAAACAACGCAATTGCTTGCGCCAAATTCAATTTTCGATTCATTCTGCACGTTACACAAAGTCGCTCGCTGCCTTGCCTCCCTCTTGTTAGATGGCTTCCTTTGTGACCTTACAATGGCCCCTGGGATATATAGTTTTTGTTGTGCTTTCCATTTTGGAAAAAGGACAAAAATAATGGAAATGTAGACACATGGTCCGTGCAACGTTTTAATGTTTGTTTATGAGGGCAGTAAAAGTATAAAACTCAAATGACATTATCTCTCGTTTTACTCGGTCGATCAACTTAAAAAAAAACAAAAAAACAAGCGTCGACCTCAACTTCCGCACTTTCTACGTGTTCTGCGATTTTTAAGGGTTAAGACACCCCAAGTATGTTGATTCGGAGACTTCTAGATGCATTTCTGTCATATTGCTGAGAAATGATGTTTGACTTATGCCTAATAAATGACGATCGATGAGATCGGATCACGCACTGGAATAGTTTGTAGATAACAGAAATAATGAAAAGCTGCAGCCCTAGTCATATCTCAAATGTTGGGCCTTCAATGTGTTGTGTAGGTGTTGCTCCAGGTCAACTGTATACGTACCCAGCTCGCCGTTGGAGGAAGAAACGGCGCTCCCATCCGCCCGAAGACCCCCGATTGGCCTTTCCCCCTCTCAAAACAGGTGCTACCCCTCAAGAAAAGGGTTCAATCGGTACAAAAAAGGAAAAAAAAAAAACCTTATAAACAGTCGCGTTGTCATCAGGATGTATGTCCTGATTCACTTGCGTTTGTATGTGTTTAGCAGATGTGGACCTGGGCCTGAAGCGTGATGCCTTAGGGGCGGTGGATGGCAGCAGTCTGGAGGCGCTGCTGAAAGGCGAGCCTCTTGACAGGAGAAGCGCCGTGACGGACGTGCGGGCCGCCGCTGAGGACGATCCAGCTACCGTAGACCCCCCCGCTAGTTCCACGACAACTCACACATCTTCTGGACGTGTCCGCAAGGTTGAAAACACCTTTAGTTGTCGCTCCCAAAATTGTTTAGATTTTTGTTTGTTCCGCTCGTGTAAATACCAGATAGTTGGTTATTGAACAAATAATAGCTGTGTATGCACGATAATGTGTTTAATATGAGTTTAAAGTTGCCTTGACCTTCTCACTGCAGAGAGTCCTCGACCACGATGACTATTTAGATGACTTAGACGATGAGGACTTTGAGGATGAGACTCCCAAGAGGAAAGGAAAGAGCAAATCCAAGGTGAGGACCAACATATTAAATCTACTCAAAACAAGAAATGTTATATTTTTACGGATAAAAAAGCAGCAAGGACAGAGTTTTTAGGCCATATTTAAATTAACCAAAAGTTTGAACAGATCCAAAGAAGTTTCGAATAAAGAAAAATACTTTTTTTTGAATTATTATTTTAGGGTCGCAGTGACAAGAACGGTAAGAAGAAAAGCGAGGCTGCAGCAGCAGCTCTAGAGGAAAGAGACAAACCTTACGCCTGCGACAGTGAGTCCAAGCTTTCTCTTTTTTTCACCTGTGTTCGTGTGTATCATCCTTGTCGGCTTTTTCTCTAAATAGACCATGACAAGCCTACTTACAGTGGGGAGAAAGAGTATTTGATACACTGCCAGTGGGAAAACCCATTGGCAGTGTATCAAATACTTGTTCTCCCCACTGTATGTGCATGATGTGACCTGAAAGACTTGTCATTAACTTCAGTTGAAATGTAAAAGGTGCTCGCTTGAAAGTTTTTCACCACTTTTTTTCTCCATGGCTATAAGAGCTTCCCACTTGCCAACAAAAATACATTTGATGTCGATTAAGTTAAAAGAAAAATGCTTGCTGTGGGGCAGTGAGCACCTGAAATCTTCTTTTGGGACAGTGGTATTTCAATTCATATTCCCTGTGTATTACCGTGTGTGTGTGTGTGTCAGTCTGTGGGAAGCGCTACAAGAACAGACCGGGCCTGAGCTACCACTATACGCACTCTCACCTAGCGGAGGAGGAGGGCGAGGACCGTGAGGAGATCGAGGCACCACCCACTCCTCGCCAACCTGAGGAGCAGAAGAGTGAGTCACCCAAGTATTGAGATACACTTTGTTACATATTCATTATTTGTTTTCCCCCAACAACTCATTGTATTTCGATAATTAAACAGGTATTCCCCGCGTTACGACGTACCCGACTTACATGGCGTCGTCCGCAATTTTGTCTCCAATTGTTTTTGGTTTTTTTTTTAGTTCGCGTAAACAGCAACTTATTGTTGGTCACAGTATCTTATTTTTTTGCTTTATTTTATTATTGACTTTTCTGCTCTTTGGCGAAAAGTGTATTTGATTATAATGTTGAGTTTTGTGATGAATGCTTTTATTTCGTAATGGCTAGAGTCGTTTCTACAAGTTCCAAAAAAGCAATGCGTGATCGGCATGTTTGTTTTTGAAAGATTACCAGCGAAAAGTAGCACAAATTACGTTGTTTCTATGCGAGGGCGGGTCTATAATGTCCCACTTCGGCTTTACTTCCGCTTTACGATGCGACGTCACGGTCTAAAAATGGCATTCGTGCGGTACGCCATTGGAGGAATGTATTTAGCGGTAATATGTAAACACAATGAGCTGGCGGACAATATGGTGGCTCAAGTCAGGGGGGCGGAGTTGTGACGTCACGTGAATGGGGTCTGTACTAGTGACGGGATCTGTCGTTCACTTGAGTAAACGAATCCATTCCGGATCGTTCAGTAAAAAGATTCGTTCAAACAAATCGTTCGCCCCCCCATCTCCCTCCCCGCCCAAATGAATCGTTTGGTTAGTGAACGGGAAGTGACGTTGCCGAACGAATCACCAAAGACCGCTTCGCAGTATAACTGAACAGGAAGTGACATTCTTGGTCCCTCCCTCTCTCTTGCACACAGGCTCCTCATTGACCGCTCGTCGTAGTTTCAGTAATGAGTGACAGGCGATATCATTCTGCTTTCACAGACAGCCTCGTCTCCCTCCCGCTGCTGCAAAAGCGAGGGAGAACTTCCGCGTCGTCTGTCCTAGTTCTATGGGCTCAAAGTCATGGCTCGTGCTTGCATTTCGATTTAGGACACGGTTAAACATTTTCCTTTTGTGGGGGGAGTGGGGGTTTGGGGTCGGGGGCGCACGGACTTTCTTTAGCATGTTCTTGATCACATATACAATGCTGCTGCTAGCCTGCTACCAGCCAACGCAGCATGCTTGCTGTCACGAAAATAAAAATAAATCGAAAGTTTAATTTCTAAATATGGAACGACCAACACATCATATTTACCTCTCGCTCTGTTGTATTTTTGTTTTTATGCTCATCACTATTATTTTTAGTCACTATTGTTAAAACTATAAGTGTAAATAGCTAGTTGTCGAATGTGCTGCTATGAAATAAAGACAATACTACATTTTGATATTTGACAGTTTAATTGCAAATCAGTATTAAGATGATCGTATTGAATTTTTGCACTGGTATTAATAAATAAAATAATCCGGTCAGCTCCCCTGTCGTCCCCGCATCTCAGATCGTCAAATGCTGACGAGAAATGATTGTTTGCTCTTTACGATATCGCCTTTCTACTCTCATTAGTCTGTTAAGAAAAATGTAGACATATTGCGACATCTCCCGTGTTCATGTGCGTTGTTTTGGGGCGCTTGAGTAGCACATGATGGACGGATTGACATAATTTGTCAAACCAACCAACACCTGACACGAAAAAAAAAAATAAAACACTTGGAAAAAATGGACATGTGTATACCGTTTCATTGCAAATCAGTATTATGGTGATCATACTAAATATTCTTTTTTTCTGTGCACATATGAGGTAAATATCGCTGCCATGAAGCCTCCATATAGTGACAGTTCTTTGCCCCCTTCATTGCCGTCACGCGACCGCAGCTCAGCTTTTGCTTGCCTCGTAGCTACCCGTGTTTTAAATTACGGTAAATTTGATAGTATGTCGTAATAGGTAGTCCCGAGTCTGTTGAGAAAAGTAGTACACTAAACCATGCTCGCTAGATTTGTGTGGTGTTTTTGTCTTTTTGAGCTGCATTTGATAGGCTCCACGTTAACAAATATGTGACAAAGTCCTTTCCTTTCATTTTTTGATTCGTTCACCGCATAGTCATTACTGGAAAGTCAAGTTAGCAGCAAGCTAGGTCAGGAACCGGAGGACCGAGTCACTGAACGGGAAGTGACAAAACTCAGTCTTGCCCCCCTGCCTGCACGCTGGCTGCTTATTGGCCACACGTGGAAGTGAGTGACATACGCCCTGATTCTGTTTCCGGTCCCTCCCCTGCCCGCGATGAGGCTGGCGTCTGATTGGTCGTGTGCGATGTCAGAAGACGCTGCCGCTTGCTCAACGCCCTCCCACGCAGTGAACAAGCACCAACTTCATAGAACGAATCAGTGCAGATGATGATTAGTTCGGTCTCGTTCACCCAAACAATTCGTTCAAAAAGAACGAATCGTTCGCGACCGATACAACACTAGTCTGTACAGTGGTACCTCTATATACAAAGTTAATTCGTTCCAGGACCTTGTTTGTAAGTCGAAATGGTCGTATGTCGAGCCGGATTTTCCCATAAGAATACATTATAATTCCATTAATTCGTTCCACAGCCCAAAAACCTATACTAAATCCTTAATAAATACTGCTGTTACTATTACAAATAGCAATTACAAAGAGCAAAACAAATAAATTATGAATAAAAATTGGAATGATAATATAATAATAGTAATAAAAATAATAATACCTGTAATAATGTAACGATTCGGGTTTTAATGTGGCGGATGTATTTTGCGTGGTGTAAGTGAGAGAGTATATTAGAGTTTTTACTTTCACTCTTCCGTGTTGTTGGGTGTTAGCTGCGGGGGACAGTAGGCATGCTGTTAAGGCAAGTTCTGAAATAAATGATTAAAAACCTGACGAAGCTGGCGATTTCTTTGGTGATGTTACACTAATAATAATTGTCACATTAACTTATAAAGACTGGCGAATAGAGGAGGACCGCCGAGCTCGTCGCCATTCTACAGCCGTATTGTCAAACCAGTTTATGAATGCGGACACCACTCTCATATTTTCCTATCATTTCAAATTTCATTTCAATGGTAAGCCTCACCTTTTTCCTTTCCCACCACCTGCACTAACATTGTTGGAACTCATGTTGATTTATCTCACAAGAAAATCCACCGTGCGTCCATCTTGTGGGAAAACAAAGACACTGCCGGGCTGTCAAAAAATCGTCGTATTTGGAGTATGTCGTCGGATGTAGAAACAAATGGCGAGTCAAATTTTTCGTCAGATGTCGAAAGGATCGTGTATCGAAGCTATCGTATTTCGAGGTACCACTTTATGATTTTAAAATCAAGAGTTTTCCGGTAAATATTGTGTATATAAGTTGTAAAGCAATAAAACAAACAACAAAAATGAATGAAATGACTGTCATTTGCTTTGGTTAGCCAAAACCACCTGTGGACAGAAGAGGCAAGATAGATATACTTAATTTTTTTCAAACCGTTCAAGTGTTCAAAAGCGACAACAACTACTGAGCAAGAGCCAAGGATTGAAAATGTGGACCATGAAGCGCCGGAGAGCCAAATGTTAAGCGGAGTTTCAATTTGCCCCACTAAAGACGCCAATTGTACAACAGAGCCACCACCGGTGGGCGTACCATATTCAATGGATGACGATCTTGGTGAAAATTGTAGCTGTCTTAAGCAGCCTGATTTAGAACTCCCCTCAAAAACGATGGGAAACAAAAAATGCTCATTTTCAACTTATTATAAATATTCCTGTAAGTTAATTTTATTGCTGACACCGCGTTACGAGGTCATCAAATTGTCGCGTACCAAATGCGCTACTGCCCTCCAGTGGCCAGTTTTATTGCTTTAAAATGGATTTTCAGCTTTGTGCTTTGGAGCTCATTTGAATCAGAGATATCTCTTATGAAAAAAAAACATGTCTTTAGGACACTGAAACAATTAAATATAGAACGTATTTATACGTTTTTGGGAGCAAATGTTGGGAGTTAAAGGGTTTATTCCAATTTACTCGGAAATTCGGGTTACGCCGCCAGCGTAGGAACGGAACTCGTTCGTAACCCAGGGACTATCTGTATGTAATTATTATATATATATTTTTTTAATCAGCAAGAATAGTCACTTGCCCAATAAAGTGTTAAAATAATAAGTAACATCTTTTGTGACTTGCATTTGAAGTTTTTCATCAGAAATCAGTGGTAACAGTCTTTAAATGTTTCTGTGTTTATTTGCCTGTGAAGCAACAAAAAAGGGTCCGAATGGTCTGGCACTACCTAACGATTATTGCGACTTCTGTCTGGGAGACTCCACCTTGAACCAGAAGACCGGCCAATCAGAAGAGCTCGTTTCCTGCTCGGACTGTGGACGTTCAGGTATGGGGGGGCCATTTTTTTGACTCGACAGCTCTACTTATTGTGCATGCGAATTTAAATCGGAATGTTGATGGAGTGCCGTGGTTGTGTCTGTTCTGTTCCTCCCTACAGGCCATCCCACATGTCTGCAGTTCACGCCTGTAATGATGGCTGCTGTCAAGACATACCGCTGGCAGTGCATTGAGTGCAAGTGCTGCAATGTATGCGGCACGTCAGAGAATGATGTGAGCATGTCCGAGATCATACCTAACTAAACAGCAACTCTGCTTATAAGCTCTGAGGTCAAAGTCATTTACCGTATTTTTTGGACTATAAGTCACTTTTTTTTTTTTTCATAGTTTGGCTGAGGGTGTGTCTTATACTCTGGAGTGACTTACCTGTGAAATTATTAACACATTATTATATCATTTCACATGTTATTTTGGCGTTTTAAAGTGACACTGATGGTTTGATAAATTTGTTAGCATGTTCTGTATGCTATAGTTATCTGAATAACTCTGAAAAGCTATGTTACGTTAATATACCGGCCACGTTCGCATTTCGTTGTTCATGCATCATGTAACATTATCATACTGTACACTTATTCAGCATGTTGTTCTCTATTTTTATTTATTCAGCATTTTATTCTCTATTTTTATTTTAAATTGGCTTTCAAGATGACATATCTGTTCTATGTGTTGGATTTTATCTAGTAAATTATCCCCCAAAATGCGACTTGTATAGTGCAACTTATATAGGTTTTTTTCCTCTTCGTTGGGCATTTTATGGCTGGTGCGACTTATAGTGTGAAAAATACAGTAGTTACTTTACTGATTACGTTGTTATCAAAGTAACTAAGTTAAAAGTAATTTATCGGTTACTTTTTACCAGTTTTTCCTCCCTTTGCCGCCTCAGCATAAGAATGACAACAGAAAAACGTCATCGCATGTAATTGACTTCCTGATTATTGTACTTTAAGGGGAAGATCAGAATTTTTCACATAAAGGCTTAATCTTCGAATTAGTGGAGGTTTAATTAGTCGATGGAGTTGATTTCAACCACCATTGACTCGCGCTAGCTTAGCCAGTGCAGAGCCCTGAAACTAACAAATAACTGACAAACGGCATGGAATTTGTTGAAATCAACTCCAACAACCAAATAAACCCCGCTAACTCGAAGATTAACCCTAATGTCAAAAATTTTGAATTTCGGGTTAGGGTTAACAGCATATCAGTGTCAATATAAAACAATGCAAATTGCCTGCACAATAATAACACACAAATGAATTGCACAGTGCAATAAACACAAAGATGGGGTGGAAATTTTGGCAGAACACCAGAAGTACGCCGTACACACACGCGATCAATTTTGCCACAAAACGTGGCGACAACTAAGCACTTTACAGTCAATTGGACTGGACCTACAACACATCCCAAAGGTGCTAAACGAACACATCACCTCACGGCATAAATGTACAACACGTATATGATGTCGCCGACCACCCGCCATTGCAACAGCAAAGCTACGAAATGGCCACGCATGTAGCAGCTCCGACCTATCGATGGAACACTTCAGAATGAAGGAAAAATACGCACGTTCATTCATGGACGCACACAGATCAGCATTCCCTCGCACATCTCAACAGGTGGCTGCACTCCGCTCGAATGTGCATCTGCGCTGGCACATGCCTTTCTCAGTCCCAAAACACTTAGCACGTGTGACTCGAAACCAAAACAGGAAGAACTATGAGCGGTTACCATGGAAACGAGCACGTACAGGGAACCTAACATTTTCTATTCAAAATGCTCTTCGTACATAACTACAATATTCATTCTATGTAAATTATGAGGCAAAAACAAAATAGTAACGCACAGACACTAAGCAACTTTAATCGAATGCGTTACTCGTTACTGAAAGAAAGTAATCAGATTACAGTAACGTGTTACTTAGTAACGCGTTAGTGACAACACTGCCTATAACCAATACAGCAGAATTGAAATTTGAATCTGAAATTTCAAATTGGCCCTCACTGAACTCATTTAATGAGTACTCTCTAATGGTTAAAGTCATAATTCGATCAATAAAGGGTTACATTTTTTTTTTTTTTATTACCAAAAATGTTTCATATCCTATAAAGCAGTGGTCTCAAACCGGTCCTCAAAGGGCCGCAGGGGGTACTGGATTTCATTCCAACCAAACGAGACAAATACCTTTTCACCAATCTGGTTTCTTACAAGTGTAATCAGTTGATTGCAATCAGGTGCTGCTTATGTTAGTAGAAACCTCATTGGTTGAACTATTTGTGCTGGATCTGTTGGAACAAAAACCAGGACCCACTGCGGCCCTTTGTGGAGTAGGTTTGAGACCGCTGCTATAAAGGGTCAATGATAGTTCGTGTATGTGTATTTTCCGTTGTTTTTACTATTCTGTGCCTTCGTTGTGACGCACGCAAACATGGAAAGGCGTCACTGCCAATATTTTAGGTGATGAAGAAAGGGCAACAGGAGCAAACGGATTAATAATAGCGTCACTGCACGCATTGCATCATTCCATCGCTCATGCTCCATCATAGCTTCAATGCAAACCAGGAAACTGTAGTACACTACAAAAGTAGTACATGTTCAGATGAATGGAAAAGCCTAACTAATGAATTGTCAGGTCCTATAATTGGGTTTGGAAATGCTGTTAATCAAAGGTTTTTCCTGAGAATTTTTTTTTTTTTTTTGCAGGATCAGTTGCTATTTTGCGACGACTGTGACCGAGGCTACCACATGTATTGCCTTAGTCCTCCGATGACCGAACCGCCAGAGGGTAAGACATCAAAGAAGCAATATTTTAAAAGAGGTAATATTCGATAGTATGCAATTGCGATCATTCCATTGATGTGTTTTCACAGGGAGCTGGAGTTGCCACCTGTGCCTGGCTCTGCTCAAGGACAAAGCCTCCATCTACCAGCAGAACCAGGGCTCTGCTTGCGAGTGACCCGGCACCGGTTTGCTCGTCTCAGCCGCCCTTGTCACACGACCACTATTTGAGCAAATCAACACGTCAAGAGCGCCTTCTTCAAAAACAACCGTTTCCAGTCCTGTTCAAATGTAGCTAGGCCAACTCACGGCTCAGCAGCTGAGGTCTCCTTACATCTACTTGGGTGGCGGCAAAGGGTCACAATGACTGCAAAACAAACCTCAGATCAGTTTACCCTGCCGTAGTGGCTGTCCTAACACATAAATACACACGCCAATGTCCTGGACTGCTGCTATACACCAGATTTGAGAGAACATGCGGTAACCATAGCAACAGCTGTCTCCATGGGAGCTCTCGGGAGTAAACGGAGTAGCGTCGCAATATAACATCCGCATCAGCACTGTGGAGTGTTTTTTTTTCTGCCAAATGATCTATTTTTACTTGCAGGATGCGGCGGGGGCAAAACAACAAACGATATGTTGCTGGAGAATTATTTGTACTGTTCTGGTTACTAGTGGACTTTTGTAGTACATTGTCTGTGTGCTTTGTCTGACCTTTTTGAGCGTTTACCATTGACAGGGTTTTCATTATCAAGAAAAGTGATTTATAACTCAACCACAACAGTTATGAGCTGAAGCCACAGAGCTCATTATGTTGCTGTTTAGGTCAAATACTTCAAACACCATTTTTTCAAGTAAACTGAGCATAAATGAACATTTGACATTTTTTTCTTTAAGTATTTAACCACCAAATGGTGCTCATAGTCTTATAGTATTGGTTCACTGTAATGCCTGTTACCACAGCCAAATTCATTTCAAGAGATGTGGAAACCACTTGCCGTGACATCAGCAACACAGTGTACACATTTGCCTTTTTTTTTTTTTTTTTATAACTGTTTTATATATTACATAATATTCCATTGGTATTGGGAGATTTTTCTAGTCTTGTGAAGTGTGTGATGACCACTTCCACCTATACAGCTTCTTAAACATATGTACGGTTTTGCCTTGTTTGTATTTTTGTTAACATGTTTGAATTCGTTTGATTTTGGATATGTGAGGCCTACATTCTGCGTACTTGTAAAATGATGTACTATGTTGTACTATTTTTATTTTTTTTTTTACATTTGTTCGGTGACTGCACCGTCTAGCGTGACAGAAATAAAAATCACTTCATTTGAGTTGAGGTGGATTTCCTTCAGAAATTCTTAATAGTTGTAAGCAATGGTATCTGACTAGCCAGTATTCCAGTATAATATGAATTAATGGCCAGTAGCTGTTAACACAATAACATTCATGTAATGCAGCTTTTTTCTTTACCTGACAACAGCCAATCAATCCTCCTGGCATGCACATTTAGAAACATTCAAACACGTCTTTTTCCAAGCACAAAAAGTTCTGTGCAAGTGCACAAAGCAAAGATGTGAGCAGCAGAGTGCACCTATATACTAGTATGGTGTGATCATCCAATCATTTACAAATACATCAAAGGCATGATAAAAATGCTTTGCAAAAAAAACAACAACTGCATGCTTTGTAATTCCATTAAGCGTAATAAAAGGAGTAATTGCGAACACTAGCACAGTACAAAGTACAGCAGGGAGAATACAAATTGTGTCTGAGCTGTGTGCAGTAGTGGCGGTACAAAACCATGTAAAATATTTATCAAAAGGTAAGTTTTAGATGTAAGGTGTGAAATTCATTCCAGTGAAAACAGCTTTTCGAAGATGATGGAGCATAGGAGGAAGATAATGTAGAGCAGCATGAGCCAGAGGCCCAGCCGGCGGTCCAGCTTCCACCGGTTTAGATGGACGGACAGAACCTGGACAGTATATGACGAGAGAGGACATTTTCACATTTCTTGTCATTTATTCAACGTCTAACAAGATTTGAGTTGTTGCCGCTTACAGTGAGTGTAACCGAGGCCAAAAGCAGGATAACAGAGTACACCAGGCCCCTGCTATTGATTGTCACCTAAAGACACAAAAGCATGGTTACTTGGAGCAGTGATTTACAACTACTTTTCATGAATTAACAGATTTTAGCACATGCCGCCATATTTACCTGCAAACAAACCTGCTAGATGTTTTTGGCTCCTACTTTGTATTATTAGAAATTAGGGCTGTCAAAATGATCGTGTTAACGAGCGGTAATTAATTTTTTTAATGAATCACGTTAAAATATTTGACGCAATTAACGCACATGCCCCGCTCAAACAGATTAAAATGACAACAGTGCAATGTCAACTTGTTACTTGTGTTTTTTTGGAGTTTTGTCGCCCTCTGCTGGCGGTTGGGTGCGACTGATTTTATGGGTTTAAGCACCCATGAGCATTGTGTAATTATTGACATCAACAATGGCGGCCTACTAGTTTATTTTTTGAAAATTTTATAAATTTTATTCAAACGAAAACATTAAGAGGGGTTTTAATATAAAATTTCTATAACTTGTACTAACATTTATCTTTTAAGAACTACAAGTCTTTCTATCCATGGATCGCTTTAACAGAATGTTAATAATGTTAATGCCATCTTGTTGATTTTTTTGTTATAATAAACAAATACAGTACTTATGTACCGTATGTTGAATGTATATTTCCATCTTGTGTCTTATCTTTCCATTCCAACAATAATTTACAGAAAAATATGGCATATTTTATAGATGGTTTGAATTGCGCTTAATTACGATTAATTAATTTTTAAGCTGTAATTAACTGGATTAAAAATTTTAATCGTTTGACAGCCCTATTATAAATACTTAAGCAATACATACTCATGCTTTACTGAATGAAAGCCAAGCTTACCACTGAGCCATAGCTGACAATGAGTGTCCTCAGTGCCCAAGGGAAACCCAAGCCCAGCAGCACATCAAAAATATTACTGCCAATGGAGTTGGACACGGCCATGTCACCCAGGCCTGCAGCCACAGTGGGCACAATAAAATCCACAGTTTAACACGTTCAGTGATTGTGATCACTTCAATGGAAATCTATTCAAATAATCATTAGCTCATCTCTTTCACTTCCATCAAGTTGCAGAGAATAAATTGTGGTATTTAGTAAAGGAGGGTGCAGTGGTATGAAAAAGCATCTGAACCTTTTGGAATTTCTCAAATTTCTGCAAATAATCAACATCAAATGTGATCTGATCTTTGTCAAAATCACACAGATGTAAAAACTGTCTGCTTTAACTAAAACCACCCAAACATTTATAGGTTTTCATATTTTAATGAGGATAGCATGCAAACAATGACAGAAGGGGGAAAAATAAATAAGTGCACCCTATGCCTAGGGAGACTTAAAGAGCATTTGAAACCAATTTTTACCAATCTAAGTCAGGTGTGTGCCCAATCACTGATGAGTGGTTTAAAGCTACCCTGCCCACTTTAAAACACACCCCAAGAATTGTCTTGATGGGCAGCATTGTCTGATGCGACTCATGGCTCAGTCAAAAGAGCTGTCTGAAAGACCTGCGATCAAGGATTGTTGATTTGTATAAAGCTGGGAAAGGATACAAAACCATCTCTAAAAGTCTGGATGTTCATCAGTCGACAGTCAGCGAAGTTGTCTACAAATGGAGAGAGTTTGCCACTGTTGCTTCTCTCCAAAGGAGTGGCCATCCACCAAAGATGACACCAAGTTCAGCGCAGAATACTCAGAGAGGTAAAAAAAGAACCCTACAGTGTCTGCTAAATACTTACAGAAATCACTAGCACAGTCCAATATCTCTGTGCACTCATCAACTATATGTAAAACTATTCCCAAGAATGGTGTTGATGGGAGGACTCCATGGAGGAAGCCACTGCTGTTTAAAAAAAACATTGTTGATCGTTTAATGTTCGCAAAAAGGAACTTGGACACTCCACATCCGTTTTGGCAAAATATTTTGAATTGTTTGGGAGTAAGACACAACGTCATGTGTGGAGGAAAAATGGAACAGCTCACCAATATCAACACCTCATCCCCACCGTGAAGTATGGTGGAGGGAGCATCATGATTTGGGGCTGTTTTGCTGCCTCAGGGCTTGGACAAATTGCAATCATTAATGGAAGAATGAATTCAAAAGTTTATCAGGATGTTTTGCAGGAAAACCTGAGGCCGTCGGTCAGACAGTTGAAGCTAAAAAGAGGATGGATGCTGCAGCAAGACAATGATCCAAAACACAGAAGTAAATCGACTTCAGAATGGTTTCAGAAGAACAAAATACACGTTCTGTTGTGGCCAAGTCAAAGTCCAGACTTCAACCCCATTGAGATGCTGTGGCATGACCTAAAGACAGCGATTCATGCCAGACATCCCAGGAATCTGACTGAACTACAGCATTTTTGTGGAGAAGAATGGGCCAAGATTAGTGGTGATTGATGTGCCAGACTGATCTGCAGCTACAGGAAGCGTGTGGTTGAAGTTATTGCTGCCAAAGGGGGGACCACAAAATATTAAATGTGATGGTTCACTTACTTACTTTCCCCCTTCTGTCACTGTTTGCATACTATCCTCATTAAAAAAAGAAGAAAATCTATAAATGTTTGGGTAGTTTTAGTTAAAGCAGACACTGTTTCTTCATCTATGTGATTTTGACTAAGATCAGATCACATTTGATGGTGATTTTATGCAGAAATGCGAGAAATTCCAAAAGCTTCAGATATGATATGAAGTGATATTTAAAACAACTATTGATGGCAATAGACAAAAAGGGTAAATATATAAAAAAAAAAATCTCGACCACTTCTTGATATCGTGATTTCTGCATCGCGACCCTTGTTATATTACCATATTTCACCCATAAAATCCCCCCCAAATCTGGCTGTGGCCATTCACAGCTGTGTCTTGACACTCGGTGATACATGCTGCTACATGAAGTTTTTGGATCGAAAAGAGGTAAGTACGCGATAATATCTCATTAAAATCATGGCGTCTTTAATTATGCTCTCTCATGCCCTTACCTCCAGTTTGGATTTTGCTGTTTAAAATCTTTTTTTTTAAGCCCTCCTGTTCAAAAATTTTCCCTCCCCCAGAAATTTGAGATTTTAAGGTTTCCAATAATGTAACACACATGTATATCGGACAATTTTGAAATTTGACCAAATTGGAGGTCTCAGAGCGGAACTTCAAGTCACCTGAGTGTTTTCCGCCATACATTTTTATTGCCCATCGCAAAATAACATGCGGGCAACGGTAATGCAACAATTGGATGTCAAATGGGGGCTGCCAAATATTTTGCTGCAGGCCACAATTGTCCTGTGCCACAGATTTCAGACCTCTGTCCTATATGAATGTAATTAAAAATTAGGGGAGGTGGGGATCCTAATTTGTGCTTGATAGGGTTAAGATGGCAAATGAATACTTGAGAAAATGCACGAAGGAAGTAAAAAATGAGGACTACCTTGTGTTTGCACGATTAATATAAACATTTTTTTCTAATAAAATTAGCCCTCTCTTCATTGTCGAAGGAACAGGTACAGTGGTGCATTGAGAAATGAGATTCATTCATTCATTCCATGGTGATCCATGTAAGTCAAAACACTCGTATCTCAAATCCCCACTCCTTCCCTAATTGATGTGGACAGAAACGCACCTCGTCGGGCAACAATGAGGCTGGCCATGCAGTCAGGTACGCTAGTGCCGGCCGCCAAGAAGGTAATACCCATGATCACATCTGGAATTCCAAGTGTGTAACTGATGATGGTTACCTGGAAAACCCCCCCAAAAACAATTCATTTACAGTGGGCTAACTCCATTTTTGAAAAATGACTATTGGTGAAAGACTATTGAGTGAATGAATATTGGTCAAGGTTCAGTTCTCGTTTTTATTTATAACAGAACGTCAATATTTTAGTCTCTGAATCTTTTTCTACTACTAATACTGGGCCAAAATCCTAAACTATGAGGTTAAGAATTTGTTGTTAGAGAGTCTAGAGCAGAGGTGGGTAGAGTAGCCCAAAACTTTACTCAAGTAAGAGTAGCGTCACTTCAAAATAATATTACTCAAGCAAAAGTAGTCATCCAAAAAATGTACTCAAGTACAAGTAAAAAAGTAATTTATGAAACGAATACTGAAGTCATGGGTAACATTGTGAGTAACTGCTTACGATGTTAAATTTTTTTTTTTTTAAATAATGGTATTTTTTCTATAAGTTGTCTATATTAACTGTTATTATTATACCGTACAATACTCCATTACATAACCACTTTAGGCCAAATAAATACAAAAAAATATCATTGAATTCAATCAATCAATCAATCAATCAATCAAATGTATTTCTTAAGCCCTTTACAAAAACCCGAAAGGTTCTCAAAGTGCTTTCCAACAATGACAAAACATAGTACATGATGGATAAATGGCTGGAAAGTACCATACAATGACATTAAGAAAAACAAAACAAAAAAAAAACAACAGATAATATCTGAAAATATTAAAACCCTTAAGAAATAAAACAAGGCTACCCTAGTCTACGAGAGAGAAAAAAATTACAAAACTAAAGTATAATTCGTCCAAAGAACTTGAGTGTCCTTAAGAAAGAAAATAGTTCCTAGTTTGAATATTTGAATAGTGAATAGTTCCTTCATAATTCCTATTATGAAATAAAAGGCTCATATCTCTGGTTTGGTCAATCGGTGCCAATTAAAAACTGCGAAAGAGGTTAAAATCTGTGCTTTCGAGTCATGTTGATGGCAACCCTCCATGTAAAATAATTTTTTACGGTGCTTTGAAGATGCCACATTATTGAACAGGGTTGCATGATGAGGGGGAAAAAGTAGCAGCTCATAGTCCAAAAATTACAGTAATTATTGGTTTTCTGTGTTGGTTTTCACTTGTTTTCAGTATTGTGGCAACTAATGGGATCCGAATACATCAAAAAATTAAACAAACTTGTGGATAAAATTGCTGTTATATCCTGCTAAAATTGAAAAACAAACACACAATCTATGTAAAAACAAGTACATGTGTCCAGAACAAGTAATCTAATCATTGACATGTATATAACCAATAAATAAATCCCCCCCTTCCCCTTTTTCAAACCAAAAACTTTAAATCTTTCTCCTGTTGAATGACAATTGCCCACTCTTTGAGCCGTGGCTTAATTGTGTGTGTCTGTATTTTCTTACCATCCAGACCATGAGGTAGGAGAAGAGGGCGATCCAGAGTGTGGAGGCCAGGAAGGTGAGTAAGAACCAGCGTTCCCACTGTGGAAGGTTGCAGTCAGGCACGGTGCAGTGAAGCATGAGGTTCACTGGCCAGGAGAGAAGCCACTTCACACGCACACACCAGCCATCTAATAATGTACACAGTAGGCAGCCCCCGCCCCACACACAGAATAACTACATATTCAACAATTATCATCACAAATGGGATATTCGAATTAGAGCTGTCCCAACTAGTCGACGTTGTCGACGTCATCGATGACATAAATGCGTCGACGGGCAAAACATGCTGTCGACGGATAATGACGGGTTAAAAAAATTACATGCAGATAGGGCAAAACATGCCATCGACGGATAATGACGGGTTAAAAAAATTACATGCAGATAAAGTTTAAAATGGCGGGTGCTCGCGATGCAAGCGGTTGTTACCGGCAACGCCAAGGAGGCCGCTGTCATTATCAATGTGACCGGCATTGTCAGATTGAGTGGAGAGAGAGAAAGTGGGCAAGCGAGAGAGAGGGAGGGAACGAGATCGGTGAGAGTTGGAAAAGTGCGCGGGCAGCGCAGAGTTAAGTGGCTGCATCCATCACGTTTTTGTTTTGGTCAATAAAAGTATCCATAAAAAGCCATCCAACGCCTCTCGGTGTTTTTATGCACGCCGCCGGCTTCCTGAGGAGGAAATCGGACGAACCGACGACGAGTCAAGTGAATCGCCCGTTCACTCCTCACTGCGGCGAGCAGTTGAAAACACCGCCAATTACCAAGAAGGGCAGAATTGGTAACACGGTGAAAGCGGCATAAAGCCAAAAAAGCGGCCCAGACTAGCCAGAGCCTGAAATTATTTCAAGGAAAATATGGAGGGTGCCACCACTGTGTGTACTCTTTGCTAAGCTGAGCTAGCATACCACGGTAGCACGTCAGCTATAAACGAACACTTGAGGCGCCGTCACCCAAGTGTATTTCGGAAGACAACAGGAAACAACAAGCTAGCGGATTGTAAGTCCATACAACTTTCTAACGATTTTTTAAAAATGGAAGTTGCCTTTATGTTCGTCGTATCAACGTGCATTTTTATTTAATAATAATAATAAATTAAAAAAAAAAAAAAAAAATATATATATATATATATATATATATATATATATATATATATATATATATATATATATATATATATATAAAATGGAATTATATAATATTTTATTATTATTAAATGTATTAGGATCATGGAAGGTCCCACTTGGGGGAAAAAAAAATATATATATATCCTGTATATACATAATATAATAATATATATGGAAACACAGCACTGGCCTACTTACTGTAATCCATGACTGCACTAATGTTAGTTACTTTATATTATAAAGTATTATTGTATTATTGTGTATATACATATAGTAGTATACTATAAAATTAATACTATATATTTAATTTTTGTTACTATGAGTGCCTTTCATTCAAAATAATTGAGGTAATATTTCAGTGTGCCCTCTGCTTTATCTATTTTTAGGTTAAAACAAACAAAAGTTGAACAGTTTTCCCCTCCCTAAAAAATGCGGAATCCACACCAGAAAGAGCATCTGAACTCACACAAAGTATTCTGAAAATGATTGTCCGGGACATTGCAATTCATTCTAACATTTAGAACAATATAGACAATGACATACCGCAAAAAGAGTAAGAACTGTTTTGACTCTTGTTAAAAAGGTGAAGTCACAGTGTTTCCGTTTACATTTTTTTGCACCAGTTAATGCCAGCAGCATTTGACCTCATTGTTGGTGATTTATTATCGATATGTTTATTATTTATACGTTAATAAAGAATTTAGGTGTTCCAAAATGTTTTTTGTGAATTAATAAGCTTTAACAAATATTTCATTATTAAATTAGTTTACCAAAAAAAAAAAAATTAGATTAGTCGACTAATCGTAAAAATAGTCGGCTGACTAATCGGGAGGAAATTAGTCGTTTGGGACAGCCCTAATTCGAATCCACAAAGCCGTCAGGTGCTCACCTGGAATGATGAAGGGTCTAAAGGGCGCAATTTCTTCTTCCCCCTCCTGTTCTTCCTCCTCCTCTTCCTCCATACCCTGCGCTGCGATTCCCACCTGTCGCCCAGTCTCGTTGTCTACCCTTGCCCCCACATCCAAAGGCTGACAGTCCGTGTCAGCCGCCGATCCGTTTTCTCTCCCGCTGCCACTGCAGCCATCTTCTGCTGAAGCTGCGCCATCTTTGGCTATGACCTGAGCCCGGATAAGTCTCTGCCTCTGTGGGAAAGGAAGTGAGTGAAATCCGTGTACCAAGAAAGAGAGCAGAGATCACCAATTGACCTGAGCTGCAGAGTTCTAGGGGCTGAGCCACGTGCATAGGTTCTCGCATGCAGCTCATACAAAGAATATAAGGTATTAGAAATGGCAAGGTTGCATGCAGGTGAACAGAGAGAAGGATAATGAATTGAGTTTGCAGCTGCTTTTGCACTTTTTTGGTCATTTTTTTCAAACTGTTGTTGCTGGGCTTGCTTGATTTTATATTGGGAGAAAATAAAGGGGCACCTCGTGATTAAAGTAGTATTAAAGTAGTATTAAAGCGTTCGGACAAACTTGTTGCCTTGACTTGAAAGAACCTTTGCTAAGTAAGGAGGTAGTCAAGTCAACTCAACTCACTTCATTTGCTTGCAATGTAGTGAACAATTCTTCAAAAAAGAGGCTTCAAGCTGTTTAACGCCTCTCCAAGTTGATGTTTACTGTAAAACTAAACATAAAACAAGGAATTACATGTGCGTAATGTTCATACTTCAAACACTTAGCAGAATACTATTGACTAGGGGTGTGACAAAATATCGAAATGGTGATATATCGTGATAATTTGTATCCCAAAAGGTTACGATTTGCTCCTGCCAAGAATCGAGATATCATTTTAAAAACGTGTCAATGTCTTTAAAAAAAAAAAAAAAAAAAGGAACACACAAGTTGCTACCAAAATCTTCCACCATAATAGTGTCTGTTAACTCTAAGGCTGCAATAGCGGTGCTCGAAACCCAATCCATTTAGACTGGGAATGTTCGTTCATTCGAAACCAGAGTATTCACAGTCATTCTGTCCGATTTTCAGGCGCCTTTACAAGTCATTTGCTTTTCATTTCAGGGCACTTACATTAACTGTTGAGTATGAGTCACTGCCAATTCATTTGGGTGATTCACAGGTCACTTCCTGTTCTGTAACTAAAAATAAACAGGAAGTGACCCATAAGATAAACCCAAAATCAACAGGAAGTAACTGAAAATCAACAGGTAAATGAACTTAAATGGCCCCAAATTACTTTAATTAATCATTGCCTGGCATTGGCTGCCACTGACGGCCATAGACGTTCAATCCGTTTGAGGTGGGAGGGATGGCAGCGAATGAACGAATGTTCATTCGCTGCCACCCTCCCAGTTCAAATGGATTGGACGTCTACTATTGATAAACTCTTTCCAATTCATAGCAGAAGCTTATTTTTCTGTTTGTTAGTTGTTTGTAGAAGATCCTAGAATGATTTCCTGACCAATGTATCGATAATCGTTGTATCGCCATATTGTCAGATCATCGTTATCATGAGCTTTGTATTGCAAATCGTATCGCATCGTGAGGTACCAAGAGGTTCCCACTCCTACTATTGACAGTTTATGCATAGCAGCAATTGGCGCGGCAATAAAACCTTCTAAGCAACAGATATCTAAACACAAACGCAGAGAACTAATAAATAATTCGTTAACAACCGCAATCTGACCTGTGTATCTTGACACATAATTATGCCTGTCTACTCTATTGAATAATCCAAGTAGAGATTTTTGTACGTCATCCTCTAGTGGTTGGCCGCCATTACTGGGGTGTTGCAGACCTAAAGGAGCCCAGCGTCAGTCAGTGTAACGTTAGCCGCTGTTGGCTGTGTGCTGCGGGCGTACACCTCAACAATGGCGGATGGGGTACTTTCGGTCGTTTTGCTCGGTTTAGTCAATAAATATAAAAATAAAACTGGATAGGAAGTCGTCATTGAAATCCATTGGAGCTAGAATCTGGCATCTATTTTTGAGATCTATGAGCGCTTGTCCTCGATAATGACGCAGGCGCATCAGATTTGTTCCCGGAAATAATAAACCCACACGTTAGCGAAGATGACTGAAAACCAGAAATCTCAGCTTTTTTTATGGGGAAAAAGCCACCTGCTGAGCCAGAAGAGGAGCCTACAACCAGTGTTGTTAATAACGGCGTTAGAATATAACGGCGTTACTAACGGCGTTATTTTTTTTCAGTAGTGAGTAATCTCATTAATTACTTTTCTCATCTTGGCAACGCCGCTACCATTACTGAGGCGGGAAAGGCGTGCGTTACTATGCGTTACTAAGTTGGTTGAATAAAAAATGTCTGAGAGGGACGGACTCACGGAGACGACAGCAGAGCAGGAGTGGGGAAGACGCCGTTGCAAACGCAATACTAGGTGGCTCCAATAATACCTGACTGTAGCCGATAGCCTACAAACTACGCCCACATGATACGGTAGATATCACATATTATAGAATTAGATGCAAATGACAGACACGGCTGCATTGGCAACATGTTTTAAGGACTACATGCGTTAGTAAACAGCCGCCATTTTAAAGCAGTAGAACTCTCAGGAAGGCTCTGTTGTAGAGAACCTTCCTAGCGAACCTAAGTAACTTTTTTTTAATCTAAAATGCTCCTAAATCGGCAAAATATTGACTTAAATCTATCTTTAAATGATGAAACAGTTTTAAAACTTACACATGTTGAAAGTAGAAAGAAGGGAACTAATGCAATAACGGGAGCAATTTTAACAACTTTAACGGTTGATTCACAACATCAAATGACTTCCACACATAGCAAAGGTTACTATCTAGTTATCGCAATACCCCTGTGTCTAGTTAAGTGGAGGGTAAAGAATTGGGCTAGGGCCAATTGTCCCAAAAACCCTCCAAACTTCACATTGTGTGACCTGTTTTTTTGTTTTGTTTTGTTTTTTTGAGAAAAAAAAAAAACATGAAAATTATCACTACTTACTTTGCCAAGTAACTAATTACTCTTACATTCAGGTAACTGAGTTACAAACGCAATTACTTTTTGGGAGAAGTAATTTGTAACTGTAATTAATTACTTTTTTAAAGTAAGATTAACAACACCGCCTACAACCAAGTCCATTCTGCATAATATGTGGCTAAAACGAGGCTACAAAAACAAATGCACTGAGAGCATCATACCTCATTGCGAACCGTATTGCTAAAGCCAAGAAACCTTTCATGATTGGAGAACTCATTATGACTGTGCGACAAGTTTTAGGAGAAACCGCAGTTAAAAAAGGTTGATTCAGCGTATGATGAGTTACATTTTCCCTGCACTTATTGCTCATTTTTAGCCCTGCCGTGTTATTTGATGTTGTCTTTAAGTTTCTGTCAAACATTGATGGTCCGTGGAAAAAAAAGGCCCACATCACACCGGTCCGTGGTGCAAAAAAGGTTGGGGATCACTTGTCTAGCCTATCTATATTATATAAAGGGTATTGTTGGGACTGAATAAAATTAGCTCTGTAACCTTACTTTATATGCACGTACAGTGGTACCTCTACATACGATCGCTTCGACACACGAACTTTTCGACATCCGACGTAAAATTTGACTCGCCATTTGTTTCTACATCCGACGACATGCTCGAAATACGACGACAATGGCAGCACCGCAGACGAATGCACGGCGGATTTTCTTGTGTGACAAATCAACACAGGTTTCAGAAAAGGTTGGTACAGGTGGTGAAACAAGGAAAAAGTTGACGCTTACCTTCTAAATGAAGATGCAAATGACAGAAAAATATGAGCGTGGGGTGAAATGGCTCAACAATACATCTCCACGGTCCTCCTCCGACCATCGTTCGCCAGTCTTTATAAGTTAAGCTGACAATTCTTATTGTGGTAACATCTCCAGAGAAATCGCCAGCTTCGCCACGTTTTCATCATTTCTTTCACAACTTATGCAACACAAAACGCCTGCTGTCTGCCGCAATTGACGATGTTCTCAAGAAAGCATTGAAAGCGAAAGTAAACTCTCACCCGCTCCCCTCCCTCTTTGTCACGTCAGCCCCGCGGTGCCTTCAGGTACAGAAAAAAACGTCCGCCTTATTAGAACCCGTTTCGTTACACTATTACAGGAATTATTATTATTATTATATTATTAATCAGATTTTAATTTATTATTTATTTGTTTTGCTATATGTAATTGCCATTTGTAATAGTACCAGCAGTATTTTTTAAGGATTTAGTGCAGGTTTTTGGGCTGTGGAACGAATTAATGGAATTATAATGTATTCCTATGGGAAAATCCTGCTCGACATACGACCATTTCGATTTACAAACAAGGTCCTGGAACGGATTAACTTCGTATGTCGAGGTACCACTGTATATAACTATAAACGTACTAAGTTAACACTTTGATTTTACATTACTTGATCATCTAATAATCATGATTATTAGTTTGATTACACTTGTTTATGAATCTAATCGCATAACTTCTGGTGTTCTTCACACACAGTGGGGCTACACAGGCACACGTATAAATCGTTAAGATCAGTAAACAAACATGTCAACAGGACACAACGACTTCAGACACAGAAGCGCAGAAGAACGGGGGCCACCTCCACGAGAAAAGCCAAAGAGACACCTAATCTGTGACTGGTAATAGAATACTAAATAATTATGCCTTCGAGTAAAAAGGTTGCATGCTGGCTGAAACAAAAGCACTGATACTTCCACTATTGTTTACTTAGTGAGGATAAAAGAACTAGTAACCAGAATTCTGTATTTGTATTTGCCATATCTCTGGACTCGGCAAATTGCTACATCAAGTCTGTGAGTCTTTTCTTCTTTACTTTCCATTCACTGTGATTAATGAACACGCAGAACACCAGAACGCAGAAATAATATAGTTACACTCGATCTCTACTAGGGTCCTGTGAATGTTAAAATGCTAATTTCTAACAGTAGATATTCTCTAGCCAAAATGTTTTGGGTAAGCTGGAAAAAATTGGCACTTTCATTCATTTCAATAGAGGAAGTTGATGAAACAGTCTTTTGAATTGAGAGATGTGGTGTAATTTTTTTGTTTGACCCTTCTTGGCTGGTTATAGATACAGTGCATCAACTTCATTAGTGAGGGCATTGACTCTTAAGCAGTTCATTCATTGTTGCAATGAAAAAAAATCAGTTCCCTTTCAAGCAACTAATTGGAGTTGATGGTTACTCACCATATGTGTTTTAAATGGTTTACTAGCACACTTAGACCCTACAAACCCAGCCCAAAAAGCAGGAAGTTAGTAAAAGGATGCAAGCCATGCGGTGTACCTCACTGATGACCGTGCGTCCTGCCATGCGCAGACGGGTGAAGGGGGGGAAATGCGAGGTCATGAGAAGACGGAGGCTTGCCTCTGAGAACGTGAGCTGGTGAGGATATAGGTTAAGCAGCTCATCCACCATCACCACCCCCGTGTCTTGACCGACCACAGCGCAAGAGTCTGGTGAACATGTTGGCGGTAAACAGAGGAAGAAAAAAAGTTAAGAAAGCAGAGATATATATGGCGGAAGCACAGACAAGGCTGAAAAAGCAGTTTCTACTCTTGCACCCCTCTTTAAAATAAACTGCTGTATTTCAAGCCAAAAGAACTGCTGTGTTTGATAGATCAATATGTCTATATGCAGCCATAGCAGTTTCATGGCGCATTAAGCCCCCCCAAACTCTTTTTAATTTGTCCGTTTACCCTGGAGACCCCCCTTTACAGACACCGCACAACCGCTTTTGTTTCAACCCCACCATAAAAAGAAGTTATTATATTTATTATTCGAAATGTCTATCATTTTTAGCTTAGAATCATTAATTGATGTCTAATATTTAGTTGGAAAAAAATGACGAAATGTCTATCATTTTTAGCTTAGAATCATTAATTGATGTCTAATATTTAGTTGAAAAAAAATGACTTCATAAAATTATTCACTTGCATATTTTAAACTTATAAACAAATTACGTTACAAAGAAAAAAATACTGTCTTTAAATAGGTCACAGACATCTACCTCATAACTATCGCTTAATTGTATTTTTTTGTTACTGTCGCATTTTCACCGATATTTTACACGATGAATAATCGATCCAAAGAAAGAAAAATTGAAAAACGTTTAAAAGGGTAATTATCTGAAAAAGAAAATCTCGACCACTCCTTGATGTCTGCGATTTCTGCATTGGGACCCTTGTTATATTACCGTGTTTTACCCATAAAATCCCCAAAAAGTCCGGCTCTGGCCATTTACAGCTGTCTCTTGACACTCGGTGAGACATGCTACACAGAGTTTTTGGATCGAAACAAGTACGCGATAATATCTCATTAAAATCATGGCTTCTTTAATTATGCTCTCATGCTCTCACCTCGCCTTAGGGTTTAAATTAGTTTAAAAAAAAAAAAAAAAATTATTAAATGCTGTCCTTCCAGAATTTTTTTTTTTTTTTTTGAGATTTGAAGCTTTCCAATGATGTATCCCACATGCATATAGGACAATTTTGAAATTTGGCCGATTTGGGGGTCTCAGAGCAGAACTTCAATATATTAGTCCTTCTAAAAAAATTAGCATATTGTGACAAAGTTAATTATTTTCTGTAATGTACTGATAAACATTAGACTTTCATATATTTTAGATTCATTACACACGATTAAAGTAGTTCAAGCCTTCTATTGTTTTTATATTGATGATTTGGGCAAAAAAGTCAAGAAAAACCAAAAATCCCTATCTCAAAAAATTAGCATATCATGAAAAGGTACTTTAAAGAAGCTACTAACCTAATCATCTGAATCAACAAATTAACTCAAAACCCCTGCGAAAGATTCCTGAGGTTTTTAAAAACTCCCAGCCTGGTTCATTACTCAAAACCGCAATCACGGGCAAGACTGCCAACCTGACTGCTGTCTAGAAAGCCATCATTAACACCATCAAGCAAGAGGCTAAGACACAGAAAGAAATTTCTGAGCGAATAGGCTGTTCCCAGAGTGCTGTATCAAGGCACCTCAGTGGGAAGTCTGTGGGAAGGAAAAAGTATGGCAGGAAACGCTGCACAACCAGAAGAGGTGACCGCACCCTGAGAAAGATTGTGAAGAAGGGCCGATTCCAGACCTTGGGGGACCTGCAGAAACAGTGGAGTGAGTCTGGAGAAGAAACATCCAGAGCCACCGTGCACAGGCGTGTGTGAAACAGCAACAGAAGCGGCTGACCTGGGCTACAGAGAAGCAGAACTGGACTGTTGTTCAGTGGTCCAAAGTACTTTTTTCAGACGAAAGCAAATTTTGCATGTCATTCGGAAATCAAGGTGCCAGAGTTTGGAGGAAGACTGGGGAGAAGGAAATGCCAAAATGTCTGAAGTCCAGTGTCAAGTACCCACAGTCAGTGATGGTCTGGGGCACCATGTCAGCTGCTGGTGTTGGTCTACTGTGTTTTATCAAGAGCAGGCTCAATGCAGCTAGCTATCAGGGGATTTTGGAGCACTTCATGCTTCCATCTGCTGAAAAGCTTTATGGAGATGAAGATTTCATTCTTCAGCACAACCTGGCACCTGCTCACAGCGCCAAAACCACTGGTAAATGGTTTACCAACCATGGCATTACTGTGCTCAATTGACCTGCCAACACTCCTGACCTGAACCACATAGAGAATCTGTGGGATATTGTGAAGAGGAAGTTGAGACGTCAGACCCAACACTGTGGATGAGCTTAAGGCCGCTATCAAAGCATCCTGGGCCTCCATAATACCTCAGCAGTGCCACAGGCTGATTGCCTCCATGCCACACCACATTTAAGCAGTCATGTCTGCAAAAGGATTGCCGACCAAGTATTGAGTGCATAGCTGATATAATTAATTGAAGGTTGAATTTTTTTGTATTAAAAATACTTTGAGTTAGGGATTTTTGGTTTTTCTTGACTTTTTTGCCAAAATCATCAATATTATAACAATAAAAGGCTTGAACTACTTCAGTTGTGTGTAATAAATCTAAAATATATGAAAGTCTACTGTTTATCAGTACATTACGGAAAATAATGAACTTTATCACAATATGCCAATTTTTTGAGAAGGACTAATATATATATATATATATATATATATATATATATATATATATATATATATATATATATATATATATCAGAGGTTGCGGTAGACTTTTTCGTTGTCTGTCATTTTGACTGACAGGGTGATAAAAATCCGGTCATAATCTATTTTTACCCATCACTTAAATTTTTTAAATGATGATAATGACATTGTGGTGACCCTTTGTTTGGCATAATTCACCTTCCGTACTTGTGTGTCCATTTGGCCGAGCGCGTTACCATCTACGACAGTCACGTGACAGAGAGGGGGCTGCGCGCGGTCCCCTCACTATCCACTCGCTCTCGCTATATGATTGGCCGAAGAGTCGAAATGCTCTCCCGTGAAATGCCTGTTTAAAAATGTTCCCGTTGTTACTTCTTGCGTTCGCTTATAAGTGCCCATTTAAAAAGGAAAAGCGATGGATGATACTACACACAGAGCGTATTATTAACAAATGTTAAAGTTGTTAAGTTAATCATATAGCGAGAATAAGGAACACAACTGACAAGCGCAGGCCCCCGTGAGTGGATAGTGAGGGGTCTAGGATAGTGCGCCTACAGCTAACAAGACTCTTAACATTGCATACCGCTTAAACATATTCAATAGTATTTAGTTTTCATTCATTTTAAATTAATATTCTGTCCGAACAAGCTTAACAGAGAATCCACACCATGCCATCACACATCAAGCAGATGAATATGTAACTTTTTCTCCGCAGTGACAAAAACAGCTGACTGTGGCCCCAGTAGTTAGGTAGCCTACCATATGTAGCATATGGAACAATGAAATTAACAGTTCACCTGCTGTGGCCTGAACGTAGTCTCACACTTTCCTCCTGGTGCGCATGGACTTGAATTGCGTGCCCACTTGTGCAGTCCCTGTTTTTTCACCTCTTTTATCAACACCATCGTCGTTTTGGGGCTTTTTGAAGAAACTTCGGACACTCAGTTGCCTTGACATTTTTCAGAGTAAGGCCAACGACGTCATGCATCAAGAGAGACAATAGCTAATTAATATGCTCACTCGCCACCCTGTGGTCTGGGGTGTGAATTGCAACCGGTCAAAATGACGGATGGACTTCAGTTTTTTCCGTCACCGTTTTAAAAAATCGGTCAACGACGGAAAATATTCGGTTAACGCGACCCCTGATATACATATATATATGTGTGTGTGTATATATACAGTGGGGAGAACAAGTATTTGATACACTGCCAATGAGAAAACCCATTGGCAATACTTGTTCTCCCCACTGTACATATTAAATTTACTACCCTACATAAGTTAGTGGTCCTCAACTTTTTTTGAAAGACAGAGTTACCATAACAGAATACTCTGATGGAGTCGAACTGGGAAAAAAATGCCATTACACTGAATGTAGTCCCTTTTGCCTAAACTGATTTCATCTTGCTGCTCTAAGTGGACTGTTGAATTTCAGTTCAATAAAAGGGAGAAACCCTCATTTATCTGACTGGTTCAGCCGCAAACAGGCATGCTTACCTGGCTTTAGCGGCACAATATCGGCATCACACTCTGTGGCGTTCCCCACCGCCGTTGCCCGTCGTAAAGTGCTCAAACATGGTTGACCTGATGGACTACAGTATCTCACTACTAGGCTGCAGAGAGTGCTGTTATACCTACAAACACACATACATTATCACTGCTGTAGACGGCATGGCAGCTTCATATAAGCAATGAAAGTAAGGAGATAATACTCACTTCATAATGATTATGTAAATTCCATACATGGAGATCAGTATAATGGTCTCCCACCTGCAGGCACACCCAGATACACATTCAGAGATGCTCAAATTTGTGGGTGAATATTATATGATAAAAAAAATCTCTTATCCTACCACTGGACTTTTTCATCGTAGATCACCTGCAAGTCCAGACAAAAAGTTGATGACAGTTTGCTGACACAAAAGATTAAATTGCATTGTAGGTTTCTGATTATGTTATTACATTTGAGTTTTATTTGGAAATAAAAATATTGAGATTTTTCTCACCACGATGAGCAAAATTATGGATAAAATGTAGAAGGCAGCATCGCGAAACAAAGGCCACCAGCTCAACAAAATTGGCTGGAAAAAGAAAACCAACATATCTGATATTTATTCCTCAGATCCAGCATATACGACCTTGACTGTGTATGTTTGTATGCGAGACCTGTCCTGCGAAGATGCCACAGATGCCAATGATGACCAGGATGTTAAAGACTGCTGAACCCACGATTGTGCCCACGCCTACGTCTCCTTTTGTGATAAACACTCCTGAAAACATTGCAAGTCTATAAGTAAGTAATTAATTGGTCCATTTCAAAATTAAAGCATATTAAAATGCATTGTTTAATAACAATTATCATATATGGTTTCATTCAAAAGGAGGGTCATACTACAGGTTTCTAGTTGAAATAAAGCTTTACTAAATTATAATTGGTGCTGTCATCATGTTGTTCCCCCTGCAACAGTCAGTTGTTTTTTACCCTGAGAATGGGGAATCCTCAGTAAAAGGCTATCTGCGCTAGCCTCTCTAGTACGTGAAGGAAGAAAAATCGGTGTTCTTGATGCATTGTGCTTTCCAAAGGCGATTCGACATGCATTTATTAGCTGTACCATTTATCGTCAGGGCACAGAGAAACAAACAACCATTCATGATCACATTCACGCAATCAGTATTCAATCCATCTACCATGTCTTACAGCTATTTGACAGCTGTTTTTAATTGATTTCTGGGTGTGGAATCCATAATTGATCTCAGCTTTCTCTATCATGTCAGGCTTTGAACTATAAAATCCCCGTTTTCGATGATAACAGTAGCTCTATCAGTTTCACCAATGAGACGTCACAACAATAATGACATGACTTACACCTATTAGGCTAGGTTCATACTGCAAGGTCTTAATGCATAAATCCGTTTTTTTTGCCGTATCCATTTTTTTTTTTGGCGTGCCCGTTCAGACTGCCTTTGTCCATTGAGACCCTTCAAGTATCACGCGTGCGCACTAATTTGCAGTCCGAGATGCGCTCAGCAAAGAGACCCGCATGCACAGAAGCATTAAAACAAATTACACATGCGAGCTGTATGTCATTCCAGAGTGATCATATTTTGATTTCCAAAAAGAGGACACAAATAACAGACATTAATAATCCCCGTTTAGTCTTATATTATAGTTGATATGGACTGATAGAACGCATACACGTACACACATGAGCCATTACGTGTGTGCGTGAAATGACGTGGGTGCGTCAGTTTGCCCCGACTCGGTCATGTGTGCAAGGATGAAATATTGCACAGGATGAAAATCGAAAATTGTAAGGCTTATTCTTTTCGTCATTTTACTTTTTTATGACTGTTGTCAAGCCGCTTTATGGTTAAAAGCAGAGTTCAAGCTAGGTGCTAATGCCTAAATGGCTGCCGTCCTCCGTGCCTCTTGCTCTTTGCTGACGTAATTGCTGCATGAATTCCGATTTGGGAGTCTTGACAGTTCAGACCGCCAGTCACGTTCTGAAAAAACGTGGCCCAGATCGGATTTGAACCACATACGAAAATGACTCAGATCGGATTTGAAATGGTCCACTTCTATGCGACTTGTCCCGTCCAGACCGTCAAGTTAATGCCCGAGTCGGAAAAATACGAAAAAATCGTATTCGTGCATTAAGACCTGTAGTATGAACCTAGCCTTAGACTCATTCTATGATCACTGCAGGCTGTTCAATCACGTGGCGTCTTTAAAGCACCATAAAAAATGTAGTCTTTGACATTGAGCGCTGCCCTCAACATGACTCAAAAGCATGGATTTTATCCCCTCTCCCAGTTTTTATTCGGCACCAATTGAGCACGGAACTATGAAGGAATTATTCAGTATTCAACTATTCAAATTAGGAACTATTCTCTCCACTAGAGGGCACTCATGCTTTTTGGAAGAATGGCGCTTCAATTCTGCAGATATTAGATGATGGATGGGTTCATATAGATAACTTTGTGCTGGGAAAAAAATACCATTGTTTAAAAAAATAATAATAATCAGAAGTAGTATGCAGTTACTCACGTTACTCTTTACTTGAGTGTTCTTTTCACCGAATACTTATTTACTTGTACTTGAGTACATTTTTTGGATGACTACTTTTACTCTTAATTTAGTAATATTATTTTGAAGTAACGCTACTTTTACTTGAGTACATTTTTTGGGTACGCTACCCACCTCTGACTGGTTTTCTAAAAATGTTCAATTACGGCCCATGCTACATAGCTACTAAGTTTTAAAAGGATTAGTTCATGAATGACGGGGGAGTAGGACTCCAAAGCGAGATTCAACAGGAAGAACAAGGCTACTTGAATCTCACCTTGAAAGGCCTTCAGCCTTTAAGAAACGAAGATCAGTTTTGGAACATAACATTAGTTAACAATAGCTGTCCGAATCAGACCTGAAACATTTTTTTTAAATTGTTGCTGAGTCTTAATCATTCATTTTAAAATCATAGTGTACTGTTCATCTGAAGCTTGCGTTAACTGGTAACCCTTAGGAATAATTAGGTTCTAAGTATTAGCTCTCAGTTTTCAAAAAGTTGGTGACCCCACAATATGAGAACACATTTAGATTTTGTTATTATTATTATTATTATTGGATAATTAGATACTATTTATGATAACATTCAACAGTTGTCTCAAAGTCCTCTTTGTTGGAAAAGGAAAGAAGCGGGATTACTAAACTGCTTCTCGGATATTTGTTTCCACAACAAGCAAAACACCCAAAATTAACTGTGATAATGAACCGGGGGATAGAGAAAGGCAGAATGATGTGGAAAATGATTAAATAACACATTTTATCTTCATTACTTTTACTACTTGCATCAAATCAGACCAGTCCTAGCCACCAAAGATCGTAACTGTGGAATTTTCTTTCATTCTACAATGCCTAAGAGGAATGTTTCCCCACCCATCCATTGACATTGGTTAAATTGGTGGTCAGCAACCCGGGGCTCTAGAGCCGCATGCAGCTCTTTTGCGCTGCCCTAGCGGCTCCCTGGAGCTTTTTCTGAAATATTTGATAATGGAAAAAGATGGGGGAGGGAAATATATTTTTTGTTTAATATTGTTTCTGTTAGAGGACAAATATGACACAAACATTCCTCTAATTCGTTGATATTGTAACGAAGTTAAACTTGAGACGGCATCGTACAACAGAGTAGTCACGTGGTGCGTCATTCTCTATGGGATGCAAAAACATTTAGTCATGAAATCTTATTATGTACTGTATATTTGTAGCCAATTTAGTCATTTTGATAGTAGGCTAATACACTGCTGGCCAAAAGTATTGGCACCCCTGCAATTCTGTCAGATAATGCTCAATTTCTCCAAGAAAATAATTGCAATTACAAATGCTTTGATATTAATATCTTCATTTATTTTGCTTGCAATGAGAAAACACAGAAAAGAATGGGGAAAAAATCAAATCATTATCATTTTACACAAAACTCCAAAAATGGGCTGGACAAAAGTATTGGCACCCTTTGAAAAATCATGTGGTGCTTCTCTAATTAGTGTAATTAACATAATTACCTACAGCACATAATAGTTGGTGACAATAACCAAATCACACTTGCAGCCAGTTAAAATGGATTCAAGTTGACTCAACCTCTGTCCTGTGTCATTGTGTGTACCACATTGAGCATGGAGAAAAGAAAGAAGCAAAATTGTAAGGAAGCATGGGCAATCTCAAGGCTACAAGTCTATTTCCAAAGACCTTAATGTTCCTTTACCTACCGTGCGCAGTGTTATCAATAAATGTAAAGCCCATGGCACTGTGGCTAACCTCCCTAGATGTGGACTGAAAAGAAAAATTGACAAGAGATTTCAACGAAAGATTGTGCGGATGGTGGATAATGAACCTCAACTAACATCCAAACAAGTTCAAGCTGTCCTGCAGTCCGGGGGTACAAGAGTGTCTACCCCTACTATCCGTTGGCGTCTGAATGAAAAGGGACTTTATGGTAGGATACCCAGGAAGACCCCGATTCTGACCCAGAGACATAAAAAAGCCATGCTGGAGTTTGCCAAAACTTACCTGAGATAGCCAAAAACGTTTTGGAAGAATGTTCTCTGGTCAGATGAGACAAAAGTTGAGCTTTTTGGAAAAAGGAATCAACATAGAGTTTTCAGGAAAAAAACAAGGCCTTCAAACAAATGTATACGGTCCCCACAGTCAGACATGGCGGAGGTTCCCTGATATTTTGGGGTTGCTTTGCTACCTCTGGCACTGAACTGCTTGACCGTGTGCATGGCATAATGAAGTCTGAAGACTACCAACAAATTTTGCAGCATAATATCGGGCCAAGTGTGAGAAAGCTGTGTCTCCCTCAGAGGTCATGGGTCTTCCAGCAGGACAATGACCCAAAACGCACATCAAAAAGCACTAGAATATGGTTTGAAAGAAAGCACTGGAGACTTCTAAAGTGGCCAGCAATGAGTCCAGACCTGAATCCCATAGAACACCTGTGGAGAGATCTGAAAATGGCAGTTTGGAGAAGGCACCCTTCAAATCTCAGAGACCTGGAGCAGTTGGCCATAGAGGAATGGTCTAAAATACCAGCAAAGCATTGTAAGAAACTCATTGATGGATACCGGAAGCAGTTGTTCGCAGTTATTTTTTCTGAAGGTTGTGCTACCAAGTACTGGGCCTAGGGTGCCAATAATTTTGTCCGGCCCATTTTTGGAGTTTTCCGTAAAATGATAATGAATTAATTTGAATTTTTTTTCTCTCTTTTGTGTTTTTTCATTGCAAGCAAAAGGAATGAAGATATTACTGTATTGGCCCGAATATAAGACGGCCCTGATTTAAGACGATCCCCTCTTTTTCAAGAAAAAGACTTTTTGAACACCAAATTAATTTTTATACAGAAAATAATTACAGTACATCTGAAACAAATGATTATAACAATATATTTGAGAGAAAAAGCATGTTATTTTGCCGCATTCAAATCTTAATATCTGAACATTTAAATATATAAACTAAAGTGCAATCACATTCGTAAACGAATGGCTTCTGGTTTTTGAAATGTAAATAAACCAATCTGTTGTGATAAAACAACAAAATTGCAATAACTGCATTAACCATCAAAGTGAAGTGTAACTGTAACTGTAGTCTTGAAACAAATCTGAATAAGGAAAAACAATGAAATAAAATAATTAGGGCTGTCAA
Organism: Corythoichthys intestinalis; assembly: GCF_030265065.1. NCBI lineage: Eukaryota > Metazoa > Chordata > Actinopteri > Syngnathiformes > Syngnathidae > Corythoichthys > Corythoichthys intestinalis. Next base: position 20,089,018 of record NC_080405.1, read on the forward strand.
AATTATCGCGTTAACGCGCGGTAATTAATTTTTTAAATTAATCACATTAAAATATTTGACGCAATTAACGCACATGTCCCGCTCAGAAAGTATTCTGCCTTTTGGTAAGTTTTACAGCAAGACTTTTTGTGCTGTCCAACAGCGAACTCTTGTGGTCGCTTTGCGACATGGTTTATTGTTTTCTTTCCAGTTCATTATGGCTGCACGACGTCTCGGGCTGATAATGTTGTGCTTATATGATCCTTGGACAAGATTTGTCCGTAAGTATGGTTGTTGTAAAGAATGTACATATTATGTCTGTAAGCGAAATGTTATATTTTTTGTATGAGACGCTTTTTGTTTATGTTTAGTGAACCTGTATAGCGTGCTAAGCTAACGTTGTTGCTCATGCAATGCTTGTGTACTTTTTTTTTGTAGTTTTACAATGGTCTAAAGAGGACAATGGTTTGAGGCCATTTTATTAATAAATCAGATGAAAAAGGAAGAAGTCTAATTATTAAGGCGTCGTTCACTAGCTGTCTAGCTTTGGAAAAAGTAGACGCTTCGGAGTGAGGACAGCATACATAGATTTAAATGACAGTAGAGTGAAATGCCCACTACAGTCCTTTTGTACCGTATGTTGAATGTATATATCCATCTTGTGTCTTATCTTTCCTTTCCAACAATTTATTTTACAGAATATATATATAATTTACAGAAAAATATGGCATATTTTATAGATGGTTTGAATTGCGATTAATTGCGATTAATTAATTTTTAAGCTGTAATTAACTCGATTAAAAATTTTAATCGTTTGACAGCCCTAAAAATAATGCAAACTGGTTAAACTAGTAGCTGAGATCTGTCATGACAGAACATCGCTTCAATGTTATCTGGCACCATCTACAGTCGTGAATGGGTAGAGTAGCTGAGATCTGTCATAACCAGTGTTGTTAATAACGGCGTTACAATATAACGGCGTTACTAACGGCATTTTTTTTTTCAGTAGTGGGTAATCTAATTAATTACTTTTCTCATCTTGGCAACGCCGTTACCGTTACTGAGGACGGAAAGGCATGCGTTACTATGCGTTACTATATTGGTCGAAAAGTCTGAGGGAGACGGACTCACCGAGACGACAGAGCAGAGCAGGAGTAGGGAGGAGGCAAGAAAGTTGTGACGCCGAGCAAACGCGATGCTAGGTAGCTCCAATAATACATGTTGTAGCCGATAGCCTACAAACCACGCCCGCATGTTATGGTAGATATGGTAGACATGGTAGATATCACATGTACTGTACATAGATATAACTAGATGCAAAATGACAGACATGGCACTAAATGAGTTAGTAGACAGCCGCCATCTTAAAGCAGTAGACTTTTTAGGACGGCTCTGTTGAAGAGAACCTTCCTAACGAACCTAAGTAACTTTTTATCTAAAATACTTCTAAATTCTAAATAAGTAGAGAGAAGGGAACTAATGCAATAATGGGAGCAATTTTAACAACTTTTAACAGTTGATTCAGGGTAAAGGGTAAATTAGGGTAAAGAATTGGGCTCGGGCCAATTGTACCAAAAACCTTCACAAAAAACTTCACATCGTGTGGCCAATGTTTTTTTTGTTTTTTTTTGAGGGGAAAAAAAAAGTAATTATCACCAATTACTTTGCCAAGTAACTAATTACTCTTACATTCAGGTAATTGAGTTACTAACGCAATTACTTTTTGGGAGAAGTAATTTGTAACTATAATTAATTACTTTTTTTCAGTAAGATTAACAACACTGGTCATAACAGAACATCGCTTCAATGATATCTGGCGTCATCTAACGTCAGGAATGGGTATCATGTTTAGACCGTAAATATAAGACCACCCCCTCTTTTTCAATTTTATTTCAATGCAAAAAACACCGTCTTATATTCGGGCTAATACGGTACTACCGACGCATTTGTAATTGCAATCATTTTCTGGGAGAACTTGAGCATTATCTGACAGAATTGCAGGGGTGCCAATACTTTAGGCCAACAGTGTATAGCTACATACAGCATGTGCTGCCTTCATTAAAAGGCTGATATAAGGCTTTTGACTCATTGAAGGGCGAGCAGTTAAATGTGAAGATGTAACGATTTCTTGCAGTTTGATTTGTAAACTCTTGACTTGGTATTAGATTTAAAAAGTAGACGACTGACCAATCAAAGAGGTGAAAAGCTCAGGGGCAGAGCTACCAGCGGCCATGAAGGTTGCACCAGCGACATCCTGGCTAAGTTTTAGGTTCTAGAATGCAGAAAAGGGAGGTTATTTAAAGGTGGAATGTTTTAATGTTCTACTTTTTACCAAAATAGCAGAACTAAGCGTGTTTGATTTGGAAATGCATCAAACATCAATCCCATCAAACCTCAGAGACTTTTTCCAGTGACGGCACGAAATAAACATCACACACAATGGCTAGTGCATGAAACATGTAGATTGCCTGCAAAGATAAGAAACGTACTCATGTCATACTTAAAGAAGAAATTGCAATGGTTCTTTTTTTTTATTTTTATCTCAGCCGTCCGTTAACTCACACAGAGCACATGGAGGACGACCGCTCCCTGTCTCCGCTGCTCCAAGGTAAATACGTCTTCAGGAAACTCGCTGATGGCTGAAAAAGAGATGACAACAACGAACAAATTTGGACTATAAACTGGAGCATTAATAATGAATTCATTCAGGTTTTCACCAACAGAATAAACATTGTAAAATCATTGTTGAGGCTCATTTCTTCACCGCAACTTCACTTCCCCATTTTGTTTCTGTGAAATAAATGTTGCTACTTCACATGCATTAGAACTGTTCAAAGGTTAACAAAAAGTCTGACATAAGCTTTGCTCAGTGAATGACTTAGCTGCTTTTCTTGCATCCTAAATTACTTTTCTCCCCTTTTTTCTTGTGACTTCTCACTATCTGTTTAGCCATCTCCCAGACTTTTCTCAATGATGTTATTCACATTCAAAAGCCACAAAGCTGAACTTGAGTGGCATTACCGGAAAGGTCAGATACTTGAATACACTCAAGTGTGACAGATGTGAGGCTAGACAGAGGAGGCCATTGTACACTCAAATACATTTTGTAAAAAGATGCCTGATTGAATATTGTATTGCCTTCAAATTAAAAGTCTTGGTTAGAAGTATATTCTTGATGATCACCAATGCACAGCTCCTCTCCAAATACGTTGAGGTGATGAGAGCGCTACTGATGAAAAGGGGTACTAATCAGTAGGTCATTACAGCAGGTCACTGGTGCTTTGATTCACTCAGTTTCCATCAAGAGACACATCCTTCAGTTCCTTAGCAACCACATCCTTTAAAGGCTATGTGAGTCTCAACGTCTCGATGTGCAGTGTAGGCCCGTGGTTGTTGAAGTAGTCAGCGCTCTGGTGTCCACATGATTTCGCCAAACAGTGCACACAGTGTAATATCATAAGAGATGATTTGTGTGTGGCCTGATCATTCAGAGGTGACTAATAAAACCAAGACGGCAATCAATAAGGAATTAGTATAAAGATATGCATATGCCCTTATTGTTTTAAGACAGTTATTCTCAAAGTGTGGCAGTAGTTTTCACAGTATAAGTAATAGTGTTGTTGGACAATTGTTGGTTCATAAAATAAATGCTTATTGTGTGACTGCTTTGAGAATTCACACGATATTGTCTATCTTGTGTATCTTCTAATCCGTTTGCTTTTTTAGCCAATTCTCACTTTTCAGATTGTTTCCCATAAAGTCTCATTTCATTTTCAAAAGGTGATTCAACACCTAGATTAAAATTTATTTGGATTCAACATTTCAATATGGTCACAAAACCATTTACAATTCCCAAAAAAACAAACAAAAAAAAATGGCGGAAAACACAGACAAGGCTGAAAAAGCAGTTTCTGCTCTTGAACCCATCTTTAAAATAAACTGCTGTATTTTAAGCCAAAAGAACTGTTGTGTTCGATAGAACAATATGTCTATATGCTGCCATAGCAGATTGCGATTTCTGCATCGTGACCCTTGTTATATTACCATGTTTCATCCATAAAATCCCCCTAAAATCCAGCTGTGGCCATTCACGGCTGTGTCTTGACACTTGGTGATACATGCTACATGGAGTTTTAGGATCGAAAAGAGATAAGTACGCGATAATATCTCATTAAAATCATGGGGTCTTTAATTATGCTCTCGCATGCGCGCACCTCCAGTTAGGGTTTTGCTGTTTATTTATTTATTATTATTTTTTAAATGCCCTCCTGTTCAAAAATGTTCTTCCCCCAGAAAATTGAAATTTTAAGCTTTCCAATGATATATCACAAATGCTTATAGGACAATTTTGAAATTTGGCCAAATTGGGGGTGTCTGAGCGGAACTTAAAATCACCAGGGTGACTATATATATACTAGAATATATACACATTTTTCAACAAACCCCTCCCCCATTCATTCCCAGTGGCCCATTTAAATAACAGGTTCACATCTTGCCCCCGAAAAATAGTGTTTCAGGGGATTCAAGTCACGTTGAGAGTAATGTTTTTAACTTTTCAAAACTTCAGACCAACAAAAAATTCCTCATTCATTCCGACGGACTTTCAAGTTGAACACAGCCAGAAACTACAAACTTCATTCCACAATCACGTCCATTTACTTTCAATTTGGAACCACTGAAAGAATTCCACGTTCATTACCATTGACATTCAACTTGGACCCTACAAAAAATTCCACCAAATTATCCCCATCATTCAACAGTTTTTTGCATTTCAGCGTGCACACACAATTTCTACAGGAAATACATCCTTATGTTAGTCAACGAAATTAGTGGGTCCCAGTAACTAGCCATGTATACATTTTTTTTTTTTTTTTTTTTAAATTTGGTTACAACTCTTTTGAACCAGTTTATGCTCAGAGACTACAGTAATAATAATATGTATGATGTATTAAAATAATTTATAATTATTTAGGAAGCAATCGGCATCAGAATTCTTGATGTTCAGTTATCTTTATACAGTGTAAAAAATAATTTGAAACAAAAAATTTGGAGAACACTATTCTATGACTGTAACGACCTGTTTAATGACTGCAAACATAAGAAAGCTGATCTTACCAGTTTTAGAAACTGTGGATAGGTTGTAGTCATCTTTCTGTGTCTTGACCTCCTTCTTAGATAAGACACCCACAGAGGTTGCAGAAGAGTCTAAAAAGAGAGGTTATACAGTCATTTACAGTACATTTCACTGTGACGATTGGCGCTAGAATGTACAGTGTTATTGAAGAAATAGTAAACTTAATGCATTTTCAATAGAATCTTGTATTCTGTACTCAATTACAGACGAAAAACATAAATGAGAAAATATATATTATTTCTATAAGCACCGGTAACATCATTGAGATGCAAAACCCAGGTGACTGCCAGCAGACCGACTCCACAGACGCAGAGCCGGGGGAGGAGCAGCGTCTGCCTCGGTCTCCTCGGCGCCTTCATCCCGCCCGCCGGCCTATACACTCAGAACATGTCGCCTTTCTTTCTCACGTCTCGTGGCCACTCCCTTGTGCGCCGATACGACTAAAACCGAGCCTGTTGCTTGAGATTTGAGGCGATCGCCTCTCTCTTTCTTTCTTTTTTTTTTTTTTGTCTCCAACGGATACAGAAGAAAAGAGTGTCAGGCACTCATCACATCAGCTACTCAGCATCCAACACCGATGGAAGGAATCCGGGTGAACGCGTCGCTTCCAGTCGTAACGTCAACTAGCTTTAATGTGAAAACCTCAGCGTGTCTTCATGTCCTTTCATCTCGAGTCACAAAAACATCAGATCGCACGCCTAAATAGGACCGAGAAGGCGGTTTCACAGAGCGATTGCATACCACTACCGCTAGGGGACGCCCGTTGGCTTTCAGAGCTGTAGTACCTGGTGCAACAAAACATCCAGTTGCAGTGACGTTTAGATAAAACCTTGTTAAATTAAATCAACCTGGATCTATAATGATTGTTAGGGTTAGATTCAGTAGATTCGCTTCAATGTTTTATGCAAGGACCTAAACTGGTTTTTCAAAGATTAAAATAAGTAAATATTTGCAATAAAAAGCATGCGGAAGTATGACTGCTACTTTACACAATTGGTGTTCTAAACAACACATTTCAGATCAAGTTTAGTTATGCACAGTGGCCCTAAATCACCAAAAGATTCCAAAAACGTCAAAAAGAAAAAGTGGACATTAGCTAGATGACGGTAAATTAAATGGAATGATAACAATTTTAGATAAATATTAGAAATAAAAATCAATGGTGACATTTCCTCATATAACACCACTCTTTCATACGACCAGAGGGGGTGGGCGCACAGAGAGAGCAGACTTCTGCCTAAGCAGACAAAATCAAAGTATCGCCATATTTTGTTGAGTTGGCAGTGGACATTTCCTTTAAGTATGAAACAAGTTATGGCAAAATTATTTTTCTGATCTCTGTGGCCTTTGACCTCATGACCCCAAAGTTTAATCAGCTCTTCTGTGTCATACTACAAACATCATTAGCCTAATAACCTAATTCCTATTTTTACATTTTCGGGAAAATGGGAATTTATTTCTTTTGCAAACATATTAATATTTTCATTACTAAGTCAGAAAGTGTTTTTGAACAGTTCTGATTGGCTTGGTAGAAAAGCTGTAAGGAAAGATGATCAAGTAGTGGTAGGAGGAACATTATGTATTAATCTTAAAAGGCCGAAAGTGTTTTTGAACAGTTCTGATTGGCTTGGGAGAAAAGCAGTAAGGAAAGATGACGAGGTAGTGGTAGGAGGAACATTATGCATTAATATTAATTAGGACAAAATTTAAGCAATTATTCTTTTTAACTAACGATATCCTTCAAGTTTGATAACAATCCCTTTCTTCATTCTTCAATTAGCTTGAGCATAAATATGTATATTCAATTTGGCTCTGTGACGTGTGACCTCATTACCCCAAAATTTAATCATCTTTTCCATTTCTTATTACAAGCATATCCTACAAGTTTGATAATAATCTCAGTCTTGGTTCTTGAGTCATCTTGAACATAATCATACAGACACGTGGAAGTGAATACATAAGCAGTCCATACAGCAGTTTTGATCAACGTCAGTAGAACAGAAGGAAAGTGGCAGTAAAAAAGGGCCTACAGTATATGTAAGTTTACCTAATTGCAAGTAGAGCTGGGAATCTTTGGGCACCTAACGATTCGATTACGATTACTATTCAGAGGCTCTGATTCGATTATAAAACGATTACCCCCCTCCTTTTAAATTTTTTAAAAAAAAATTAAAAAATGTTTTGTACATTAGTTCCAAAATTGTTCAAAAATATTCTCAGGCTAAACCAAATTACTATTTCAGTATCAAGTTAACATATAGCAGTAAAAAATATACAAAAATAACAGTAAATAAAAAACTCTAGTCCCCATTCGATATCAGCAGCTTTAAACTACATTCAATTATTTTAATGTTGTGAATCAACCGTTAAAGTTGTTAAAATTGCTCCCGTCATTCCATAATTTCCCTTTTGTCTACTTTCGACATGTGAACGTTTTAAAACTATTTTAAAGATAGATTCAAGTCAATATTTTACCGATTTAGGAGTATTTTAGATAAAAAGTTAATTAGGTTTGTTTGGAAGGTTCGCTACAACAGCCTTGCAGGGAAGTGTACTGCTTTAAGATGGCGGCCGTTTACTACGCCCGCATCTAGCTTTTTGTTGCTGTGCTGCTAACGCTAATGCATCTAGTCCTATATAAATGATATCTACCGTAACATGTGGATGCCACTGGATGTACTTTGTAGCAGCTTTTCGGCAGCAGTCAGGTATGTTGTTGTGTTTTTTTATAACGTGGCATGAGTTGAGCTAGAGCCATGAGTTGAGCATTGGCATTACCTGACGGGCCGGGTAATGAGAAGCATGATGTTTGGCTACTCTCGCTCCGTTCTTCCTCATTGCTCCCGAAGACCGCGCGACGCGCCGAGTGTGTTATACTGTACTTCCGCTTTACTTGGCATATTTCAATAATCGGAATTTGGATGTTTGTGAATCGTTTTCGAATCTTCTACGGCCGAATCGCGAATAATCTAAGAATCGGAAATTTTGCACACCTCTAATTGCAAGTATGTAAAAATAAGTTTGGAGGCAAAAGTTAAACATTTTTTACTGAGTAAGCCATTCTAATTTTCTATACATACAGTCATGGATGAAATTATTGGCACCCCTGGAATTTTTCCAGAAAAACAGCATTTCTCACAGAAATTAATGCAACTGCAAATGTTTCCAGTGTTTATTTCTTGGATGTGCATTGGATAAACACAGAAAAGCTGAGGAAAAAAGCCAAAATTGACAAAAGTTTCAACTAAACTAAAAAAAAAAAAAAAAAAAAATAGGCTGGACACAGTTGTTGGGACCCTCACCTCAATATTTGGTTGCACATCCTTTGGAAGAAATAACAGATAATCGCTTCCTATAACCATCAACTGTCATGTTTGTGTGCATTCTCAATTGCTTTTTTTCTTCATTCAGCACCTGATTGAGCTGGATGGGCGAGGCAATGCGACACACCTGTGATGCATTAGGAAAGCTCAATATTTAAGGATGCCTGTGCTGTCACCAGTGTTGGACTATTAGTTGCTTACTAACCGCTGTGTGCGTCTTCTTGAGAGCGCTTGCCTTTTACAGTTGTATTCTTTGTATACAATGTTTTGTTGGTATTTTTGTTGGACTTTGCTATTATTTGTTTTGGCCTTTTCTGGGCATTGTTGCCTTCCCCTTGGTTCTCTCGCCAACTCAGTTCGGGCCATTTTTGTTTTGTATTGTTTCTCGTGTGTTCTGGCATGCTCCCTTATTTATTATTACAAAATGAGAACTATTAAAAATTTCCACGTCTGTGTTTAGATCCATATTTAACGGCTCGCCCTTTCATAACAAAGTTTTGTGCACCTCTCAGATGGAATATTGGAAGACGCTTCTTTTGTGAACTGTGCCAGGTCTCTCAGATTTGAAAAGTGCCTTCTTGCAACAGAAATTTTGTGATCTCTCCATGGTGTTCAATGGGATTTATATCCGGACTCATAGACAGCCACCTCAGAATTCTCCATTTCCTTGTCTCCAACCATTTCTTGATGCTATTTGAGGTAAATTTTGGTCATTGTCCTGTTGGAACACCCATGACCTTTGACGCAGACCCAGTTTTCTGACACTACAGCCTACATTGCAGCCCAAAACATTTTGATAGCCTTAAAATTTCATGACTCCTTGCACACTGTCAAGGCACCCAGTGCCAGAAAAAAGAATGAGGGCTACAAAGAAAAGAACACTGTGCCTATAGTCAAACATGGTGGATGTTCAATGATGTTTTGGGGTTATTTTGCTGCCTCTGGCACTGGGTGCCTTGACAGTGTGCAACGAGTCATGATTATTTTGGGCCGCAATGTCGAATATAGTGTCAGATAACTGGGTCTGCGTCCAAGGTCAAGGGAGTTCCAACTGAACAATGACCCAAAACATACCTCAAATAGCACCAAGAAATGGTTGGAGACAAACTGCTGGAAAATTCCGAAGTGGCCATCAATGAGTCCAGATCAAAATCCCATTGAACACCTATTGGAGAGATCTCAAAAGAAAAGATTGAAAATTAATGTGAAACTGAATAGAAAGAGTTGGGTAAAAAATAACACTACGGATTTCTGCAAAGTTATTTTTAAGTAATTGTTTAATTAGATGCTTATGATTGGTGTCCTTCAACAACGCCCCAAGTTTCTGAAGGGTGGGGCCAAGCGGTGCGCATGCATTTACAACATACCTTTCGTGCGATGTTTTGGTGATCTCTGCATCCCTACTTGATAATATATATGAGAGGAGATTGAAAATTAATGTGAAACTGAATAGATAGAGTTGGGTAAAAAATATCACTAAGGATTTCTGCAAAGTTATTTTTAAGTAATTGTTTAATTAGATGCTTATGATTGATATCCTTCAACAACGCTCCAAGTTTCTGAAGGGTGGGGCCAAGCGGTACGCATGCATTTCCAACATACCTTTCATGCGATGTTTTGGTGTACATGATGTCTGTGACGTCACTAAAGTGCATTCTGGTGGCAATTAGTTACAGAATGCAAAAAAAAAAAAAAAAAGAAAGAAATCAAGAGTATTGAAATTAGATTTGTTTCAATTTAATGAACCAAGAAGTAATCTTATTGGTGAAAAATGTCCAAGCTTTGCTTACATTTGATAAATCTGACACCATTTTACTTTCAGATAAAAACAAAAAACTAAATGTGCAAAATGGGTTTCAGGCAGGATTTTTCAACCCCAGAAAAAACAACACAGAATGCATGTGCTAAAATTAAGACATGCATCCAAAGTAAATGGAAAAAATATCAGATAGGAGGTAAGGCTCCATAGTGCACACTAAAGTAGGGTTGTAACATCCGGCACAGACTCCTCCAAAGGCTGTGTAATGGAAGAAAGTCTAAATTTCTTGCATGTGCTGCTGTAGCCAGAATGAGCAAAATGGTGATAATGACCATGCAGACCACATACATTTTCCGGGTGGAGAATTCGTTTGCTTCTGTGCACCTAGAAGAAGAGGATCATATGTGAACTCGTGCAAAATTTAATTGTGACTGTAGTACAAAACCTGATGTTGGAATGTTACCTGTTTGTTGGCTGGTTGGCTGGAGGACTGGTCAGTTCCTCGGCTTTAGTGTCCTCCTGTATATAAAACTTGATTCACATCACTGAGCCCCTCCATTATCATATATTGTTATACATTTTAGATTATATTGCCCTGCTCCCTACACACACACAAACTTTGAACCCTGCGACTTACAGCCCAATGCGGCTTATTATATAGTGTAACGAGCTTTAGTGTAAATATCCCATAATATAATATGTAGCGTGTAGTCCAGCGTGGCCTATATATAAACAAAGGCAGTATTTTTTTAGATTTGGGTGTTGCCTATAAACAGGTGCACCCTAAAGTCCAAGAATTACAGTGCTTGTATTAGAAAAACCATCTGTAGTGGGGGGGGGGGGGGGGGGGTCTTTATATTTCAATGTAAGAATGGCCTCATACTTGAACTGAATCCATGGATGGTGCTGTTATGCTTTTCATTTCGACTGGGGCAACAAGAAGCATAATTTCCTCTGCGAAGGTCATCACAGGATGATGCGATGCTTCATTTTCTCCAACTGAATCACTGTAAGTAGCTCTAGAAAACAGAAACAACCCCAAATAAATAGGTGTACACAGAGGTGTATACTCAGTGAAGGTGTTTCCAAAATACAGTGGTGCCTTGAAATAAGAATTGATTTGTTTGGTGGCCACATAACTCAAAACACTGTTTTCCCACTGAAATAAAAGGAAATGACAACCTGTGCAAGCCTGTACAGTGCCTTGCAAAAGTATTCGGCCCCCTTGAGTCTTGCAACCTTTCGCCACATTTCAGGCTTCAAACATAAAGATATAAAATTTTAATTTTTTGTCAAGAATCAACAAGTGGGATATTGCAATATTATTCGGCCCCCTTGCGTTAATACTTTGTAGCGCCACCTTTTGCTCCAATTACAGCTGCAAGTCGCTTGGGGTATGTTTCTATAAGTTTTGCACATCAAGAGACTGACATTGTTGCCCATTCTTCCTTGCAAAACAGCTCGAGCTCAGTGACGTTGGATGGAGAGTGTTTGTGAACAGCAGTCTTCAGCTCTTTCCACAGATTCTCGATTGGATTTAGGTCTGGACTTTGACTTGGGCATTCTAACACCTGGATACGTTTATTTTTGAACCCTTCCATTGTAGATTTGGCTTTATGTTTTGGATCATTGTCCTGTTGGAAGATAAATCTACGTCCCAGTCTCAGGTCTTGTGCAGATACCAACAGGTTTTCTTTCAGAATGTTCCTGTATTTGGCTGCATCCATCTTCCCGTCAATTTTAACCATCTTCCCTGCTGAAGAAAAGCAGGCCCAAACCATGATGCTGCCACCACCATGTTTGACAGTGGGGATGGTGTGTTCAGGGTGATGAGCTGTGTTGCTTTTACGGCAAACATATCGTTTTGCATTGTGGCCAAAAAGTTCAATTTTGGTTTCATCTGACCAGAGCACCTTCTTCCACATGTTTGGTGTGTCTCCCAGGTGGCTTGTGGCAAACTTTAAACGAGACTTTTTATGGATATCTTTGAGAAATGGCTTTCTTCTTGCCACTCTTCCATAAAGGCCAGATTTGTGCAGTGTACGACTGATTGTTGTCCTATGGACAGACTCTCCCACCTCAGCTGTAGATCTCTGCAGTTCATCCAGAGTGATCATGGGCCTCTTGGCTGCATCTCTGATCAGTTTTCTCCTTGTTTGAGAAGAAAGTCTGGAAGGACGGCCGGGTCTTGGTAGATTTGCAGTGGTCTGATGCTCCTTCCATTTCAATATGATGGCTTGCACAGTGCTCCTTGAGATGTTTAAAGCTTGGGAAATCTTTTTGTATCCAAATCCGGCTTTAAACTTCTCCACAACAGTATCTCGGACCTGCCTGGTGTGTTCCTTGGTTTTCATAATGCTCTCTGCACTTTAAACAGAACCCTGAGACTATCACAGAGCAGGTGCATTTATACGGAGACTTGATTACACACAGGTGGATTCTATTTATCATCATCGGTCATTTAGGACAACATTGGATCATTCAGAGATCCTCACTGAACTTCTGGAGTGAGTTTGCTGCACTGAAAGTAAAGGGGCCGAATAATATTGCACGCCCCACTTTTCCATTTTTTATTTGTTAAAAAAAGTTTAAATTATCCAACAAATGTTGTTCCACTTCACGATTGTGTCCCACTTGTTGTTGATTCTTGACAAAAAAATTAAATTTCATATCTTTATGTTTGAAGCCTGAAATGTGGCGAAAGGTTGCAAGATTCAAGGGGGCCGAATACTTTTGCAAGGCACTGTATGTAATGTTTCCATAGTACTGTTTTGTAAGAAGACAAACCAACAACAAGAAAAAGTAATACCACACCCATTTGAAGTGAACAGTATGGCAACAGCAGTGTGACATAAATATGTTACACATTGCACTGCTTTTTTCAGTATGCTTGCCATGGCCATCAGTTGGCAGTATAATACGACATATAGATACAGATATACCTGTACCTCTACAAAGAGATTGGTGACAATCTAGTAATATTATATATTCTCAAACGTAGATAAGACACATATGTGGTTATTGTAGTCCAAATCATGGCTCCAAAATGTATGTAAAATAAATACTGTAAATACTTACAGCAAAGCCTCATCTTCTCGGTCCTCTAACTGACTCCTCAGCAGCTGGTTTGTCTCCCTGAGATCCTAAAGTACACAAAACTCAAGCAGCTAAGTTCTAACTATTCAGATAATCCTTTGGTCACAAGAACACAAAAGTGTTGGTGGCTTTGCTTTGCTTTTTTAGACCAGTCTCGAAAGGAAAGTGTCTGCAAGAACATGTTTGTGTTTTGATAGTCTTTTTCCCATTTTTGAATGAGTATTACCTAGTATCTGCATAGCGCTGTAATTTTAAAGAATCAAAACTCAGAAGTTGACTTAGCGTAAATTGTTGAATATATTTTGCTGTTTATTAATGTTGAGCTCAAAACCACACTATCCCAGACCGAGACTTGCATAAGACCAGAACTCACTGAGATTAAAGGTCAAATCCTACTGGACGCATTTGCGGCCCGTGTCCGGCAAGATATAGCGCCAGAGCCACACCGTTTCCATTATATCCTATTGTTCAAAGTATACCACATATGCGCTACGGATAGACTGCGGACCATCTTCGGCATGCCGGAGCCCGGCGGATGGTTTGAGCTACTTTCTAGTTTTGCTGGAGACGCACCTGTCAAAATGGGCGGAGCCAGGCCTGGAGTCAACAGGACAGGTGCTTATTCACGGTTTAAACACCAGCGAACATGGACGAACAACGCTTCATCATGGTGGTGGAAAGTCACAAAGTCATTTATGATGCAGCAGATCCTTTTTATAAGGACAACCTTTAAAAGGAATCTGCATGGAACGCCATAGCAGAAGCTATGAGGGTAGACAGTGAGTTTTTATGCAAGTCATTTAATTTAAAACAGTAATTACATAGTAGAGGACGGGTTGGTGGCGTGGTCGGGGTGTCACAAACCCATGGCAAAAGCAAAAAAAAATCGGGGAACGTTCAGTCAAATTAAGTCCACCTCTCTCTCTTCTTTATTGAGTACAGACACCGTGTGTTTCTTTGTCGTTTTTTTTAATGCCACATTATCACGCACGATCACGCGACAGTTCACGACGGGACAGAGTTGCCGGACCACAGTTTTGCGCAGCTGGTATGTTTTGTCCTATTTTTTTGACGTACTGCGGAGCACGCAGTCAACACGGAGCTTGGCAGGTCCATACTGCAAACACATCCAGTATAATTTGGCCTAAAGAATTCAGCCAAGAGAAGACCCAATAACTAAACATATATATATACACATACGGTGGTATGAAAAAGTATCTGAATCTTTTGGTATTTCTCATATTTCTGCATAAAATCACCATCAAATGTGATCTGATCTTTGTCAAAATCACATAGATGAAAAAACAGCGTCTACTTAAAATAAAATAATCCAAACATTTATAGGTTTTCATATTTTAATGAGGATAGTATGCAAACAATGGAAGAAGGGGGAAAAATAAGTAAGAAAACCATCAGATTTAATATTTTGTGGCCCCCCTTTGGCAGCAATAACTTCAACCAGACACTTCCTGTAGCTGCAGTCAGATCAGTCTGGCACATCGATCAGGAATAATCTTGGCCTATTCTTCTCTACAAAACTGCTGTAGTTCAGTCAGATTCCTGGAATGTTTGGCATGAATCGCGGTCTTTAGGTCATGCCACAGCATCTCAATCGGTTCAGGGCCGGCCCAGGCCTTTTGGGTGCCCTAAGCAAAATAATGCCAAGTGGCCTATATTTTGGGCCCATCATTTCGTCACAGTGTACTGTGAAACCTATTCATGCAATCCAACCCATATGTCCATATTTTGTATATTAATCAGATTTTTCGTTTCTCTGCTCCAGAAGGATAAATTCTCTTCAACATATTCATGCATCTATTTTCAAAGCAATTTTGAGCACCAATCATCGCAAAGCAGGCTCAACATCACTCCCCAGGTTGCCAGATTGTAATGACAAGAAAATGGATGTTTGCATAGATAAATAGCTATGCGCCACATTATTCACGATGCTCTATTAACAACGTATAAAATGAGGTTGCCAGATTGGGAGCCCCCTAGTGGTCAGGGTTAGGGTAGGGCCCTAAGCAGCTGCATAGTCTGCGTATAGGCTGGGCCGGCCTTGATCGGGTTCAAGTCTGGACTTTGACTTGGCCACTCCAGAACGTGCACTGTGTTCATCTGAAAACATTCTGAAGTTAATTTACTTCTGCATTTTGGATCATGTCTTGTTGCAGCATCCATTCTGCTTGTAGCTTCAATTGTCTGACAGACGGCCTCTGGTTTTCTTGCAAAACATCCTGTTAAACATTTGAAGTAATTCTTCCATTAATGATTGCAAGTTGTCCAGGCCCCAAGGTGGCAAAACAGCCCCAAATCATGATGCTTCCCTCCACCATGCTTCACGGTGGGGATGTTGGTGAGCTGTTCCATTTCTCCTTCACACATGACGTTGTATGTTACTCCCTAACAATTCAACTTTGGTTTCATCAGTCCACAAAATATTTTGCCAAGACTTCTGTGGAGTGTCCAAGTCCCTTTTTGAGAACATTATATGAGCAACAATGTTTTTTTTTTTTAGACAGCAGTGGCTTCCTCCGTGAAGTCCTTCCATGAACACCATTCTTGGCCATAATTTTACATATAGTTGATGTGTGCACAGAGATATTGGACTGTGCCAGTGATTTCTGTAAGTCTTTAGCAGACACTCTAAGGTTCTTTTTTAGCTCTTTGAGTATTCAGCGCTATACTCTTGGCGTCATCTTTGGTGGACGGCCACTCTTTGGGAGAGAAGCAACAGTGCCAAACTCTTTCCATGTGTACACAGCTTCTCTGACTGTCGATTGAAGAACATCCAGACTTTTTGAGATGTTTTTGTATCCTTTCGCAGCTTTATACAAATCATAAATCCTTGCTCGCAGGTCTTCAGACAGCTCTTTTGACCGAGCCATGATCCACATCAGACATCAAGACAATTCTTACCAGGTGTGTGTTTTATAGTGGGCAGGGCAGCTTTAAACTATTCATCAGTGATTGGGCAGTGGGCACACATCTGACTTAAATTGTTCGGTAAAAATTGGTTTCAAATGCTCTTTAAGTCTACTTAGGCAGAGGGTTTACGTGCTTATTTTTCCCTCTTCTGTCATTGTTTACATGCTATCCTCATTAAAATATGAGAAAGAAAATCCTGAGTCCGAAGACCTCAGCTTTGGGGGGTTGAGACAAGACCAAGAGCCTCTAAATTTGTTGTTAAGCCCAAGACCTGTCTCTAGTGTTATAACACTGTCGTTTATCATTAATTTATTAATTATTCAATGAATTCAAGCATTCATCAAACATGTCAGTACTTTGTTGTGGCAAAAAAACAAACAAAACAAAAAATTAAAAAGCTAGTCATAACATCCTTACCTTGATGATGTTGGAATACTCCTCTACAGTTTCCTCTGCTTGCTTTAATTGCAATTTATTCTGCCACAGATACATACATGTTACATAATGACAACTAAAATAAAGAACTGGCGGTAAAAATTATTCAATAAGTATTTGAATTAAAAAAATATATATATACATTTTTTTTTAAATTAGGGTTTAGAAAATCCTTAAAGACAGTACCTGTTCAATAAATTCATCTTTTTGCTGCAAAGCCTCCCTCTAATGTTCAAAAGATTATTTGAAATACAAATACTGGTCCGATAGTACAATAAAATAGTTCCGAGAAAGCTTACCTCAATGTTTTGAAGTGCAACACTAAACTCGCTCAGGCTCTTCTTGTCTTGTTCTCTTTGCACCTGAAGTCTCCGAACCTGATAAAAAATTAAAGTGTTGCAGATGAGTTGCTAACACTTATTTTTTTGCATTATGCTTTTAATCACACAATTATGAATATCGGTGGAGAAGAGATGCTATACTTTTGCAGTTAATTTCGCATTTTCTTCCTTTATCAAATTGGATTCGTCCTCCTGCTGGTAAAAACAAACAAACAAAAAAACAGAAAGGGTCAATCAGTATGAGAAAATTTTCCAAGTAAGCTATAGAGTTATTCTTTCTCTACTATATTAGTACGGATACATTTTCAAATACTTTTTTGAAAAGAGCAGCACAACACACACGGTCACTAACTAGTTCTTGTTGCTCAACTCTAGTAGACTGTCTTACATCGAAGCCATTAACCATGGGTAACTTGACAAGTTGTGCTTCCAGACGCTGGCTATTAAGGGTCTGTTCCAGCCTGCATAATAGTAAGAAAGAAAAACACAAATAAAGGCCAACACAGAATTTTAAAGTTATGACTAAAATTAAGAAACAGAAAAAAAACAAAACACTGAGGTTTGATTGCAAAATCAAGTCAGATTTTCATTGTATTAGCAACTGTTGTGATGTGAAATAAAAGTAAGATGTGATTACGCGTCCACTCGTTTTCTAAATGCATCGTTTTCTGATCGCAGCGCGGTCATCTCATCATTTGCTGCACCGAGTAAATTCTTCATCTCAGTGTTTTGAAGGTGCAGCTGACTACGACTTTTGTCAAGCTCAGCTATTTTATCAGGCACCTCCTTTGCTGTCCTTCACACAAGCACAGAAAATCAGCACAATGTTAATTTTATTGCTAAATTTAAATTAAATAAAAAACGTGGCTCTCTGTTTAGTTCACCTACATATTTTCATCCAACACATCCATGTTCTCCTTCCTGGAAATGGAAAATGACACGTGAGATAAGACACCACAATAAAGTGCACATATATTGTTCCCGACGGTGTAACGAATATCGAATAAAACACTATTTTAAATTTAGCAAAATATTTACATATTTAAAAATAACTTCTAAAAACATAACTGTACGGAGATTACAACAGCAATTAATTTATGCTAAGCTTTAGCATACTTTGCCTACAAACCTAGCTAATTAGCTGACGAGCAAAAAACGAGCAATCGACTCTTGTATGAATGCTAATTATTAATACACATCCAAACAGATAGTTTGTGTTGATTGAAGCTTACCACTTTTCTTACTCGTTTTATTCGATTTTGATAGTTAGCTTAACTACAGGTGGGTGCGTCTTGGTTTCTCTTAGGGTTCGTCAATAAATTAACCATATTAGTGTGACTTTGGAATCCCCATAGCAAAAATAAGTACTTTGGTGAATGTGAGACAAAATTAAAAAGAAAAATCGTAATTGATGTGTCTTCCTCAAAACAAAAACAAAACATGCACATTTA
The DNA here is from genome assembly GCF_030265065.1 of Corythoichthys intestinalis. NCBI lineage: Eukaryota > Metazoa > Chordata > Actinopteri > Syngnathiformes > Syngnathidae > Corythoichthys > Corythoichthys intestinalis. The sequence continues at coordinate 20,107,464 of NC_080405.1, forward strand.
CAATTTAAAAGGACGACAAGTAACCCCCCCCCCCAAATGCTTGTATGCTAGTTACTACCTTTCAGTAATTGCTATTGATGATTTCCCCATAACTCCCCCAACCAAAAATAAAATGTACACAGAAAACGTCCCCCTTTGGCGTACCTAAATTTAATACTAAAATTGTAAACAACTAATGGAGAGCAGAAGCCTTTACTGACAACTACACTTTAAAAAAAGTTCAAACAGATTATAATTAAATCAATTAGACACGATTTATTTGCATGGGCAAATATCCAAGAAATCAGCAAATATTTTATTACAACATGAAGAACACTTGTACAGTAGCCTACAGTATTGTGAAACCATTTTTCACGATACAATAATAGAAGTCAGAAGACAAAATAAAATAAATGTACAGTGGTACCTGTACTTACGAGATTAATTGGTTCTGGAAGTACTGTCGTAACCTGAAAATTTTGTATAGAGATGGGTTCTCTATGTAAATGCCCTAATCTGTTCCAGGGTCCTCAAAATTCAGACATAAATCTTTTATAATCAATAAAAATGCATCAAAATATGCAACAAATACATGTTACAATCAGATAATTGCACACTAAACATAAAATCAGAGTTGAGCATACTGTTAAAAAAAAAGAAGAAAAAAAAAAAGAAAAAAAGTTAATACACTTACGTAAAGCTGTCGGAACAGGAGGGGCGAATGAAGAGGACGTTAGGATACATACATACACATACAGTAGAGCAGTAGAGGTCCTAACAGCCAATTGGATGCCAGCAATGCTAGGCAATAGCAAATGGCTGAGTAGCTATTAGTATGTTACGTTCAGTAAACTCTGGGGGCTGCGAGTACCAGCCATACTGGATTTTTGTTTATTTTTAATCAAGAGGCAATATTTTCAAGTTGAGGCGTGTCTTAACCCGAAAACTCTGTATGTAGAGACATTCATAAGTACAGGTACCACTGTACTATGTAATGAAAAAGTGATTTAATAAGGCAATCGGTGCAATAGGTGGTAATCGGTCACTATTAATGTCAATGTTGTGGGCCACAGGTCTGCAATCATCATTCTCTGGCAAGATAGGTCATGCAATATGAAATGATAGGTAGATGTACTTGGCAAGGGACATCCTTGTTCTAACTTTCACTAATGGTATCATCTAAAGACTAAAAGAAACGGCAAAAATACTGTGTGATTGACGGTGGTGGTAATTAGAATTTACAACCATTATAATACCACCAATAATACATACAAACTTTCAGTGCAGAGTATTCCTGCTAGGAAAACATTTTTCTTTTGAGTGAACATTCAAAGGTCCAGCCTTCACATAAGCTATTAATCATTGTTTTTGCTCAACAGAACTAAACCCAGGACTTATTATTGGGTGGGTTCCAGTGAGCCTGTCACCTGGAAGTGTATCCCATCTCCAGGTAAAGGTGACTGGATAAGTGGACAGAGCCAACACAAGTACCAGCGACTACCAAGGGTGTGACGCAAGTTGCCCAGAAGTCCCAGGTTGTAGGGGCGGCGAGATGAGTACCACTCCCTTGTGGTTTGTCCCCGGAAAAGTAGGAAGAGATGGAAGAAGAAGAAGGCAGAAACCAACAGGAGGCCCACAACGCACGTGTCGGCAATAAAGGCAAAGGTGAAGGCACGTGCCGAGACCTGGCCTGGTTGGAACAAAGAGACATGGATGTGACCACGACTCATAATTTGATACAACAACAACAAAATCACAAAATCCTAAAAATAAATAGAAAAACACAATGCAATGCAAGGGCTCAAAACTAATATATATATATATATATATATATATATATATATATATATATATATATATATATATATATATATATATATATATATATATATATATATAAGAAATAAAAAGTATCTACTGTATATAAAACAACTCTATGTACCACTGCACCCTATTACCTGAAATCAGCATGATCCAGGGTACCAACAGCAACAGAACGCTGTGCATCGTCACACCCTCCTTCAGTATGACGATGAAGACCTCAGCGTTCATCAGCGTGGCATACAGGAGCCCTGACCACATGAACAGCAAGCAGCTCAGGAAGTAACGATAGTTACGAAAGCCCACACACTGTCCAAAGAACACACAGTGGTGGTCCCGTCGCAGCACACACACCTTGCAATCGTAGCAGTGGGAGCAGCGTGAAGGAGTGTGTGTTTCACACGCATAGCAGTACCTGGAGGATATTTTAAAAAATTAAAAATTGGAGAAAAGAGAGGTATTATCAGATGGGAATTCTTAGACCTCAGATAACAAAACAGTTCAGAGAAATGTGATAGTATATTATATTTGATCTAATTTGGAAATAGAATAGAAAATAAAATGCTGCTGTGTCCAAGACATGCCCATGCGAGCTGACACATTCAATTAATCAAACAGCTGAAAGTGCATCAGCAACTGTAGCTGTCTTTGTCCACAATCGAGGGTAATAACAATTTATTACTCCGTTTTGTTACCCAACTAACTGGAGCAGCTGTTTATTTTACATGTGAGACATGAAATGAAGCCAGTTATTAATTTCGAGACCCCAAAACTTGCTCACCTCCATCCCTGTCCCACACCATCCCCTCCCAGGAACACGCCCTTGATGCTCGGGCTGGTTCGGACAAAAAGCAAGGCGTTCCAGCAAATGTTGCAAAGCATGAAGTATTGGGCCAGCAGGTGCAGGGATTTCCATCGCGAAGACCACTCCGTCCTCTTCAGTTCCGCCTGCAGCGGAGCCTCGATCAACACAAGGTAGCTCACCTCTCCAGTGATGGAGAAGACCAGGAAGGTGTTGAAGATTACGGGGAGATGATAGCATGTTCTCTCCACTTTGCTAAAGACCTGGGCCGCGTAGCTAGTCATGCCTGGTCGTGGAAAGGATACAGCTGAGCGGGAGAACTGACTGTTTTGAAAGACGCACCGTAGTTGGTATGTTCATTAGCCAACAAGCTACTTGGTTAGCTTTTGGAGTACAGATCTTCCATTACCTAACATATGCTTTACGGAATTATTTGGAGCATCGTGGATGAGGTAAATGTGTAAAATGGGATAGCGGGGGAGGAAGTTTTGTTTATGCAGTTTCAGACCTTTTATATCTGACGGACCAGTTGTGGGGGAGGACGCGTGACGTCAGATCCGGTGTTCAGCCAAAATGTCTTACATCGGCGAAACGTCAATACGAGGCGAATTTGGCACCCAAAATTCTGCCGTGCGCGTCCAACTTCTTTTCCTTAGATGCAGAGGAAGAACGTACTAAAAATGTCTTCCCAAAATACGTAAATGTAGTGTGGTCCACTGATCAACACTTCTTGAAAGCTAGCATAAAAAACACAATGGTTTACGGTATGAGAGGGAAATACATGCAAAAAGTAATTTTCAAGCAATGAAAAAGTAATTTAAAAAATAATGAGTACTCGCCGCTTTTAACCGATGTGCGCATGCGTATGGTGCGCAAGCGCACTAGCAGAGCATTCAACATTGTGTAGATGTCTCGCAGTCGCTGCGTAGAACACCTGCGGGTTAACGTCGTCTGCAGTTTAACAAATGTTTATATGATCATGTTTTTTTGTTTTATTTTTTTGTAAAAGCGCGACAAAGGGCCAAGACAATCGAACAGTTAGAGGCCTGAATTAGACAGGAATGGAACAGCGTTCCTATTTTTAAACTCGTCTAAGTACAATTCCCAGACGTTTGCAAACTGTTGGAAAAAGAGGGGATCCGTCACACGGGGTGAAAATGACCTTATACCAACTTTTTAAAGATTTATTAACACCATGGAATTAAAAGTCAACATATTTTCCCCTTGTCAGTTTAAACTTTTCACCTGTCATATATGTTCTATTATGAATAAAACAGTGGCATTTGGCACTTTGCATCATCATTGCATTGTTTTTATTCATAACAACTTTGGAATTAGGTCTAATATTTTTATTTGTTTTTGTCATTAATTTTCTGTACGGTTCATCCTCATGAGGGTGCTGGAGCATATCTAAGCTAACAATGGGCAAGAGGCTGGGTACACCCAAAACTGGTTGCCAAGCCAGTCGCAGGACGGATATAGAAAAACTTTTCACTCTTATGGAGAATTTAGATTGTCCAGTAAGCCTACTATGCATATTTGGGAAGGTGGAAGGAAATTGGAGTACCCGGAGAAAATACGTAGGCATGGGGAGAATATTTTAACTCCACACGGGCCGGAGCCCAGGATTGAACCCTTGATCTCAGCAGTACTGTACTGCGAGGCAGGCGTTCCAGCCACTCAGTCACCGTGCCACATTGTCATTATTATTTTTCATCCATATAGAAATATACTGTATTCCCAAGCGCAATATTGGCATACTCATAGTGGATTAACTGAAACATTAACAACAAATAAATTTTAAAAAAGCATTATTAATGACCTTTCTTGATAGCACAACTTCATCTCAAAACACCTTGGTGTAGGTCTACATAAATAGCCTGCTTTAATACTGTCAAATTACTTTAGAAAAATCAAGTCCCTGTCACATTTGTATTAGGTAAATTATAGATAACCTTGCTTTGAACTACAATACTTTTCAATTTTTATGAATATGTGACCTGGTTGATTTTTTTAATCTGTGTGGTTTGTGATTTCAGGGCAGCACCATGACAGGCATCATTATTCCCATCCACAACAATGAAGCCCGTTTATGGGGTATTTGGGCTGGTACAGCCTCTTTTGTCAGTTCCCCACAAAGCTACACTGTGTTCAAAGTTTAACGATGTTTATGTTTTTAATAAAACTGAAATCCGAATAAAAATTTTTAACGAAATGGCTTGTTTGCCACTTCTAATCAGTTTCAACAGATTATGAATGTTGTTGAATAAATAAATAAAAAATACAAGTAAACAGCGGAATGACCCTGGTGGCAGTGAGTGTGGCCCAGAAAGTCATACATTTTGTTATTTTTGAAAGCGATATTATGAGTTAACAAAAAATAATTCTCCCCCCTACAAATGTCATGAAGCGATGGAGTTGCCATACAGTCCACAAGGTTTATTGTGATGATGAAATTGGGTATTTTATGATGCATCCCTTTGGAGAATTTTTTTAAACCAGCTGCCTGTAGCAATCTACGCTACTGCAGGGTCTTAAGACACTTGGAGTCAATTCCAAACCCAGAGGTTTCCAAATAATCATTTTGCAAATGAGCAGCTATGAAATCAATGACTGTGTGATGTCACAATGCTCCTTATTATGCAAGTACCTGCCCACTTGATGTTTCCTACACACTCACTCGAGACCTCAGCCCAGCAACACATGCACTCGTTAATGGCCAATCAGGTCAAAGTTTCAATTTACACATTAAATAACAATATTTCCTCCAGTCAACCACATATCAATCAGAATATGGCAGTTTACTTCTGGCATTTTCAAGTCTTACAATCCTGATAAAAGGTTTAAAAAACCTAAATATACCACAAAGTGATGTGTCTAAATATGCACACACACACACACACACACACTATACATATATATATATATATATATATATATATATACATATATATACATACATATATATATATATATATACATATATATACATATATATATATATACATATATATATATACACTACAAGGTGATGTGTCTAAATATGCAAATCTGCTGGAGTCAAAGAGGATTTCCTGCCTCTGCTCCCTCCCACCCGTGAAGTGACCTTAATCTCAGTGGCCTTTGCAAATCTGCTCTCATGGCTACATCTGACAATTTACTGTCACTTAGGAATCCAAATGTAATCACCTTTAACATTTATAGAAATCTGAGAAGAAATACCCAAAAAGCAAGGTAAGATCCTTGTTTGTTTTAAAAACACAGTCGTATTAGTTCTAAAATGGTGTGTCCTGTGTCATTGTTTCCACTATTCAGTCTCCATAAGGCAAATGCTTTGAAATGTGACAACGACTCATCTGTGGGGCTTCAAATGCTGTAAGTATCCGAATTTTATTTTCATGATTGTTACATATGACCAGGGGTCGCGTTAACCGAATATTTTCCTTCGTTGACCGTTTTTTTAAAACGGTGACGGAAAAAACTTAAGTCCATCCGTCATTTTGACAGGTTGCAATTCACACCCCAGACCACAGGGTGGCGAGTGAGCATATTAATTGGCTATTGTCTCTCTTGATGCGTGACGTCGTTGGCCTTACTCGGAAAAATGTCAAGGCAAATGAGTGTCCGAAGTTCCTTCAAAAAGCCCTAAAACGCCGATGGTGTTGATAAAAGTGGTGAAAAAAGAGGGACTAATGCAGTGGAATCAAGTGAATCGCCGGTTCACTCCTCACTGCAGCGAGCAGTTGAAAACACCGCCAATTACCAGGAAGGGCAGAATTGGTAACACGGTGAAAGCGGCATAAAGCCAAAAAAGCGGACCAGACTAGCCAGAGCCTGAAATTATTTCAAGGAAAATATGGAAGGTGCCGCCACTGTGTCTACTCTTTTTGCTAAGCTAAGCTCGCATACCACGGGAGCACGTCGGCTATGAACGAACACTTGACGCGCCGTCACCCAGGTGTATTTCCGAAGACAACAGGAAACAACAAGCTAGCGGATTGTAAGTCCATACAACTTTCTAACGATTTTTTTAAAAAAGAAGTTGCCTTTATGTGCGTCGTATCAACTATCAACGTGCATTTTTATTTAATAATAATAATAAATTAAAAATATATATACAGTATATATATAATAGAATTATATAATATTTTATTATTATTAAATGTATTAGGATCATGGTCCCACTTGGGGGGGTGTATATATATATATATATATATATCCTGTATATACATAATAAAAATATATAGGGAAACACAGCACTGGCCTGCTTACTGTAATCCATGACTGCACTAATGTTAGTTACTTTATATTATAAAGTATTATTGTATTATTGTGTATATACATATAGTGACTGCATCAAGATATAGTCATTTTAAAAATTTAAGTGACGGGTAAAAATAGATTATGACCGGATTTTTATGACTCTGTCAGTCAAAATGACAGACAACGAAAAAGTGTAGCGCAACCTCTGCATATGACTGTAGGGAAATACAGTGATCTTTCGTATTTCGCGGCTCAACTTACTTGCCCTCAGTGCATCGTGGATTTTTAAATCTTGTTATAAGAATCATAAGAATGAAAGCGTTCTAGAAACATTTATGTACACTTTACATTTACGTATGTATGTACACGTACAAATGTAACATGAAATTGAAGGAATACAGTACATACTTACTGTATATTTTACATTTTTATGTACGTTATTTATATTATAATCACATTTCAAATTATCGTTTGATCTGATAGTGAAAACATGCATTTGTAGGGTTTTGTATACATATTGATATCTATACAGACAAAATGTTATAAATAGGGTGGGGGGGGATAGACACTCCTTCACGATTTTTCACTTTACGTGGTTGGTTCTGGTCCCCATTAACAGCGATTAGTGAGGGATCACTGTAAGTTATTTTCTTGCTCATTGTAGGGAAATGAATTATTTCCTTGCTCATTTGACTGCCTTTGTGTTCTCTTCAGTCAAACAATACATTTGCGAAAACGCTGGCTAGAGCTGAAAGACCGAGAGTACGCAGCACGACAGTTTAACCGAGAGCTGCTGCAGCAGTTTGACAAAGCTCAAGACACACTGAGAGAGATGATAGCCGCCACCGCTTCTATGAAGACTATTCGGGTACAGAGACGGCCATTTAAACATTAAAGAGGTCTCTCTGTTTTCAGTCATTTATACTTTTTAATGCAAAAACTTGATGAACAGTTTGACCTGTGTAGATGGAGTATGACCTGTTCCTGGAGGAGAGCGCTTCCCACAGGCAGCAAGAACACAAAGAGAAAACACAAGTTCACCACGAAAAGGTATCAACTGAATCAGGGGCCACGATCAACTGTGTCTGACTGTGATTGTCAATCTGCTCATAGACATGACTGCCTTAACTGCAAATACCGTACAATTGCAGTATATTAATTGGAGAAAACTACATATAAATGAGAATACCACCTGCTCATAGTTAAAACTGTCACAGCATTGAGCACAACCTTCCCATTGCACCCTATGCATTTATTCTATACCAGGAATTTTTACACTTACCAGATGTTGCTGTTTATTATGTGATATATTCTATTATTGTCGTAAGAGCACAGTATGTTTTTCTTACAGAGGATGGAACAGTGTTTAAAGATGTGTCTCAAAAAAGAAGAGCAAGTGTCTAAATCCATTGGGAAACATTTATATTCAAGTGGTAAGCGTTATAGAAGATTAATGGATGCATTGTTTTTACTGTGTATGAGTATTCCTGTCATTAACATTATACACCGTGTCTATGCATAGGTTGTAGCAGTCAAGCACAGAGAAATGGTTCTACACAACTGTGCAATGGCCAAGGCGGTTCTCCGGCCTATATGCACTCTGTACCTTCTCAATCCCTTTCTGCGCAGACAATGACAGCCTCTGCATTCTCTCCAACTTTACTTCCATGTACTCAGACCTTCCAGCTCCAGCCCCTTATAGCCACGTCTCCGAAGCCACAATATTGGCAGAGACATAATTCACCTGACTGGCCTCCCAATCAGGTGGACACCCCCCGGTCCTCAATGGTGTCTGATGCTGAAGATGCAGTGACAAGCATTAGCTTTAGGAGCAAATGCAGGCATTTATCCCAGGAGTTGGATTTTAAACCAGGTGCAAATAGTAAAGCATTGCTGTTAATAATAATCATGCCTGGCGTTTATATACATTGTTTGTCATTCTGTTAGTCCGTTTGCCCTGCAAGTCCGGTGAAAACGGTGACACCAGCACCAGCAAAGACTCCAGACAGGTGATGAGTAGGAAGAAGAAAAGGACCACCAAAGAGGGTGACAGAAGCAGCTCTGAGGAGTAAGACTTTCTCATTCTTATACACTTACAAAATCTTATTTTTTAAATAAATGTTTAGTACTCGTTTCCTTGAATTTTAGTGATGGATTTTGGTGATCACTTCCATGAGTTACGATCGATATGATGCAGCCGAATCAACTCGAGTCAAATACTGTCATGTGATGTCACTTCATTAGCTCCAACACAGGAGCTGTATAAACCCCTGCCTTCCAAAAGACAAACTTTCACTTTTTATTAACACTGCAAGAGGTGTTACTTAACCTTATAATCGTAGTTTACTGTACTGTAAGACACCATACGTAGAACAATCAATCATCCCTCTCATCATTCTAAACTGAAACTAAAGAACACATTATGCGGTTAAGTCAGAGGTTCTTTGTATGGCTTCATTCCGCCAGTTTTACATTAAAACCTGCTGTGATCACTTTTAAACTTTAATGTGTCATTCATAGCCTATATGTTAATGCAGACTTCTGTATTGCTTTTGATTAAAACTTGACATAGTTATCTGAAAGTTGGTAAGTAGGATATCGATGTAAATCATCAGTGAAGCCAAAAAGACCACTCACAATATGACGTGCACTTGAATGTCACTTTCCCCTTTTTCAAATCAGATCATTAAGGACTTCATCATCAGCGGGTCAGACATCTAAAAGCATTGAGTCGTCATATAAAGGCAGCAACTCCACGAGGGTGAACATTGGGGGAAATATTGGTGGATCCCCACTGACCACAAAGAATGGAAGAGGAAAAAGAGATAGCCCAAAGAGCTATTCTATGAGCAAGTCCCAAAATGAACATGAAGTTAGTCGAAGTCCTTTAAACCAGTCCGAGAGCAGCAGCGGTGACGATTCACCTTCCCAATCAGAGTCTAGCAGTAGAAGCAGCACGACTCCAGAAGTCAAAGACAACGAAGAACTACAACAGGATGAAGAGACAGATGACAATAGTGATGAAGATGAGCGCAACCTGGAGGACAATGGGGCAGAAGATAAGTCACCAGGGGATGACAGGGAGCACCAGTTTGATAAAGATCAAGTAGGAGATAACTGCCAACCTGACAAGGTGAACGAGAAGGAAAAAAAAAAAGATTTGTGTTGGTTGCAGGATGAGGACGTCAGTGAGGATAATGCCGAAGAGGAGTTGGAAGAAGAGGAGCAATCAAGTGAGGAGAAAGCCGAGGAGAGAGATTCAGATGACATTATTTTCTCACATCCGCAGAACAAGTAAGAAGCTAAATTGATTTGGTTTCTCAATAAAATGATGGAAGACAACAGCACAGATGTGCTTTCCCATCCAGGGTGCACTTTAGTCCACAAGAGGGTTTTAACGACAATGACAGCGAGGTGGGAAGCAGTACAGGGAAATCTGATGAAGACTCAAGTGAACTTGATGATGACGACGTTGAGAGTCTCCTTGCTCCTCAAACTCATAAAAAGATAAGCGAGTAAGTAAAGTAGAATAAAGAGTAGAAATCTATTCAGTTAAATTATCTACCTCCATTTTTCATTTGTAGGAACAAGGATTTCAAAATAGTAGTGAAACCCAAAAATACCACCGCCACCAAAGGTATTGTCAAAAAGATGAACAAAAATTCAAACTTATGGGACTTTGTGGATGTTTATTCAGGTTTTGTTTATTTTCCAGTTATAAGCAACATGGCAATATTCCAAGCGGGACCACAACTGGATCAGCAAAGTGACTCTGATGACCATTTTTATGATTAATTACCATTAGATACGATTACATATATGTTTTTGTATTCCACCCATCTCATACTACAGGGAGCACACATACTATGTATGTGCTATTATATTTTGTTGTTGCTATAGGATATGTTTATATTTACACAGAATTGTTATTTTTTTTGTCAGAGATCTGGAATTCTTATGTTCATTGGGAACCATGTTGCATTTGGAACTTAAAGTGGATAGGTGAACTTCTTTCACCTAATGAACATGCTGATTGGACAATGGGTTTCTCATGGGGAGGGGGTGTTAGTACTTATGTAATAAATCAAATAAGTACCATTAAAAAACGTGGATGCCAACTAACACCCCGTTTTGAAATATGTGTCATAGTTTGATTCTTGTCAAGCTATTCTATGACAATTACAGTATACAAGTTCTAAGCACCTTGCCTCCCCTTCTCAGGCCTGTGTATTTATTACTGATTTCTGGGTAGAGTCATCATAGATTTTGTGGATGTAACCAAATGATTTGTAAATATAACAATTCGAACGCAATTATTTAAAAAAATGAACTAGTTGATGCAATATACTTAGTGGGCCACAAGACTGCGATATCAAGAGCCGGTTGGTTCAAAATTGGTCTCCATTAAGTACATTTGTATTAGTCCTTCTTTTGGTTAAATCTTTACCACCTGAGCTGCCAAACAATGGTGGATGCTTTTCTCGTCTTCGTCTACTGAGGCGGCACGCTGAATGAGTAGCCGTCCGTAAGTGCCACCCACCTGGCCTTTGGTCAGGCGTCCGGGATTAACACATACACAGCCAATTATATCCTGCGGAGATTTTGTCTATTAACATAGTTTACGGGAAAAATAAAATGACTCAGATTTGCTTGTTCTGTACCTTGACTAAGTAGCGTAGCTCAGATGGAATGATGAGAATGTCTGGTGTGAGTGGCATCTGACCAAAGCTCTGGAACTTCTCATAGTCCATGTTCACATCCTCAACGGGTGGGTACAGTGGATAGTAGCTGACGGGAAACATGCATACTATATCTAGCATACAGACCATAGCGAGGTCAATCAATAGCATGGGTGATATTTCCCCCCCCTACCTTCTCTGTGTCAGTATGTGCTTCAGAAGGCGAGAAAATCTGTCTGAGCCAGTGCCACTGCAACAAAGAACGCAACCATTTAATGAGAGCAAAAGCTACTACAGAGGACATCGGTACATAAAACCTGGAATCAGGTATTTTTGCTCAATCCAATATCATTCTATCCTCATAATGTATCATTTTAAAGGCAGGCATTAGCGTTATAAAAGTGTAGAGATAGACCGATTATCCGCCGAGCCGAGTATCGGCGCTGTTATTTGGAAATTTGACGTATATCTGCCTTTTTAAAAATTTATATCAGCTCAGATGCAGCCGTGCCTCTCTCTGCTGCCTGCAGTCTCCTGTATTCACCCAGTCCTCTGATTGGTGAAATGGTAAATGGAGTTACACATGTGTTGCGCCTTTCCACCTTTTTAAGGCCCTACCTACTGGTGACGCAGCACCAGGAGCAACATGGGGTTTAGTATCTTGCTTAAGGATACTTAGACGAGGTCATCTTTCTTGTCTGTGGAAATATTTGAGAGAGCTATTCATTTACTCTTTTATTCATCTTTATAAGAGATGTTTCTGAGTCTAGGAAATTCAGGCACTTCTGGAGCAATTATTTTTTGTGTGATTAAAAAAAATGAGAGGTGCAACAATTAATCGATGAAACGACAACTAATCGATTAGCAAATTAATCGACAGCTATTTTGATAACCAATTAATCGTTTAGGACCTTCTTCACCTTAAACTTGTGTAAATTGTAACTTCAGTTGTAAATATCTGATTTCTTCATTACATTTTTGTTAAGTCAAAGTAGGAGACGAACAAAAATTTGCTTTTACTTTGGAAAACAATTCATTTTTGCCAATTTTCTGACATCTTACTGTCTAAACTAGCTTCTTAATAAGGCTACAAATACTAATGGATTAAAATCGACTAACAAATTAGCTAGCAACAAATTTGATAATCGATACAGTTGTAGATTACCGTTAAGTAAGGAAGCTGTAATAAAATAGTTTTGAAGGAAATACTTGTCATTTATTTTGTCTTCATTGTTACTTACAACATGCCTAAAACAACTTCAAGGCAAATTGAGAAGATAAGAAATAGGTGACATTTATCCAATGAATCGTTTAATCAATCGTCTGATTAATCAATAGAGAAAATAATCGTTAGTTGCAGGCCTAATAAACATGCTTTAGGCTTTTAAATGAAGTTCAGTGTTTGTATTACTCTTTTTTATTTTCTTTTTTTTAAACTGCAAATGACTATCAGCTCCAAAAATAGTTCGAGCTTTAATAATGTATCATACAGGTGCAGGCCAGTAAATTAGAACATCAGGTGCGCATCACAAACTTTTTTGGTCTGGTCAAACATGAAAGGTGTGAATACACCCAGAGAGACCATTTAAAGGCCTTTACAGGTGTTTGAGTTAGTCAGCATACAGTATTAGTGTGGCACCAGTCATCTTCTACAGAACCATTTCAAAATATTCTAATTTTCTGAGTTACTGATTTTTGTGTTTTCATTAACTGTCAGTTATAATAATGAAAACTAAAATGAACACTTGAAATTTATCGGTCTGGGGGTAATGCATGAATTTTTTAACGCAATTCCTGAAATAATTCAACTTTTTGATGTAATTCTAATTTACTGGTCAGCACCTGTACAACACTGATTTGTATAAGGTGAGTCACGCCATACATATTGTATATGAGGAACACAGTCAGCCCTCATTTTTCGCGGTTAATAGGTACCGCTCCCTCCCCTAGAAAATCTACGAAGTAGAGGCGGAGCTTATTTGTATAATTTAAAACAACAACAACAAAACCCCTTATACGTATGTATATGTTCATTGTAATAAATGTTTTTAAACACTACAAACAAATGTTTTAATTATGATATGAGCAGGGGTCGCGTTAACCGAATATTTTCCGTCGTTGACCGGTTTTTTAAAACGGTGACGGAAAAAACTGAAGTCCATCCGTCATTTTGACAGGTTGCAATTCACACCCCAGACCACAGGGTGGCGAGTGAGCATATTAATTAGCTATTGTCTCTCTTGATGCATGACGTCGTTGGCCTTACTCGAAAAACGTCCGAATTAGCATTCAGGTGTAGCAAACACGGAAACGTTAGGAAGCTTTGGAGAGCATTGTCTAAGGCTACGTTCTACAGGTCTTAATGCACGAATCCAATTTTTTCGTGTTTTTCCGACTCGAGTCAGGCATTAACTTGACGGTCTGAACGGGAAAAGTCGCATAGAAGTGGACCATTTCAAATCCGATCTGGGTCATTTTTGTATGTGGTTCAAATCCGATCTCGGCCACATTTTTCCAGACTGTCGCGGCGGTCTGTACCGTCCAGTGTCCCAAATCCGATTTTAGCTGTGCGTTATTAGCACCTAGCTTGCAGTGAACACGGCTTTTGGGGAAGGGCCGGGCTTGACAACAGTCATAAAAAAATAAAAATGGGTTGAGGATAAGCATGAGAATGATCGGTTTTCTCTCTGCTCTATGTGAGCTGTATTTCAACATTTCCTACACGACCGAGAGTCGGGAGAGGGGTCTGGCTGCAGCCCGTCTTAGAGAGTCAGGGCAAACTGCCCTTATGTGAGTCTGACATGCACGGACAGTGCGTGCATGCTATCGATCCATATAAACTGTGAATATAAGCCTAAACGGGGATTATTTATGTCTGTTATTTGTCTCCTCCTTTTGAAAAGCAAAATATGATATCCCTGGAATGACGGATGACTTGTCATTTTTTTTTATGCTTCTGCGCACCGGCGCGTGTCGGACTGCGAATTAGAGCGCATGCGTAATACTTGAATGGTCTCAATGGACAAAAGCAGTCTGAACGGGCACGCCAAAAAAACGGATATGACAAAAAAATCGGATTTGTGCATTAAGACCTGTAGTATGAACGTAGCCTAATTGAATGAGCAGGGACAAACAGCTTGGAGTCAGAAGTACGTGCGCTATTCTCAAACCTGAACGCACCCAGAGTCTTGGATGACAAATCAACAGAGCAGAGAGTAGACACAACATAGCTGGTAGTTTCTTCAATTTATTCAGAGTTGAGTAAGTAACGCACCGCTTTTGACCAACACTGCTATTGAATATGTCATTATTATCATTTTAAAAATTTAAGTGACGGGTAAAAATAGATTATGACCGGATTTTTATGACCCTGTCAGTCAAAATGACAGACAACGAAAAAGTCTAGCGCAACCTCTGGATATGAGATATATATATATCAAAGAAAACAATACTCTGTACACATATACATGCATTTATCTTAACATTTTAAAATAAAATTCTGTTTATATTTTTTCAATTCATTGAAAAAAATGTAATAGACTGAGGGCGCGAAGTTTGAAGCACAATATAGCTGGGAATCACAGTCCAGTGATTGCCAAGTGTTCTTGCTTATCTAAAATTGAGGAAACTGCCCCCTCACCTGCTGATCTCCTCCGCCCCCAAGTGTAGAAGGATATCAGTGGAGGTTATGCCAAACGTCACACCGTTAATCAGCACAGTGCAGGGGTCAGGAACCAAAGTCACTCGCTGCAGTGATTAAAAATAATTTTAGCTTCGTCTATGAATGATATTTTTTTTTACAAAATGTGTGTGTGTCCGTCTTACTGGGTTCTTGCAGAGGCTTGGCAGTGTGAAAGGTGGCTGTGGATATATGTAATGATGGTGGATGTCTCTCTGGGACGGAACAAACACTAGGCGACAGCCTACGCTGAAAACAAAACAATAAAAAATAAATAAAATAAAAATAAAGTGAGAAAGCTGTTCAAAAAATGAATGTGAAATAACAGTATGCAGTAGTTTTGAACACAAACCAGATTCCAAAAATGTTTGGACACCGCAAATTGAGAATGCAATGATGTGGAAGTGCCAGATTTCAATATTCCAAATAGAACATTGATGACAGAGCAAACATTTAAACTAAGAAAATATAACATTTTAAGGTAAAAATATCCCGATTCAAAATTTCATGGTGTCAAGAAATCTCAATTTGACACATTCAGCCTATTGCTACCTGTCCCAACGTTTTTGAGTTTGTTCAAAGAAATTTAAAATAAACTTATCTTCCCTTAAAACGATATATTTTCTCAATTTAACTTTCAACCTGCTATCTATGCTCTATTCTGAATACAACACTTAAATGAGTCATTTCCACGTGAACACATTCAGTTTTATTTACACTTTTATTCCCAACTTTTTTGGAATCAGATTCGTACTTCTTTACTTTTACTATTTAAAGGTTTATTCTGTGCGCTTTGCTGCTATTTGCGCACCTGATTTTAAGGCACATTAATGAGCCAATGTACTGCATTTTCATTTGTTTTTCCCATTGTAATTAGTTTTTCATTTATGAATTCATTTATTATTTGTTTTAGTTATGGGCTTGATGAATGACGCACGTGTCTTGAGCACTTGTATAATACAGTTATGCTCCAACAAAATAAATTTGAGGTCATTAAGCACAACCAGAATTCATATATAAAACACACTGGATTATAAAATGCCTGACATTTTTGCAGAAAATAAAAGAATTTAAAGTGCACCCAATGGTCAGAAGAATATTTAAAATACTTTTTGATACGAGTTTTACGTATGACCTAACCCACACAAACCAGACATGCCAACCCCACATAGGACGTTTTCATAGTAAATATTTGAACTCTGACCCATTAGGCAGGTGTGTAAAGTAAGGGATGTACCAGTATGAGATTCTGACAGTATGATAACCTTAACCCCGGTAACACACCAGAAACGTCAACGTCGCGTCAACGATTCCGCCGCTATAACGCACCAGTGACGCTCGGCGTCAATTTCCATTGGACGCATTTCACGAGCAGCACGTCTGTGGAACGGCTCGATCGGTTCACGCGAGAATTGCAAGATCACACAAGAGTAGCGGGTATTTAAAGATTATAAAACAACAACAATTTGCCTTTCAGACCGCGCGTATTGGTCAGGTTTGTTTCAGGAAGAAAGAAGAAAAAAGAAGTCATGTGCTAAAGAGAAAAGCAATCCCAATGACAAAGATTTTAACATGTATTTTACAAATTAATTTCCTCAATCAATTTTTTTCTTATAACCATTTTTCTAAAACTTTATTGATGGTTTTTCTCAAGTTAAAGCACCAAGCAGAAATTAATCGATAAAATTGTGTAGCAGGATTTGTGTATTATTCTTATTATTTAACTAGAGGTGTTTTAGCTCATTTCAATTTATTTCATTTATATGGGCTATTATTTATTTTATTATGTATTTATGTTTTGCAAATGTGATGTAGAATTCATTTATATTCTATATTTTATGTCGTATAATTTTAGTTCCTATGTGACTATTAGTTCCTACTTGTTTTGTTGTGGTAGGAGGGTTTTGTATTGAACACGGGGGTACTGATGCGCCGAGATTAAAAGCAGAGTTGATACTGTCCTGCCGTGTTGGTTATTGTTATAGCAGAGAAGACAGCAGTAAACCACAAACAAGTAAACTGTGACCCCATATACCCACAGCCTCAAGAGATCTGATGGACTCAAGAAGTAAGTTACGATTGCATATTACTTTGAAAATTGACCGGATCCACTGTATTTTTACACAAGTGACTTCCTGTCTGGCCGATCCTACCTAGTATTATTGACGCAGGGGGGCCGCGTCTCGCGTCACATAACAAACTCTGTTCTTTTCGCGTGCGACGCGTTGAGTGCTTCTGGGACGCATCCAACACGCGGCCACACTGCGACTGGTGTGCATTGCCTGATTGACTTTAACGGCCGCGTTTCACTGAGTTATCCTGGCGGGACCGTTGACGCGCCGTTGACGTTTCTGGTATGTTACTGGAGTAAGCTAAAATATCAGTTTCTCGGTATTGCAATTACAGCTCTAAAGTGTGTTACTTTGAGATATACTGGTTTAAAAAAAAATTCTATTGAACAGGATTTTTATTTTTCAAAACATTAGAAACCTGGAACATTAGTATAATGTTAAAATAAATGCAGTCCTCTAGGTGGGCCTAAACCCACAGCCACAGCTCAACATTACCACCATCACAACAAAAATAATTGAATTACCGTATTGGCCCGAATATAAGACTGTGTTTTTTGCATTGAAATAAGAGTGAAAAAGTGGGGGTCGTCTTATATTCGCGGTCTAGACGTTATACCCATTCACGACGCTAGATGGCGCCAGATATCATTGAAGCGATGTTCTGTCATGACAGATCTTAGCTACTCTCAAGTTTAACCAGTTTGCATTATTTTATTGCAATGTTTTTCCTTATTCAGATTTGTTTCAAGACTAGTTATAGTTAGACTTCACTTTGATGGTTAATGCAGTTATTGCAATTTTGTTGTTTTATCACAGTAGATTGGTTTATTTACATATCAAAAACCAGAAGCCATTCATTTACGAATGTGATTGCACTTCAGTTTACGTATTTAAATATTCAGATATTAAGATTTGAATGAGGCAAAATAACATGCTTTTTCTCTCAAATATTAGGAGTGTAACGGTACACAAAAATCTCGGTTCGGTACGTACCTCGGTTTTGAGGTCACGGTTCGGTTCATTTTCGGTACAGTAAGAAAACAAAATGCAAAATATAAATGTGCTAGTTGTTTATTACACACTTTTGTGCTTTCAACAATAGGAACATTAGCCTATACGAAGCTTGAATTCTGCTCAAAAAGTAGCAGGTATTTAAAGATAATCCAACAACAATTTGCCTTTCAGACTTTTCTGAAAGAAAGAAGAAAAAAGAATTCCTGTGCTAAAGAGAAAAGCAATCCCAATGACCAAGATTTTAACATGTATTTTACAAATGCAATGCCTCAATGAAACATTTTTTTTTTCCTTCTGAACGGTTTTCAAAAGCTTTATTGGTGGATTTTCTCAAGTTAAAGTTCCACACAGAAATTAATACAATTAATTGCGTAAGCAGGGTGTATTATTTTTATTATTTAATTACAGGTGTTTTAGCCTATTTCAATTTATTTCATTTAAATGGGATATTATTCATTTTATTATGTGTTTATATTTTACAAAGGAGATGTAGTATTCATTTATATTGTATATTTTATGTTGTATAACTTTAGTTCCTATGTGAATATTAGTTCCTACTTGTTTTGTTGTGGTAGGAGGATTTTGTATTGAACACGGGGCCGTGTTGGTTAATATTATAGCAGAGAAGACAGCAGTAAATCAACAAAGACAAGTCAACTGTGCCGCGATCTACCACTCAAGAGATCTGATGGACCCAAAAAGTAGGTTACGATTGCATATTAGTTTGAAACTCGACCGGATCCACCGTATTTTTACACAAGTGACTTCCGGCCCGATCCTAGCTACCGGTAGTAGTATTGATGCAGGAGGGCCGCGTCTTGCGTCAAATAATCAACTCTGCCGTTCTCGTGCGTCGTGTTGAGCCGCTTTTGGGACGCGTCTAACACGCGGCCGCACTGCGACTGGTGTGCATTGGCTGATTGACTTTAACGCCCGCGTTTCACTGCGTTCTCGCGGCGGCCATGTTGTCGCGCAGTTGACGTTTCTTAACAGTCCTACCGTGTTGGTCCTCATTACAGTAGAGAAGACGGAGTAAATATAATCTACACAAAGAAACTGTAACCCGATCGACTCACAGCCTCGAAAAGTAAGGGTTACATTACATTAGAAACTCGTTCGGTACGCCTCTGTTCCGAACCGAGGACCCCGAACCGAAACGGTTCAATACAAATACATGTACCGTTACACCCTTATCAAATATAGTGTCATAATAATTTGTTTCAGATGTACTGCAATTATTTTCCATATAAAAATTCATTTGGTGTTCAAAAAGTCTTTTTTTCAAACTTGAGTCTTGAAAAAGAGGGGGTCGTCTTATAATCAGGGCCGTCTTATAGTTGGGCTTATACAGTATTTTCCATAAAAAGCACGTGTGTTTGACTCGTATCACGTTTACATGATACACACTCTTTTCTCAACAGATATTTGTCAGAGAGGAAAAGAAAACACGTTTTACCACCGCTAGACACACTAAACACACTGAAGTTAACTCTCGTAGCTGGTGGGAAACTTTCAAGACAGTGTTTACTAACCTTTATTTTTCTATGAATGTGCAATCATGTTGGAGATAGTGACTCCTCGGCAGCCACCCTTCGCAAACATGTTTTACATGTCGGTTGGCCCTCCTCCGCTAAGTCGCGGCTGTCTAACTTTTCTGTAGCCGAAGTATTCCCATACCAACGATTTCATTTTCTTCGATGGGGAAAACAGCGCAGGAGTTTCACCTCCTCCGGTTATCGTGTAGCACAGCTGACTCACTGACACTGAGCAACACCCGGTGGGAGAGGGTTGAGCCTTGCAGCTGCAGGCGAGGGATTTCTCCCTTCATTTTTGGGACATAAAAAATAGCTAATACCGTAGGGATGGTATGACTGAAAATGTTTGCGGTTTTGAAACCGTAACGTTTTCATACCACGGTATACCATGAAACAGGTAATCGGCACATGTCTAGTGTGAACCATTATCCACTGTAACCACAACCACTACTATACGGCCTGTATGAAGAGCAAGATACTATAAAAATGTATGATGTTCAGTGTTGATGGACGTTTAAACCTACGATTTTGTGCCTTCCAAGATGCTTTCAATGCATCTAGCAAAAATAGCTTCAAACGGCTCAGTCACCTGGGATTTCTGGTTGGGGGAATAGATTGTTTTTAGCATGGGCAATATATGAAGGTGTATATTTTAATTTTGCTTGATGATGCAGAGACATTAAATGGTGACCTTACCGCAATTTCTTCATGTTTAGAATCGACAAAAGGACCAAGCTGCAAAAAAAAATAAATAAAAAAAACAAAAAAAGAAGGAAAACATGTGAAAACTGAGTATTTTGCTGGAAAATGTAGGACCGAGGCTTTACCAGTATGCACACATCAGGACGATCCCTTCCAATGACATGAATCAAGTCCAGGAGAGGTTCAAAGTTCAGGCTGTCAGATGGAGTATAAGGCCCACAAGCCACTAGCACGTTGACCGGCTCTAGAATTGCACCAAAGACAAATTCAGACCATCGTGAAACTGCAAGTGTTTGAGGTCCATTAATCTTCAACGAAGCAATCAAGAATCTTGAGCATCCTTCCCTTACCTTCATCTGAGTCCATTTTAGCTTCTGATGAATAGAAGGGAAGTGGGATACCCTGGAAAATACAAAAGTATCAACATGATAAGTGAGATTAGCTCTGTAAAAATGAACTTGATATCACCTTTCATTTTAAGGTTCCCTTTCACCACATTCTTCTTATCAGGCTAAAGCAAGATATATTAGGTTGCAAAAGCCCCAGACACCAGTTTTCAATTATTTTAGATGGTTGGATTTCTGATTACGGTTCGATATTTAATTCCTATGATTAGATCGAATTCAACCTCTAATTTGAATGTGATGGGCTTTGGTCCGGTTGGTGGTATACTTGACACCTTGGGAAATGGCTGACAATTGTTATGCATTGTAGCATTTTTCTATACCTAGCAATCTAATTGCCTTGTAACATGAAATCACAATGTCACTTGTTGAAGCACGTCAGCTCGCTCCCATTCAATGTGTGTCACGGCCGCACGTGTACGTTTTGGCAATAAAGACCGAAAACTTCATCCACATGTACGTTTAGCAGGTCCCTTGGCAGCAAGGAAGTCCCCTGGAATGGACATTTTTTCCCCTCTTCTATTTCTCAAGCCATCCCCACTATCAGAAAATCAGTTGTACTCATAAATACAAGAGGACTGCTGAGCCATGGTCATTTAAAACCTGTAAATGTATTTATGAGAATGTTGCTTGTCAGCCAATTTGAGTCAAAGGCGTCTGTCAAATTACGTGTCAAACTTAAACCAGGTCACAGACTCATGTTTATACTAAGCATAAAACAGTGGGGGCTAAAGTGGTTTTGTTGGCAGAGGACCTATAAGGTTTAAACTGTAGCAAACCTCGTAGAGTTTAGAAACCATCAATTTCCCTCCGGTTGTGTTCATCCCTTCCATTGCCACCACCTGGAGAATGGAAACAGATTGGAAATTAGCGGCGCATTTGTGAAGATGGATTTCCACTAAGCATAGGGTGGATATCCTATATGGGATTTTTTTTTTGTTTTGTTTTTGTGAGAGCTCTCGGTCGGACGCTGGCTGAGTCTCCAGACCAGTTCCTTGGCATACTCAGTTAGTTTTGGTGGCCCATATAACCTGTTGCACACAGTCTCAGCGCACAGGCAAAGGAGATACCACCGTGCAGTGTATGTTCTTCAATAACCACAACTATTTGGTGACAATACATTTTAAATTCATTCAAAACTACTAATCCGTAGTTTGAAAAACCTAACCTGGCCAGGAAACAGTGAGTACTGCTGGAGCTCTGACAGGTCCACACGTACTTGCTGACCACCTTGCTCTTGTCCCGCTTCCAACAAAACAGACTGCGCGTTCAATTTGCCATTACTGTCACAACACACCTGGCCCAAAACTGACACACTGTCCTAGTAAAAGGACAAATACAACATTAGACACCAATGGATGATGCGACACATTTACACCTGCACAATATATAATGATGGATTGAGTGATAAAAAATCTAAGGCATGTTTTCTAGTTGCTAATATACAGTAAATATGAAAAAGTCATGACATAAAAAAACTAGGATTTTAAGTGTTTGTTACAATGCTGTACCTGTGCTGGCAGTGAAGCAGGGGAAAACTCCTCAATGTTGTAGTGAGACCTAAGGTCTTCTCCGAGCATCTCAATCTTGTCTGTCAACACTGAAGGAAAATGCAATTGAGAATAAATCAGTGTGACTATCATGTTAGAACAGTGATTCCTAACCTTGCTAAAAAGGTACCGAACCCCACAAGTTTACTTTGTGGATTCACTGAACCCTTTGAAATCAGATATTACAGCATTTTTTTTTTCAAATTCAAAACAGATTTATCCAAGCTGGCAATTGCAATTTTATAATTTTGGAAATTCGCGTTCAAACTTCTTCTCAGTTTGACAGCATGTTTTTATAAACAGATTAAAATTTGAGACCACAATGCCCATTGGTCTGTTGTATTCCTTCATACCAAGTGAGAGTCAACCTTCCACTGAACAAACCAGTTCCTCCTCCCATCAGATCGAGGACTAGCAATTAAAAGAAATGGATTAAGCCTGTAAACTGGGAGGTAACCAGTCCAAAACCTGGCCTAAAAAGCCACTTTACCTAGATTTAATCAGCATACGAAAAAAGCTTTACATTTCTTTACCTTATCCAACCCCTGAGACTGACTCACCGAACCACTGGAGTTCAATCGAACCCAGGTTAAGAACCACTGTGTTAGAAAGTTAATTTTAAGATTCTTCAGTGACACGTACAGTTTTTGCAGATGAAAAGAATCTACAGTAGTTTGAAATGAACCAATAAAACGAGTAATTTTGATATCAATATTACAAAAGGGCATTGGTTATAACACAAACCATATTGACAAAGGATATTTTTTCAAATACATTTCAACAAGGGGTTGACTCAGTTGAGATACATCGTACAATATAACACTGTCAGGTAAACCTATTTTCCTTCCCTCACCATTGCGAATGTCTCGCAGTCTCTGGAACATGTACTTGTAACTGCTGCGGAGGGAATCCTCAGGCCCTTCCAGTAGCTCCAATTGTAACTCCGCACTGGGAGCTTTCCTCCCAGCCCAACGTGTACCCTGCACTGCCCCAAACGAAACCACCACCTCTCCTTTCCCGCCACGTTGACTATACTTCTGTGAAGAAGTTGGACTGAAGAGACAAGGACAATTTCTGTAGGCTACAGTTTAGAGGTTGACAGACATCTCAATGCAAGGCATAATTATTAAGTGAAACACACATAAAATGATTAATGTCTTTTGTAACATTTAAAAGATGTCACAGTGCTTTCAACAATCAAAATTGCGTTTCAGAACAGTAGAGAAAACAAGAGGAGTAGGGAAAAAAAACTCGCGGGCACTGAGGATTCTTCTTCAATGTGGATTAATAATATGTATTGCAGAATACCAGGGAGAAAAGCAGGCAGGAGACAACAGGACGCCAGGACTGGCCAACAAGGCTGAGCTCCTCTTTGAGTAAGGGTTTTCTGGTGTGGTCAGCACTCGTTTCTGGGAGCCCTACAAAAACAAACAAAAGTGCACAAACTCAGTGAGCTCATGCAAGGATACAAAATGGACACATCTACTGAACAGTTCTATTTATCAAACAAAAAAATGGGCCACATTTCAGGAAAATATTCTGATACTTTGGCATCACTGACGAGCAAAATTTTACTTGCAAAAGACAAAAGTGACAACTAACTTTTGAAGGAGTAGTATAGCAGTCCAGTAGATTATCTTCCTCTTCTTCTGCTTTTATTCTGAAGCCAAAATAAATTAAGGTCTGTGATGCATTGGCCTCTCGCCATGTAAATCCAAAAGGTAGAATATGGCGGGATGTATAGCTTCAAAAAAAAGGATACATTTCCTGTATTGTGTGAATGTCCCTGGGTCTGTGTCGCTCTTCTGTTTTGGAGCTATGCTTTGATTTATGCCTCTTATTTAACACCTGCCAAAACAATGAAAAACTGTTCAACATCAACTTAATGATGACGTACCACTTAATAAACATTGTTTACAGATTTATCAATAGTGAAATATGTTGGTTGTTGCACGCACCTCGTGTTCAAATTGTTCCAGAGTGTCCACAGAGATTGCCAGTCCATTTTTTGTGGTACTATATGCAACCCATTCTAAAACCCATTTGTCTGCATTGATTGCGTTACAAAGACATTGTTCCACCACTGAGGGACACAAGACACACGGTGAACGCGTAAACTGCACAAGTCATTTGTCAGCCGAAGGAGATAACCAAACAACATAACAGCATAGGTTTAAAACCTTACTTACTTTTTTCTAATGCAGAGTCATCTTCACAAGATATGCAGAACATTTCAAGTTCAGACTTCAAGTTTTCTGTGGTTACCGTCGGAGACATTGTTAGTTCAAACAGCACCGAACGCAATTCTTTGTGGTAATACTTTAGCGGTTAGCAGTTCCAGACTCGGACGTCATACCAGGGGTCCGACCTTAAGAAATATGCTTATGAATAAATCCTTCAATTGTGTTCTGGGCCCAGACGCTATTCGTTTTCGGTCAACATTCGAAGGAGACTTTCATTTTACCGCGAAAGCTTGCCTTTGCGCTCCCTCCTTTTCCGGTATTTTTTTTTTCTCTGCGAATCAGACGCATTGTCGCCCTCTAAAGTTCTGGAGTGAGTACCATATATTCATGCAAACATGAATGGCGTACCGCAGGGGCGTACCGCAAGCAACACGTCACTTTTTCTCATTAACATTAATGAGGTTAGCAATTGTTGCTAGGCGGGTCAACCTCCCGTTTGTCCCTAATAGTAAATGCGTGAAAATAGAGCATGAACGAGATGTTTACTGAGCTAAACCTACCAATTCTGTCCGAAAATGATGTCCCTGGTGCCAAATTCACTGGCAATGATGTGGAAGAACATACAAATGTTCAGTTAAAGAGATGGCTTGAGTGTCGAGGGCTAAAAAAGACGGAAAAAAGAGCCGACCTGATCCAGAGTTAGCTTTTTTATCGACACATTTTTCTTGTGTGCATTGCCTTACGCGACTGACAACGACATTCTCCTGTTTCAACAATCTATCCTTTTCCACCATATGCCCTGTCTTTCTTATATACATTATTGTATCCTCTGGTTGTCTTACGTCTCTGACCGTTCTTGGGGGCAATTTACATTGCTATTTTGTGTAGCAATTGCAAATGCTACTCTGTGACAGCCAACAAACACTTTAAATTTTTTCATTAACAACAAATCTTAATTCTATAATTTATATACACTTCCCATTACTAGAGTTGTTTTTGTACAACAGAAGAGGTAACAGTGGCAGTAGATACCATTTTATTTTTTTTTAGGTCATTCATTGTCAGACAGAAGCAGCACGGCAAAACGCCACACAAAAAAAAAAAAGTAAAAATATCAAAATCGCTTACCTCTTAGTCCTCTGTAGGACCATGGCCCCAAACAAATTTTTTACTGCATATTAAATGTGAATGGCTTCACCTTGCTGGCGTTAAACTGATCTTTTGGACGTTCGCGTAAGTTGACCAATTCTTCACATTTTATCCTCCGGGTTTTTGGTTTCGGGAAACGTATGAAGAAAACATCCTTCATATGTCGTAATGTCTAGAGTCGTTTCTACAAGTTCCATAGCAGCAGTGTTTAATCGGCATGTTCTTTTTTGAAAGATTACCGGAGAGAAAACGCAGAAATAATATGGATTGTATGTGAGGGCGTGTCTATAAAGACCCACTTCCACCTTACGATGGTGACGTCACGGTCTAAAAATAGCATTCGTGCGGTACGCTAAACATGAGGAATAATATATATATATATATTTTTTTACATAAAACTCATTGTCTGTCAGTGATGGTGGTAGACGTCCAATCTATTGTGCTTGAGAGGGGCTGGCAGTGAATGATCACACTGAAAAATGAACATTCGCTGCCAGAACCTCCCTGTTCAAATGGATTCAACGTCAGTCGTCGTCAATGGCATTCATTCATCTTCTATGTTGCTTATCAAGAGAGTCACAGGGGTGCTGGAGCTTATCCCAAATAACAATGGGCAGTAGGGGCTGGGTACACCCTGAAATGGCTGCGAGCCAATCATCGGGCATAAGGAGACAATGAACCATTCATGCACACACCCATACCAATGGACAATTTGGACTGTTCAATCAGCCTACCCTGCATGTTTTTGGGATGTGAGAAGAAACCAGAGTATACGGAGAAAACCGGCGCAGACCCAGTGCGAACATGCAAACTCTACACACGGAGGCCAGAGCCCGGGATCTTTGCTCTCAGAACTGTGACGTGGATGACCGCTGTGCCGCTGTCAGTGACATTCAATGTGCTGACTTAAAACACTCCAGAAATCATGCTGTTGTTGATTGTAATCACCACAAAGGAAGCAATGATATGTACACTACACAAAAAAATAAAGAGAAAAGTAAAGACACACGTTGTAGATCTGAGTTAACGAAATACTATGTGTTCTCTCCATAGCTGAATGCGCTTACAACAAAATCACACAAACATTAACAATGAAAATCAAATGTATCAAACCATGAAGGTCTGGATTTGGAGTTATGCTCAAAATTAAAGTGGAAAAACACACTACAGGCTGATCCGGTCACAATTCGTCACCGTCATTGATAAGTGAAGAAAGATAATTTTAAAATGGCAAAAAATATATATAAAATATTAATAATTAATAAGATAATTAATTTCCCACAACACCCCTGATGATTTCATGGTACTGTGTGTTTCCACAGCACCCCACAGCAGGAATATTCACCAACTGGGTGATGTGACAAGTCTCTATTGTACACATTTGGTTTCGCTTGTAGTTGTTTAAAACGATAACACAGCTCTGGGGTCATAAGATAAGGAAGATACTGCTGCAAAACAAGAGCGTTGTTTCATTTCATAAGCCAGTCAAAATTTTATTTAGGCTAAATTAACATTGCGTGTGCATACAGAATATGAATTTGAATAATAGAAAATGTGCTGTGGATTTATTGTCCACGTGTACATGTTGTGGAATGCTTGATTAGTAAGCTTTTGCTCTTGTATATGCGGTTTGACAAATTTCGAATTCTTAACAAAAGGTTGAACATATTGTTATTCAACAACTGTACATTTAAAAGAACCATGTACTGTGTACAAACTATTCTTTAGAAAACTGCTTCTTCAAAATTAAAAAACAAATACTGGTTACCATACTATATATACACATTAAGGGTCAAATTTCTTCTCTCGAGACCTCAGAACTTTGCAGATGTTCTTCTATCTGTTAAAGTAAAGAAATATAGCACATGCCGCACGTCATCACAATAATATTTACCCCAAATTTAACGAGCCTCCTGGGTACCTGAGCGTTATAGCAACGTGTCCTGGGCTTACATCTCCATGATATCACCCTTAGCAAGGCTTCACGGAGAGAGGCGGCCAGCCCATGTGTATCGCTCACCTGCACACACATAAATTGGCTGTAATCATCTGGTAAAGTAAAAAATTCCAAAACATTAAAATGTCACCTGCATGCGACTCATGCAGGCTTGTCTGAAGTTCAGGTTGGTGCTGCAGCTCACAATCTTGATGGACGCGCTGAGAATTACCTCAGCTGCCGAAAGCAGCTTCTCTTGGTCCTTTCCGCACAAACATACACACACCTTTAGTATCTTAACTATGACAGTAGTTTACTGTGTGTGTGTCAGACTGAACCTGCCTTCTTTCTGCAATCCTGAGCCATCATTGTGTTACTTATCTCACTGAGCAGTGCTCCTGTAATTGCACGTCCGTTGTTGTTCAGAATATCCTCCAGGTGGTGCTCAATCAGGGCTTCAGTTACTACGATTGAAAAAAAATTGAGGGTAGAGTCATTTCAATGTGAATCCTTAAACTCAATTTCTCCTCATCATCAGAAGCAGTGAGACTGAAAATCTAGTTTTGGGTTTGCTGCACCAGTCTCTCACCAATGAAGTCCATCAATTGCGATGCAAATGGGTCAGTGTGCTGAAAGAGGAGGAAGATCAAGAGTTTCTGTTTTACGGGCTGCAAATCTAACTTTTTCTCAGGTTCCTGACAGGTTTCGTCCTCCACAGAGTACACAATTCTGCCTTCATGTAAAGGATCTGCAGAGAATGATCAAAGACATAAAGGAAAAAAACATAAAATCCAAAATACCGGTAGACAACATTAAAGTACACTACAATGCTACTCATTCAGATTACCTGATTGAAATTAAGAAATTAGACGGGTGTGAATTTTAGATATATACTGTAACTTTTAAGTGGCGAGATGTGCATATGGCATATCAGCCTTGTATGAAATGTTCCAATATAATATACCATTTAATACTACTATCAGGCCCAATTTAAGCCTTGTTGCATGTGGGGCACAGATAAAGCCTGCTCAGATCACAGCACAAATATAAAAACAAACTAATCTAGGTGCCAGCTATTCAATACCGAGAGAATGAATGACCTGGATGAATGAGAATATTCACAGTGTTAATACCGCCACTATCTCTTTGCAATTATATAAACCAAAATACTATACAAAAGTGTAACCACAAAAAAAGCACAAAACAGTGGAATGTCCTTTGTATCGTTACCAGGGCGGGGCAGGGTACACGCTCTGCAGTACTAACGGCAGTCTGGGCACCACGTATGGTATCCCATTCATATAGTACTGATGTGTTCTAAATTTTAACCTTTGCGTTATCACCTCTTTTACCTTAAAAAAAAAAAAAAAATGAAATGAAATGTTGGTTTTGTTCCTAGAGGGCGCTACACACATTTACGCATATTTATACACACACACACACACACACACACACACACACACACACACACACACATATATATATATATAAATTTTTTTTTTAAATTTTTTTTTTTTTTTTTACATTTTATCAAAGTTTTCACCAGTGTTCACCTGGCTGTTGAGTTTAGTGAGTTTTGAAACATTTTGAGGGGGTCTAAGTAGGGCTCAAAGCGTCGGCGGGACAAAGAATGACTGCTAGGGGGCGGTACATAGTGTATTTGGAATGTGTCTTTACAAGCACCTGTCTTGACCTGCCTGCCGATTTTGGTGCACTTTGAAGCATTCTAAGGGGGTCAAAAAAACATTGTCATCTGCATGTCCATACTGTTCAGTTATGGATGTGTTCTAAATATAATAAAATAAAATCAACTTTTATTTATTTAGACCAAATCACAACAACAGTTATCTCAAGGAAAAACAAAACGTGTTTAAAGGTACAGTAGCCCTACGCTGGATTTCGACCTACTTGAGCATTGTAGCTTTTTTTTTTTTTTCTTTTTTTGTCAATACATCATTTGACACGCCCTCTAAAAAAGTTAACAAGCACACCAAATTTGAATGAATAAAAAAAATTGCTAACTATATGCCATAAGTCTTCAAAATGGAGAAAAATAAGGCCAGGGCTGTCCAGTCTTGGTAGATATATTGTAGGTGGATCCGTTGACTGTGCTCAAACCACGCCCGACTCAATTGCCAACTGCCAACTACCTCAACTTGTTACAACATTGAGAACTCATCTAACTTTTCTAACTGGTTTCCTATGCTGACACAACTCATCGACCATGCCAGTGAGGCTTTGTGATCGTGTACAGTGTACACAGGAAGAAGCATCTGTCAGCCACATTTTTGGCATGACTCGATCCCTCCTCCATCCCTCCGAGGCTTTATGAACCCAGTTAGAAGCACATCTATCGGCAAAATTATTGGCTCGACACACCTCGCTCTCAGCTCCATGCCAGCAGACGATAGGAGTATAGGCATGGTCTACTCACTAATAGTGTTATGTAGTGGATGGTAAATGGGCTTTGTAATAAAAAAAAAAAAAAGACATCTCAAAATTGTCCAAAATAACAACTGACATTGCTTAGTCCATGTGTGGGGAAGGGGGAATGCAAAAAAAAAATCAAAGGGTTTGCCAAGGTCGGTAAATCCCTTATTTAGACCCCAAAAAATACTGCCTGTCTACGAGGTGAAAGGAGTTTATTGCTGTAACTTTCTATACTCTAACTCTATAACTGCTATAACTTGCCAGATTGTTCTCAGACCTTGCACATGTTTTCCAATCTTATCTTGAAACTTATTTAGATAGAAAACATCAAAACTATTTTACACAATCTTTAAGTCTAAATTTATGCCATTCGAGAAACTTGATTCACGCTTGAAGCGAAACCAAAAACAAACAACTTTTCCCCCCTAACCACATTATGCAAGCATTAGCAGATGTGAACACAAGCTAGAACCAATAGATGAACAATTCCCTCACAGCCTGTATATCAAACTTCCCTTTTACACAATAGTGCATTTTGGGAAATCTGAATCATATCATTTTCTATGACAGAATATTTCGCTGAGGCGACTGAGTCAGTGGCTAATATGTGGGATAATTCCACAGGCCTGAAAACAACTACAGCGTAAGCTTCAGTCTTCATCAAACCTGGAAGTAATTTTATGCAGCAAAACAGGCACACTGAGCTTGTTAAAATAATTTCAAACAGATCTTTCGTTCAGCTGAGAAGAAAAACAGATCATTCCAAATGAGAAACTACTTTTTTTCCTTTTGTTTTTTAACGCTTTTGTCCTGCTAAAAACTGAGCTGAGTGAATTAATATCAGCAGTCTTTTTTTTAGCATGTGAACGTTATTTATCCCCCATCACTGTTGTCACAGAACCCCAGAGCATCTTCTTTCAATGTGGGAACTATTATTCGTTACATAAGTTGAATTTCTTTAGACCAAAGTAATGTGGGTGCATTTAACAAGCCGATTTGTGCCATCATTGTGCTTACACTCACTCTTTTGTAAACATAGGGCTCTTGCTTCTTAAAACTATTGAAATTTAATCCTATGTTAAAAAGTCACTAATGTTTTAGAACGTATGTTTAATGTTGGGTTGTTTAGAAAATTATACTCTATGAATCTTGACTACGTGCTATGAGTGCTGCTCCCTATAAAACTTGACATCTAACCTGTTAGAGAGGGCCCATGCAGGATTCGCGGAATCAATTCCTGGCAATTCGGATGAGCCAAGAGATTGCGGAAGAAGGCGAAACGGAACGTCATGGGAACATTAGAAGGAGTGTAAGCCATCACCTAACCAAAGGTTAAAGATGTTTCATGTACAGTATGTAGGTTTTGTGTGAGAAGATATGACTATTTGGTGTGGTGGCAGAAACTCATAAAAATCATTCAAGTTTGGAACCAGACGATTATGGTCCAAAAAAAAAAAAAGTTTCTGTTAAAATAAATATACTGAAAGTCTGTGTCATGGGTAGAGGTGCACTGAACTGAACTGAAGAGTTTCAGCATTGCTAATGTAGACTGGTATGAAAAAGTATCTGAACCCTTTGGAATTTCTGCATAAAATCACCATCAATCAATGTGATCTGATCTTTGTCAAAATCACACAGATGAAAAAACAGTGCTTTACCTAAAACCACACAAACATTTATAGGTTTTCATATTTTAATGAGGACAGCATGTGAACAATGACAGAAGGGGGAAAAATAAGTAAGTGTACCCTCTGCCTAAGGAGACTTAAAGAGCAATTGAAAACCATTTTGACCAAACACTTTAATTCTGGTGTGTGCCCAATAACTGATGCGTGGTTTAAAGCTGCCCTGCTCACTATGAAACACACACCTGGTAAGAATTATCTTGATGAAAAGCATTGTCGGATGTGCATCGTGCCTTGGTCAAAAGAGCTAACTGAAGACCTGCGATCAAGGATTGTTGATTTGTATAAAGCTGGGAAAGGATACAGAACCATCTCTCTCCAAGTCCGGTACTTCATCAATCGACAGTCAGAGAAGTTGTCCACAAATGGAGAGTTTTGCACTGTTGCTTCTCTCCCAAGGAGAGGCCGTCCACCAAAGATGACACAAAGAGTTCAGCGCAGAAGACTTAAAGAAATCACTGGCACAGCCCAATATCTATGCGCACACATCAACTACTGTATATGTAAAACTATGGCCAAAAATGGTGTTCATGGAAGGACTCCACGGAGGAAGTCACCGCTATATAAAACCGCATTGTTGCAAATTTAATGTTCGCAAAAAGGAACTTGGACACTCCACAGACATTTTGGCAAAATGTTTTGTGGACTGATAAAACCAAAGTTGATTTGTTTGGGAGTAACACACAACGTAATGTGTAGAGGAGAAATGGAAAAGCTCACCAACATCCCCGCCGTGAAGCATGGTGGAGGGAGCATCATGATTTGGGTTAGTTTTGCTACCTTGGGGCCTGGACAACTTGCAATTATTAATGGAAGAATGAATTGAACAATTTATCAGGATGTTTTGCAGAAAAACCTAAGGCTGTCTGTCAGACAGTTGAAGCTTAAAAGAGGATGGATGCTGCAACAAGACAATGATCCAAAACACAGAAGTTAATCAACTTCAGAATGGTTTCAAAAGAACAAAATACACGTTCTGGAGTGGCCAAGTCAAAGTCCAGACTTGAACCCCATTGAGATGCTGTGGCATGACCTAAAGATAGCGATTCATGCCAGAGATCCCAGAATTCTGACTGAAATACTGCAATTTTGTAAAGAAGAATGGGCCAAGATTAGTCCTGATCGATGCGCCAGACTGATCTGCAGTTACAGGAAGCGTCTGGTTGAAGTTAATGCTGCCAAAGGGGGGGCCACAAAATATTAAATGTGATGGTTCACTTACTCCCCCCCTTCTGTCATTGTTTGGATACTATCCTCATTAAAATATGAAAACCTATAAATGTTTGGGTGGTTTTAGTTAAAGCAGACACTGTTTTTCATCTGTGTGATTTTGACAAAGATCAGATCGCATTTGATTGTGATTTTATGCAGAAATGTAAGAAATTCTAAAAGGTTCAGACACTTTTTCATACCACTATGACTTGTGTGATCGGGTTCCATGATTTGCAAAAAAAAAAAAAAAAAAAAAAAAAAAAAAAAAAAAAAAAACATAATAATAATAAAACAAATGCTGCGTGTGGGGCGAATTTCCTCTTGAAGAAATTAGCTTAATAAATATGAAATAATAGCATTCAAAAATGAAAGGATACTTCCACATGTGTTAGAATGGTTCTGAGATTGGGGTATGGCAGTACACAAGGTGACAACAGAGATACAAGCTGCATGCTGAGTTCCCCGTAGAGGCCTCTGTCCATGGTCTCAGGTGGAATGCTGATAGGCAACATACTGCCCAAGACAGGGTGCCCACCGGGACACCAACTTCCATTTTTGACTAGCTTGTTGGCACTTCAAATATCAAATAGGATAAATTAATGACAGCATATTTTAAGAGTCATGCATTAATTAGTGACAGTAGTTAAATATTCAATAATAGAGTTGCATGATTTTTTTTTTTTTTTTAAACTGGCATGTCGATAATAAATTCTCACATTTGATTGTAAACTTTTTTAGTTATACATGAGAGGGAAGGAAAAAGATCAGACTATTAGCCAGAACAGTTCCACACTAGTGTAAAAACCACAATTGGAAAAAATGTTAAATGTAGGTGTTTTTCTGGGAGAAAACAGAGTACAGTACTATTAGCAGATGTGTGGTGGTTAAAGTGGTAACTTTACATGAACTTGACCGACTGCTACTAACAGGAAACTGCAGGTGACATCCAACATCAATGATTGTCTCATTGCCAGTGTGAGTCTCCTAGTGAAGTTTGCGCTGCAAGAATATAAACATTAGGTTATTATCACAGTGACAGATATTTTTCATAGTTATTTAAATTCGAAATATACTTAGTTGATGTCTGGTATTTGATAAGCATTGGTCTTTTGGCTTCAAATTACAGTAAAAGTCAAAACATGTTGATAACTAAATTGAACCACTGAAATGAAGACAACTAGCTAAATGTTTTTGTCTTTGCTGAATGTTGAAGTGATAAATACGTACATACGGAATTCCACTTGAAGTGCACTGCTACATAAATAATACAAACCTGAATTCTTCCAGAATGGTCTGCTGAGGAAATTTACATCGAAGGTGCACTCTTATCTATAAAATGAGAGTGAGCACTTACTCTTCCCACTTCAGTTCAAGAATGTGAAATATGTGTGTACAGAATCATGCCTACTGCTGCATTTGCCAGACTAAATATGGTTAGGAAAGCTTTGATACGGGCAGGCCACTCTGGACTGAAGCATCTGAAATCCTTTGCCTATATGCAGCATCAAGAGACAACCAGACAAGATTTTTTTTTTTTGGACGAAATACTTTCAAACAATTAGTGCTGTTTATACTTGAAAGGATAGCAGAAATTTCAATGAGCCGTGCTTGTCTGTAAAAGTGCATAGATCCTGTAGGGCAGGCTCAGGAAGTGGTCCTGTGCAGGTAAACTTTAAATCTGTGAGGACTAATGCAAAACAAAAAAATGGCATGACTGACAGTATTTAGAGAGCTACATGTGTGAGTATACAGTATATACCATTCTGGAGTGTTTCCGGTTGGATTCTCCTCCACTTAGGACCAGCAGCTGCAACTGCACAACATATGGGGGACACACTTTTCAGACTTTGTTTAGGTTTCCTCTCTCAGGACCAGTAATCTAAACTAATCTAGACTACAGGCCAAATTGTTGTTGTTTTTTCAAGTGAGGAAATTAAAGGTTTATTAGTCTCTGAAATCTTTTGTATTTATTGGAGGGATTTTAAGGCGCTGACACAACCCATCACATTTAAAATGTGATCTGGAATAAGATATCCTGTGGCAAATTCCGTATTTGTTTATAAATTTCTGAGGAGTACAAAAATCATTTGATGATGCAGGTGAGTCCACAACAACATATAAGCCTACTGTACATCGAAAAAGTTTACAGGGTTATGTAATAAATATATTTTGTTATTTATGTTGTTATGTAATTGATAGAATGAATAATATCTTACCAACCTTAGTTTGAAAATGTAGACAGAATATCAGCATGAACTTTGCCACCGTTAGCTGTTGCCAAGGAAGCATTCTAAAATGGCTAAATAGTTTTACATACCAGTGCAGTTTGCGGTTCCCGATTCGGCCCAGAGAAGCACTAAAACCCCCCCTTGTGGGTGACCTTTCTTTCCCAAAAGTAGAAGGAGCCGTAGCGCCTATGGGTCAAGGGAAATTACTGCATTAGTACTAGCACATCCGACATGTCGCTATGCTAATATGTATGCTAACCATTAGGGGAATTCTCGACAACAGATTGAATGATAACGTTTTAAACTATGCGTCTCGTATTTGAAATGTACATTATTTACCTGTTTAAGGACCAATTTTACCTGTTTTATTTGTTCCAGCATCTTTTTGTAGCTCTGTTGTGGAGGAAAGCAAACATTAAAAGCAACACGTGCTATAACCCAATAATTTGGTTTCAAAACATCATGTAATGTCTTTCTGGGTGGCTTTCATAAATGCTTTTAGAGAGAGTACATTTTTGAAAATATTTTTATTACTGGGGTAAATATTTTCTTTATATATGCTTTGTTAATTTATAATGCATTTTATTATAATCTTTTTAATTTTAAAAAATCGTATTTTTATATTACTCTTACATAATATGACTACGCTATTAATTTTTATTCATTGACCAAATAACACCAATGCAAACCCGCAGTAATTTTTTATTACGTGGCGTAGGGCTGGGCGATATGGCCTAAAGGTTTAAAAAAAAAAAAAAAAAAATGACAATGAGAACAAAAGACAGTTCATTTGCCCCTCAGTACAAATGTATTGGACGTGTAGTGCCATCGATGAACCATCACAACCAAGTTTGAATAAATTCAACGTCTATCATTGGCAATGGCAGATCATGAGTTAAATACTGTTTTAAAAAAATACTTTACAGTGTTACTGGGGGCCATAATCACAGTATACAGGGTTTGGACAAAATAATGGAAACACCTAACATTTTGGCAATATAATCATTGAATATAATTGTTAAAGAATGGCATGAGAAATATTCTAATGAAGTTGAGAATCTCCTATGGCCGGCACAATCCCCAGACCTCAACAATATTGAGCATCTATGGTCAGTTTTAGAGATTCAATTAAGACATCAATTTCCACTGCCATTGTCTTTAAAAGAGTTAGAGGGTATTTTAACTGAAGAATGGCTTAAAATTCCTTTGGAAACAATTCAAAAGTTGTACTCGGAGAATCGAGGCAGTAATTGCCGCAAAAGGCGGACCTACACCATATATATTTAGTTTTTGTTGATTTTTTAAGGTCTTTCCATTATTTTGTCCAACCTCTGTATCTCTTCATAATCATAGTACTTTTATACTTTTTTAAAAAATGGACATTGATTAATATATAAGTTATTAATATATATATAAGTAATTATTAAAAATTAATAAATAAATAAACATAATTTTATAGAGATATGAGGTCCACTTATCTGAACATCACTTTTTGAGCCACACCGAATGTTAATATTGTGGCCTCTGTTCCTGATGGGGCTAAAAAAAAATTAACTACCAAAAATATTCACTTTTGAACAAAAGTAACGTGAAAAAAATTGCTTTTTTTGTGTTAAATATCTTTTTCGCTCCCCCTATTTGTGTTGTCAGCCTCCAAACACAAAGTAATATCTTATAAATAATAATAATTAAAAAAAAATAAAAAACTATAATCTAATGAATAATTTGTTGCAAGATTCCCTTTAGTTTCCTGTTTGGAAAAATGCAACAACATGGAAAACTCAAATGAATTATTTAAAAAAAAACACTCGAGAAAATGTCAACAAAATAGACCATTATATTTGTGTTTCTCTACGTCAATAATTAATGTAACACTGAAGTCTTTAAAGTGGGTCCGCCCCCTTTAATTCTTTCTGTTCCTATTTGCAAATTTATGAAGTACTGTACCGGTATTTCAACACATTTCGTTGTCATTCATTTGCGTTTTATCACCGCATTTGACCGGAGGATTGTTATTTGATTGACTCCATTAGGTTTGTCGTAAGCTTGCAACGCCACTTGTGTGTTCATGTTTTATCACCACATTAGATCAGAGGATTGTCTTTTGTTGGCTTTGTCTGACACTGTGGCTCACCTCGGCTCACCTCAATTAAAACTGGTTTCCTCCGTCGTGATTGTCACGATACACAACGCAGAGTCAAAACGCTGGTTCCATACGTCCCGCCTCTTGTCGGTGAAAGACCAATGATTAGTCACAACACCAGGAAGACTTTGCACTCTGTGGTCCATTCATTGTGCAGCACTGCAAACTTTAACAGGCTGTCTTCGACTACGACGGATTCAGGTAAGTGAATATTCCAAGTACTTTATTTTTGGTTGGAATTTTTATCTCGCTTCAGAGGTTTATCAATTTAGCGAAACGTGCTCTGATAGTTTTACTTTCAGTTTAGAGACGGCAATCGTGCATGGTTTTTGCATTTAAAATGATAATAATGACACGTACGAGCATGAAATGCTGTAAGTAGTGCAAAATTTGAAGCCATTTTTCAGTAAATGCTATGTTTATTCATGAGTCACTTGAAGAACAAGCACTGACTCAGCAAAACACTCGAGCAGTGAGACCAAACCAGGAAGTGTAAACTTTCCAAGCACACATGCAAAACAAACACAACACAGAAAACAGCTAAAAAAAAAAAACTGCAATTTAAATAGCATTTTCCATCTCGGATACAACACAATAACAGCCCAATACTATATTAGACATCTAAATTACCTCACTGTATCAATTTACCGTCAAGATCTTTTCTTTAACACACAAACGATTTTGACGTTTCAAAAAGTTAAAGCAACACTTGGGAACTTTTCAGTTTTGGTCGATTTTAGCGACGCCTTGGACAAAGGCGGTAGTGCTTTGCCTTAAGAAAGACTGCGGTTCCCATGAGGACCAGCGCACACCCACATAGTGTCGTACAATCATGATGGTCGCCTGCTGATGGAATAAACAACATTTCTGTTTCCAGCGGCTGTGTGAAGGATGAAAAGTACCGTATTGGCCCGAATATACGACGGTATTTTTTCATTGAAATAACACTGAAAAAGAAGAGGTCGTCTTATGTTCACGGTCTAGACATTATACCCATTCACGACACTAGATGGCGCGAGATATCATTGAAGCGATGTTCTGTCATGACAGATCTGAGCTACTCTCCCCATTCACGACGCTAGATGGCGCCAGATATCATTGAAGCGATGTTCTGTCATGACAGATCTCAGCTACTCTTTTTAGTTTAACCAGTTTGCATTATTTTATTGCAATGTTTTCCTTATTCAGATTTGTTTCAAGACTACAGTTACAGTTAGACTTCACTTTGATGATTAATGCAGTTATTGCAATTTTGTTGTTTTATCACAATAGATTGGTTTATTTACATTTCAATAACATGCTTTTTCTCTCAAATATATTGTTATAATCATTTGTTTCGGTTATACTGTAATTATTTTCTGTATAAAAATTAATTTGGTGTTCAAAAAGTCTTTTTTCAAACTTGAGTCTTGAAAAAGAGGGGGTCGTCTTACAATCAGGGCCGTCTTATATTCGGGCCAATACGGTAATAACATAATGAATCCAGTTGTGGCTAAACAATAGCAACATTAGCAAACGTGTGGCTAAGCCCCCCATCCCACCCGAACTCAGCGCTGACAAGTGCGGTTGGTTGCCGTTACGTCAGCGAGTGAAAGCCGGGCCAATGTTTATTCTGTATATCCTGGTAGCCTAACCTTCTTTTTCCTCCTCAGAAAAAAAACTTTTTGTCTCTTTTGTTGCTCTGCCATCTATGCAGAATTCGCGCAAAAGCATTAGCATCGACTTCCGTCTTTATGATGAATAGGGAAAGGGGGAAGTGACATATGCCATAAAGCAGTGAGCACATTTGTAGGGTTTTTTTTTGTGTGGCAGGGTTCCTGCCACCCTCCTCAAAGTTAATTAGTGCTGGTGAAAGCGATACAGACCTCCTCAAGATATAAAAGAGGTGTCATTCAACTAGTTGTCAGTCGACATATCATCACAAATGTTATAACAATATTTTATAAAGGTTGAAAAGTTACCTAGTGTTGCTTTGATATTGATTCATGTGTCATGTTCTCACTGGTGCAGGCTCAATTATAGAACTTTTTCCATGGTTCTAATTGGGCGTGGAATCCTATCACTGAAGTTTCAAGTTAGCTTACAATTCAATTTTACTTACTTTGCGATTGTGTCTTGTCATCCGAGTCCTAAAAGAAAATGCTGACAATTATTGGGAGCATTCAACATTAATCAATCATATTGCATATTTTTTATGCTTTACAGTCATTATGGATATATCATATGAGGATCTGAAAGCACTTTTGGAGCACCCAAATATATGTCTTATTGACGTCCGTACTCAGTCGGAAGTGGACAAGGGACGTATACCTGGATCTCTTCATATCCCAGGTTTGCTCCTTTTGCGCATTTAGCTAATACAGCAATCCAAACCAAATAAGCTCCTTAGCCTAGTATGGAATGCTGTTTTGCAACTCCACCTGTCTTTCTTATTTGACAATCACTAATATTGATTTCCATTTCTTTTCACTTCTATAACTCAGTTGATGCAGTGGAAGTGGCCTTACAGATGTCACCAGAAGAATTCAAAGCAAAATACGGAGTTAACAAGCCACAGTTCAACTCCTCAGAGCTGGTCTTTCATTGCCAAATGGGAAAACGAGGGGAAACGGCCACATGCAAAGCAAAGCAACTTGGCTACTCGCAGTACGTCAATTTATTATCTCATAAAGTACTTGATAAACAAGTCATCCAGACTTTGTCTGTTGACAATATTGTATTTACTCTTCTTTCTTGCGCTGTTGCATTTGTTATACGTAGTGCTATCAACACTTGTGTGTTCTTGTGTTCCAGTGCACGAAATTACACCGGAGGATACAAGGAGTGGTCTGAGAGAGGAGGGCAATGACATGAATGAGAACATGGTGCAATATACCAAAAGCAACCATGTATTTTAGTGTTTATCTTGGTTGGTTTTCAATGACACTCCGTGTTTTAATAAAAGCAATGATAATAAATGTATTGGTCGAGTTTTAAGTACGAATCAAAAAATGAAATTAGCCAGAAAGGAGAGCTGTTAGTCTTTTGTGTTTTATGGAATGAAGTGAAATAACCCCAAAATTGATTTGATTTGGAATCTGATGATTATAGTGAAAAATGCAATGTAGCCGTTCAGTTAAGAGCATGATTTTGTCATCAATATTGATTTATTCATCATTGCCAACAGAAAGTTGTCTGCGTACAGTACAGGCAAAACGTTTGGACACACGTTCTCATTCGTGCGTTTTCATTTCTATTTCATTACTATTGACATTGTAAATTCCCACTGAAGGTAATAGACATATCAATGAACACGTGGGATTATGTACTTAGCAAAAAAGTTGAAATAACTAAAAACATGTATAATATTCCAGTATCTTCAAAGTAGCCAACCTTTGCTCTGATTTTTTTTTTTTTATTTGCACACACTTGCCATTCTCTTTTTGTGTTTCAAGAGGGAGTCACCTAAAATGGTTTTCAACTTAACAGGTATGCCTTTTCAGGTTTAATTTGTGTAAGTTATTGCTTTATCAATGGGGTTAGGACCTTCATTTGTGTTGCATTGAATGAGGTGTGTCCAAACTTTGGGCCTGTACAGTATATAATTGTCTGGCCTGCATTAAGTGGTGTACCAGTTAACTGTGATTTCTTACACTCTTACAGTTGTTTACAGAGACGGTCTAAAGCACACCAAGAGCAATCAATTGCTTTAAACCACCACACAGTAGTACTGTACATTGCCTACCTCCTTTCGGCAAACTGTCTGAAATGAATGCTCAAATGTTCTTTAAGAAAAAAACAACAACTTTCAATTCTCACTTTTAAGCATAGAC
Organism: Corythoichthys intestinalis; assembly: GCF_030265065.1. NCBI lineage: Eukaryota > Metazoa > Chordata > Actinopteri > Syngnathiformes > Syngnathidae > Corythoichthys > Corythoichthys intestinalis. Next base: position 20,148,742 of record NC_080405.1, read on the forward strand.
CCCCCCCCCCCCACCTACTCCCGATTCCATGAAAAAGGGGGGGGGGGCATCTTCAGCTCACATTTCTGGCAAATTTCCTTTTTGAATTGCAACTAAACATTTTTTAATCAAAGACCCATCGATTAAATACACATGGTATGTTCATAGTTTCATTTGGTCATCTTTGAGTTCGAATATCTAAATATTCCAGATTTAGAAAGTGGACCACGAAAAGACAAGTTGAAATTGTTTGAAATTTTCCCTAATTTTCTTTGTCCAATGAACAAATACTTCTAGGTTTTAAAAATTTGTGGTCAAGAGGAAAAATGTTTTCTTTCTTTTAATACATTAAAACCGAAACACATCACCTGACATCACACAACCCAAAGTGGTGTAGAATTTTTTTTTTTTTTTTTTCTACAAAGGGAATTATCCTTCATGGTAATACATAGTCATTACTATTACAAATTATATTGTATTTCTCACAAGGAAATAAGTTTTGGGTTGCTCTGATGATTTAACTCCATAAAACAAAATGTAAATTACTCATAATCCTGGCAGAATTATTTTACTCCCATATTTCAGTCATTATTACAAAATATTAACAAACACTGCTCTAGAAAACTATAAAAGTAAATTGCCAGGAAAAATAGGTAGTTCTAGCCCTGAAATGTAACATGGTATTTAAAAACAAAATAAGAACCCACACCAATAATCTCTATATTTACATATTTCCTAGTATGGTAAATAATCCACTTTTGGACTGTTTTCCATTGTTTTAAAAAAAAAAACTATTAAGTGCCTGCCCTTAAGTGTCTTCTAGTTTACAACGTCTCTTCTTTACTGTATGATGGGTTTCCGAGTCCATCGGTTGAGTCTCTCTTTGCATTTCGGTTCTTTTGACACCTCCAGAGGATCACAGCAAAGATCAGGAGTAAAAGGAGAATCCCTCCTCCAATAATACCTCCTAACACCTCATAGCCTGATGACGAGGGAGGGTCATATCGCAAGCAGGAAAACTCTGTGGGTGTGCTGTGTCCTGCTTTATTAACTGCCTCCACACACACCTTGGTTCCAATTTCCAAAGACCCGACCAAACCTTGTCGAAAAGCTTCCCCAAATTCAATTGTTTTTTCGTCTTGTCCTTCCACCACTACTCTGTACTTAGTCACCACAGAGGTTGGAGCACACCATTTGACCTCAACTTTGCCCCTGTTTTCCCCCTTGTTGATTGGCATCAGTGCGTGTAAGCGTGGTGCATGAGGAGACTGGTCAGCTCCACTAATTCCAGGGCAGAGGCAACCAGTCTCTGCCAACAGCTTGGCACAGGGCACCTGATTCTCCAAACAAGGGTTAAAATTGCAGATTTCCCGTTGGAGAAACTTCCTCCTAGTAGTGGCATGCACTTCTGGAGGGTTTTTGCTGCCAGACTCATCATCTTCACCATAATCCCCACCATAATCGAGATCTAAACCGGTAATTAATCTAAATCGTGGACGAGTGATGGGAGGCGAAGTAGATGCAGCGTCTGTGATAAGGCAGGAGGGAAGGAGAGGCCAGGCACTCAGAAAGAGGAGAAGCACAGTTGGGTTCCTACGTAGTGATGTCATGTCTGTGGAGAGACGTCACATGGTTGATGATGATGACAATACAAATACATTAATTTACTGGTATGTTAATCATAACAAAAATTCACATTTTCATGCACACACTTAATAAGTGCACTTGCTAATGAGACTGGTTTTGCTAAGAAACAATAGCATTATAGGCAGAGTACAGAACTTTGTCAAACACATTCAATCAGTATAGATAAAATCTTGATAGACAATATAATTCCTTCCCCCTCACAATTCAAGGAAATTTTTGAAAGAGGGAACGTGTTTTATATATGTACTAATCCTTCTATAAAAAATAGCATATTGTGATAAAGTTCATTATTTTCTGTAATATACTGATAAACATTAGACTTTCATATATTATTTTAGATTCATTACACACAACAGAAGTAGTTCAAGCCTTTTATTGTTTTAATATTGATGATTTTGGCAAAAAAGTCATATATTTTAGATTCATTACACACAACTGAGGTAGTTCAAGCCTTTTATTGTTTTAATATTGATGATTTTGGCAAAAAAGTCCAGAAAAACAGAAAATCCCTATCTAAAAAAATTAGCATATTTCATCCGATCAATACAAAAAAAGTGTTTTTAAATACAAAAAAAGTCAACCTTCAATTAATTATATCAGCTATGAACTCAATACTTGGTCGGGAATCCTTTTGCAGAAATGACTGCTTCACTGCGGTGTGGCATGGAGGCAATCAGCCTGTGGCATTGCTGAGTTGTTATGGAGGCCAAGGATGCTTCGATAGCGGCCTTAAGCTCATCCACAGTGTTGGGTTTGGTGTCTCTCAACTTGCTCTTCACAATATTCCACAGATTCCCAACTCGGTTCAGGTCAGGAGAGTTGGCAGGCCAATTGAGCACAGTATTGCCATGGTCAGTAAACCATTTACCAGTGGTTTTGGCACTGTGAGCAGGTGCCAGGTCGTGCTGAAAAATGAAATATTCATCTTCATTAAGGTTTTCAGCAAATAGAAGCAAGAAGTGCTCCAAAATGTCCTGATAGCTAGCTGCATTGACCCTTTCCTTGATAAAACACAATAGACCAACACCAGCAGCTGACATGGCACCCCAAACCATCACTGACCATGGGTACTTGACACTGGACTTCAGGCATTTTGGCATTTCCTTCTCCCCAGTCTTCCTTCAAACTCTGGCACCTTGATTTCCGAATGACATGGTGTTATGGTGTTAGCAAAATTTGCTTTCGTCTAAAAAAAGTTCTTTGGACCACTGAGCAACAGGCCAATGCTGCTTCTATGTAACCCAGGTGAGGCGCTTCTGCCGCTGTTTCAGGTTCAAAAGTGGCTTGACCTGGGGAATGCGGCACCTGTAGCCCATTTCCAGCTCACGCCTGTGCACGGTGGCTCTGGATGTTTCTACTCCAGACTCAATCTACTGTTTCTGCAGGTAACCCAAGGTCTAGAATCGGCCCTTCTCCAAAATCTTTCTCAGGGTATGGTCACCTCTTCTGGTTGTGCAGCAATTCTTGCCACACTTTTTCCTTCCTACAGACTTCCCATTGAGGTTCCTTGATACAGCACTCTGGGAACAGCCTATTCGCTCAGAAATTTCTTTCTGTGTCTTAGCCTCTTGCTTGAGGGTGTCAATAATGGCCTTCTGGACAGCAGTCAGGTCGGGAGTCTTGCCAATGATTGCGGTTTTGAGTAATGAATCAGGCTGGGAGTTTTTAAAAGCCTCAGGAATCTTTCGCAGGGGTTTCGAGTTAATTCGTTGATTCAGATGATAAGGTTAGTAGCTTCTTTAGAGTACCTTTTCATGATATGCTAATTTTTTGAGATAGGGATTTTTGGTTTCTCTTGACTTTTTTGGCAAAATCATCAATATTAAAACAATAAAAGGCTTGAACTACTTCAGTTGTGTGTAATGAATCAAAAATATATGAAAGTAATGTTTATCAGTACATTAGAGAAAATAATGAACTTTATCACAATACGCTAATATTTTCAGAAGGACCAGTACAAACAATGCTTCTAGTAGGATTAATAGTGTGCTTGGAGTAGTACAACCCCTAGCAAAAAGTATGGAATCACCAGTCTCGGACGAGCACTCACTCAGACATTTTATTATGTAGAAAAAACTCAGATAAAAAATTTTGGAAAAAAATAATGAATTAGTTCAAAATTGCAACTCCTCAGCTCTCAGACACACTAAAAGAAATGAATAAAAAACATTGTGGTGGTCAGAAAATGTTAGTTTTATGGAGCAAGTGCAGGGAAGTAAATATAGAATCACTCCATTCTGAAGAACAAAATATGGAATCACTCCATTTTAAGTAGAACATACAGACAAACCCAGTCAATTTTCTTTCCTTAATTGGGCCCCTGCCTCAGATTAGATCTGCTCGTTAGTCAGCAGTTAAAAACCGTGCAGTTATCAAACCTTGGAGGGCTTGTGGACCAAGTGGATTCACAAGAATCATGGATCCAACAAGAGAGATGCCTCTTGAGACCAAGGAGAGGATTATCAAACTTCTTGAAGAAGGTAACGCTACACGTATGGTTGCCAAAGATGTGGGCTGTTCACAGTCAGCTGGACCAAGTATACAAACAGCATGGCAAGGTTGTTAAAGTCAAGCGTACTGGTAGACTGAGGAAGGCATCCAAACGTCATGACAAAGGCCATATGTCTTGAAAACAGAAGATGTACAACAAGACAAATGAAGAAGAAATGGGAGGAAGCTGGAGTCAACGTATGTGACAGAACTGTGCAAAATCGTCTAAAGGAAATGGGACTTTCATACAGGAAAGCTAAAAGGAAACCATCATTGACACTTAAACCGAAAAGAACAAGACTGCAATGGGCTAAGGAGAGGCAACCATGGACTGTGAATGACTGGATGAAGGTTATTTTCAGTGATGGGTCAAGAATCTTCATTGGACAAGGTGACGATGCTGGAACTTTTGTTAGGTGCCATTCCAGTGAGATTTACAAAGATGACTGCCTGGAGAAACCCTCAAAATTCCCTCAGTCCTTGATGATATGGGGCAGCATGTCAGGCAAAGGCATTGGGGAGATGGCTGTGGTTAAAACTTCAATAAATGCACAAGTCTACATTGAAATTTTAGACAACATTCTTATCCCTTCAATTGAAAATATGTTTGGGGATAATGAAATCATTTTCCAAGATGACAATGTATCATGCCACAGAGCTAAAACTGTTAAAGCATTCCTTGGAGAAAGACTCATCCAGTCAATGTCATGGCCTGCAAGTAGCCCAGATCTCAGCCCTATTGAAAACTTGTGGTGGAAATTGAAAGAAATGGTCAGCAAGGCTCACAGCAAGGCTCTCACCTGCAAGGATGATCTGGCAACTGCAATTAAAGAGAGTTGGCTCCAAATTGATGAAGAATACTATTTGTCACTCATCAAGTCAATGCCTCAGAGACTGCAAGCTGTCATAAAAGCCAGAGGTGGTGCAACTAAATACAAAAGATGTTATTTGATTGTTATTTCTTTCTCATGATTCGATATATTTTTCCTCAGAATGGAGTGATTCTATATTTATTTACCTGCACTCGCTCTGTAAAAGTAACATTTACTGACCACCACAATGTTTTTTATTCATTTCTTTTAGTGTTTCTGAATGCTAAAGAGTTGCACTTTGGAACTAATTCATTATTTTTTCAAGCTTTTTATCTGAGTTAGTTCTCCATAATAAAATGTCTGAGTGAGGGTTCGTCCGAGACTGGTGATTCCATACTTTTTGCCAGGGGTTGTATTTTAAAACAATTGAGATCTTTAGATAGAGATGCAGCCCCCCCCCCCCCCCCCTGACGAATTAAAAGATTTGCACAACATTTTTTTCTAATGGAGTCACATTAGACAGGAGTACCTGTTGTAAAGTGTGTATTTTAAAACAAAAACAAAAAAATTACAAAACAAAGGAAATAACCATGAGGTATAAATAATGTCTCAAAAATTTAGGGAGGAAAATAAAATTCATCATACTTTTTGTTTATTTGTATACATTTTTTGGTATTCACGCAACGTCTGAGCATGCATGTTTGTGTTTTACCTAAACAGGAAATGTGGAAAATAAGTTTTGATTTTACTTGGAAAATATTACCAGAAGGAAAAAGTCCCTAACTTTACAAAAGAGAAAATACTACTGGAGTCCTACCAATTAAGTGCACACACTTGTTCAATGGTTTCCGTGGAAACTTAACTTGAATCCAAGTGTAAGAAAACTGTTTCAGTTGATTGAGTAATCCGTTTTCTATTCAAACAAACCAATCTCTAAATATAAACCATTGCAAATTTCTATCTAGAACACAAATAAGTAAACTGGTTTACAGTACCTGTTGAATGGTGAGGAATATTTCTAGTGTCTTTCTCAGTCTATCCTTGTGAGTGCGCTTCTCGCTTTTTGTTCTCACTGTGAGTTTCTATAAAACTTTTCTCCTCCTCCTCCTCCTCCCCAACCTCTTTTTCTCCCCTTGGTGCCTCTCCCTCCCCCCTTCTCTATTTCACATGCTGCCTCTGCTCATTTTTTTCACAATGCTGCCTTTCCCAACAGTGCTTCAAGCTACGATAACACTTTTATATGCCTATTGTGGAATTTATATGTGGACTAGTTTGTGCAATGTTACCATCAACTCATGCACTGCTCAGCATATTTATCTTTCTGCAGCATAAGGCTACTTGTGTGGGACAGCTTTTTTTTTCTTGGTTTTGTTGTTGTTTTTTTGTGTGCTAAAAGCTGTGACAGAAAGTTCCGACACGCTATGCAGGTGCTCCAATGAATTGTACATTGGGTCAGCATCACTGTGTGCTTTTGAGAGTAGGGGGTGAGGAATGCACACTTGTTTATTTCTAATAGTCTCCATGCAGCGCTGGCAGCCCATTTTGTCACTGAAGAGGAACAATGAATGTTAACCTCTTTGTGGAGTAAAGCTGTGAAAGATATCAAGCTCTCTGTATTTACTCATGAATTTGAATAAGATGAAGGAACATTTATTTGGTTTTCCATAACAAATTCCTTTATAGACAACTTTTGTTCCTTCAAAAGAATGTACGGTATGACTGCAAACTGCACCTAAGTGAGATCGTGTGAATGCGAACTTTTATGACTTAATCGTGTCATGTTCATATGAAGTGTGGCCTATTTGATAACAAATCTAGTAGTAATAAATTATTGAAAAGATTAAACAACCCTTTGAAGAGCACAGCCAAATACGACTTTGTGAATGGAATTCCTTACTGTTTCACCATTACACATGACACTGAAAAATGTGTGTTAAAATGCACACAGTTGTGTGCATGTCAACTATACCCACAACGACTACACATGAACAGATGGAAAACAGCTTTAGTGGGGTCATTTAGGCCGAATCCTGCAGTGCAAAATGGATTTACAAGAATACAAACAATTTAGATTGAGTCCGGAGTTTTGTTTTGCAATTTGTAATCCATAAAACAACTCTTTCGGAGTGTTGCTGATTATTTTCAGACAAGCAGATTTATTGAGGGTCTGGGAGTGCAGGGTGAAAAGAAGTCACAAGTTCTTTATTAGTTTTTATGAAGGACAAAATGGTTGCACTATTTGGAGACAAACCAAATCACAGAAGAGTGTCTTTAATCTTCGTATTTGTCTTCAGGTATTTTGGGCCCGAAGGACAACCATTTCTTCCAGCCCCCATGAGCCACACTGGCCACAAATGCGGGCGCTTTTAAGTTTCACAAAACTGTAACGAGATGGTACATGTTGCGATGGCTTATCAGACTTTGATTCATTTCAGTCTTCTTTTCAGAACACTCTGTCTCCAGAATGTCTAAAGCCTTAACTTTTTTTCCAAACACTCTTATGGGACATATTCAATTAGCTTTGGTTTGTTATACTCTGAACATTTAAACATCTGTTTACTATTTATGCATACAGATTACGCGCATTCAGTGAAGTGGGTGTGTTGTTTCTTTTGAGAAATGTGTCTGTCCATAAATCTATGAATAATCTTTGAGGAAGTGTCATATGCGGTAAAGACGTCAAACAGGATGACAGACTCATAATGCTGAAATGAAAGATTTCATAAAATAAATTTCACACAGAGATAAGTAGTGAGGTTTATGACCGAAAGAGGCTGACTAGTATAATTAGTCACATTTACAAAGTATCATTCCAAACAGTCGCATATACAGTATTCCGTTTGAATTAACAGTTTGGTATTAAAAACTGGTATATATATCAGGGGTCGCGTTAACCGAATATTTTCCGTCGTTGACCGGTTTTTTAAAACGGTGACGGAAAAAGCTGAAGTCCGTCCGTCATTTTGACAGGTTGCAATTCACACCCCAGACCACAGGGTGGCATATTAATTAGCTATTGTCTCTCTTAATGCATGACGTCGTTGGCTATTCTGTCAGAATATTGTAGCGTCACCGTGGTCTGGCGGCAGCACCGTGATTGACACATCAACGCGAGGTTCTTATTGGTGCACCCGGTGTGCCAGCGCGTCATCCAATTGGTGGACTAGATTGTCGCCTGTGTATAGACAAGTTTCGAAGGTACTTCCGGTTTACTTCCTTATGTCTTCCTTCCCCTTCCGTTTCCGCCTGTTTACCGTTGTTAAGTCAGTGGCGGTGGAATCGAAGTTGGGAGGTCTTTATAGACCCTACGCACCGACGTCACAAAATCACGTGCTCGCTGTATGGTTCCGCCCACTTGTCCGTCACTTTGTGTCTGTATTATCAATTGTCTCAATAGATCGAGCAATTTATAATGCATTTCATGGAAGACCCGGTGCTTTCGGATGCCGTAAACTCACTTGATGCGTTGCATAAAAGGCGTTATGTGGAAAAGCTTCAGTTTATCCATTCGCCAGATCCATATTTGATGCCTAAATCGATGTTTTTCGACCCGCTGTCTCCGCCGTATTTGCCTGACATCTGCTAGCTACCCTGAACTGTACAACTATCTTGTCCACACAAAATCAGCCTATTCTCACGAAAGTTTGAAAAACTTTAAGAGCTTGGAGGCTTATAAATACTTCGTTGCTGGTTGGGTGAAACAGGTCCTCGTCCACGAAAATTCGGCAGGAATCTATCTTGTGCTTGGAAAGGTGAGTTACGAAATTTTCAATTCAAAATCTTTTGTTATTGCTAACATCCACTGTCAAGTCTAATGTATTTCATGTCGTTTGTCAATGGAGTTAGGGCTTTTAATGTTTATATGGTTTAGCGATAGCACTCTCACTACATACATACGTGTATGTTGTCGGCGATTAGCCTAGCAATGATCTTAATTGTGGTTGTCAGCCCAAAACCCTCTAAATATATATTAAATGCATCTTACCAGATATAAAATGACTACTACATAATCTGTGGTAATCGTTTGGAGCCCAGTGTTCTCGTCGAATTGCAGCAGCCCATCTCGCTCTCTTCTCTCCGGGTCTCTCGGAATCCGGTAGAACTTCAAGTCTCTCCGTCTTCTCCGTCTATCTTCTCTGTTATTGCAACCGACCGCCACACACGCCTTCACCATTACAGCGTGTTTTTCTGCTCCTTAACATTAATAATCAAAATGGTGAAGGCGTGTGTGGCTGTTGGTTGCACTAACAGAGAAGATGGAAGGAGAGACTTGAAGTTTTACCGTATTCCAAGGGATCCAAAGAGGAGAGCGAAATGGACGGCTGCAATTCGACGTGAAAACTGGGCACCAAAAAATCACCACAGACTATGTAGTAGTCATTTTATATCCGGTAAGATGCATTTAAGATATACTTAGAGGGTTTTGGGCTGACAAATAACCACAATTAAGATCATTGCTAGGCTAATCGCCGACAACATACACGTATGTATGTAGTGAGAGTGCTATCGCTAAACCATATAAACATTAAAAGCCTTAACTCCATTGACAAACGACATGAAATACATTAGACTTGACAGTGGATGTTAGCAATAACAAAAGATTTTGAATTGAAAATTTCGTAACTCACCTTTCCAAGCACAAGATAGATTCCTGCCGAATTTTCGTGGACGAGGACCTGTTTCACCCAACCAGCAACGAAGTATTTATAAGCCTCCAAGCTCTTGAAGTTTTTCAAATTTTCGTGAGAAGAGGCTGATTTTGTGTGGACAAGATAATTGTAAATATCAGCGTAGCAGATGTTAGGCAGACAGGGCGAAGACAGTGGGTCGAAAAACATCGATTTGGGCATCAAATATGGATCTGGCGACTGTATAGAACGAAGCTTTTCCACATAACGCCTTTTATGCAACACATCCAGTGAGTTTACGGCATCAGAAAGCACCGGGTCTTCCATGAAATGCATTTTAAATTCCTCGATCAATTGAAACCAATGCTAATACAGAGACAAAATGACGGACAAGTGGGCGGAACCATACAGCGAGCACGTGGTTTTGTGACGTCGGTGGGTAGGGTCTATACAAGATCCCGGGAATGTTATTTTGATGTAGGCGGGTGGAGAACCAAGCCAAGGCCTCCATGCTTCGTACCATGTCGATTTCCAAACCATGGGTGCTCGTACTCGTCATACAGGTGGGAGGGAAGGAGATGGACAAAACTGACAGCTCCTGCAGTCATGCCCCCGCTGTTATGGAAGGTAATGTGCTCTAAAAATACGAAACCTAAAATCTGGCGCATGAAACGACTTGTTGCCTTTGCTATTGATATTACGATGATGATTGTAATTACGAAGTTTAATCATTTTTACAACAACTAGCTTCTGCTACTGCTGCTAGCCGCCTGTTGCTAATTGTGTTTGAATGCACCGCATAAATCCAAGTGTTACAAGTTTTTATTCATTTGTTTACAGCTGGGAAATGCTGTTATAAAAGAGAAGACAACTTGACTTGTACGTTGATGGACATATATCGAACATATATAGTTTGCGTTCCACAATGATGATGACAGCTCGACTCCCGGGAGAGGCCGAGAGAGGCAGGAATTGTGACAGACGGTGGTTCGCCGAGATCGCCGTGATCCAACTACGAACTTGTGAACGGTAGCGTCTTTAAATATATGCTATTGGAGCTGGAATTACCGAGGACGGGAAAAAAGCACATCTAAATGCCACCGAGGGCCTCCGTGATGTCGCTATTTGTTCACGAGGCTCCGGAGCTCTGCGGTCTGATATCACATTCTCGTATGTTATTTTTGCAATACTTTTATAAATGTGATTTATTGACCTGTTTTGGAGTGCACCAATCGTTTTAAATAAAACAAGAAATTGAATCATGTCTAAATGTTTTATTGCGATCAATGCCTGCAATAAAAAAAAGAATGACATACTATTTGTGTTTACATCATATGTACATAACCTTGTAGCATTTCCTTGTAACAAAACAATCCATGTCAGCCCTTCTGCAGTCGGCAAATGTAATATTACTTGTAATTTCACCACATTTTGGTCACTAATGGCCGTAGTATCAATCCATTCCTCACGTTAACATAGGCTGACCGTTGATAATAATTTTGTCCACGAATGATCAACGAAGTGACACGAACTGCCATCCAATCTCATCTACGTGTCATCTAGGTCGTGCTGAATCAATTTTTGAAGATTCCATGGGTTTCTCTGGCTTGATTTCATAGTTTTATCGTCGTTAATACACTGCTAATACACTGCCACTCGACCGGACCGGAAGTGCGAAGCAGACATTTTCCAAGATGGCGGCGCCCTTATTTCGCTCAGGAAACTTGTCTATAGACCTCAATCACATGACGTCACAACTCCGCCCCCTGACTGGAGCAGCCATATTGTCCGTCAGCTCGTCGTGTTTACACATTACCGCTACGTACATGCCTCCTATTACAGCGTGTTTTTCTGCTCGTTAACATTAATAATCAAAATGGCGAAGGCGTGTGTGGCGGTTGGTTGCAGTAACAGAGAAGATAGACGGAGAGACTTGAAGTTCTACCGTATTCTGAGAGACCCGAAGAGGAGAGCGAGATGGACTGCTGTAATTCGACAAGAAATCTGGGCACCAAACGATCCACAGACTATGTAGTAGTCATTTTATATCTGGTAAGATGCATTTAATATATATTTAGAAGATTTTGGGCTGACAACCACAATTAAGATCATTGTGTGACGTTGGTGATTGGGGTCTATATAGTTGCCTCTTTTTCTTTGGGAGTGGAGTTGTTTTGTTGATGTCGTTGGCGGTAAGCAGAGTAAAAAGAGGGAGAAAAATACAACTTCCGTGTCTAATTTTTCGCCGCCAAGCAAGCGTTACAATATTAATTAAAAATGAATGAAAACTAAATACTATTGAATATGTCATCATTATCATTTTAAAAATTTAAGTGACTGGTAAAAATAGATTATGACTGGATTTTTATGACCCTGTCAGTCAAAATGACAGACAACGAAAATGTCTAGCGCAACCTCTGATTTATATATATATATATATTTTTTTTTAATAAAACAGATATACAAACAAACAGGATTATTAGTTGGCCATAAAGGGTGATGCATTTCATTTTTAGAAAGAATGTACCGGGCTATCTATTTTATACAGTTTATTTAAAATGTTATATACATTTTTTGGAAGCAGCTCTCTGAATTTGGTCTTCCTTAACTCATTGACTGCCATTGGGAACATTAAGCATCAAACAAACAACAATGATAATCCAAGTAAACATAAAATACACTACTTAATTCATTCACTGCCATTGACAACGGTAGATGATAAATTCTGAGGGTTGGTAGGCATTGGACGTCTATTGCCATTAGAGGAAGCCAATGAGTTAATTTTTAAATTCTGTAGTCCTTATATGAGAATTTCAAAGAATGAACAAACTGCAGCGGTGCATGTGAGCTTAAAATATCACAGCGAGCCATTTTTCTGCATTTAAATGGCAGGAACGTGAACCTTTGTGCTTTATTACAGCACTCCTCATTGATTCTTGTTTTTGTTTTTTCTTGACACACAAAAATAAAATAAAATTACATTATTCTCACAATGGAAAAATAGAATGCATTTTACAAGTGTCCGATTTGCAAATTTTTTTCGTGCAATCTTGTCTGTCGTTACTTGTGAATTTTCTGGAACCCGTCTGACAATGTCCCAGTTGTTCATTTGACTGAGGGTGAGATTCTGTACAACTCCTCATTGGCCTATCTCTGGGCTCGCCTAAATGACATTCCAGGACACAGCCATTGAAAAACAACCAATCTAATGGTGGTCAAACTTTTGTATATGACTCTAATCTGGAATAAGGCGCTTATCTCTTGCAAGAGGGAAATATGTAAGTATGTCAATCATTTACAACATGAAATTGAAAGGGGGTTCATAAATTTCATGTTTGTTCCTTGATCACCTTTTGATATTTTCTCCATGTTGTGATGTCATATTCAGACTAGTGCTATTCCACTCCTTGTTATGGGATAATCACAGTCATTTTAGGATGAAAACCAACTCACCTCTCAAATTGGGCATTACAAATCTAGATTCGACAATCGAGATTCCACTACGGATATGATTGTTTAGTCTTCAGCAACTTGACCTTGTGAAGTACCCTGTACAAGGGAAAAATCTATCGGATTGGGTTAAATTCGCAAACTCAAAAGGGAGAGTGTTTGTTATATATCATTGGACTACTCTGCCAGTGGACAACCCAGCCTGTTGATGATTTGTACAAACTGTAGTGTTATAAGGCCCCTGAGGAATAAATGAACCCGGAGTGAGTCATGCAACTGCAAATAAAAAGCATCTAGCCGGTGCAGAATTCCACTCCCACTGGTGCAGCATGTTTGAGCATGTTGCACAAAATGCCATCCTAACCAACATAGTGGTGTTGATGGCGTCACAACTTATTTTGACGTTCATGGAAAATTGTCTTCAGTATTTCTCAATTCTATGACCACCATTTATGATATTTATGAACGCTCACTGAGTAAGTTCAGACCAATAAATACCCATCGACTGTGTTCATTTCAGGACTGTCATTGTGTCTGAGAAATGTGTGGGCCTCTCAACATCCTTCTTCTGCTAGACAGACACTAATTACCCTCCTACCCACACAGCTCCGAGGATTTCTCTTTTCCCATTTTAACAGGAAGCTCTGTTATTGGCTGTGGCCGATCACCTTTGACACCACATTACATTGAAAACCAAATCCCTGGGTAATTTTGTGTGACCAGCCTCTGTGAAGTTAGGTGAACTACTATTTAAAGCACATTTTTCCGAGTAGACAATGTCGCCTTGCTGTTTATGAAAGGGCTGATTGGTAACATGTGACCAAATGATGATGTTGCATTACCATTTTATGACTCATTCACTCAGCACGTGTTTGAGGGATGTTTAATCATGCAAATGAAAATCTGTCTTGGAAATTACAAAATTTAAAAAAATAGGATGTGTTATTTGTTTGGTTGCCATTTTTAACTTATAAAAAAAAAAAAAAAAAACAACAACAATCCTTATCATTTTGTGGAATCACTATTTTAGGAATTTCACCAGAAACTAATACTGAATCCCTCCTGTAACCCCCACCCTCAACTGATCTGTTTAGGTTGTATGAACATGAGATGGATCACATGCTATAGCAATTACAATAAGTAAATGTCAACATGACTGTTCACCCTTTGGAGTGTTACATTACATTCATGTCTAGTAGCGTCGAAAGCAAACACAACCTGATGTAATGACAAAAAAAAATTCAGTTATGCAACATAATAATAATAGAAAAAAAAAAAAAAACAACAGCACTAATTCAACCTATATGCTATAGAATTCAAACTATGGAGAAACAAATCTGTTAATGGCAGAATATAAAAAGAGGCAATATGATGTCATGTCACTGTGCAATGAAACTGTTTAGGTAGCTTCCCAAATGCCCAACAACTTAGACATTGTCTGTTAAATCGTGATGACATGTTGATGACCCCGAAACGCAGTGTCAGCAATAAAATAAACTTACAAGAATATTTATAATAATAAATTGAAAATTAGCTTTTTTTTTTTTTTTTTAATTCCCATAATCTTCGAGGGGAATTTTAAATCAGGATGCTTAGAACAGCTATAATTTTCGCCAAAATTGTCCTCCATTAAATATGGCACACCAGCCGGTGGTGGCTTTGTTGTACAATTAGCATCTTTAGTGGGGCAAATTAAAACTTATCACCATTTTGGCGGTGCTGTCTGGCGTTTCATGGTCTGGATTTTAAATCTTTGGTTCTTGCTCAGTAGTTGTTGTTGCTTTGAAAGCTTAGGTTTGAAAAAAATACGTATATCCATCTTGCCTCTTCGGTCCTCAGGTGGTTTTGGCTAAGCAAAGCAAATGACTGTCTAAAAGGCTAGTCACATGATCTGTTCGAAAAATAATTTGGACCCATTATAAAAATATATTTTTCTGTTCATTTCATTCATTTTTGTTGTTTAATTGCTTTACAGCTTTTATAGACAATGTTTTACCGAAAAACTCTTAATTTTAAAATCATATATAGGAATGTCAATTACATGCAATTACACTTTTTGGCCACGGGGGGGGGGGGTGCCTCCCTGCCCCCCCCCCCCCCCCCAAACTCCACATATGGTTACACTTTAAGTGAATGTTTCTTTTGACAGTGTCATAAAACTGTTCATCATAAAATGATACCTGTAAAGACCTTTTTATTTCTTTTGCCATGTGCAAGAGTCATGGCAAGTCAGTCTGGTTTGCTGGGGTTTGGCTGGATTTCAAAATTGATGCTAGTGAGCTAACAAGCATAGACTAAATCTAAAAGAATCAATCACAGAAGCACAGATGTGATGTAAATGCATTGTGACTCATGCTGTCTGTTGCAGTCAATTTTAAGTTCACAAATTACAATGAGCGATAACTGCCGTTTTTGTGGGGAAAACCTAAGGGCACATGGTGTATTGTCGTGTACATTCCTTGTTTGGTGTTACCTTTGACTCGTCTGACAGCAAGTTGAAGCATTCATTCATATATATTCATGACAAGTGACATGTCACAATTATGACAGTTTTATGACAGGGTCATAAAACGCATTCAAATAAAGTGTTACCATAGTAGCGACAGGTTAAACCACATTAAAAGTACAGCATGTGGCAATAATTACTGTTCCATAGTGTAGTCTTGCTTTAAAGTCAAAACACAATACTTTAAGGCAGTACTTCTCAAATAGTGGGGCACTGCCAGGGGTGGCGCATGTGACCTCGGGGAACATACTTTTTTGCCGTACTAGAATAAAGTGTAATTGTGCATCCACTCGGTGGGTGGCAGTGGTCCTCTCATTTTCAGAGTGTGCAAAGTATTTTTGAACCAAACAAGAGCACACAGCAAAGAGCACTGGAGATATGAAGAGCTAAGACGAGGAAATATGACGACGTGTATGAATCTTTGGCTTTTGGCTATGACTTTTAACACAGTGTGGAAAGACCAGTCAGTTTACTGTGTCTAAAAATGTGTGCAGCGGATAGCAGGAAGCCAAATCAATTAAGAGGTCACTTAAAGACATTAGACCTTAATAACATTGATCGGTCGCTTGATTTTTTTTTTCAGCGAAAACGTGCCGAACATTCCAAACAATCGTCCCTGCTTTGTCAGTGTTACATCAGTACTTCAGCGAACACTTCCAGCATCATATAAGGTGGCATACCAAGTTGCTCAGTACAAAATAACCCCACACTATAGCAAAGGAGCTGAGACTGATACTAATATAAAAACAGTCCCTCTGTCCAATGACAGTCATTTTTGTTGAATTATTATTATATTTTTTCAGTCATTAAAAAAAAAAAAAAAAAAAAAAAATCGATATCAAATGGTCAAAAAATGTAACTTGAGTGTATTTTTACAGTTTGGATGTGACTTAAAAAAAAACAAAAAAACCAGGTATTTTTTTTCCTTTAATATAAAGAAAGGAGACAATGTTATGCAGAGGTGTACTTATAAAAATAATTTTATAGACAAATGATACTATTTACAGCGGCGGCAGAGAATTGAAGTGCGCGAAACGTTTACGTCTTCCTGGGTGGGCATAACAGAAAATAATTGACAAGCACTGCTTTTAGGTTTCAATATAAATATTTTCCTCTGCCAATGGTTCATGTGCAAAGAAAACCTTAACCATCGATTGAAAATATGCAGCACATTGTTGTTGTTTTTCTCAAGTAGTCATAACTTGTATCTGGGTTTATTGGCGTTAACAGTATCCACAACATTTGACCTTTTTTCGGAAAATACAAATTTCTTGAAATCTTGAGTTTGATTTAATAAAGTTACAGTGCCTCCTTGCGGTAAATACGTGTTACTGTTCAGTGCAGTAATTGAAACAGTATGGTGGAAACGCTAGAATGAAACAGTACAAAGGAAACTTCAGATAACAAAACCGTGTCATAAATAGATTACTGAATGTATTTATTGGTAACAAAGGGCATTATGGCAATTTACCCATTCCATAACTTTTTCAGGAAACTTGTCATTTTTCTTGCTACAGACCCAACTACTTTCCCACCCAGCCGTTCATGAAGATGGGGAGAAAAGGAGGGGGTCCATTGTTTTAGAATTGTTCAGTTGACCGAGTTCTTTAACGACAGAAAAATAATCGCTTTTATCCTTTTTAAAGCTTAACTATTAGTCATATGAACAGCAATTATTACGCACGTCAAATAACTTGTTGTAGTCGAGGGTGATTTAATTTAACGTAAATAATAAGCACCCACATGACAACAACCATTTGTATGAGGAAGTTGGGATAGTTATGACGCTATAATTTGTAAAACCTTCACATTCGCCGACAAACATGTGTTGACAAATTAAGTGACTATCGTGACTATTTTGTTTGCTAGCCAAGAAGCTAACGTGTATAACGTGAATTGAACCAGGCGGGTGAGCGAGTTCGCAATCCGCCGAGACACGTTCGTGCTTGTTCGTGAATCCGAAAGGAGACGAAGTATCATCGCTTCGCACGCGCGTACCAAGCCCAGCCATTGGTCGAAAAAGTCAGTGAATCGGCCAGGTATCGATTCGACACCATAACCATACAGTACCTTCTAGTTATCGATAAGCTTGCAAGTGATACCGATATTTCACCCACACCGAATCATTTTCATTGGAGTGTGACTTTGTTTTTAAACTAGGAAATCAAATGGTTAAAGTTTACAATTAGAAAAAAAATTGTATTATATCACGTATTATTGCTCACTGGCGAAATAGCTATAGTGTAATTATAGCAAGTTTAAAGTATCCATCTGACAGTTAGTGCAAAACTGGATTTACAGTTTGTTACATGTAATTTGAGCTTTATTATAATAGTAGTCTACAAGTTTTTCCAGTATTCATTTTCAGAACAAATTTCTATTTGATGAATCTGTTAACCAAACGTTTAAACAGAAATGGTATTTTTTGTTATTTTAATATTGGCTAAAGTAACAGATAACCAATGTGTCTGAATAATCTCATTCAGCCAGGTCTTTTCATTCATTTGGATAAGAGGCCGAAATGTCTTTTATTGGACTACCAGAATCATCAATTCTATGCTCTGAAAATGGCCGGTGAGAAGTGGCACTTTGAGAAAAATACTATAAGGTAATGCTAAATATTAATGTAGCAATAAATTTAAATTAAATTATAGCAATAAATAAATAAATTAGAAATAAATTAAATATTAATTTTGGAACAATTATTTTGCATGGCGGTTGTCTGGTGAGTAGATCTGCTTCACTTCTTAAGTTTAGGTTTGAATCCGGCCGTGTTCCAATGTTAAGTTTTCATGTTCTTTCTGTACTAGCGTGACTTTCTACTTTTTCCCAGCTTGCTCCCATCTTACATAAACATGAATGTTAGTGTAATGGAAGAGTTGGATTTTTAATTACAAATCAGTGTTGAATAATTGCCTACAGCAAGTTTTCCTACACTTTATTTTTTGCCTCAACCTACTTTTCAAACATCTAACCCAAAATTATCTACCCACCGATGAATGCATATAAAACATACTATATGAAAAACTGCCATTTTCTTCAGGTAAAACCTACCAAATGAACTGAGGTGGGTAGAGTAGCCAAAGATTTCACTCAAGTAAGAGTAGCGTAAGTTCTGAATAATATTATTCAAGTAAAAGTCTTCATCCTCAAAATTCAGGTACAAGTAAAAAAATGTGTTTGGTGAAAAGAATATGTAGGTAATGAGTAACATTGAGAGCATTTGCTTAAGATGTTCAAATTTTCTCTTTTTTTAAACAAGGTTATTTTTTTCTCAGCACAAAGTTTTCGATATGAACTGTTGTTTTTATACTGTACTGTAAGATATTACATAACCCCATTAAGCCAAAGAAATAAAATTAAACAAAACATTGAATTCTGGCAAGAGAAAAAAAATTCACAGAAATTAAGCATTATTCGTCCAAAGAGCATGAGTACCCCCTAGTCGAGCAAACATATTTCCTATGATGTGTTAGGGCCTCCGTCCCTCCTTCCTGAGCCCTGCCTCAGGTGAGGGGAGTTTTGCCTGATTACAGGTCGAACGTCAGACGGGTGGAGCGGCCAGCTGTAAGCAATCGTCATCAGCCAGTTTAAAAGCCCAGCGGACGCACCACCACGTCGCCCGAACAACTTGTCTGTTTTCCACGACCTGATCAGCGCGCCCCTCGTCGGATACTTCTGTCAACCCCAGCCTGTCAAACTCCCAGCTGACAGCTACACACGTGGAAGCCAGTGTTCTCCACGACCATTCCGCCTCCTGCCTCGCTTGAAGCTAGAGACTCAAATAAACGAGAATGATCTCTCTCATCGTGTTTGTCACGTTGCCTGCGTTGGGATCCCCCCACCGGTTCCGCGAACCCTAACATTATGAAACTAAAAGTATCACATCTCCGGTTTTTTAAAGTGACTGTTTACATTGACCGGCGCTGGGCTTCTATAGGTGTGCAAACACCCTAGTAATTGTGGCCAACCAATAGATGGTGACCTATACAAATCTTTACTCGGATTAGTCTGTAGCAGTGTTTTTCAACCAGTGTGCTGCGCCACACTAGTGTGCCGTGAGAGATCGTCAGGTGTGCCGCGACAAATTATCCAATATAGCATTTTTTTTAACGTCGTCGGGCGGAGTTGCAGTTGGAAGGAAGGAGTAGGTAGAAGGTTGCGGTCGTGTGCAGATGAGCGAGGTATTGCTCGTGTTGCATTCAAAAACTACTCGGATTTCTAGCCATCAGCCACCTTGCTGTCCGCGACCATGTGGACCCCAGCACGTCTAAGGTACATCATTTGATTAGAATTGTCAAGTATTGATATACACGGAACTGTCTTTTCCATTTTATCCATATGTGACGGCCATAGATCCTCCCTTTGTTTTATTCAAACACATTGTCGAGGACAGCAAGGTGGCTGATGGCTATAAATCTGAGGAGTTCTTGAACGCGACACGAGCAGCTACCAACAGCGCTATGGTGCCAAGTCATAGGCGGAGTTAAAGGCCCCCCAGTGGCCAAAAAGTTGCATTGCATTTAATTAAATTTTCTGGTAAAATATTGTCTATAAAAGTTGTAAAACACTAAAACAAACGACAAAAATGCATTAAATGAAAAAAAGAGATATTTTATAATGGGTCAAAATTATTTTTCGAACAGATCCTGTGACTAGCACCTGCTTTGCTTAGCCAAAACCACCCGAGGAGCAAAGAGGCAAGATGGATGTACATAATTTCTTCAAACCTAAGCTTTCCAAAGATGGATGTATGTAATTTCTTTCAAAAGCGACAACAACTACTGAGCAAGAACCAAAGATATAAGATGTGGACCATGAAATGCCAGAGACCACAGTCAAAATGGTGAGTGGAGTTTAAATTCACCCCACTAATTGTACAACAGAGCCACCACTGGTGTCTTGCTAATGTAGTTTCCCCCATCAAAATTATATCCCCTGGCCGCGGGAGCGCGCACACACACACGCATTAGTTATGAGTTATGTCGACTTAAACAATTAATTGAAGCCAGAAAAGAACCACAGTTATATATTTTGGACACCGACATTTATTAAACTGGAGGAACTCCATACGGGACTTGAATTTCTTTAATAACAGTTATAGGTCATCCTACGAGTAAAACAGTAAAGCATTGCCCTATTTTACGTTCAGTACATATTTTACGTTATACGTCAGGAAAAAAAAAAAGTTTTTTTTTTTTGGATGGACGGGCCATGTTTTAAAACCTTGCAGATAACTACATCACCAAAACATGGAAATCAAGCAAATAAGTGCAGCACAGTGGCTCCGCCCAGGGGATACAATTTTTGACGGGGGTAACCACATTGGCACGACACTGGCATGCCTACCATATACAATGGATGATCTTGGCAAAAAGTATAGCTGTCCTAAGCAGTCTTATTTTGAATTCCCCTCAAAAATGATGGGAAACAAAAAACGCTAATTTTTAACTTTTTATTATAAATATTTTTGTAAGTTAATTTTATTGTTGACACTATGTTTCGGGGCTATCAACATGTTGTGTCCCCCTCGCCCCAAAAGTCAAAGTCCGCCTATGAAAGCTTAAACATCATTTTCAAACTAAAAACAAGTCGGTGGACTATTTTGTTTGCCTTCATGAAAACACAGCGAAACAGGCAACTTTTTTTTTTTCTTTTTTTTCCCTTTTTTTTACAAAAACTACAAAGGTATATGAGAAATCCCTCCAAGCCTTGTTGCTGAAGTTGTTGCTAAATCCAAAAAGTCCCACACTGCAGCAGAGACATTACTATTACCTGCCTGCAAAGCCATTGTCAGTGACATTGTCGGCCCTGATGCGGTTAAAGACATTGCTAAAGTCCCCCTGTCTGATAATTCTGAGCTTTTCAAGCCTAACTGCTATAACAAAAAAAAAAAAAAAAAAAAACAGACTGAGAGCAGCGGCCAGCATATCGCCTTTGTGTTCATCTAAACTGGCTGAAGTTGCACACTGAGAAAGTATAAATATTGAGAAATCATTTTATAATTAAATATATTGTAAAGTAAATTCTGAACATTTTTGGTTTGTGGTGTGCCGCGAGATCTATAGAGTAGACAGGGATATTGATGTGTCAAGAGCCAAAGGCCAGATTGGAGTCGTTAATAAATTATTTATTTCTCTGCGGCCTTGTAGCAAATGCGCCACGTACAGGTACCGGTCCGCAGCCCGGTAGTTGGGGACCGGTGGCATAAATGACTTGTCCCAAAGTGACATTTTCCATTACAACAAGCTGTCAATGAGCATAAAAGTAATTTATTATTTATAAATGATAAAATATATATTAAAAAAAAAAAAAAAAGAAAGAAAAAGTTCAGGAAGATGTGACTGGTGAGTAGCAATACAAACACAGCCAACTATGATAATTTACCTCTTTACTGAAACCTGCAGCAGTGAATAGTCCAACAGAAACTCAAGTAACGACATCATGACACTGATACCAAAACGTACAAATATCATTGTGTGTATCGATATTTTTTGCTCCTTGAATCGACCCACCCACCACGACTGCCAGGAAAGGAGGGCGTGAGTTAGTTGTTGAATGACAGCCCGACCGGCGTCGTTGTGTTGATCGGTGTGTGGCCGAGACGAAGGAGCCTGTGGAATATACACACGTGAATTAGACCCACTTTATTAGAACAGTTTACCTTAACTCAGCCGTCGTTGCGTTGTCGTCGGGGACTAAAGTGGTGCCTATAGGCCGAGACGAGGTGCTCTCAGGTTAGTGGTCCGGCCGGTTCTTTGGTGAGCGAGGAAGCCAGCAAAAGTAAACACGATTCTCAATCTGTTAGAACTCTTTCTCTTTTAAAATAACAGCGCCAACAATCAAATCAGTCTGTCAAAATGGCACATATTGGGCTCGCGGCTTTTATTATTGACGCCCAGACTGTGAGCAACGCATAGGGAGCTTGTCGGCCACTATGTTTTGAAGGGGAGCCAATCAAATCTGCTATTCAAATCCACGCTTATGTGAGTGACCTATATCTCATGTATGTGCGCCAAGAGCCCGCAGTTACCTCAGCGCTAGACCAGACAGCATGGGGACGAACGGGGTAGACAAGCAGGCGCAGCCGTCTAGCGGCGTGTCCGGGACGGAGCAGTCCGCCGCGGGTTCCCCGGACGAGCAGGGCGATGCTGCCAAAGATACAGGGCGGGAGAAGGATGACTTTTCACCGGAGAGTGAGCATAAACTGCCCCAGGAGGACAGCACAGTACAATTGATCGAGACTGGATGCAAGCTGATTCCACCCCCGGCTCTTGAACCTGATACGACGGAGCGGAACGGCGGAGGATTCGTTCCGCCTGAAGGTGGTTTTGGCTGGCTGGTGGTTTTGGCAGCCACCTGGTGCAATGGGTCCATCTTCGGGATTCAGAACTCTTTTGGCATCCTGCATATGATGCTGGTGAGGGAGCATGCAGACCCCGAGGACAAGACCTCCCAGTTCAAAGTGGGTAAGTAGTATACCTGCATTTATTCATTCAGTCTACATGAAATCATCCTCTTAGATGAGGGACGCTCTACAATTTAAGTGCGTTTATATCACGATAAACGTACAACAGTAAGCTATTAATAACACATTCCCCCCAAAAGCAGTTTTTCAATGTTGTGAGTCACTTCATCATGGCAAACCACCCATATGACCTTTGTTTTAGTATTCGAAGAAGTTTGACATTTAAAGCAACACTAGGTAGCTTTTCAACCATTATAAAATATTTTAATAACATTTTTGATATTATGTCGACTGACAACTAGTTGAATGACACCTCATTTATATCTTGAGGGTGTCTTTATCGCATTCACCGGTGTTCTGTCAAAATTTGCTCCCTTATAAAAATTTGCTCCTAAAGCTTTTGTGGCGGTGGAAAAGCCAACTTTTACATTCAGTTGGACTCTCAATGTTATCCAAAGGTGCTAAATAAACTAATGACATCATGAACATACATGTACAACACGAAAATGGCGTAAATTAGTGCTTAACGACACGGCAAAGTCGCTAACAGTGAAAGAGCGGGGTGCAGTTGTTGTGTGCAGCTAACATGGCAGGATGTGTCTGAGAACTTTTGTACATGATTAAATGTAAGTAAATATTCCTTTCTTTAAAGAAATTCTGTAGTGTTTACTTTGGAATCGCTACATTGGCGGCCATTTTTAACTAACTTAATTAACTTTAATTTTCGATGGGTTGCAAAATTTGTCAGAACACCGGCACTAATAAAGTTTGAGAAGGGTCGCAGGAACCCTGCCAGGCACACAAAAAAAACCTACAAAAGTGCTGACTGCTTTACGGCATATCCCAGATAGCAGACCGACGTTGAAAAGATGTTGCATCAACATTCCACTGTCGATCATGTACCGTTGATTCAACGTCACTTTTGCATCCTCATTTAATGTTGCTTCAGCGTTGAAATCCTTACAAAACCTAAACGTCATTTTGATTATTAATATTGGAACAACGCTGAATCAATGTTATGTTTTCGACCAAAACGCCCGCTCATCCATAACTCAATGACTTTTCAATCATATTACCCGGTCAAACATAAATCAAGTATTTGTCAACATTAGTTCATCAACTATAAAATAATGTTAACCCAACCATAGCCTGACATAGCATAGATCAACGTTGTGTCAATGTCACTCTACGTCAAGAATTTCGATGTCAACCATACTCGTGATTTTGATGGAAAATCAACGTTTATTTATTGTAGGTCTGCTATCTGGGATGTCACTTCCCCATTCATCATAAAGACTGAAGTCCATGCGAATGCTTTCGCCTGAATTCTGCAAAAAAAACAGCAAAAGAGACAAAATTTGTCTGAGGAGGAAAAAAAAAGCCCGCCGAACTCTTCTGCGCTGACGAGTTTGGGTGGGCTGGGGGTGTAGCCACACTAAGGCGCACGGGTGCCAACCATCATATGCTATTGTTTAGCCACAACTGGATTCATTACCTTATTACTATTCATCTTTCACACAGCCGTTGGAAACAGAAATGTTGTTTAATCCATCTGCAGGTAACCGGGAGATTGATTTTTGATTGATTGATTGATGATTTTACGACACATTGCGGGTTCGGGCTGGTCCTCATGGGAAACGCAGTCTTCCGTAAGGCAAAACACTACCATTTTTTTCCCACTGGCATCACTAAAATTGACCAAAACTGAACAATTACCAAGTGTTTCTTTAAAAATGATCATGGTTGCAATAAGTTACCTCCAGTATATGACCAATTCAAACAATTTCTAACTTCATTTTGTCTCAACAGTGTAAAAAAACAAAAAGAAAACCAAACAGATAGTGCTTCTTTTCCATTCTGAATCAAATACTGTATGAGTTGTGGGGAAAAAGTTTCAGGACTGTCACAAAACATTTTATTTCAAGTTAAAACCACAAGTTTATTCTTCAACATAAGCCCCCTATAGTCTAACACCCTTTTCAGCTTTCAGTACCACATCTTCATGCACTACACATAATCCGTTTTTATGAGTAGGGAGGTAGTTCAAGCTCTGCGATGTTTGTTTGTAACCAGGAAATGCCATATGTTAAGAGCATTGTGAACAGGCATGTGTGTTGAAAAAGCCTTAAGTCATCCTGTCTCAATGCTTGGCTTTTTTTCTCGCAGCGTGAATGAAACAAACGCTGCAGGATCATTTTGTAGATGCGCTAATTGTTCATCTGGCCCTGTAGCAAGACTACACTTTGGGGTTTGCTTTCTTCACCCCTTGGCAACATAAGACTTCTTCTCTTAAAGGCCTTTGTGTTTTGCTACCTGATTATCCATTACTCATCCAAGCAAGTGTAACCTTATGGGTCATATAACCATACACTGTGTAGTACCTGATGGACTGTCACACAGAATATAGCAAAAAACATGTGAAAAAAAGTTTAATGAGTGTTGAGGCTTAGGTCACAGTTATACTCCATGGCAATCAAGTTGAAAAAGAAAACTTGTAGTAAGTAATTGAATTTTTTTTTTTTTTTTTTTTTGCGACATTAGTCTTGGAATGTTTTGGGGGGGCTGCATCTTTTACATTGTACAATGAAAAATTTTGTGGTATAATAATTAGCCAAAAGTTGTGTTAATTATTTGGTATTTCTTATAGTTTTTTTTTCTTATATTGTTGCCAGAAACTCCTGGGCGGGAAGATTCTTGGCAGGATGTGACTGCTTTGTGAAGGAAATAACTACTATAAAAGCTTGTGATAATTAGATTTCCAGGAATTGACTTCATTTGAGTGGAGCTCTTCATAAAGCTTGCCTCCACTGGAATCAGACCATTGTTTGCTGCTTTGTTTACCTGCATATTTCTGGTTTAGATCACAGGCTATTGACAATGTTGACCACGGTTTACCAGAGTCCCGCCTTACCCCTGTTGCTGTCAAGGAATATACTAGTATAAATGGATAAATGAAGTTCACACCACAAAACTTGTAGGTTTTGCCTTTTGAATTCGTTCCGTACGGGATGCACAGTCACACGTGAAGGTTCAAGTCAAGCTATCGGAAAGGATTAAGGTTCTTAGACTGTACGCTGGAACAATGTCTGCCCTCCGCCATCAACGGTGAAAGCAGTTATGTGGAGGAAAATAAACTGGGGAGCGCAGATGTGTTCTGCTCATTTGGACTGGCCATGACTTAGCAGCTTGATGTATTTCATAATATCTTGGTTATATCTTTAAGGCCCAAGAGGAATTTAAATGTACTGTATAGTTTGGCTCTGTCAAAGCGTGAGTTAAACCTGGAAGATTCCTCATAATCTGGTCTGGAAAAACAGGGCAGTACATTTTGTCCTCCATTTCCTTACATAATTCTTCGTCGGCCAGTGTCGAATCTGAAAGGATTAAGATCAATCCAACCAACGTAAGAACAAAACAACTATATTATGAACAAAACAAGACTGCCAAAGCTTAACTGCAAAAGAAAGTTTTTTTCCACTGCTTGTGATCCATTATGCATGCTCCTCTAAAACCCCTTTAAGTGCCGTCTTCACTGGAGAACTGCAATTTGAAGGCGATTGATCTACACCTGACTCACAAATTAATAATTTTGTGTCAGCATCTAGGTGACTACTATGAATATTTTTGTGTTATGTTTGCACACCTTTCTTTTTCTACATTGTGATTTCATTTAATTTCTGAGGAGGTCGGACACTAAATCATTTTGTGACGCTAATGACACAGATTGTTTTGGACTGAGAAAAACATCCTAACGGGAATGACGGCAATAAAAATTACTGTGGGAACTGTTACTATTGCTTGGCAAATTGACACAATTTAAAAAAAAACAAACAATCTGGACAGATGTTTTGTTAGAACTAGTGGTATGGATAGTAGTGTTGTATATTTTATTTTTTGGCTCTTGTCATTCTCATCATAATTTTTGATTCAACCCTTCTTATGGTGAAAAAGAAAGAAAAAAAAAACAAGAAGGGAAAGCAAAACACCAGTACAGTTAATCCTTTGATACTCAATGGACCAGGGTCCCATGGGGTAGGCTGAAGTCACGTGTAATGGGTTGACATTTTATAAATGTTATCTCTTTTAATACTTGCTGCAATAAAGACACGAAAAACAGTTGTTTAATAGTCAAACAAAGTTTTCCTAAAATTGGCAAATCTATGTAGTTTACTGTTTTTAGAGGCCTATATTCATAAAAACCTTTGCTTGAATTCAAAATAGTGTAACTTCAGATTATTTGGCTTTGAAGTCCACCCTGTTAAACTGTTGCAGCCGGTGGGCTGTTTATTACTTGCAGGTGGTCTAGATTTGACCAGTAATTACACATTGGCATGTAGATGTTTCATTCCGATTGTGCCAACATATACAAAAACCCTGCAACGCCAAGGTGTATACTCAGCTGCATTCTGCTCGGTCAAGTACAACACTGAGGGTGCGGAAAAGGCTTTCAAATTCAGTGGGGAGGGGGGGGGGAGATCTTTTGTGTGAATTTTCACCGGCTACACCAGCTTCCTTCTATCAAAAACATACATTTTAAGTATTTAACCCTTCAAATTGTCCATAGGTATGAGTGTGAATGTTTGTTTGCTCGATCAATAAGATCCATGTATTTAATTAGCAGCCGGTCCAGAATGTAACCTAAGATGCCTTTCGCCCAAAGCCAGCATGGATTAAAGTCCAGCTAGTGGATAGATGGATGTTAAATTCAACAATGAATGTCATTTCAATCAATCTGTCCTATCACTGTGGAGTTTGCCAGTTACCTAGGCTAGTCTGAAAAATGTCTTCTTTTTTTTTCTGCAAATTAAAACTGGTTGCTGCTGTGTGGCTTAAAAATCTCAACAACCTTGTTCAGGACCTGCTAAAGCCAGTTCATGTGGTCGCTTTGGAATGTGCCTTGGTACCAATTCTTTTGTCTTGTACCTCAATCTGTTACTGTAGCAATAAATAAACGACTATTGTCGTGACTAAGTCAGTAGTCGTGTTATGTGACTGGAAGAATAATAAACTTAACTAAAACATTTATTTATTTATTTATTTATTTATTGTCATCATCATCATCGGTATCACTGACAGTTACAAGATGTGATATGATTAACCCGAAGAAAGAAAGCATAAAACATAAAACATAAGACATCACAACTAAAACATATGACCCATCGTCAGTTTATCTTTGTAAATGTTTTCTTTGGTTCCATGTTCCCAGCATTATTCTCATGTCTTCAAAGAGCATCTCATGTAACCTTACAACCTTGTTAACAGAAAAATGAGCTTTCATTATTACTTAGACATTTTGACCCCTTCTAGTCAGTTGCAGCCAAAGATGTCACAGTAGCACAGGTAAATTGGTGCATTTCCAGTGCATTAAAAATTGGCTGTATTTTATTTGTAGCCCATGTTCAATGTTATACAGTAAGTATTTTATTCCAACATTTTAAATATTAGTTAAAAAAAAAAAGACTTCACTGTTAAAAAAATGGCAAAAAATGAAATTTCAAATCAACCTATTTCGCTTGCATTTGTAAGTTTTGATGGAAAACAACTACAAACAAATGCAAGTTATTGCCAAAAACTCAAAATTTTAAGCTGAATTTACGTTAAGTAAGCAGAACCCCAGATTTTTAGTAAACTGGACTTAACCCGGGTTTAACTACATAAAGTTGATCCAAGCAGGATTCAAAACTGGGTCACTCAATGACAGAGCAATGTGTAGACAAGTGAGCTATACATTCTGGCTGGCCATCCCTTTTGAACGCATCAGGAGAAAGACTAGGGCTATGTTCACACAACAACATTTCAAGGTAGCACAACTCAACATTTGAATTGAAAACAACTTATCTTTTCAAGTTCGTTTTACTTAGTTTTGCTCCAAGACTCATTACGTAATTCATTTTTAACATGATAAAATGAGTTAGAATACTTCAAATAAGTTACTCGAGAGAATTTGCTAAATTAATATCAACTCATAACTAATTTATCTTTATTGGGAGTTTCATGTTTTGTAGCGTACCTCCTGTAACTTAGTTTTGTTTGCTACTAGGCTAATTTAAAAGTTTATCTTGAGGCATGGGGTTTCAATCGTGTCTCTAAGGCTAGGTTCATACTCCTGGTCTTAATGCACAAGTCCAATTTTTTCGTGATTTTCCGACTTTAGTGAAGCATTAATTTGACCGTCTGAACGTGACAAGTCGCATAGAAGTGGGCCATTTTAAATCCGATCTGGGTCACTTTCGTATGTGGTTTTAAATCCGACTTGGGCAAAACTTTTCAAAATGTGGCGAAAGTCTGAAGTCTCAAGTCTCCTAACTTGGAATTCATGCAGCAATTACGTAAGCAAAGAGTTAGAGCGTCTGGCACACAGTGCGTGAATGCGGTTTATCAATTCATATAAACTTTAAATATAAGAGTAAACTGGGATTATTTATGTCTGTTATTTGTGTTCTCTTTTTGCAAATCAAAAAAATGCATTTGTTTTGATACTTTTGTGCATGCGGGTCACTTTGCTCAGCGTTTGTTGGATGTGAGTTAGTGCGCATGCGTAATACTTGAACGGGCTCAATGGAAAATGGCAGTCTGAATGTGCACGCCACAAAAATAAATATGATGAAAACTGGAAGTGTGCATTAAAGGCTGATTTTTGCTTCTGTGTTCCCGTGACGGCGGAGCGACAGCGTAGATACGACGCCGTCAATGCGCATTCGAAGTTCTGCGTCAAGGGAACGCTTTGTGCTGTAATTCACCGCCATGCCACTGGAGGGATGTGGCTTTGTGTTTGTACGGTTTTAGAGGACTCTTCTCGAATTCCTGTAGTTTTCCTACGGTCATTGATAGCCATGGCAACGGAGATGGAACGTGTGTATTTGCAGCAGTAGCTAATCAATGTTGAACAACAAATGTTGTTAATGCTAATGTTGACGCGTAGGCGACACAGAAGACGTTTGCGAATGTTTAAAAATGGTGTTGTTGTTTTGCTGAACCGGAAACAATATCCTGAGCGGACCAATCACACTCTTTTGACGTTCACGTCACGCGCGTTGACGTGACGTGTAGTCAGGATTTGTTGGAGGAACAAGTCAGTCTACGGCGTAGGTCTGCCGTCACCGCTACGAAGAAGCATAAATCAGCCTTTAGACTAGAGATAGACAGATTATCAGCCGGGCCAATTATCGGCGCCGATATTTGGAAATTTGACGTATATTTGTATCTGTCTTTTTTTTTTTTTTTTTTTTAAATCGACCGTCCGATATGAAAAAAATCCATTTGAAACTCGGTTATTTTGGCTCAGATACAGCTGCGCCTCTCTCTCCTGCCTGCTGTCTCTTGCACTGGTATTCACACCGTCCTCTGATTGGTTAAATGGTAATAGTAAGGAGTTACACTTGTGTTGCGCTTTTCCAGCTTTTAAGGCCCTCAAAGTGCAGCACTATTTATGTGATTCAATAAACATGCTTGAGGCGTTTCAATGAAGTTCAGTGTTTGCGTTATTCATTTTTTTACGCCAGTTTTTATACTTTTAATGCAAATTCATATCAGGTCCAAAAATTGTTTATCGGCCCCTCTAACTACTAATAATCGGTATCAGTCCTGAAAAATCCATATTGGTCAATCTCTAATTAAGACCTGCTGTATGAACCTAGCCTAAGTATCCTCTACTTCAAATTTAATTCATTATACCAAGATCATACACCACATGCCAGTGACATGACACCTTATGTTACCGGCACAACTGACCTAAGATTTAAGGTTTGCATTTCAATACTTATGCAACCAAACGAGTTTAAAGATTTAAAACTCAGCTGATAGAATTATTATCATTTTTAATTTGACATGGACATGGTATTGCTTCAGTTGACTTCTTTATTTGACATGCCTGTTTCATGGCTGTGTTTCAAGGATAGGACTGCTTTGTTCTTGATACCCAGCCTGAATTGGGACAGTAACCATTAATTATTTTTGACAATTTTGATTGAAGAACCGGTTCCAACTGTGTATGCTGACATTATATTCTGTCAGTGTAGAACTATATGAAATACAGTATATTACTGCAGTGTGTGTTCTTCCTTGCTTAATTGCTTCACAAAATTGACAGGAAAAGAGACACTCACTGGTAACTGAGTCTATTGTCAAGAGAATATTGTAGAATGTCAGAAATTTCTAGATTTTTTTTTTTTTTACAGTTAACCAGTAGAAATGGAAAGCCCCTAAAGTTATACAAGTTAATTTTTACCCCCAAAAGAAAACAAAATGCCTTGAAAGTCATACAAAAAAAGACAATTAAAAATCACACATTAAAAAACTAAAATGAGAAAAATAAATATGTACGAGGTGCATCTAAAATGCATATTACCTTTGCATTTCTGTTGACTTTAAAAAAAATCAAAGCAAACTTATTTTTCATCTATGAATGAATAGCCTGTGCTGGGTTGTTGGGGCCAAGGTTTGTTAAATCGACACATAAGGAACCTCGAAATGTGGGCTTCCTCATGATTTTTTTCAACGTATGCTGGATAGATTTATAGATTTAGATTTTTACCAGCGTGGCTCGGATAAAAAAATGCAAAGTGGCATTTTCTATGCTAATTTTTTTGGTTTTGAATTAATTTTCTGCACTAAATGGAGGCCTAAAGAGATCATTTAAGATCACTCCCAGACACATAAAGTACAACTGTGTAAAATGTCTTCTAAATCCGCGCAGCCGTTTCGGCGGCCATAAAACAAGAACACACAAACAGCCACACAGACAAACTCGCCTTTATATAGATTAAAATATCTAGCTGAAATGAATCCCTTAATATAAACATTCCGGCAAATTGAACATTTTTTGTAATTTAGTGTCTTGTTGTGGAGTACTCAAAGCCACAACATATTATCACATGAAACCATAAAATTTGATCGCAAACTGTGACATTGCAATCACAAGAGATGCGTTTTTCGGCCTAAAGATGGCACTGTCACATCCACAGTCAAGTAGCATTTTCAATGCTACTTTTTGGAGTTCGAAGGAATTTTCCGCAAATGGAGGCCTAGGCTTCGTTTCAATCACGGTTTTATGTGCCCTCGCGCACTTTCCCTTGGGGGAACTCCCGCCGCCATCTTAAAGCGGAAATGTGAAGTAAGGTTGGCCAACCATGTTTTTGAATAATATCAATGGCTAAACAATTATAAGCATATTTTCATTATTTTTTTTAACGCAACCCTTCCAGATTCTTTGTTTAACCCATAGCAACGCCCTTGACAACGAAAATGCTTTTCTTCGGTAATCTTCGGAAATCTTCGGAAATTACGTCACACCGGGAAGTGCGAGGGAAGTCCGCCATAGAACAGTATTGTTTGTTGCATTGCTTCTCGGTAAGATCCCACAGCGGTGTGTGGCGATGTTTTGTTCTCACTCAAACGAAAAGTTGTATGAGTGGCCAAAGGATAGCAGGGCACGTAAATGGACATCTTTCGTTCGCACGAAGTGAATGAATTTCACGCCATCATCAGGTAGTGTTCTCTGCTGCAAACACTTCGAAGATGCCTGCTTCCTTAACCGGTCTGCTTATGATCAAGGATTTGCCAAAAAGTATGTGTGATTTTTGGATAGATGACTGATGACTTTGTCAAAGCAGAGCCTGCCAACTGTTGTGGAATGAACAGTATAAGCTAGCGACGTTAGCCGAAAGTTAACTCGTGGCAATCCCCGATCATAGTTGTTGTTGCGTTCGCTAGGTTAAGCGTGTTTAAATTGTGCGTCATCTACGATCTTGTCCGAAAGGGTTAATCCACTGTCAATCGGGAAAGGGGTGTGGATGTGCATATAAGCGGGTAGGCGTCGCGGTAATTCACGGTCATGTTGCCGTAAGAGACACACACCGCCGGTGAGTTTGTGCACATTTATTTGTATTTGTATTATGTATTTCCACCTTCATGCTTCAAGCATTGCATTGCATTTGTACGGTTCGGCGTTTCTTTCACGGTGATCGCTTGATAGCCTTTTAGTTTGTGTTTTACGTACGAGAGCCGCTGACAGGTGACAACAACAAGCATGTTGGTTTTAATGTCTGGCAGCGAATCAGCGAGCGTGCAGGTCACGCAGTGAATCATGGGAAATGTAGTCTCGGGACAACACTGAAGTGATGCTTTGTAATCTGTTCACTTGTGTGAAAAAACTACATTTCCTCACGCCATTAGACGCCACTTCCTGCCGAGAGCCCCGAGCTGTGTTCGTACTGTTAGCTCCATGTGTTAATAAAGAAACAAAGTTGTCAGCACGTCGTGTGTTCGATACATTTGTAAACAAAAAGCTCATAACAAGACACTATGCACGATCCGTTTAAGAGACGCTGGAGTAGTAGGAGGCGAGGAGGAGATCAGCGAGAAGCAAAACTTTGCGGTCGAATGTGGCGGCAGTCCGCTATTATTTTGTTTTCTTATTGTTGCCACAATAAAGTGGAGAAAGCCATCAACGACTCATCTTCTTTCCCCCCAACGTTTTTATATTATTATTTTATATGCACGAGAGCTGCCGGATCTGCCAAAATGAACATGAAGTCTGATTATTATTTTTTTTAACAATGTCATCAGATAGACAAAAACATAAAATTATGTGCAAATGCCTGCATCTTCAAATCATGAAAATATTAACAGCCTATATTTTACCAATTTTGTAATCTCGATGGGTCTTGTCTCCATTCCATGTCAGGTAGTCTAGGCACATTGTTTGCATCCTGATTAGCGTCTGGCTTATACATGTTAGGTCCAACATAAAATTCCAAGCTCCTCTTCTTCCTCCAACTCTTCAAAAACTTGGATCTCCTCCCTTGCACTTGATCTATCGCTTATATCGCTGTTTGAATCATTGTTTGAAGGGCTTTGTATGGCGGCCGTATGCATGGAGCTGCCATCGCTGTTCCCGGAGTGACGTATCACTTCCGGGTTCGTCCCCTTTCAGGCTCGAACTTCGGAAACACGATTATTTTGTCAAATATACAACATATAAATTATTTTTTCATGCTTTATTTGTTGGACAATGTTTAATTACTTTAATTGTGACCATATTTGGCATGTTATGAAATTACTTCACATTTCTGCTTTAAGGGCTGTTCCATTTCCCTAAACGGCGAAGTGAACTTGGTGAAATCGACCCTTTGAGGGCTTAGTGATCAAGTCAACAACGGTGGTCACTTCAGTGCTCCTGATATCCCACAATGCATTGCTGTGGTGCACGGAAAATATGTCCTTGCGGTGGTGATAATGAAGCTCAAACACCGTTGGCTACTGTATATATACCACCAAAGAAGAAGAAAATGAATTAGTTTTTGTCACTGACTTTTCTATTTCGCTTGCCTTTTCTATTTTGCTTTTAACAAAAGGAATGGTCTGTCAATCAAATGGCATTGGGAGGGACTGAAGCTAAAACTAATGTCAACTAAACTCAAAGCAGGTTAAATCTATTTAAACAACAAATCTGTCTACAAATGATAAGGTAAAGACAAATAATAAATAAATAAATAAATAAAATAATGAATTTCCCAAATAAAATTTTATACAAAACTAATAATTCTGTTCATTCCCAGGTACGGACGCATTGCCATCAAGTGCGGAATACTTCTCTGTCTTATTTACATGAGTTTCCGTTTATTTTGTGTGATTTGGAGTAAGGCATATAACGCCACTTCAACATGTGATTGATCCATGCTTGTCTGGCTTGTGAATGAACGAGGGCAAGTGTGTTCCATTTATGTCTTTCACTTCCACTCCACCCACTTTTCCTCCGCCCTCCAAGTGGCCTCAGTGTGACGTCATTGCAAGTTGAGCAAGGGCAACTCAAACTGTTATTGAAACGCAGCCCTACAGAGATCAAACCCATCTACAAACACTCCCAGACAGATAAAATACTATTGAGTAAAATTCCATCAAAATCCGCCCAGCCGTTTCGGAGTCCATAGTGAATGAACACTCGCACACACAGTTTCATTTATATATACCGGTAAGGATAGAGAGTAACAGTTTGACATTGGAAACAGTCAATTTAATTTCTGCAATATTTTTTCCACAACTATGATCAAATAGAAGTTCTCACAGACTCCTGAAACAAAATGCGCCTGTTTAACTGGTTCAGAAGTTTTAATTATACTTAGACGATGCTTTTAATTTGATAATTAATACGTTCAACATGTACGTTCAGTGTCTTGAACTTTGATAGAGACGGTTTGAAATTGGAACCCATTTTTTTCTATTTATGCAATATTTTTTTCCCCAACTAGGATCAATTTAAAGCTCTCCCAGAATCATGAAACAAACTGTGTTTGAATGGTTTAAAAATAAATTTTACTTACAGTGCCTTGCAAAAGTATTCGGCCCCCTTGAATCTTGCAACCTTTCGCCACATTTCAGACTTCAAACATAAAGATATGAAATTTAATTTTTTTGTCAAGAATCAACAACAAGTGGGACACAATCGTGAAGTGGAACAATATTTATTGGATAATTTAAACTTTTTTAACAAATAAAAAACTGAAAAGTGGGGCGTGCAATATTATTCGGCCCCTTTACTTTCAGTGCAGCAAACTCACTCCAGAAGTTCAGTGAGGATCTCTGAATGATCCAATGTTGTCCTAAATGACCGATGATGATAAATAGAATCCACCTGTGTGTAATCAAGTCTCCGTTTAAATTCACCTGCTCTGTGATAGTCTCAGGGTTCTGTTTAAAGTGCAGAGAGCATTATGAAAACCAAGGAACACACCAGGCAGGTCCGAGATACTGTTGTGGAAAAGTGCAGAGAGCATTATGAAAACCAAGGAACACACCAGGCAGGTCCGAGATACTGTTGTGGAGAAGTTTAAAGCCGGATTTGGATACAAAAAGATTTCCCAAGCTTTGTACATCTCAAGGAGCACTGTGCAAGCCATCATATTGAAATGGAAGGAGCATCAGACCACTGCAAATCTACCAAGACCCGGCCGTCCTTGCAAACTTTCTTCTCAAACAAGGAGAAAACTGATCAGAGATGCAGCCAAAAGGCCCATGATCACTCTGGATGAACTGCAGAGATCTACAACTGAGGTGGGAGAGTCTGTCCATAGGACAACAATCAGTCGTACACTGCACAAATCTGGCCTTTATGGAAGAGTGGCAAGAAGAAATCCATTTCTCAAAGATATCCATAAAAAGTCTCGTTTAAAGTTTGCCACAAGCCACCTGGGAGACACACCAAACATGTGGAAGAAGGTGCTCTGGTCAGATGAAACCAAAATTGAACTTTTTGGCCACAATGCAAAACGATATGTTTGGCGTAAAAGCAACACAGCTCATCATCCTGAACACACCATCCCCACTGTCAAACATGGTGGTGGCAGCATCATGGTTTGGGCCTGCTTTTCTTCAGCAGGGACAGGGAAGATGGTTAAAATTGACGGGAAGATGGATGCAGCCAAATACAGGAACATTCTGGAAGAAAACCTGTTGGTATCTGCACAAGACCTGAGACTGGGACGGAGATTTATATTCCAACAGGACAATGATCCAAAACATAAAGCCAAATCTACAATGGAATGGTTAAAAAATAAACGTATCCAGGTGTTAGAATGGCCAAGTCAAAGTCCAGACCTGAATCCAATCGAGAATCTGTGGAAAGAGCTGAAGACTGCTGTTCACAAACACTCTCCATCCAACCTCACTGAGCTCGAGCTGTTTTGCAAGGAAGAATGGGCAAGAATGTCAGTCTCTCGATGTGCAAAACTGATACAAACATACCCAAGCGACTTGCAGCTGTAATTGGAGCAAAAGGTGGCGCTACAAAGTATTAACTCAAGGGGGCCGAATAATATTGCACGCCCCACTTTTCAGTTTTTTATCTGTTAAAAAAGTTTAAATTATCCAATAAATTTTGTTCCACTTCACGATTGTGTCCCACTTGTTGTTGATTCTTGACAAAAAAGTTTATATCTTTGTTTGAAGCCTGAAATGTGGCGAAAGGTTGCAAGGTTCAAGGGGGCCGAATACTTTTGCAAGGCACTGTAGTTGATGCTTTTAATGTGATAAATAGTACTTCAAACTAGGGCTGTCTCAAACGACTAATTTTCTCCCGATTAGTCAGCCGACTATTTTTACGATTAGTCGACTAATCTAATAATTAAATTTTTTTTAATTTAATTTTTTTTTTTACTAATTTAGCAATGAAATTTTTGTTGACGCTTATCAATTCACAAAAAACATTGGAACACTCAAATCATTTATTAAAGTACAAATAAACACGTAAATAACAATAATAAATCACAAATAAACAGTGAGTTCAAATGCTGATAGAATTAACTAGTGTAGCATCCCGATTGAAAAGATGGTCTCTTAAACTGATGGTTTACAACTTTTATTCCATCCTTGATGTAAACACACTGTAAAGGCTACGGTGCACACAAATAAAGCAACACAATTAGAATTTAACAAAAACTTTTCACCTTTTTTACTTTTAAACCTTATTTATATATCAATGAATTGCCTATATGAATTGCCTTTACCTTATCATTGACAATCTCTCCCTTGAGTGCAATCACTGTATATATTTATGACCTTTTAACCTTATATAATTTTCTATACCATAAAATAAACCATAACATACATGAAATAAACCTTTCAATTAGCATTAAGAACAATACTAATAGCACTTATAGGCCCATTGTCAATGAAACATTATTATTTAGTAAGGCGACAGCACCCTCTGGTGTACAAAAAATGAAAAAAAAAAAAAATTACAAACTGCGTGAAGGCGCTTGAGGTGTTTATTCACGGCCGACGTGCAGCCAAGCTTGGCACTGAAGAGACAGGACAGAAGAGCGTACTCTCCTTTGTTTCTTTGAAATAAGTCGATGTTTTGGACACTCTGGTGCGCTTTTTTGGCTTTGTGCCGCTGTCCCCGCTTGCAAACAGAGCATCCGACATTCTAACTTTCCACGCATATATATTTTTAACCCTTCATTAACCGTCGACGGCATGTTGTGCTCGTCGACGGATTTACGTCATCGATTACGTCGACTATGTCGACAGCTCTACTTCAAACCTTACTGTTAAACTGTTAAATTTTGGTGTCTTGTTCCAGAAAATATGTGGAAACATTTGCTCATGTTAGAAGACAAAAACTTTTGAAAACAGTTGTAAAATAATTTAGTACTTTTACAGTTTTAAAACTTCCAACTTGATTCTTGTGAAAACACTTGCATTCATTTAAATATATTAAACTTTAAATAACTGTCAAAAAAGTACTTCTCTCTCTCTCTCTCTCTCTCTCTCTCTCTCTCTCTCTCTCTCTCTCTCTCTCTCTCTCTGTCAGTCTCTTTCTCTCTCACACGCTCTTTTTCTCTTTTCTCTCATCTCTTTCAGCTGCAGACTCTTTGTGTAATGCTCTACAATGAGTACACTTGATTCAGCCTATTCAGGGAAAAATTGGCGCGTAGGGAAAGTGAAATGTGGGCTCTGTATCACACAATTTAGCGCGTTACAACTATTCAATACAGAACTTAAAAAGAAACCCCATGTCCTGCATGGCATCGTCAGGGTGAATGTGTTCTCAATCTAAAGTGCTCATTGGAAATGAAATGCATTTATCAATTGCCAACAAAGGACAGTCATAGCTTAGAATTCTGCAGTTCTGGAGAACAGCATGCTTTTAACACTGAAATTAGGGCTGGGCGATATTGGGGAGAAAAAAAAACTGCCATTGCGACTTTTTTGGGGTTTGCGATATATTGCGATAATTATTGCGGTACATATTGTGATATGTACAGAGAACTATAATTGTTTTGGATGGACATTGATTGGAAGAGGCTTTACGGAGTGATTTGACGCCAGACTTTCTGTGTCCTAGTCGAGAGGAATCCTAGTTGCCAGAATCATCAGCCTTTAAATATATCACACTACAAGAAGTGATTCGCAACTCTGAACTCATGACAATCAACAACTGTTCACGACTTCTCTGTCAGATTAAAATTGGACAACAATCGTGTAGTTTCAGCGAGGCTTAAGAAAACTAAAGCTGTTTTCTGGCCCGTCAATTGGACTCGTGTAAGGAGGTGGTGGACAGAAGGAAAACTCTTCCCAGCCTCTGCATTGCCTTGAAGAATTCCTCACCAGCTCCTTCAGTACCAGACTTTTGATAGGTAGAGGGAGTTATCACTTGCTCAATATATTGTAACTATTTAGCGCAACACACACACGTGCACCCCCTCCCCCCCAACCCCATCCCTTATCCCCTAACTAATATGTGTGTCTTTGTACACAGTGTAAGTTGAGTAAAGTGCTCCGTGAACACAACATTTTCACAAATTCTTTGCAGCCTGCAGGTTTACTGTGCTTTGTATTTGAACCCAGTCACCTATCAGCATTGTGGACTAATTCAATAATATGTTTGTTTAACTAGCACTACTGAGAAAAAAAACATGTGCTTGTAATCCGCAGATGAATTAAAAACAAAAAATATGCATATACAGTGGTACCTCAAGTTAAGAAATTAATTCATTCCGGAGAGGCTTTCTTATCATGATTTCTTTTCGTATATCGAATCGTGTCTCACATGTAAATTCAAGGGCGTAGGTTTGGTCACAATATTGGTAGGGACGATATAACAGCATCACCTCCATGTACACTTTTTGCTTGAGATGGGACATTAATAAGACCAAGCGGATTGGGTGAACGGTGGTCAGGGCTACACTTCTCACCAATGTGAACCAAATTAATTGATAGGCTAAATTAATAATGCAAAATAAAGCAACACAAATTTATTTAACTTCGACACTTCAAATTTATAACGTCTTAATCTGATCATTTTTCTTAAATCTTCTCCAATAATTTTCTCCATCTTGTTCTGAGTGTTAAAGGCTGGTTAACAGATTAATGCATCAGATTCTTCCACTTACTTTATGTAAATATTATTATTACTACAGTATTTGTTCTTATTAAGGCCATACAACTACAAGTTGGTCATTTTTCTTCTAAATCAAGAAAAAAATGCTTTCAAATAATGTTTTGAACAATATCTATTCTTGAATTAAGAACATTTCTGACAAGTTTTTTAAAGCTTATTTTCAGCTAGGTATTTTTCTCATTTCAAGAAATCTAAGTGAGTAAAATTTATTGAAGGACAGCAGATAATTTCACTTATTTCTAGTAAATTTACACTGAAAACAAGGGAAGTTTTGGGTTTTGCAGTGCATACGTATTGGTTTCGGTGGTACACCGTTTGATTTAACCTTTGTTTTTAAAAACTACTAAAGAAACATTTTGAAAACTTCCAGAATAGGTGTCTGGATTTTATAAGAAAATTTAAATTGCAATATTTAAACGCAGAGGTGGGTAGAGTAGCCAAAACTTTTACTCAAGTAAGAGTACCGTTACTTCAAAATAATATTACTCAAGTAAGAGTAAAAGTAATCATCCAAAAAATGTACTGAAGTACAAGTAAAAAAGTATACAGTGACAAGAATACTCAAGTAAGAGTAACATTTTGAGTAACTGCTTATTTTTGTTTGTTTTTTTAAAACAATGGTACATGAATTGTTGTTATAATGGTACTGGACAATAACACATTACATAACCACATTAAACCAAAGAAATTAAAAAAAAAAAAAAAAAAAAATCATTGAGTTCCAAAGAGAGAAAAAAAAAAATCCATAAATGAGGCATTATTCGTCCAAAGAGCATGAGTGCCCTCTGGTGGAGAAAACAGTTCCTAGTTTTAATAGTGAAGCGTTCCTTCATTATTACTATTTGGAAATCAAAACGAGCATGTATCTGGTTTTCCTTGGTCAATCAGTGCCAAATAATAACTGAGATAGAGGTTGAAACCCGCACTTTCGAGTCATGTTGAGAGCAGCGCTCAATATCAAAAGTGCTAAAGACCACATGATTGAGCAGGCTGGCGTGAAGCTAGAACGGCAAGCTTGCATTTGATTAGTATAATGGAGTCATGTGATTATTTTTGCGACGTGTCATTGTTGAAATCGGTAGAGATACTTGCTACTACTACAGCTGTTACAGCTTCTCGGCATCGCTGGCAAAAACAATAATCTAATTAATCTAATAATCTCTTGTTTATTTAGCACCTTTGGATAACTTTGAGGGTCCAACTGAATGTAAAAGAGTGCTTATTCAACACCACAAAAGCTTCGGGAGCAAAATAGTATCAGGGTGAAAAATTTCACAGAACACCAGCTGTGAACACATGTGTGAATGTAGGGGGGGGGGGTGGGGGTGTCAAGTTATCAGCCAATCAAATTTGCGTTTGAAGGGGGAAAAATGGACTAGCACATTCAGCAAGTGAAGAGGGGTCAATGTAAGTCTGAAAATATTGAAAGTATAGTAATTCACTAAATAATGATAGGGTTAATTCTGTCCTTACAACATGGGAAGACAATTTAAATTACCTATATAATTGAAGTCATTATATAATGCAAATAAGGTTGCGTAAAAGTTGGTAGGGACAATTTAAGCATCCTGAAAAGTTGGAAGTGATATGTCCCTACCGTCCCTATGCAAACCTACGCCCTTGTGTAAATGATCTAATTAGGTCCAAACACTACTGAAACACCACATTAAATTTTGCTGTCATGATCGCTGATCTTTATTTGTAATGCTTTGTTGCGCCTTAGTGGTACTTAAATGTCACTATTTTGTTAGGTTCCATCTTATTCTACAGCCGTTATTACATGACCACTTGAGCTCATAGTAAACACGGAGTGTTAAAAGACGAGCTAACTTCGGCAGCCATTGTTTGTCACAGGTAGTCCCCAGGTTACGACGAACCTGACTTACGTAATTTCACTTTACGACATCGAAGTCTTCCCCGCTATTTCGTCTCCAGTCATTTTAAGTCGCGTAAACACCACCTTATTGTACCTCACAGGTATGATTATTTTATACTTTATTTGGTTAATATTACATGTTCTGTCCTCATTAAAAGGGCATTTGATCAGCTTGAAAGACTATAATCAAGGTAATTGTGATTTTTGAAGCTTTTTACTTCCTTCACTTTTGACAATTTGTCAAGCTGTAACTCTCACATGTACACTTATGTTCAAAACGACACACATTTTGACAATAAAACACTTAACACAAAACAATTGGTGTTCAAACATCCAACTAGTCTGATCAATATGTAAAATTAGTAGATTAAATTTGTCTAATTTGCCTAACAAAAAAGTCTGCTGGCTTAAATGTTACGAATGCTAAAGTATTTACAATTCTCATGGCTGCTATGACAAATCGCTCACACATAACTCCGCAAACTGTAGCTAACTACAAATGCATACACAAAGATATATTAGCTGAAACAATTTACAGCCTTATGTTGGCCAAACCAGAGCAGCGCAGCTGCCCTTATAGCCATGTCAGACGAGTCTGTTCCTCAGTCGATAAAAGGCAAGAGTCTAGCCAGACCCAACACTGCCACCAGAGGACATTGTAATCTTCATTATTAAAAAAAAATACAATACTTTGAAACAAACAGTTAATTTGAGATTTAAGGGGGAAACTGGGGGTACTTAAAGGGTTAATTACGATAACGCGGATATTCGGGTTACGTCGCCAGCATAGGAACGGAACTCGTTCGTAACCTTGAGACTACCTGTATTTCATTTGTGTCTTGATGAAATTATATACAATATTCTTCTTTTGTTAAATATACATGAGCATTGTGTAGCACATCGAGGTGTGTATATTTCATTTGTCTACATTTAAAGTCAAATATAGCCACATAATTGCATTGCTGCAAGCGGGAAATATCTATTTCAGTACGTGTGATCTTTTTTGTGACAATTTTTCGTAATATTATGAAACGGAAAAAGCTTTGAAAAACTTTTCATAAAAGGAATTTTTCATGTACAGAAGCCTTTAATTAGAATACTGTATTGGAAAAAGTTCAATATATTTTGTCAGTCATTTCAGACTGCTTTGTATCGTATCATTGCACATAGAGTAGATTCTTTATTTCTTTTAATTTAGATAATTATGGTTCACAGATCCTCCCTCCGTACATACATTCTAGGGATGCAACGATACAGTTAAGTCACGGTTCGGTACGATTTTCGTTACGAGGGACACGATTTTCGATTCGATTCAATACACTTAATGCTCCGAAACAAAAAAATACAAGTGTCATTATTATTTTTTTTAACGTTTTTTTTTAAAATTTTGCTAACAAGCAAAAATAACAAGCCATCGTATTAACATGCCTTTTAGTGCATAATATTTGTGTGCTTACTTTTTACTAATCTGAGGAAATTTTGTATAGAAGTACTAAGAACAATCTTTACTGTTGATTGATACAGCTCTCATAGCAGCTATGTTTACCACATTAGCAAAACATCCTATTTGTGGTTCAAGCCCATCTGTGTTTCGTACTGAATTAACAATATTTGCATCATTATCTATAGTCACTTGTATGGATTGATTTGGCCTGCATAACTTCCATTCAGTCGTGGCGTTTTTTAATTCATCGATGTAGTATTTGGACTTCGCGTACCATGATCACTCTGGGTTCACATAGCCAATTGCATGGGACTTGGGGGGATCTAACGTAGCACATCTAGGTTGCTATTTGATGATATCTAGTGTGTGCGCGCCAGTGTTGTCGGGGAATTTACTCGGGGCATTAAAAAAGTTGACAAACGCCACAGAAGTCATGTCTGCTCATTACTGCACAACACCAGCATTTGACAATCGACTTTCATGAACAGGACGAGTTTTAAGTGCAGCGGTTTTAATTTGCCACTCATTGCTCATCATGTAACCGTGAGTTAGCGCTCTGTGTCCCAGGGTTTAAGCTGTCTGGTGTCAAACCGAGGCTGTTCATAGTAGCCAGGTCGGCAACAAAATATTGGTGGGCATTGTTGTACATATCTGTGAAGACAGTCTTTGTTAAATATCTACGAGTTGGGACAGTGTATCACTAACCCAAAATGCTGCCACACAATGGATCTGTACGACGGTGAGACCGACAAGCCGCCTCCTTAAGCTTCTGTGTTTACTCGTGCGCCATGGCTCCCGCACTTCAGGCAGTTTGGGGGAGGAGTGGAGGGGGGCTGCTAGTGGGGAGGAGCCTTCTTATAGCTTTATTTACAAGGCAAAGATGCGCCGGACATTATACCGAGAGAGACCACAAAAAAAGTTCGGAAAATACATTTTGGGAGCTTTTTCAATTGGATCGAATGTTTTTGCGTATTCAATTGAAGAGGGCGCATCGAACGAACCGAAAACAGAGTATTGTTGCATCCTTAGTACATGCATACAATACTTACATACATACAGTACATCAGCCATATACTTATATACTACATCAAAAGTACAAGAAACTAAAGCTAGAAGTATGTGTCTCACTTTGTCTGGACTGAACTTATGAAAAATAAGTTTCTAATTCTGAAATGCCATCCGAATGAATAAATTCTTCACGACATTCTAATTATCATTATATGATATGCACCTGTATTTGAGCCTGCATGGCTAAAACCATGCAAGTGGGTTAATCACTCCATTTTGCCTGAATCCTGGAGGAAAAGTGGTGGGTATACTATGTACTT
Source organism: Corythoichthys intestinalis (assembly GCF_030265065.1). Taxonomy (NCBI): domain Eukaryota; kingdom Metazoa; phylum Chordata; class Actinopteri; order Syngnathiformes; family Syngnathidae; genus Corythoichthys; species Corythoichthys intestinalis. The sequence continues at coordinate 20,193,270 of NC_080405.1, forward strand.
GAAAGTGCACGGGCTATAAAATGAGGGTGATCTCAAAACTTCTGTACCTTTGCTCTCCAAGTAACTACAGCCAGGCAGTTGTCTGTTTGCATTTGTCTCTGTGTGGCCATTTGGAACGTTGTCCAACCCCCCACCCCCTTTGCTGTATGGACATTGAACCTCTGACCAACTTCATCCAGTTTCTGATGTACCTAATCTTAATTAAACATCACAGACCCCCACCCTAATATTCATATACTGTATACATAAAAGTTTCATGTAATCGTATGGGGTAAATCACACCGGATGAGAGGAAAGTTCACATTTGCTATTAGAAGGGAAAAAAATGATTTCAAAGTTGATCAGAATAACTAAGATTTATTTTGGCATAATTAGAGGAATTATAAGTATTATCCATGTGTGCTGACTCAAATTAACCTGAGTTTGAATGTTGATTGAGTACCGGTGATTCAGAACACAGCCACATGTGCAATTGTAAGATGTGCATACTTAATAAACAATTACTCTATATAAGGACAGGATAGGTTATTTTCATATTAATGGTGAAAATTTTTAACAGGCTGACCATGTATCTTGAGCATTTAAATATAGCATTTGACGTGGGGTTATGTAGACTTTTTAAATTACACTGTATGTCCGCACATCTATTAATACATATATTCAGGGGTGCACATAATTTTTTTGCCCAGGTTCTCAGAGGAGGACCTGGAGATGTGACTTGGTCCTCATTGAGCTTGAGAGCCGACCCGCCTGATGCGATAAATTTATGACAAGCTTTACTTAGAGCCAATTAACTTTAATTAATTATATTAACAATTAATGCTTGATTAATATCAACTGGCACAACAAAATTGCCATTACTTTGAAGTGAAATGTAAAGAAATAAAAAGCACCAATTCAAAATAAAAGGCATTATGCGGCTCCCACATTAACTCCAAGCCTTTTTAAAAGTGGGATGTCCTTCTCATAAGACCTCATTGAACGTGCATGTTTAGCTTTGTAAAATGCGAGCAAAAACACGTTTGTCAGTGCATGTCGCTGTTCATTACCTTTATTCCGCCACTTGTCCATAGGGCGAGCGGGGTCCTGTTTGACATCGACAGTTTGCTTAATTGCCAAATGCTGTTTTTTTCGTGCTTTTCAAAGTTTGGATGGCTGAAATTCTTTGACCCTACATAAAATGCGCTGCTCTTATCGGCGACATTGGGATTCTCAGGGCACATTTTGTACCGTGCGAGCATCATTTGCTTCTAGCCATGGTACATCCTGTAGCCACTTTTCAGCAAAAGTCCTTTTTTTCGGTAGCTCCGGTGACGTCTCTGTCGTCTATCTGTCTTTTGACGGGGGTGGGTGAACACGGAAGTAATTACTCGGTGTGGCCTGCCTCTTTGACATTTTGAGAAGTTATTTTCTCGTGTCCGCCGCAAATACGGTGGTCAGCCATCGGTACGCAAAAGCGTATGGAAGTCGTTGAGGGCCAGCGCGTTTGTCTACGTCCGATGTTCAACAGGTGTTGTGCCGAAAAATAGCCGCCCCGCGTGAAATGTCCCCCCTGACGGGAACGCTTATTTATAACGCTTTATTGAGCGTTTATTTGATTGATTGATTGATTGATTTTATTATTGAGCACCCACACGTCACTTGTACAGCTTTTTCTTACCAATCGATGGACATGGAAACGATTTTTTTGTACCGTGAGTATATGTTTGTTTGTTTTTTTTTTTCTGCTTGAACTAATAAATGTCATACCTGTGTGATTGTCATTGAGATATGGTCGTGAAAACCTGTAGACTAATACATTTCTGTTCAAAGATGGTTATGTGGCCCAGTCCACGATTTCTTACTAAAATAAAGTACTAGTATTTTGTCTAATTTATTTATTTAAAACTGATTTTGCAGTCGTAAATCCATTACTGTAATGTGTCCATGAAAACATTTGATGTTTTCACCTCAATAAAGCGTTATAAATAAGCGTTCCCATCAGGGGGGCATTTCACGCGGGGCGGCTATTTTTCAGCACAACACCTGTGCGCATGCGGACCACTTATGTGCACCCCTGCATATATTATTAATAATACTTTACATACAAGTAAGTCAGTAAGTACAAGATGGCATGTATTAATGTTAACATTTTCCACTGTTTTGCTCTAAAATGGAATGCTTGCATTTATTATAAATGCTATCTAAGAGTTCTCTATTTTGCTCACTAACGTGACGCATGTGACAAAGTTAGACAAAAGTAGCTTTTTGTACATTTTTTCATTTCCAGCTCAATTATTCCTCTGGAAAAGAAGATATACTTTACACACCTATCTGTTAGCTTTAATTCAATGCATATCAATTACTGTATATCATTGCCTTAATTGTGCGGAGGTAATATCTATGTAACATAAAGATCTAATATAGTCTGACATGATGCCTTTATTATCTCTGTAGCCTGGGTCGGTGCTCTTGCCATGGGGATGATTTTCTTCTGTTCACCGGTGGTCAGCATGTTCACGGACCACTTTGGCTGTCGTAAAACTGCCGTCAGCGGGGCGCTCCTGGCATTCATCGGATTGCTGAGTACATCTTTTGCAAAGTAAGCTGTTATTTGCTCCCTATTCATTCAAGTTGGCAGCTAAAGAGTGGCTTATGAGGATAATGTTTTTTGGCTGAAATATAAATTTAATGCATCTAGTATAGGACAAATCAAAGAAGAATTTTTCATGATTGAACAGTACTGTAATAAACAGATAGCTGACTCTCTTGTGAAACAACCAGTTTTATAGTGATTGAAGGGCCACTTGTTATAACTTTGAAACCCCCTTTAAAAAAGTTCTTAAACAAAAACTGCTGTCATGGTTTAGTCCATAATAAAATTTGGTTCTAAAACGTTTTAAATCATTTTCACCACCTGTTAGCTTTTACTGCATAGCTCCATACTGGCATTTATACTAAAAGCCTCATTGAAAACGCTTCTAGCTAATGGGCAAATTAGATTATACTCTAGCAATGCAAATCAATCAAATTAACTAAAACATATTAAACATTGTCTCGTTAATCATATGATTATAAAAGAACATTTTTATGTGTATCCAGTTTCATGATCATGATCGCTCTCGCTCTCTCTCGCTCTCTCTCCATATATACATATATATTTATGATATGAAGTTTAAAAAAAACTAATTATAAAATAAAATACATTTATACATAATACATAAAATAAATACATTTGAAAGTGTATTTCTTTAGATTTATTTCTGCCCCAGTTGTGCCCCAGTTGCTGAAAAAAAAATCCTCCAGGAAACACTGTACAAACAAAGCGCACGCACCCACGCGCAACCATTTTCATAAGTTGAGAACTCTGCTATAGTGTTAAAGATGCGCTTTTATTTTTCTAAGTAAAAATATGTTTCCATGAAAATAATCATCATTGAATGACTCACTGTGTAGTAGTGCCACCCTATTAATCTTTTATCATGCGTTTTTCTATTCTAGCTCCTTGAGCCTCCGCTATTTTACATATGGTATACTGTTTGGCTGTGGATCCTCCTTCGCGTTCCAACCGTCTTTGGTTATCCTTGGCCACTACTTTCGCCAACGCCTGGGCCTTGCCAATGGCGTGGTGACAGCAGGTGCTAGCCTCTTCTCCATGGGTCTCCCGGTTTTGCTGAACAAAGTAGTGGAGCCACATAGACTTAGCAGAACCTTCCAGATCCTCAGCGTCTTCATGCTGGTGCAAGCCTTCCTGGCGCTAACATTCAAGCCATTGCTTCCTGCTGGACCTCGCATGGGACCAACAGGCACCGCTGAGTCGCAATCCCAGGCAGGGGTGACTCCTCAGAATGGGAGTTGGTGGAATAAGGCATTGGTGGGGGTCAGAAAATACTTCAACCTGCGAGTATTTCGCATCCTCACTTACCGTGTGTGGGCATTCGGAGTTGCTACAGCTGTACTGGGCTACTTTGTGCCTTATGTTCATCTGGTAAGAACATTACTCTCTTGGTTCATGTCACTTTTATTTTATTTTTTTTTAAAAAACAGCTGACGGTAAAAATTGGGATGGGAATCCTTGGCATGAGCCAGATTTAATATGAATGTAGATCAGGGGTGGGCAAACCAGTCCTCGAGGGCCGCAGTGGGTCATGGTCTTTGTTCCAACTGATCCAGCACAGACAGTTTAACCAATGAGGTTTCAGCAAAAACAAGAAACACCTGACTGCAATCAATAGGGTACTGCACAAATGCTAATTTTAGCCCGCAAGGCTGCGTGACGTCCCAATCTTAAACCGGAAGGGGGTCAACATAAAAACACACTCACATACAACCCATGCTAGTACTGCTTGTTTTCTGCCAGTAATCTTTCAAAAAGAGCATGCAGAGGAAACACTGCTCCTATGGAACTTGTAGAAACGACTCTAGACATTACGACTTTCCACATATGAAGGATGTTTTCTTCATACGTTTCCCGAAGGCAAAAACTCAGGGCGGAAAAAAACAATGAACAATGTGAACAATGGATCAACATGTGTGCACGTTCAAAAGACCACTTTAACACCAGCAAGGTGAAGCCATTCACCTTCATATGCAGTAACCATTTTGTTGGGGGCCATGGTCCTACAGATGACAACCCCGATCCATTGGTAAGCCGTTTTGATATTTTAACTTATTTTATAGCGTGGCTTTTTGCCGTGCTACTTCTGTCTGACAATAAACGACCTGAAAAAAATTAAAATTTTATTCATATATCACAACAGTCATGTAGGCCTATTTTTCTAAAATACGGATATTTAAATAAATGAGCCATGTTTGGCCTTGGTCTTTTTTTAGTAAGGCTGTTAATGCCTACAGGTACGCTCTAGATTTAACAGCTTTACGTTTTCTGTTGTAAAGAACAAAAATTAATAGAATTATGATTTGTTATTAATGAAAAAGTTAAAAGTGTTCGTTGGCTGTCACTTAGTAGCATTTGTGAGTGCTACAGGAAAATAGCAATATAAGTATCCCCCAAGAACGGTCATAGACATAAGACAACCTGAGGATATATAAGAAAGACAGGGCATAAAGTGGTAAAGGATAGTTTGTTGAAACAGGAGAATGTCATTGTCAGTGGCGTAAGGCAATGCACACAAGAAAAAGGTGTCGATAAAAAAGCTACCTCTGGATCAGGTTGGCTCTTTTTCCCCATCTTTTTCAGCCCTTGACACTCAAGCCATCTCTTTCACTGAACATTTGTATGTTCTTTCACATCTTTACGAGTGAATTTGGCGCCAGGGACATTATTTTTGGACAGAATTGTTAGGTTTAGCTCAGTAAACATCTTGTTCGTACACTATTTACATGCATCTAGCATGAGGGACAAACGCGAGTTTGACCCCTCTAGCAGCAGTTGCTAACGTCATGAATATTAATAAAAAAAGGTGACGTGTTACACGCGGTACGCTATTGATTGCACTTGTAAAACACCAGATTGGTGAAAAGGTGTCCTCTCAATGGGTTAGAGCAAAAACCCGCACCCACTGCGGCCATTTGTGGAATAGTTTGCCCACCCCTGATCTTGACACACCCATTGCGATCTGATCCAAAAACTATATTTTTAAAGGCATAACTGTTCGGTTACTATTAGGTTCAGTTTGAAAGCGATAAAATTTGATACACTATAGGGAAACAAAACGATACAATGCGATTCTACATGGGAAAAAAGTGACAAAGATTCAAAGATGAAAAAAAAGCAAATAAAAACAATGAAACATTTATAAACTATTTCCTAACAGGTAAAAGACATTGTATTGTTTATTCATGCCACTGCAAATAACAACAGAATGTCAACTAAAAAATGGCATTGACGTCAAAAAAGGAAAAAAAGACTTGCATGGCATTCTTTAGATGGAATCAGAAAATCGAGAATAGAAAAACATAGAAGTCATATATGGTCGGTAACAAAAGTGCAAAATTTCAGTCTATATAGCCTGCAATGCAAGGTGGGGGAAAATGGGTAACAAATGAGCAAATTTATTGTCTGATTTTTGCCTAATTCTATAAACACAATAAGTAAAAAGTTGCAACATTTCAGTCTGATAATGCAACATTTCAAGGGAAACTAAACATGAGCAAGTGATGTATATTTAGGATGTCAAGAATATTTTGAAATGTATTTCCCCACTAGTATAGAGTTTTGGTAGCAAGGTTGCTAACTACCTTAAGCTATAAAACTAAATTATCATTGAAGTAGTTAGTAAAACTGCTTTTCAGAGCTGTGAATTTGGCACTACTCTATCCAGATGTCGGATGTTACATATTCGGCCTCCCCCTGCCAGACCTGTTGTTTCAGGCCTCAGTCCAGATGTAAACACAGCCCCGGCCTTTGTAATGGCTCAACCACTTCAGGAAACCTCTCCTGTATAGTCCCTCTGTGTTTTGAAATATGTCTATCCTATAGCCATTTGTGCATAACAAACTGTTCAAAGCAGTGCAAATAGTACAGAAAAACTTTAGAGGATTTTATGTTTGAGATCTGATTTAGGAGATAGGGGTGACTGCTACCTTCTGACCTAAACATATATAAACATATATTCTTGCTGTGCATTTCCACATATTAAAATTTAGGTTTTCTTGCAGGCCATTTGACTTAGTTGACAAACCACTTTTTTTGTTTCTAAATCAAGTATTAACAAAATATGTAAATATGTTTTTGAGGTTTTTTTTAATTTTTATTTTTACATTGCTATGTTTGTCTATCGCACCAACTTGGTTGTAGCCGTCTAACTTTTTGTATGATAGATGAACTTTGTGGACGAGCAGTTCAAGGGGACCAAGAAAGAATGGGTACTCCTTGTGTGTATCGGAGCATCATCAGGGGTGGGGCGTCTCACTTTCGGCAAAGTTGGGGACCTCATTCCGGGCCTGAAGAAGATCTACATGCAGGTTAGAAAATGAATAACAATAGAGAGTTTGAAGATAATAAACATTGCTCTGTTTTTTTTTGTTGTTGTTTTTTTTTTTTTAAATGTCAATGGAGACTTGAACATTAGGTTAAATTTAAACCCTCACAGCTTGGTCAGTTGTCAAAATTAAGTGCTGGATACACTGACTTTATAGCAACTATTCATTTTAATTTTTTTATTTTTTATTTTGCTGAACAACACAAGCTACATATATCTTCTCAAGCTGCAGAGTTTAACCATTATGTATATTAAAATGCTGTATAGCTTTATGTCGGTAAATTTGACCAGCTGAAGGTGGACTCCCTCTTGTGGTACTCGATTGATTCACTGCCCTAGTACAGTTCAGTTGTATTTTACTTTAAATTTCAATATATTTGCATGTACTCTGTAACATTTGTTAAAACCATTTATATAGCTATTTTTTAATTTACCATCTATATAAGCTTTTAACTTAAAAAAAAAAACTTAAAAACTTAAACTTTTAAAAATTGTAATTTTTGTGAAATACATTTTTTCATTTTAACTTTATTTTCATAAATGATAAACTATTGTACATACAGTATGCTATATGCCGTATATCAACCTTTGGTGGGTTAGCTTCAAGATAAAAGCAAATTATGTTTTCAAACATCCCTTGCTTTAAAGGTTTCTACTCTCGGTGCTAACTACTAACATGTAAATTGCGCTTAACATATGCTGTATGTTAAAATTATTTTGCAATTATACATATTGTCTTGGCATTGGCCAAAACAGTTTGGCTTTATTCAATAAGCCTACAAATAAACGAATAGTTTCATGTAAGCACCAAATGTAGGTAGGTGCATTTTATTTTGAATTTTGTCGTTATATAGCCTCATTTTCGTACATTTCTAATGGAATATGTAATTACATTTTCTATTTTGAAGCGCAGTCGCACACAGTGTGCTGTACTTTTATACAAAGGACAGGACAACAACCTCCACATTTAATAACTAACTTCAAATAAACTATTAACCTCATCTGAAACTGTTTCTTTATTTAACCAAGTCCTGGGCACAGGCATATTAGTACACAGAACCAAAGTTCATTCAGTATAAATTTAAATAGTCTGGCTTTCGATGAATCCCAATTTGTACTCATACAAGAGTTCCATAATGAAAAACTGCTGGATATTGCTAGGGGTGATGCTGTTCTAATAGAGTAGAAAAGGTACAACACAGTTAAGTAGAGTAGTATGAGGTGAACTGCCATGTGTCTTTTGTGTACTTGTAGTTTCAAATTACATTGCTTTGTCCATGCCCTCAAAATATGCCTTTCTTGTTGTTACTAAGAGGTTTGTTTTCAATTTCTGCTGAAGCTGTTTCTCTGTGCTCACATTAAATTAGAGGCCAGGACATGTAAGTAAGCATATTACGTCAAAGGTAATCTGTAGCCTAGTGCAAACCCTGCACTTTATCAAACACATATTGGGGGGGGGGGCATTTTTCCGTTCCTTCCTTCCTTGTACCTTTATAAAGCTAGTAGGCAAACAGGCATATCTAATTCAAAGTAACTACGCAATTTTATGACTGGAACTTTAAAGGTAAAAAAAAAATGATCCGCTTCAGGACACTGAGGACCGTGGAAAAAAGAAAAAGAAAAACTCATATAGGAAATAATGGAAATCTTGGTACTTTTTCAAAATGAAACTGGTGCCATCAAATACCTTTGTTGGTTGTGAAAGCAATGTTTGAAGTCTTACTTGCTTGACAGTTTAAAAGCAAATATTGTATGATACGACGATATAAAACTAAAATATACACTAGCCTCAAGGCGAAAGACGTCACAGTGAATGGAAATGTCCTCTGTTTTACGAGGACTTTTTTTGTCCACATTATGGAATGCAGGTAGCGATGTAAATACTTGCCAGCTACAAAAATAGACACTGCATTTGACCGTAACTCTGTATCGTCTTACCAAGTGTCAATACTAAATATTTGAATGACTAGAATGTAAATGAACACATCTTGAAATTAGAATATTAACCAAATGTGTTGTGCTGTGTGGAATATTGATAAAATTCTAAATGCCTGACCAAATGCCTCACATAAATGGATCTTAAGTTTGGACCAGTCCACCAATGTATACTAAAACATAGTATACCATATCTTCCGCACTATAGGGCGCATCCGCGTATAAGGCGCACTTTTAATTGACTTATTTTAAAACTTTTTTCATATATGGGCGCACCACATTTTGTGGCGTAGTACTAGTAGTAGTTGTAGCAGTAGTAATATTTGGGGTTGCGTCATGCATCCTCTAGATAGAGCTGCGCTAAAGAGAATGTCAGGTCATGATTACCAATATTAATCCATATTTAAGGCGCATCGAATTATAAGACGCTCTGTCGTGTTTTGAGAAAATTGTAGGCTTTTAGGTGCGCCTTATAGTGTGGAATATACAGTACTAAAAACATGTACCGTAATTTTCGGATTATAAACGGTTCCTTTTTTCCTTCATTTTGAATCCTGCGGCTTATAGTCCAGTGCGGCTTATTTGTTGATTAATTCTGGTTAATTAGGTAAGACTTTATTTAACAGAGGCGTCATAAGAATGTCATAAGACCGTCATAATGGGCATTACCGAATGCTTGTGACATTTATTATGAAGTGTCATTGGGTAAATTATGTCACTAACTCCATTTATGTCCAGCTTGGATCTTTTACATCCATTCAAAAGTGAGATAATTTGCCGGATAACACTATGATATCTGTTCATTAATGCTCATGCCAGTGTGGCACCACTGTCAGATAAAGTGTTACCAAATACCATAACTAGCAATTAATCAAACAACTGGAACACTAACTGAAGCAATTATTAGCACAGAACATGAATTTTCATTTTTATTTACATCTGTAGCGCTTCAATGCATGGTAGGAGGCATGTTGGACAACAACAGTGTTGACAGTAGGTGGCAGCAAAGGTTGATTGTCTTCAATGGCGGGGGATGGCGTGGCTCAGTGGTAGAGTAGTTGACTCCTGACCCAGAGGTTGTGGGTTCAATTCTCTGCCCTGATGAACTCGCTTAAGTATCCTTGAGCAAGATACTGAACCCCACATTGCTCCTGGTGCTGCGTCACCAGTAGGTAGATGGCGATGTAGTGTAAAGCGCTTTGAGCGCCTTGAAAGGTGGAAAAGCGCTATATAAGTATAACACCATTTACCATTCAACCGGTGTGCTGTGAGAGATTGCCAGGTGTGCCGTGATTGCATTTTTTTTTTAACGTTGTCGGGCGGACTTGCAGAAGGAAGGAAGGACTAGGTAGAAGGTTTCGGTCGTTTGCAAATGAGCGAGTTATTGCGCGTGTCGCGTTTAAGAACTGCTCGGATTTCTAGCCACATTGCTGTCCGCAACAACGTGGACCCAGCACGTCTACTGTACATCATTGGATTAGACTCGTCAAGTGTCGATGTACACGAAAGTGTCCTTTCCATACATGATGACGGTCAGTCCTACCCCATGTGTTTTATTCCAACACATTAGCGAGGACAGCAAGGTTGCCGATGGCGAGAAATCCGAGTAGTTCTTGAATGCGACACCAGCAACTCCCCAACAGCGCTATGGTGCCAAGCAAGCTTAAAAGTCATCTACAAACGAAACACCCGTCGCTTCAAAACAAGTCGATGGACTATTTTGTTTGTTTGTCTTCATGAAAACACAGACAAACAGGCTTTTTTTTTTTAGAAAAACTACAAATATACATATAAATAATGTATACATAGATAGATAATGGTACACAATGTAAAAATAAGAAAAAATAATAAGATTGTGACAAGTCTTTATTTTTTTTCTTTTATAGGTGGTATCTTTTATAGCCCTGGGCCTCATGTCCATATTGATCCCTCAGTGTTCTCTCTTTGAGGAGCTTGTGGTCGTTTGTGTATTTCTGGGACTGTGTGACGGATGTTTCCTGACAATGATGGCTCCCATAGCATTTGAGCTGGTTGGGCCTATGCAGGCGTCACAGGCCATAGGATATCTCCTCGGCCTCATGTCTCTTCCAATGACTGCTGGTCCACCCATTGCTGGTAAGGGACAAGCTTTTAACCTTTTTTTTATCTCTCTCTCTCTCTTTTTTTTTTTTTTTTAAAGAGTTATTTATTTATTATTATTATTATTATAATTTTATTCTGGGCTGTTAACTAAAGGGTAAAATTCAGAGCGAGCGTCTGGTTTATAAATATTAGCCAAGTAAAAGACTTTGGGGGGAAAGAGACTAAAACGTGTCTGTGTGGGGACGGGGGATGAGGGTGGAGCTGTGTAATTGTAAAGAGAATGATGTGTGGAAAAGTATGGGCTTACAGCCAACTCTGGGCTATCTTGAGGATGTATCTTTAGGTTACAGCCCTCTCTCTGGCAAGCAAACCTCCCATCTCCTTAAGGCTATAACGGCACGCTAACAGAGCACAGAGGTCTTCGTTTATTGATTTATTTATGCTCTATGCTATGACCTCTTTTGAGTCTCACCCTTAATCTGGTTTTAAACTGGAGCTATGCATGCTTTGAAACATTCTTGGTATGAAAGTAGGAAGGAACATTGAAGGTATGAAGTGTCTGGGAAGTCAGTCACAGGTTGATCAGGACTTATAGTACTAAGAGTAGAGTTTTGTCCTTCCCAGTAGCACAAAACATGAACAGCAACATTACTCCTAAACTGCAGTTCTCAAACGCATTCTAACAGTATAACACAACGGTACTTAATAATGATGAATGTATTTTTGTAACGTTTGTTTCTTGTACAGTGGGGCAAATAAGCATTTAGTCAACCACTAATTGTGCAAGTTCTCCCACTTGAAAATATTAGAGAGGCCTGTAATTATCAACATGGGTAAACCTCAACCATGAGAGACAGAATGTGGAAAAAACAAACCCAAAAAATCACGTTGTTTGATTTTTAAAGAATTTATTTGCAAATCATGGTGGAAAATAAGTATTTGGTCTTTACCAAAAGTTCATCTCAATACTTTGTTTTGTACCCTTTGTTGGCAATAACAGAGGCCAAACGTTTTCTGTAACTCTTCACAAGCTTTTCACGCACTGTTGCTGGTATGTTGGCCCATTCCTCCTAGAGCAGTGATGTTTTGGGGCTGTCGTTGGGCAACACGGACTTTCAACTCCCTCCTCACCCTGTGGCGTCAAAATGATAACAAGAACGGGGAGTAAAAATCCCAGAACCACACGGGGGGACCTAGTGAATGACCTACAGAGAGATGGGACCACAGTAACAAAGCCTACTATCAGTAACACAATGCGCCGCCAGGGACTTAAATCCTGCACTGCCAGACGTGTCCCCCTGCTGAAGAAAGTACACTTCCAGGCCCGTCTGCGGTTCGCTAGAGAATATTTGGATGATCCAGTAGAGGACTAGGAGAATGTGTTATGGTCAGATGAAACCAAAATACAACTTTTTGGTAGAAACACAGGTTCTCTTGTTTGGAGGAAAGATAATACTGAATTGCACCATACCCACTGTGAAGCATGGGGGTGGAAACATAATGCTTTGGGGCTGTTTTTCTGCAAAGGGACCAGGACGACTGATCTGTGTAAAGGAAAGAATGAATGGGGCCATGTATCCAGACATTTTGAGTGGAAATCTCCTTCCATCAGCAAGGGCATTGAAGATGAGACGTGACTGGGTCTTTCAGCATGACAATGATCCCAAACACACTGCCAGGGCAACAAAGGAGTGGCTTCGTAAGAAGCATTCCAAGGTCCTGGAGTGGCCTAGCCAGTCTCCAGGTCTTAACCCCATAGAAAATCTGTGGAGGGAGTTGAAAGTCTGTGTTGCCCAACGACAGCCCGAAAACATCGTTGCTCTAGAGGAGAACTGCATGGAGGAATGGGCCAAAATACCAGCAACAGTGCGTGAAACGCTTGTGAAGAGTTACAGAAAACGTTTGGCCTCCGTTATTGCCAACAAAGGGTACATAACAAAGTATTGAGATTAACTTTTGGTATTGATCAAATACTTATTTTTCACCATGATTTGCAAATAAATTATTTAAAAATCAAACAATGTGATTTTCTGTTTTTTTTTTTCCCCACATTCTGTCTCTCATGGTTGAGGTTTAACCATGTTGACAATTACAGGTCTCTCTAATATTTTCAAGTGGGAGAACTTGCACAATTAGTGGTGGACTAAATACTTATTTGCCCCACTGTATGTATACTGCTACTGCTTTTTGGCTGTAATCGATTTTGCCCTGACCAGCCAGTCGGAGTAAGAAAGAGTCATTATTGTGGCTTCTAAGGTGACTTAGAAATATGACTGGTTCATGAAGACTCCCATTGCTAATATGATTTAAGTAATTTTTTGGCCAGTATGACTTATTTTGAAGGCCTTGGACAGTTTAGATGGACTTAGTTGAACATAAAAGCTGAAGCTTTCTTTTAAGATCCACATAGGGGTACTGGAAGCAGAGCAGCCAGAAAAGAAAAATCCACTTTATAAAAATTGGCAATTTGATTTACCAGGAATTCTTTAGGTGAAGACAGAACATACACTTACGTCTTCCTTGTCCACTCCTCAGGTCTGCTTCACGACTACTTTGGGAATTATACGGTAGCCTTCTCTGCAGCTGGTGTTTCCCCCATTATTGGAGGCGTGGTGCTGTTCTGTGTACCCCTGATACAGTGGCGATTGGAGCGTGGCCAGACAGCAGCACCAGAAGAGACGACCACTCAAATGTTGCCCAATGCTCAACAGATGCCAAAGAGCTGCTCCAATGGAGACTCTCTGCCTGGCTACTCTGATGCGGAGACACATATTTGATGTTTGGTAACTATGATACTTTCATATACAACAGATAGATTTTTACCATTTGTTTGCTCAAAGGATGTTTTTTCTCATTCTAGATTGCCCTTCCCAAGAATGCACTAGGGAGACTGTCCTTTTGCCTGACCTTTGATTTTGCCTCCGTCTTGACCTTGCTAAGGGAAACTGAGTGTGATCAGTTTTGAAGCTGGAGTGAGAAAAGGGTGACTGCTATACAAGTAAAGGATGTGAAACAAAACATTGCCTGAGAGGGCAGCAAAATATTAACATGACAAACAAACAATGGTAATTTATAATTATTTTTCGCATCTTAAAAGCCCAGCTTTGCTTGATAAGTCCAAATAGAATATCTTTTAAAGATATGAATGAGGGTCATAAATGGACAATAAACAGTTTACTTTGTCACTTTAAACAAAAATATGTTACGATGTACTTAAGTGACTGTGATTTTTCCCATTACCCTATAAGTGGAGGAAGCGTGCGGTTTGTTATATTAACTTCAGCTTCTCATGGCATTAAGTTGAAGTAGATCATGGAGAGGAAACAATCTTTTTTTTTTTTTTGTAAGAATGATGGAATGACAAGCTGTTCAATCAACATCAGCCATGAGAGCAAAATGTCATGTTTGAAATTTGTAATGATAACAAGCAGTTAATTCATTATCTTAGTGAAAAACTTGAAAAGTTTTGACAAGTGCTTTATCAACCTGTGCTGATTATTACAGCTATTACTTTCAGTTTATATTATTCTCAATTTTTCCACTGGGATAACTCTCAGGAAAAAAAACGTATATGTTGCTAAGAGGGAAAAAAAAACAATCAGCCTCATCTAAACTTATAACGTATTTACAGCATTAACTACTTTACCAGCCAACTACACAGAAGACCGAAGTGCAACTAAGAAAGTGTTTTATACATAAACACAAGAAAATGTTATTCATGTTTCATTTAATCATGCGTGCTTGATAGAACACAAAACTAGGTCAATCAAATATGGTGCAGTGCTTTAAATTTGCACCGTCCACATGCCTCAGATGTTTTAGTTTCAAAATTTCGCGATTTTGAGACGTAGATCTCTAAATGCTACCACATAATCATTGACTTTCCTGGATGATTCCTACATTTTTTCTCTTAGTCTGACACTGTACATTATATTAAGGTAGAGTCATCTTAATGACTTGGAATGGAATTTTTCCACTTTTAAAAAGGCATTTTAGAGCTTTTCCCTTGTAGGGAGAATTTATTCTTTCTACGCTTCTACCATGCATTTGCGTCAACAGTGAATTTTAACTGGGTCAACGGACTCGAAGGAGCGATTTAATCTTCCTTCTTTTGTCTTAATCACTAATCCTCTCATACCTGCATTTATCTTTTTGTACACATTCGCTCTTTAGTTTCAGATTAATTTAATCCCAAAGCGTATTTTTCACGATTACTAAACAGTAAACATACACAAATTGTGGACCTCAAATAAGTCTGGTGTTATGAATTTGGGTTGTAGATGATTTGAGATAGTTTTACATGTATTTTCTGACTAAAAATCAAACCACAAGATGGCACAATCAGGTTAGTTATAGCTAACCTCATAAAGGTTTTACATTGTCAATCAAGTTTAATTCATGTTGAAGAATTAGTTTCTCATTATTACACTAATATTCGTGAACTACATGCTGTTATAAGCAGGAGCGTGCTGAAGTGATATTTGTATTCATTCTCTAACAGGTGTTCTAATGCTGCATTCAGTGAAAGTAAGAAGTCTGTTTGTATTGGCTGCGACCTTAAAGCTTTCAAGGCCAGTGTAAACAACAAAGATGTTTTATTGGCATAATATTTTTGTATTGTTCCTCAGAACACATTGTGTCCTCTAGTTATTCCCAATAGATATTTATTCAATTCTAGTAAAGTATATTTTACAGAGCGATACAAATTTTAAAAAAACAAACAAAACAAAACAAAACAAAAAAAAAAAGGTCATCCCCAAAAGTCGAATAACTTCCTTAATTTAGATCGACAAAAAACATTATCTACTTTAGGTCAAGTGTATGTAGCAGACAAGGCATGTGCCGGTATGATATTCTAACGGTATGATAACCTTAAGGCAAAATATCATGGTTTCACCATATCACGGTATTGCAATTACAGCTCTAGAATGCGTTACTTTGAGATATCTGGGTTTAAAAAAACAAAAAAACTTTATTCCATTAAATTTTATTTTTCAAAACAAATTAGCAAATTGGAACATATATATATATGTATTCTAAATAAGATCACAAATTAATGCAATCCTTTAGGGAAGCCTAACCCACAGCCACAGCTCAACATTAATGCAATCAGAGCAAAAATAATTGAATTACTTTCCATAAACAGCACGTGTGTATGACTCGTATCATGTTTACATTATGCACACTCTCTTTCTCAACACAGACAGTTGCCAGAGAGAAAAAAAACACGTTTTACCACCGCGAGACACACTAAACACGCTGGACTAAACTCACGTGGCTGGTGGGAAACGCTCATGACAGCGATTAGTAATCTTTAATTTTGTATAAATGCGAAATCATATTGGAGGTATTGCCTCCTCGGAACATGTTTTACATGTTGTTTGGTTCTTCTCCTCCAAGCTGCAGTTGTCTAACTTTTCTTTAGCCAAATTATTCCCATACCAGCGATTTTTTTTTTTTTTTTTGATGGGGCAAAAAGTTCAGTTTCACCTCCTCTACCCATCGTGTAACACCGCTAACTCACTGACACTGAGTAACAACCGGTGGGGGGGGGGGGGGGGGGGGGGTTGAGCCTTACAGCTGCAAGCAAGGCATTTCTCCTTGCATTTTTGGGACATAAGAAACAGCTAATACTCTAGGGATGGTATGACGGAAAATCTTTGCGGTTTTGAAACCTTAACATTTTCATACCACGGCATGTCTTGAAGCCGGTAATTGGCACACGTCTATAGCAGACATCTACAAAGTTTCACATCTGTACTACAAAAACATTGTTTCACTGGCGCACAAAAAATGTGCTGCAAATGAGCTTCTCGGCGCTGCAGGCACATTTGGATCCGGCGGGCAAAGTTCTTGATGGCCATCCCATAGTCATCCAGAGTGTGATTGTCTGTTAGTGTCTTTTCCCTTGCGATTATGCACAGTCCCATAGGTTCCGAACTTGTTGACCCATCTGTAGATCATTGAGTGGGCAGGATATTCACGACATCCGAACTGTTCTTTGAATTGCAATTGAGCTGCGTGGATAGACTTCAGCCGAAAATATGCCTCAACTATAAATGCCTCAGTAGTCCATGGCATCTCGAAGGTCAATTTTGGTAGACTCTTAGAACATTAATTCTTCTTGGTTGCCCCCCAAAAAAGAAGAAAAAAAAGATAAATTATTTTAAAAGTTTTTCCGAGTTTAGGTGATGACCATTTAAAAATTTATTTTTTATTTTATTTTATTTTTTTTTAATGTTTCACCCTTTATGATTGGGACACTCGGTGAAGTTGGTGTAGATAACTTTCCCCTGACTTAGATTTCTAAGTTTGAGAGGAATTCCAGTGCACTTTTCCTGGTCGGAAGTAAAAAACTCTGAATTTCCATTCTTGTGGAATGCAGCATTAATCATCTGGCTAGCAAAAGCAGCCGCATAGAAATAGAAACCTTCAAATAGGGTAGTGTTACATAATTATAACTTAAATCTGATGAAATATGAGGTCGAATTCAAAAGTACAAGCTGGATGAGTTTTGTGTACAGTAGCTATATAAGCTAAGTAGAACTGGCCATAGAAGCTAACCTGTCCTCAAATTAAAACAATGTAAACAGGTTCTACATTATACAGTAGCTCCTTAACCAATTAATTACTAATGTTGATTGATTTAGCTTTTATTTACTTTTTAACAAATAAAACAATATTAGAAGACTACTGTAAACTAGTCTATTGTAACACATAACGAATAGTACAGAAAGTTGGTAAGTGACTAAATTGTTTAACCATTTTTATTTGATTTTTATCATTGTTGCTGTTAATATTTTTACTTTGTTGCAGTATTTAGCTTTTTTTTTTCTTAGCCCCCCTACCCCACATTCTGTTTTTTTCCCCCCAAGATCTTTTTTTCCCCTTTCATTTAATACGTGGAGCAAGGACTACAAGTAAGACACTTGACTCACAGCAGTAACCTCAATTTAAAAACAGATCTACCTTTTCAGACCGTCTGAACCGTTAATACATTTTTTAAGCTCAGGTGTACTTCGTACCAATTCATCAAACATTTTGCCTTCTCTTTTCTAGTTAAGCTTTTCACTACATATAATCTGTTACATGACTACTTATCATTGTTGTTTTTGTTTACTGTCGATTTGGTGAAAACTGAATAGTTCACTATATGTGCAGTGGAACCACCATAGTTCATTGCCCCAAAAGTGGAACCATTTGGATTTCAACAAGTAATAGTCCTCATAATTTAAGTCTGTTTCAAATCCTCATATTGTGTGATGTCACCCAAGACCTCAATAAATCTTGTGAGTGGTGTCAATGATCTAACGTGCGATATCCGTAACCATGATGCTCATAGAATTTGAGAGCTTCAGCTGCTCTGTACAATATGAGCAATGCAAGGAATTCATTAAGACAAGGTCTTATTATTTGACGCATACATGGCAAACAATTAAACAACACTAGGTGTCAGTAACACCGTGCAAGCACTTTTCTGTTCAGTGTACATTAATACTAGTGGGTCTCTTTGAAAAGGTCGGCAGTTTTACTTAACACTGTGGTGCCCTGAGGTACGATTTCAAATTATTCAATGACCTTGAATGTCATTGAAAACTCCCTTACTTCAAATCAGCTTTACTTACTGTGTATCACAAAAGTGAGTACACCCCTTGCATTTCTGCAGATATTTAAGTACCGTATTGGCCCGAATATAAGACGGCCCTGATTATAAGATGACCCTCTCTTTTTCATGACTCAAATTTGGAAAAAAAAAAACTTTTTGAACACCAAATTAATTTTTATTCAGAAAATAATTATAGTACATCTGAAACAAATGATTATAACAATATATTTGAGAGAAAAAGCATGTTATTTTGCCTCATTCAAATCTTAATATCTGAGCATTTAAATATGTGAACTAAAGTGCGATCACATTTGTAAATGAATGGCTTCTGGTTTTTGAAATGTAAATAATCTTTTGTGATAAAACAACAAAATTGCAATAACTGCATTAACCATAAGGCAGGGGTCCCCAAACTTTTTCCTGTGAGGGCCACATAACTTTTTTCTTCTCTGATGAGGGGCCGGGGTCAGTTTGTAACAGAAAAAGTGTGACGATTGCAGGAGTGCCTAAATGTAAAAAAAATTTGTTTTTCAGAAAGCCACAATCAAATAACCCTTTCTGGATTCTTCATGGAACAAAAGTAAATAAAAATAATAATATAATATCATAATGATAAATAATAATAACACTATTAATTAAATAGATAATAACCAAATAACCCTCTCAGAGTTCACCGAAAAAGGGCAGGAAATAAATAACACTATAACACTAATGAAAAAAAAAATTTCAAAATGCTCTCTGGTATTGTTCAGGGAGCCGGACCAAATGTGGAGAAGGGCCATAGTTTGGGGACCCATGCCATAAGGGGTTCGCTTTGGCCTGGGGAGTCAAGTTCAGCATTCGCTTCAATGATATCTGGCGCCATCTAGCGTCGTGAATGGGTATAATGTCTACACTCCGAATATAAGATGACCCCCACTTTTTCAGTCTTATTTCAATGCAAAAAACACTGTCTTATATTATTTCAATGCAAAAAACACCGTCTTATATTCCAGCCAATACGGTATATCTTGTCATGGGACAACACTGACAAAATGACACTTTGACACAATTAAAAGTAGTCTGTGTGTAGTTTATATAATAGTTAATTTATTTTCCCCTCAAAATAACTCAAAATATAGCCATTAATATCTAAACCCCTGGCAACAAAAGTGAGTACACCCCTTTGAAAAAACGTACATCCCTAAATGTCCAAATTGAGTACTGGTTGTCTTTTTCCCTCCAAAATGTCATGTGACTCATTACAGGATTGCTGTCAGCATTGCTGCAGAGATTGAAGAAGTGGGGGGGGTCAGCCTGTTAGTGCTCAGACCATACGCTGCACTCTACATCAAATTGGTGTGCATGGCTGTCTCCCCCAGTTTGCTGAATACATGTCAACAAAGCACATGGATTACTGGAACCATGTCCTATGGTCTGATGAGACGTGTGGGCTTTCTTGTGTACCGTCTTCAGAAGAGGCTTCCTCCTGGGGTGACAGCCATGCACACCAATTTGATGTAGAGTGCGGCGAATGGTCTGAGCACTAACAGGCTGACCTTCCTGAGTCACATGACATTTAGGAGGGAAAATGACAAGCAGTACTCAATTTGGACATTTAGGGATGTACGTTTTTTCAAAGGGGTTCACTCACTTTTGTTGCCAGGGGTTTGGATATTAATGGCTATATTTTGAGTTATTTTGAGGGGAAAATAAATTAACTCGATTATATAAGCTGCACACAGACTACTTTTCATTGTGTCAAAGTGTCATTTAGTCAGTGTTGTCCCATGAAAAGATATACTTAAATATCTGCAGAAATGCGAGGGGTGTACTCACTTTTGTGATACACAGTATATAAATTAAAACACCGTGACACTGATGCTATTCATTAGTCTATCTTTGAAGTTTGGCATTATTTGTAAGCTCTAGTGCACCTACTCCCAGCTGTGCAATCAATCTCGTTCTCTCGCATGCATCATTATGCATCTGCATTGCAAAGATTATTAGTGTGTGGCCACACACTAATAATCTTTGCAATCCAGATGGCTATAAATTAGATAACTGACATGCGCCTGCGTCTGAAAAGCACTGACAGCATTTGCGCCTTCCATACCGCATAGTTATTCTGTTGGTTTTCCTTGGCAAGCCATCATATTTTCTCCATTTTTAATGAATTTGATGCCATTTCTTCTTACAGTAATCACTTGTTCAAAATATAAAGTCATTCTTTTTATCAATGGGGACCGGTTGGTTCCGGTGGTGATGTCGATGCTTGATAGTCGAGACGGAAACATTTTTTTTCTGTCTGATTTGTGTGATATTTTGTACTGATTCTGAGGCGATTTCTTGACCAATTGCTTAAAAAATATAAACTTGTTCTTCCGTTACCCTCCATGCAATTTTGGCGACCGTACCATTCGCAGTCTCTGACTAAAGCCGGACAGACAGAGATTCTGGTGAATTATAGTATGATGATAATTATGATGCTGAAGTTAAACTGATTTTAGGATGGCAAAACTATAGATGGTGTAAATACTGTTTAGTTTGACAGTAAATTTCAACTGAGGGTGGCACTGAACAGCTTAAAGCTAATTTTTTGAATTATTTTTTACTACCTGAGAAATCAACTTGAGATCTCAAATTTTTGCTGTCAAGTCAAAGCGAAAATGATAAATATTGGCTCTCGTGTTCTTAAAACTCATAAATTGGGTCGGTAGTATCTCAAGGCACCACTGAATTGGTTATATTTCGTGTTATTATTATTTTTAAATGTTTAACTTTTTCTATTTGTATGGCAGACAGGAAAGTTAAAACATGACTTTGTACATTTACTAAAAGTTTTATGTTGATGGTTTTGGCTTGAGTTCAGAACAGCTTGGAAACCAACCACCACAGAACAGGTTGTGTAGGTTCTTTGAACGTTCCACTGTACCTAATAATACTATCATGTGGCGCGAATGTAAGGAAATAAGCGAAGGAACAGAATGAAATGAAGAATGATAAATATTTTTGGTTTCTTGTTTGGGAGCTGCTTAGGTCCTTCGTTTATTGTATTGAGCTCATGATCCACTTCCTGTCACTGCTTCATTGATAGAAACAACATGTCAAACTCAATGCTTAAATCCAGCCACCGCCCAATGTGTGTATAATGTATCACTTTGAACACTACTGTTTATTCATTTTCAATTTGAAGTGTTTGCTCTTCATGTCAGGTAGTCAAACATGAAAATGTTGTCTTTGTTCGTCGGTGCCTGAGAAGCTATGCGGGTCAGGCGCTTTCATCCCCGCTGACTGCACATTCAGGGGTAAACTTGTTGAACTTGTCCTGTACATGCGTAAATGAAGCCGAATTAAGCTTTAAGTCTCGTATATATAATCACATGTATAGTCAGTATTTTCAGCCACATTTCATTTAGTACTTGCTGACCTTTACGACTGTCAGAGAAAAATACAATCGTACTTTCCTCCTTAGACGCTTTTAGAACTCATGCAAAAAAAAAAAAGTTTTTATTCTTTTCTGAAAATGTGCCATTTCTTCCTAATTTACTGACCTTAGTCTTTTGCCTATTCTTGTGATGTTTATTTGCGAACTATCTCAACAATATGTCAAGCAGGATTTTAAAGTCTCCATGTTATACATATACAACTGAGCCATGACTTGCAAAAATCGACACAATAACACCTCATTCACTGCCCTATGGCAATTCCAGCAAGAATACTCTGCCAGAGCCACAATCGCTAAAATCATTTTTGGTGAATGCTTTTTGTAACTCAAGCAACATATTGCCGTTTGCTCCACGTTCTAGAAGCCTTGTGGGGTGTTGTTGTTTATGCTTATTGGAATGACTGTAGCTTTTTCACAGCTTTTTACTGGTGATCTTTTCTAATTAGTATCTGTCTTTGCTTTGTTGTTGACACACATACAGTAGCTGTGTGATAACCCCCAGGGAGGTTACTATAAATTAAAACCATTATTGCCTCTCTTCAGAACTGTTTGCTGATATAGCTACTCACTTGCAAGGTTCACCATTTTTTATGACCATAAAAAAATGAGACCAGTAGGCTAAATGTTACTAAATCTGAAACTAATTTGTCAAGCTGCTAGAAAAATCTTTTACGTGTATGTCAAAGTAATCTGTATTAAAAGTCAGTTTAATCTTTTAAAACAACATTAAATATCTAATATAAAAAGAATGTGCACTGTCATTGTCTTCTTCATTCCGAGTTGGTCTTCTACTTCAGACATATACTGTATTTAAGTGGATATTAATGTGAGACTCCCTTTGAGTGGACAAAGACATACTGTGTCAGTTGGAAAGCTCAATACAATAGTCTGCTGTGTAGCGCCTGGATGTGTCCATAAACATGTGACATACTGTACTTGTTATCACCACAGCAACACTGCTGAGTTCAGTGAGGCATCTAGTCCTCAATGACTCTTCCTTGTTATGCTACGTATGCATCTGATCTAATTAGAACACTACATACAGCACTGTACATTGCATGAAAGCTTCATCTTTGATCTCAACGCTCGGAAAACTCGCGTAGCATGTCTGCAATGTCTCTTAACTGATTTAATTCACTAGTCTTTGGTAGCAGAAAACAACTCTTTAGAAAGCAAAACAATCTCTTAAATAAAACCCTGCTGATGCTCCTCCACACGAGTAATTTTCAAACGCTGCATGCAACACTGTAATTCGCCAGTAGAGGGCCTCCTTCACCCTCAAAATAAGAAAATGTTTCAGGGAATACTGTATCAGCTAATTTCTAAATATAAATTCCAACCTTCAAAATACAATTATATTAGTTAAACACACACGAACTGGTAAATTCAGGTCACATAGAGTGCAATGTAACATGGGTTTAGTATATCCCAAGGGCGTAGGTTTGGTCTCAACATTGGTAGGGATGATATAACAGCATAACTGTACACTTTTTGCTGGTGACAAGGCATTAATAAGACCAAAAAGATTATTGAAGGGCGGTCAGAGCTACATATCTCACACATATGAACCTATTTAATTGATAAGCTAAATGATCAATGCAAAATAAATCTATTGACTTATACTAACTTTTAGGGGTGTGACAAAATATCGAAACGGTGATATTGTGATACTTTGTATCCCAAAAAAGTTATGGATAAGCTCCTGCTAAGAATCGAGATATTGTTTTAAAAATGTGCCAATGTTTTAAAAAAACAAAACAAAAAAGGAACCGACAAGCTGCTACCAATATCTTCCACCATAACAGTGTCTCAGTTAACTCTACGGCTGCCATTGACGGTGTTCGACGCCCAATCAATTCAGACAGGGACGTGAGTTCATTCGAAACCACAGCATTCACAGTAATTCTGTCCAGTTTTCGGAGCGTTTACAGGTCACTTGCTGTTCATTTTAAGGCATTTACAGGTCGTTTCCTGTTGAGTTTAAGTCACTGCCTATTCATTTGGTTGATTCCCAGGTCACTTCCTGTTGTGTAACTCAAAATTAACAGGAAGTGACCCATAAAATACCCCCAAATTAACAGGAAGTAACTGAAAATCAACAGGTAAACGACCTTAAATGGCCCAAAATTACCTCATTGCCTGGCATTTGGCTCCCGCTGACGGCCATAGACGTTCAATCCGTTTGAAGTGGGAGGGATGGCAGCGAATTCGTTCATTCGCTGCCACCCTCCCAGGTCAAATGGATTGGACGTCTACTAGTGATAAACTCATTCCAATTCACAGCAGAAGCTTATTTTTCTGTTTATTAGTTGTTTGTAGAATATCCTAGAATGATTTCCTGACCAATGTATCGATAATCGTTGTATCGGCATATCGTCAGATCATCGTTATCGTGAGCTTTGTATCGCAAATCATATCGTATCGTCAGGTACCAAGAGGTTCCCACTCCTACTAACTTTCATGTGTATTGGTTCAGGTGATACAACGTTCGATTCAAACCTTTGTTTTCAATAACTACTAAAGAAACATTTCAAAGCGCAAGTTCCTTTATTAAAAAAACGGGGAGCTATCCACAAAGGGGTCCACTTCTGGGGGGCACTGGACGACCCCTAGACTCAAAGTATTGTAATACTAAAGTGATTTGGGAAAAAATTGACGAAAAAAATCTGAGACATCCAAGGACCGATCCATCTGAGGCATACTAGGCTACCCCAAGACTCGAACCAAAGTACTCTCATGAAATTCTGATGTGTGTGTGATTTCATTTCACTTTTTTTTTTCACGTCGGTTCATGTTCATGTCAGTTCATGTTGATGTCAGTGTCCCCCTGAAGTGGACCCATTCTTGGTTAGCTTCATTTAACCTTTGATTAATTGATTAATGCCCAAACTTGAACCATTATTGTCATCCTGATTAATTTGACCATTGCTAGCATCATTTTTGAGTTGACAGCACGATCGTCAGAACATCTGGAGAAAATGGTACCGCTCTTGCAAAAATTTATCAATCTACTTCAGTTATTCAAATTGTAGTGAGAATCAAAACTCCATTTATTAATATACCGTATTGGCCTGAATATAAGACAGTGTTTTTTGCATTGAAATAAAACTGAAAAAGTGGGAGTCGTCTTATATTCGGGGTCTAGACATTATACCCATTCACGACGCTAGATGGCGCCAGATATTAATTAAGCGAATGCTGAATTTGAGGAGTAATGTTCTGTCATGACAAATCTCAGCTACTCTTAAGTTTAACCAGTTTGCATTATTTTATTGCAATGTTTTTCGTTATTCAGAGTTGTTTCAAGACTACAGTTACAGTTAGACCTCACTTTGATGGTTAATGCAGTTATTGCAATTTTGTTGTTTTATCACAATAGATTGGTTTATTTACATTTCAAAAACCAGAAGCCATTCATTTACGAATGTGATTGCACTTCAGTATACAGATTTAAATGTTCAGATATTAAGATTTTAATTAGGTAAAATAACATGCTTTTTCTCTCAAATATATTGTTATAATCATTTGTTTCAGATGTACTATAACTATTTTCTGTATAAAAATTAATTTGATGTTCAAAAAGTTTTTTTTCAAACTTGAGTCTCGAAAAAGAGGGGGTCATCTTATAATCAGGGCCGTTTTATACTTGGGCCAATATGGTAATATGGACAAAGGAAAACATTTCAAAATTCATTGTTTTCTGATATGATTTTTAGGGCTGTCAAAATTATTGCGTTAACGGGCGGTAATTTTTTTTAAAATCAATCACGTTAAAATATTGGACGCATTTAACGCACATACCCTGCTCAAACAGATTAAAATGACAGCACATTGTCATGTGCACTTGTTACTTGCATTTTTTGGTGTTTTGTCACCCTCTGCTGGCGCTTGGGTGCGACTGATTTTATGGGTTTTAGCACCATGAGCATGGTGTAATTATTGACATCAACAATGGCGAGCTACTAGTTTATTTTATGATTGAAAATTTTAAAAATTTTATTAAAACGAAAACATTTAGAGGGGTTTTGATATAAAATTTCTATAACTTGTACTAACATTTATCTTTTAAGAACTACAAGTCTTTCTATCTTTGGATCGCTTTAACAGAATGTTAATAATGTTAATGTCATCTTGTTGATTTATTGTTATAATAAACAAATACAGTACTTATGTACAGTATGTTGAATGTATATATCCGTCTTGTGTCTTATCTTTCCATTCCAACAATAGTTTACAGAAAAATATGGCATATTTTATAGATGGTTTGAATTGCGATTAATTAATTTTTAAGCTGTGATTAACTCGATTAAAATTTTTAATCGTTTGACAGCCCTAATATTTTTTTATGTTTTGCAAAATGCGGTTTTGGAACATTTTTATTTCGTGATAACAGAATTTTTAAAGAGAAAAGTGTGAGGAAATCAATTGAACAATTTTGATCTAGTGAACCATTATTGCCTTGTTAACAGGTAATCTATCTCCAACTTCCTACAGACTTTGGTATGGCAGGTCACATATATTTTATACTTCTTTCAGAGAGTTCAAAATCATAGTTGGAAAATGGTCAAATTGGTTATCTTGTGACAGCCAGGGTGCATACAACAGGAAATATTGTAAGGAAGGCACAAGGTTATGAGAGCGGAAGTTGAGAAAATCACTGATGCACTTTCCAGCAAACACATGAAAGAGTACTGTAGTATGAACTCACAAATTGCATTTGTACATTTTGGGAAATTCTTACAGTTGCTCGAGTTGGAATTTGTTTTGACTTGACAGATTTTTTAAACAATTAGCCTAAATACTGTGTTCAATGGTATGAAATCAATATTTAAATTGAACATCTGGATGCAGACTTAAAAAGTACTCGAACTCTGAATTTACAAAGATGATTCCTAAATGTTGATGTAGTGTCAGATATTGATTGAACAATATGTTTATAAATGTGCTTCTAGTTTGCATTGTAGGCGTTTTTTAAATGGATTTTCTTAGATTGTGGTGACCATTTTTCTTTGGAAACATGACCAGAGCATGAGTAAACTTTTTCAAGCACAGGTTAAACAGCAGCAAAGTGATCAGACCTGAGAATGAAGCAAATGACCTCTGCATCGTCCCATTAAAGTTCAATCAGTCAGCATTGAAACCAGGTGTTCCGCTTCCTTGCTGACATTACACACACTGCCATTGTTTTCTGAGCCATATCAACTAAACATGATGTGCTGCTGCCAATGTCTCCGCATATGCACGTCCTGTTCAGTGTTGCTCTCTCAAGCCCCCTGTGCCTGGAATGTTTCTCAGCTGATAATAAGGTGATAATGACAATTTGGACCAACAAACATTCTGATCATGTTGTCATGCAACCCCGTCACGCACTGTTTAGAAACAAGTCTCCGTGCTGCTTCTTGTGGGAGCACAGTTGCTCATTGTGTGTCCTGGGACAGCCTGCTTGAAAAGGATAAGCCAAAATAACATATGAGGAACATTGAAAACAGCAGACACAATGAGTGAAGAAACAGATTATTTGTAAGAACAAAGCATAGAGAACATTTTTGCATCAGACTATTGAATTCGAATGGAAATGACAAAGAATCCTCATTTACCCTCTGCCCACACTGCAAAAACACACCTCCTTACAACTAGTTAAATTCCCTTGTTTTCAGAGCAAATTTCACTTATTTCTAGTGGATTATCTGCCAGTGCTTCAAGTAAAATTTACTCAGATTTCTTGAAATAAGAATATATAGCTGAAAATAAACTTTAGATATTTTATTAATTAAAATAAGCCCAATTAAAAAAAAAAAAAGCTGGTCAGAAATGTTCAAGAATAGATATTGTTCAAAACATTATTTGAAAGCAAATTTTCTTCCAATTTATGGGATTAATAAGAACAAATAGTAGTATTTATTTAAAGAAAATGGAATAATCTGACGCAGTAATCTGTTAACTAGTCTTTAACACTGAAAACGAGATTGAGAAAATGATTTGACTAGATTTAAAGACCAAACGTGAAGTAAGGTTGGCCAACCATGTTTTTGAATAATATCAATGGCTAAACAATTATAAGCACATTTTGTTTTTTGTTTTTTAACGCAACCCTTCCAGATTCTTTGTTTAACCCATAGCAACGCCCTTGACAACGAAAATGCTTTTCTTCGACAATCTTCGGAAATGACGTCACAACGATAACTGCGAGGGAAGTCCGCCATACACACAGTATTCTTGCATTGCTTCTCGATAAGATGCCACGGCGGTGTGTGGCGATGTATTGTTTTCAATTTAAAGAAAAGTTGTATGAGTGGCCAAAGGATAGCAGGGCACTTAAATGGACATCTTTCGTTCGCACGAAACGAATGAATTTCACGCCCTCATCGAGTAGTGTTCTCTGCTACAAACACTTCGAAGATGCCTGCTTCATCAACTGGTCTGCTTATGATCAAGGATTTGCAAAAAAGTAAGTGTGATTTTTGGATAGATGACTGATGACTTTGTCAAAGCAAAGCTGCCAACTGTTGTGGAATGAACAGCAGAAGGTAGTGCGCTAGCTGAAAGGTAACTCGAGGCAAAACCCCGATCGTGTTGTGGAATAAACAGCAGAAGCAAACTCGTGGCAATCCCCGATCATAGTTGTATTGAGTTCATTTTGCCTACACTTATAAATTCGTCAAAACTTTTCTTTAATCCCAGGCAATAGTAGGTGGTTTATTTACCTGACATGCTTCGGCGAACACCTCCACCCCCGTCGGAGGGTTCGAAAGCGGAAGTGTTCGCCGAAATACGTCAGACATACAAAAGCTAACGTCGCTAGCCTCCACCGTTCATTCCACAACACCAAAACTTTTCTTTTATCCCAGGCAATAGATGGTTTATCCACCTGACATGCCTCGGCGGACACCCCCGCCCCCGTCAGAGGGTCCGAAGGCGGAAGTGTTTGCCGAAACACGTCAGGCAAACAAAAGCTAATGTCGCTAGCCTCCAGCGTTCATTCCACAACACGATCGGGGATTCGTCAAAACTTTTCTTTTATCCCAGGCAATAGTGGGTGGTTTATTTACGTGACATGCTTCAAATCATAAAAATAATAACAGCCTAAAGCTTACCAATCTTGTAATCTCGATGGGTCTTGTCTCCATTCCATGTAGATAGTCTGGGCACATTGTTTGCATCCTGATTAGCATCTGGCTAATACATGTACGGTCCAACATAAAATTCCAACCTCCTCCTCTTCCTCCAACTCTTCAAAAACTTGGATCTCCTCACTTGCGCTCGATCTGTCGCTTATATCGCTGTTTGAATCATTGTTTGAAGGGCTTTGTATGGCGGCCGTATGGAGCGCTGTCATCGCTGTTCTCGGTGTGACGTGTCACTTCCGGGTTCGTCCTCTGTCAGGCTCGAACTTCGGAAACGCGATTATTTTGTCAAATATACAACATATAAATTAGTTTTTCATGCTTTATTTGTTGGACAATGTTTAATTACTTTAATTGTGACCCTATTTGGCATTTTATGAAATTACTTCACATTTGGTCTTTAAGAAAAATAAACTGATTAAGACATTATAAATTTGCGGTGCACAATACTCTGGGAACGCAAAGCTGTCATTTGAAAAGAAATGTATTTCTCCCTGGTTTTTAGCTAAATAACCCCAAAATTAGGAAGGACTCTCACCAAGATAAGTGCAGTTCTACAATATTATGAACTACCACAACAATTGATATGCACTGTAGAATACAAGAATACAATATTACATGTATTGTTATTATTCAAGTAACTCTTCTCCAGGTGGCTTGATTGGTTAGCATGTTTGTTTCACTTTTCAGAGATTTTGTGTTCAAATCCAGGCACTAGCAAAATTGTTTTTCTATTGATAGTCGTTTCCTCAAAAACATGCATGATAGGTGAATTGAATTGTCCATCAGTGTGGAATAACTGAGGAGAAACTGCTATTGTACGAGGGCTCATACAGTGGTATGAAAAAGTATCTGAGCCTTTTGGAATTTCTCACATTTCTGCATAAAATCACCATCAAATGTGATCTGGTCTTTGTCAAAATCACCCAGATTAAAAAAAAAAAAAAACTTTCTGCTTAAACTAAAACCACCCAAACATTTATAGGTTTTCATATTTTAATGAGGATAGTTTGCAAACAATGACAGAAGGGGGGAAAATAAGTAAATGAACCATCACATTTAATATTTTATGGCCCTCCCTTTGGCAGCAATAACTTCAACCAGACGCTTCCCGCAGCTGCAGATCAGTCTGGCACATCGATCAGGACTAATCTTGGCCCATTCTTCTCCACAAAACTGCTGTAATTCAGTCAAATTCCTGGGATGTCTGGCATGAATCGCTGTCTTTAGGTCATGCCACAGCATATCAATTGGATTCAAGTCTGGACTTTTGACTTGGCTACTCCAGAACGTGTATTTTGTTCTTCTGAAACCATTTTGAAGTTGATTTACTTCTGTGTTTTGGATCATTGTCTTGTTGCAGCATTCATCCTCTTTTTAGCTACAACTGTCTGAGAGACGACCTCAGGTTTTTCTGCAAAACATCCTGATAAACTTTTGAATTAATTCTTCCAATAATGATTGCAAGTTGTCCAGGCCCCGAGCTAGCAAAACAGCCCCAAATCATGATGCTCCCTCCACCATGATTCATGGTGGGGATGAGGTTTTGATGTTGGTGAGCTGTTCAGTTTTTCCTCCACGCATGACGTTGTGTGTTACTCCCAAACAATTCAACTTTGGTTTCATCAGTCCACAAAATATTTTACCACAATTTTTGTGGAGGGTCCAAGTGCCTTTTTGCGAACATTAAACAGGTAACAATGTGGTTTTTTTTTAGAAAGCAGTCGCTTCCTCCGTGGAGTCCTCCCATGAACACCATTCTTGGCCATAGAATACAATAGAATAGAATAGAACAGAATAGAAAAGAACGCCTTTAATGTCATTACACAAAGTGTCATTAGATCCAAAGCTGCCCTACGGAGTGCACACACACTTACACAAAAAAATGGAAATAAAAATAGAATAAAAAGTTTGTACACAATTAGACACAATATGAAAAAGACATGTAATAGTGATACTCTTGTTTTAGTTGATGTGTGCATAAGAGATATTGGACTGTGCCAGTGATTTCTGTAAGTCTTTAGCAGACATTCTAGGGTTCTTTCTTACCTATCTGAGTATTCTGCGCTGAACTCTTGGTGTCATCTTTGGTGGACGACCACTCCTTGGGATAGAAGCAACAGTGCCTTTGTAGACAACTTCTCTGACTGTCGCTTGATGAACATCCAGACTTTTAGAGAAGGTTTTGTATCCTTTCCCAGCTTTATACAAATCAACAATCCTTGATCTTCAGGCAGCTCTTTTGACCGAGCCATGATGCACATCAGACAATGCTTCTCTTAAAGAAAATTCTTACCAGGTGTCTGTTTTATAGTGGGCAGGGAAGCTTTAAACCACTCATCAGTGGTTGGGAACAGACCTGACTTAAATTGTTTGGTAAATATTGGTTTCAATTGGTCTTTAAAGCCTGAATTATGCTACTGCGTTGCGGTGACGGCGAAGCGACTACGGCGTCAATGAGCATTTGATAGCACTGCAGCGTTGCTCTGTAATTCACCGCCAAGCCACTAGAAGGGGTGTGGCATTGTGTTTGTAGGGTTTTGGGGGACTCTTGACTTCTAGTTTTCTTCTGGTTACAGTGCTATGCTAAAAGGCTAACGGAGATAAAACGCTTCAATGTGGATCTTCAGCTCATCAACATTGAACAACAAATGTTGATCATACAAATGTTGAGGCACATGCAATGCTGAAGACTTTCGGAGCCGGTCCGTCGGACTGTTGATGCTATCACGTTATGAATTCTAGCCTCGGGTGAAAACCAGCAAGCTGTGGCGGCTAGCTTCAAACTGGCGTCGAGCACTGTGTCCAGCGTTTTGTCTGAGGTCTGCAAAGAACTGTGGACCGCCCTCCAGCACGATTGTTTTTTTGTTTTGTTTTTTTTGCCGTGTCCTACAACGAGCCAGTGGGAATCCATAGCAGACTTCTGGCGGCTATGGACCTTCCCAAACTGCGTTGTAAGCCTTGATGGTAAACACGTTATCATAAAAGCACCGAGGCACTCTCAATCAATAATGATGTATCAAGTGTGTGAACTGTGTAGTTGAAAATTAAACATAAAAACAACTCTTTTGACACCAAACCTGTGCTTTATTCCTCATATACTTGAAGTGTGACACGAAAATAAGTCAAAGACTCACAGCAAACATATGTACACAATAAATGATGAAGAGCCCCAACCAAAAATACGACATAAAATGATACAAAGCTGGCAGTTTTTGGCCGACTGGGTCACCGCTTCGTGTGGCCATTCGATTCCGAACACACACATACTTGTCTCGGTGGTTCTTCCACTTTTTTTATTCAATGAATGGCTGACCTT
Organism: Corythoichthys intestinalis; assembly: GCF_030265065.1. Lineage (NCBI taxonomy): Eukaryota > Metazoa > Chordata > Actinopteri > Syngnathiformes > Syngnathidae > Corythoichthys > Corythoichthys intestinalis. Next base: position 20,225,686 of record NC_080405.1, read on the forward strand.
CAGCCCCGTAATTTCAGCAATCTCCTCCCACGAATTGAAAAGAGAAAATTGTGAAGGAACAAGAGAAGCTACGGCGGGGGGTCGTAAATCGGGTCTTCCTTGATGGCGCAGGTCTGCCGCGGAAGCATAACTCGGCCTTTAGTCTCCATAGGCAGAGGGTTCACTTACTTATTTTTCCCCCTTCTGTCATTGTTTGCATGTTATCCTCATTAAAATATGAAAACCTAAAAATGTTTGGGTGGTTTTAGTTAAAGCAGAGACTGTTTTTTCATCTGTGTGATTTTAAAATGGAATTTTTCAAATTAAAATATACTGTTGTAAAAATGACAATAATGCTGTTGATTCAACAACAGACTATTTTCAGTTCCTAACAATGTATGCAAATAATGTGAAACACCTTTGCATGTACTAATTGGGAAGTGTGTTTTAATTTTATTGAGGATGAAAAAAAAGAAAAATACTGTAAGCATAATACCAGAAACTCAGTTGCGGTATTGGTATGTAAATATATGTTAAATTGTATTGTCAAACGTGAAGTTTGCAATGAACGACACAACACTAAGATGATTACTTATATGAAATTTATGAAAGCAGAAATATGTATATGACAATCCATACTTTTGTAACAATATATAACAATCATTCAAACGTTACGCATCCATCTGTGTGAAATATTTACAAAAGCATACATTCTGAAGACACTTTTTGAAACTGTATCCTCTGCATTATTACAACTTATCTGATACCCTTTTCTAACAGGAAAAACAGATCCAATACTGTATAGCTTAGCGCAGGGTTGATGTGCAAATAAAGCAGCCCGTACAAGCACAAACTATTTTGTCAACAGTATTTTTCTAATTGTGTATAGACGATAGTGACCACCTACAAGTATATATGTTAATAAATGGACAGAGACGTTTTTTTGTTATTTTGTTTGTTTTGCACAAACTGTCGAAGTATGCATGTGTGGACAAGAACACATATGGCACCATCTAAAGAGGCGAAAAAATCTATTCTGCTGATATCTATATCGGAATTTACTTTGCGCTTTGGACAGTTAAAAGCAAGGAATATAGTGACAGAAATATAACATATGATACTCTTCTAGACAAATACAGCGAGTAGTATAAGGGAGGGATGAAGGATGAGTTGAAGAAGATAAACTCACCACGGACAAATTTTCGAAAGGAACTGAAAAAGGTGAACAACCTCTGGAGCAGAAGACATTTATGAATTGTCACAATGTTCTTTTGATGCTCTTTTGTTCCCGAATATTCAAGAAACACCAGCTCCATCACAGAGTACAATACAGGTGCTGTTGGGCTGTCCATTGCGACAGATGGGCACAAACTGAATTTGTACATCAGGGGTTTTCAACCCAGTCCTCAAGGCACACTGTGGGTCCTGGTTTTTGTTCCAGCCGATCCAGCAGAGACAGTTGAACCAATGAGGCTTCTGCTAAAACAAGCCACACCTGACTGCAATCAACTGATTGCACTTGTAAAACACCAGATTGGGGAAAAAGTGTTGTCATCTTGTTTGGTAAGAATGAAATCCTGCACCCACAGTGTGCCTTAGTGGAATAGGTTGGGAACCCCTGTTGTACATTATCCATTGAACATGTAGGGCAAATGTCAAAGCCTTATTGATTGTGAGCTCAATACGATTGATGAAAATGTTTGTGCGTATGTGGGCCGCTTTAAAGGTGCTTTGCGTCACTGCTGGTTAGAGATCCTGCTGTGTATCGCAGCCCAGCACCTCCAGGCGCAGAGCGATTTCATTGGTCCAACCGCGAGGGTGTATGCGAAGGAAGCGGCCGAAAAGAGCTGGCTCAAAAACAGTGAGGGCTTCCTCATCTGGCTCGTTGTTACCTGCAAAAATCTAAAGAGAAATAGGATAGTATGAGTTTTGCATACTGGATGCTCCTCAACATCTGATAAGATCCAATACAGGCAAACATAGCCAAAATCTGTCCTTTAGAAATCTTGTAAATTGAATTCAGGCAAATGCTACACCAGATTGTTTGGATGAAGCAGGAATTAATTTATCTCGCACTCATGGAACAAAAGTCAACTATGCAAAATGTTACACTAGGTAGCATTTCAACCTAGAAGTATAACAACTGTTTGGAGGGATACACAACCCCTTTATCATGTGCATCATCTTGTTTTGTTTTGTTGTACCAGTTCCCTGTACGAGTCCTTCTCCAACACACTGCTCCATGAGCGGCGATCCAAACTGACAGTCACTGAGAACTCGGTGACCATCATTGGTGTCCCGAAATATCTCGCTCCCTGGGTAATGACACCTGTGATGCGCTTGACTGTGATCAGGTCCACTTCCAGCCACTGGTGAGGGTTGTTCTCCTGGAAATATTGCCAGAGAGGATTAAATTAGGAAGAATACCAATGCCTTTTCTAGAAATTTGGAGTTTTCATCAATAGTGATATTGGCAGGCCTCCCACATGAATGTAAGAAGCTTGCCATGGACAGCTTAAATTGTACAACCTCAACACATGGCAATAGCTCCTACAAAACACAATGGCGAACTGCAACATTGTTTTATTACGGATGAATACTTTCTCATGTTGTTCATTTATGTGTTTACCTTGGGCCTCCAGGCATTGGTCCTTCCCGTCTGATGGAGGCGGGCAAGGGTGGGGCTCCACTTTCGCAGAAGTGATGAACGATAAGAGGAGGCAGTGATGTTTTCAATCAGTCCACTTTCGACTCCAAGTGGATTTGAGCAGCCTGTCCACACACGTGTGTGCAAAACACGCACACACATACACATATCGCATACACATATACTCACATACAGTGAACCTTGACTTTTAGAGTTCACTGTAAACTGAACATAAACTCAAGAGAAGGACACGTTGTTGTTGCAAAAGTATGCACACCAGAAGGAGCACAATGTGGGGTTTGAACAGAATAAATTCATTTCCATTCATTTCACCAGTGAAAGAAAGATTTGAAACCGTGTATTTTGAGCTACGAGTATAGTTATGCAAAAAATTCAACTCGTAAATTCAAGGCAAGGCTATATATTGTAAATGTAAACCTAACTGTTGAGATCACAGCCCAGGAGCTCCATTCGCAGTGCAGGACTCTCAGTATAGCTTTCAGGCTGAACCCTGACATAACGAGCCACAAATGGAGGCAAGAAGCGGTTATCCTTCACGCTGAAGTTGTCCGTGTTTCCATCAAACTTCTAAAACAGAGTGACAATAATGGTAAGATTCCAAAGAGAAGTTGGTCTGGTTTTTGTAATTCACAAGGCTGATAAGATAACAAAAAAGATATTGATAGAAGCAAAACTTGAGTGTGAAATGATGACATGGAGGGGTATTGTTTGAATTTCGCACATGGGGCTGAGTTGTCTTGTTTCCCTGGTAGATGATCCACGTCTTCTGATCCAGGCTGTAGGAAATTTTAAACATTATGATAAAGTTTGCCTTCAGGTTTGACCTTACGCCCTGCGTCTGAATGCCATGCAGCAGGGTCGGCTTCTGCAAGTCCACCTATTGATAAATCAGTCAGAAATGGAATATGATCAATTAAAAAAAATCAGTGAGTGATAGGTCAGGTATTGCATCAGTCAAAGGATATAGCTAATAGGGGTGGGAACCTCTTGGTACTTCACGATCCGATACGATTTGCGATACAAAGCTCACGATAACTATAATCTCACGATATGGCGATCCAACGATTATCGATACGTTGGTCAGGAAATCATTATACAAAACAACTAATAAACAGAAAAACAAGCTGCTGCGAATATGAATGAGTTTATCACTAAGAGTGAATGAACTTTCGTTCATTCGCTGCCATCCCTCTCACTCCAAACAGATTGGACGTCTGTGGCTTTCAACTGCGATTCAACCAATGAGTTGAATTTGGGGGCATTTCAGGTAATTTGCTGGTGATTTTCAGTCACTCCCTGTGATTTTGAGGCATTTCAGGGTCACTTCAGGTTGATTTTGGCACATTTATGGGTCACTTCCATAAGCGGATTTTAAGGGGGTGCTAGGCGGGGCCAGGCCCCCCTGGTGGCCGAAAAGTGTCATTGCATGTAATTGACTGTCCTATACATAGATAAAAGTTGCAAAGCAATAAAACTGCAACAAAAATGAATGAAATGAACAAAAAAAAAAAAACATATTTCTATAATGGGTCGAAATTATTTTTCGAGCACCTTAGACAGTCATTTGCTTTGCATATAATATAATCAGGGGTGCACATAAGTGGTCCGCATGCGCGCATGCGGACTGGACGTAGACAAACGCGCTGGCCCTCAATGGCTTCCATACGCTTTTGCGTACCGATGGCTGACCACTGTATTTGCGGCGGACACGAGAAAATAACTTTTCAAAATGTCGAAGAGGCAGGCCACACTGAGTAATTACGTCCGTGTTCCCCCACCCCCGTCAAAAGACAGACAGACGACAGAGACGTCACCGGAGCTACCGAAAAAAAGGACTTTTGCTGAAAAGTGGCTACAGGAGGTACCGTGGCTAGAAGCAAATGATGCTCGCACGGAAATGCGGTACAAAATGTGCCGTGAGAATCCCAATGTCGCCGATAAGAGCAGCTCATTTTATGTAGGGTCAAAGAATTTCAGCCATCCAAACTTTGAAAAGCACGGAAAAAAAAGAGAGCATGTGGCAATTAAGCAAACTATCGATGTCAAACAGGACCCCACTCGCCCTATGGACAAGTGGCGGAATAGGACGGAATAAAGGTAATGAACAGCGACATGCACTGACAGACGTGTTTTTGCTCGCATTTTACAAAGCTAAACATGCACATTCAATGACGTCTTATGAGGAGGACATCCTACTTTTAAAAAGGCTTGGAGTTAATGTGGGAGCCGCATAATGCCCTTTATTTTGAATTGGTGCTTTTTATTTCTTTACATTTCACTTCAAAGTAATGGCAATTTTGTTGTGCCAGTTGATGTTAATCAAGAATTAATTGTTAATATAATTAATTAAAGTTAATTGGCTGTAAGTAAAGCTTGTCATAAATTTATCGCATCAGGCGGGTCGGCTCTCAAGCTCAATGAGGACCAAGTCACATCTCCAGGTCCTCCTCTGAGAACCTGGGCAAAAAAATTATGTGCACCCTTGAATATAATATATATACACTGTATATAATAGAGAAAAAAATATTTTTAAAAATGATTTTTTTCTTTGATTTAAAATATTATTTTTTGATTGAAGAAACTTTTTGGGGGATTGAATGATTTAGATACAAATGTCCTAATCATAGTACGGCCCTATCACAAAAAGGATTGCTTCAATCAAAGAAAACTTTTTCAATGAAAAATTAAGTGTTCATATGAAAATTTTTCAATCTCAAATATTTTTTCACATTCAAAAACTTTTTACTATGACTGAAATTTTTCATTTTTTGATTGACATGATTTTTCTTTTTGAAAATCTATATTTTTTTGAAGCAACTTATTTTTTTGATTGAATAATAAAGAGAAAAATGTCCTTGCCAAAATGTGGCCTAAACACAAATCAACATTACTTCAATGAAAAAAAAAAAAAAAAAAAAAAGATAATAATAAACAAAGAAAAATAGCTTCACATGCATTTTTTGTTGTTGTTGTTGAGTTTTTTGAGTTTCAATTTTATTTTTGCGTTCAAACACATTCTTTTTGATTGAAGCGATTTTTTGGGGGAGTTGAAAATATATATTTTGATTGAAGCAACTTTTTTTGATTGAATAATAAAGACACAAATCTACCTCCATATGGCTCTGCCCAGGGGATACAATTTTTGACTAGGGTAACTACATTGGCACGACACCGGCGGGCGTACCAAATTCCATGGATGACGATCTTGGCGAAAAGTATTGCCTAAGCAGCCTGATTTAGAATTCCCCTCAAGAAAGATGGGAAACAAAAAACGCTCATTGTCAACTTATTATTTTAAATATTCTTGTAAGTTAATTTTATTGCTGACACTGCGTTTTGGGGTCATCAACATGTTGTGCCCCCCCTTCCCCAAAAGGCAAACTCTGCCTATGGTCGCTTCCTGTTGATTTTGGGTTACAGAACAGGGAGTGACCCGGGAATATCCCCCAAATGAATAGGCATTGACGCAAATGCCCTAGAATTAACAAAAAATTGACTGTAAATGCCCCCAAAATTGGAAGGACTGACTGCGAATGCCCTGGTTTCAGATAAATGAACATTAATTTGCCTCTCCCAGTCTAAATGGATTAGGCGTCTCGTGCAGTCAATGGCAGCCATAAAGTTAGCAGATACACTATGGTTACTGGTAGCAACTTGTTGGTTCCTTATTTTTAAACAATGACATCTTTTTAAAAGATATCTCGATTCTTGGCAGGTGCATATCGATAACCTTTTGGGATACAAAGTATCAGGATGTATCACCATTTCGATATTTTGTCACACCCCTAATAGCTAATAGTGTAAACTATTTGCAGCATGAGGAAAAGCAGCATATTCAACCTGTATCCAAGAAGATGTACTTGTACCCTTCCAAGCATTGATATAACCAGACTGATCCAGCCTCGCAAGGTGGGGCTCCCATGTACCTGGGCACACATGTACAAACACATGAAATATATAATGTAATAATTCAACATAATAAAAAAGATTATTACAGTCAATTGCTTTGGTACGTTTCTCAGATCAGACTTGCAATTCTCAAAATGACTTGTTCAATCCTCACAACACTGCATCACTAGTGCACATAAAAAAAGCAGCTTCTCATTCGTTTGAGCAAGTTGCAGATGGTTTTGTAAATCCATGCAAATGATTTTGTACAATTGTCTGCTGTTTCCTACATAATAAATTGCATCTGCCATAATGGTCAAAGTAGATTATCATGGGTCTCTATTGAATTGTCTCACCACCCACAACATGTTGTCATTCATTGCATAAGTGTTTACATGCAATATGAATGAACTTGTCAGAATATGTCAACATGTGTGTGGTTATTTCTGAGCATTTTTATTACGGTACTTATTTTACGTAACTTATTTTAACCTGCCAAAATTTGAAATTGTTTGCGACAATGTGAGTTTCCACCATGCCAACATAACCAGGGAATGGTTTGCAACCCACAACAGAATGGTAATGAAGGTCCTACCACTATACTCCCCATTCCTCAATCTCATAGAAGAATTCTTCTCCACATGGAGATGAAGTGTATGATCGCCAGCCTCACAGTCAGATGACTCTCCTGGATCCCATGAATGCAGCATGCAATGACATCACAGCAGATGCCTGCAGAGGCTGGATAAGGCATTCATGAAGATTCTCTCCATGTTGTATAGCAAGAGAGGACATCCATTGTTTCGTGGATCAAAATTTGTGGCCAAACAGAGAGGAACGTCAAGATGTGTAGAAAGAATGGGAGAATAATCCTGACAGCATTTGAAGTTTAGTTGTGCCGATTGTCTTATGTTCACATTTCTAAATTTTGCTTTTATGTTAGATTTTCTTTGTGGTACTCAATGCTGTCTTTTGCTTTCCGTACTACAATGGCACGGTCTGTAAAGGTATTAAAAACAGTAAAAGTGTAAACTGAATCTTGTCCATCTCTTGCAATCAATCTCCCACACACAAAGGTGTTACATTCAAGTTTCATCAAAACCTATGTACACTATATTCAGCATCAGAGCCTTCCACAAGAGTAACTGTTAAATTGAGAGCGTGACTAAGCAATTTGACTGTCTGTATACAATGAAACAAGGACATGTTCATTGACACAAAAATTCAATTCTGAGCGATAGACGAAGTATTTTGCACAGAAAACTGGCTTTTGAAGGTAATCCATTTTGTTTTGCTACTTGTGCGACAAGTTGTGAAGATTGAACAAGTAGTTTTGAGAATTTCAATTTGGATTTGAGAAACGTACCAAAGCAATTGAGAATGCCAGGTGTATTAATGGATAGCTCTCCATGTATGACACAACGTAAATAGTTTCTAATGAACGCATACTGTAAGTGAAACAAATTTTTATTTACCTCTGTGATCTGAAGCCGTGATCTGTGAATCCTTAATGTTTCCGGATTTCATTCCCAGAGGCAAAGCGCAATCTGAAAGAAAACAATTAAATAAAATCGGAGAATATGATATATTTGATTATACTGTATGCACAGAATCCTTCCAAAACAAAATACTAAACTCCATCTAATAAATGAGAATATAATATGACTGTTGGATAACCATTGTTTGTGGCTATAATAACCAATTTCAGTTGTTTGTCAGATACAGGGTAATTCAAAGTGTTCTGTATTCCGAAGTATTTTTTTTTCATTCTAAAAGAAAGATGTGCCTATGCCAACTTTGTTTGAAAGCGCCGACCTCGATCATAGACCAACAGCTTAGCCCTCATTCCAGCCAGCTGGTAGTCCCCGACGGTGCACTCAACCAGCCACGTGCCAAGTGTGGAGGGGCTCATCTCTATGGTGCCGAACACACCTAAAATGAGCAGATACGGACACTACACTATAATAGCAGTTTTCAACCAAAATTTTCCCGAAATCCAAAAATGCAATTGTTACTATTTTAAAGTGTCTGTGAGCCTTGTGTGTGTATTTACCAGGGAATAAGTTGTAAATGCCCGTGCGGTGCTTCTGCCCAGGGAGGGTAAAAGGCAAACCATGGAAGTGCACAGCGTGATACTCTGCATCACTTCCCACATTCAGCAGGTGCCACCGGACTTGCTGGTACTGTGCAACTATCAGACCAGGAAGTGTCTCTGCCACATAGCCATTTATTGCTATGGATATAATATATAGAGGTTAAGTTTATTGTATACGTTATACAACAATCACAAAAGTCAGTTCCAACCAAAACCTCTCCCCACCTGAAAACCTATTGCTTATCTTATACCATGTGTCAGCCTGGTTGACCTGACAGGGATGGACACAATGCTTCTTCAGGTTCTCCTCCAAATACCAGCTTTTGGTCTCATCAAATGTGTGGAACAGAAGGCTGTAATCCTGGACCTCTGGTCCTAAATCCTCAGAGTTCGGCAGAGTGCCATTTTTACACACGAGCAGTGGACCAATCAGGCCTGAGTGAAGGTCCCTCTCCTTACATGTAAACACACAAATATATGTATCTCATTGAGCATATCAGAATATGTTTGAACTCACAGACAATAGTGACAATAGTGCCTCGATAATAACGTAGGTCGTCGCCCATCACATTGGTTCCCAGAAATAATTAGCCCCCACACTAGAATGACTGAAAAACAGACGTCTTTGGTCAGATTTTTTACGGGGAAAAGGGAACCTGACGAGCCAGAAGATGAGCCTACAACCTCAAAGAAAACATAATCTATTGGTTCCCAATCACTAAAGACCCACAAACTGCGAAGGAGTGGATTTGTGACCCGTATGTGAATAAACGGAGTGATTCGAGCATGTCTGTGCAACAGGAATATTAGCTTGTAGAGATCGCAAATCATAGCGACCTTAAATGTACCGTACATTTGAGACAACAACTCTACCGAGGTTCTGGATTAAAGTAATTTCGGAATATCCTGACATCGCTAGGAGAGCACTGAATACTGTGCTACAATTTCCAACATCGTATTTTTGTGAAGCGGGCTTCCCTCACTCTCCCGGTACCATCTTGTTGCAACGAAACAAGCTCAGGCCTCCCTCTGATTCAGCGGGTGACCTGTATTTTCCATGCACTTAACACGACGGGGCTAAAAACAAATGTTATTTTATACTTGCTGTATTTTTATGCTGCACATTGCCGGTGTTCTGACACATTTGTCATGCGTGTAAGACTAAAAATGACCGCGAATGCAGCGATTCCAAAGTACACACTACAAAGTTTATTTAAAGAAAGGAATATTACCTTACAACTTTCTTTAAAGAAAGGAATATTAACTTACACTATGTTTGCCAAGTTAGCTGCACACAGCAACTGCACGCAGCTCTCTCAGCTCTCTCACTTAACGACTTCGCAGTGTCATTAAGCATTAATTTACACTATTTTCGTGTTGCAAATGTATGTTTATGATGTAAATAGTTTTTTTAGCACCATTGGATAACATTGAGAGTCCAACTGAATATAAAAGAGGTTTTTTTTCACCGCCACATAAGCTTTGGGAGCAAAATTTTATAAGGTTGCAAAATTTGACAGAACACCGGACCGTGAAAAAAAGACCCAAATCACACAGGTCCGTGGTGCAAAAAAGGTTGGGGACCCCTGGTCTAGTTAATCCCTTGTCTTCTATAGTTAATAATGTGTTGGTCAATATCTGGCTTCAAAATCGACAGTTTTCAATAATAGGAAGGGTAGCAAGATAGACAGACAAATGCAGGAAAGACATAGGTGCTTAGTACTGGCCCAAAAGGTAAGGTCAAAGATCAACACAATGGCACAATGTCATTGAGAGCTACAAATCAAGCCAGAAATCTTGGTGCAATTATTGATTTAGACATTAACTTTGACAACCATCTAAAGTTTATCACTTAATCTACCTATTAGCACCTAAAAAACAGCCAGAATTAAGAGGCTTCTGTCCAAACAAGACATGGAAAAACTTTTCCATGCATTCATTTTTTAGTAGATTGGATGATTGCACTGGTGTATACAGTATACAGGCTCTTAACAAAAAATCAATCAGGATGCTGTAGCGACTCAGGAATGCCCTTACAAAGACAATCAAGCTGGTCAATAATACAATGGTCAAGAAATGTGCACACTTTGTTGCTGTGAGTCAAAGGATGGACTATAAAACCCTACTGCTAGTCTACTAAACACTGAGTGGCCTTGGACCAAAATACATGCTTGGTTCGCTTGACTCCTACGGAGCATCCAAAACCCTTAGGCCATCCAAAAACTAGACTTAAGCAAATTGAAGCTGCATTCAGTTATTAAAGGGCAGATGAACAGTTCAATTCTTGAGCATTTACTCGGTTAAATTATATTGAATGCATCATTCGCTATGTCAAAACATTACAAACATTACAAAAAAATATATAATTTTTTTGAATTGATTGATTAGTTTTTGAGTTGCTGCCATAGCAACCCCTTAGCAACAAGGGACACGCTTCGCTGCAGGACTCTACCGGATGATGTAATTTACAGAAGACCTTGCCAGCACTCAAATACGCAAATATAGCACCATGCTATCCTCGCTAAATATTTCAAAGATTTTCCGGAAGGCAGTGTTGACACAGTGGTAAAAAACTAAAAAAAAAAAAAACGCAAATTCTTCTTGCAATTACGCGTTAGATATGACACAGTCGTTTCGACGAACTCGTCCAAAGTTTAAAATTTGTCAAAGTACAACAAAATCCGATAAACTCTGCATCTGCCCTTTAAGATCCTCACCTCTGGATCAAATTATCTGAAGATCTGAGGTGTGCTCAAATTGTTAACTCTTTTAAATCAGGGCTAAAAATGCTATTGTTTGCAACAGTGCATTCCAAATTGCCCTATTGTTCAAATACCCAATTGTATGACTTACTCCATTTATTTGTGTTCTTGTTTATATTTAGCATTTTGCTTTTAAAAAACAAAAACAAAAAAATCCTCTAATTCTAACTAGACTATTTTGTATATTTTGTGTTATACAAATAAATTTGCTTTGTCTTGAATATGATTATCTTGGATTATATATATAGACGAAGATTTGTAAGCAATTTTTGAGAGATGTCCAGTTTTTGTGCTCACAGAAAAAAGTCATAGATCTTGAAGACTAGTTCAATAAAAATGTTGAAAAAACTTCAGTGTTGCATTTATATTTTAGGTCAGATGTAAACATCTAGCTACATTATCTATCTATCTATCTATCTATCTATCTATCTATCTATCTATCTATCTATCTATCTATCTATCTATCTATCTATCTATCTATCTATCTATCTATCTATCTATCTATCTAAAAGTGCTGTCAAATTTATTGCGTTAACGGGCGGTAATTAATTTTTTAAATTAATCACGTTAAAATATTTGACGCAATTAACGCATGCACGAAATGACCCATTCATGCGTTGCCGCAAACAGTTTACAATGACGCCTTTTTAGCACATTGAGAGCGAAAAGGCAGAGAAATGCGAGCGGACACAGGCTTTCATTGGACCGCGCCTATTAATGGCTGAAGCTTTGGCAACTCTTTCTCAACAAATGTAAGTATTGTGGCGAACAACGTGGGGAAGAATGACAGGAGTCAATCTTTGTCTTAACATGCTTAATTGAACACAACGCAGAACATACTGTATAACATTTGCAGCCACCACCGACAGTCATGGATGCCCAACTACCCATCATGCATTTGGGCAGAACTGTTAAGTCGCTGCAGTATCATTTAGTGAAAGCACAACAAAAATAATATTCCTATCTCTCATAGGAGACGATCTTTTTCTTACCACGCTTAATTGAACACAACGCAGAACATACTGTATACCATTTGCAGCCACCACTGACAGTCAGGGTTGCCAAACTTCCCATCATGCATTTGGGCGGAACAGTTAAGTCGCTACAGTATCATTTAGTGAAAGCACAACAAAAATAATATTCGTATCTCTCAAAAAAATAATGTTCACAAATAGAGAAGCGCTCAATGCAAAGAGAACTAGCATTCCCAATCAAAATAGCTATGCAAAATAAACATAAAACTTACTCAGACTATGCCTTGGCTAGATCTTTAACTAATTTAAAACTCGCCATTGACAACTTGTAGCGTATTTCAATCACTACCTTACATAGTTAAAGACAATGTGGAAGAACGGCAGGGAGCCCATGTGACGTCCCGCTTGGCGACATCAACAATGGTGAGCTATTAGTTTATTTTTTTTTGATTGAAAATGTTACAAATTTTATTAAAACGAAAACATTAACAGGGGTTTAAATATACAGGGTGTCCATATAGTCTCTTTACCATTTAAAACATTTATTAAAAATGCAATTGATTAGATATTTTACTCAGATTTGTTCTATTGTATTCAGTGTTTATTGAAGGTTTTTTTTTTTTTTTATCTCTTTTAATACACTTCTACATGGGTACCATTAGTTGCACGAAGCACATCAAGACAGTACTCGATTTCTTGCCATGTTCGCTGTAGCATAGCCTCATCAATTGTGGCAATGGCATCAGTAATCCTTCGCTTATGGTCAGTAATCTCCCTTATCTTTGTTTGATACACGATATCTTTAACATAGCCCCACAGAAAGAAGTCCAGGGGAGTGATATCTGGTGAACGTAGCGGCCAAGGAATTGGCCCATCCCTTCCAATCCATCGGTCTGGAAATGTTTGATTGAAGAACCCACGAACATGCAGCCCCCAATGTGGTGGTGCACCATCTTGCTTAAAAATGATAGTTGATTGAAGGTCATTCAGTTGTGGTGCCACATATTTAGTTAAAAGGTTAAGGTAAACAGGTCTCGATGAAGAAAAATGGACCAATTATTCGACCAATTATTCGATTGCACATGATCCCACACCACACATTCACCTTTGGGCTATTACGCTCAATTTCTCTAGTCAAGTGGGGGTGGACCAATTATTCCATTGCACATGATCCCACACCACACATTCACCTTTGGGCTATTACGCTCAATTTCTCTAGTCAAGTGGGGGTGTTCTGATCCCCAGATTCTTACATTGTGTTTGTTCAGTTTCCCTGAAACATGAAAAGTTGCCTGAAACACACAAATGCAGTGTAATAAAAAACTTTTTAAGAAACACTGAATGCAATAGAACAAATCTGAATAAAATATCTAATCAATTGCATTTTTAATAAATTTTTCAAATGGTAAAGAGACTTTATGGACACCCTGTAAAATCACTATAACAACTTGTACTCAAATTTATCTTTTAAGAACTACAAGTCTTTCCATCCGTGGATCCCTTTAACAGAAATAATGTTAATAAGGTTAATGCCATCTTGTGGATGTATTGTTATAATAAACAAATACAGTACTTATGTACAGTATGTTGAATGTTTATGCCCGTCTTGTGTCTTATCTTTCCATTCCAACAATAATTTACAGAAAAATATGACATATTTTAGAGATGGTTTGAATTGTGATTAATTACGATTAATTAATTTTTAAGCTGTGATTAACCCGATTAAAAATTTTAATTGTTTGACAGCCCTAATATACTGTATATATTTTATATGTCTAATCCTCCTTAATATTACATGATGCGCTACATAATTTTCAAGCATTGAATAAGATAGTCAAGATATTTTGTAACCTTTTTTTTCTAACTATGAATGAACTATGAACTATGAATAACTATGAATACCTTGTCCACAGTTGAGTAGTATGCTCCAGCCTTGCATTTGAACTCTGCATCAGTGGGACCTTGTGTCGTTGTGATTTTCCAGTTATAAACGCGTGTCTCTCCAGGTGGAACAGGCTCTCCTGGAACTCCAGCTGGTGGGGACTGGGCATAGCTTTGTGCAATGCCAACTCCCTGAGTACGATCATAAACTCCCTGAAGGTGAAACGAGTAGGGCCTGGATGCCTTGTTCTTGAACACGACCTTGAATAGGCAGAGGGTGTGAACATAGGTCACTTAACATAATAATTCAGTTGCATTTTATTAACTATACTTCCCTTACAGTAAGGAGCTCGTTGACTTCTGCTTTGATGAAGGGTCCCATAATTCCCAGGTGTTCGTGAAGCTCTCCTCTATGAGCACGTTCCAGGAAGTTTTCGTTTGTGTATTCCCGAAACACCACCTTCTTGTATTCTTGCAGGAACTTCCTCATTCCACGACGCTTTTCCCTAAACATGGGAAATGATGACCTTATTCTGTCATTTATCACAAATAAAATTTCATTTAATTCAAGAAAATGCTCCAGGTTTGAAAATCAGTGTACCAGCTATTTCAGGTTACTAAGTGAGGTCCTAAAGAAAAAAATTATTAACTAAGGAAAAAAAAGATTTGAACAGCAATATATTGCAAGTATGTAGTCGTACAGCAATAAAGAAAAACATTCCTCCATGCATGAACAATTCACAATTTACCCAATTAATTCCTAAATATGGCCAAATTTACACCAAAATATTCCCATAAATGAGAAAATAAAAGAACATAGCGTACTTTCTGCACTATAAGGCGCATCTGACCAATAGCTGCAACCCACCAAATTTTACAAGAAAATGCCATTTGTTCGTAAATGAGACGCACTGGACAATAAGCAGCAACTGTCCTCACTGTATTACGGGATATTTACACTAAAATATATTAACCGGTAACACTTTATTTGACAGCGGCATCATACGACTGTCATAAGACCAAATGAACCAACATAAAGCTTTGAACCAATTGGCTGCAAATCTTCTTTGCTTCAAGAAGCTTCATTTGGCCATCACTGCTCCCTTGGGGGGATGGTCAACCTCTGCTGCCACCTGCTGTCAATACTGTTGTCGTCCAACATGCCTCCGAGCATGCATTGAAGCACTACATATGTAAAAATAGCTATCAAAATCATGTTCTGTGGTAATTACTTCTTCAGTTCCTGTTCCAGTTGTTTCATTAATTGCTAGTTATGGTATTTGGCAACACTTTATTTGACAGTGGCGCCATAAAACTGTCATTAGACAATCATAATTATGACATGACACTGTCATGAGCATTAATGAATCTTTATAACAGATATCATTTAATGTTATCTCAAAATTATCTCACTTTTGAATAGATGTAAAACATCCAAACTGGACATATATGGAGTTAGTGCCGGATGACACTTAATGACATCTGTCATAAGCATTCAGTAATGACCATGATAATGTCATGTCATATTTATGACAGTCTTATGGCGCTGCTGTCAAATAAAGTGTTACCTATTAACCCAAATAAATCAACAAATAAGCCGCACTGGACGATAAACCGAAGGATTCAAAATGAAGGAAAACAGTAGCAGCTAATAGTCCCAAAATTATGTTTAAAAAAAAAAATCAATATAAAGCCATAATAAAAAAAGAAAAAAAAGAAAAAAATCAGTAATGGCCCAATCCCAATCATATCCTCTGGTAACACATACCTTTTTGGTAACCACAGCAAGGTTGCTTTAATTTCAACTGTAGAAATCTTTTTGCTGCGTTCACGCCAGCCGCGTTTTTTTTTCTCTCGTCGTGCAATGGGTTTCCGAAGTCAATGTAATGGCATGTGGAAGGGTTATAGTCAGGCGCGACACGATGTCGCCAGTTTGATCAGATAGGCCAAGCCCTGCGATGTTGCGCTATCAATTTTTGCGCTAAAGAGAAAATGGCTGGGTTGATCTTTCTGCGACAGATTTCAGCAACAACTGGGAAGCAGCCAATCAAATATGTTTTCTCGTTCAAGTGACTTTAGTTGCTGGAGCTGGAACCTTCCTCAACATCCAGTTAACAAAAGTCCAAACAAACAAAAAAAAATAGGACTGCGAGAATAGTCAAAATATTACGAGAATAAAGTCGCAATATTACAAGAATGCAGTCATATGTTGTAATAATACGAGATTAAGGTTATAATATTACGAGGCTAAAGTTGTAATAATGCGATAATTAAGTCATACATTGCAATATTACAAGATTAAAATCATAATATTATGAGATGAAACAGTAATTTTATGAAATTAAAATAATTTCATGCTTATTTTTATGTTACATGAACCGGAAGTTACTGGTTTCACGGGCTGGACTTTTGGTGAAGTAAGTTCTATGTGAATACAAAACTGCGTTTGGTGTAATATTAGGAGATTGACGTAATATTTGAAGAAAAACTATCGTAAAATTACAAGACTAAAGTCGTTATATTACTTTTTTTGTGTTACGTGAACCAGAAGTTGTTTTGTGACCACCGACTTTTGGCGACAAGGTCGGTGTCGGCGACTGGAGTAGCGCGAGCGACGCATTGTCGTGTGACAAGCGCGGCTGGTGTGAAAGTAGCATTGGGAAAGTCTTAGAAGTGAATGTATTAACGTGTCCTTACCCTGGTGTGATAATACCAGGAGCTTTTTTGATGCCATAGTCCCAGTTGATCTCCACTGCAGCGATGTAATATTTGCGGTACATTGTTTTACTGGAGCGCACGTCAATTTTCTGTGAAATAATTTCATCCGATGAGCTTTCTTCCTATAATAAAAGCAAGATGAGGGATGAAGTGGTTGGATATGTGATTAACTGGACAGTACACTTTCCCAGAAAGGCAACCTTACTGTTTGGCTGTAGTCATCGTAATCCACAGACAGATTAATTCCTGTTGTATTGTTTGCTCCCGTAGAATTATAAACAATCCGTGGGGAATCAACTGTTTGGTCCTCAGAATCATTCGAAATATGGCTTTCCCTGAAGTTTTTGTCCATTTCCAGTGAATCGCTTTCACTTAAAAGCTTCTCCTTAAAGCTTGGATTTCTGTCGGGTATGATCTCGTTGCTTTCTACCCTCGTCGCATTTATTTCAAGTGGCATCACATTCTTTTGGTCAGTCTTCTTCTCAACACTGGTGTCTGTCCCGTTTTTTGGGGTCTTTTCTCCAAACTGCCCTTTTAGTTTGTCATTTCCAGGTCCTGCAGAGCTAAAGTGTCCTTGTGTCCCGTTTCCTTCCACCCATCTTCTCTGTCTACCATTTCTGTTATGTTCTGTCCCGTTCACATCCTCTATCCACTCCCCATTTCTCTCTAATTCATTCAAGACATCCAGTGGGATTCCTCCCTCAAGTTCACTGGTTGAATTTTCTCCATCCAAAGACTCTACAGTCAGTCTTCTCATTTGGCAGATTTGGTCTCCTTTCACAGTCCACTCAATATTGTCACCAGTGTCATATTGACTCTCAGTATTATTCTTGCACACCCAAACCATATTTTTCTTATTATGAGGTCTCTTGCTCTTTGGCAGTAGGCCCACACAGTCAGCGAGACCGTCAATGTCCTCATCTTGGTCCACATATGGGTTTCCGAAGCCGCAGGGACAAACAGTGTAACTAGTGCTCATACCCCGACTCTTGAGGCTGCCATCGAAGGCACTAATTTCCCACTCACCTGTGAGAGGAATTATATAATGATTACAATTGATGATCATTTCTTCCCATATGTTGTAAGAATAGAATTGACCCTTCTATTATTAAGTGAATTACTGGATTTTCATTTCAATTTTTCCCCTCAAGCGCACGTTTGATTGGCTGATGACTAGAACAAACAAACACGTACACTCACACAACCCCTGACAGAAATACACGTCAACATGCCGCCTCCTCCACCTTCAAAGGCGAGCGATACTAGAACTTTTTTTTTTGGCCAGCCGCAGCAGCAGCCACTGTAAGTAGACGTCAATGTTGAGGAGGTGGGGAACATGCCACTAATTTTGCTACTGAAAATCCGACCTGCATCACAATTAGCATAACATTAAATTGTGTGAACTTGCTAACCTGCAAAACTCGAGTAGGAAGCAGCTTAGAGATTAGTGTCCTCATGAACTGTATGTGTTTTCTACCGTTGACGTTAATTCAACTGTGCATTTATTAATTCAAAATATATTTATTATATCCATTATTCATTTAACAATAATCTTACTTGCAGTCTATGCTATTCTTTAACCCCCCGCCCACACACACAAAAACAAAACCCCTTGTAAATTTCCTTTTATATGAAGAAAGGGAGAATTCTCCCATTTTCTCCCTTGAAAGTAACAATTTTAACTTTTTTCATTTTTTTAATTTTAGGCATCACATCAGCATATTTGTCTGAAATGTAGGCCTGACCCTCGTTCACCCAATCTGTTTGGTCTTATTAATGTCCCGTCCCCATCAAAAAGTGTATATGCAGGTTATGCTGTTATAGCGTCCTACCAATGTTGAGACCAAACCTACGCCCATACAATATACGCAAGAGACATAATGAATCTGCATGATTCTACACGATGCGTGCAACACCGCTCTGACAGTATCAATTTAGTGCTACATAATTTCTGTAAATATAGGCTTTCGCCTATAAGAGATGGGGGCCCACTAAGAGTGATGAGACTTGCAGCTGACTTCTAACATTTGATTAGAGAGAGTGAACAAACATTGTGTGTGCCCTTCCTTTTAATCACTTGCCGAGGGCATTACAGTATCATTAGAAAATACTGTATAAACAGAGTTTTCATTGCCTTGCTGACGATAGACGTAGACAGTCTTTATAGCTCCCGGTAAATTCCCGTGTAAGGTGACGCGGGAGTTACTCGCATGATTTGCTTTCACGCATATAGAGCTATCCCGGCAATGACACAGGTCATACGCTTTCACAGGCTTGTGCCATGTTGCCCACTGGCATTCTTTGTGCGGGGAGGGCTGCTGACCCGGACATTACATCATTTTTGGTCGGTATTGTCTGTCACAATGTTGATCAAATTGTGTTTTTTTACAGAGCCGTTTGGGGGAGCGTTCCCAACGTTGTAACTGCAGCCAACTCAAGCTCCAAGGGTACCGAGACATTAACTTGATGGGCGTCATTCGACACCTCTGCCGCCCTTGTTTTTAAATCCCTACATAGTGCTGGTATTTGAGTGTATTTGTTTTGTTGTCTTATCGGCTCTCTGCCTACCGCCTAGGTACAGTGGGGAGAACAAGTATTTGATACACTGCCAATGGCAGTGTATCAAATACTTGTTCTCCCCCATGTTAGTATTATTGAGCCCTTTCGACCAACTGTCACGGACCCATTGTGTTGTTCCTCCTTTTCCGCGATCGCGTGTATTTTTGTTTGTATTTTATAAACCCTTGAACGCATCCCTCCGTTGTTTTCTGTTTTGAGGTACAACCCCAACATCGGCGACAAAATAAACCACACATTTTCCAAAGATGAACGATGGACTCTCTTCCTTCGCTCAACGATCCAGTAGCAATTTAATTTCGTTATGTTTTCAGTTTATTTTAGGTGTTTCCAGCTTGCTACGTTGATAATTGCGATGTTTGTTTACCGCTTTTGTCTAACTGTAGGGAGAGAGGAAGTGACGATCGGCCTGCCATAATATTTACGTCATCAGCCATCGTAGTGTGACCTGGGAATTTAACACTTGCTTTCACATAAGCCTCATCCCGGGACTTTCCCGGGCATTATACTAAGACGTGACCCGCGAAATGTCCACGTAGTCTCCGTGTCAGTCGACATGGGAAATTGCGTTTAACATACAAGGGCTGCCCGTTTAAATCCCGGGATTTTCACGGTGTTTCGGCATGTGTAAAAGGGGCTTATTTGTCTTATTGATTTCATTGTCACAAATATACGCTGCATTGGCTTAGATGGCAACAATATTTCAAAACACTTATAAAATATACATCTTAAAAATAGATACAAAAAAAAAAAACAGATAAAAGCCAGTTTTAAATGTAAAAGTTAAATATACATGGATTGCACATTCAAATTCAAGCATACCAAACTATACATTCAACACTATACATTTTATATTTCTTAAGCAAGCACGCATAACTGCAATAATTAATTTAAAAATGCCTGGTTTTTAAGGAACTCAGAAAACTCCGCAGGGATGTCATTGGAAACACTTGCACAAGAGCCAATACAAATGGCATGGATTTTTTTGTTGTTGTACTACTTGTCCTGGATTGGTTGCCAGTCCAATTGAAGGGCACCAATACAGCATTACTACTTTTAAAACAGCATTACCACTTTGGGTAGGGCTTACTGACACTGTTCTTCAGTGGTTCACATCTTATTTACATGATAGGGATTTCTTTGTGTCAATCAAAAACCATCAGTCAGAACGAACCAAATTCACGTGTGGCGTCCCTCAAGGGTCAATTCTTGGACCACTCTTATTTAACACTTACTGTTCCATTATCTGAGCTAGGGGGAACATATATGACATCTCCTATCACACCTATGCAGATGACACACAACTCAATTTCTGTGTCCCCACATGATTATAGTCCGTTAGTCTCCCTGAGTAAATGCATACATCAAATCAATGAATGGATGTGCCAGAATTTTCTCCAGTTAAATGTGGAGACGACAGAAGTGATCCTTTTTGGGCCAAAAAAGGAAAGGTCAAAGATAAGCAGACACCTTAGCACAATGTCACTTACAGCTACAACTCAAGTCAGAAATCTTGGCACAATTATTGACTCAGACCTAAAATTTGATAGCCATCTAAAGTCCGTCACTAATCTGCTTGTTACCACCTAAAAATTATAGCCAGAATTAATGAGCTTCTGACTCAACAAGACATGGAAAAACTTATGCATGCATTCATTTTCAGCAGATTGGACTAAGGCAACAGTATGGTTACAGCTCTTGATAAAAAATCAGTCTGCAGCTAGTAAAGAATGCTGCAGCCAGAGTCCTCACAAATACAAGGAAACTGGACCATATTACATCAGTTTTGAAATCGTTACACTGGCTTCCAGTGAGTCAAAGGATAGACTATAAAATACTACTGCTCGTCTACAAAACACTTAATGGCCTGTGACCAAAATACATGCTTAATTTGTCAGATTCCTATGAAACATGTAGACCCCTAAGGTAATCTGGAACCAGTTTCCTGTATGTTCCAAGAACAAGAACCAAGCAGGGTGAGGCAGCATTTAGTTATTATGCTCCTCACCTCTGGAACAAGTTACCTGAAGGTCTGATATATGCTCAAACTGTTAGCTCCTTTAAATCACGGCTAAAAACGCTCTTGTTTAGCACAGCATATCCATAACTATCTACATATTTCAATCTATTTCCTTTCTATTCCTGATTTCAATTATTATATTATTATTAGTATTTTTTATTTTTATTTTTTTCTTATTCTTTTCGTGATTAAATGCAGTTCTAATGTATACTTTTATTTCCTGTTTCGATTGTCGTTGTTTTAATGGTTTATTGATTTAATGTGATTTTTAAGATCTTCATGTGATGTAGAGCACTTTAAATTGCCTTGTGTTGAATTGTGCTATATAAATAAAATTGCCTTGCCTTAAAAATGTATTAATAATTTCATGCGGTGTCTTTATCCAGTGCAGTAAGATTGACCTGCCCCATGAAAACTGGATGTAGAAATATCCATTGTTGAGATACAGGTTGAATGTCATTACCTAGTATGTCCATTTCCATGGAAATGGCCATGCTCATCATTGGAAAGAGGGTGAGGACAGACTGATGCAGGTCGTTATATTTGAAAAGGTTTCCAGTGAAGTAAACAGACAGAAAATTGCTTCTGGTACCCACATTGGCCACAAGCCAGTAGATAACTTCTGTCTTACACATTTTGGGACACGCATTTTGGTGCTCTTTGTATATGATGCCATTTATACCTGGATGATGAATACACCAAAAACAGAAAATTTGTTTTAATGATCTGTCTCAGTAAAATTGAAATCAAATGCTGGGAAAACTCACTGTAAATGACGTTGGAGTCGTAGAAATCAGGATTTGTGCTTTGAGATAGGTTCTGGTGTTGGTAAATGTTTTCTTCTGCATACCAACTTCTATTCTCATCAAATACAGCAAACATCAGCCTACATTCAAAATCAGTGGACTTCTGCAAAGGCATATTGAATATAAGCAAGACTGTAAATGCAAATGGCATCATTGGGGGTAATGTCAAATTAGGCACAGCAATTCCTCTCACCAGGCCTCCTCTTTTGTTGATGGTGTCAGCCTTGCAGATTAGCAAAGTGCCCACTAACCCAGAGGCCAGGTCTCTCTCTGGGGATACGGTGCTCTGGTAAAGAAGTGACAGACATACCGGGTCCTTCTCCATGGGCCCGTCATCAGGCGTTATTTCCCAGACA
The DNA here is from genome assembly GCF_030265065.1 of Corythoichthys intestinalis. Lineage (NCBI taxonomy): Eukaryota > Metazoa > Chordata > Actinopteri > Syngnathiformes > Syngnathidae > Corythoichthys > Corythoichthys intestinalis. The sequence goes on from NC_080405.1 coordinate 20,248,410, forward strand.
TAGACAAACGTCCCATTCGGAGGCACCTCCATTGAGCGCAAGTCATTTTCTGCATCTTGGATGTGTTTACATAGATGTTAAGAACGAGAGCCACAGGGAGCAATGAACACTGAACAATGAAATGAATGAAAGAACACTACTAGCCTTTTTGATGATAACATAAATTATGAAATACTAGTAAAAGTTTTTTTTCTGTAATTGTAAGCAGGGATGAAAGTGGGCCAGAACTGTCCGGAACGCTGTTTCGTTATAAGAGTGCTTTGATCCCGAAAATATGACGGCAACTGTCATTTGTATGTGTTATATGAATAACTGTGCCAAAAGCAGTGTCGCTCTGTGGCGACATTCATGGGAGTTCCGGCAAGAAATTCTTGCCACTTTCACCCCTGATTGTAGGTATAAGAATAAGTATACTGGTAAATTTAGCTTGCGGAAAAAGACCGTTTTAAAGAAAAAAACGTTTTTAAAAAAATGAATACAGTAGATACAAAAGGTCTACACACCCCTATTAAAATGCTCAATTACCATAATTTTTGCACTATAAGGCGCACCTGACTATAAGCCGCCAACCACCAAATGTGACTAGAAAACGACGTTTTTTTTTCATAGATAAGCCGCACTGGACTATAAGCTGCAGCTGTCCTCACTGTATTATGGGATATTTACACCAAAAGATATTAACCGATAATGCTTTATTTGACAGTGGCATCAAGCGAGTGTCCTAAGACCAAATTAACTACCATGAAGCTTTTAACCAATTGGCTGCAAAGCTTTATTGTTTCAAGAAGCTTCATTTGGCTGTCTCTGCTCCCTTGGGGGAGACATTTAACCTCTTCTGCTACCTGCTGTCAACACTGTTGCCTCCGAGCATGCATTGCAGCGCTACAGATGTAAATTACAATCAAAATTCATGTTCTGTGCAATTACTTCTTCAGTTCATGTTCCAGTTGTTTCATTAATTGCTAATTATGGTATTTGGTAACACTTTATTTGCGAGTGACGCCTTAAGACTGTCATGAGACAATCATAACTATGACATGACACTGTCATCAGCATGAATGAATGCTTATAACAAATGTCATTTAGTGTTATCCGGCAAATTATCTCACTTTTGAGTGGATGTATAAGATCCAAACTGGACATAAATGGATTTAGTAACATAATTTGCTGGATGACACTTAATGACATCTATCATAAGCATTCAGTAATGCCCATGATAGTCTGTCATAAATAGGACCGTCTTATGACATCTTATTACATAACTGTGAAATAAAGTGTTACCAAATACCATAACAAGCAATTAATGAAACAACTCGAACAGTAACTGAATACATAATTGGCACAGAGCATGAATTTTGATTTTTATTTACATCTTTAGCTCTGTAATGCATGCTAGGAGGCATGTGTTGCCTATTAACCCAAATAAATCAACAAATAAGCAGCACTGGACTATAAGCCGCATGATTCAAAATGAAGCAAAAAAGTAGCGGCTTATAGTCTGAAAATTACGGTATTGTGATCTACACAAACATTTCAATGATTAATATGTGACCAATAAATTGTACAACTTGATGGGGAAAAAACGTAAAGAAGTTGTTTGCAGATGGAAACTAAAAGCTAATTCAATCAGAAGTGCACATGCAATCATTTAATGATTGGGGATATGACTTTATCCATTCATACTCAACCAATTGCATTCAAACACCAGTCACTTTAAATGAGAGTAAGTACAGATCAACTAGTATTTAGTAAACATCTAATTCGCACTTCAAAAATCAAAACCTGCAAACAAATATCCAATATTATTGTGATGTTGCTGATAACATCGCACAGTTCTTAACTACTGTAATGAATAAAAAAGGCTTACCATTTGTGGATTGCTGTAGCGGATAGACTTTGGTGAGGTCATTAGGGTAGATATTAAAAGGATGACTGGCCATATTTTTGAATGTGATCTGAAGGCAGAATTCAACAATTCATTAAGTCTTATTTTTTTGTCGCTGTCACTAAAGCAATTAGTTCTTTCTGCCGCTCGATTCTTTCCTGACTTACATGGAACCGATCATTGACATTTCCTTTCAGGATCGGACCCATTAGTGTCCTGTCCGTGTTTTTCCTCTTAGTGAAAGATCTGTCTGTATATTCCACATAAGCCACCTTTTTATACTTGTAGTTGCCGTGAAGAGGGGTCTCAGGCTTGTCTCTGGACTGCAACCCACTCATGTTAGAAAGAGTCATGTTGGAAATTAGTTATTTGTTTCCTATCTATCGCTGCAACTTAACTTTGTTTTGTGTGCTACCTGTTTTTGGCAGTGAGATGAGGTGCATAGTCCCACATCAACTCCTCAGCAGCGATGTAACGTTTCCAAATTCTTGGCTGCTGTCCACTACTGGATCTCCCCAGTGCTCGTGGACTCAAAGGCTGAAAATCAACGGCGTTGAAGTAGTCTTCGCCGTACTCATCATAGATGTCCTCTTGAACATTGCGAAGGTCAGGACCTGGGCAGCTCTCCACCTTGAACATGGCGCTCATTCCATCTGGGCATGGACACCAAAAGAAACACTTTATTATGAAAGAATGAGACTTACGTAAACGGGCCTCTTCTCTCACCCTGGCGGTGTGCATTTATCTTGCAGCTGATGAGGAAGCGGCCTACTGTGCCAGGCTTCATTTCCGCAGTGGCAAACGTCATGGGGGTCACCTCCATAGACACTTTACGATGTTTCATCACCTAGAAATGCAGACGGATACACTTAATTTACTTTATCGTAGAGCGTGACATTACAACACTTTATTAAATCATAGATTGTCGCATTTTTCTGACTACAAGTCACATTTTTTTTAAAAAAATCACATTTTGGCTGGTCCTGCCAATTACCTCAAGCGTGACTACTGACTATATTGTAAAATACAGTAGATGACTTTCCCGTGTTCTTACTGGATATGCGACATGACCAAGGAAACACAATTTGAAGCCAGCCCTAACAGACGATAAATGAGATGGTGAAAAGTGTAAATGTGCATCACCTTCAGAGTGTGATCCTGGAACTGTATAGAGTGTATTTCTGGGGCACTGCCGATACCAATTATGTGCCAAATCACACGTTTTTGGCACATTGTTAAGCCTACATGAACACACGCACACACAAACAATAATGTAAAAGGGATGTCAAAGATTTCAGCAAGGGCGTAGGTTTGCATAGGGATGGTAGGAACATAACACTACCAACTTTTCAGGATGCTCAAATTGTCCGCACAGACTTTTGAGCAACCCTATATAACATTATATAATGAGTTCATTAATAAAGGTCATACCTTCCATTATTAAGTGAATTATTTTCATTATGTACAAACTTACATTTACCCCTGTTCACTTGCTAAATGCGACGGTATTTCCCCCCCCCCTCAAACGCACGTTTAATTTGCTGACAACATGCCGCCTCCTCCGCCCCCTTCGAAAAGGAAGGATATGAGAATTTTTTTTTTGGCCAGTAACAGCCACTGTATGCAATGTAAAAAGACGTCACTGTTGTGGCGGTGGGAAACACACCACTAATTTTGCTACTGAAAGTCCGACCGCCATCAGAGTTAGCATAACATTAAACTGTGTTAACTTGCTAACCTGCAAAACTCGGGTAGGAAGCTGCTTAAAGAGACGTGTCCTTCTGTTTGTGTTTTCTACCGTTAATGTTAATTAAAGTGTGAGAAATGTAGTGAACTCCAGTGGAAACCGTAGAACTAGAAAAATGTGACCTAGAAGCTGCTTAGAGAGAGAGGGGCAAACCCATCAACGGGGGGGGGTGGGTGGTGGTGGTGGTGTGGGGGGGGGGGGTCAACTTGGTATGTTCTCCCGGGCCTCAGGACCATAGGGGCCCCTGAATGACCCTTAATTTATTTTACTTTACATTCACATATTTCTTTTTTATTTAAATCATCGTCTGATTAAATATTATGTTCTACTCGATATATAGTTAAAAACTTTAACATATTAGATATTTCAAATAAATATTCTTTCCTTTTTTGCACAACACCCCCCCACTCCCTCTGTCTTAGCAGAGAATGGTTTGACCCCGCTCTAAAGCACTCAAGGCTACACTACGTACGTGCCCTGAAGCGGGAAATTAAAATCTGTCATTGTTATAACTCTAAACATGGCAAGTCGTCATAAATCGGGTGCGCAGAAAAGAAAAAAGAAAAAGAGATGAAGATCATAGAGGTGGACGAGAAAAAAAGAAGTTTTTAAAAGGGGGACAAGAAGCCAAAGAATTAGGGCTAGAGTTGGCTGTGGACGGTGATGACGGTAAGTGAACAACAGCTGATAACACTGAACGTTTATATTCGCGATCACCTTGACCAAAGCCCGATTCGAGTCTGTCACCAGCCGCTTGTAGCCTATTGAGCTGCGGTATGACAAGACATGCTGCTCGCGTTGAGCCGAGGAGAGAGAAGGTGATGAGAGATCAGGGATATATTATGGTCTGTGCGGACCAGGTGCGCGAAGCTGAACAGACTCTGGTCCGGCGGCTGGATTTATCTTGGGTTTACAACCCACTGTGTATTATAGCAAACGCTAATACCGTATTAGGTTGAGCGCAGGGTTTAACAACTTAGCCATGCTCTCCATTGAGCGTGAGCTTGCTCAAAAACTGGATTTCACCGATGTTATAAATGACTTTGCTGTCAAAAAATCTAGGTGCATCACTGTTGGAGGGCTTGATAACCCCAGGGATGTGGAGGGGGCAGGCACAGGATTATTAGTTATATACTGTTTTGTTGCTTAGCAGGCAGGCATAGCACTCTCACTTCTATTGTACTGTAGCCCACATGGGGCAATTGATGGAAATTGTTTGTTTATATTGTGTCACATCCCATTACGGTCTGTTAAATTTAACTGTCCATCTCAAATTAAATAATTTGAAAATTTACACTGTCATTGCTTGCGATGCGTTAAAAGTACTGCATATGTTGTTGTGACAAGCCGGTGGCAGGGGTGAGGTGGCGTGGGGTGGGGGGGGGGGGCCCTATAATGGTCTCTTGTCTCTGGGCCCCTGCAAGTCTATTGACAGCCCTGGAGAGGGGTGCTGTATAACCTCATATGTTGCTCACACAACACAACATACACACAACATAATCATAATTAACGATGTACATAAAAACAAAAACACTTTTTTTGTGGGGGGGGGGGGGGGGGGGGGGATGCCGCGAGCTACCCACACTAGTGTTGCGATTGACTGGTCGATCGTGATTGACGTAATGAGCACCCCTGACTTAGCCTATCAATTAATTAAGGTTCATATTCATGGAAATGTAGCCGTTACCCCCTTATTAATGTCCCATCCCGAGCAAAAAGTGTACATGCAGGTTTTGCTATTACATCATCGTCCCTACCAATGTTGAGACCGAACCTACGCCCCTGGATTACAGTAACACACCACAAACAAAAGTGTGTGCATTTAGTTTGTGTGGTTCCCAACCAGGCAAAGTGGAGTTGCTATAGCCATTGATGGTGTGATATTTTTTCCTGCTGTTGCTCCTCTGGATGTTTCCTATGCTCCTCTCTTCCATCTCCCCATACCAGCTCTTGCTCTCGTCAAACACAGCAAAGAGTAGCACAAATGCAGTATTTCTCCTCTGCTTGTTCTCAATAAATGCACCTAGAGGAACAGACACAAAACAATGAAAATAATGAGAAGAATAATGAGTCCCACTATATTGCAGTGAAAATGTAGACAAAACATTTGAAAAATGATATATTTGTTGGAGTTTAAATGCAATTTAAGTTGGTTAATATTTGGACATACAATTTATGTTGATGGAAAGATTCACGTTATTTACAGAAAGTTGATAGTATATGTGCAGAAATAGTTCAATGAACTTTACACATGGATAATTTAAGGTGTAAAATTTCATATACCTTTCATTACAGTGGAGAAAGTGTTATGGCATCATGATTCAATTTTTGTGGTTGTGGTAAACTGCAACTTGTGAGTAATACGTGAGGCAATATGGAGTGGAGTCACACAGAGGTTTTTTTGTGTGTTTTTTTTACCTTTCCATCGCTCAAATGCTTTTTGTCAATATATTCACCAAATTCCTTATTTTTGTTGTCTTGGAAATACTTGTATTAACTGTATTAATACAGTGGTACGTCTACTTAGGAAGTTACTTCGTTCCTGGATGAAACGAATTAAGTCGAAATGGTTGTATGTCGAGCAGTATTTTCCCATAAGAATACATTATAATTCTATTAATTCGTTCCACAGCCCAAAAACCTACACCAAATCTTTAATAAATACTGCTGGTACTATTACAAATGATAATTACATATAGCAAATTAAATAAATTATATATAAAAATCAAGAATTATAAAATAATAATAATAAATTATTCCTGTAATAATGAAACAAATCAGGTTCTGATATGGGGGCTGTGTTTTGCGTGCTGTACCTGAACGCACCACGTGGCTGACGTTACAGAGAGACAAAGGTGCGGCAGAGATTTTACTTTCTCTTTTAATGTGCTTGTGTTTTTTGGCGTGAACAGCAGCGGACAGTAGGCGTGTTGTGTTGCACAAGTTCTGAAAAAATGATTAAAAACCTGACGAAGCTGGGAATTTCTTTGGCGATGTTACCACAATAATAATTGTCACCTTAACTTATAAAGACTGGCGAACGGATGTCGGAGGAGGACCAGTGAGATCGTAGACATTCTACGGCCGTATTGTCAAGCCTGTTCACGGATGCGCACACACAGCACGCTAATAATATTTTATCATTTCCATCTTCAATTCAGTGGTGAGAATCACCTTTTTCCTTTTTTAACCACCTGCATTCATCTTCTTGGAACCCGTGTTGATTTCTCTCACAAGAAAATCCGCGATGCGTCCGTCTTGTGGGCAAACAAGAAACTGCGGCGCTGTCACAAATCGTTGTATTTCGAGCATGTCGTTGGATGTAGAAACAAATGGCCAGTCAAATTTTACGTCGGGTGTCGAAAAGATCGTGTGTCGAAGCGATCGTATGTTGAGGTACCACTATTTAGGGCAGGGTTCACTAAATCCGAAACTCGGTGCCACTTTTCCTGTCATGTTTTCCACGTCTCTCTCCCCTATAACACCTGAATCAACTGATTACGTCATCATATTTTGATTCAGGTGTGTTGGAGGAGGGAGACATGGAAAACACGACAGGAAAAGTGACACCGAAGTCCGGATTTAGTGAACCCTGGTATAGGGTATCTTTTTCAATGCCTTTTTGTGATGGAACGGTTTTATAAAATAAAGTATAAAAATGAATTAATGGTGAATACACTTAAAGAGATCCACAGATAGAAAGACTTGTAGTTCTTGAAAGATAAAAGTTATGATTTCAAATCATTTGATATTGAAAACCCTCTTGATGTTTTTGTTTTCATACAATTTGGAAAATTAGTTTAGTAGGTCGCCATTGCTGTTGACGTCGCAGGGCCAGTGACGTCACATGGTTATGCTGCCGGGCTTCCAGAGTATGATTCTAGCGACATAAATGTGTCTGTTCAACCCTTTCAATTCTAACCCAAGAGGAACATTAATGAGCATGACAGCACTGTCGATATTTCACAAAACGAGCAGCAAAAGCAAACTTAACAGGAAAGACGGGATGAGACAAGAGAAGAGTATGACAAAACTGTGTTCCGTCAAAATGTGATACACAAGCGAAACGAAACGGCAAATTTGACACCCAAAGTACTACCGTGCGCTTTCAGCTTTCTTTGTTTAGATGCATACAGATATACGTATTTTAATAAAAGAGAACAATTGTGGCTTATTAGAGCCTACAAGTCTTTAAGTCCGAGGTTCCCTTAAAAACCTTTTAGACATTTAAACACTCTTAAAACATTGCATGGAAGGTTTACCTAATTTGTTAGTTTTTAAAGAGAAACTCAAGTAATTACCTAATATTTAGGGCCCGAGCACTAGGCGTGCGAAGGCCCTATTGTTTTGCAAAGGATTATTATTAGGGCCCGAGCACTCTCAGCGTGCGAGGCCCTATTGTTCTTCGAAGGATTATTATTATTATTATTATTATTATTATTATTATTATTTTTTCATGGCAAATGAAAATGGCCAATTTGAAGGCCTGAACATGCTCAAAAACTCACCAAATTTTGCATATACATCCGGCTTCGCGAAAATTTCGAAAATTTAGCAACGTTTTTTAAAAAAATCAAAAAATGGCTCAGTGGCGCCCCCTTGAAATTTTAAAAATGCCCTTTGCTTTGATGTTTTTCAACGTAGAGCGATGAAATTTGGGGAGTGGATACGTTGTCCAGAGACGCTTCAAAAAGTCTGCAGCACCCATATTCCAAACCCAACAGGAAATCGGATATTTTGCATTGAATGTTGAAAAACATAGCATTTTGGGCGAAAACCAGCATGCACGTTTCAGACCATTGCGCCGAGCCAGTACGTTGGATCTTCCTCAAAATCGGTGTACGTCTTCATGAGACATATGAGATATTAAGTTGTGAAAATGGTGAGTTTTCGTCCACGGGCCTAACCTGGGCGGGGTACCAAAGTCGGGTGTTTTTTTGGCAACGCGCCAATTTCAGTAAATGATTAATAACTTCCTGATACAAGGTCCAATCTTTTTCATATTTGGCATGCGTGTAAGGTGTCTTAACCTGAACACGACTGCATTGAAATATTTTCCATTAGGCCTGGCGCCCCCTTGTGGGAAGAGGAAACACCCATTTTTACGAGAAAGGCTCCTCCTCCTGGTGAAAAACATCAATTGACCTCAAACCTGCATCAGGGGAGCCTTAAGACATGTCTTTAGGTATATGATGAAAAATATTGAGTTTTCGTTGATGTAGCAGTACCCAAACAGGAAAGTGAAAAGACCCTCGGCATTTTGTCACAAAATGGCCAATTTCCAGGTCTGAACATGCTCGAAAACTCACCTAAATTTGCACATACATGCGGCTTCATGTAAATTTCATGAATTTAGCAACATTGCCAAAAGATGTCATAAAATGGCTCAGTGGCGCCCCCTTCAATTTTTAAAAAAGGCCTGTCCTATTAGTTTTTTTCGACGTAGAGTGATGAAATTTGGGGAGTGGATACGTTGTGCAAAACTGCTCCAAAAAGTCTCTTGCACCCATATTCCAAACCCAACAGGAAATCGGGTATTAGGGATTGAATCTTGCACAACATGGCATTTTTGTCTAAAACCAGCATGCACGTTTGACACCATTACGCCGAGGCAGTAAGTTGAATGCTCCTCAAAATTGGTCAGACTATTATTGACACATATGAGATGTTAGGTTATCAAAATGGTGACATTTCATTCACGGCCCTTTCCTGGCCAGGGGAGCAAATGTGTCTTATTTTTGACAATACAATTCAGTAAATGACTATAAGTCGCGGTTTTTTTCATATTTTGCTTTGGGGTGCGACTTATACTCAGCAGCGACTTATGTGTGAAATTATTAACACATTATGATAAAATTTCCCATGTTATTTTGGTGTTTTGGACTAATGGTTTTGTAAACTTGTTAGCATGCTATAGTTATCTGAATAACTCTTAATAGCTATGGCCACGTTCGCGTTCTGCCTTTGGCAATGTATGTTCAATTGTATAATTGACTTTTTTAAATTGAAATGGATGCATTTAGTTTGTGGCGCTTTCACGCCCACCTGGGAGCGCACTCGCACTTGTTTACGTGAAGAAGAGCGCTCGCACACCAGAAGAAGACAGACAGCTACGTAGCTCTGAGTGAGTGAGTGAGTGAGTGAGTGAGTGAGTGAGTGAGTGAGTGAGTGAGTGAGTGAGTGAGTGAGTGAGTGAGTGAGTGAGTGAGTGGGCGAGTTAGCGAGAGGGAAAGACGGCTGCGAAGCTACGTTCATTGTTTATGCTTTTAAAATATCTCTACAGAGGCAACGCCTGCGTGTATCATCTTTTCTGTTGTTGTTGTGTGTTTTCCACCCGCGAGCGGACACTTACAGCCAGTTGTGTGGTTGTTTGAATGGTGTGCTAATGCTAGCGAACGCATGCTAATCTGTTATGTTATTGCTGCAATAGTACCTAATTATCATTTATTTACGTTGATGTGAACCTGTTTGCTATCGAGGACCAAATTGATTCAACAAATTATGCGGACGTCCAGCATTGTCTTTTTGGAGTTCGCTGTATATAGCCAGGACCGAGCGGTAGCGTCCTGGTGAGGACAGTATATTCGCATTTCGTTGTTTATGCACTGTACACTGTAGATTTATTCAGCATGTTGTTCTCTATTGTATTTTTATATTAAACTGCCTTTCAAGATGACATATCTGTTCTATGTGTTGGATTTTATCAAGTACATTTCCCCCAAAATTGCGACTTATACTCCGGTAAGACTTATATATGTTTTTTTTCTCTTTGTTGGGCATTTTCTGGCTTGTGCGACTTATACTCAGGTGCGACTTGTAGTCCGAAAAATACGGTAATAACTTCCTGATTGAAGGTGCAATCTTTTTCATATTTGGCATGAATGTGAAGTATTTCAGCCTGCACATGACTTTATTGAAATATTACTCATTACGCCTGGCGCCCCCTAGTGGGAACAGGAAACACACTTTTAATTAAATAGAAAGGCTCCTGCTTCTCAGGGTCAAAAATCAATTGACCTCAAACCTGAATCAGCGGAGCCTTAAGACATGTGTTCAGGTGCCTGATCAACAATTTTGTTTCGTTAAAGCAGAGGGGTCCAAAAGGAAAGTCATAATGACCGTGTTCAGGTGCCTAATAAACAATTTTGTTTTGTTAAAGCAGAGGGGTCCCATAGGAAAGTCATAATGACCGTCGCCATTTTCTCTCCCCACTAATTCTGAACATTCAGACATGCAATATATCTTTATTATTATTTTTTCATGGCAAATGAAAATGGGCAATTTGAAGGCCTGAACATGCTCAAAAACTCACCAAAATTTGCACATACATCCGGCTTTGCGAAAATTTCGAAAATTTAGCAACGTTTAAAGAAAAAATCAACAAATGGCTCAGTGGCGCCCCCTTGCAATTTTAAAAATGCTCTTTGCTTTGATGTTTTTCAACGTAGAGCGATGAAATTTGGGGAGTGGATACATTGTCCAGAGACGCTTCAAAAAGTCTGCAGCACCCATATTCCAAACCCAACAGGAAATGGGATATTTTGGATTGAATGTTGAAAAACATAGCATTTTGGGCGAAAACCAATATGCACGTTTCAGACCATTGCGCCGAGCCAGTACGTTGGATCTTCCTCAAAATTGGTGAAAGTGTTGATGAGACATATGAGATACTAAGTTGTGAAAATGGTGAGTTTTCGTCCACGGGCCTGACCTGGGCGGGGTAACAAAGTCGAGTGTTTTTTTGGCCACGCGCCAATTTCAGTAAATGATTAATAACTTCCTGATACAAGGTCCAATCTTTTTCATATTTGGCATGCGTGTAAAGTGTCTTAACCTGAACATGACTGCATTGAAATATTTTCCATTAGGCCTGGCGCCCCCTTGTGGGAAGAGGAAACACCCTTTTTTACTAAAAAGGCTCCTCCTCCTGGTGAAAAACATCAATTGACCTCAAACCTGCATCAGGGGAGCATTAAGACATGTCTTTAGGTATCTGACAAAAAATATTGAGTTTTCGTTGATGTAGCAGTACCCAAACAGGAAAGTGAAAAGACCCTCGGCATTTTGTCTCAAAATGGCCAATTTCAAGGTCTGAACATGCTCGAAAACTCACCAAAATGTGCACATACATGCGGCTTCATGTAAATTTCATGAATTTAGCAACATTGCCAAAAGATGTAATAAAATGGCTCAGTGGCGCCCCCTTCAATTTTTACAAAAGGCCTGTCCTATTAGTTTTTTTCGACGTAGAGTGATGAAATTTGGGGAGTAGATACGTTGTGCAAAACTGCTCCAAAAAGTCTCTTGCACCCATATTCCAAACCCAACAGGAAATCAGGTATTATGGATTGAATCTTGCAGAACATGGCATTTTTTGTCAAAAACCTGCGTGCACGTTTGAGACCATTACGCCGAAGCAGTAAGTTGAATGCTCCTCAAAATTGGTCAGATTGTTCATGACACATATGAGATGTTAGGTTATCAAAATGGTGGCATTTCATTCACGACCCTTTCCTGGGCAGGGGAGCAAATGTGTCTTATTTTTGACAATACAATTCAGTAAATGACTACTGTATTTTTCGGACTATAAGTCGCGGTTGTTTTCATATTTTGGTTTGGGGTGCGACTTATACTCAGCAGCGACTTATGTGTGAAATTATTAACACATTATGATAAAATTTCCCATGTTATTTTGGTGTTTTGGACTAATGGTTTTGTAAACTTGTTAGCATGCTATAGTTATCTGAATAACTCTTAATAGCTATGGCCACGTTCGCGTTCTGCCTTTGGCAATGTATGTTCAATTGTATAATTGACTTTTTTATATTGAAATGGATGCATTTAGTTTGTGGAGCTTTCACGCCCACCTGGGAGCACACTCGCACTTGTTCACGTGAAGAAGAGCGCTTGCACACCAGAAGAAGACAGACAGCTACGTAGCTCTGAGTGAGTAAGTGAGTGAGTGAGTGAGTGAGTGAGTGAGTGAGTGAGTGAGTGAGTGAGTGAGTGAGTGAGTGAGTGAGTGAGTGAGTGAGTGAGTGGGCGAGTTAGCGAGAGGGAAAGACGGCTGCGAACCTACGTTCATTGTTTATGCTTTTAAAATATCTCTACAGAGGCAACGCCTGCGTGTATCATCTTTTCTGTTGTTGTTGTGTGTTTTCCACCCGTGAGCGGACACTTACAGCCAGTTGTGTGGTTGTTTGAATGGTGTGCTAATGCGAGCGAACGCATGCTAATCTGTTACGTTATTGCTGTAATAGTACCTAATTATCATTTATTTACGTTGATGTGAACCTGTTTGCTAATTGTTTGTAAATTTCCCCCAAAAATGCGACTTATACTCCGGTGCGACCTATATGTTTTTTTTCTCTTTGTTGGGTATTTTATGGCTTGTGCGACTTGTACTCAGGTGCGACTTGTAGTCCCAGAAATACGGTAATAACTTCCTGATTGAAGGTGCAATCTTTTTCATATTTGGCATGAATGTGAAGTATTTCAGCTTGCACATGACTTTATTGAAATATTACCCATTACGCATGGCGCCCCCTAGTGGGAACAGGAAACACCCTTTTAATTAAATAGAAAGGCTCCTGCTTCTCAGGGCCAAAAATCAATTGACCTCAAACCTGAATCAGCGGAGCCTTAAGACATGTGTTCAGGTGCCTGATCAACAATTTTGTTTCGTTAAAGCAGAGGAGAGGGGTCCAATAGCAAAGTCATAATGACCGCGTTCAGGTGCCTAATAAATAATTTTGTTTTGTTAAAGCAGAGGGGTCCGATACGAAAGTCATAATTATTATTATTATTTTTTTTTCATGGCAAATGAAAATGGCCAATTTGAAGGCCTGAACATGCTCAAAAACTCACCAAAATTTGCACATACATCCGGCTTCGCGAAAATTTCGATAATTTGGCAACGTTTACAAAAAAAATAAAAAAATGGCTCAGTGGCGCCCCCTTGCAATTTTCAAAATGCCCTTTGCTTTGATGTATTTCAACGTAGGGCGATGAAATTTGGGGAGTGGATACGTTGTCCAGAACCGCTTCAAAAAGTCTAAAGCACCCATATTCCAAACCCAACAGGAAATGGGATATTCTGGATTGAATGTTGAAAAACATAGCATTTTGGGCGAAAACCAGCATGCACGTTTCAGACCGTTGCGCTGAGCCAGTACGTTGGATCTTCCTCAAAATTGGTGTAAGTGTTCATGAGACATATGAGATACTAAGTTGTGAAAATGGTGAGTTTTCGTCCACGGGCCTGACCTGGGCGGGGTACCAAAGTCGGGTGTTTTTTTGGCAACGCGCCAATTTCAGTAAATGATTAATAACTTCCTGATACAAGGTCCAATCTTTTTCATATTTGGCATGCATGTAAGGTGTCTTAACCTGAACACGACTGCATTGAAATATTTTCCATTAGGCCTGGCGCCCCCTTGTGGGAAGAGGAAACACCCTTTTTTACTAAAAAGGCTCCTCCTCCTGGTGAAAAACATCAATTGATCTCAAACCTGCATCAGGGGAGCCTTAAGACATGTCTTTAGGTATCTGATGAAAAATATTGAGTTTTCGTTGATGTTGCAGTATCCAAACAGGAAAGTGAAAAGACCCTCGGCATTTTCTCTCAAAATGGCAAATTTCAAGGTCTGAACATGCTCGAAAACTCACCAAAATGTGCACATACATGTGGCTTCATGTAGATTTCATGAATTTAGCAACATTGCCAAAAGATGTAATAAAATGGCTCAGTGGCGCCCCCTTCAATTTTTAAAAAAGGCCTGTCCTATTAGTTTTTTTCGACGTAGAGTGATGAAATTTGGGGAGTGGATACGTTGTGCAAAACTGCTCCAAAAAGTCTCTTGCACCCATATTCCAAACCCAACAGGAAATCGGGTATTATGGATTGAATCTTGCATTTTTGTCAAAAACCTGCATGCACGTTTGAGACCATTACGCCGAAGCAGTAAGTTGAATGCTTCTCAAAATTGGTCAGACATCCCAAAAACATGCATGGTAGGCTGATTGAGCACTCTAAATTGTCCGTAGGTATGAGTGTGCACGTGAATGGTTGTATGTCTCCTTGTGCCCTGCAATTGGCTGGCAACCAGTTCAGGGTGTCCCCTGCCTACTGCCCCGAGTTAGCTGGGATAGGCCCCAGCACCTCCGCGACCCTCGTGAGGAAAAGCGGCATGGAAAATGAATGAATGAATGAATGTTCATGACACATATGAGATGTTAGGTTATCAAAATGGTGACATTTCATTCACGGCCCTTTCCTGGGCAGGGGAGCAAATGTGTCTTATTTTTGACAATACAATTCAGTAAAAGACTACTGTATTTTTCCGACTATAAGTCGTGTTTTTTTTTCTTCATATTTTGGTTTGGGGTGCGACTTATACTCAGCAGTGACTTATGTGTGAAATTATTAACACATTATGATAACATTTCCCATGTTATTTAGGTGTTTTGGACTAATGGTTTTGTAAACTTGTTAGCATGCTATAGTTATCTGAATAACTCTTAATAGCTATGGCCATTTTCATTTGCCATGAAAAAATAATAATAACGAGTGCGCTCCCAGTTAGGCGTGAAAGCGCCACAAACTAAATGCATCCATTTCAATATAAAAAAGTCAATTATACAATTGAACATACATTGCCAAAGGCAGAACGCGAACGTGGCCATAGCTATTAACAGTTATTCAGATTACTATAGCATGCTAACAGGTTTACAAAACCATTAGGCCTGGTGCCCCCTGGTGAGTGAAATTATTAACACATTATGATATAATTTCCCGTGTTATTTTGGTGTTTTGGACTGATGGTTTTGTAAACTTGTTAGCATGCTATAGTTATCTGAATAACTGTTAATAGCTATGGCCACGTTCGCGTTCTGCCTTTGGCAATGTATGTTCAATTGTATAATTGACTTTTTTATATTGAAATGGATGCATTTAGTTTGTGGCGCTTTCACGCCCACCTGGGAGCGCACTCGCACTTGTTTATGTGAATAAGCGCTCGCACACCAGAAGAAGACAGACAGCCACGTAGCTCTGAGTGAGTGAGTGAGTGAGTGAGTGAGTGAGTGAGTGAGTGAGTGAGTGAGTGAGTGAGTGAGTGAGTGAGTGAGTGAGTGAGTGAGTGAGTGAGTGAGTGGACTAGTTAGCGAGAGAGAAAGACGGCTGCGAACCTACGTTCATTGTTTATGCCTTTAAAATATCTCTACAGAGGCAACGCCTGCGTGTATCATCTTTTCTGTTGTTGTGTGTTTTCCACCCGCGAGCGGACACTTACAGCCAGTTGTGTGGTTGTTTGAATGGTGTGCTAATGCTAGCGAACGCATGCTAATCTGTTACATTATTGCTGTAATAGTACGTAATTATCATTTATTTACGGTGATGTGAACCTGTTTGCTATCGAGGACCAAATTGATTCAACAAATTATGCGGACATCCAGAATTGTCTTTTTGGAGTTCGCTGTCTATAGCCAGGACCGAGCGGTAGCGTCCTGGTGAGGACAGTATATTCGCATTTCGTTGTTTATGCACTGTACACTGTACATTTATTCAGCATGTTGTTCTCTATTGTATCTTTATATTAAATTGCCTTTCAAGATGACATATCTGTTCTATGTGTTGGATTTTATCAAGTAAATTTCACCCACAAATGCGACTTATACTCGGGTAAGACTTTTGTTTCCTTAAAGCAGAGGGGTCCAATAGGAAAGTCATAATGACCGTGCTCAGGTGCCTAATAAACACTTTTGTTTCGTTAAAGCAGAGGGGTCCGATAAGAAAGTCATCATGACCGTCGCCATTTTCTCTCCCCACTAATTCTGAACATTCAGACATGCAATATATCTGCCTGGATATCTGTCTGTTGTCGACTGCCACCGCCCCGACCTGCCTGCCCTCCGACTTTGTTTGACGTCCGAGTTGCGCCATACGCGAGGGCCCGTCAGTCCTGCTTGCAGGGCTAGTTATTATTATTCTTTTTTCATGGCAAATGAAAATGGCATATTTGGAGGCCTGAACATGCACGAAAAGTCACCAAAATTTGCACATACGTGCGGCTTCGTGTAAATTTCGATAATCTTGCGTCGTTTTGAAAAAATGTCAAAAAATGGCTCAGTGGCGCCCCCTTGACCCTTAAAATTTTCAAGAAGGCCTCTCCTCTCAGGTTTTCAACGTAGAGCAATGAAATTTGGGGAGTAGATACCTTATGCCTAACTGTTCAAAAAAGCCTCTTGCACCCATATTCTAAATCCAACAGGAAATCGGATATTTTGGATCAAATGTGAAATTTTTATCGGTTCACAGTTGGAGTTTACATTTGGAGGCCTGAACATGCACGAAAACTCACCAAAATTTGCACATACATGCAACTTTGCGTAAGTTTTGATAATCTACAAAAAAATTTAACAAAATCGCTCAGTGGCGCCCCCTTGAAATTTTCAAAAAGGCCTCTCCTATTAGGTTTTTTCAACGTAGAACGATGAAATTTGGCGAGTCGATACATTGTGCAAAACTGCTCCAAAAAGTCTCTTGCACCCATATTCCAAACACAACAGGAAGCCGGAAATTTTGGATCAAATGTGAAATTTTATCGATTTACATTTGAGACCTTGTCGCTGAAGAAAATAGTTGGATCGTCTTCAAAATTGGTCAGACTATTCAGGAGACATATGAGATCTTAAGTTTTCAAAATGGTGAGTTTTCACTCAAGGGTCTGACCTGGGCGTGGTCCCAAAGTCGGCCATTTTTGGGCAAAATACCAAATTCAGAAAGTGATTAAAAACTCCGTGATACAACGTTCAATCTTTTTCATTTCTAGCATGTATATGAGATATCCCAGCCTGAACACGACTGCATTGAAATATTACCCATTAGGCCTGGCGCCCCCTAGTGGGAACAGGAAATGGCCTTCTTTACGAGACAGGCTCCTCCTCCAAGGGAAAAAAATCTATTGACCTCAAACCTGTTTCAGGGGAGCCTCAAGACATGTGTTCAGGTGCCTGATGAAAAATATTGAGGTTTCATTGAAGCGGAGAGGTCCAAACTGGAAGTGAAAATGACCGTCAACAATTTGTCTCGCCAAAAACTTTGAACAGTCATAACTCGGCAGATATGCAACATATCTGCGCCAAAATTTCCGTGTTTGTTGAGAGTCATACCCTGAAGGTTCTTGTAAGGGTCATTTGCATCAACTCTACAGTGCCAACTAGTGGCGACAGAAAGAAGTTTTTAAAAAGGCCTTTCTTATTGGGTTTTTTCAACATAGAGCAAGGCAATTTGGGGAGTAGATACCTTATGCAAAACTGCTCCAAAAAGTCTCTTGCACCCATATTCCAAATCCAACAGGAAATCGGGTATTTTGGGTCGAATGTGAAATTTTCATGGGTTCACAGTAAGAGTTTACATTTGGAGGCTTGAATATGCATAAAAACTCACCAAAATTTGCACATACATGCGGCTTTGGATAACGTTCGATAATCTTGCAACGATACGAAAAAATTTAACAAAATGGCTCAGTGGCGCCCCCTTGAAATTTTCAAAAAGGCCTCTCCATTTAGGTTTTTCTAACATAGAGTGATGAAATTTGGAGAGTCAAAACTTTGTGCAAAACTGCTCCAAAAAGTCTCTTGCACACACATTCCAAATCCTACAGGAAATCGGGTATTTTGGATTGAATGTGAACTTTTTATCGATTTACAGTGTGCACATTTTACACCTTGGCACCTAGGGAATTAGTTTGATCATTCTCAAAATCAGCGAGACTGTTCATGAGGCATATGAAATCTTAAGTTATAAAAATGGCCTGTTTTCATTCACGGGCCTGACCTGGGCGGGGTGCCAAAGTCAGCCATTTTTTCGCCAAAACACCGAATTCGGAAAATGACTGATAACACCCTCATACAATGTTAAATCTATTTTAAATCTGGCATGTGTGTGAGGTATACCAGCCTGAGCAGGACTGGATTGAAAATTTACCATTTGTGCCTGGCGCCTCCTAGTGGGAACAGGAAATGCCCTTTTTTACGGGACACACTCCTTCTCTAAAGGGAAAAAATCAGTCTACCTCAAACCTGCATAAGGGAAGCCTTAAGACCTGTCTTCAGGTGCCTGATGAAAAATATTGAAGTTTCGTTGAAGCGGAGGGGTCCAAACAGGAAAGTGAAAATGACTGTCAACAATTTTTCTCTCCAAAAACTTTGAACAGTCATAACTCGGCAGATATACAACATATCTGCGCCAAACCTCCCATTCTTGTTGAGAGTCATAACCTGAAGGGCCTTGTAGGGGTCATTTGCATCAACCCTACAGCGCCAACTAGTGGCGATAGAAAGTCACTCGTTTTTCCAAAACATGTCCAGTTCTTTTCATGTTGGTCATTGTAGTTTCAAGACCTATTAAAATTCTTTTTTACGGCCCATGTCCACGTGTCTCTGTCTGTTGCCGTGACGACCCTTTGTTCGCCATTTAAAGGAAATATTTTTTTTCAGAGACTCAGGCAGCTTATAGAGCCACAATATTTGGCACACTTGGTCGAATTGGCCCAGTTAGAATATTAATTTTAATTTGAATAAGGGCTTGGCTGCACAGCTCAGTAGTGGCTCCTTTTTTGTAGTACTCTCTCCAATAGGGGTTTTTATCTCTTGGGTGTGGGAATGTAAATAGGCGACTTTCGAGCATGTTAGGTTCTAATGAGATGATTAGAGAGGAGGATCTGCCACCACCCTGACCTGCACACAGTCCGAGTTGCGCTAGATTGCGAGGGCCCGTTCAGTCCTGCTTGCAGGCCTAGTTTAAATTGTTTCTTGAATTAGCCTGCCTTATTGTGTTATGTTTATATTTTTCTCTTTTTCTGCAAACATTAGGTTTGAAATTGTTCGCAGTATGACGTCACACCACGCCTTATAATACATGTACCCGCACTCTTCGTTCTTTCTCCATGCTTACTACTATGAGAATTGCCGAGGAGAAAGGCAAACTCATCTAAGTTAGCCACTTCCTGGTTCTAAAATGTGCTGCATTAAGCATATAATATATAAATAAAGCATTATTTAAATTTATACGTATGTTTTTCTGTGGTTTGATACAATTCTTTGTCGCATGACCAGTCTTATTTGTTGCTTTCACCCCCGCGACCTACAACCCTTTGACGCTATCTAGGCACTTTCTCTGCCTCTGTTCTGGGAAAATTTGGCCCCCTCACTCTGTGTGGCCTCCAGATGCCTTCAAGATGACAATGACCTCCAGCTTTAATGAACCATATGAGTGTGTTGGCAGTAAGTGAGTGAATGTTTTCTTTAAGTAAAAATATTAAAGGAACATCTAAACCAGAGGTGTCCAAACCGGTCCTCAAAGGCAGCTGTGGGTCCTGGTTTTTGTTCCTACCGATCAAGCACAAACAGTTTAACCTAAGAGGTTTTTGCTAAAACAAGCAGCCTGATTGTAATCAACTGATTACACTTGTAAGACAGTCTTGTTATGTTGGAATGAAATCCAGCACCTACTGCAGCCCTATGTGGAATAGTTTTGATTCCCCTGATCTAAACATTTTGGAACCAGTAAGGAAATCTTACCTCCTGACCGAAAAACACCTTTCTGTGCGCAAGCGTGCATGAAACTCGCTGAAAAGGGACTGTTACGTGAGTGATCATTTTACTTTTGTATATTTGTAATATAGTGAAGCTTGGTGTCATTGAATACTTTTGTAGTCCTCGTCTCCGCGATGTGTCAGAATCACCGCATGCATTGCCACTGACCACTAATCAGAGCAGAGAGCATTATAAACAAGATCCAGTCAGCTGCTTATTTATGAAAAGAAAAAAAAATCAAAATTCGAGTTCAAAAGGCCTAAAAAGGACCAACTAAAATACCTTGAAAAATGACATTCTGGTCACTTTCAAACCAAATAATTGTGCAAACCTGGTAAAATGGCATCCAAGTTTATAAAGAATAATGTAAGAATAATAAATACATGTTAGGTGCCGCATTAAAGTATCACAGCTAACCTTACTGGCACTGGGAGTATAAAAAATATTAAATGAATTCTGCATTTTCTGAAGTTCACAGTTCAAACCTTAAGTGAATCATTTTTTCACAGGTTATTGCCTATGGGAATTTTGCAAACTAGGAAATCAACTCGGGTCACGATGTTCGGTGGGCATTGCTGGTGAGATATCGTATCTTTAACTGATGAACTGTTTTTCTCCCTTTACAATTCATGTAATTTAGGAATATTACTCCATAGAGACACGAGAACATGTGTATTGTTATAGCTTAATCCTTAAGGCCTGCAACATGAAGCAATTGTCACAGAATCCCAAAATTTGCAAAATAAGGTCTGAGTGGAAACTTTTTTAAAAATTTGTAAAAAAAAAAAAAAAAAAATCAAAATGAATATGTGTAATAAGCGCTGTAATACCTATAACCCTTGCTAAATCCTGCCCCCCCCCCCCCCCATGGAACCTGCAGATACATGTGTTGACTTGTATCCATTATTATTATTATTATTTATTTATTTTTTTTTTTTGAGAAAGAAATTTTAAAATTCTGAATTAGTCTCAAAATCATGAAATTCAAATATGATACATTCAGTAATAAAGGGTTAACTAGCCCTCCCACAAAACTAACTTGACTGGCAGATGAGCAGGGCACCAATAAGCCCAGAGTTGATGTCTCGAACCGGGTCCACTTGGGATGAATAGGAGTAGGTAAGACACTCTGGGTCATCTATCGTGGGTCCGTCAGCGGCGCTGATGTCCCACACGTACTTGTGGTATCTTCCCGGAAAGACTGCGTCATCCTCCTTCTCTTTGCCTCCTGTGGAGTCGTCGTAGCCAGCTCCTGGGGGTGGCGGGGCATTACAAAAGATTAGAAATAAAAACAATCTTACAATCTTGCTCAAGAGTTCAGATTCCTGGCTTTGGTTTTCACAACATTTCAGATAATGATAAAGTGTATTGTGGGATGTCATCCTGTGGCAGGAAGACATGAGCTGCTTTCAGGAAATGACACATGCCGCTGTGCTCAGAGGAGGCGATTAACCTTCTGGCTATGAGAGAATCATGTTTAAACTTAGGTGAGATGGAGGACATCATCTTTTGGTTTTTAAAGGCAGATTAAAAAAACTTTTATGGTGTGTGTGTAGTGGCACCTCAAGACATTTTTGATAGGGGTGGCCAGATGGGGCAACTTAAAATGTTGGGGTGATGCACGAAAACAAAAAGCCATAATTTCTGGATTTTATTGTATTGTTATAGTAAACAGCATAGTCAAAAACTATCAGACCTCCTGATACACCTCCTGTTGCTATGTTCTATTTCATGTTAATAATGATTTAATGTGCATAGTCCATAACAGTCCGGTCAACATTTTGAGTTCCACAACAATTTGATTTTAGTCTATTGGGCATGAGGTGTACATTTAACTAAATAAATAAATAAATAAATAAATAAATAAATAAATAAATAAATAAAACAAAACAGAACAAAAACAGTTACTAGTGAAACACAAGTACAGTGGTACCTCTAATTACAAAATTAATTGGTTTTGAAAGTAGTTTCTTAAACTGAAAATTCCATAAGTAGAGCCGTATTTCCATGTGAATGCCCTAATCAGTTCCACCCCCCCATAAAAATTAATCAAAACATGTAACAAATACATGTTACAACTATGTTATTGTACATACATTTAAAATGAGAATTGTGCATTATGTAAAAAAAAAAACAACAAAGAATAGAGTAAAGAATGAAAGTGCTACAGTGCTGGCCAAAAGTATCGGCACCCCTGCAATTCTGTCGGATAATGCTCAATTTCTCCAAGAAAATGATTGCAATTACAAATGCTTTGGTAGTAATATCTTCATTTATTTTGCTTGCAATGAAAAAACACAAAAGAGAATGGGGGAAAAATTTAAATCATTATCATTTTACACAAAACTCCAAAAATGGGCCAGGCAAAAGTATTGGCACCCTTTGAAAAATGATGTGATGCTTCTCTATTTTGTGTAATTAACAGCCCTTGTTACTTACCTGTGGCACATAACAGGTGGTGGCAATAACTAAATCCCACTTGCAGCCAGTTAAAATGGATTAAAGTTGACTTAAACTCTGTCCTGTGTCCTTGTGTGTACCATATTGAGCATGGAGAAAACAGAAGACCAAAGAACTGTCTGAGGACTTGAGAAGCAAAATTTTGAGGAAGCATGGGCAATCTTAAGGCTACAATTCCATCTCCAAAGACCTAAATGTTCCTGTGTCTACCGTGTGCACTGTCATCAATAAGTGTAAAGCCCATGGCACTGAGTCTAACATCCCTAGATGTGGATGGAAAAGAAAAATTGAGAGATTTCAACGAAAGATTGTGCGGATGGTGGATAAAGAACCTTGACTAACATCCAAACAAGTTTAAGCTGTCCTTCAGTCCGAGGTTACAACAGTGTCAACCCGTACTCTCCGTCGGCGTCTAAATGAAAAGGGACTCTATGGTAGGATACCCAGGAAGACCCCACTTCTGACCCAGAGACATAAAAAAGACAGGCTGGAGTTTGCCAAAACTTATTAAAGAAAGCCAAAAACGTTTTGGACGTATGTTCTCTGGTCAGATGAGACAAAAGTAGAGCTTTTTGGGAAAAGGCATCAACATAGAGTTTACAGGGAAAAAAATGAGGCCTTCAAAGAAAAGAATACGGTCCCCACAGTCAAACATAGCTGAGGTTCCCTGATGTTTTGGGGCTGCTTTGCTACCTCTGGCACTGGACTGCTTGACTGTGTGCATGGCATTACGAAGTCTGAAGACTACCAACAAATTTTGCAGCATAATGTAGGGCCCAGTGTGAGAAAGCTGGGTCTCCCTCAGAGGTCATAGGTCTTCCAGCAGGACAATGACCCAAAACACACTTCAAAAAGCACTATAAAATGGTTTGAGAGAAAGCACTGGAGACTTCTAAAGTTGCCAGCAATGAGTCCAGACCAGGAATCCTATAGAACACCAGTGGAGAGATCTGGAAATGGCAGTTTGGGGAAGGCACCCCTCAAATCTCAGAGACCTGGAGCAGTTGACCAAAGAAGAATGGTCTAAATTCCCAGCAGAGCATTGTAAGAAACTCATTGATGGATACTGGAACAGGTTGTTCGCATTTATTTGTCTAAAGGTTGTGCTACCAAGTATTAGGCTAAGGTTGCTAATACTTTTGTCCGGCCCATTTATGGAGTTTTGTGTAAAATCATCATTCATTCATTCATTCATTTTCCATGCCGCTTATGATTTTTTTTTTTTTTTTTTTTAATTCTCTTATGTGTTTTTTCGTTGCGAGCAAAATAAATGAAGGTATTACTACTAAAGCATTTGTAATTGCAATAATTTTCTGGGAGAAATTTAGCATTTTCTGACAGAATTGCAGGGGTGCCAATACTTTTGGACAGCACTGTATAGTACTATATTACCGTAATTTCCCGAATATAACGCGCACTTTTTTTCCCCAAAATCAACTTGTAAACTCATGGTGCGCATTATAAACGGGTACATGGATGGAGACAGAAATATATATGTATTACATATATATATAAACCGATTTTTTTTCATTGACATGGCCACGTTGTGTTGAAGAAACGTATGCGGCGACCCGTTGCCGACCATTACGGTACGTGACGTCACCATTTTGTTTCGGTAATATTCACACTAATCGGCCGAATGATTTCGTCTGTGTTAAATTCTGCTTTTTTCACTCTTCATAAAGCACAGAATTTAGTTTCTTGAACTCATTTGAGTCGACGTTTATTGCAGCTCCACAATTCGGAGCATAACAAATGTAAGGACACACACTTCCTGTGTCCGTCAACTATATCGGTCCCTCGGGAAACTCAAACCCAGATAACAATAGTTCAGTAGTTTTACCGTATCAATCCATGGAAGAAACATTTATTCATCATGAGGAAACGAGCAAGTTATACAGCAGCCTTTAAAAGAAAAGTCACATCCGTTTTGTTTTCTCCTAGATTCTGGTAAGTTGGAGAAGTTGTCAAATCATATTATTACCGTAAATATTGTCAGTTTACGGTAATGTTTTGAACTACCAATGTGCTATGCTTGTGCTGTGTTTCACCAGTCAGTAAAATGACATCTCTGTATCTGTACACGAGCTCTGTTTTCTTGTATTCTTCTATTTATTGGTGCTAAAATTAGGGTGCGCGTTATAAATGGGTACAATAATTTCCCCCAAATTTTACAAGTAAATTTGGGGTGCGCATTATACACGGGTGCGCCTTATATTCGGGAAATTACGGTAGTACTATAAAATAAAAGTGCATACTGGATTTTTGCCTTTCGTGTCATGAAATTTCTTTCATAACAAAAGGCAATATTTTTCAGTTGAGGCGTATCATAACCTGAAAATTCTGTACAGTAGTATGTAGAGATGTTTGTAAGTAGATGTACAACAGTACAGAGACAATCATATCTTAACTGGCCATTTCCTAACACATTGTTGTTCGCTGGAATAGGGTCCAGCACACCTGCGAACCTCGTGAGGATAAGCGGTTCAGAAAATGAATGAATGAATGAATGAATAAATGAATGAATGAATGTTAATGTAACACAAAAAATATTACTGAATTAAAAACAAAATATAACAAAAAGAGCTTTCTAACAGGAATTAAAAGATTACCAGGATATATCGGTACTTAATGTAAGTGGTGTGGCCAGTGAAGTGGCCAACAAATTTATAGACAAGTTTCCGAGGTACTTCCGCTTATGTCTGC
The DNA here is from genome assembly GCF_030265065.1 of Corythoichthys intestinalis. Classification (NCBI taxonomy): domain Eukaryota; kingdom Metazoa; phylum Chordata; class Actinopteri; order Syngnathiformes; family Syngnathidae; genus Corythoichthys; species Corythoichthys intestinalis. The sequence continues at coordinate 20,273,807 of NC_080405.1, forward strand.
TAGCGACTTCCGTTTTAGAATTTCTTAAATTTGGTATTTCTTTTGAATATATTAAATTACCTTCAGACTGCTTCCAGTATGTTATACCAACTGGGCTGATGCTGTAAGGCTGTGATGCCATGTTTTTGAAGTGTATAATAACCCTTTCAAGGGGCTGAGTCACAATCACTGGACCTTGAATACCTGCAAGCACAAAACACAACAAGAATGCTAAGAGGACCTCCGTCAAGGCATATGTTAATAAATAAACATCAGTGGGAGCCTAACAGCTCAACAGGAATTTTCTCTGGATCTAAGGAAACAATAAAATATGATCCTGCACACACACTGTAAGCGCAACATATTGTAACTGATCTGATGAGTAAACAGCACAAAGAAAAAATGAAAACATTATAGACAGACAGTGCAAATGAAGCTGTTAAATGATTATTGATCTTACCAAACATCCAGCTTTGAAGGAACATGACTGAGTTTGACTGCGCTCTAGTGCAGAAGTTCTGTTTTCCCCCCCTCTCGATTATAACTTTCAATACCACTTCTCTTGGTCAGATCAATCAATCCAGGCAGATTTTAGCCTGGATTGGTCTTCGCAAGTATAACTTTGTGTTCTGCACTAGTGATTCCAGACCACTGATTCGTAACCCTTATAAGCTATGGAACATATTTTATACAGAAAAGTTTCTTTCTGACCGCACAAAGAAAAAGAAAGAGAAAATATATTAAGTACATTGGAGTATAGGGCGGAAAACACCAACAAGGCTGAAAAAGCAGTTTCTGGTCTTGCACCCCTCTTTAAAATAAACTGCTGTATTTTAAGCCAAAAGAACTGTTGTGTTTGATAGAACAATATGTCTATATGCTGCCAGCTGTTTCATGGCGCCCGGACTATTGTTGTCGGTTTTACCCTGGAGACCCCGTTTACAGACACTTCGCAACCGCTTTTGTTTCAACCCAGCCATAAAAAGAAGGTAAGTAATTACATTTATTATTTGAGATGTCTATCAGTTTTAGCTTAGAACACAGGTGTCAAACCGATTCCAGAAAGGGCCAAGTGGGTGCAGGTTTGCTTTCCAATCAATGAAGAGGACACCTTTTCACCAATCAGATCTTTTACATGTGTAATCAGTTAAACTTTGTCAGGTGCTGCTTGTTTCAGTAGGAAGTTCATTGGTTAAACTCTCTGCACGGTATCGGTTAGAACAAAATCCAGCACCCACTTGGCCCTTTCTGCAATCGGTTTGACACCTGTGGCTTAGAATCAGTTATTTATGTCTAATATTTAGACATTAAAAACAACAAAACAACAACAACAACAACAAAAAAACAACTTTAAAAATTTATTCACTCGCATATTTTAAACTTATAAACAAATTACGTCACAATGAAAAAAATAGTGTCTGTAAATAGGTCACAGATATCTACCTTGTAACTATCAATTGTATTTTTTTTGTTACCGTCGCATTTTCCCCAAGATTTTTAGACGATAAATAATCGGTCCAAACACAGAAAAATTTAAAAAAATTAAATAAAGGGTAAATATTTGAGAAAGAAAATCTCGGCCCCTCCTTGTTGTCTGTGACTTCTGCATCGTGACCCTTGTTATATTAATGTGTTTCACACATAAAATTGCCACAAAGTCCAGCTGTGGCCATTCTCAGCTGTGTCTTGACACTCGGTGATACATGTTAAATGGAGTTTTTTGATCGAAACAAAGTAAGTACGTGATAATATCTCATAAAAATCATGATGTCTTTAACTATGCTCTCTCATGCTCTCACCTCGAGGTACCGGAAAGCCACAAAAATACATTGCAGTCGAACGGTAGCGTGAGAACTATGGACACAGCAGGCTAACTGACTAGTGTGCTGTCCATGATCTTTTTGACCTTTGTTGACGTTTGAGTTGCTTATAATGGGATGATATCGACGTATTAGATACATTAGATGCTTAAATCATAAGGACTAGGTCCTAGGCTTCAAGGCTAAATTCAATAAATAAATAGTGTTATGCACTCACATTTATATGTTCTCTTTATGAATGTGGAGACTTTTATTCTCAGTATCTCACATTCACATTCTTTAATTACAATTGAAAAATTCTTTTAAAAGCCCACTGCAAAAACGAAAATAATTGTATTGGAATTTAACCCTTAAAATTCCCCTGGAAATGTTTTTTCTTTGCACAGATTAAAATCAACCCAAATCAAAAACTGTATGCAGTAAAGTTATCATTAACTACACAGCTAACTCCCCGTTTAGCCATGTTTATTTACAAAATAAAACACAGGGCTAAATTAAATCAACATTTACTTACACATCAATTTCCTTTATTATTGTACATCAACCCACGTCTTAGTGAATGCATATTGATTATCAAAGCCTTGAGTAGACAAAGGGGGATCATCTTGAAGTGTTCGTTATTTATTATGTACCACGATGGGTGTTGAAAACATTTTTTTTTTTTTTTTTTTTTTTTTTTTTTAAATGAGAAACTTGGAATGAAACTTAGAAACTCAAAAATATCAGGTTTTCACTCACCTGATTTGACCTACTTTTAATGTGTCAAAAAATGCCCACTGTTCAAAAATTTTGTTCCCACAGAAAATAGAGATTTTGAAATTTGGCCAAATTGGGGTTCTCCGAGCCGAACTTCAAGTCAACTGAGTGTTTTCCGCCATATACTGTATACAGAAATGATGAAGAAGTTGTTTCAATTTACTTACAAATTGACAAAAACAAGACAAATAATTTTTGGATCAATTAGGTTGAACTGGTTGAGGGCCCAGACTTTCTTCCTGAATATTTTTTTTTACAAACTCTAGTTCCGCACTCATACTCATTGTTAACGATAATCTACAAATGAGCTCCTGGTGTATCAATCAGTAATATGGTGAAAATGAGTAATAATGTGAATATTTACAAAATGAGTAATAATGTGAATATTTACCTCATGAGTCGATATAAAATTGTGAACACCTTAAATTTCAGGTTTTAGGGAAAACTGTTCTTCTGGAGGGGTGGGGGAGGGGGGGGTTGGTGTCTAAAGCCCAATGTCTCAAGAAATTTCATTCAAATGATCTTTAAAACAAATAACTATTTTAAAAGGAGTAATATTTCTATCTATGGCAGTGGCAACACAAATAAGTATTCTTCCGCTTTGGAATTTTTATTTGGTGGCGTACTGTGAAATTGTTCTAATGTAAAATGCAATCCTTCGATCAATGAAGATTTAGAGGGTCGGGAGCACTATTTTAAACCAATTCTAGATTGATTGGCCATCATGTCCTCTAATGTACAGTAATCGCTGTTTTCTTCATATTTTTAAAAATCCTAAATCACGGCTTGCTGGTTTCACGTACCTGTCCAAGGAGGTCTTGGTTTGAGGACAGTGTATGAAGCATCTGTGTACTCCCTGTAAACTGCCTTAATGTATTTGTGAGCCTTATCTTTGGACAACAACCTATACGCAAAGTAAAAAAGAGGACACAATAAAATTGCAAAAAACAACAAAAATCAAGTTGAGAGCAGATATCAAATAAACAGGCCAAATTTACCTTTGGTCAGATGTTGCGTCAGCATCTCCCACACTGGCATAGTCCCAGCCAATTTCAACAGCAGCAATGAAATACTCTCTCACCAGAGTGTTCGCTGCATGGCTGAAAGTGCACAGCAGCAGCAGAAGCAAAAGTGACACTCTCATTGTCGATGTGCGCACCTGTAATGTACGACAAAGACATAACTCGTAGACACTGTGCGCTTCAGTTAAAAGGGAGCAGTGGGTGGGAGGAGAGGCTGAATGGAATCAGTGTGTTTTGTGTGTGTGTGGGTGTGTGCGTGTGTTTGTTTGAAGGAGTGTGAGGGAGAGAATTTATTATCTGGTGGGTGTCACATTCAAGTTCATGGTGCACCCATGCTGTTCATAGCTGATATTACTTACTAATCTATCATTGATTAAATTGTCATGCATTACACTTATTTTACAATTTTGCAGTTATCATTTTATTGTAACATGAGGTTTCAAATTTGGTCCTTTAATAAATGCTAACTACTAACATTATAGCTCTATTATTTCTTTCATGAGACAATTCAGTGTACCATATTAAGTGGCTAAGAGAGATATGAAAGCCTCATAGAATAATAATTGATAGTAAAAAAATGCTAATCATTAGATTTTTTTGGAATTTATTTTTGTGTAAAGACTAATAGAAATCAAAAGGTCTTTTTCAAATGTACTGAAGCAATACAGTATATTAGTATTCATTTATATGGTGGAAAACACTCAGGTGATTTAAGTTCCGCTCGGTGACCCGTCAATTTGGCCAAATTTAAAAATTGTCCTATATGCATGTGTGATGCATCATTGAAAAGCTTCAAATGTCAATTTTCCGGGGGAAGAAATATTTTAACACGAGGGCATTTTTATTTATTTATTTATTTTTAACTCCTACACCCTAACTCGTGGTGAGAGCATGAGAGAGAGCATAATTAAAACACCATGATTTTAACGAGATATTATCGCGTACTTACCTTTTTTTTTTTTAAATCCCCAAACTCAGTGTGGCAAGACGCAGCTGTAATTTGCCTCAGCCGGACTTTTTGGGGATTTTATGGGTGAAACACAATAATATAGCAAGGGTCGCAATGCAGAAATCTCAGATGTCAAGGACTGGCTGAGATTTTCTTTTTCAAATACTTAACCTTTTAAACGTTTTTTTTTTTTTTTTGTCCAATTTTTCTTAGTTTGGATCTATTATTTATCATCTAAAACATCGGTAAAAATCCGACAGTAACAACAACAACAACAAAAAATACAATTAAGCGATAGTTATGAGGTAGATAACTGTGACCTATTTACAGACACTATTTTTTTCATTGTGACGTAATTTGTTTAAAAGTTTAAAATATGAAAAAGAACACCTCGACTACTCCTTGATGTCTGCGATATTTCACCCATAAAATCCCCCCAAAATCCGGCTGTGGCCATTCACATCTGTGTCTTGACACTCTGTGATACATGCATCATGGAGTTTTTGAATCGAAACAAGGTAAGTACGCGATAATATCTCGCTAAAATCGTGGCGTCTTTAATTCTGTTCTCTCATGTTCTCACCTCCAGTTAGAGTTTTGCTGTTTATTTATTTATTTTTTTAATGCCCTCTTGTTCAAGATTTTTCTTTCCCCAGAAATCTGAGATTTTAATCTTTCCATTGATGTATCACACGTGCATATCGGACAATTTTAAAATTTGGCCAAATTGGGGGTCTCAGAGCAGAACTTCATCTGAGTGTTTTCCGCCATATATATATGTATATATATATATATATGTATGTATATATATATATATATTAGTATTTATATTTGAAAGCCAAGCCTACCTGACATTCCAGACAGTTTGTGTTAATTACGGTATTTTGGTGAGACATAGTAGTATAACCAGGGGTGCACATAAGTGGTCCGCATGCGCGCATGCGTACTGGACGTATACAAACGCGCTGGCCCTCAAAGGTTTCCATACGCTTTTGCGTACCGATGGCTGACCACTGTATTTGCGGCGGACACGAGATAATCACTTCTCAAAATGTCGGAGGCAGGCCCCACTGAGTAATTATTTCCGTGTTCCCCACCCCCGTCAAAGGACAGACAGACGACAGAGACGTAACCGGAGCTACCGAATAAAGGACTTTTGCTGAAAAGTGGCTGCAGGAGGTACCATAGCTAGAAGCAAATGATGCTCGCACGGATATGTGGTACAAAATTTGCCGTGAGAATCGCTGATAACGGCAGCGCATTTTATGTTGGGTCCAAGAATTTCAGCCATCCAAACTTTGAAATGCACGAAAAAAACAGAGCATGTGGCAATTAAGCAAACTATCGATGTCAGGCAGCACCCCACTCGCCCTATGGACAAGTGGCGGAATAAAGTTAATGAAGAGCAGCGCCATGCACTGACAAACGTGTTTTTGCTCGCATTTCACAAAGCTAAACATGCACGTTCAATGAGCTCTTATGAGGAGGAGGACATCCCACTTTTACAAAGGCTTGGAGTTAATGTGGGAGCCGCATAATGCCCTTTATTTTGAATTAGTACTGCTTTTATATTTATTTCTTTACATTTCACTTCAAAGTAATTGAAATTTTGTTGTACCAGTTGATGTTAATCAGGCATTAATTGTTATTAAATAAAAGGTATTTGGCTCTAACTAAAGCTTGTCATAATTTTATCGCATCAGGCGGGTCGGCTCTCAAGCTCAATGAGGATCAAGTCACATCTCCAGGTCCTCCTCTGAGAACCTGGGCAAAAAAATATGTGCACCCCTGAGTATAACGTTTATATTGCACACTAGTTAATTCATTTAATTAGTAGCTACAGAAGATATTCAACTGTGAAATAGAATTGCAGAGGTCTTTTCCACGACGAGGCTTTAGCGCTCTCTTGTGGCTGCTTCAAGAAAGGCAATCATATTTGAACGAATGCAACAAGTAAAAGTGGTGTGAAAGACAAACGTGAAGTTTCAGTCTCATGACACATATAATTTAAGGTATGAATTATCATTCAAGTAAATAAAAAAAATAGAGTAATAATATCTTACTATTGGTATATACTGTATGTTAGATGTCCAGCCTGGCAGTGACAACCAAAAAAAGAATAATTTGTGAGAATGATGGTAAGAAGACTCCTTGAAGTCTGCTTTGTTTGTTGCTACAATGGATGGCTTTATTAAGTTTGTTTGATTTGATGCTTATTAGTTGGCTAACAATTCTTTCAGAAAACAAATACGTGGAAAAAAAATGAAAAAACAAAAACTGAATTTAAAGTATATAATTTGAAATTGTATTGTTTAGTTTCATTCATTCACTAGTTCATTTGTTTGAAAATTTAACACAATATATTTTTCCCCATTCAGGTCTCCCCATTCCAATTCACATCACAAATCAAGGATACAATTACTAATGTTGCACCGATACCGATACGGGGGGGGGGCGATACGGCTCTAAAATGGTGGTATCGGTATTGGCAAGTACCAACAAATAGGGTGCCGATACCATTTACTGGTATCACCTGAACGCAGCCTTCTTTCTCCTGACACTGACTACACTCTGTTTTGTGTGATGACACGTGATCACTTTGCATGCCAAGCAGCTATCGATATTGGCCTGCTCCAGACCAATGAGAGTGGGTCAATAGCCGCTCTTAACCAATGCCGGGACAGCTTTTTCATATGGAGGAAAAACAAACCAGTAGAAGAAATGTCAGCGGTCTAGAATATTTCAGCATAGAAACTATGTCGAGTACAATGGCAGCATGCAAGATTTGCAGCCTGATAGTTTCGAGAGGTGGAGTTAAATTGTCCAGTTTCAATACCTTGAACTGGATAAAACGTTTGAAGACGAAACATGTGAACGAACACAAAGCATTTGAGGCTGCAACAGCAGGACTGCTATCCAGAGGAAGTGGGCTGGACCGGAGCAACAAACCTTGTTCAGTTCACTTCGTCTACTTTACTTTTATTGTCTTTTACTGAAAGAAATGCCGCAGGAATTTGAGACCTGTTTCAAAACTTATGAAACAAAATCAAATGAAAAACAAAAAACTTGCATCAAGCGTGCTGCAGAAGATAGCAAAGTAAGCTAAGCTAAGTGACTAAATTGTGTGTGCCAGAGAGAGAGCTTGCATTTGTGCGTTGCAATAAAGATGGAGTTATGTTGCTGCTGGTGCACAGAGAGGGAGGCTGATAGAGAGACAGGATTCTGTGATAAATTATTATTAAATTAAATTATTCTTATTATTTGTATGCAATATAATCAGGGGTGCACATAAGTGGTCCGCATGCGCGCATGCGTACTGGACGTAGACAAACGCGCTGGCCCTCAACGGCTTCCATACGCTTTTGCGTACCGATGGCTGACCACTGTATTTGCGGCGGACACGAGAAAATAACTTCTCAAAATGTCGAAGAGGCAGGCCACACTGAGTAATTACTTCCGTGTTCCCCCACCCCCGTCAAAAGACAGACAGACGACAGAGACGTCACCGGAGCTACAGAAAAAAAGGACTTTTGCTGAAAAGTGGCTACAGGAGGTACCATGGCTAGAAGCAAATGATGCTCGCACAGAAGTGCGGTACAAAATGTGCCGTGAGAATCCCAATGTCGCCGATAAGAGCAGCGGTTTTTATGTAGGGTCAAAGAATTTCAGCCATCCAAACTTTGAAAAGCACGAAAAAAACAGAGCATGTGGCAATTAAGCAAACTATCGATGTCAGACATGACCCCACTCGCCCTATGGACAAGTCGTGGAATAAAGGTAATGAACAGCGACATGCACTGACAAACGTGTTTTTGCTCGCATTTTACAAAGCTAAACATACACGTTCAATGAGGTCTTATGAGGAGGACATCCCACTTTTAAAAAGGCTTGGAGTTAATGTGGGAGCCGCATAACGCCCTTTATTTTGAATTGGTGCTTTTATGTTTATTTCTTTACATTTCACTTCAAAGTAATGCCAATTTTGTTGTGCCAGTTGATGTTAATCAAGCATTAATTGTTAATATAATTAATTAAAGTTAATTGGCTCTAAGTAAAGCTTGTCATAAATTTATCGCATCAGGCGGGTCGGCTCTCAAGCTCAATGAGGACCAAGTCACATCTCCAGGTCCTCCTCTGAGAACCTGGGCGAAAAAATTATGTGCACCCCTGAATATAATGTACTTGATTCACTTTGCATTAGTCTTTTTCCTGTTTCACAAAGGTAAGCAGCAGCCGGACAAAGCCATGATAGCAACGATTTCACATCCAAGTATGTAGTTCTTCATATACTGGACTGTCTCAGAAAATTAGAATACACAATATTCTAATTTTCTGAGACAGTCCTGTATATTGTTCTATGTAAAGGACGTCAGCCAAGGTCGGCCCCCCACATTTTTACCACGCCAAATCTGGTCCCCTTTGCAAAAAGTTTGGACACCCCTGCTTTAAATGGTGGATTAATGTACAGGACTGTCTCAGAAAATTAGAATATTGTGTATTCTAATTTTCTGAGACAGTCCAGTATATATTTCAAACAGAGTGGTATTGGAATGCTATCGGTATCGGCCGATACTGCACAGCCAGGTATCAGTATCGATATCAGGGCCAAAAAATGGTATCGGTGCAACACTAACAATTACACATAAGCAGAAATGTGAAGGATGTACTCACTTTGGTGAAATGCTGAACATGTGGCACATCATGCAACAATTTTTAGTGGATTTGGACGTGCCGATTGCTTCTTCCATAACCACTTCATAAAAACAAAGTTTGATGATGGCCTTGTTTTGAGTAAAACTGCCTGTATGACATGAAAAGGAAGAATTCTAATAGGACTGAACATTCACCATCATAAATGTGTGCTGATCATGGAGGGAATGAGTTGACTGATCTCTGATCTGCTGCATTATGTCATCTTCATCTGCATTTTCAAGAATGATGCCATTCAGGTCCACATGGCGTGGGGTGATAAGCAAAACCACTTTGCCACAGATAGCCTATAATATAGAGACATCTGCATTGATTGAAATGGGGATCGCTCTACTTACAAGTATAACTGCTTTTATTCCATTTCCATCTCTGTTTCCATCTGCAGCAAAGTCCTTGGTTTGGTTTGCCAAATGTGAGGTGGACTGGTCTGTCCTGAGCAAAGACTCATGAAGATTTGATTTTTGGGAATGTCCTGAAAATCAGAAACAACAAATAAAGTACATTTACAAATTAGATTCAAACATTTTCTGCCACAGTTGCCAACGCTAAAGTTCATACCTGTGATGATGCTGATCTTTGCTAGAAAAGTAGCAACACATTATCAGGATAATTATTTTACACTGGTACAAAGTGTATTATGAAGTGCATACATCCCTATCGGGTACAAAATAGTCTTGAAAGACATCAGTAGGAAAAAAGATGTCGTTTTTATGTTTTTTCTCATATTTTGAAGTCAAATGCTCTCCATCATTGTCTTCTACAGTGATCCCTCAATTATCGCTGTTAATGGGGACCACAACCGACCACATAAAATGAAAAAAAAAAAAAAAGCAAAGTAGTGTCACCCCCCCCCCCCCCCCCCATTTTCAAAATATATTTTTGGTCTATATACGTATAATATCGATAAGTGTATTTAAAACCCTGTAAATGCATGTTCTCATTCGAACATTAAAGAATAGCTTAAAACATGTAAATACAACATTAATGATATAATTAACATACATAAAATGTATATAAAATAATACGTACAGTGGTATGAAAAAGTATCTAAACCTGTTCGAATTTCTCACATTACTGCATAAAATCTCCATCAAATGTGATCTGATATTTGTCAAAATCACACAGAAGTAGGAACAGTGTCTGCTTTAACTAAAACCACCCTAACATTTATAGTTTTTCATATTTTAATGAGTATAGCATGCAAACAATGACAGAAGGAGGTAAAATAAGTAAGTGAACCCTCTGCCTAAGGAGACTTAAAGAGCAATCGAAACCCAATTTTACCAAACAATTTTAGTCAGGTGTGTGCCCAATCACTTATGAGTGGTTTAAAGCTGCCCTGCCCACTATAAAACACACACCTGGTAAGAACTGTCTTGATGAGAAGCATTGTCTGATGTGCATCATGACTTGGTCAAAAGAGCTGCCTGAAGACCTGCGATCAAGGATTGTTGATTTGCATAAAGCTGGGAAAGGATACGAAACCTTCTCTAAAAGTCTGGGTGTTCATCAATCGACAGTCAGACAAGTTGTCTACAAATGGAGAGAGTTTGCCACTGTTGCTTTTCTCCAAAGGAGTGGCCGTCCACCAAAGATCACACCAAGAGTTCAGCGCAGAAGGTAAAAAAGAACCCTAGAGTGTCTGCTAAATACCTACAGAAATCAATGGCACAGTCCAATATCTCTGTGCACAAATCAACTACAGTATATGTAAAACTATGGCCAAGAATGGTGTTCATGGGAGGACTCCACGGAGGATACCACTGCTGTCTAAAAAAATAACATTGTTGCTCGTTTAACGTTTGCAGTAAAGCACTTGGACACTCCACAGATGTTTTGGCACAATATTTTGTGGACTGATGAAACCAAAGTTGAATTGTTTGGGAGTAACACATGTCATGTGTTGAGGAATAATGGAACAGCTCACCAACATCAATACCTCATCCCCACCATGAAGCATGGTGGAGAGAGCATCATGATTTGGCGCTGTTTTGCTACCTTGGGGCCTGGACAACTTTTTGCATTCATTAATGGAAGAATGAATTCAAAAGTTTATCAGGATGTCTTGCAGGAAAACCTGAGGCCGCCTGTCAGGCAGTTGAAGCTAAAATGAGGAAGGATGCTGCAATAACACAATAATCCAAAACACAGAAGTAAATCAACTTCAAAATGGTTTCAGAAGAACAAAATACATGTTCTGGAGTGGCCAAATCAAAGTCCAGACTTGAACCCCATTGAGATAATGTGGTATGACGTAAAGACAGTGATTCATGCCAGGCACCCCAGGAATCTGACTGAACTAGAGCAGTTTTGTAGAGAAGAATGGGCCAAGATTAGTCGTGATCGATGTGCCAGACCGATCAGCAGCTAGAGGAAGCGTCTGGTTGAAGTTATTGCTGCCAAAAAAAAAAAAAAAAGGGACGGGGGGTCACAAAATATTCAGATTGAGAATATTTATTGTCATTGTTACAAAGAGCACAACGAAACGTTGTTTGGAGCATCCATACAGCTAAGTTGGTAAAGTGCAAAACCCATATAACAAATACCCTTAAGTGTAAACATTGACACAGTATTGGACATAAGTACAACAAAGATTCAACAGCAGCATAGTCATATCAGTGCATGTCAGTATTCAACGTGATGGTTCACTTACTAATCCCCCCCCCGCCGTTCTGTCATTGTTTGCATACAATCCTCATTAAAATATGAAAACCTATAAATGTTTGGGTGGTTTTAGTTAAAGCAGACACTGTTTTTTCATCTGTTTGATTTTGTCAAAGATCAGATCACATCTGATTGTGATTTTTTGCAGAAATGTTCGAAATTCCAAAAGGTTCAGATACTTTTTCATACCACTGTACTGTACATTCATTATCTCATATGATATGTGTGTGTAAGTGTACATATATACGTAGATGTAAAGTGTACAGAAATATGTTTTTAGAACTTTTTATGTCATAATACAATATCTTTTAAAAATCTGCGATGCACTGAGGGTGCGAAAGTTGAGCTGCGAATTAGCGAAGGATCACTGCATTCCGAGTGACAAGCAGCTTCTGGGGGAAAAAATTGTAGTTTTTTCCAGTAGTATTGTGATATTATGCAACCATGGAAATAGAGGTGGTGCTTTATTACAGAAAGAATGAAGTTCCTGGGCTTTCCCCTTTTGTTAACCTTTCAAATGTTTGGATAACTTTTAAAACACAACATATGAGTGGTTTTCCAATTTTAATTATATTCCTATATGAACTATTATTGTAAATTGTCAATGAAAAAAGAAATGTACCTGTAAAGTGGATTGGGATTAAGGGGACATTTCCAATTTTCAGGATTAACGTTGCAATAACTTTTGGGAACGCTGCCATTTTAGATAGTCTTCACATCGCAACCATGTTAAGCCCTGTGGAGGCAGTCACCCACCGAAAACTAGCCAGGAAGGCTATTAAATCTGTTGGCAAAAAAATGTGTGCTTATACAGTAAAATCATGTTAATTAAATCATGTAAATCACTCCTCCTTATTCTGTAAATGGTTATGTTTTTTTTTTTTTTTTTTAACCCAAGAGAATAAAACCTAAATCTTCTAAGTCAAGTCTTTCCAGTAACAGTTGAGTTTCAGGCCCAAGGCACTATGTGTCAGTCTTGGAATAGAAAAGTGCCGCAAGGGTTAGTTTACATATTGTGTTTACAGTCTGCAGTAATACAGACTAAGCAAAAGGGTAAATGAGCATTAAGCTTTCATAACAACTTTAGTTTGTTTTGTCTGCGTTACACTCCTTGCTGGTAATCTTTTGTGTATTCAAAGTCCTGCTTGGGCTTGCGTAGGCCTTGATGAGTCAGTTTCTGTCATACATCATGATGCCATAGTGGTCTTGTTTTCAGTTTTCATCCCAAAGGTCACCTTTGCTTTTGGACAAAAGTATTTGGGGCACCTACTCCATTCATTCCAGCCATGGAATGGCTGGAATTATTCAAATTAAACAGGTTCTTTGCAAACAGAATACCAATCTAAATATCGCAATTCAAAGTAATAGGGCTGTCAAAATTAATATTGATTATGCTATTTAGATATTCACAGTCTAACTTGAAATGAAGCAAATATTCTTATTTCAGCCTGACAAAAATCGAATACAGGTATTTCTCTCATTTCTAGAGTCCTTGGTGAAAGCAGACTAATAATTTGCAAACATATGTACCAATAACTGAATCATAATCACATTATGGAAAAATTAGTCAACTTAATTTATTAATCTAAAATGTTTACCCAATCATGCATGAATAAGGTTTCTTTTTTTTTATTATTACATTCATGTAGGACAGTAGTCTCAAATTTGCAGCCCATGGAACAATATTTTAATCATTAAAAAAGACCACACAAATGTCTAATAAATGAACATAAACTGTGGGAAAATAAACCCATTCTTTTTCTGATTATTTTATAAAATGATTGACAAACAGGATAGAAAAACATTCAATTATGACAGCTGTACTACAGATAAACTGAGTGTATTGCCCATGCCCGAATCTCACATACAGTATATGTTCTTTACAAATGTACACTGCTGGCCAAAAGTATTGGCACCCCTGCAACTCTGTCAGATAATGCTCAATTTCTACCAGAAAACGATTGCAATTACAAATGCTTTGGTAATAATAGGTTCATTTATTTTGCTTGCAATGTAAAACAAAAACAAAAAAGAATGAAAAAAAAAAATTAAATCATTATCATTTTACACTCCAAAAATGGGCCGGACAAAAGTACTGGCACCCTCAGCCTAATACTTGGTAGCACAACCCTTAGACTAAATAACTGCGAACAACCGCTTCCGTTATCCATCAATGAGTTTCTTACAATGCTCTGCTGAAATTTTAGCTCCAGGTATCTGAGATTTGAAGGGCGCCCTCTCTTAGTGTATCCTCCAACCTGCGCCCTCCTGTGTCACCCAACTGTTCCTCGTTGACTCTTTACTCCGTGTCTGTGTCTATTTAAGCTCCCCGTTTTTGTTGAGTCTTGATGCGAGTCTGCGACATTGTGCATGACCACATTCATGTCAGCGTTTTTGCCAGTTCCTCGTCCTTCTTCGAAAGTAAGTTGATTCGTTAGCCTGACTTTTGTTTGTCAAAAGTTTTTGGATTCCCTGGTCGTTTTGTTTGTACGTTGTTTTTGTTGGCATTAATTAGAAACATTATTGCACCGCCTTTTCTGCCTCGCCTTTCTTTTCCTGCAATTGTGTCCACACCACCTGCCTACCCGCGTAACTTAACAGCAATTAAAATTCTAACTTGAATAAAACTCTTTGCTACTCTACCCACCTCTGGATTTAATTGTAAAAATTGTTGTCCAAAAAAAGCTGAAAGCCCAAGGAATTAGCACTTTGAAATTTTATTATGAAAAGGTGCTTTATAAATAAAATGTATTATTATGATTGTTAAAGATATCAGACAAATCTTTCTAAGGAAAAAAGAAGATTTAGCAGCATTTGGAAGTGTTGTTTACCTATCTGCAATGATACAGCCAGAAACGAGTATTCCTGAGCGATGTGCCTAAGGGGGTAGAAGTGTTTTCTCCTAACTTGAAGTTTGTAAATTCGATCCTTATTCCCTCTGACATTGCCTTGATCTTAGGTAAAAATACTTAACCCCAACTTGCTCTGGATTCCGTCATTAGTAGGTGAATGAGAAGAGGATTAAGTGCTCTGAGTGCCCTGAGTGTGGAAAAGCGCTATGCAATCGGAAGCCCATTTTTCTAATACTTTACCACCACTGCTCAAACTCAGGTGAAATGATGGAGAGACACAATTACAGTTACACGCACAGACAACACACACACATCCATTTATTGTCGTATTGGATGTCTGTCCTTTCATGACATTCTGTACTGACATTCCTTAACAAATGACTACAAACAGAGTTGCTGTACCTAGTGGGGAATGTAATAAATTTCAATATCATAAACTACCGATATTAATGTATTTAGAATAGGAATCAATCAGTTTCCCAAATACAACAATGACAACACTTTATAATGCTATCATGCATCTGGTGTCATTAGAAAATTGGACGCAAAAAGTTTTTTTCTCAAGTCCTACCCACTTGTTTATTCAGTAATTATTCAATTGAGTAGTCACTCAGTTCCTTCTTGCATGAAAGAGGCCCCACCGTTGGTCTCCACTCTTAGAACGCTCCAGTTTTTCCCTCCAGCCGTTCACAATTGCACTGTAGTCCTCTTCAGAGAATTCCTACAGTGTCACAAGCAAGTTAGAAAGTCAGCAACCAGAAAATAATGGACTACATTTAGATATGTGATTAGTTTAGAGTGTGGCAACCTCGATAAATTCACTCTTGATTTCATCTGCTCTCTGCAGCTCTTCTTTAATGACCTGAATGAACTGGGCTGTCCGGTCATTTGCTTCAACATTACAGAAACCAGCGTCTTGAATGAACTACAAAAGCCGACACAGGACAGAATATGAGAATTATAAGCAATGAAGTGAGCTCACTCCCAAAAGTAATAATCAGGAGACACGAAAAGCAATATTGAGATGTAACTTTGCAAAAGTCGGTAAGTACTTCTTAATAACCTGTTCAATTCCAAGGATGACTAATGACTTGTGAAAAATGAAATATTGTTATTATTCATCATGCCAAGATTACAACCATTTAGGCTTGTTAATGTTACATTTAACTGCTTGCTTTATTTCCAGTGCTCAACAAATGTATTTGACCGATCACCGTTTTGAGACTACCATGTACGATTAATTTCGAATCCTTCCTTTTCCGTCACATTTCAGATTTTGCCATTTTGCACTCGCCAAGCCTGACTGATTATAATTTGACATATTTATGAAAATAATTTTGTGCTTGACATTTTCTATGAAATATATTTAATTTAAAAATTAAAGGATTATAATCATATATATACAGTGTATCACAAAAGTGAGGACACCAATCGCATTTCTGCAGATATTTAAGTATATCTTTTCATGGGACAACACTGACAAAATGACACTTTGACTCAATGAAAAGTAGTATGCTTGCAGCTTATATAATAGAGTTGATTTATTTTCCCCTCAAAATATAGCCATTAACATCCAAACCCCTGGCTACAAACGTGATTACACCCCTTAGAAACTACGTACCGTATTTTTCGGACTATAAGTCGCGGGTTTTTTTCATATTTTGGCTGGGGGTGCGACTTATACTCAGGAGCGACTTATGTGTGAAATTATTAACACATTATGATATCATTTCACATGTTATTTTGGTGTTTTGGAGTGACACTGATGGTTTTGTCAACTTGTTAGCATGTTCTTATGCTATAGTTATCTGAATAACTCTTAATAGAAATGGCCAAGTTCGCGTTCTGCCTTTGGCAATGTATGTTCAATTGTATTATTGACTTTTTTTATATTGAAATGGATGCATTTAGTTTGTGGCGCTTTCACGCCCACGTGGGTGCGCACTCGCACTTGTTTACGTGAAGAAGAGCGCTGACACGGCAGAAGAAGACGGACAGCTACGTAGCTCTGAGTGAGTGAGTGGGCGAGTTAGCGAGAGAGAAAGACGGCTGCGAATCTACGTTCATTGTTTATGTTTTTAAAATATCTCTACAGAGGCAACGCCTGCATGTATCATCTTTTCTGTTGTTGTTGTGTGTTTTCCAGCCGCGATCGGACACTTAGAGCCAGTTGTTTGGTTGTTTGAATGATGTGCTAACGCTAGCGAACGCATGCTAACCTGTTACATTATTGCAGTAATAGTACCTAATTATCATTTATTTACGTTGATGCGAATCTGTTTGCTATCGAGGACCAAATTGATTCAGCAAATTATACGGACATCCAGCATAGTCTGTTGGGAGTTCGCTATATAGCCAGGACGGAGCCGTAGTGTCCTGGTGAGGACAGTATATTCGCATTTCGTTGTTCATGCACTGTACACTGTACATTTATTCAGCATGTTGTTCTCTATTGTATTTTTATATTAAATTGCCTTTCAAGATGACATATCTGTTCTATGTGTTGGATTGTATCAAGTAAATGTCCCCCAAAAGTGCGACTTATACTCCGGTGCGACTTATATATGTTTTTTTTCTCTTCGTTGGGCATTTTATGGCTTGTGCGACTTATACTCAGGTGCGACTTGTAGTCCGAAAAATACGGTACATCCCTAAATGTCCAAATTGAGTACTGCTCGTCATTTCCCCTCCAAAATGTCATGTGACTCGTTACAGGAGTGCTGTCAGTATTGCTGCAGAGATTGAAGAGGTGGGGGGGTTAGCCTGTTAGTGCTCAGACCATACGCCGCACTCTACATCAACTTGGTGTGCATGGCTGTCACCCCAGGAGGAAGCCTTTTCTGAAGACGGTAGACAAGAAAGCCTGCAAACAGTTTGCTAAAGACATGTCAACAAAGCACATAGACTACTGGAACCATGTCCTATGGTCTGATGAGACGGGCGGGCTTTCTTGTATGAGGTGAGGTACACTTTGAACTGGTTGCTAGCCAATCGCAGGGCACATATAGACAAATAACTTTTTACACACACATTTACAGAGAATTCGGTGTCCAATCAACCTAAAAAGCTTGTTTTTGGGCTGTAGGAGGAAACCCGAGCACCTGGAGAAAATCCATGCAGTCTCAGAGAGAACATGCAATTCCACAAGGAAGGCCGGAACCCTGGACGGACAAGCTAACCACTCAATCCATTATGCCACACACCGATATAAGTATTACACTATTATTATAAAAATTAAAAAAAATAGAACAAAATGCCTTTCTGTCCCCATTAATTCAGTATTTAATGAAACAATCCATATTCAAGTGACACAGAAAAGAAAGTTAACAATGTGGTTCACATCTAATATACAGTCATGTGAAAAAAATTAAGACACCCCATAAAATATTCAGTTCTTTATTAAGAAATGTTCACATATCAATGTCTGATCCGGTTTTTCTTTATCTCTGGAAAATAATGTGATTTAATTGTAGGTACTTTCTTTAGATCGATGCAAAGACTGGTGGATGGCTACAAAAAGCGTCTCACTGAAGTTATTTCAGCCATTGGGGGCAACACTAGCTAATATGTGGTAGGGTGTCCTAACTTTTTCCTCAGTATATATACATTTTTGTTGATATATTTGGTGTAATGAGTAAAACAATGTTAATGTTTGTTGTTTACCAGCAATTAAATCATGGTCTTTTTCAGTGATAGAACAAGATCAGACATTGATATGTGAACATTTCTCAATAAAGAACTGAATATTTCATGGGGTGTCCTAATTTTTTCACATGACTGTAAAACGCAAGTGCATACTCTAGTGGGCAAACTGTAGTTGTGATTTTATGTCACTGGTAGCCTCGAATGTTTGTGATTGTTTGCGTTTTGCATTGACATTAATGCAAAATGAAAATCAATGAAATGAAATGTAAAACAGCATAGTACAGTAGATGTATGTTAAACAAATAACTTCCTGTCACCTTCCTTTTACATTGAGCCTTTGTATTTCTGCCAGAAGAATAGTTTTGTTTGTCATTGGTTGGTTGTCAGAATGCAAAATACAGCACATTCCGTTACTTAATTTTTTTTTTTTTTTAAACTTTTATTAATGGTCGAGGTCTATGTAAGTGCAATTTTAGATATAAGGAAGAAGATCATGTTTGGGTCGTGCTAGGGGACACTTCAACTGTTGTTTCATTAGGTCAAATTTATACTCAATATGTTAAAACGTAATGTGACTGTTCTGTGCGCTTACCTTTCCATACTGGGATGGCGTGTATAGTATGTAGCCTCGCTGCTTGACATAAGCCTCAAACTGGGGGGTCCATGGCTTTTCCCCACAACAGTAGTCACTGATAAGCAGTTGTCCTCCAGGCTTTAACCATGACTAGACATAAAGAGAACATACACGTTATTTAATCAATAACACGTTCCTTTCATTTAGTGGTACATGCAAAGACTTTGCGGCACACATGGCACAGTTAAATTCAAGAATCAAACACATGTTGTGAATTTTGCTGTTCAGCCCCTTATTGGAGAATTACAGAGATCCCCTCCCCCCCAAAAGTAAAAAATTAAATAAATAAGAGAAAGGATTATTGTAATTTTCACACTATAAGGTGCACCTGACCATAAGCCGCGCAATTTGGGTAAATCCCAAAAAAATTCACTGAAAATTTGAATAACCCAAATTTTTGTGAGTAATGTATAAGAGATAAGATCATATGCACTTACGTGGAAACATTTGAAGAGAGCGAGCTTGTCTGCAATGTGAAGGATTGTATCTCTACTGTAGATAACATCAAAAGAACCCTCTGGAAACGTTCTCTTAGTGGCATCAGCAACTTCAAATTCCACCTACGTCAGAACAATCGATTGGGATTTCAATGCATATTAAAGCTTTACAGGAACCATGAAATTCAATGTGAAGTCAATCTAGTATGTGAGCTTCTCAACGTACAGATGGCAACTTCTCGGAGAGTGCCCTCTCCATGGCGATGTCCACCATATTCTCTGAAAGGTCCATGCCAAGCACCTCCACTCCGAATGTCTGAAATACAGTAGGGCCAACTGTAACACGTCAATATTATATAAAATTAATAACATTAGACTTAGACTAATAAGATTAGTCAAAATGCATTTTAGTTATCGCTGACCTTTGCCATGTAAAAATCTCCTCCACCGATACCACAGCCAACATCCAGAACCTTCTGGCCAGGTTGCAAGTTGAGGAGATCAACAAATTCCTGTTGGTGCAAAGTTAAAATCACCACTCTACCCAAAAACATGTAAGAATAGAGGGAAACTTATAAACAATATACGATTTTGACACAATCATAACGAGTTGACTAATCTTGGTACTCCATGCCATGAGTCCAGCGAGAAGCAGGATATACTGGCCACCAGTCACTCAACATACAAACATTCACATGCACATACTGTAATTCATGCAATATTGCTGCTTTAATTGGAAAGAACTCAAGGGCGTAGGTTTGTATAGGGACGGTAGGGACATAACACTAACAACTTTTCAAGATGCTTAAATAGTCCCCAACAGTGTTGTTTTTGGCAGCCCTTTTAATTTTAGTCTTAGTCTTTTGGACCATAATACTTATTAGTCTTAGTCATATTTTAGTCATTTCAAAATGTTTGTCTTCGTCTAGTTTTTGTTGATGAAAACTCAGACTAATTTCGTCTAGTTTTGTTATTTTATGTGTATGTGTTATCTGTCGTTGTGTTATCTGTGTGCTCACTGCTGTAAGTTTCCCCTCCTTAGGGGACAATAAACTTGAACTGAACTGGTTTTACTCGACGTTTACGTAATATTTTTGTTTGTAAAATTTGATTTGATTTCATAGTTATACTAAAACGATGTATGGATGTTAAATAAAATAAATAATTTGGATAAAACAGAGAAGGTGCTGTGCACGCCTGCGCACGTGAACGCAGTGGCCCCGCTCTCTTTTCAGTCTTCCCCTCCCGGATCCTGGTATTTCCTTTTCGATATGGAGCAGCTATAGGAGTGGAAAAACAAACTAAAGACAGGAGAATTGAAACGCAAACAACTGCGGTAGGAGCGGGATATGGAAAGGATTCAAATTGATTGTTGAGATGGTATACGGAAACCTGTGTCAGCTTCGCTGAATGTAAACGAATGTGGCGCTTTGGTCTCATACGAGAAATATATTTAAAAAACTTTTCCAGTGTAATTTCGTTGTGTAAATGCATTTATAATGATCATTAAAATATGTACACTATTTAAACACTGAGAAAACTTGCGTTATTTTTCTGCCAACTCGAGATTAAAATAAATGTCAAATCCACTATCCGCCTGTTAGAACAGACACGCAAATATAAAAGATATAAATTTTTATTTAATATCCATCTTACAGTCTTGTTTAACTGGGAGAATTTGTTACAAAAGCAGGCTTTGTTAACATTTTGCATATATGCACCGGCATCGTCACAAACGTAATCACACAAAACGCAACCATGCATCGCATCCCCGCATTTCCTCCTTTTCCTGAGTCCTCACAAATAAAACATTTTTTTTTTTTTCCCGGGCTCGTGCCTACAAATAAAACATAAAATTTCGTTGTTTTTTTTTTTCAGGCTCGGGCAAGCAAATCAAGTTAATTGATCGGGCTGGGGCCGCGTTGGGCTTTAATACCCGCGGGCCGGTCGGGTCGGGTCGGGCTGGATTTTTTAGGCCCGATCTAACTTCTAGAGTCATGCAATGTTAGCATACTGTACACCTATTCAGCCTGTTGTTCTCTACTGTATTTTAAATTGCCTTTCAAGATGAATTCTGTTCTTGGTGCTGGATTCGATCAAATAAATTTCCCCCCAAAAATGCGACTTATACTCCGGTGCGACTTATATATTTTTTTATTCCTTTTCATTGTGCATTTTTACCTGGTGCGACTTATACTCAGGTGCGACGTATAGTCCAAAAAATACTGTAGTAATGTTTACTTAAAATAAGTGGAAGAATCCGCAATAATCTGGTAACTATCCTCGAATTATCCATCGACTATCCTAACACTCGAAACAAGATAGAGAATGTTATTCGACTAGATTTAAGAAAAATTATTAGATTAGGACGTTTTAAATTTGCAGTGTGAAAGTTAATATAAGTCAATACAGATTTATTTTACATTAATCATTTAGCCTATCAATTAATTAGGTTCATATTGGTGAGAAATGTACAGGCATGAAAATTGGTCAGGGGTTAAAAAGGTGAGAAAGGTGTGGAGGAAATATGTTCCGGCGTTCTGCCAAAATGTCCGCCGTCGGCAAAACATCCTACATGTGGCGAATTTGACCATTTTAATTTTTCACATAAGGCTTAATATTCGAGTTAACGGGGGTTTAATTAGTTGAAGGAGTTGATTTCAACCACCATTGACTCGCGCTAGCTTAGCCACTCCGGAGCCCTGAAACTAACAAATAACTGTCAAACTGCACAGAATTTGTTCAAATCATTTCCAACGACTAATTAAACCCCGGCTAACTCAAAGATTAAGCCTAATGTAAAAATTCTGAACTTCCCCTTTAAAATAAAGACCATTGAATATGGCCCTTAAAATGTTGTCTATAAAAGTTTTAGAGCAATAAAACAAACAACACAAATTAATAAAATGAACAGGAATCCTTCAAAGTATTTCATAATGGGTCCAAATTATTTTTCGAACAGATCATGTGACTATAGAACCTTAGAGACAGCCGTTTGCATTGCTTAGCCAAAACTACAGCTGAGGAGGCAAGATGGATATTTAGAATTTCTTTAAACCTAAGCTTTCAAAACCCTCAACAACAACTGAGCTTGAACTGAGGATTGAGCACGAGCAGTATCAAAAAGTCCTGGCTGTCGTGTTACCTGTTGTGCTGTAATTCCAAGTGGTGCTTGAATTGGATGCTTATAGCGGTGGACAGTCTTTTTGAGCCAGCGCAAAGTTTGCAGCGCACGGAGATATTTTTGTTATCTTTACTGGACAAAAATGTGAAGTAATGGCTGTGTTTCCAGTGTGCAAATGCAGCCGTTTGTAGTATATCTCCTGCCTATTTCATTGCACCCTGGCGAGGTAGCAAGGCTATGTTGTTTTGGCCGCAAACTCCCAGCGCTCACGCATCATGGTAATACACGTGACCCTTTTTGTTCCATCCCCGATTAAAAAATGTGACATGTGATGTCACTCCCATGACTACAGTATTCTTCATTCTACACACATTACGGGGCGATAACAAAATAGTAACGCACAGGCATCAAGGAAAGTAATTTTACTCAGATTACTGA
Source organism: Corythoichthys intestinalis (assembly GCF_030265065.1). Lineage (NCBI taxonomy): Eukaryota > Metazoa > Chordata > Actinopteri > Syngnathiformes > Syngnathidae > Corythoichthys > Corythoichthys intestinalis. Next base: position 20,296,837 of record NC_080405.1, read on the forward strand.
TTTAGAAAAATGAACGCGTTAGATTGTTCTTTACTGAAAGAAAGTAATCAGATTAGTTACACATTACGATACCGCGTTATTGACAACACTGCTTTTATATTACCGTTAAATACACAAGCTTGATGCTACCTTAACGGGAGCTATTTTTTCACCGGACGCTCCGGCAGTGTTCAACGCAAGCTGCAACGAACGGCAGTAACTTTGTCATACCACAAAATATGAAAACGAAAACCATTACTCACTAAATTCAATATGCTGGCAAATGCATTCATCTAAAAACAATTGGGAGTGATACTTTACCTCCTCCAGCTAATGTGAATTTGTGCTTAGTACAAGATCATCTGTCGCAATTAGCGATCTTTGACGCTTTTTTTTTTTTTTTTCCTCCCCGCATACAAACTTGTTTCTCTCTCGGCGGCTGTGATTAACCTCAATGAAGTTGTTGTCCTAGCTAAGCCTTGCCTATCATTCGTCTTTGTAAGTTTTTAGTAACTTTGTGTATTGAATTTGAAAGGAAAATGTGTGTTTTGTTTTCGACGAACTTTTTCATGAAGCTAAACTGTTGAAGCTACTCACATGTGGAAAAATACGAGTGTACAACGTTTTAAATGTATTCATTTGGTATATTTCAGTTACCACGATTTGAGAGATCAATAAATTGAAGAATTTACGCCTTGCGTTTGGAGTGCTTGTTTTTGGGTTTGCTGGAATAGCGTCACTGACACACGCAGCATCAAACAGGGGAAGGGGTAAGCGCTGCCGCGCCAAGCTAATTCTGGCTGCATTTTCGACACATGAAAAATAACGAATACGTACTACTGTATGACGGAAAATTTTGGTGGTTTTGTAACCGCGACGTTTTCATAGCATGGTAATCCGTGAAGGTAACTGGCACATGCCTACAAACGACCCCCCCCCCCCCCCCTTAAAAATTTTTCTTCTCGGATCTACACAATTCACGTAGGTCATCCTTTTTTACTTCAAAACGGCGAATTTCGCCGAAAGGTGAGAGATTTTCATGCCTGAATGTAGCCCTGACTCCCGTTTACCCAATCGGTTTGGTCTTATTAATGTCCCGTCCACAGCAAAAAGTGTGCAAGCAGGTTATGCTGTTATATCGTCCCTACCAATATTGAGACCAAACCTACACCCTTGAAAGAACTTGTCTTATTTGGTTAAAAACCTAAAGACATTTTTAATGTATATTCACTTGAAAAAAGCTTCTTTTATATCCACCCGCAATAACACCTCTTTGTGCATTCCGCAAGCAAAATACACGGTATATTTCAATATGAATGTTTTTGGTTCTGACCTTGGTGGTGTTGGGCCCGCCTGTGCTGACATAACCTGACCCGAACATTTTCTCATACCGCAGAATCCCACGCCTCGTGTATTGCTTGTTGTCCAGGAACATCTGAAAGTTGCTGAATGTCTCCTTTGTGTCTGAAGAACGTGCAACCTTTTCTAACAACCAGCATATCTGATTTGGGTTTTTCTTCACCTGAAGAAAAAAAATATACCCTGAAGCAAACGTACTTTCAAGACAATCTTTGATGTTTTTTTTTTTAACACACTGCTTCACAAGTCAATTTGTTCAAGCCTAATTCAACATGATGACAGATACACGGTAAATACCTCAATGTATGTTCTGACCCTCTTTCTGAGTACAATGTCGAAACCAAACCGTTCATTTTCATCCTCCATTTGGACTGATGTGATCAGGTGGTTGTACTGCGCTTCAGTGCGGTAACATGTGGGATTGAACTCCCTTTTACAGTCACCTGTAAGTGAGCATAATAAACACAGTTGCAGTGGTACCTCTACATACGGATTTAATTTGTTACAGGACTTGGTTTGTAAGTCGAAATGGCCGTATGTCGAGCGGGATTTTCTCATAAAAATACATTATAATTCGATTAATTCGTTCCACTGCCCAAAAACCTACGCTAAATCCTTAATAAGACTGCTGGTACAACTACAAATAGCAATTAAAATTAGCAGAACAAATAAATCAAAAATACAGATTGGCATGACAAAAATATGATAATAATAATGCAACGAATCGGGATCTAATGTGGCAGTTGTGTTTTGCATGCTGCTCCTAAACGCACTGTATGACTGGCGACAGAGTGTGAGAGGGGCGAAAGAGTTTTTACTTTCTCTTTTCATGCTGTTGTTGGCGTCTGCAACGGTGGACAGTAGCCGTGTTGTGTTGCACAAGTTCTGAAATAAATTATTAAAGACCTGGCGAAGCTGGCTATTTCCTTGCCGATGTTACAATAATAATAAAGGTAGTCCCCGGCTTACGACGTACTCCTTAATTGCATAAACAGTACCTTATTGTACCTCAGAGTCTCTTATTTGTTTATTTATTTTTACTTTACTGTATAACTTGTTCTGTCCTCACTAAACGTGAAGTTGTACAGCTTTACAGACAGCAAACAAGGAAGTTGTGCTTTTTGAAGCTTTTTACTTCCTTCACGTTTTACAATTTGCATAGCGGTAACACACATATTTACACTTATGTTCAAAATGACACAAATTTTAACAACAAACACTTGACACCTAACAATTGATGTTCAAACGTCCATCTAGTCTGATCAATATGTAAATTTAGATTAAATTTGCCTAATTTGCCTAACAAAAGTCCACTAGTTTAAATGTCACGAATGGTAACATATTTACAATTGGGTACCGTATGAATGCTATTTTTAGACCGTGACATCGCCATCGTAACACGGAAGTGGGAGATTATACACATGCCCTCGCATACAATCCATTATTTTTCTGCTCGTTTACTCTTTCAAAAAAGGACATGCCGATCACATACTGTTGCTTTGGAACTTGTAGAAACGACTCTAGACATTACGACATATGAAGGATGTTTTCTTCATATGTTTCTCCAAACCAAAAACTAACCAAAAACCAAGGAAATAATGTGAAGAATGGATCAACTTGTGCGGAGGTCCAAAAAACCAGTTTAACGCCAGCAAGGTGAAGCCATTCACAGTTCATATGCAGTAAACATTTTGTTGGGGGCCATGGTCCTTCAGAGGACAAAGAGTTAAGCCATTTTGATATATTGACTTATTTTTTTAGCGTTTTGTCTTGCTGCTTCTGTCTGACAATGAATGACCTGAAAAAAAATACAATGTTATCTGACTGCCACTCTTACCTTTTCTGTTGTAAAAAAACAAACAACCTTATTAAGGGGGAAGTTTAAATAAATTATAGAATTAAGATTTGTAATTAATGAAAAAATTAAAAGTGTTCATTGGCTGTAACTGAGTGGCATACTACACAAAAATAGCAATGTAAATTGCCCCCAAGAACGGACAGAGACATAAGACAACCAGAAGATATATTACATACGAAAGACAGGGCATATGGTGGTAAAGGATAGCTTATTGAAACAGGAGAACGTCATTTTTAGTGGCGTAAGGAAAAAGGTGTGGCTCAGGTGGGCTCTTTTTCAGCCCTCGACACTCAAGCCATCTCTTTAACTGAACATTTGTATGATCTACCACATCTTTACCAGTGAATTTGGCACCAGGGACATCATTTCCGGATGGAATTGGTATGTTGAGCTCAGTAAACATCTCGCTCGAACACTATTTACATGCATCTAGCACAGTGCTTCTCAATTATTTTCTGTTATGCCCCCCTCACAGGAAGACGTAAACGTTCCGCGCCCCCCAACTCTTTGCCGCCACTGTAAATATACTGTAGTATCATTTGTACATAAAATTCTTATTATTTTAGGTGCATCTCTGCATAACATTGTGTTATTTTTTAAGATTAAAGAAAAAAGTAATGTAGATCAACTTACAAAAGTGTAAAAAAATAAATAAAAACAAAAAAACTATACAGTAAAAATACACTCGATACATTTTTTGACCGTTTGATACTGAAAAATAAAATGTAATAAAATCAATAAATAATAATGAATTCAAATCGAATAGCAACATGAACTCACGAGGACAATATGCCAAATAATTAGACTGAAAAATCAAAAATTAATCAAACAAAAACAGGAGGGACAGAGGGACAGTTTTTTTTTTTGCTGCAGACAGTATCCAGCTCCTTTCCTATGGTGTGGGGTTATTTTGCATTGAGCAACTTGGTATGCCACCTTATATGATGCTGACAATGCTCGCTGGTTTACTGATGTAACACTGACAAAGCAGGAGGATTGTTGGCGATATTGGGCACATTTTCGCAGATTAAAAAAAAAAAAAGAATTTACACAAAGTAAACAGACTGGCCTTTCCTCGTCTCCCACTGTACTAAAAGTCAAAGCCAAATGCTACATAAGCTTCGTCACATTTCCTTGTCTTAGCTATTCATATCTCCAGTGCTCTTTGCTGTGTGCTCTTGTTTGGATCAAAAATATTGCGCACACGCTGAATGTGAGAGCGGTACTACGATCCACTGAGTGGATGTGCAATTACACCTTATTTTACGCACATTACACTTTATTCTAGTACGGTAAAAAAGTATGTTCCCCAAGGTCACATGCGCCACCCCTAGCAACGCTCTGTGCCCCCCTGGGGGGGCCCGCCCCACTATTTGAGAAGTACTGATCTAGCATGAAGGACAAACGCGAGCGTTTCCCCCTCAGCAACAGTTACTAATGTCATGAATATTAACTCTTTGCTCCCAAAAACGTATTAATACATTCTATTTTTAATTGTTTAAGTGTCCCAAAAATGTATTTATACGTATTTTACGTTTTTTTCACAAGAGACACCTCTAGGTTCTAATTCAACTTCGCTCCAAAGCACAATGCTGAAAATCCATTTTAAAGCAATAAAACTGGCCACTGGAGGGCAGTAGCACATTTGGTATGACCCGCAACCCGATTCAACGGAACGAACGGCCGGGGCGCCGGCGGAAGACGACCGAATGGACGTCCAGGATGCCAGGCGGCGGACGACCGAGAAGAACGACCGGGACCACCAGCGCAGCAGACGATGCCATTGAGTCCATGCGGCTCGCCGAGCAGAGCCCGCGCCACCGTGATCGGCCGCTTGCGTCCCCCGCAAGCTCCAGTGTCCTGCGACTCAGCCGGAAACGCGCATGGCCAAACCAGTTCCCCCCCAGGAACACAAGTTCCCCAGGCGAACTCCGCCACGAGGCAGTGGTCACCACAAAAGAAAGACTCAAAAATATCCATCTTTATGAGACAGGCGGCGATGACGGAAAAGTTTACCCCGGCTGTCGCTGCCACAACAGCGTCATCTCTCAGTTATGTGTAAACAAAATGTTACTTTGCTATCAAAAGCTCTATTTGTCTAGTTGTTTATGTTATTTTGTAAAAGGAAAACATTATTCAAATATTTGGGATGTAACTAGAGCAAAAAATAGCTGTGTTAAAGTCAAAGTTATGTTGTAAATGTATGTGTTTGCAAAAAACGCAATTTGTTCATCAGAAATTGGAAAATTGCTCAAACTAAGCTATTTTCTAATGCTGATTTCTAAAGAATGGAAAAAGACGAACTTTTTTTTCTGCTGAAAGAAAAGAGTCTAATCTTTCTTTTGGTGGGTTCCATATTTATATAGCAATAGAACAGAATTTTCTGTGGGCCTTGCAAAATCAGTCAAAATCCAGTAAAACGGTCGGGAGCAAAGGGGGTTCCACCGGTGAAAATGGCTGGGAGTGAATGAGTTAATGAGCGTGTAGCGTGCTATTCTCATAGCTCACACATACCTGTTACTATAACTGTAGCTCTAACCTTAATTACAAATGCATACACAAACATAATTAGCTGAAACAACTTACAGCCTTATGTGAGCCAAACCAGAGCGCAGGTATCCTTTATCCATGTCAGACGTCTGAATCTGCTCCTCAGTCATACAAGGCGACAGTCCAGCCAGACCCAACGCTGCCACCATAGGGCAGTGTATCCTCTACCATTAAACAAAATACAATACTTTCAGACTTTTCGGATAGTTATTTTGAGATTTAGGGGTACTTAAAAGGTTCATTCAGACTTACGCTGAGATTCGGGTTACGTCGCCAGCGTAGGAATGGAACTCGTTCGTAACCCGGGACTACCTACCTAAAACGGTGAACTGAGGTCGGAGGAGGACCGTGTAGATCGTAGACATATTCAGGCCATATGATCGAACAAGTTCACTAACGCGCACACCACGCTCATATTTTTCTATCATTTCTATCTTAATTTCAGTGGAAAGCGTCACCTTTTTCCTTTTTTCACCATCTACACTAATCTTCTTAGGACCAGGGGTCGCGTTAACCGAATATTTTCCGGCGTTGACCGATTTTTTAAAACGGTGACGGAAAAAGACTGAAGTCCATCCGTCATTTTGACCGGTTGCAATTCACACCCCAGACCACAGGGTGGCGAGAGAGCATATTAATTAGCTATTGTCTCTCTTGATGCATGACGTCGTTGGCCTTACTCTGAAAAATGTCAAGGCAACTGAGTGTCCGAAGTTTCTTCAAAAAGCCCCAAAACGACGATGGTGTTGATAAAAGAGGTGAAAAAACAGGGACTGCACAAGCGGGCACGCAATTCAAGTCCATGCGCACCAGGAGGAAAGTGTGAGACTACGTTCAGGCCACAGCAGGTGAACTGTTAAATTCATTGTTCCATATGCTACATATGGTAGGCTACCTAACTACTGGGGCCACAGTCAGCTGTTTTTGTCACTGCGGAGAAAAAGTTACATATTCATCTGCTTGATGTGTGATGGCACGGTGTGGATTCTCTGTTAAGCTTGTTCGGACAGAATATTAATTTTAAATGAATGAAAACTAAATACTATTGAATATGTTGAAGCGGTATGCAAGGTTAAGAGTCTTGTTAGCTGTAGGTGCACTATCCTAGACCCCTCACTATCCACTCGTGGGGGCCTGCGCTTGTCAGTGACGTTCCTTATTCTCGCTATATGATTATACAACTTTAACATTTGTTAATAATACGCTCTGTGTGTAGTATCATCCATCGCTTTTCCTTTTTAAATGGGCACTTATAAGCGAACGCAAGAAGTAACAACGGGAACATTTTTAAACAGGCAGTTCACGGGAGAGCATTTCGGCTCTTCGGCCAATCATATAGCGAGAGCGAGTGGATAGTGAGGGGACCGCGCGCGGCTCTTAAAGGCTCAAACACACCAGCAACGTGAACGTCGCGTCAACGATCTCGCCGCGGTTACGCTTCGAAACGCGGCCGTTAAAGTCAATCAGCCAATGCACACCAGTCGCAGTGCGTCCGCGTGTTAGACGCGTCCCAGAAGCGCTAAACGCGACGCACGCGAAAAGAACAGCAGAGTTTGTTTTTTGACGCGAGACGCAGCCCCCCTGCGTCAATACTACTAGGTAGGATCGGGCAGGCCGGAAGTCACTCGTGTAAAAATACGGTGGATCCGGTCAATTTTCAAAATAATATGCAACCATAACTTCCTATATAAATATAATAAACTGAAATGAGCTAAAACACCTGCAATTAATACGAATAATACACAAATCCCGCTACACAATAAAATTAATTCCTGCGTGGTGCTTTAACTTGAGAAAAAAACATCAATAAAGCTTAGAAAATGCGCAGCCCATCCCTCCTCCCGCCGCCCAGCAAAGGAGCCATCGTCCCCCCCCCCCCCCGGGACCCAGGGTGGTCCCCCGGGCCACCCGCGCGCCCATCAACCGGCCTTCAGGGATGGCAGGAGGGGACGCATCACCAACCCCATGCCTACACCCACCCGGGCCACGAGCCACAGTCACAGCCCCCCAACCGGCACGGCACGCCACGGGACCCCCAGCGGTCCACCAAGCCCCAGGCAAGGCAGGGTCCCCCGCCGGTGCAGGCGACACCCCGCTGATACACCGGCGCCCAGCCAGCGACCCGCGACGGAGCACAGGGCGGATGCCCAGCCAGAGAAGAGAGGGGAAGGCGGAGGCAGGAGAACGCCCAGGAACTGCCACGGGGCGATGCAAGATCGGAGACCCGACCCCCCAACCCACTCCCGCGGCCGGCAGCCGAGGCAGAGGTGAGGCCACACCCCGGGAGCCACGCCATATAGAAAAACTGTGGGACCCACCTACCACCCTATTACTGTGGCTGCCAGGTTCCCGACTGGCAGCCATCACCCAGCACCGTGATGGGGGTGTGAGGGGAGGGTAGTGCAATGTATGCATTAAAATAGGAGAGCTTGGCTTGGAAATTGACGCCGAGCGTCACTGGTGCGTAATCGCGGCGAGATCGTTGACGCGACGTTCACGTTGCTGGTGTGTTTGAACCTTAAGTGTCTCTGTCACGTGACTGTCGCTCGGCCAAATGGACACACAAGTACGGAAGGTGAATTATGCCAAACAAAGGGTCACCACAATGTCATTATCATCATTTAAAAAATTTAAGTGACAGGTAAAAATAGATTATGACTGGATTTTTATGACCATGTCAGTCAAAATGACAGACAACGAAAAAGTCTAGCGCAACCTCTGCTTAGGACCCATGTTGATTTCTCTCACAAGAAAAATCCTCTGTGCGTCCGTTTTGCGCGAAGACAATGAAATTGCGATATATACAGTGGTACCTCGACATACGATCGCTTCGACACACGATCTTTTCGACATCCGACGTAAAATTTGACGCGCCATTTGTTTCTACATCCGACGACATGCTCCAAATACGACGACACGACAGCAACGCAAACGAACTCACGGCGGATTTTCTTGTGTGAGAAATCAACACAGGTTTCCAAAAAGTTGGTACAGTTGGTGAAACAAGGAAAAAAGTGATGCTTACCTTTGAAATGAAGATGCAAATTATAGAAAAATATGAGCGTGGGGTGCGCATCCGTGAGCTGGCTCAACAATACAGCTCCACGGTCCTCTTCCGACCACCGTTCGCCAGTCTTTATAAGTTAAGGTGACAATTATTATTGTGGTAACATCGCCAAAGAAATCGCCAGCTTCGTCACGTTTTTATAATTTATTTAAGAACTTATTCAACACAAAACGCCCATTGCCCTCTGCAGTTGACTGTGCTCTCAAGAAAACGAAAGTATTATCTCTACCACACTGACCTATCTCACTGTGACGTCAGCCCCGCGGTGCATTCAGGTACAGCAAAAAGTGTCCGCCACATTAGAATCCAATTTGTTACATTATTAACGGAATCATTTTTATTTTATTATTATTATTATTATTAATATTATTATTATCATTATTATATTATTCAGATTTTTTTTAATAACTTATTTATTTTGCTATGTTTAATTGCCATTTATAATCATTGTACCAGCAGTATTTATTATGGATTTAGTGTAGGTTTTTGGGTGTGGAACGAATTAATGGAATTTTAATGTATTCCTATGGGAAAATCCTGCTCGACATACGACCATTTCGACTTACAAACAAGGTCTTGGAACGAATTAACTTCGTATGTAGAGGTACCACTGTATAGTCATATTTCGAGCATGTCATTATTTGTCAAGACAAACGAGGAGTCAAATTTTACGTCGAATGTCGAAAAGATCGTATGTTGATACGATCGTATGTCGAGGTACCACTGTGTTGGGTGGCACACGGGCACTAATAGTTGGATGGATGGGTAGATCGATATGGATACATTCGATACCTGAGCGGTAGTTGCATGATTCTCTGAAGAAGAGCGAACCACCAGGCCGCAACCACCTTAACATTTCCGTTAACAACAACTTCAGCTCCTTGTCACTGAGATACATCAGCAGCCAGTTGGAGAAGATGAAGTCAATGCTGAGGACAGAACAAGTAAGAATCAAAACGACTTCAAAACACTGACACCAAGGTGATGACTTTAGATGCCATCAACAAACCTGTTCGGGGGGAATTCTAGCTTGGTGACATCTGCTTGGACGAAGGTAACGTTTTTGTGGTGCCCGTTGTCCTGCTTGTTTTTCTCCACAAAGCTCTCCATGAAATCCACGGCGGTCACGTGGTTCGCCTGTTTCAGCAGATGACTGGTGTATCGACTGTTTGATTTAAGAGTACATGGCCCAGTCATATAGCTTAGCAATAATAACATTTGAAACAATGTCAATTAGGTCCGTGGTGCAAATTTGCCAACTCTTGACATGTTTTTTATGTTTTAATATTAGCACATTCCAACCACCTTTTCAAACTCACCCAATGCCGGCCCCTAGTTCAAGCACCCGACATCCAGTCAGGCTTGGCAGCATAGACAGGATCTCAGGCAATTCCTGCTGAGTCAGCTCAACGGCATGAGAGTCCAGCATCATCTCCTGCACAGTGGCCTCCCTGGAGTGTTCCTTCCAAAACTCTGTCATGTTGCTACGGACGGCTGAGATCATAGGATGACATTATAAATTCAATTGATATACAATTATATGTAATACTCACATATAATTCATTTAAAGTCAAATGACCGTCTGTCCTACAGTTAATATAGAAAAAATGAAAAACGCTGGGTCTATACTTCTATCTGGAATTTTATTCAAATGTAAAATCATCTTCATCGGTGTATGACCTAGACACAAAATGAGTTATTTGCATTAGAATTCTACTGAACAGAACATTTAACAGAACATTGGAGGAAAATATTTAGCACTTTTTATTTTAAAATCAATCTTTATATTTCGCTCCGTATTGGCTCCCTAATGAGATTGGATTTAATAAAGTAACAGTCTAACGTGCAGTCCAAAGCGCTCCAAAATGTATAAACTGCTGATATTGACTGAAGGTGGCTGCGATTAACCCTTTAATGCAATAATTATGTTTTTTTGTTGTTGTTTTTTTTTTTAGAATTATTATTTCTTCATGTTATTACATCCATATAGGACAGCGATTTCAAAATTACAACCCAGGGTCAAATGCCGGCCCGCGGGACAATATTTTGCTGCCTCATTTATCATCAATTTATAGTATTAGTGTTGCCTGGCAATGCCTGCCCATATTTTGCGATGGGCAATAAAAAATATATTAATAATTTTAAATGGAAGGATCAATTTTACAATAATTGTTTGAATAGTAATGAATGAAAAAGATTTTTAAGGCAAATTAAAATCAGCAGTGAGTAATAAAAAATATGAATAATTCTTAATTTAAAAAAAATCCGAGAAAACAAATGTAAATAAATTGAAAAAAAAAACCCTATTAGTTTGGTAATTGTACTTATTTTGTTTTATAAATCTCTTGTGACCTCACTTAATTTAACTCTTTGTCTGCCATTGACTGCAATAGACGTCCAATCCATTTGAGTTAGGAGTGGCTGTAACCGATCCTCCCAGTTCTTGGAATATAAGAAGGTGGGTACCTGAAGAAAATCCACACAGGCACATGGAAAATATACAACTCCACAGAGAACGGCCTGAGATGGTATTCAAACGATTCACCTCAGAACTGTAAAACAGGTGCTAACCAATGCCGCCCTCCAGACAAAATAGCTAAAATTAAAACTAAAATTACTCTCTGGGTGACTTTTCTTACTGCTTATTGACCTCGTTGGTCTCTCCAAAAGTGCCTGTTATACTCCAAACCCTCCAGCAAACACAAAATAATAAATAACTTACAGGTAAAAGAACATACATGATATTTCAAGCAGGTGAGATGCAACATCAGCAGCATCAAATATTTTGAAACCCCCTTCAACATACCGTCCTCCATAATGCTCTTTGAGAGTTTACTTGTGAACAGGAATGTACTGGGAGTCCTTCAGTGAAGCGGCTTTTGGACCTTATCTCGCAATTTATATAAGAAGCGCCCATGATGTGAAAGAACCTGACCACCAGGATCTGTCCAATCTGATTGAGGTGTGGGCGTGAGGGTGGTACGCAGGAGGAGTTCTAGTAATGGCTTACCACGTCCTAAAAGCGCAGGGGAACGCACACGGTGAGTTAAAGGAATAGGATATCACTTACATGAAGACGATAAGAAGTCCCGCTGCCCCCTGCAGTCATTCAGTCACGACAACGACCTGGCGAGTGCTCACTTCTTTTCTTTTTTTCTGCTGACACGTTGGAATTGCACTGTGGCATGTGCCCATTGCGCAACATTGCATCATCGTGGTGCATGTGTTAACAGTGGTTAGGTGGAGGAGAGGACGTACTGAACAGTGGTGGATGAAGTACTCAATTTTTTTACAATTATATTTTTTTATGTAATTACTTAAATAAAAATGCAAGTTTCTAAGAAAAATTTACTTAAGTACAAAAGTACTTGATGAAAAAAAGTAATATACGTATAAACAGTGATTCCTTGTTTTTCGGGGTTAATGGTAACCAGAACCCACCGCGATAAGTTAAAAACTGCGTAACCCCCTCAAAAAAAAAAAAAAAAAAAAAAAAAAAAAAAAAAAAAAATGGTGTGTGCTCAATGTATTTATTCAGATTCAGCATTGGAAAGATATAAATATAATACATTTTTTTCACCCCCTTCTCCCCAAAGTATAATAAAAATAAATGAAATATATTCAGATTAAGATTCCGAATTTCGTTGTTATCTTGACAATGACAAATAAACTCTGAATCTAAATCTTTTGGGGTAAAAAAAATTTTGAACAGGAGGGCATTTTTAAAAAAAATGATTTATAAACAGCAAAACCCTATCTGGAGGTGAGAAGACGCGAGAGCAGAATTAAAGACGCCATGACTTTAACGAGATATTATCGCATACTTACCTTGTTTCGACAATGCGACAGTAACAAAAAACAAAACAAAAAAACAACAACAAAAAAAATACAATTAAACGATAGTAATGAGGTAGATATCCTTGACTTTTTTTACAGACACAATTTTGTTCATTGTGACATAATTTGTTTAAAAGTTTAAAATATGCGAGTGAATATTTTTTTTTATTTTTTATTTTTTAAACCAAATATTAGACATAAATTAATGATTCTAAGCTAAAAAAAAAAGACAGACATTTTGAATAATAATATAATTAATTACCTTCGTTTGTTTCCTTTATGGCTGGGTTGAAACAAAAGCGGTTGCGCGACGTCTGTAAACTGGGGTTTCCAGGTTGAAAAATAGTTCGGGGGCTTCATGCGCCATGAATCTGCTATGGCAGCATATAGACATATTGTTCTATCAAACACAACAGTACTTTTTGCTTAAAATACAACAGTTTCTTTTAAAGAGGTTGAAAGAGGTTGTGCAGAAACTGCTTTTTCAGTCTTGTCTTTGTTTTCCGCGAAAAAATATACACATATACAGTGTGATTCAAAAAGAATGTGCCAAAATCATCATGCAACATTCATTTTAAAATCTTTGAAATGGACTGAATTAAATTAATTAATTAATTACAATTAATTAATTAATCATTTAATTTACAATTTAATTAGAAATAAAATAAGAATTAAAATTCAGAAAAAAGTAATTTTAACAAATTAAAAGTCACATCGGCTTGATGTTGTCCGTGCCGCTGGTGGTGGTCACATTGAGCACTTGTAAAGCATGAAATAAAAACGAAGTTATATACAATACTTGTACCCAGCAAGTTATAAATTTATTTATTTATTTATTTATTAAATATATCTCAATGGTTTTGGCCCATTCTTTTTAAATCACCCTCCATATTTTAATAAATGGTTTTTACGCACTTCAAATGTAATGATTATGACAAGTTTTAAACATTTAACTGTCCCACCAAATTATTTTTAAACAAGAATAAAGTAGTAGAAAAATGTTTGGCTTTATTAAATGCTTCAATGAGTGAGTCCGCTCAAGCTGCCTACACACAATGAGTTGCCACATCAACTGTTTAACAAGTTAAATGATGATTGACACATGTGGCGCTTCGAAGTTCGTGTCTCTGGCAACATCAGACCCAAACATCTGTCAATCGTCGTCAACTTTAATAAGTAACTCCACTGGACAGCCTGATGAACAAAGAACAGGAAGAGGGAGGGAGAGTGAGACTACGCGATCTCCTCAGGACAGCTCATCTGCATTTTTTTTTTAAATTGGAAAAAAAATCCGCGATGGCCTGACGGCACGTAGCAAGGGATCATTATACGGTATATACATATTCAGTATATAGTACCTATAGTATTATATACTGTATAGTCGTACTTCTACATACGAAGTTAATTTGTGTTTTTAAGTCGAAATGGTCGTATGTCGAGCAAATACTGCCTTTACTATTACAAATGGCAATTACAAATAGCAAAACTAATACATTATTAATAAAAAAACGGAATAATAAGATAATAATTCCTCATATATTGCAACGAATCGGGTTCTAATGTGGCGGACGTGTTTTGGGTGCTGTAGGGAGCGGTACGGTTGATATTTTAATTCCTCTTTCAATGTTTTGTTGAGAACACCGTCAACTGCGGCGGACAGTAGGCGTGTTGTGTTGCACAAACTCTGGACTGTGGAGATTGTAGACGTTCTATAGACCCTACCCACGTGACGTCTCAACTACGCTCTCCTGACTGGTGCCGCCGAATTGTCCGTCAACACATCGTGTTGACCTGTTACGGCTACGTACATTCCTGCTATTTACGGCGTGTTTTTCTGCTCGTTAACATTAATAATCAAAATGGTGAAGGCGTGTGTGGTGGTCGGTTGCAATAACAGAGAAGATAGACGGAGAGACTTGAAGTTCTACCGGATTCCGAGAGACACGGAGAGGAGAGAGCGAGATGGGCTGCTGCAATTCGACGAGAAAACTGGGCTCCAAACGATTACCACAGATTATGTAGTAGTCATTTTATATCTGGTAAGATGCATTTAATATATATTTAGAGGGTTTTGGGCTGACAACCATAATTAAGATCATTGCTAGGCTAATCGCCGACAACATACACGTATGTATGTAGTGAGAGTGCTATCGCTAAACCATATAAACATTAAAAGCCCTAGCTCCATTGACAAATGACATGAAATACATTAGACTTGACAGTGGATGTTAGCAAGAACAAAAGATTTTGAATTGAAAATTTCGTAACTCACCTTTCCAAGCACAAGATAGATTCCTGCCGAATTTTCGTGGACGAGGACCTGTTTGACCCAACCAGCAACGAAGTATTTATAAGCCTCCAAGCTCTTAAAGTTTTTCAAACTTTCGTGAGAATAGGCTGATTTTGTGTGGACAAGATAGTTGTCCATATCAGGGTAGCTAGCAGATGTCAGGCAAATACGGCGGAGACAGCGGGTCAAAAAACATCGATTTAGGCATCAAATATGGATCTGGCGAATGGATAAACTGAAGCTTTTCCGCATAACGCCTTTTATGCAACGCATCAAGTGAGTTTATGATATCCGAAAGCACCGGGTCTTCCATGAAATGCATTATAAATTGCTCGATCAATTGAGACCATTGATAATACAGACACAAAATGACGGACAAGGGGGCGGAACAATACAGCGAGCACGTGATGTTGTGACGTCGGTGGGTAGGGTCTATAGTATTGTTGAACCAGTTCACGGACTTGCAGCCCACCCTCATATTTTTCTATCATTTCCATCTTCATTTCAATGGTAAGCGTCACCTTTTTCCTTGTTTCACCACCTGCACTAACTTTCTTGGAACCTGTGTTGATTTCTATGGAGATAGAATAGTGCCAAAAGAAGTGAGGTTGTAAAATGAAAATTCTTCCTGTAAAATGACCATTTTTAACTAAAAAACACTTGTATTACCGACTTTTTCCTTTTGTAATAAACATGAAAAAAACACAATGTAAAAAATACATTATACAAGTGTTTTTTTTCCAATTACAAGTGATTTTTTTTGTTCTACGGGTGTTTTTTCTTAGCTACAGGTTAAAAAGTTTTGTCTCACCCTTGTCGCGTTTTATGAGACAAAAAAAATACTCGTAACCTAGTTTTAAAATAAAAACATACCTGTAAAATGACTCATCTTAACTAAAAAACACTTGTATTTTAACTAAAAAAACACTTGTATTTCCAAATTTTTTCGTTGTGAAATAAACATGAAAAAACAATATTATAAAATTTCTTCAAGTGTTTTTTTTCCTCATTTACAAGTGATTTTTTTTGTTCTACGGGTGTTTTTTCTTAGCTACAGGTTAAAAAGTTTTGTCTCACCCTTGTCGCGTTTTATGAGACAAAAAAAATACTTGTAACCTAGTTTTAAAATAAAAACATACCTGTAAAATGACTCATCTTAACTAAAAAACACTTGTATTTTAACTAAAAAAACACTTGTATTTCCAAATTTTTCGTTGTGAAATAAACATGAAAAAACAATATTAAAAAATTTCTTCAAGTGTTTTTTTCCCCCATTTACAAGTGATTTTTTTATTTTTCTACAGGTGTTTTTTTCTTTGCTACAGGTGAAAAAGTTTCGTCTCACCCCTTGTGGCGTTTTCTGAGACAAAAGTCACTTGTAACCAAAGATGAAAAAATCTACTTGTACATCGAAATAATATGTTGTAAAACACAAAAATATCATTCCAAGTCGTGGTCAAAAGAAGACGTTAGTTAAGAAAGAACACAATCTAGTGAATAGTTCTTCGGGTGTTTTATCTTTAATAATCTACAAGTGTTTTCTGAGCATGTACAACTAAATTTCGGCCCAAGCATGTGATGTGAGGCAAAATTCAGACCAATCGGAACGGCGATTGTTCAGGAGGAGGGCGGGACACACCATTGCCGACCTGCTCCTTCTTGCTTTATTCATCACGGCAGAGTACGACAGAAATGGCAGAGCACGCTCAGGTAAGAAGTTCCGTGGAATTAATGTTTTCTCATGAATGTCATTCAGTTAAAGATTTATCAAGCGTATATAATCATAATTCGTGTCAACATCAAGTGAATTTCGCCTTCCTAAGAAAGGCACGAAAATCGACGACGAGCCAATTAGCTACATTAGCTATGCGGACTTCACTTGTTGAGACAATATTACAGGCATAGCCACGGACAGCTACTTGTTAAGGACCAAGTTGATATGTACACGAAGGGGGGAGGAACCCGAAAGAAGTGGAGTAGGCTAATCGACGGTCATTCACCGTAGCTAATCATTCAGCTAAGCATAGGTCGACCAATGTGTGGTAGCGAGCGAGCCTCAGAGGGAACGATGGGACTACTAGTCCCATCGTTCCCTCAGTAGTCCCATCGTTCCCTCAGTAGTCCCATCGTTCCCTCAGTAGTCCCATCGTTCCCTCTGAGGCTCGCTCGCTACCACACATTGGTCGACCTATGCTTAGCTGAATGATTAGCTACGGTGAATGACCGTCGATTAGCCTACTCCACTTCTTTCGGGTTCCTCCCCCCTTCGTGTACATATCAACTTGGTCCTTAACAAGTAGCTGTCCGTGGCTATGCCTGTAATATTGTCTCAACAAGTGAAGTCCGCATAGCTAATGTAGCTAATTGGCTCGTCGTCGATTTTCGTACATACAAAGATCTGAGTCAATATTCAAAGAAAGAACCAAAAAATTCATTGACTGCTCAATTTTATTTAAAACTGTGCAGAATGGGAAAAAACAGGCAATAAAATTTATTGCACTGTAAACAGAAGCTTAACAATCTGAAAACCCCCAAAACCTAATGGCAGATTGCAAGCAACTATCAGGTGCATAGTGCCACAAACTGTACAAGAGTGTGCAGTACCCATCTGAAGGCGCATTGCTCTCACTATTGAAGCACGAGATGTTTGGCGCAGATATGTTGTAGAAGTTATGACTGTTCAAAACTTGTGATGAGACGAAATGGCTTCAGTCATTTTCACTTCTCCTGTTGGACTCTTCTGCTTCAACCAAACCTCAGTATTTTTCATCAGGCACCTGAACACATGTCTTATGGCTCCCCTGATGCAGGTTTCAGGTGAATATATTTTTTTCCTTGGAGGAGGAACCTGTTTAGTAAAAAAAAAGGCATTTCCTGTTCCCACTAGGGGGCGCTAGGCCTAATGGGTAATGTTTCAATGCACTCGTGTTAAGGGTGGGATCCCACACAAACATGCCAGATATGAAAATAATTGAACGTTGTGTCAAGGAGCTATTAGTCTTTTACTGAATTTGTCATTTTGCCGAAAAAATGGCCGATTTTGGCACCACGCCCAGGTCAGACCCATGAATGAAAACGCACCATTTTGAAAGTTTTAGATCTCCTACGTCTCCTGAATAGTCTCACCAATTTTGAAGATGATCCAACTAACTCCCTCTGTGACAAGGTGTCAAATGTGCACCCTGTCAATTGATAAAAATTTCACATTCGATCCAAAATACCCGATTTCCTGTTGGGTTTGGAATATGGGTTCAAGAGACTTTTTGGAGCAGTTTTGCACAAGGTATTGACTCCCCAAATTTCATTGCTCTACGTTAAAAAAACCTAATAGGAAACGCCTTTTTGAAAAATTCAAGGGGGCGCCACTGAGCCATTTTGTTACATTTTTTTGTAATGTCGCAAGATTATCAAAATCCATGCAAAGCCGCATGTATGTGCAAAATTTGGTGAGTTTTCGTGCATGTTCAGGCCTCCAAATGTAAACTATACTACAAATGGATAAAAATTTCACATTCGATGCAAAATACCCGATTTTCTGTTGGATTTGGAAAATGGGTGCACGAGACTTTTTGGAACGGTTTTGCATAAGGTATGGACTCCCCAAATTTTATTGCTATACGTTGAAAAAACCCAATAGGAAGGCCTGTTTTAAAACTCCTTTTTGTCACCACTAGTTGGCACTGTAGGGTTGATGCAAATGACCCTTACAAGACCCTTCAGGGTATGACTCTCAACAAGCACGGGAAGTTTGGCGTAGAAATGT
Source organism: Corythoichthys intestinalis (assembly GCF_030265065.1). Taxonomy (NCBI): domain Eukaryota; kingdom Metazoa; phylum Chordata; class Actinopteri; order Syngnathiformes; family Syngnathidae; genus Corythoichthys; species Corythoichthys intestinalis. Next base: position 20,315,540 of record NC_080405.1, read on the forward strand.
TGTATATCTGCTGAGTTACGACTGTTCAAAGTTTTTTGCGATACAAATTGTTTTCATCATTTTCACTTTCCTGTTTGGACCCCGCCGCTTCAACGAAACCTCAATATTTTTCATCAGGCACCTGAACACAGGTCTTAAGGCTCCCCTGATGCAGGTTTAAGGTCAATAGATTTTTTCCCTTGAAGGAGGAACCTGTCTCGTAAAAAAAGGCATTTCCTGTTCTCACTAGGGGGCGCTAGGCCTAATGGGTAATATTTCAATGCACTCATGTTAAGGGTGGGATACCGCACATACATGCCAGATATGAAAAAGATTGAACGTTGTGTCAAGGAACTATTAGTCATTTACTGAATTAGTCATTTTGCCGAAAAAATGGCCGACTTTGGCACCACGCTCAGGTCAGACCCGTGAATGAAAACGCACCATTTTAAAACTTAAAATCTCATATGTCTCCTGAACAGTCTCACCAATTTTGAAGATGATCCAACTAACTTCCTCGGCGAAAAGGTCTCAAATGTGCACCCTGTAAATCGATAAAAATTTCATATTCGATCCAAAATAACCGATTTCCTGTTGGGTTTGGAATATGGGTGTAAATGCTTTTTTGGATCGGTTTTAGACAAGGTATAGACTCCCCAAATTTCATCGCTCTACGCTGACAGACCCTAATGTTATAGGCCAATTTTAAAATTTCAAGGGGGCGCCACTGAGCCATTTTGTTAGTTTTTTTTGCAACGTTGCAAAATTATCGAAATTTATAATTTTCCGCACGTATGTGCAAATTTTGGAGACTTTTCGTGCATGTTCAGGCCTCCAAATTGGCCATTTTCATTTGCCCTGAAAAAAAAAAAATAAAAAAAAAAACCTTTGCAAAACAATAGGGCCTTCGCACGCTTAGTGCTCCGACCCTAATAATCCTTTGCAAAACAATAGGGCCTTCGCACGCTTAGTGCTTGGGCCCTAATAACGTGGAACGCAGGCGACAATTTGAAAAGTAGTGGTGTAAGAAGTACAAGTACGTAGTGGAGTAAAAAGTACAAATATGTGCTGATTAATGTAGTGAAATAAAAGTAAAAAGTACCACTGTATATTTGTACTCAAGTAAATTACAAATAAACAAAATGCACTTAGTTTTTAGTAACTAAGTACTTTTACTTCATTACTTCCATCACTGGTACTGAACATGTAGAACATCCATCAGCTATGGAAATCCCCAATGTTTTTGTCATGTACAGGATGACAATGTCAACTTCAGACTACAACTCATTTGTCAAATGCACATTCTCCATTATCACCGTTATGAACCCTGTCGAGGGCAGTGGTCACTACAGAAGTTATCTTTAGCTCAACTCATACCCTACCAGCACAGGTCTCAGAGTTTGTGTTGTGGGACTTGGTAAAATAGGGGAATTGGTTTTGAAAAGACCTATTGGCAGTAGTAGACGTCCAATCCATTCCAACTGGGAGGGGCTCGAAGTGATCATTCGATACTGAGTTAAAATGGATTGGACGTCTATTGCTGTCAAGGGCAGACAAAGAGTTAAACTGTGAGGTTAAAGAGGAAAAAAAAATCAATAAAATACAAAAAGCAAAATACACATGAGCCACACTTATTTTGGACTTATGTCTTTGGTTTTTTCCAATTTATCATATGTGTTTATTTTAGTTTTTTGAAGTTTTAATTTTGATTTATTTTATTTAGAATTATGTATACTTTTATTACTTATGTTTTTTTATGAAATTTCGATTTAAAAACACAAAACAAAAAACAATTTCTATTTATATATTTTTTACCAGTTGATCCCCGCCTCAAATGGATCGTTCAACTAATTCATTCATTTTATTTAAAATTATTTACAGTAAATGTTTTTGAAATACATTTGTAAAAAAATATTATATGTGTGCAACACTAATACTAATTTAACTAATACTAAAATTTGATGTCAAATGGGGGCCGCAAAATATTGTCTTGCCGGCCACAATGGCCTGTGGGCCACAATTTTGAGACCAATGTCCTACATGAATGTAATACAAATATCAAAAGAAAAACATTTTTTGCGCATGAAAGGGTTAAAAGGTCCATTATGTATGAAACTGCTGTTATGTATGAAAGTGCTGCCCAAGCATTATGTCAGACATTTAGGCGTTAACTAACAGAAGTGTATTCGTGTGTAATTAAAATGACTTGACAGTATATTTATGATGTAAAGTTGCTTAATATCAAATCCTTATTTCTGAATGTAGAAATGATATTTCAATTAAATTGTATAATCTGGCCAAGTACAATACATTTGTACATATTCATTTTAATACATATACAGTATTTAAAGTGAGTTGTTATACAGTGGGGCAAATAAGTAATTAGTCAACCACTAATTGTGCAAGTTCTCCCACTTTCAACTCCCTCCACAGATTTTCTATGGGGTTGAGATCTGGAGACTGGCTAGGCCACTCCAGGACCTTGAAATGCTTCTTACGAAGCCAATCCTTTGTTGCCCTGGCTGTGTGTTTGGGATCATTGTCATGCTGAAAGACCCAGTCACGTCTCATCTCATCAATGCCCTTGCTGATGGAAGGAGATTTTCACTCAAAATCTCTCGATACATGGCCCCATTCATTCTTTCCTTTACACAGATCAGTCGTCCTTGCCCCTTTGCAGAAAACCACCCCAAAGCATGATATTTCCACCCCCATGCTTCACAGTGGGTATGGTGTTCCTCGGATGCAATTCAGTATTCCTTCTCCTCCAAACACGAGAACCTGTGTTTATACCAAAAAGTTCTCTTTTGGTTTCATCTGACCATAACACATTCTCCCAGTCCTCTTCTGGATCATCCAAATGCTCTCTATCGAAACGCAGACGGGCCTGGATGTGTACTGGCTTCAGCAGGGGGACACGTCTGGCAGTGCAGGATTTGAGTCCCTGGCGGCGCATTGTGTTACTGATAGTAGCCTTTGTTACTGTGGTCCCAGCTCTCTGTAGGCCATTCACTAGGTCCCCCTGTGTTGTTCTGGGATTTTTGCTCTCCGTTCTTGTTATCATTTTGACGCCACGGGGTAAGATCTTGCATGGAGCCCCAGATAGAGGGAGATTGTCAGTGGTCTTGTATGTCTTCCATTTTCTAATAATTGCTCCCACAGTTGATTTCTTTACACCAATCATTTTACCTATTGCAGATTCAGTCTTCCCAGCCTGGCGCAGGTCTACAATTTTGTCTCTGGTGTTCTTCGACAGCTCTTTGGTCTTGGCCATAGTGGAGTTTGGAGTGTGACTGACTGAGGTTGTGGACAGGTGTCTTTTATACTGTTAATGAGTTAAAACAGGTGCCATTAGTACAGGTAACGAGTGGAGCATCGTTAGACCTCGTTAGAAGAAGTTAGACCTCTTTGACAGGCAGAAATCTTGCTTGTTTGAAGGTGACCAAATACGTATTGTCCACTCTAATTTGGAAATAAATTCTTTAAAAATCAAACAATGTGATTTTCTGTTTTTTTCCCCCACAATCTGTCTCTTGTGGTTGAGGTTTACCCATGTTGACAATTACAGGCCTCTCTAATCTTTTCAAGTTGGAGAACTTGCACAATTTGTGGTTGACTAAATACTTATTTGCCCCACTGTATTTTAATGAATTAATTTGAAAAATATGTTTCAAATTACGTAATAATAAAAATGACAACTAAAATTAATATTATTGAACTATACATACTGCGTATGATAACAGCAAACAACCATGTAAACAATAATGAATATGCTGTATTCCTAATAAGATAATGCCAAAAATCACAATTACACTCAAAACTGAACCCCCATATGTATTTATATGAATTTACTGTCAACATCATTTTGACTCACTTTAAAATTTGAAACTCACTTGAGCTTTACTCGTGTCGTGCCTTCAAAATTGCATTTCAATTCAACAAACATGATAAAATGTTTCCTCTAAAAGGTAAATATAACTGTTGAAGTAGTTGAATAATGCATAAATGTAAAATTACAAAACATAATATCTTAGAATTCATATGCTTGGCAAAAAAGCACAAAAGCAACTTGCAACTGTTCACATTGTATGTTATAAGATATATAAAAAAACAGTTTCATCATGTCCCTCGCTCTGTGTGCACAGCTTGTGACATTTTACACAATTCCAATGCGCAGTCAAAGTTCATGACACATAGAAACGGGATAGGTCAATGAGATAGCAAGGGAAATAAAGTTAAAGAAAAAGAACACCAACAACAAAACAGTGACCTTATGTAAAGTTGTGCTTAACATAACATAAAAAGGGGGGTGGACTGGGTAAGTAAATCAAAGGTGACTCCAGGTGGACCCATGTTGAAATAAAAGAGTATCAGTAAGTAAAAGGCTGTAAATTATTACTCAGAGAAAAAAAAATGTCACCGTTGCGTAAATATTTTAACATTTTTATTTTTAATCAACTTCAGAGTCACCTTGAATTCAAAATCTAACTCTGGCTTTGCTATTGTCATATCTAATCAAATAGATTTAATTTAATATTAGGAATTTGGACAAAAAAACAAACAAACAAACAAACAAAAAAAACCTACACATAAAAAAAGCAGTTTTACATTTTTACGAAGTTGCCAACACGAACAAGAGTTTTTATTCTTTCTCATGCTTTAATTTCATGTTGTCAACTGTAGACGAAGTGACAATTAGGTGTTATTTTCACTAGATGGCAGCAATGATTTATAAAGGTGGTCAATGTAACAGTGAGGGAAAGTTGAAATTCTGAAGGAGAATTGGTTCATCAGTATACGTATATAGTATATCTGTAAAAGAGAATTAGAAAAAAAAAAAAAAAAAAAAAAAAAAAATACTATTACTAAGAATCAATTAAATTAGTAAAACATCAGACTCTATAGAGTTGTAGTGACCACACTGAAAAAGAGTACATTATATTTATATATGCAGTATTATGAATTTTGTAAACAACTTTAATGAGTTTCATAATAATAATTAAAACCACATAATAACTTTTATCAATGTGCTGTTGCTTCACGTTCCACACATTAAGACTGTACATTATTTGGATTTTGCAGACGTTTTTCAAGTAAAAAAATCCCACCTTCTATTACCTGCATTGTGTTATTTAAACAATTCAAGCCTCTTGAATCTTTTTACCCTGTTAATACAGAATATAATCAAAATACCTCTGTGTCAGTATACTCACAATTATATAGAGGGGAAGCATATCAGAGGGTACCAAAGAGAAAATGAAATGGCTTCAATTGTACTTCACTGAAGGTAAAAAGAAATAATAAATAAACCCTCCGCATGAAAGATTGATTTGATATCCCAGCAAAGCACATCTTCAAGTTCTTTCAGGTTTTATTCCTCCCACAAAGAAAGATGCAAGGTGAAATGAAATATTAGCAGTGAGTAAATGCACTTATTTATTGATCTCTCTGAGGGCAAATCTTTGATTTATTGAAAAGCTGAGACAAGACACCGTTCCTAAAAATATATTTTGAAAAACACCATGTTTTTTTTTTTTTTTCCATGCTTTCTTATTCATCCTTCCTTATGTCCTCACTTCTTGTCCATGAAAGAGAATATTCGTACAAGAAGCATATAGGAGATATTTGCAGCACACTATGCACAGTGAGTCACAGTAACCCAGACTTGAACTCAAGATGTTTAAGATGTTTTTTTTTTTTTTACTGCAGGGAGTTGATGACGCATTTTTAGTAAATTAAAGGGAATTTTATTTACTTGTTCTATACTCAGGTCATAAGCAGGAGTGATGAGAAGCAATCTAACAGACTGCTTTAAGAGATAACACAATTTTATTTGGAAGGGGTCTTTATTGAGTTTATTGTTTGGACCCCCGCCCCCCCAAAATATTACTGTTCTAATTATTTATACTTATGTTTTTGACATTTTTCCAAAAATAATGATCAATGATGGACCGCAGTACCTGCCATTGGCTGGCAAACAGTTCAGGGTGGACCTTGTCCCTTGATCATAGGTAGCTGGGATAGACTCAAGCACCCTTGCGAAACCATGTGAGGAAAAGCGATATCAAAGACTGCAGTACTTTTACAAAAATAAAATGTCAAGAAATACACATTTTGTACAATAAGCAACAGGTTGTCTAAATCCTGTACTGACAAAGTGCACTTTTCTTTTTAAAGTTGCTTTTACTAATCTCACATAATTCCAAGATTAAAACCAGGGGTCGCGTTAACCGAATATTTTCCGTCGTTGACCGGTTTTTTAAAACGGTGACGGAAAAAACTGAAGTCCATCCGTCATTTTGACAGGTTGCAATTCACACCCCAGACCACAGGGTGGCGAGTGAGCATATTAATTAGCTATTGTCTCCCTTGATGCATGACGTCGTTGGCCTTACTCGGAAAAATGTCAAGGCAACTGAGTGTTTGCCTGGCACGGCCAGACTGTTCTCCCTGTATTTTTCAAACACTGAGAAAAAAGTCTGGGACACAGCCTCTCGAGTAGGTACAAAATCAATCGACAAATCGGATTTGTTTATTTGCGTGACGTGTTCTTCACGAGCAACGTCACTCTTGCGCGCCGAAAGTCGTCTCTACATCAACACGGATGGCGACGGGAGAGCCGAGAATATGTTCCAATCCGCGGTAAATTCAGTTTTAAATGAGCTAAAACACATCGACACGAGTCATTGACAACAGTCTGTCTCGCGCTAGCCATGTTGAATAAACTCCGTTCTCCTCGTATGTTTACTTCCGCGCGCAAGTCCCTCGTCCTGCCCTCGTCGCTTTGCTAACGGAACGTCTGCCCGTCGCTGATTGGTGCACTCCGCTGTCTGTTTGCCTCTTGTTAAGCTTGTTCGGACGGAATATTAATTAAAAATGAATGAAAACTAAATACTATTGAATATGTAATTATTATCATTTTAAAAATGTAAGTGACGGGTAAAAATAGATTATGACCGGATTTTTAAGACACTGTCAGTCAAAATGACAGACAACGAAAAAGTCTAGCGCAACCTCTGATTAAAACACAATGTTATGCAGGGTAGGCAAATATTGCCATAAGTTAAACCAAACAAAACATGGCTTCCCTGTAATTACACCATGTAACACATATTTTGTTTGCAGGTTTAAAGTGGTATTTCCTAGTTTGTTTCGTCGCATTGACATAAACAAATTCCATAACAATGAAAAAAATAGTGTCTGTAAATAGGTTACGGATATCTACCTCATAACTATCGCATGATTGTATTTTTTTTTTTTATTTTTTTTGCTGTCTCATTTTCCCCGATATTGTAGATGATAAATAATAGATCCAAACAAAGAAAAAAAAAAAAAAAACTTTTAAAAGGGTAAATATATGAAATAGAAAATCTCGACCACTCCTTGATGTCTGCGTTTTCTGCATCGCGACCCTTGTTATGTTGCCATGTTTCACCCATAAAATCCCCTCAAAGTCCGGCAATGGCCATTCACAGCTGTGTCTTGACACTCGGTAATACATGCTACATGGAGTTTTGGGATCGAAACAAAGTAAGTACGCGATAATATCTCGATAAAATCATGATGTCTTTAATTATGCTCTCTCATGCTCTCACCTCCAGTTAGGGTTTAGGTGTTTATTTTTATTTATTTATTTTTTAAATGGCCACCTGTTCAAAATTTCTTCTCCCAGAAAATTAAAATTTTAAGATTTCCTATGATGTATCACATACGCATATAGGACAAGTGTGAAATTTAGCCAAATTGGGGGTCTCAGAGCGGAACTTCAAGTCAAGTGTTTTCCGCCATGTGCACATTCTCCTCCTTATTTTGTAGACTCAGTTTGAGTTGAAACACAAAGAAATGACATTTAACAAATATAGGACATAAAATCGGAAACTTTGAATACAGGAAGTCCCTGGGTTACGACATATCCGACTTATGTGATTTTGACTTTACGATGCTGGAGTCTCGTCTGCCATTTTGTCTCCAGTTGTTTTGTTTTTAATTTTATTTTATGAATGTGACTTTTCAGCCCTTGGAGAAATGTGTATTTGATTATTATGTACTTTTGTGCTGCATGGTTTTATTTTGGCACCGGAAGTGTAGAGCAGGTAGTAATTCAAGAGAACTTTAACTTACTTTAAGAGAAAATGTACACACGAAGAAGACCGTACTTGCGCATACGAAGAAGAGCGCATGCACACACACGAGGAAGAGTGCATTTGCTCCCACGAAGAAGTTGCGTAGCAGAGTGCGAGACAGAGTGGAAAGATTACAGTTTAGCTCGCTGCCTAGCTACGACTTAGCTCCAACGTCTTGGTGAGGACAGTACAATGACATATAATACATGTTTTTGGATAGTAATTTTGATATATGGGGCTACCTAGGGGTAATTAAAGGGTTAATTCAGATTTATGCGCAAATTCGGGTGACGTCACCAGCATAGGAATGGAACTCGTTCATAGCCCGGGGATTACCTGTATAACCTCTAATTTTAGTGGCACTTTTTCTATTTATTTTGGACCCAAGCAACACATATAAAATGATTATAAGTCAGGAAGATGTTTTTTTTCCCTGTAACAAGGTGAATTATCAGACACTGATCGATATCTTTATAAAATCATGCAATTAATTACACTGTAAATGATACAACATTTGGCACCCTTTTATGGAATCTTAGTAAATTACCCGAAAGTTCAATGCACAAGTGTGTACAAAATATCTGAACTGTTAGAGTAGAACTGTAACTATGCTTAATATGAACGCAAGAAACTTTTTTTCTCGTGTCCTTGTAGGCAGTCTTTAGCATTACAGTTGTAATGTTAGTGCAGAGAAAATCTGCGTAGCCACAACGAATGTTAATGCCAGAAGCAATTGCAGTCTAAAAGAGTAAAACGTGTAACCTTGCACTTGAGGTGACACCTGCAGACTGAGTTCAGGGTAAAAGCAAGCACCAATCAGATAACGATGAAGGAGCTCTGAGTCTGACTGACAGCATAAACCAGAATTCATTATTTCTGGCTCTCTATCAGCTCTGCGATCAGTTCCCTCGAGGTGACTTTACTTACCTTCCATCCACCTCAAACACCGTTAACATCTGACACCCTTCCATCTTGAACACTCGAGGTCTGTAATCCAAGCGGAGGGGAGGCCCTCGTGTTCAGGAGAGGTCATGTAAAGCGGCAAAAGTGCAAAGAAGAACAGCGGGAGAAGATGAAGCCACTGAAATATGGATGGCAAAGACATTTGGCAAAGCAAACGGGGCTAGCCAGGATCACACTCTCATTTGAACACAAATTGAATCCCGGGAAAGATGACAGAGCATGAGCCCTACAGTCCAAGTTACCTAAAAGGCTATGACTTCTTGCTGGCTTTTTGGTGCCAAAGGTTCTAGCATGCGTTTTTTCTTGATGTCATATTTAACAAATGCAAACTTCATGTCCAATTTGTCTGACTTCATCATGTAGAAAACACAGTATTTTTAAACAGGAAAAGACTAAGCCGTAAATCGGAAAAGTGTGGGATTATGTGCAAAGCACACAACATGTCTGCTACGTTGTGCTAAGACATCTACATTCTGTCATGTGCATACGTGTCATCCTTCTGCCTGTGTATTACTTTTCATAAATCCCCCAGAAAATTCTTGACAAAAAATACGGTCGTCATCAAGTTTCTTAGAAATTGAACTGAAGAGTGCAGAGGTTTATTTAAATGCATGCTAAACACGACCTTTAAATCCATCATCTGAGCACAATTCTCTCTCCACGACAGCTCAGACGTGAGTCATAAGAATTGGTTAGAGGCAAATGATGGCTCATGAAAACAAGAATGCGCCAATGGGTAATGTGATGTTTACTACCTTCTGATTTAAACTTTGCACATGAGTAAATAGAGGGGTTATATAGTACTACTTGTTGCTTTAGCATATGCTTGACAGTTTGCAATCGGTTTCTACTGCATGGTAAGAGGAATGTAGGATGTATTTGAGTTTAGAAATAATACAAAGACATTTTTGCATTGGCTGTTTTTACATTTAGCTTATTAAACTCAAGAGTGACCCTTATCTTTTGTGTTTGTAGTAGATACATGACGGTCTATTGACTGCGTGGGTATTAAAACTACTTGGCCCGAGGGAACACACAATTTGGCTTGTGTATAGACCAAAGTCTTTCATCATCATTTATCACACCAACAAGTAAACGTAAGGAGACAACAGTCCCATTTTAATTTGGCCCTGGCATAAACGGACCTCACTAAAAAATCTTTGCAATTTTTTGTCTTAACAAGTGCAATACTGCAATTAAAACTTGTTCTACACTGATGTGTAATTATATAGATTACCCTTGGTTGTTTGAAATACAGACTGTCAAATCCGAGTGCTTCATTCATTAATTTTATTTGGAGAGGAATATAGAGGAATTCAAACAATAGTGTTCGAGTGGGTGTCCTTGTCAGATTTTCCTCTCACACATGAGTAGAGGCCAAAGAGCAGAGGCGACTTCAAACCAAGGTCAACATGAATATAAACATTTAAAGAGAGGAAGCTTGACTCTGACAGAACCTAAATTCTATTTAACATTTTGAACTTTTGCTCCTCAGGGAGTCACCAAGCTCAGAATAGTCTCAACATCTGCTGGCATCCAGGATATCACACAGAAAGCCTGTTTTTGGAAAATGTATGGAAAATATACTGATGCATTGTGTAAGCCAGGATGCTGAGTTTGTAGTTTGTGCACAAATACAAGAAGTGTTGATGACTGATCATTTCTGCACTTTGACTTTGTTGACATTTACTTGGAAACTATTTGGAAGTTGAACTAGACACATTAACTCATTGGCTGCCATTGATTGTAACACACCATTTTACCTGGAAGGGTTGACAGCCATAATCCACTTCCTGCTCCTTCCACTTCAGATGGATTGTACATATGCAAAAATGAGACAGCTTAATGTTCTAAATCTATAAACAAATCCATCCATCCATCCCCGTTTATCCGGAATTGGTTCGCAGGTGCAGTAGTTTCAGCAGGGATCCCAAAACTTCCCTTTTCCTGGCCACATTAACTAGCTCTGACTAGGGGATACCGAGGTACTCCCAGGCCCGTGTCGAGATATAATCCCACCACCTAGTTCTGGGGTTGCCCTGAGGTCTCCTCCCAGCTGGACGTGTCAGGAACACCTCCTTAAGGAGGCGCCCTGGTGGCATCCGCACCAGATGCCCGAACCGCTTCTGACTCCTTTCTACTTGAAGAAGCAGCAACTCGATTCTGAGCCTCTCGCGAATAGCAGCGTTTCTCACCCTGTCTCTAAGTAAGACGCCAGCTATCCACCTGAGAAAAGCCCATTTCGACCACTTGTACCCGCGATCTTGTTCTTTCGGTCATGACCCATTGTTCAATACCATAGGTGAGGGTAGGAATGAAGACTGAACGGTAGATGGAGAGCTTTGCCTCTCGGCTCAGCTCTCTCTTCGTTGCAACAGTACAATAAAGCGACTGCTATACCGCTCCTGCTTCCCCGATTCTCCGTCCAATCTCACGCTCCATTGTTCCCTCACTCATGAACAAGACCCTGAGATACTTGAACTCATTCACTTGAGGCAGGATCTCATTCCCTACCCAGAGAAGGCAAACCACCAGTTTCCTGCAGAGAACCATGGCCTCAGATTTGGAGGTGATCGTCATCCCTGCCGCTTCACAGTCGGTTGCAAACCTGTCCAGTGAGTGCTGCAGGTCACAGGCTAATAGTGCAAACAGGACCACATCATCTGCAAAAAGCGGGGATGCAATCCTCAGCCCACCAAACTGTAAACCCTCTCCACCATAACTATGCCTTGATAGCCTGTCCACGAAAATCACGAATAAAATTGATGACAAAGCGCAACCCTGGCGAAGGCCAACACCCACTTGGAACAAGTCTGACTTACATTCTGGGTGCACAGGGATTGGATTGCCCTAAGGAGTGTCCCCTCTCCTCATACTCCAGCAGTACCTCTCACAGTGCCTTTTCCAGGTCAACAAAGCACATGTAGACTGGATGAGCATACTCCCAAGCTCTCTCCAGAATTCCAGCAAGAGTAAAGTGCTTGTCTGTTGTTCCACGGCCAGGACGGAACCCACATTATTCCTCCTCATTCAGACGTTTGACAATCGGCCGGACCCTCCTTTCCAGTAATGTGTAAAGTCTTTTTTTACAAACTTACCCAAAAACCTAAATGAGCCTTGCTAATAAATTTGTTAAAGGTTCATGGCCTTAATTTAATAAAAATCACTTCACCCCAAGAAAAGCGTGTAACATCGTCATTTGACTTTGGGGACCAACAATGTATTATACAAAGATGTCGAGCTTTGTTTGTAGATCTAACAAGATTATTTTGGACGCAATGATCAGGTATATAACTTGGGACCTGGAAAAATAACGAAAAGAAAAAAAGCATACTGGCAATTTGCACAAATGGCTTTTGGCAGCAAAACTCCTCTGGGAGAATGTCTTTAGGATACATACAGTACAATGGTACTGCATATTCTTGCATGAAAAATCGCTATAGGATTCGAGTTGTAAATAATGATACAATGAAAACATAGCTTGTTCATGCTCTGAAGTTGCTTTGCATTCTGCACGAAAAGTTTTGAATATGTTCGGGATACAATGAAATCTCAAGATTATTGAGCAGACCATGTACTTGTACAAGGTAATGAAACAAAAACAAATGATGAATCAAAATCTTTCAAATTTTGTTTTCTGGTTTGTGCTTTTTACTGAAGTGGTGCATTTGTCTCACCCATTCAGTGACGGTGCGAAAATGAATGTAAATGGTTGTCTGTCCCTATAAAGTATGTGCCCTTTTGACTGACTGGCGACCAGTTCAGGGTGTAGTCTGCCTTTGGCCGGTGCTTGCTGAGATAGGCATCAGCACCAGCACCCAGTGACCCAGAACAGGATACAGTAAGTGGTGCTGAAACCGAATAAATGAATGGTCTGTTTTAAATTGATTTTAAGAATTCAATAATGTCTATTTGATGTCAAAATTTCAAACAATTTATTTGTATAGTTCAGATAAATAGGCTAGACCTGAGATAAAAAAAAAAAAAAAAAAAAAAAAATCCCAATACATAGCCTCACCTCACCTCAGTCTGCACACTTGCTTACTTAGTACAGTATGTTCAGACTTGAGCTAGATATTGCTCGTTTCTCTCCAAATTATCATGTCTTCAGTTTTATTTAACAGCTCTAAGATTTTTTGTTATCAAGCCAATGTATTTAATGTTTGTGTTACATAGTGTAACTTGATTTAAAACAAACAAACAAAAACCTGTTGCATGCAAGTGGCGACATGAAGTAGCAGCTGTCGTGAGTCTGTTCTTGTATTTTACACCAAATTAAAGCCACACATGAAGCATATATTATCGATCCATATAAAAGTACCAAAAACTGGACAACAAATTGTATTCTAATTAGTGAAGGAAGACAATTGTAAAAAGGTTTAAATATCATGTCAGAAAATAAATTCCCGTTTTCAATATCAGTGTAATTTGATGGCAAATGGCGCCATTTTCCAGTCCTAAATTGTTAAAGCCACCAACCTCCCCATATCACCACTTTCTGACATGACCTTTTATCTGAACATCTGTGACAGTAGCTAATGCCCAAGTCTGGAGAAGGCACTCTTTAAAATGACAGCTAAGCAACCCAAAGTACCTGTCGAGACATTTGGAAGTCTCGAGTTGGAAAAATTTTGATTGCTTGAAAGAGTTGTGAAATTTAGTTTGAACAGCATCCGTTTTGAAAGCCACTTTTATTAGTTACTCAATTTGGCAGAATACAAATGGTAGAATCCAGTCCATCTGTAGTTTGCTGACAAAGTAATTAATGACGGGATTTGTCACATGACAATTATATGTATATATAAGGGGGCATTTCAATCACTACTTTGGGGAAACGTTAATTTACCAAAAAATGAAAAATAGGCAGGGCAAGGCAAGGGAAATTTATTTATATAGCACAATTCAACACAAGGCAATTCAAAGTGCTTTACATCACATAAAGAGCATAAAAATCACATTAAATCAATAAAATGTAAAAACAGACAATTGAAACAGGAAATAAAATTATACATAAAAAATGCATTTAATCTCGAATAGAATAAGAAAGAAAAATTAATTAAAAAAAAATACTACTACTAGTCATAATAATTGAAATCAGCAATGTAGATAAAGCACAAGAGGAATAGAAAGCAAATAGATTGAAATATATAGTTATGGATATGCTGTGCTAAACAAGAGCGTTTTTAGCCCTGATTTAAAGGAGCTAACAGTTTGAGCATACTTCAGACCTTCAGGTTATTTGTTCCAGAGGTGAGGAGAATAACTAAATGCTGCCTTGGTTCTTGTTCTTGGAACATATAGGAGACCGGTTCCAGACGACCTTAGGGGTCTACATGTTTCATAGGAATCCAACAACTCAAGCATTTTGTTACAAGTACCCCTGGTGGTCAGGGGCCACGAGCGTAACATAAGATGGCAGGTGTGAAACGGGGAGGCAGTGACAAATCAAAATTGCAAATTAAAAAAGTTTATTTAACAGAAAAGAAACAATGGACACAGAGCACACAAACATTTACCCAACCCCCTGCACTATGCAGCAAACACCAGATAAACAGTTCCAAAAACCCCAACTAAACCTAGAACCCAAAACAACCCCCGAACTAAATCACTACCGTGGCAGGCACCTATTGTTCCCCAAAATACATGGGTGGTGTTGCCTCTCTAATTAAAGGACTAATACAGAGGGTTACGTACGTAAGGTGGGAGACACTATGTATACCTGCAGTAGTGATTGGTCCAGTTACACTAATGCGCCGGTATGGGGGTGACTAGTGTGTGTGACAGGTAATCCTGAATTATGTCCCTAACGGCCCCCCATACCGATGCATGAACTCATTGAACTGTGTCGACACAGTCATGACGTGGCAAACTGGTTCAAAAGGAAACGCGTCTGTCAACGTGATAGAGCTGCCGAAACAATCCACATCTCACTGGTTACTTCCTCATTGGTTACATGCTGTGGAAATGTACGTAACACAGGGAAAACGCGCTTGTCATCTTCCTTTCAAAATACAATTAATTTTAAGGTAACTCTTAGTTTATTAGTGTGACGGGTACACGCGGGTCCGACGTTTGCGGTGCGTGGAAATATCCCATTTGATGCCTTCAAGAAGAAGTATTGGCAGTTAACATGTGGTTTAGTGGTCAGAGGACTCGCCTTTTGTCCTCAATGTGTCTTGCGCGCGAGTCCGAGTCCTGGTCTGAACCTATTTAATGGAATGCGTCGCACGGCGCGGTTCTATTAAGACCAGTTATATCATTCACATTATCTTTTTGTGCAGGTAAAATGTCACATTTGTACTTTCAACCTGCCACATACAAACAGTAGCCACATCCTCAATGCTGAAGCATTATTGGGCCAAGCATGAGAATGAGGTTTCTGATAATCCCTAGATAAACACAGGTATAGAGCCATTCCTTTACTTTCCCACAGTAGCTTTTTTGGTAATTTATTAGAAATTGGTAACTAAGCTATACATTTCTTTATTGTCCACTTCATTTTTTTTCTGATGGCCTATGGTAGCTCTTAGATGACAAAGTGGGGAGTCAAGGAGGCATTGCAACTGTAGATGAAATTGCAAAAGTGCAACAATGCATGGCTGAGCCGACCATCCAAACCTCTTTCACTGACTAAGAAATTCTTGTGCATGCTGGCATCGTTGGTTCCATGCGAGTGTGTGTTGTCCACAGGTGAAATTGCTTGTTTAAAAAAAAAAAAAAAAAAAAAAAAATCAATGTTTTTAACCTATGTTTTTGAATAGAATTTCATCAGAACAAAAAGTCCACAAGCATCCTCATTCACCCATTCATTAATACTTACATTTTCACATTATAATATATATTTACTTAATTTAAAGATATGGAATAATGCAATATGAATGCAAATATTGAAATGGATTTTACATGCCAAGTCTTTAATTCAGTGTCAGTCTGTCAAGTAAGTTGCCTGTCGGGATTTTTTATGTCCAGCAGGTGTCAGTATTCAATGACACAGTATTCACACTGTGTCAACACAGTGTGCCACTGTGTCAACACGCTTCATGAGGTCTCACGGACCCATCACTAACCTGCAGGTGTAAAGCTAAAGTCCCTACCTCTGTGCTCTGCACCAACTTAAAGAAAAAGACAAAAGAGATCATTAACAAACAAGTGGCAGAAAGCAAACTTCTCAAACAGAATCAAAGTCAACTACATAACAGGCTTCAACAAACTAATACAACCAAATTGAGAGCTGCCACCACCTCTCCTGAACCAAGCAAACAATTCAACTTATATAGTGGCAGGACGAACAGATGATTGGATGATTAACTAATGAGAAAGTGGTTCCAGCTGTGGAGGCCTTCAGTGATCACACAGGTGGAAACTACGGCAAAGGAAGTATACAGGTGAAAACCAACATAAACCAGTATAAAGTGAAAGGGAAAACATACATACCTGAACAAAAGGATAAATTACTCTCCATCCGTAACACATGTATTTTGGTCCAAGGCTATTAAGTGTTTTATAGACGAGCAGTAGTATTTTATAGTTTATCCTTTGACTCACTGGAAGCCAGTTTAACAATTTCAAAACCGGTGTAATGTGGTCCAGAAGCCCCTTAATTCTGGCTATATTTTTTAGGTGGTAATAAGTATATTTAGTGACGGACTTTAGATAGCTATCAAATTTTAGGTCCGAGTCAATAATTACGCCAAGATTTCGGACTTGATTAGCTGTAAGTGACATCGTGCTAAGGTGCCTGCTTATCTTTGACCTTTCCTATTTTAGCCCAAAAATAATCACTTCTGTCTTCTTCACATTTAACTGGAGAAAATTCTGGCACATCCATTCATTGATTGGATGAATGTATTTACTCAGGGAGACTAAGGGTTTATAATCATGTGGGGACACAGAAATGTAGAGTTGTGTGTCATCTGCATAGGTGTGATAGGAGATGTCATACTGTTCCATAATCTGAGCTAGGGGAAGCATATAGATGTTAAATAAGAGTGGTCCAAGAATTGACCCTTGAGGGACTCCACACGTGAATTTGGTTCCGATTGACACAAAGAAATCCCTATCATGTAAATATGATGTTAACCACTGAAGAACAGTGTCAGTAAGCCCTACCCACTGTTCCAATCTGCTTAGTAGTATGTTGTGATCAACAGTGTCGATGCGGCGCTGAAATCCAACAGTAGCAGAACAGATGATTTGCCTGCATTGGAATTCCGACGAATATCATTTAGGACTTCGATAAGCACAGTCTCGGTGCTGTGTTGTGGCCGAAATCCAGACTGAAATGAGTTAAAATTATTGTTTTGCATCATAAAAACCTGGATCTGTTCGAACACAACTCTCTCGATAATTTTCCTCAGGTATGTCAGATTTGATATTGGCCTATGATTTCTTATGGTTGAGGCATCCAGATTAGGTTTTATTAGAAGAGGTTTTATTGCTGCAGTTTTGAAAGTCTGTGGAAACTCTCTAATTTGGAGAGAAATATTTATAATCTGATGTATGTCAATTACTGAGGACTCACAAAACTAACTTGGTTCTTTTCACCCTTTCGTGTCCATTTCTCACTGTCGTTTTCGATTAATCTCCAACATAATAAACAACTGTCCATCCATGTAAGATTTTCATCTTTGCAGAGTCAGTGCAGCGAGAAATGAAGCAAACAGGCAGCAAGAGTCACAAACTGTTTTTTTTTGTGATTACAATTGGGAGCATTGGCTATTTATAGGACATGAAAGGTAGACGGGGGGGTGTATTGATGTGAAGCAGCCTGAGGAGAACAACATGGTCTCCTCCTACTCAGCAAGTCTTCTTGAAAAAGATAGAAGTGGGGAAAACACAGGAAGGAATGGAATAAACATGGTTACTGGTAAATATATTTTACAAAGGTTTGCATCTTAGGTCTAAACTTTAACCAACTTGGATATTGTTGCAAATACAAATCACTATAGGAACAAATTAACCCTGCGTTATTGTAAAATGCCATCTATAATTTAGCCTTTTAGAAGGTCAAATCTGTTTTGTGCAAGTCTCCGTCCACGCAAAAATCCCAGACTCATCACACTATGTAAACAGACAATTTCAACTACTTGCCTTTGAATATTTTGCCAGAAAACCACATGACATTTGAACATTTAGTTAAAACATTTTAAACAATCAAAGAGTAGGGTCAATATTGATACATACAATTAAAAACACGTCTGGTTTATTTCTGTTTAACAAAGGTCCTTTCTTCAAGGCACTAATTCACATGACGAAAACCTTTCCTAAAATTGAATAGAATATTGATTAGTGTCCACCCAACGGGCAAGGCATCTGAACATTGTCATTTTGCATTCCAATAGAATGGCATTCTCGGACTTGTGTATGCCTCCATCCAAAATTGAGCTTCCACACAAAAAAAAAACAGGCTAGTACTGTGCTAACAGAGCTTTGCATGAACTGTTGAAGTCTGTTTGGATAAGAGAAAAATCATTCAAGACATCCAAAAATGTTACTGTACAATCCTTCTAATACCCTGAGAATGAAAACACCCTAGGACAGACGTCCGCAACCGAAAATGCTGAAAGGGCCAATATTGGACTAAAAAAAAACAAAAAACAAATACGTCTGGAGCCGCAAAAAATTAAAAGCCTTACATCAGCCTTATAATGAAGGCAGCACAAGCTGTATGTATCTGTATTAGTCTGCTATCAAATCGACTAACTTGGCTAAAAATACGTGATGAGCCTGCATGATTTATTGTTTATTTTTCCTGCAGTCCCTCCAACGCACCACGTGACTTCTCTGCTGTATGATGCCACCTCAAGTTTAACTTCATTACAATATTAATGAATTGTTTCATTGCTTTTATGAAATTAAAGAAATGCAATGAAGACATCAGATTTTTCATGTATTTTGAGGTTTCAAAAACCAACAAAACAGAATGTGCATAACATGCCCCTGATTTGAGCATGTCTTTGATTTTCTAAATTATCTAGGTTTTGTTTTTTAAGTCTGCAAATAGGTGTTCTGATATGGTTATGAATGTTTCCTTCATGAACTAAGGTTTCCCACGTTTTATTATCTCCCGGGTTGCAACAAAACCTGCAGCAGTAGTGGAGTTTGGCGATGCAATCCACTTCTTAAATCTATTTTTGCGCTGCTCGAAGTTCTTCAGAAGTAATGCCATCGCACTTTTTATCTTAAGCCCAACTGGGTACTCAGCAGCAGATGTAGCATGCCTTCCCTGGAAATCTCTTTCCACATTACTCTTTTTGTTATTTGACAACTTCTCGCTACAGAGTAAACATTCAGGCAATCTGCATTGGCAATGAATGCAAATGATTCGGTCCAAGAAACGTTAAATGCTCTGTTCTCCTCAGTTAAATTTTCTCTTTTTCCCTTTCGGATTCATGGCCCATTACACAGCCTAGCATCCCGCCCTGCTGATAGAAACATGTGTTGCAGGTTATGACGCAAATCTTCGTTGACAGAAATGTTGAAATTTAATATTTATTCTACATATTTTTACAGCATTGGAAAACGTGAAGAATGTTCGTGTTATTTTTGTCCTCCTACAGGTACAGGAACTGTATAAAAACTAAAGATGAACCGATTCCGATACCAGTATCGGCAGGGGGGGCCGATCCGGCCCGAAATGGTGGTATCGGCGAGTACCAACATAGAGGGTGCCGAAACCATTTACCGGTCCGGTAACACTGAACGCAGCCTTTTTCTCCTCACTCCACTCTGTGTTGTGTGATCAAATGTGATTACTTTGCATGCTTTGCAAGGGGATCACACAGACCGGCCCAGCAGCTCAAATGGAGCATCCCGAAGTCAAAGGTACTTTACTTTTCTTGTCTTTTACTGAAACAAATGCCGCAGTAATTTGCAACCTGTTTCAAAAGTGCTATAGAAGTAAGCTAACTGTAGTGGACCCGCTCAGAATAAGGGTCAGACTTCACTGCTGATTTGGTGTCTTTTATTATCAAACCTTGCAAAACGTTTCTTTTAACCACAAGAAAATTAAACTGATCACCTTAGAAAATAATAGGATCACTAGAATCACCGTAAGCGCTTTGCCTCTTCCCGAGGGGCCGCTAGACGAGATCGAAATACTCACATTTGCCTTCACTCCTTTCCGCCCGCCTTCAAGCTACAAAAATGGCAAAACATTTGAAACAGAAAATACACCAAAATAAAGGCGTAACCGGAAGCAACAGCAAATTACAAAATAAAAGACAAGGAAGTAACGGTGGATTACAAAATAAAAGACAAGAAACAATAGGCTTCAGTTATTTACAAAGAAAGCGTAAATATGTGGTAATGTAAAGCGCTTTGGGCATTGTAACAATGTTGATAAATGGGCTATATAAGTACTCTCCATTTACCATAAGTGGCTAAGCTGTGTGTGTGTGCACGCTGTTTGCATTTGTGTCTTGCGATAGCTGGAGTTATGTTGCTGCTGGTACACAAAGAGGGAGGTTAATAGGCAGGATGGTGTGGTCAACTATTATTATTATTACTTATAATTTAATGAAAGTTCGACTGTTTGGCCTTTGAGAGGGTTAAAAAAATGTATTCAATTCATTCAAAGTTTATTATTAGGTGTCAGGAAAACGCGGGTAGGCAGGAAATGTGGACCCAATTGCAGGGAAACAAAAAGCAGCAAGGCAGGTGGTGGTGAACTCAAAAAACGTTTTATTAATAACCAACCAAAAGCACAAAGTACAACCAAAAGGACTGGGGATCATAAAGGCAATATTCCACCCAAAACTTACTTAATCGGAGGGACCGGTAGACGAGGGCTTGGACAGGACTTGAATTTGACATTGACATAGACAATGACGCAACAAGGAGTGAAAGGAAAATTGGAGCTTGTATACACACACGCAGAAAAGGGGTAACGAGACAACGAGGAACAGCTGGGCAACACATGAGGATGCAGATTTGAGCTCACACTAGGAGAAGGCAGAACAGGTGAAATCCAACACAAACCTAACAATTAGGAATGTATTTTTACTTTCTTACTCTTAGGCTAGTGTTCTACATGTTTTAATTTCATGAATTTAGCACCATTTTGGCCTTTGAGAGCCAAAGGTTTATTCAACTATTGTCAACCATACCAGATATGCAATAAAAAGATCTACTGGATTCACTTTGTATTAGTCTTTTTCCTGTTTCGCAAAGGTAAGTAGCAGCCTGACAAAGCCATGATAGCAATGATTTCACATCCAAGTATGTTGCTAAATATATATAAAAGACTCAGGTGACTTGAAGTTCTGCTATGAGACCCCCAATTTGACCAAATTTCAAAATTGTCCAATATGCATGTGTGATTCATCATTGGAAAGCTTAAAATCTCTATTTTCTGGGGAAAGAAAAAATTTCAACAGGAGGGCATTTAAAAAATAAATATATAAATAAATAAATAAATAACAGCAAAACCCTAACTGGAGGCGAGAGCAGAATTAAAGACGCCATGATTTTAACGAGATATTATCACGTAGCTACCTTGATTCGATCCAAAAACTCCATGTAGCATGTATCATCGAGTGTCAAGACACAGATGTGAATGGCCACAGCCGGATTTTTGGGGGATTTTATGGGCATAAAATGGTAATATAACAAGGGTCGTGATGCAGAAATCGCAGACATCAAAGAGTGGTGGAGATGTTCTTTTTCATATATTTACCCTTTTAAACGCTTTTTTTCCAATTTTTCTTTGCTTGGATCGATTATTTATCATCTAACATATTGGGGAAAATGCGACAGTAACGAAAAAAAAAATACAATTAAGCAATAGTTATGAGGTAGAAATCCGTGACTTTTTTACAGATGCCATTTTTTTCATTGTGACGTAATTTGTTTAAAAGTTTAAAATCTGCAAAAGAATAATTTTTTTTAAAGACGTTTTTTGTTTTTAAATTAAATATTAGACATCAATTAATGATTCTAAGCTAAAAATGACAGACATTTTGAATAGTAAATATAATTAATTACCTTCGTTTTATGGCTGGGTTGAAACAAAAGCGGTTGAGCGACGTCTGTAAACGGGGGTTTCCAGGGTAAAAGGGACAAGTTAAAAATAGTTCTGGGGCTTAATGTGCCATGATTCTGCCATGGCGGCATATAGACATATTGCTCTATCAAACACAGCAGTTCTTTCGGCTTAAAATACAGCAGTTTATTTTAATGAGGAGTGCAAGACCAGAAACTGCTTTTTCAGTCTTGTCTGTGTTTTCCGCCATATATTAATAAAAACTGAGTGGTATTGGTATGGTATCGGCCAATACTGCACAGCCAGCTATCGGTATCAGGGCCAAAAAATGGTATTGGTGCAACACTAATAAAAACAAAAAATATATTTCCCTCCCCAATCTTTTTCCATTTTCAAACATTTTTAAAAATGCTCCAGGGAGCCACTAGGGCAGCGCTAAAGAGCCGCATGCCTCTCTTAAAACACGAGTTGCCGACCTCCGCCCTAGGATATCAGATGATATACAGTGGTTCCTCTACATACAAATTTAATTTGTTCCACGACCTGGTGTGTAAGTTGAAATGCTCGTAAGTGGAGTTGGATTTTCCGCTAATACATTATGATTCAATTAATTTGTTCCACTGCCTAAAAACCTACACAAAATCCTTAATAAATACTACTAGTACAAGTACAAGTAGGAGTGGTGTGGCTCAGTGGTAGACTAGTCATTCCCCAACCCAGAGGTTGTGGGTTCGATTCTCTGCCCTGAAGAACTCATTTAAGTATCCTTGAGCAAGATACTGAACTCCACGTTGCTCCTGGTAGGTGGATGAGCATGTAGTCTAAAGCGCTTTGAAGTCCTTGAAGGTGAAAAGGTGCTATACAAGTGTCACTCCATTTACCATCCAATTACACATAGCACAACAAATAAATTATAAATACAAATGGTAATATATGAATAACAATGTGGCGGTTGTGTTTTCCATGGTTTCTGAACGCACCGCGTACCTAACAACAGAGTGAGCGGTGCGGAAGAGTTTTTACTTTTTCTTTTCATGTTTTTGTTGCCATTGGTGGACGGTAGCCGAGTTGTTTTGCACAAGTTCTGAAATCAAAGATTAAAAACCTGGATGAAGCTGGCCACTTCCTTGCCAATGTTACAATAATAATAATTGTCACCTTAAATTATAAAGACTGGCGAACGGAGGTCGAAGGAGGACCGTCGAGATCATAGACATACTCTGGAGTCACTGACGCTCACACCACGCTTATTTTTGTATAATTTCAAACTTAATTTCAATGGTAAGCATAACATTTTTCCTTTTTTTTCACCAACTGCACTAACCTTCTTGAGACTCATGTTGATTAATCTCACAAAAAAAAAAATCAGGCGAGTCCTTGCAGGAAAACAATGAAATTGCGACACTGTCAGAAATCGTCGTAATGTTGTCATCCATCGGGACAAATGACAATCAAATTTTACGTCGGATGTCGAAAGGATCATATGTCGATGCGATCGTATGTCAAGGTACCACTGAACAGAAACAACGTTAGAGAAAAAACATTTTTTTAAACAATATTTTATTAAAATAAAATATTTTCATCACATTTGCAAGGCTCAACAGCAACATCAAGTGTCACTACTTGGTGTTAGCGAGCACTGAAATGCAAATATGTACTCTTACTCGGACTGGACAAAAGTGGTATCGATGTATCCTTGTTCCCAGCTTTGTGGGAACAGTTCGTTTATTCTTAAAGTGTACCTATGCAC
This sequence comes from Corythoichthys intestinalis, assembly GCF_030265065.1. Classification (NCBI taxonomy): domain Eukaryota; kingdom Metazoa; phylum Chordata; class Actinopteri; order Syngnathiformes; family Syngnathidae; genus Corythoichthys; species Corythoichthys intestinalis. The sequence goes on from NC_080405.1 coordinate 20,339,337, forward strand.
TTATGTGTAAAGAAAGGTCTGCAAAAGCAGGTTTAAAACAAACCTGACCCGAACGTTCTTATTGGGTTGAACTTGAACCATCAACAGTGGCCTGTGATTTCACAAATGTCCCTCCAAAATCATCCAAAGGCGTAGCCGAAGAATGGAGGGGTGTTACAGCGCTCTCGATTTTCACTTCCTATAGCTACATTGGAATTTTGTCCATTTAGTGTAGTAGCAGTATGTGTCCATACCACAAGCCCAAATGTCTGCAATCTCATCCCCAGATTTGCGCTGTTATGTCGCCAACTTAATTCTCTCCATCAAAGCAGAGGAAAACACCATGCAGGCTTTCGTCCTCGTGTAGTTAATGATTTGTTTTAGAAATAAAACAGTTAATCAGCCTTTGTTTTAGAAATAAAACAGTTAATCAGCCTTCCAAATAAGCACCCCCTCTTGTCTTTCTTCTCCGTGTGCTTGAGCGGATTCTCATCCTCTAACGTTCTGACCACAAGCTCCTAAGAACAGACAAGACAAAATCAATCAGGTTTTTAAGGTACTTTGAAGTATAAACTGGTGAGATCTTACCATGTACTTGAGAGCCAAGTGCTTGAAGTCCTCCACCATTTGACTCATTTCATTCAGCAGAGCTTCTCTCTCTTTGAGCAGCTTGTATTTGTCTCGATTCCAGCGGGACTGTTTTGCTGCCATTTCAAATGTCAGGCGATCTTTGAAAAGTCTCATCTTTTCAAGCTCCACATTGGTTTTAAACAGCTCAGCCTTAGTTTTTAAAAATATCTTCTCATTGCGCTCCATATGTTGACGTATCTTACAATTTTCCATTAACAGTTTTCTGTAGTCTACCTCCAGACATTTTAGGTAGGTGGCCATGTTTTGCTCTTTGTTGAGCCATTCTGATTGACACTCTCCACTGAGTGGGATGTAGGACTGCCTAAATACTGTCCTCATATGCACCTTGTCTGATTTTTTATCACTTTTTGCCTCCATTGTATTGAGTCAACACCCCAAATTTGTCAGACCCACTTTAGTCTGGCCTGTTTCAATGATCTGAGCTCAGCACTTTTTCCCCATTGTACATGCCGTGTCATATGGCTGTCATATTTGACGACGATGACATCACCAAACACATGCTGGTCTCCTATTCATAGACCGATGGCATTATTTAATGATGACATCATCATAGAGGGATGCCGGAATGGTTAGGCACTGGATTGAGATCAAAATTTCAAACCACCACCATTGTATGGTCTGTTTAGGTTCTACAGTGGTATGAAAAAGTATTGGAACCTTTTGGAATTTCTCAGATTTTTTGCATATAATCGCCCTCAATTTTGATTTGATCTTTGTTAAAATCACACAGATGAAAAAACAGTATTTGCTTTAACTAAAACCAGCCAAGCATTTATAGGTTTTCATGTTTTAGTGAGGATAGTATGCAAATGATGACAGAAGGGGGGAAAAAAGTAAGTGAACCATCACATTTAATATTTTGTACCCCGCACCCCCCACGTGCGCAATAACTTCAACCAGACGCTTCCTGTAGCTGCAGATCAATCTGGCACATCTATCAGGACTAATCTTGGCCCATTCTTCTATACAAAACTGCTGTAATTTAGTCAGATTCCTGTCTGGCATGAATTGCCGTCTTTAGGCCATGGCACAGCATCTCAATGGGGTTCAAGTCTTGACTTTGATTTGTCCACTCCAGAACGCGTATTTTGTTCTTCTGAAACAATTCTGAAGTTCATTTACTTCTGTGTTTTGGATCATTGTCTTGTTGCATTATCCATCCCCATTTTAGCTTCAATTGTCTGACAGCCTCAGGTTTTCCTGCAAAACATCCTGACAAACCTTTGAATTAATTCTATCATTATTGATTGCAAGTTGTTCAGGCCCTGAGATAGCAAAACAGCCCAAAATCAAGATGATCCCTCCGTCATGCTTCACAGTGGGGATGAGGTGTTGATGTTTGTGAGCTGGTCCATTTCTCCTCCACACATGACGTTGTGTGTTACTCCCAAAGAATTCAACTTTGGTTTAATCAGTCCACAAAATATTTTGCCAAAACTTCTGTGGAGTGTCCAAGTGCCTTTTTGCGAACATTAAACAAGCAACAATGTTTGTTTTTTTTTGGATAGCAGTGACTTCCTCCGTGGAGTCCTCTCACGAACACCATTCTTGGCCATAGTTTTACATATACAGTAGTTGATGTGTGAACAGAGATATTGGACTGTGCCAGTGATTTCTCTAAGTCTTTAGCAGACACTGTAGGGTTCTTTTTTTACTTCTCTGAGTATTCTACGCTGAACTCTTGGCGTAATCTTTGATGGACGGCCACTCCTTGGGATAGAAGCAATAGTACCAAACTCTCTCCATTTGTAGACAACTTCTCTGACTGTTGAATGAGGAACACTCTCTAAAGAGTTTTAGAGATGGTTTTGCATCCTTTCCCAGCTTTATACAATTAACAATCCTTGATCGCAGGTCTTCAGACAGCTCTTTTGACCGAGCCATGATGCACATCAGACAATGCTTCTCATCAAGACATTTCTTACCAGGTGTGTGTTTTATAGTGGGCAGGGCAGCTTTAAACCACTCATCAGTAATTGCGCAGACACCCAACTTAAAATGTTTGGTAAAAATGGGTCTCAAATGCTCTTTAAGTCTCCTTAGGCAGAGGGTTCACTTACTTATTTTTCCCCCTTCTGTCATTGTTTGCATGCTATCCTCATTAAAATATGAAAACCTATAAATATCTGGGTGGTTTTAGGTAAAGCAGATGCTTTATTTTCATCTGTGTGTTTTTGACAAAGATCAGATCATTTTAGATGGAGATTTTATTCAGAAATGTGAGAAATTCCAAAAGGTTCAGATACCTTTTCCAGTGTTTCCCCTAGGATTTTTTGAAGCTGTGGTGGTGGGCTGCATCGGAGTCGGACAGCCTCATCATGTCGTGCCACAGCGAATTTTTTTTTCTTCATTTTTCCCCCCAAGAAGAACCATAACAAAGATATATTTGAAATATTTCATTAGCCAGGCTAATGTTGTACCTCTCAGCTACAGTACATGTATGTAAAATGCGTAGCTGATTACAGCTACGTTACCCGATGTACTAATGCGACTTTTTTTCTCGTGGCAATAGTACGACTTACATCTCGTAGTGACTCAGGGTTGGCAACCCAAACTGTTGAAAGAGCCATATTTGACCCCCAAAAAAACACAAAAAAAACTGATACAGTATGTCTGGAGCCACAAAAAATTAAAAGCCTTTTACAAGCCTTATAATTATCGATACTAGCTATATTAGCCTACTATAGAAATACGTAATTAGCCTTCATGATTAAATGTTTGTTTTCCCTGCAGTGGATCCTATAGAGAATGACGCACCACGTGACTACTCTGTTGTACTATGCCACCACAAGTTTAACTTCATTACAATATTAATGAATTGAAAGAATGTTTGTGTCATGTTTGTCCTCCTAGAAATCCTATTAAAACAAAAAAATATATTTCCTTCCCCCATCTTTTTCCATTTAAAAAAAAAAAAAAAAGCTCCGAAGCATCGCTAAAGAGCCGCATGCGGCCCGAGAGCCGCGGGATGCAGACCACCGTCGTAGTCCTCCTTTTTCCTTTTATTTGACCCTCATAAGTACTACATTACCACAACAATAACAGTCCTTCTGTCAACTGACCCATTTAGACCACTGGGGGAATTCTAATAGCCGTGTAAAGAGTTTTACTTGATTCGGTGAGAAGGTGAATAGTTTTTTCCCCGTTGTTCGTAAACTAAATTTCCACACAAAGGCACGTCAAGGTACCATTAACTTAGCAAGGAGAGGTATGAGAGTCATTTTTCGAGTGTCCCAGAGCTCGCGAAATTTGGGTGGGGGGGCGCATTTATCATAGTTTCGTCAGCCGTAATTGTCTGAAGTTGGCGCGCCGGTGTTGTGCCGAAAAATAGCCACTCCACGTGAAATGTCCCCCCTGACGGGAGCGCCCACACGTCACTCGTACAAACAGCCTTTTCTTACCAATCGATGGACACAGAAACGACGTTCTTGTACCGTGAATATGTATCATTTTACTCTGCTTGAACTGATAAATCGTTTACTGTGACCAACGCTCTGAAAATAGAGCAAGGCTTTATTTTGGGCCCCGCCTCTCCGCAGTCTCTCAGCGCAAGTTAGTCAAAGTTTGCTTTCCGTCCAAGACGGCCGTCCACCGCTCACTTTCGCCGAAAAGTCCGATCCAAATTATTGTAATGCCCCGGATATGGGCAAGAAGGAGAGAAGTCTGTATTTGCTTACCCACTTTATTGTGGTAACAATAATAAAGAAAAACAATAACAAAATAACGGCGGGCTGCTACAACATGCGACCGCTATCTCTCGCTATCTCGCTCGTTCTCCCATTCTTCCTACTCGTTCCCCTTGCGTCTCTTAAGGGGGGGCCTGCATAGTTACGAACATTAGGCTACAATACACAATGAATAGGTGTCCGCTGAACTCCTCCCACTCGGCTGCCGCTAGTTTGAAGCGGCCTTAAAATTTTTTTTTTATTTAAATAAATAAATAAAATACATCTCATTTGCCAGGCGTGGCGGCTTTCATTTTAGTGTGGCGGTGCGCCACAATCTGTTTATAGAGTCTACCCACGCACCACGTGTTCGCTGTAGGGTTCCGCCCACTTGTCCGTCAAAACATAGTGTTAACCTATTACGGCTACGTACATTTCTCCTATTTACAGCGTGTTTTTCTGCTCCTTAACATTAATAATCAAAATGGTGAAGGCGTGTGTGGCTGTTGGTTGCACTAACAGAGAAGATGGAAGGAGAGACTTGAAATTTTACCGTATTCCGAGGGATCCAAATAGAAGAGCGAAATGGACGGCTGCAATTCGACGTGAAAATTGGACACCAAAAAATCACCAGAGACTATGTAGTAGTCATTTTATATCCGGTAAGATGCATTTAATATATATTTAGAGGGTTTTGGCCTGACAACCACAATTAAGATCATTGCTAGGCTAATCGCCGACAACATACGACGTAGTACGACATAGTTTCAAATTCAAGATGTTTGTGACTTCCCTATCTTCCACCATCGTTATTTTTTGAATAATATTTAGCTGGTACCAAGTAAAAGAAACTGGCCTCGTCTATGGGGCTGACAAATAACCACAATTAAGATCATTGCTAGGCTAATCGCCGACAACATACACGTATGTATGTAGTGCGTGCTATCGCTAAACCATATAAACATTGAAAGCCTTAACTCCATTGACAAACGACATGAAATACATTAGACTTGACAGTGGATGTTAGCAATAACAGAAGAATTCGAATGGAAAATTTCGTAACTCACCTTTCCAAGCACAAGATAGATTCCTGCCAAACGAGGACCTGTTTCACCCAACCAGCAACGAAGTATTTATAAGCGTCCAAGCTCTTGAAGTTTTTCGTGAGAATAGGCTGATTTTGTGTGGACAAGATCATTTTAAATATCAGCGTAGCAGATGTCAGGCAGACAGGGCGAAGACATTGGGTCGAAAAACATCGATTTGGGCATCAAATATGGATCTGGCGACTGTATAGAACGAAGCTTTTCCTCATAACGCCTTTTATGCAACAGATCCAGTGAGTTTGCGGCATCAGAAAGCACCGGGTCTTCCATGAAATGCATTTTAAATTGCGCCATCAATTGAAATCAATGCAAATACAGAGTCAAAATGACGGACAAGTGGGCGGAACCCTACAGCGAACACGTGGTGCGTGGGTAGACTCTATAGGGGAATCCCTGTTTTCATACCACTGTACATTGTTTTCTCGTTTATTTTGACATTGAGCATACAAGTTATGGTTCATGGGTCACAAATCAATGAAGTCATTTCCATAAAGAAAAAAACACCATTATTTTTGGGATCAGACTTTTAATTGCAGTTGGAATTCACATAACATTTGTTTGTATATAATGTACGTATAATGTACAACCGTACATGATGTAAATATATTCCCCTTCTTTGATTACTTTGTTATTTTAATGTAATTCAAAAATGTGACTCAGCTTTTTGTGCTGTTTATCAAAATGCCAAAAGGAGAGGAAAGGGTTTCTTCTGAGTTGTAAAAAAGAGAAACGGCTCCCAAAGTCACACAAAAGCAAAGGAAGGAGAATCTATTGAATTGTCTCTAAGGTTGTACACGGCACTGCAGGGGTTGGTAGCTACTAGAAATCATTCACTGTATATATTTTTCTGTATCGACTTGTGACACAAAGAAAGAAAATAGCACTGCAAACTATTTCATATTCTTTACGATGGTTGTTCTGTGCTGTTATTTTTTCCTGCAATACTCTTCGAAAGTAAAATCTACCATATGATAAGCAACTCCAATGTAATGAGAGGAAGTCTGGAACCTGCAGAAAGGTCACAAAATCATGCAGACTGGACAAGTACAATTGCACAGATGACTTGATTGTCAGTCTCACAAGTCAACATGTCGCTTTCAGGTGAAATTCGCCAACAGCATGAGTTACAAGTAAGCTAATATATTTGGAAACAATCCTATAAGAAAAATGAGTATTGTATGTATTCTCTAGATATGTTTTGTTTTCAACAGTCTTTCATGAGAATTTAGTAGGCTTTTGTACTACAAATTGAACAAGGTTTTATTTCTATAATTATATAATTACAACTTTTGTATGAATCCGGACTCTCTAACCGTAATGTTTTATCTTACGGCACTTTGTATTGATTCAGTGTAATAATAGTAATAATAATCTGTTTCCAGCACATCCAACATTTGTGTACTGTATTATGTTGAGGTATGGTTACTAAAGATAAGCTCCACCCTTCATGGCCCTGTAAAATAATAATGGTGACAATAATTGGGGCTAAATGAACCTTAATTTGCACCCTTTTTTCAGTCTAGTTTCTGTCTGGCAATAAAATGAATTTCTTCTAAAAATTTAACAATTGGAGGCAAGCCACCCTGCTCTACCACAGCTCAATGTGTGTGAAGCACACTTCGCTTCTTGTGTTGTCAAGTGATCAAATAAAAACATGATTCGCATGTTTGTTTTAAATAAAAATAATTGTACCTTATAATTATTTTGATGTGTTGGGTATTGAACTAGCTCTTTTGCAAAATGTAAAAAGTTGCACCTGAATACTCAGCTCATTTGAACAAAACAATCTCTTATCACTAGGGATGGGCATCGAAAATCGAGCATCGATGGGAACCGGTTTTAAGACTCCGATGCTCCCGGAATAGTTCAAGTTTTTAAACTTTCAATTCCTTGTTTCGATGCCCTGACCGGCGAGCGGAAAAAAATTGCTCAAGTTTAAAGACTGATATTTATATACAAGTTCTAATTAGCCCTGTGAGAGAAGTTCATTTAATTTCAAAATTTGTCGAGAAGTTAAGACTTTAATACGAACTATGCAATTTTTTTGACCCTGCATTTTTTTTTATTTTTTATTTTTACCCTGCCTCTTAAAAGAATCAGAATCGGGAATCGTTCGGAACCGGAATCGTTCCATTTCAAACGATGCCCAACCCTACTTATCATATCGGTTAATATTGGCAAATCTTGAAAAAAGTCCATCTAATGGCCCGATATATCAGTCAACTTTTACAAGAAAGGTCATCACCCAAACAGTAAACATAACCATTATCAAATCGGTGTGATATCGAGCGATTTTGAAAAAAGTCTATCGGCCCGATATATCGGTCGACTTTCATCAAATTTTCTCGACCCTGCATTTTTTTTTTGACCCTGCCTCTTAAAAGAATTGGAATCGGGAATCGTTCGGAACCGGAATCGAAACGTGGAATTGGAATCGGAACCGGAATCGTTCCATTTCAAACGATGCCCAACCCTACTTATCACAGAGTCTTACTTCCTGGGCAAAACTAATCAATTTACTCTGGGGAATGAAAATTCTTGGCCGAAACGGAAAATCGAATATGAAGAAAAAAAAAGCAGAAAACCGAAACCAATTATTATTCAATTTTTTAAAATATATTTTCAATTTATATAACATCCCCTTCCCACCCACATATAAGCTCAGTAATATTCACAGAGGCTGTTCCACTGTAAGTGCTATCAACTACGTCAAGCCAACATGCACTCTTTCCACTCTAATAGCATGAGCAGTGAATGCTACTTTCTTTTTCTGTAATTTTACTTTAGAGAAAAAAGCACCTTGGTTTCATTCACAATGCCCACTTTTCCGTGTCCACGAAACCCTCAACTCCTCTCTTTACTAGGGCTGGTGAAAGACAAAATTTCTTTACTGCAGTTAATATGAGGACGACTAAGGAGAGGGTGAATGACTGCCACAGAGCAGTGACCCAGTTCATTGTGAGAGGCCTACACCACTTTACAACAGTGGAGTCTCAGGGATTTGTTGGTCTCATCAACTCAAAAAGATCTCTGGCATTTTAAAAGAGTTTGAGATAGATCCTACAAGACAGTAGCTGTGATCGCTGACAGCGCTGGCAAAATGGATGTCACTGTGAAAAGTAAACGTCATTAAAAAAAAAACAAAGACGCTCGAAACTTTATTATTACTGCCACTGACAGATGGGGTGAAATCAGAGCAGTGGTGCTTAGACGAGCCTAGAATGAAGAGCAGCGCCTAGGTATTTTAGTTGTTTCAGGTTTTCCTCAACACCCACAGGTGCTTGATGTCAAGACCAGATGGAACTTGCTCTTTCAAATGATAGAGAGTCTTGGACTCATGCTTGCGAAAGATAACGCCCAAGAACAGCATGTTCTGTCTGAAATATGAGGATTTACAGTATATAAGATTGAGGAGTTTCTCCACCTCAAGAGAATCCTCCACACATCCAAGCTGTTGCCAGAGACAAAAATCCCATCTGTGGACAGATGGCCAAACTTCCACAAAAGAAAAGAGAACTTTACAGTGAAAAATTGGGACAACCAGCAAAGAAAAAGTGTGGGAACCTCTCCACGCGCTACCAGGATGTGGAGCTTCAAGCCTTCCGACACCAGAACACAGCGATGAACCCCAGATTTAAGAGACATCATTGAAAAATTCCACCTAGGACTGGCTAAAGAAGACTGCTGCTTAGGCCACTCTGACTGCATAAGCAATGAGTGTTAATAAAAGCCGGAGCACACACACTTAGAACTAGGGGTGTGAAAAAAAAAAAAATCTATTCTGAGATATATATATATCGCAATATTGTGTCACAAAATTATCGTATTGATTCAAAATCAGTCTATATCGATCCTTACACGTGTGTTTTTGGGTGAAAATAAACAATATAGTGGCTGCACCTCTACTCCCGTCCACTAGTTGGCAGCACACAGCTGCCTTGCCTGAGGTAATAACAACATTTGGCACGAGGGTCCCGCGGGGTTTGGGGCCACAGAGAAAAAGTTTCAACATGGCGGAGGTGGAGATATGCGATGCCCTAAAGTACCTTTATAAGTAAGTTATGTTGCACAGTTCTAACTTGAACAAGTTATTTTCGTTTTTTTGGCCCTGTGGCGGTTGGTATACCTGAATACTCAAGCTAATGTTTTGTTTTGACCCGCCATTTTAAGAAAATAATAACTTCGTTATTGATGTTATTGGTATTCATCCTTTTGAGATGTGTTTTTTCCCCATACAGTGGTACTACCACATATGAAGTTAATTTGTTCCAGGACCTTGTTTGTAAGTCGAAATGGTCGTATGACAAGCAGGATTTTCCCATAAGAATATATTATAATTCCATTAATTCGTTCAACAGCCCGAAAACCTACACTAATTCCTTAATAAATTCTGCTGTTACTATTGCAAATATCAGTTACAAACAGCAAAACAGATAAATTATGAATAAAACTTGGTATAATGATATAATAATAGTAATAATAATAATAATAATAATAATACCAGTAATAATGTAACAAATTGGGTTGTAATGTGGCAGTTGTATTTTGTACGGTGTACCTGAACACACCGCATGGCTGACGACAGGGTGAGAGAGTGCAGTTGAGATATTACTCTCTCTTTTAGCGTCCCGTTGTTTCTGGCGTCAGCTGCCACAGACAGTTGGCGAAGCTCCCGATCTCTTTGGCGATGGTACCACAATATAATTGTCATCTTAATTTATAAAGGCTGGTGAAAGGAGGCCGGAGGAGTACTGTCAAGCAGTTCATGGACGCCCATGCTCATATTTTTTTATAATTTCCATCTTCATTTCAATGTTAAGCCTCACCTTTTTACTTTTTTTCACCACCTGCTTTAACATTCTTGGAGCCCATGTTGATTTCTCTCACAAGGAAATCTGCCGTGTGTCTGTCTTGCGGGAAAACAATGAAATTGCGACGCTGTCATATATCACCGTATTTCGAGCATTTCGTCGGATGTAGAAACAAATGGCGAGTCAAATTTTACGTCTGATGTCGAAAAGATTGTCCGTCGAAGCGATCGTAGGTCGAGGTACCACTGTATTTAAAATCCTGCATATAAGCAGGTTTGTACTGAAGCTGGTTTGCACTAAAGCAGGTATAGACTAAAAAACAGCAAATGTTATAATTAAAGCCATACGTTGTTCAAACATAAAACAAAAACATGTATACTTGAGTGTTGGAAGAGGAATACATTGATATAAATATACTTTTATGTTCATTTTGATTTGTTTTTTTCTAAAGTGATTACAAATATGGCAATAATCGTCTGACGGTGTAGTTTCGGGATTAATTTAGATCAAATCAAATCGTGACCTGTGTATGAATCATGATAAAAATCATATGATATGAAGCAATACCGACCCCTGCTTAGAACAGAAAGGATCTGAAGAAGAATCATTTACTGTATTATAAATAATTTTATTTTAAAAAAAAAAATAATAAAATAAAAATAAAATAAAACCCTGTTAATTCTTATATTTGCATGTTTTTGGTACAAATGAGAAAATACCAATAAAAATATTAAAGTACCTAATTGATAATAAGTACCCTGAGGAATAGTAGTGCCTATAATAACTATTCCTTGTGTTAGAGGGTTTTTATCATTAGAAGTGAAGATAAAATAATCAATAATTGATGATTAAATATTAAAAAGCCTGTTAAGCATTTTGCATTAATTCTGCACTCATGTAATTCTCATTCAATTCAGTCAGGAACTAGTAAATAGTTTTAACAATTTAAATGCATACCTGCGTGTACAGTTTCCTACTAAATTCTCATGTGACAACCAAAGCATGAAGCCCATTGAAAAATCTTTTTTTTTAATTTTTTTTTTTTTTGAGGTTGCAGTATGACCTTTTACTAATTTTCCATTGTTAAAAGAGAATTGATAGCCCACTGGATTTTTACTTGGCACTTTCTATTAGACCGTCCTGAAAACATGAGAGAACTTGTCACTTGGTAATGCAATGTACTATTTGGTACTGAATGGGTGGCAGTAGATGAGTTTTAAGTGCATCGTGGGAAAATGTGCAGGTGAGTCAGCATTTGACAGATGTGTAGAACTGACATCGGGATTGAAATCACCCAGGGAATCAAAATAGGCTCTACAGTGTAATCATGCATTTTCACGACAGGGCAAAGCCTTACAAAATGAAAATGCGTGTGCGTGGACACCTGACAGTAAATCACAATCATGCCATGACATGACAGTTAAAGTGTAAAATCCACCCCTTTCCCAATAATAATATAAATCTTTTTTTGGAAGACAACAACTTTTTAAATCAATATTCTACGTGATAAAAAACTCACCGTAATGCCTTTGGAAAGTAGCAATGAGGAGGGCAGTTAAATCACTTCCACCATTGATCTTACTGCGCAGACATGAACGCATTAGGGGAGGGGGTAAATCGTTATTAAATTGTTTTTCATGAATATGGTATGATTCATAATAAAAGTAAACTTCTGTCATAAATAACATTTTTGTATTTTCAATAAAACTCTTATTATACAAGATAAGTTGTCACATAGTTGTCACACAGTTGATCAATTGATGCAAACAATACTATTAGGTCAGTCAAAGAAAAGTCATTTACAGTAGATAGGAAGCAAAACACGATCAGTGATATTTGGGAAGACTTTTTTTGGTTTGTTAAGATTATAATACAACATACTGTATATTTTATTAATCCCAAAGGTCAGTGTTACATGTGGAAACTCTTGCTCTCATGTTCAGAAAAATTACCAATTCAGACCATGAAAGGTAAAGAAAAGATGACCCATCAGACTCTCTTTTTCAGTCAGTCCGCTTACATGTGCTGCTATTGTAGCTAAAACGGCAAAGGTCATTAGATGTGCTCTTTTAAATTTGCAACTCCAGTAAATTGCCGGCAATGGAAAATCAAAGCGATCAATTCAAGAACTTGAATTGAACGGCTCGATCGAGTCTCCTATGTACAATGTGCATGCTGTCCGCCAGTCAAATAATCAAGCACATTGATGTACCCTCCACTCAAATATATACTGATCATAATGCCAGCTTTGCACAAGCAGAGCGAAGGAAACACCGAGTATGGAAACTCGCAACTGTGCTCAAACCTTGCAGCGATTTGGAACAAAACATTCGCAAATGCCATGTAAACGTACTGAGCGAGTTGGGGAAGTAAATGCCAGTTTCAGCGATGTCACGTTCCCAAACTCTGATGGATCATTAAAGTGATATATGGTCTCAAACGAAAGACTGAGTATTTTCCAGAGTGGACAATATTTTTACACTTTCTAGAACCAGTAGAAAGTTATTCCATCCACTTTAAATGCAGCAGAATTGACTCACACTGATCATCACATGGATCAGTCAGTCACTGGGAAAGATAGGACTCGCCTTAGTATGCAGTCCCCTCAGTGGCAGGTCTTCATCCCGGTCAAATAGGGGGACTCTTGTCGGCACAGGCCCATCTGCTGCTGTTGCTGCTGCTCCTGGTGATCCAGAGCCATGCCCTCCACAAAATCTGGCACCGGAAGCCCTGAGAGGATCATGACCGATTTGTTCCAGATCATGAACGTGGGTACGACCGGCAGAAGGAAGGAAATTTCGAAGGTATGAATGTGATGGGAGTTCATGGCGTCGTAGAAAGACAGCGAATTGTTGTCGTAGTCCAGGAGGACGCCCAGACGCCTTAGCTGCAGGCTGGCCTCCACCAGCATATCTTTGCCATCATGGCGCACCATAAAGTTGTTGTTGCAGCGCGAGAACACCCAAGACGATGAGTTTTTGCCACTCCATTCATTTTTAGGGGCGGATTTGTAAGATACGCCAATGGCATACCTGCAGGGATAAAAACACATTTTGGAATGTATTAGCAATCTAAAAGCAGTGTCCTCCATAATTACTTGCATCGCCAGGCTACCTCATGCTGAGGACACACAAGATAGACACAGGCCCTTTGGGTCCTTCCTGCAGGAAGTGCTATACTTCAGAGCCAATTAGTGCAAAGAATATAATTAGGATAAGAGTACACACTGTGCTGTTGTGCTCTTGTGTAACTGCCTGGATTAAACCTCCCAGAAGAAACATTTCACTTCACTAAACTTCCTTGAAGGCTTATATAATGCACTCATAATCATGTTTGGGAAGGTGAGTGTGTGTTTCTCACCACGTGGATGCTCCCAGCAGCACCTCCCAGTAGTGACACCCGCTGTCAATAAAGACGTTACCGGCGGCCCCGTACGAGCCAGTTCCACCGAAGCGTTCGGGAGTGTGACTCTTCTTCAGAGAGCTCTCATCTTTCTCCATGGTGAGGCAGTCATTGGATAGACGTAGCTTCTTGTGTGCAGTTTTGGGATCCAATTTGAAGGGTTGACCTGCAAATGTAATAATGTATTAACAGTGGTGGATGAGGTACTGTACTCACTTTTTTTACTTAAGTAAAAATACAGATACAGGTCCAAAAATACTTGAGTACAAAAGTACTTGCTTCAAAATTTACAAGTAAAAAGGAAAAGTACTATCAGGTGCGTACCGCTACCTACTGTACAAGACTGTACAGCACCCATCAGAAGGCGCACTGCCCTCACTGTTGATTTTTAGTGGTTAATATCTTGTTCACCTGCCTAATCATGTTTGTCAGGGTCCCCCCAGGATTGATAAATCTAAATTCAAGACTTTTAAGACCTTTTTTAATGCCATTTCAACTGAAAATTAATACTTTTCTTGCACCCATTATTTAGATCATATTGAATCATATTAAATAAATAAAGCACTGAACATCAAATTTAACCTCAATTACTAAGTGTGTTTGACAAAAGAATGCACATATATTGAAGATACAATTAAAACACATTTAAAGTAAGATTATAAAGTCTGTCAGAATTTTTTTAAACACACACACACGCACACAATAATTATGGACAAAAAGAGGAGGAGGACAGGACTCAGACCAGCCATCTTCTGTAACAGGCTAGCCGCCAGTGCACCTGCCAAGACCCCAGTGAACATGGCTAACTCTCGAGTTAAAAAAGCGAAATTCACATTCATTCGAAAGGCAAACCGAAATGTTTAAGCAGGTCCACTGCCTTTGCATGACCCATAAACTGCAACCTAAAGTATCTGGATGTAACTTGAGCCCCTATCACATACTGTCCCAAAACAACGGGAATATTGCGGGACTTAACCGTGCAGCAGTTGTGTGTGAAAACAATTTCCCGTGTCGACTGACATGGGAAGCAGTGTGCGTGAAAGCAGGAGTTAAATTCTCGGGTCACAGCAGATGGCTGATGACTTAAATATCATAGCGGCGGCCAATTATACTGGACTGTCTCAGGAAATTAGAATACACAATATTCTAATTTCCTGACTGTCTCAGGAAATTAGAATATTGTGTATTCTAATTTCCTGAGACAGTCCTGTATATATACACAGGACTGTCTCAAAAAATTAGAATATTGTGTATTCTAATTTTCTGAGACAGTCCAGTAAACATAACAAGCTGGAAACAGCTAAATTAAAGTGAAAACATGACCAAAATTAAAATGTCAATTATTACGTCGGGCCGGGCCAGGGTTCTTTCTCGCTAACTTTTTGAAATAACTATATATTAACGATGTATGAATGATAAACTAAGGAATACTTGTTATAAAATAAATAATTTGAATTAAAAAAAAAAGAAGGCACTGTATGGTCATTGCAGAGCCAGAGCGTGCCTATACGCCCTTTTAATCTTCCCCTCTGCGAGTCCACAAAACCGCATCTGTTTATTTTTATTTAACAAACTTTTCCAGCGTTATTTCATTGTGTAAATAAATTTATAATGATCATAAAAATATGTAGTCTATTTAAACATTAAGAAAATGTGCGTTTTTTTTCTGCCAACTAAGAATTCGTTATAAAAGACAGGCTTTTATGCAGACATCGTCACAAATGTTATCACACAAAACGCGGGTCGGGCTTTAATACCCGTGGACCAGTTCGGGTCGGGCTGGACTTTTTAGGCCCGATTTTACCTCTATCTTAAAGTCTTGATGAGCTTAAATTGGCTGCAGTTACGAAGTCGGAAATGCTCCCTCCGGAAAAAAAAACACGATTTGAGCAACATTATGTTTAACAAACTTTTCCAGCGTTATTTCATTGTGTAAATGCATTTATAATGGTCATAAAAATATGTAGACTATTTAAACATTAAGAAAATGTGCGTTTTTTCTGCCAACTGAAAATTCGTTACAAAAGACAGTTAAGACATCGGGAACGCTCCCTCTGGAACAGAACGCAATATGACCAACATTGTGACAGCCGATGCCGACCAAAAATGACGTAATATCCGAAACAGATCACCAATGGACTCATTTGAAGTATATGAATGGTGGTCTGTTTTGGTGTTCAGAATCCACAATACTTCTGCCTGCAGGGTTTTCGTTCCACCGACAAACGGACGCATTCCCGATGCAGAGGTGGATGGATTCTCCGTTTT
Organism: Corythoichthys intestinalis; assembly: GCF_030265065.1. Lineage (NCBI taxonomy): Eukaryota > Metazoa > Chordata > Actinopteri > Syngnathiformes > Syngnathidae > Corythoichthys > Corythoichthys intestinalis. The sequence continues at coordinate 20,355,219 of NC_080405.1, forward strand.
GCCGGTTGTGGTGGTTTGGCACGCACGAGTTGCATTTCGATTTGTAGTGCAGTGCAGCGTAAAAATTCTATGCGTCATCTTCGTTATGGATTTTAAAAAAAACTTCATCACGGATATAATTTAGGTTGCACTGAGATATTCTTAAGACCACGGTGAAAAAATTCCTGACTTACAACAGCTAATTTAATACTTTTAATACCTTTAATAATGGAAAACTAAATTCAATGCTTTTTTAATACTTTTAATTACCCGCGGGTACCCTGTTTGTACGGTTGCTGCCTCTACTTTTACTTTGTTACATTCCACCACTGTGAATTAATGACAACAACATATAAAATACAGGCATGAAAATGGGTCGGGGTTAAAAAGGTGAGATGGGTGTGGAGGAAATATGTTCTGGCTTTCTGCCAAAATTCTGCCTACATGAGGCGAATTTGACAATTTAAATTTTTCACATAAGGCTTAATATTCGAGTTAGCGGGGGTTTAATTAGTTGAAGGAGTTGATTTCAACCACCATTGACTCGCGCTAGCTTAGCCACTCCGGAGCCCTGAAACTAACAAATAACTGGCAAACTGCACAGAATTTGTTCAAATCAACTCCAATGACTAATTAAACCACGGCTAACTCAACGATTAAGCCTAATGTAAAAAATTCTGAACTTCCCCTTTAAAATAAAGACCATTGAATATGGCCATTAAAATGTTGTCTATAAAAGTTTTAGAGCAATAAAACAAACAACAAAAATGAATGAGATGAACAAGAATCCTTCAAAGTATTTCATAATGGGTCCAAATGATTCTTCGAACAGATCATGTGACTATAGCACCTTAGAGACAGCCGTTTGCTTTGCTTAGCCAAAACTACAGCTGAGGAGGCAAAACGGATATTTAGAATTTCCTTAAACCTAAGCTTTCAAAACCTTCAACAACAACTGAGCTTAAGCAGGATTGAGCACGAGCAGTATCAAAAAGTCCTGGCTGTCGTGTTACCTGTTGTGCTGTAATTCCAAGTGGTGCTTGAATTGGATGCTTTTAGCGGTCGACAGTCTTTTTGAGTTAGCGCAAAGTTCGCAGTGCACGGAGATATTTTTGTCCTCTTTACTGGACAAAAATGTGAAGTAATGTCTGTGTTTCCAGTGTGCAAATGCAGCCGTTTGTAGTATATCTCCTGCCTATTTCATTGCATCCTGACGAGGTAGCAAGGCAATGTTTTGGCCGGAAACTCCCAGCGCTCAAGGCTCACTCATCATAGTAATACACGTAACCTGTTTTTTTTTTTTCCATCCCCGATTAGAAAATGTGACATGTGATGTCACTCCCTTGACTACAGTATTCCTCATTCTACATACATTATAGGGCAATAACAAAATAGTAATGCACAGGTATCAAGGAAAGTAACTTTAATCAGATTACAGTTACGCATTACTCACATAACGCGTAACTGACAAAATTGCTTTTATATTACCGTTAAATACACAAACTTGACGCTAACTTAACAGGAGCTATTTTTTCACTGGGATTTGGCTAGCTCTGGCAGTGTTCAACTGTAACTTTGTCTAGCGCAAAATATGAAAACGATTGAAACTATTACTCACCAAATTCAATATACTGGCAAATGCATTCATCTAAAAAAAAAAATTGAGAGGGAGACCTCCCCTCGTCCATTGAACGTGAATTTGTGCTTAGGACAAGATCATCTGTTGCAATTAGCGATCTTTGAAACTTTTGAAACTTGTTTCTCTCTCAGCGGCTGTGATTAACCTCAATGTAGTTGCTCTCCTAGCTAAGCCTTGCCTATCATTCGTCTTTGTAAGTTTTTAGTAACTTTGTGTATTGAATTTGAAAGGAAAATGTGTGTTGAAGCGGCATGCAATGTTAAGAGTCTTTTGAGCTCGAATTGCTGTGTCCAGCGCTGTAACTCTGCTGCACTCTGAACTCTTGTGCACTCTCTAATGAGCCGGAACGCGCGCGGCTCTTTATAGTGTCTCTGTCACGTGACTGTGACGCAGCCGGTAACGCGCTCAGCCAAACAGACACACAAGTACGGTAGGTGAATTATGACAAACAAAGGGTCACCACAGTGTTTTGTTTTTGGCAAACTTTTTCATGAAGCTAAACTGTTGAAGCTACTCACGTGGAAAAATACGATTGTACAACGTTTTAAATGTATTCATTCGGTACATTTTAGTTACCACGATTTGAGAGATCAATAAATTGAAGAAAAGTACGCCTTGTGTTTGGAGTGTTTGTTTTTGGGTTTGCTGGAATAGCGTCACTGACACAAGCAGCATCAAAAGGGGAAAGGGTAAGCGCTGCCGCGCCAAGCCACTTCTGGCTGCATTTTTGACACATGAAAAATAACGAATACGTACTCCTGTATGACAGAAAATTTTAGTGGTTTTGTAACCGCGACGTTTTCATAGCATGGTAAACCGTGAAGGTAACTGGCACATGCCTACACCCGACCCCCCCACCCCTTTTAAACATTTTCTCCTCGGATCTACACGATTCACGTAGGTCATCCTTTTTGACTTCAAAACGGCGAATTTCGCCGAAAGGTGAGAGATTTTCATGCCTGAAAAGAAGTGACTTTTGGTACCAGCAAGACACACTTTTGATTTCGCCAAGATGCATTTCAATGTTGGTCTTAAGAACCAGCCATTGTTACTGTCAGCAGCTGGTTTAACACACAAAAACAACCAAAACAGTTCTAAACTAATTTAAAATGACCGTGACAGCGAAGAGCTACCAATCTCTGGTCTATTCTTATGGTGTGGACAATGTAGGAGCTGAGCAAGAAAGGATTGCAGAAGCTGCTGAAAAGGGGAAGACGTGAAAAAGTGAGGTGGTGAAAAAGTAAGTTGAGAATTGCTTGTAGAGAACTCAAGGAGAAAAATGAGGGGGAAGTTATTTGCAAATACAAGGTGCGCGAATCTAAACTTCAAAGCTCCTTGCAGCCTTTGTGAAAACATTTCGTGCGAATGGAGGAAGGCAGTCGGCATCCCCCTCAGTGTCTGCCATCACACAGACTTGAAAATTAGCAGAAGGAAACTTTTAGTCAAGATGTTATGGTGGAAAAGCTGCCACCGGTTTTCAACAATTCCATGTTCAACTCGCTTGGGAATTCTGATGCTGAGATGAAATAGTATTGCTAAGGTGAAATGCAACAAACTATAAGAAACTGAGGATTGTAAGAATACTAATACATCAAATCTTCATGGTTATTCTGGGATACCATGCAAATATTCCCCCAAAGAGATATAGGGGGGTTAAGAATGACTTTATTTGATTAGATTAGTAGGTGCTTTATGGTAATGCCGTGGCGTCATTGAAGTAAAAAAGAAAAAAAAAATCACCTGTAATTTCTTTCAGAAAGCGTTCAGCTGGTTTCCAACCTTTTTTTTTCTTCCAGGAACCCATACTTTTACCATTGTAAGCTTCAGCCCCCCCTCCCATTTAAATTTTTCTCAACATTTTATTATATTGTCGACTTAAAAAAAAAACAGGGTTAGGTTAACTATACTTGCAATACACGTGTCTTCACAAACAATGTGCTTCCAAATAAAACACAGAAAATGTGGGAAAACTTTATTTTTTAAATTACCGTTGTGCACTCAAAGGCCAGGCAAACTAGCTTTTAATGAGAGTTCTGTCACTCAGACAGGTGAAACAATTATTTTGACATGCGCAGATTTGAATAGTGGGCCGTTTACATGGCGACACTGCGACACCATGACACAACGATTTTGCTGCGGAACGGCCTTGCCTTTACATGGTGACGGCAAAAACAGAAGGCAAAGACGCAAATTTATGATTCTGAACTCCAGAGCGGAACGATTCGATTGCGGGGATTGCTCTGCAACCAAACAAATGGAACGCTCTCGCTCCGGTGACATCGGCACTTGCACACGTCACTATGTGCATGCGCAGTCATTGCTACTAAACATTCAAAACAGCAAACATGGTGGAACGTCAGCTTTAATTTACTGTAATTTTTGGACTATACGGCATACCTGACTATAAGCCGCCACCCACCAAATTTGACACAAAAACGGCATTTCTTCATAGATAAACTGCACTGGACTATAAGCCGCAGTTGTGCTCACTGTATTATGGGATATGTACGCCAAAAGGTATTAACCAAAAACACTTTATTTGACAGCGGCATCATAAGACTGTCACAAGACCAAATGAACCACCATGTAGCTTCAAACCAATTGGCAGCAACGCTTCATTGCTTCAAGAAGCTTCATTTAGCCATCACTGCTCCCATGTGGGAGACAGCTAACTTCTGCTGCCACCTGCTGTCAACACTCTTGTTGTCCAAAATGCCTCCTAGCATGCATTGCAGCGCGAAAGATGTAAATAACAATCAAAATTCATGTTCTGTGCTAATTATTTATTCAGTTACTGTTCTAGTTGGTTCATTAATTGCTAATTATGGTAATTTGTAACTCTTTATTTGACAGTGGCACCATAAGACTGCCATAAGACAATCATAATTATGACATGACAGATGTCATTTAGTGTCATCCGGCAAATGATCTCACTTTTGAATGCATGTAAAATATCTGAGCTGGACATAAATGGAGTTAATGACATAATTTGCTGGATGACACTTAATGACATCGGTCATAAGCATTCGGTCTTTTTTTTCTTTCTTTTTTTTTCATTTCATTTCAGGCAGTTACATTCATCTTCATGAATACAGTTCTTTGCTTTCAAGAAACAACAGAGAGAAAAAAACAAAAACAAAACAATTCTCATGATAATGTCAGAATTATGACAGCCTTATGACAGCACTATACAGTATTTGACAGCAGCGTCATAAGACTATCTATTAACCCAAATAAATCATCAAATAAGCCGCACTGGACTATGGACCCCAATCACCAACGTCACATAATCACGTGATCGCTGTATTGTGCCGCCATATTGTCCGTCATTCTGTGTCGTATTGTCAATGGTAGTAGTTTCTAAAGGTGGATTCACTTGCAAATTATGGAAGCCCTGGTGCATTCAGACGCTGTAAACTCATTGGATGAGTTGCATAAAAGCCGTTATTTGGAAAAGCTTCGGTCGATCCAGTCGCCAGATCCATATTTGATGCCCAAACCAATGTTTCCTCTCGTCCGGTCCCATCCCGTGCGTCAGAGCTCGTCCTGAGACCACAACATTTCCAATAATACTCCAGTTTATGTCACGATGAGGAGTCGGGTACCCAAAATCAGCACTGGCCCAAATATAAACCGACATTTGGTCAGCTGAGCGTCACCGTTGTCACGATTGTAAAATGAAACTTGATCGACAACGGGCCGGTGTGTGCCAAAAAATATCTGCCCCGCGTGAAATGCCCCCCCTGATGGGAGCACTTATTTATAACGCTTTATTGACGTGAAAACATCAAATGTTTTCATGGACGCATTACAGTAATGGATTTACGACTGTAAGATCAGTTTTAAATAATTAAATTACACAAAATATTAGTACTGTATTTTAGTAACAAATCGTGGACTGGGCCACATAACCATCTTTGAACAGAAATGTATTAGTCTACAGGTTTTCACGACCATATCCCACTGACAATCACACAGGTATGACATTTATTAGTTCAAGCAGAGTAAAATAATACATATTCACGGTACAAGAAAGTCGTTTCCGTGTGGGCGCTCCTGTCAGGGGGGACATTTCACGCAGGGCGGCTATTATTCGGCACAACACCTGTTGTTGCGCTCACCTTCTTGCTGCCCGACCGTGGCGACGAGCTTCGTAGTCTCCGTCTGATGATGTCTCGTGTTGGCATTATATTGATGTTTTCGCCGCTGTCTGACGGCACAACACAAACGCATCATGGACCGAGATAAACAAACTGGGCTGCTTTAGAGATTTGCCCTTTTAACAATGGCCACACAGAAAGTTCTAAAATGACCGTTTATCTTCTCTGTTAATGCAACCAATCGCCACACATGCCTTCACCATTTTGATTAATCAATGTTAATGATTGTCAGGAAGGTTTTTGGGTTCGTTTACTAGGCGGTGATTCCTTAGACAAGCAGAAAAACACACAGTAATAGGAGGAATGTACCTAGCGGCAATATGTAAACACGACGAGCTGACGGACAATATGGCGGAACCAGTCAGGGGGGCGGAGTTGTGACGTCGCGAGTTTGGGGTCTATAGACGGCAGGATTCAAAATGAGGGAAAAAGTAGCGGCTGATAGTCCAAAAATTACGGTACTGTTTTTATAATATTTTTCATATAAATAAATTTTATGTTCGCGTTTTTGTGGCTTTTGAAGCAAAAGAAAAACACGCGTGGACGCCATTGCTTTGAGTGGGTGGGTACGTTGTCTTCTGAGCTGGGGAGGTTGTTGCCAAGGAAGTGCATCGTTGGCTATCGCCAAATTTGTCGTATTATTGGAGCATCACCATGTAAACAGCCCCTTAATGTACCGGAAATAGTAAAAGAAGTTGTAGCGACTTCCGTGTCAACAAATACAAATACAGTCAGATCTTTCAACAACTGTAAGATTGTTTAATATCACAATCAACATGTTTGTCTCGGATACAGAGCAGTACAGTCTTGCGCCCATCCTGTCTTCTGCTCAGTTTACGACTAGCTTCTAGCTTCCTGTAGTAACAGTGACACATATACTTACGTCACAGACGTGCGAGGGAAAGAAGGTTTGTTTCATTATTTTGTTTGTTTTGATGGGGGCAGATCGGATTACAGACAGACTTAAACAATCCCTCTCGTTTGCAATAAAATCTTGATAGCAATGGGTGTGATTGGAACAGAAAACTCTCAGAAGCATTTTTATTCCGATCAAGGTTTTTAATCTGCATAAATGTGCCCAAGTAGTAAAATTAAAATCCTTAACATAAAGAGGGCTTTGCCACCTGTGAATCTTTGTGAACTAAACAACAGGCTGCATAGTTTTTTTGTAATATGACGTCATTAAATTTACTCAAAAACAGCACATCATTCCTATAAACATACAGCATTCCAACTTTTCGTCACTTTTGTTAACAGTTGAAGCTTTGCAAAGGTTTGCCCCATTTTAAGCATTCACATAATAACACCAGCAATTTGGTCAAAACGGGTGGAGGGCAGGCGAGGTGAGACACAGACGGGAGAAATTGAGGGGATAATTCCAGGCTGAAGATTGTCACTGTAGACTTGTAGGAGGTCAGCTGCATCCCTCTTAGAACTGACATTTAACTCTGACACCTCCAGCTCGTTGGCTCCCTCAGCCTCCCACGGCTTAATGAGACACAATGAGCCCCCCTCCTACCCGACTCCTCTGCTCTCTGTGTCCTTCCCTTCATCTCTCTTTCCCCGTCCTCTCAATCTCATCCTCTCGTGAACACTCCCCTCCAATAATCCGCCTGCTGAGTGAAACTGCTTGTGGATGTGAGAGGACGAGGCCAATGTGCTGCTGGCAGCCAATTACATTAATGCGCTCGCTTCTTTGAACTGCTTATCGCTGCCAGCGCAGCCTCTTGCAAACACTGGGGCTCTCTGTCATGGATTTCCAGGGGATGGCTCCTGAGAGCCGGGGCCGAGGTTGGAGGGGAGAAATGTGAGGACAAATGCGCACTTGTGAGTTGAGCCAGCACAAATCAAAAACACAAGTTCATAAACATATGTCTTTGCCCTGTCGATCCAATGCAAGTTTGTTGTATTCAATTGTAAATATTTATTACCTCGTTCACTGACATTGACAGCGATAGATGTCAAATCAATTTGAACTGGGATGGTTGTCAATGAATTGTGTTTCAGTGCCATTGACGGCAATAGACACCCAATCCATTTTGACTGGGAGGGCTGAAAGTGATTGTTCATTGCCAGTACTTTCTGTAAAAATAGACTGGATCTCCACCACAATCAATAGCAGCTATTAAGTTAATTCATGAAAAAGCATTAAAGAAGTTACAAGATGGAAGACCATTGATGTATTGCCATAGTTTCAGTGTAGTTAGTGGTAACGTGCCAAAGTTATTGTGTGGTAAATGTAAAAAAAAAGGTTCATTTTTAAAGTAGAGCTGGTTCATCTATCACTCTCAATACCAGCCAATGAGTTAACCTTGTCTACAAACTTGGACTTCATTGTAGAGCAGCCTTCGACATTCCTACACAGCTCGAAAACACGTCCTTTCCAGTGAATGAGATCACTGTTGTCATGTTCCAAACCAAATCAAAATCAAATGGTCCACCCAGAGTTGCTTTTTCATCAATTCGCTTTTCCTATGGTTTGCTTTGGTATACAAGCAGAAGGTCTGTCAAATTGTCACTCAAGTAATAATTTTTCTTGTAGACAATAAATTTGAAGTCCTCCTCCTCAGTCATTCGTGAACCGATAGTCTTGAGACTTTGTAGCTACAGTGTATCACAAAAGTGAGTACATTAATGGCCTCACATTTCTGCAGTTATTCAAGTATATCTTTTCATGGGACAACACTGACAAAATGACACTTTGACACAATGAAAAGGAGTTAAATTTTCCCCTCAAAGTAACTCAAAATATAGCCATTAAAATCTAAACCCCTGGCAACAAAAGTGAGTACACCCCTATTAAAAAACGTACATCCCTAAATGTCCAAATTGAGTACTGCTTGTCATTATCCCTACAAAATGTCATGTGACTCGTTACAGGAGTGTTGTCAGCATTGCTGCAGAGATTAAAGAGGTGTGTGTGGGGGGGGGGGGGTCCAGCCTGTTAGCACTCAGACCATACGCAACACCATCAAACTGGTGTGCATGGCTGTCACCCCAGGAGGAAGCCTCTTCCGAAGACGGTACACAAGAAAACCCGTCTGTCTCATCAGAACATATGACATGGTTCCAGTAATCCATGTGCTTTGTTAACATGTCTTCAGGCAACTGTCTGCCGGGCTTTCTTGTGTGCCGTCTTCAGAAGAGGCTTTCTCCTAGGGCGACAGCCATGCACACCAATTGGATGAAGTGTGTGGCATATGGTCTGAGCACTAACAGGCTGACCCTCCACCTCTTCAATCTCTGCAGCAATGCTGACAGCACTCCTGCAACGAGTCACATGACATTTTGGAGGGAAAATGACTAGCAGTACTCAATTTGGACATTTAGAGATGTACGTTTTCTCAAAGGGGTATACTCACTTTTGTTGCCAGGGTTTTAGATATTAATGGCTATATTTTGCGTTATTTTGAGGGGAAAATAAATTAACTCTATTATATAAGCTGCACAGAGACTACTTTCATTGTGTCAAAGTGTCATTTTGTCAGTGTTGTCCCATGAAAAGATAAATATCTGCAGAAATGCGAGGAGGTGTACTCACTTTTGTGATACACTTTATGTACAGGTGTGGTCAAAAGTTTTCATACACTTGTGAAGAACATAATGTCATGGCTCTCCTGAGTTTCCAGTTATTTCTCCAACTCTGATTTTTCTCCGATAGAGCGATTGGAACAGATACTTCTTTGTCACAAAAAACATTCATGAAGTTTGGTTCTTTTATGACTTTATTATGGGTTAACAGAAAAAGTGATCAAATCCGCTGGGTCAAAAATATACATACATGGATCTGAAAAAGCGAATCATTGACTTGAACAAGTCAGGAAAGTCACTTGGAGCCATTTCAAAGCAGCTGCAGGTCCTAAGAGCAACAGTGCAAACAATTGTTTGTAAGTATAAAGTGCATGGCACTGTTTTGTCACTGCCACGATCAGGAAGAAAACGCAAGCTATCACCTGCTGCTGAGAGAAAATTGGTCAGGAGGGTGAAGATTCAACCGAGAATCACCAAAAAGCAGATCTGCCAAGAATTAGATGCTGCTGGAACACAGGTGTCAAGTGTCCACAGTCAAGCGTGTTTTGCATCTCCATGGACTGAGAGACTGCCGTGCAAGAAGGAAGCCCTTGCTCCAAAAGCGGCACCTTAAGGCTAGACTGAAGTTTGCTGCTGATTACATGGACAAAGATAAGACCTTCTGGAGGAAAGTTCTGTGGTCAGACGAAACAAAAATCAAGTTGTTTGGCCACAATGCCCAGCAATATGTTTGGAGGAGAAAAGGTGAGGCCTTTAACCCCAAGTACACCATGCCTACCGTCAAGCACGGTGGTGGTAGTATTATGCTGTGGGGCTATTTTGCTGCCAATGGAACTGGTGCTTTACAGAGAGTAAATGGGATAATGAAGAAGGAGGATTACCTTCAAATTCTTCAAGATAACCTAACGTCATCAGCCCGAAGATTGGGTCTTGGGCGCAGTTGGGTGTTCCAACAGGACAATGACCCCAAACACACATCAAAAGTGGTAATGGAATGGCTAAATCAGGCTAGAATTAAGGTTTTTGAATGGCCTTCCCAAAGTCCTGACTTAAAACCCATTGAGAACTTTGGACAATGCTGAAGAAACAAGTCCATGTCAGAAAGCCATCAAATTTAACTGAACTGCACTAATTCTGTCAAGAGGAGTGGTCAAAGATTCAACCAGAAGCTTGCCAGAAGCTTGTGAATGGCTACCAAAAGCGCCTAATTGAAGTGAAAATGGCCAAGGGACATGTTCCCAAATATTAGCGCTGCTGTATGTATATTTTTGACCCAGCAGATTTGATCACTTTTTTCTGTTCACCCATAATAAAGCCATAAAAGAACCAAACTTCATGAATGTTTTTTGTGACAAAGAAGTATCTGTTCCAATCACTCTATCAGAGAAAAATCAGAGTTGCAGAAATAACTGGAAACTCAAGAGAGCCATGACATTATGTTCTTCACAAGTGTATGTAAACTTTTGACCACAACTGTAGCATGGGCCAGTATCTTTCACATCTCCGAGGCTGATTACTGATTTTTTTGTATCAGGTCTAATTAACTAATTGCGGATTCATTGTTGTTGTAGGTTGAGTTAGCCAGTGGCATATGTGCTCTTTATCATAGCCTTCACCCTGTATTGTGCTGTAGCACACTCATGCTTGTTTCTACTAGGAGTCCCGCAGCCACAAAAGCGGACGCCAGATTGTTTCTTTGTCTTTGCTGTGCTGCCTCTTTCCCCTGGTTTTTAGACCATCTAGAAAGAGGGCACCATATCTAATTTGCTTTGTTGTTCCTCTTCTTGGTGAGGACACTGAAATCATTACTCTTGCATTATTCGCGGATGTATCAGAATGAAATTTGGTAGGTATTTTCTAGGAATGTATATACAACGTTCATTGGAGCCCGATTTTTAATTTTATGTCTTGAGGCTGATTAATTAATTTTGGACTTATTGTTACCTGGAGGTTCAGAGTTACCCAGTAGTTAGCATGCAAGCTCTTCGGGTGTGTTTATCATGGTCCTGCTGTCTACATGTTCACGGTCGTAGTTCAATTTAAACTTGTAATTTTGCAGTGCAGTTTTTCAGTGTCTGATTGCTACTACTGTAACGATTAGCGGACCCTTATGCCACACAAAGTGCCTAGTTACTCCAAGTTTTTATCTGAAATTAATTTCAAACAAAAAGTTGAGACAGAAAAAGTGCAAAAATAAAGACTATTAAAGTGCTGCTGAAGAGTGGAGAAAAACAGCAATTTGCAGAAAGAAATAAGGGACGAGTAATCAATGCACTATACTAAATAGCGAGAGAAATCAACAGAGCATGGACAATTGCTAGTATAATGCCAAAACCTGGGAGAAAGAGAAAGTGCCCCCACACATAAATAAAATCCAAGTAGAAGCGGAATCCAAAAGTAATTTAGACATATTGCTGTAAGTCAACAAGAAACTTCTCCAGATACAAAGTACACGGTCACTTTTTTTTTTAAACTAACCTCACATGACGCATGGAAGCAGCCAGCAGTTTGCTTTCATTCCATGTGAGGCAAGACCAATTAGAGAAGTTTCAAACAGTCTTCCGCTCCTCTTTGTGGGCCTGTCTTAAAGCAGTGCATTGTTACAGACTGGTATGACTTTACTATTAAACACATAAAAGACTGAGTGATGAAAGTAGGGCATAAACAAAAGATGCCTCTATTGGGGTATTCAAAAAGTAAAATCAAATCAAATTTATTTCGATAGCACTTCACAAAAACCTGAAAGGTCTACAAAGTGCATTACAACAACGATATTGTTCATGATAAATAAAAGGAAAAGGAAAGTATTATACAATGATGACAAAAAAAACAAAACGAAAACAAAAACAAGGCATCACGATAAAAGTCAAAACAGCAAATAAAACAATAAAACAAATAAAATCCAAAGCATTAAAATCCTTAAGAAATAAAAACGGGCTACCTTAGTCTGGATAAAAGGCAAGCCTAAAAAAGTGGGTCTTTAACCGTGATTTAAAAAGGCCTAGATTCTTCATTGTGCAGACTTTAGGGGGCAGGCTGTTCCACAATCTGGGCCAGCCACTGCAAAAGATCACCCCACTATTTGAGTCTCGACCTTGGAATTGGCAAAAGAAGCTGGCCGGTAGAACGGAGAGCCTTGCCAGAGTTACGGAGGGGTGAAATCTCGATAAATAAGAAGGAGCCAGGCCATTAATAAAATTAGAAACAGACAGTAAAAGTTTGAAATCAATTCTAAAATTAACTGGAAGCCAATGGAGCGACGATGGTAATATGTTAACGTCTGGGCGAACTGGTTAAAAATCGAGCAGCAGCATTTTGAACAAGTTGCAGACGCCTGTTAAAAATAGAGCAGCAGCATTTTGAACAAGTTGCAGACGACAAATTGAGGACTTGTGAAGACCAACATAAAGTGCATTGCAGTAGTCCAGTCTTGAGCTTATAAAGGCATGAATTGCTTTTTCAAGGTCGTGGTGACTAAGGCTAGGTTCACACCGCAGGTCTTAATGCCTATCCGATTTTTTTCATGTTTTTCCGACTCGAGTGAGGCATTAACTTGACTTTCTGAACGGGAAAAGTCACATAAAAGTGGACCATTTCAAATCCGATCTAGGTAACTTTCATATGTGGTTAAAATCCGATCTGGGACACATTTTTCCAGAATGTGGCTCCGGTCTGAACTGTCAAGTCCCCTAAATCAGAATTCATGCAGCAATTACGTCAGCAAAGAGCGAGAGAGACAGGGTGCTAAGGTAGCGATGCAGCTGTGCATTAGCGTTAGCGCCTAGCTTGAATGCAGATTTGAGGGAAGAGACTGGCTTGACAGCAGTCCTAAAAAAATACAATTTGGGGTTGGAATAAGCCTGAAAATGCTTGTTTTTTCTTTCTGTGCTCCAAATGAGCAATTTCAAGATTGCTTACACGACCAAGAATCGGGGCAGTCCGTATGTGGGTGCGTCATTAACGCACAGTGCGTGCATGCTATCAATCCAAATAAACTTTGAATATAAGACTAAACGGTGATTATTTATGTCTGTTATTTGAGTCCTCTTTTTGGAAATTAAAATATGATCAACTTAGAATGACGTTAAGCCAGCATTTGTTTTGATGCTCCTGCGCATGCGAGTCAGTTTGCTCAGCGCATCTCAGACTTAGAATTAGTGCGCATGCGTGATACTTGAACAGGCTCAACGGACAAAGGCAATCTAAACGGGCAGACCAAAATAAAACAGATGACAAAAAAATCTGAATTGTGCATTAAGACCTGCGGTATGAAACTAGCCTAAGAAAAGGCTTTACTTTGGCCAAGAAACATAACTGTAAACAACTTATTATTACTCTTACAACAGAGCTAATTTGTTTCAAAGTTGAGCCTGCTATTGAATTGAATTTATTGTCATTGTCATCATCATCATCATCATCAACATTAAAATCAAAATCACAAGAAAGAAAGGAAAGAAAGAGGGAAATCATCGCGTATGTTTGTTTATCCAAAGAAGATGAGAACAGACATGACAAGGGAGACGGAAAAAGCAGAAGCTTATCGGGACCCGTCCCCCTGCCACCAAGGTCGCACAAGCAGCATGTTCTGGATCAGTCCAGTGATAGTCTAACACATTTCGTTCAAAAGTCATTGATTGCCATGGAGATTTCACATATAGTAATTTAGGTGTATTGGATCAGTTCATGTCCAAGTAGGTGAAGGGTGAAGGCCTGGGGTGCTTTGGAGGCTCTCATGTGTTGTATCCTCCGTAGAAGATTTCTAGTCAGCATCCCTTGCCCGGTTTAGGAGATTAGTCATCATCATCTCTGGCCCGGTTGGCCCGAGCGAGTCTCTCATGATCACGAATTTTTGTGGCCAGTCGTGAGGCGGCGTCACTTAGCATTGCCTGCTCCTTCATTAACAGTGCCAACTCGTCGCCGTTGCGTCGAACAACCTCCAGTGTGTCATGGAGTTGGTTCTTCATCCTGATCGAGAAGCGACGAACCCAGAGGGCACCAAGTAGCAGTAGGAAGGCCAGAGCCAGCAGTGTGCCGAAGATGTACAGATCCTCAGCGTCCTCTATCAGGAGGGACGTTAGGCATAGCGGCCTCCATTTACCCCAGGCTATCGAATATCACTTAGAGATTTTTAACCTGTGTCTTGGAAAAGGGAGCCAGAGCGCCATTCATCGTGGAATGTGTGCCAAAAGTAATATATTCAGTTTTGCTGCCGTTAAGATGTAAAACGTTTTGTGCTAGCCACTGCTTCACATCGGAAATGCACTCTGTCAATTTACTGAGAACAGTTTGTTCGTTAGGTCTCAGGGGCCAATACAGCTGCAGGTCATCAGCATAAGAATGAAAAGACATATTACGATTTTTTTTATAATTGATCGTAAAGGTAGCAGATGAAGCGCAAACAGAACATGCCCTAAAATAGAGCCTTGTGACACCCCGTAAGACAGAGAAGTTTGTAAGGAGGAAAATTCTCCAGTCATTACCGAGATGGTCCTATGTGCCAGATACGATTTAAATCATTGTAGAGCGTTACCACGGATACCACGAAAGTAATTTCAATTAAACTTCATCCCAAAGGGTTCTGTTGTGAGGTGATTCACTTCAGACAGCATCTATTGATATCACCTGGTGTTATTTCAAATTGAATTAACCCTAAAAGGCAGTTAAATAAATATGCTCAAATACTTCTATTAACTAAGAGAAATTATGATATACAACCTATTTAATGTAATAATCTCGCAATCTTAACCATGGCATCGTTAACTATAATTCTCTAATGCCTGCAAAAACACTAAATGTGTTTGAGGAATGCATTCTTTACCCGTGCCAGAAATATGAAATGAAATATTTGTCTTTTTGTAGGCTACTTTCCCTCAGCACCTCATAACTGGCGCCATCATCCCATCTTCCCTCATCTCCTTCCACTGTTTACCTAAAGGCCTGTGAGTTAGTTTGACGTCTGCCATCAGGGATGCATGCTGGGTAAATATTATTGCAGTCTCTTTGAGAGGAAGTAAAGGGGTATGCGTACCCCCTGAGGCACTTTCACTTGTGATATTTTCAGCCTGGTTTTCATGTATCGTCAATGTAGAAGCTCACATCCGAGGGGACAGGACACATGCACGTTCACACTCGCTTGCAAACAGACACTTTTCTAAATGTCAACAGTTCTATGTTTGTGTGTCAGCAATATGTGTCAGGGTAAAACATTTTTTTGGATATAATTATACACAAACACACACGGCCTTCATGTAATGTAATAATATCAGATGATCAGATGCTTTATATTTACGTGGTCAATTATACAGCATATTTTATTATTTATTTATTTCTTACAGGCAGTGTGAATCGTCTGGGAAATAGGAACAATAATTTGTTTTATTGCTTTTAAAAAACAAATTAACGTAAAGAAGATTGTTTTTGACTTCACAATCTAATTGTTAGCTAGGAAAAAAACATCTCTGTTACTGGACTTCCACCTGAGAGTGCAGCCAAGTCAGATGTGATGAAAATGCGCGCTTCCTGTTCTGCATGGCCGGATAGCCACTGACCTACAAAGCTCAGCACTTGGCTGGGATGCGACAACACATTTTGAAATTCAGGACTTTGTTAATTACTGATACGAATTAAACTAGGAGTCAGACAGACAGCTCATTAAAAGACAGACTGGAAAAAAAACCAACGTGTCTCGATGAAAGTGGTTCTTGTCCTGTTAGCTGACGCTCTAATTAAGTTGTGACCATGCTCAGATGTAAGCCTAATTCAATTTCTTGCCTAAAATATAGTAATTTAAACCCAAAATTAATGACTGTGATTTTGTTCCAAGCTTGCCTTTTAATGTTAAAATGGAGCATAAAAACTGCAGTGAAATATAGCACAGTGGTTTACAACGCTCTTATCTTTGCCTTATGAATTTTGAATGTGGTTATTGTGGAGAAAAAAGGGAAGTAACTAATGAGTGGTGACACAACTATGAATTTTCTCTTTTCATTTGAGGCTAGCATGTCTGCAAAAAGATCCTATGGAATTTTATTCATCATTACACAAAAAGAGGCAAAAGTTGACCTAGGACAATTTGTGGATGCTTCACCAAGACAACGCTCCTCCTCCCTAGTTATCGAACAATCCCTGGCCAAGAAGAAAATCACCGTGCTGGAGCAATCAAACTGTTTTATGTTTCTTAAGATCAAAAGGGCCACCAAGGCTTTCGGTTTTGAAGACATTGACGGCGTCAAGTTGATTGAAATGACAGAGCTGCGAAAGATCCTGGCCGAATTCTTCCAGGAACCACATGAAGTGAGGCAGAGAACTCTGGGGAAAGTACGCTCAACTGCAGTTTGTATTTTAATGTCTGTCCTGTCCTGGAACCTTTCTGACCAGCCCGCAGCTGGGCTTATTTTCTTCACCTGTGCGGTTGACTGAGGATTTGACTGTATTCATGACTAAAAAGCAGAAGATTGAGGGCACTCATGTCGGCAGACACTCGTCCCTGCAAAGAGCTATTTGGTGTCTTCAGTGCACTCAACCTTCTCACTCTCCTCTCACTATTTCTGTTATCTACCTTCTTACTCTCCTCCATTTAGGTTTCTCACGCCACTTTACGATGAGAAAGGATGGTCCAAATGCAGTGTTAAGTAAAGATATACGAAATACGGGTCACAGCGATAAAAGGTCACGTAATTGTTGACCTCTTTTGTCATGCTTAATTCATATGTGCTCTACAATACTGCAACACATTTTAGTGGCGAGTACCTTAAAACGCAGTGAAAATTTTATCAACAATAGAAAGGTGCTGCATTAGGCCACGGTCAGGTTTCAGTGCTTGAATCCAGAGTGACCTAAAAGCCAGTGAAAGCCTTTAAAGTGCGACAACAACATGGTTTTGAGCGGTGTTGCACGAGACAGCCGCAAAACCTTGAAGCAGGTTATTACAAGAAACATAAGACGTTCTGATTGGAACGCTTCTGCTTTGAAAGTGAAAATGCGACATTCAGCTCTATTTCAACGAAGAATTGGATGGCAATTGTTTTCTTCAACACCTCAAACTGGCACCTTTGGTGTTGATAAACAAGATAAGCAAAGTAATGATTGGTATTTGCCATTTGGTACAGGTCCAAATCCAATTACAGCATAGTATACAGATACAGAATATCTCAAGCGAATTACTCCAACAGATCTTTATCTGCATGGTTACAAGTTCAGCATCTAAGACATTACTAACAACCTCTTTGACATGAGACTCAAGGTTCTGACATAAAAAGTGTTTCCTCGAGGCTAAAGCGACAGATGGTTGCAAGAGGGAAGACGGACTGAAGAAAAGGGCACAACAAGATCGTATGTCACAGCCCAGAGGATCAGAGGACAGCATGCCAGGGATGAAAGTGGAGGAGATTAGCACCCAGCATGAGAGAGAACAAATCCAATTTGACAAAAACAAACCATCGAAATACAGTTACATTTTTGTCATCTCTTTATATTTGCCAAACCTGAATTGCAAATTCTGTCATTAAAGGTCAAATTAGAACATTATGGAGTATGTGCTACCTCTTAATAATGTTCAAAGAAAAATGTATTTATTTATTTATTTATTTTTAAACAGCATGATTAATTTATGTCACCATATGGCCGTGATTCATTTGCATGGAGAACATCTAAAAATAAACTCAAAAACACATTTTCCACCATTAAAGTGATACACAGTACAAAGTATGCAAGTCACACTCATACATTAAATTTGCATTGCTACTTAAACACATTAAACTCTAAGCCGTGTGCAGGACTTTGCTATTCAAAATTCATAAAATCAATATTTTTTAAAACATCTTATGGAAGAATTTTATGGCACCAACTTTAGTAGACACTCAGAGAGTCCATTTAAGAAGATGAAAATCATGAAATATACTAGTGAGCCGAAAAGTAAATCAAGTCTCTGGAACCATTTTAATAAGACTAACCATTATAATGCTCATAAAGGAAGCCTTTACTACCAGGGTGTTTTATTACACTGCATCTATTGCAGGTCTTCTTGGATGCATTTGGAAAGTGAAAAATAAAATATGTCATTGCATAAACAGAAGAGAGAGGATGGAATTATACAACGCTGAAGTAGGAGCTGTCTGTTTGGTCAAATTCTTTCTAAACTAACTCATATGAGCATACCTGTAGGGCCTCTGCGTTGTCATGAGCTGGAAGTGTACAAAACGAGTTGGGTACCACAATACATTTGCGTTTATACAGTAGATGTACTATATGCCTCTTTCTGTCCAATAACACATTGTTGTCTTATCCTTTGCCACAGTGATCAACATCATCGACCGAAAGCAGAAGAAAACCCAAATTTGACCTCCACATGTTCCCTAGTTGCATGTCACGCCTGCATCACATTGGCACTCTAATCCACTTTAATACCGTAAAAAAGTATGAGCACATTCCATTGGGAGGGAGTGTTTGGGGGAAGATTTTAAGAGTGATGGTTTCAACTGAACGTGGTAGATCGCAGCATCTCACACAGGGAATATGGACACAACAAAAAGTTTGTTACATTTGATCGCAAATGACATAAATCAAGCAATTTAGTAGTTGGGACCGACTGTAATTCCAGCATAACCTTTTTCAATCTACCGTACATATTAAGTTGACACTTAGATGTGATTGTTGATAAAGATTTGTTATTGTCACCGTTAGAGAGCTGATCAAATACATTTGCAGATTTAATAAATGCAGTATTATAAACATTAATTCTAAACACCTGAGGTCAACTAGTGCAATGGATTATTTCTAACTTTTTAATTGCAGTTGAAACCCTAAAGTTATTTAAGTTAGGATTTGTAGAAAAGTAAAAAAAAAAAAAAACTTTCAAGTGGCTTCAAGCGCAACAATTTTGCACGTTTCATGTTGTTTTACTTAGCAGTGTGTTCAGATTACAGTTAATCCTCAATGCGGCAGCTCGGCTGCTGACAGGCGCTCAGAGGAATCATCATATCAACTCTATTTAAACTTCACTGAACTTTTGCAATTTAACATCCTTAATCAGCTACATGGCTTGAGTTTTGAACTCTGCATCCTTTAACACTGCAGGGTGCACTTGCAAACAATAGAAATGACAGTGTTGTTGTTTACGGTCATAGTTTCCTTGGAATACATACAGTACTCCTGTAATCTATATGATTTGTAAGATTCCAACGTGTGGCATTTCTGTGTTATTTCTTATGTTACTGTTTAGAGTTCATACTAGTAGCTATAATACTGTTTTGCTGTTTGTTTGAGGTGTGTTTAACATAAACTTTAGGTAAATTCTACTTTTGAAAATTTTACTCCAGAGTAGCGCTACTTCAAAATATTACTCAAGTAAAGGTAAAAATAGTCTTCCAAACAGTGCACTCAAGTTCAAGTAAAAAAGTATTTGTTGAAAAGAATACTCAAGTAACATTGTGAGTAACTGTTTACGATGTGTAATTTTTTTTTTTAAACAATAGTTTAAAATGTTAAACAATAGTTTTTTTTCCCTCAGCACAGTTATTTATATGACGTTATAAATTGTTATTATTATACTATACTATAACCTACTACCTAACCACATTAAGCCAAATAAAGTCAAGAAAAATCCTTAAATTCCAAGCGAAAAAAAAATACAGAAATAAAGCATCCTTTGTCCAAAGAGCATGTGTGCCCTCTAGTGGAGAAAACATTTTCTATTATGAAATTAAAAGGTATCATATTTCTGGTTTTCCATGGTCAGTCGGTGGCAAATAAAAATTGGGAGAGGGGTTAAAATCTGCGCTTTTGAGTCATATTGATGGCAGCCCTCAATGTCAAATATTTAATTTTTTACGGTGCTCTAAAGACGCCCCGTGCTTGAACAGGCTGGCGTGATCATAGAACGAAAGCTTGAGTCTGATTGGTATAATGGAGTTATGTGATTATTGTTTTGATTTCTCATTGGTGAAACTGGAGGAGCCACTGTTGGCATTGCTGGCATAAAAAAAGTAAAATCTAATATGTAGATTAAAAAGGAACAGTAACAACTAGTGTAGCCCAAAGTTACGGAGTAATAGTAGCGTTTCATTTTCTCAAACATACAGTGGGACAAATAAGTATTTAGTCAACCACCAATTGTACAAAATGTCCTACTTGAAAAGATTAGGGAGACCTGTAATTGTCAACATGGGTAAACCTCAACAATGAGAGACAGAACGTGGAAAAGAAAAAGAAAATCACATTGATTGATTTTTAGAGAATTCATTTCCAAATTAGAGTGGAAAATAAGTATTTGGTTACCTACAAACAAGCAAGATTTCTGGCTGTCGAAGAGGTCTAACCTCTTCTAATGAGGCTCCACTCGTTACCTGTATTAATGGCACCTGTTTTAACTCATTATCGGGATAAAAGACACCTGTCCACATCTTCAGTCAGTCATACTCAAAACTCCACTATGGGCAAGACCAAAGAGCTGTCGAAGGACACCAGAGACACAATTGTAGACCTGCACCAGGCCGGGAAGACTGAATCTGCAATAGGTAAAACGTTTGGTGTAAAGAAATCAACTGTGGGAGCAATTATTAGAAAATGGAAGACATACAAGACCACTGATAATCTCCCTCGATCTGGGGCGCCATGCAAGATCTCAACCCGTGGCGTCAAAATGATAACAAGAAGGGTGAGCAAAAATCCCAGAACCACACGGGGGGACATAGTGAATGACCTACAGAGAGCTGGGACCACAGTAGCATAGGCTACTATCAGTAACACAATGCGCTGCCAGGGACTCAAATCCTGCACTGCCAGACGTGTCCCCCTGCTGAAGCCAGTACACGTCCAGGTCCGTCTGCGGTTCACTAGATAGCATTTGGATGATCCAGAAGAGGACTGGGAGAATGTGTTATGGTCAAATGAAACCAAAATAGAACTCAGGTTCTCGTGTTTGGAGGAGAAAGAATACTGAATTGCATCCGAAGAACACCATACCCACTGTGAAGCATGGGGGAGGAAACATCATGCTTTGGGGCTGTTTTTCTGCAAAGGGACCAGGACGACTGATCTGTGTAAAGGAAAGAATGAATGGGGCTATGTATCGAGAGATTTTGAGTGAAAATCTCCTTCCATCAACAAGGGCATTGAAGATGAGACGTGGCTGGGTCTGTCAGCATGACAATGATCCCAAACACACAGCCAGGGCAACAAAGGAGTGGCTTCGTAAGAGGCATTTCAAGGTCCTGGAGTGGCTTAGCCAGTCTCCAGGTCCCAACCCCATAGAAAATCTGCAGAGGGAGTTGAAAGTCCGTGTTGCTCAACGACAGCACCAAAACATCACTGCTCTAGAGGAGATCTGCATGGAGGAATGGGACAAAATACCAGCAACAGTGTGTGAAAAGCTTGTGAAGAGTTACAGAAAACATTTGGCCTCAGTTATTGCCAACAAAGGGTACATAACAAAGTATTGAGATGAACTTTTGGTATTGGCCAAATACTTATTTTCCACCATGATTTGCAAATAAATTGTTTAAAAATCAAACAATGTGATTTTCTATTTTTTTCCCCCCACATTCTGTCTCTCATGGTTGAGGTTTACCCATGTTGACAATTACAGGCCTCTCTAATATTTTCAAGTGGGAGAACTTGCACAATTAGTGGCTGACTAAATACTTATTTGCCCCACTCTACTCCAGTAAAAGTATGGCTTCGTAAAACTACTTTTAGAAGTACATTTTTCTCAAAAGGTTACTCAAGTAAATGTAACGGCATGAATGTAATGCGTTACTACTAGTGTTGCACCGATACCATTTTTTGGGCCCGATACCGATACAGGTACCTGGCTGTGCAGTATCGGCCGATACCGATACCATTCCGATCCCACTGTTTGCAAAAAAAAAAAAAACAACAAAAAAAAAAACATATATATATATATATATATATATATATATATATACGTATAAGGGATGCAACGATACAGTTAAGTCACGGTTCGGTACGATTTTCGATACAATTCAATACATTTAATGCTCTGAAACAGAAAATACTACTGTTATTATTATTATTATTATTTTATTTTATTTTTTTTTTGCTACATTATTTGCTAACAAGCAAAAATAACAGTACCATCATATAAACAAGCATTTTAGTGCATAATATATATGTGCTTACTTCTTACTGATCTGAAGAAATTTTGTATATACTGTAAGTGCTGAGAACAATCTTTACTGTTTGTAAAGTGGGGCACACTGTTGATTGCTGCAGCTCTCTTAGCAGCTATATTTACCATATAAGGAAAACATCCTATTTGTGGTCCGAGTCCATCTGTAACATGTGCTGAATTAACAGTATTTGCAGCATTATCTATAGTCGCTGGTATGGATTGATTTGGCCTGCTTAACATCCATTCAGTCATGGCGGTTTGTAATTCATCAATATGAAGTATATGAACTACGTGTCGCTCTGGGCTCACGCAGCTAATGGCATGGGATCTAATGTAGCCCATCTAGGTTGCTATTTGATGATATCTAGTGTGCGCGCGCGAGAGTTGGCATGGGCTCGGACATAGGACATCTAGTTTGCTATCTGATGATATCTAGCTGCGCCGCTTGAGTGTTTTCTGGCCACAGAAGTCACTTCTGCTCATTACTGCACAACACCAGCATAATATGACAATCGATTTTCATAAACAGGACAAATTTGAAGTACGGCGCTCTTAATTTGCCACTCATTGTTCATCATGAAACCATGAGTTTGCTTAGTCTCTCATGGTCTTAAGCTTTCTGATCCCATCGGCGCTACTTTAGCAAGCGTTAGCTTAAGCATGCTAAACGTTTGTGAGTGACATGTTAAAAAAACAGCGTAACATCGCGGATATGCGTTGTAGTGAACATCCTTAATATTGAAGACGAAGGTGTTATTTTCGTTTGGTAATTTCGAGACAAAGACATACAGATGTCATGCATCGGGATTTGGGAAGTTGGCTCACGTGGGGAGGACAGTTCATTTGCGCTAAAGTGATGCCAGTAGATGGTATCGGCGCCCTAAATGTTGGTACTCGTCGATACCGATACCACCAATTCGGGCCGGATCGGCGCCCCCTGCCGATACTGGTATCGGTATCGGTGCAACTTTAGTTACTACCCACCTTTGACAAAACCCAACCCAACCCACCCACCAACCAACTCTTATACTTCCAAATTAATGTTTCAATAATTCAGGCTGCCATCTGTCCTTATGTTTATTGTTAGTTTTAATTTGCATTTGAATTATTCATTTTTGTTGGTTCAATCAACAATTTGGAGAGGCAGCGGGAGACACATTTATGATGAATAAGAGGCAAACAAAGATCAAAAAAGATCTGAATTATCCAAAAATGGAAGTTTGTCAGAAGCAACTTTCATACTGTGACAGTCACAATGTTGCAAATATTGATCTCAAAAGCTTATAGACGAAACGGCCAACACTTTCATTGATATGACAAGACTCAGTTATCACATGAACAAGCAAGTTTCACATAGCTCTGTATGGAGAGGACCACTGCTTGCTGCAAAAACTGCCATGATAACCTTTTGCAGATAATATACTAACAGAAAAGCTAGCATCAGCTATCAATCATCAAACTAATAAGGCTTGTAAATATTCATAAAAAAGCAGCGGAAAAACTTACTGTTTGTTTTGAGGCGGGCCGGCTCACTGTTGCGGCTTCCTGCCTGGTTGATAGCCTTGACGAAGAACACGTAGCGTGTGCCACTCTGCAGACCGTGCACTGTGTAGTGGTTCTGCTTGATGTTAGGCACAATCATCCAACTGTCAGCAGAGTTGTACAAACCTGGTGCACATGCAGAAAAGAACGCACTCCCTAAGTAATCGTGTTACGCTAACAAGAATGTTAGGCATAGTGTTTTCCTTTTGATTTTCAAAAGATAACAACCCAACGTAAACTTCAACCAGACCTCTGCATTTCCCCCCCCCTCGAAGCACAGAGTCATCACAGTGCAAAAGCTTAGCAAGCCTACACGCCTCAGGTATCATACAACATTTATGAGCACATACTGATCCGTCCCATTACCTTTACATCAGGTTTAATATGTGTTGCTCCATCCTGCCCAGGGCTGACTTTGTTAGACTCATTATCGTGAATCCTGAAAGCCTTAACAACGGGAGATAGAGATACGATGAAGGGGATGTGTGCAATGTGCACTACGAGCCCGGGGGCGAAAGAATGTGAGGGCTTGTCATGTTCAAATGTCTGGAAATGTAAGCAATGCTTAAATGACCTCTTATAGGTGGAGCAGAGGGCTTTCTAGTCAAATTCAGCTGGGACGAAGCAATGTGCCAGTCATAATTTACTTTTTAAGACTGTGTTGTACACATTTTAACCTTAGCTCACCCACCATGTAAGTTTGATTTCTGTTTTAAAGCAGTTAGTAGTTCAAGGAAACAGGGAACAACTGCATTTGAAGAATTGTACGTGCTTGTCACATTTTGATAGCTTTTTACGTCAGCTGTTACTGTAAGTGGACTGTGTCAGAGAACCATGTCAATAACCACTTCTTACTAGGATTCTCTTTGGAGTTGTATCAAGCACAATTAAGCACACATCAAATGCCAAATGAAAGTGCAATTTTTTTCTTCTTTAAATCGCCTTACAGTTGGGATTAAGCTTTGTAGTGTACAGTTAAAACTACAATAGCAACTCCTTTCCATCACTCTGTTTCTTAAATCTTTCCCTGCGGTGGCAAGCCGGAACTCTGGGAACAATCATGACTTCAAACCTTCTGGGACTTTATAAAATATTCAGCGGGGTGGCAACAACATACATACATAAGTAATAGCGGAGCGTCTTCTTGTAAATATAAATACTTCACAGGACGCAAATAAGGCCATTAAATGTGAGGCGCTTTTAAGAATGGATGAGGGAAAGGAAGTCTTAGAGGGAGGTTTATTTAGAAGCAACTCAGCTAAAGAATGTAGGCTTCATCTGATCATTGTTAGCCACTAAAATGTTTTCCCCTTACAACATTATTCATTTTAACATTATAAAAAAGTTAAACAATTTGGTACTTTCAAAGAAAAATGCATTAAAATGTGTTATCTTAAAAAAAAAAAAAGATTTCACACTCAATTGCATTTTGTTGGGTCTTGTGTTTCCACGCATCAACTGCACAGCTTTGGTAAAACATTGCAGCTTCAAAGTCAGGCGCAGAAACTGAGCGACCAGAAAGAAAATGAACAAATGTGTCCTGGACAGCTGATGAGAGCCGAACACATGCTATCTACCCTCAGAGACGACAAAAGCTCGTCTTTCATGAGGCAACACTATGTTCGAGGTGATACTGTGTATGTGTGGGCAAGGGTAACTGCAGGTTTATGTGCTGTAGATTGCCGTCCCTGAAAAATAGTATTGTTCTTTGAAAAACAAAACAAAACAAACAAGCTTAAAATGAACATTTACTACTTGCTTATCAACCATGTTAGTCACAATGAAACAAAACTTCAAAACTTCATAATTGCAACAGTAGAGAGTCTTGTCGTTTTATTATTTAATCTCGAGTCAAAAGCTTTATTGACAAGGTCTAGTTGCATTTACTATGTTTGTTTGTATACTCTGTGTGTGTGTGCGTGATGCACAGGTGCACATCAAAAGAAGGTATATAAATTGGCACCAGAATACTGATTGCAAATTTGTCAAACAGTACTACAAAGGGAGATTGTGCTTCTTCAAGTGTGGACACATAAAAGATCAATAAACCCATAGCTATTCTAATACTAATAATGACCTGGTTTTCACCTCTAGCCAGATACTCAAGCACAGGCTATGAATACACATTAAATACAGCTGCCAGGGGGAGTCATCAGTTTCCTTCCTGTTTAAATTATTACGATGACTGATTATAATATAACAGGCTTTGTCTTTAACAGGAAAAACACATTTTGGCTTTAAAATAAAGAGCCATGGCATGGCAATAGGCATGGGAAGAAAAAGCCCACGAAAACCAGACACCATGTTGTTAAAATGGCAGTAAGTTATTTTTCCTGACCCAATAAATAAACCAAATACATAAAATGCACTGTTTTGAGCAGTTTTGGCTATTCATGAAATGGAAATACATAAAATGCACTGTTTTGAGCAGTTTTGGCTATTCATGAAATGGAAAATTAAATGGCAATGCTAATAGTAAAGAAAAACAAGCAGATTAATGAATGATATTAAGAGAAACAAATGCAACTTGAAGAGTGTGTAAAAAAATAGAGTTCAAATGCAGGTCATGTGTAATTTTAGAACTTGATCAATTAATAAGCAACTGCATGCATTTTTCATTGCTTCCATCAAAGATGTTTTTTCAGCTAATGTAAAGTAAGATATGATATTATCATAGTAGTTTACCGTATTTTTCGGACTATAAGTCACAGTTTTTTTTCATAGTTTGTCAGAGGGTGCGTCTTATACTCTGGAGCGACTTATGTGTGATTATTTACGGTTTTGACTTCTCTCTTGCTAACTTTTTCAAAAAATAAATATGTATAATATTTATACTAAAACGATGTATGGATGTTAAATAAAATAAATAATTTGGTTCAAACACAGAAGGCGCTGTGCACTCATGCGCACGTGAACGCCGTGGCCCCGCTCTCTTTTCAATCTTCCCCTACCGCCCTGGCACCCTCCGCGAGTCCATCCTGGTATTTCCTTTTTGATATGCAGCAGCTAGGAGTGAAAAATGAACTAAAGACAGGGTAATTGAAAAGCAAACAACTGAGGTAGGAGTGGGGTATGGAAAGGATTCAAATTGCTGAAGATGCTATAACAGAAACCTGTGTCAGCTTAGCTGAATGTAAACGAATGTGGTGCTTTAGTCTCATACGAGAAATATATTTAATAAACTTTTCCAGCATTATTTCGTTGTGTAAATGCATTTATATTGACCATAAAAAATATGTAGACTATTTAAACATTGAGAAAACTTGAATTTTTTTCTGCCAACTCGAAGAGATTTAAATACATGTCAAATTCACTATCCGCCAGTTAGAACAGACACACAAATATAAAAGATATAAATATTTAATGAATATCCATCTTAGTCTTGTTTAAGTGGGAGAATTTGTTACAAAAGATAGGCTTTAATTTGTTATCATTACGCATATATGCACAGGCATTGTCACGAATGTAATCACACAAAATGCAACCACGCATCGCATCCCCACCTTTCCTCCTTCTCCGGAGTCCTCACAAATAAAACATAGAATTTCTTTTTTTTTTTCGGGCTCGTGCCTACAAATAAAACATAACATTTCGGGGGGTTTTCAGGCTCGGGCCTTCAAATCAAGTTAATCGATTGGCGGGCCGGGTCGGCCTTTAATACCCGCGGGCCGGTCGGGTCAGGATGGATTTTTTAGGCCCGATCGAACTTCTAGCATCATGTAATGTTGGCATACTGTACACTTATTCAGCATGTTGTTCTCTATAGTATTTTTATTTTACATTGCCTTGCAAGATGACATGTCTGTTCTTGGTGCTGGATTCTATCAAATAAATTTCTCCCCAAAAATGCGACTTATACTCAGGTGCGACTTATATACGTTTTTTTCCCTTTTCATTGCACATTTTTTGGCTGGTGTGACTTATACTCTGGTGCGACTTATAGTCCAAAAATATGGTAATTGATTCTCCATCCATACAATATAACACAAAGCTGACGCACTACCCATGGTTTATTGAAGCTTGACAAGGTAAATGTTACATGTTTACAGTGCAAGACCTCTCTCCTCTGCTTAGTTTGTGATTTAGCATGGCACTTTCTGTGCTGTGCTTGCATTACTCTTCACAAACAGTTCTTATAAGGCCATTCATTCAGTCCTTTGTGCCCTCAGGAGGACTGAGATTGTGGCCAAGGGAGAGATCAGTTGGAGCTCAAATGGGAGTGTTTAGCAGCGTTGACCGTTTACAATGGTAAAAACCTAAATGGCTTGGCAGGCCGAATGCTTTCTATCTTTCTCAATGTCTTCTATGAATCTCTCAGGAGTGTATGGCAGCACTTTGCTGAATGTTTGAGTTGCAGAGTTGAAATGTATCCTGATGTTTCAAATGGGCCAAGGGACTTCACCTTCATGGTTAGATGGAGAAAAGTCTGCCTGTCTACTCATGAGGAAATGGGAGAGGCTGAAGGTATAAAAGCTGAAGATTAAATTCGAGAGGTGCAGCTGTTTGTGTGAGTCTAAATGTGTACGAATGTGCATATTTCAGTAGAATTAGGTCGTCCTGAGTAAGAGGGCTTTCACATCCATTAAGGGCTATTAACCAATCAGACTTTCAGGTTCATTCTTTTTCTTCCTACTTGAGTTAAATATGATTTATTTTACTAGTGCAAGAAATGGTTGCAATCTTTAACCCTTGAGAGTCGAAGGACGCACCGGCGCGTCCTCAGCGCACGTCGTCTTTGAAGCGCCCTCACGTTTTAATTACGTCACCCACATGCCGTTGGTTGGTCTCGTTTTAAAGTGCGGAAGTTGCGGTTTACTCTCGTTTTTATTTGAAGTCAATCGACCAACTAAAACGTGAGATATTGTCATTTAAGTTTTATAGTTTTATTGTCCTCTCAAAAAAACATTAAAACGCTGCATGGATCATTTGTTTATGTCTATATTTCCATCATTTCTTGTCCTTTTTCAAAGCGGAAGATCCATGAAAAAAACACAAATCAAACGAACCCTTTCGAAGTCACAGTGGAAGCACAAAATGCGTTTTTTTAAATAAATATTACTGCCGTGCGAGGTTCCACCGAACGAGAGGGAGGAGTGTTCTGAAGCAGCGAGGTGGCGAGCGACGGCCGTTTGGATCGAGCAGCGACTTTGTGTGACTTTGAGAATGAACAGAAAACTAAATTTAGCGAAAGCAATTGTGGTTTTTGATCAACTTGAGGAAGAGGATGGTCCAAATTCGTCATCATCGTCTTCTTCGGAAGAGTCCTCGAGTGAAGATAGTGACGGATTTGAACACGTGGGTGACGCCATCGACGAGCAGAGGTAAGCCAACTCACTTTTTTTTTTTTTTTAATGCTGAAAAAGTTTCTTTTGAAAGTTTCTTTTGATATTGCAAGACAAAGTTAATTTTGATGCAATATAAGTGTGTGTTTGTGTATATAATAATAAAATGTGCATATCAGATCAAAGTTGTACGTGCACTGTGTGTATCCCAGGCAGGAATTTATAATTTGTGGTGTTCTTCTTTCTATATGAAGATTAGGGATGTAGCACATATTCAGCTATGGTATTCTTTCTATTGTCATACATATACTGTAGATTTCCATTATTATTTATTGCTGTATATATTTTTATTTTATACTTTATTATTTTCATAAATACTGACTTTTTTTCATGTACATTTATAGTGACAATGAAAGTAAAGTGAAATGAAAATGGAAGGGTGGAAAGAGGACCGACACCCCATGGAAGTGTGGCTGTGTGATGTAGCCCTGTGTCTAATTCCAGGATGAAACTGCTTTTCGGAGTGGCATGCCTGAAAAAAGATATAACTTGTTTATTGTAAATATTTTTGAAAATATTTTTTTTTCCAATGTTATATATATATTTTTTCCCCACAATCAGTCTTCTCAATTTGTGTATATAATGTGTGTTCAAGAAGCTTGATTGTGTGTACATAGTTTTCATCAGGTGATGGGCCGCAATACCTAAACTCATAAAGAGATGGCCTCTAAACACTTTTTGTGTTAGATGGTATATATTTTTTCACTGTTCTTCACTGTTTGGTCTGCTGTATATAACCTGTTTTGACTAGAGCATGTATAAAGGCAAAAAACGCCTATGGCTATACCTGTTGTTTATGTTGAATTGTCAAATATAAGACTATTTATTCTAAAATTTTTTGGTTGAATGTTCATCCTAACATGTTGAATAAATATTACAAAGTTTCAAAACGGTTCGTTACGCATGTTTGGTTGTCAATTGGACATCAATATTAAAAATTTTGACAAAACGATTTTGGAATTTTTGGTCTTTTTGGGCCCAAAATGATGATTTATAATTGGTCAGTGAAGGAAACAACAGTTTGGACATGAAGTTCAAGGTGTCGCAAAAAAAGGGACCAAACCAGGCCATCGTAAACAATTCTTTCTTTGAAATATAAAG
The DNA here is from genome assembly GCF_030265065.1 of Corythoichthys intestinalis. Classification (NCBI taxonomy): domain Eukaryota; kingdom Metazoa; phylum Chordata; class Actinopteri; order Syngnathiformes; family Syngnathidae; genus Corythoichthys; species Corythoichthys intestinalis. The sequence continues at coordinate 20,385,642 of NC_080405.1, forward strand.
GCAACTTCAAAGGCATGCAAAATCAGACAAAATAGGCCCAGACCTTAAAGGGTTAATAAGAAAAAAAAGTAATTTTTCCATTCCTTGTTTTTTTTCAATACTTTAACTTCAAAGTAATTTTGATCATACTCTGGAATGGATTGCATCCGATTTGATGCTAAGTTGACCCACTACCACGAATTTTAGTGATTTAGTGAATTTTAGGACTGCATATGCTTTTTGTTTGGTAGATACAATCCTATTTCCTAATGTAACCATTGTTGGCAAGATTGCTAATCCTTACTGTTGACTATACCAATAGTCCGAGAAATTCTGTGAAAGTTTAAGGCTCACCCAATATCAGTTCTATAAATAATAATTGGTTAAAATAAATCTTAATGGCAGAATACTATTTGGTTAAAGTATTAATTTAATGCCTTTTTTCAGATGCTCATGCCAGTCCACTCAAACAATTCGCAGAACTCCTAGATGTATCTTTTTAAACATACATTACAAAATAGAAAATCTAGGTTATCCTCGAATAGAATGCAATAAAATATTGAGCATATGGCAATAACTCTCTAATGAAAAAGAGTTGATCTGTTCCACTTTCTTATATTTTTAGGTTTTAGTCTGATCATGAAGAATAATTTTCTTTGTGTCTGCGCGTGTGTGACAACTCACTGATGAAATTAGTCTGGCCAGTGTATATGGTGTACTGCAGCTCATATGAGGTGACGCTGAACTCGTCCTCTGATGTCCAGTGAACAGTAATGGTGTCGTGTGATGCCGTGCACAGCTCATCTCTGATGGATGGCGGGCTCGGTGCTGCATGGCAAAGGAGTTTAGAAGTGAGTTGACAATACAGAAACATGACAATATAAATGTGCAATTTTGTCACTTCTTTATTCTTGAATAACAATTGTGTTATTACTTTACTCTAGAATCTAGCATTTGACAAGGTCCCACGAGACCAACATACAATGATGTTGTATAGTTTAAAGACCAAATGTGAAGTAAGGTTGGCCAACCATGTTTTTGAATAATATCAATGGCTAAACAATTATAAGCATATTTTCGTTATTTTTTTTAACGCAACCCTTCCAGATTCTTTGTTTAACCCGTAGCAACGCCTTTGACAGCGAAAATGCTTTTCTTCGACAATCTTCGGAAATGACGTCACACAGAGAACTGCGAGGGAAGTCCGCCATAAAACAGTATTGTTGCATTGCTTTTCGGTAAGATGCCACGGCGGTGTGTGGCGATGTATTGTTTTCAATTTAAAGATGGTTGTATGAGTGGCCAAAGGATAGCAGGGCAGGTAAATTGACATCTTTTGTTCGCACAAAGAGAATGAATTTCACGCCATCATCGAGTAGTGTTCTCTGCTACAAACACTTCGAAGATGCCTGCTTCCTCAACCGGTCTGCTTGTGATCAAGAATTTGCAAAAAAGTGTGATTTTTGGATTGATGACTGATGACTTTGTCAAAGCAGAGCTGCCAACTGTTGTGGAATGAACAGTAGAAGGTAGCGACGTTAGCCAAATGGTAACTCGAAGCAAAACCCCGATCGTGTTGTGGAATGAACAGTACAAGCTAACTCGTGGCAATCCCCGATCATAGTTGTATTGAGTTCATTTTGCCTACACTTATAAATTCGTCAAAACTTTTCTTTTATCCCAGGCAATAGTAGGTGGTTTATTTACCTGACATGTTTCGGCGAACACTTCAGCCTTCGTCAGAGGGTCCGAAGGCGGAAGTGTTTGCCGAAACATATCAGGTAAATAAAAGCTAACGTCACTAGCTTCTACTGTTCATTCCACAACATGATCGGGGATTCGTCAAAACTTTTCTTTTATCCCAGGAATTAGTGGGTGGTTTATTTACCTGACATGTTTCGGCGAACACTTCTGCCTTCGTCAGAGGGTCCGAAGGCGTAAGTGTTCGCCGAAACATGTCAGGTAAATAACAGCTAACGTCGCTAGCTTCTACTGTTCATTCCACAACATGATCGGGGATTCGTCAAAACTTTTCTTTTATCCCAGGCAATAGTAGGTGGTTTATTTACCTGACATGCTTCAAATCATAAAAATAATAACAGCCTCCCAATTTTTTAATCTCGATGGGCCTTGTCTCCATTCCATGTCAGGTAGTCTGGGCACATTGTTTGCATCCTGATTAGTGTCTGGCTAATACATGTACGGGTTTGTCCCCTTTCAGGCTCGAACTTCGGAAACGCGATTATTTTGTCAAATATACAACATATAAATTATTTTTCATGCTTTATTTGTTGGACGATGTTTAATTACTTTAATTGTGATGCTATTTGGCATTTTATGAAATTACTTCACATTTGATCTTTAAAACCAGTACAAACTAAAAACTTCATAAGGTTATTATTTTTTTCTATAGACTTTGTGGCAATATAATAAAGTATATTACATATTACATTTTTGGGTAACAAGTGGCATTAAGCCCAAACTACTGATGAACTACAATAAAATACTCTTTAGCTTTGGTGTTGAATGTAGGGACATAAAGCTATTCATGCCACAGAATTCCTGACCAAAAAGGGATTAAAGTACTGAAGGTTTGCGACCCCGAATTTGTAGTTTAGTTTATCAGAAGTTGGGCCATAATGTCCAATGGAGCCTAACTGCTCTTGTGACCTTATCTATTGATATATTGTGGTAAATAAATTCACCAAGGTCAAGGAAAATAATTGAAAACAAGATTGTAAAAAGCTCCTTTAAAAAGAAGAGTACTTGTGTGTTGGAAAGTCTTTTATCGTACTGCTATTTACCAAATGTACCTGTTAGGTAATCAAGGCCTTCCAGAATCTTCTTTTCTCTGGAAAAGTCCAGGGCGAAGTTGTCGAAAGCCTCATTCAAATTGACATCAGGTATAAGTACCTGGGAGGAGGCTGTCGCCATGGCAACTCTAGCGGCACATTCAGGAGAGACAACGCAAATCAGTAGATGTAAGAAGAAGAAATATTGAAGGCACCAAACATTATTTTCTTCAGTACCATGGCCACCCCTACGTAAAAAAAGGACTTAAAAGGTGAAACAAAAGCTCCTACCTAATCAAATGTAAAAGCAGATGTAAGCATCGAAGATGAGACAATATAAATGAATGTCCAACACTCACCTTTCGGCTACATTTCGGGCTGTCTGAAGGAAGCGGGCGTGGTCGTTTTCTTTCAGGCTTTGCTCAGCTTGTGTGATGAGGGCACTGGAGCGCTCCAGACACTGACGACAGTTAGCAATCTGCTGTGCCAACTTCCGCAACTTCATCACCTGGAAAACATATGCATTGTTGTCATGTTTATAATAATTCCTTCATTGTTTTGCATTATATTTAAAACAACACAAAACAAGTTCCACCATCACTTCCTTTATATTTGTGTGGTACTCATATGTCTGTAGATAAACAAGCACTTAAACAAACTATAACGTTGTAAATAAAACTGGGGATGTTCGGATCTGATCACATGATCGGGAATCGGACCGATCCCGCAATTTTTCAGAGGATCGGAATCGGGTGAAAAGGATCGAATTTTTTGATTAAAAAAATATTTTTATGTTTTTCTGCTTGGGGACAGTAACACATCTTTGGAACTTATTTTTTTCTTTTTTTTTTGAACAAAAACTTTGTTTCCAGTATCGGATACGGACTCTGTATCGGCATATTCTTAAAATCAGGTGACTCGGACTCGGACATGCAGTGCTGGCTCCCCTGCAATTCAAGTCAGATAATGCTCAATTTCACTCAGAAAATGATTGCAATTACAAATGCTTTGGTAGTCATATCTTCATTTATTTTGTTTGCAATCAAAAATCACATAAGAGAATGGGGAAAAAACTTAAATTTTATCATTTTACACAAAACTCCAAAAATGGGTCGGACAAAAGTATTGGCACCCTCAGCCTATTACTTGGTAGCACACACTTTAGACAAAATAACTGCGAACAACCGCTTCTGGTATTTATCAATGAGATTCTTACAATGCTCTGATGGAATTTTAGATCATTCTTCTTCGGCCAACTGCTCTAAGTCTCTGATATTTCAATGGTGCCTTCTCCAAACTGCCATTTCCAGATCTCTCCATAGGTGTTCTATGGGTTTCAGGTCTGGACTAATTGCTGGCCACTGTAGAAGTCTCCAGTGCTTTCTCTCAAACCATTTTATAGTGCTTTTTGAAGTGTGTTTTCGGTCAATGTCCTGCTGGAAGACCCATGACCTCTGAGGGAGACACAGCTTTCTCACACTAGGCCCTACATTATGCTGCAAAATTTGTTGGTAGTCTTCAGACTTCATAATGTTATGCACACGGTCAAGCAGTCCATTGCCAGAGGCAGCAAAGCAACCCCAAAACATTCAGGGAACCTCCACCATGTTTGACTGTGGGGACCGTGTTTTTTCTTTGAAGGCCTCGTGTTTTTATCCTGTAAACTCTATGTTGATGCCTTTTCCCAAAAAGCTCTACTTTTGTCTTATCTGACCAGAGAACAATGTTCCAAAACGTTTTTGGCTTTCTCAGGTAAGTTTTGGCAAACACTAGCCTGTCTTTTTTATGTCTCTGGGTAAGAAGTGGGTATCCTACCAGAGAGTCCTTTTTCATTCAGACGCCGACTGATAGAATAGGTTTACACTGTTGTACTCTCGGACTGCAGGACAGTCAAGGTTTTTTACCCACCATCCGCACAATCTTTTGTTGAAACCTCTCGTCAATTTTTCTTTCCAGTCCACATCTAGGAAGGTAAGTCACAGTGACATGGGCTTTACATATATTGATGACACTGCGCGCGGTGGACACAGGAACATTCAGGTCTTTGGAGATGGACTTGTAGCCTTGAGATTGCCCATGCTTCCTCACAATTTTACTTCTGAAGTCCTCAGACAGTTCTTTGGTCTTCTTTCTTTTCTCCATGCGCAATGTGGTACACACAAGGACAAAGGACAGAGGTTGAGTCAACTTTAATCCATTTTAACTGGCTGCAAGTGCGATTTAGTTATTGCCACCACTTGTTATGTGCCAAAGGTAAGTAACAGGTGCTGTTAATTACACAAATTAGAGAAGCATCACATTTCAAAGGGTGCCAATACTTTTGTCCGGCCCACGGTGGGAGTTTTGTGTAAAATGATAATGATTTTTTTTTTTTCCATTTTCTTTTGGGTTTTTTCATTGCAAGAAAAACAAAAGAAGATATAACTACCAAAGCATTTGTAATTGCAATCATTTTCTGCGAGAGAAATTAAGCATTATTTGACAGAATTGCAGGGGTGCCAATACTTTTGGCCAGCACTGTATGTATTATTATATATATTTGAATTTCAGATGATGGCATTTGTTTCAGAAAGTCAGAGGACAAGTGCACACTAAATAAGTGAGTTATGCAGTACTCTAAGACACAGAAATTACACGAGGACACACATACAGGCAAACAGGAAAGCAGAAAATAGGCAGCAGGTGGACAGACGTCCAGTTTAAAGTTGAAAGCATGAATGGTAGGGTGAACCACTTGGCTGCTCATTCTTGAATACGTTTCATTAAAAGCTTGCTGTAAAGTTGACCATTAGTCAGACTGGCATCTAGAAAAGTAGAAAAATGGAATCCAATCCAGTCTAGTCCCAATATGCAGTATTTTTTTCCTTTAACCCCACTACTGAAGCTATTCAGCCAGAGCAATGAACAGGACTCTGCTTCAGTGCATACACCCTTGCCTAACATCAGAGTGTACTGTGTATTTTGTTATTACAAACATCAAGCAATCTATTTCAATAGCTCATATTCTTGCAGGGTTACAGGGAAGCTATTAGTGAGTCGAGATAATCAATAGTGAACAGCAAATTAAAAGTTGTGCCCCAAATGATTTTGCAAAATTCATCAGCCCACCGTTATAGTAGCCAAGTAACCCTTATATTCCAAGGGGAATTTCATCATCATAGTGCAAAGAACTGACTGAATTGATGCACAATGATGTCATTGCAGCTAACAGGAATTCATATTTAAACAGCAACAAACAAAAATATTTCTAATTTGATAAAGACAGAGCTAAACCTTTCAATGACCTAAACCAGGGGTTCCCAACCTATTCCACTAAGGCACACTGTGGGTGCAGGATTTCATTCTTACCAAACAAGATGACAACACTTTTTCCCCAATCTGGTGTTTTACAAGTGCAATCAGTTGATTGCAGTCAGGTGTGGCTTGTTTTAGCAGAAGCCTCATTGGTTCAACTGTCTCTGCTGGATCGGCTGGAACAAAAACCAGGACCCACAGTGTGCCTTGAGGACTGGGTTGAAAACCCCTGACCTAAACAAATTACTCATTTAAATCTTCACTTCCTGTGAGACTTGAATTATGCAAATAGAGACTCGAGGGAAAAAAAAAACATACAGGATGGGGATTTGTTAAGCACTAGTCATCAAATGTTCCAGGAGAATCAAAGCACTACCTAATATACAATTCTGTCTGTTGCTGTAAAGGCCTTCTTTGAAGCTGCTCTGAACTGGACAATTAACTCATTGGCGGTCATTGACAGTGCTGGATGTCTTATCAATTTGAACAAAATGAGCTGGCAGTAAATTATCATGATTTAGTGACACTGACAGTGATAGACGTCCAGTCAATGTGAACTGGGAAGATTGGTAGAGATCATTCACCGCCAGTTTTCTGCCCTTCAACTTGGAGCATTATAATCTGCTGTCACTACAAAATAATACCATCCCAGCAGCTTGTAGACCACTCACAAGTGAGGCACCACAATGTTTATATGATCAAACAGCATTACTTATTGCATTACTAGATTTGATCAGTTTTGTTAATCTTACTTTGAAAAAAAGTAATTAGTTACAGTTTAAAATTAATTTTCTGAGTTGGTAAGTCAGTTACCTCACTTTAACAATAATTAGTTACTCGGCAAAGTAACCAACGTTATTTTTCATGTTCTACACGTTATTACATGATCCAATCTATAATGTCTTTCACATCAAATATGTTTATAATAACTGATTGAATTGATATTTTTCAATATGCAAGTGAGGCTCTGAATCTCTTACCTCTCCTATCTTTGTTCTAGTTGTTTTGATGAAAACTAATTAATATTATAGTGTAGCATCTACAAGGACAATGCCCACATGGTGGTGATTACGCATACTCAACAAGGAAACAGTCCATTATTTTCAATTAACTGTACCCACCTGAACGCCACGAACTGTATGTAAGAAAGAAAAAAAAAAAGTTGCCCGAGAGTTTAAGACGCTAAATCCTAATGCTAGCGAGAACGTAAATGCTATGCTAATGCTTCGAGCCACCTAGCATCGCGTTTTCATCGCCGTCACAACCCCCTTCCCACCTCGCCCCTCCCGCTCTGCTCTCTCCGTGTCTCTCAGACATCTCACTTGTCATTCAACCACATTGTAGTAACGCGCACCTTGCCATCCTCAGTAACGGTTTTGCAAAGATGGGAAAAGTAATTAATTAGATTACTCACTCCTGACAAAAATATTGCCGTTAGTAACGCTGTAATACTCGAACGCTCTTCTTAACAATACTGGATTTCATACATGGTATATATGGGATTTCCTTCGGTCCGTGAGCAAGAACAGGCATGGCTGTTTCACCACAACAACACGCCTGGTCTCAATGCCCTGTGTGTCCTACTGTTCCTCGCTGAGAAGAACAATGCTGTGCTGGAGAAAGTTCCCTTCAGCCCAGACCTGGATACATGTAAAGTTTTCCTCTTTCAAGGTTAAAGGTGTCATGATGGAGACCATTTTTGAAGATGTACTGTAGGTGTGCCAGAAAAGGGTGGGAACATAACTTGCTTGTTAGACTGCATTTGCATTCCTTCTTAGAGGAAACCTTGAAGTTTGAATTGTCAATGCATCTTTCGTGACACTTTTCTGACAGTCATCATGGATAATTACTCCCTCTGACTGACAATAGCGAAAACAATTAGTTTCATTGTTGCTGTATGTGCGAAAGACTACAATAGAGCGTAGTTTAGTCTTATTACAAGAACAACACTCTAAAAGCCATTTTTACTCATAAAAAGATTAGAATGCAAGGCAGGAATGCCGAGGACTGACTGATGAGGTAATTAGAGAATGTTTTAATTCATTATGACAATTCTTAATGTGATATTCCTACACAAAAAGTAGCTGTGGGAATATGTAATACTCAGCCTCGTTCATTAAAAGAAAAGGACGAAAAAAAAAAAAAGACTCCTTTTTATAACCGCCTTGTTTCATGATGATGCATTTAAGCTCTTACAAAGACTAGAGGGTTTTACAGTTCAGCTCTTAGGGACAAAAGCATCAAAACGTTAACAGAGCGAAGCTAGAATCAAGCAAAGTTCTGAGGCATCAGCACCAAACTTCTCTGACCCACTTTCCAACGAAAATACCCCAAACTTTATTTGCTGCCTGTGCTAACTTCCCTCCTTCTTCCAACCTGTGGACCAAACCTCGTACAATTCACAATTTAGCACTAATTGTACTCCATTTTGTCTCGCCACCTCATATGGTCCAATGAAACAACATTTTTACTAAAATTAAAAAACAAATAGAACAAGGGGACATTGATGAAGAAAATTACAATGTACAAACACTGGGGCATGGGAATAGAGATAAAACCTTCTCCTTTAAGAGCGACAGAGTTCTTAAGAAGAAATGACAGAGAGAATGAAAGCGCCTTGCTATGCTGTACACACTGTGATCAATGCTGCTTAATCCTGTTATTCTGTTGCACAGATGAGGACTTTCTTCAGGAGAACTGCTCACCACAAACGACATCAGCCTCTATTTTGGAAGCCTGACACAATTATGTTTTGTTTATGGTCCCTGTACGACTTTAAGAACTTTTAAGACTGGACTCTTTTAAGAATTACTCCTGCAGTCTTTCATAACCTGAGAAAACATTGCAGCATCAAAGAGAGGATTTTGCAGTGTAGTGCAGACGATTAGGTGTACCTATTTTATTATTAAGTCAGTGTCATTTATTAAAAATTATAATTATTTTGACAAGTCCACTCCCACCAAATGAGCTCTCGATTATTAACTTCTCGTGAGAGAGCTTCAACTTTTTAATGAGTTTACTCCCGCATTTTCGTAAAATTCCCATAAATCATTATTCTGGTAGCTGTTATTTATTGGTGCGTCTCAGTTTATTGATCGCAGGCTTCTGAATCAAATCTAATCAAAAATGCATTGAAGAATCTCAGCGATGAAATGGGATTTACAGTTTTTTAATAGAGAGATCTATTCTTGTCTCCTCTCCTCATTGAAGCGTGCCGTCTCTACTGGTGCGAAAACTGTCTTGTTGTGTGTAATTACGGGATAAATGAATCATTGCCTTTCCCCCTCTGGTTAGCCCAACCTTCCACTGCCCTCCTTTTCCATCTGAGCCCGACTTCATCCATTTGTTAACATCTGTGATTATGGGAATGGTGTTAAGTGCATTTCATTCATCTTAATAATTAAGACATCACTTAGACTTTTAAGTGTGTAATTCTGTTCCTCTCTTTATGTCTAACTCTGACCCTGTCTTTCCTAAGACAAACTTTTTAAAAAAATCATGTAATGGTGTTATACTTAACCCTTTAAGGTCTGGGCCTATTTTGTCTGATTTTGCATGCCTTTGAAGTTGCCTTTATATTTTAAAGAAAGAATTGTTTACGATGGCCTGGTTTGGTCCCTTTTTTTGTGACACCTTGAACTTCATGTCCAAACTGTTGTTTCCTTCACTGACCAATTATAAATCATCATTTTGGGCCCAAAAAGACCAAAAATTCCAAAATTGTTAAGTGAAAATTTTTAATATTGCTGTCCAATTGACAACCAAACATGCGTAACGAACCGTTTTGAAACTTTATAATATTTATTCAACATGTTAGGATGAACATTCAACCAAAAAAATTTAGAATAAATAGTCTTATATTTGACAATTCAACATAAACAACAGGTATAGCCATAGGCGTTTTTGCTTTTATACATCAAAACAGGTTATATACAGCAGACCAAACAGTGAAGAACAGTGAAAAAATATATACCATCTAACACAAAAAGTGTTTAGAGGCCATCTCTTTATGAGTTTAGGTATTGCGGCCCATCACCTGATGAAAACTATGTACACACAATCAAGCTTCTTGAACACACACTTATATACACAAATTGAGAAGACTGATTGGGGGGGGGGGGGGGGATATAACATTGGAAAAAAAAGTATTTTCAAAAATATTTACAATAAACAAGTTAAAAAATTTTCAGGCATGCTACTCCGAAAAGCAGTTTCGTCCTGGAATTCCTTGCCTTCCAATAATCTTGCACAGTTGGAAGTGAAACCAAAGACATGTACAAGAGGAGTCCAATAAATTTTTTAAGCTCCTCCACTGTAGTGTCTGTCCACACAAACTTTTTCCCAATCTCTTTTCGGACTCTGCCATACTGGTTTGTGTGTTTGCACATATTCATCATTGTTGATGAGGTGAAGAACAGGTCAAAAAGTTCTTTTGGGGTGTATGCATGGTCACGATTCACCTGAGGTCCTGGTGGTCTCCGGGGTGTGAACCGGCTGCACTGTGGGGCAGTGTCTGTGTCTTGTTCTGTGCTCCATGGCACAGGTGCAGGCTGAGCCAGTGGTGATCGGCTTCTGCCGCGCTGACTTCTCCAGCCTCTCCTCCGCTGACATCTCATCGCTCTTCCGTGATGACCCCTTCTCCCTCGTTCTCTTTCCATTCAGGCAGTGAATGTAGAGTTTTCATTGTCACTATAAATGTACATGAAAAAAAAGTCAGTATTTATGAAAATAATAAAGTATAAAATAAAAATATATACAGCAATAAATAATAATGGAAATCTATATGTATGACAATAGAAAGAATACCATAGCTGATGAATATGTGCTACATCCCTAATCTTCATATAGAAAGAAGAACACCACAAATTATAAATTCCTGCCTGGGATACACACAGTGCACGTACGACTTTGATCTGATATGCACATTTTATTATTATATACACAAACACACACTTATATTGCATCAAAATTAACTTTGTCCTTCAATATCAAAAGAAACTTTTTTAGCATTAAGAAAAAAAAAAAAAAAGTGAGTTGGCTTACCTCTGCTCGTCGATGGCGTCACCCACGTGTTCAAATCCGTCACTATCTTCACTCGAGGACTCTTCCGAAGAAGACGATGATGACGAATTTCGACCATCCTCTTCCTCAAGTTGATCAAAAAGCACAATTGCTTGCGCTAAATTTAGTTTTCTGTTCATTCTCAAAGTCACACAAAGTCGCTCGCTCATCCAAACGGCCGTCGCTTGCCACCTCGCTGCTTCAGAACACTCCTCCCTCTCGTTCGGTGGAACCTCGCACGGCAATTATATTTATTAAAAAAAAAACGCATTTTGTGCTTCCACTGTCACTTCGAAAGGGTTCGTTTGATTTGTGTTTTTTTCATGGAGCTTCCGTTTTGAAAAAGGACAAGAAATGATGGAAATATAGACATAAACAAATGATCCATGCAGCGTTTTAATGTTTTTTTGAGAGGACAATAAAACTATAAAACTTAAATGACAATATCTCACGTTTTAGTTGGTCGATTGACTTCAAATAATAACGAGAGTAAACCGGAACTTCCGCACTTTAAAACGAGACCAACCAACGGCATGTGGGTGACGTAATTAAAACGTGAGGGCGCTTCAAAGACGACGTGCGCTGAGGACGCGCCGGCGCGTCCTTCGACTCTCAAGGGTAAATATGTTTGTGTCAGTTTGTGCAAGTGCTTGGCAAGCTCTTTACCTTGGACTCCTTGATTTTCACAGCAATGACCTGCTTCCTCTGGCGGATGATCTCCACCAGCTCATCACACTCCTCCACTAGCTTGGCTTCGTGCATGGCGGTGTTCACCTGAAGAGAATGAGACCCACAGAATTTAAAACATCTTTTAATTGGTTAGTGTGTTAAAAGTCTACAATTTCTACATATCCATTCATAAGGCCCGCAGAGTGCTGAAGTCTATCCTAGCTAAGTTTGGGCAAAAGGCAATTCCCACCCAATGGATCTCTTCTCTTTCTTGTTAATTTAAATTTAATAATGATAAAAAAACTTTTAATGATGGGTAACATAGCTAATAAAAACACTGCTTAAAATAGTGCATAGTATAAGCAGAATTTTGTCAGATCACTCATTATTACTTTTAAGATACTGTAGAATGCCCAATTAATTATTAGGTAACACATTTCAAGTCAAGTCACATTTATTTATAAGGCTCTTAATTACAACACTTGTCTCAAAGGGCTTTACAAGCCAACAGTTGACAAATACTACTGTACCTCCAAAAGAACAATGAAAAACCCCAAAATGGGAAAAAGGAAATCTTAAACTATTTATTTATTTTGGATGAAACATATTCATTGTTAAGAATGAACAGTTTCGGAACATCTTGATTTGACGTTTAGTGGACAGTTTTAAATTCAGAAACGGTGCGTTACACCCTGTTAGGGAAGTTTCTGCATAATTCTCATATTAATAAAATATCTAAATTGTTGGGCAATACAACTAGTTTAAGTATTCATGTTGAAATAATTCATTACTTCCCAGGGGGGGCGCAGAGCGGGGAAACATACTTTTTTGTCGTACTGGAATAACGTGTGCTTGCACATCCACTCAGTAGGTGGCAGTTGCGTTCTCATTTTTAGAGCGTGCGCAATGTTTGAGAACCAAACAAGAGCATGCACCAAAGAGATATGAAGAGCTGTGCGCCGTTCTCGGGAAAGGCTCACGCAGCGACCCCGTCATCGCCCGATCATGACGCCCCAACGCGACGGATTGCTACTGCGCATGTGCAAATCGACACCATTTTTCCCGAGGGATGACGGGAGAAATAGGCAGATACGTGATAGATTGAACTATCGAAATGCATTTAATATATATTTTTTAATCGGTAGCGCATGTGAGGTATAGTATACATACAGTTTTGTTACAGCCTATGTATGCAGCTAAATCTGACAATAAAATGTTATTTTCTATATATTTTGGTACATTTGTAGTTTCATGTAATGTGCTGTGATTTAAAAAAAAAACATCCCTGTCAAACTTATTATTGTAATATTTTGAACATTTTTATCAACAGAATATTCATGATAACAGTCAAAACTATGTGGCAGTCATTCTATAGTCAGAAATACATAATACAAACATACAAATACATGTAGTCAGGAATCCTCTTGTGGGTGGATTTTCTAAAAAAAGACTAATAGGAAAGCATCCAATGATTATGCCGTAGATTGAAGAAAACAATGCCTTAAGCTGAAACAGTTTTAATGTACATGTGTAGAACAAACTCAAACAAAAACATGGAAGTTTAACGGTTGTTTTTGTTATTATTATTAATAACAATAACAGTTGAGAAACATTGTATGTTATAACAAAGTCCGTAATGTTTAAAGTTTTTCTTTTAAATTTTATCAGCATGAATGGAAAGGGGGTACTTGGGGTGAGGGGAGAGGAAGACCTTTAGGTATGTAAGGAAAACACTTTTTAAATTCTTTAAAGACGCAATATGTACAGAATTTGGAGGCACAGTTGATGTACATTTTTGTACAGTAGATAGAAGTATGCACAAAAGTTGTTTGCAATCCAACATTAATAAAAAAAAAAAAAAGAAAAAAAAAAAGAATTTTAACGCACATGCGCAGATAGCTACCCGATTGCGACAGTCTATCATGCGACTGAGAAATGTCACTTCCTTAGAAGGCTTAATGCTTATAAGCGCGAGCGATTCGGACATATAAAGTAATTATTCTTCGAATAGTCTAGTCTGGCGTGTGGGTTGATTAATAATCTTTTCATACGTCTAAATCAACTACATAAATCATTCTCGGGCATCGCGGCTCCAGTGGGGCCGTGCATTGAGCGCATGCGCAGAACCAATCGAGGCCCTTCGAAGTTTTAACAATGATTAAATAAAGTGTTACATATATGTATATTTTTTTTAATGTGTACACATTCGTTGCTTGGGTCAGGGTGTTACATGCGTTACAGATTAAAAAATATATATCAAATGTATTTTGATCGTTGAATCTATCACGTATATGCCTATATCTTCCGTCATCCCTCGGGAGAAAATGATGTCGATTTGTGCGTGCGCCGTAGCAATCCGTCGCTATAGGGGAGCCAGTCACGATCGGGCAATGACAGACCCACTGTCTTCCCCGGTTCTCACGTGTCCGCATGAGAAGCGCCGTGTTCGGCTTGGGTGCATCACGATGAACGCCCTCACCTCCGGTTCTCCCTCGGCCGCCGAGAATGCGCTGTTTTCGGGCTGTTTGGCTTAAAGTGGGAGAGGAGGAAAGACCACTCTGTCTACTGTGTCTAAAAATATTTGTAGCGGACAGCGGGAAGCCAAATCAATTACAACGTAACTTAAAGTCGTTAGACCCCAATCTCATTGAAAAGCTGTTTGATTGTTTTTCAGCGAAAACGTGCCGAATATTGCCAACAATATGCCCGCATTCTCAGTGTTTTTAATCAGTAAACCAGCGATCAGTTTGGCATGTTCATTGCTAAATAACCCCACGATATTCCAAAGGAGTTGGTACTGCGAGCAGCAAATGGTCAAAAATGTACCTTGAGTGTGTTTTCACAGTTTGGATATGACTTTTTTTTTTTTTTTTTTTTTAATTCAGGCAAATTGATGCACTTAAAGTCTTTATGTTACAAACAAAACAATGTTAATAAAGTTATACTTGTAAGTTTAATAGAAAAAAAGCACACAATGTTTGGCAGAGGTGTACTTATAATAATAATAATTTTATAGACAAATGATGCTATTTACAGTGGTGGCAGAGAGTTGGGGGGGTGCGAAACATTTACGTCTTCCTGGGGGGGTGTAACAGAAAATAATTGAGAAGCACAGACATAATTGAATTGAAAATGTCCCTTTATTAGGAGACAAACACTTCAAAGGCTCGGCGCACCTCGTTATATAACTACTGCTTCCCCACACTTGGGTTCTACCCTCCTTGTTCCTCACCACCTTGCTTGTGAAATCTTTAAAATAATGGGCAAGCCAATATATGTTTTAACATGTTTACGTATTTAAAATATGTATATATTTTTAACCATTTTGAAAGTTTTGTGCATTAGTGCACATGCAATGAAACATTTTAGGACATATAAAAATGAAGATATCACACTTTGCCTGGCAAGAAATAACGCATCATTTGATAAAATCATCAGTGGACCAATATGGATCAAGTGATCCAATATGTTCCCAATGCAGCACATTATTGCCATTGGAATCACTCAATAGGAAAGCATATAATGAAGAATGTAATTCACCTCAGGTTACAATCTACCACATCAGGAGGTTGAATTAATATGCAAGCTCAGTGTTGTAATGACATGCATTCATTTATCTGTTTCAGACACATTCAGCAGCAGAAAAAGATGGGAGATAATTAGGTGGCCAAGGAGCTTGACAGTCTCATTTGATCTCTTGCTATGTTGTATTTTTAAGATAGTCTGACTACGACAGAAGAATAAGGCAAACTGTATATGCCTTTTGATGGGGTGGCAACGCCTATTCAGCCTTCAGCAAGCATATTTGTCAGAAAGTGTTGGCTGCAACACTAGCAAACACTGCCCAATTAACCACAGAACAAATCACCAAACATATTCATTCAGACAGCACTACAAACTGGTGTATGTGGCTCAAACTTTACATTGGATTCTCAAGGGGAACTGAAAGTTTTCAAATGTTCCAGCAACAGAAAGTTTTTAGTACAAACAATTTCCTTGCTATAGCTTTTGGACATGTTGACATAAATTTGATATAATGGGGTTCGGAGGTGGGCTCAAGGATATGAATTATTCAGGCTACACTGTTAACTTCATGCAGAATACATATCGGAAAAAAAAATACTAAAAAGGACATATGGAAAATGTACAAATACTATAGAAAAACTGACATGACTAATGTGATGTCTACTCAATAATGTGCCAATGACATAGAATAGAACAGAATAGAACGCCTTTATTGTCATTACACAAAGTGTCATGAGATTCAAAGCTGCCCCATTGAGTGCACACACACACACATAAAAATGAATTAAAAAGTATGTACACAATAAAAACACATTAAAAAAAGTCTTGTAATAGTGGTACTCTTGCAGTGTAGATAAGGTGACATGTGATCGCAGCAGTCAGTAATAAATATTGGTAATCAACAGTGCAAAAAAAAAAAAAAAACAGATTTCATTAACAGTATGCGCCCATTTGAAGACCGCCGCAGTGTTATAGGTAAAGTGACATGTGCTAGCATTCAGTATTGAAATTGGTTGTTATCATTATAGATACTCGGTACCAGTGATGTGACAGGTTACGTGAAAAATGTAATTACTAATTAATGATTACGCCTCAAAAAAGTAATCTAGTTAATTCAATGATAACTTTTTTTTTTTTTTTAAATCAAAGTAACTAAGTTACTTTAAAAGTAATTTATCGGTTTTTATCAATTTTTCTGCTTTGCTGCCTTAAAACCCATATGTCAAAAATTCTGAACTTCCCCTTTAAAATAAAGACCTGGCCATTAAAATGTTGTCTATAAAAGTTATAAAGCAATAAAACAAACAAACAAACAAAAAAAAAATGAATGAAATGAACAAGAATCCTTCAAAATATTTCATAACGGGTCCAAATTATTTTTCAAACAGATCATGTGACTAGCACCTTAGAGACGGGCCTTTGCCTTGCTTAGCCAAAACTACACCTGAGGAGGCAAGATGGATATTGAATGGAGCTTTCAAAAGCTTCAACAGCAACTGAGCTTGAACAGAGGATTGAAGCAGACAGTGTCAAGATGTGCATATATGTAGTACAGGCGAAAAGTTTGGACACACCTCATTCAATGCAGTACAAATGATGGTCCCAAACCCATTGAAAAGGCAACAATAAGGCATACCTGTGAAGTGAAAACCTTTTCAGATGACTGCATCTTGAAGCTCACTGAGAGAGTGCCAAAAGTGTGCAAAAAAAGTAGTAAGAGCAAACGGTGGATACTTTGAAGAAAGTAGATTATAAAACCTGTTTTCAGTCATTTCATTTTTTTTGCCAAGTATATAATTCCGGATGTTCATCCATAGTTTTGATATATTCAGTGAGAATTTACAATGTAAATAGTTGTGAAAATATAAAAAACGCACAAATGATGAGGTGTGTCCATCAACATGTTTTGCTCCCCACCCCAACAAAAGACAAACTCCGCCTATGTTTTCCAAGGTGTATCTGTAAAATGTACATAAACTATGATTACAAACTGTAGAAATGCTCTCGTTACCTGTAGGCTTTGCTTCGAATTGCGCTGTGCTGTAATTCTAAGTGGTTCCTTGAATTGGATGTGGAGTTTTTAGGTGTCCACAGTGTTTTCGAGCCAGTGCAAAGTTTGCAACACATGGATATACACTCACCGGCTACTTTATTAGGTACACCATGCTAGTAACGGGTTGGGCCCCCTTTTGCCTTCAGAAATGCCTCAATTCTTTGATAGATTAAACAAGGTGCTGGAAGCATTCCTCAGAGAGTTTGGTCCATATTGACATGATGGCATCACACAGTTGGTGCAGATTTGTCGGCTGCACATCCACGATGCGAATCTCCCGTTACACCACATTCCAAAGATGCTCTATTGGATTGAGATCTGCTGACTTTGGAGGCCATTTGAGTACAGTGAACTCATTGTCATGTTCAAGAAACCAGTCTGAGATGATTCCAGCTTTATGACATGGCGCATTATCCTGCTGAAAGTATCCATCAGAAGTTGGGCACATTGTGGTCATAAAGGGATGGACATGGTCAGCAACAATACTCAGGTAGGCTGTGGCGTTCCAACGATGCTCAATTGGTACCAAGGGGCCCAAAGAGTGCCAAGAAAATATTCCCCACACCATTACACCACCATCACCACCAGCCTGAACCGTTGATACAAGGCAGGTTGGATCCATGCTTTCATGTTGTTGACGCCAAATTCTGACCCTACCATCCGAATGTCGCAGCAGAAATCGAGACTCATCAGATCATGCAACGTTTTTCCAATCTTCTATTGTCCAATTTCGATGCGCTTGTGCAAATTGTAGCCTCAGTTTCCTGTTCTTAGCTGAAAGGAGTGGCACCCGGCGTGGTCTTCTGCTGCTGTAGCCCATCTGCCTTAAAGTTCGACGTATTGTGCGTTCAGAGATGCTCTTCTGCCTACCTTGGTTGTAACGGGTGGTTATTTGAGTCACTGTTGCCTTTCTGTCAGCTCGAACCAGTCTGGCCATTCTCCTCTGACCTCTGGCATCAACAAGGCATTTCCGCCCACAGAACTGCCGCTCACTGGATTTTTTTTTCTTTTTCGGACCATTCTCTCTAAACCCTAGAGATGGTTGTGCGTGAAAATCCCAGTAGATCAGCAGTTTCTGAACCAACAACCATGCCACGTTCAAAGTAGAGCTGTCCCGACTAGTCGACGTTGTCGACGTCATCAATGACGTAAATGCGTCGACGGGCAAAACATACCGTCGACGGGTAATGACGGGTTGAAAAAAGTTACATGCGGATAAAGTTTAGAATGGCAGGCGCTCGCGATACAAGAGATTGTTACTGGCACCCCCAAGGGGCCGCTGTTATTTCAATGTGACCGGCGTTGTTAGATTGAGCAAAGAGGAAGAAAGTGGGCGAGCGAGCGAGAGAGAGGGAGCGAGATTGGCGAGTTGGAAAAGTGCGCGGGTAGAGTGGCTTCATCCCCCACGTTTTTGTTTTGGTCAATAAAAGTTTCCTTAAAGAGCCATCCGACGCCTCTCGGTGTTTTTATGCACGCCGCCGTCTTCCCGAGGAGGAAATCGGACGAACCCAGATGAACCGACGACAACTAGCCAAGAGAATCGCCGGTGAGGAGTTGAAAACACCGCCAATTTCCAAAAAGGGCAGCGATGGTTACACGTGAAAGCGGCATAAAGCCAAAAAAAGCGGACCAGAATAACCAGAGCCTGGAATTATTTCAAGGAATATATGGAGGGTGCCACTGTGTGTACTCTTTGCTAAGTTGAGCTCGCATACCATGGTAGCACGTCGGCTATAAACGAACACTTGAAGCGCCGTCACCCAAGTATAATTTTTGAAGACAACAAGAAACAAGCTAGCGGATTGTAAATCCATACAACTCTCTAACGATTTTTTAAAATGGAAGTTGCCTTTATGTGCGTCGTATCAACGCGCATTTTTATTTAATAAAATAATTAATATGATTATGTATTTTTTTAAATTATTATTAAATTTATTAGGATCATGGAAGATCCCACTTAGGAAAAATATACACATAAATCCTGTATATACATAATATTAAAAATATATATGGAAACACCACTGGCCTGCTTACTGTAATCCATGACTGCACTAATGTTAGTTATTTAATATTATAAAGTTTTACATATAGTAGTATACTATAAAATTAATTACTATATACTTAATTTTTGTTACTGTAGGTATGTGTGCCTTTCATTCAAAATAATTGTGGTAATATTTCAGTGTGCCCTCTGCGTTATCTTCAGGTTAAAACAAACAAAAGTTGAACAGTTTTTCCCCTCCCCAAAAAATGCGGAATGCACACAGGAAAGAGCATCTGAACTCACACTAAGTATTCTGAAAATGATTGTCCGGGACATTACAATTCATTTTAACATTTAGAACAATATAGACAATGACATACCGCAAAAAGAGTAAGAATTGTTTTGACTCCTGTTAAAAAGGTGAAGTCACAGTGTTTCCGTTTACATTTTTTTGCAGCAGTTAATGCCAGCAGCATTTGACCTCATTGTTTGTGATTTATTATTGATATTTATGTTATTTATTTATACGTTAATAAAGAATTTAGGTGTTCCAAAATGTTTTTTGTGAATTAATAAGCTTTAACAAAAATGTCATTATTAGTAAAAAAAAAAAAAAAAAAAAAAAAAAAAAAAAAAAAAAAAAAAATTATTAGATTAGTCAACTAATCGTAAAAATAGTCGGCTGACTAATCGGGAGGAAATTAGTCGTTTGGGACAGCCCTAGTTCAAACACTCAAATCACCTTTCTTCCCCATACTGATGCTCGGTTTGTACTGCAGGAGATTGTCTTAAACCATGTCTATATGCACTGAGTTGCCGCCATGTGATTGGCTGATTAGAAATTAAATGTTAACGAACAGTTGGACAGGTGTACCTAATAAAGTGGCCGGTGAGTGTATTTTTGTCATCTTTACTGGACAAAAATGTAAAGTAATGGCTGTATTTCCAGTGAGCAAATGCAGCCGTTTGTGGTATCTCTCCTGCCTCCTTCATTCTTGGCAAGGTAGCTAGGCTAAGTCGTTATGGCCGGAGACTCTCAGTGCTCTCGGCATGGTAATACACGGGACCCTTTTTTTTTTTTTTTGTTCTCCGATGAAAAAACGTGACATATGATGTCACTTCCAAGCTCGAACAACATTTTCTATTCAAAATGCTCTTTGTACATGACTACAGTATTCTTCAATTTACATACATTTTGAGGCAATCACATAATAGTAACGCACAGAAACTATGGAAACTTTAATCAGAATATTGCTTTGGAAAAATGACCACGTTAGATTGCTGGTTACTGAAAGTACTAACAAAACAAAGCCATTAAATTCTGACAACAGTGAGTCAGCATCTATTTAACAAAATATACTGGTGGATTGCAAATACACAATAAATAACAATAGGTATGGACAACATCTAGGTCATGAGATCTTTAATATCAACAGGGTTCTGGCCAAATTGTATCGTCTATAGGAGACTGGGGATGTGTTCTTGTGATTGAGGTTTTGTCCAAATATAAATATATACACACAGTAACAAATCCACTGTTATGCCAGAAATGTAAAAAAAGTGAAGGATGCCTTCAAGAAGCTCTAAACGAGACATTCTCAAAATCATGAATGTACAATGCTAGTCGTGGAAAAGTGTCACTCAAATGTAATGTGCTGTATAAAAGCATTCTCCTGCAGCTTTTTACAAGCAGTAGAATACATAATGTGTCTCCTTTGACATTTCTCCTATCGTGTCTTTCACATAACATACTTTAGACCGTGCATTCCCTTCCATGAATTCATGGGCAGGATCGCCCCAATTTGGCTCTCTGGATCCATGGCAATAAATAAATAGTAAAAAAATATTTGCTTGCTCATCAACTATTAAATGAACTGGCAAATACAATGTATAACATTCTTAAACTCCTAACGCATGAAAATGAATATTACAAAACATATACAAAACAAACAAGATATTGGATGGAACGGGAGTTGATGTTATTTATGCTCTCACATCGGCAGTGTTTGAAGGGATCTCCAGAATCAAGTCAGGATATTGCATAATCAGAGGATGGGAATCCAGGGCGGCGTCAAAGCACCTCCAATTTCTCCATTCACACAGCCGTACTCAGCCAACATTTCTTTGTGCAAAATCCTTCCGCCCTCTGTTTGCCCTTTTAACCTCGATGTTTAACTGAACCACACACTTACACTTACTTTGCCTCCTTTTGACACATTTTCCTTACCCCATACTCCTCATTTTCCCTTGTGATAGAGCAACTCTCCTAACATATCAACGATTATCTCGTCTCTTTGTTCCTACACTGACTTTTCTGGGTTGATACTTGGAAGGCTTCATTTGAAGGTGACTACAAACTTTAATACCAAGACTATCCAATTATTCTTCCCATGAATAATTAAACTACCAATTTGACAAGGACATCCCTTATGAATCTTTAGGCGCAAAAATAGTAGGAAAACACCTTAAAGTAACTTCAAGCAGTGATTCAAATTTTAAAGAGAAATTCCCAATCAGCACTTTAATCTGAAACTACAGCTAAATGTGTTATTTTTTGGCCCTCAAGTCGTGTTACCGAACTATCAAATTGAACAACGTACAGGTAATCGAAACATATTGAAATGAATTTTGGAATAGATAATTAAGTATTATATCTTATTTATTTAACGGTTTGCCTTATAGATTCCATTCGTCTAGACGGAGGCATGTTGTACCTATTTGTATTCAGACAACAGACAATCACCACATGCCGTTGGGTTTGTCTGCACTTAATGAATCACACAGTAGACATTCGGTATTGATTGGTTAAACAGATGCATTCACAGACCTCAAAGTGACTTTAGAAAATTGAGTCTTTTTTCTCAAATAAACTTCTTTGGGCGGACGGACAAATTTCACCTGGGTGAATGGCGTTGACTTGTTAGTGTATGTGATTTAATACAAATCATTACAATGTGGGTAGTGAAGTCAATTTTTGCTACGCATGAGCTTCATACACTGCTGGCTATTTCCAATTCAATTGCCGCACAGTCCCAAATACAAAAGTTCAATAATGACTGAACTGCCTAGGGTTTCATTTTTTGCAGATAGAGATGGGTTCACACCGGGATAACGTGTGACCACAAAAAGATGTGAAAGTTATTGTACTTCAAATATAATATTATGTCTTTTCAGGTTGATATTTTTGAGATGTGATTAAATGGTTTCAGGGTTTTAACAAATAAAAATCCTTGCCCCCCCCCCCCCCCCCCCCAAGAGACATGGAAAAAGGTGCAAATCAAATATATGCAATTGATTCGCAATCATTTAAGTGGTCATTCTGAACAGTATCCTAAATTACTTAATACCCCGATCAACGTGAGCCTAATCTGTTAGGATGACTTTCGTAATGATTCCTAATATGGCATAAAAGTGATCGATTAGAGCTCAAAATTAAAGTTTTTAAATTGTGAAGCCACCAGTAAAATTCACTCAGGGTAATCGAATGGCTAATTGCAGAAATGGCACTAAAGCCGGTAAAAGAGCAGTTACGGCTTTTAAGTGAAAATCCTTCTATTATAAATGAGTGGAAAAAACATTGCTGCACAGTTCTTAAATAAATCGTCCATAAAGAAATTAATTTTAAGTGACTTCTCAATATTTGACCAGTAGTTGGCAAAGTCTAGTTAAATAATGGATTGGAGTGCTAATTATTCTAAAATCATAACCTAGAAAGAAAATGAGAGAATATGATATTAGGACTAAAAATTCAGACTGGCCTCCCTGCCTGATTTCCATGTAATGACCATATACTGTGCTACAACATAACACGGACACAGAAAAATGTTGCATACCTCAACCTGTTGACAGATCTGGATGAGTTTGGCCATTTGGTTCTCCAGCTCACTGTTCCTTTTCACTAGGTTGGTCAAGTTGTTCTCCAAAGTTTGCTGTGGAGGAAGAAAAAAAAAAAAAAATGAATGGGGACTCACTGCAGAATTCGTCACAAAAAAAAAGTTTGTAAACTGGCTCTCGAGGAATCACATTTTGAAATATGTGATATTTTTTGCCCGTCTAATCAAGGTTCCGAACCCCTTGGCTAAAGCGATGCATATCTATTTTTTAGGTTTAGGTCATCAAAAGACCAAGTTCACGATGGTCACATTAATAAATATTAATATTAATAATTAATATTAATAAATAATATATCCAATTCTAAAATTAAGTTGAGAGAATGTCATTAAAAAAATATTTTCATTACCAATTGACCAAAGACCTAAATTAAACCAATGGGATCGGATAAATTTTAATGTTTAAAGGCTCAACAACTTTGACAGTCACTGGCCCAGGACTAAAAATGCATGGAAATGAGTGACGCCACAAAAGTGTATAATGACGGGGGAAATGACGGGGGGATAAAAACAACAACAACAACAACAACAGCTGCAAAAGAACAAAGCAGCAGACGAGTGGCAGGGTTTTGAGTTCTCTTCATGCATATGAAGGGTAACATGGAGGTTCAGACCGCCACCTGGTTACTGCTCAGACTGTCCTAGTGCTCTTCTGTGTTCTTCTTTGTGGTTACTTAATAATTACTCAGCTTGCTTATTGCCATCATTATCCTATTTAGGTGTCTGACTGTGTGCTCCCAGGAGTCGGGATGAGTGGGTAAGGGTGGTTAGTTGGTGAAAGACACTCAGGAACTCACCGCAGCACTTGTCTTCGAAGCCTCCATTACTGCATTTGACACTCTGCCCGGGCTGACCTGATAAGCCTACAAACACACACACATACCCCTGCATAAGTGCATGTACACATGAAGTTAAGTGTGGCCAAAAAGCATGTACTGTAAATACAAGGGTGTGTCAAAGTCAGCCAAACAAACTGAATCAAAAATATATTTTAATCCTAATTGTTTCTCATCCAGCAGAATTATATTGTAGTTCATTACTGTTTCCCATTTAACATTGGAAATACATGCAAAGTGAGGAATCTGATAACATTGACATACGTATATGCTTGACTTGAAGTTTAAAATTCATATGTGCGAGTAAAGGGGGTTTCAAATTAATTATCATGTTCAGAGTAAAAGAATACTGCTGTAATGCATGAGACTCAAGTGAAAACAAAATTCCTATAGCAGCTACATATTATGTCTAAGCAAGTAAGTAATCAGAGTGATGTACACTCTGATTGTGCACTGTTTTGAGCAGCATTATTTTTGTGTGCACCAGCGAATGCTAACTAAAGCAGTAGAAAAGTGCAGACCTCAGCCAAGGCCAAGCAATGCTAATTTGGATCAGCATCAGAAAACAAACCCACCTCCCAAATATCGCTGAATAAAGGACAAGTTAAAAATACATGCTTTTACCCGAATCTGCTTGGCCATTTCTGTACTTTTTGGCTCCACAAAATTTATTTGAGAATTTTTAAGCAGTTTTCAATCAACTATATTTGAAATAAACAAAATGCAACGGGCTCAAAACATTTCTTCGGCAAAGGTGAGAAAAAGGCAGTTGAAAGAAAGACATTCTGAAAATACCATTTTTCTTTATAAGAATTAAAAGCAGTAAATCATTGGTATGCTTAAACCCAAGGTGGGAAAATGAACCTGCAAATAGCATAACATCAAATATGTATTTAAGTGTACACTTCACAAGTCGTTCTAAATAAGGGTGTGGATGAATATTTGGTGGTGTCTATGTTATGAAACAAGACAAATCCAGTATAGCTAAAATGGAGAAGCAGTGGGAAAGTTAATCCACACTTTCCACAGGGTGACCAAGAAGTTAATTGTATTTTAGTTGCTTGAGACATATAAAAGAGAACGACAGAGGGGAGTTGAAAGGTGTATTAGAAAGCTGTGATATAATTTATTACCCGTTTAGCATTGAGAATGCATGCAGTGGGACTGGAACAATGATGACGACGGCTGATGAGATTGAGATGGACGTGCCGAGATAGGCCTCTTGGTATGATCACTATTCAGTTTTGATTCAAGGCTTCTGTGGCTCAATCTCCAAAACCCCTCCGCCCACACTGTTATCTCCCTCTTTGTCATTGTCTATCTTTTCTGCAGTACCACCACTCGCTTTAACATGACCATCTGTCTCCTCATTCACTCTGCATTATATAGTTTCAGTCCTTATTCTGTCCATCTTGCTAACAGTTACAACTGCAGCAGCTGACAGCACATCGTTTCGGGTTAGATCACCACCTCGCCCAATCCTCCCACATGACATCATACTGTTGAAGGGATCCTAAGTCTCTTGTTTCTGCCCACATCTCTTTAAAAAAAAAAAAAAAAGATAAACGTATACCCGTCATATTAGTTGCTGAAGCGCCACTTGGCATTAATAGTACACAATCTTTCAGTGTATTATTCAACTTCTAAATAATTTAAGTTTATAGTGAAATTTTCAAATACGGAACAGTTGAAAAAGACAGATGTATTCCAAAGGACTACCATCATCAATTCTAATCTTTTATTTCTTGCACAGGTATATAAACATTCTTACCTGTCTAGAATTGTACCAAGTTATTTTACCCTTACAACCGTAATAGCGAACAATTTGTTGAGTGAATACCTAATTTTATCGATCGTTTAAAGTGTATTGAACGGCAAGTCGTTGATGTGGATCCCAATCACAGATTTGGATGCAAGGAATAGTTGGTATGCTTGCTTTTAATGAAACAAAGTACAAACAAGGGAGTGCACCACAAAACGTGAGTATAACAAAGTACAACTAAGGGAGCCAACCAGCCAACAGAAAATAGGGCACAAAAAAATCAGAGCGGTCACAACTACAATACGTAAGAAGGTCGAGGAGCACGAAGATGAAGAATGATGCACTCAGCGGTAAGCAAGGCAATCGTCAGACACAGCTGAGACAGGAGTCCTTATATTCAGCGAGCTCCTAATGCCTAGCATGACCCCACCCATCTAGCTCAATCAGATGCTGGAATGAAAAAAGAATAACTGAGAACAGACAGACATGAAATCAATAAACTCTGCAAAAGGTGAACATTGTTTTTTTAATATAACTCTTGCTTTGAATCACATTGGGTTTTACATGTCCGATGGTGTCTTTTGTATAAAATAAAACGTACCTTAATAGCATCTTCGCATTCAACCATGACAGATTAGTAATTTTTAGCCAAACCAGTCCAATTACACCCTCTATTTTGAGACGCAGATGAAATCGCCTTCATATTTCTCTGCAACCACATTAAAAGCTGTTCCATCAAAAGATGACAGTCAAGTTCAAGCTTGAAACACACTAAGTGGTAGCAAAAAGACACAGGAAACTTTATAATGGGGCTTTTCAATCCTGCACTGCCTCGGTGTGGAAAAGATGAAAAAGTCCAGTTTTTAAATCATTGGGCCATTACGGCACCACAACAAAAAATGTGTCAGAACGCCCAGAGGGAAGTATCCAACTTCAAAGTATTTTATTTCCCTTTTAATTAATTCAGGATCCTCCCCATATGCACAAGCCATTCAGCAGGACAGAGAGAGGCACAAACAGAACTAAAGGCAACCCAGAGATTATAACTCATGAAAGAGAATGAGAATAGAAGCAGGGTTGCTTTACAGCTGTTGGTAACAAGAGGATTTTAGGAGTGAAGTCACGTCAGTAACGTGAGCCTGCTGGGAAACAGTTTTTGTTCTAACGATAATATTCTGTAGGACACAACTCTTGAGACCAGAAGAATAGACAGAGTCATAGACCAACAGAGCAAGTCAAGCTTGTCCCCTCATCCAGTGTCTGAGGGCCTTAATTGGCATGTGTGAAAGTAACCAGAAAATTAACAGTTTTAAAGATCACTTTTGAAAAACTGTTAATTGTTACATCTTGACATCTTCTTGAACTCATGTGACCTTGCAGCTCTAAGTAGTTATATAAACACTTAAGGGAAAAAAGAAAACACCAGATACAAGTCCCACTGGAGACATTTAAAATTAAATTGCTCGAAGAGGAACGAGGAGTACAGACGAATGTGAAACGAGCAAATGTAAAACCATTACAAACTATAACGGTTGGCTCCCCGAGAGGATTTCTAAAGTACAAAAGATAGATGTGATTATATTTTCAATTTTGGCCACCAGGGAAATGAAGATCAAGACATTTCTCAGTAGATTTAAAGGAACTAATAAGTCATTGTGTCCGCTGAAATCATCGTTAAGATGAAACTTGAATTCCAAACTATCGTATTATTTAATGTGATTCCACTGGTTACAGAGGTGGTGGACAAAGACTTTAAAGGGGAAATTCAGGTTTTTTAGGCTTAATTTTCAAGTTAGCGGGGGTTTAATTAGTCAGTGGAGTTAGTTTCAACAAATTCCAGGCAGTTTTTTTTTTGGTTATTTGTTAGTTACAAGGCTAGTGCTTAACAGATCTATCATAGTCAAATGAATTCAAAATGCAGATCATTGTTCAAAATACCAAAGCGGCCAAAACAATGTCACATCAAATTGCTCTAATTTATTTCATTGTGCAGGACTATAATGTGGTAATGCCACCACAATAGAGAGGAGCGCTTCGGCCACTCATGCTCATGCTGCATTCGGGGAAGACGGGAAGTCAGAGTTTCCACCCTCTGACCAGGCAAAAATATAGTTGGAACGCCAATCAAACTAGGAAATCCTCGTCACGAAGTAAGAATTAAAAAAAAAAAAAAGTACCCCACTGTGTTGTTTTAGTCAACGATGACGATAACGAAAATGTTTCGTCAACGAACAGTAATTTACGTGATGATGACAAGACGATAACAAGCTAAAAATATGTTTTAGGAAACTAATACATAACAAGACGAATGGCAGTTTTCGTCTGATGTGACGAAAATGAGATAAAAATGTGACAGTTTCCCTAACATGTTCACAATGTGTGATATTTTATGTGTAGTTAGCCTGCATCGTAGCAGTGTCTGGTTGTTTCACTCATGTGACGTGCTGCGCCCCCCCTCACCAGTGTTCTCTCCAGGCTTGTACACCTGGCAAGATTTGTTTTTTTATCTTGGCCAGAGAGAATATACAATGTTGCTTTAGCCTTTGAAATTCTGTACTGAGAGATCATCACACACTAAATGAAACTTGTAGCATTAGCATAGCATTTGCGGTAGCATCAGACTAATGCTAATGGCAAACATTCTCTTAAACTTTAGAAAAAAATATTCGAATTAAATTTTTCTGCTTCGAGTATTTGTTTAATTAAAGTGGCATTCTAATGGTTTGTTTTGAAAGTGTTTGCATTTAGTTTTATTGATTTGGGTGGATACACTGCCCTCTAGTCTGCCTCATTTGACATGACAGAATCCAGGTGCTCCTTGTTAAGACCAACAAAAGCTAAGTTTTTGTTTGAGCTAATATTTTTTTTAATGCATTCGTAAAGTAGTTTATGGGTATATTTAGCCGTTTTTTGGTGGGAATATGTGTCTGAACTACTTGTTAACATTGTAAAAAAAAAAAAAAAAAAAAAAAAAAAAACGTTAATGTTTTATAGCATTTAAGATAGCGGCCTTTGGCTATGTAAGTTAGCTAAATATTCTTTTGTTGTACATATATCCTCAGTTTTTTTAATAACGTTTGAGGCTCAGCTCAGGTATTTCAATTTTTTTATGTTCCTTATCCGATTACTCGAACTAACTAGTACATCGATTAATCGACAACTAAAATAATCGATAGCTGCAGCCGTAGTTGAGTGTGAATTATCGGGAAGTTGCCGTTGTCTTTGTAGACACTACAATATGTGCTCGTCTGTCAATGTTCATTCAAAATAGTTGGAAACCTTTATTCATTTATTTTTGGAGTAAAATTTTCTAATTTTGAACACGAAAACATTTTTTAATAAACGTTGACTAAAACAAGACAAAATTAGTCTTGAGTTTTCGTCAACAAAAACTAGAAGAAGACAAACACATTTTGACATTACTAAGGTATGACTATTTTTATCTGTATCTATTTATTAATAAATTCATTCAGTTAAAGATATTTTTAAATTGATTTTCAGCAAGGATGTAACTGAAAAAGGCACAGTGTGGTATTTACCTCAGCCATCTTTTTTGCACTACTATTTGATCTCTTACAAGAAGGCAGGTTTGCTGGAGGTCAACATTTCTTTTGATGGCCAAAAAAAAAAAAAAAAAAAAAAAAGTCGTGACCAGCCAACTTTGCTGTTTACTTTGGAACGCTTTGAGGTCGCAACTGGTACCATCCGAGTGGGAAAAGTCTGACTTCCCACCTTCCGCGAATGCAGCATCAATCTGCTGAGTTTGGACTGAAGGACGGCAACATGGTGAAATGTGCTATTTCCTCATCATCCTGTTCCGTGTCAGACAAATATGTACAGTGCAGACCAAAAGTTTGGATACACCTCATCATTTGTGCATTTTCTATATTTTCTTTACTATTTACATTGTAAATTCTAACTGAAGATATCAAAACTATCAATGAACACATGGAATTATGTACTTGGCAAAAATAGAAAAATAAAAATGAAATAACTGAAAACACACTTTTACATTGTATCATCCATCATTTGCTCCAATTATTTTTTTCCCCCACACTTTCAATTTTCACTTCACAGGTATGCCTTATCAGGGTTAATAAGCGGCATTTCTTGCTTTTTCAATGGTGTTGGGACCATCATTTGTAATGCATTGAATGTGGTGTGTCCAAACCTTTGGCCTGTACTGTATGTTGTTCAAACTAAGCCATATTTTGGTCAAAGACTAAAAAGAACAGTGTGTCAGGGTGACGGATTCAGGGTATGGGGAGTCCCTTTCGTTCCTACCCCAAAAAATTGGCTGTGAAAAAAACGATGTGATATCACTCCCCCCTGCTTGCCTAGACAGCCTGCAGCGCTGCTGGATTAAAAATGATGCTGTTCATGATAAGTTTTAATAATTTTATCCTGAAAACATAGCCAACACTGCAGGGGTCATCGGTGATTCTCATGTGTGCATGTTGTTTTTTATTGGCATGCTAGATAGCACCATGGACTCGCACTAGCTTTCCCACTCTGCAGACCTGGACCTAACAAATAACTAATTATGTTAATGGAATTTGTTAAAACCAAGTCCACCAACTAATTAAACCTCAGCTAACTCGAAAATTAAGCTTAATGTCCAAAATTCTGAACATCCCCTTTAATTGTTTGTATCTACAGCAAAATTGTTGTTATGGTAATGCACTCTGTCAGTTTCATTAAGCGCTATCAGCTTTGTACAGAATTTGACAGATAAAAACACACTTGTATAGGAACAAGATTTGTTTCTTCTTATTTTTGCACTTTTTAAAGACTGCTTTTAAATATGCACCTCGAGGGCATTGTTGTGTCAATTCTTGTTAAAATCAACAGTTTCTCTCTTGACTTGAGTTGAGATGAAAACCTGAAAACCATGTATTGCATTAGCAATCTGTGCTTTACAGTTGATAGTTATCTACATAATAGAGTAGCATGAAGATCAACAAGGGGATAAAAATAACTACAAAAAAATAAATAAAATGCGGTACTGTATAAGAAACAATTAATATATTGTGGATGAAGATGTAGATGAAGAGGGTTTACCAGGGAAGTTCAATAAATTTCATTATAATCTGAACTCTTGATTGAAGTGTAAAATGTAAATCAGCCGCAGAGCTTAAAAATGAAAAACATCCATCCATCCATCCATCCATCCATTATCTTCCGCTTAGTCCGGGGTCAGGTCGCGGGGGCAGCAGCTTTAGCAGGGAAGTCCAGACTTCCCTCTCCCCAGCCACTTCAGCCAGCTCCTCCGGTGGGATTCCAAGGCGTTCCCAGGCCAGCCGAGTGACATAGTGTCTCCAGCGTGTCCTGGGTCGACCCCGGGCCTCCTGCCGGTGGGACATGCCCGGAACACCTCTCCAGGGAGGCGTCCAGGAGGCATCCGAACCAGATGCCCTAGCCACCTCAACTGGCTCCTCTCAACGTGGAGGAGTAGCGGCTCGACACCAAGCCCCTCCCGGATGACCGAGCTTCTCACCCTATCTCTAAGGGAGAGCCCGGATACCCTGCGGAGGAAACTCATTTCAGCCGCTTGTATCCGGGATCTTGTTCTTTCGGTCACGACCCACAGCTCGTGACCATAGGTGAGGGTAGGAACGTAGTTCGACTGGTAAATCGAGAGCTTCGCCTTTTGGCTCAGCTCCTTCTTCACCACAACGGACCGGTGCAGAGTCCGCATCACTGAAGACGCTGCACCGATCCGCCTGTCAATCTCCCGCTCCTTCCCACCCTCACTCGTGAACAAGACCCCAAGATACTTAAACTCCTCCACTTGGGGCAGGATCTCATCCCCGACCCGGAGAGGGCATGCCACCCTTTTCCGGCTGAGGACCATGGTCTCGGATTTGGAGGTGCTGATCTTCATCCCAACCGCTTCGCACTCAGCTGCGAACCTTCCCAGTGAGAGTTGGAGGTCATGGCTTGATGAAGCCAACAGCACCACATCATCTGCAAAAAGCAGAGATGCAATGCTGAGGCCACCAAACCGGAAACCCTCAACGCTTCGGCTGCGCCTAGAAATTCTGTCCATAAAAATTATGAACAGAATCGGTGACAAAGGGCAGCCTTGGCGGAGTCCAATCCCCACTGGGAACGAATTCGACTTACTGCCGGCAATGCGGACCAGACTCTGACACCAGTCGTACAGGGACCGAACAGCCCTTACCAAGGGGCTCGGTACCCCGTACTCTCGGAGCACCCTCCACAGGATTCCCCTAGGCACACGGTCGAACGCCTTCTCCAAATCCACAAAACACATGTAGACTGGTTGGGCGAACTCCCATGCACCCTCGAGGACCCTGCTGAGGGTGTAGAGCTGGTCCACTGTTCCACGGCCGGGACGAAAACCACACTGCTCCTCCTGAATCCGAGATTCGACTTCCCGACGGACCCTCCTCTCCAGCACCCCTGAATAGACTTTACCGGGGAGGCTGAGGAGTGTGATTCCTCTATAATTGGAACACACCCTCCGGTCCCCCTTTTTAAAAAGGGGGACCACCACCCCGGTCTGCCAATCCAGAGGCACTGTCCCCGATGTCCACGCGATGTTGTAGAGGCGTGTCAGCCATGACAGCCCTACAACATCCAGAGCCTTTAGGAACTCCGGGCGGATCTCATCCACCCCCGGGGCCTTGCCACCGAGGAGCTTACCAACCGCCTCAGTGACTTCAACCCCAGAGATCGAAGAGCCCACCTCAGAGTCCCCAGACTCTGCTTCCTCAAAGGAAGGCGTGTCGGTGGGATTGAGGAGGGCTTCGAAGTATTCTCTCCACCGACTCACGACGTCCCGAGTCGAGGTCAGCAGTACACCATCTTCACTATACACAGTGTTAATAGTGCACTGCTTTCCTCTCCTCATACGCCGGATGGTGGACCAGAATTTCCTCGAAGCCGTCCGGAAGTCGTTTTCCATGGCCTCACCGAACTCCTCCCATGTCCGAGTTTTTGCCTCGGCGACCGCCGAAGCCGCAGTCCGCTTGGCCAACCGGTACCTGTCAGCTGCCTCCGGAGTCCCACAGGCCAAAAAGGCCCGATAGGCCTCCTTCTTCAGCTTGACGGCATCCCTTACCGCTGGTGTCCACCAGCGGGTTCGGGGATTGCCGCCACGACAGGCACCAACCACCTTACGGCCACAGCTCCGATCGGCCGCCTCAACAATGGAGGTGCGGAACATGGCCCACTCGGACTCAATGTCCCCCACCTCCCCCGGGACAAGGGAGAAGTTCTGCCGGAGGTGGGTGTTGAAACTCTTTCTGACAGGGGATTCTGCCAGACGTTCCCAGCAGACCCTCACAATACGTTTGGGCCTGCCAGGTCTGGCCAGCAACTTCCCCCGCCATCGGAGCCAACACACCACCAGGTGGTGATCAGTTGACAGCTCCGCCCCTCTCTTCACCCGAGTGTCCAAAACATGTGGCCGCAAGTCCGATGACACGATTACAAAGTCGATCATTGAACTGCGGCCTAGGGTGTCCTGGTGCCAAGTGCACATATGGACATCCCTATGTTTGAACATGGTGTTCGTTATGGACAAACCGTGACGAGCACAGAAGTCCAATAACAGAACACCACTCGGGTTCTGATCGGGGGGGCCGTTCCTCCCAATCACGCCCCTCCAGGTCTCACTGTCATTGCCCACGTGAGCGTTGAAGTCCCCCAGTAGAACGAGGGAGTCCCCAGAGGGGGCGCTTTCCAGCACACCCTCCAAGGACTCCAAAAAGGGTGGGTACTCTGAACTGCTGTTTGGTGCATAAGCGCAAACAACAGTCAGAACCCGTCCCCCCACCCGAAGGCGGAGGGAAGCTACCCTCTCGTCTACCGGGGTAAACCCCAACGTACAGGCACCAAGCCGGGGGGCAATAAGTATGCCCACACCTGCTCGGCGTCTCTCACCGTGGGCAACTCCAGAGTGGAAGAGAGTCCAACCCCTCTCGAGAGGATTGGTGCCAGAACCCAAGCTGTGTGTGGAGGAGAGTCCGACTATATCTAGTCGGAACTTCTCTGCCTCACACACCAGCTCAGGCTCCTTTCCTGCCAGAGAGGTGATATTCCATGTCCCAATAGTTAGCTTCTGCAGCTGGGGGTTGGACCGCCAAGGCCCCCGCCTTTGGCTGCTGCCCAACTCTCTGCGCACCCGACCCCTTTGGCCCCTCCCACAGGTGGTGAGCCCATGGGAAGGGGAACCCTTGTTGCCTTTTCGGGCTGTGCCCGGCCGGGCCCCATGGGGACAGGCCCGGCCACCAGACGCTTGCTTTCGAGCCCCACCTCCAGGCCTGGCCCGCGTCCGGGCAAGGGAAACCTGAGTCCATTAATATTATTCATCATAAGGGGTCTTGTGAGTCATGCTTTGTCTGGCCCCTCACCTAGGGCCTGTTTGCCATGGGTGACCCTGCCAGGGGCTTAAAGCCCCAGACAACATAGCTCCTAGGATCATTGGGACACGCAAACCCCTCCACCACGATAAGGTGATGACTCACGGAGGAGGCAAATATTTCAACTACCTCTGTTTTTGAAAATATCCTCTTGTCAATTTATAGAGACAAATTACAGTATTATGGTGATGCGATCAAATTAAATGTAAAAATAAATGCAAGAAACAGTGGTACAAATGCAAAATTAGCTGTAAGTATGTACAGTAATTTAACAGTGTTAATTGTTATTTTAAGACTCTACAAGTGTCCCTAATATTGTGCCTTGCGAGTGTATGCCAGATATGACCTAATTTGGAGTGGAATTTAGAGATATTCAAAACAGAATGAGACCGATATGTCATTATGGTGTCATCACATTTTTCATGATGCGATAACCTATTGCTTTTAATTTCAATATATTTTATTTCATCTGTTCAGAACCTTCATCTGCCCATTGATATATGAATTACCTTCACCCACAGGCAGTGAAATTTATATGAAAAAGGCACATGTAGCGTTTTGAAAAGGTTTCATCATCTGAGTGGGGTGCTGCATAACTTTGTCCATTCTTATCCTTAACAGATGATATTATCAGGTTGCTGGCTGCTGTTAGCTGTGATATGAAACTTTTCTGTCTTCCAGACTCAAACCATTGTGGCTCCTGACTCAAGGCATTATTATTATGATTGAGGCTTTGTGGATATATTGCAGCACTGCTTCGCTAAGGTACTGACAAAATTGGGTACATTATCAGTATGTTTCCATGACTCATACTTCTTTAGTCATGAAGTCTGCACAAATAGATGATACATGATTGAAAAAGCACAATGACGACAACATAACAAAGCGTGACAAGCTTCAAAATAAATAATGCTTCTATCAAGCGGAGACACTGATCTTGTGCACACAGCTTAGGTTTGAGTAAATATGCTCCAGACACATGCAACTGCTCATGATTCAGCATGGGAGTCTCATTTGCTGCTGCCCAGAACAGAATTCTCTTAACAATGGCTATGCTGAATGAAATGTGAAGATTTGCAGTGCATGGGAAAAACGCCAAAGCTGAGGCAAGCACATACGTATTACTCACATTGCAACGCCATAGCATTGATAATGCCATGACTGATTAATGGGAAAACACAAGAAGAGTATAATCAGAAGCAGCATATTGAGTTTGTACCTGCATCTAATTTGTTTTCATTTTCACTTTGCTATGTTATGCCAGCCTAATTGTCCTTGTGTTCCTCAAGGAACACCTGTAGGGGCCTAACTAAATGGAGTCTTTTTGCAGTGTAGTATGATGGCAGTTTAAAATCAGAGCTAATAAAATTAAACACACACACAAAGATAATTTGGGGAATAATTGAGTAATGAAAAGCTAATGTCAGTCCAACACAAAAACTTATTTTGATCGAGTAATGACTGAACCAAATAATGATCCATTAATTCATCCTGGTATTTATGGCAATGAGCAACATGGCTGCAACAATGTATTTTTCCCTTTCCAAGGATTGGTTGGCTTTATACAGCTTTATGCATGACAGCAAGCCTTGAGAGGATACAACACCAAAAGCTTATTGGAACTTCAGAGACTCAAATATCTGCTCAGGATTTTTAACTGGGGATCTCTTAAAAGGCTGCACTAGTTTGACAGAAACTTTGCTTGATACACCTTAATCTCTCTCTCTCTCTCTTTTTTTTTTTTTTTTAACAGATTGCTGATCTCAGTCTTCTTGAATTGTTAGGTGTTTTGTTCCTTTCGTAAATTATTGGACTGGTTCATGTTCATATCATGAACAGCGCTTTGAATCCTTCAGTTTTAAAAACAACACAGTTTATTTATGGATTTTTAAAGGCTAATAGTCATCCTGTTGAAGGTAGTGGATGCTCAATTCATTCGTTCTGCTTAGCAGCCCCGAACGTAGAGCCTAGATCTTGAGCCCGAACCCGACCCGGCCCGAAATCCAAAATGTCAATCATTTACGTTCGGGTCGGGTCGTGTCGGACTTCTTCTCTCGCTAACTTTTTTAAAAATATAATAATAATACGAAAACGATGTATGGATGTTAAACTGAGGAATACTTGTTATAAAATAAATAAATTGGATAAAACAGAGAGAAGGCACTTTGGTAATACCAAACATGAGCCGCAGCAGAGCCAGTGCATTGTTTGCACACATGAATGCCGTGGCCCCGCCCTCCTTTTAATTTTCCCCTCACGCTCTGGCTCTCTCCGCAAGTCTGCAACTCTGCATCCTTGTATTTCCTTTTCGAATTTCGATATAGAGCAGCAAGAGGTGAAAAGCAAACTAAAGACGGGGGGATTGAAAAGGCAAGAATCCACGAGTGGTGTGTGGAAAGGATTTAAATTGATTGTCGAAGATGCTACAGAAAACTGTGTCGGCCTTGCCGAACGCAACAAATGTGGCGCTTTGCTCTCATACGAGAGCAGATAGACTGGCACCTTAACGCTGACCAGGCATTTTAAAAACTGCACTGGCCTAAAAGAGGATATTAGTCAAACATTGTTATTATCATTTCTTTCGAGAGCTGCACCTCTTCGTGCTAAGCAGGACATCGTGGAGTTCGTGGTGTTCCTTAAATGTCATTATTTATTTTGTTTTAGTGCTCCTTAAGGCAGGCTGTTCTTTTGTGTGTTCTGACGTGAGTCATTAAAAAAAAATGTTATTTAAAAGTATTTTAGTTTATTTTTGTATATGCTGCTGTTCCTCTCCTTGTCAGAGAGGCGCGTAGTGAGCACAATATTCCACAAACAAATATATTCAACAAACCTTTCCAGCGTTATTTCGTTGTGTACATGCATTTATAATGATCATAAAACTAGGTAGACTATTTAAACATTAAGAAAACTTGCACGTTTTTTCCTGCCAACTCAAAGAAATTAAAATAAATGTCTATTGCATTTTGCCAAGCTAATGACGCATGAACTATCCACCAGATATAACAGACACACAAATATAAAAGATATACCGTAATTTCCCAAATATAAGGCACACCCGTGTATAATGCGCACCCCAAATTTACTTGTAAAATCTAGGGAAAATTATTGTACCCGTTTATAACGCGCACCCTAATTTTAGCACCAATAAATAGAAGAATACAAGAAAACAGAGCTCGTGTACAGATACAGAAATGTCATTTTACGAACGGTGAAACACAGCACAAGCATAGCATATTGGTAGTTCAAAACATTACCATAAACTGACAATATTTACGGTAATAATATGATTTGACAACTTCTCCAACTTACCAGAATCTAGGAGAAATAAAATAGATTTGACTTTTCTTTTAAAGGCTGCTGTATAACTTGCTCGTTTCATCATGATGAATAAATGTTTCTTCCATGGATTGATACGGTAAAATGAAAGTGAGAACGTAAGTCGGAAATCCGAGAGAGCTCATCACTGTCGACATGACAGTAACAAAAGGAACTATTGTTATTTGGGTTTGAGTTTCCCGAGGGACAGATAGAGTTGACAGACACATACAGGAAGTCTGTGTTGTTACGTTTGTT
This sequence comes from Corythoichthys intestinalis, assembly GCF_030265065.1. Classification (NCBI taxonomy): domain Eukaryota; kingdom Metazoa; phylum Chordata; class Actinopteri; order Syngnathiformes; family Syngnathidae; genus Corythoichthys; species Corythoichthys intestinalis. Next base: position 20,423,450 of record NC_080405.1, read on the forward strand.
ATGGTCCGAGGTGCGGAGCTGCAATAAACGTTGACTCAAATGAGTTCAAGAAACTAAATTCTGTGCTTTATGAAGAGTGAAAAAAGCAGAATTTAACACAGACGAAATCATTCGGCCGATCAGAGTGAAGTATTACCGAAACAAAATGGTGACGTCACGTACCGTAATGGTCAGCAACGGATCGCTACACACGTTTCTTCAACACAACGTGGCCGTGTCAATTAAAAAAAAAAAAGAAATCAGTTTATATATATATATAAAACATATATATATATATATGTATATATTTCTGTCTCCATCCATGTACCCGTTTATAATGCGCACCATGATTTTACAAGTTGATTTTGGGGAAAAAAAGTGCACGTTGTATTCGGGAAATTATGGTAAATGTTTATTGAATATACAGTATTGTTTAACTGGGAGAATTTGTTACAAAAGACAGGCTTAAATTTGCTATCATTATGCACATGGCATCGTCACAAAGTTAACTGCTCGGGCTCGGGCCGGGCTTTAATACACGCGGGTTAGGCCCAAACTAGGCTCTACCGGATTGTCATGATAATGTTGCTACTTTGGGTCCGTTTAGAGCAGCCATGTCTGAAGTCCGGCCCGGGGGCCAAATGCAGCCCGTGGTCAAATTTCATCCGGCCCCCAGCCTCTGTCATAAAATCAATAACGTCTGCCCCACACACAGACTTAATAAAATGGTCAGCAGTACTAATACCAGCATATGAAGTAGCCTACACTACACAATAAATGCTGCTCCTCATTTACCCACTAAAAGTCAGCAGCACTCTAAGCAACCTTACCCCGTGTGACCCGTCGAATTTTCTATAATGGCGACAATCAACAAAAAAAAAAGTTGACTGCGACAGCCGACGCTTCAAGGATGGGTGGAAATTGGACTATTTCTTCACTAAAATACACAACAACTGTGTCTGCCTTATTTGCAAAGAGACAGTTGCTGCTTTTAAAGAGTTCGATGTGAGGCGATATTACCCAACAAGACACTGACATGTACGACAAAATTTACAGGGAAGATACGCAGTGAGAAATTGAAGCTAGTTTAATTTCACACCTGCAGTATTTCGCAAGAGGCCGATAGTCGAAAGAAAACGCCACAAAGGCTAGTTATGAGATTGTTGAAATTATGAATTTAAAAAAAAAAAATAATAAAGAAAAAGTGACGGACAGAATGGCTTGCTAAAATTTGCCTAAATATATCGTTCTAAGTAAAGGACGTCAGCCAAGGTCGGCCCCCCACATTTTTACCACACCAAATCCGGCCCCCTTTGCAAAAAGTTTGGACACCCCTGGTTCAGAGTCTCTAACGCCTACTGCGAGTGTTCCATTATCCAACAACATTATCCAAGTGTAGCAGCACATGCTCAGAGTGCACTGTCTTTTTTTCCCCAAAGTGTAAGAACAGTGCATTGTCAATGCACAGTTAGCTTTTCTGCCTGGATATATCACTCCTGAGGCTAGGTTTGTGCGAAGGTGAATTATTTACAGGTACATACTGACTTGCTGTCAAGAGTAAACCCTTGGTGCCACTACAGAAGACTTCAGGCTTTAAGGCTAACACTGGGTGGTGAGACAGATTTAAAAAATAAATTAATTTAAAAAAAACTATATTCACAATTTGCTCAGGTAAAATTGCTTTGCACACAACTAGCCATGTTCATTAGGCACTATGGGAATTTTATCACTGAAGAAAGTTTGGATAGATGAAAGGTGCCGTTACAGAGGAACGATTTATGACTAGCCATGAGTGGTTTAAAGAATTTAAAAGACATCCAAAGTGTGCTACGATGAAGCTACTATTGTAGGGCTAGTGCTGACAGCAGTTAGCCCACAGAATTAAAAAAAACAACTACAACTTGGCGTGTTGATGTTAATTTGGTTAGTAAAAGATTCTGGATCAATGAAATCTTTTTGTGCAATGTCTTTCTATGTAAATGTGCTATTTCAAAAAACATGGACACCTGCAGCTTACAGTGAAGGGCACTCTCCAGTGTGGAATTTACGATATTAACGAAGTTATCTAAATAAACTAGATTTAGGTTCTGCTGCTAGGTTCTAGAGCAGTGGTCTCAAACCGGTCCTCAAAGGGCCGCAGGGGGTACTGGATTTCATTCCAACCAAACGAGACAAATACCTTTTCACCAATCTGGTTTCTTACAAGTGTAATCAGTTGATTGCAATCAGGTGCTGCTTATGTTAGTAGAAACCTCATTGGTTGAACTGTTTGTGCTGGATCTGTTGGAACAAAAACCAGGACCCACTGCGGCCCTTTGTGGAGTCGGTTTGAGACCGCTGTTCTAGAGGAAGACTCTGTCCGCATGACCTCCAATTCCCACCTCTGAACGAGCTTCTGTCATATCCCTGTGGAGGCTGAAGACATGGAACCTGAGTGGTCCATGTTCAAAGCTTCCATTGCTTAAGCTGCAGCCGAGAGCTGTGGTCTTAAGGTCTTAGGTGCCTCAAGGGGCGGTGACCCCCGAACACCTTTGTGGACCCCGGTGGTCAGGTAAGCCATTCGACTGAAGAAGGAAGCCTTCAGAGGTATGTTGTGCCTGGGGACTCCTGAAGCAGTTGCAAGGTACCAACAGGCTCGAAGGACAGCAGCCTAGGCTGTGATGGAGACACAACAGAGGTTGTGGGAGGAGTTCGGTGAGACCACGGAGAAGGACTTTCGGACGTCACCAAAATGGTTCTGGAAGACTGTCACACTTGAAGTCAGACTTGGTCCAAGTGGGTGTTGGCCTTCGCCAAGGTTGTACTTTCTCACCAATTCTGTTTGTGATTTTCATGGACAGGATATCAAGGTGTAGTCATGGTGGAGAGGGTTTACAGTTTGCTGGGCTGAGGATTGCATTGCTGCTTTTTGCAGATGATGTGGTCCTGTTTGCATTATCAGCCTCTGACCTGCAGTACTCACTGGATGGGTTTGCAATCGAGTGTGAAGCGGCTGGGATGAGGATAAGCACCTCCAAATCTGAGGCCATGTTTCACTGTAGGAAACTGGTGGTTTGCCTTCTCTAGGTAGGGAATGAGGTCCTGCCTCAGGTGTTCAAGGAGTTCAAGTATCTCGGGGTCTTGTTCACAAGTGAGGGAAAAATGGTGAGTGAAATTGGATGGAGAAACAGGGCAGCAGGAGCGATATTGCAGTCGCTTTATCGCACTGTTGCAACGAAGAGGGAGCTGAGCCAAGAGGCAAAGCTCTCCACCTACTGTTCAGTCTTTGTTCCTGGTTCCTACCCTCACCTATGGTCAAGAATGATGGGTCATAACTGAAAGAACAACATTGTGGGTTCAAGCAGCCGAAATGGGCTTTCTCAGGCGGATAGCTGGCATCTTACTTCGAGGCAGTTTACATGGTGATGCGCCGAAAATACATCAAATTTCATATTTGCATTTATATGGTCTCCATTTTAACAATGTTGCAATTCCACGTGAAACCGATGTAGTATTCATGCCAAGCCCGAGGGGGCAGGGCAGATTTACATGGCGACAGCCAATGATGCACTTTGACACCAACAATCTCCTCAGCCTGGATGACAACATATCCGCCCACTCCAAGCAACTGTATTTTTCTTTTGCTTCAAAAGGCACAAAAATGGAAACCTTAAACATATTTAAATTAAAAATATTATAAAAGCAGTAAATTAAATCCGACGTTCTGCCATGTTTGCCGTTTTTAATGTTTAGTAGCAGGGCTGCGCACACCCAATGTGACGAGTGCGAGTGCTGACGTTATCGGTGCGAGCGCTTTCCATTGATATGTTTGCGGAGCAAGCCCCAGCAATCGAATCCTTCCACTTAGGAGCCCTGAATCAAAGGTCGCGTCTTTGCCTCCCATTTTCACCGACACCATATAAAGGCGAGGCCATTCTGCAACATAATTATTGCGTCTTGGTGTTACAGAGTTGCCATGTAAATGGCCCCTTAGAGACAGGGTGAGAAACGCTTCTATTCATGAGAGGCTCAGAGTCGAGTCACTGCCCCTTCATGTAGAAAGGAGTCAGTTGAGGTGGTTTGGGCATCTGTTACGGATGCCACCAGGGGGCCTGCCTAGGGAGTTGTTCCTGACACATCTAGCTGGGAAGAGTCCTCAGGACAGGCCCAGAACCAGGTGGAGGGATTATATGTCGAGACTCACTTAGGAGCGCCTCGGGATCCCTCAGTCGGAGCTAGTTAATGTGGCCAGATAAAGGGAAGTTTGGGGATCCCTACTGAAACTGCTGCCCCCGCGACCAGACTTTGGATTAGCGGATGAAGATCGATGGATAGGTTCTGCTTGGAGTCTAGTGAACCAATGTGTTAGCGATTGATATCACTGTGCTAAATAAAATTCACGGGGAAGACCCAATATGTTTTTACATTTTTTAACCTAAATACTAATGAAAACCTAATAAAATGAAAATAATTTGGAACATCACTGATGTTTTTTTCTTGTTTCCCGAAGACACATTCAGAGCCACATACTCATTGTCACCTTTAAGCTGCAATGGTAGACTATAACAGTTTTCATCACAGTCACACAACTTCCCCCGCAGCAGTCCTTTGCACTCTTTCACCATATCAAGCACGGATAAAGTGACACTACAGATTATATTACCTCCAACACATGGACCACAATGCTGTGTGGGGGTGGAGGGGGAAAATCATATTAGCTTCACAAATAGTAAAAATGCAAAGTTTGCTGGTTGAGCTGTATGTTCAACTCGTCATCTTTTTGACATCTGCAGTAAAGAGTGCCATTCTCAAATTCTCTTCAAACTAGATTATCTGCCCAAGGGAATTCAGATGGAATGTGCATTGTTTCGGTTTTTAGGAATCGGCCCACAACTAAAGGTTTAAGTAAAGATAATAGCATGGAAATGTTTCTTTCCCTAATTAATGAACAGAATGAGGACTACTCATATATCTTATTATTAAAACAAATAATCCAAAAATACAGAACGCAACACTGGGAAGTGAGTTCTGTGTACAGTACACCCAAAATATATTGTGACTGCAACAACAATAGAGAGTATCTCTGACCTGAGATTTTCATGAAACATAGCTGTTCCAAATCTGATTGCTTGTTCTTTTTTTGCCACCAGTTTTTTCTTTCCTCACTGCCACAACTGATGCCTCATCATCACTCTTTCACAATGTCAGCTGTCGCCTTTCTCTAATTTTTCAGCATTGCCCTGACCTGAATCTGCTTGCCCTTCTCCTTTTCTGTCTGTGCATTTACGACTTGCCTAGACTTCATCTGACAGTATGAGTCCTGTTTTGAAGCCTTTGTGCCATTTTCTTTCAGTAAAACAGTATTAGCAGTCAAACCAGCAATTTAAGAAACAGATAAGAGTATACTTGTATAAAAAAAGCTGCAAAATGCAGAGGATAGTACCATTATACCAAATACTTTTGAGTTCTTATCAACAGAATCGTATTACACGTTTAACTTCGCAAGCGGCAAATTATCTTGTTTTATCCCCTCAAACCCCAAACAAGAACACTATTCTAGCATGATAGACATTTTTCACTAGGAACTTTGTAAATCCTTACTCATGGCAAACATATTTGACTCCTTCAATAACGTTACATTTTAATCCAGATTTAAGCCCTTCACTGCCATTTTTACCTTAAAGAGACTTTAACAGTAGTTACTTAGAACATGAATGGGACACTGCTTGACAAGCATGTCTTGTTCAACCATCAACATGCGGTACACCCAGCTAGTTAAAGTAAGAAATATCTCCATTAGGATGAAAATATGTGTGCTCGCTCAGACAAACAACTGGCTTTTGGGTCATCAATAGTAAACAATGTGATTCAGCTTTCCGCAAAATGTACTTGGCCTTTTTGGATTGGAAGCAGTGGACAAGCCAGTCAGTCATGTCACTACGATTTATTTATAGATAAGGTCATTTAACACAAGATGGAGGCTTTGGTTATACATTAAGCCTGCTACTGTGGCAGCTGGTGGCAGCATGATGATCAAAAAACGATCAAACAGAATATTTCAGTGAGGAAGCGGTATCTGGATCAGATTAGAAGGACATAGTTAGCCTGTGGTATGTTAAAATAATACACATGCAGAATCCTAGTGCAATTTTTGACAATAAAAGCTGATGAGGAGAGAGACAATGTAAGAGGACCTATTTAAAAGAAATATGACACAGCATTCTTAATGTAGCCAGTCAGTCGGTGGAAGAACGTCTGAATAGTCATTGACATGATCTCCTGTAAATATCTTAAGACACATTCCTGGCGCTCCATTTTTTTCTGCTTGGTGGTCTTATCGTGTGGATATCTGAAGCAGAGACTCCCCTTTGTATGATTTCACAAGGAACTTCTTCCAACCAAGGAAATGTAACTTGCAAATAGGGATTACAAACATTGGGAAGAACAATGTTCAGCTAACAAAAAAATTATTTGAAATGACAACTTTAGAGCTAAATTTCTAGATGATCCACATTGTAGCTTTCGTCCAGTTCATTCATTTACTGAAGTCCTTAATGAAGGACAATGTTGGACTGAGTTGTACCATCTTGACTACTGTGATTGATGGCTAATGGGAAACATTCCAAAGCCGGGATCTCCCAGAGAGGTGCACAGAGCTGCCTGAACATGAACACACACACCCAACTTTCTTCTTAAATTACAACACATCTGATTTATTGTAATTTTTGGCCACTTTGAACTGTTTGGCTTACAGTCCAGAGTGACTTATTTATCAATCTTTATAGGCTAATGAGCTGTACGTTTTGTAGTGGATATACATCCCATAATATAATGTGGAGGCCTGCGGCATACAGTCCAGTGCAGCTTATATATAACTAAATACCATTTTCTTGTCAAATTTTGTGGGTGTGGTTTATAGTCTGAAAATTACGGTAATCAAAAAATACAAAACATAATGACTTGGTTCTGGGTGCTATGGCTCAAAAAATAAAGTCTCTTTAAAAAAAAAAAAAAAAAAAAAAAAAAAAAAAAACGCAAATGGTGAATTAAAAAACACAACATCAAATCACATTCCACAACGGCAAATCAACAAACAAAATTACATTAAGGAACTGGAAAAGGTAGGCACTAGTGAAAGGAGGTTATTCCGCTTCTGTCATGGTATTTGAAAATGAGCATTACCACATGGCGAACGTGGCTGCCACTATAAAAATATTATGTTATACATGTGTCCCCGATATTATCGGGTAGCCGATAATATCATTCGATAAAAGCATTTCAAAATGATATTGAATAATATCAACATCGGTTTTTCATTATCGCTTTTGATGGCAGTGCTGTCATATCCACTTGTTTTCTGCCTGTGTTTCATATACGTTTGTCATAAGTTTGCATCAATGTTCCCCTTATTGGTCTAAATATTGGCCCATTGGTGCATCTTGTTTGACATGAAGTAGGTTGTTTTAGCCAATTCAACATAAATTTAAATAACATTTTAACCGTAAACAAACAGCCCCTTTTTAAGTCCATGGTGAAAAATAATCATCCGAGATAGAGTATGAAGCTTCACAAACACTTATGAGCAAATTACTGTTCAAGACACCAATGCCTAAACATTTTAACTGGAAGAAACTCGCTCCACAACTTCCCCACTTTTGTTTCCTTCTTTTATCTTGCTCCCAATCATTTAACCTTCATGCTGTCTTTGTTTACAGCCTTGAGAACGATCTGAAACTGATAGTGTGATATGACGTGATTACACCACCCCCATTAAAAAAAAAAAAACGCACCTTGCAAAAATGCTTTATTTTTTTGGTAATGTATTTGTTGTAATCCAAGCAGAGCAGCTTGATAAAAATAAATCTTTAGAATTCTAAGTGACACTTGCTCGATTACCAGTTTATCCAACAAAGATGTTATTCTATTTCATATCATTATCTTCATTTTAATTTTCTGTTTGATCTTGCAACTTTGCAAAAAAATTAACTCTGCTGTGTTTTTTATATTATGCACCATAATAAATTTACTAATGAAAGTTCTAAATCACATAGCATTTATTCATTCATTTTCCGTACTGCTTATCCTAATACGAAGCAAAAAATATCCATAAAACCAGTGAGGCGTGAGGGTTATCTTGAATTTCTTTCCTGATAATAAGTAGGTGATGTGTTAATAACAAAATGATGACACATTATCTGGTAGAAATGAAAATTATTACCCTGAAGAGGGGGAAAATCAAAGAGGCCCCAAAAATGAAAATGAAAAAATGATGCAGCAGACTGCTTAATGTTGCCAAAATTACATTGCAGGAACTCGAAAATGATCCTCAGTAGTTTGTGTGGCCCCCACGTGCTTGCACACATGCATGGCAATGTCGGGGTTTGCTCCTAATGAGACAACGAATGGTGTTCTGGTGGATCGGTGTGCCATTATCTAACCTGTCGAGGTTTGTGCGTCCTCCCAGGGATATATCTCCCCAGACATTCACTGACCCACCACCAAACCGGCCATAATGAATGATGTTGCAGGCAGCATAATTTTCTACACGGCATCTCCAGACCCTTTCACGTCCGTCGCATGTGCTCAGTTGAAGCTGGTCTCATCGGTGAAGAGCACAGGGCGACAGTGGCGTAGTTCTAGTAATTCTCGTTGTCCAATGCAAATGCCAATAGAGCTCTACAGTGCTAGGCAGTGGGCACAGAGCCCACTACAGGACGTCAGGCCCGAACGTCCGCTTCACGGAGACTGTTTCTGATTGTTTGGTCAGAAACATTCACACCATTGGCCTGCTGGAGGTCACTCTGTAGGGCTCTAGCAGTGCTCACCCTGTTCCTCCTTGCACTAAGGAGCAGATACGGATCCTGCTCAGGGTTTAAGGACCTTCTAAGGCCCTGTACAGTTCTCCTGGAGTACCTACCTGTCTCATGGAATCTCCTCCAGGCCCCCAGGTCGTTTCTCAAAATGTCTAGCTCAGTGATGCCCTGGTCCAGATCTGGGAGGAGATCTCCAAGGACACATTTGTCGCCTCATTAGGAGCATACCCTGACAATGTCAGGCATGCGTACAAGCACGTGGGGCCCACACAAACTATTGAGAGTCATTTTGAGTTGCTACAATTACATTAAGGCAAAAGAGACCAGTCTGCTGCATCATTTCTTCCACTTTCATTTTTTGTGTCTTTGATTTCCCCCTCGAAAGGGTGATCGTATTCATTTCCATTAAATTATGTGGCATCATTTTGTTACAAATACATCAATTACTTATTATCAGAACAGATATTCAAGATAATTCTTCCTCCAGTTTAGATATACAGTACATATAAATATATATATGGCTCGTGAGTTGGACCTTATTAGAAAAAACATTGGTATAAATTTAATCTAAACTGGAAATGTACTTTTGCCATTACACTAAGACGTGTACTGATCACCAATATTAAGGTTCGCATTTTTTAAAAAAAGTCACAGTTAGTAAAATTGATCAAATTTGCCAACACTGCTAAGTTCCCCACCCTCTGCAGCTGCAGTCACCCGTGACAGACAAACTTTTAGCCAGTCGCATCCCAAAGTGTGAGCATTATGTGAGCTGACTCTAAACTCACAACTCCTCCACTCAAAAAGATGACGTCTGCTATGTGGTAATTTTTTGGTTAGTGAACAAGTGAAGACGGGCACGGGCTGGAGAATGCTGTCTGGATGTAATTTGTGAATGCACTTCGAAAGAGTGGCCAGTCTTGCGGACGGAATACTTTTAATATTACTTCCGATTTTATGAGACTACACACGGGTGTCATTAGTTCAAACTTGGTAACTTGCAGGTGGCAGACCATTGAGTCTCAAAGTCTCATTTTCTGAAGAGTGAAGAAACAACCTTTAGGAAACGTTTACAATGCACAAAAAAAAAGGCCAGACAAGAAAGCAAAGCATTGGTAAGAATGAGTCATTAGCAGTAGGCTCAAATACTGTATGTTTTAATGTGTGTGTGTGTGTTGATGCTGACTGACATTCCACACTAGCTAAATATTTCTGTTATGCATTGCCCTACATTGCCTCTAAATCATGAACTGTCTTACAGAAGCGAAATGCAGGAACTTGCTGTGTTTCATTCTTTTTGTGTGATTTAAATTAGACACTTTAATTAAATTCTGCAAAAACTAAATGCTATTTTGAATCGAGCCTCAAAGCCATGCTGGTAAACTGTGAGTGTCATCATTTTCCTAAAAAAGTGCCTCCTCTCTACCCACGTAAATCCTGATCTGTGACACAGAAATACTTATGAGGAGTTATCCTTCACATTTTCTAGGCAAACAATGCTGTACACCTGGGGTGCCAAAACGAGACCTCAAGGGTCCTTGTGGGTCCTGGTTTTTGTTCCTACCAATCGAGCACAGCCTGTTAAACCAATGAGGTTTGTGCTAAAACAAGAAGCACCGATCTACAATCAAATGATTACCCTTGTAAAACACCAGATTGGTCCAAAGGTGGCGTCCTGTTTTGTTGGAAAGAAATCCTGCACCCATTGCGGCCCGATGTGGAAATGTTTGGGGACACTTGCTGTACGCTATAAAAAGTTGGAATGATAATGACTGGAGCAGAGTGGATGATAACATTTCTACATAATCCTCATTAGAATGAAATTCTTACATCCTAAATTCATTCACCTTATGAACCGCTTATCCTCACGAGAGTCACGGGGGTGCTGGAGCCTATCCCAGGTGACAACAGACATTTAATAGTAACGTTTAACCCTAATGGCAGCTTGTGGTTTGGGTGGAATGTTCTCTGGAGAGTAATGTGAACTGAATACAATTCATTTTGCCATTAAAATGTAGCAGTGCTGATCTACTTCTGTTGTGTACTTGCAAAATAGGCTATCGGTGAGCAGTGAATGTATTACGATTAGTCTGGTCTGATCTGATCAGTGCTGTGACACACGCACAGGAGATGCATGAGTAGCCCTCATTTCATAATTGCCTTTTTGCAAAGGACCGCTGATACCAAAGCTCTTAAAAGCATTCCATGTCCTTGCTATGTAAATTGTGCACAATGCACGGATTAGAATTATTTGTTCATCTTTTTCTTCCATGACCTACCACACTATAGAGGGCTTTCATGACGTGATTTGATTCAGCATCAGCAATGAGTTCTTGTGCACGTGTGTGTGTCCATAGAATGAAGCTTCTGATCATGCACACATCTTCAAGTGGTACGCTCAAAGCTTTTTAAACATCTTTGTGATTTCACGTCTTAATGACTAAGTGATCTACATCTCCAGCAGCTGTCTACAGAGAGCACTGCCCCCTCCGGGGCAACACACTCAAAGTATGCCACCCATCACGTCACATATAAGACCTGATAGAATCCACTTCAACACAAATGCATACCCCCACACCTATAAATACACATACCTTATCGAGCCTCCTAAACACTAGATGGCTAACATTTTCTAACATTAAGACTGTGTGCATGTTTTTGCGCAATGCTGAAACAATACCCACAGGCTATGTGCAAAATAGTGGATATACAGTATAGTAAGAGAACAGACAGAATGCTGATGTGCAGAAATGTATCAAAATGCAGGAAGTGGAAGTGTAGAACTGAAATTGAGTATACAATAATGTAACATGATGTGCTGGATGACCTTTACAAAACTTTCAAAAGGATTGGAATAATTAATCATCTAAAACCACCCACTCTTTAATAGTGGGAATGCAAATTATTCTCACCCCATTTACATTCCATCAGTTTGTGATATGTATGTAGTGATCCCCAAATGCATTATATCCACCCAGGAAATGTCAAAAAATGCTTATCATTCTGTTATAGTATATTCTAATTGCTGCATTGCCATAGGTAAAATGAGCTTCATTCATTTTTAATATAAACTATACCCCCATTACGTCTTGAAAGCATGGGTCTGTTGACTTCACACAGAAGGTTTGGGGGTTTTCTGTCAATGTTATTTCCAGTACCTTACAACCAAAATCCGTTTGTGCTATATACCTACATATGTTTTTGTAGGGATGTCCCTGATCCGTTCACGAGATTTTAATTTGAGAAAAAAAAAAAAAAATGTTTGTGCTGGCTAGTCTCCAGAGTTAAGAGCCAGATGATATTTTACAGTACGATCCTGCCACCTTGATCATAATAATTCATTGTATCCATCGTGTGATGCAGTTTGGAACACATGCTCATTCACTTGCACAGCACACAGCCTGTCGGTTGCATTGACGCCGTTGAGTGCTTTATGTTATCTTTCTGCCTTGGTACCTATAGGTCTAAGTATTTTACATCTATAACAACCTATTAATATACACTATATGTGTGTTAATGGGGAAAAGCTATATGATCAAAATTTGTTAGTAAGTCCTTTTGTATGGAAGCTAACCTATTCTTATAGCTTGTAGCCCAAGTGAAGTGTGGTGTCTACATGGTATTTGTATTTGTATACCGGCATTAATTGTGCAGTTGTATGCATGCATGTTTATTCGTTTCTTTCACAAACTTAAACAAATAGCTTAATATGAAAACAAGAAAAGACCAAGCCTTGTGTTTTTTGAAAGACAGTCAATGTTAGCTGGCTGTCGGGCAGTGCACAAGGAAACACACTATATTGGGCAGTACACTTATCTACTATTTTTTGTCTTTTTTAAGGGCTAAAAGTAACAAAATAATACAGAAATACAATGGCCTTGCCAAAATAAACAAAAAAATATACAGTACTGTGCAAAAGTTTTAGGCAGGACACCTGCCTAAAACTTTTGCACAGTACTGTATATATATATATTTTTTTTTTTTTTTTATTATTAAATTTATTAGGATCATGGCAGCTTCCACTTGGGGAAAATATATACATACAGTATATCCTGTATATACATAATATAATAAAAATATACAGTACTGTGCAAGGGTATGAGGTATTTTCTGAAATCCTATTATGTTCATAAGAGGCTATCATCAGGTACAAGTACAGTACACAAGACCTGTCAAGACCTTTCACGAGAACCTTGCTTGCAAAACTTTATGCTCTTCAAACCCTGATGTGCCCAAGATGCAGGTTAAAAAGGTGAATAATTTCTTTTCAAGAAGATAAACTGATTAAATGTGATCCATTTCATACAGTTCTGAAATATCAGATTTGTTTTTCTTTTTTTGATCAAGTATTGATCTATTGCTCTTTAGTTTTAGTTTCATCATCTATGCCTAACTAACATGAATCCAGCAAAGCACACCTGCACAGGAGCAGGTGATGAGACATACACATGGTAAATCTAAGGTGGTTGTAACTTTAAGTGGCTCTCTTTGTAACATTTCAAAGAAAGACGAGTGACTAGGTCTACCATTTAAAGGGCACAAATGTCTACTTCTAAGGAAAGAGCACTGTTCAACAGCTGCCTGGGGAATATGTGCCATTCTGTTGCAGCAGAGCCAGCTTATCCAATCTTTCAGGCGGTCGCCTGTCGCGTGCAGGATAACGACGTTCAACAGTCACTTCCGATTTTCCACTTGTGGAAACAGGTTCCGATACCGTTTCAGGTTCCGCTTGTGCATTGGTTGAATTAGACACAATTACAGCAGGATTGTTTGGGTTTGACACTTTTGGCATGTACTTCCTTAATCTAAGTACATGTATGGCCGAGACTTGAATGGAACAACACTTCTTTATTCAGTGTGCTTCTCAGCATATATGTCACAGAGACATCACAGAGATTCCTTTTATACTGTAATACCACACCCACAGGAAGTGCACACTATGGCAACAGCAGTGTGACATAAATATGTCACATCTCCCTAGTGGCATATTTGGCTTGCTTGCTACAGGTGGCTTACCTTTTCCCCACAGTGTGAGAAATTAGTGACTGTTTAGTTGTGGTGACTAATTTTAGTATGTTTAATCATGTGTGGGGAAAAAAGTACAACCTATTTGATGTATTGATATAAAATTACAAGGTAACAATCACACAATCCAGTCCTGGGTCATCATCCTCACTCATCGTGGCTGGCAGCATTTTGTCCTGCAATGCCGCGCGGAGAATGTAAACATCACCGTGTGGGACTATGGGAGGCAGTTGTGGCCAAACTTAGTGTGAGCGGTAAATTGCGTTATTTTTTTTTAATGCGTTAATATTTCCAGATTAATCATGGTCCTTAACGCGTTATTGTTGACAGGCCTAATTTAAAAACACTGCTATTTTGCAAGTTCTCCCACTTAGAAATCATAGAGGAGTCAAAAATTTTCATCGTAGGTGCATGTCCACTGTGACAGGGATTATCTAAAAAGAAACATCCAGAAATAACAATGCATGATTTTTAACAATTAATTTGTGTGATACAGCAGCAAACAAGTCTTTGAACACCTGTCTATCAGCTAGAATTCTGACCTGAAAGACCTGTTAGTCTGCCTATTAAAAGTCTACCTCCTCTTCATGTATTATCCTGAATCAGATGCACTTGTTTGAGGTCGATGGCAGTATAAAGACACCTGTCCACCCCATACAATCAGTCAGACTTAAACTTGTAACATGGTCACGCCCAACGAGCTGTCCAAAAACACCGGAGACAAAATTGTTCACCTCCACAAGACTGGAAAGGGCTACAGAGCAATTGCCAAGCAGCTTGGTGAAAAAAGGTCCACTGTTAGAGCAATCATTAGAAAATGGAAGAAGTTAAACATGACAGTCAATCTTAATTGGAGTGGAGCCCTGTGTAACATATCACCTCGTGGGGTCTCAGTGATCCTAAGAAAGGTGAGGAATCAGCTTAGAACTACATGGCAGGAGTTGGTCAATGACCTGAAAAGAGCTGGGACTACCGTTTCCAAGGTTACTGTTGGTAATACACTAAGACATCAAGGTCGTCATGGAAAGCGTGCATGGCACGGAAGGTTCCCCTGCTTAAACCAGCACATGTCAAGGCCCGTCTTAAGTTTGCCTATGACCATTTGGATAATGCAGAGGAGTCATGGGAGCAAGTTTTGCGTTCAGATGAGAGTAAAATGGAACTTCTTGGTCATAATTCCACTAACTGTGTTTGGAGGAAGAAGAATGATGAATAATAGCTCAAGAAGACCGTCCCTCCTGTGAAGCATGGGGGTTGTAGCGTCATGCTTTGTTTTTTTCTGCACATGCGACAGGACGGGTACACTGTATTAGAGAGAGGATGACTGGGGCCCTGTATTGTGAGATTTTGGGGAACAAACTCCTTCCTTCAGTCATAGCATTGAAGATGGGTCGTGCCTGGGTCTTCCAAAATAACAATGACCTGAAGCACAGCCAGGAAAACTAAGGAGTTGCTCCGTAAGAAGCATAACAAGGTTCTAGCATGGCATAGCCAGCCGGTCTCCAGACCTAAATCCAATAGAAAACCATTGGAAGGAGCTCAAACTCCGTGTTTCTCAGCGATAGCCCAGAAACCTGACTGAGGGGTGGGCCAAGATCCCTGCACACATGTAGTGTGTGCAAACCTGGTGAAAAAACTACAAGACACGTTTGACACAAGACACAAGTTTGACCTCTGTAATTGCAAACGAAGGCTACAGTACCAAATATTAACATTAGTTTTCTCAGGTGTTCAAATACTTATTTGCAGCTGTATCTCTCAAATAAATTGTTAAAGAAATCATACATTGTTAGTTCTGGATTCTTCTTTTTAGATTATCTCTCTCACAGTGGACATGCACCTACGATATAAATTTCAGAACCTTCTATGATTTCTAAGTGGGAGAACTTGCAAAATAGCAGGGTGTTCTTATCGTCTTCACTGTACCTACAATTATGAACATAAACTAATCATTTACTTTACAATCACTCATTCCAAAATATCAATTGTACTATATAAAACACATTTTACCTTTGATGGAGCCTAAGCAAGCAAAGTATTTCAGACTGTAATTGATTATCAGGAAGGTCATACGAAATGTAATTGATCACCTGAGCTGGTATTTATGATGCTTTTTTTTTTAAAGAAACAATAAAATGCAATAGTCAGCATTGGCATTTGTATGGAAAACCTCTTAAGTGTATTCATTCTAAACATTGACAAATCAGACATAATTCATTTTCATTAGAATGTCACTGGATAAAATGTAATTTAACTTATTTACCTAATGTACTTTAACCAATTAAACTTTTTTTTCCTCCCAGAAAATAGAGCAGATAGAAGCTGAATAGATAAAGCCTCTCTTGACCTACATCTCCCATGATTAGGGATGCCCTAATAAAACCTACCCTGTCCTGATTTGCTATGATTGAAAACCAGATTATACATTAGGAACCACTTGCCATCTGAAGTAGAGGTAGGACTTGGGCTGCCTCTGTCCCAGATGTGGAGAAGATGGAGGATTTTTAAGTAGTAAAAGTTCAAAGCCTTGGCTCCAGGGAGATTTCCATAGAAGCACAAGAAAGAAGTCATGGAGTGCAGGACAAAGCAAAAGGAGGGCCAGTTTTGTCTTAATATAAACTCTCCTCGATTAAAGAACAAGGTGGCAGGAGTAAGTAAGACTACATTCACACTGCAGGTCAAATCCTATTTCTTTGCCCGTATGACACATATGTGATATTTATTTTCAAGCACTGTTAACAATCCAGTTCCGATATTTTCACATCCGACCCAGGCCTCTTTGACATGTGGATATAAATCCGATATGTATCCAATGTCTCTGCAGTATGAACGCTCATCCGTAAACATCCAAAATATTTGTAATCAACAAGTGAAAAACCTCACCATTGTTCGACAAAACAAACAACAGACACAAATGAGCAAGGGCGGATAAAGCTGTAAGATATCACTTTTGCTTCTTGATACCACATGTGAAGCTATCTGGCTAAAATAATTAAAAATTTGACTCCAATAGCATAAAACCCTCAAAAAATGCCCAAAAGCATAGCGTTCAAGAACTCCAGAAGGGAACATATTTATTTCTGTAAGCAATGCAACACGTCTCACAGTGTGCATGCATGTGATGTCACGGAACCGTTCCCTTTACATGGCGCATTTGGGCATCACGCCCTGTGGCCTGAACGTAGGTTAAGTGTGAGCATGCTAAGCACGTTGAATTTTGCTGCCATATTCACACTACAATTGGCCCGACACAATGAAATAAGAGCAAATCATCAATGATACAAACTTTGGGGATTTCATTTCCACTAAAACAAAACTTAAGTTGTAGCTAAGAACATCAGTTCACTGCAGTTTCCCTTGAGATAGCTTGTCACACACCAAAGATGACTGTCGACTCTCACAGCTGCTAGCCATTTTTTTAGCCTGTCCTGTCCAGCTGCTTATACACGGAGAATAGGAATCTGGGTGTCCATATGGGTTGAACAGTTTTAATCTAGCACATGGGAGTTTGATACAGTGGGGAGTATTTGCTGCCAATGGGTTTTCCCATTGGCAGTGTATCAAATACTTGTTCTGTATATACTTACATTGTAGTGGTTCATTATGTTTTATTTATTAGGAGAAGCAGCAAACGGAAAAGGGCTACGGGGGACAGAAAGGAAGGAAGCAGACAGAAGAGGAGAAGAATAAACAACACATGAAATACAATATCACACGCCTATGCTATGAACATAGAGGTGCTATCGTTAGCTTATTATATTTGATGATGATTAAACTTTTTTATTTCGAGCATGCACACACAAAGAAACAAAAAACATACAATATAATTCAACAAAAATAATTGCACTCGAATATTCAACCGTGGACACCATGTGGGGGCCTGATAACCAAAGGGAAAGAGGAGGGAAGGTAGGTCTGCTAATTCTTATACGTAAAGTTTTCTTATATAAACTAACGATAACCCAGTCCCCTGGTTTTTTGCTTTGCTGCTTCGCTACTGTGCAGACGTCTCTCTGCTTTACTCCTGCTTCTCAAGCTTCAATCATCTTTTTAATCATTTTTAATCATTTTTAATCACCTCTAAATTACTCAGTATGTCTTGGAATTATCTTTTAATCATTTTTTTTGAGCATTTTTGAGCCTTTTAAAGTGCTTTTTTGTCGTTACTGGAACACAAGTCTGCCTTATCGGAGCTGAGGAATTCGGCTAACGAAAGCTAAGTAGCAGCAACAGTAAACGGACAGCTCGGGAATGAAACCACTCTGCCGATCTCCCAAAACAGCGAGTGGGAGCGGACTTACAGAATGCAAACAAACACCATCGAGACTCAACGGGACCCTGGCAGAACCCAGCACTGGCAGATTTACGATGAAAAGGAATGGCCACCTCTGCAGAAGAATGCTCATCTACTCCGGCACCAGAAAGAAAATTATCACAGATCAAGGCAACAACAAAGGCTCAAAGCAAAGTGCCTCAAGCTGCTGGAATTCTACTGGAAAATAGATTTACGCCACTCTCCGAGACTCCTGACCCAGGGAAAGTTGGAAGACCCAGCTCGAAAGAGAGGTACGATGCTAATGCATGTGCTAGCAGGCTACAGAGAAAGCGACCCAATGGGCCCCGCACTCTGATAGTGGGCGACTTTGCTGTGAATGGGATGAAACACTTTTGTAGCAACAATACCAGAGTATGTTGTTTTAACAAAGCTACGGTTTCTGTTATCTCAGAGAATATCCTGAGCATTGCTGCTCAGCATCCAACAGCCACTACTCTGATAATACACACAGGAGCCCTCGATATTGCGAAGCAAAAATCAGAGCTTTTAAAGCAAGACTTCACTGAACTGATAAACAAAGTCGGAACTTTAAATACTGAGGTGTTTTTCAGTGGACCCATACCCGCGCCCAGGCTGGGGGATGAAAGTTTCAGCAGAGTGATGATGCTTAACAAATGGCTCAAAGCAACATGCGCTGGACAATCGATGTACTTCATTGACAATTTCAACATATTTTCAGGGCGCAGGCATCTCTTTAAGAACGATGGCCTTCACCTAAATAAGTCAGGAGTGCGGTTACTAAGCAGCAGCATGTTTTATCTCTTGAGGCACAGACAGTCTGCTTATCTCGAGGAAAGGAGGCAAGCTGTCCCAAAACATCGGATAAACATGGTGGCTGGGATGAGTGCTGAATCAGACAGTGTGCACGCAGGATCAATCTCTCCTCCAAAAATGTAGCCGATAGTCGCTGAAGGGGAAGTGACTAAGACAGCCCTGCCAGGCTTTGACCAACCCTCCTCTGCTGAGGCTCCACTCCCTCAACGGGAGGAGACCCTGGTAGCAGGTGATCGACCCCCTTCAGACGAGACTGAAGAAGTGGCTCCATCAGCTCAACAGGAGGAGAACGACCCGACCGTGCAATCCTCTGCTGTCGAGGCCCCATCCAGCCCCAAATCCTCGCACTCCAAGACGCCACCACGCCGCCGACTCCAGGCTAAGGCCCCATCCAGCCCCAAATCCTCACACTCCAAGATGCCACCACGCCGCCAACTCCAGGATAAGGCCCCATCCAGCCCCAAATCCTCACACTCCAAGACGCCACCACGCCGCCGACTCCAGGATAAGGCCCCATCCAGCACCAAATCCTCACACTCCAAGACGCCACCACTCCGCCGACTCAGTCAGGCTAAGGCCTCATCAAGGCCTAAATCCCCTCAGTCCCGGAAGCCACCCCGCCGACGACTTAGTTTGGATGGAATAATGAGTCAACCTGATTGGGACTCCATGGATCTAGATAGCAAGGTTAACCAGTCTCTTGATCTCCTCAAGTTCATGTCTTCGCTTCCACCCTGTACCTGCCACACCCGACAGGTGCCAGGGGAAGATGGCAACAAACCAACCAGCCTCCCCTGGAATTCTCTCGGGGCAAAGCCAAAGCACTACAACTCTGGAACTACACGGTATTATCCTTCTATGGAGGAAGCCATGTTTGCGACACAAATATGATGTGCACCGGGTCCAGGCTGTGACAACATTACAAAGACTGTTCTGTCCCAGCAAAAGCCGGGGCCTTATGGAGTACAGTATGTATGCTCAACAATCCCAGTGGTGATAAACAACAAAAAAAGGGCTAGACTGGTGAGAAATAAAAAACGTTCAATCAACTCTGCCAACCTGTTAAGCATAGTATGTCATTCCCAAAACTCACCAGTGAATCCAGTCTGGCATCTCCAATTGGCTCTGCTAAATATTAGATCTTTAGCTGGCAAATCTTTCTTAATTAATGATTTTATCAGCAAACATAACCTTGACATGTTGTTCCTAACAGAAACTTGGTTAGATCAAGATAAGAGTTCGACAGTTCTGATTGAGGCAACCCCCACAAACTTCAATTTCTTTAGTGCGCCAAGAACCCATAAGAAAGGAGGTGGGGTTGCCAGTCTGATCAGGGACAGTTTTCAATGCACGAATATTTCATGTGGTCAGTTTGATTCCTTTGAGTATATTGTCATTCAGCTAAAAAGCCCTTGCAGAGCTGCCTTGGTAACAATTTAAAGACCAGTATAACACAATGTTTTTTTGATGAGTTTACCAAAATACTGTCTTCTGTCTGCATGGACTTCGATTGTGTTGTTTTAGTGGGTGAGTTTAACATTCATGTTGATAATCCTGAAGAAGGATGTGCTAGAGAGCTTTTAAATATTTTGGATACATTTGGTTTGTCTCAGCATGTCACAGTTCCAACACATAACAGAGGGCACATACTGGACTTAATAATATCCAAAGGTCTTAACATCTCTGAGGTCACAGTGAATGATGTTGCTCTGTCTGATCACTACTGCATTATGTTTAAAATGACCACCCCTGTCCATCCTCTGAAAAGGGAAACAGAGGTTATTAGGAAGTGTTACATAAGTGATAACACATGTGCGTTATTCACACAGGCCTATGCCTCATCATTAACCCCTACAATAGCTCCAGTGGAAGAACTTGTAAATAGTTTCAGTTCCAGTGTGATGACTGTAATGGACACTATTGCCCCGATTAAGACAAGAACTTTGTCAAGAAAGAAGAGGTCACCCTGGAGAAATGCCATACTAGCTATAAAACAAAAGCAAGTTTGTAGACGAGCAGAACGCAGATGGCGAAAATACAAACTCCTAGTTTTTTATGATATCTACAAAGAGAGTCTTCGCAAATACAACCAGGAACTGAAAAATGCTAGACAATCATATTTTTCAGAGATCCTTAGGAGAAACACCAACAATACTCGCACACTATTTTCTGTTGTTGACAAACTGACAAACCCACAAGCATCAATACCTCAGGAATTGGCATCTGAGGTGTCCTGTAATAATTTCGCAGCATTCTTTACACACAAAGTACTAACAATTAGACAGACTGTGTGCAACTCCGGATTAACAAATGTTACACTAAATGCCTCCCAAAATGTCCCCCACGTCAATCTTAGACAGTTTAGCCTCTTGGACTATGCCACTTTAACAGAAATTGTGTCGAAATTAAAGCCCACAACATGCTGCCTTGACATCCTTCCTTCAAACTTTTTCAAAACTGTTTTTCATTGCATAGCCCCAGACATACTTCAGATTATAAATTCTTCCCTCCAAACAGGAGAGTTTCCTCAGACTTTAAAAACTGCAGTAAAAAAACCTCTCCTAAAAAAAACCTAATCTGGATGCCTCAACCATTAGTAATTACAGGCCAATATCAAATCTGACATTCCTGGGGAAAATTATCGAAAGGGTTGTGTTTGAACAGATCCAGACTTTTATGATCCAAAACAATCTTTTTAACTCATTTCAGTCTGGATTTCGGCCACAACACAGCACCGAGACCGTGCTTATCAACGTCTTAAATGATATTCGTCGGAATACCGATGCAGGCAAATCATCAGTTCTGCTACTATTGGATCTCAGCGCCGCATTTGACACGGTTGATCACAACATACTACTCAGCAGATTGGAACAGTGGGTAGGGCTTACTGACACAATTCTTCAGTGGTTCACATCCTATTTACATGATAGGGATTTCTTTGTGTCAATTGGAAACTATCAGTCAGAACGAACCAAATTCACGTGTGGAGTCCCTCAAGGGTCAATTCTTGGACCACTCTTATTTAACATCTATATGCTTCCGTTAGCTCAGATAATGGAACAGTATGACATCTCCTATCACGCCTATGCAGATGACACACAACTGTACATTTCTGTGTCCCCACATGATTATAGTCCCTTAGTCTCCCTGAGTAAATGCATTCATCAAATCAATGATTGGATGTGCCAGCATTTTCTCCAGTTAAATGTGGAGAAGACAGAGGTGATCATTTTTGGGCCAAAAAAGGAAAGGTCAAAGATAAGCAGCCAACTTAGCACAATGTCACTTACAGCTACAAATCAAGTCAGAAACCTTGGCGTAATTATTGACTCAGACCTAAAATTTGATAGCCATCTAAAGTCTGTCACTAAATCCGCTTATTACCACCTAAAAAATATAACCAGAATTAAGGGGCTTCTGACTCAACAAGACATGGAAAAACTTATAAATGCATTCATTTTCAGCAGATTGGACTACTGCAACGGTATATTTACAGGTCTTGATAAAAAATCAGTCAGGAAGCTGCAGCTAGTACAGAATGCTGCAGCCAGAGTCCTCACAAATACAAGGAAGCTGGACCACATTACACCGGTTTTGAAATCGCTACACTGGCTTCCAGTGAGTCAAAGGATAGACTATAAAATACTACTGCTCGTCTACAAAACACTTAATGGCCTTGGACCAAAATACATGCTTGATTTGTTAGATTCCTATGAGACATCTAGACCCCTAAGGTCGTCTGGAACGGGTCTTCTGCATGTTCCAAGAACAAGAACCAAGCAGGGTGAGGCAGCATTTAGTTATTATGCTCCTCACCTCTGGAACAAGTTACCCGAACGTCTGAAGTATGCTCAAACTGTTAGCTCCTTTAAATCAGGGCTAAAAACGCTTTTGTTTAGCACTGCATATCCATAACTGTCTATATATTTCAATCTACCTGCCTTCTATTCCTCTTGTGCTTATCTCTATTGCTGATTTCAATGATTATTACTAGTAGTAGTTTTTGCTTTATTTTTATTTTTGTTTTATTTTTATTTATTTATTTTTAATCTGTGATTAAATGCAATCTTTTGTCTTGGTTTTTACGTTGTGTTGATTTAAATGTGATTTTTATGGTCTTCATGTGATGTAAAGCATTTTGAATTGCCTTGTGTTGAATTGTGCTATATAAATAAATTTGCCTTGCCTTGCCCCTAATCAAAAAAAAAAAAAAAAAAAAAAAAAAAAAACAGGAGAGGGGTTAAATACATTTTTAAAACTTGAATTATAACAAATTAGTATTTCTTTAATGCTATCAAATTTAGTCTGAGAGTTGCAGTTTAGCCTTTTTGCTTCTTCCAAAGGCCAACATGATAATATCAAACAAATGGAGCAAGAACAAAATGTGAACTAAAGGATAAAATGACAAAAGAGGATAACAGTGAAGATGATGAATAAGACGAAAGACGATCCGGCTCAGGAAAGAATAAAATAAAATACAATGGAAAAAAAGATTTCTGAACCAGCAACAAAATGTCTATCTTTAGTCTAGATTCTCTACTTACACAAAGTGCTAGAATTATTCAGACGTCAAGGCTATATGTTCAACTCCAACAATATACAGTAACTCTATGTTGCTAGAATTAGGGCCAGCACGTGCCTCTCTTCTGTTTTTTTTTTTTTTTTTTTTTTTATACCCTGACTCAGCAGTCACTCTCTTTACGAGGAGACTCTGAAAGCTCAGCGGTCACATGGAATGCCAGCTCATCGACTATTATGATGACGACCTCCCCTAATGCTCACCACCTCTCTCTACTCACCGGCACACAGCTTGCTTGTTTCTCTCATGTTTTCATTTCTGATAAATTCTGATAATATGAGTGTTTATGATTTCAAATAAGCAGTTCCGGCTGTAATAAAACCAAATGTGTTCCCGAATCTAAACCAAATTATTGTGACAAATGTGTTTCAGATGAAGCACCAAAGTTGAATAAGGAAATGGTAATACCTGGATTTTATAACTCGTCAGACCTTACTGTCATAGAATTGAATGAATGACTACCATATTGTCCAAACAATAAGGTAGGGTTTCATCAATATCAGTTAAAGGTACACAATATGAGATTTCCACTTCAATTTTTCATGAACAGGCCATAATATTCCAACTGACATTAAACAAACATGTTTTTTTTAAATACTTTTAAAACGTATCTCAATGGTTAAGCTGAGATTTTCCCATTTTAAAAGACGATTTGCCTGTCGCAAATTTCTTCCTGTTTAGCTTCAGTGTTCATCATCAACCAATCACGAGACCACTTTCCAGTCTTCATCTGGGTTGCCACAGCTCAGTACGCACCATTAACTAAAGCTTCACCAACTTTGACAAACTGTCTCAATTCAGTCTAACCTCTCAAGCAAAAAAAAAAAAAAAAAAAAAAAGTTATGAATCTCAAAGGATTCAAGACAACAAGTGAAGAAAAACAAGGATATGCATTCATTTGGCGTTGCTGTGCTGTTGTTTAGCATGTGGATCCATTCACAGGTGTTCTGCGGTGTTTTGTTGATTTAGTCAAAGTAAACTCCTCCGTTGTTTAGAGCAGCTTAACTTGACTCGATGAAAACTGTCCCATCGAACAAATCTACCTTATGTTTTGACACGTTTATTTAGATATTCCCATTGTCGAAACACTAACAAGATTATGGGTAGTGGTATAATATAATGTCATTATTCTAGCTTGAACAATAATTGAAATGCCATTAAAACCCAGTCGACCAACATGTTTACGGTGTGGTTGCCATGCGCATGCTCAATAACGCTTTGGATATCAATTCGACAGGCAGCGCAAACTGACAGAACACGTGTTCTTTGTTATTTAGCATGTGGATCCATTGACAGAGGCAAAGATGACGTCTTTACACGTTTATATAGTTAATTGGTAGTTAATTTAAAATAGATACAACAATTAAATAGTCTTTGTGGATTCTGTCAATGCCTTACCAAATTATATATTTCTTTGCCAGTGTGCTTATACATTGAGAAAAGTAGCCCTCCCTCACTTTGGTCATGATGACATAAACCAACTTGGACCTTCTATCACTCTGTATGACTTTTGTAATCATCATTACTAAATGTTGCCATGATTACTTTGAAACCATCTTGCATGAAAATTAAAAAATAAGATATACTTTCTGCAGAAGAGTCGTCGCTCTCCATTTAAAGTTCTTTTCCTGCAGGGTCTCCAATGTGAAGCGGTATTCTGGCAACCCGAAGGCGGATGGCATTTTGTGCTTGTCAATATTTTGATCTAGTTGCAGTACCATTTTTGGCCATTAATCCTACATTGTGAACCTTTAACAATGGCATGACATTCCCTTCAGCGCTGTTCCACTTAGTGGATGCATAATGCAACCCAAATCAATACTACTACTACTGTGGCTTATATATGGAAACAGTTTATAGGCCATTCACTGAAGGTGCGCTTTGTACTCCAATGCACTTTATAGTGCAGATAATACAGTAATACATTATAAGCTTATTGTTTACAAAATGTGAACTAAAAATGACATGAAGGACTTACTTTGAGCTTGTCAAAGCGTTCGGTGAGTGAGGACACCTGGTGCTCCCTGTGTCGCCCTACCAGTTTGCAAAGGGCGCAAATGAGCTGGTCATCTACAAGGCAGTACATGTTGACCTTCTCATTCTCATGCTCCGGGCAAGTCAGGCCCCGGAGATGCGTGTCAGGTACAGGCTCTACCAGGCGGTGACTGGTGAAGGGCTTCTTGTTGGGATGTGTGGCTCGCAGACAGCGGTCACAATACGACACTTCGCATGTGACGCACGTTTTGACGGCTTCACGAGGTGGATCTTGTTCACAGAACTGGCAGCAAATGCGCAAATCCATTTTGGCCCCAAAAGCCGGGCTGTGGTTTGCGTTCGTGTGGTTAACGTGATTGGTGTGATTGGCGTGCGGGTGCTGGTGGCTGGAAGTGGCCGGGCTGCTCCTGGCGCTGCTTCCACTCGTGCCACCGCCACCACCGCCGCCAATTGTTCCAGCTATTGTGCCACTAATGGTGGCGGTGTAGGGCCGCTGCAGGCGCCGGCTTTCAGTAGGCGAATTGGGGCCACTAAGGGAGGCCTTTTGAAAGCGGTCTATAATGTTCTGCAGCGTCACATTGCGCTTAAGGCCCTCCAGCCCGCGGTGATTCAGCGTGATGACGTAACGACAGGTGGGGCACTGAAAGGCTGAAACTGACTCAAGCGGCTTGCTGGATGAGCAGTGTGACACCAGGATGCGGTGGGCACAGTTGAAGCAAAGACTGTGGGCGCACGGTAAGAGCAGGGGATCTTCAAACAACTCCAGGCAGATTGGGCAGGTTAGCTCAGACTCCAGTGTTTCCATCTTCAATTAAACCTATCTAAAGGCAACATCAAAACCCTCAGAAGCTGGCCTTTTACCTGTACAAAAGAAAGAAAAATAGAAGGTCAAACTTTTAAGATAACTTAAAAAATGAAGAAAAAAAAAAAAACTTTCATGAAAAATCTGGTCATTGTAAATGATAATAGCAATGAGGAGGTCACATTAATCCAGTTTTAGAAATTACAATGTATTTAGCTATCTAAATAGCTAGCTAGCTAAACAAAGCATTTAACAACCTTCACAAGTGCCAAAATGTACATCTGGATCAGATGAACTTTCATTTTATGTTGAGACAGGTGTAATTTTATCAAAGGGAAAATTAGTTTTACACAATTTCAAGACTTTTAAGTATATTTCAAGCATTCATCTTCCGTTCCGCTAATCCTCACGGGGGTCGCAGGAGTGCTTGAGCCTCTCCCAGCTAACATGGGCAGTAGGTGGAGTACAATGTGAATTGGTTGCCAGCCAATCGGAGGGAATTAGCATACCATGCATGTTTTGGGGATGTAGGAGGAAACCGGAATACCCGGAGAAAACAAATGCAGGCAAGCAGGAGAATAAGTAAACTCTTTTCTTTTTGGGATTATTCAAGACTTGTTTGGGTTAACCCAACCCACCCATCCCCCATGCATTCTCATTTTGGTGTAAATTCTCAATAGTTCATTAGATGCTGACGAACCAGTAAATCTGACAACATCCAAGATAGAATTGAGAAAAGTATAAATAGAAACTCATAAGCACCATATTTTCTTGCATTACAGCCCATCATTCCTTTTTATACGTTTCCATTTTTCTGTCCCGAAAAAATCAATAGCTTTATTCAGTTTTATGTATTCAAGCAAGGACAAACATCTGACCTCAAGCACAGATAAACTTTAAAAGACACTTTTAGGTGTGGCAGTAAAAACGGTGCATGGGCCAAACAAGGAAATTGATGTCAGACCTCCCTCCGCATATTATACATGTGGTGATATTCCTGTTTTTCGACCAGGGGAAAATTACCCCGTTGACTAACCTGTCAGTGTGTCTGGTCGTTGTATACACATGCTTCAACATGAAAAAGCAACATAAGACAATCTGGCATTTTTTTTTTTTTTTTTGCATTTTAACATGGTAGCATACATTATACGATAGCTTTTATTGCATGTAATTGATGGTCACAAAGGTATTCAGCTCACTGTCCAAATTCCATTTGAATTCAGTATCAATAAAATGACACAATAATGGAATCCGGTTTTCACCTGCCATCCAATGGTTAAAAGAACAACACCTTTACAAATAGGACTCCTTCCATCAGACACTTGTTAAAAAAAACCACAACCTGGAAAGTACTTGTCAATGGTCGTGGTCAAATGGCTTGACCATAAGGAGACATGCGTCAATATTGCCACATTGTTGGAGGCAAGAACAAGACATAGGGACAGATCATATTGGCCAAATAAACAGGCAGGATTCCTTTAGAAAAACAGCCACAGTGCAAAGTGCAGCTTCTGCCAACATATCCACATACTCTATGCCCCTTTGTTGTTATTTTTCTAGAAGTTTGTGTTGTCATTAGTACAGACAAAAAAATAACTATGTTGGGATGAACAGAGCGAGTTCAGGTGTGAGCCACCACTGAGTGAGCAAACAGGAGCAACCAAGCTGTACCTTTTAAGTACTGGGGTGGATGTAGGTAATATTCAAGGATTAATTAAGGGAAAACAAAACAAAGAGAACAGGAGGTGGAGAACGAAAGCAGGGAAAGCCATATACCCAAAGAAAACAATGACGACTTCCTCGCCTTTATACACTGAGGTAGAACCATAAATATACTTCCAAAAATAACAAACGTGACCGTAAAAAAAAAAAACAATACCAAAAAAAAAAAAAAAAATCAGTATTTTATTATAGAGTAATCATCTCTTCACTAGTGGTTAGCAAATTTTGTAACATAGTTTTTGAACAGATTAAAAATGTCCTACAACATATCAACAAACAAACCCCACTATTAGACAAAAAAAGGACATAATTAACTGATTTCACCCATCCGATTTAAAGTTGTATTTATTTTATTTTTAAATGCTCAAGTCCAGAGAATGAGTCAGCAGTCTCGCCAGTTCGAGCTCAGCAGTGCAACTTGAATTTGACTGTGCTTAACGGAGCATAGTGTTATAATTAACACCCCACTTTAACACACCATCAGCAGACCCATTAAGCCTCTGCTATGTCACTCTCGGGAAACAATGCAGACAGTGATGGGAGCCACTGCGGGGCAGCGATGTGCGCGCACGCGCCTCCCCTGCCTCACGCACACACACCCTTGGACATTTATCAGCATACTTATGTCTTGTTCTCTCTAGTCTGCCATTCTTGTTAAAGAATGACTTCTGGGGAAAAAACATTTTAAGCTTCACACACACACACAATGCCATGTATGCACATTTGTACAGGAACAGTATCACATGCCTTATATGGTAGCTCATTGAGAGAATTTTTTCTATATATGGGGTAAACACATTGATATATATATATTTTTTAGTAAAATAAAAAAATAAAAAAACTCAAATTATGCTTCCGTAATGTTTCACGCCAAACATAAATACTAATATAACAACTCTAGATGAGTGTTTTTAATTGTTAAGTGTTATTTTTGGATTCTGTATGAAAAGACACAAATAGCAGTAACAATAAATTTCACATGGTATAAATAAGAAATTGCCAATAGAAAACAATATAATATAAGAAGGCGGATAAATGTATCAGTCCCTGCTATGGGTGTACTATATCCATTTTTTTAAACCGATATCGATAACTTCCTGCCCCTCAAAGCCGATACCGATAATATATGTATACACACACACACATATTATATATATATATATATATATATATATATATATATATATATATATATATATATATATATATATATATATATATATATATACACACACATATATATATATACACACACATATATATATATATACACACATATATATATATATACACACATATATATATATTAGGGCTGCAGCTATCGAATATTTTAGTAATCGAGTAATCGACTGAAAATTCTATCGATTAATCGAGTAATCGGATAAAACAAATATATTTTTAGGTGAAGAGCAATTATAAATATACATGAGAAAACAAGACATTTCATCTAATTTTGAACCATTTTCAGTCAATCAATGTCTTTATTTTCGATGTATATTGTTGAAAACAGCCAACAATTGCATCTCGGATGTAACTAGAATTAAAAAAAAAAAAAAAAAAAAAAAAAAAAAAGACTAATTCACTGCTTTCACTCAAAAAACTTTAGATCTTATTACAAAAAAATATATATATATCTTACCTAAAAATGCTGTTACGCTTGATAACACACATCACTTAAAAGTTGGGATTTTTTCCCACGTTTTTCAATTGAATTTCTATTTGTGTCAAGCCATTTTAAAGTTCTAGTTAAGTTTTAAGTTAGTCTAAACTGTAAGTCCTGATAGGATTTTGAGTTTTTGTACTGTTCAAAATAAATGTATGATACAGGCTGTATTGGAGCACATTAGGGACCAGTGCTACTTGGTGTTTTATCCAGCAATGACTACTGAGCTAAAATTGATAGTTAGCATGATTAAGTTTTTATTTTACACCCTCATCACTCCACAATGCTATGTTATGTTAAAGCCTGTATGTAAGACACGTTAGCCAAGCATCGACAGTGGTCATAATTAATAGAAACCTAGCCCTCCGCAGGGCTAACGTGACTTCAGAACAGGAACGTTAATCTTATTTATTAGCGCTTAGCGCTCTTTATTAGCGCTTAGCGCTCTTTATTAGTGCTTAGCGCTCTACTGCTTTAAGATGGCGGCTGTTTACTAAAGCTGCCCAGACGCGGCCGAGTCTGTCATTTAGCATCTAGTTCAACATACATGTGATCTCTATGAGACGCATGAGACGCTACCTGTACCAACGTAGCATCGTATGGGCTAGTATTTAGCAACGTCGGCGTTGTTTGTGGCGGCTGTCGGCTGCAGTAAGTTTTTTTTTTTCCCCCTTCTTCCTCTCCGCACGTGACAGCGCGTTGTCCCGCATTAAAAGTAGTCCGAGCAAAACGTGATGCTGAGAGCTGTCAAAATAAACGATTACTCGAGGTGAATAAAATTACTCGGATCAGTTTTTAAACTCGAGTTACTCGAGTTGCTCGAGTACTCGTTTCAGCTCTAATATATATATATATATATATATATATATATATATACATATATATATATATATATATATATACACACATACATATATAATTTTTATATGTACAGGTATATTCACATGGGTTTTTGAACACTTGTAGGCCAAAAATATTAGTGGTGGATTCAGCATAGACTTGCCTTTGACCTAACCAGAATTTTCATAATGATATGAACGTTATTATATTTAACAAAAGACAAAGACAAGAACAGTTTTGACTTCAAATAAAGTGTCCATATTTATTTTTTCAAATAAATACAATTTGAGTCAATCACAATCAATTAGTCAATATCACTGACAATATGTTCCCCTGAACAATGAGCACTGAACTAACTAACAAACATAAACCCAACAGGTATTGTGCTTTGTCACCAGATAAAACATTTGGTGCAAGAGGAGAGGAGACCTATGTGGACTTGGTCCATTAAAAAACAAAACAACTCAAATGCACACATCCCAATCCACCGACACCGTGCTAAAAATATTATATATTATCGGGCCAATTAATAATGTTACTGGATTTATTGTGATGACGTCATAATTCCTATTATCGTGCACCTCTAGTCCCTGCTCACACTTAAATTACTCCCTTTGGAATTTGACTCA
Source organism: Corythoichthys intestinalis (assembly GCF_030265065.1). NCBI lineage: Eukaryota > Metazoa > Chordata > Actinopteri > Syngnathiformes > Syngnathidae > Corythoichthys > Corythoichthys intestinalis. The sequence continues at coordinate 20,454,586 of NC_080405.1, forward strand.
GCAAATCAAAAATTGATTGGTTGATATCGCCATCCTGAAATGTTGGTTTAAATACACAATGCACCTTATGCATTAGCAATTCCATTAAACATGGGAATAGATGGGTATTCCATAATTTATTTAATAAATAAATAAGGTAACAGCCTCATTTCGTGACTATAATTTGCATTCAACAAGACAGTGGCCGTCAGTGTGACATTCCGCATTTTCCACATCCTGTGTGATAACTGACCCCTCATACTTTAACCACATTCCCAGTACCCTTCTCCTCAATTTTAAACTGAATCCTCTTCTCAATCTCCACTTTACAACAGCAGAGGAAAAGATGCAGAGAATCAAATTGTTTTAAAGGGGACCTCGGACTAGACTTGTACGCTCTAATAAGCCACAATTGTTCTCTTTTACTAAAATATGTTATTAGAAACACATAAAATATTGCCATTTATATAATAATCTATAGCAGGGGTCATGAATTAAAAATCCTCTGGGTCCGAATCTCGGGTCGGGAAATATTTTTAATGCTTCTTTTTTTCCAAAAAATACAAACGTATCTTTACGTGGCCATGCTGATAATTACAACATTCAAAAATGTAAATAAAATATAAAAGGTGCATAAAACTAAAATAGTGCTTGAATTGAATAATTAAATAGCAACATAAGAGCATGTTCAAGATTTTTTTTTTTTTTTTTTTTTTAAATTGTAGATGCTGACAGGGGGACTTGCTTTATTTTTTGACAGACCTCTTCTTTTTGCTCTCCATGAAGCAAAGTTTCAGCAACTGCACTCATACAATCTTTGACAATCGGTGCGTCACTGAAAGACTTTTTGTTCTGACCCAATATCCACGCTATTCTGAGGGAGCATTCATTTACGCGTTGCTCTGCAGTGAATGAATGAACCATGAGCCTTGAGGTGCGATCATATTGAGCCCTTAATTCCGCTATTTTTTGAGAACGGATGGCAGAGTTCATAAGGAAACTTTGCGAAAAAGCTGCGTGCTTCGTCTCATAGTGCCTTTTCAAATTGCTGCTCTTTATTTATTTATTTATTTTATTTTTTATTTAATTTTTTTCAACCTGTCCTGTTCAGCTGTTTGACACAGAGAATGGAAGTCTAAGTTGCTGCTCTTTACAAGCACTACCGTCTCTGAACAGATGAGCCATAGCGGTCTTGTGCTGCCGCCAGGTAAAATGAACAAAAATGTGTTGGTCCACTCCTCCTTAAACACTCTGTTTTCTGCATCAATCTTGCGTAGTTTTGAGCACGCCCTTTGCAGTACCTTTTTCGCCTCTTCCTACAACTTCATTCGGCTCAGTTTTTGGCTGTCACTCCGTGGAGTCTGGAAAGCGAGTGTGAGACATGCTGTTCTAAAAATAACTTTCAAATGTTTCACTCCCATTGGCTGGCTCACGCGCGTCACCGCTAAGGCTTTTGTTTGTTGCCCACCTCCGCTCTGCAAACCCGCAGACAAAAATGATTTTTGTTGCTGCAACGTGTATTAGTCGCGACAGCTTGAGATCCGGTCCAGATGGCTTGGGGGTCCGGAACCGAACCGAGGACCGCGGTTCCGTGACCTCTGATCTATAGTATTTAGCATATGTTTTGACCTACGGAGGGCGCCATGTTTTATGAACGCTCGGGGTGATGAGGTAGATTGTCACTGTCAGTAAACAAATACTACTGCATTACTGCAATTCCTTCTACTCGCCGAGACATCCAACACATGCGCTCATCGGTTAAAAGTGGCGAGTACTTACTATGTGTTTTTATTGGGTCTTTTATTACCTTTTCATTGCCTCAAAATACTTCTTTCATGTGTTTCCCTCTCATACTTTTATGCATAGTGTTTTCTTGTTGTAGCTTCAAAGCGAATTGTTGATCTGTTGACCACATTAGTCACGTAGCATATTTAAACCACCCTTATTTGATATTACTACATTTAAGTATTTTCTTCAGGCATCTTTCAAATCAAATCAAATCAAATCAAGTCTAAAAAGGTGTGTCTTTTCCCGAGATTTAAAAAGGCCTAAATTCGTAGTGGGGGCAGCAACCGCAAAAGATCGGTTTCCCCACTGTTTGAGTTTGGACCTCGGAAAGTGCAAATGAACGATGGTGGCCAGTAGAATGAAGAGTCCTGCCAGAATTACGGATGGTTAAAATTTCCGATTAGTAAGAAGGAGCCTGGCCATTAATAGAATTAAAAACAAACAGTAAAAGTTTGAAATCAATTCTAAAATGGACTGGAAGCCAGTGGAGCGATGATAGCACGGGGGTAATCTTTAGTATGTTCTGTTTGTATGCATCTAAACAAAACAAGCTGAAAGTGGACGGTCCTACTTTGGGTCTCAAGTTCGCCTCTTGTTCCACGTTTCGCAGGGGTAGCACATTTTGGCAGAACACTTTTTTTCTGCTCTCGTCATGTCTTTCCTGTTTATTTTGCTTTTGCTGCTCGTTTAGTGAAATATCGAAAGTGCTGTCATGCTCATTAATGTTCCTCTTGGGTTCAAATTGAAAGTACTGAACAGATGACATGTTTATGTAGCTAGAGTCATACTCTGGAAGCCCGGCAGCGTAACCATGTGACGTCACTGCCCTAATTTTATAAATTGTATAAAAACGAAAGCATCAAGAGGGGTTTCAATATCTAATTATTCATTATTTATTGTTCAGTTGGAACAAAGACTCGGACCTACTGCTGCCTTTCAGGTCCGGTTTGCCAACCCATGCAGTAGAGCTCCAAGAGTGACACAACAGTTACTTGCTGTAAAGATCTAAAAAAAAAAATCAGGATTCCATTTGTATTGCGATTCTTGATCCACGATTTGATGTGCAATATGATTTTTAAAATGTCAAAAGTATTTTATTTAAAGAGGTTCTGAAGTAATAGCTATCTTAGCTATATTTTTAACTGCGTCATGCATAAGAATGGGAAATAGGAGTGTGCCCTGGTTGAAGTGTGTAATCTGTGTTGCTTTTTATTTGATTCCAATCACTTTTAGAAGTTAATTGTTTTTGCAAACGGTAACTTTTAAAATTCGTCATAGTGTGATGTCACACAATGTCTTTTTACTCAAGTAACAGTAACTGTCAATCTTCCTCAACCATCACTAACATCAAGAGCGCTGACCATTGAAAAAAGCCGTCTGGGGGTTGCGACTTCTGGCAAAAGTCGGCCTCCTCACCTTGTTCCTGTTTTTGCATGATTGTGAAATAGCGAAGGTTGGTGTCATTGATGAATGATTGTAACCCATGTGTCTGTGACATGTCAAAGTCACCACACGCATTGCCAACGCCCACGAGCCTCCCACCGGAAAGCTTCCCCATCTCAGTCTCCCTGCGAGCCGTTTTCTCCCTAAGTTTGGGTACCACTAAACCTTTTCACAAACTCACAGGTCATTGTTGACATCTCAACCCACCTCCTTACGAGTTACCAGCAGATGTGAGTATTTGGTATTGGCTTGAACATGTCACAATACAACTGTTTTACACCATGAAACAGGATCGTGACTCTGAATTTCACGATTTCTATACATATATCGTTACGGGCTTAATCATTACTCTAATGTGTATTGAAATTAACCTGCTTCCACTAGCTCTCATTAATACTTCATTCAATAGACACTCAAGACTGGCCGACTGAAAACTGAATGTAGAAAACAAATAATACAAAAGTCAAATTTTTATAATGGGAGTCAGGAAATTGGCCCCAACATAACATTCAATGTTTGTTTGTAAAAGGCTAATTAAAAAGGAGGGGGAAAATAAGTGTGATACTTTTATGAGCAGTCAGTCTATTTGGATCAAAATTTCCTCCCTCTGAATCATATAGTAAGTCAAACAAGAGCTTACATTCAGGAGTTCATGTGGTAACCACATACCAAGCAAGAGGTCAACATGTCATGTTTCAGGGAATAACTGGCCTGTTTGTGCAATTGAGACATCACTTCATTCTTAATTTTTCCAAGAGTATAAGTCATCTTTATATGGACAAGCTGCCATAGCCCTGCTGTATGAATACATTCATTATTGACAGTGTTAGTAAACATAACTCTAAAACCCGAAACATGGCATTTCCCTTAATGCGCTCAGCTGAGCTTTTAAACCTTTAAGAACCAGCACATTGTTTAAGTGGATCCTGTGGAATTCAGAAACATTATTGGATTCAATTCCAGACATTTTGTGTAAAGTTCTTCAGTAAAATTGACCAGGCAGTTCATTTCTGCATTATACAACTTGTTCTTTGGTAGGGATGGGAATTGATAGGATTTTTACGATTCAGATTCCATTATCGATATTGCTTAACGATTCTTTATCGATTCTCTTATCGATTCTACAATGGGGAAAAAGAAGAAAAAACGTTTTGATTGGCATCGAGTTTGTTTAATCAGAAGTCACAACCTTACAAACTCACAACGAGGTCAAAAGAGGCCCAAAGCCTCAATATTAACTGTGGCAATAAGTGGCAAATGCACAAGAATGTGTAACATTTTACTGAAACATTTTTCTAATAGAAATAAAAAATATTGGTACAGTGCCTTGCAAAAGTATTCGGCCCCCTTGAATCTTGCAACCTTTCGCCACATTTCAGGCTTCAAACATAAAGATATGAAATTTAATTTTTTTGTCAAGAATCAACAACAAGTGGGACACAATCGTGAAGTGGAACAACATTTATTGGATAATTTAAACTTTTTTAACAAATAAAAAACTGAAAAGTGGGGCGTGCAATATTATTCGGCCCCTTTACTTTCAGTGCAGCAAACTCACTCCAGAAGTTCAGTGAGGATCTCTGAATGATCCAGTGTTGTCCTAAATGACCGATGATGATAAATAGAATCCACCTGTGTGTAATCAAGTCTCCGTATAAATGCACCTGCTCTGTGATAGTCTCAGGGTTCTGTTTAAAGTGCAGAGAGCATTATGAAAACCAAGGAACACACCAGGCAGGTCCGAGATACTGTTGTGGAGAAGTTTAAAGCCGGATTTGGATACAAAAAGATTTCCCAAGCTCTAAACATCTCAAGGAGCACTGTGCAAGCCGTCATATTGAAATGGAAGGAGCATCAGACCACTGCAAATCTACCAAGACCCGGCCGTCCTTCCAAACTTTCTTCTCAAACAAGGAGAAAACTGATCAGAGATGCAGCCAAGAGGCCCATGATCACTCTGGATGAACTGCAGAGATCTACAGCTGAGGTGGGAGAGTCTGTCCATAGGACAACAATCAGTCATACACTGCACAAATCTGGCCTTTATAGAAGAGTGGCAAGAAGAAAGCCATTTCTCAAAGTTATCCATAAAAAGTCACGTTTAAAGTTTGCCACAAGCCACCTGGGAGACACACCAAATAAGTGGAAGAAGGTGCTCTGGTCAGATGAAACCAAAATTGAACTTTTTGGCCACAATGCAAAACGATATGTTTGGCGTAAAAGCAACACAGCTCATCACCCTGAACGCACCATCCCCACTGTCAAACATGGTGGTGGCAGCATCATGGTTTGGGCCTGCTTTTCTTCAGCAGGGACAGGGAAGATGGTTAAAATTGACGGGAAGATGGATGCAGCCAAATACAGGAACATTCTGGAAGAAAACCTGTTGGTATCTGCACAAGACCTGAGACTGGGACGGAGATTTATCTTCCAACAGGACAATGATCCAAAACATAAAGCCAAATCTACAATGGAATGGTTCAAAAATAAATGTATCCAGGGGGTTAGAATGGCCAAGTCAAAGTCCAGACCTGAATCCAATCGAGAATCTGTGGAAAGAGCTGAAGACTGCTGTTCACAAACACTCTCCATCCAACCTCACTGAGCTCGAGCTGTTTTGCAAGGAAGAATGGGCAAGAATGTCAGTCTCTCGATGTGCAAAATTGATAGAAACATACCGCAAGCGACTTGCAGCTGTAATTGGAGCAAAAGGTGGCGCTACAAAGTATTAACGCAAGGGGGCCGAATAATATTGCACGCCCCACTTTTCAGTTTTTTATTTGTTAAAAAAGTTTAATTATCCAATAAATTTTGTTCCACTTCACGATTGTGTCCCACTTGTTGTTGATTCTTGACAAAAAATTAAAATTTTATATCTTTATGTTTGAAGCCTGAAATGTGGCGAAAGGTTGCAAGGTTCAAGGGGGCCGAATACTTTTGCAAGGCACTGTATATATTGGCATATAGGTCATTGGTCTGCCGTTGGCAATATGTGTTAAACTTGCAGGGGTCCCCAAACTTTTTCCTGTGAGGGCCACATAACTTTTCCCTTCTCTGATGAGGGGCCAGGGTCAGTTTGTAACAGAAAAAGTGTGACGATTGCAGGAGTGCCTAAATGTAAAAAATTATTGTTTTTCAGAAAGCCACAATCAAATAACCCTTTCTGGATTCTTCCCGGAACAAAAGTAAATAAAATAAAAATAATAATATAATATAATATAATATAATATAATATAATATAATATAATAATAATAAATAATAATAACACTATTAATCAAATAGATAATAACCAAATAACCCTCTCTGAGTTCTTCACAGAAAAAGGCCAGAAAATAAATAACACTATTGAGAAAAAAAAAAACAAAAAACAAGTATTGCTCTCGTATTGTTCAGGGGGCCGGACCAAATGTCGGGGGAGGCCGTATCCGGCCCGCGGGCCGTAGTTTGGGGACCACTGTTAAAGTGTATTATTTACCAGTATATTGAAATGCATGCCTTTTAATTTTTATGGTGCTTTCACGCTCAAGTGGGGGCGCCCTTGTGCTTCCTCACGCGAAGAAGAACGCGCTCACGTGAAGAAGCGCGCGCTTACACACGAAGAAGAAGAAATGCCGCATCCAAGCGAGTGAGCGAGTTAGTGACAGAGGGAAGCACTGCTACGACCCTATGTTCTTTGTTAATGTTTGTAAAATATCTACAGAGGCAACGCTTGTATGTATCATCTTTTGTGTTGTTGTTGTGTGTTTCCACGCGCGATCGGACACTTAAATCCAGTTGTGTAGTGGTTTGAACGATGTGCTAATGCTAGTGAACGCATGCTAACCGTTTTGTTATTATTGTATTAGCAGCTAATCATCGCTGATTTACGTTGATGCAAACCTATTTGTTATTGGGGACGAAATTGATTTGTTTCATTTCTATTTTTAATTTCACTCTTCAAGTGATGGTTGAATAATGTCAGCAAATTATACCAACGTCTTCTGTATAGTCATTTCGGAGTTTAGCTAGCTGTATAGCTGTCTCGGTGAGGACAGTGCAGTCTATTCCCTCCCGATTCAGTTATCTCTACCTTCCCTCCCGATGCAGTTATCTCCACCTTGCAATGACTGCAAGTCGTTTTGTTGTAATTTTTCCTCGTGAAGTGAAGACACACTTTCGAGCGTTTGAACCTACGTGCTGTCATTGTTATGTTTACGGCTGCAATGCTCGTGCTAAACCATCGTAACCTTTCATTTTCACCCTCTTTCCTGGTGAAGTGTAGCCAAACTTTAGGGCGGGTGGTTCTTGGCGCCATGCTAGTTTGATGCGTCTGGACAACAAGACAGTCACGACGCAATATGCTTCTTTAGGAATCGTTAAAGGGATCGTCACGGCTTTTTCATTGTGATGTCGAGGCCTCGAAACACTAGGAACCGGTACGGAAATGGAATCGGATTTCGATTCCCATCCCTATTCTTTGGTGTTACCACAGCAAAACAGACCTGCTGGTCATAAAATACAAGTTTACATTGATACATTGTTTTAAAGTTGTGTTCCATTGAAGTCTTTGACTAAGGGAAAATATGCCTGCGTGAGAGTGCTTCACAGGTTGTAAAGGAACATTTTAGTATATTCATTAGGAATGCTTCAAATGTTCCTCAATTTTTTTCTTTAGTTTCCTTCTAGCCTTTGCTAGACTTTCCTCGCTTTTGTTCTCACATCTTCCCAGACCTAGAAAAGTTTAGTTCCATTTGATATACCTGATGCATGTTAAGAAAATGTAAAAAGTCATGCAGCCAAACGTGTTTCCGCATTCAATGTAACCGAGCAGAACGGTTTAGCAGTGTTTCTCTAAAAGTTGCTTTTGAAAAGTAAATTATGTATTTCAGGCAGTGGAATATCAAGTCACAAACTCTAAAAAGTTTTTACATTTCAACTTTCAAGGTCACTTTCCAACATCAGTAGTGAACTAAAAATGGCAGTAGCAGGCAGAGATGCGGTTTCCATTCTGTGGCCCAATAGGCAGCACTTAATGGAATAACATGGGCTGGGTCTCCTCTGGGGGACAAGTCACTGACTGTTCATGTGCTGCTCTGCACCTCTGACGCACAAGCTACTAATATGCACAGTGTAAAAAAACAAATCAAATGGGACTTGAGACATGGTGTAAAATGTAAAAAAAAATATGAATTATATACATATATACATATATATATATATATATATATATATATATATACATATATATATATATATATAATAAATGAATTTCAACCTTTACTCATTTCAATATACTGAATTTTGCAGCTGCGTGTGGTCTGGTATCAGTGCAAAGTTAAAAAAAATTATCATGTAAAATATAAAATATAATAAAATAAAACATCCGTGATGGTATGGAGGTGTGTTAGTGCCTATAGCATGGGTAACGTACACATCTGTAAAGGTACAATTGAAGGCATACACAAGTTTTAAACAAGCATATGCTGTCATCCAAGCAACATCTTTTTAGAGACATAACTACTTATTTCAGCAAGAAAATGGCAAGCCACATTTCCATGTATTATAAGAACGTGGCTTAGCAGTAAATGGGTGAGTGTGTGAAAACAGTCCAGACAGTTCTCCAATTGAAAATGTGTTGCATATTATGAAGTACAAAATACTATAACACAATAAATAAATAAATAAATCATTGGACTCTTGAGGAACTGATGTTGGACACTAAGTAAGAATGGTAAAGACTTCCACCACTGTGTACTGTGCTATGTTCTTTAATTTTGTATTAATTCAAGTTAGTGAATATTTGCAAAAAGAAAAGGCTTTTTTTTGGGGGGGGGGGGGGGGTTCATTTTAATATAGGATGAAAAGGATCTGCAAATTATTGAATTGTTTTTAGTTTTGATTTTTCACAAACATACCAACTTCACTGGAATGGGGGTTTGTGAAACATAAGCAAGCATGGGGACTGGTGTGATCCAATTACAATAGCCAATGTATGCCGGTGGCTGTTATAGCATATTTTAATATTTTATATATTGAAAAATAATAATAATAATAATAATACAAAATATAATTATCCTGGTCCCTCACAGGCATGGTTAAAGGACCTGTAAATCCAATAAGTTAAATTCTTCGAAGATGAATGAATGGTTGATTTTTCTGACCAGTTAAAAAGTGGCTATAAATTTTAACAATTTGATATGTCTGAACTGTCAATGCAAATATTTAACATATTATTAGTATGAATAATGAAAAATATCGTATTGGTTAAGTAAGCATACTTTCAGCTAAACCAATGGACATGCAAGAGGTACACAAACTCATTTTCTGGAAGTCAGGATGGGGGGGATACTTGGGTCTTGGTAGCGAGTTTTACATTCGAGCAGGGCTAAATATTTCTGCCTACATACTGTATATTTAAATCGGATTTTTCAGTCCTGCCACTATGCTCTGATTCTGTGTACGAATGAGCTGTGCTTCAGCATAGCATTAGCTTGGATTATGTCTCTGTCACTCTTTAAAAAAAAAAAAAAAAAAAAAAAAAAAAAAAAACTGACTCACTCTGCAGAGTGTAATCCACTGTGTGCTTCTGTGTGTATTCATCCAGAATTGAAGACGAGTTCTTTTTGTTCACACTTTCAGTCAGGTGTTTCAGTTTGACAGTTTTATTTGTTTCCCTTAAAACTGCTAAATTGTTACACTTTCTGTGTTCCCTGAAACCTTTGTTAAAAACTACAAAGATGGTTTTCATCATTCTTATGGGGATAGTGAAATGTTGACCAAAAGAAAGGAAATGGGAAGATGTTGCCCACTAATTGGGTTAAAAAAAAAAAAAAAATCCAGCACGACTCTGACAGTGGCCATTTCTGCATTTTAAGTATTTTGAGCCAGTACATAATAAATGAACACCGTCAGAAGCGGTCTCATTTCTTTGAATTACAGAGGACTTAACAGAAAATATTACTGTAGTGTGACATTGTGAATTTGATATTGTCTGGAACATAGATGGACAATTTATTACATATTTAACTGTGGCCAAGCTCACTGGAGAGGAAAGACGACAAGATCTAATTGGAAAGTAGTTTTGCAGCTTGGAACGACACGGTTCAGAAATTGAATATAATTTAAAGTGTGTCTTGTAAAAAAGATTAAGGACACGATGAAAACAATACAAAAAAATATTAATTCACTCAACTTCAATGCTACTTATGCTCACGGGGGTGACAGGGGTGTTGAAGCCTATCCCGGCTGAATACGGTAAGGAGGCGGGGTACAACCTGAACTGGCTGCCAGCCAATCGCAGGGCACAAGGAGACAAACAACCGTTTACCCTCACCTTCACATCTATAGACAATTCAATCGTGTTCAATTAACCTAACGAGCATGTTTTTGGGGTGAAGGAGAAACTCTAAGTATCCTGAGAAAAAAACCTAGGTGAGAACATGCAAACTCCACTAAGAAGGCACGAGTCTGGATTGAACACTTGATCATAGTACTGAGAGGCGATGCCCTAATGTGTCATCTTGACTGAGGGGGGATGCAACAACTTTGAGACTAAAGCTGTAATGTTAAGAATATTTACAATATCATTACTGATAAAATAAATAATGTGACGCTCACATTATAATAATTACTATTTAAAGGTTTGCCAAGTGTAGCTCTTATACAAAGACTGACACGATTTTGAAATTCCTCTCTTCGAATTTTTATTTATTGCAGCTGGCTCATATAGAGTTCTGGCTACTAGTACAGTAACATAATCTAATATGCTTTTCTACATATTCAATTTTTTTCGGTGAACTTTTCCTATTGTGCTCCTTTATAAGATTTATAAATTTTGGTATCAAATTACAGATTTTATTGATGGTAGCAGTCATGTGGTTTATGATGATGAAGTGAAGAAGCTTGAGTGATTGAACACAACCTTTTTATTGCATAAAGCAAACTTGCTTATGTTTACAGCAGATACTTAATCAGGTTTTCAATACCATCATAACTATGAAACAGAAAGGAGCATGACGTTTCCTTAATAGCTTACCTATTACTATAATTTTCTATAAATATGCAAATGTATTCCACATATGGGTGAAAAAGCAATCTGTGTAAAGTGAATGGTATTCCAAGCTGCCCAAAATATTTTTTCTGTGAGTAATTGCAAACTCTGACCTGCCCACGCATATACAAACAGTATATTAGACTGGGAAAAAAATGTCAAGAAAACATTAACTTTCTGTATTAAGATTGATTCTATATTTCTGAGTTATGCAGATATTTACTGCAAATAAATCTGTGATAAAATGAGTTGGACAGGTAATCTATGATGTTAGACACATTATGTGCATGCTGAGAAAATATCATACAGACTCCAATATCCAATACAGTGTTTTAGGGTGATTTCACTGGATAGGCTATAACAGAAACGGCACAGATGGAATATTAGCTTGCTGGATATGTCTGATCTGAATCATCCATATTTTGCAAACTCAAAGACTCATTGAGGGGGTACACGCTCAACATGACACTATATTTACATTTCAAACACCAACTTCCAAAGCAAATATGTCTAACAAAAAATTATAACTCTCATAACAGTTGGGAAATATCAAATGTCGGTTAAGTTTATGAAAGTCTTGGTAATAACAGGCTCCATCGTCACATGAATACGAGCGCTACATTGCTATAAATAAATGTATCAATTGAGTGGTGCTGCTTCACCAAAGCCTATTCATACTTTCTTGCATAAAGTGCAAGCATGACTTTTTTCTGCATCTAAACTTAATACATCCAGAGGGGCCACTTCAACCTTAGTACAGTTGTCATGAATAAAGCAGGATGTTTTATCAAACCTCTCAGTTATTAATGAGACAGTAGAGATGGAGAATGCAAGCAGGCATGAGTAAGAGAGATGACAAAAAAACAGCGAGGTCAAGCGAAATCTGCGTAAAAATAGATCAAACATACAGTAAATGAGTGGTGAATCGTGGGGAGGTTAGGAGAGGCAGGAGAATCGTGAGCCCTTCTGATCGGGGGTGACCCCATGGAAGTTGGGTGCATTGGGGAGGGGGTGGTTCCTGTCCTCTGTCTGGTGCAACAGTCAGACATTTTGCTATTTATACCACACTAATCTTCGGCATTTCCTTTGACGGGGGTTTGAGTATGAGCTATTGTTTTCCCTGGCTACTCTTTGATTGACTTTAGCCTACATAGTCTCATGTAAATTTATTTATAATCAATTAAACACACTTTTGTCACATTATGCAGATTTTTTCCCGTTTCTTGACAATATTTCTATTCAATGGATGATCTCAGTTTGTGCATGACAAATGTGGGGCAAATTTTGGGCTTAATTTGAGTTGGGCACAGAATCAGCAGTTGACTCACAACCCAGCTATTGATGTAAACCAATGTTTCCCTACACTCATTGAGCCAATAAATATGTCAACTTCGCCAAATCTTACTGAATCTCACAAATCTCACATATGCACCTGCTTGGTATTAGGGCTGCAGCTATCGAATATTTTAGTAATCGAGTAATCGACTGAAAATTCTATCGATTAATCGAGTAATCGGATAGAACAAATATATTTTTAGGTGAAGAGCAATTATAAATATACTTTACATGAGAAAACAAGACATTTCATCTAATCTTGAACCATTTTCAGTCAATCAATGTCTTTATTTTCGATGTATATTGTTTAAAACAGCCAACAATTGCATTTCAGATGTAACTAGAATAAAAAAAAGACTAATTCACTGCTGACACTCAAAAAACCTTTAGATCTTATTCAAATATATACATATATATACTAGGGCTGTCAAAATTATCGCGTTAACGGGCGGTAATTAATTTTTTAAATTAATCACGTTAAAATATTTGACGCAATTAACGCACATGGCCCGCTCAGATTGAAATGACACTAGTATAATGTCCGCTTGTTACTTGTTTTTTGTCATTTGGCGCCCTCTGCTGGCGCTTGGGTCCAAATGATTTCATGGGTTTGGAGCGTGAGCATGGTGTAATGAGATCAACAATGGCGAGCTACTAGTTTATTTTTCGATTGAAAATTTTACAAATTTTAATAAAACGAAAACATTAAGAGGGGTTTTAGTATAAAATTTCTATAACTTCTTTTCATTCCAACAATAATTTACAGAAAAATATGGCATATTTTATAGATCCTTTGAATTGCGATTAATTACGATTAATTAATTTTTAAACTTTAATTAACTCGATTAAAAATTTTAATCGTTTGACAGCCCTAATATATACCTAAAATTGCCGTTACGCTTGATAACACACATCACTTAAAAGTTAGGATTTCTTCCCACGTGTTTCAATTGAATTTCTATTTGTGTCAAGCCATGTTTAAGATTTAAGTTAGTCTAAACTGTCCTGATAGGATTTTGAGTTTTTGCAGTGTTCAAAATAAATGTATGATACAGGCTGTATTGGAGCACATTAGGGACCAGTGCTACTTGGTGTTTTATCCAGCAATGACTACTGAGCTAAAATTGATAGTTAGCATTATTGAGTTTTTATTTTACACCCTCATCACTCCACAACGCTATGTTATGTTAAAGCCTGTATGTAAGACACGTTAGCCACGCATCGAAAGCCGTCATAATCAAAAGAAACCTAGCCCTCCGAAGGGCTAACGTTACGTGAGCGAGTGACAGTAACGTTATATTTATTAGCGATGAGAAGTCTACTGCTTAAAGATGGTGGATGTTTACTAACACTGCTCAGACGCGGCCGAGTCTGTCATTTCGCATCTAGTTCAACATACATGTGATCTCTATGAGACTCATCAGACGCTACTTGCTACCAACGTAGCATCGTGCGGGCTAGTATTTAGCAACGTCGGCGTCATTTGTAGCGGCTGTCGGCTGCAGTTTTTTTTTTTTTTTTTTTTCTTCCTCTACGCACGTGACATCAGCGCGTTGTCCCGCATTAAAAGTAGTCCGAGCAAAACGTGATGCTTAGAGCTGTCAAAATAAACGATTACTCGAGGTGAATAAAATTACTCGGATCAGTTTTTAAACTCGAGTTACTCGAGTTGAGTTGCTCGAGTATTCGTTTCAGCTCTACTTGGTATGAAACAAGGGTCAGTTTAATTGCACACATAAATTGGCAAACAGCTGAGTATTGCTCCAACAATGTCTAAAAAAAAAAAAAAAGTAAAGCAGAATTAACTGGCAAAATCATTCTGTCACCGTGACATATCTAGTCTGATAAAAGAGAGTGGCAAGATAAAAATCCAGCAACATGATAGCCGCAACATGATGATGAAAATTTGATTTTTTTGTGTGTGAAGCACATGAAAATGCGGGCAATACAAATACCGGTATATTGTCAAGGATGCCAATGGAAAGTTGATTTTCCAAAACATATACTGTAGATACTGAAGACCACTGGTACTGGTATGTTTAAGTAAGTGCCTTAATTTAAAAAAAATGCTGCAATGCTATCATGAGCAACACCTTTAAAAATATCTATTTTTTTGACTATGATAATAACCCTATACACTCTGCACTGTACAATCAGGGATGCCGGTGTCCACTTCATTTTTGTGGGCCATAACGTCTGTTGTACTCGTCATAAAGACGTCATTTTTGGGCAGTATATAGACTAACAGTAGCTCTTTTATTCAACACCAGATAGCAGCACTGTTGCACCGTAACTAAATGAGTTTCACCGAGGTGACTAGAAAAAATCCAGTTAAAGTATGCGTCAGTGACCGCCATCTTGCATCCACAAAGATTTATATCCGTTCTGCTGGAATAATCAATTTTGATTAGAATTATATTGGAAATATGGCAAGGCACACAATGACAAGGAAGGGGTAGAAGAAGATGTGGAACACCAGGAGAAGACCATCCAGTCCGTAGGAGGCGAGTACATGCAGTAAATTATGGCGAGTCTGATGAGGAGTCTCCAGAAAGAAGGGACATGGATTACAAGAGGAAGTAAGATTTGATAAACAATGGCATTGATCTCCTCAAAGAAGGTAATAAAATGTATAAGTAAAATATAGCCACTTATCATGAACATATCAAAATTCAAAAATCTCATTGCTGAATCAATAACATCTTGTATTATTGCCCATGTAAACAATGGCAAAAAATGTTTGTTTTTACTGTTTGTACGTTGCTAAACTACAGTAGAAACTTAAAAATTCATTGATAGATTATGCGCTTACATTATTATATTTTACTTTTATATGACACTCATGTGTGAATATAAAAATACAGTGTGAAAATGGCAATTCGTAAACAAAAGAATGTATAATATTTGTTTAACTTCAGATCAACTCCGTGCCTGAGCTCCAAGGGCTGAAAGATTACATTTATTCTATGGGATTTAATGGGCCAAATGAACAAGAACAATCGTAAATTGGTCATATTTTTCTTAATATTAAATGTGAATTATGTATCATATACAAAATAATTTTCAAGGATGTTCAAAGGGCTTTCTAATGCACACACAAGAAATACTGAAATAACGCCATTAATTAATGATAAACTATTTGACCAACACACTATACTCATTTTGGTGACAAAACAAGACAAATAAATTGAAATCCACCTTGCACAAATAATTCCAAGCTTTGATTTAACATTACGAATTCACAAAACGGATACCTCATGTTCGATTCTCTTCGATATTGGTTTTGAGACCACCCAATTTCAGCAAAAATGTTCCACATTTACAAAACTTGCCCGAATTCAACTTATACACAAAGACTGACTCTTTTTATTGCCATTCAACTGTTTAAGTATTTTCACTCAACTTTCAGGGTAAATAAGAATGATCAAAGCCAAAGTAACTTTCGAGCACCAAAAAGCTGTTTTCAGCCGGTGTCAGCAGAGGAATAAAATTGAAAACAAAGTTGCCCGGTGGTTCATTAATTTTTGCCAATGATATTTTATTGTGGTTAACTACATTCAAATGAGGCTAGAAGATTTTCATAATGTTTAACCACATTGGGCAAGACATTTCATTACGCAGTGCCAACCCCATACCTCTCTACACAATAGTAGAACTAATAAATCACTAAACTACTAAGGAAGTATTAACGGCTTACATACAAAAAATTATTCCAAAACTTAAGTGATTTCTGGTGCAATTTTTTTTTTTTCACTGATGCAGTAAATATGTGAAGTGAAAGGCTTAGCAACTAAGAACACATAACATAAGAGGATAAAAGAGGAGTTTGTTATCTCAAATGCTGTAAAACAATTTCAATCGTGTATTTGAGAACAAAACTTCTTTCACTAACTGCCAGTGCCATCTGTCTGAGGCCAAAACAAATCAATAGGTTGTTAACAAAACAATAGTTGCCCCACACTGACACGTTTTAAAAATAGTCAGTCTCCAGGGACCTGCAAAAACAAAGAGAATAACCATGAAGGTTAACAATGCCCACTGCTACATCTTTGTTGAACACAAATGATGGCCTGGGGACAATAAAAAAAAAATAAAAAAAACATCCAGACACTTCTTCCGAAACCTATTGTTTGAACCACATTTACTAGTCTGTTTAGGCAAGGGACAACTGGAAGGGAATAATTTGACATTGTAAGCTAGAGGTCGAGAAGGTATGGCTTGTGAGCCTTAACTGGATCTTTTGATGAGCACATCTGGCTCTCCGCCAACCCTCAAATCAAATGTTGAACTGGCTGGCTCGCCTGACATTAAAACGCTGTGACGAGCTGCTCGTGCTTTGACACATTGATCTGGGACACCTTCAACGTACGTCGTAATACAGTAGTAAAATTCAATTCCACACCCATAAGCTTTAGAGCTTGACCCTCTGAGACACAGAGCTGTTTATTGAGAGAGCCCGTTAGCCTTTGCACTGGAAGTAGCTGGGCTGGATCCACACATGTGTTAATCGCGGGTGTATTTGTGCGAATATGTTTTCTACCTATAGCTGGCTGCCAGCAGTAGCTCAGGCAAATGCACGCAGAAGCGAGAAGCTCTCGCATAGAGCACTTCACCCATTTTTTTGGCTTGTTATATGATTGATGCTTTTAAAGACGCTGGGTTCAGGAAAAACACCTTGTTTGTCTTTGTGTCATGCAGCAAACATTCATACATGAAATACATTTCTGGACCATTTTTGTCTCGTTCTTTGTGACTACTGTGACTACTATGTGTACTACTTAAGGAGACCTGACGCACACTTGATCGTAGCTCAGCATTATGAGATGATGTACACTTTATGAATACTGTATGGATGTGCATGTGTGTGAATAAATTGAATTGAATTAATGTTATGACATATTTCGGTAACAGATGACGTGGCTCCAGTTTGGCACATTTGCTGATTGGAAGCCAACTGGTGTTTTGGAAGCACGAGAAAAGAACAAAGCGCAAGCACCAATCCACTCGTTTCGTAAAAAAGAGGTATCTGAGTCCTACGACTACATTGGGGTGATCAATCACTGGGTGCTTTAAAAAAAAAAAAAAAACTCTTTCACATAGACCACTTTCAACTTTATATTCGGACTCGTCGTGATTCTGGACTACTGTTTTACTCATATGCCAATTGTCAGAATCCTTCCCTTTTGATACATGATTGGTTCTTGCAACTATGCAGCGGCAAACCGCTGCAAAAATTATTTATAATGCACAATTCAATCGTTATCAATCAATAGTTATGAATCTGCATATTTGCAATAGATTTTAATTACCTTTTGACATGATTCAGTCATTTAATTTGTGTAGAAAAAGTAGGGACAGTGGGACTTTAAGCATCTTTAACATCACGCCTGTCAAAGTTTACAAGAGAAATTTATTTTCCTCTTGCTTCACAATTTTATGCTTAAACTGAAGATTTTTTTAATGATTTGAGAGGCACAACACAAACACAAATAATCTAGACCAGGGGTGTCCAAAACGATACTCAAGGGCAGCTGTGGGTCCTTGTTTTTTTTTTCCAACTGAGTACAGACCATTTCACCAATGAGGTTTCTGCTAAAACACGCAGCACCTGACTACAATCAACATCTACATCAGATTATACTTGTAAGACAACAGATTGGTGCAAAGGTGTCATCCTGTTTTGTCGGAAAGAAATCCGGGGCTGGAGATGCAGTGGGACCTCACTGCAGCCTGATGTGGTATAGTTGGGGGACCACTGAGCTAGACTCTTTAATTTTTCTGCTTTCTTTAATGTTATTAGGTTTTTAAACTTGTTTTGTTAAAATTGTGAAAACCCACCCATCCATGCTTCTATACAGCTTGTCCTCAATATTTTTGCAGTTAACCAAAGCACTATCCCAGTTGACTTTAGGCAAGAAGTGGGTCACGCACTGGAAATCAGTGAATGGTAGGCATTGACATCCATTCATTGGAAACCAGAAATAATTACATATACATTGAGGTTTGCCCTTAGCCTCCTGAAGCACCTGGAAGTGATACCTGATAAAATCAATAGGATTCTTATTTTGAAATGAGACGTAATAACTGAAAGCATGAGAAACATTAAAGATTTAGTTCCAATATGAACCTCTGAGGAGTCTTTGGATTGAAGCCATTTGGATTGAAGCCAAATTTCTCACTCACATTACTTCGTGAGGACAACAAACATATTCCCTCCATTCACAAAGGACTTTTTTTTCTATGGTCTATTCCAGGCTAAATTTTGCGCACCATTGTTACACCCCACCTATCTTTACCAGCACAAAGACAGAAAAAGGGGGCAACTCAGTTGTTTGGCTGTTAATCCAGCAGTTGGGTTAGACATAATGCCAAACATTTGTGTAGCTGCAGGGACAGGGAATGTTCTACATCATGCTGGACCAACACTGTTGTGTTACATGTCACACTCTCATAGCGGAACAAAACACAGGGGCAGCATAATTATAATTTGTTGTGCACATAGGCTTTGTTTTGTACATGACATGGCACTCCTAACATTTTATGAATACCTCAAGGCAGTTGCATCTTCTTTTTGCCCATCTCTTCAGTTTCCACTTTTATACAGATGTTCTACTTCAATTTTACACCTTCTGTTGCTCTATTTTTCTCAGAATGTCAACACAGGCCAAGGCTGATATGAACATTATCAGTAATGTGTGATGAAAAGTTTCCATAAAACTAGTCCATCCATCTATCTATGCATTTCTACCAGATTTCCTGTCCATGGTCATGGGTGAGCTGGAGCCTGTCCCAGCTGACTGAGCTAACGGTAGACTACCGCCTGGACTAGGGATCAATCATGAACTACAAAGAATATTTCATATCACAGTTAACATGCTGGAAAATAATTCACCATGACAGTTACATGTTTTCACTGACAAAATCTTATTTTGATCACATAAAAACAATGCACACAATAAGCATATTTTTATATGTAGATGCAGGATATTTTTATGAATAGATGCAAGCATTCACAATGGCCAATTACAGTTGTTCCTGGTTGCAATCTTGACTTAACATGAACTGATCTAGGTTTCCTTTGTTCAGACAATGTATTTTTTTCTTCCCCAGCAAGAGTAAAGTTCTCTTACCTTGCTGACAATTTTTACCATAAATACACCGGACGTCGCCAGAACTGTCATCGCATCCCTGCATGACCTTTCTTAATTACAACTGATGAGGTCAGGAAATCTTCAAAATATAGACTCCTAAACCTATTGAATCCATTCTTCACCTCCCACTCCTATTGAAGGATGATATTTCATGTGTGTTTGTTTGTGATGGTGGTGGTGGGGCCGGGGGGTTGCATAAACTGCATGTATGCGCCTTCATCTTTGGTAATGTTGTTGTCTTCACGCACAAATAAGAGGTGAACTCGATAGAGCTATGACATGAACTGGTTTGATGCTTTAAAAAGGCACACGTAAGCAAATAATTATTTTTACATTTCATGAGGTTAGGTGGCTTAGTCACCCCTTATACATAACTCGCCTCAAATAAAGCTTCTGAACATCATTGCCTGTCTATGAGATAGGTGTGGTACAGAGAGCTTTAGGGTGGGGAGTGTTAGAAGTGTTTGTTTGTGTCTGGATGGTGGTTGTCGACATGAGGCAGGGGTTGGGCCTGATCCTTCACTGCTGGTGCCAGCAGGTTGGATCATGGGAAAACATATGCAGCCCCGCAGGAGCACACACAAGCAGCTGGCAGATAACTAACTGAGTGGTGGAGGTCAGGTCCCACTTCATCCACAGCTGCTGTTAGACTGGGTTGGAGAAACAACACTCATTCTTTCCTGTCTGGGTGGATTCATAGGCCTGACCATGCGGGGCTTTGTTCCACTGAAAACAGAAAAAAATGTTTTGGCTGTTTGTTTACCTGACAACAGGGATGCTTTAACAAAGTTGTGCCTGGTGCACGATGAAACTCTACAAATAAAAACTATTTAAATACCATTAGTCTGGAGTGTTTGGAGGTTGGCTGAGTTGCAAATGTATTAGATATGCACAAGTTGATTCACATGTATTTTTTTTAGACAAAAAGCTTATAAAATGTCATTGCAGTTGAATACCTTGACAGTTTATTTGTGCATTATAAGATTATATGAATTACAAGTGGAATAACAATGACAATTATACTTATTCTACAAAGATGTCGAATCACGGCTCGGCGCTTCTTGGTTTAAAAAAATAAACTGTTCTTTTACAAGCAGGGAAACAAGTTGAACTAGGCCTGCAAGCAGGACTGAACGGGCCCTCGCGATCTAGCGCAACTCGGACGTCACGCAACTCGGACTGTGTGCAGGTCAGGGCGGTGGCAGATCCTCCTCTCTAATCATCTCATTAGAACCTAACATGCTCGAAAGTCGCCTATTTACATTCCCACACCCAAGAGATAAAAACCCCTATTGGAGAGAGTACTACAAAAAAGGAGCCACTACTGAGCTGTGCAGCCAAGCCCTTATTCAAAACTAAAATTAATCTTCTAACTGGGCCAATTCGACCAAGTGTGCCAACTATTGTGGCTCTATAAGCTGCCTGAGTCTCTGAAAAAAAATATTTCCTTTAAATGGCGAACAAAGGGTCGTCACGGCAACAGACAGAGACACGTGGACATGGGCCGTAAATAAGTATTTTAATAGGTCTTGAAACTACAATGACCAACCTGAAAAGAACTGGACATGTATTGGAAAAACGAGTGACTTTCTATTGCCACTAGTTGGCGCTGTAGGGTTGATGCAAATGACCCCTACAAGGCCCTTCAGGGTATGACTCTCAACAAGCACGGGAAGTTTGGCGCAGATATGTTGTATATCTGCCGAGTTATGACTGTTCAAAGTTTTTGGAGAGAAAAATTGTTGACAGTCATTTTCACTTTCCTGTTTGGACCCCTCCGCTTCAACGAAACTTCAATATTTTTCATCAGGCACCTGAACACAGGTCTTAAGGCTTCCCTTTTGCAGGTTTGAGGTAGATTGATTTTTTTCCCTTTAGAGGAGGAGTGTGTCCCGTAAAAAAGGGCATTTCCTGTTCCCACTAGGAGGCGCCAGGCACAAATGGTAAATTTTCAATCCAGTCCTGCTCAGGCTAGTATACCTCACACACATGCCAGATTTAAAATAGATTGAACGTTGTATGAGGGAGTTATCAGTCATTTTCCGAATTCGGTGTTTTGGCGAAAAAATGGCCGACTTTGGCACCCCGCCCAGGTCAGGCCCGTGAATGAAAACACACCATTTTTATAACTTAAGATTTCATATGCCTCATGAACAGGCTCGCCAATTTTGAGAATGATCAAACTAATTCCCTAGGTGCCAAGGTGTAAAATGTGCACACTGTAAATCGATAAAAATTTCACATTCAATCCAAAATACCCGATTTCCAGTAGGATTTGGAATGTGTGTGCAAGAGACTTTTTGGAGCAGTTTTGCACAAAGTTTTGACTCTCCAAATTTCATCACTCTATGTTAGAAAAACCTAAATGGAGAGGCCTTTTTGAAAATTTCAAGGGGGCGCCACTGAGCCATTTTGTTAAATTTTTTCGTAACGTTGCAAGATTATCGAACGTTATCCAAAGCCGCATGTATGTGCAAATTTTGGTGAGTTTTTATGCATATTCAAGCCTCCAAATGTAAACTCTTACTGTGAACCCATGAAAATTTCACATTCGATCCAAAATACCCAATTTCCTGTTGGATTTGGAATATGGGTGCAAGAGACTTTTTGGAGCAGTTTTGCATAAGGTATCTACTCCCCAAATTTCCTTGCTCTATGTTGAAAAAACCCAATAGGAAAGGCCTTTTTTAAAACTTCTTTCTTTCGCCACTAGTTGGCACTGTAGAGTTGATGCAAATGACCCCTACAAGAACCTTCAGGGTATGACTCTCAACAAACACGGAAAGTTTGGCGCAGATATGTTGCATATCTGCCGAGTTATGACTGTTCAAAATTTTTGGCGAGACAAATTGTTGACGGTCATTTTCACTTCCAGTTTGGACCTCTCCGCTTCAACGAAACCTCAATATTTTTTATCAGGGACCTGAACACATGTCTTGAGGCTCCCCTGAAACAGGTTTGAGGTCAATAGATTTTTTTCCCTTGGAGGAGGAGCCTGTCTCGTAAAGAAGGCCATTTCCTGTTCCCACTAGGGGGCGCCAGGCCTAATGGGTAATATTTCAATGCAGTCGTGTTCAGGCTGGGATATCTCATATACATGCTAGAAATGAAAAAGATTGAACGTTGTATCACGGAGTTTTTAATCATTTTCTGAATTTGGTATTTTGCCCAAAAATGGCCGACTTTGGGACCACGCCCAGGCCCGACCCTTGAGTGAAAACACACCATTTTGAAAACTTAAGATCTCATATGTCTCCTGAATACTCTGACCAATTTTGAAGACGATCCAACTATTTTCTTCAGCGACAAGGTCTCAAATGTAAATCGATAAAATTTCACATTTGATCCAAAATTTCCGACTTCCTGTTGGATTTGGAATATGGGTGCAAGAGACTTTTTGGAGCAGTTTTGCACAATGTATCGACTCGCCAAATTTCATCGTTCTACGTTGAAAAAACCTAATAGGAAAGGCCTTTTTGAAAATTTCAAGGGGGCGCCACTGAGCGATTTTGTTAAATTTTTTTGTAGATTATCAAAATTTACGCAAAGTTGCATGTATGTGCAAATTTTGGTGAGTTTTCGTGCATGTTCAGGCCTCCAAATGTAAACCCCAACTGTGAACCGATAAAAATTTCACATTTGATCCAAAATATCCGATTTCCTGTTGGATTTGGAATATGGGTGCAAGAGGCTTTTTTGAACAGTTAGGCATAAGGTATCTACTCCCCAAATTTCATTGCTCTACGTTGAAAACCTGAGAGGAGAGGCCTTTTTGAAAATTTTAAGGGTAAAGGGGGCGCCACTGAGCCATTTTTTGACATTTTTTCAAAACGACACAAGATTATCGAAATTTACGCGAAGCGGCACGTATGTGCAAATTTTGGTGACTTTTCGTGCATGTTCAGGCCTCCAAATTGGCCATTTTCATTTGCCCTGAAAAAAGAAGAATAATAATAATAATAACTAGGCCTGCAAGCAGGACTGAACGGGCCCTCGCAATCTAGCGCAACTCGGACGTCATGCAACTCGGACAGTGTGCAGGTCAGGGTGGTGGCAGATCGTCCTCTCTAATCATCTCATTAGAACCTAACATGCGCGAAAGTTGCCTCTTTACATTCACACACCTAAGAGATAAAAACCCCTATTGGACAGAGGACTACAAAAAAGGAGCGAATAAAGGGTCATCACAGCAACAGACAGAGACATGTGGACATGGGCCGTAAAATAAGTATTTTAAAAGGTCTTGAAACTACAATGACCAACCTGAAAAGAACTGGACATATATTTAAAAAAATGAGTGACTTTCTATTGCCACTAGTTGGCGCTGTAGGGTTGATGCAAATGACCCCTACAGGACCCTTCAGACTATGACTCAACAAGCACGATATGTTTGGCGCAGATATGTTGTAGAAGTTATGACTGTTCAAAACTTGTGGTGAGACGAAATGGCTTCAGTCATTTTTACTTCTCCTGTTGGACCCTTCTGCTTCAACCAAACCTCAGTATTTTTCATCAGGCACCTGAACACATGTCTTCAGGCTCCCCTGATGCAGGTTTGAGGTGAATAGATTTTTTTTTCCTTGGAGGAGGAGCCTGTTTCGTAAAAAAGGCATTTCCTGTTCCCACTAGGGGGCGCTAGGCCTAATGAGTAATATTTCAATGCACTCGTGTTCAGGGTGGGATCCCGCACATACATGCCAGATATGAAAAAGATTGAACGTTGTTTCAAGGAGCTATTAGTCCTTTACTGAATTTGTCATTTTGCCGAAAAAATGGCCGACTTTGGCACCACGCCCAGGTCAGACCCATGAATGAAAACACACCATTTTGAAAAGTTTAGATTTCATAGGTCTCCTGAATTGTCTAACCAATTTTGAAGATGATCCAATTGATTCCCTCTGTGACAAGGTCTCAAATGTGCACCCTGTTAATTGATAAAAATTTCACATTCGATCCAAAATACCCGATTTCCTGTTGGGTTTGGAATATGGGTGCAAGAGACTTTTTGGAGCAGTTTTGCACAAGGTATCGACTCCCCAAATTTCATTGCTCTACGTTAAAAAAACCTAATAGGAAACGCCTTTTTGAAAAATTCAAGGGGGCGCCACTGAGCCATTTTGTTACATTTTTTTGTAACGTTGCAAGATTATCGAAATCCACACAAAGCCGCATGTATGTGCAAAATTTGGTGAGTTTTTGTGCATGTCCAGGCCTCCAAATGTAAACTGTACTAGAAATGGACAGAAATTTCACATTTGATCCAAAATACCCGATTGTCTGTTGGATTTGGAATATGGGTGCAAGAGGCTTTTTTGAGCAGTTAGGCATAAGGTATCTACTCCCCAAATTTCATTGCTCTACGTTGAAAAAACCCAACAGGAAAGGCCTTTTTTAAAACTTCTTTCTGTCGCCACTAGTTGGCACTGTAGAGTTGATGCAAATGACCCCTACAAGAACCTTCAGGGTATGACTCTCAACAAACACGGAAAGTTTGGCGCAGATATGTTGCATATCTGCCGAGTTATGACTGTTCAAAGTTTTTGGCGAGACAAATTGTTGACGGTCATTTTCACTTCCAGTTTGGACCTCTCCGCTTCAACGAAACCTCAATATTTTTCATCAGGCACCTGAACACATGTCTTGAGGCTCCCCTGAAACAGGTTTGAGGTCAATAGATTTTTTTCCCTTGGAGGAGGAGCCTGTCTCGTAAAGAAGGCCATTTCCTGTTTCCACTAGGGGCGCCAGGCCTAATGGGTAATATTTCAATGCAGTCGTGTTCAGGCTGGGATATCTCATAAACATGCTAAAAATGAAAAAGATTGAACGTTGGATCACAGAGTTTTTAATCATTTTCTGAATTTGGTATTTTGCCTAAAAATGGCCGACTTTGGGACCACGCCCAGGCCAGACCCTTGAATGAAAACACACCATTTTGAAAACTTAAGATCTCATAGGTCTCCTGAATAGTCTGACCAATTTTGAAGACGATCCAACTTTATCCTTCAGCGACAAGGTCTCAAATGTAAATCGATAAAATTTCGCATTTGACCCAAAATTTCCAGCTTCCTGTTGGGTTTGGAATATGGGTGCAAGAGACTTTTTGGAGCAGTTTTGTACAATGTATCGACTCACTAAATTTCATTGTTCTACGTTGAAAAAACCTAATAGGAGAGGCCTTTTTGAAAATTTCAAGGGGGCGCCACTGAGCCATTTTGTTAAATTTTTTTGTAGATTATCAAAATTTACGCAAAGTTGAATGTATGTGCAAATTTTGGTGAGTTTTCGTGCATGTTCAAGCCTCCAAACGTAAACTCCAACTGTGAACCGAAAAAATTTCACATTCGATCCAAAATACCCGATTTCCTGTTGGATTTGGAATATGGGTGCAAGAGGCTTTTTTGAACAGTTAGGCATAAGGTATCTACTCCCCAAATTTCATTGCTCTACGTTGAAAACCTGAGAGGAGAGGCCTTTTTGAAAATTTTAAGGGTCAAGGGGGCGCCACTGAGCCATTTTTTGACATTTTTTCAAAACGACGCAAGATTATCGAAATTTACGCGAATCTGCACGTATGTGCAAATTTTGGTGACTTTTCGTGCATGTTCAGGCCTCCAAATTGGCCATTTTCATTTGCCATGAAGAAAGAAGAATAATAACTAGGCCTGCAAGCAGGACTGAACGGGCCCTCGCAATCTAGCGCAACTCGGACGTCACGCAACTCGGACTGTGTGCAGGTCAGGGTGTTGGCAGATGCTCCTCTCTAATCATCTCATTAGAACATAACATGCTCGAAAGTCGCCTATTTACATTCCCACACCCAAGAGATAAAAACCCCTATTGGAGAGAGTACTACAAAAAAGGAGCCACTACTGAGCTGTGCAGCCAAGCCCTTATTCAAAACCAAAATTAATCTTCTAACTGGGCCAATTCGACGAAGTGTGCCAAATATTGTGGCTATATAAGCTGCCTGAGTCTTTGAAAAAAAATATTTCCTTTAAATGGCGAATAAAGGGTCGTCACAGCAACAGACAGAGACACGTGGACATGGGCTGTAAATAAGTATTACAATAGGTCTTCAAATTACAATGACCAACCTGAAAAGAACTGGACATGTATTGGAAAAACGAGTGACTTTCTATTGCCACTAGTTGGCGCTGTAGGGTTGATGCAAATGATCTCTACAAGGCCCTTCAGGGTATGACTCTCAACAAGCACGGGAAGTTTGGCGCAGATATGTTGTATATCTGCCGAGTTATGACTGTTCAAAGTTTTTGGAGAGAAAAATTGTTGACAGTCATTTTCACTTTCCTGTTTGGACCCCTCCGCTTCAACGAAACTTCAATATTTTTCATCAGGCACCTGAAGACAGGTCTTAAGCCTTCCCTTATGCAGGTTTGAGGTCAACAGATTTTTTTTCCTTGGAGGAGGAACCTGTCTCGTAAAAAAAGGCATTTCCTGTTCTCACTAGGGGGCGCTAGGCCTAATGGGTAATATTTCAATGCACTCGTGTTAAGGGTGGGATGTCGCACATACATGCCAGATATGAAAAAGATGGAACGTTGTGTGAAGGAACTATTAGTCATTTACTGAATTTGTCATTTTGCCGAAAAAATGGCCGACTTTGGCACCCCGCCCAGGTCAGGCCCGTGAATGAAAACACACCATTTTGATAACTTAAGATTTCATAAGCCTCATGAACAGTCTCGCCAATTTTGAGAATGATCAAACTAATTCCCTAGGTGCCAAGGTGTAAAATGTGCACACTGTAAATCGATAAAAATTTCACATTCAATCCAAAATACCCGATTTCCTGTTGGGTTTGGAATATGCATGCAAGAGACTTTTTGGAGCAGTTTTGTACAAGGTATCGACTCTCCGAATTTCATCCCTCTACGTTGAAAAAACCTAAATGGAGAGGCCTTTTTGAAAATTTCAAGGGGGCGCCACTGAGCCATTTTGTTACATGTTTTCGTAACGTTGCAAGATTATTGAACGTTATGCAAAGCCACATGTATGTCCAAATTTTTGTGAGTTTTCGTGCATGTTCAAGCCTCCAAATGTAAACTCCTACTGTGAACCGATAAAAATTTCACATTCGATCCAAAATACCCGATTTCCTGTTGGATTTGGAATACGGGTGCAAGAGACTTTTTGGAGCAGTTTTGCACAAGGTATCGACTCCCCAAATTTCATCACTCTCTGTTAAAAAAACCTAATAGGAAACGCCTTTTTGAAAAATTCAAGGGGGCGCCACTGAGGCATTTTGCTACATTTTTTCGTAACATTGCAAGATTATCGAACGTTATCTAAAGCCGCATGTATGTGCAAATTTGTACAAGTTTTTGTGCATATTCAAGCCTCCAAATGTAAACTCCTACTGTGAACCCATGAAAATTTCACATTCGATCCAAAATACCCGATTTCCTGTTGGATTTGGAATATGGGTGCAAGAGACTTTTTGGATCAGTTTTGCATAAGGTATCTACTCCCCAAATTTCCTTGCTCTATGTTGAAAAAACCCAATAGGAAAGGCCTTTTTTAAAACTTCTTTCTGTCGCCACTAGTTGGCACTGTAGAGTTGATGCAAATGACCCCTACAAGAACCTTCAGGGTATGACTCTCAACAAACACGGGAAGTTTGGCGCAGATATGTTGTATATCTGCCGAGTTATGACTGTTCAAAGTTTTTTGCGTGACAAATTGTTGACGTTCATTTTCACTTTCCTGTTTGGACCCCTCCGCCTCAACGAAACCTCAATATTTTTCATCAGGCACCTGAACACAGGTCTTAAGGCTCCCCTGATGCAGGTTTGAGGTCAACAGATTTTTTTCCCTTGGAGGAGGAACCTGTCTCGTAAAAAAAGGCATTTCCTGTTCTCACTAGGGGGCGCTAGACCTAATGGGTAATATTTCAATGCACTCGTGTTAAGGGTGGGATACCACACATACATGCCAAATATGAAAAAGATTGAACGTTGTGTCAAGGAACTATAAGTCATTTACTGAATTTGTCATTTTGCCGAAAAAATGGTCGACTTTGGCACCACGCCCAGGTCAGACCCGTGAATGAAAACGCACCATTTTCAAAACTTAAGATTTCATATGTCTCCTGAACAGTCTCACCAATTTTGAAGATGATCCAACTAACTCCCTCGGCGAAAAGGTCTCAAATGTGCACCCTGTAAATCGATAAAAATTTCATATTTGATCCAAAATAACCGATTTCCTGTTGGGTTTGGAATATGCGTGTAAATGCTTTTTTGGAGCGGTTTTGGACAAGGTATAGACCTCCCAAATTTCATTGCTCTACGCTGACAGACCCTAATGTTATAGGCCAATTTTAAAATTTCAAGGGGGCGCCACTGAGCCATTTTGTTATATTTTTTTGCAACGTTGCAAAATTATCGAAATTTACAATTTTTCGGACGTATGTGCAAATTTTGGTGACTTTTCGTGCATGTTCAGGCCTCCAAATTGGCCGTTTTCATTTGCCCTGAAAAAAAAAATAAATAAAAAAAATAAAAAAAAAAATAATCCTTTGCAAAACAATAGGGCCTTCGCACGCTTAGTGCTCGGGCCCTAATAATAATAATAATAATAATCCTTTGCATTACAATAGGGCCTTCGCACGTCTAGTGCTCGGGCCCTAACTAGGCCTGCAAGCAGGACTGAACGGGCCCTCGCAATCTAGCGCAACTCGGACGTCACGCAACTCGGACTGTGTGCAGGTCAGGGTGGTGGCAGATCCTCCTCTCTAATCATCTCATTAGAACCTAACATGCTCGAAAGTCGCCTATTTACATTCCCACACCCAAGAGATAAAAACCCCTATTGGAGAGAGTACTACAAAAAAGGAGCCACTACTGAGCTGTGCAGCCAAGCCCTTATTCAAAACCAAAATTAATCTTCTAACTGGGCCAATTCGACCAAGTGTGCCAACTATTGTGGCTCTATAAGCTCCCTGAGTCTCTGAAAAAAAATATTTCCTTTAAATGGCGAACAAAGGGTCGTCACGGCAACAGACAGAGACACGTGGACATGGGCCGTAAAAAAGTATTTTAATAGGTCTTGAAACTACAATGACCAACATGAAAAGAACTGGACATGTTTTGGAAAAACGAGTGACTTTCTATCGCCACTAGTTGGCGCTGTAGGGTTGATGCAAATGACCCCTACAAGGCCCTTCAGGGTATGACTCTCAACAAGCACGGGAAGTTTGGCGCAGATATCTTGTATATCTGCCGAGTTATGACTGTTCAAAGTTTTTGGAGAGAAAAATTGTTGACAGTCATTTTCACTTTCCTGTTTGGACCCCTCCGCTTCAACGAAACTTCAATATTTTTCATCAGGCACCTGAAGACAGGTCTTAAGGTTTCCCTTATGCAGGTTTGAGGTAGATTGATTTTTTCCCTTTAGAGGAGGAGTGTGTCCCGTAAAAAAGGGCATTTCCTGTTCCCACTAGGAGGCGCCAGGCACAAATGGTAAATTTTCAATCCAGTCCTGCTCAGGCTGGTATACCTCACACACATGCCAGATTTAAAATAGATTGAACGTTGTATGAGGGAGTTATCAGTCATTTTCCGAATTCGGTGTTTTGGCGAAAAAATGGAAGAATTTGGCGCCCCGCCCAGGTCAGGCCCGTGAATGAAAACACACCATTTTTATAACTTAAGATTTCATATGCCTCATGAACAGTCTCACCAATTTTGAGAATGATCAAACTAATTCCCTAGGTGCCAAGGTGTAAAATGTGCACACTGTAAATCGATAAAAAGTTCACATTCAATCCAAAATACCCGATTTCCTGTAGGATTTGGAATGTGTGTTCAAGAGACTTTTTGGAGCAGTTTTGCACAAAGTTTTGACTCTCCAAATTTCATCACTCTATGTTAGAAAAACCTAAATGGAGAGGCCTTTTTGAAAATTTCAAGGGGGCGCCACTGAGCCATTTTGTTAAATTGTTTCGTAACGTTGCAAGATTATCGAACGTTATCCAAAGCCGCATGTATGTGCAAATTTTGGTGAGTTTTTATGCATATTCAAGCCTCCAAATGTAAACTCTTACTGTGAACCCATGAAAATTTCACATTCGATCCAAAATACCCGATTTCCTGTTGGATTTGGAATATGGGTGCAAGAGACTTTTTGGAGCAGTTTTGCATAAGGTATCTACTCCCCAAATTTCCTTGCTCTATGTTGAAAAAACCCAATAGGAAAGGCCTTTTTTAAAACTTCTTTCTGTCGCCACTAGTTGGCACTGTAGAGTTGATGCAAATGACCCCTACAAGAACCTTCAGGGTATGACTCTCAACAAACACGGAAAGTTTGGCGCAGATATGTTGCATATCTGCCGAGTTATGACTGTTCAAAATTTTTGGCGAGACAAATTGTTGACGGTCATTTTCACTTCCAGTTTGGACCTCTCCGCTTCAACGAAACCTCAATATTTTTCATCAGGGACCTGAACACATGTCTTGAGGCTCCCCTGAAACAGGTTTGAGGTCAATAGATTTTTTTCCCTTGGAGGAGGAGCCTGTCTCGTAAAGAAGGCCATTTCCTGTTCCCACTAGGGGGCGCCAGGCCTAATGGGTAATATTTCAATGCAGTCGTGTTCAGGCTGGGATATCTCATATACATGCTAGAAATGAAAAAGATTGAACGTTGTATCACAGAGTTTTTAATCATTTTCTGAATTTGGTATTTTGCCCAAAAATGGCCGACTTTGGGACCACGCCCAGGCCAGACCCTTGAATGAAAACACACCATTTTGAAAACTTAAGATCTCATATGTCTCCTGAATAGTCTGACCAATTTTGAAGACGATCCAACTATTTTCTTCAGCGACAAGGTCTCAAATGTAAATCGATAAAATTTCACATTTGATCCAAAATTTCCGGCTTCCTGTTGGGTTTGGAATATGGGTGTAAGAGACTTTTTGGAGCAGTTTTGCACAATGTATCGACTCGCCAAATTTTATCGTTCTACGTTGAAAAAACCAAATAGGAAAGGCCTTTTTGAAAATTTCAAGGGGGCGCCACTGAGCCATTTTGTTAAATTTTTTTGTAGATTATCAAAATTTACGCAAAGTTGCATGTATGTGCAAATTTTGGTGAGTTTTCGTGCATGTTCAGGCCTCCAAATGTAAACTCAAACTGTGAACCGATAAAAATTTCACATTTGATCCAAAATATCCGATTTCCTGTTGAATTTGGAATATGGGTGCAAGAGGCTTTTTTGAACAGTTAGGCATAAGGTATCTACTCCCCAAATTTCATTGCTCTACGTTGAAAACCTGAGAGGAGAGGCCTTTTTGAAAATTTTAAGGGTCAAGGGGGCGCCACTGAGCCATTTTTTGACATTTTTTCAAAACGACACAAGATTATCGAATTTTACGCAAAGCCGCACGTGTGTGCAAATTTTGGTGACTTTTCGTGCATGTTCAGGCCTCCAAATTGGCCATTTTCATTTGCCCTGAAAAAAGAATAATAATAATAATAATAACTAGGCCTGCAAGCAGGACTGAACGGGCCCTCGCAATCTAGCGCAACTCGGACTGTGTGCAGGTCAGGGTGGTGGCAGATCCTCCTCTCTAATCATCTCATTAGAACCTAAGATGCTCGAAAGTAGCCTATATACATTCCCACACCCAAGAGATAAAAACCCCTATTGGAGAGAGTACTACAAAAAAGGAGCCACTACTGAGCTGTGCAGCCAAGCCCTTATTCAAAACCCAAAACTAATCTTCTAAGTGGGCCAATTCGACCAAGTGTGCCAAATATTGTGGCTCTATAAGCTGCCTGAGTCTCTGAAAAAAAATATTTCCTTTAAATGGCGAACAAAGGGTCGTCACGGCAACAGACAGAGACACGTGGACATGGGCCGTAAATAAGTATTTTAATAGGTCTTGAAACTACAATGACCAACCTGAAAAGAACTGAACATGTATTGGAAAAACGAGTGACTTTCTATTGCCACTAGTTGGCGCTGTAGGTTTGATGCAAATGACCCCTACAAGGCCCTTCAGGGTATGACTCTCAACAAGCACGGGAAGTTTGGCGCAGATATGTTGTATATCTGCCGAGTTATGACTGTTCAAAGTTTTTGGAGAGAAAAATTGTTGACAGTCATTTTCACTTTCCTGTTTGGACCCCTCCGCTTCAACGAAACTTCAATATTTTTCATCAGGCACCTGAAGACAGGTCTTAAGGCTTCCCTTATGCAGCTTTGAGGTAGATTGATTTTTTCCCTTTAGAGGAGGAGTGTGTCCCGTAAAAAAAAGGGCATTTCCTGTTCCCACTAGGAGGCGCCAAGCACAAATGGTAAATTTTCAATCCAGTCCTGCTCAGGCTGGTATACCTCACACACATGCCAGATTTAAAATAGATTGAACGTTGTATGAGGGAGTTATCAGTCATTTTCCGAATTCGGTGTTTTGGCGAAAAAATGGCCGACTTTGGCACCCCGCCCAGGTCAGGCCCGTGAATGAAAACACACCATTTTGATAACTTAAGATTTCATATGCCCCAATTTTGAGAATGATCAAACTAATTCCCTAGGTGCCAAGGTGTAAAATGTGCACACTGTAAATCGAAAAAAATTTCACATTCAATCCAAAATACCCGATTTCCTGTTGGGTTTGGAATATGCATGCAAGAGACTTTTTGGAGCAGTTTTGTACAAGGTATCGACTCTCCGAATTTCATCCCTCTACGTTGAAAAAACCTAAATGGAGAGGCCTTTTTGAAAATTTCAAGGGGGCGCCACTGAGCCATTTTGTTACATGTTTTCGTAACGTTGCAAGATTATTGAACGTTATGCAAAGCCACATGTATGTCCAAATTTTTGTGAGTTTTCGTGCATGTTCAAGCCTCCAAATGTAAACTCCTACTGTGAACCGATAAAAATTTCACATTCGATCCAAAATACCCGATTTCCTGTTGGATTTGGAATATGGGTGCAAGAGACTTTTTGGAGCAGTTTTGCACAAGGTATCGACTCCCCAAATTTCATCACTCTCTGTTAAAAAAACCTAATAGGAAACGCCTTTTTGAAAAATTCAAGGGGGCGCCACTGAGGCATTTTGCTACATTTTTTCGTAACATTGCAAGATTATCGAACGTTATCTAAAGCCGCATGTATGCGCAAATTTGTACAAGTTTTTGTGCATATTCAAGCCTCCAAATGTAAACTCCTACTGTGAACCCATGAAAATTTCACATTCGATCCAAAATACCCGATTTCCTGTTGGATTTGGAATATGGGTGCAAGAGACTTTTTGGAGCAGTTTTGCATAAAGTATCTACTCCCCAAATTTCCTTGCTCTATGTTGAAAAAACCCAATAGGAAAGGCCTTTTTTAAAACTTCTTTCTGTCGCCACTAGTTGGCACTGTAGAGTTGATGCAAATGACCCCTACAAGAACCTTCAGGGTATGACTCTCAACAAACACGGGAAGTTTGGCGCAGATATGTTGTATATCTGCCGAGTTATGACTGTTCAAAGTTTTTTGCGTGACAAATTGTTGACGTTCATTTTCACTTTCCTGTTTGGACCCCTCCGCCTCAACGAAACCTCAATATTTTTCATCAGGCACCTGAACACAGGTCTTAAGGCTCCCCTGATGCAGGTTTGAGGTCAACAGATTTTTTTCCCTTGGAGGAGGAACCTGTCTCGTAAAAAAAGGCATTTCCTGTTCTCACTAGGGGGCGCTAGACCTAATGGGTAATATTTCAATGCACTCGTGTTAAGGGTGGGATACCACACATACATGCCAAATATGAAAAAGATTGAACGTTGTGTCAAGGAACTATAAGTCATTTACTGAATTTGTCATTTTGCCGAAAAAATGGTCGACTTTGGCACCACGCCCAGGTCAGACCCGTGAATGAAAACGCACCATTTTCAAAACTTAAGATTTCATATGTCTCCTGAACAGTCTCACCAATTTTGAAGATGATCCAACTAACTCCCTCGGCGAAAAGGTCTCAAATGTGCACCCTGTAAATCGATAAAAATTTCATATTTGATCCAAAATAACCGATTTCCTGTTGGGTTTGGAATATGCGTGTAAATGCTTTTTTGGAGCGGTTTTGGACAAGGTATAGACCCCCCAAATTTCATTGCTCTACGCTGACAGACCCTAATGTTATAGGCCAATTTTAAAATTTCAAGGGGGCGCCACTGAGCCATTTTGTTATATTTTTTTGCAACGTTGCAAAATTATCGAAATTTACAATTTTCCGGACGTATGTGCAAATTTTGGTGACTTTTCGTGCATGTTCAGGCCTCCAAATTGGCCGTTTTCATTTGCCCTGAAAAAAAAAAAAAAAAAAAAAAATAAAAAAAAAAATAATCCTTTGCAAAACAATAGGGCCTTCGCACGCTTAGTGCTCGGGCCCTAATAATAATAACTAGGCCTGCAAGCAGGACTGAACGGGCCCTCGCAATCTAGCGCAACTCGGACGTCACGCAACTCGGACTGTGTGCAGGTCAGGGCGGTGGGAGATCCTCCTCTCTAATCATCTCATTAGAACCTAACATGCTCGAAAGTCGCCTATTTACATTCCCACACCCAAGAGATAAAAACCCCTATTGGAGAGAGTACTACAAAAAAGGAGCCACTACTGAGCTGTGCAGCCAAGCCCTTATTCAAAACCAAAATTAATCTTCTAACTGGGCCAATTCGACCAAGTGTGCCAACTATTGTGGCTCTATAAGCTCCCTGAGTCTCTGAAAAAAAATATTTCCTTTAAATGCCGAACAAAGGGTCGTCACGGCAACAGACAGAGACACGTGGACATGGGCCGTAAAAAAGTATTTTAATAGGTCTTGAAACAACAATGACCAACATGAAAAGAACTGGACATGTTTTGGAAAAACGAGTGACTTTCTATCGCCACTAGTTGGCGCTGTAGGGTTGATGCAAATGACCCCTACAAGGCCCTTCAGGGTATGACTCTCAACAAGCACGGGAAGTTTGGCGCAGATATCTTGTATATCTGCCGAGTTATGACTGTTCAAAGTTTTTGGAGAGAAAAATTGTTGACAGTCATTTTCACTTTCCTGTTTGGACCCCTCCGCTTCAACGAAACTTCAATATTTTTCATCAGGCACCTGAAGACAGGTCTTAAGGTTTCCCTTATGCAGGTTTGAGGTGGATTGATTTTTTCCCTTTAGAGGAGGAGTGTGTCCCGTAAAAAAGGGCATTTCCTGTTCCCACTAGGAGGCGCCAGGCACAAATGGTAAATTTTCAATTCAGTCCTGCTCAGGCTGGTATACCTCACACACATGCCAGATTTAAAATAGATTGAACGTTGTATGAGGGAGTTATCAGTCATTTTCCGAATTCGGTGTTTTGGCGAAAAAATGGAAGAATTTGGCGCCCCGCCCAGGTCAGGCCCGTGAATGAAAACACACCATTTTTATAACTTAAGATTTCATATGCCTCATGAACAGTCTCACCAATTTTGAGAATGATCAAACTAATTCCCTAGGTGCCAAGGTGTAAAATGTGCACACTGTAAATCGATAAAAAGTTCACATTCAATCCAAATTACCCGATTTCCTGTAGGATTTGGAATGTGTGTGCAAGAGACTTTTTGGAGCAGTTTTGCACAAAGTTTTGACTCTCCAAATTTCATCACTCTATGTTAGAAAAACCTAAATGGAGAGGCCTTTTTGAAAATTTCAAGGGGGCGCCACTGAGCCATTTTGTTAAATTGTTTCGTAACGTTGCAAGATTATCGAACGTTATCCAAAGCCGCATGTATGTGCAAATTTTGGTGAGTTTTTATGCATATTCAAGCCTCCAAATGTAAACTCTTACTGTGAACCCATGAAAATTTCACATTCGATCCAAAATACCCGATTTCCTGTTGGATTTGGAATATGGGTGCAAGAGACTTTTTGGAGCAGTTTTGCATAAGGTATCTACTCCCCAAATTTCCTTGCTCTATGTTGAAAAAACCCAATAGGAAAGGCCTTTTTTAAAACTTCTTTCTGTCGCCACTAGTTGGCACTGTAGAGGTGATGCAAATGACCCCTACAAGAACCTTCAGGGTATGACTCTCAACAAACACGGAAAGTTTGGCGCAGATATGTTGCATATCTGCCGAGTTATGACTGTTCAAAATTTTTGGCGAGACAAATTGTTGACGGTCATTTTCACTTCCAGTTTGGACCTCTCCGCTTCAACGAAACCTCAATATTTTTCATCAGGGACCTGAACACATGTCTTGAGGCTCCCCTGAAACAGGTTTGAGGTCAATAGATTTTTTTCCCTTGGAGGAGGAGCCTGTCTCGTAAAGAAGGCCATTTCCTGTTCCCACTAGGGGGCGCCAGGCCTAATGGGTAATATTTCAATGCAGTCGTGTTCAGGCTGGGATATCTCATATACATGCTAGAAATGAAAAAGATTGAACGTTGTATCACGGAGTTTTTAATCATTTTCTGAATTTGGTATTTTGCCCAAAATTGGCCGACTTTGGGACCACGCCCAGGTCAGACCCTTGAGTGAAAACTCACCATTTTGAAAACTTAAGATCTCATATGTCTCCTGAATAGTCTGACCAATTTTGAAGACGATCCAACTATTTTCTTCAGCGACAAGGTCTCAAATGTAAATCGATAAAATTTCACATTTGATCCAAAATTTCCGGCTTCCTGTTGGGTTTGGAATATGGGTGCAAGAGACTTTTTGGAGCAGTTTTGCACAATGTATCGACTCGCCAAATTTCATCATTCTACGTTGAAAAAACCTAATAGGAAAGGCCTTTTTGAAAATTTCAAGGGGGCGCCACTGAGCGATTTTGTTAAATTTTTTTGTAGATTATCAAAATTTACGCAAAGTTGCATGTATGTGCAAATTTTGGTGAGTTTTCGTGCATGTTCAGGCCTCCAAACGTAAACTCCAACTGTGAACCGAAAAAATTTCACATTTGATCCAAAATATCCGATTTCCTGTCGGATTTGGAATATGGGTGCAAGAGGCTTTTTTGAACAGTTAGGCATAAGGTATCTACTCCCCAAATTTCATCGCTATACGTTGAAAACCTGAGAGGAGAGGCCTTTTTGAAAATTTTAAGGGTCAAGGGGGCGCCACTGAGCAATTTTTTGAAATTTTTTCAAAACGACGCAAGATTATCAAATTTTACGCGAATCTGCACGTATGTGCAAATTTTGGTGACTTTTCGTGCATGTTCAGGCCTCCAAATTGGCCATTTTCATTTGCCATGAAAAAAGAAGAATAATAATAACTAGCCCTGCAAGCAGGACTGACGGGCCCTCGCGTATGGCGCAACTCGGACGTCAAACAAAGTCGGAGGGCAGGCAGGTCGGGGCGGTGGCAGTCGACAACAGACAGATATCCAGGCAGATATATTGCATGTCTGAATGTTCAGAATTAGTGGGGAGAGAAAATGGCGACGGTCATGATGACTTTCTTATCGGACCCCTCTGCTTTAACAAAACAAAAGTGTTTATTAGGCACCTGAACACGGTCATTATGACTTTCCTATTGGACCCCTCTGCTTTAAGGAAACAAAAGTCTTACCCGAGTATAAGTCGCATTTGTGGGTGAAATTTACTTGATAAAATCCAACACGTAGAACAGATATGTCATCTTGAAAGGCAATTTAATATAAAGATACAATAGAGAACAACATGCTGAATAAATGTACAGTGTACAGTGCATAAACAACGAAATGCGAATATACTGTCCTCACCAGGACGCTACCGCTCAGTCCTGGCTATAGACAGCGAACTCCAAAAAGACAATTCTGGATGTCCGCATAATTTGTTGAATCAATTTGGTCCTCGATAGCAAACAGGTTCACATCACCGTAAATAAATGATAATTACGTACTATTACAGCAAAAATGTAACAGATTAGCATGCGTTCGCTAGCATTAGCACACCATTCAAACAACCACACAACTGGCTGTAAGTGTCCGCTCGCGGGTGGAAAACACACAACAACAGAAAAGATGATACACGCAGGCGTTGCCTCTGTAGAGATATTTTAAAGGCATAAACAATGAACGTAGGTTCGCAGCCGTCTTTCTCTCTCGCTAACTAGTCCACTCACTCACTCACTCACTCACTCACTCACTCACTCACTCACTCACTCACTCACTCACTCACTCACTCACTCACTCACTCACTCACTCACTCACTCACTCACTCACTCACTCAGAGCTACGTGGCTGTCTGTCTTCTTCTGGTGTGCGAGCGCTTATTCACGTAAACAAGTGCGAGTGCGCTCCCAGGTGGGCGTGAAAGCGCCACAAACTAAATGCATCCATTTCAATATAAAAAAGTCAATTATACAATTGAACATACATTGCCAAAGGCAGAACGCGAACGTGGCCATAGCTATTAACAGTTATTCAGATAACTATCGCATGCTAACAAGTTTACAAAACCATCAGTCCAAAACACCAAAATAACACGGGAAATTATATCATAATGTGTTAATAATTTCACTCACCAGGGGGCACCAGGCCTAATGGTTTTGTAAACCTGTTAGCATGCTATAGTAATCTGAATAACTGTTAATAGCTATGGCCACGTTCGCGTTCTGCCTTTGGCAATGTATGTTCAATTGTATAATTGACTTTTTTATATTGAAATGGATGCATTTAGTTTGTGGCGCTTTCACGCCCAACTGGGAGCGCACTCATTATTATTTTTTCATGGCAAATGAAAATGGCCATAGCTATTAAGAGTTATTCAGATAACTATAGCATGCTAACAAGTTTACAAAACCATTAGTCCAAAACACCTAAATAACATGGGAAATGTTATCATAATGTGTTAATAATTTCACACATAAGTCACTGCTGAGTATAAGTCGCAGCCCAAACCAAAATATGAAGAAAAAAAAACACAACTTATAGTCGGAAAAATACAGTAGTCTTTTACTGAATTGTATTGTCAAAAATAAGACACATTTGCTCCCCTGCCCAGGAAAGGGCCGTGAATGAAATGTCACCATTTTGATAACCTAACATCTCATATGTGTCATGAACATTCATTCATTCATTCATTTTCCATGCCGCTTTTCCTCACGAGGGTCGCGGAGGTGCTGGAGCCTATCCCAGCTAACTCGGGGCAGTAGGCAGGGGACACCCTGCACTGGTTGCCAGCCATTTGCAGGGCACAAGGAGACATACAACCATTCACGCGCACACTCATACCTACGGACAATTTAGAGTGCTCAATCAGCCTACCATGCATGTTTTTGGGATGTCTGACCAATTTTGAGAAGCATTCAACTTACTGCTTCGGCGTAATGGTCTCAAACGTGCATGCAGGTTTTTGACAAAAATGCAAGATTCAATCCATAATACCCGATTTCCTGTTGGGTTTGGAATATGGGTGCAAGAGACTTTTTGGAGCAGTTTTGCACAACGTATCCACTCCCCAAATTTCATCACTCTACGTCGAAAAAAACTAATAGGACAGGCCTTTTTTAAAAATTGAAGGGGGCGCCACTGAGCCATTTTATTACATCTTTTGGCAATGTTGCTAAATTCATGAAATCTACATGAAGCCACATGTATGTGCACATTTTGGTGAGTTTTCGAGCATGTTCAGACCTTGAAATTTGCCATTTTGAGAGAAAATGCCGAGGGTCTTTTCACTTTCCTGTTTGGATACTGCAACATCAACGAAAACTCAATATTTTTCATCAGATACCTAAAGACGTCTTAAGGCTCCCCTGATGCAGGTTTGAGATCAATTGATGTTTTTCACCAGGAGGAGGAGCCTTTTTCGTAAAAAAGGGTGTTTCCTCTTCCCACAAGGGGGCGCCAGGCCTAATGGAAAATATTTCAATGCAGTCGTGTTCAGGTTAAGACACCTTACATGCATGCCAAATATGAAAAAGATTGGACCTTGTATCAGGAAGTTATTAATCATTTACTGAAATTGGCGCGTTGCCAAAAAAACACCCGACTTTGGTACCCCGCCCAGGTCAGGCCCGTGGACGAAAACTCACCATTTTCACAACTTAGTATCTCATATGTCTCATGAACACTTACACCAATTTTGAGGAAGATCCAACGTACTGGCTCGGCGCAACGGTCTGAAACGTGCATGCTGGTTTTCGCCCAAAATGCTATGTTTTTCAACATTCAATCCAGAATATCCCATTTCCTGTTGGGTTTGGAATATGGGTGCTTTAGACTTTTTGAAGCGGTTCTGGACAACGTATCCACTCCCCAAATTTCATCGCCCTACGTTGAAATACATCAAAGCAAAGGGCATTTTGAAAATTGCAAGGGGGCGCCACTGAGCCATTTTTTATTTTTTTTTGTAAACGTTGCCAAATTGTCGAAATTTTCGCGAAGCCGGATGTATGTGCAAATTTTGGTGAGTTTTTGAGCATGTTCAGGCCTTCAAATTGGCCATTTTCATTTGCCATGAAAAAAAAATAATAATAATAATAATAATCCTTCGAAGAACAATAGGGCCTCGCACGCTGAGAGTGCTCGGGCCCTAACTAGGCCTGCAAGCAGGACTGAACGGGCCCTCGCAATCTAGCGCAACTCGGACGTCACGCAACTCGGACTGTGTGCAGGTCAGGGTGGTGGCAGATCCTCCTCTCTAATCATCTCATTAGAACCTAACATGCTCGAAAGTCGCCTATTTACATTCCCACACCCAAGAGATAAAAACCCCTATTGGAGAGAGTACTACAAAAAAGGAGCCACTACTGAGCTGTGCAGCCAAGCCCTTATTCAAAACCAAAATTAATCTTCTAACTGGGCCAGTTCGACCAAGTGTGCCAACTATTGTGGCTCTATAAGCTCCCTGAGTCTCTGAAAAAAAATATTTCCTTTAAATGGCGAACAAAGGGTCGTCACAGCAACAGACAGAGACACGTGGACATGGGCCGTAAAAAAGTATTTTAATAGGTCTTGAAACTACAATGACCAACATGAAAAGAACTGGACATGTTTTGGAAAAACGAGTGACTTTCTATCGCCACTAGTTGGCGCTGTAGGGTTGATGCAAATGACCCCTACAAGTCCCTTCAGGGTATGACTCTCAACAAGCACGGGAAGTTTGGCGCAGATATCTTGTATATCTGCCGAGTTATGACTGTTTAAAGTTTTTGGAGAGAAAAATTGTTGACAGTCATTTTCACTTTCCTGTTTGGACCCCTCCGCTTCAACGAAACTTCAATATTTTTCATCAGACACCTGAAGACAGGTCTTAAGGTTTCCCTTATGCAGGTTTGAGGTAGATTGATTTTTTCCCTTTAGAGGAGGAGTGTGTCCCGTAAAAAAGGGCATTTCCTGTTCCCACTAGGAGGCGCCAGGCACAAATGGTAAATTTTCAATCCAGTCCTGCTCAGGCTGGTATACCTCACACACATGCCAGATTTAAAATAGATTGAACGTTGTATGAGGGAGTTATCAGTCATTTTCCGAATTCGGTGTTTTGGCGAAAAAATGGAAGAATTTGGCGCCCCGCCCAGGTCAGGCCCATGAATGAAAACACACCATTTTTATAACTTAAGATTTCATATGCCTCATGAACAGTCTTACCA
Source organism: Corythoichthys intestinalis (assembly GCF_030265065.1). NCBI lineage: Eukaryota > Metazoa > Chordata > Actinopteri > Syngnathiformes > Syngnathidae > Corythoichthys > Corythoichthys intestinalis. Next base: position 20,496,866 of record NC_080405.1, read on the forward strand.
ATTTTGAGAATGATCAAACTAATTCCCTAGGTGCCAAGGTGTAAAATGTGCACACTGTAAATCGATAAAAAGTTCACATTCAATCCAAAATACCCGATTTCCTGTAGGATTTGGAATGTGTGTGCAAGAGACTTTTTGGAGCAGTTTTGCACAAAGTTTTGACTCTCCAAATTTCATCACTCTATGTTAGAAAAACCTAAATGGAGAGACCTTTTTGAAAATTTCAAGGGGGCGCCACTGAGCCATTTTGTTAAATTTTTTCGTAACGTTGCAAGATTATCGAACGTTATCCAAAGCCGCATGTATGTGCAAATTTTGGTGAGTTTTTATGCATGTTCAAGCCTCCAAATGTAAACTCCTACTGTGAACCGATAAAAATTTCACATTCGATCAAAAATACCCGATTTCCTGTTGGATTTGGAATACGGGTGCAAGAGACTTTTTGGAGCAGTTTTGCACAAGGTATCGACTCCCCAAATTTCATCACTCTCTGTTAAAAAAACCTAATAGGAAACGCCTTTTTGAAAAATTCAAGGGGGCGCCACTGAGGCATTTTGCTACATTTTTTCGTAACATTGCAAGATTATCGAACGTTATCTAAAGCCGCATGTATGTGCAAATTTTTACGAGTTTTTGTGCATATTCAAGCCTCCAAATGTAAACTCCTACTGTGAACCCATGAAAATTTCACATTCGATCCAAAATACCCGATTTCCTGTTGGATTTGGAATATGGGTGCAAGAGACTTTTTGGAGCAGTTTTGCATAAGGTATCTACTCCCCAAATTTCCTTGCTCTATGTTGAAAAAACCCAATAGGAAAGGCCTTTTTTAAAACTTCTTTCTGTCGCCACTAGTTGGCACTGTAGAGTTGATGCAAATGACCCCTACAAGAACCTTCAGGGTATGACTCTCAACAAACACGGGAAGTTTGGCGCAGATATGTTGTATATCTGCCGAGTTATGACTGTTCAAAGTTTTTTGCGTGACAAATTGTTGAAGTTCATTTTCACTTTCCTGTTTGGACCCCTCCGCCTCAACGAAACCTCAATATTTTTCATCAGGCATCTGAACACAGGTCTTAAGGCTCCCCTGATGCAGGTTTGAGGTCAACAGATTTTTTTCCCTTGGAGGAGGAACCTGTCGCGTAAAAAAAGGCATTTCCTGTTCTCACTAGGGGGCGCTAGACCTAATGGGTAATATTTCAATGCACTCGTGTTAAGGGTGGGATACCACACATACATGCCAAATATGAAAAAGATTGAACGTTGTGTCAAGGAACTATTAGTCATTTACTGAATTTGTCATTTTGCCGAAAAAATGGTCGACTTTGGTACCACGCCCAGGTCAGACCCGTGAATGAAAACGCACCATTTTCAAAACTTAAGATTTCATATGTCTCCTGAACAGTCTCACCAATTTTGAAGATGATCCAACTAACTCCCTCGGCGAAAAGGTCTCAAATGTGCACCCTGTGAATCGATAAAAATTTCATATTTGATCCAAAATAACCGATTTCCTGTTGGGTTTGGAATATGCGTGTAAATGCTTTTTTGGAGCGGTTTTGGACAAGGTATAGACCCCCCAAATTTCATTGCTCTACGCTGACATACCCTAATGTTATAGGCCAATTTTAAAATTTCAAGGGGGCGCCACTGAGCCATTTTGTTATATTTTTTTGCAACGTTGCAAAATTATCGAAATTTAAAATTTTCCGGACGTATGTGCAAATTTTGGTGACTTTTCGTGCATGTTCAGGCCTCCAAATTGGCCGTTTTCATTTGCCCTGAAAAAAAAAAAAAATAATAATAAAAAAAAAAATAATCCTTTGCAAAACAATAGGGCCTTCGCACGTCTAGTGCTCGGGCCCTAATAATCCTTTGCATTACAATAGGGCCTTCGCACGCCTAGTGCTCGGGCCCTAATAATAATAATAATAATAATAATAATAATAATAATCCTTTGCAAAACAATAGGGCCTTCGCACGTCTAGTGCTCGGGCCCTAACTAGGCCTGCAAGCAGGACTGAACGGGCCCTCGCAATCTAGCGCAACTCGGACGTCACGCAACTCGGACTGTGTGCAGGTCAGGGTGGTGGCAGATCCTCCTCTCTAATCATCTCATTAGAACCTAAGATGCTCGAAAGTAGCAAAAACCCCTATTGGAGAGAGTACTACAAAAAAGGAGCCACTACTGAGCTGTGTAGCCAAGCCCTTATTCAAAACCCAAAACTAATCTTCTAAGTGGGCCAATTCGACCAAGTGTGCCAAATATTGTGGCTCTATAAGCTGCCTGAGTCTCTGAAAAAAAATATTTCCTTTAAATGGCGAACAAAGGGTCGTCACGGCAACAGACAGAGACACGTGGACATGGGCCGTAAATAAGTATTTTAATAGGTCTTGAAACTACAATGACCAACCTGAAAAGAACTGAACATGTATTGGAAAAACGAGTGACTTTCTATCGCCACTAGTTGGCGCTGTAGGTTTGATGCAAATGACCCCTACAAGGCCCTTCAGGGTATGACTCTCAACAAGCACGGGAAGTTTGGCGCAGATATGTTGTATATCTGCCGAGTTATGACTGTTCAAAGTTTTTGGAGAGAAAAATTGTTGACAGTCATTTTCACTTTCCTGTTTGGACCCCTCCGCCTCAACGAAACTTCAATATTTTTCATCAGGCACCTGAAGACAGGTCTTAAGGCTTCCCTTATGCAGCTTTGAGGTAGATTGATTTTTTCCCTTTAGAGGAGGAGTGTGTCCCGTAAAAAAAGGGCATTTCCTGTTCCCACTAGGAGGCGCCAAGCACAAATGGTAAATTTTCAATCCAGTCCTGCTCAGGCTGGTATACCTCACACACATGCCAGATTTAAAATAGATTGAACGTTGTATGAGGGAGTTATCAGTCATTTTCCGAATTCGGTGTTTTGGCGAAAAAATGGCCGACTTTGGCACCCCGCCCAGGTCAGGCCCGTGAATGAAAACACACCATTTTGATAACTTAAGATTTCATATGCCTCATGAACAGTCTCGCCAATTTTGAGAATGATCAAACTAATTCCCTAGGTGCCAAGGTGTAAAATGTGCACACTGTAAATCGATAAAAATTTCACATTCAATCCAAAATACCCGATTTCCTGTTGGGTTTGGAATATGCATGCAAGAGACTTTTTGGAGCAGTTTTGTACAAGGTATCGACTCTCCGAATTTCATCCCTCTACGTTGAAAAAACCTAAATGGAGAGGCCTTTTTGAAAATTTCAAGGGGGCGCCACTGAGCCATTTTGTTACATGTTTTCGTAACGTTGCAAGATTATTGAACGTTATGCAAAGCCACATGTATGTCCAAATTTTTGTGAGTTTTCGTGCATGTTCAAGCCTCCAAATGTAAACTCCTACTGTGAACCGATAAAAATTTCACATTCGATCCAAAATACCCGATTTCCTGTTGGATTTGGAATACGGGTGCAAGAGACTTTTTGGAGCAGTTTTGCACAAGGTATCGACTCCCCAAATTTCATCACTCTCTGTCAAAAAAACCTAATAGGAAACGCCTTTTTGAAAAATTCAAGGGGGCGCCACTGAGGCATTTTGCTACATTTTTTCGTAACATTGCAAGATTATCGAACGTTATCTAAAGCCGCATGTATGTGCAAATTTTTACGAGTTTTTGTGCATATTCAAGCCTCCAAATGTAAACTCCTACTGTGAACCCATGAAAATTTCACATTCGATCCAAAATACCCGATTTCCTGTTGGATTTGGAAAATGGGTGCAAGAGACTTTTTGGAGCAGTTTTGCATAAGGTATCTACTCCCCAAATTTCCTTGCTCTATGTTGAAAAAACCCAATAGGAAAGGCCTTTTTTAAAACTTCTTTCTGTCGCCACTAGTTGGCACTGTAGAGTTGATGCAAATGACCCCTACAAGAACCTTCAGGGTATGACTCTCAACAAACACGGGAAGTTTGGCGCAGATATGTTGTATATCTGCCGAGTTATGACTGTTCAAAGTTTTTTGCGTGACAAATTGTTGACGTTCATTTTCACTTTCCTGTTTGGACCCCTCCGCCTCAACAAAACCTCAATATTTTTCATCAGGCACCTGAACACAGGTCTTAAGGCTCCCCTGATGCAGGTTTGAGGTCAACAGATTTTTTTCCCTTGGAGGAGGAACCTGTCTCGTAAAAAAAGGCATTTCCTGTTCTCACTAGGGGGCGCTAGACCTAATGGGTAATATTTCAATGCACTCGTGTTAAGGGTGGGATACCACACATACATGCCAAATATGAAAAAGATTGAACGTTGTGTCAAGGAACTATAAGTCATTTACTGAATTTGTCATTTTGCCGAAAAAATGGTCGACTTTGGCACCACGCCCAGGTCAGACCCGTGAATGAAAACGCACCATTTTCAAAACTTAAGATTTCATATGTCTCCTGAACAGTCTCACCAATTTTGAAGATGATCCAACTAACTCCCTCGGCGAAAAGGTCTCAAATGTGCACCCTGTAAATCGATAAAAATTTCATATTTGATCCAAAATAACCGATTTCCTGTTGGGTTTGGAATATGCGTGTAAATGCTTTTTTGGAGCGGTTTTGGACAAGGTATAGACCCCCCAAATTTCATTGCTCTACGCTGACAGACCCTAATGTTATAGGCCAATTTTAAAATTTCAAGGGGGCGCCACTGAGCCATTTTGTTATATTTTTTTGCAACGTTGCAAAATTATCGAAATTTACAATTTTCCGGACGTATGTGCAAATTTTGGTGACTTTTCGTGCATGTTCAGGCCTCCAAATTGGCCGTTTTCATTTGCCCTGAAAAAAAAAAAAAATAATAATAATAAAAAAAAAATAATCCTTTGCAAAACAATAGGGCCTTCGCACGCTTAGTGCTCGGGCCCTAACTAGGCCTGCAAGCAGGACTGAACGGGCCCTCGCAATCTAGCGCAACTCGGACGTCACGCAACTCGGACTGTGTGCAGGTCAGGGTGGTGGCAGATCCTCCTCTCTAATCATCTCATTAGAACCTAACATGCTCGAAAGTCGCCTATTTACATTCCCACACCCAAGAGATAAAAACCCCTATTGGAGAGAGTACTACAAAAAAGGAGCCACTACTGAGCTGTGCAGCCAAACCCTTATTCAAAACCTAAATTAATCTTCTAACTGGGCCAATTCGACCAAGTGTGCCAACTATTGTGGCTCTATAAGCTCCCTGAGTCTCTGAAAAAAAATATTTCCTTTAAATGGCGAACAAAGGGTCGTCACGGCAACAGACAGAGACACGTGGACATGGGCCGTAAAAAAGTATTTTAATAGGTCTTGAAACTACAATGACCAACATGAAAAGAACTGGACATGTTTTGGAAAAACGAGTGACTTTATATCGCCACTAGTTGGCGCTGTAGGGTTGATGCAAATGACCCCTACAAGGCCCTTCAGGGTATGACTCTCAACAAGCACGGGAAGTTTGGCGCAGATATCTTGTATATCTGCCGAGTTATGACTGTTCAAAGTTTTTGGAGAGAAAAATTGTTGACAGTCATTTTCACTTTCCTGTTTGGACCCCTCCGCTTCAACGAAACTTCAATATTTTTCATCAGGCACCTGAAGACAGGTCTTAAGGTTTCCCTTATGCAGGTTTGAGGTAGATTGATTTTTTCCCTTTAGAGGAGGAGTGTGTCCCGTAAAAAAGGGCATTTCCTGTTCCCACTAGGAGGCGCCAGGCACAAATGGTAAATTTTCAATCCAGTCCTGCTCAGGCTGGTATACCTCACACACATGCCAGATTTAAAATAGATTGAACGTTGTATGAGGGAGTTATCAGTCATTTTCCGAATTCGGTGTTTTGGCGAAAAAATGGAAGAATTTGGCGCCCCGCCCAGGTCAGGCCCGTGAATGAAAACACACCATTTTTATAACTTAAGATTTCATATGCCTCATGAACAGTCTCACCAATTTTGAGAATGATCAAACTAATTCCCTAGGTGCCAAGGTGTAAAATGTGCACACTGTAAATCAATAAAAAGTTCACATTCAATCCAAAATACCCGATTTCCTGTAGGATTTGGAATGTGTGTGCAAGAGACTTTTTGGAGCAGTTTTGCACAAAGTTTTGACTCTCCAAATTTCATCACTCTATGTTAGAAAAACCTAAATGGAGAGGCCTTTTTGAAAATTTCAAGGGGGCGCCACTGAGCCATTTTGTTAAATTGTTTCGTAACGTTGCAAGATTATCGAACGTTATCCAAAGCCGCATGTATGTGCAAATTTTGGTGAGTTTTTATGCATATTCAAGCCTCCAAATGTAAACTCTTACTGTGAACCCATGAAAATTTCACATTCGACCCAAAATACCCGATTTCCTGTTGGATTTGGAATATGGGTGCAAGAGACTTTTTGGAGCAGTTTTGCATAAGGTATCTACTCCCCAAATTTCCTTGCTCTATGTTGAAAAAACCCAATAGGAAAGGCCTTTTTTAAAACTTCTTTCTGTCGCCACTAGTTGGCACTGTAGAGTTGATGCAAATGACCCCTACAAGAACCTTCAGGGTATGACTCTCAACAAACACGGAAAGTTTGGCGCAGATATGTTGCATATCTGCCGAGTTATGACTGTTCAAAAGTTTTGGCGAGACAAATTGTTGACGGTCATTTTCACTTCCAGTTTGGACCTCTCCGCTTCAACGAAACCTCAATATTTTTCATCAGGGACCTGAACACATGTCTTGAGGCTCCCCTGAAACAGGTTTGAGGTCAATAGATTTTTTTCCCTTGGAGGAGGAGCCTGTCTCGTAAAGAAGGCCATTTCCTGTTCCCACTAGGGGGCGCCAGGCCTAATGGGTAATATTTCAATGCAGTCGTGTTCAGGCTGGGATATCTCATATACATGCTAGAAATGAAAAAGATTGAACGTTGTATCACGGAGTTTTTAATCATTTTCTGAATTTGGTATTTTGCCCAAAAATGGCCGACTTTGGGACCACGCCCAGGTCAGACCCTTGAGTGAAAACTCACCATTTTAAAAACTTAAGATCTCATATGTCTCCTGAATAGTCTGACCAATTTTGAAGACGATCCAACTATTTTCTTCAGCGACAAGGTCTCAAATGTAAATCGATAAAATTTCACATTTGATCCAAAATTTCTGGCTTCCAGTTGGGTTTGGAATATGGGTGCAAGAGACTTTTTGGAGCAGTTTTGCACAATGTATCGACTCGCCAAATTTCATCGTTCTACGTTGAAAAAACCTAATAGGAAAGGCCTTTTTGAAAATTTCAAGGGGGCGCCACTGAGCCATTTTGTTAAATTTTTTTGTAGATTATCAAAATTTACGCAAAGTTGCATGTATGTGCAAATTTTGGTGAGTTTTCGTGCATGTTCAGGCCTCCAAATGTAAACTCAAACTGTGAACCGATAAAAATTTCACATTTGATCCAAAATATCCGATTTCCTGTTGGATTTGGAATATGGGTGCAAGAGGCTTTTTTGAACAGTTAGGCATAAGGTATCTACTCCCCAAATTTCATTGCTCTATGTTGAAAACCTGAGAGGAGAGGCCTTTTTGAAAATTTTAAGGGTCAAGGGGGCGCCACTGAGCCATTTTTTGACATTTTTTCAAAACGACACAAGATTATCGAAATTTACGCAAAGCCGCACGTTTGTGCAAATTTTGGTGACTTTTCGTGCATGTTCAGGCCTCCAAATTGGCCATTTTCATTTGCCCTGAAAAAAGAATAATAATAATAATAATAATAATAATAACTAGGCCTGCAAGCAGGACTGAACGGGCCCTCGCAATCTAGCGCAACTCGGACGTCACGCAAGTCGGACTGTGTGCAGGTCAGGGTGGTGGCAGATCCTCCTCTCTAATCATCTCATTAGAACCTAACATGCTCGAAAGTCGCCTAATTACATTCCCACACCCAAGAGATAAAAACCCCTATTGGAGAGAGTACTACAAAAAAGGAGCCACTACTGAGCTGTGCAGCCAAGCCCTTATTCAAAACCAAAATTAATCTTCTAACTTGGCCAATTCGACCAAGTGTGCCAAATATTGTGGCTCTATAAGCTGCCTGAGTCTCTGAAAAAAAATATTTCCTTTAAATGGCGAACAAAGGGTCGTCACGGCAACAGACAGAGACACGTGGACATGGGCCGTAAAAAAGTATTTTAATAGGTCTTGAAACTACAATGACCAACATGAAAAGAACTGGACATGTTTTGGAAAAACGAGTGACTTCCTATCGCCACTAGTTGGCGCTGTAGGGTTGATGCAAATGACCCCTACAAGTTCCTTCAGGGTATGACTCTCAACAAGCACGGGAAGTTTGGCGCAGATATGTTCTATATCTGCCGAGTTATGATTGTTCAAAGTTTTTGGAGAGAAAAATTGTTGACAGTCATTTTCACTTTCCTGTTTGGACCCCTCCGCTTCAACGAAACTTCAATATTTTTCATCAGGCACCTGAAGACAGGTCTTAAGGCTTCCCTTATGCAGGTTTGAGGTAGATTGGTTTTTTCCCTTTAGAGGAGGAGTGTGTCCCGTAAAAAAGGGCATTTCCTGTTTCCACTAGGAGGCGCCAGGCACAAATGGTAAATTTTCAATCCAGTCCTGCTCAGGCTGGTATACCTCACACACATGCCAGATTTAAAATAGATTTAACATTGTATGAGGGTGTTATCAGTCATTTTCCGAATTTGGTGTTTTGGCGAAAAAATGGAAGAATTTGGCGCCCCGCCCAGGTCAGGCCCGTGAATGAAAACACACCATTTTTATAACTTAAGATTTCATATGCCTCATGAACAGTCTCGCCAATTTTGAGAATGATCAAACTAATTCCCTAGGTGCCAAGGTGTAAAATGTGCACACTGTAAATCGATAAAAAGTTCACATTCAATCCAAAATACCCGATTTCCTGTAGGATTTGGAATGTGTGTGCAAGAGACTTTTTGGAGCAGTTTTGCACAAAGTTTTGACTCTCCAAATTTCATCACTCTATGTTAGAAAAACCTAAATGGAGAGGCCTTTTTGAAAATTTCAAGGGGGCGCCACTGAGCCATTTTCTTAAATTGTTTCGTAACGTTGCAAGATTATCGAACGTTATCCAAAGCCGCATGTATGTGCAAATTTTGGTGAGTTTTTATGCATATTCAAGCCTCCAAATGTAAACTCTTACTGTGAACCCATGAAAATTTCACATTCGATCCAAAATACCCGATTTCCTGTTGGATCTGGAATATGGGTGCAAGAGACTTTTTGGAGCAGTTTTGCATAAGGTATCTACTCCCCAAATTTCCTTGCTCTATGTTGAAAAAACCCAATAGGAAAGGCCTTTTTTAAAACTTCTTTCTGTCGCCACTAGTTGGCACTGTAGAGTTGATGCAAATGACCCCTACAAGAACCTTCAGGGTATGACTCTCAACAAACACGGAAAGTTTGGCGCAGATATGTTGCATATCTGCCGAGTTATGACTGTTCAAAATTTTTGGCGAGACAAATTGTTGACGGTCATTTTCACTTCCAGTTTGGACCTCTCCGCTTCAACGAAACCTCAATATTTTTCATCAGGGACCTGAACACATGTCTTGAGGCTCCCCTGAAACAGGTTTGAGGTCAATAGATTTTTTTCCCTTGGAGGAGGAGCCTGTCTCGTAAAGAAGGCCATTTCCTGTTCCCACTAGGGGGCGCCAGGCCTAATGGGTAATATTTCAATGCAGTCGTGTTCAGGCTGGGATATCTCATATACATGCTAGAAATGAAAAAGATTGAACGTTGTATCACGGAGTTTTTAATCATTTTCTGAATTTGGTATTTTGCCCAAAAATGGCCGACTTTGGGACCACGCCCAGGTCAGACCCTTGAGTGAAAACTCACCATTTTGAAAACTTAAGATCTCATATGTCTCCTGAATAGTCTGACCAATTTTGAAGACTATCCAACTATTTTCTTCAGCGACAAGGTCTCAAATGTAAATCGATAAAATTTCACATTTGATCCAAAATTTCCGGCTTCCTGTTGGGTTTGGAATATGGGTGCAAGAGACTTTTTGGAGCAGTTTTGCACAATGTATCGACTTGCCAAATTTCATCGTTCTACGTTGAAAAAACCTAATAGGAAAGGCCTTTTTGAAAATTTCAAGGGGGCGCCACTGAGCCATTTTGTTAAATTTTTTTGTAGATTATCAAAATTTACGCAAATTTGCATGTATGTGCAAATTTTGGTGAGTTTTCGTGCATGTTCAGGCCTCCAAATGTAAACTCAAACTGTGAACCGATAAAAATTTCACATTTGATCCAAAATATCCGATTTCCTGTTGGATTTGGAATATGGGTGCAAGAGGCTTTTTTGAACAGTTAGGCATAAGGTATCTACTCCCCAAATTTCATTGCTCTACGTTGAAAACCTGAGAGGAGAGGCCTTTTTGAAAATTTTAAGGGTCAAGGGGGCGCCACTGAGCCATTTTTTGACATTTTTTCAAAACGACACAAGATTATCGAAATTTACGCAAAGCCGCACGTTTGTGCAAATTTTGGTGACTTTTCGTGCATGTTCAGGCCTCCAAATTGGCCATTTTCATTTGCCCTGAAAAAAGAAGAATAATAATAATAATAATAATAATAATAATAATAATAATAATAATAATAATAATCCTTTGCAAAACAATAGGGCCTTCGCACGCTTAGTGCTCGGGCCCTAATAATAATAATCCTTTGCAAAACAATAGGGCCTTCGCACGCTTAGTGCTCGGGCCCTAATAATAATAATAATAATAATAATCCTTTGCAAAACAATAGGGCCTTCGCACGTCTAGTGCTCGGGCCCTAATAAGTTGTTCAAATTACCGTATTGGCTCGAATATAAGACGGCCCTAATTATAAGACGACCCCCTCCTTTTCAAGACTCAAGTTTGAAAAAAAGACTTTTACAACACCAAATTAATTTCTATACAGAAAATAATTACAATACATCCGAAAGAAATGATTATAACAATATATTAAAGAGAAAAAGCATGTTATTTTGCCTCAAATCTTAATATCAGAACATTTAAATATGTAAACTAAAGTGCAATCACATTCGTAAATGAATGGCTTCTGGTTTTTGAAATGTAAATAAATCCAATCTATTGTGATAAAACAACAAAATTGCAAAAACTGCATTAACCATCAAAGTGAAGTCCAACTGTAACTGTAGTCTTGAAACAAATCTGAATAAGGAAAAGAATTGCAATAAAATAATGCAAACTGGTTAAACTTGAGAGTAGCTGAGATCTGTCATGACAGAACCTCGCTTCAATGATAACTGGCGCCATCTAGCGTCGTGAATGGGTATAATGTCTAGACCGCGAGTATAAGACGACCCCATCTTTTTCAGTCTTATTTCAATGCAAAAAACACCATCTTATATTCGGACCAATACATTAACATCTTTGTAAATCTTCGAACAAAGCTGAACTAGCAATGTCCCTATCGCATATTTTTGCATCCGAGTCTGAGTCACCTGATTTTGAGAATCTGCCAATACCAAGTTGTTACAGTACTGTACTGTTTACATTATTTCCTCTTCCGCTTTTCCCGGGAGTGTTGTTGATTATAAAACGTGTATGTGTTTGTTTCTTTTGGCAATGCCATTGTATTTCTGGATTAATTTTTTACTTTTTCCCCTTAAAAAATATATATATATATATTAGGGGTGTAACGGTACACAAAAATCTCGGTTCGGTACGTACCTCGGTTTTGAGGTCACGGTTCTGTTCATTTTCGGTACAGTAAGAAAACAAAATGCAAAATATAAATGTGCTAGTTGTTTATTACACACTTTTGTGCTTTCAACAATAGGAACATTAGCCTATACAAAGCTAGAATTCGGCTCAAAAAGTAGCGGGTATTTAAAGATAATCCAACAATAATTTGCCTTTCAGACCCCGCGTATTGGTCAGCTTTCTTTCTGAAAGAAACAAGAAAAAAGAAGTCCTGTGCTAAAGAGAAAAGCAATCCCAATGACAAAGATTTTAACATGTATTTTACAAATGCAATGCCTCAATGAAACATTTTTTTTTCTTTTGAAGGGTTTTCAAAAGCTTTATTGGTGGATTTTCTCAGGTTAAAGCACCACACAGAAATTAATAAATTTTAATTGTGTAGCAGGATGTGTGTATTATTCTTATTATTTAATTACAGGTGTTTTAGCTCAGCTCAATTAATTTTATTTAAATGGGGTATTATTTATTTTATTATGTGTTTATATTTTACAAATGTGATGTCATTTATATTGTATATTTTATGTTGTATAACTTTAGTTCCTATGTTAATATTAGTTCCTACTTGTTTTGTTGTGGTAGGAGGGTTTTGTATTGAACACGGGGCCGTGTTGGTTATTATTATAGCAGAAAAGACAGCAGTAAATCAGCAAAGACAAGTCAACTGTGCCCCGATCTACCACTCAAGAGATCTGATGGACTCAAAAAGTAGGTTACGATTGCTTATTAGTTTGAAAATCGACCGGATCCACCGTATTTTTACACGAGTGACTTCCGGCCCGATCCTAGCTACCGGTAGTAGGAGGAGACGCAGGAGGGCCGCATCTCGCGTCAAATAATAAACTCTGCCGTTCTTTTTTGCGTGCGTCGCATTGAGCCGCTTCTGGGACGCATCTAACACGCGGCCGCACTGCAACTGGTGTGCAATGGCTGATTGACTCTAACGCCTACGTTTCACTGCGTTCTCGCTGCAGCCATGTTGTCGCGCCGTTGACCTTTCTGGGTTATACTGTCCTACCATGTTGGTCCTCATTATAGTAGAGAAGCCGGAGTAAATATAACCTACACAAAGAAACTGTAACCCGATCGACTCACAGCCTCGAAAAGTAAGGGTTATATTACGTCAGAAACACGTTCGGTACGCGTCCGTTCAAAATCGAGCACTACGTACCGAGACGGTTCAATACTATTACATGTACCGTTACATTTTTTTTTTTCAAAATTAAAAACCCGATCCTTTTCACCCGATTCCGATTCTCTAAAACATGGCGCGATGGGCCCGATTTCCGATCATGTGATTGGATCGGAAACATCTCTTACCTGAACAGTAATTTAGAGAAGGACTACGTATGTCAAAATGTCCTAATCCACTGCAGTCCCCATGGAAGCAGGTTATGGGGAAGAGTGTAATATACTGGACTGTCTCAGAAAATTAGAATACACAATATTCTAATTTTCTGAGGCAGTCCTGTATATTGTTCTATGTAAAGGACGTCAGCCAAGGTCGGCCCCCCACATTTTTACCACGCCAAATCTGGTCCCCTTTGCAAAAAGTTTGGACACCCCTGCTTTAAATGGTGGATTAATGTACAGGACTGTCTCAGAAAATTAGAATATTGTGTATTCTAATTTCCTGAGACAGTCCAGTATTATTGTGATTACACTTAACATTGCTGGAAATATATGGTTGGTTAAACTCTATTGGATTTGGATGTGTTGGTGCATACAGCAAACAACAATGTTTATGATAATATTTATTTTTCTTTTGGAATGAAAATCTATTTTTATAAAGTTCATACCCAGCCACTAACCTGAAACTTTGAATACATCACTATTGGGGATTGCCAAACTGGATGAAGGTACCCTATAATACTGCAATGTTATGAACAAAGAACCCACTAACCTACCTATTAATCAATTTTAAAAGGGTACAGGCATTACTCATTTAAAATAAGATACTGGTCCATAGGACTAATGTAAAGAGTTAATTATTTGATACAATTACAATACTAATTTCTAGAGGTGGGAATATTTGGCCACCTAACGATTCGATTACGATTCAGAGGCTCAGATTCGATTATAAATCGATTATTGATGCACCAAACCCCCCCTCCCCCCGCTTTTAATTTTTTGTACACTAGTTCCAAAATTGTTCAAAAATCCTCTCAGGCTAAACAAACTACTATTTCTGTATCAAGTTAACCGTTAAAAACAGTAAATAAAATACTCAAGTCCCCATTCTGTATCGGCAGCTTTAAACTACATTCAATTAATTTAATGTTGTGAATCAACCGTTAAAGTTGTTAAAATTGCTCCCGTTATTCCATAATTTCCCTTCTGTCTACTTTCGACGTGAAAGTTTTGAAATTGTTTCATCCTTTAAAGATAGATTCAAGTCAAGATTTTGCCGATTTTTTTTTTTTTTTTTTTTAGATAAAAAGTAATTAGGTTCGCTACAACAGAGCCTTCTAGAGAAGTCTACTGCTTTAAGATGGCGCCTGTTTACTAGCGCGGGAAAGTCTGTCATTTCGCATCTAGTTCTTGGTGTATGATCTAACATGGCCGTCGTCTGTCATTTCACATCTAGTTCTAGATATATGTGATATCTACCATAGCCGTATGTTGCTGTATGTTTGTAGCAATTAGCAACTGGGCGCTGTTTGTAGCGGCTGACGGCCGCAGTCAGGTATTATTGTTTTTTTTGTTTTTTTTATCTAGCGGCATGAGTTGAACATGATATTTACTCTCAGTCCGTTCCTCATTGCGTCCTGAAGACCGCGCTGACTGTTTTATTTCCGCTTTACCTGGTATAATTCAATAATCGGAATTTGGATCTTTGGGACTCGTTCTCAAATCTTCCACGGCCGAATTGCGAATAATCTAAGAATCGGAAATTTCGCACGCTTCTACTAATTTCCCAATTGTTTTTAATATTTTTTTTTTTGCTTGTAGTTTTCAAATGCATACCATATTGCATGGCATCCTATGGAGGGATCTGCCTAGTTATCTGGTTATTAGTTTGTTTATTTACTTAAGGGAAAATAATAGGACACAACAACAGTGTAGTGCCTTTCAACACCAGAAGAAAAAAATATAAGGTTAAAGCTTTTCTGAAAGATTTTTTTTTACTGAAAAGCCTTTTTTTTTTTTTCAAACGTAACAGGTGAACCAGTGCTTCATACACCTGTATTTTGCACATTTTAATGTCAAATAATACGTACTACAAGCAATATACACATTAAATTAAAAGAGCTGAAACGAATACTCGAGCAACTCGAGTTTAAAAAGTGATCCGAGTAATTTTATTCACCTCGAGGAATCGTTTAATTTTGCCAGCTCTAAGCATCACGTTTTTGCTCGGACTACTTTTAATGCGAAACAACGCGCTGACGTCACGTGCGTAGAGGAAGAAGCAATAAAAAAAAGAATAAATAAAAAAAAACTTACTGCAGCCGACAGCCGCTACAAACTACGCCGACATTGCTAAAAACTACGCCCGCATGATGCTGGTGTGGTAGCAGGTAGTGTCCGATGCGTCTCATAGATATCGCATGCATTTAGGACTAAATGCGAAATGAAAGGTAACGTGAGCCCTTCGGAGGGCTAGGTTTCTATTGACTATGACCACTGTCGACAACGTGTCTTACAGGCTTTATTTAATCTGTAAAAACACAGCGCTGTAGAGTGATGAGGGTGTACAATTAAAACATAATAAAGCTAACTGTCAGTTTTAGCTCAGTAATTATTGCTGAATAAAACACCAAGTAGCACTGGTCCCTAATGTGCTCCAATACAGCGGGTATCATACATTTATTTTGAACACTGCAAAAACTCAAAATCCTATCAGTACTTACAGTTTAGACTAACTTACTGGACTGTCTCAGAAAATTAGAATACACAATATTCTAATTTTCTGAGACAGTCCTGTATATTGTTCTATGTAAAGGACGTCAGCCAAGGTCGGCCCCCCACATTTTTACCACGCCAAATCTGGTCCCCTTTGCAAAAAGTTTGGACACCCCTGCTTTAAATGGTGGATTAATGTACAGGACTGTCTCAGAAAATTAGAATATTGTGTATTCTAATTTCCTGAGACAGTCCAGTAAAACTTAACTAGAACTTAAAAATAGCTTGACAAAAATGGAAATTCTATTGAAACACGTGGGAAAAACACGTAGCTTTCTAGTGATGTGTGTTATCAAGCAAAATTACATTTTTAGGTAAGAATTTTTTTTTATTTTTTATAAGATCTAGAAGTTTTTTGAGTGAAAGCAGTGAATTTTTTTTTCTAGTCACATCTGAGATGCAATTGTTGGCTGTTTTGAACAATGTACATCGAAAATAAAGACAATGATTGACTGAAAATGGTTCAATATTGGATTAAATGACTTTTTCTCATGTATATTTATAACTGCTCTTTACCTAAAAAAATGTTTTATCCGATTACTCGATAGAATTTTCAGTCGATTACTCGATTACTAAAATATTCAATAGCTGCAGCCCTAATTAAATGACACACTAGATTAAGAATAAGTTATCAAAGATGGCGGTCATGACAGGACTGCAACAGTTCTAGTGTAATAAAAAGTACGGTAAATAAAAACTAGCACGGGCGAATGGGACACAGTGGCTGGAGAATTGCCCTCCTCACTCATTTGGTGTATTCCAGGTCTCCTGCGTTGCTGATTATTCGCAAAGTCGGATTGAAGGTCACAAAGTGCCTACAGCTCTTTGTGTTGCATTGCTTTAACATTTTCAAACGTCATGTTCTAAGTCACCATCCCATTACCACAGGCTTTATTCTAAAGTTAATAGTCAGGCAGCTGGCGATATCATTCTCAGCCTAAACATTTACAAGTGAAGTTAAATCTGCAGTAAATAAACAGTGCGTCACTTTTAGATGTAGTGTGACATGCTGCCCTTTAAACCCAGACATGTTAACAACCGACGAAGCAGGTGCAAACCCTGCACCCTGCACAGCCTGGGCTGAAAACATTTGAGAGATTTTGGAGGAGAACTTGAATGCCCCTCACACCTCTCCAGGTCTCACTGTCACTGCCCACGTGAGCCTTGAAGTCCCCCATCAGAATGAGGGAGTCCCCAGATGGAGCACTCTCCAGCACCCACTCCAAGGACACCAAAAGGGTGGGTACTCTGAACTGCTGTTTGGTGCATAAGTACAAACATCAGTCAGGACATGTCCTCCCACCCGAGGCGGAGGGAGGCTACGCTTTCGTCTACTGGGGTAAACCCCAATGTACAAGCTCCGAGCTGGGGGCAATAAGTATGCCCACACCTGTTTGTTGCCTCTCACCGTGTGTAACTCCAGAGTGGAAGAATCACCAACCCCCCTCGAGAGGAATGGTACCAGAGGCCAAGCTGTGCGTAGAGGTAAGCCCGACTAAATGTACTTGAAATTTCACAATCTCACGCACGAGCCCGGGCTCCTTCCCGACCAGAGAGGTGACATTCCATTCCCCAAGAGCAGGCTTCCGAGATGCAAGCAGTCAATCTGCCCTTTTATTACTTTGAAAGCGCTGTTCAGTGGCAGTGACCTCAATGAATACCACTTCACAGCAGCAGATTTGTAGATACCGTAATTTCCCGAATATAACGCGCACTTTTTTCCCCAAATCAAAATCATGGTGCGCATTATAAATGGGTGCATCGATGGACACAGAAATATATATATATATATATATATATATATATATATATACACATATATATATAAACTAGGGCTCTCAAAATTATCGTGTTAACGCGCGGTAATTAATTTTTTTGATTAATCACGTTAAAATATTTGACGCAATTAACGCATATGTCCCGCTCAGAAAGTATTCTGCCTTTTGGCAAGTTTTACAGCAAGGCTTTTGTGCTGTCCAGCAGCGAACTCTTGTGGTCGCTTTGCGACATGGTTTATTGTATTCAGTCCAGTTCAATATGGCTGCACGACGTCTCGGGCTGATAATGTTGTGCTTATATGATCCTTGGACAAGATTTGTCCGTAAGTATGGTTGTTGTAAAGAATGTACATATTATGTTAGTAAGCGAAATGTTATATTTTTTGTATGAGACGCTTTTTGTTTATGTTTAGTGAACCTGTATAGCGTGCTAAGCTAACGTTGTTGCTCATGCAATGCTTGTGTACTTTTTTTTTGTAGTTTTACGATGGTCTAAAGAAGACAATGGTTTGAGGCCATTTTATTAATAAATCAGATGAAAAAGGAAGAAGTCTAATTATTAAGGCGTCGTTCACTAGCTGTCTAGCTTTGGAAAAAGTAGACGCTTCGGAGTGAGGACAGCATAGACAAATTTAAATGACAGTAGAGTGAAATGCCCACTACAGTCCTTATGTACCGTATGTTGAATGTATATATCCATCTTGTGTCTTATCTTTCCATTCCAACAATTTATTTTACAGAATATATATATAATTTACAGAAAAATATGGCATATTTTATAGATGGTTTGAATTGCGATTAATTACGATTAATTAATTTTTAAGCTGTAATTAACTCGATTAAAAATTTTAATCGTTTGACAGCCCTAATATAAACCGATTTTTTTTTATTGACACGGCCACGTTGTGTTGAAGAAACGTATGCGGCGATCCATTGCTGACCATTACGGTACGTGAGGTCACCATTTTGTTTCGGTAATACTTCACTCTGATCAGCCGAATTATTTCGTTTGTGTTAAATTCTACTTTTTTCACTCTTCATTAAGCACAGAATTTAGTTTCTTGAACGCATTTGAGTCAACGTTTATTGCAGCTCCGCAACTCGGACCATAACAAACATAACAACACAGACTTCCTGTGTGTGTCCGTCAACTATCTGTCCCTCGGGAAACTCAAACCCAAATAAAAATAGTTCCTATTGTTACTGTCGTGTCGACAGCGATGAGCTCTCTCGGATTTCCGACTCACGTTCTCACTTTCATTTTACCGTATCAATCCATGGAAGAAACATTTATTCATCATGATGAAACGAGCAAGTTACAGTACAGTAGCCTTCAAAAGAAAAGTCTGTTTTGTTTTCTCCTAGATTCTGGTAAGTTGGAGAAGTTGTCAAATCATATTATTACCGTAAATATTGTCAGTTTATGGTAATGTTTTGAACTACCAATATGCTATGCTTGTGCTGTGTTTCACCATTCAGTAAAATGACATTTCTGTATCTGTACACGAGCTCTGTTTTCTTGTATTGTTCTATTTATTGGTGGTAAATTTAGGGTGCGCATTATAAACGGGTACAATAATTTCCCCTAGATTTTACAAGTAAATTTGGGGTGCACATTATACACGGGTGTGCCTTATATTCGGGAAATTACGTTAGTTAGCAATTCTTCCAAACAAGAGCTTCAAGATTTCCCGTTGAAGTTAACTAAACATAAGCAAAGAAAATACACTGCACAATACACTGACAGGGCTATATTCTTTATCATTTGTGAAAAAATACTCATCTTACTGCATTTTACTGAGTCCGGCAAGCACATAAAAAGAACCAGCACCATTGAATAAAAACAAAATACACCTTTATTTTAGTTGGAATAGAATAGAATATAAAACTATTATATTATATTATATTATATTATATTATATTATACTATATTAGGGGTGCAGCAATCGAATATTTTAGTAGTCGATTAATCTAAGGACTAGTTAGTTCGAATAATCAAGTAATCGGATAAAGAACATGAAAAATTAAAACACCTGAGCTGAGCCTCAAACGGAATAAGTTTATTTAAAAAAATGAGGATCCATGTAAAACAAAAGAACAATTGGTTAACTTACATAGAAAAAGTCCGCTAGCTTAAATGCTACAAAACACTAAAGTTTTTTTTTTTTTTACAATGTTCCAAAGCCATGTGAAAAGAGGCAGACCAGAGGGCAATGTATCCAGCCTAATCAATAAAACTAAATGCAAACACTTTCGAAATAAACCATTCAAACGCCACTTAAATTAAAACAATACTCAAGGCAACAAAATTTAATTTGAATATTTTTTTCTAATCGAATACTCGAGTTAATCGATTAATCGTTGCAGCACTATATTATATATAATTGTGAATTCATTTAGGTATGCCTAATACTATACCGTAAAGTTTGAGTGCTAGGCTAGAACTGATTAATGGAATGTCTATTCTTTTAATGCAGTAAAATTTAAATAAATGCTTTGAATTATAGGAGATACCACAGGACAAATCTGAAGGCACCACTGTGCTTCTCGAAAAGCAACATTGCAAAAATAATGCTTTAGTATCAGTCAAATTTCAGAAATAAATGGTTAATCTGTAATCTCAATAATATTGAAAAAAAAAAAAAAAAAAAAATTGCTGGCTGTGGTGCATTTCAACATCATGTAAATCATCACTCTGTTTAAGACTGAGCAGTCACTGCAATCATTATTTTAATCATAAATCTAATCAATACCACATTAAAGAAGAGGGAAAAAGACAACTGGCATGCAAAAAGGATGAACAATTCAAAAAGACAATGGATCAAGTTTCTGCTTCAAGTCATGTTAATCTCTTATCTCGTTAAGCCTCCTGTCTGTGAGTCTCAACACATAACACATTATTAGTGTGTAAAATCCCTTATCAAGTCTGCTGAGCTCATGAAGATCACAGAGCATAGTTGGACGTAATGCTCACAACATTCAGCACTGCAGGAGCTGAAATACAACTGCCACACTGTTCCCCCTCTCTGCAAAGATTGTACATTTTTAGCACCATGTGGGAGGGCAGTAATGTTTTTGTACCAGTAGAGGGAAGTTGGTTTTCAATGCTAAGGTGAATGCATTATATGTGTTAAATGTCAACTCGGTTTTGTACATATTTTGGAAGCAATAACAAAAACGAATATGAAAACAGATCACCAGGAGAAACTCGAGCTGAGCATCTTCCAGAAGGTTAACTCACAATCAAATACTGATCAACTCAGCGTCTCTACTACCGTATTTTTCGGACTATAAGTCGCACCTGAGTATAAGTCGCACCAGACAAAAAATGCGCAATGAAAAGGAAAAAAAATAAGTCGCACCGGAGTATAAGTCGTATTTTGGGGGGGCAATTTATTTGATAGATTCCACCACCAAGAACGGACATGTCATCTTGAAAGGCAATTTAAAATACAATATAGAACAACAGGCTGAATAGGTGTACAGTATGCTAACATTAAATGACGCTAGAAGTTAGATCGGGCCTAAAAAAATCCAGCCCGACCCGCGGATATTAAAACCCGACACGGCCCGAGCCCGATCAATTAACTTGATTTGTTTGCCCGAGCCTGAAAAAATCCGAAATTTTATGTTTTATTTGTAGGCATGAGCCCGAAAAAAAAAAAACGAAATTTTATGTTTTGTTTGTGAGGACTCAGGAGAAACAGGAAATGCGGGGATGCAATGCATGGTTGCGTTTTTCTGTGATCACCTTTGTGACTATGCCGGTGCATACATGCATAATGATAAATTAAAACCTGTCTTTTGTAATGAATTCTCCCAGTTAACCCTTAAACACCGAACGTGTCGGCAGCGACGCGTTTACACATATCGTCTTTGAAGCTTCATCACGCTGTAATTACATCACCCACATGCCGCCGGTTGGTCTCATTTGAAAGTGCAGAAGTTGATGTCCACACCAGTTTTTATTTGAAGTCAATCGACCAAGAAAAACGGGACATAATGTCATTTGAGTTTTTTAGTTTTATTGCACTCATAAATATGCATTAAAACGCTGCATGGACCATGTATCTATCTCCATATTTGTAGGGCTGCAGCTATCGAATATTTTAGTAATCGAGTAATCGACTGAAAATTCTATCGATTAATCGAGTAATCGGATAAAACAAATATATTTTTAGGTGAAGAGCAATTATACATATACATGAGAAAACAAGACATTTCATCTAATCTTGAACCATTTTCAGTCAATCAATGTCTTTATTTTCGATGTATATTGTTGAAAACAGCCAACAATTGCATCTCAGATGTAACTAGAATTGAAAAAAAAAAAAAAAAGACTAATTCACTGCTTTCACTCAAAAAACTTTTAGATCTTATTAAAAAAATATATATATATATTTATATATATATATATTACCTAAAAATGCCGTTACACTTGATAACACACATCACTTAAAAGTTAGGATTTTTTCCCACGTGTTTCAATTGAATTTCTCTTTGTGTCAAGCCATTTTTAAGTTCTAGTTAAGTTTTAAGTTAGTCTAAACTGTAAGTCCTGATAAGATTTTGAGTTTTTGCAGTGTTCAAAATAAATGTATGATACAGGCTGTATTGGAGCACATTAGGGACCAGTGCTAATTGGTGTTTTATCCAGCAATGACTACTGAGCTAAAATTGATAGTTAGCATGATTAAGTTTTTATTTTACACCCTCATCACTCCACAATGCTATGTTATGTTAAAGCCTGTATGTAAGACACGTTAGCCACGCATCGACAGTGGTCATAATTAATTGAAACCTAGCCTTCCGCAGGGCTAACGTTACGTGAGCTAGTAGCGACAGTAACATTAAACTTATTTATTAGCGCTTAGCGCTCTTTATTAGCGCTTAGCGCTGTACTGCTTTAAGATGGCGGCTGTTTACAAACGCTCCCCAGACGCGGCCGAGTCTGTCATTTCGCATCTAGTTCAACATACATGTGATCTCTATGAGACGCACCAGATGCTACCTGTTACCAATGTGGCATTGTGCGGGCTAGTATTTAGCAACGTCGGCGTCGTTTGTGGCGGCCGTCGGCTGCGGTAAGTTATGTTTTTTTTTCCCCTTCTTCCTCTCCGCACGTGACAGCGCGTTGTCCCGCATTAAAAGTAGTCCTAGCAAAACGTGATGCTTAGAGCTGTCAAAATAAACGATTACTCGAGGTGAATAAAATTACTCGGATCAGTTTTTAAACTCGAGTTACTCGAGTTGCTCGAGTACTCGTTTCAGCTCTAATCTCCATATTTTCAGCATTTCTTGTCCTTTTTCAAAACCGAAAGCAGAACAAAAGACTATACTGTATATCCCAAGAGCCGTTGTGTTGTCAAGAAGGATGAACCGAATGTGATCATTTTTAATAAATTTCCGAGCGAGGCGCCAACTAATGAAAGGGAGGCATGTGAAGCAAGCAACGGCCGGTTGGTTTGAGCGGCGACTTTGAAACGTGCAGAATGAATCTAAAACTAAATTTAGCGCAAGCTAATGCATTATTTCATTAACTCAAGGAAGAAGATGAGCCGTATTTGTCGTTGTTTTCTTTCAATCAGTCGGCGTCTCGGCGAGTACAAGTGACAGCAGCGTGCAAACGGCGAAAAAGTAGGCTGTGTGACGTTTTGTGTGACGCAGCCCTGTCACCTGTTCAAGAAGAAGCTTTATTGAGTGCGCAAAAAAAAAAAAAAAAATTTACTGGTTCGCATGCCTGAAAAATATGAATTGAACTGAACTACTTTTTTATTTTTGAAAATACTTTTTTTCAATGTTATATATTTTTTAAATTAATTATAATCTTTTCAATTTTTATATAGATGTGTGTTCGAGAAGCTTGATTACATATACGTATATACTTTTGATAAGGTGATGGGTACAACACCTAACTTCACAAAGAGATATCCTCCAAACCCTTTTTGTGTTAGATATATTTTTTCCTCACTATTTTGCACTGTATATAACCTGTTTTGACCAAAGTACGTGTAAAGGCCAAAAACGCCTATGACCATACCTGCTATTTGTGTTGAATTGTCCGAAATAAATTATTTTTTTGCTACTGAATGTTTATACCAACAAGTTAAATAAATATTATCAAGCTTCAAAACGCTTGGTCGAGCATGGTTGGTTGTCAATGGGACATCAACAAATTTTGAAAAAAGATTTTGGGATTTTTTTGTCTTTTTGGGTCCAAAATGTGGATTATAATTGGTCAGTGAAGAAAACAACAGTTTGGACATGGAGTTCAAGGTGTCCTGAAAAAAGGGACCCAACTTGGCCATTGTAAACAATTTTTTTCTTTGAAATATAAAGGCAACATCAAATGCATGCAAATTCGGCCAAAATAGGCTTGGGTGTTAAAGGGTTAAACAAACATGTAAGATGGATTATATTCAATAAACATTTATATCTTTTATATTTGCGTGTCTGTTCTAACAGGCAGAGAGTGGATTTGACATTTATGTTAATCTCGAGTTGGCAGGAAGAAAAAAAACGTAAGTTTTCTCAATGTTTAAATAGTCTACATATTTTTATGATCATTATAAATGCATTTACACAACGAAATAACGCTGGGAAAGTTTGTTAAATATATTTCTCGTATGAGACCAAAGCGCCACATTCGTTTACATTCAGCGAAGCAGACACAGGTTTCCTATAGCATCTTCAACAATCAATTTGAATCCTTTCCATATCCCACTCCTACCGCAGCTGTTTGCGTTTCAATTCCCCTGTATTTAGTTTGTTTTTCACTCCTATAGCTGCTCCATATCGAAAAGAAAACACCAGGAAGCTCACGGAGGAAGATTAAAACGAGAGCTGGGCCACTGCGTTCACGTGTGCAGGGATACACAGCGCCTTCTCTGTTTTATCCAATTCATTTATTTTATTTAACATCCATACATCGTTTTAGTATAAATATATGAATATATATTTACTTAACAAAAACTTAACGAGAGAGAAGTCGGCCCGACCTGACCGTAAATAATCACACATAAGTCGCTCCAGTGTATAAGATGAACCCTCTGCCAAACTATGAAAAAAAACTGCGACTTATAGTCGGAAAAATACGGTATGTATAGAATTGAAGTTTGTAAATACCGTATTAGCCCGAATATAAGACGGCCCTCATTATAAGACAACCCTCTCTTTTTCAAGACTCAAGTTTGAAAAAAAAAAAAACTTTTTGAACACCAAATTAATTTTTATACAGAAAATAATTACAGTACATATGAAACAAATGATTATAACAATATATTTGAGAGAAAAAACATGTTATTTTGCTTCATTCAAATCTTAATATCTGAACATTTAAATATGTAAACTAAAGTGCAATCACATTCGTAAATCAATGGCTTCTGGTTTTTGAAATGTGAATAAACCAATCTATTGTGATAAAACAATAAACTTGCAATAACTGCATTAACCATCAAAGTGAAGTCTAACTGTAACTGTAGTCTTGAAACAAATCTGAATAAGGAAAAACATTGCAATAAAATAATGCAAACTGGCTAGTAGCTGAGATCTGTCATGAGAGAACATCGCTTCAATGATATCTGGAACCATCTAGCGTCGTGAATGGGGAGAGTAGCTGAGATCTGTCATTACAGAACATCGCCTCAATGATATCTGATATCTGGCGTCATCTAGCGTCGTGAATGGGTATAATGTCTACACTGCGAATATAAGAGGACCCCCTCTTTTTCAATCTTATTTCAATGCAAAAAACACCGTCTTATATTCGGGCCAAGGTTATTCGGGTTACAAGATTTTGTTTTGTGGCAAAGATAACTAGACTTTACAGCCTGTTAACATTAGGCAAGCATTGATTCGCGTGAACGAAGGTTTTACACTTTGTAAAGGCAATAATAGTTGATTGTATCTCCAAAAATTCAAAATACAAGAATAAATAGCCTATAATTATTTCAATAGGCTGTCTCGCTACATCAATCAATCAAGTGGGCAACCCATAGCCTACATGATGACACAACATCGTGTCTGTAACAAGCAAAAGACGAAGTATGCCCCAAAGTGGTCATGTTTAAATTCGTAAATCTTCAGCATATTAGCATTAAGAAATTGATCAATTTCAGTTAAAACGTCAACAACAACACAATGAGTGGCAAGGCACTTGAGCCAAAGCGACCCGAAACAACATATGTCAAAGCATTAACACCTACCAGCCGGACATGTGGGGCGCGCTGGTCGCCTGTCATTGTGGAGCTGGAGTGGGAGCAACTTAGTAGGAACACAGCGCGATTTGAAGAAGCACTAAACGGATGAGACTCCCGGTACTGTTTGACTGCTTCCTCGAGGCGAGACGGTTTCACAGACTACGCGGCGTAAAGCAGAAACATGGAAGACCAAAGCCCTCACTGACGTGTCTGCTCCAGTGGCTAAATATTCCAACTCGGGAAGACGACGTCTCAACTTCTTCACAGAGAGCATGAGAGTGAGTGAATAAGTCAGTGAGAGCGAGAGAGAGCGAGGGAGGGAGAGAAAGGTGTCACTTCCAGAGTAGCTCCTCCCACATGGACATAAAGCCGCAGATCCGAGCGACCTCAGCCCATGATGCATTTCACAGACTGTCCTGCGATCGGCTGGCAAACAGTTGAAGGTGTACATACACACTCTGCCCATAGTTATCTGAGATAATAAGCTCCAGCGCTCCCGCGACCCTCGTAAGGAGAAGTGGTCCAGAACAAATCAATGCAGACTAAATATTTAACTTTCTGGACATTTCTTTTAATATGGTACTACCACTTGTATTAAACCTATACAGGGCAAAGTGACTTTTTTGGTAATTTAACTTAAAGTGCGTATGACACCAAAAAGCATGTTTATTTCATATTTCACGCAGTGCTTTATGCTCCTGAATGAAATGGACCGCTTGGATGTGCGTGGAAGCGATCGTTTTATATATTCAATTTCCGGTCAGCATCTCACAATACAGCATTGCTTTATAGCATTCAGATGGACTGCGGATTCAGCTGATTTTGTGAATTAATTTTAATCACGCCAGCCAAATGTGCTGCAGAAAATTGTTGCTGCACCTTTAGGGTTTCAAAAGGTTCCCATTCACCGCCGATCTTGGCCAAACCAAGCCCTACAACTGTGGGACTATTGGACTTACGAGGAAGTGAGTAAACATCGTATTTTGTATGATGTCAAATACCGGGCTCATGGCACACATTTTAATACGGAAGTGGCATGCATTTTGTGGCTGATTGTCCACCGAGAATGCCACTCGGCCGACGACCAGTGGCTTGTCGCACACCCCCCTCGGTCCTTCACGTGCCTGCCAGGAGAGCGCTATACTCGGTTTATTGCCATCTTGGTGTGCCCGGTGTTCTGTCAAATTTTCAATCCCATCAGAAATTGCGACTTTGTGTTAAAAATGGACGTGAATACAGCGATTACAAAGTAAACACTACAAACTTTCTTTAAATAAAGGACTGTTTACTTACATTTGACCATGGACGGAGATGTAGAAAAGTTCTCCTCAGACACATCCTGCCATGCTAGCTGCACAACAACTGCACGCCGCTCTCTTAATGTTTATGTCTTCGCCATGTAGTAAAGCATTATTTTACGCCACATTCGTGTTGACCATGTGGCAGCTACGCGCTCCGTCCGACGTCGGCCGGTTTGTCCAGCTGCTTCCCCTGCAAACTAGCTCTCCTGCCCGCAGCAGGGGAATGAGTCGGACGAGCTGTAACTTGCTTGCCGCCAGGTGGGTTGCCGATCGGCGAAGACAATTGACCACCCCGCCGCCATGTGCCATCATCCTGGGTAGTTTTGTGTGATTTTTTTGCTTCGAAAGCTGAGAATAAGACCGATACATCTCTCGGTTCAGGATAGCATGTCGGCTAGCTGTCACGCTTCATGGTTTGTTTACGCTCTCCGAAGCCGGGCCAGGGAAATGACAAAACTAAGTCCGGGGGCATAAAATATAATTTGGGAGGTGCAAGAAGTGGAAAGTTTTGACCATATTGGGGCAATTTTGCCATGTCGTACTGAATAAATGCATTTTTAATATTTCATATTCCATTTAGCACAAGACTGTTATTTGTCATGAGCATACCATTTATTTAGAAAATGGGGAAAAATATTTCGATAAAAAGAATATCCAGTAAAAATATTGGAGTAGAGAGACTAAATGACATTTTCTTCGTCGCATTTTCCCCGTTCTGAATAATTCCCCCTCAATGGGCTGAATTCTAAATCAGATGAAACCATGACCCTGCCGACATCCTCCTCCTGTTGGGGACGCTAGAGCCCTATAATTGTAGCCGTGGCTAAACGGCAGATTAAAAGACTAATTTCTCGTCATCTGCGCTTTGTCAAATTGTTGTATATAAAAATATCTAAAAATGTGATTCTAGTTCATATAATATTGCTATTTGAGACTTTTTATCCTGTCGTAAGCACTTTAAAGGAGCCATATGTAAGAAATGCTCTTCAATTATTCATTAAATGTCCCTAATATTTCAGTATACATCAAAGAAACATGTCTTTAGGTAATGCAGTGGTACATCTAAATACGAAGGTAACTCATTCCAGGATCTTTTCTGCAAGTCAAAATGGTCGTATGTTGAACAGGATTTTCCCATAACAATACATTATAATTCCATTAATTCGTTCCCGAAAACCTACACTAATTCTTTAATAAATACTGCTTGTACTATTGCAAATAGCAATTATACAGATAAAAAAAAAAAAAAAATTATACATAAAAATTGGAATAATAATATAAAAAAAAAATAATAATAATACCTTTAACAATGTCACGAATTGTGTTCTAATGTGGCCGATGTGCTTTGCGTGGTGTACGTAAACGCACCGCGTGGGTGACAACAGAGTGAGAGAGAGTACATTAGAGTTTTACGTCGGATGTCGAAAAGATTGTGTGTCGAAACAATCGTATGTCGAGGTACCACTGTACTTCTAACATTTTTTAATTTTAAAAGTCCATACTTCACACATTTTAGTTGTTAATGTTCTGATTCTGTGTTTACAGCGGATGTCCTGCCCTCCACCATCAACCAAGATCAGTTTTGTGTTTGCGTCCAGGTTGCCAGAACTCAGTAATCTGTAGATCAGTGTTTTTCAACCGGTGTGCCATGAGAGATCGTCTGTTGTGAAATTATTCAATATCGCTTTTTTTATTTATTTATTTATTTATTTATTTATTTTTATTGGGTTGAGTTGCAGTAGGAAGGAAGGAGTAGGTAGAAAGTTCTCGGTCGTGTGCAGATGAGCGAGGTATTTCTCGTGTCACGTTCAAGAACCGCTCGGATTTCTAGACATCAGCCACCTTGCTGTCTGCTACAATTTGGACCCCAGCATGTCTACTGTACATCATTTGATTAGACTCTTGAATTGTCGATTTACACGAAAGTGTCCTTTCAATTTTATCAATATGTGACAACTGTCAATCCTCCCCCTGTGTCTTATTCCAACACACTGTCGAGGACAACAAAGTGAACGTGACACGAGCAGCTCTCCATCAGCTCCATGGTGTCAAGCAAGCTTAAACGTCATCTCCAAACGAAACACTCATCGCTTCAAAACAAGTCGATGGACTATTTTGTTCGCCTTTTTAAAAACAGAGAAACAGACAAAATTTTTGAGGAAAAACTACAAAGGTGAATGAGGAAGCCCCCAAACCCAGTTACCTTGTTGATGAACTTGTTGCTATATCCAACAAATGCCACACAGTGGCAGAGAAATTAATACTACCTGCCTGCAAAGCCATTGTCAGCGAGCTACTCGGCCCTGATGGGGTTAAAGACATTGCTAAGGACCCCCTGTCTGATAATTCTGAGCTTTTCAAGCCTAACTGCTATATATAAAAAAAAAAAAAAAATTCAGAGAGAGACAGAGCTGTTAGATTGAAGAACCCTGCTCGGATATTGGCTTTTTGTTAATCTAAATAAGTTTCACACTGAGTAAGTATAACTAATGAGAAATCATTTTATCATTTAAAATACTTTATATAAAGTAATTTTGTAAAAAAAAAATATTTGTGGTGTGTTTGCGAGATTTTTTCTAATGTAAAAACCTGCCGTGACTCAGAAAAGTTTGAGAGACACTGCTGTAGATTACTTAAACTACTACTACAATTTGAATTAACAATGGTGTCTACTAGTAAAGCAAAAAACAAACAAACAAACAAACAAACAAACAAACAAAAACAAAAAAACAACTAGTTATGAATCTTAAATGAGTCAAGAAAAAATCAGAAAAAAGACAAAGATATTATTAGTATTGGTTTTTGTTGTTGTTTTTTGTTGTTGTTTGTCACATATTTAAACCTCACCAGATGAAGGAGAGGGAGAAGATGTAAATCAGATAATGCCAACCTTGGTTGAGATTTTGATGAATAATGAACTGAGATCTTGGCGTTTAACTGCTTAAGGTGGAAAACACCTGACAACTGCTGCTAAAGAAATGCATTGTAGGAACAATCCTAAACTGATTTGGTGTCGGTGTATTTCAGTAGTCATACAGTGCAAAGCCCTGGATGTTTGTAAGTGAGCAAGAATACAATACGAGAAGTGAGAAGAAGGCAAAGATGTGTAATACATAAGTAATTTTTTGTCCGTGGTATGATGAACATCTGTATTCATGCCATAAATAAATCTAAAATGAGTACAAAAACCTCTCTTTAATAACCTGCTGCGAGAGGTCAAATAACAAGGATCAGCTTTCTAAAAGAATTAATGCAATTTTCCAGGTTTCCTAAAGAAATTAATTAAAATCGAATAAACAAAGTTTTCTTTGTGGGGAATGATGCAATTTCAGGCAATGAAAGAGTCTGAAGAGAAAAAAATCCAGTTAATATGCAAAGAGGCTTAAAGGAAGTAATTACCAGTACAATAATCATAGATATGAATTAATTATATAAAAAAGCAATTCATAATTGTTGCAACATTTAAGATTCTAATTACTTTATTAATTAGATAACAGTGTAATTTCACATGGTAAGCAATACCTGTGTAAAATACGGTAGGTTTTTGTGTGTGTTAATGACAAAGCAAATCATTATTTTAGGATGCTTTTCTATCTATAGCTCTGGCCATTTGCATAGCCCATGATTCCATGGTTCTTTATTAGTGCATATGGTACTATATATATTATATTACAGTCTAACAACATGGATTATGATTAGTTGCTGCATTGTAGCAAAATTACGGGATAAATAGATTTAACACAAATCATCCTATAGACAATGTCACTTTAAATGGGCCAGGAATACCTTCTATAACAGATTAAATGTTAATCTTTTACTAGCAAAGTGAGGTTCAATGTTTTTTTTTTTTTTTTTTTTTTTTTTGTTGATTGACATGCTGGATTGTACTCACCACAAATCAGTTGTAAAGACATATTCAATACAACTCTTTAATGTTATTCTTGCCTTCAGAGCCACATGCTGCCTGCATGGGCTGCTAAGGCAATAGGAATCTTGAGGGAAATATTTTGGTGTGGCAAATTTTCCACAGAACCTCCTTCTGTGCTTTAAAGCACCTGCAGTTATGAAGGTGGACTGAACATTCCTTCCAAGAGGCACTGGGGTTTTATAGATTGTAAACGGCAAGTTGAAAGGAAGCGCTGAGAAATTATAATTTCAAACTAGCTCAGTTAAAGATTGCACAACTACTCATGCCAAATACCAGACATTTCTCTCATGTCAAAACCGATGCAACGTCTTGAATTTATCTCAAATCACAACAAGACAAAGCTTCTGGAAAATGTCTCTTGTCTTCAGCTGTATGACAGACAAGGTGTTGTCAAACAAGTAGGTGTATGTGGGGTAAATGTCCTCAAGCAACACCACTTGCTTACTTCAGCACACCTTAGCCACACTTATCACATGGAAACTGGTTTCTCTATGAAGCTTTAGAAGCACAACAGAGAGGGCAGCTATTTTTTCCCCACTGGGTTTCATTGTGTAATCTAAACTTTCCCTATGGACTCCGAAACGGCTCGACCGATTTTCTTGAAAAATTACAGATTAATGCTTTAAGCATCTTCGAGTGTTCTTAGGTAGGTTTTGTATCAAAGTACCCAGGATAAGTATCAGAAATCGATAATTGGAAAAAATTGGGTTGTGAAAGGAATAGCCCAATCTTAACCAAATATGGCAATGTTTCTCAGAAGTTTTGAGGTTGCATAGAATTCAGTAGTGCCGAAAATTGACAAAATTCCCAAACCGATATATTCCGATTGCTCACAAACCGCGTGTCCAATTTCAATGATAATTGGCAGATTTGTTGTTGGGGTCATTGACAGTTGCCATAGAAATTTTCACACCAGAGCATCTCCAAATAGAGCTCCAAATTGACAATCAATAAACCGTTAATAGGACTACTTTCAAAACTGGTGTTTTTTTAGAATGTAGGTCACGGTAAGGTCACGCTAAGCGCGAGAAGGAAAAGTAAGTCACGGTACAGTGGAGTGGAATTCAAATGCTGCTGAGCTAAATTGAGATTCAGACTCATTTTTAAAAACAAACAATTTTTCAGAGGAGCAAAATTAAACACCTTGCGGCCCAAGGTGTCAAGTGTGGAATCACGGAATTTGGGGCCAAAAATCATGAGGGAAGCCTTGATTTTGAGGTTTTTTTATGTGTCTATTTAACAGATCTTGGCCCCAGCAACAAAACACAAATAGTATGCCCAGCAACGACGGGCTATACTGCTTGTAGTATACAGTATACTGTATATAGGTTGGAGTAGTGCGGTGCACTTATTACTGGCCTTCTGCCTCACAGTTGAGAGGTTCTAGGTTCTCCTTCCATGTGGCATTTTTGCATGTTCTCTTCATAAGTGTGTGGGTTTTATTCAAATATTCCAGCTTCTTTCCACATTCCAAAAATATGCATGGGAGACTCAGAATCGTCTATTAGCGTGACTGTAAATATTGCTAGTCAATATATACATTTACACTGTTATTGGCTAGTGACCATTACTACGTATAACCCACCTTTTGCACAAACTCAACTAGGATTAGTCAGCTCGGTGAGGTTTCATCTCAATCATGACCGAAAGTAAGACAATATGTATAGACAACGAATGGATTTATAGATTTACTGCTGAATGTGGAGGTGTACAGTGGGGCAAATAAGTATTTAGTCAACCACCAATCGTGCAAGTTCTCCTACTTGAAAAGATTAGAGAGGCCTGTAATTGTCAACATGGGTAAACCTCAACCATGAGAGACAGAATGTGGAAAAAACAGAAAATCACATTGTTTGATTTTTAAACAATTTATTTCCAAATTAAAGTGGAAAATAAGTATTTGGTCACGTACAAACAAGTAAGATTTCTGGCTGTCAAAGAGGTCTAACCTCTTCTAACGAGGTCTAACGAGGCTCCACTCGTTACCTGTAATAATAGCACCTGTTTTAACTCATTATCGGTATAAAAGACACCTGTCCACAATCTTAGTCAGTCACACTCCAGACTTCACTATGGCCAAGACCAAAGAGCTGTCGAAGGACACCAGAGACAAAATTGTAGACCTGCACCAGGCTGGGAAGACTGAATCTGCAATAGGTAAACGCTTGGTGTAAAGAAATCAACTGTGGGAGCAATTATTAGAAAACTGAAGACATACAAGACCACTGATAATCTCCCTCGATCTGGGGCTCCATGCAAGATCTCGCCCCGTGGCGTCAAAATGATAACAAGAACGGTGAGCAAAAATCCCAGAACCACACGGGGGGATCTAGTGAATGACCTCAGAGAGCTGGGACCACAGTAACAAAGGCTACTATCAGTAACACAATGTGCCGCCAGGGACTCAAATCCTGGACTGCCAGACGTGTCCTCCTGCTGAAGAAAGTACATGTCCAGGCCCGTCTGCAGTTTGCTAGAGAGCATTTGGATGATCCAGAAGAGGACTGGAAGAATGTGTTATGGTCAGATGAAACCAAAATAGGACTTTTTGGTTGAAACACAGGTTCTCGTGTTTGGAGGTGAAAGAATACTGAATTGCATCCGAACAACACCATACCCACTGTGAAGCATGGGGGTGGAAACATCATGCTTTGGGGCTGTTTTTCTGCAAAGGGACCAGGACGACTGATGTGTGTAAAGGAAAGAATGAATGGGGCCATGTATCGAGAGATTTTGAGTGAAAATCTCCTTCCATCACCAAGGGCATTGAAGATGAGATGTGGCTGGGTCTTTCAGCATGACAATGATCCCAAACACACAGCCAGGGCAACAAAGGAGTGGCTTCGTAAGAAGCATTTCAAGGTCCTGGAGTGGCCTAGCCTGTCTCCAGATCTCAACCCCATAGAAAATCAGTGGAGGGAGTTGAAAGTCCGTGTTGCCCAACGACAGCCCCAAAACATCACTGCTCTAGAGGAGATCTGCATGGGGGAATGGGCCAAAATATCAGCAACAGTGTGTGAAAAGCTTGTGAAGAGTTACAGAAAATGTTTGGCCTCCGTTAATGCCAACAAAGGGTACATAACAAAGTATTGAGATGAACTTTTGGTATTGACCAAATACTTATTTTCCACCATGATTTGCAAATAAATTCTTTAAAAATCAAACAATGTGATATTCTGTTTTTCCCCACATTCTGTCTCTCATGGTTTAGGTTTACCCATGTTGACAATTACAGGCCTCTCTAATATTATCAAGTGGAACTTATTTGCCCCACTGTATCTAATGAAATGGTCAGTGAGTGGATTTTTTTGTTCTTTGAAAACCTTTGTTTACAAAATGGTTTGTTTTTCGCTTGTTTTACTTCAACTTTAATATATTATGTAAGCTGAGCACCTGTATGCACATACAAAAGATATGAACAGACCAGAAGAACTACACTACATCTTGGTCTTGTGAGCTTGAACATTTAATATTGAGCAGTACAAACTTCAGTAACTTCCGCCTCCATAGATTCAACACTTTAATAATGTTTGTTTACTCTGCTTCCATACATTCAACACTTTAATAATGTTTACTCAGGGACCACACAAGTTAATGTTGGGCCGCGGCTGACAATGATTTAGCAGACACATTAGCCACCGGGATGCACCTTAAATAAAAGTGGAGGAATGAGTTCAGGAGCCGCAGACACATAAACAATGAATAAAACCTGAAATATAGTCAGAGGAGGCAATCAACAGAAGTTTGCTGCTGTGCCTCAAAGTAGTGCTTTTATATTCTGGTGCCTGATGCCGCAAAACCTTACCTGAATGCAACAAATGTTACTTGTAGCTTCCACCGCCAGTTGTATGTAGTCATCATGGTGGGAAGGACACAGTCATCCATCCTGCAGATAGATGAGTGCATTCCAAATCAATTTCAAGTCAGTTGGCTGACTTAAATATCACAACAGTCAAGTTGCTGCCATTACGTAAACAACCTGAATTGAAAGCCACAGAGTGAACGGGGTGATGAATTGTTGCGATGGGACACAGACATGGAGACAGAATGAGAGCAGGCTGGTCCACTGTGGCTGCTGACAGTAAACAAAGTGGCCGTTAGAAACTGGACCTTATACTGTTGCTGTATCAGAGAAGGGCCATAGATCAACATTTCACTTTACCAGCAGCCCTACCTGCACACTAGAATTCAAAGAACACACACATGATGCGTACTTGCAAGTGTGTTGAGAGGAAAGCTCATCTAAGATGTATTGTGCAACACAGGCCTATCAATACAAAGTTTATGTTCTTTAAAAGCTGTCTGAGCATAAAAGAAATAATTGATCCCATGCTCTGCTCTACTGTTCTGTTCTGTACACTTTTGTATTGAATGTAGCATGTTATGATAATTTTACTGGTCAATCTGTGGCAATGTGTTGATGTATTTTTTGGGGGAGACGGTGGGACCATTTTCCAGGTCGTCCATTGTAAAATTCAAGGACACTGACTAATATTATTAATTCCAGTTCCTATACAAACATCCTGGCACAAAGAAACGGCCATCAACAAGTATTACATTTACTATTTCACCTCTAATCGCTGCTTGTTGCTTCATTTAATCCATGATTAATGAAAACATTTAATAAACTTCTTCAAACGCTGCCTTTACAATAATAGATGGCTGAGCATGTCCTTAATAGACGCCAACTATCTTTTTACAGGGATTTGAGCTGTTGTCGCTGGTAGATGCTTAGATAATTAAAATCACAATAACAAATGTAAGACTGACAAAGATTTTCCTGAAAAATATTGTGAACTGTACTATATTTCATAAATGAAAAGAGAGTCAGCATCTCCTTGTGAGGGATACATAAATCCCAATGTTTGCTGATGCGTTTAGGAAAAAGTATTCTTTTGTGGAAAAAAATATTTAGAACACTATTTTTAAAATAAATCAGAAACGAATTTTTAAAATGATATTCAGAATATCATTTTAAAGAATGCTTTTTCCACGAAGTGCATCAGCAAACATTTGGATTTATATACTCCTCTTGTAAAGATGCTGACCCTCTTTTTTAAAATATTTCAGATAGATTACTCAAATATCATTCAAAGTCTGCAGAGCTCTTGCTTTGATTTTCATGATTAATTCGTTATAGTGGTTTGGAAATCATAACTAGTCATATGGTATGCTCCAATGTACCAGTCATAATCTGTATTTTATAGGCAATTTTATGTAAAATAGAATTAAAGATGGGTGAGTGTTTATCACGTCCGCCTCACAGTTCTGAGATCAAGGGTTCAATCACAGGCTTCCTGTATGGCATTTGCATGTCCTCCCTGAGCCTGCGCGAGTTTTCTCCGGGTACCTCGGCTTCCTCCTACATGCTAAAAATATGCATGATAGGCTGACTAAACACTTTAAATTCCCTATTGGTGTGATTGTAAGTATGTTTGTCTATATGTGCCCCGCAAATGGTTTGCAACCAGTTCAGGGTGTACTCGACCTCCTGTCTATAGTTAACTGGGATAGTTTTAAGCACACACACACCCACATGAGGATAAATGGTACAGAAGATAAATGAATGAATATGATTTAAAATCAGGAAGTTTCTTCTCATACAGAATTATACCAGAATCCCAAAAAGTTTTATAAAGGGATTAAAAATGTCACTTAATTAACAGACACACATAATAAACATTCTGACATACAGGTCTCTAATTTTTGAGAGATGAAATTTGTTGAGACGTGGCACGTGGCAGACACAAAATCTGACACAAATGTCTGACTATCGCTTTTGACACATCTAAATTCTTTAAAAGGAATCCTGAATCAAACACTGCTTTGAAAACTTGCTTCCGTAACACTGTGCTGATTTTTTTCTGCTCGAGTAGCAACTCGGCTTGGGAGTATGCTTCTTGCTGTCAGCTGTCATAAACTGTTGGTTTGCACGAGCTGCTTTCATGCTCCAATCATGCAGGAAGATAAGTCCTGGTTTTACAGCGAGGCCTGCTTGAACAAGTGTATATCAAAATTAATGCTTGGTTCAGACTGAGAGTGTGAAATTCTTTTTAACCCCTCCCCTCAAAAAAAAAAATCTTGAGCCTTAACTTGTTTTTGATCAAAAGTTGAGTACACAGATATATAAAAGATCTATAGAAATACAGACAAAAAGCAAGAGTTTCAGAGAATGTGTTTGTAGAGTTACCTATAAATTAATAGCTTTCACATAACCTGTTATTACAGTGGCTGTGTTATCTTTCCATCCGTATAGAGCAGGGGTGTCCAAACTTTTTGCAAGGGGGCCAGATTTGGTGTGGTAAAAATGTGGGGGGCCGACCTTTAGCTGACATCCTTTACGTAGAACAATACTGTATATTTAATCAAATTTTAGCAAGCCATTCTGTGTGTTCACATTTGCTGTATTATTATTTTTTTTTTAATTAATAATTTCAACAATCTCGCAACTAGCCTTTGTGGCATTCTCTTTCGACTCTCGGGCACTAGCTTCAAGTTGCTTGAATATCTCGATACATATCTTCTCAGTAATCTAGTCGTACATGTCAGCGTGTCTTGTTTGGTAATATCGCCTCACACTGAACTCTTTAAAAACAGTGACAGTCTCTTTGCGAATGAGGCAGACACAGTTGATGCGTATTTTAGTGAAGAAATATTCCAATTTCCACCTATCCTTGAAGAGTTGGCCATCGCAGTCAACTTTTTTGTTGTTGTTGTTGTTGTTAATTGTCGTTATTTTAGAAAATTGGGAATAAAGGGTCACCCGGGGTAATGTTGCTTAGAGTGCTGCTGCCTTTTAGTGGGTAAATGAGGAGCAACATTTAGTGTGTAAGCTACTTCATATGCTGGCAGCAGTACTGCTGACCAATTTATTAAGCCTGTGTGCGGGCCAGACGTTATTGATTTTATGACAGAGGCTGGGGGCCGGATGAAATTTGACAAAGGGCCGCATTTGGCCCCCAGGCCGGACTTTGGACATTTCTGGTATAGAGCCACCGCAGCTGAGGCAATGGGGGGTGAATAGTATATTGATTAATTTAATTGTTCGTTAATAAATTAAATGATGCTGCTGGTTGAAAGCATATATAGTTAAATATGGATTTACACTTTTAAGAGAGGAGCCGTGCTGAGAAGAGATGAACTGAGCAGATGAGCGGCTGCATTCCGATCGACCTGGTTTACCCTCAAAGTGGACTACGTATACATGATATCAGTAATGATATCATGTTAAAAGTCCCTTGAATTTAATTAAACTGAATTGTGGCGGATGTAACATTGTCAAATATTTTACTATTGTCCAAAGATTCGAAATCATATTGTATTTTCATGAAAAATGAGAAACTACGACCAATTAAACCACATTAATGCAAGGTCTGTTTGTTTAGTTAACAAAACATGTCTTTCCAGCATGCATGCAGTGCCAGTGTTGCAGTACACACACAGGCAACCAGAGAGAGGGAGCGAGTCTAGAGACATGAAAAGAACTAACCAGTAGAAGAGAAATGTGGGTCAGACTAAGAGACAGGAAAAGCTCAATGCAAATCAGAATGTGTAAACATGTACAGGCCTAATCTCATTATCCCCCATTCTCCCGAGTCTCTGATCAGATGCTCGATTGAAGCTGAAGAAGAGAGAGAACAGGGAAAGCAGCAGCAAGAGGGAGGTATGGAAAATATGAGATGCATGAAATGACTGAGTGTCTAAGTTCTACATTTTAAGAGATAAAATAAAAGCAGAGACACATGGTAATTTTAAGGCCCACCATGTTGAAAGCATAGCTAATTAAACCGTGCGTTTTCGCTATTGCTGGACAATAGTGAATGTCAAGTCATCACACCTACTGTATGTATATTTGACTTTGATTTGCCTAGTGGATATCGGCTACAACAAATACAGGAAACAAAATGCTAAGTGCTGTTTTGAGCTGCAACAATGTGGCTTGGCATTCATCTGTATGTTTTCTCTCTATCTGTGATGTTGTAAAAAGCATCACAAGTAGCTTGAAGGAAGAAATCAATCCATATTTTCGTTTTATATGGAGCTTATCGTCATCAGGAGAGCATAAGCCTATCCCTGCTGACTTCAGGCGAAAGGCAGACTACACTCTGGACTGGTTGCCAGTCAGAGGCAGGGCAGCAACCAGACTAATTATCCACAAATGTGATTACTCTGAAAAATTGCTGGCACCTAGTGGTTCCCATCTTTATCTTCCCACTTCCGACATTATGTTTCGGTGCCCTACGGGACAGCAGAGCTCTTCATCAGACAGATGTCAGCCACGTGTCAGAGTGCAGGGTGCTGTGGATTTGATTGATTTTGGCCCACCCCAGTCTCTTGTAATGACCAACTGTCAGTTGTTTTACTACCTACTATTTCATGTGACTGCAACATCCCAAGGCTGACTCCCCCAACTCTTATTTGGCATCAGAAAAGTTCATATGTGCTCAATGCCAAGCGCTGATAAGACATCTTTACTGCACGGGCAGACCATAAATTTTAGACAGAGGACCTGTAATGATTAGTTTCAAGAAATCAATCATTTAGGCATGATAGTTTATGATAGACTGAAACTATGTTTTAAGATGGTTATACAGTAGCAGTAATGTACTTCGTCCGAAAGACATTGAACCACAAAATGCTACTTGCCATTACCACTTTATTAGGCACTATTTAGTGAGCAGAGCTCCAATACAAAATGATCACCTTTAGAAAGCTCATTAAGCCTTGTTTTGCGTGCCGTTGTCATTTTTTTTTTCTCTAATCACTGCATTGTATCGAAATTAAATTCCTACTTTTCTGGCTATTCAGGCATTCTGTGTGTAGTAGGAAACAGATACAGTGTGCACACAGTGAATGTACATGTTGACTTTGGACAGTCTGAATTTCATACCCATATAGAAGTTCTGTAGAATGTGCAGGATGTTACAATGTCCAGTCAGCCTTCCAACTTGATATATCAAATGATGTGGATTTTCAGAGTCTATTTCAAGTCTACTGTTGACCTCCAGATTTATAAAGTCAAAAGCAAAAGCGAGGAAGGAGGGCTTCTTTGGACACCGAGAGAGATTTCCACAACCATAATATTTATGCAGTCTGTCATCAATGTTTTTAGTCTTTGTCATTATCTATGTTGCATTGTCTCCTCTTTTTCCTGCCCTCTACTCCTCCTCTCAATCTGCTGGGCAGTGCTTATGAAGAGCAGCTCAGGTAGAGCAGAAGGTACTTTTGAATGAGCTCCTGCTGCAAGCCTTTCATCTCATGCTATACATGGCCAAGGGAGACTGCAGGGTACCAGAGCTGTCAGAAGCCATACATCCCAGTCAGAGGGAGCGAGGCGACAGTGGGACACAACAGCAAAGCAGAAGGCATGAAGTCCAATAAGATAAACTCAGAAAAGGATTTCTCAGAACGGGATGAATCCACTTTAATCCGTACATACAATTGAAAAAGCTTCATCTTTAGCTGTAGTGGAGTCTTTTCAGGTATATTAATACCAGAGGTTGCGCTAGACTTTTTCGTTGTCTGTCATTTTGACTGACAGGGTCATAAAAATCCGGTCATAATCTATTTTTACCCGTCACTTAAATTTTTAAAATGTTAATAATGACATATTCAATAGTATTTAGTTTTCATTCATCTTTAATTAATATTCTGTCCGAACAAGCTTAACAGAGAATCCACACCGCGCCATCACACATCAAGCAACTGTGCGTTATTAGCGCCTAGCTTGCCTTGAACACCGCTTTTTAGGAAGGGTCGGACTTGACAAGTCATTTAAAAAAAAAAAAAAAAAAGGTTTGAGGATAAGCCTGAGAATGATCGGTTTTCTCTCTGCTCCATATAAGCAATATTTCAACATTGCTTACACGGCCGAGAGTCGGGGCAAACTGCTCGTATGTGTGTGTGACATGCACGAACAGTGCGTGCATGCTATCAATCCATATACTTTGAATATAAACCTGTACAGGGATTATTTATGCCTGTTATTTGTGTCCTCTTTTTAATAAGCGAAATATGATATCCCTGGAATGATGGATGACAGCCAGCATGTGTGATTGTATGGTCATTTGTTTTGATGCTTCTGCGTATGCGGGTCGTCTTGCTCAGCGCATGTCGGACTGCGAATTAGTGCGCAGATATGACAAAAAATCGGATTCGTGCATTAAGACCTGTAGTATAAACGTAGCCATAGGCTTGTTGCTGTTAAAAAGAGGACACAAATAACAGGCATATATAATCCCCGTTTAGGCTTATATTCAAAGTATATGGATCGATAGCATGCACGCACTGTTCGTGCATGTCACACACACATACGGGCAGTTTTCCCCGACTCTCGGCCGTGTAAGCAATGTTGAAATATTGCTTATATGGATCAGAGAGAACACCGATCATTCTCAGGCTTATCCTCAAACCTATTTTTATTTTTTTATGACTGTTGTCAAGTCCGACCCTTCCTAAAAAGCCGTGTTCAAGGCAAGCTAGGCGCTAATAACGCACTGCTGCATCGCTACCGTAGCTACCGTACCGTCTCTCGCTTTTTGATGATGTAATTGCTGCATTAAATCCGATTTGCGGGACCGGACAGTACAGACCGCCGCAACAGTCTGGAAATATGTGGCCCAGATCGGATTTAGACCACATACGAAACTGACCCAGATCGGATTTGAAATGGTCCCGTTCTATGCGACTTGTCATGTTCAGACCGTCAAGTTAATGCCTCACTCGAGTCGGAAAAACACGAAAAAATCGGATTCGTGCACGAAGACCTGTAGTATGAACGTAGCCTTAGTTCGGATGCTCAGTTGCCTTGACATTTTTCCGAGTAAGGCCAACGACGTCATGCATCAAGAGAGACAATAGCTAATTAATATGACACTCGCCACCCTGTGGTCTGGGGTGTGAATTGCAACCTGTCAAAATGACGGATGGACTTCAGTTTTTTCCGTTACCGTTTTAAAAAACCGGTCAACGACGGAAAATATTCGGGTAACGCGACCCCTGATTTATACATTCCTTTAAGTGCGACACCGAGTGATTTTGGATTTTTTTGTAATCCCCTGCACCCCACCCCCTGCAAGCAAGACAGTGGGAAAAGCAAATATAGAGAATTTGTTGAAGGGTGACATTTCTTTTAAACCAACCACGACAAATAACAGAAAAAAGTGCTGAACATTAAGCTCATCTACTACAACCACTACTACTTACATATCCATTATAACTAATAATGCCTTTAGAAATAACATATCGTTAGCCTCATAGCGTAATTGCCCAAGCCATTTAATTGCCTAAGCCATTTTATGGCCTAATGTTATGCACCTTTCTGCTTATACCATTGGCCAATCACAACACTTTTTAGAAAACAAAACAATATCAATAATAAAGGTCAATCTTTTTTCCATAGACTTCATAATGTATTGATGGGTCAGATCGGCCATGCACTGTGCCTTGCTTTCAAGTAGGGGGCGGCCCACATCAAGAGGAGCTATTCACAAACACACACGCAGCGATCTAACGCCAGATTTCTGTTGAAAAAGTACGAAAGCTGTACCACATACAAACAGGAAGGATTGTCTCAGGGGTGATTTTTTCAAGGATTCAAGGTGATTATTATATTTTTCGTACCATGCATGCATTTTGAAACATTGTGAAAAAAATTCAATGGGAGAAATTAGCCGCTGCTGCATTGGCATCATAGTTCGCAATATTTAAGTAAAAGAAATGCTAACTGCACGGCTTTTTTGCTTTTAACCAAGAATCGAGACTGTTTATCTATATCTACAGTATATCTATAAAGAGTTCAGGGATTTAAATATTTACTAGCACGAATTTTTACCGGAAAAGCTCTGTTTACATAAGGCGACAGTTAGCTACATTTACAAACAGACTAGTATTGTACTTCGACCTATTTAAGTAAAATAAATGCTAACAGCATGTTTTTTTTTGTTTGTTTTTTTTTTTCTTTCGCTTTTAACCAAGAATTGAGACTGTTTTACGTTCATATCTATATAGAATTCAGGGATTTAAGCATTTA
The DNA here is from genome assembly GCF_030265065.1 of Corythoichthys intestinalis. Taxonomy (NCBI): domain Eukaryota; kingdom Metazoa; phylum Chordata; class Actinopteri; order Syngnathiformes; family Syngnathidae; genus Corythoichthys; species Corythoichthys intestinalis. The sequence goes on from NC_080405.1 coordinate 20,539,769, forward strand.
TTCACAAGAATTTTTAACGAAAAAAGCTCTTTGTCTTTGATTCCATTCGGTCAGCTTTGACGGCCTCGCCAACAATGCAGGCCCCCTATGCCCTGTGTCCCGTCAATACATTATTAAGTCTATGCTGTTTTCAGACAAATATGTTTTTTTTTGGTTACCAAAACCAGTGAAATATTACTTTGGCAATTATGCTACGACGCAACAATATTTGAATTTTTTGGTGTAGATTCCCAATCTACTAGGTCATGTACTGTAAGATTGAGGCAACTGGAGTATAATTGTTGTATGAACAAGTTTCACCTTCAGTCTTAAAAGCGTTCATGACTTTGTCAGCTGGCAGATAGGCCTGCTCAAGTTACAGAGGGACTTTTAAGTTGTGGCCCGGATCATTTAAAAGCCAACAGGTAAGCAGACCTGCAGTGTTAACAGACATTATAACTAGCTGACTATAAAGATAGCAATACTATCTCCAGAATGTTAGAAACCTATTAGATTAAAAGTTAAATATTTTGAATAATCAAGTATACGTAGTGCAGTTGCCATGATTATCTTTTGCAATTTCGGCTTTTCTATTTTCACTAAAAGAATATGTAAAACAACACAACTTTATTCAACCCTCGACCCAGTTGAATCTATTACAAAAGTTAAATATTTTGAATAATCAAGTATAGAGCAGTTGCCATGGTTATCTTTTGCAATTTCGGCTTTTCTATTTTCACTAAAAGAATATGTAAAACAACACAACTTTATTTAACCCTCGACCCAGTTGAATCTATTACAAAATCAATACAATTCATTACAGCAACTTGATAATATGAAACATAAAACTTAAGAGCTGCACAATGGCTAGTTTCATACTGCAGGTCTTAATGCACGAATCCAATTTTTTCGTGTTTTTCCGACTCGAATGAGTTATTAACTTGATGGTCTGAATGGGACAAGTCTCATAGAAGTGGACCATTTCAAATCCGATCTGGGTCACTTTCGTATGTGGTTTAAATCCGATCTGGGCCACATTTTTTCCACAATGTCACGGCGGTCTCAACTGTCAAGTCTCCCAAATCGGAATTCATGCAGAAATGACGTCAGCAAAGAGTGAGCGCAGCAGGCAGGAAGGAAGGCAGCTATAGCTGTGCATTTGCGGTAGCAGCATAGCGCCTAGCTTAGGCTCGGCTTCTATGCAGGAGGTAAGCTTGACCACATTCATAAAAAAATAAAATAAAATGAAGTAAAGGATATGCCTGATTATGCTTGGTTTTCTCTATGTGCGCCAAACAAGCAATATTAAGTATTGCTTACATGGCTGAGTCGAGGCAAATTTACGCACACACATAACGCTTATGTGTGAGTCATGCATGTGCGTGCATCCGTTCTATCAATCCACATAAACTTTGAATATAAGACTAAACGAGGATTATTATTGTCTGTTATTTGTGTCCTCTTTTTGGAAATCAAAATATGATCAGCCTGGAATGACAGATGACAGCCAGCATGTGTCGTGACGTGTGTTGTTTTGATGCTTCTGGGCATGCAGGTCGATTTGCTCAACGCGTGTCGGACTGCGAATTAGTGCGCATGCGTAATACTTGAACGGGCTCAATGGACAAAAGGAGTCTGAACGGGCACGCTAAAAAAACAGATATGACAAAAAAATCGGAATTGTGTATTAAGACCTGCAGTATGAACGTAGCCTTTGAGTATCTTTGCAATGCAACTTAACATTTGCTCTCCCAAGCCTTCACACTTCTCCTAGTGCTGCACAAATATTATCCAAAAGTCTAGATCATCTCACTGACAGAAGTTATCTGCTGTCCTGAAAATCTGTGAATTTGACATATAGGTTCTCCTCTCTCTCTGTGCAAATGGTGCAATGGCGAGTCATGAAGGAATGCTGCAAGGCAGGTCTGTCCTTAGTCATAATGTCACCGATGGCAACAGTCACATACATCATTATTGTGTGACACTGTGTGTTTAAACCTGGACAAAATGGTATTCACTCCAAACATGGCCAGGTATTTCAACAAATGGTATTAATATTGGAAGGTCAGCCTTTTTCCTGATACTACAACCTGTTGCAGAATTTATATAACAATGTCCGTCTCCCAACAGTTAGAACTTTTTTTTTTTTTTTTCATCAAATACAACCAATGGATCTGATAACGCTTCTCCACTCCAGTTCAAATGACAAATAGAGTCACCGGTCACCGCTGATTTCTTTTGTCTTTTCTCTGATTTCTGATCTCCTTATTATTATATTATATTTATTTTCACCACTGATTCATGCACAGCACGAAATATATTATTATTCCATTCACTTTACTGATCAGACATGACCTATATAAAGGCAGCTTGCCCGAGAGTATTTTTTTCTTTGCCCCGGGAAATTGGTAAGTGTTTACCTTACCCAGTACATTTTTAAAGGAAAAAACATTTTGTACATACATAAGCCGCAGGTGCCCACATTGTAACATGATACAGTATATTTACAAAGAAAGACGGTACAGAAAAGTAATTTTCAAACTTTTAATAACATACCTAAACTTTTCTTTCCAAACAATGCCTGTAATGCAGCAGTATACAGTACAGCAGTCCACCTGTCTCCCTCTTACCTTTTCTGCTCAAGCACCCCTAACGGCAATTAGAAAAATATACATTTACAAATCTACAAGCCCGGATCCTTGTCTTCACCAACTTATCGTAGTCGCCGTTATTCTGGACCAGGGGTCCGAACCTTTTTGAGCGAGAGCCAAAAAAAACCCACATGATTAAAAATGTGATTCCAAGAGCGTCATCCTATGTGTATATGTGCGCACTATGGGCTAGGTTTGCATACCACATACATTACCTTGAGCCATAGATGATTGCTAAGTGGTCTCAAAATGGTGTATGTGTGTGTGTGTAATGAATGTTTTTGTTTTTAGCGTTGTGTCCATTCGCCATGTGACTATAGTCTCCATGAGTAGACTTTCTTATTCAACAGTCTGAGCTCTGTTCCACAAGTAGAAGTAAGCAGCTGGTCTCAATGCTCATTCGGAACTGAGTGACACTGAGGAGAATACGCCAAAATGCCTACAGTAACTTAGGCTCACACTTGACCCGGTTTCATTTCATGAAAGCCGAGTTTGCTATTGGCCAAGCGTTATGTGGGGTGGAATGACACCTGACTGAAATATCTCTTCTATAAATTGCGAGAACAAAAATTGTCTCTTTAAGTTGACCCTGGTTAGAATGATGTGTATTTATTAACATGCTATTGTATGCATTTATTTACAACTGTGTTGGATGCTGTCCCACTTTAGCAGAAATGAATTCACCACACTGATTCACAAAAAAAGAGCTTGAAGCAAGTTACTTATCCTATAGAAGAGGTTGAATTCTAAAGGAGTTTATTACGATTTGCATGATTCATCTCCACAGATAAACAAGTGCTGATGCAGCCAGTCTGAGGGGAGTTGCAGCTGCTGCTAACTGAATCAAATACGAGTACGCACTAATTGTAAATAAGTCACATGGCTCACAGTGACTCTGCAGCGCCTATGCAATATTGCTGACTTTCTAAATAGAGCCTAATTGAAGTAGCACTTGTCCTGAACCTAAAAAAATATGTTCATATGGAAGCATTGGTATACCCGATCAAATATGTACTGCTGGAGGAGTAGGCTCTGTTAGAGACTGGGATGGAGTGTAAGAGAAAATCCCAGGGAAGAAACTTGCATAGCATTGCTAAAAATAGAGTATGAAGTGGATGGAGGAGAAAAGGGAGGGGCGTGCAGTACCTGTGGGCTTGGAGGCAGCCTGGTTAGCGATGAGTGATAACATTGTGGACACAGGCACCTGAGCCTTTTTTTGTAATAGGAATCAATACATCATAGTTTATATTCCTCAATATTTGATCTGGTTACACTGTGGATGTCTGGGGGAGAGTTTTATGTCATTTTAGTTCAAACATGTGTAAATATCATTCGCGAGTGATGTAACTTCAACTGGGACTTGAGTTACCAAATCCACTTCTTAATCCTTCCATCACATTTCGGAAGTAACATACACAACAAGAGCAGATCAACTTTAAACATAACACATCGCACTCATCAGATATGCGTATTATGCTAAGATCATATCCATCTGTTTTTTTCTCTTCATAAATGTGTCAAGCACATTACAGACCATTAAAATAAGTACCCTAATAGAAGGTAAACAAAACCATCAAAACTCTATTCAACTTGTCATAGGCTAGCCACATACATAACATGATATTGTAAAAATGTCCAGAATTGCATTTTTATTTTTTCACATGAGTGAGCTCAGAGGGGTGGGCGTGGTGGTTGGGGGGAGGCACAACAGCAGTGTTAAGACGTCTGGACTACTGACAAGGCATGAACATGAATAAAGGGCCTCTCTGACCACAAACCGGCTTGTCAGACACTTCATGATGAAGGTTGAAGACTCTTTGGCTCTGATCCTGCGCAGCTTGTAACTCCACATTTTTACCAATTTAATCATTAAGCACAGCGTGAAGCTCAAAGGAATAAACCCCCCCACCCCCTGAAAATAAACCCTTTCAGGATCTGAAGGAATAAATTCCAAATAAGCATAGCAAACAGAGATACATGACTCTGCCTCCTGTTAGCATTATTTTTTTGACCCATTTTTAGTTTCAGCTTTTTTTAGCCATAAAAAATTAGTTGCAAGTTCACAGTTTTCTGACTCCATCAAGACAAGTCCACCCAGTAAAATCACTACCTTTTAGAGGCCTGCTGAACCACAGTACAAATTGCCCCATGGGACTACAAACTCACTTAGCCAAACCACAGTTTTCCACAGTAGCTCATCCCAAGGAGATTCATGACCACCATCTGCTCACAAGACTATTTAATACTTCGAAACTATAATCATGCTTGCTTCCAATGCAACATCCACCTTGACCAAATTTGAAAATTACATCTCCTTTAGGTCATCGAAACCGAACTATGAACATGACAAAATGAAATGGTGTTTGCAGTGCTCTGTACACGAGCTAATGAGTTCGGAGCACAGAAGACAAGACGGAAGATCACATTAATGTAATCAATTATCTTCATTGGAAAGATGTGGTTGACTGTGGTTGACCTATGCTAAGTCACTCTGGAAATGAACTGTTAAAGAGAACCAGTAACAGTATTTCTCATTTTTTTTTTAAAGGAGCTAGTTTGTCCAAAACAAAAGCCATTTAACATTCTTGCTCTTTGAATAAATAAAAAATATTCAGAACTTTAAAGGAAGAGTGCATCCGAGCCACATCTTGTTTAACAATTTGAAAAGCAAACCAAAACAGAATTTCATATTTCATATTTTTTTTATATATTCATTACGTGACGCTAATATTTCAATAGACAATAAAGAAACATACATTCATTCATCTTCTGAACCGCTTATCCTCATGAGGGTCAAAGAGCTGCTGGAGCCTATCCCAGCTAACAAAGGACAGGGGGCAGAGTACACCCTGAACTGGTTGCCAGCCAGTCGCAGGGCACACAGAGACAGCCAACATTCACGCACACACTTACACTTGCAAACAATATGGAGTGCTCAATTAGCCAACGAGGAATTTTTTCGGAATATGTGAGGAAGCCGGAGTACCCCAAGAGAACATGCAAACTCCATAAAGGGAAGCTGGAGCCAGAATTGAACCAACAATCTCAGAGCTTTGAGGCTGATGTGCTAACCACTGTTATACATTAAACAAGCATTTTTTTGCAAATACTTCTAACACAGTTTTCAATGGAAAAGCCTAGATTTTCCCATTTTATAAGTCAATTGTCAGCCCATAAAAGTTGTTGTTATTCTGATTCTTTTTACGACAGATTCTCTGGCCCCACCAATCAGCAGATCAGCTCTGTGTCTGCATGAGTGGTCTCCAAACTATTCCACATAGGGTCGCAGTGGGTGCAGTATTTCACTCCAACAAAACAAGACCACACCTTTTCACCAATCTGGTGATTTATAAGGCTAGGTTCATACTGCAAGTCTGAATGCAAAAATCCGATTTTTTTGTCATATATGTTTTTTTAGCGTGCCCGCTCAGACTGCCTTTGTTCATTGAGACCATTCAAGTTTTACGCATGCGCACTAATTCGCAGTCCGACACAGGCTGAGCAAGAAGACCCGCATGCGCAGAAGCATCAAAAGAAATGACCACACATGCTGGCTGTCATTCGTCATTCCAGGGATATCATATTTTGCTTTTCAAAAAGAGGACACAAATAACGGACATAAATAATCTCCGTTTAGCCTTATATTCAAAGTTTATATGGATCGATAGCATGCACGCACTGTCCGTGCATGTCACACACACATACGGGAAGTTTGCACAAACTCTCGGCTCTCGACTGTTGTCAAGCCCGGCCCTTCCCCAAAAGCCATGTTCAATGCAAGCTAGGCACTAATAACGCACAGCTGCACCGCTACCATAGCGCCTCTCTCGCTCTTTGATGACATAATTGCTGCATGAATTCCGATTTGGGAGACTTGACAGTACAGAATGCCACGACATTCTGGAAAAATGTGGCCCAGATTGGATTTGAACCACATATGAAAGTGACCCAGATCGGATTTGAATGGTCCAATTCTATGCGACTTGTCACGTTCAGACCGTCAAGTCAATGCCTCACTCAAGTCGGAAAAACACGAAAAAATCGGATTCTTACATTTAGACCTGTAGCATGAGCGTAGCCTAAGTGTAATCAGTTGATTGCAGTCAGGTGCTGCTTGTTTTAGTAGAAACCACATTGGTTAAAAGGTCTGTGCTTGATCGGTATGAACAAAAACCAGGACCCACAGCGGCCCTCGAGGACCGGTTTTGAGACCCATGGTTGACAGAACTCAGTCATTTGTAGGCTACCTTCACAAAGGCTGCTTCAACTGTTACAAACAGTCTGAATTAACACACACACACACATATATATATATATATATATATATATATATATATATATATATATATATATTTATATATATATACATATTAAATGAGCCATGACAAAACACGACTTGCTGGCTGGCAGTCTACATTAGGGTTATCCAAGTCAGGTCCTCGAGAACCCCTATCTAGCTTGTTTTCCATGTCTCCCTCCTTTACCACACCTAAGTCAAATGATCAGCTCATCAGCAAGCTCTGCAGGAGCCTGATAACGATCCTGATTATTTGATTCAGGTGTGATGGAGGGGGGAGACATGGAAAACAAACCAGATAGGGGCTCTCGAGGACCGGACATGGGCACCCCTGGTCTACATATTACCTCCGGCACAAAGGAGCTTGGGTATAAATGACGTCACATTCATCCCAAAATGACAGCACATATGAGCGCATGTAAATTTCTATGTTTAAGCAATAATTTCTCCGTTATCATATTTCTATGAAATTTGTGATTTGCATATTTAAATTCTTTGAGCAACATTTTTTCACATGAAGGTCATGTATTGTATACTAAAGCTTCCCTATTAGTAAGTAGTATTTTGAGGTATCAAAGAAATATATAAAATATTAAATGAAAGAAAAGAAACTAAATTTGCTTCATTGCTGCTCCACGCTCATTCTGAGGTTGCTTTCCATTGATGTCCCGCGTCACATCGAGTGCAGTGCATTTAAGCCCGTGCATGAGAAGTTTGGAATTTAATCAAGCGGACAGTATACATATAAAGTAGTATTTAAATGCATACATGTATATTTGCTGTGGTTTAGTACAATACTTTGATGGCACGACCCCTTTCTCTTTTTGTCACATTTTTTTCTGCGACTTCCACACCCCCTCTGCCAGTCGCCGTTTAATCCGGCCGGGAGCGACTTCGTTCAGCTTCATCGCTGCGAGGACTTGGCCCACTCGCCTGGCTTTTGATCGATCCTATTTGCTGCACAACAAAACAGAGAGTCTTATTTTAAGGAGGAGAGATTGTAATAGCATTCTAAAGAGCTTTACCAGTTTCTGCGAGAACAGAATAGTTTTGTTGTTGTGAAGTATACAGTTCCACACAAATGTACTGTACATCGAGATCTCATTTAGCTTAGCAATTGGAGGTGTGAAACCCAAAACTTCCAAGAAAGTGCAATCATCAAGGTTTCATTGACTGTGACATGTTTTCGTCCACCAAACAGAATGCTATGATGATGCCAGCACCTCTGCTATAGGGTGCGTTCAGTTTGCCACAAAATGGTCACGGTGGGAACGCAATACTCCATGGGATTTTAGAACAGGCACTTTTTAAACTAAATTTCTCGAGCTTACAGAGTTGTAGAACATTTTGGAAGACGTTAGCGTACTTGTGCAAAGCCAATATATTTTATTTTTGCCAGATCATAAAACAAAACAAAACATTGTGATAATGGAAAATTGGTCTTGAAAGTCTTTAAAAAGTGTTTGAATTTATCCATGAAAAAGGTGTAAATACCTTGCGTCTGAAAAATCTATTCTGCTGAAATGTCTCGAGGGGGTACACCGTCGAAGATTTTTTCCACCTCAGGTATAATCAGCCACTTGTCCGACAAACATGCAAAACAATATGGCAAGTATAAGAAGCTCAAAGATACGGGAAAATAAGAGAAGTCGCTCCCAGCATACCGACTCCTTCTGTGGGTGAGGTTTTCAAGAGGGTGAAAAAGTTTCCTCGGGATAGTCCCAAGGCAAAGGGCGTTAATCGTAAAATAATTAAATAACATATATTGTATATATTTTTTAAATGACAAAAAAAAAAAAAAAAAAAAACATGACTTGTATACATGTGTGTTATTTGGCCTTTCGGTTTTCAACCAAGTGTTTCAATTATTCAGTTTTCGGCCAAGAGTCTTGCTTTTGGTACATTGCTATGAAAATTACTATATTATTGTTTTTGTCTTTTCACCGTGTCAAGCACTCTGAGAATATTGGATTAAAGCTTATAAATCTTGGTAGAAAATCACTGAAAACACAGTGGTCGGGTACTTTTTAATGAGGAGGGTGGTGGCTCGTAGTTCTAGAATTATCTCTGCACAAAACCATCTATGTGCAAAATCAACAACACCACAACACAAAGGAGAGACTTTGTATCACCAGGAAAGCTATCACACATCCCTTTTGCGCTTCCTGTTCTGGTGGGACCTCACATGCCAGACATCCAAGGTTTTCCCACAATGACGCAGGCTGTCCATTTCTCAAACACTGAGAGAATGATTGGCCTCTAAAAATAAAGGTAAAACTATCTTGACCTATTATGTTTCACAGAGCAATATGGAGCATGAGAATTCATTAATTGCCAATCTTTCTTTACATAAATTTGATCATGATTATATAGAGTTCTTCAATTTATTTCTATTATCCATATGATTGGTTTGTTGGGCGCTCGTGTGAGTGCAAGTGAATGTTCAATCATCCTGAACACAAAATTACCTCTTCTATCCATGCTTGGGGCCCAAGGAAATTTATCATGATCGAGCATGGTTGGGAGTTTTATGAAAGCATGAAGCTGTTTTCCATCCAGATTTATAATCACCATACAACTTGTGAAAAATGTGCAAAGGAAGAAAAGAACTAAAACTATCTAAGTTTAAACTTCTATAAACCTTTTCATGCACGGCACACTTACTGTTCACTGTTTCAGTACTTTTTGCGCAACTTTCTGTTCTCTAACAAGGTTTTTGAGCCATAAACGAGCAGTACATTTAAATCTATGCCACGTTGTCAATCTTCATGTCTCTAGATCTCTGTTGAAATTTGGTAATGTCTCAAGCTCAGTTGGCACTTCCCTCTGACAGTATATTGTTTGAGGTTTTGAAATGGCAAGATATTGTTGGATGTCTTGGGGTCATGATGTCAACATTATAAAAACCTCATACAGAGGTGTGTTAAAGTACAAATCACAATTAACCCTGAAAAGGTCCATTGATGGATAAAAAAAAAAGTTGATTAATTATGCTATTAAACACCTGAATAGCTACAGTGTATCATAAAAGTGAGTACACCCCTCACATTTCTGCAGACACTGACAAAATCACACTTTGACACAATGAAAAGTAGTCTGTGTGTAGCTTATATACTAGAGTTACCGTAATTTTTGGACTACAAGCCGCTACTTTTTTGCTTCATTTTGAATCCCGCGGTTTATAGTCCAGGGCAGATTATTTGTTGATTTATTTGGGTTAATAGGTAGCACTTTATTTGACAACGGTGTTATAAGACTGTCATAAGACCGTCATAATTACGACATGACACTATCATGGGCATGAATAATGCTGAATGCTTATGACAGATGTCATTAAGTGTCATCTGGCAAATTATGTCACTAACTCCATTTATGTCCAGTTTGGATCTTTTACATCCATTCAAAAGTGGGGTAATTTGCCGGATAACACTAAATGACATCTGTTATAAGCATTCATTGATGCTCATGACAGTGTTATAATTATGACAGTCTTATGGCACCACTGTCATATAAAGTGTTACCAAATACCATGACTAGCTATCAATAAAACAATTGGAACAGTAACTGGAGAAATAATTAGCACAGAACTTGAATTTTGATTTTTAGTTACATCCGTAGTGCTGCAATGCATGCTAGTAGGCATATTGGACAGCATCAGTGTTGACAACAGGTGGCAGCAGAGGTTCACTGTCTCCAGTGATGACCAAATGAAGCTTCTTGAAGCTTTGCAACCAATTAGTTCAAAGCTTCATGGTGGTTCATTTGGTCTTATGACAGCCGTATGATGCAGCTATCAAATAAGGTGTTACCGCTTAATATCTTTTGGTGTAAATATCCCATTATACAGTGAGGATAGCTGCGGCTATAGTCCAGTGTGGCTTATCTATGAATAAATGCCATTTTCGTGTCGCGTTTGGTGGGTTGGTTGGTTGGGTTGGTGTGCCTTATAGTGTGAAAACTATGGTAATTTATTGCCCCCTCAAAATAACTCAAAATATAGCCATTAATATCCAAACCCCTGGCAACAAAAGCGAGTACACCCCTTAGAAACTGGAGTGCTGTCAGCATTGCTGCAGAGATTGAAGAGGTGGGGGGTCAGCCTGTTAGTGCTCAGACCATACGCCGCACTCCACATCAAATTGGTGTGCATGGCTGTCACCTCAGGAGGAAGCATCTTCTGAAGACGGTACACAAGAAAGCCCGCAAACAGTTTGCTGAAGACATGTCAACAAAGCACATGGATTACTGGAACGATGTCCTATGGTCTGATGAGACGGGCGGGCTTTCTTGTGAACCGTCTTCAGGGGTGACAGCCATGCACACCAATTTGATGTAGAGTGCAGCGTATGGTCTGAGCACTAACAGGCTGACCCCCCCACCTCTTCAATCTCTGCAGCAATGCTGACAGCACTCCTGTAATGAGTCACATGGAAAAAATGGACATGACATTTTGGAGGGAAAATGACAAGCAGTACTCAATTTGGACATTTAGGGATGTAAGTTTTTTCAAAGGGGTGTACTCACTTTTGTTGCCAGGGGTTTAGATATTAATGGATATATTTTGAGTCATTTTGAGGGGAAAATAAAGCTGCACACAGACTACTTTTCATTGTGTCAAAGTGTCATTTTGTCAGTGTTGTCCCAAGAAAAGATATACTTAAATATCTGCAGAAATGTGAGGGGTGTACTCACTTTTGTGATACACTGTAGTTTAACAAAAAGCTTAAAATATTAAACACCTGGACACATGCATTCTCATTCAATTTGGAGAAGGCAGCTGATGAGTTTGAGTCTTCAAAGTCCTCAATCTTCCCACAGCATTTCCTTTAGCATTTCTCTGTTCTCAATGCACTGTCTTCCTCTGCACCATCTAAATATTTCATACGTTGCCTGATGTTGTTTTAGGGATTGCGCCTACTCTTTGATCACATTTACTGTCAAGGGTGTGTTGCAGGTGCAAAGTCAGCCATTGATACGAGACGAGGTGATGAAGAATAATTCTACTTCGACAAAACAACAAACAGGCAAATAACAAACATTCAGCATATTAAAAAGCCACTGGCAGCTTTTACAATACAATAATAGAATACAATAATTATAATAAAATATTACAATGAAATGATTAGTCACATTTAAACATGAAAGTTTAATTTGGGTGATTAACCTTCAAGTCTTGTGTCATATGTCCTCTTTAGTGTGTAACATAAATCTCTTAAGTGCTTTCCATTATGATATGCACTACTGATGCACCGATACAGCTACCAGTATCGGCATGGGGGGCACAATCCGGCCAGAAATGGTGGTATCGGCAAACCTGATGTGCAAAACTGAACAGTTGCAACACTGAACAGTTTCAAGTTTCTCATATTAACTTTATGACTACAGCCTCGATAAGTAAGGGTTAATATAGGGCTGTCAAATGATTAAAATTTTTGATTGAGTTAATCACAGTTTAAAAATTAATTAAATTAAATTAATCATTATTAATCGTAATTCAAACCATCTCTAAAATATGCCATATTTTTCTGTAAATTATTTTTGGAATGGGAAGATAAGACACAAGACCAGGGGTCGCGTTAACCGAATATTTTCCGTCGTTGACCGATTTTTTAAAACGGTGACGGAAAAAACTGAAGTCCATCCGTCATTTTGACCGGTTGCAATTCACACCCCAGACCACAGGGTGGCGAGTAGGCATATTAATTAGCTATTGTCTCTCTTGATGCATGACGTCGTTGGCCTTACTCTGAAAAATGTCAAGGCAACTGAGTGTCCGAAGTTTCTTCAAAAAGCCCCAAAACGACGATGGTGTTGATAAAAGAGGTGAAAAAACAGGGACTGCACAAGCGGGCACGCAATTCAAGTCCATGCGCACCAGGAGGAAAGTGTGAGACTACGTTCAGGCCACAGCAGGTGAACTGTTAATTTCATTGTTCCATATGCTACATATGGTAGGCTAACTAACTACTGGGGCCACAATCAGCTGTTTTTGTCACTGCGGAGAAAAAGTTACATATTCATCTGCTTGATGTGTGATGGCACGGTGTGGGTTCTCTGTTAAGCTTGTTCGGACAGAATATTAATTTAAAATGAATGAAAACTAAATACTATTGAATTTGTTGAAGCGGTATGCAATGTTATGAGTCTTGTTAGCTGTAGGCGCACTATCCTAGACCCCTCACTATCCATTCGTGGGGGCCTGCGCTTGACAGTGACGTTCCTTATTCTCGCTATATGATTATACAACTTTAACATTTGTTAATAATACGCTCTGTGTGTAGTATCATCCATCGCTTTTCCTTTTTAAATGGGCACTTATAAGCGAACGCAAGAAGTAACAACGGGAACATTTTTAAACAGACATTTCACGGGAGAGCATTTCGACTCTTCGGCCAATCATATAGCGAGAGCGAGTGGATAGTAAGGGGACCGCGCACGGCTCTTAAGTGTCTCTGTCACGTGACTGTTGTAGCCGGTACCACACAAGTACGGAAGGTGAATTATGCCAAGCAAAGGGTCACCACAATGCCATTATCATCATTTTAAAAATTTAAGTGACGGGTAAAAATAGATTATGACCGGATTTTTATGACCCTGTCAGTCAAAATGACAGACAACGAAATAGTCTAGCGCAACCTCTGCACAACACAGATATATACATTTAACATACTGTACATACAAGTACTGTATTTGTTGATTATAACAATAAATCTACAAGATGGCATTAACATGAACATTCTTTCTGTTGAAGACATTTTCTTTTTCTCTGCAAAACCAAACACACAACAGAGCCTCAGAACAGTAACAAAAACAGTATTATTTATAATGTGTGCAAAGTGTGTGTAATGTACACATAAATGTGGCCCTCTTCCCTTGCCTGGTACACCAGACTCACCGCTGTTCCAGCTACTGAGTCTGGCTACCATTCAGCGGATACAATTTCCAGGGTGGACCAAGCCACAGCAAACAGACAGCGGAGTGGCCCAATCAGCGACGGGCAGACGTGACGTTAGTAAAACGACGAGGGCAGGACCAGGGATTTGCGCGCGGAAGTAAACATACGAGGAGAGCGGAGTTTATTCAACATGGCTAGCGCGAGACGGACTGTTGTCAATGACTCGTGTCGATGTGTTTTTGGTAATTTAAAACGGATTTTACCGTGGATTGGAACATATTCTCGGCTCTCCTGTTCACCATCTGTGTTGTTGTGGAGACGATTTCCGACGCGCAAGAGTGACGTTGCTCGTTAAGAACACGTCACGCAAATAAACGAATCTGATTTGTCGATTGATTTTGTACCTGCTTGAGAGGCCGTTAATGGGATGGTTCCCAGACTTTTCTCTCAGTGTTTGAAAAATATAGGGAGAACAGTCTGGCTGTGCCAGGCAACCTCTTCCCTACTCATCCTCTCGCCAGTCGCTGAGGCAAACCAACTTATTTATAATTTCTGAGAGTTGTTCCATCTATATTCTTTCTTAAATTCGAATTCCCCACCCAGAGGGCCAACCTGCGTTTCTTCCATGTTCGTCCGCCAGCTGGCTGCTGCCCTCCCAACGTGACGTACTCTGATTGACGCCGGACAGGAAGATGATGTCGCCGCCGGTGATGGGCCACCCGAGGAAGGGTGCCAACTTCAAAAACTAGTCGCTGTCAACACTAGTTCGCATTTGCAGCATACGTGCCGCGTACCTCCGCTCCTCGCCAGCTGTTTGCTCGCCATTCATTCACCTGTGCATTCGATCGCTATTTTGTTGCTATTTTGTTTGTTGTTCGGTGAGGTCTTTTGTGTTCATTCGTTATTGGATCGTTTTTGTTCACCACTGTAAATAAGAGCACTGCAGCAATAGGCGTAAACTGCCGTTTTCGTTCAACTCGTTTTCTCCTGTTTTATTTAGTGTAGGAAGCTGTCTTTTTGTTATTTCCTTTTTACGATCAGGGTTTACTTAGCGGGTGGGGTTTAAGTGTAGTTTCATTTTGTTTGTTGTTTTGGCCTGGGCTTACGCTGAAGCCAGCTTCTTCCGCATTTTGTTCATTGCGAGTTCAACTTGTGTGAATAAATTTGTGTCCACTTGCAACTTGTTTGTGTAGCTTGTTTTATGTTACGCTCTTAGCGAGCCGTCCGTGGGACGTAACAGTGGCATTATGGGATGCATGAGCGGGCGTTCCATGCTTGCGTTAAATGCGTCACATATTTTAACGTAATTAATTCAAAAAAATTAATTACCGCCCGTTAACGCGCTAAATTTGACAGCACTTTACATCACGTCAGAAACTCGTTCAAAGCAGTTGCACTCCTGTTTAAAATAAACTGCTGTATTTTAAGCCAAAAGAACTTTTGTGTTGGATAGAACAATATGTCTATATGCTGCCATAGTAGATTCATGGCGCATTATGCCCCCGAACTATTTTTAATTAGTCTCTTTTACCCTGGAAACCCCCGTTTACAGACGTCGCGCAACCGCTTTTGTTTCAACCCAGCCATAAAAAGAAGGTAAGTAATTATATTTATTAATCAAAATGTCTGTTATTTTTATCTTAGAATCATGAATTAATGTCTAATATTTCGTTTGAAAAAAAAAAAAAAAAACTTTAAAAAATATTCACTCGCATATTTTAAACTTTTAAACAAATTACTTCACAATGAAGAAAAATGGCGTCTGTAAAAAAGTCATGGATATGTACCTCATAACTACTGATAAATTGTATTTTTTGTTACTGTCGCATTTTCCCTAGTATGTTAAATGATAAATCATCGATCCAAACAAAGAAAAATTGGAAAAAACAAAAAAAAAAAAAAAAAAAAAAACGTTTCAAAGGGTAAATATATGAAAAGGAACATCTCAAACACTCCTTGATGGCTGCGATTTCTGCATCACGACCCTTGTTATATTACCATGTTTCATCCATATAATCCCCCCAAAATCCGGCTGTGGCAATTCACATCTGTGTCTTGACACTCAATGATACATGCTACATGGAGTTTTTGGATCAAAACAAGGTAAGTACTGGATAATATCTCGTTATAATCATGGCGTCTTTAATTCTGCTCTCGCGTGCTGTCACCGCAAGTTTGGGTTTCGCTGTTTAAAAAAAAAAAAAAAAAAATATATATATATATATATATATTTTTTTTTTAAATGCCCTCTTGTTCATAAAATGTCTTCACCCAGAAAATAGAGATTTTAAGCTTTCCAATGATGTATCCCACATGCATATAATAGGACAATTTTGTAAATTTGGTCAAATTGGGGGTCTCAGAGTGGAACTTCAAGTCACCGGAGTGTTTTCCGCCATATATATTAATGGAGTGGTATCGGTATGGTATCGTTATCAGCCAATACTGCACAACCAGG
Source organism: Corythoichthys intestinalis (assembly GCF_030265065.1). Lineage (NCBI taxonomy): Eukaryota > Metazoa > Chordata > Actinopteri > Syngnathiformes > Syngnathidae > Corythoichthys > Corythoichthys intestinalis. The sequence continues at coordinate 20,556,049 of NC_080405.1, forward strand.
TATCGATATCGGGGCCGAAAAATGGTTTCGGAGAAACACTAAAAGGCACTCCTGGTTAAGACGTTTTGTTTTTGTTAAGCTTCTAATGACTTTTTTTTGCTAAAAATACATTAACATCGAAACATATTGTTGCAATTATTTAACTGTGCACTTTGAAGAGCCTTCTTGTTCTCTTACTGTGTTCCTCACTATGCGTGGTTGCAAAATAAACTTGAGTCCTCGTCCAGACTTTTTTTGAGCACTGTTCCAATTGTTTTAAACTTTGCGATTCTCCTGACAGTAGATATAGAAAGGTGCAGGTGAGTTTATTTTCATGTAGCCATTACCTGACTTAATGTCAACACATGTTGGCTTAACTTGAATGATGTGTTCTTCGTCTTTCCCATGTTGAAGAGAAATGGCCTCTATTATACAGTTATAATTACTCAGTTGAGTGGGTATTGTAACAATTTGGTATTAAGGGAAACATTATTTAGGCATTAGTTACTGCATTTGATGTGTTACAATCACAGTCATTTTTAGTGTACAATGTAAAAACATTTTCTTGAAAATGTTGCTTCTTTGATACTCGATTGCTTGTGCTGCCCTGTCACCCCAACCCCCCCCCCCCCCCCCCCCGCCCAAATTAAAAAAAAAAAAATCTAAAAATGTCTGCCTTAAAATCTGGGAGTGAAAGGAAGAGTTGGTGCCATAATCCTTGGGGTAATCGTGTACATCTGAAAACCACACATGAATATGAATGCAGCTCGGCATGTCCTTGAAACATCCCCCAGACTTGCAGTCAGTTGTTCAGTGTAGAGGGACTGGCGGCTTGTCTTCAAATGACTTAGATGGCAGACAAACGTCAAATGATGTGGGATAAAGTGACTCAAAAGTAGCTCATATTTTAGTTTTCTCTGAGTGCTGGTAAAAAGAAAGGTACTACAAAGGAGACTAAAATTAGAGGACACTACTATGGCAGACAATTTCGAGTGAAAAATTACAGATTGTTTTCTCAGCAGGGAGGGAAGGCCTCATTTTCTGCTTTTATTGGAGAGCAAAGTGGTGCACATGGTTGCATCAGTAAAAAGACCCAACATGGTGTGAAAAAGCGCCATCAAGCAGGTCAGCATATGATATTTAGAACAGAACTAAATCTATTGCAATCACTTATAGTCTACATTTAGTGTTAATTTATCATTGTTTCATGGTATTTTCTAAATTTTGGCAATACAATACCTTTTGATTTACTGTTAAATGTGTTCGAAAATCCTTTGTATAATTTAATGAAACACCATCAGGAGACATCACATGTCAATTCTAAAAACGTTTAATGTTCAAGGGCAATTGCTTCAGTTAAAGAGACATGAGACTAATGTGATGTCTGTATAATGCTTATTCCATTGTGTGAGGAATAACACTATTGTACCTATTAATGTACTTATGATGAACAAAAATAAACACAGATACAGTATAGTGACTACCAATTTGTAAAGAGATTACGCAAACCTTCTGGGATCTTTAATGTGGTCTTTGTACAGTGGGGCAAATAAGTATTTAGTCAACCACCAATTGTGCAAGTTCTCCTACTTGAACAGATTAGAGAGGCCAGTAATTGTCAACATGGGTAAACCTCAACCATGAGAGACAAAATGTGGGAGCCCCCCCCAGAAAATCACATTGTTTGATTTTTAAATAATTTATTTGCAAATCATGGTGGAAATGGAAAATAAGTATTTGGTTACCTAGAAACAAGCAAGATTTCTGGCTGTCAAAGAGGTCTAACTTCTTCTAAAGTGGTCTAGCAAGGCTCCACTCGTTACCTGTATTAACGGGACCTGTTTTAACTCATTATCAGTATAAAAGACACCTGTCCACAACCTCAGTCAGTCACACTCCAAACTCCACTATGGCCAAGATCAAAGAGCTGTCGAAGGACACCAGAGACAAAATTGTTGACCTGCACCAGGCTGGGAAGACTGAATCTGCAATAGGTAAGACGCTTGGTGTAAAGAAATCAACTGTGGGAGCAATTATTAGAAAATGGAAGACATACAAGACCACTGATAATCTCCCTCGATCTGGGGCTCCATGCAAGATCTCACCCCGTGGCGTCAAAATGATAACAAGAACGGTGAGCAAAAATCCCAGAACCACACGGGGGGACCTAGTGAATGACCTACGGAGAGCTGGGACCACAGTAACAAAGGCTACTATCAGTAACACAATGCGCCACCAGGGACTCAAATCCTGCACTGCCAGACGTGTCCCCAGCTGAGGAAAGTACACATCCAGGCCCGTCTGCGGTTCGCTAGAGAGCATTTGGATAATTCATAAGAGGACTGGGAGAATGTGTTATGGTCAGATGAAACCAAAATAGAACTTTTTGGTAGAAACACAGGTTCTCGTGTTTGGAGGAGAAAGAATACTGAATTGCATACGAAGAAAGAACACCATACTCACTGTGAAGCATGGGGGTGAAACATCATGCTTTGGGGCTGTTTTTCTGCAAAGGGACCAGGACGACTGATCTGTGTAAGAGAAAGAATGAATGGGGCCATGTATCGAGAGATTTTGAGTGAAAATCTCCTTCCATCAGCAAGGGCATTGAAGATGAGACGTGGCTGGGTCTTTCAGCATGACAATGATCCCAAACACACAGCCAGGCCAACAAAGGAGTGGCTTCGTAAGAAGCATTTCAAGGTCCTGGAGTGGCCTAGCCAGTCTCCAGATCTCAACCCCATAGAAAATCTGTGGAAGGAGTTGAAAGTCCGTGTTGCCCAAAGACAGCCCCTAACATCACTGCTCTAGAGGAGATCTGCATGGAGGAATGGGCCAAAATACCAGCAACATTGTGTGAAAAGCTTGTGAAGAGTTAACGAAAATGTTTGGCCTCCGTTATTGCAAACAAAGGGTACATAACAAAGTATTGAGATGAACTTTTGGTATTGACCAAATACTTATTTTCCACCATGATTTGCAAATAAATTCTTTAAAAATCAAACAATGTGATTTTCTGTTTTTTTCCCTACTTTCTGTCTCTCATGGTTGAGGTTTACCCATGTTGAAAATTACAGACCTCTCTAATCTTTTGAAGATGGAGAACTTGCACAATTAGTGGTTGACTTTAGCCTGGTACTCCAGACTCACCGCGTTCCAGCTATTGAGTCTGGCCACCATTAAGCAGATAAAATTTCCAGGGCGGAGCAAGCCACAGCAAACAGACAGCGGAGTGGACCAATCAGCGACGGGCGGGACGAGGGACTTGCACGCGGAAGTAAACATACGAGGAGAGCGGAGTTTATTCAACATGGCTAGCGCCAGACAGACTGTTGTCAATGACTTGTGTCGATGTGTTTTTGGTAATTTAAAACTGATTTTATCGTGGATTGGAACATATTCTCGGCTCTCCTGTTCGCCATCTGTGTTGCTGTGGAGATGACTTTCGACGCGGAAGAGTGGCGTTGCTCGTTAAGAACACGTCATGCAAATAAACGAATCTGATTTGTCGATTGATTTTGTACTTGCTCGAGAGGCCGTTATTGGGCTGGGTCCCAGACTATTCTCTCAGTGTTTGAAAAACACAGGGAGAGTAGTCTGGCCGTGCCAGGCAAGGTTGACTAAATACTTGTTTGCCCCACTGTATGTTTTTGTTAGATATTGATTGTTTGCTTTGTGTATCACTCTGTGTTTAACATAATTGCTAAGGCAGTACAACTTGGACTGATGAAGCCCAATTCATCAATTTGAACAACGGAATACAGTATGTTTATAGTTCGTATTAATTCATTAAAAAAAAAATATATATATATATATATATATACGTACTGCTTTCTTAATAATTACAGTGCATTGTGTTCAAAACAATGTCATGCAAAACCTTTTGCTAAACAAGATATGCCCTTTGAGAGCTGCATTACGACACACCTGATTTTGGATTTGCAGTTATACAAGCATGTTTAATGAAAAATTCAATATGCCAATCATTGTGCATTGGTATTGTGGCAGCTCTTGAGAACACAGAATATCTATTATAGACCCTACTCACCTACGTCACAAAATGACGTGTCGCTGTATCCGGCCGCCATATTGTCCGTATTTTTTAGACCTATTCTCATTGTTTTCAATTAGTCGCGCAAGTTATAGAGCAATTCACGGAAGCCCCGGTGTTATCTGATGCTGTAAACTCATTGGATGCGTTGCATAAAAGGCGTTATGTGGAAAAGCTTCAGTTTATCCATTCGCCAGATCCATATTTGATGCCTAAATCGATGTTTTTCAACCCGCTGTCTTCGCCGTCTTTGCCTGACATCTGCTACCCTGATATTTACAACTATCTTGTCCACACAAAATCAGCCTATTCTCACGAAAGTTTGAAAAACTTTAAGAGCTTGGAGGCTTATAAATACTTCGTTGCTGGTTGGGTGAAACAGGTCCTCGTCCACGAAAATTCGGCAGGAATCTATCTTGTGCTCGGGAAGGTGAGTTACGAAATTTTCAATTCAAAATCTTTTGTTCTTGCTAACATCCACTGTCAAGTCTAATGTATTTCATGTCATTTGTCAATGGAGCTAGGGCTTTTAATGTTTATATGGTTTAGCGATAGAACTCTCACTACATACATATATAATATGTAATAAATATTAAGTGTGATAGCACTACTCCAGATTGTCCCTAGTTGAATTTATTTTTTGGCTTTTGACCTCAATAATGAAATTGTAAATTTATTGTATGACAACTGTCTTATTATCCCCTTATAATTACATATTTTCAGGTAGTTCATTCACAACGTCTGAGTGTATGTTGTCGGCGATTAGCCTAGCAATGATCTTAATTGTGGTTGTCAGCTCAAAACCCTCTAAATATATATTAAATGCATCTTACCAGATATAAAATGACTACTACATAATCTGTGGTAGTCGTTTGGAGCCCAGTTTTCTCGTCGAATTGCAGCAGTCCATCTCGCTCTCCTCTCCGGGTCTCTCGGAATACGGTAAAACTTCAAATCTCTCTGTCTATCTTCTCTGTTTTTGCAACTGACCGCCACACACGACTTCACCATTTTGATTATTAATGTTAACGAGCAGAAAAACACGCCATAATAGGAGGAATTTACGAAGCGCTAATGCATTAACATGACGAGTAGACGGACAACATGGCGCGGGGGCGTGGCTGTGACGTCACATGAGTAGGGTCTATAGTGGCCATGAAGTGTTTTTCTGAACTAAATAAGTGTATCAGCGATGATCCTAAGTTTCTCATGAATGTACAGAACATAGGAGAAATACAAATCTACTCTGGGTCCATGCATCGCAGTCAATTTAACTTACTGTACAGTGCTGCCCAAAAGTATTGGCACCCCTGCAATTCTGTCAGATAATGCTCAATTTCTCCCAGTAAATGTGTACATTTACAAATGCTTTGGTAGTAATATCTTCATTTATTTTGCTTGCAATGAAAAAAAAAACAAAAGAGATTTAAAAAAAAAATAAAACATTAAATTGTTATCATTGTACACAAAACTGCAAAAATGGACAGGACAAAAGTATTGGCACCCTCACCCTAATACTTGGTAGCACAACCTTTAGACAAAATAACTGTAAACAACCACTTCTGGTATCTATCAATGAGTTTCTTAAAATGCTCTGCTGGAATTTTAGACCATTCTTCTTTGGCCAAACACCCCAGGTCTCTAAGATTTGAAGGGTGCCCTCTCCAAACTGCCATTTTCAGGTCTCTCCACAGGTGTTCTATGGAATTCAGGTCTGGACTCATTGCTGGCCACCTTAGAAGTCTCCAGTGCTTTCTCTCAAACCATTTTCTAGTGCTTTTTGAAGTGTGTTTTGGGTCATTGTCCTGCTGGAAGACCCATGACCTCTGAGGGAGACCCAACTTTCTCACACTAGGTTCTACATTAGAGGTTGAGTCAAATTTAATCCATTTTAACTGGCTGCAAGTGTGATTTAGCTATTGCCACCACCTATTATGTGCCACAGGTAAGTAACAGGTGCTGTTAATTACACAAATTAGAGAAGCATCACGTGATTTTTCAAAGGGAGCCATTACTCTTTTGCGGCCAGTTTTTGAGTTTTATGTAAATAGATAACGATTTAATGTTTTTTTTTCCATTGTCTTTTGTGTTTTTTCATTGCAAGCAAATTAAATGAAGATATTACTACCAAAGCATTTTTAATTGCTATCATTTTCTGGGAGAAATTGAGCATTATCTGACATAATTTCAGGGGTGCCAATACGTTTGGCCAGCACTATATATGCTGTCAGTTCATAATGCGGTATTTTATTATATGACAGAGCTGAAACATGAGGCTCACAAGGCCATAAAGTGCCTCATTCCCATGAGTCAAACAGATGATACAAACCCCAAGCTAAACGCTAACAATAAAGTCCATTACCCACACAGGGGCATTTGACCTACAGCTTTCGAAAGAGTTTGAGCATCAAACAGAGCCTTTGTGGTTAAGTCTTACAAAGCAGAGAGACCCAATAACCAAATTGCATGTGCCGGACATACCAATATGCAAAGCTGGACACAAAGATACACAAACAGGCAAAATGGATTAATGCAGACAATTTCTGCGCTGCAGTTTTACAAAAAAAACAAAATACACTGAGGCGCTTTGACTTCCTGTGACAGAAGACGCCCTTTGTTCAAATTCTTTGGCTGCTGAGTTCGGTGGTTGGAAATGAACAAATGGCACGTCCTTTGATTCAGCAGGAGGCAACCATTTTTAACACCCCAAAAGTCCCATCCAGTATTATCAAAGGGCCTTTTAAAAGGAGAATTTAGGACAAAAAATGGGACTCTCTTAACATCTATTTTTAATAAAAAAAAAAACATAGATCTGAAGATAAGAAGTGACTCAAAGCGAGCTTTTAAAATGAAAATGGCAAGGGTTGCTGATTGCAAGTTGGAAATAGCGATGACATTTTCCTTGTGATACAAACTCAAGTCTTCCATTGTTTTACAGTGGACTAGTTAGGTGGGTAGTCTTTTCTTTTTTTTCTTAACATCACTGCACAGGCAAATCAATCAGTACACTTCTTCTTAAATACATTTAATGTACATGACTGAAATTTGCCAAAAAGGTCCCAAGCCAGGGACGGAGCTTGAAAGAGAGCTACTGCCCTCAGACCCAGCCGAGGCCTGGGTCAGGGAGCAGTTCAAAATAAAAAAACTAGGTTATCCAGGCCTCGGTGTAGAAAGGACACAGATTTATGTCCTTTGAGCCACACTGTTGGAATATGGGTAACTACTGTACATGGATATGAATAGAAGAATTCATTTCAAGCAAAAGAATGGGAAAAAAACTACTAAAATACTTAAACAATGCAGTAGTTTACCTTACCTGCCTCAAAACTAAGGAAGCCAACCCGCCCCCACAAACTGTAGTAGAAATGCTTCCTTTCTGAAATTTTGTAATTTGACAAAAAAATCATCTCATAGAATGACTGTTCCTTCTCTGGAATCAGGATTTTTTTTCTTTTTAATTATCAAGGCTATACAGCTACGAACAGGTTGGTAGTAACGCATTACATGCACTGTTACATTTTTCCTCCTTATTCTACATATTACATTTATTATTATTTTGCCAGCGATGCTAAGAATGGACACGTGCCTGGTGTATTACCGGGGTAGCTGTATACCGAGTTCACCAATGAGACATCGCAACAATAATCCCTATAATCCATTATACCAATCAGATGCAAACTTGCCGTTGTATATTCACCCCAGCCTGTTCATCATGTGGTGTCTTTCAGCACCGTAAAAAACAAAATACCTGTATTTGATATAGAGTGCTCCCGTCAACATGACTCGAAAGCGCGGATTTTAACCTCTCTCCCAGTTTTTATTTAGCACCGATTGACCATGGAAAACCGGAGATATGATCCTTTGAATTTCAAAATAGTAATAATCATGAAGGAACGCTTCTCTATTCAAACTCAGAGATATTTTCTCCACCAGAGGGCAGTCATGCTGTTTGGACGAATAATGCTTCATTTGTTTATTTTTTGTCTTCTCTTGTCGGAATTCAATGGTTTATTATTTTTTTTTTTTGTATTTATTTGGATTAATTTGGTTATGTTGTGGGTTATTATACAGTATCATTATAACAATAGTCCATATAGATAACTTTGTGAAAAATACCATTCTTTAAAAAAAAAAAAAAATCCAATGAAAATATTAACAGTTACTCACAATGTTACTCATTACTTGAGTATTCTTTCCAACGAATACTTTTTTAGTTGTACTTGAGTACATTTTTTGGGTGACTACTTTTCCTTTTCCTTGAGTAATATTATTTTTAAGTAACGCTACTCTTACTTGAGTAACATTTTTGGCCACTCTACCCACCTGTGGCTGCAAGCATGTTGAAATATGAATGCCAAGAAAGATCCTTCTGATTTACTGTCATTTGAAATGTTTTTGAATAAAAGGTGTATAGCACTTCAGGGCTCATGTTTATCCCTGAATGATTGCTAAAGTGCTTCCATCAATCTGATTAAAGCTGCTGTTTTACAGTTGGGTATATCGGCCTATACATTTGCATTTCTAATCAGTGTCAATTAGGTTTATACAAGAAAGGAGAAAGTGCCATGTCATAGTTTTCTTTTAGAGCCTTTTGAGGATAAAATACTGCTGAGCTCGGAAATGTCCACTTCATTGAAGTGTTCAGATGCCTCCAGTCCACATTAAATAAGCTTTTATAATTTCCTTCAAGAGAATATATAAATCACATTATCAACAAACCTCTCTGTTAACTTATCTCAGTATGGAAAAATTGCTTTAGTGAGTAATAGTTGCAGGAAAAAAAAAACCTAATCAATTAATGTTTTTGAACGGGAAGTGAAACTGCTTCCTCGTGTTGTCACATTAGTTTTAATAGGCACATGAAGTCACACACATGCTCAGGTCTCTTGACAATGAAGTGCCCTAGTTAGTGTGGATAAATATTGGAGAGCACTTGTTTAAAGCAAAGAGAGCATCCTCTGTGATTGATTTGTTGATTCTGTTGTAGAAAAGGTCACATGGGATGAAGACACACAACAGCTTTGACAAGTGTATGTGAAGGGCCCGTTTAATGAGATATACGGCAACAAGTATTTGTCATTAGTATAATCTGGTCTCAGTTATATAATGAACGCATACACAGTGACAAAGCTCGACTGAAAAACAGTACAGAAGTGATGGAAATCTAACTCATTAGAGAACATAAAAAATAGGAATGGAATGGAAAAGAAGGTAAGCAAAGGAAGTGGTAGGAACAGCAAGACTGGAAAGGGAATGGAAGATAATGAAGGAAATCCCACCACGGATGCAAATCCTGCATTTAAAAGGCACATCTTAGCTGAGAAAGCATCTTTTAAGAGCTCTTCCTGACTCTCTACTCACACCTCATACTGCACTGATGTGACATTCACCAAATAAGCACAGTAAGTACCATGTTACAATTATTCTTCAGTTGTTTTTTTTTATGAAAGTGTGCCCCTCAGACACATGCACGAGTAAAAAATTACACGTTCCGATTTCCATTTAGTATGTATATATATAAGACCTTACTCCAAATTCAACGTTGCTCGCAAACCATCTAAAACGCATGAATTGGGGGAAGAGACAATAATATTTCTGTGAAACAATATGTCTATAGTGCCATCTAGTGTATTTCTGTAAAACGTATACAAATTCACAAAATGTAATTTGTTTTATACAGCTTATTGCCATGTCACTGATGTGTCCTAAAATTTAAAAATAAATACAAATAAAAATGTAGGTACAATTTGGTTTGGTTTAAAGTATTTTCACTGTCAGAACAACAAAAATTAAACCAAACAGAATAAGTATTTCACACTATATTTATATATGCACCAACCCAAATATCTGAGATAAACTGTTGACCATGGTGTACATCTTCACCTGCCCAAAGTGTTGGGCTTATAGGCTCCAGCTCCCGACAGACTCTCACAGTCTTCTCTGGTTTTAAGAAGACATATACGCCATTCTTCACTTTTATTTCATGTAAAGGTTGGAAGTGTAAACAGGGTTCCTATAGGTTTTACCAAGGGCATTTACTGTAAATACTTTTTAGACCATTTAGAACAGAATTTATGGCTATTTCCAGTCCAAATTACATGTCAACCATTCAATTTTTAAAAAAGAAATCAGTACAACTCTAAAAATGTCTTAATGAATTTATTTGCATCAGCACAGACAATTTTTCTTTTTTCTTTTTCTTTTGCCACTCAGACATTTTTCAAGACACAAATTAATGAAAAGCAGTACAATTTAACATTTAATGAATTTAATACCTACCAACCAGGAAATACCTTTTGAGAAACTAAGATAAGCAAATTTAACTTTTAACTGTAGGAACCTCATGTAAATCGCAAATTTTATTACAATACAATACAATATCAATTCTTAAAGCAGCACTAGGTAACTTTTCAACCTTTATAAAATATTTTCATAACATTTGTGATAATATGTCGACTGACAACTAGTTGAATGACACCTCTTTTACAAGTGTATCTAAAGGAGGTTAACTTTGAGGAGGGTGGCAGGAACCCTGCCACAGAAAAATAAAACTACAAATGTGCTGACTGCTTTACGGCATACGTCACTTCCCCCTTTCCCCATTCATTTTTAAGACGGAAGTCGATGCTAATGCTTTCGCGCAAATTCTGCTAAGATGGCAGAGCAACAGAGACAAAAAGTTAAGTCTGAGGAGGAAAAACAAAGGGTGACTACCAGGATATACAGGGGCAGTTTACATGGCGACTCTGCGACACCAAGACGCAATGACTGTGTTGCGGAGTGGCCTCGCGTTTGTATGGTGTCGGCAAAGACGGGAGGCAAAGACGTAAACTTTGGAATCCTGCCTCCAAAGTGGAAGAATTCGATTGCAGGGGCTTGAGGGGGGCTTGCTCCGCATCCATATCAAAAGCTCCCGCGGCGGGGGACTCACGCCGATAACGTCAGCACTCGTACACGTCACACTGGCCATGCGCAGCAGTGCTACAAAACATTAAAAACAGCAAATATGGCGGAACGTCGGCTTTAATTTACTGTTTTTATAATATTTTTACTTTAAATATGTTGAATGTTTCCATTTTTGTACATAAGCATTTTTGGAACAAGAGAAAAATGCCATTGCTTGGAGTGGGCGGGCATGTTGTCTTCTGGGCTGCTGAGGTTGTTGGGGTCAAAGTGCATCATTCGCTGTCGCCTTGTAAATCTGCACTGCCCCCTAGGGCCTGGCATGAATACTACACCGTTTGCGACATTGATCAAATGGAGACTGAACCATAAAGATGCAAACATGAAATTTTTCGTCTTCTCAGAGTCACCATGTAAACGGCCCCACAGAATGAACATTGGCCTGGCTTTCACTCGCTGCCGTCATGCCCCTACCACCCCCCAACTGAACTCGTCAGCGCTAATGGGTTCGGGCGGGGTGGGGGGGTTAGCCACACTAAGCCACATGGTTGCTAACAGTCATATGCTACTGTTTAGCCACAACTGGATTCATCACGTTATTACTTTTCCTCCTTCACACAGTCCCTGAAAACAGAAATGTTGTTTAATCCAACTGCAGGTGACTATCAAGATTTTACGACACTGTGCGGGTGTGCGCTGGTCCACCCGGGAAATAGAATCTACCTTAAGGCAAAATACCTTTGTACCTCGGTATCACTAAAAACAACTAAAACTGAAAAGTTACAAAATGTTGCTTAAACAATATTTATCGATTTTACACTGACATGATTGGATTCGATTCAAAGGGCTTTGATCGGATTAATACAATATTATTTCCACGTTCATCACAATTAGCTCCATTTCACATCTAGCAATATAAAATACAAAGGAATTTTACATGTTTGACAATTTTGTTGCTAAAACAATTTAGATAGTTGACTGAAATCAATCCAGACTGATTACTTCTTACATTACTATTAAGGGCCATGTGTCATACTAATTAGTGCATGAGACCTATAGTAAGAGAGCATACACAATGTCGAGCTCCAATTAGCAGCGTTATTTCTGCTGAAGTATTGAATTGCAGTCATGTGAGCTTTTCTTGTTTCTGAAATTCAATACAAATCAACTGGTGGGAGCATAAGAGGGTTGTCTTGTGGGGAAAGACCACAGCTTACAATGCCTGTGTCTACAAGTAATTGGGACTCAGACCAGACTCAACACAAGATGTAGGGGGGAGGCATATGGAGAGTTTTTACCCCCCCAAAATTGTACTGTACATACAATAGTACCACAATTTATCTATGTACTACTAGTTACAAGCTACAACAGAAAATGAGAGTTTACGATCTCAACTGAACTATTTCATATTTATCTTCCAACATTTAACCAGGGGTGGGTAGAGTAGCCAAAAAATTCAAAGCTCAAAACTCAAGTAAGGGTAGCGTTACTTTAAAATAATATTACTCAAGTAAAATTATAAGTAGTCATCCAAGAATGTACTCAAGTACAAGTAAAAAAGTACTTGGGGAAAAAATACTCAAGTAAGAGTAACATTGTGGGTAACTGCTTACATTTTTTTTTTTTTTAGCAATGGTATTTTTCTTCTCAGCTGTAGTTATAATGATACTGTGCAATAACCCATTACATAACCACTTTAAGGAAAGGAACTTTAAAGTGCCTGTGACACGAAAAAGCATGTTTATTTCATATTACACGCGGTATTTTATGCCCCTGAATGATATGGGCCGCTTGGATGTGTGTGGAAGCGATCGCTATTTTTATTTAGTTTTTTGAATCCCGCGCCATGAAAATTAGTGACTTCCGGCTTCGGTCTTGCATTGAGGAGGAGGGCGCTGTGACGTGTACGGTAGAAGACGTCCTCTTCACGCTACAGTGTATTGTTGTGTATGAGGACGAAGGATTCAGCTGATTTTGCGGATTAATACGTTTATTTTTCGCATCACGCCAGCCAAACGGCTGCAGAAAAATCATTCTGTATGAGGGAGAGGCGTATGCGCCTTTCACCGTGGATATTTACTGTGGGACCATTGGACTTACGAGGAAGTGAGTAAACATCTTTTTTTGTATTATGTCAAATATGAATACAGCGATTACAAAGTAAACACTACAAACTTCCTTTAAATGAAGGACTACTTACGTTTGATCATTGATAGGCATGTAAAAAGCTCTCCTAATGCTCATTAGCAGCAGCACGTTAGCTGCACAACAACTCCAGCCACCCTCCTCCGGGGAACGAACTGTAAATTGCTCTCCGCCGGGCGGTTTGCCGATCCGCGAAAACAATCGACAACCGGGTCGTCATGTCAAATAATCCAGGATAGTTATGTGTGATTTTCCGCTTCGAAGACTTTGAAACATCACTCAGTTCGGGTTAGCATGTCGGCTAGCTGTCACGCCTTCTGATTTGTTTACATTCTCCGAAGCCGGGGAAGGGAAATGACATATGTCCGATTTAGGTGTCATAAAATATCGTTCGGGAGGTGCGACAGTAAAGGTGAAGTCGACAGTTTTGACCATTATGGAGTAATTTTGCCATGTCGTCCTGAATAAATGCATTTTTATTATTTCATATTCCATTCAGCATAAGACTGTTATTTGTCATGACCATGCCATTTATTTAGCAATTGGGGAAAATACTTGGATAGAAAGAATATCCTGTAAAAATATTGAAGTAAAGAGACAGAAACAATGACATTTTGCCGCTCTCTTCGTCGCGTTTTCCTCGTTGTGAATAGTTCCCCCTCGACGGGCTGACTGGTCCTTCTCAAGCCATTTATATACTGTAGCTATTGGGGAAAAATGCTTGGATAAAAAGAATATCCTGTAAAAATATTGGAGTAGAGAGACTGAAACAATGACATTTTGCGGCTCTCTTCGTCGCGTTTTCCTCATTCTGAATAATTCCCCCTCAATGGGCTAAATAGTAAAACCGATGAGCCCAGTCTACCGCTGACGTCATCCACCTGTTGGGGACGCTAAAGCCCTATAATGGTAGGCGTGGCTAACCGGCAGATTAAAAGACTAATTTCTCGTCATCAGTGCTTTGCTAAATTGTTGTATACAGTCGAATCGTCTCAAAATATGATTCTAATTCACATAATAATGCCATTCAATACTTTTTTTCTCGTGTCATATGCTCTTTAAGGGAATACAAAAAACACCCGTCATTTTTTACAGTGCTTTAAATACGCCATGTGAATGAACACGCTGGCGTGATCATAGAACGGCAAGCTTACGTCTGATTGGTATAAAGGAGTCATGTGATTATTGCTGCGATGTTTCATTGGTGAAATTGATAGAGCGACTCTGAACAGGAGATGACAGCACACAACTCAGGAACAAAAGGAAGAAATAATCACCTTAGTTAAATAAATTTTCTAAGAAAAGAATAATTAAAAGCTGGTCAGCCATGACACACATCCCCGAGTGCCCCAGGTGTCCTTGAGGAGATTTGCTCTGAACTTTCAATGTGTACACTTTTTGTTATTTCCAATGCGAATAGACAGGCTCCCATGTTAACCCATTAAGTGGCTCACAAGAAAGTTAAATTTTACTAGGCAGCTGTGTTATCCATTTCTCACCTTGCTTTAGAGAAGAAGATGTGAGCTGTGCAAATCTAATCCGGTACAAGATGATATAGAAATGAATGTACCAAGTACAATGAACAAGCATATGGGAAAATATATTTCTACTATCTCTAAAAACTTCTTATATCTCAAAATAAATATCTCAAAACATGTATAATACGTCATATTAATAAAATAAAAAAGATAAGATAGAGTGGTACCTCGACATAAGATCGCTTCGACACACGATCTGTTCGACATCCAACATAAAATTTGACACGATATGTGTTTCTACATCCGATAGCACTGCAGTTTCTTTGTTTTCCCGCAAGGCGGATGCATGGCAGATTTTCTTGTGAAAAAAAATCAACATGGGTTCCAACAATGTTAGCGCAGGTGGTTGAAAAAAAGGAAAAAAGGTGATGCTTACCATTACCATTGAAATGAAGATAGATATGATAGAAAAATATGAGCGTGTGGTGCGCATCTGTGATATGGCTCGCTCAACAATACAGCCGTAGATGGTCTATGACGGTCCTCCTCCGTTCGCCAGTCTTTATAAGTCAAGATGGCAATTATTATTGTGGTAACATCGCCAAAGAAATTGCCAGCTTTGTCAAGTTTCTAATCATTTATTTCATCAATTTGTGCAACACAACACGCCTAGTGTCTCCCGCAACAAGTAAACAAAGTGAAAATAAACAGACTCACTCTGTTAAGTCAGCCACGTGATGCGTTCAGGTACACCAAGCAAACACATTTGCCACATTAGAACCCGGTTTGTTACATTACGGGCATTATTATTATTATTGCTATCATTATATTATTATTATTACGATTTGTATTCATAATTTATCTGTTTTGCTCTTTGTAATTAATATTTGCATTTAGGTTTTCGGGCTGTGAAAAGAATTAATGGAATTATAATGTATTCTTATGGGAAAATCCTGCTCGACATATGACCATTTCGATTTACAAACAAGGTCCTGGAACGAATTAACTTCATATGTAGAGGTACCACTGTACTATACTTAACATCAATGCAGAGAGGTGTTACTGTTCTTTCAGACATGCGCTAAACTCCGGTTAAATACCGGGATTCAAACGTGTAGCCCTTATGTCCAAAAGCAATTTCCCAGGTCAACTCACACGCAGATGACATGGATATTAAGCAGGTGGGGTCCTAGTATGACGTCCGTGATTTAATCGTGACGCAGCTTGTGTGACGCGGCTTGTATGAAAGCAACTGGTTAATTCCCGGGTCACAGAGCGGAGGCTGATGACGTAAATATTATGGCCGGCCGATCGTCATTTCCTCTTTCTTCACAATAAGAAAAAAAACCGGTAAACATCAAAATTATCAACATGCCAAACTGGAAAGAGCAAAATTAAACTGAAAACATAACGAAATTAAAGTGCTATTGGATCTTAGAGCCGAGGAAGAGACAGTCTATCGCCCATGTTTGGAAATGTGTGGTTTATTTTGTTGTCGGTGCTGACCAAAAATGACGTAATGTTCGGGCTATAAAATCCCGTCCTCTCGCCCTCCCCGCACAAAGAGTGCCGAGTCGCCAACACAGGTGAGCATGAAAGTGTCCAACCCGAGTAATTCTCGGTACATCTTCCCCTGTCTGAAAGCCATGACATGGGTAAGTCCCGCATCACATTACACAGGTATTTAGCGGGATATAAATCTGAAAGGCGCTTTACGCAACTAAAAAATGTTGTCCTCGAGCCCGTAGAGTTTCTCCCCTTGCGTCTTTTTCTTGTTTTCTTCAAAGGTAATAACGTAAGGCAAATAATATAAATAACAATAATGATACTACTGCGGCAAAGCGCAAAAGGAAGGAATGTTGACATACCCACGGCAATGAAACGAAGATCGGCGACCCTGAGTTTCTATTTTGGGACCCGCCTCTCTGTGGCAAATCACTCACGCTTTGCCACTTCGCCCGGAATGGCCACGAATGCTGCTGAGATTGCTCAGTCCCAGATACACAATGAATGGGTTTCTGCGTAGCAAACTGCGTGCTGTTACTGCTAGTGTAAAAAGGACTTTAGCCTGCTGCCCGCTCTGGCTTTCCAACACATAACTTTCCAACAGATGACACATGGCTCAGTTATCCGAGTTATCTGGAACTGCATCTGTGTGTTTCACATAAAGGTCATACTAGGTATTTCTTGCACTTTTAAATATCAAAGTGTAAATGATTTTTTGATTGGAGAAAAAATATGTCAATTTCCAAATATAAGGACAAAATGCATGTATGGCTGAGAGCAACCAAGTACTAGGAGTGAGGGGGGCTTGTGAACGGCAAGAGCCTGTTTGTGTGTTGTACACTTTACTGATGGTGCAATGCCTCACAAATGCAGAATTACCATTATGTAAACACAGACAATTGACTTACACCCCAAGATATCCAGGAGTCCGCGATTTTCTCATTATTAATGACTAACAACTAAAAACAAATACCTTTTTCCAAAAATACCATTTGCTTTAAAAGGGTCGTCTTGATCTATCACTAATTGAATCAGCTCTTCTCTTCTAGATCACCCGGCAGCAATCTTTACTTCTATCTGACCCTCTTTGTGCCACTTAATGTTTATTTTCTGCCTTACGCAGGCTGTGCTAGCAGTCTCCCTAAAAAGCCACTTCCTCTTTTAAATCTGCTGGGGGCTTAGTACATGAAATTCAAGGTCAGAACTATATGTGCCAGGAGGAGATGACATCAACTGGTCACGAAATTATAAGAAAAACATGGTAGTTTGGTCAGTGTATGTGAACGGTGACCTATTTTTGCCTCCTAATTCCTATGAAAATATGACTGTTATACAGGTGAAAAAAAACTATACAGTATATAGCCCACATATTTTTGCATTTTCAAGAGTGTTGTTTTATCTTTACTTGTAAAAGTACTTCTGCTTTTAAGTGAATCCTTCGTCGACTGTCTGACCACCCAAAGGGATTGTGAGCTCCTCCACAAAGTCACGCCAACGCTTGCTCAACTTGTGCATTTTTAACAAAGGAATTTTGAATCTTTGGAAGCAACACTCACACCATAGACGGGCTCGAAATTGTATTTCAAGAAGAAGCCTTATGTCTTCTAAAAATGTGGGGAACTTACACTACCATCTGGGAATGGTATAAATTCATGCTTTACTGCATCATAAATGAAATGATACCACTATTTAACATTATTAGATGCACAAAGAATAGACAGAATAGATATATGATGAGTTTTATTTTGTAAAGAATCAATAGATTAAAATGCCCAATGCACCATATATTTGTAGCTGGTCTTGAATGTTGTGGACGACACGAGCTGCACCCCTTACTCCATCTTTTTTATTTTTTATTTTAAATAATACATTACTGCGCACTCATTTAAATGTCAAATATTTGCCATCATAGCTTGGTCAGGCACTGTTTAAAACTCTTGTGAAACAGTAGAAAAGACTAATTCAAAATTTGTGAGGACACAGTCAATGCCATGATACAAAATTAGTATGTTAGCTTAACCCATGTGCTAATCACTTTTGCTAGCAGACAACACAATTTCGCTAGTCTGCATTTTGCCGTTTCCCCTCGTTCTAACATAGCTACCATTGTTATCTCATGTCAATATCAGAGTTCATAAAACTTTCAATCCTGGCTGGAATTACCGTTTGACATGTATGTTATCTTATCTACCATTTAAAATACAGCTTCTAACATCGAAAATATGACTGCTAAATGAGCAGATTTAACAACTCCTCTCCTGGACTGAAAACACCACAGGACTACCATTTTTCATCTTACAAAAAAATATTCAACAACTTTTAGATATTTTTTTTCTACCTTTCATGCATTCTTATACATTTTCGTTTTTTTTTTTTTTTTAATGGTTTTCTTCTTCTTTGTTTTTGTATTCATTTTCTTATTCGGCAGCATTTGTAATCGACGGCCATCTTCAGAAGGACAACCCGTGGTTGGAAACTAAATCTCAAAGAGCAAATATTGCGCAGTAATGGTGCATTATTTCTTATTCCCGATACCGATGCCTGCATATTAGTGCCGTATTGGGGCCCTTTCCGAAACTAGTATCGGTGCAACACAAGTTTCAAGCTAATGAGACAGCCTCTGGTGGAAAAATATCCTCAAATATTAATAAGCAGAAATATAAGTGCTTATCGAGCCAATCCAATTTATGGAATGGACTTCTGAAAGCACCGGGTGTTAAAAAAATGAACAGAATGCCAAAGGTCGGTAACGCTGTAAATGCTACAAATGGAACATTCTTTGCCAAAAGCAAAGTTTGAGGAAAAGCATTATTATTTCAAATGAAAATCATTAGTTCTAGCTCTGTAAACGTCCTGACTATATTTTCTATTTATTTTGCAACTCATTTGATAAATAAAATTATAGTTTTAATGGAAGACACTGGGTGACTGACCCCACACTTTTGAACAATATGGGAAAAGTGAAGTCTTGGATTTGTCTTACTATGTTGCCTCTGATCATGAAGATGATTGCATCTGAAAGTCTGATGGATTGCAAGCACAAGAAGAGCACGTAACCTCAGCCAAGTGCCATGACGCAGGAAGGCAGGTTTGAACCTTTCACTGTCAGCCATCAAGGACACTCCAAAAATCTATTTCAAATGGCTATGAGCAATGAGCAAAAAGATCTTTCCATTCCATTCCATTTTGACTTGACACGAAAAATGGGAAAGGTTATGTAATTGCTGTGCCATGTTTATCTCAAACCTTTTAAACTCAGTCATAAACAGCGAGTTTAATATTGGGGAAAATACTGTATCAAAGACAGAAAAAAACAAGTAGTTCAGTCGAAAGCAGTGGATGGCTGCCAGATAACCACAAACACACTGGTAGCATGAAAGCATCATTTCTTCAACACAGCTGTGCATAAAAGGGGTGGTGGGAAAATTGCCCCACTTGCCAACTCTTCTTCCCAGGATAGTAATGCTGCAACATGCGAGTATGCTTTTATTGGGGATTTTTGAGAGCGAAATTGAACTGCAGGAGGAGAAAAGAACATGGTGCAACAGTGCAAGCCTTTGTTTGGAGTGTGAAAAGCCCAGTGGTGGAGGAGGGCGCATGCCAATGTTCAAAGATGATTTATCACGCGCTATGTTGCAGTGTACAGTAATGGACCAAAATACAAAAAATAGCAACATTTTGCTGAATTTGGCTTCCAGAAATACTCAAATTTTTTTTTTTTTTTCAATTTGTTATTTTTTCAATGAACAGATGTTGTTGTTGTCACCATTTTGGAGGACTTAGGAGGGAGACATTGGCATCCATTAGTGACGGGCCTAAAATTACAAGTCATTAAGAATAACATTGATTATTTGTAACGTCACTGCCTAAATGAGATGCATTACCATTACATAGCAATACATCACACCAAAATATCGAATAAAATATGATATAAGACACCTAAAGACTGTCTGACTTCCCGACAAAACAAAATAGTATTCAGATTGCATCTTAGAATTGGAAAACACATGACACTTAATCACCGTATTGATATGAATGCAAAAGAGGCATACATAGGGAGTTTAGTCATTAATTGCTATTTATAACACAGCTTGGTACTTCTTCCAAAGATATAGCAAGCAAGCCACAGTGAAAAGGACCTTCTAATTGTTGATGTTGGAAGTTGCTATGTTTCTCCATGAGTCATGATTAACAATCCCATCAAGACAGCAAAAGACACGAAAGAGATAATCCATCATGCGACACGAAGTGACAGTCAGGAATCAAGTTACTCTATTTATAATTAAAAGTGTATGCTATTAGAAGAAGTATGGTGTATTATTTTTATACTGATGTTATTACATTACATTCAGTATTGTATACATTCATATAATGTTCCTGAAGGTCAGAAAGGACAAAACAGTTTTTCGAATGAGGCACTGAGCTAAGCCAACACTCCACGATGACCCAATTTGATCTTTGAGTCTATCATTGGGCTTCACATGCATGTCTTGATTTGCGTGCATACTCTGTATCCAGGGATTTGTAGCTCTTTCTGGCAGCTGTCCCCCAGAGGATACCACTGCCCTCCCACCATTGGCTCCAGAGCTAATCTGACCGACAGCTTGGTCCGGCATTCAGCCAAGAAAAAGGCCACAAGTAAGATTGAAAAACACCTGACAGCTATAGAATTGTATCTGCTATGAGATGACGGGGATTTCGCCACCCAGGCGAATACTGAGCCACCTGTCAAGCTCTTTGACTCATTATCTGGCATCTGACTGTTTCTCAACACAACAACGTTATAAAGGCTGCCAGCTTAGTGGGCAATTTGACAGACTGTCACCATCATGGTGAGTTTCTTCAGGCATTTGGAATACACACCTTTAACCTTTGACAATGGTGTTTGGTTCCCATTGACATACAGGCTATGCATTTCTATTCAAGTTTGAACTAAGTGTAACTTTGCACCCTTGACAAGATCATTTAAAAGGGACTCCTAGCCACGTCAGTGCACCACCTCCACAAGCCATCTGCCTCACTTCAAAGGAAAACTGAAAGCTAAGATGCCCACTTATCAATAAGCTGGTCTGTTTTCCACTTCACTGAGCTCAGCTTGAATTTGAGGACCTTCATAATTGAATAATAAACAACTGATGAGTGGTGAGGCACACTAGTGAATTGCAGACGACAAGTGGTACTGCAGCCAGCTGAGGTTTGTGTAGTTAAGCATCACATTGCGACTTCCCCGGGGTTGTTTTCACATCTGTCTTTTTTGATACTGAGCAATGCTACAAACAAACGGGAATCCAAAGAAGCAGGGACTGTCACATTCTGCTGCTGGTCAGAGTGTGCTTTGTTACAGAGCCAGTTGTGGGAGCATTCTCGACATCGCACCTGCATCCAATTTAAGCTCATCAACATTAGTATTTAAACACAAGCGATCCAAGAGAAGGGTGTAGAGATATTGACTTGCTGGTCGCCATTTGACATCCTGTACTCTCGAGTAGGCATGTGCGGCATGATATTCTGACCGTATGATAACATTAAGCCAGTTTCACGGTATCACGGTATTCACAGCTCATTTCTATCAGAACAAAAATAATTGAATTATTTTCCATAAAAAGCACGTGTGTATGACTCGTATCATGTTAATATTATACACACACTTTCTTTCTCAACACAGACGGTTGCCAGAGAGAAAAAAACAGCACATGTTTTGCCACCGCTAGACACACTAAACACGCTTGAGTTAACTCTCGTAGCTGGTGGGAAAAGTTCATCAATGTTTATTAACCTTTAATTTTGTAGAAAAAAGAAATCATATTGGAGGTATTGCCTCCTCGGCAGCCACCCACTGCAAACATGTTTTACATGTCGTTTGGCACTCCTCCTCTAAGCTTCGGCCATCTGTAACTTTTCTGTAGCCGACGTATTCCCATACCAGCGATTTCGTTTTCTTCGTTGTGGGAAAATGCTCAGGAGTTTCACCTCCTCCAGCCATCGTGTAACACAGCTGACTGTGACACTGAGCAACAATTGGCGAGGGAGGGTTGACCCTTACAGCTGCAAGCGAAGGATTTCTCCATGCATTTTTGGGACATAATAAATAGCTAATACCTTAGGGACGGTATGACGGAAAATTTTTGCGGTTTTGAAACCTTGACGTTTTCATACCACGGTATACCTTGAAACAGGTAATCGGCACATATCTACTCTCGAGTCTCGTGCATTTTCTAGCTTATTCGTATACCACCCTTGAAATCCTCTGCCTTGCGCAGGTATTTGAGTGTTTTTATTTTGTTGTTTGATTGGTTCTCTGCCTGCTACTTAGGTAAGTATCATTGATCCCCGTCGACCTACTGTCACTGATCCATTTTATTATTCCCCTTTTTCCACGATCGAGTGTATTTTTGTCTGTATTTAATGAACACTTCAAGGCATCCCCTGGTTGTTGTCGGCTTTGAGGTCCAACCTTGTTTCCGCATTTGCGGACCCTAAAAAGGACAAATGCAGTTCTCACAAACTAAGAAGGTTCAGTTGGAGGTGACCACGCACTATTCCAACAAACATTTTCGGGATTTTTTCATACATTTTGAATTCAAAACAATTATTGTTATTGAGTGGCTTTATTAAATGTGGTCTGTTCAACCAGCCTTGCCCAATACATGCAGACTAAGGGGCCATTTACACAACAAGTGTAATGAGTGGAAAAAAATGCCAAAAACTTTCACTTTCTATCGTTTAGACAAAGACAGCGCTTTGAGAAATGGAACTGCAAAAATCTGAAAACTCTCTTTAAAAGCCAGTGGACGCAGCCACCCCGTTGCCCGATCAACTCGTCTGTGTCCTACTTCAGTTGTATCTCACATTCCTTAATGATATCTCTGATCCTCAGCTCACGACTTATTTGCTCTCACCCCAGGTCCTGTTTTATGCGTGCTCCTTGTCGGATTCCACGCCTGCCTCCTTCTGAGCTTCCTCGTCTCACGTCGGCTCAGCTACCCCGAGCAGGGCGATCTACACCCACCAAGTTTTTTCTTGTGATCTCGAATAAAATATTACTCGCCACAACCCCTGTTTGTCTGCTTCCCTGCTGCTCGCGCACCTCTAACAACTTCAGCCTCCCGTCGTGGTCTGAACAGTTAAAAACGCATGTGGGGCCGTTTACATGGTGACTCTCCGAGAAGACAAAAAATTTCAAATGTGCATTTACATGGTTTCGTTTCCATTCGAAGAATGTCGCAATTCCGCATGAAAACGATGTAGTATTCATGCCAGGCCCTAGGGGGCAGTGCAGATTTACAAGGTGACCGCGAATGATGCACTTTGACCCCACGGGGCTCCTTAGCCCGGAAGAAAACATGCCCGCCCATTCGAAGCAATGGCATTTTCCTTTTGCTCCAAAAGGCACAAAAATGGAAACATTCAACATATTTAAAAGTAAAAATATTATTAAAACAGTAAATTAAAGCAGGCGTTCCGCCATTTGCAGTTTTTAATGTTAAATAGCACTGCTGCACACGCCCAATGTGACGTGTACGAGTGCTGACGTTATCGTCGCGAGTCCGGCACGGCCGTAGCCTTTGATATGCATGCGAAGCAAGCCCCCCTGATTCCCCCGCAATCGAATTCTTCCACTTTCGAGGCAGGATTCAGAATTTTGCGTCTTCGCCTTCCGTCTTCGCCGACACCATATGCACGCGAGCCGAGTCCGGAACTCAGTCATTGCGTCTTTGTGTCGCCATGTAAACTGCCCATCATTTGGTGGCATCTGTCTCCTGGGTTGCCAGATCCGCATGACAGTCTCCAGCCCAGACACGCCATGAAACCTTCCCTGTTCAATTAAAACCATCCCAAAGTACAATATCCCGTTCAAGATTAGATTTTGCCGTAAGTAGCCCAAATTTTTATCAAACCGACCAATGCATTTCTCTCCTGCCCTTAGTCTTTTACAAATTGCTCCTTTGAGCGCATACTCACCAAATCTGGCAACAATGTCTGTATCCCATACTCCGATATAGAAGCAGAAAGGTTACATGCAGGAATCAAGTTTTGTTGTTGCTGCTACATACACACTTTGAATTTTCATGCACTTTTGCACCTCCGAATATGGCCTAAACTGGATGGATTCAAGACAAAAACAGAATAAGAAAAACATAAGATTGTACTTAAATATATGAGCAAAACGCTTTTGTAAGAGACGGTTGATGAAAACACTTGAGCGCTTCAGTAAAAGTACCAGTTCCAAAATGATCTGTCACAGTTCTTTAAAGATTTCCCAGAATTGCACACTGGAACATTAGCTATGCTCTAATTATAACTCAGTGCAGTGCAAATACATTACGCAATCTAATCCTCCAGATGATAAGTGTCATCAAATGTGTTTCTCGCCACAGGAGGCTGGACTTCGATTCTTCCTAGGCCCCCCAACTTTTCAAAGACTATCTGTGTGAAAACAAAATGTAGGCTTTAATCTTTTAAGAAATAGCCCATAGACCAACAAATTAAAATTGGCAGAGATGACCTCCTCCCAATCCACTTGAAAGTATAACCATGACTTTCCTGCATTGATAGAAGAAGGATTTAGTTCAATCCTTATTCATCTGAGTACATTCTTAAAGAGGATGCACCAATAAAGCTCCATGTGTATATGATTCAGAACTACTTGAAACCTGAGGCCACAGCTCCTCATCTTGTGTTGTGTACATGGTTTTTCAATTTCAGCGGACTTTAAAATGCAGCTCTGCAAGAAGCACATATAACCATCCGTCACGCTTAAACTTGCTATGTAATGTAGGCCACTGGGATCAACCAGGCATACTGCTGTCAATACACCTACAGCATCAACACAACACGCCAACTCGTTATTCTCCCTGCATGTACTGAAGCGGATGCTGTCTTCCTCCTGCTGCTTGTGTTGAAAACGCTGTCTGCGCAATTAGGAGGTGGATCGTGTGAGCAGATGCATGATAAATAGTTGGTGTCAGTTTTATGCACCCAGATGAACAATTGTCTTTTAGGAGTCATGTTCCATTGGCATAATTTCATGTAGGGGGACATGGCATCGAGAGGGTAGCAAATAAATTGTTAAAACAAATCAGCATTCATGACGTGCTGGCAATATGACTTTATGAAATCTTACTAATGGTCTACAAAACAATTAAAGGCCTCGGACCAAAATACATGATTGATTTGTTTAACCCCGACGAAGCATCTAGACCCCTTAGGTCGTCTGGCCCCCGGTCTGCCGTTTGTTCCAAGAACAAAAAACGAGTGAGGTGGCATTCAGTTATTATGCTCTTCCCCTCTGGAACAAATTACCGTATTGGCCCGAATATAAGACAGTGTTTTTTGAATTGAAATAACACTGAAAAAGAGTGGGTCGTCTTATATTCACGGTCTGGACATTATACCCATTCACGACGCTAGATGGCGCCAGATATCATTGAAGTGATGTTCTGTCATGACAGAGCTAAGCTACTCTCCCCATTCACGACGCTACATGGCGCCAGATATCATTGAAGCGATGTCCTGTCATGACAGATCTCAGCTACTCTCAAGTTTAACCAGTTTGCATTATTTTATTGCAATGCTTTTCCTTATTCAGATTTGTTTCAAGACTACAGTTAGTTAGACTTCACTGCGATGTTTAATGCAGTTATTGCAATTTTGTTGTTTTATCACAATAGATTGGTTTATTTAGATTTCAAAAACCAGAAGCCATTCATTTACGAACGTGATTGCACTTTAGTTGACATATTTAAATGTTCCGATATTAAGATTTAAGGCAAAATAACATGTTTTTTCTCTCAAATATATTGTTATAATTTGTTTCGGATGTACTGTAATTATTTTCTGCATAAAAAGTAATTTGGTGTTCAAATAGTCTTTTTTCAAACTTGAGTCTTGAAAAAGAGGGGGTCGTCTTATAACCAGGGCCGTCTTATATTCGGGTCAATACGGTATCTGATCTGAGGTGTGCGCAAACAGTTAGCTGCATTAAAGGGCAGGTGAAGACTTCAATTCATGAGCGTTTACTTGGTTAAAATATATTGAATGCATCATTCGCTGTCTCAAAACTCACATAACCAAAAATGTTTTTGAATTGACTGCGTAGTTTTGGAGTTACTGCCACAGCAACACCTTAGCAATGAAGAACGCGCCTCACTGCCGGCCGCTACCAGATGACCCTCATTTCCCAAAGACCTTGCCAGCACTCCAATACAAAAGTATAGCACCACACTATCCTCGCCATATATTGCCACCATTTTCTGGGTTTTACTCATGAGATTTATCATGCTGTCTCTATGTGTAGTGATGAATTGCTCACACGAAGGCTCGAGACTCAATGAGTCGCCCAAAAACCTTCTTCTGCAATGACTTGGACATCTTTTGTGAGAGTCAAGAGGAACTTCTCCCTGGCTCCCCGATCGCGTCTTTGTTTTCAACATTTCAGCGATGACAGCTTTGAAACCCTAGGTTGATACAACTATGGTTTTTCAAAGACATAAGTAGACCCTTACTGTCTTTTCTATATCTAAAATTTTATGCAATTCTGTTGATATGGGGGGCAAAACCAACTGCCTGTTTGTTGAAGTGTGACCTCTTTTTTTGTTGTTGCTTGTCTGTCATAAGAAAGATGACAGGTTGTTATTTCATGTCAATTTAATACGTTTATTACTTGATTTTGACCTGTTTTTTTGTTGTTGTTGCTTGCCTTTCATAATACAGCTGACAGGTTGTCTATTCATGTCAATTTCATACATTTATTGCTAAACCGAGTTTGGGAATGCAGGATTGACAAAGTGCTAAAAAACTTTAAAAACACAAACTATCCTCACAGTTACACGTTAGAAATGACATGGTTGTTTCGACGAACTCGTCCAAAGTTTATATATGTAAAATTACACCAAAATCCGAAAAGCTCTTCATGCCCTCACAGTAACGCATTAGAAGATGACATGGTTGTTTTGACGAACTTGTCCAAAGTTTATATTTATAAAATTACACCAAAATCCGAAAAGCTCTTCACCTGCCCTTTCAATCAGGGCTAAAAACAGTATTGTTTACTACAGCGTATTCATAACTGCAAATTTTATTCAAATACCCAATGTATGACTTTTCATCCCATTATTTGTTTTTACGTCTACGTCCTATTTTGTATTTAACTGCCTTACTGCTTTAATATAACTTATGTATCATTTATTTGTGTTTTTATTAATTGTGTTTTGCTGATTTCCATGTTATTTAGAACACTTTGAATGACCTTGTGTTGAATTGTGCTCTCCAAATGAGTTTGCCTTTGTACACTGTATGTGAATAAGATACAGTAAAGAATATCAAGTTTTAACAATATTACCCAAAGCTTGCCAATTATTCATATTGTTAATTAATCATCTAGTAATAATATTGTACACCCTTCTAGAGACATATTCTCTGGTACCAGGGCATAGAGTCGAACAGCCTCTACACCAACGGGGCCAAAAATAATATAAGGATTATTAATAAACAATAAATTAATAATAAATAATAATAAACAACAAATAAATTATACTCATCATTTCCTCCGAAGCCCGTTATGACTGAACTTATAGAAACACATTATAGGAGTCCGACAGGTTTCATCAAGTGACCCTTCAAGAACACTTAGAGAGAAATGTACTAGTAGGCCATTTCAGTTTTTTTTTAATTTTACAAAAAAAAAAAAAAAAAAAAACTATAAGTATTTCCTAAAACGGTCAGAAACATTATCAGGCATAATTTCAGGCAATTCAGTGCGATTTAAAAGTAAAGGAATTCATGTCCTTTATAAGACCCGTGGGACCCCGTTATGTTCATCTCATTATATTATGTATACACAGCTGTCCCCGTGTTTCATTGTTACAATACTGCATGTGCGTTTAACAAAAAAAAAAAAAAAAAAAAAAAAAAGAATTTGATAACAGGAACCATGCAATATAATAAAAATAAATATAAAGAAAGGATAACATATGATGACTTTGAATTTGGTAGAAAATATGGTAATAATTTCTGAAGAAAAACAAAGAAAGAAAAATTGCAATTCAGGGACAGATTTATTGCAAAAGTGAAACTAACAAATCAATTCAATAGAGACAAAGCAGACACATGATTTGCTATAGTGGGCCACAAATAAAAGCAAAAAAAAAAAAAAAAAAACGTGATCGACCAATCTGGCACCCATGTTAACATTTGCTTTCCAGGCTCACAACTTTAAAATTAAATCCAGTAAAACGATCAAACAAATAAAAAGCTGCAGCCTAAACCGTCTTAAAAACAATAATGACAGACAAGTTACTGTTAAATTAACAATATGACTATTGTCATGTTAAGCACTGCCCTACAGAAACCTCTGATATTGCAGTGCAGTTATACACCACTTATATATATTTTTTTTATGTTTTAATTTATATTATAGACCATTTCAATCCATATCAGAGGTTAGTCATCTTCAGCCAGCATTTTGTGATACAGGAATTATGTTTGTTGATTTATTATTGTGCAGCTGTTCAAATTGCTCGAGGATATAATTAATTAAATCTCTTATTAAATGAAAACAACTGTTGTTGAATACATAATTTACCATGACTGGCATCAGAAGTATGAGATCTCGGACCAATTTCTTTGTTGAGTAATTGCAAAATGTACTCATTTTGTTCCCTCAGGAAAAGTGAACTCGAAAGGTAATTATTATATTAAAGACTCCAATAATAACAATGCATCAAATATGTATCCTGGTATTATACATAAATTAATACAACAGCACTAAGTGTATTCGTCCGATTCCTCAATAAACGACGCTGGAACTCCGTCCACGTTGCTTTGTTTTTAAACGTCATCCGCACACAAGTCAAATGCGAGTCATTCCCAAAATACTATGATGCATGCTACTCACTGTGTTCTTCCAAAGCGAGGCTTCGACGTGACAGCTTCACACTTGGAAAGTGGCGCTTGGCATGTTTTTGAAGCACACTGACTGAAGTTTGGATGCAGATCAGGTTGATGATTACACGTCGCTGGGCTTTGCGGACAGCTACGCCCACCCTACCTCCCCCCAAAAATTATAAAGTGGTAGGAAGTAGGATCGTGTCTTCATGCAGGAAAAAGACCGCGAGGTCCACAATCGGGAACTGAATGCTTCACTCGAATGCTTCCCCAGCATGGCTTGGGCACGTGACCAGCCCACTGGGGAGACTCTCAATGTGCCGCGCGTATGCATGAGCTCATTGTCTTGGTCTATCGGTGTCTTTGGTAAATGTGACTCGGTTCGGTCACGCATCTATTATGTTATATAGATTTCGCAAAAAGAACATGAATAACTTTCGGAAGATACTTTAGTTCATCAAATAAAAACACTGTACAGTTCATTCAAAAGCAACAGGTGGAATTCTAACCTAGCCTTTTGGCTATTCTTTACACACTTAAAGTGCGTACGACAGGATTTTTAAAAAAAAGTCTTAAATAGCATTATTATGTGATTTAGAATCATATTTTGAGACGATTCGACTATATAAAACAATTTGGCAAAGCGCAGATGACAAGAAATTAGCCTTTTAATCTGCCGTTTAGCCATGCCTACCATTATAGACCCTACCCACCGACGTCACAAAACCACGTGCTCGCTGTATGGTTCCGCCCACTTGTCCGTCATTTTGTCTCTGTATTAGCATTGGTTTCAATTGATAGAGGAATTTAAAATGCATTTCATGGAAGACCTGGTGCTTTCTGATGCCGTAAACTCACTGGATGTGTTGCATAAAAGGCGTTATGTGGAAAAGCTTCGTTCTATACAGTCGCCAGATCCATATTTGATGCCCAAATCGATGTTTTTCGACCCACTGTCTTCGCCCTGTCTGCCTGACATCTGCTACGCTGATATTTACAATTATCTTGTCCACACAAAATCAGCCTATTCTCACGAAAATTTGAAAAACTTCAAGAGCTTGGAGGCTTATAAATACTTCGTTGCTGGTTGGGTGAAACAGGTCCTCGTCCACGAAAATTCGGCAGGAATCTATCTTGTGCTTGGAAAGGTGAGTTACGAAATTTTCAATTCAAAATCTTTTGTTATTGCTAACATCCACTGTCAAGTCTAATGTATTTCATGTCGTTTGTCAATGGAGTTAAGGCTTTTAATGTTTATATGGTTTAGCGATAGCACTCTCACTACATACATACGTGTATGTTGTCAGCGATTAGCCTAGCAATGATCTTAATTGTGGTTATTTGTCAGCCCAAAACCCTCTAAGTATATCTTAAATGCATCTTACCGGATATAAAATGACTACTACATAGTCTGTGGTGATTTTTTGGTGCCCAGTTTTCACGTCGAATTGCAGCCGTCCATTTCGCTCTCCTCTTTGGATCCCTCGGAATACGGTAAAACTTCAAGTCTCTCCTTCCATCTTCTCTGTTAGTGCAACCAACAGCCACACACGCCTTCACCATTTTGATTATTAATGTTAAGGAGCAGAAAAACACGCCGTAAATAGGAGGAATGTACGTAGCCGTAGCAGGTTAACACTATGTTTTGACGGACAATTGGGCGGTACCATTCAGGAGAGCGGAGTTGTGACGTCACGTGGGTAGGGTCTATAGGGCTATTGCGTCCCCAAGAGGAGGATGACGTCGGCAGGCTCATGGTTTCATCTGATTTAGAATTCAGCCCATTCAGTGGGAATTATTCAGAACGAGGATAATGTGATGAAGAAAGCCGCAAAATGTCATCGTGTCAGTCTTTCCAGTCCAATATTTTTACAGGATATCGTTTTTATCAAAGTATTTTTCCCCATTTGCTAAATAAATGGCATGGTCTGACAAATAAGTCTTGTGCTAAATGGAATATGAAATATTAAAAATATATTTATTCAGTACGACATGGCAAAATTACTTCATAATGGTCAAAACTGTGTACTTCCTGCACCTCCCAAGCTATATTTTATGCCACTGGAGTTTTTTGGTAATTTCCCTGCCCTGGCTTCGGAGAGCGTAAACAAACCAGGAGGCGTGACAGCTAGCCGACATGCTAACCCGAACCGAGTGATGTTTCAGTTTTATTCCCGGCTTTCGAAGCCAAAAAATCAAACAAAACTACCCAGGATAATGTCACACGGCGGCGTGGTTGTCAATTGTCTTTGCCGATCTGCAACGCGCCCGGGGGGGGGGGGGGGGGGGGGGATAATTACCTTACCTTGTTTCGATCCAAAAACTCCATGTAGCATGTATCACTAAGTGTCAAGACACAGCTGTGAATGGCCACAGCTGCATTTTTTTGGGATTTTATAGGTGAAACATGGTCATAACACAAGGGTCGCGATGCAGAAATCGCAGACATCAAGACGTGGTCGAGATTTTCTTTTTCATATATTTACCCTTTTAAACGTTTTTTTTTTTTTTTTTTTTCAATTTTTCTTTGTTTGGATCGGTTATATGATATGATAGATATGTGAGTGAATCATTTTTTAAAAGTCGTTTTTTTCTTTTTTTTTTTACCAAATATTAAACATCAGTTAATGACTCTAAGCTAAAGATGACAGACATTTTGAATAAAACATATAATTAATTACCTTCGTTTTTTGGCTGGGTTGATACAAAAGCGGTTGCGCGACGTCTGTAAATGGCGGTGTCCAGGGTAAAACGGACGCATTAAAAATAGTTCGGGGGCTTAATGAACCATGAATCTGCTATGCATGTATACATTTTTCACAATGGTTGTTTTGACTTAAAATACAGCTGTTTCTTTTAAAGAGGAGTGCAAGAGCAGAAACAGCTTTTTCAATCTTGTCTGTGTTTTCCGCCCTATGTAAATATATGACCTGTCGGGTCTTACATTTTTATGACATTTGTCGGGCGGCATGGCTCAGTGGTGGGGTGATTGTTACCCAACTCAGTAACCCCTTGTTACTTCTAATGCAGTGTCATCAGTAGTTAAATGAGAGTGTCAAAGCACTTTGAGTACCCTGAAGGTGGAAAGGTGCTATTCAAGTGTAACTCCATGAATATTCAGAGTAATTGGAAATTATGTAGAGTTCTGCAAACCAGCATATGTAAGGAATAAACCATATCGGAAATTATAGTCGATAGTTACAGTAGTCCATTAGAGCGTAAATGTAAACTGCATCATATGACTGGAATTAAGACGCATTCACAGTTGAGCGTCTTCCCCTCACCATGTAAGCATTTCATATAAAGACTACTGCTCCGTGTCACTCCTGGAAACACCAGAGGGAATGCAGAGTTTAGATATCTCCTAATCGATTTGTGTTTCCCGTATATACAACATGCCAGTTGTCCTTGGCATCAAACTGACCGCAGATGACAGTGCGGAGCCAAACTCTGAAGGACTATAATAAACATATTCTTGTAAAAAATAGAAAATCAACAGATAATGTGTATCAAATGACTTTTGCCTCCAGGTACTTTAATAATACTTAATGAAATATAGCCTATGTTGTCAAAACGATACATAGTCATTTCTGTGGCCTATACTACGAACGGAGTTCAACCTCCCCAGAAGTAATCCTGCTTACCAGCGGGTAACTGGAGTTGACAAAACCTGGTTATCTAGTTTGTGGTCAATCGGTGCTATGACGCTGATTATGAGGTTGACTAGTCGAACCTGTGTCAACCAAATCAGAGTTACTGCGCGTTCTCATAAAAAGGGGTGGAGACCAGAGTCAAACACTACGACGATGGCACAGGCACTTTACTTCACGGAGGAGGAATGCACGATAATCATGCGGAGTTATGAGGATTAAAATCCACCCTCACCGCGAAATCCAACAACGCTTCAGCTAGTAGAGCGCGACTGGTCTGTTGGCAGCGAATTACAGATCGTGTGATTTGTGAATGCGTCAATATGCCGGTTTACTTACAACCATGAAAAGAAATAAAGCCTGCTGTCAGGACAATAAAATAAGATTTGGTATGTTAACTGTAAGAAGTACTTTATCGTATGTGCATCACCACATGAAGCAGGATGATTGTATGTTTAGTCCCATTTACTGTATGAACATGTATGTCCTTTGAACATCTTCAGAGTAGAGGTTAGATTGGGCCTAAAACAATCCAGCCCGACTCGGCAAAATTTGCAGGCCCGAGTCCGAAACCCCCCCGAAATTTTATATTTGTGAGGACTCAGAAGAAGAAGGAAATGCGGGGATGCGATGCGTGGTTGCGTTTTGTGTGATCACATTTGTGACGATGCCTGTGCACAATGATAATAAATTAAAGCCATGTTTTGTAATGAATTCTCACAGTTAAACAAGACTGTTAGATGCATATTCAATAAACATTTATATCTTTTATATTAGTGTGTGTGTTCTATCAGTGGATTTGATATTTATCATCTCTTCGAGTTGGCAGAAAAAAAACAAGTTTTCTCGATGTTTAAAGTGTACATATTTTTATGATTATTATAAGCGCATTTACACAACGAAATAACGCTGGAAAAGTTTGTTAAATAATATTTCTTGTATGAGAGCAAAGCTCCACATTCGTTTACATTCAGCAAAGCCGACGCAGGTTTCTGTATAGCATTTTCAACAATCAATTTGAAGCGTTTCCATACCCCACTCCTACCACTTTCCGAATCGCATGGCATACAGTGTTCCGATATTCAGCATCACCAATGGAATACATGTATTGTCCGCTGGCGAAGGAGCGCGAGGACAGGCACACCACCTGCGCGGTTGTGAGGGCCTGACTTCGGCGTGTTTCATTAGTGATATCCGCCTCGATCAGCTCGCACAGATAATGAATTCCCTCAGCTGAAAATCTATATTTTTCATGGAGAACATTGTTCGGGTATGCCAACGAATTCTGGCGGTCTCCAAAAACCCGTGCCCTCCGAAGAGAGCCCCCTCACAATCCGCGCGCCAATGTCATACGGGTCGTCCAGGTACGCTGTCATTGTCAGTCATTGTCAAGAGGACTCGTCCGCGGAGGAGTGCTGTTTAAATAGAGCGTGGTTAATTGACAACCATCATAAACACATTCTCTTTGTAAAACCTCGCCCAGCATACCTGGCAGTATGGGTTGTGAGCAGGGGTGAAAGTAGATAGAATTTCTTGCTGGAACTCCCTGACATAAAGGTCACAATGGAGCCAGAATTTCTGTTTGTTTGTTTGTTTGTTGTTGGGTCAAACCACCTGAAACAACCGAAATGCAAAGAAACCTGCTTTTGGCACAGTTATATTTGCACACAATAAAACAAAGCAGGTTTTCCACATGCATTAGGCTACTGCATTACACTTATTGTAAGAAGGCATACACAAGAAAGTGACTTTCATTCAAAATTGTATTGTTTCAATGATGTGCAAAATAAGTTCACAAAAGCAACAGTGACCCCATCTTCCATCTCCTAATATAATTTTCCCTCATATCAAAATGCAGCAGGAGCAGTGTGGTTTTCGTCCTGGATGTGGAACAGTGGACCAGCTCTACATGCTCGCAGGGTCCTCGAGGGTGCATGGAAGTTGGCCCAACCAGTCTACATCTGTTTTGTCGATCTGGAGAAGGCGTTCGACCGTGTGCCTTAGGGAGTCCTGTGGGGGGGTGCTCCAAGAGTACGAGGTACCGAGCCCCTTGGTAAGGGCTGTTCGGTCCCTGTACTACTGGTGTCAGAGTTTGATCCACATTGCCGGCAGTAAGTCGAATTTGTTCACAGTGAGGGTGACAAGGCTGCCCTTTGTCACCAATGTAGATGCAGTCGAAGCATTGAGGGGGTCCGGTTTGGTGGCCTCAGCATTGCATCTCTGCTTTTTGCAGATGACATGGTGCTGTTGGCTTCATCAAGCCGTGTCCTCCAACTCTCACTGGAGCGGTTCGCAGTCGAGTGTGAAACGGTTGGGATGAAGATCACCACTTCCAAATCCGAGACCATCGTGGCGTGCCCTCTCCGGGTCGGGGATGAGATCCTGCTCCAAGTGGAGGAGTTCAAGTATCTTGGGGTCTTGTTCACGAGTAAGGGTAGGAGCAGGAGATTGACAGGCGGATCAGTGCAGCGTCTGCACTTATGCGGACTCTGCACCGGTCCCTAGTGGTGAAGAGGGGGCTGAGCCGAAGGGCGAGGCTCTAGATTTACCAGGTGATCTATGTTCCTAACCTAAACTATGGTCACGAGCTGTGGGTCGCGACCGAAAGAACACGATCCCGGATACAAGCAGCTGAAATGAGTTTGCACCGCAGGGTGTCCTGGCTCTCCTATAGAGATAGGGTGAGTAGCTTGGTCATCCAGGAGGAACTCGGCGTCGAGCCGCTACTCCTCCGCATAGAGAGGAGCCAGATGAGGTGGCTCGGGCATCTGGTTCGAATGCCTCCTGGCCGCCTCCCTGGGCATGTCCCACCGGCGGGAGGTCCCGGGGACGACACCGGGACACGCTGGAAAAACCATGTCTCTCAGCTGGCCTGGGAACGCCTTGGGATCCCGCCGGAGGAGCTGGTTGAAGTGGCTGGGGAGAGGGAAGTCTGGGCTTCCCTGCTAAAGCTGCTGCCCCCGCAACCTGACCCCGGATTAAGCACTAGATGATGGATGGATGCATATCAAAATGCAAAACCTCAATTTGAACTATTTTAGAACATAACTTAAGAACATAAATTGTACATTCAGATTGAAGATAATGTACGCATTAACTTGTTTTATCAATTTTATGATTCTAAATGACACAAAAATAAATATAAATGACTTACATTATGCACATTGAAATAATTTAATATTATATATTATGAATGGATGAATGGATGAATGAATGAATGAATGAATGAATGAATGACATTTTATTTTTTATTTTTTATTTCATCATCATCGGTATCATTGCTCAGAGTGCGTCTGTACACGGTGAAGGCTGAGCAGCGAATGAACTATGACTATATTACTATTTTAAAATAACGCAAACGCATTGCATCTCTGCTTTTTGCAGATGACATGGTGCTGTTGGCTTCATCAAGCCGTGACCTCCAACTCTCACTGGAGCGGTTCGCAGTCGAGTGTGAAACGGTTAATGAACTATGACTATATTACTATTTTAAAATAACGCAAACATAGACTTTTTTAAATTATGAGGAAATAAATAAAGTAGCCTAACAGAAATGAACAAAAATAAGTCCAAATGTGCACATGCAAGATGTTCCGAACCTCCTCCATCATAGCAAATAAAATAAAATAAGCCTCTTCTCGTAAACATCTGATCAGTTTTCCATTGCATTGTCCTTTTTTAATTGTATTAATTCAACAAGTTTGTTTGTCCTTTACGTCTCAGATTTTTTTCTTTTTTTGTTGTTCCAGAAAACACATGTGCATTTGAACCAGTCAGAGCTAACTATCGATGCTGATCACATGTCATTCTTTTAGCCACTTGAACGGACAACTGAGTCCGGAGTGGTTTGTTGCGCGCATGCGCAAATCGACGCATGACACAACTCCGTGAAATAAATAAATAATACATTTCGGTGGAATCATTACACTATA
Organism: Corythoichthys intestinalis; assembly: GCF_030265065.1. Lineage (NCBI taxonomy): Eukaryota > Metazoa > Chordata > Actinopteri > Syngnathiformes > Syngnathidae > Corythoichthys > Corythoichthys intestinalis. The sequence goes on from NC_080405.1 coordinate 20,592,578, forward strand.
CAAGTACTTTATTGGGTTTGTTGTTAAAATTTGTTAACGCAAATCTGATGTCAGTAGATTGTGTTCTTTTTAGCATGGGGTTTTGACAGTTGCAGTCATTTTTTTTCAGGATCAAAGCACCGTTCCGGCCCCATATCTCAACCCTGCTCGTGAGCCATATCTGGCTCATTTGACGAGCACAGCTGGCTCTCCGGTGACAACAACTGAATGAACTGATGTGAAATTACGACTCTTAATGTGGAACTGGCTGGCTCAGCTGACATAAACAAGCTTTGACGAGCTGCTCCGGCACTGACACATTGATGTTGGACACTTCAAACGTGTATCGCAATAATATACTTCAATTCAGCGCCCATATGTGGTCCGCCCGTAGCGGACTGTGCACAGCTCGAGTCACAGCTGTTTGGTGGTGAAAAAGAAGAAAAAAAAGAGTATAAATAGCAATCATGGAAATGACGTTTTATTCGGAACAATCACAGTCCCTGCCGTTCATGTAGCAACGCGTCACCGCGACACATAGTCAGGATTTTTGGGAGGTGCATGTCTAGCTACGGCATAGGGTACACTGTCGACGGCGTAGCTATGGCTTCACCCCGACGCAGAAGCATAACAGCCCCTTAAGCACCTTGTTATGTCATGAAAAAAATCATGAAAAAACAATAAATTGCCTTTTCCTGTTTATCTGCTTTTTACTGTTAAAAATGTCATTTTCATTTCTTGCAATGACTTCTTTGTGATTGATGTCTAGATTAAAAAAAAAAAAAAAAAAATCTTATCGCTTTTTTCCTTGTGGTATCGAATTGTATCGCTTTAATTTCCTGTCTTGTATCTAATTGTATGTCTGGCAAACTGAACCAAATCTTTATTGAACTGTTATGACTTTAAAGATATCATTTTGCTTATTGAATTAAAACTCTTGTATTTAAATACACGTAGAATCGGCCTAATGCCAAAGATTCCCAACCCTAATATATGTATACCCAAAAAGGGTTTAACCAGTTACATAAAAGGACAGTTGAGCTCCATTGATTTTCTGACCAATGATTCCTTTTGCACTATTAATGATCAAAATGTCATCCATGAAAGGCTTGGTTGTGCTGCACTGTCATTGACAGTGATGAAGAAAGATTGTAGGGTATCAATACATCTGATGTACTGTATGATCCAGTCTGGCTGGAGAAAAAAGGGATTGGAACATTTTTACTAATTTTGCATGACTGAGATACGTCCGGGGTCTACTTGCATCTAATGATAGAGATTCTTGAGCTCATTATAGCACTCGTCTCACACCAAAAATCATGTTTGGAACTTTTAACCATCTGTTTTTTATACTGCTTATCTTCACTATTTCTCTATTTTAGGCCGCTGCCTAAACTCTTAAAGATTAATGAGAGAAAAAGGGATGAATGTTAGAAACTTAACTTGAACATGAATATGCACATTTTAATCATAAAGCTTGTAGTAGCTTGTTTTATCTTCTTCTAAATTAAATTGGCCTTGGCTCATTGCTTCCTTAGATTTGCTGGTGTTGAAAATTTAGCCAAATGGCAGGACTACATTATGTTGCGGGAAACCATAACCACAGCACAGCATCTCATTGAAGAGCAGTCGGCTTGTTGGACACGTCACAGCCAAATGTCCCAAACATTCTGTTATGCAGTGCAACAAGGCAGTGTTTAGCTGTACAACACACTTTACAGTAATTATCTTTTTGCCCCAACACTTAGTTACTAATTTTACTGCCATTAAGACAAGAATAGTCTCAGATTGGCTGCAAAAATGCACACTGTTCAAGTCAGCTGTTGGAACAAACAATCGTGCATTTATTGGCAGTAGTCAGTCAACCCTCAAAGAATTCAATCACAAGCCTTTGTTAGTTTTCTACTTCAGTTTTTTAAATACACCTCAGTCATCACCAAATCTTTAAAAGGTTGTAAATAAACGCATGTTTTCTTCTACTGATTTGTTGGGGGTAAAACCATAATCAACTAAAAAGAGTTTTTTTTTTTATTTGTTTGTTTTTAACCAATGTTGATTGTGCAATTCTCATCATGGTGATTTTGCCAAGTCTTCTGATATTTCCTGTTCGATTTAAAGGTCGTAAGACAGCAAAAAGCCACTGTATTTTATGCTCCTGAATGAAATGGACCGCTTGGATCTATGTGGAAACAATCGATATATGTATTCCGTTTTGTAATCTGGATTGACAAGGATTCCGAATCCCGTCAGCGGGACAGTCATATTCAGTATACATCCAATACTACTACTATACAGAACGACTGCGGATTCAGGCAATTTTGCGGATTCATTCGTTTATTTTTCGCATCACACCAGCCAAATGTGCTGGAGAAAAATTCTTCTGCACTAGGAAGAGGCATATGAACCTTTTTGGGTTTCAAAAAGTTCCCATTCACCCAGAGATTAGCGTAAACAATTTTGACGGCTGTGGGACACTTGGACTTATGAGGAAGTGAGTAAAGATCGTGTTTTGTATTATTATTATTTTGTGGCTGGCGATCGGCGGCTTGTCACCACCAACCCCCCACGGTCCTCTCTGCGTGCCCACCGAGAATGCGCTTTCCTCGGCTTGGCCACGAGCAGCTCCGTACTCCGATGTTGGCTGAGAATGGGCTATTTTCGGCGTTCATTCCCGGTGACGAGCACTGCCAGCCCGCCGTGGCCCCAGTAGAACGGGCGAGCTGTATTTCGCTCGCCCGGTCCTCTTTGCGTGCCCGCCGAGAATGCGCTTTCCTCGGCTTGATGACGAGCCCTGGCAGCTCGCCGTGGCCCCAGTACAACGACAGGTTGGCTGACCCAGCCCGATCGGTCAGCCTGATGTGCCCTGTGATGCGATTTCCTCGGCTTGGCCACGCGCAGTTCTGTGATCCGATGTCGGCTGTTTTTTTTTCCACCGAGAATGGGCTATAGACCCTACCCACGTGACGTCACAACTCCGCTCTCCTGAATGGTACCGCCCAACTGTCCGTCAAAACATAGTGTTAACCTGTTACGGCTGCGTACATTCCTCCTATTTACGGGGTGTTTTTCTGCTCCTTAACATTAATAATCAAAATGGTGAAGACGTGTGTGGCTGTTGGTTGCACTAACAGAGAAGATGGAAGGAGAGACTTAGTTTGAGTTGAGTTTTACCGTATTCCGAGGGATCCAAAGAGGAGAGCGAAATGGACGGCTGCAATTCGACGTGAAAGCTGGGCACCAAAAAATCACCACAGACTATGTAGTAGTCATTTCATATCCGGTAAGATGCATTTAAGATATACTTAGAGGGTTTTGGGCTGACAAATAACCACAATTAAGATCATTGCTAGGCTAATCGCCGGCAACATACACGTATGTATGTAGTGAGAGTGCTATCGCTAAACCATATAAACATTAAAAGCCTTAACTCCATTGACAAACGACATGAAATACATTAGACTTGACAGTGGATGTTAGCAATAACAAAAGATTTTGAATTGAAAATTTCGTAACTCACCTTTCCAAGCACAAGATAGATTCCTGCCGAATTTTCGTGGACGAGGACCTGTTTCACCCAACCAGCAACGAAGTATTTATAAGCCTCCAAGCTCTTGAAGTTTTTCAAATTTTCGTGAGAATAGGCTGATTTTGTGTGGACAAGATAATTGTAAATATCAGCGTAGCAGATGTCAGGCAGACAGGGCGAAGACAGTGGGTCGAAAAACATCGATTTGGGCATCAAATATGGATTTGGCGACTGTATAGAACGAAGCTTTTCCACATAACGCCTTTTATGCAACACATCCAGTGAGTTTGCGGCATCAGAAAGCACCGGGTCTTCCATGAAATGCATTTTAAATTCCTCGATCAATTGAAACCAATGCTAATACAGAGACAAAATGACGGACAAGTGGGCGGAACCATACAGCGAGCACGTGGTTTTGTGACGTCGGTGGGTAGGGTCTATTTTCGGCGTTTATTCCCGAGCACTGCCAGCCCGCCGTTGTTTATGCTTTTTCCTCCGTCTCGGAAGCCGGGGCGGGCAGGGAAATGACAAAGCCGGTGGCATAAGATATAGTTAGGGAGGTGCAAGAAGTGGACAGTTTTGACGATTATGGAGTAATTTTGCCATGTCGTACTGAATAAATGCATTTTTAATATTTCATATTCCATTTAGCACAAGTCTGTTATTTGTCATGACCATACCATTTATTTAGCAATTGGGGAAAAATACTTCGATAAAAAGAATATCCTGTGAAAATATTGGAGTAGGGAGACTGAAACGATGACATTTTGCAGCTCTCTTCGTCGCATTTTCCTCGTTCTAAATAATTCCCCCACAATAGGCTGAATTCTAAATCCGATGAAACCATGACCCTGCTGACGTCATCCTCCTGTTGGGGACGCTAGAGCCCTATAATGATAGGCGTGGCTAAACCGCAGATTAAAAGACTAATTTCTCGTCATCTGCGCTTTGCCATATTATTGTATATTGTCCAATCGTCTCAAAATATTATTCTAATTCACATAATAATGCTTTTTTTCTCCTGTCATATGCACTTTAAGTCTGCACAATGTATCGTACGCCTAAAAAATTTTAAATTAAATGATAAATCAAAAATCTCTTAAAAGTTCAGGCTACAGGCTCTAGCTTGTACAAACTGTAAAACATTTTATGGTGCGCTTTTAGCTGGGAGTTGTTTAATTTGTTTTTGTTCCAAGATAATCAATGACTTACTGATTGCTATTTGCATTTAACTTCATTTAGTGAGAAGTTGCCATGCACTGCCCAAACAGAACGCTAAATCTTAATGTACACATAGTGAAAAAATACGTAAAATCATTGTCTTATGGGTACATATATCATGAACGTTGTCTTACTCATGGGTAAGAAGGCACAAAAATTGTTTATTCCCGTTGCCTAAGGAAACTTGGGATTCTATATCTTTTTCTTCTTCCAAACTGCATGTGTTGAAAGCACACGAAGCCCACAATACATTACTTTTTATACCGCTAACAAACCAGGAATGCAGCCTCCAGCTACTCGGGGAACATCGTAGCTCAAACCCCTGTTCCCTTACATTGACTTTTATAGAAGAGAGCATAGGAAAAAAAAGTCAGCCCTTGATTTTTTTATTTTTTTTTATTTAGTTTTCAAAGAAAGCACAAGTGACAGACCACAGTGTGTGGTTTTCCGCTTAGGGGAGCGAGTCACACATGTTGAGTAAAGCTGATAGAATGTAAACTGAGGCCAAACAGTGGCACATATAAAGTCAAAGTCGATAAAGAAGAGTGAGACTGAGTGGGAGATAGGGCAAAGAGAGATTCGCATGAAAGCCACACTATGTAAGAGCCTGCGAGGTTTGCCCTTGAAAGTTGAGACTAGGATGCCCAGTTCCGTTTGTGAAAATGTTTATTATTTTCTTTGCTTAAATCATGGCCTGAATCTGCTTCGCAGAGAACCAACATTCACAATTTGGACTCTGGGCTGTTTTCTCCCTGTGATGAAAGATTGTTGGGTTGTATTCTCCCTGTGATGAAAGACTGACTGCATTGGGGGCTGCTGGAACACAAGCTTTCCCCGACCTGCTGTAGGCCCACTTTCTAAAGAAGAGTGAACCATGAAAAGAAGTTTAGGGATTAAATGCCACATCTCACCAAGCAGTGTTTGAATTCGATCCTGTCTGACCGCTTACAGCTTCAAGGCAAGGATGAATTTAGAGCAATTTTTACTGCAGTGGCTCAGCAGGCGCTTTCATTGCCCTCTAGTGTCACTCTGGCTACTGGTCGTACACCACGCTGGTATAGGCAATTTGAAAAAGAATTGCAATTGGTGACAAGCCCTCTCCTTGTTCTTTTAAAAATTAAAAAAAAAAAATGCCTGCTGGTTTAGTTTAGTGTTTGAAAATGAGGAAAGTTTGAAACGATTCATCAGGTTTGACTGGAATATGTAAAACTGCATATTACTATTCTGTTTGGCAGGAACTGTATTCATGTCAAAGGGGAATCGTTACAGCAAAACTAATGTCCGGATATGTAAAATATACAATAAAAATTTCCAAAATCTAAACCTGTTTTGAAATAATACAGCGGCATATACTAGTATATATTTTTATGGGTTATGGGCAGGGGTGCACATATTTTTTGGCCTAGGTTCTCAGAGGAGGACCTGGAGATGTGACTTGGTCCTCATTGAGCTTGAGAGCCGACCCGCTTGATCCGATAAATCTATGACAAGCTTTACTTAGAGCCAATTACCTTTAATTAATTATATTAACAATTCATGCTTGATTATCATCAACTGGCACAACAAAATTGCCATTACTTTGAAGTGAAATGTAAAGAAATAAACATAAAAGCACTATTTCAAAATAAAGGGCATTATGCGGCTCCCACATTAACTCCAAGCCTTTGTAAAAGTGGGATGTCCTCCTCATAAGAGTTCATTGAACGTGCATGTTTAGCTTTGTGAAATGAGAGCAAAAACACGTTTGTCAGTGCATGGCACTGTTCTCCATTAACTTTATTCCGCCACTTGTCCATAGGGCGAGTGGGGTGCTGTCTGACATCGATAGTTTGCTTAATTGCCACATGCTGTTTTTTTCGTGCTTTTCAAAGTTTGGATGGCTGAAATTCTTTAACTCTACATAAAATGCGCTGCTCTTATCAGCGACATTGGGATTCTCATGGCAAATTTTGTACCACATTTCCGTGCGAGCATCATTTGCTTCTAGCCATGGTACCTCCTGCAGCCACTTTTCAGCAAAAGTCCTTTTTTTCGGTAGCTCCGGTGACGTCTCTGTCATCTGTCTTTTGACGGGGGTGGGGGAACACTTGCCTGGCAAGGCCAGACTGTTCTCCCTGTGTTTTTCCAAACACTGAGAGTATAGTCTAGGACCCAGCCCATTAACGGCTTCTCGAGCAAGTACGAAATCAATCGACAAATCAGATTCGTTTATTTGACGTGTTCTTAACGAGCAACGTCACTCTCCCGCGTCGGAAATCGTCTCCACAATAACACAGATGGCAAACAGGAGAGCCGAGAATACGTTCCAATCCACGGTAAAATCAGTTTTAAATTACCAAAAACACATCGACACAAGTCATTGACAACAGTCTGTCTCGCGCTAGCCATGTTGAATAAACTCCGCTCTCCTCGTATGTTTACTTCCGCGCGCAAGTCCCTCGTCCCGTCCGTCGCTGATTGGTCCACTCCGCTGTCTGTTTGCTGTGGCTTGCTCCGCCCTGGAAATTTTATCCGCTTAATGGTGGCCAGACTCAATAGTTGGAACAGCGGTGAGTCTAGAGTACCAGGCTAGGGGAACACGGAAATAATTACTCGGTGGGGCCTGCCTCTTTGACATTTTGAGAAGTGATTTTCTCGTGTCCGCCGCAAATACAGTGGTCAGCCATCGGTACGCAAAAGCGTATGGAAGCCGTTGAGGGCCAGCGCGTTTGTCCACGTCCAGTACGCATGCGCGCATGCGGACCACTTATGTGCACCCCTGGTTATGGGTATATGTATATATATATATATATATATATATATATATATATATATATATAATTTTAATTATTTTATATATATATTTGATAATTTTAATTATTTGATATATATATATTTTTAAATCAGTCTCACAGCTCGTTAGCGACAAATGAAAAATCAACTGGCGTGATCAGGTACTCTCGGTAATTTTCGGTGATGACATCAACTAAAGGGAGACGAATGTAGGAAGTCTGCCATTTATAGTATAGCCATCACTGTGTGACCTGTCCACCATAAAATGCCGAACTATTGCGTTGTCGGTGGATGCAAGAGTGTTGGGTTAAAATATCCATGCAGCAGTGTTGATATAACTTTGGATTTATCCACCTGCCTTTGTCCATTGCTAAATTTAACAGGGAAGCGAAGAAGTATTCCCTGGGCTGCCCCCGCAGGTAGCGTCTTCTGTGAGTGTCCACCACTTAAGGCAGCTGAGCGGAAACTCCCACAGAAACGGTAGCCCTACAGTATATAATTGAACCGAACCGAAAATGCAAAATTGAGACGGTTCAATGCATCCACATGAACCCTTAAACTAGTTGTTCTTAACCTTGATCGAACCCCAGGGGTTCGGTGAGTAAGTCTAAAGGGTTCAGCAAGGACCCACAGTGCCCTAAGCAAAGTGGGGTTTTAGATTATTGTAATTTTTAGACTTTAAGCCACTAATTTCCCCCCATATTTGGAATCCTGCACTTATAACAAAATAACATGTTTTTATAATGGGTTGAAATTATTTTTGAACACCTTAGACAGTCATTTGCTTTGCATATAATTTAAAATATATATGGCCATAAGCGGAGTTTAAGGGGGGGCCAAGGGGGCCAGGCCCCCCGGTGGGCGAAAAGTGTCATTGCATGAAAATGTCTTTCCTATATATGATTTTAAAATTTAGTTTTCCTGTAAAATATTGTCGGTAAAAGTTTTAAAGCAATAATACAAAAAAAAAAAAAAAAAAAAAAAAGAAAAAAAAAAAAGGATGAAATGAACAAAAAAAGATGTTTTTTATAATGGGTCAAAATTATTTTTCGAACAGATCATGTGACTTGCACCTTAGACGGTCATTTGTTTCGCTTAGCCAAAATCACCCGATGACCGAAGAGGCAAGATGGATATATGTATTTTTTTTCATACCTAAGATTTCAAAAGTGACAACAACTACTGAGCAAGAAGTAAGGATTGAAAATGTGGACCATGAAACGCCAGACAGCACCGTCAAAATGGTGAGCGGAGTTTCACTTTGCCCCACTAAAGACTGTGTCTTGCCAATGTAGTTACCCCCGTCAAAAATTGTATCCCCCGGCCGTGGGACCACACACGTTATGAGTTATATCGACTTAAACAATTAAGTGAAGCCAGAAAAGAACCACAGTTATATATTTTGGACATCGATGTTTATTAAACTAGAGCAACTTCATACAGGTCTTGAATTACAGTAATAACAGTTAAAGTCATCCTACGAGTAAAACAGTAAAACATTGCCTTTTTTACGTTCAGTACGTATGTTACGTTTTACGTCAGGAAAAAGTGTTTTTTTTTATTTTTTTTTGATTTTTTAAAATTTTTTTATTTTTATTTTTTATGGATGCGCCATGTTTTAAAACCTCATAGATAACTACATCAACAAAAGACGGAAATCAAGCAGATCAGTGCAGTGCAGTGGCTCCGCCCAGGGGATACAATTTTTGATGGGGGTAACTACATTGGCACGACACCGGTGGCCGTACTATATTCAGTGGGTGACGATCCTGGTGAAAAGTATAGCTGTCCTAAGCAACCTGATTTAGAATTCCCCTCAAGAATAATGGGAAACAAAAAAACGCTCATTTTCAACTTATAAATATTCTTGTAAGTTAATTTTATTGCTGACACTGTGTTTCGGGGTCATCAACATGTTGTGTCCCCCCTGCCCCAAAAGTCAAACTCCGTCTATGGTTGGTTAATAGGTAACACTTATTTGACAGCAGTGTCATAAGACTGTCATAATTATGACAGCATACTATCATGGGCATTACTGAATACTTATGACATATGTCATTAATTATCATCTGGCAATCATGTCACTAACTCCATTTATGTCCACTTTGGATCTTTTGGATCCATTCAAAAGTGAGATAATTTCCCGGATGACCCTAAATGACATCTGTCATAAGCATTCATTAATGCTCATGACAGTGTCATGTCATAATTATGATTGTCATATGTCAGTCTAATGGCGCCACTGTCAAATAAAGTGTTATCAAATACCATAACATGCAATTAATGAAACAACTGGAACAGTAACAGTAAGAAATAATTAGCACAGAGCATGAATTTTGTCTGTAGTGCCGCAATGCATGCTAGGAGGCATGTTGGACGACAACACTGTTGACAGCAGGTGGCAGCAAACGTTGACTGTCTCCCCCAAAGGAGCAGTGATGGCTAAATGAAGCTTCTTGAAGCAGTGAGGCTTTGCAGCCAATTGGTTCAGAGCTTCATGGTGTTTTTATTTGCTCTCATGACAGTCTTATGATGCCGCTGTCAAATAAAGTGTTACTGGTTAATATCTTTTGGTGTAAACATCCCATAATACTGTGAGGACAGCGGCATCTTATAGTCCAGTGCGGCTTATCTATGATCAAATGCTGTTTCCATGTCTAATTTAATGGGTAGCGGCTAAAAGTCAGTTGCGCCTCATAGTCTGAAAGGTACGGTACATTTTTGAATGGCTTGCCCCCAATTCCATTACTTTCAACTGCTTGTCCTCTATCTGATGTGAGGAGAAACTTTTTTGCTCAGTGGAAGGTAGACTTACACTTGGTATGAAGAAGTATAACAAACTGATGAGCAGCGTGGGCTGAAATTTTTACCTGTTTAAAAAATGTGGTCAAAATGAGAAGTTGAATGGGAATCTGCTTAGGTATTAGGTTATATATATTTGCTTTGATTTTTTAATATATTTTTTCAAATTATCTAATTCCAAAGGGTTCAGCGAATGCATATGTGAAACCTTTGGGGTTCGGGACATTTAGCAAGCATAAGAAACACTGCCTTAGACCCTATATGAAAAGGTAACCCTGAGCCTCTGACTCTTAAGGCATACGTGTGGAAACTCCCACAGTTAGTTCCGCATGTAGCACTTATCTCGTGCTGATAATAAATTTTATGACCAGAAAAACATTAATAAAGCAAAACTGAAACAGTATGTAACTGAACCGAACCAAAAATGCAAAACCAAAATGGTTCAATGCATCCACGTGAACCGTTACACACATACTGATCAGTGTACCAAGTTGCATGTGCTGTCATGTGTGCATCCTCTTGTTTGCCTCTGGTGACGTCACACTGATTTTTGGCTGATTGTCTTTGGAACTCCTGTGGTGTGGGCAAGTAAAATTAGCTTTTCTTCAATAAGTGTGAAAAATATTTAATGGAGGGTGACAAGATATTTCTACATACATGATCTAATGATAGAAATAAACACAATTATGTGATTTTGGGAAAGCGAGGTATTTCCCCTTTAAAGAAGCATTCTGCCGTATTTGGTGTTGGTGGTATAGTTTGTAAATATTTTTTTAGACTACCTGCAGGGAGGGCTAAAAATGTCACTCGCTTTGCCCGTCTTGTTTTTGAAGACAAACTGAAATGGTTACTCCTTTTGTTATTCGTGGATTGTAGGAAATTTGGTAAGTATTTATGTATACACAACAAGCCTGATGTTTAAAATGTTTTTAGCAGCTTTCGCACTGTAGGAACTATCTGCAGTTCCTAGAACCTTTTGGGGGACGATGACGTCATTTTGCGTGTTCACATATGTAGGAACTAGGGACCAGGAATTTGAGTTCCGAGAACCATTTTTTCCCTAGTAGGGACTTTCAGTGGGGTCGTAGGAACTCGAATACATAGTTGGTTGGTGATTCGCTGAAATCAGCAGCTATGCCCCTTTCATAAAGCGTAGGGCTTATTAAGTAATTGCGTACTTATTGTTGCTTTTAAATTAGGAGTGACAGGATGGCCATTTTGGCCTTTTGCATGCCTTTTTATGATCACATGGTGGATTGTCGCTTAACCCTTGATAACATCCATGGACCACATAATATGATGAAAATACAAAACTAAGTATAAATATTTATTCAACAACAACTCAATGGTAGAGCCACCATTGAAGCAAGACATAATGCTGGCCATAATTTAAATAAAACATCAGGTTTTTTGTTGTTGTTGTTGTTGTTGCTTTTTAAAGCGCATGCAGTTTCGCTGTAATATTTTTTTTTATTATGACACATGCAAAATGTTCACTTTGATTACACTGGACAACAATTTAAAACAAAAACCCTGCTGTTTTAGGTCAGCTCTTTATGATATAATCTATTTTGGCATATAGAATACAAAACTGCTCCCCAAGTTTATCTCTATGACACGTCAAGTTTTTTGTCCACAGCTAATCTACATATTATATATTTACTACATGAACACAACTAACAAAATCCTTTGTAAAAACAAAATACTGTTAAGTAAGCATTATATCATACTCATTGTGTGTCAGCATTGAACATTTTTGTTGATAATACAAGCACAAATGTTTAGGATAGTGTTTTTCATATATTTTAATATTTATTTATTAATTTACAAGGGGGAAAAAAATGACATGATGGAGAAATCTTGAAACATGAGATCAGTTTTGGAAGTTTAAATCTGCTGTCAGACCTAAACAAACAAACAAACAAACAAACAAACAAACAAACAAACAAACAAACAAAAAATCAATTTTTTTCTTTCTTTTTTTTTTATTTATGTATTTATTTATGTATTTATTTATTTTTTAACTCAAATAAAAGGTGAACAAAAGAATCATGTATACATTTTAGGGGACTTACTATCAACATACAAAAATGAAGGAGACAATTAATAGACTAACATTTCCTTAATTTGCTACATTTAAGTTATTCTGTGGAAGACAGAAAAGGCATTTTAAAATGGTATTGACTTAACTGCATATAGACCCTACTCACCTACGTCACAAAATGACGTGTCGCTGTATCCGGCCGCCATATTGTCCGTATTTTTTAGACCTATTCTCATTGTTTTCAATTAGTCGTGCAAGTTATAGAGCAATTCATCGAAGCCCTGGTGTTATCTGATGCTGTAAACTCATTGGATGCGTTGCATAAAAGGCGTTATGTGGAAAAGCTTCAGTTTATCCATTCGCCAGATCCTTATTTGATGCCTAAATCGATGTTTTTCGACCCGCTGTCTTCGCTGTCTTTGCCTGACATCCCTGATATTTACAACTATCTTGTCCACACAAAATCAGCCTATTCTCACGAAAGTTTGAAAACTTTAAGAGCTTGGAGGCTTATAAATACTTCGTTGCTGGTTGGGTGAAACAGGTCCTCGCCCACGAAAATTCGGCAGGAATCTATCTTGTGCTCGGGAAGGTGAGTTACGAAATTTTCAATTCAAAATCTTTTGTTCTTGCTAACATCCACTGTCAAGTCTAATGTATTTCATGTCATTTGTCAATGGAGCTGGGGCTTTTAATGTTTATATGGTTTAGCGATAGCACTCTCACTACATACATATTTAATATGTAATAAATATGAAGTGCGATAGTACTACTCCAGATTGTCCCTAGTTGAATTTATTTTTGGGCTTTTGACCTCAATAGTGAAATTGTAAATGAATTGTATGACAACTGTCTTATTATCCCCTTATAATGATATATTTTCAGGTAGTTCATTCACAACGTCTGAGTGTATGTTGTCGGCGATTAGCCAAGCAATGATCTTAATTGTGGTTGTCAGCTCAAAACCCTCTAAATATATATTAAATGTATCTTACCAGATATAAAATGACTACTACATAATCTGTGGTAGTCGTTTGGAGCCCAGTTTTCTCGTCGAATTGCAGCAATCCATCTCGCTCTCCTCTCCGGGTCTCTCGGAATACGGTAAAACTTCAAGTCTCTCCGTCTATCTTCTCTGTTTTTGCAACCGACCGCCACACACGACTTCACCATTTTGATTATTAATGTTAACGAGCAGAAAAACACGCTATAATAGGAGGAATTTACGACGCGCTAATGCATTAACATGATGAGTAGACGGACAACATGGCGCGGGGGCGTGGCTGTGACGACCCGGAGAGGAGAGCGAGATGGATTGCTGCAATTCGACGAGAAAACTGGGCTCCAAACGACTACCACAGATTATGTAGTAGTCATTTTATATCTGGTAAAATGCATTTAATATATATATTTAGAGGGTTTTGGGCGGACAACCACAATTAAGATCATTGCGAGGCTAATCGCCGACAACATACAGTTTCAAATTCAAGATGCTTATTTCTTCCACCATCATTATATTTTGAATAATATTTAGCTGGTACCAAGTGAAAGAAGCTGGCCTCGTCTACGAATCATCAGTTAAACAGATGTGTCCAAACCTTTTGCAAAGGGGGCCAGATTTGGTGTGGTAAAAATGCAGGGGGCTACCTTGGCTGATTTACATAGAACAATATATTTAAACAAATTTTAGCAAGCCCTTCTGTGTGTCACATTTGCTTTATTATTTTTTTTTAATTCATAATTTCAACAGTCTCGTCTTTGTGGCGTTCTCTTTCGACACTCGGGCTCTTGTGAAATACTGCTGCTGAGAAATTAAACTAGCTTCAAGTTGCTATAATTTCTCGCTGCGTATCTTCCCTGTAATGTTGTCATACATGTCAGCGTGTCTTGTTCGGTAATATCATTATCGTGTCACATCGAACTCTTTGAAAACAGCGACTGTCTCTTTGCAAATGAGGCAGACACAGCTGTTGCGTGTTTTATTGAATAAATAGTCCAATATCCACCTATCCTTGAAGCGTCAGCCATCGCAGTCAACTTTTTTTTTTTAATTGATTGTCGCCATTTTAGAAAATTGGAAGTAAAGGGTCACACGGGATAATGTTGCTTAGAGTGCTGCTCTTAAAGTTTTTCAAACTTTCGTGAGAATAGGCTGATTTTGTGTGGACAAGATAGTTGTAGATATCAGGGTAGCTGATGTCAGGCAGAGAGGGCGAAGACAGCGGGTCCAAAAATATCGATTTAGGCATCAAATATGGATCTGGCGAATGGATAGACTGAAGCTTTTCCACATAACACCTTTCATGCAACGCATCCAATGAGTTTACAGCGTCTGAAAGCACCGGGGCTTCCATGAATTGCACTATAAATTGCACGACAAATTTAAACCATTGAGAATATGGATAAACAATGACGGACAATATGGCGGCCGGATACAGCGACACGTCATTCTGTGATGTTGGTGAGTAGGGTCTATAGCTAATGTTTGTGGCAGGTAAATTTTGTCAGACATTGACAATGACAGTTAACTTTGTTACTGATGCAGTGTTTCAGGTGTTTAGGAAAGGGTTTTGTCTGACCTTTAAAAATCCGATTGCCCACATCATTGAGCAACATAATAAGCTATAACTCTATTGAGACAAGCTTCTGCTGGAGCATGTGATACAAATAGTTCTAGTTTTTGTTCGTATTGTTCAGTGTATGCAACAAAGACATTCTTGCAACATTATCACCACATTCCTCTAACAAATGTGCAGTAATCGCATAGGAACACACAATCATGAAGATTAATGTCTCTTAATGGGTGTTTTTTTTAGTATTTTTTTTTTCTTTAATGCACATCTGCGTCCTCTACCCTTGTTTATTGGCCTACTTTTAACAGCAGTAGGACACTATTTGTTTTAATCAGATGAATAATTTATATATTACTGGCATCAGTTCTCCATTCTGAAGACATTTCAAACCAATAGATGTTAACAAAGAGCCAGGACTATTATTCTATTATGGTGATCACGAATCGGACAGTTATTGCAATGGGCAGCTTAATATGAACATATCCAACAAAAATTCTGCAGTTGAGCCAAATCTATATTAACCGACCACAATATTACGTACAAGTGCATAAATTTGCTGGTGATATATATTTTGTGCAAGTAATGTCCTTCTGTGAGTGCTGCATGCTTCAGGAATACTTTTCTTTTTTTCCCCTTCGTTTTCCGCTTTTACTGGACAATGGGTTCCATTTATTTCATATATGGTCACTGTGTTAATCAACTAATTTATAATTCCCTACACTGTGTCATGGACAATCAGCAGTCAGGTTTTTTCTTTTACTATCGTTAAATTGTTTTGCAATGAAAGCGCCGCTTGATTGATACGTAGTTGACACGAGCTGCTATGCTATTACCTTACCACAAGAGGGAAGTGTCTCATTGTATTTCACCCACAGCCTGAGGACATCATGACACAATGAGGCAAAGTCAGTCATTTTGTCTGCTTAATTGATCGCACTGTTACCCAACATTGCAATGTGGGACATTGTCACTGCAGTGTGCCTTGGAGAAACACATATCATAGGCAATTATCTTGTTGAGCTCTTTCATGAGCAACCATCAGCAGACAGGTATGTTGTATAATGACTATGCGCTATTTAAAAGGATTCTTAAATATTTGTCTGCAGGAGTTTGACTTTCTTTCTCTGAATATGAAACGGTTTGATAATGTATTTAGAAAATGACCAATTTTTAAATAAACAGAGGGCTCATGTTATAGAGCTATACAGTATATATTTTTTCGTTTATCAATATAGCTACAGTATAACCATATTAGCATGCCATATTACATGTACATTTACCAGAAAAACAACCATTCATTCATTGAGTCATCTTCTGAACCGCTTATCCTCACAAGGGTCATGGGGGTGCTGGAGCCTATCCCAGCTAACAAAAGGCAGGAATTTGGCTACACCCTTAACTAGTTGCCAGCCAGTCACAGGGCAAGAAACCCAACCACAATCCTTTTATTATCTATTCATGCAGTGTTTAAGTTGTAAATCATTAAGTGCCAGAATGCCAAGTACATATGTATGATACCCTAGGAATGATACGTCAGGCCCGGTCCCGGAACACAGATTGGTCTAAAATTCAACATGCAATTGCCCGCTTGCCAGGCTAATGTATTTTCATTGCTTACATTTTCACAGGTGTGACGTACAGTAGGAAGTTTTCACTCAGCAATGATTTTCTTCAGAGGTTTATTTTGTAAAACGAAAATACACAAAATGCAAACTTGAGTTCTTGCCAGTGTTGTTTTTGGCAGCCCTTTAAATTTCCATCTTAGTCTTTTGGACAAAAATACTTATTAGTCTTAGTCATATTTTAGTTATTTCGAAATGTGTTTGTCTTCGTCTAGTTTTGGTCAACCCAACCTGGATGCCATTTGGATCAATCTGGCTGTCACCCCAGGAGGAAGCCTCTTCTGAAGACGGTACACAAGAAAGCCTGCAAACAGTTTGCTGAAGACATGTCAACAAAGCACATGGATTACTGGAACCATGTCCTATGGTCTGATGACACGGGCAGGCTTTTTTTGTGTACTGTTGTCAGAAGAGGCTTCCTCCTGGGATGACAGCCATGCACACCAATTTGATGTAGAGTGCAGCATATGGTCTAAGCACTAAAAGGCTGTCCCCCCCCACCTCTTCAATCTCTGCAGCAATGCTGACAGCACTCCTGTAACGAGTCACATGTCATTTTGGAGGGAAAATGACAAGCAGTACTCAATTTGGACATTTAGGGATGTTAGTAGTTTCTAAGGGGTGTACTCACTTTTGTTGCCAGGGGTTTGGATATTACTGGCTATATTTTGAATTATTTTGAGGGGAAAATGAATTAACTCTATTATATGAGCTGCACACAAACTACTTTTCATTGTGTCAAAGTGTCATTTTGTCAGTATTGTCCCATGAAAAGATACACTTAAATATCTGCAGAAATGCGAGGGGTGCACTCACTTTTGTGATACACTGTATTTACATATACAGTATGTCTCTATGTAACACTCGTAATGCAACAGCACCACCCAGTGGTCAGAGCCAATAACAAATTGTGTTAAATGTATTACTTCACAACTGTGGCCACGACAGACCCGGTCAATAAGTTGACGTATCAGCCTAAATAAGTGTCCAGAGCAAAGGGAGGCCAGAATCAAGCCTGCATTCATGTAGCTGCAGTTCATCAGCTGGAGTCCTTCCCAGCAGAATTCATGCAATAGGCAGACTACAACCAGTGTTGATCTCAAGTCAGCGACATATTTAGAGAAGACTGACCTTTAACTGTCATATTCAAAATATCAATGAGTGGGACCTGTACTCTCGGATACAAGCGGCTGAAATGAGTTCCCTCAGCAAAGTGTCCGGGCTCTCTCTTAGAGATGGGGTGAGAAGCTCGGTCATTCGGGAGGGACTCTGGGTCTCTTTCGCGTTGAGAGGAGCCAGCTGAGGTGGCTCGGGATCTGGTTCGGAAGCCTCCTGGACGCCTCCCTGGAGAGGTGTCCGGCCAGGTCCCACCGGCGGGAGGCCCCAGGGACAACCCAGGACACGCTGAAGAGGATATGTCCCTAGGCTGGCCTGGAAACGCCTTGGGAACCCATTGGAGGAGTTAGTCGAAGTGGCTGGGGAGAGGGAAGTTTGGGCTTCCCTGCTAAAGCTGCTGCCCCCGCGATCCGACCCCTAATTAAGCGGTAGATGATGGATGGATGGATGGATGGATGGAGGGATGGATGGATGGATGGATGGATGGATGGATGGATGGATGGATGGATGGATGGATGGATGGATGGATGGATGGATGGATGGATGGATGGATGGATGGATGGATGGACCTGTTTTCACTTCACCTACCCTGAAGTAAGGTGAATGTACCACTAATAAGTGACCTCATCAAACTAAAAATATGAAATGTTTTGCACCTCGACAAAATTGGATACTAGTGCCTCATGCTTTTGAGTCACAGTCTCAGCACTGGACCTGCTGTGGTTTTATATGGATACTTTGCTTTTTTCCCCCCCAAAATATATTTTAGTTTATACACAGCGGGCAATAGCAAAAGGTGCAGAACAGGTTAAAAACAAAAACAACACAACACAGAGGGGAAACAAAAAACGAAAAAAAAAAACAATAACACAGAGATATGGTAATGTACGTAAGATGAGTTACGGAACGTATCCAAAGAGCCATGAGAAAATACAACATAAACACACCCGTAAAACCACACACAACACTCTGCCAGTTATTGGTACATCCAAAGGACAAAATCCACCCAAAAACAAATGCAACTCCATATGTAAAATCCCATGCAAATCATGCAATAAATCTAACATCGGGGAGAGAGGGAGGAGCTTTATTATAAGAAAAAAAAGAACACAAGAAGGAGTGTGAGAAGGAGACAACAACAACACAAACAAGAGCTATAAAAGAACAAGCACAAGAACACCATATATCAGCCTTCACCGACCACTGCAAAAGGGAAAACCACATTATGGCCTGGGCAAAGGCCAGAGTCATCCGCACTGAAGAAAACAAATATCAGCGCTGGATCATGGAGGCTATTGAAATTTCGCAAGTGGGCCCCGAGGACCATCGACAGGGACGACGGGGCTTACATGCTCTCTACTACCTGGAGCAGCATCCTGGAGGAATGAATAGTCAGTAGAGTCACGCCCCCCTGCCATCAGCTGATAAAGACGCATCACACCAACACCTGTGACACGCTGATGAAGGCGGAAGTAGTCACCGAAATATGTTAGGTGTCATGTCATGTCTGTGATTAAAGAAAAAAGATCAACTAATCTATAAGTGTCAACAAAATGAACTCAATACAACTACTGTATACATGATCTTTGCTACAGAAACTAATTATTAAATGTGTAGCTTGTTACAGACATTGCTGGTCCAAGTTCGCTGTCACAAGTTGTTCTCTGACAATGCACTCGATTGGGAAAATAGTGTTGACATTGAGCCCTAGCTTGCTTAATTTGTTCAGGCCTTTGAGGATGAATTTGAAATCTGGTTGGCTAAAGAAAATGCAGTAATTATATTTCTCTGTAATAACAACAATAATAATAATGATAATAATTATAAAGTTGAGGAACAACATTAGATGCAAACAGCCAATCTAATAATAATAATAATAATTATAATAATGATAATCATCATCATCATCGTCAAAATACGAATAATAAAGGATAAGCGGCACGAAAGATGAATGAATGGTTACTATTTATTATTATAATTATTTATTATATTATGTCTAAGTTAATCTACGTACAACACGTCCTGTTGTTTTTTTGCTCCTTTTCACAACTTGGCAATGAATTCCTGCTAGCGTGTCTTTGTGTGTGTTCCCTCAAGCCACTTCTCATGTTGTCAGCATGGTAGGGTTTAACTGCACGTTTCCAGCATGCTCCAAAAGGTTCCCTCCCTTGCTGTCTCTCTTTCCCCTAATGTGTGCAGCGCTTGGCTAAAATCTAAAAGAGGAGGGCCCTGGTGTGTGTTACCACTGGTGCTCTTTTACCAATCACAATGCTCTCCCCGCCTTTTTTGTCACCACGCTTGCCTTCGTTCCTGCCCACTGTGTCCTCAAGTACAACTCAATAAAAAAAAAAGTGCAAGGAAAAAAAGTGATAAGCAGCTAGCAGCTTCTGGGTGTTGCTTTAAAGTACACTCCTGCTGAATGTGTGTGAGAGCATGTTTGTGTGTTAAGGAAGGGAGGTGATCACGCATTCTCCTGCAACAGTAGAAAGACAGCAGCAGTGTTGGCCCGAGACAAAAGGCTAAACTCAACAGAGCCGCAGGAGGGGTGATCTGAGGACAGGAGCAGGCAAAGTGGCCCAGTGGGACCGCACTTTTTAGGGAGGAATAGAACCTGCTGCCGCACCTCTTTTTAGTCCTGGACTGCAGGCGTGACGGTAAGGCAGGTTCTTTCCCTTTCAGGATTTCTGTTAGAGTTGAGGAATGCAAGCACAATATTGACTTTATTCCTGACTTTGCTTTTACTTTTCTGGTCTGGGACTTCCAGCACCTCCTCATCCACCTGTCCTCCAAGATGTCAGACGATGAGTGTCGCTCTCCCATTGGCCTGGACTGTTGCAGCTGCTGCCTGGACCTAGCCAACGGTTGTGATGACTCGGTGTCTCAGGGCCTCAGCACGACACCGGTGAGCCCTACCAGCCCTAGTGTCAGTCACTTTCGTCAGCTCCGCAACCAGCTGGTCTACCAAAACCTCAACACAGACAAGCTGAATAACATCATGCGGCAGGACTCACTTGAATCGGTTGTAAGGGACCCCTGCTTCCTGCTCAACGAGGGAATCTGCAACAGCAACATAGACCAGACCATGCTGTCTATCTTACTCTTCTTTCACAGGTTTGTTCCCCAATCTGCTTTGCATGTCTCATATAAGCATTTTTAAATCATTAACACATATAGATTTCTTAGGATATACAGTGTGTGGTGGCTTGTATTTTTACACGAACCAGATGGCTAATCAGGGTTCCCTGGATCAGCACTTTTCTCACAAATGTCTGCCCTAAGTGTTAATGTCTAGGATTAAGAAAGGTTGACTGTGATTATGAAAATGTTCCTGCTAAAAGTATCAGTCGAAAATGAAATGCATAAAGCAGTGTCTCCAGTCCAAAGGGATTCTATTTATATTAATATATCCATCTGATATGTTACTAAACATGACACTCACTTTTTAACCTATGCAACCTGTTTGACTGGGTAAATTTTAAATTGTTAATGGATTGGTACACTGTAAGACATGTTTCCAGTTGCCACTCCAACTTTCACACTCGAAATAGAAAACAGCATTTTGTTGTGGCGCAAAGCCAAGAAAGTGAGGTAAACAAAGGCCAACCTACAGAGAACAAAAACAATTATTGTAAAGCTTGAGCCTGGCTTCACACGGAATTCATTTAAGTGATATTTTATGACGTGGCGTCAATTAAAACTAGTACGAAGCATTTACATCACTGCCAAATAGTGTTTATGAAACAGAGTTTGCGAGGAAAAGATTAAATCCTAGCCAGATGGATTGCTAGTTTTTGGCAAATGCTGTCAAATGACCTCAACCTCAAATTAGCAATTACTGTATACTGTCTTTCCATTACAGTTACTGAACAAAGCTCGCTCTGGACACCCTTACCCAGCAAATACTCTAACCAGATAAAATGGCAATTTTTGTAACAGAACTTATCTCAAGCCACTTCGAGTTGATCAAGAATTCTGTGTCGGAAATGTTCCAGATGTGCTATCACGAATATATTTCTTTATTAAGTTCTTCCCCATTCTTGTGGGGCAAGGAGCATCTAAAGAAACAAATCCTGCTGTTTTTCTTCTTTTTTCTCATTAAACAAGTGAGAGTTATTGCAGGACAACATCTGGTTGCTTTTCAATAGCAGCACAACTCCTCACAATATTTCGAGCATCTGACAGTTCCTGTCTGAGAAGAAAGTCACCTGCGGGAGCAATACCTTGTTGACCTACTGTATACCAGGCTGTGGGTGATTCTTTTATTTTACAAGCTCAAAGGAGTCTCCAATGGAAACTTATTTTGAAAATACAGATGACATCAACATGCCTGTGACAGTTTAGAGCAGGGGTGTCCAAACTTTTTGCAAAAGGGGCCAGATTTAGTGTGGTAAAAATGTGGGGGGCCGACCTTGGCTGACGTCCTTTACGTAGAACAATATATTTAAGTACATTTTAGCAAGCCATTCTGTGTTTCACATTTGCTTTATTATTTTTTTAAATTAATAATTTCAACAATCTCGCAACTAGCCTTTGTGGCTTACTCTTTCGACTCTCAGGCTCTTGCGAAATACTGCTGCTGTGAAATTAAACTATCTTCAAGTTGCTTCAATTTCTCGCTGCGTGCCTTCCCTATAATCTTGTCGTACATGTCAGCATGTCTGGTTTGGTATTATCGCCTCACATTGAACTCTTTAAAAACAGCGTCTGTCTCGTTGCAAATGAGGCAGACAGAGTTGTTGCGTATTTTAGTGAAAAAAAAAAAAAAAAAAACTGTAGTCCAATTTCCACCTATCCTTGAAGCGTCGGCCGTCACAGTCAACTTTCTTTTTATTGTTGATTGTCGCCATTTTAGAAAATTGGAAGTAAAGGGTCACACGGGGTAATGTTGCTTTGAGTGCTGCTGCCTTTTAGTGGGTAAATGAGGAGCAGCATTTAGTGTGTAAGCTACTTCATATACTGGTAGCAGCACTGCTGACCAATTTATTAAGTCTGTGTGCGGGCCAGACCGAATTGATTTTATGACAGAGGCTGGGGGCCGGATGAAATTTGACCACGGGCCGCATTTGGCCCCCGGGCCGGACTTTGGACATGTCTGGTTTAGAGTTTTTTGGGTAATATTTAGTTTGAGATGTTTTATTACTCTAATAATGCATTTAGAAATGCAGTAATTGCTATTTACAGTGCACCATCAAATTGGATAAACCTGTTTTATCTGAATGTCATAACAAATACAGTGAGTAAAATAAGTATTTGAACACGGTAAGAAGATGTTCTCACATGCTACCTCTCAACATGAAAGCAGATTTGATAAAGACACTTGTGCTGTCGCAGTTAGATTACTGTTCTTAGATTTGGTCATGTGCTGCTTTAACACATATAAAGACCTTTCAAACTGTCCAAAATAGAGCAGCTCGATGCGCGCTTCATTGTCCACTCAGAACTAATGTGAACTGGATGCACAACACATTGACTTGGCTAAAAGTTAAAGAAAGATTTACAGCCTCATTGCTTAATCATACTAGAAATATTGCTACAACTAAATTACCAAATGTACTTTTCCAAAAATGTTATACATAAGCTCTGATGAACATCAATATGAAACCCGTCATGCCATGGGGGGTAGATTCAAACTACCTAATGCGAAAACAAACCATGGAAAAAGTACAGTAATGTATAAAGCAATGTTTGCCAAGTGAAATACTTTCTGCAAACAGTAAAAAAGAGTTTAAGTTCCTTCTAAACAGGCATTTTATTAGTAATGAATTCTGAATTTGAAATAACTAACCAACATGAGCCTGAGAATTTCTATGAACGTCAGGAAAAGAAAGACTGGGTCCTTTCTGTACATGTACATATACATGCATGTTGTATTTAGGTATGTTTAGAGAGATGTAATCTGTATTTCTACTAGTATGTACTATATGGGCATTCATATGTAGGTGTGTGTGTGTGTGTGTGTGTATGTGTGTGGATAGGGAGGGAGGGGAGGGGGCGGGTGTGGGTTTTATTATTATTATTTTTTTCTGTATGCATTTTTGTCGGTGATGTGAGCACTGGTATAAATGTTTTGCACGGAGCGGGCTGAATTGACTCCAGGAAGAGTAGCTGTACTTGTTACAACTAATGGAGATCAAAATAAATACAAATACAAACACCTTGTGATTTTGTTAGTTCTCCGACTTAGAAATGATGGGCGGGTTTAAAATTTTCACGGTGGGTGCTTGTCCATTGTGAGAGACATTCTAAAAAAAAAATCCAGAAATCACAGTGTATGATTTATTAACAATTTATTTGTATTATACTGCTGCAAATAAGTATTTGAACACCTGTAGATTAGCTAGAATTGTGAGCCTCAAAGACCTGTTAGTCACCTTTAAAATGTCCAACTCCACTCCACCTATTCTCCTAAACAAATGGAGTGGAGATGGACTTTTTGAGTCTGACTTTTTCAACTGTTTGAGGCGGTTAGCTGCATGTAAACACCTGTCCACAACATACACCCTAAAGAGCTGTCCAAAGACACCAGAGACAGAGTTGTAGACCTCTACAAGGCCGGAAAGAGTAACGGGGCAATTACCAAGCAGTTAGGTGATATAAGAGCCACTGTTGGAACAATTATTAGAAAATGGAAGAAGCTAAACAAAACTGTCAATCTCCCTCAGACTGGGGCTCCATCAAGATATACCTCGTAGGGTCTTAACGGACCTAATAATTTTGAGGAATCACCCAAGAACTACACAGGAGGAGCTGGTCAATGACCTGAAAGGAGCTGGGACCACCATTTCCAAGGTTACTGTTGGTAATACACTACGAGACGTCATGGTTTAAAATCATTCATGGCACGGAAGTTTCCGCTGCTTAAACCTGCACATTTCCAGGCCTGTTTTAAGTTTGTCAATGACCATTTAGATGATCCAGAGGAGTTATGGAAGAAAGTCGTGTGGTCACATGAGATCAAAATTGAACTTTTTGGTCTTAATTCCACTCATAGTGTTTGGAGGAAGAAGAATGATGAGTACCATGCAAAGAACACCATCCCTACTGTGAAACTTTGGGGTGGTAGCATCACGCTTTGGGGTTGTTTTTCTGCACATGGGACTGGACGACTGCACTGTATTAAGGAGAGGATGACCAGGGCCATGTATTGTGAGATTTTGGGAATAACCTCCTTCCCTCAGTTAGAGCATTGAAAATGGGTCGTGACTGGGTCTTCCAACATGACAATGGCCCGAAACATACAGCCATAATAACCAAGGATTGGCTTCGTTAAAAGCATATTCTTCTGGAGGGGCTTGGCCACTCTCCAAACCTAAACCCAATAAAAAATCTTTGGAGGAAGACTCTGCGTTTCTCTGTGACGCCCAGAAACCTGATTGATCTAGACAAGATCTGTGTGGAGTAGTGGTGCAAAATCCCTGGTGCAGTGTATGCAAACCTGGTAAAAAGTTACAGACGTTTGACCTCTGTAATTGTAAACAAAGGCTACTGTACCAAATATTGACATTGATTTACTCAGGTGTTCAAATACTTATTTGCAGCAGTATAATATAAATAAATTGTGAAAAAATCATACACTTTGATTTCTGGATATTTTTTTCAAGGACCTACCATGAACATTTCAAACCCGCCCATCATTTCCAAGTGGGAGAACTTGCAAAATCACAGGGTGTTCAAATACTTATTTTCCTCAATGTAGTTACAGGAGGGAAAAAATCTTATAAAGAAAATAAATGAATAAACCATAATACATGCCCAGTAACTTGCTGCGACCTTTATTTTGTCCTGGCAGGGATTGTTACAGTGAGATACTCTCATAACTTGTATGGTACAGTTTAGCATGTTTTTTATAATGGCTGCCCTTCTTGTTGCAACCCACCCACTTTTCATCTCAGCTTGAGACCATTAGAGGCTGGGAATTGAGGCACTGGGTGTGAATCAAGCCTGTTCAAGTTGAACAAAAAAACAGCAGCTTGTACCACAAACTACAACAAGTGAAACAACATACTGTATACTGTATAATATGGACACATTTTTCTCTTGCACAAAAACACTGGCAAAAAGACTAGCATAATGCGATTCACCGAACATGACAACATCGTTGTAGTTTCTTATATGTTGGACTGCATGAGTGAAGGATTGTAGACCTCACGTAACCATAGGCGGATCTACTATTCAGGTGAAGTAGGCGATCGCCTTAGGCCCCCTGTTGGGGGCCCCCAACCAGCTGCTCTTGTCCCAACGAGCAAGAGCTTTGGCCACCGGAGCCAGCAGCACCCCCAACTATTCGTCATGTATAATTATGTCAGCATAACAAACAAACAAATAAATAAACAAAAATGAAAGTCATTTGAATGCTGCATTTATATTATCTCTCCCCGACACACACGCACTACAACGGACTGTTCCACGGCGACGGACTTAGTATCAGTCGATTAGCTTCATTTAGCACCGTTTAGCTTCGCTTAGCTCCGTTTAGCATCGCTTAGCTCCGCTTAGCTGTTCGTTAGCTTCACTTAGCTCTCCTGCGTTTTTTACGTCACTAAGCTCGCTATTTTTACAGCTCAATTGCTACTTTGCATGTCGGCTATCGTTTATTTCGAACACATGAGCGAACATGCTCTCCATGAGAGCCAAAGTGCAGTGAGGGAGAAGTTGAGAACGGGCCGCTAATGCCTCTTTTAACTTTCTTCTTCATCTTCACACCGAGCATAAAATACACGACAGCACGCCCTGTGGCGAAACAATGCAGTACAGTTCCAATCAGTCATACAATAACACTCAACAGCTGGTTAACAGCATTTGCTTACAAAAAAAAAAAATCAAATGTATTAGTGACACCACAAGCAATGACTAAGAATGTGTTTTACGGAGTGTAAAGCTTTCGGTTAGTGGTTTAGCGAACGTACCTCCGGCGAACATTTCAAAATAAAAGCACATCATGTTCGTCATATAATTAACGATTTTTAGAGTTAATCCCACATTCTTCAGAATTAATATTATAATATGTTGAGTAAATACTACAGAATACAGATTCTACACTAAGAATAGCTTTCTAATGACACTCTTTATGCCAAATATGATTGGCAATGAATAATTATTATAATTATTATACTACTATTATATATATAGTAGTATACTATAATAATAATGCTAGAATTTTTTTTAGGAATTGTTTTGAATAATGTTGGAAAGGCAAAGTCAGTGTTCTGAATCTGTTTACTTTCCATTCTTTTGCACTAGTAAATGCTATCAGCATTTAAACTCATTGTTTATTTGTGATTAATTATTGTTATTTACATGATTATTTGAACTTTAATAAAGAATTTAAGTGTTCCAAAATGGTTTTGTGAATTAATAACAAAAATGTCATTGCTAAATCAGTAAAACAAAGAAAATTATTAGATTAGTCGACTAATCGTAAAACTAGTCGGCTGACTAATCAGGAGAAAATTTGTCGTTTAGGACAGCCCTAGTGTACCGGAACATATTTCCTCCACACCCTTCTCACCTTTTTAACCCCTGAACCATGAAGAGCGACCCTAGATATGTTCGCCTTAGGCCCCAAAATTGCCAAGTCCGCCACTACATGTAACAGCAAAGGTATAATATGATAATATATGATAATAAATAAATAAATATATATATTTGGCCAATTTGAGAGTAGAAAAAGAAAGGTCACCTTGAATTGGATTATTCAACACATTTCCAATAAACCCAGATTCAGTACAGACGATCAATGTCAAGGGTACATGTTATCTTTAGATTCCAGTGTTTATCAACAGCTATAATCCATATCAGTATTTATCTAGTTACTAAATAATTGCATATTCCAAACAAAACACAGTTAATTTTTACCTGTGTCTCAGCTCCTGAAGATAGCAAATACATTGCTGGCAAAATAGCGGACGTTAAACGGGCAAGCACTAATAAAACCTCTGACATAAACTTTAGCTTTATATTACTGATGGCAGACAAGATTACAACACTTATTAATATATCTGTTGTTTCCAGGTCAGTTTTGTTGACCGCACTTGTTGATTGTCAAGAGGCAAACCTATTTAAATGTCAATTAGTTAGGTGACAGACAGTAAAAGTCCTATAATTATAATATATAAACTATATCTAATATATCTAAAGTCCCCGTAAAATAAAGTTATTTATTAAAGAGTGTTTGTAACCTGTGTTTAATAGATAATGATTAAATAACGGTAATATTTTCTTGGAGCTCTTGTGACAGCCCTGTATTATATGTCCTCAACTTTAAGATAGACACCAAAATTAATTGTTATTCATTACAGTTTGTGTTTGCACTGTCATACTTTGATGACGTGTTCAGTTGGCCAAGGTTGTAGTTTTTGCACACGTATATTAAAAATATACATATTATAGGAGGCATTTAGTGTGATATGTATAATTATATATCTATATTATATGGCGGAAAACACTCAGGTGACTTTAAGTTCCGCTCTGAGACCCCCACTTTGGCCAAACTCAAAATTGTCCTATATGCATGTGTAATTCTTCATTGGAAAGCTTTAAATCCCAATTTTCTGGGAGAAGAAAAATTCTGAACAGGAGGGCATTTAAAAAAATGTTTTTTTTTTAAACAGCAAAACCCTATCTGGAGGTGAGAGCACGCGAGAGCAAAATTACAGACACCATGACTATAACGAGATATTATCGGGTACTTGTTTCGATCCAAAAACTCCATTTAGCATGTATCACTGAGTGTTAAGACACAGCTGTGAATGGCCACAGCTGGATTTTTGGGGGATTTTGGTACATGGACATGGTAATATAACAACGGTCGCGATGCAGAAATCGCAGACATTCAGGAGTGGTCGAGATTTTCTTTTTCATATATTTACCCTTTTAAACGTTTTTTTCAATGTTTCTTTGTTTGAATCCATTATTCATCATCTAACATATCAGAGAAAATGCGACAGTAACAAAAACAAAAAAACAGTTAAGCGATAGTTATGAGGTAGATAGCCGTGACTTTTTTACAAACACCATTTTTTTCATTGTGACGTAATTTGTTTAAAAGTTTAAAATATGTGAGTGAATAATTATTTAAAGTCGCTTTTTTTTAACGAAATATTAGACATCAATTAATGATTCTAAGCTAAAAATGACAGACATTTTGAATAATAAATATAATTAATTACCTTTATTTTATGGCTGGGTTGAAACAAAAGCGGTTGCGTGACATCTGTAAACGGGGGTTTCCAGGGTAAACGGACAAATTAAAAATAGTTTGGGGGCTTAATGAGCGATGAATCTGCTATGGCAGCATATAGACATATTGTTCTATCAAACGCAACAGTTGTTTTGGCTTAAAATACAGCATCTTTTTAAAGAGGAGTGCAAGAGCAGAAACTGCTTTTTCAGTCTTGTCTGTGTTTTCCGCCATATACTGTAGATATATATATATATCCCTTTAATTTATGTGAGCAATAGGTCACAACAAACAATATTTTTGTAACACTCATTTGTTTTTTAGACTTGTCTCCTCGGTATGATCAGAGTATTACGGCTTGTCGCACTTGCTGCTTTGAAAGTTTTCTGGACTGTTGTAAATATGACATTACAAATGTGTGAGAGTACCACCGTATTAATCTTGTAGATACAGTAGCAGATACCTAAAAGGAGTTACTAGCCTAGGGAGGTAAATGGCTTATTGGCTGAAACAAGAAAGGCAGGCCTGACTATAAAGACGAGACAGGGAACAGACACATTAAATAGTTTCTAAATCCGGTAAATCATCCAAACAGTGATATAGAAAGTCAATGTCAATTTTAGCATTCAAGAGGGCAGTTGCCACTTGAAAGAGATCCCATGGCATATGGCAAAACTTGTAGTGAGATAAAACAAAAAAAATTATCATAATACTAATATATAAAAATTAAAGGGGGGAAAATGAATCTTTTGACCTTTGTGTATCAGACGCAAAATCTGCCAAATTGATCATGCATCTGTTTCCAGACAAACAATGTCTCCACACAGCCGGGACAGTTTGTTCCTGAAACTGTGCTCCTCAAGAGTGTCCCGGATCACGTGGCTGTCATAGCTTGACTTTTTTTTTCATGATTCAACTGTTTGCATTAGCACGCAAGGGGTGGCACTAATGTGCTCATTCATTCCCACACTAAGTCACATTTTAATCTTGTCGGTTGAAACAAGAAAGAGGCAGCTGGCATGTTTCCCTGAGTTTTGCGAGAGTTCATACATTTTTCAAGTGCTCGGGACTCTGGGTGTCAAATCTTACATATGCCAGTTTTAGGAAAACTTGTTAGACGCTCACCAGGTCAATCAGGGGCCAGCAAACCTGCTATCAACGATTCAAGGTTCACAGAAATGTGCTGAAATGAATTTTAGCTCCCGAGTCCCGCTTGGATATTAAGCTGGCAAGACCTGAGGGGGTTCAGCATGATTTCCTGCGAATAAAACTAGAAGGAAATAAGCTGATTCACTTTTGAGGCTAAGAAAGCAAAACTCGGTCAAGACGAGAGCCCTACTTTTGCTAACCTTTATTTCAGACTGTCACTCATTGATATTTAGCAGCCACTAAACACCCAAGCGTGCCATGTTAAGGAGGGGCAAAGAGCATGTAGCACCAGTCTTTATCGCATAGACTATTCTAGTGTGCATATGTATACCGTTTATATATATTTTTGCACATTACGGTAATTATTGGGATTTGGAAATAAGACATAAATGGTATATTTAGGCAATCTTCAAATTTTCATAGATTAAGGCTTGCAGAATAGCCTGTCCCTTCTCTCAATCAATTACCGGTACTGATGACAAAAATATCTAAATATGCAGTATAATGTAATTTAATGTAATATATAAAACAATTCATTCAATTCAAGATGCTGCAGAAAGTAGTAGGTCACTTATTTATTTATTTATTTGTAATTTTGAGTTAGGAAGGCATAATCTGTTCCCACATACATCCAAATATGGAGCAAAATGACTTTGTCCAATCTGTCCTGACATCGACTTCCTGGTAGCTAATGCCTTAAAATGTCCCTCGCGCTGGCCATGGTCCAGTGGACTACTGAACAGCCATCCAACAATGCAGTGGAGACAGTATCCAGCTGTGTCCAAAACCCCATGAGGAGTAAAATCTCCACTCTGCAATCGAAAAATAGCTTCACTGCAAGAAGCATTTATTTGATCCATGGGCAAAAGGTTATGCAAGGCCACTGGGCATGTAAAATGATGACCTTACATGGGGAGTATGTAAGACCTCTGGCCACATAGAAAATTAATGTTTCCCAGACACATGCAGGTGACATCTGACAACACAGAAAGAGCATTGAGAATTTTACTTGAATAGACTTCTAACTGTATACCACACTTACAGTGAGGGATCACAGCACATTATACATTGTTTATGATGCAGTGCATTACATTAGCTCTGAATGTTGGTCTGGTTTGAGGCTTACCTCGGTAACACACCAGGCTCGTCTAGTGTGTGTCAGCGATGCCGCCGCGTCAATGCACCACTGATATGCGACCCCAATTTCGTGTTTTACGAGCAGAGCGTCTGTGGAGCGGCTCGATCGGTTCACGTGAGGACTGCAAGATCACGCGAAAGTAGCCGGTATTTAAAGATAAAAATACAACAACCATTTGCCTCTCAGACCCTGCATATTGGTCGGCTTTCTTTCTGAAAGAAAGAAGAAAAATGAAGCGTTGACGCAGCGGCAACGTTGTTGCGCCATAGAAGTGCAGCCCAGCATATTACTGGGCTTAAGCCTCATTTATGCTTCTGTGTTGCGGTGGTGGAGTAGCGACGGCGTAGACCCTATGTCGTCAACGAGCATTCGAAGTTCTGCGTCAAGGGAACGTGTTGCTCTGTAATTCACCGCCAAGCCACTAGAGGGGTGTTGTGTTGTGTTTGGGCGGTTTTGGGGGACTCTTGTCGAATTCCTTCAGTTTTCTTACAGTTAGACAACAACTTGCAACGGAGATGATACGCTTGAATGTAGATCTTCAGCTCATCAACATTGAACAACAAATGTTGATCATACAAATCTATAGGCGCAGGCGGCGTAGAAGATGGTTGCAAAGGTGGTCTGTCCGACTGTTGATGCTGCACAGAGACTGGCAGTCACATTACGAATTTTTAGCAAGCTGTGGCGGCTAGCTACAAACTGGCATCGAGCAATGTGTCCAGCGTTTTGTCCGATTTCTTTGCTGTGTCATACAACCAGCCAGTGGGAAGCCATAGCAAATTTCTGTCAGCTATAGAACTTCCCAAACTGCGTTGGAAGCCTTGATGGTAAACACGTTATCATAAATGCACCGAGGCACTCTCAGTCAGTCTGTAAGTTGTCTGTTGTTGAAGATTAAGCATCAAAACAACACTTTTGACCCCAAACCTGTGCATTATTCTTCATATACTTGAAGTGTAAAATGTAAATAAGTCACAAACTCATAGCAAACATATGTACAAAATAAATGATAAAGTGCACCAACCAAAAATACAACATAACGTAATAAAAAGCTGGAGGTTTTTGGCCGGCTGGGTCACCGTGTGGCCATTCGTTTCTGAACACACACATACTTGTCTCTGAGGTTCTTCCATTTTTGTATGCATGGGCCGACCTTCAGCCCCATATTTTCAGCAATGTCCTTCCACAAATTTCTTGCCATTTGGCAATCTTTATAATGCCTTGACGAAAAATTGTACAGGTGGTCATAGTAGCTGAACTCTTCGATGATCCTCTTGTCGGCTTGGTCAATTTTTGAGTGTAGCGCAAGAATGTTTGTAAATGGCGGTGATTTTGCTCTGAACCGGAACCAACAGTCTTAGTGGACCAATCACAGTCCATTTGCGTCAAGTCAACGCACGTGACGGGCAGTCAGGATTTTGTAGAGGTGCACGTCAGGCTACGCCGGGGGGTGGTAAATCAGGTCTGCTTTGACGGCGTGGGTCCACCGCAGAAGCATAAACCAGCCTTTACACATACAGTAATAGGATATGCTATGGGAATTTTATAATAGCAATCAAGGTGACTAAAATAAAGAACTTTTTTTTTTTGTTCTGGGCCCACTAAAGTCACAAGTTTTAAAATCAGTATGCACTCTTTGAACCTTATACCTGTGGTTATTATCTTGCTGCCAAATGGGTGATTTTTGTTTTAGGATTAATGGTGCATACTTGACATTTAGCACCTGAAGAGGCTTACTCAACATACAGAACAATCCCCATAAGTAAAAAGTAAGGCACACCCTTACAGCACTGCTTGATGCAACGTACCACTAATATAACTGTAATTCCATGGACTGAAATGGCAATCAGTTCGCAGTTTTGGTCTTCCTTTTAACGGCATAATTTTAGAGATTTGTTTTGCTCTACAACTGGAGCCTTTCCTCGGGAGAATGAAATAAGATTTTTACAAACTAGCAGTAAATTTATTATAATATTTACCCTTTTGCTTGGTAACTTGAAATATTTGAAAATAATCATTACATAATTTATGATACCAAAATGGCATTCTCCAATCTCAAATGTTAACCAGCAATTTATGATCTTCTTGCCAAATGGATCCTTTTCAGAGCGGCAAATTTAACACTTGTGGAGTTTGAATAGTATTTTATATAGTTATTTCTTGAAAGAAATTGCACTATTTATGCAATGTGTAACCTTATATGACCCTCAATAACACAATTAGTGTACATACATACAAACTTATGTGAATACATGATTCACAAAGGCGACCCACACTGTAATGCTGTTGTACTGTACAACACAAGCAAATCCAGCTAAGCTTTTCTGTCCTACATAACGGGTGACTCAGACAGCAGCCGACATGTTCCACAGGTGGATTATAAATCTATACTACTTAGATAGTCAAATCCTCCACATCACAGATTGCTGATTATACAGCTTCTCTTCCACAACAGAAACAGCACCTTCATAAACCTTGCTGGCTACTGAACCAACTGCTAAATGTAGTCACCACCGACTGATGCTTCAAAATGAATATCTCGGCATTCAAATTCTGTCAAATTTAACATTAAAAAAAAAAAAAAAAAAAAAAATCAAGACATAATAACCTTGCTCTTTGTTGCAACTGGCTAGTAATCATAACATTCTAATATCCATGTGTTAAGGAATGTGCTGAAGCCAAGCCTTAAATAATGTGGTGTCTGCTAAGAGTTTTGATAACTTTAACCTTTGGCTTTGTCATGCAAACACACCTTTAGATGAAGCTGAACGACAACGCTTATAATTCCAATGCAAAACCGGTCAACAAAAAAAAAAATAAAGCGGCACTGAAAAGAGCTAATTAAACAATATACAGTAATATAATACAATTTAATAAGTGCAAAGAAAACAAGCTTTCATTCTATGATGCATAACCACTCTTAAAAAATGATAATGATGCACATGCCCTCTTTTTTCCTATTTCTTCTAACTTGACATTTGCTTAGCCTCAGTCAACTTCACAGTTGTGTTCTTTGGCAGCATTTAGTCTTATATAATGCAGGGGGTGGGGTGGAGTGGTGGGACACTGAGGGTGGAGATTTTGGAGACTTGTGTGCTGGGCTTATCTGTTTGGACCTTGGCAATGGCACCCATTCAGATAGTTAAGAAGTCTGTCAACACACACGCACGCACACGCACATGCACGCACACACACACACCTTTCCGTGACTTGAGACCAGACAGCGCTGACTAATAGTTTCACAAATAGTCAATATGATACAATTACACCCTTTAAATAGACATTCGATGTGAGCATACCTTGCGTAACCCATGCGAGAGGGGTCTAGTGCGCTATTCTGTTTATAAGCCTGCAGTCTGGCATGCAAGAATCTGTTGCATTGAAAATAGAAAATATTGGCTGAGTGGTTAGCACGTCTGCCTCACAGTTCTGAGATCAAGGGTTCAATCCCGGGCTTCGGCCTTCCTGTGTGGAGTTTGCATGTTCTCCCCGTGCCTGCGTGGGTTTCCTCCGGGAACTCCGGTTTCCTCCCACATCCCAAAAACATGCATGGTAGGCTGATTGAACACTCTAAATTGTCCGTAGGTGTGAGTGTATGCGTGAATGGTTGTGTGTCTCCTTGTGCCCTGCGATTGGCTGGCAACCAATTCAGGGTGTCCCCTGCCTACTGCTGGGATAGGCTCCAGCACCTCCGCGACCCTCGTGAGGAATAAGCGGCATGGAAAATGAATGAATATATATATATATATATTTTTTTTTAAGTCTTGTATGTTGTCCAATCTCAAATCTCCATGGCTACTGAGCAAAGAAATAGTTTCATTGGCATAGATTTCAAAATTTTTGAAATTACAATATGGGAGAAGTCTTTTTGATGATCCTAGTAACATTGGGTAGAAATGCAGATTAGGGTCAAACTCTTCATGAGCATCGTTTTCTAAGCTCCACGGGGAAAATGCTGTCTTTCTGTGTGACTGTGTAACTTGAGCAAAAACAAAAACAAGATTTCTGACAAATTTCAATATTTTTGAAAGGCTACTGTATTGCTCTCCCACGGCACACAAGGAGAAAAATGCATCTTGTGCCAGAGATATTTTTTCCCCCATCACCACTTATTCTTGCCAGGATTGCAGGGTGCTGGAGCCAAACCCAGCTGACCCTGGTCGAAAGGTGGAAACCCTAAACACACCAAGACAGACAACCATTCCCACCCACAATCACATCCTCACTAGCAGTAATTATTATACATCTAGTTTAACGTTGATAAATTGAATGAGACAATAAAATATATAATTGAAAACCCATGTTTCATCTAACTTATATTAAGGGCGTAGTACTTGTTTGACGACATCATGATAAAAAGAGAGATAAAAGCGAATGAAAGCTTTAGAATGAAATATTTCTTTATTACTTTGTGTAGTTCATTATCTAAGGAAGAGGTAAACTTCTTTAAGAAAAAATAAAGATTTGCTGTGGTGTCAATAGGGGGGCCGACTTGCAATTGGTCAGTTGCTTGAATGGTGCAACAGCACTGACAACTTTTGTTATTGTCTGTGACCACCGTGCGATAGTTTTGTATTATGTTGTATTATAAACATACATATATTAGAACCTGATTCGTTACATTATTATTATTATTATACTATTATTATATTCATTAATATGTTATTATTATTCCAATTTGTATTTAATATATACAGTATACAGTGCCATCCATAATTATTGGCACCCCTGAAAAAAGATGTGTTTTTTAGCTTCTAATACTTTTTTTTTAATTCAAATAATATGGGACCTTAATGGAAAAAAAGAGAAAAATCCAACCTTCAATACAAGTGCATTCACTCAGTGGGAAAAAATCCCACATAAAGAAAAACAATATCTGACATCAAATAATGTGCCTCACAATTAGTAGCACCCCTGGTGTTAATACTTTGTACAACTCCCTTTTGCCAACAAAACAAGGTCTGGGGACTGAGATGGCCATGGGAGGAGCTTGATTTTGTGTCTAGTGAACCATTTCTGTGTAGATTTGGCCATATGTTTAGGGTCATTGTCTTGCTGGAAGACCCAGTGACGAACTATCTTCAGCTTTTGGGCAGAGGGCAACAGATTTTGATTTAAAATGTCCTGGTATTTCAAAGCATTCATGATGCCATGCACTCCCAGGGCCTTTGGAAGCAAAACAGCCCCACAGCATCACTGACCCACCCCCATACTTCACAGTGGGTATGAGGTGCTTTTCAGCATGCGCATCTTTCGTGGCATGCCAGACCCACTTAGAGTGTTTGTTGCCAAAAAGCTCAATCTTGGTCTCATCTGACCAAAGCACATGGTCCCAATTGAAGCCTGGGACCGTGTGTATTTTTGTGTGAGAACAAAACTGAGCTTTTTGGCAACAAACACTCTAAGTGGGTCTGGCATGCCACGAAAGATGCGCATGCTGAAAAGCACCTCATACCCACTGTGAAGTATGGGGGTGGGTCAGTGATGCTGTGGGGCTGTTTCACTTCCAAAGGCCCTGGGGACCTTGTTAGGGTGCATGGCATCATGAATGCTTTGAAATACCAGGACATTTTAAATAAAAATCTGTTGCCCTCTGCCTGAAAGCTGAAGATGGGTCGTCACTGTGTCTTTCAGCAAGACAATGACACTAAACATATGGCCGAATCTACACAGAAATGGTTCACCAGACACAAAATCAAGCTCCTCCCAGACCTTGTTTTGTTGGCAAAAGGGGGTTGTAAAAAGTATTAACACCAGGGGTGCTAATAATTGTGAGGCACATTATTTGATGTCAAATATTTTTTTCTTTATGTGGGATTTTTTCCCCACTGAATGAATGCACTTGTATTGAAGGTTGGATTTTTCTCTTTTTTTCCATTAAGGTCCCAATGTAGTTATCTACATGAGCTGCCATTCACTAAAATAATAAAAAAAAAAGGCTACAGAGTCAAGTCCCTGAATGAGAACTCCTAAACACAAGTACAGTGGTTCCTCAAGATACAAGATTAATTATTTCCGGAGTGGCTTTCGGTTCGTGATTTTTTTCGTACAATGGGCCACGTTTTACATGTATATCGCCTAATTCGTTATTGCTGTATTAGCAGCTAATTATAATCGCAATTTACGTTTCTGTGACTCTCTTATTGAAGACGAGACTGATTTATTTCATTTTAATTTTTGGTGTTACTCTGCAAAGCGTTGAGGTCAGGAACAGCTCAATACAGGCAGCAAAACGCATGGTATCATCCTTTTTGCCTTTAGCTCCCTGGCTAGCATAGACTGAGCACCAATGTATAAACCAGGATAGTACAGTCGCGTTCATGGCGCCACTTTTAAAATTTTCTGCGAGCGGGATTTACATATCTTTTGTAAGCTAAATAGTTTTTTTGTAAAATGAAGCGAAAAAGGCTTCAACTTTTTCGTGTACAGAAGCTTTCTCATCTCAAGATACCACTGTACATGTTCCATTGCCAAGAATGTATTTTTTGCAAGTACTCCCAATTATATTTTTGTGAATTATTATTTTTACTATTAGTTTTGTTTTATAAGTGAAACCTGCTGAGAAATTAATTGCTGACTACTTTTACTATTAGTTTTGTTTTATAAGTGAAACCTGCTGAGAAATTAATTGCTGACTACGAACGCCCCACTGCAAGCCACAAAGTGGTGACATGAGCAAATAATATACATTAGCGGATTAGCCTGAATAATTGTAAATATACCATGGATATTGACTCAAATTGAGGCTTGTAAGTCCCTCAGCATGGAAAGGGGGCAATTGCATGATGAATTTTAGGCCAATCTTTATTTTTACGACTCATCATCCTTGGGCTGTCATATGTATTTTGCGTTGTGACTTTTTATGATTTATAAATAAGCACTGTATCTATATTTTACTTATTTAAAGTATTTATATTTGTATTTTTTTTCTCTAGCATGACGGTCTTCCCTTATGTTAAAGTCAGAAATACTTGAGCAACGGTGTTGCTAAGAGGTTGTTACTGCAAATTGCTCCAGGGTTCATGAAGCCGCAATTTCTAATGCACAGGAAGGATTACAGCACCAGGCCCATACAAAAAATATGTTCTCTCACAAACAGAGCTCTTGTAGCAAATGTGCAATTTGAGTTTTTCTGATCCTGAGTCACCTGTCATATAGTGAGCAATAAGGAAATGAGCTAACAGAAACAGAAAAAAACTTCAGTCAGGGATTACATGTCAAAAATAGCTCGGTTATTTTGGTCTGTTAAACTTCTCCAAAGGAAATCAGAATCAGAAAATAGTTGTCATTTTACTTTATGTTGCCATACAATAAGATTGAAATTTTTTAAAACATAAAAATAAATAGTATGTAAATAAATAAATAAATAAATAATAAATAAATAAATAAATAAATGATAAATATGGTAACCGGAAAATATGATATCTCACACAATCGCACAATTAACTCAAATTTGATTTGCATAACTGGACTCAAGTAACATGTGCATCATGAAAACAGTCATTTGCAAAACCATATATTGGCAAGAAACTGTGAACACCTCCTTGCAATGCAACTGGCTTTAAAGGTGCAATATGGGGTTTGTCACTTTCTTACCTGCGAATGCCATCTCTGGCCTAAAGTGTAACTGCAACCTGTGTTCAGCTCGTGCATGACGCGCATGCTTGTCACTAGGGGTGTGACAATATATCGAAATGGTAATATATCGTGATACTTTGTATCCCGAAAAGGTTATCAATATGCTCCTGCCAAGAATTGAAATATCGTTTTAAAAAGATGTCAATGTCTAAAATAATAAATCAAAATGAACAAATGAAGCAAATAAAGTTGCTATCAAAATCTTC
Source organism: Corythoichthys intestinalis (assembly GCF_030265065.1). Taxonomy (NCBI): domain Eukaryota; kingdom Metazoa; phylum Chordata; class Actinopteri; order Syngnathiformes; family Syngnathidae; genus Corythoichthys; species Corythoichthys intestinalis. Next base: position 20,631,543 of record NC_080405.1, read on the forward strand.
CACCATAATAGTGTCTCAATTGACTCTAAGGCTGCATTGACGGTGCTTGACGCCCAATCCATTTAGGGGCAGTTTACATGGCAACTCTATGACACAAAGACACAATGACTGAGTTGCGGACTCGCCTCGCGTGCATATGGTACCGGCAAAGACGGAAGGCGAAAACGAAAAATTCTGAATCCTGCCTCCAAAGTGAAAGAATCCGATTGCGGGGGGTTGAGGGAGGCTTCCTCGGCATGCATATCAAAAGCTCCTGCCGCGCGAGACCGCGGTGTTAACGTCAGCACTCGTACACGTCACATTGGGCGTGCGCAGCGCTGCTACTAAACATTAAAAACAGCAAATATGGCGGAATCAGCTTTAATTTACTGTTTTATTAATATTTTAAAATTAAATATGTTGAACGTTTCAATTTTTGTGCCTTTTTGAACAAAAGAAAAATGACATCGCTTCGAATGGGCGGGCATATTTTTTTCCGGGCTGAGGGAGCTTGGTGGGGTCAAAGTGCATCATTCTCTGTCGCCCGGTAAATCTGCACTGCCCCCTAGGGCTTGGGATGAATACTACATCGTTTTCATGCTGAATTGCTACATTGTTCAAATGGAGACGCAAATGCAAATTTGAAATTGTTCGTATTCTCAGAGTCACCATGTAAACGGCCCCTTAGACTGGGATTGTTCGTTAATTCGAAACCAGAGCGTTCAGTCATTTTGTCCGATTTTCAGGGCATTTGCAGGTCACTTGCTGTTCATTTTAGGGCATTAACAGGTCATTTCCAGTTGAGTTTGAGTCACTGCCTATTCATTTGGGTGATTTCCAGGTCACTTCCTGTTCTGTAACACAAAATAAACAGGAAGTGACCCATAAAATACCCCAAAATCAACAGGAAGTAACTGAAAATCAACAGGTAAATGACCCTAAATGGCCCAAAATTACCTCATCACCTGGCATTAGCTGCCACTGACGGCCATAGTTGTTCAATCTGTTTGAAGAGGGAGGGATGATTCGCTGCCAACCTCCCAGTTCAAATGGATTGGACATCTACTAGTGATAAACTCAGTCCAATTCACAGCAGAAGCTTGTTTTTCTGTTTATTAGTTGTTTGTAGAATATCCTATAAAGATTTCCTGACCAATGTATCGATAAGCGATGTATCGCCATATCGTCAGATCATTGTTATCCTGAGCTTTGTATCGCAAATCGTATTGTATCGTGAGGTACCAAGAGGTTCCCACTCCTACTTGTTACCCATCAAATCAGCACCAGAAACGTAAAAAGACCACATGTGGTTGTTTACTGTTAGTAGCAAGTCTTAAGTGGTTTAGAAAACTGTTTTTGCCAAGCAGAGACTAGGCGGAGCTCGGTGAAACGCGTGGGAAGCGTGTAGACAAGCACAGGCGCATATTTGTCCAGAGTGTGACAAAAAGGGCTTTTTGAGGCAGTCTTAGTTAAAATGTCAGGACTCTGTGTACTCATAGAAAAGTATTTTAATTTAACACAAAAATTTCTGTATAGTACATTTCAGCAAACAATGAATCAATTTGCTAACTATTCCGTGGCTTGGCAAATAACTGTAAATGAACTTTGACCTGCTTTACACGGTATCACGAGATTCAGTCTTTAACTGAATAAATATGGTTTCCTGTTCTTACCAGTGGTTGAAGATTTAAACATTGTTGAAGACATTTTTTAGACTTTTTGTGAAAGAAAATGTCTTTGGAAAAAATGTAAAGGTAATACTGTATACATTATCTCCAAAAGTCCAGGGACACAACTCATAAATATTGGGGTTTTGGGTGAAAACCATAGTTCCCCTTGACGTTTATTTGGGGGGGGCAATTGTATATTTATACAATTGTGGTTAGAATTTTGGGAAGGCCCCTTTCTGTTGTAACATTATAGTGCACGTTTTGGTGGTGGATGAAAAAAGATTTGACAAATTTGGTTTCCATGAATTTGACAACTCGACCTTAGTCCTATTAACACTTTTGCGATGAACTCCAGAGAGATATTGCAGTTGACCTACTCTCAATGCAATTTACTCCATAAATGATTTTGGTAAAATGGACACATTTGGATGCACAGACACACTACTGGGCAGTGTTGGGCACAGATATAAAATATACTATAAATATAGGCTGTGATGACACTGTGGAGACAATATTGTCAAGCATAACAGACCAGTTTAGGCATAGGAAAGAATATGTCACATAAAGTCAAACTTGGCCAACATTATGTTCTTTTCTTATTTTCCATCCCTGGCTCTGTTCCCTAGCAGACAAACGCCTGCAAAGAGAAATTTAAAACACTAACACCCATGCCAAGCTTCAGTAAATCTATGATTGCTTTTGGATGTTTCCCCAGCTCTGAGATGGAGTGTGAGATAAGGGGGCGAGCAAATGCAGAGTCAAATGAGTACAAATAACAAGATGCATCCTGTCCAAGACCTCATTTCTGTCTTTATGTCTCTGTAGCTAAAAACAACAGCTGTACCATGGCGGAGGCCAGGCCTTGTATCAAATGGGCCAGCTTAGTGCAGTCAGACTTACATTGCATTGTACCATCAAGCTTAGGACATTAAATGACCTTGTTTTGCATTCCTTCCACCGTGGCATGATGGGAAAAAAATGACTCACAGATCAGCATTAATACTGTATATGCTGCATTTATAAATAATAGTTAAATCACCGAGCGCAAAGAAAATGTAGACGAAGGGAGAAATGCTGAAGAAAGTTTCTCTCTATTACCAGGACTTATTCAGTCAAATTACAAAACATTGACAGACATTGTACTTATTTCTTGCTTATGACAAAATGTACTTGCATGAAGTATGTTTCCTAGAACAGATATTCTGATTACTATTTGTTTAAGATAATTCAAGTAGAAATTGCACACTTTGACAGACAAAGAACCTTCCTAGCCATGGGTGTTGCCAGATATATTTCACTGGGGAAATCTGAGTTCCCAAGTTGGAGAATCGTTCTCTTGTGTTGTAAAGTTGTAATATAGGATAAAAACATGGTTGCTAAAAAGAAGAGGAGCCTATTTTAATGCTCCAATGATATACAGTATCACAAGTTGAGTGACTGTTTGGCGCTTTTTATGGACACCATGTAATAGAGAATATTTTTTTTTTATTATTCCAACAACAAGTGAATGCAGCATCAATATTGCGGTGTGTGTGCCAAACTGCCAATCATACAGTCAACGGTGGAAAATACATCTTCCCACCTGCTTTACAGGTTGGTGCCAGATAAACTGCCCATCCTTGTTGTTCATTTTTACCTTTGTATTGATGTTTGTTTGGTCGCCTATTCCCATTAAATTTGAATTTAAATGGTTGATTGTTACTATTTACGTATCAGGCAGTTAACTGCTCTAAACTACTTTGGTCACAAATTGAAGCATCAGATTAGCTACCGTCTTTTAGTTAACTGGCTATGAATACAATGACAATAAAATGTGATTTGAGCGAGAAGCTCTCCCTCTAGAGCTTTGTCTAATATTGTTTGATTTTTGATATGCAGATTTCAATCTGTATCAATACTGATGCTATTTATTGCCCGTAATTTCTCTAATATAACGCGCACTTCTTTCCCCAAAATCAACTTGTAAAATCATGGTGCGCATTATAAACGGGTACATGGATGGAGACAGATAGACCGAGATAAACCGATTTTTTTTTTTATTGACACGGCCACGTTGTATTGAAGAAACGTATGCGGCGATCCGTTGCCGACAATTACGGTACGTGATTTCACCATTTTGTTTCGGTAATACTTCATTCTGATCGGCCGAATGATTTTGTCTGTGTTAAATTCTGCTTTTTTCAATCTTATTAAAGCACAGAATTTAGTTTCTTGAATTTAGTTTCTTGAACTCATTTGAGTCAACGTTTATTGCAGCTACGCAAATCGGACCATAACAAATGTAACAACACAGACGTCCTATGTGTGTCCATCAACTATATCTATCCCTCGGGAAACTCAAACCCAAATAACAATAGTTCCTATTGTTACTGTCGTGTCGACAGCGATGAGCCCTCTCGGATTTCCGACTTACATTCTAACTTTCATTTTACCGTATCAATCCATGGAAGAAACATTTATTCATCATGATGAAAAGAGCAAGTTATACAGCAGCCTTTAAAAGAAAAGTCAAATCTGTTTTGTTTTCTCCTAGATTCTGGTAAGTTGGAGAAGTTGTCAAATCATATTATTACTGTAAATATTGTCAGTTTATGGTAATGTTTTGAACTACCAATATGATATGCTTGTGCTGTGTTTAACCATTCAGTAAAATTCACCATTTCTGTATCTGTACATGAGCTCTGTATTCTTGTATTTTTCTATTTATTGGTGCTAAAATAAGGGTGCACGTTATAAACGGGTACGATAAATTTCCCTAGATTTTACAAGTAAATTTGGGGTGCGCATTATACACGGGTGCGCCTTATATTCGGGAAATTACGGTATTTGTCTATAAGACCAAAATGTATTACCTATCTTTGGGATATAACATCTAACAATTTTGTACAAGTGCTTATCATAAATTCCAGGTGTTTTACAAGCATTTTATTTGTTACTTCAGCTCCTGTAATCTGAAATAAGATGTAGTATTATTATTTTTATTTCTATTTGACTCAAACAGCAATGATAAATCAGCAAGGAGCAGTGAGAGAGGTAAGCTAGGTAACCCACCAAGGCAACATAAACCACTTTTAGGTCATAACCTGTCAACTGAAAAGCACTGATTAAATGCATAACACTCACAGTGATATATCCCCATTTCTGTAATGATGGCTGAAAAACAAACAAAAAAATGTCACTTTTTACAGAAACTTGTACTTCAGTTTCATTATATATAGTTAAAAGCGTTATTTCTGACTTTTTATGATAGATAAGTGCAAGAAAAAAAAAAAAAATAGCTCGCTCACCAGTGCCCCTCTTTGCCCCAGTATTGCATTAGGTCTAGTGACACCCCTGATCCTCGCAAGTTATGGAAATCAAGTCGCTCAACTGGTCAACCTCTGTGGGGACGAGCTAAAAACCAAGAAAATTGCTACTTTGATATGCTGTTAAAGAAAGATCAAAGGGGAAGAAATTGATTAATTTTATTCTTGTGGACTTAATTTCTTTTAATTGTTACTAAGAGTGGAAAATAAAATCTGGACTGGAAAAATGAAAGCTTTTGCCCTTGGCTCATATGAAGGAAGCTACAATTTTCCATGCTCTCTATGTACTTTGATGGTATCATTTGACAGCCTGCACTGTCATTATGACAAAGAAACTAGATTCAATGCTACCAAACTGATTTGAAAGAAACTAGATTCAATGCTACCAAACTGATTTGGGCTTCTAGATACAATGATCCCAAATAGAGAAATCCTTCATTTTTTTTCCAAGCGTGAGTTTCTTTGCAAATGTTCCAGTACTACGTGGTCTACTAACTGAGCTGGGTCCTTCTTGCACACACTCCATACTTGTTCATGCAGATTCCACTCAGGTAATCATCCACATCCTCGTCAAGAGCTAGCATATTTATTCCACAGACCTATTTATGTCTGCTCTTAATGCAAGTTGGCATATAAAAGATAAGCAGATGCTGGCACTGCTCTGGTAAGTTGTGACAAAAGAGTGAAATTTATGTAACACTTGAGGTCAAACCTTTTCAGTGCCTCAGAGTGCTTTGGTGCTTTGGTCAAAAAGTGATTTTCTTATGTCAACAGGGCTGTCTTTTTTCTCTCACTTTAGTGACCACAAAGAGCGCGCGTTGACCTTCTTTTCACTTAAGGCCCAATTCGGTGATTAAGTTAGGAGTAAAGATGTTTAGTGAATGGCCAAGACCTGCGGCTAGATTAATCAATTAATCAACAACTAATCGATTTTGATCACCGATTAATCGTTTAGGACCTTCTTCACCTTAAACTTGTCTAAATTCTTCAAATTATAGGACATATATATAACATCTCAGTTGTAAATATCAGACTTCTTCATTATATTTTTGTTAAGTCAAAGTAGGACATGAACAAAAATCTGCTTTTCGCTGGAAAACAATTCACATTTTTGCCAATTTTCAGACATCTTACTGTCTAAACTATAGCATCTTAATAAGGCTGCAACAACTCTTTAAATAAATCGATTAATACATTAGTTGCCAACGAATTAGATTGTCGATACATTTGAAAGAAACAGTCATCTATTTTGTCTTCATTACTACTTACAACATGCCGAAAAAAAATTAATTTAACTTAGCCAGGTAATTGAAAGAAGTGACAGTTATACAATTAATCATTTAATTAATCATCCGATTAATCGATTATGAAAAGGAAAAAGCCCTACTAGTATCTCATTTGCAAGAATTTTGCATAATTATATAAATGTAATCCTTCAAATTTACATATGCAAATACATCACTATTAGCTACATTTTTGATCATTCAACTCTCATTAGCCTAGTACAGGGTTCACTAAATCCGGACCTCGGAGCCACATTTCATGTCGTGTTTTCCATGTCTCCCTCCTCCAACACGCTTGGATCAAATAATCAGGAACATTATCAGGCTTCTGGATAGGTTGCTGATGACATAATCATTTGATTCAGGTGTGTTGGGGGAGAGAGACGTAGAAAACATGACAGGATAGATGGCATCGAGGTCCAACTTTGGTGAACCCTGGCCTAGTAGAAGGCCATTGTCATGAAGCAGAATTGTCATTTGGGATTGAGACAGCATAATCCCGTTTACTTTGTATATACAGCAACTATTGATTTAGATATTCAGTGAGTAAGCGCCAAACCTTTGACTGGGACAGTTAATGGTATACACTGCATGGTCATGTAACGTCAATACCTTAGCCACACAAAATGAACAATTGTTTATGATGTATACAGCTCAGGATTGTTTCCCGTCAACTGGATTTACATTGCCTCAATTCCTAAAAAGGATTTTTGTTATGGATTATGAAACATACAGTGTGGGAATAATTGGATAAAATATGCTTGTTGCTGTATTACAATCTAAATGTTCTTTGGGGTCACATGATTTCTCCAAAACATACTTTACAAAAACACCTTTTTTCAGCCATAGAAAAAATTGCTACATTAAAAAGAATTGTTCATTTTAACATTAACTTCATTTTGAGAAATGCATGTAATTTCTGTATGTTATTATAGTAAGTCCTTTTAATGATAGCAGACGAAGGTTGTCTCATCTAATTGTTTTGACCCTCAAAATACCAACATTATTTTGGCGCCTAACTAAGAGACCGTGCCCTGTTCTCGCCATGTTACATAACAAACAAGCAGACCAAACAATATGCCATTATTGGCAAAACACAGGTAACCCTACCATAACGCAGAATATTTTGTCAATGAAATAATCCGTGTGAAATTCCTACTCAAAATGGTTTTACTGCAGAGCTCATATCAGTTACAAATGATGAGGAAAAAAAACAAGTTCTTATTATTCCATGAAAGCCAGAAAGTGATGAAAGTTCGGGTAACAATAATAATAACAAAAAACAAACAGAACACTTCCTCCTATTCATTACCACTGTAGTCTGCTCAGTAGAATGCAGATGCAGCCATTGTTGTTACACATGTTGTATTTTACTTTCAACGTTAAAAAAAAAAAAAAAAAATGACTGGGATTGTTTGAATATTTACACAACACAAAGAAAAAAATAATCAACTGCACTTTTATAGGCTTTATCAAAAAACATTGGTAAGAAGCTTTTTTGAAAAGTTGATTGTGTTCCTACTTATGTGTACTGCATTTTTACCAACAGACATGCTTCAGTGTACAATACATACTGTAATTATTTATTCCGTACATTACAATGTACAATCCCTTCATCTATACATATATATATATATTAGGGCTGTCAAACGATTAAAATTTTTAATCGAGTTAATTACAGCTTAAAAATTAATTAATCGTAATTAATCGCAATTAATCACAATTCAAACCATCTATAAAATATGCCATATTTTTCTTTGAATTATATATATATATATATTCTGTAAAATAAATTGTTGGAATGGAAAGATAAGACACAAGATGGATATATACATTCAACATACGGTACATAAGGACTGTAGTGGGCATTTCACTCTACTGTCATTTAAATCTGTCTATGCTGTCCTCACTCCGAAGCGTCTACTTTTTCCAAAGCTAGACAGCTAGTGAACGACGCCTTAATAATCAGACGTCTTCCTTTTTCATCTGATTTATTAATAAAATGGCCTCAAACCATTGTCCTCTTTAGACCGTTTACGTAAAACTTAAAAAAAAAAAGTAAACAAGCATTGCATTAGCAACAACGTTAGCTTAGCACGCTATACAGGTTGACTAAACATAAACAAAAAGCGTCTCATACAAAAAATATAACATTTCGCTTATTAATATAATATGTACATTCTTTACAACAACCATACTTACGGACAAATCTTTTCCAAGGATCATATATGCACAACAGAGACGTCGTGCAGCCATATTGAACTGGAAAGAAAAAAATAAACCATGTCGCAAAGCGACCACAAGAGTTCGCTATTAGACAGCACAAAACGCCTTGCTGTAAAACTTACCAAAAGGCAGAATACTGTCTGAGAGGGACATGTGCGTTAATTGCGTCAAATATTTTAACGTGATTAATTAAAAAAATTAATTACCGCGCGTTAACGCGTTAATTTTGACAGCCCTAATATATATATATATACACACACACACATATATACATATATATACACACACACATAGGGATGGGAATTGATAGGATTTTTACGATTCCGATTCCATTATCGATATTGCTTAACAATTCGATTCTTTATCGATTCTCTTATCGATTCTAATTTGGGGAAAAAGAAGAACAAACGTTTTGATTGGCATCGAGTTTGTTTAATCAGAACTCACAACCTTGCAAACTCACAACGAAATCAAAAGAGGCCCAAAGCCTCAATGTTAACTGTGGCAATAAGTGGCAAATACACAAGAATGTGTAACATTTTACTGAAACATTTATCTAATAGAAATTAAAAATATTGGTATATATTGGCAGATAGCTTGTTGTTCTGCCTTTGGCAATATGTGTTAAAGCAGGGGCCCCCAAACTTTTTCCTGTGAGGGCCACATAACTTTTCCCTTCTCTGATGAGGGGCCGGGGTCAGTTTGTAACAGAAAAAGTGTGACGATTGCAGAAGTGCATAAATGTAAAAAATTATTGTTTTTCAGAAAGCCACAATCAAATAACCCTTTCTGGATTCTTCACGGAATGAAAGTAAATAAAATAAAAATAATAATATAATAATAATTAATAATAAAAACACTATTAATTAAATAGATAATAACCAAATAACCCTCTCTGAATTCTTCAAGGAAAAAGGCCAGGAAATAAATAACACGATTGAGAAAAAAAAAAAAAATTGAAAATGGCCGGACCAAATGTGGAGGCGGGCCGTATTTGGGCCGCGGGCCGCAATTTGGCCACACGAAGAGATGCCGCATCCAAGCGAGTGAGCGAGCGAAGTGAGAGAGGGAAACACTTCTACGAGCCTACGTTCTTTGTTAATGTTAATATCTACAGAGGCAACGCCTGTATGTATCATCTTTTGTGTTGTTGTTGTGTTTCCACTCGCGATCGGACACTTGAATCCAGTTGTGTAGTGGTTTGAACGATGTGCTAATGCTAGCGAACGAATGCTAACCATACTGTTATTAGCAGCTAATCATCGCTGATTTACGTTGATGCAAACCTGTTTGTTATTGGGGACGAAATTGATTTGTTTCATTTTTATTCTTAGTTTCACTCTTCAAGTGATGGTTGAATAAAGTCAGCAAATTATACTAATATCTTCTACGTTGTCATTTGGGAGTTTAGCTTGCTGTATAACCAGAACTGAGCCTTAGCCTCTCTGTGAGGACAGCGCAGTCGTATTCCCTCCCGATGCAGTTATGTCCACCTTGCAATGACTGCAAGCCGCTTTGTTGTAATTTTTCCTGTGAAGTGAAGACACACTTTCGAGCGTTTGAACCTACGTGCTGTCATTGTTATGTTTATGGCTGTAATGCTCGTGCTTACCCGTCGTAACCTTTCATTTTCACACTCTTTCCTGGTGAAGTGTAGTCAAACTTTGGAGCGAGTGGTTCTTGGCGCCATGCTAGTTTGATGCGTCTGGACAACAAGACACGTCACGACGCAATACGCGTCTTTAGGAATCGTTAAAGGGATCGTTCAGGCTTTTTCATTGTGATGTCGAGGCCTCGAAACACTCGGAACCGGTTCCGAATTGGAATTGGATTTCGATTCCCATCCCTACACACACACACATATATATATACACACATATATATATATATATATATATATATATATATATATATATATATATATATATATATATATATATATATATATATATATATATATATATATATATATATATATATATATATATTTTAGTTTCAGTTTAAGAATGTATGTTGTGTTTATAAACACAACATACAGTTTTAAACTGAAACTAAAACCATAACTGAATCTAATTTGATGCAATTAGACAAATACATTTTTTTCATTAAACATTTCCTTATTATACTTCAGCACAAAGCAGATTGCATCTAACCAGAAGTGCATTAACAGATAGCACATACTGTACAGTATAGAGTGAAAAGGCATAAAAGGTACAATAAAAAATACTACTAGTCCATTTATACACGTATATTTGGTTTTAAATAACTTACAATAAAAATGATGATAGCAATAATAATGCCAGCAACATACACACATATACAATACAGGCCAAAAGTTTGGATACATCTTCTCATTTGGAATTATGTAGTTAGCAAAAAAAGGTGAAATAACTAAAAACGTGTATAGTATTCTAGTATCTTCAAAATAACCAACCTTTGCTCTGATTATTTTTTTGCACACTCTTTCCATTTTCTTGATAAGCTTCAAGAGGGAGTCACCTAAAATGTTTTTTTTTATTCACAGGTATGCCTTTTCAGGGTTAATTAGTGGAATTTATTGCTTTATCAAATGGGGTTGGGACCTTCATTTGTGTTGTATTGAATGAGGTGTGTCCAAACTTTAGGCCTGAACTGTACTTTATATATACATACCAAAACTTTAGGCCTGAACTGTACTTTATATATACATACTGTAAATAAATAAAAACATACAATATTACACTGTATAAAGAACTAGCTGGCCCATAATAATACTTCAAATAGTATGTCTCGGATATGCACAATGAGACTTGCCACAGTACAGATTATAGAATTAAATGCTACTTATCACCTTCATCCCATTACATGAGGCTAATACTATTTTTGCAGATGCCTCAAATCTATAACATGTGAGCAGGTTTCCATAATTCTAATGGCATTTCAATATATTTTTATTAATTGACCAATAAATCGGTCTTCATCCAGAACCCACAAAAAACAGTTAAACTTCAAAAATGGTTTCCTGCTTGAATAGATAGTGTGGTATACTTTTCCTGCTGCATGTGTGCATTTAGGTCAAGTGAAATGTCTTCAATGTTGAAATGTTTACCTCAAGAACTGGGAGTACGGCCAAAGGCTCCAATCAGAGGAAACGCCACCTAACAACAGCTGCGAAAGCCTTCTCTGCCTCTGTCGCTTTCCTCCTCTCTTTCTCTCTTCCTCATTTTTGTATTTTCCTGTTATGTTGTTTGCTCGGCTGCTTTGTCTCTGTGGCCAACCAACTGGTTGACCTCCTGATGAAAGGCAATACCGCAGATTCTTGTAGCGCTATAATTTGCGAATTTCTGATAAACGGCATTTGAATTCTCTTTTCTATTGTACAACCAGCTTGATAACAAGGCTGATAAACAACAAAGTAAAACAGCAAAAAAACATTAATGCAGTAGTATAGCATTAACAATCTTATCACATTTTACAGTTGTCTTCTTACTTCGATCAAAACTGAGCCAAGCCCAAACTTTATTTCAATTGTCTTCCATAATGCTTACAATATGGAGCCTTTCTAACTACACGCAATAGGTGAGCAACACCTTTAACTGGTTTACAGCCAACCGCAGAGCACTGGACAAGCAGACACTTATTTTAAAATGGACACAATGTGGCTGACTGTCTTTGAGATCAACCAGTTGATTACTGTTCATTTATTGGCCACCGTTGGTTTAGATATTTTTGTTTTTTTTGTTTTTTTTAATGTTACAAAAACTTTTATAGACACCAGTATTTGAAAAAAGGTCCCTACTCCAATATTTTTCAGACTTTATCTCAAGCTTTTACATAACTGGGCATCACTGACAACTGCGTTTCGTAATATGAAACCTTGCTGCCAAATGGAGGAACTATTACATCAAAATGTGGTTGCATTATCTCTGTATTTGAGGAAACATGCATATTTTGCAGCAAGTCCTTAACTTTCATGAGTTATGTCAGTAAAGGATTCCATTCGCATTCTCACACAATTCACATAAAGAGAGAAAACAAATCAAATACATATAATAGTGTACATTTATAATTATAAAAATATTTAACATCACTATCAATGACTTTTGACCCACAGTGGCCCTCAAGAAAATGACTAAGCTATGAGAGCTACAATATACTACAGTCATAAGTGGATTTTAAGGGGGGGGCAGGCCCCCCTGGTGGCCGAAAAGTGTCATTGAATGTAACTGACTTTCCTATATATATAAAAGTTGTAAAGCAATAAAACTGCAACAAAAATGAATGAAATAAACATTTTTTTTTTTTATAATGGGTCAAAATTATTTTTAGAACAGATGATGTGACTAGCAACTTAGACGGTCATTTGCTTTGCATATAATTTTCAAAAAAAAAAAAAAAAAAAAAAAAAAAAAACAGGGGAGGGCAATTTTATTTTTCAAATGATTTTTTTCTTTGATTGAACATATATATATATATATTTTGATTGAGGCAACTTTTTGGGGGGATTAAATGATTTAGACACAAATGTTCTACCCATAATATGGCCCAAACACAAAAAGGATTGCTTCAATCAAAGAAAACTTTTTCGATTAAAAATTAAGTGTTCAAATGCAAATTTTTCCATCTCAAATATTTTTTCGCATTCAGAAACTTTTTCCATGATTGAAATTTTTCCTTTTTTTGATGAAAGTATTTATATAAGATATATATTTTCGAAGCAACTTATCTTTTAATTGAATAATAAAGACAAAAATGTCCTAGCCAAAATTTAGCCCAAACACAAATCAACATTACCTTAATCAAAAAAGTTGCTTCAATCAAAAAAAAAAAAAAAGAAAGAAAGCAAAGAAAAGAAAACTTGACTTCAATCAAAAAAAAAAAAAAGAAAAAAATCAAAGAAAAATAGCTTTCACGTGCATTATTTTGAGTTTCAAAATCATTTTTGCATTCAAACACATTTTATTTTTGATTGAAGCGACTTTTTTTTGGTTGAAAATATATATTTTGATTGAAGCAACTTTTTTTTAATCGACGCAACTATTTTTGATTGAATAATAAAGACACAAATCTACCTCCATATGCCTCCGAACAGGGGATACAATTTTTGACTGGGGTAACTACATTGGCACGACACCGGCGGGCGTACCATAGTCAATGGATGACGATCTTGGCGAAAAGTATTGCCTAGGCAGCCTGATTTAGAATTCCCCTCTAGTATGATGGGAAACAAAAAAAAACTCATTGTCAACTTATTATTATAAATATTCTTGTAAATTAATTATATTGCTGACACTGCGTTTCGGGGTCATCAACATGTTGTGCCCCCCCTTGCCCCAAAAGTCAAACTCCGCCTATGACTACAGTATATCTTAATCCTATGTGTACTTCCTTACGTCACATAACAAACATTCCTCTCTCCGGTTACTTGACACAATGAATAGTGTACCTTTACCTGAAATACTGTTATTGAAAAAGTACCAGACAACAGGGAGCGTTGTGACAAGACAGGTCAGAGACAGGATAATTACCTTGACACTGAGTCAGGGTTAGGCCATGCTCAAGCACGTCAGATGGGATTTACTGCTCAGAGGCTGTGTGGAAGGACAGGAATAACAATAGATTTGTATGAGGAAGTGGAGGTGTGCAGCAAAGACTGTTGAGGGGAGAGATGAAGAGGCTGCAGGAGCAGAACTAATGACTGTGCACAAGGTGGCAGGCAAGACACACAAGTTAACAGGAACAATTTCATTATCTTTATGACACGTTTAGCAATGTTCAAGTCCCACTGTTAATGTTCTGTTTAATTTGGGAACTACCAGATAGTAACTCCTTGTGGTACTGTAAATTTATAATTCAAGTTAACACTATAATTAAACTAGAGCATAAAATGAATGTGACGAAGGAAAATTGCTCAAAGACTTTTGCATTGCATACATGCATGCACTGATGTCTGAACTACTGATATGGAACACAGGGGTGTGGGAAAAAGAAATGCCTGATTTTGTTTCTGTTCTGCAAATCCTGCAGTAGTTCCCTAAATTAGCTTCCTGCTTCTCAGACAGTATTTCCCTCTCTGGTTGAGACAGTACAAATAGAAGAATTGGTATAATCTAGTGTTACAATATATTGTTTAGTCATTGACTTATTTACTGTGTCATGAACATCTTAAAAATTATTAACTGTTGTCTCCTTACTGGCACAATGCCATGTGACTTTAAGCAGGCAGTAGTACAACCTTTATTGAAGAAAAGAAGCCTAGACTCCACCCTTTGTTCAAATTTTAGGCCAATTTCTCATCTTCCATATATTTCTAAAAAACTTGAAAAGGCTATCTATAGTCAGCTGGTACCATTCCTTGAAGAAAACCAGATTTCCGAACCATTCCAGTCTGGTTTAAAATCCCTCCACAGCACTGAGTCGGCACTTTTAAGGGTATCAAATGATATACCGGTACTTTTGGCAACAGACTCTGGCAAGTTTGTTGTTTTAGTTCTTTTAGATTTATCTGCGGGATTTGATACCGTAGACCATGAGATTTGGATTTCTCGTCTCGAACACAGTGTGGGTATTCAAGGTATCGCTCTTGAATGGTTCAAGTTGTACCTAAATGAACAGAGTTTTTCTGTGAAAATGGGCAATTTTATGTCCAAAAAGGCATCGCTTCCACACGGGGTTCCCCAGGGATCTGCCCTCGGCCCTCTTTTATTTTCGTTTTATTTATTGCCTCTTGGTTCTGTTTTTAGGAAGCCTGGTGTTTTATTTCATTTGTATGCTGATGACTGTCAGATCTATTTTCCAATGGCACAAAATGGCACGTTCTGTCAACTCACTGAATGCTTCAACGACATAAAGTCGTGGCTTTCACTTAATTTTTTAGGTTTGAATGACAGCAAGACTGAAGTCATTGTGTTCAGACCAAGTAGCCAGGCCTCCCTGAATGTTGACCTCGGTTCATTGTCTCCATTTCTTAAGAACTGTGTCAAAAATCTAGGGGTTAAATCTGATTCTGATTTTAAATTTGAGAAGCAGATTTCTTGCATTGTACGTGACTGTTTTTATAAGCTTCGCCAGATTGCTAAGGTGAAATCTATTGTTTCACGCTCTGATTTGGAGAAATTGATCCATGCTTTTGTCATAACTCAGCTGGATTATGGTAATTCTTTGTATGCAGGCGTTGGTCAGGCTGCAATGGCCCATCTATAACTTGTGCAAAATCCTGCTGCTCGACTCCTAACTAAAACCCGCAGGCGCGAACATATGACCCCGATTTTAGCATCTCTTCACTGGCTCCCAGTACATTACTGAATACATTTTAAGATATTATTATTTGTTTTTAAATGTTTGAATAATCTTGCGCCGCCATATCAGTCAGAATTGCTTCAGCCTTACAGTCCAACCAGAACCCTCAGATCAGCTGACCACCTGCTTCTAGAAGTCCCAACCAAGATCAAGGCTGAAGCTTAGGGGTGACCGTGCATTTGCAGTGATGGCGCCCAGGCTGTGGAACCAATTACCACTTACTATTTGACAGGCCCCTTCACTTACGGATTTTAAATCACGCCTTAAAACATTTTATTTTTCTTCAGCTTTTAATGTGCAATGACTGTTTGTTTATTTTATTTTTATGTGTTTGTTTTATCTTTTAAAGTTAACTTATTTCGCTGTTTTATGGTATGTAAAGCACTTTGGTCTCCTTGGCAGATTTTTTAAATGTGCTATACAAATAAAGTTGATTGACTGATTGATTGATGAAAAAGTGAGGCCTATTATTGGGACTACATGGGAAAAAAATCAAATCAATTGCTTGCTTAAGGGTTTGACCCTCCAACTACATTTTAAGCTATTAATTGATTGTTAATCCTTTGAATATTTAAATGGCTATACAGAAAATCACATAGTCTGCCTGGAGTCTATGTGATTTATCATGCTATCACCCTGGTGGAAAACTGATTTATTAATGCCTGAGTGAGTAAGGGAGTGACTGCTGTAGTAAAGCTTCAAGATAAGGTGGCTGCTGACGTGGGCACCTTCTGAACAACAAAGGCCTCTTGCACACTTCTTTAGCACAAAGAACAAATTCGCTGAGAGATTTTGCAACTGGAAAAACAACCACAAGATGTTCCATCTATTAAATACCAACGTTGGGATGTGTAACATTAGAATACAGATTTTTCCGAAAGCCATGACTCACATTCATACCTTATAAACAGTGTTGTGACAGATTACTTGAAAAAGTAATTTAATTACTGATAACTGATTATGCTTCAAAAAAGTAATCTAGTTACTTTACTCATTACTTTACTATCAAAGTAACTAAGTTACTTTAAAAGGCTTTATCAGTTACTTTTTACCAATTGCTCTCTCGTTGCCACCTCAGCACAAGAATGACAGCAGAAAAATGTCATTGCATGTAATTGACTTTCCGATAATTGAATTTAAAGAGGAAAATCAGAATTTATCACATAAGGGTTAATCTTCAAGTTAGCGGAAGTTTAATTAGTCGATGGAGTTGAGTTCAACTACCGTTGACTCGCGCTAGATTAGCCACTCTGGAGCCCTGAAACTAACAAATAACTGACAAACTGCATGGAATTTGCTAAAATCAACTCCACCGACTAATTAAACCCCGCTAACTCGAAGATTAAGCCTAATGTCAAAAATTCTGAATTTTGGGTTAGGGTTAACAGCGTATCAGTGCCAATGTAAAACAGTACGAATTGACTGCACTATAACCAACAACACACAAACACATCCCAAAGATGCTAAACGAACACGTCACCTCATGGCATAAATATGAAATACAAATATGATGTAAACAATGCTTAGTTGCCAACTTGGAGCGATGACTGCCCGTCGTTGCAACGGCAAAGCTACGAAACGGCCGTCCATTTTAGGTGTCCAACATATCGCTGCT
Source organism: Corythoichthys intestinalis (assembly GCF_030265065.1). Taxonomy (NCBI): domain Eukaryota; kingdom Metazoa; phylum Chordata; class Actinopteri; order Syngnathiformes; family Syngnathidae; genus Corythoichthys; species Corythoichthys intestinalis. Next base: position 20,648,899 of record NC_080405.1, read on the forward strand.
ACCCTCCACAATGAAGGATGTCATGTTCATTCATGGATCTACACATATCAAAATTCCCTCGCACATCTCAACACTTGGCTCGAATGTGTACCCGCGCTGGCAGCCTGGCCCATTCCTTTCTCAGTCCCAAAACTCTTAGCGGGTCTGACTCAAGACCAGAACATGAAGTAGCTGTGAGCGGTTACCATGGAAGCGAACATGTACCGAGAAACTTTCTAGCATTTTCTATTCAAAATGCTCTTCGTACATAACTACAATATTCTTCATTCTACATACATTAAGAGGCAATAACAAAATAGTAACGAACAGACATTAGGGAAACTAACTCTAATCAGATTACTAGTTTGGAAAAATGAACGCATTAGATTACTCGTTACTGAAAGAAAGTAATCAGATTACAGTAAATTAGTAATGCGTTACTGACAACACTGCTTACAATAAAAGCTAAACAGTCTAGTAACTTCCTGTATAGTGGTTTTGTTCTGAAGCAGTTAAGGGACTGGACTTCCTTTGTGGAGTTTGTTGATCTCCCCTGTACTTGTGTGAGCTTTCCTCCCAAAACCAAAACCATGTGCAGTATGTAAGTTTGATTTGAAGTCTAATTGTCTATGGATGTGAATGTAAGTGTGAATGCATTTTGTGCCCTGGATTTACTGGCAACTGGTCTAGGAAGTGACCAAAAGTCAAGATAATGAGGATAAACAGTATGGAAAATAATTGGGTGAATGTTACTTGTTTACAAGTTACAATCACATTTTTTGTACCCTTTACAACTTTTGATTAATTAAAAAAAAATCTGATTATTTATTGGTATCGAAATTCTATGTACTTACAGTGTTTCGTACGTGCCTGATGTGCACGTACAGCATTCGCATTTGTGTTGACGTGTTATTTTTGCCTGCACGCATGGACATGAAGTATTGTGTTGTTGACATTCATGCTTGAGTGCACACCTTTGCATGTACAGTAAGGTAGTGTGTCACTGATCTTGTTCTTTGCGTGCCTGCTAAATGTGATACGAAGATGGTGTATTGAACTTTGGACCTCTCATGTACACGCAACAGTGTTGACTTGAACTTTTATGCAACGGCTGCAACAGATGATAATGTTTACTTGCTCATCTGTCCAATTTTGAAACCAGGAAAATCAAAAATATTTCTCGTGTATTGAAGCCAACTCCAAGTTCAAGAGTCACATGTGAAGTATTTCCTGTTTGTTTCTTGAAGGGAGCAGATTTCACAAATTAAATTGCTGTAAAATGTATTTTTAGAAGTTAAAGTTCAAGTTGAAAAAACACAGACACACTCATCCAATTAATAGTATTTTATGATCTTTGTGTGGCCTTTGCTGAATGTTTACAGTGCACGATACAAATGCAATACATATGATATGCATGATGTTGTAAATACGATTGTATATTAATAATCATGTAGGCATCTTTGCAATTTTTTAAAGTCATATACGTAAACATTCAGTGACATCTTATATCCATCATATTGAGCCACATGAGCTGTTATGTAATGCTACCACATCAATCACAGCGGATTTATTTAGACATCTGTACTGTTGATAGTTTGAGGTCATAAAGTAAACAATTATGAAACTATAAACTCAAAAGCTTGATGATGCCATCTCTTTCATGGCCTGACTGGATATTACCGGTAGGTATGTAATATTTTATTCAAGTCTTTTCAGTTCAAACAATAAGTAGCATTTGAGGCTTAAACTTTGACCTTCGGATGCATGTTGTTGGTACACTATCTTGTTATACAAAATAAGAAGAATAGATTCACTGTCATTGCCAGAGCAATCCATAGTGGCTTAGAATAGCGGTCCATATGTAGTGTCGGTATAGTCTGGACACTGCTTTTTTTTTTTTTTTTTTTTACAAATGTGAAAAATACTGTTAAATCTTGAGTGCATTTCTTGTACAAATTGCTCCAAAAAAGTAAAAAAAAAAAAAAAAAAAAAAACTTTGTATCATTATCCTGAATCAGTATCTTACAGTAATGCCATATACTGTATACACACACAGACATACATTTTTGCGATAATGAATTTTTACATATTGAAAGATCATTAAAGAACACTTGCCAAAGACTGCTTCTGTACTACATACAAAAGCACTTCCTTATTAAAGATACTTAAAAGCTTCCTGTAATGATCTCAACACGAATAGCACATCTGGACCAATCCAGATAAATCATATAAATAAATCATATGCATATGTTGGTTTGGGATCTTCACCACTGAGACATCCTGAGGAAACATTATGGACTCTCCAACTCCTTTTCAGACCATCCTTTCACTTTGCATCTGTTTCTCATGTCACCCCCCTGCAGAAGAACAGACCGTATGTTTTCTTGAGCCTCCGTGGTCCAATAAATTGAGCTATACAAAGTGACAAATATGCTCAGGGTCTGAGGTATATTGTTTTTCCAAGTGAACATTCTTTGGGTGAGAATTATTAAGTAAACGGTCTTATTACAATAGTATGAATTGTCAGTATCGCCGCGTATTTACATGTGAAAACGCTTGCCTGAGGTCGTAATGCACTGAGACAGTGTTCTTAGCAGTCAATCAAAGTTCTCAATGGTGTCCTTTTACAACGTGTTAATGGGGTGACAGTCTCTCCCTAATGCAGGGGTAGGTCCATACAATTGGAGCAAATGCTGTTTCTTTCAGTTGAAAATGAAATGTTCAATGTGACAGTTTAATGACTGCATTTGTTTCCAAATATGGTACCTCTTTTATGTTGCCTAACATACAGTACATCATTTCAGTATATTCATTCATTCATTCACCTTCTGAACAGCTTGTCCTCACAAGTGTCGCAGGGTGGCTGGAGCCTATCCCAGCTAACAACAGGCAGGAATGTATGTATGTATGTATGTACACACGTTTACAGGCTTTCTTGTGTACGTACATACATACATACATACGTACATACGTATGTATGTATGTATGTATGTATGTATGTATGTATGTATGTATGTATGTATGTATGTATGTATGTATGTATGTACTGTATGTATGTATGCATGTATGTATGTACTGTATGTATGTATATCGGGTTCAAGATCGGGTTTAATTCCCCCCCCTAATTTTTAATTAAATTAATTAATTAAATTTTTAAGGGCTTGAAGTAACAAAATAATCCAGAAAGACCACAATGGCATTGCCAAAAGAAACAAAAATATATACATTTTTACTCCGCAACACTCACGAAGACTTATTTTTTCCAGTATCGGATCAGGACTTGGTATTGGCACATTCTTAAAATCAGGAGACTAAGACTCGGATGCAAAAATATGTGATTGGGACATCCGTATATATAATATATACACACATATATGTATATATATATATATGTACAGTGTATCACAAAGGTGAGCACACCTCTTCATGGGACAACACTGACAAAATGACACTTTGACACAATGAGTGTGCAGCTTATATAATAGAGTTAATTTATTTTCCCCTTAAAATATAGCCATTAATATCTAAACCCCTGGCAACAAAAGTGAGCACACTACATGGGAACTACGCACATCCCTAAATGTCCAAATTGAGTACTGCTTGTCATTTTCCCTCCAAAATGTCCCGTGACTCGTTACAGGAGTGCTGCCAGCATTGCTGCAGAGATTGAAGAGGTGGGAGGGTCATTCCCATCGCCATGCTTGACTGTAGGCATGACACACTTATCTTTGTACTCCTCACCTGGTCGCCACCACACATGCTTGAGACCATAGGAACCAAACAAACTAATCTTCGTCTCATCAGACCATAGGACATGGTTCCAGTAATCTATGTGCTTTGTTGACATGTATTCAGCAAACTGTTTACGGGCTTTCTTGTGTACCGTCTTCAGAAGAGGCTTCCTCCTGGGGTGACCGCCATGCACATCAATTTGATGTAGAGTACGGCGTATGGTCTGAGCACTAACAGGCTGATCCCCCCACCTCTTCAATCTCTGCAGCAATGCTGACAGCACTCCCGTAATGAGTCACATGACATTTTGGAGGGAAAATGACAAGCAGTACTCAATTTGGACATTTAGGGATGTACGTGATTACAGTGGGGAGAACAAGTATTTGCTACACAGTCAATGGGAAAACCCATTGGCAGTGTATCAAATACTTGTTCTCCCCACTGTACATAGGGGTGTACTCACTTTTGTTGCCAGGGGTTTACATATCAATGGCTATATTTTGAGTTATTTTGAGGGGAAAATAAATTAACTCTATTACATAAGCTGCACAGACACTACTTTTCATTGTGTCAAAGTGTCATTTTATCAGTGTTGTCCCATGAAAAGATTGTCAAAGTGTCATTTTGTCAGTGTTGTCCCACAGTGTTGTCCCCCCTTAAATATCTGCAGAAATGCGAGGGGTGTACTCACTTTTGTGATACCCTATCTATCTATCTATCTATCTATCTATCTATCTATCTATCTATCTATCTATCTATCTATCTATCTATCTATCTATCTATCTATCTATCTATCTATCTATCTATCTATCTATCTATCTATCTATCTATCTATCTATCTATCTATCTATCTATCTATCTATCTATCTATCTATCTATCTATCTATCTATCTAGATACATATATATACATATATATACATATATATACATATATATACATATATATATAGATAGATATATAGATATATATACAGTATGAATAAAAATAACCAATTTTTTTTTACCTTTTAAAACTGACAAAAACGTAAGCAATCTACATAGTCAGCGGTTTTACCAGCTGTCAACACATTCAGTCCCCTCAGAAGTAACTGAAAATGACTTTTTCTACATTTACCCATGGGAACATAGCTATTGTTTCATCCTCATGTCACAGGTGACACCCAGTCAGCTCCACAACTCTGCAGGCAAATCTGCTGGAGTCTCTGGGAATGGACTCTGTGTTTGCAAATATTAGCGGGGCATCAGTCACCCTCATATGAAAAACGTACACATGCTGTGGTGTGCTGGAACGAGAACGCGTGGCCGACTGCACCAAACAAACACGAGTCAGCCTATAATCTCACATACACATACTTGAAGGCCTGGCTCCCCTCAGGGTTAGTCCCAGTTGTTTGTGACTTGGGTCACACAGCTGCACACCCGGCTGGAACGAGATAACAAAAAAAAAGCAGGCAAATTAAGGGAATACAGTATTAGACAAGAGCTGGAGGGTTAGCAAGATAGGCCACATCTAATCAAATGATGCAAGATAATTCTCATTAAATTCCCTTATGTACCAAGAGAAGAACGTTTAATGCATAAATTTAAAATACTTGAATTGCTTTGTAAAGTATTCAAGTATTGCACCGTCTTAGAATTCGCCTCCATGAAGTCCTAATTAAATGTGACAAGAATCATACCTCTTTGCATTTTCTGTTTGCAGCCATGTATGTTTTTGGCAAGTAAATTACATGTTAACACCAAAAGTCCTGACTTTGGAATGCAAATCAAGTGTCTATTTCTAGTTCTTATTATTGCTATAGCCTTGACAACCAAAGCCACATTGTTTGTCTTTCTAAGTGATTTCTTTGCACATACCCAACCAGGAATCACCCTTGTGGTTCAGAGACTGCCCATTATGTCATTATGGAAAACCCTGTCAATGTATAGCCTGCCATTTACGTGGAAGAATATGCTAATGTGTGAATTGATCAAGTGACGTTGCAGTGAATATGAAACTTCCAAACTAAGACAGAATAAACCTCGAAGCATGGTTTGCATTTAAATCATTCTTTTCTGGATTGTAGCTTCTCTATTTTGAGTACCACACAGAATTATTCATGATGGTGCTGCAGTACAGTATGTACCCATCAGTGTCATCATTCTAGAGCCGAGAGAAACTCTAGTGAGACATATACTGTACACGCAATGTCACAAAGTCTCGACAGCTGAGGTCGACAGTATGCTGATTGAAAAGATGAATGTTGTCAGGTGGTTTTGACCCTACTCTGTAAATTTCCACAAGTGTGAACACGAATGGTTGTTTGTCTTTGAGTTCCTTGCGATTGGTCGGTGACCGATCCAGGGTGTGTCTGACATCCCAGTGAAAGTCACCTCACTCACAATGGTAATGACGACAAGAATAATGGAAAATCGATGGATGATTTTGACTAATATATTGTCACAATCCTCCTGCTGTTTGAGTTGTAAAGTGTCACATAAAACGTCAAGGGCTTTGACATAGCTTTTTACAGTTCCATGCTGTTTTAACACCACTCTGCCAATTGCAAGTGCCACCTGACATTTTGGAATGCATCCATTGAATCATTACTACAGTCACTTACAGTGATTTCTTCCAAGCTAATCCATTAACGTTGATAGTTGGTCTTGTGTGTGGGTTGAGTGATCGCAAATGCTCCTTGATGAGGGATTGACTGTTTCACATCGAGGGAAAAGCAATATCATCATGACATAACTTGGCCCCGAATTGGTAATTGCTCATTCTTATGATTTGTAGAAGGATCTACTGTTGAGTGATTCATTTTAAATGAGTAAAAATAAGTTATAAAGGCCAGGCAGCCCTTTTGGAGCAGGGACACTTATTTGGATGATTTAAGCTTCAATCACAATTAGGCATTGCTCCCAATCAATTATCAAAGATACCTATGTATAATGCCGTAATGAAAAAAATATTTATATATTGTAATGTTTTTAATTATAATAAATACAGTATAATGATCATCTATAAAAGTATGAGAGTAATATTTCGAGTGTGTGCTTTGTGTTCAATAAAATAGACCCAAATTCAGACATCAGGTATAGTTATGTAAATGGAGACGAGTTCAAAATTATTTCAAAATTCATAGTTTTTGTGATAATGTTGTTTGGTGGGGTATCATTAGATTTTCCTTTCAATGTAAAATGTCTTGGCTTGACAAAATAAAGGTTGTGAAACATTGGTTTCAATCGCAACGATCGATATGATATTAATTCTGTGTAGCTTTCAATAAAAACATTTTCTTACATCAGACCAGAAGTTGTATGTAAAAGAACAACTAAAAGGGCAGCTGCTTCCAGATGTGTGTTATCCACAGACTTAACCTTCTAGTTGCTAGTGGTTATAGAGCAGGTCAGATCATACCAATTTAAGCGCCAGTCTGAGCATGGTACGCACAGCAATGACTGACGGCATGTCCAGAGATGTTGCTTGTAATCAATTGTCCCATTGTGTCATTGTGGAAATGAGCAAGAGTCAAAGGGGTGCTGCTTCACTTGGAGGCCAACATGGGACAGCGTCACACATGTCTAACGGAGGCTAATTTTCCTCAACATTTGTCGGGATGTGCCCTCCACCATGCTGATCCACCCCAGAGATTTGCCTGCCACTTTCAGCACTTTGGCTATCATGACAGACCTTTCAGCTACTCGCCACCTTACTCACCTAGTTTATTCAAGAGACCAGACCGGCGGTAAGTGGTGTGGCACAGCATTAGGTCATTAAAAAAAATAGTTATATTTCAGTGTTGAAAGGAAATTAACGCATGCAGTTTCTTTAAATTGAACTAATCCTATATATACATTACTATATAGAGCATTGCATTTGTAGCTATTGCAGTTTACAGGCAGTGTGATTAGAACTTCCTTGATATTCTGACTTTATATTCATTGGTTATTTGACTTTAGTTTTCCCTTTAGACAGCGTTTGGCAACCCTTGAGATTCTGTGTTCAAACACGCAACATGCATTGCTGCTTGTACTAGTAAAGCTGGAAATTGAATATATATATATTATCTTTCAATTGAAAAAACAAAACACCTTTGATATCTTTAAAGTCAAGGTCAGGACTTGTATTTTGCAGTATGCATTGGCGGTTTGTAGTCCTTTTTTTGGGGTGGCTAAAAAGCACTTCTTGAGCTGGGAAACTTGTGTTATGGTTCCACCCGAATCGTCTTCAGCTATTGGTGAAGATGAATCACAGTGTTATACAACCTAGTTGGCTGTACCACAAGGAACATTTGATGGAAAGAGTGGTCCATGATCGCAAGCTTTTGAACAGATTGGTGCAGGCAAAACATAGACGAGCTATGAAGTTTTCCACATAAGTATGAGGGAATTTATCGGAGTTTCAAAATGATTCAATTAAAATCCTCTCTTTTATATGTCCTTAAACCGCTACATCTGTCACACTGGGAATCATTTAACTATGATTTGCCCTTGAGTCTGTATTTTATTGTATGTGCATCTAAACTTAAGGAAATTGATATGACAACTTCCCCTCTCCCAAATAGGACTACTGTATCAGGGCAAGATAAGCCCTTCAACCCAAGAGCACAAAGCTTAAAGTGCCTGTGACACGAAAAAGCATGTTTATTTCATAATACACGCGGTATTTTATGCCCCTGAATGATATGGGCCGCTTGGATGTGTGTGGAAGCGATCGCTATTTTTATTTAGTTTTTTGAATCCCGCGCCATGAAAATGAGTGACTTCCGGCTTCGGTCTTGCATTGAGGAGGAGGGCGCTGTGACGTGTACGGTAGAAGACGTCCTCTTCACGCTACAGTGTACTGTTGTGTATGAGGACGATGGATTCAGCTGATTTTGCGGATTAATACGTTTATTTTTCGCATCACGCCAGCCAAACGGCTGCAGAAAAATCATTCTGTATGAGGGAGAGGCGTATGCGCCTTTTTGGAGTTTCAAAAGGTTCCCATTCACCGTGGATATTTACTGTGGGACCATTGGACTTACGAGGAAGTGAGTAAACATCTTGTTTTGTATTATGTCAAATATGAATACAGCGATTACAAAGTAAACACTACAAACTTCCTTTAAATGAAGGACTACTTACGTTTGATCATTGATAGGCATGTAAAAAGCTCTCCTAATGCTCATTAGCAGCAGCACGTTAGCTGCACAACAACTCCAGCCACCCTCCTCCGGGGAACGAACTGTAAATTGCTCTCCGCCGGGCGGTTTACCGATCCACGGAGGCAATCGACAACCGAGTCGTCATGTTAAATAATCCAGGATAGTTATGTGTGATTTTCCGCTTCGAAGACTTTGAAGCATCACTCGGTTCGGGTTAGCATGTTGGCTAGCTGTCACGCCTTCTGGTTTGTTTACATTCTCCGAAGCCGGGGAAGGGAAATGACATATGTCCAATTTAGGTGTCATAAAATATCGTTCGGGAGGTGCGACAGTAAAGGTGAAGTCGACAGTTTTGACCATTATGGAGTAATTTTGCCATGTCGTCCTGAATAAATGCATTTTTATTATTTCATATTACATTCAGCACAAGACTGTTATTTGTCATGACCATGCCATTTATTTAGCAATTGGGGAAAATACTTGGATAAAAAGAATATCCTGTAAAAATATTGAAGTAAAGAGACAGAAACAATGACATTTTGCCGCTCTCTTCGTCGCGTTTTCCTCGTTGTGAATAGTTCCCCCTCGACGGGCTGACTGGTCCTTCTCAAGCCATTTATATAGCTATTGGGGAAAATACTTGGATAAAAAGAATATCCTGTAAAAATATTGAAGTAAAGAGACAGAAACAATGATATTTTGCCGCTCTCATTGTCGCGTTTTCCTCGTTGTGAATAGTTCCCCCTCGACGGGCTGACTGGTCCTTCTCAAGCCATTTATATAGCTATTGGGGAAAAATACTTGGATAAAAAGAATATCCTGTAAAAATATTGGAGTAGAGAGACTGAAACAATGACATTTTGCGGCTCTCTTCGTCGCGTTTTCCTCGTTCTGAACAATTCCCCCTCAATGGGCTGAATCAAGGGTGGGCAAACTATTCCACAAAGGGCCACAGTGGGTGCGGGTTTTTGTTCATACCCATCATGAGGACAGCCTTTCACTAATCCGGTTTCTTACAAGTGCAATCAGTAAATTTCAGTCAGGTGCTTCTTGTTTCCACTGATACCTCATTGGCTAAACTGTCTGTGCTGAATAAGTTTGAACAAAGACCAGGACCCACTGCGGCCCTCGAGGACCGGTTTGCCCTCCCCTGGGCTGAATAGTAAAACCGATGAGCCCAGTCTACCGCTGACGTCATCCACCTGTTGGGGACGCGAAAGCCCTATAATGGTAGGCGTGGCTAACCGGCAGATTAAAAGACTAATTTCTCATCATCTGTGCTTTGCTAAATTGTTGTATATAGTCGAATCGTCTCAAAATATGATTCTCATTCACATAATAATGCCATTTAAGACTTTTTTTCTCGTGTCATATGCTCTTTAATATTAAAGCTGACAGCTGCACTGTCACAGACTTTGGTCATAATAGCTTATGACCCCACTGAGTGGGTCTTCTCTTTAACTTCAAAGGCCTTCACACTCCACATATTTTTATTGCAGTTCCATTTCTGCTGCCAATGTGGCATGGTAAATCCATGCATTGAGGAATGTTTTATTTTGCAGAACACCAATTAAATGAATTGTAATTTTACAGATAACCTGCATGAAATGTTATTTTCCTCACCGTTCTGCTGGATGATTGTGCACTGTACCCATTTTAATGTATTGAGCTAGTGTATACGATAACATTATTAAGTAAATTCACTGTGCAAACATGAAGCAGTTGTATACATTTTAGAACAATTGCCGAGGGAATTACAGCCGTCATACAAAAACATCCTCAATGAAACCCAATGTTGCAAGCAATAAATCAGTAGCCTACACAGATACAATTGGAACAAAGTGTGACATACACAGACACACGTTCAATGTGTTTGTACGTGTGAAAACAACTAGCATTGCACAATAATTTTGCGCGTACAAAACGTGCATGTTTTTCCTCTCCGTCTCGTGCTCTGTGGGCAACAAGCACCACAATCTTTTTGACGCTGTGCTCTGCTAATATTGCATCACACAAAATAACGTTGTCAAAAGGTCACACATGGTTGACGATTTGTCTAGTGAGATTTAGCATGTTATTGGTATGCACGAATGCAATGTGCCTGATCTGCATTTCATTCCTTAACGATTTTCCAAGGTCGAGCTCAGCTTGGAAAAGACAGAAGATTTTAAAAATAGATTCAGAAAAAGTCGTCTGGAAAATTCCTGTGTGAATGTATAACTCAGTAAACTCACCCTACTACTGCACATTGTGTATGAGCTGTTGTAATATGTAATATAGCCACTAGATGTCAACAAAGTGCGAGCACACAAGGAGGGGAAATTCACCAAAAGACAGAATGGAAAATTACCTTCACGCCGCACATGGTGGTGCACTTAGCAGTACTGTACATTCTGTCACAAAAAACAATGAGAGATAAACCAGGCGTGACTTGGGAAGTTGTTTATCTCGTGCACTCTCACGTTTGTAACAAGAACATAATTTCATGCCAACAACAAATTACATTAAATTCCCGTGTTGGCTGATCCAAATTAAAATCATGTGAGTTGCAACGTGCACCCATATAAATAAATAAACAAACCGACAATAGTACTATAATTCCCACTTTGCACTTACTATAAAATAACCTTAAAATGTGATTTGAGTAGACATCACTAATTGGTACTGTAATTAGTGCTTTTCATGCGCACTAGTTCTAATGTAAAAGTTGCTCCTGGTTAACTTGTGATTATAGGCTTTTTCTGAATACGATGCCAAGTTTCCCCAGCATACCCAAACGCACCACCCTCCCCTCTTCAACGAACGGAGCCATCAACTAATTTGAATAAATTATGCACGCGTCATATGACGTCACAGGCCAAGGCGTTTATATACTGATTTGTGGCAGAAAATAGCACAGCAGACAGTCGCTTGATTAGGAAGCGGAGCTTAGTTAATCACGACACAGCACTTGCCCTGGCAGTTAGTGCATCGACAGCATCAAAGCGGACTTACTTGCATTAATTTTAGAAGACGGAACCGATTCGCAAACTTGGCGAGAAGCATTTTCCAAACGAGTTTGGCACTGACCATGAGCACGGAGATGTTTGCTAAATCGTCAATGGAGGTTGCCGTCTACCAGCTGCACAACTTCTCCATATCTTTCTTCTCCTCGCTACTCGGAGGAGATGTTGTGTCGGTCAAACTTGACAACAGGTAAAAATCATCCCGTCGAACTATTAAATCAGAGGGTGTTAGCCATTTCAAATATTTCTGTGTTTGAACCATTGACGATTAGTTTTAGTAGTCGTGCCACAAAATTAATAATTTCATCCGAAATACGTCTTAAATCTCTGCAAGGAATGCGTTTTTATCTGCATTTTGTATATTTGAAAGAAGGATGCGGCCAAGTAGGCCACAATGTGTGACCGTTACATCAAAGAAAAAAGAACTGATCAAAGAGCTTTCAGTTGTTGCAGGTTTTTCCCCTTTGTGCTGCATCCCTCTGTGCATTTAGCAGTTGTGCTGTATACATGTATTGTATTCTTGTAAGTTTACAAATATGTTGTTTTAAAAGGAGATTAACGGTTTTTCTTTTTTTCTCTTGCAGTGCCTCTGGTGCTAGCGTGGTGGCCATTGACAACAAGATAGAGCAGGCAATGGTAAGCTTACAGTAAAACACACACGCAAATATAACAATGCCAAACGATAAGAGAAAAAAATGTATTTTAAATATATTTAATGTGATATAAAGTTGCAGTTTTTCAGACCTTTTAGTTTAGGCTTTTTCCCTTTTACTTTACAAAACATAGTACTTTAATTCGCCCAAACTGCGCACATGGAATTTTCTAGAGATGTTTTTCCTATTTCTGTTGTGGTTTCATCATGTGAGTTGAAGATATTGGCAGTTAATTCTGTGAAAACATTTTCACTCAATAATACTTTAAAAGCCCTCCTTTTTTGTGGCGTATTTAATAACAGCAACAACAACATACAGTGGGGAGAACAAGTATTTGATACACTGCCAATGGGGAAACCCATTGGCAGTGTATCAAATACTTGTTTTCTCCCCACTGTATATAGCTAATTTACTGGCCGTGCATACATGAGTAGATATTAAATTGACACAAGTTGACTTTCACTTTGTCAAATTTTAGGGGCAGTCTGGATCACTGCTTTGTAGCATCAGTCTCATGCTCCTAACTGCACATGATGTAGCTGCAGATGATGGATTAACAAAGTAAACTAATACACTTCTCTCCCGTTAACATTACAGGACCTGGTCAAGAACCACCTAATGTATGCGGTGCGGGAGGAGGTGGAAATTCTCAAGGAGCAGATCAAAGAGCTGGCGGAAAAAAACGACCAGTTGGAGAGGGAAAACTACCTGCTGAAGAACCTGGCAAGTCCGGAACAGCTAGAGAAGTTCCAGTCTCGAATCCCCACAGATGTTCTGCTCCCACTGGACAATCAGAGCGTCCAGATGATGTCAGAGCAGCAGACCTGCAGTCGCAATACAGGCTCTGCTGTGTAAGTGGCTCTGCCTTGGGGCGGGCAGAGCCACTGTCCCTTTTCAGCAATGGACCTCCATGCTTTTTTTGCGCTACAGAATTACTGCCGCTGAAAAACCATAGTGGCGCTGAGGGCTTGGCATTGTGTCCATAAATGCCCGATGGGACAAACACTTGACTCTGATAAGCACAAAACTTCAGACCAGCGCTGTGTCGAACTGTTCTCTCATCCCGTCCAATTCTGCGCTGTATTGTCTTGTAGAAAATGAGCGTTAAGAATAAAGAGCAGGCCCACCGGATACAAATGAGTGATGCTTTCAGAGTTACCCAGTGATTGTCCTTTTGATCTCGATTGGGCTGTTCCTGCCGGTGCTAATTTGGAACGTGTGAGCACAAGTGAGGCTACTTCCTGTTGGCCCGCGTGAGATTTTTTGACAAGCAGTGAGCCCCCATCTCGTGGATCAGTTGGATACCTGAATGCAAGTGTCAAGAATTCCCAGGTGCACATTAACATGGACTTATCCTCTGTGTATTATCTGTTGACGCACATTAACAAAAGTAATCAACAAGATGAGCAGAGGTCAAGCTTAGAGCAATGTAATTGAGTTGGTGGACTGATTCATATTCTGTTGTGATTAATAACTTGTATTATCTGCACTTGGGGCTTGCTGCCAATGGGGGTAATTCACCTGCCCTATTCCGTATTTCTTGTTGTTTGTTATTTGACAAAATCGTTTGTTTTGTAAAGTAAATGCTTTTCTGAGATTGTTTTCCTGACACTGAAGGCAAGGCAAGCAGTGGATGGTATTTCAGATGTTTTCAATCCATCTGCTGTTTTGTTACTCTTTTGCCATTTTAATAACGATGGCATGACAACAGTGCCTGTATGTAGTACAAGAGAGAAACGCATTTCTAAGAGCTCTGCTTATGCTGTTTTATTTTTCTCAAGCTACCAAAGATTTTATTTTCCTTTCCTTTTTTTTTTTTTTAAATTTGTTTAATCACAACAGCAGAAAGAGGAGCCAACTACCAGGACCATGTGTTTAAAATTCACAGGGATAAGTTGTGTTTGAGTTAGTTCTAAAACCTTGTGTTTTGTAAAGATAATGGTATTATTGCTGTACAGTATCCGGAAAACATTTGTTTGTTACGCTCTTTGGATACAACTGCACATTTGCAATAAACCATATGTTTACTTATACTGTCTGTTTGTCTTAATTTGACCCATGTTGGTGTTGATATTCCTTTTATGATTGCGCAATAGGTTTAAAAAGTATTGTCTGTAGTTTAATGTGAAAAATCCTATTAAAATCAAGTTGTGCTCACCGCATCATAAGTTACATGAAAAAGATTGAATTGGAACACTTTAGTGTGATAGTGGTAAAGGTCTTGACAAGACATGACAGTCAAACTGACCTAATCTGTAATGGACAGCATTGTGTTAAAATGTTTAGATTGGACACATTTATTTCATTGCCAAATGTTCTACAGCATTCACACGGACCTTTATGTCAACAAAAGTTGAAGTCCACGTAGCCCCATTCATCTCCGGTTCACATTACTTGTAATATAGTTACTTTAATCTCATAATTTTACTATTCTCTTCACCTAATTAGGCTAAAAGTAGATTTGTGTTGATAAAAACTTTGTCTCAGCCTGTGAAACCCCAAAACTTCACGTAGCATTAAAATAAGCAACAAAGTGGCTTCAGTGTTGTAATTCTACAATTATAATCCTTTAATTTTACAATATATGACTTTTTGTAATATTACGGCTGTAATCTCGTAATATCACAATGTATGACTTCGTTCTTGTTGGATAGCGACTCAGCTCAACTCAGCCATCTATCGACAGCGCGAAATTTGAATGTGCGACATTATGGGTCAAACTGGCGACATCCGCCACACTTGATATATGTCGCCTGTCGCGAGGCCGTCTGTAGCACTTAAACTCGCGTTTGCATTGACTTTGTATAGGAATTAATTACGCGACGAGGAAAAAACGTGCCTGGTCTGAACGCAGCTTTGGAGCTCATTAGCTTAATAATTTATTTTTTTCATCCAAGGGGCGAAGAAAATTAAGTGTAGCTGATCAATTTTCCCACCAGCTCTTGTGCTGTTCCCAAAATCAAAGAGTCTTGGGTGTTAATATTTAAAAAACATTTTGTATCCTGACTTTACTTTGTGCTGTTGAGCCTCTGTGAAATCAAATGATCTGTTCAACGGTTCATGACATTCACAATATCCGTCAAGGCATAACAAACCTTGCATTCCTGGAAGTAGGAACGCCACTGTGACATGTTTGGAAAATGTGGATTTGCAAACAACTTTGTGAGCCACCAGTGTGTCGAACAATAAAAGCATGTGATGGATAAAATACAGGCAGGGTGACGCGCAAGGCCATGGGCCTCCAATCTTCAGACGAATCAGCTTTAAAAAACAAAGTTCATAGCTTTTCAGAATATGTAGACACATTTCACAATCTGATAGTTAGACAGTTATGATGAAAACAACTTCCAAAACCAGTCGTTAATTCCAGCGTGAGAAGCAAGGTGGCCATAATTATAGTGAAGTAATGCTGATTCCAGTAGATTGCCATCTTAGTAACTTGTCCGAGGAGCATTTTCCCTCAGACATATTGGCAGCCAGTCAATGCAGCCGATGTGTAACTTAATACGCTGTGGCTTTCCTACACAAGACTGTCGTCCATCCTAGACACTGAGCAGAGACTTCACAGCAGACTTTGACAAACACAACTTCCAAAGATCAAAGACCCACAAAAAACAATGCTCTTTTGTTCCTTTATTGAAATTTTAACTTTTATAAGTGAAAGGATGGGTTATTTGTTGTAAGGAACAACTGAGGGGTTGTGCATTTTGTATGTTAAAAACTTACCAGAAATGTATTAAAAGTACGACTCATAACTATTTTCAAGCAAAAATTTCATCGGACAACACATTCATATACCGGTAAGTGCATTCAAGCAGAAATAATCTACTTTAAAATAAAACTTAATTTCCTGATGTGCAGCAGTGAAGAAAAACATACAATAAGAATGGCCATGCTTAGAAAGGGCATACATATTACCGGTAATAATGCTGGTTCTACTTTAGCCAATGAAATGCAAGCATCCCAGATTCCTTTTAATGTCAGTAAAACTCATTGTCCAATGCACCTTTGTTCAAGTCTAACAGTGTCTGTGCGCGTGAGCATAACTGACATCATAGTCAACACAGCAATACATGTCTGAGCTCAAAAGAGGTACCATTTTTTTGTTTGGATATATATTTTTTATAATCTAAGGTAAAAAAATTTGTGATTCAATGCTTTGAGCAAATGTCTTTCTGTACCTAATTATCATTAATTCAGTATTTTTTTCTGTCCCTTTAAGTTTATACTTAGACTTCGCTATCAGTTGATGGGAAAGTATAACAAACATAGTTATAAAATTCTCAGCTTTTACCAAATGCAAAGATAATCACCTATAATTTCAGGATCAATAGCAATATTTAACATATCATATAAAGTTTTTCCCAGAAATAGCGACTTTTTTTTTTTGGTGCAATTTTGACATGTTTTCAACAGCTAACAAATCACTCAGTTTTCACATCAGAAACTTAAACTTGAGGAGAGCATGCGGAACTATCTTAATTTTACTCAACAAAAGCAAATTTAGCATTTTTGTATATAGAATCACAACTTATTTAGGTTAAATTCCAATGTCATTATTGCCTCAGCATCTTTTGCAGACTATCTGGCCTTCGTCGTTTTTAGATTGAAATGTTACATAAAATAAATACGTAAAAGCCGAATTTGTGTTTTGTATGGATGCATAAATGTCTAAATTACTAGTTGTTGTTTTTTTAAAATAAACAGGCAGTTGACGGAAAATGACCTGATTGTTTAAACGTAAAGTTACACTATTGTGTATGGATGCAAAATCGAACCTGGCAGCCATCACAAAACAAAGAGCTTTTACGGTTGGAAATTCTTGTAAATAATGCCGAAATCCTGGAATTTCTAGATGTGAAAGTAAAACAGTCTAGATTCTTGGTTAAAAAAAAGCAAAAAAAACCCCAAAAAACGGGCATTCATCAGTTATTTTATGTAAATATTTCATGCTAAAAATACGCAATTTTTTTCCATTCATTTAACTTTTTTCCACAGCGTTTCAAAGTGCATGCATGGTGCTATTTTATATAATATTTACCTTGAATCCTCGACCAATTCACTCTTGAGACACTCCTGCCAGCTTGTATGCACTAAAACCTTTTTCCTGTTTCCACCCAAATCTGGCGTTAGAACGCAGCGTGTGTTTGAGTTCACAGTAAAAGCTGCCACGACTCTCTGCCTGGCACAGCCCCATACGGGAAGCCGTGGCGCAATATCTATAGGAGCTCTCTCGTCAACTGATAGTGACGTCTATGGTTTATAGAACAGCCATATCTGTTGCAAGCGGCCACTTTTCACCCATTTGTCAGGTTTTACTTCATCCTACACATAACAGAAAGAAGTGTATTCACAAATCGCGGAACGGGCAAATATAGCAATACCTAAATGTATTTTTTGTCCACCAATCTTCTCGAACAGTTGATAAGCTTGCCCAATTAAGTATAAGAGTGCTTGCATAATTGACTAAACACCATTTGGGAGAAAAATATGTGAATTTCACGACTGTGTGTCTGTATTGATATACAACCTAAGTGAAAAGTTTCCGTTTGTGTCCAACAAGAAAGTTTGCAAGTCTGGTTCATTAGTTTTATGGTATTGGAAGAGCTACTATTGGCCTCGAGCCAGTATACTATGAAAATGAATAGGGAAAACCTTAACAAATTTGATTCCTTTTAAAACCAATACCACATACTGTGTAAAGAGTACTAGTATTTTATCTAGGCTCAAGATGATTCATCCGGCTATAGCCACTGTACTGCCACAAAGAAGCTAGAGTGATCACAAAAACATAAGAGTCTTGTCTGCACTTTGAAAATGCATTCATTCAATTCATGTAAAATACTTCCCAGTACCAAGTATTTGTTTGTCAACAAACAGATGTGCCTAACATTTCAGGTTATACAACCGAGATGGCCATGATGATAATATATTTGTATAAGCCAAAGTTTAAGGATACGTTATATAATTTGGGTCAAAGTGGCTGACTATTGAAAGAAACAAAACATTCTACTGAAGTTTACCCATGATCAAGCAGCAAAGAGAAGAGTTTGTTTTGGATTTTCAGTCTTATGTAATACAAAAAAAGACTACCAATCATCTTAGCCACATCTGTTTCAGATGGAAAAGCTAGCCTTGCGCTGGGATACATTTGCTTTGCCACAGTGTGGTTAAGTTTGCACGCAGACGGAGAATTTAGAACTAGCATAACTTATGCATTCCCTAAAATGTCGCCCTAAAAAAAAGTGAAACGAAATAAATGCAAGACCCTTCGCAAAATTTTGTAAAAAGGGGCGCAGATCGGATTTCGTGTAATATGACCAAGGACATGGCCCAAGTTCTAAGTAACACAGTTCAAAACCAGTGCACAGTATTGCTGACAGCTGGTTACATAAAATGGAATTGTGCCACTATTGATTGCTCTTGTTTACAAGGTGAAGGTTCATATTGCTTTTATCTTGTCAAATGTCTTCACAAAGTGCTCCATCAGCGATTTTAGAATTAATATAGGTCGGTAGAGGAAAAAAAGTGAAGAAAAACAATGATAAAAAGTGTCATAAGTTTAATTTAGGCATTCTTTTCTTGCCAACCTTTTATGATTTTTTTTGTAAAATGTTTTAATTATTATGTCTTGATAATCATCATATTAGTAAATGTAATGAAATACACATTGTAATACAGTATATGTACAATGTAATAGGTGTGGTACATGTTATCATCTATAATTTCCTATTGTGAAATCTTATTTTGCATTGTTTGTGCAATATTAAACGAATGGGTTTAATGTGTGTACAGTGCAAAAATTTGAAAACTGACTAAAAACTACTGCAACACTGACAGTAAAAATACTCGCTGGACACATTATTGGGTTGATTTGCAAGGAATTCACTTTTAAGAGAATTTGAGAAAATATGCAATATAGTGAAATTTGTTCTTTCATTTCTAGTTTTTGTTCCTGTGTTTTCTTGTGTGTTCTTGTGTTTTCTGACTTGTCGTTCTCTTCCGTTACCTGCTTAGGGACTGCTGATTTAAGTAGCATTTTGCTACTGAACATTGTACAGTGGGGCAAATAAGTATTTAGTCAACCACTAATTGTGCAAGTTCTCCCACTTGAAATTATTAGAAAGGCCTGTAATTGTCAACATGGGTAAACCTCAACCATGAGAGACAGAATGTGGAAAAAAACCCAACAGAAAATCACATTGTTTGATTTTTAAAGAATTTATTTGCAAATCATGGTGGAAAATAAGTATTTGGTCAATACCAAAAGTTCATCTCAGTACTTTGTTGTACCCTTTGTTGGCAATAACGGAGGCCAAACGTTTTCTGTAACTCTTCATTGTCGCGTCCTGCTGCTTGTCAGAATTTGTTTTTGTTGCAGAGCTGGCTGTTGGAGCGTGCCGAGTTGCACCTGCAGCTAATCCCTGCTCGTCAGCTATAGTATATACAGTAAACGCAGGCTATCCGGGAGAAGAAAGCCGATATATTTCCCTTGCTGGTCGCCATTAACACGTACTGCTTTCGAGTCGCGTTGTATTTGCCTTCTAGTCCGTCGGACATCTTAGTTTTGTGATCCTCTACCTTGTGCAGGTATTGAGTGTATTTTTGTTCGTCTTTTTGGCTCTGCCCTCCGCTCGGTTTTCGCGTGTTTGATCCCTGTGGACCTATTTGTCACGGACCCCTTTTGTTATTCCCTTTTTACCGCGTCCGTTTGTTTTGTTTTATTTGTGATTAATAAATCCCTGAACGCTTCCCCTCTGTTGTCTGTTTTGGGGTTCAATCTTGTTCTCCGCATCCGCGGATCACAACATTCATAAACTTTTCACACACTGTTGCTGGTATTTTGGCCCATTCCTCCATGCAGATCTCCTCTAGAGCAGTGATGTTTTGGCGCTGTCGTTGGGCAACATGGACTTTCAACTCCCTCCACAGATTTTCTATGGGGTTGAGATCTGGAGACTGGCTAGGCCACTTCAGGACCTTGAAATGCTTCTTAGGAAGCCACTCCTTTTTTGCCCTGGCTGTGTGTTTGGGATCATTGTCATGCTGAAAGACCCAGCCACGTCTCATCTTCAATGCCCTTGCTGATGGAAGGAGATTTTCACTCAAAATCTTTCGATACATGGCCCAATTCATTCTTTCCTTTACACAGATCAGTCGTTCTGGTCCCTTTGCAGAAAAACAGCCCCAAAGAATGATGTTTCCACCCCCATGCTTCCCACTGGGTATGGTGCAGTTCAGTATTCTTTTTCCTCCAAGCACGAGAACCTGTGTTTCTACCAAAAAGTTTTATTTTGGCTTCATCTGACCATAACACATTCTCCCAGTCCTCTTCTGGATCATCCAAATGCTCTCTAGCGAACCACAGACGGGCCTGGACGTGTACTTTCTTCAGCAGGGGGACACGTCTGGCAGTGCAGGATTTGAGTCCCTGGCGGTGCATTGTGTTACTGATAGTAGCCTTTGGTACTGTGGTCCCAGCTCTCTGTAGGTCATTCACCAGGTCCCCCCGTGTGGTTCTGTGATTTTTGCTCCCCGTTCTTGTTATCATTTTGACGCCACGGAGTGAGGAGGGAGTTGAAAGTCCGTGTTGCCCAACGACAGCCCCAAAACATCACTGCTCTAGAGGAGATCTGCATGGAGGAATGGGCCAAAATACCAGCAACAGTGTGTGAAAAGCTTATGAAGAGTGACAGAAAACGTTTGGCCTCCGTTATTGCCAACAAAGGGTACAAAACAAAGTGTCGAGATGAACTTTTGGTATTGACCAAATACTTATTTTCCACCATGATTTGCAAATAAATTCTTTAAAAATCAAACAACGTGATTTTCTGGGTTTTTTTTTACAGGCCTCTCTAATATTTTCAAGTGGGAGAACTTGCACAATTAAAGGAGACCTAAGTGTTCTGATTGTCCTCTGATCAACACACACATTCACTCGCTACAGCAACTCTATGCTGATGATTTATGACTAAAATCTGACACGAACATCTATGACCCACATTTCAACAGTTGTGGTTGTTTGAGAAAACCCAATCATGTCCAATCACAATGAAAGAAGTATACTACATAAATGCATTAGGTATGCATTCCAAAGACTCCACTCTTAAATATTTTGAAACTTAATATCTTAAAGTCAAATGTGGAGTGTTACTAATTACTGGTGGTTCAAGGGAATATAATATGATTTTGTTAAACCAGGAACACTTGAGTTTGAAATGAACAACAACAAAAATGCTCAAGAAACAAATGGAGCTTGTACACACAAGAAAGCCCGCAAACAGTTTGCTGAAGACATGTCAACAAAGCACATGGATTACTGGAACCATGTCCTATGGTCTGATGAGACGGGCGGGCTTTCTTATGTACCATCTTCAGAAGAGGCTTCCTCCTGGGGTGACAGCCATGCACACCAATTTGATGTAGAGTACGGCGTATGGTCTGAGCACTAACAGGCTGAACCCCCACCTCTTCAGTCGCTGCAGCAATGCTGACAGCACTCCTGTTACAAGTCACATGACATTTTGGAGGGAAAATGACAAGCAGTACTCAATTTGGACATTTAGGGATGTACATTTTTTCAAAGTGGAATACTCACTTTTGTTGCCAGGTCTTTAGATATCAATGGCTATATTTTGAGTTATTTTTCGGGGAAAATAAATTAACTAAATCAATATTATATAAGCTGTACACGGACTACTTTTCATTGTGTCAAAGTGTCATTTTGTCAGGGTTGCCCCATGAAAAGATATACTTAAATATCTGCAGAAATGCAAAGGGTGTACTCACTTTTGTGAAACACTGTATATTCCTATTTAATGAATTTTTTGCTGTTTACTTAGGAATCACTGCATTCGCGGCCATTTGTAACGTTATGCGCATGCATACAACAGCAAAGTTCCAATTTCTGATGTGGTTCAAAATCTGACAGAGCACCGGCCCACTCCCAACTAAGTTTTACAAACAGGTCAGTACCGACGCGGATTATTCAATTGAATATGCAGATGAATCTGACACAGTTTCATTGTTAAAGTGGATAAAATAATTGCTGTCTGTGATTCCATATTGACTCTGTAAATAGTAGCTTGCAACAATTAGTGGGGTAAACAACAAATCTACAAAAGTTTATTTTTGAACTATGAACTAGACAGTTCATTTTAAAATTTGTGAACTGCAATTTGAACAAGTTCAGGTAAAAATGAACTTTCCCAACACTGGTGCAATGCTCCTGTCCACGCGCCCCACTTCTCTTTACCCTGAAGAACAAAGAACAAATAATTTATGTATTCATAAAATGTGTTTTTGATGCAAAGGAGAGCTTCCTCTTTTCACATTTCCATTGGATGACGCGCTTAATTATGAAATTGCTTGACTCTGAAACGAAAGTAAACCGAAGAGCTTGAGTGACGAAAGAAAGAGAGAGGGGACTTTCTTAGAAACAGTCCCATTCCAAGCATTTGGGACAGTCATGATGCAAAACAAAAAAAATATATTAAGTGGAGTACAAAATATATAGCTTTCACAAATCAACTCAACTTGTTACTTGAATTTGGTGAAGAATGATCCTGAATTCCTGAAAAATAGGTGATACCCTCCTTGAAACGGTGATTTCCGGAATAACCAGGGAATTATATCATTTTATTTTTGCTCTTTAACAATTAGTGTAGAGCAGGGATGACAATCTCATTTTGGTTCGCCAAATGTGCCCCATGTGGGCCGGACCAGTTTATTTTGGCAAAATCCTTTAAGTTCATTCGTCCCCTCCCAGTAAAAATGGATTTGAGGTCTAGCACCGTCAGTGGCACTGAAATATGAGCATTCATAACAGGTCTCTCTAGTTTAATTAAATTGGATTTCTATCATTGTCAATGGAAGCCAAAGTGTTAATTTTGGGTCACTTCCTTGTAACTTCCCTGCGGGTCACTTCCTGTTCATTTTGGAGCTTTCAGGGGTCACTGCTTAACATTTTGAATCATTTCCTGTTGATTTTTTTGAATTTCTGGGTTACTTCCTATTCATTTCAGGTCACTTCTTGTTATTTTTGGGTGACTTCCAAAACATTTTAAGGTTTCGTGTCCATTGGTAACTGATTCACTGGTAATTGATAACTGCCTGTTGATGTTGGGGCATTTCCAGGTCACTTACTATTGGGTTTGAGGCAATTTAGGTCACTTCCTTGTTAACTCACTAGCTTCCATTGAGCTACAACATGTCTGTCTGGCATGAGAACCCCACGGGCTGAATTGGCCCCGCTTGCTGGGCCGCTAGTTGGACCGTATGTTTGACATCCCTTGTCTAGGGTATACAACCATACATTGCCCAAAGTGAGTGAGCTCCAGCTCTCCTGCCTGAGTAATGGGAGAAACTTCAGAAAATTGACTGATGAACTGGTAATGTTTTTGTATTATATAATTGTATTTTACATAAAAAATGTGATAACCAGAGCAACACTAATTTAAGATGTCAAGTACAGGGCTGCAAAATACTGTCCCGCAGGCCTCAGTTGCCCAAGCCAAGCTGCAAGTTTGAGACCTATGTCTTAAAAGCTCATTTGTATTCGACGTGATCAAAGTCCCTGAAGGAATGTAGACGTCTTGTTCCTAAAGACAAAAGGTCAGAAGCCTGCAGTTTCATATTTATACTGATACACACGTCCGTGGCACGGCTACACGGTGAGTGTGTGCACGATAAATTAAAGCCTCTCAGATGCCCAACTAACATGTGACACATGGCGGGTCAAAGGGCAGATGGTTGTGTAAGCTGTACAAACTGGGGGAAAAAAATAAACACAAATAAGGCCATGTTCAAAATCACATAAAAGCACATGTACTGTAGGTTTACACCAAGCATACAGTACATACAAATTATAAATTGACTGTTATAAAACGTGAACAATATGATGTTGCAAAAGTTTCTCATGTTAGAAGTAAACTGATAGGAATTCACTCTTATTTGGTAGACAATTTGTGAGTGGTTATGCAACTATGCCCTCACTCATTGTGGTGCATTTGTCGGACTGTGTCCCTTTTAGCAACAAACATCCTTCAATCTGTGTTCCACTTTTAGCCTATTCTGTTAGCGACCCCGTGCAGGAAGTTAATGATGGAAACAGAACAGGAAATGAACTTCTAGCAACCTTTAGGGGTGCGGTTTTGTTTGTTGCGACTTTTTTTCTCCTCAGCCCTCAAAAAGATAAGGAACACATTAACAGAGATAATCCCTGAGTTAACAGGTTTTTAGACTTCAAAATTGGAGCTTCATAGAAGACATTTTAATGGAAAGGATTACAGTAAGCTACAGTATGTCCTCATTGGAATTTATATACTGTACTTGCTTGTCATTGACACAAGACATATTCAAATAGTTTTTTCATGTCAGCACCAAAAACACCAGCATTAAAAATTTTAAGGTTAGTCGAATGAAAAAGGAATATCATAATACTGAAAAGGAGCCTAATACTTCATATGTCATAGGAATTCTTCTTTGAATTTACAGCAATTCAATAAAGGTTAAAACAGGTTTGTCAAGTTCTTCAATCTCGAGTGGAGTGTCTAGCATAGTGTGAAGTTGGTGTCAGGCAGACAGAATAATTACAAATGAGCTCCTCCTATTAGCACGCATTACATTGAAGTACAGTAAATGACTGTTTCCCCCAGGCATTAAGTCTAGGAATTGGGTCGTTATTTATTCATTTATTTTTTAACATGATCATATCTAATTATGCCCTTGGAGAAAGTACAGTATCCCATAATAGATTCAAGACAGAATAGAACTAATTCTTTGCTTGAACTTTCTCTTTTTTTTTTTTAGAAGCTTGATGGACATATCAAAAGTGATGGAAAGCTCAGACACCTTACATAACAATACAACTCAACTCATCAACTCATCCTGACTAAATACCAGACATTCTTTGAACTCAGCTTTAAGCGATTGAAAAGCTACATGATCAACACCATCAAATCCAACCATAACAAGTATCACATTTTTTATGTACCTCAATTTTTTTTAACTATGAACTGCTACTTTAAGTCTTATAGTACAGCATAAGGCCTTAGTAAAAAAATATGTTTTTTTTTTTTTTAATGTTTGTTAATTTGACATTACCTTGAGAATATCACAAATGAATAGTGTAACCAATTTCTGGAGGAAATGTAGGCCTTTTTTATTTTGTTTTTAAATCACATCATTTTCATCCAGAATCATGAGCTACTGTATATAGCATGACGTGCGCTGGCATATTTTTGGTACGTCAAATATGCAAAACAGTCACACTATATGTAAAATATGGTGGTTCTTGCCACATGCGAGAAATGTGAACAATGATGTCACAAATGAGGCTGAAAAATTGTCACAGCTACACAAAGCTATCTTCCGCGTTGATTTAAAATCTGCTTGTTTGCAGTGCAGTTTGACTTATAAAAGTGTTAGAAATTGAATCACAAACCATATAGATGACTAACTTCAACCATGACAACCCACTCATTTTGACATTTCTCATGCATAGTAACAGTGGAAGAAAACTGGAATGCGATAGAAGGTCACTTTTACCAAAAACCAAAATGTGAGGTTAATTTTAGTAATTAGCTCATAGGTATGGATGTCTCTATAAATGTACACAGCCATTTCCCCCAAAATATTGGTATTGACTCCTGCTCACTTAAATTACCTAAGGTAATAATACGGAAAACAATTGCTTGAATTGATATTCAAGCAACTAATTACACTGCAGTGAATAGGTAATAACTTACTAGTCCATAGGGAAGCTTTTATGTTACCTCACAAATCAGTTTTAAAAGAGTGTCAGTCACAAGACAAAGCTGCTTAAAAGTTCATGAACTACTTTTGTTTCTCTGTGCTATTGTTCTTTAATTCTCAGTTACTGTACATTCGTACAGCTTTCATGTTCAACCGTTTTTTTTTTCTTTTCGGTAACACAATGTTTCCATACTATGCTAAAAGCTCCCTGTGAATATCAGCATCTGATGCACCTTATGACCCCTGAGGCCATCCATCATTTTTTGACATTTTTTTTTTTTAAATCACCACATTCTCTCTCTTTCTCTGAGCTGATTGTTCTTATTGGAACAATACACTAGAGCAGGGGTCGGGAAACAATTTTTAAATGTAATTTCGTGAGAGCCATACAAGTACTGTGTGCATTTGATGTAATTTCAACACTTTTAAAGTACAATAAGTATCTGAATTCTTTTTAATAACATTGTTATGCTGTTGCTAATCAATGATGAGTATCTCTTACCATTTATGCGACTTCTGGTGCTGCATGGTTTTGCTGATGGCTTTGTAGTCTGGTTGATACTTGGTGGGGTTAAGCTTCATGCAGGCATTAAGAAACTCAGGATGCGTCTCTTTCATGTCCATGAAACAAGTATATCCATCGGTAGATTTTTTTCTTTAGCGAACTCAGTAAAGGACTTGAATAAATCCTCCACTCTTGTTGTCCCTCTCATAGTCAAAACCTTGCAATCACGCTGAAGTGGGATAAATTACTTACGTCTGTTGTCTGACCAAAGCGAGAGAGAGAGAAAAAAAAAAAACGGTCGTCGCTCCTACTTCCGGTTCTTCCTTTGGGGACGTGGCATAGTGTATAAAAACACATAGACGTGTCAGATGGCTTTTTTCAGAGACTTTATTAACACAAACCAAAACCAGTGGGGGACACCCGGCCACTCAACACAACGCTCCCGCACAACGCTCTCTCTACACCTGTCTCTCTCCCCTTACGCTCACCCACTTTTTCTTCTGTACTAAATTAGCAATACCGGTCATTTTGAAATGGGAAAGCGGCCCGTTGGGGATGCCGGTAACAGCGCAAAGGAGTGGAATGAAACTTTTCTTTTTTAATAATTAAAGATTTGTCTGCGAGCCAGATGCAGCCGTCAAAAGAGCCAGATGTGGCTCGTGAGCCATAGGTTTCTGACCCTTGCACTAGAGGCTAAATTAATGTTTGAACTCGCCACGTATAGTCTTGAATTCATGAGATAAAATATTTTTATTATCATGTCACACAAATTAACATGTTCACATCTATTCTGAAACCCAAAATATAAACACTTAACACAAACAAAATGGTCAGTATTAAAACATTTTAATTGACAAACAGCAATAAACACCCTCACATTTAAGAGTTCTTTCACTGTTACCTATTAGTCATAAAACTATGTACTCCCAAAGCCTCTTTGCTCTGTAAATCATTTGTCATATGCTGTTAGTCAGCTATGCAGGCTGTGAGGTGTCAATTTAGTGCGGGGACACATCAGCCAGCAGCATTCCCAGCTGCTTGGTTCTGGGCTGACTGACTGCCTGGGAGGAAGATGCAGTAGACAGATATTAGTATGTGGGAGTACATTGTTGAATGATGGCTCGATAGATTTTAAAGAGGGCAGATATGCTTTCCCTCAAGAGGTGGATAGTGTACATTCTCATCTTATTGAAATACAAATCAGCGCGAATGCAATTTGTCAGTGGGTCATAGAGCAGTAGAACTCTGACACTCCAAAGGGAGATCTTTTTGCTGCAAATCTTTGGACGAAATTGCACTAAAAAGTGCTGATT
The DNA here is from genome assembly GCF_030265065.1 of Corythoichthys intestinalis. NCBI lineage: Eukaryota > Metazoa > Chordata > Actinopteri > Syngnathiformes > Syngnathidae > Corythoichthys > Corythoichthys intestinalis. The sequence continues at coordinate 20,676,971 of NC_080405.1, forward strand.
CGTTTTCATTAGAATGATGTTGATGGTGATGATTATGGTGATGTCCATTATGAGGAAAATATTCAGTTTATTTATTAGCTTGTGCTTTCAGAACATTTTCAAGTTTGGACAGTCAAAATTCCACATCATTTGTGATACATTTTGCGATCCTGTGACTTATTAAATTCAAACATAAATATAATTCATTCATTTTCCATGCCGCTTTTCCTCACGAGGGTCGCGGAGGTGCTGGAGCCTATCCCAGCTAACTCGGGGCAGTAGGCAGGGGACACCCTGAACTGGGTGCCAGCCAATTGCAGGGCACAAGGAGACATACAACCATTCACGCACACACTCATACCTACGGACAATTTAGAGTGTTCAATAAGCCTACCAAGCATGTTTTTGGGATGTGGGAGGAAACCGGAGTTCCCGGAGGAAACCCACGCAGGCACGGGGAGAACATGCAAACTCCACACAGGAAGTCCGAAGCCCGGGATTGAACCCTTGATCTTAGAACTGTGAGGCAGACGTGCTAACCACTCAGCCACCGTGCCTAAATATAATTTATTCATACATTTAAAATTACACTGACACAATATGAGTAACTATTTTTTTTCCCTCGGAGTTGATCACATCAGATATAATTTTTGCTTTGGCTTGTGAGTGCAAACTTGACATGCAAGTGCTTTCAGTAAATCAACTCACTTCACAGTATGCACCAGTTTGTCAAATATTGAATAGAATACATAAAAATAATAATAATAATGATAATAATAACAATAATAATGATAATATTAATAATAATATTAGGGGCATTATCCTGTTGACTAAATGGATAAAAAAAAAAAAAAAAAAAACTGGAATGTAATGACTGCTTTTCAATTCATTTCCATTGAGAAAGATGATTTGCTATACAATTCTTTAGAATTACACACACAATCACAAAATAAATTTATCTTATATCTCAATGAACTGCTGTATAAATAAAATCTTATTAGCAGCAGTAAAAAAAATATATGCTGGATTCAGTTTGGGACTTTTCAAATATGTTGATGATGAGAAAAAAAAAATGCTGGATTCAGTTTGGGACTTTTCAAATATGTTGATGATGAGACAGTAAAAGGGGAACATGGGATGCCAGACAGTTGAAAAACTAGTCATGTGATTTTCTATACATGGCTACAGTTCAAACTTGCCTTGTCAGGATCACATGCAAAAAAACAAAAAACAAAAAAACCTTAGCAGTAAAGCAGATGGAGAACCATGGTGTGCTTACACTTTAAGACTTACTGAATGTAATGAATGACAAACGTGTCAATTTGTCTGGTATCGTAGCGCTTTTAAGGAAAGAAGAATTGGGTAGTGTCAAATGTGCTCATGATTGGAGCAAAGTTGTGTTATTTCTGGTAGACTGAGCCTGCCCCAGTGTGTTATGGTGTGGTGGGAAATAAACAGTCTATCAACTCTGGAGACACGCACACTGTTACGTAAGCATGTGCTAGACTCCCCTGCAGCACATTCTTCACACCTTTTGATCACATCACCCTCCCACTAGTAATGCATGTCAAGGTGTCTGCCACAATTCAATGCTGCTACAAAAGCCGGTTCTGACTGCTTTGCAAAATGTCATCGCAGAACAACCATTTAGCACAACACAAGCCCTTTCAAGAAGGGCATAATTTTAGCACATAGTTCTGTTGTTATGTGCCCTAATTATCCATCAGAGAAGTGATTTACCACAGATTAAATCTTGTGATGTAGGAAACCTCTAGCTTTAGCCACAATGAATAACATGTTGTTGTTGTTATTTTCTAAAAATGGAGCACAAGGTATCAATCATCAGGTGAGCCCTACTTCTTTTAATGAAGTTGTGTGTGAGGAAAACACTGCTGAGTACGTGGCAGAGCACATTTAGACAATCAACCATTTACACTTACATTCAGTGATTTGACACTAACCGGAGTACATGGACGAAACCAATGCAAGTGTGCGTCAAAACATTCACCACGATACTTAACTTTTAGATTTGTTGATGTATTATTTTAAGGGTGGTTTTCCACAACAAGATAATCTTGGCAATGAAATTTGGTCGCATGACTTACTTTTGAATTCTCTTTCCGGATAAGATGAACATGCACACACTACAAATGTGAAAAAGGGAGTTACGCACACAACAGGATTCTATCCTTTATCCGGGCTCACACATAATAGTCAATAATAATGTAATATCCTCAAGAGAACAAGTCATTAAAAGGCAAAAAACAAAAAACAAAAAAAAAAACACTAAGACATTACAAGTTGTTGTAATGTTGGCCAACCTAACCAAATGTCCTCTCTTTCTCTTGTGTCACACTGTTTGTGCCTGTATGAGGAGAGAGTTGTTTTTAAGCAGAATGCTCGGAAATACTTTCTTTCATGGTGTGTAATCACTCCACCGTCTGTCAGCCATGGATCCAAATAGTGGCCGTCTTTATCCTTGTTGCCTGGTGCAAAGACTTCATAATGTATTGACGGGGCGCGGGGCCGATTTATAGGGGGCCTATATCCGTCAAAGCTGACCGAGCGGAAACACAGACAAAGAGCTTTTTCCGTTGAAAATTATTGTGAATAAATGCTTAAATCCCTGTCTTATTCATAGATATGGACATAAAACAGTCTTGATTATTGGTTAAAAGCAAAAAAAAACATGCAGTTAGTTTTTATTTTACATAGATATTGCAAACTATGCTGCTAGTAAGTAAATTAGAGGCCACCATATGTAAACAAAGAGCTTTTTCCGTTGAAAATTCTTGTGAATCAATGCTTAAATCCCTGAATTATTTATGAATATGGATGTAAGACAGTCTTGATTGTTGGTTAAAAGCAAAAAGGCAGTGAGCATTTATTTATTTTACGTAAATACTATGTCAAATGTGCTGCTAGTCTTAAGGCCACTGTGATGGCCCTCTTAGTACAACAAAGAGCTTTTGCGTTGAAAATTATTGTGAATAAATGCTTAAATCCCTGAATTCTTTGTAGATATGGACATAAAACAATCTCGATTTTTGGTTAAAAGCAAAAAAACGGGCAGTTAGCAGTGATTTTATGTAAATATTGTAAAGTATAATGCTAATGCTGTAGCGGGTAATTTGTCCCATTGATTTTTTTCACAACGTTTTAAAATGCATGCATGGTACGAAAAATATACTAATTAAGTTGAATCCTCGAACAAATCACCCCTGGGACCGTCTTTCCTGTGCGTATGCAGTACAGCTTTCGGACTTTTTCAACCTTAATCTGGCGTTAGATCGCTGCATGTGACCGACTGCTAATAAATGAAGCGGAGTGTGGGACGGGCCCCTTCAGGAAGGCGTGACGCAGTGAATGGCGAATGTGTCATGTCAATACATTATGAAGTCTATGGTGTGCTTCTCCAAAGTTCTGATTCAGATAAATATCAAGCATTTTTCAAAACGACTGAGGTGGCCTTGGGCTGTCCTGATAACTCTGTGCGCAAATCGGCAGGGTTCAGAACAGCTCTATTAAATCTTACACTAGAAAAGAATCCTGCACCACAGTCACACCCCGACCTAAACACAGGCCCCCCGATTCTCGTCTTGAGTAATAAAAATATTTTAGTTTTAATTTACAGTCATATTTATGTCTTTAGTCCAATTTTCATCCCTCCAGTGAAAATAAGACACACTAATCAATGTTGCACAATGATGATACTCTCAAAAAGTGGGATACTGTATACTTAATTGCTCTTAATCCTATAATTACGTGGAATCATCTTTTTTTTTGGATGGCATGCACAGGCGAATCTCTGCACCCTCTCTTTAAGGTTACTCATGACTCATCATTACCCACATTGACAAGGTGTTATTACACAATATCGCAATGTAAGTAGGTTTTATAACCTTATTCAAAACAAACCGACAAAGAGAGATCTTTACGAATGAATTTTAAAATTTCTGCCGGGCAAATGATAAAGTATGATGTACATTGCATGTACATTACATGTACATGCATTACTGTGTCTTTGGAGCACTTTGCATCAAGGCAAAGTTTCACAAGAACTTTGTTGGATTTCAAAAGAAATTCATTGCATTTAGGAGAAACTGCCTCTACTTTTACTTTTTGATAACTAAAGCAGCAGTTTGTAGCTTGTCTAAAAGCAGGGGTGCTCACCATTTTTTGCTCCAAGAGCTTCTTTTCTAGGAAACAACCTCCCACAATATAAGCGGGTGCTAGAAAGCTCAGCAGTAATGTATGTTGCAAACTACTGATTAAAGGGTATGACAACACCTGGGGAAATGCTAATATTCCATTATTTATCCATAAACGCATGCCTTTTGGATTCATATCATGCCACTTCGTGCATTTACACACATCACAACACCAAGAAAATGATAGAAATTTGGATCGATTGTTAAGCTAAAACGACCGGTGCCCGAGATCCCGGAAATCTAGCATATCGTGTGCGTGACGCCACAACAAGGAAACAACTGGCTCAGTGTTTAATACTGAATGGCGGCGATGATGGCGTGGGAAACACCGAATGGTTTGTTTTGCATTTCTTTTTGTGAAGCTGATACACCGTGACCGCAAAATAAAGTAATGTAGTATAGAATAATTATCATTTATTGTGCTATCATAGGTTTTCGCTCTGCCAACACAAATATGAATGGGATTTGAGGATTTGTTGTATATATTTTACGAGCGATAATTTATACATGTGTCCAGTCCTATATCCAATGCGTGATATGTTTTTTATTATAAAAGAGTACTCACTCCGGCCATTTCGAGCTTGGCTGCTCCGCTCCTTTGGTTAGGCTGGGGTGGTGGGGTGGTCTCATCAGAGCCAGTCATCATCCTCTTTCTTGATATCTCGGGACATTTAGGCGCCTGCGTGTGTATGGTGGGCACCGCATCTGCTTTCAGCAGCAATTTCTTAGCAAAACCTGATGTCATTTGTCCATAGTTCGAATAGCTTTCAGGTGTAAACTGCGCACCACACAATTCCGTGCCGGAGACTGGATCTGCAAAATTAGCCCTCTTAGCACCAACGAACTTTACTCATTGTCTGCGTAGTCCAGCTCGCGTTCGGGAACTCATGGGTACTACATTGCGACAAATGGCTATTTGTACACCACATAGCATGACAGGTTTGAACCATTTTAGCGAGTTTTTGATAAAACACGAACTCAACTCTCTTGTCGATAAACAGCGATGGCACCTGCCTCGACCTTTTGTTTCCTTGTTGTGACGTCTCCGCCACATTCGGCTGTTTCCGGAATACTTTCGGAAATGTTCGTAAATTTCGATCTATTTTTGACAATTGCTCATGAATCTGATTTATTTATTTTTGTTAACTTTATTAATATTTGTTATCTTGCCACATAACGGTTCTATTGATATATCACAGCCCCTTAGTATCATAATACCCTTTAAATGACCAAGTCAAAATTGTCTATATTCTTACAACAAATGTTGATGTATCTTGCATAACCACATATGTTGCGCACACAACATAATTAGTTATGCACATTTTTTGCCCCGCCCCAACCCCCCAAAAAACCTTCTACCCACACTAGCGTTACTATCGACTTGTAGATCGCGATGGACGTAATGAGCACTCCTGTTTTATAGGGTCATATTTTTAATGACATTTTTTTAAAGGTTGGTAGAAATAAACAAAAATAGAGGTATCACATCCCGCAACAATATGTGAGATAAATTTCTGAGATAAGTGGCCTAGACAGTCTGCCAAAGGAGTGATGCCAGGTCCTTCAGAGATTAACATGAACAGCTGTAATTGGTGTCAGTTGGATGTCCTGACAAGCAATGGTGTGTTTGTTTTCGATGGTGATTCACCTCTGGACCGCAGAGGCAAAGAAATGTAGACGTGCATGTCACTGAACACCGATACTCCTCTTTCTAATGTGGGTCAAGGTAAAGTCGATTTAATACTACTGATTGACAATGCTGCCATTTACATTTACAGTGGCACCTCTACATACGAAGTTAATCCGTTCCAGGAGCTTGTTCGTAAGTCGAAATGGTCGTATGTCGAGCAGGATTTTCCCATAGGAATACATTATAATTCCATTAATTCGTTCCACAGCCCAAAAACCTGCACTAAATCCTTAAAAAATACTGCTGGTACTATTACAAATGGCAATTACATATAGCAAAACAAATAAATAATAAATAAAAATCGGATTAATAATATAATAATAATTCCTGTAATAGTGTAACGAAACGGGTTCTAATAAGGCGGACGTTTTTTTCTGTACCTGAAGGCACCGCGGCGCTGACGTGACAAAGAGGGAGGGGAGTGGGTGAAAGTTTACTTTCGCTTTCAATGCTTTCTTGAGAACATCGTCAATTGCGGCAGACAGCAGGCGTTTTGTGTTGAATAAGTTGTGAAAGAAATGATGAAAACGTGGCGAAGCTGGCGATTTCTCTGGAGATGTTACCACAATAAGAATTGTCAGCTTAACTTATAAAGACTGGCGAACGATGGTCGGAGGAGGACCGTGGAGATGTATTGTTGAGCCATTTCACGGATGCCCACCCTACGCTCATATTTTTCTGTCATTTGCATCTTCATTTAGAAGGTAAGCGTCAACTTTTTCCTTGTTTCACCACCTGTACCAACCTTTTCTGAAACCTGTGTTGATTTGTCACACAAGAAAATCTGCCATGCATTCGTCTGCGGTGCTGCCATTGTCGTCGTATTTCGAGCATGTCGTCGGATGTAGAAACAAATGGCGAGTCAAATTTTACGTCGGATGTCGAAAAGTTCGTGTGTCGAAGCGATCGTATGTAGAGGTACCACTGTATTGGTATTTTTCCAATGTCTTGTTGACACAAAATGTTTGCAGTTTTTCTTTCTTTGTTTTTTTTTTTCTATTTTTTTATTTTTAATGGAATAAGGGGACGACCACAGTGCTTAAAACCTGAGGATTTGGGAGTCCAGACCAAATTGAGTTCATCCTGATTCAACTCACATTGGTATGCAAAGGTGACAAAGTGCAAGCTGAAGTAAATGACTTCACACCTCTGTCAATGAATAACTTATGCAAGTTCAGTGCAACATCGAGTTCATTTAGTAGGTGGTCCATCCTATTAAAAACTGTTAGAATGTTGAGATTAAATTTGTTTCAGAGTTGTCTACAACGCTGCGCCTCTGTGCTCGGGGTTGGCACACATGCTGTATTTAGTTCAGCATAAGGAGGTCAAATGGCATCATAGCTTCCCATGTGATTTATAGGAGCCGTGTGTGGAATTTAGATTCTTACGTAAGTGGAAATCTAGTCCGCCTTTATTTGATTTTAGTTTAGTTTTGTTTATTTAGTTTCATTTTCCCCCTCTCTATTCTTTATGCACTTTTCCTAGTTTATATATTCCAGGGTATTGCGTGACTGAGCTAAGTTAAAATTGAGCAAAAAGGGCTTTTTTGCAATAAAACATGTCATTAAATCTAAACAACTTTACTTTTAAATGCAGCCAGAAATTGTTCCAGGGCGCAGGCATGCAGAGGATTGGATTCCATTAAGCTAATCAGACGGTAGCGTGTGGGATAGCCGAGCCTTGTATTGCATAACCTCATGAGGCCACAGACTCAATAGTCTTCACACGCGAATTTCCCCACCCAAAAGGATTATGCGTACATGTGTGTTCTTCACTATGTATGCATGAGTCTTTGCTTTGTTTGACTGGGAAGTACTATATACAGTAGAAGTATACGACCTATACACTACTACACATACGGTGCTGACTTGCATGTGTTGGACAGAGGATTAAGAACAGTGTTGGGAGTAACGCCGTTATAGACCCTACTCACCTACGTCACAAAATGACGTGTCGCTGTATCCGGCCGCCATATTGTCCGTATTTTTTAGACCTATTCTCATTGTTTTCAATTAGTCATGCAACTTATAGAGCAATTCATGAAAGCCCCGGTGTTATCTGACGCTGTAAACTCATTGGATGCGTTGCATAAAAGGCGTTATGTGGAAAAGCTTCAGTTTATCCATTCACCAGATCCATATTTGATGCCTAAATCGAGGTTTTTCGACCCACTGTCTACGCCGTCTAAGTGACATCTGCTACCCTGATATTTACAACTATCTTGTCCACACAAAATCAGCCTATTCTCACTAAAGTTTGAAAAAACTTTAAGAGCTTGGAGGCTTATAAATACTTCGTTGCTGGTTGGGTGAAACAGGTCCTCGTCCACGAAAATTCGGCAGGAATCTATCTTGTGCTCAGGAAGGTGAGTTACGAAATTTTCAATTCAAAATCTTTTGTTCTTGCTAACATCCACTGTCAAGTCTAATATATTTCATGTCATTTGTCAATGGAGCTAGGGCTTTTAATGTTTATATGGTTTAGCGATAGCACTCTCACTACATACATATATAATATGAAGTGCGATAGCACTACTCCAGATTGTCCCTAGTTGAATTTATTTTTTGGCTTTTGACCTCAATAGTGAAATACTAAATTTATTGTATGACAACTGTCTTATTATCCCCTTATAATTATATATTTTCAGGTAGTTCATTCACAACGTCTGAGTGTATGTTGTCGGCGATTAGCCTAGCAATGATCTTAATTGTGGTTGTCAGCCCAAAACCCTCTAAATATATATTAAATGCATCTTACCAGATATAAAATGACTACTACATAATCTGTGGTAATCGTTTGGAGCCCAGTTTTCTCGTCGAATTGCAGCAGCCCATGTCGCTCTCCTCTCCGGGTCTCTCGGAATCCGGTAGAACTTGGAAGTCTCTTCGTCTATCTTCTCTGTTATTGCAACAGACCGCCACACACGCCTTCACCATTTTGATGATTAATGTTAACGAGCAGAAAAACACGCCATAATAGGAGGAATTTACGTAGCGGTAATGCATCAACAGTGACGAGTTGATGGACAATATGGCGCGGGGGCGTGGTTGTGAGGTAATGTGAGTTGGGTCTATAAATAACGTCGTTACGTAACGGCGTTATTTTTTCAGTAACGGGGTAATCGAACTAATTACTTTTTCCACCGTTACAACGCCGTTACCGTTACTGACGGTCAAAAGCGGTGCATTACTTACTCTGAATAAATTGAAGAAACTACCAGCTGTGTCGAGTCGACTCTCTGCTCTGTTGATTTGTCATCCAAGACTTGGGGTGCGTTCAGGTTCGAGAATAGCGCACGTACTTCTGACTCCAAGCTGTTTGTCCCTGCTCATTCAATTAGACAATGCTTTCCAAAGTTTGGTAACGTTTCTGTGTTTGCTACACCTGATGCTAGCCTCGTCTGCATGTCTGCCGCATGTGCGTGCGCGCGTGCGGCAGACGTGCGGTTAAAAGTTCGGATTCCTCGTTACCAACTGCGCAAAATGCATCTTCGTTCCAGGTCCGGCAAAAACTTCCCATTATATCCTATTGTTCAACGTATACCGGCCGCGTCAGTGCTCCGGAGTGACTGTGGACCATCTACGGCGCGCCGGTGTTGTTGACGTGTGGGCGCTCCCGTCAGGAGTGACATTTCATGCGGGGCGGCTATTTTTCGGCACAACGCCGGATATTTACAACGAAGTCCGCCAAAACATTGTTACCGACTTGGCTGCTACGAACAACCTTGCTTTGACAACGCACAGCTGAATGGAATTAAGAGCGCTGTGCTTCAAACTCGTCCTGTTTATGAAAGTCGATTTTCATATGCTGGTGTTGTGTAGTAATGAGCAGACGTGACTTCAGCGGCGCTTGCTAACTTTTTTAATGTGCGCACACACTAGATATCATGAAATGGCAAACTCGATGTGCTACATCCCATGCCATTGGCTACGTGAGCCCAGCGTGATTATGGGACACGTAGTCCGTATACTACATCGATGAATTCTAAACTGTCATGACTGAATGGAAGTTAAGAAGGCCAAATCAATCCATACCAGTGACTATAGATAATGTTGCAAATATTGTTAATTCAGTACGTGACACAGATGGATTTGGACAACAAATAGGATGTCTTGCTTATGTAGTAAACCTAGCTGCTAAGAGAGCTGTAGCAATCAACAGTGTGCCCTGCCTCACTTTACAAACAGTAAAGATTGTTCTCAGCACTTTTATACATTTTTTTTTCAGATCAGTAAGAACTAAGCACATAAATATTATGCACTAAAATGGGTGTAATTGATCTATTAATATATACTGTAGTCTCACTGTTATTGTAAATTGGCTAAAAAAAAATTGGGGGGCGCAATAATATCGCATATCGCAATAATTTATGAGAATAATTATCGCACACTAAAATTTGTTATTGCGACAGACCAAGGTTCAAGTTTGTCGAAATTAAAGGAAAGAACCTGCATGTAATGTGTAATTTATGTCCCGGGGCAAAGCTTTTGTCGACATCTGTGGTAAGCAATTCAAATCTGCTGAAGCACCTAACAAGTTAACTACCTGTCTGTTCTTCTCTATTCCACTGACTCGAATACTGCTCAGAAAATTTCAAATTCTTTGACATACAACAAGTTCTTTTTAAAGTAACGGAAATAGTTTCTTTCCCTGGTAACTAGTTACCTTTACTATAGAGTAATTCAGTTACTAACTCAGTTACTTTTTGGAAGAAGTATTGAGTAATGTAACTAATTACTTTTTTAAAGTAACTTGCCCAACACTGATTAAGAAAACCTTGTATGTGGAGTTTGTAGTGTAACGAGCTAAATCCGCCACAGAACCTTGTTTAATACAGGACACCGTATCTCCGAACATTGGATTCATTGTAACTCACAACGAGAAACTTTTGAAAATTACTATGATTGAGCTACTGCACAGGGACATATACAAACTAAAAACATAATTTTCATAATGGAAACTAAGTCGCTGATAAGAATCTAAGCATTCTAAGAATAAGAATTTGAAAAGATTGCATGATGTGGCTGTTTTAATGGTTAAAGCACACTTCAACCCTGTTTGTGCCCTGTTGCTCGATTGTAAAAAAAAAAAGATACTTTCAACGATGTTTCCCTCAAGTTTATTATTCATTATGAATGCTGGATTTGAATATCTGTTCCCTTTGGATGGCACATAAACACAGCTCTTGGAAGGCTAACCTTAACATATGTATATATTTGACAAAATGTTTGTTTTTTGATGATAAAGTCTGATCGAACAAAAATGTGCTGAGCCACAATCTTCACTATCAGTTGACGGGACAAGGGGCTCGGGGCTAATCAGTAGGCGGCCTATTTTCAAAATTAAAATTCAAATATTTTCAGAACCAAAGCCACTGGCAACCTAAAACCAAAACGGGCACCTCCCTTAGGCATATGAGTCTCCATGAGCAGTGACAAAAAAAATCAAAGTCCTTCATTAAAAAAATCCTGATTAACTGTTTTTTTTTTTTTTTTTTTTTTTTTATACAAGTATAACAAAACTTAAAATGGCTATAGCATTCTCAAATTTTACGCTAAATGCACAAAACTCACCAAACGCAGAGATAATCACCTATATTTTCAGGATCAGTAGCAATATGTAGCATATCAGGTTTTTGCCCAAAATAGCAACTTAATTTTCAACTGCTAATAAATCACTCAATTTTCACATCAGAAACTAAATGATTGTGGGAAGCATGCATAATCATCTTAATTTTTCTCAACAAAAGCAAAATTTGCCTTTTTCTATGTACAATCACAACTTATTTTGGTTGAATTTCGCTATGGTGTAGGGATACAAAATCCAACATGGCGGCCATCATAAAACAAACAGCTTTTTAAGTTGAAAATTATTGTAAATAAATGCTTAAAATTGTTGAATTTCTATTGATATGAACGTAAAACAGTCTAGACTCTTGGTTAAGAGCAAAAAACGGGCAGTTATCGTTCATTTTACGTAAATATTTCAGGCAAAAGTTACGGTATTGTGTAATCCAACATGGCGGCCGTCACGAAACAAAGAGCTTTTTAAGTTGAAAATTCTTGTAAATAGTTGCTTAAATCGCGGAATTTGTATAGATATGAACGTAAAACAGTCTAGATTCTATGTTAAAAGCACAAAAACAGGCAGTTATCATTCATTTTACGTAAATATCTCAAGCCAAAGTTACACCATTTTATCCATTGATTTTTTTTTTTTTTTTTTTTTACAATGTTTCAAAGTGCATGCATGGTGCTATTTTATATAATAATCACCTTGAATCCTCGACCAAATCACTCTTGACACACTACTGTCTTGTACACACTAAAACCTTTGTCCTATTTTCACCTAGAGCCGGCGTTAGAACGCAGCGTGTTTTTGAGTTTATCACAGGGAAAGCCAACTCAACGTTCTGCCCGGGTCAGCCACCTACGGGAAGGCGTGGCGCAATCTCTGTGGGAGCTGTCTTGTCAATTGATGGTGGAGTCGATGGTTGAGCTTAATAAGTCAAGGACGTAGCCATGCTTAATTTTCTAGAGTGTATTTTAATGCCAAGGATATTCATCCATTTTCTGTATACTTACATTTCGTTAAAGTCAAGGGTGAGCTGGAGCCTATCCTAGCTGACTTTCGGCAAGTGGTAGGCTAGATGTTACAGAGGTAGGGAGATAAATAGCTCATTTAAAAGTACTACCCTCACAGATACTTATTATAAAGACCCTTGCAAACTGTATTAAATAATGCAAAACATGCACAATTGTTCAATTAGGACATTTAAAATGAATAATTCAACACATGGAACAACAGTGGTAGTTAGGGGATAATAAAATCCTTTTTTTTTTTTTTTTTTTTTTTTTTTTTTTTTAAAGACTGCAATAAGCATACACCTGGTAGGCGACAATGGTGAAAATTTCCCCATTTTTTCACCTATTCACCTACACTGTGAAAAACGCAAGTTCCAAAAAGTCATGCAAAAGTAACATTTTAAGTTACACAAGTAAAAAATGACTTATTTTTTAGTGATCTTAAATCACTTTATCAATTTTATATTTTAAACTTAAAAAAATTGAGTTGACACTATGAACGGAAGTCCAATTTACATAAAATTTTGTGTTCGAATTACACAGATGAAGTCCAGTTTCCTTAAACCTAAACTGTTAGGTGACTTAGTCATTAAGATGGACTGGTAGTCTTTTTGTCCCATTCCATGGCGTAATTATTGACTTAGACCTAAAATTTGATTGCCATCTAAATTCCGTCACTAAATCTGCTTTTTACCACCTAAAAAATACAAAAGAAAAAAAGGAAGCCCAGAAACAGTTTGCTGATGACATGTCAACAAAGCACATGGAACTGGAACCATGTCCTATGGTCTGATGAGATGGGCAGGCTTTTTTTTGTACCGTCTTCAGAAGAGGCTTCCTCCTGGGGTGACAGCCATGTACACCAATTTGATGTAGAGTGCGGCGTATGGTCTGAGCACTAACAGGCTGACCCCCCACCTCTTCAAACGCTGCAGCAATGCTGGCAGCACACCTGTAACGAGTCACATGACATTTTGGAGGGAAAATGACAAGTAGTATTCAATTTAGAAATTTAGGGATGTACGTTTTTTCATAGGGGTGTACTCACTTTTGTTGCCAGGGGTTTAGATATTAATGGCTATATTTTGAGTTATTTTTAGGGGAAAATAAATTAACAAAATAATATTATATAACCTGTACACAGCCTACTTTTCATTGTGTCAAAGTGTCATTTTGTTAGTGTTGTCCCATGAAAAGATAAATGTCTGCAGAAATGCGAGGGGTGTACTCACTTTTGTGATACATTGTAGCTCCTTTAAATCAGGGCTAAAAACACTTTTGTTTATCACAGCATATCCATAAATGTCTATATATTTCAAACTTCAAGTTATTTGCTTTTTGTTCATTTTCAGCTTTATTATTTCTCATTTCAACTTTTAAGTAGTTTAAAAAAAATGTGATCTTTATGTATCGGTACATATAATTTTATTTCCTGTTTTGATTTTCTTTGTTTAAACTTTCTTTTGATTTAATGTGATTTTTATGATCTTCATGTGATGTAAAGCACTTTGAATTGCCTTCTGTTGAATTGTGCTATACAAATAAATTTGCCTCGCCTTGCCATAATGGTATTGAATTTTCATTAAATATTTTAAAACAAATACTTTCTTTGTGTTTGTTCTGTGTTTTTCTTTGTTAGCAATGTGAGGTGACTTATTCATTGTAAACTGAATTTACCCAAGGGTACAATAAATATTCTGAATATAGATGGATCTAATCATTTGAAGGCAAATACAGTAGAGGGCCAGCCACATGACTGAATAATGAAAGGAGATAAAAATCAGGCAGGCTGCCACAACACATCATGATATAAAAAGCTTGAGTGGATACTAAAGCATTTTTTTTTTTTTAATTATTTAAGGCATTACATAATATGCTGCTTTCTGCTCTGTTTATTGTTTTGGGAACATAAGGATTCAGTGTGTTGTTGACTGGTAGGAGGAAAGAACATAAAGGATTTTGCTGTATTGTAGTTAAGAAATCCGCATTATTGCAGGACACATACATTAAAACTGAAGGCATGCGTTACCTATTGTTTTAAATAAAATAAACACAGGAAACCCTTGAATCTTTCTGTCTTTATGTTGCTTGAGTTGCACTTTCAAAAAGCATTATTTACCTCTGACTGGGCTTTTGGAAGGGGTTTCCTGAGATTCTACAACTCCTGCAAGAAAGCAATATACACTACTGTCCCTCCGCGCCCACTGCGACTTGTTGGCTTGACAGAAAGGTTCAGTACTCGGTTCAGTGTCATATCCTCTCAGCTGTCAGCACAATAGCCCGAGGGCAGTTGTTGCTCTCTTGACCACAGCAAGATTAACAAGCATGTTTCCTGAATCTGCTGGATCCCTCCAAGACATCCTTTACCTGAACCTTTTCACAGCATTATCACATCTTTCAAATGTATTTTGCTACCATAAATTTATTTCTCATATCATTCTCACAGACCATGCAGACGATCGAAGGGAAGAGGATGGTTTAAGATGCCTGTCATGAAAGACGAGGCTCATCAAAAATGACAAAGTGCACACAAGCAAATGATTTACTGTTGTTACCAAGAAGTTAAACTCGTAGACTAGCATGATTTTGTTTACTTATACAATATTTGCTATGAACTGCTCATCATTAATTTGTCCGTTTTACCCTGGAAACCCACATTTACAGATGTCGCGCAACCACTTTTGTTTCAACCCAGCCATAAAAAGAAGGTAAGTAATTATATTTATTATTCAAAATGTCTGTCATTTTTAGCTTAGAATCATTCATTGACTATTGTCTGAGATTTCGTTAAAAAAAAAAAAAAAAAAGACAACTTTAAAAAATTATTCACTCGCATATTTTAAATGTTTAAACAAATTATGTCACAATGAAAAAAATGGTGTCTGTAAATAAGTCACGGATATACAGTATACCTCATAACTATCGTTTAATTGTATTTTTTTGTTACTGTCGCATTTTCCCCGATATGTTAGATGATAAATAATCAATCCAAACAAAGACAAAAAAAAAAAAAAAAAGTTTAAAAGGGTAAATATATGAAAAAGAAAATCTCCACCACTCCTTGATGTCTGCGATTTCTGCATTGCGACTGTTGTTACATTACCAATGTTTCACCCATTAAATTCCCCCAAAATCCGGCTGTGGCCTTTCACAGCTGTGTCTTGACACTCGGTGATACATGCTACATGGAGTTTCTGGATCAAAACAAGGTAATAATGCGATAATATCTTGTTAAAAATCATGGCGTCTTTAATTATGCTCTCACATGCTCTCAACTCCAGTTAGGGTTTTGCTGTTTAAACATTTTTTAAATGCCCTCCTGTTCAAAAATTTTCTTCCCCCAGAAAATTGAAATTTTAAGCTTTCCAATCATGTGCATATCGGGCAATTTGGAAATTTGGCCAAATTGGGGGTCTCAGAGCAGAACTTCAAGTCACCTGAGTGCTTTCCGCCATGTTTATATGTTTTTTAAAGATAATAATACAAACAATGTGAATTTCAATTGGATTAAAACTTCATGAAAATATACAGGTGTCCAGACTTTAGGGACAGAAAACTGAAAATAAAAAAACATATCATTCTAGTGTCCATCTGTGCAAACGCAAACACAATGCAGTAGCATTACTGCAACCACTAGCATTACACCTGAAGCAATCAAAAATGGTCCTTGTTACAAGCTCGCAGTGTTGGGAGTAACGCCGTTATAAATAACGCCGTTACGTAACGGCGTTATTTTTTCAGTAACGGGGTAATCTAACTAATTACTTTTTTCGCCGTTACAACACCGTTACCGTTACTGACGGTCAAAAGCGGTGCGTTACTTACTCTGAATAAATTGAAGAAACTACCAACCGTGTCGAGTCGACTCTCTGCTCTGTTGATTTGTCATCCAAGACTTGGGGTGCGTTCAGGTTCGAGAATAGCGCACGTACTTCTGACTCCAAGCTGTTTGTCCCTGCTCATTCAATTAGACAATGCTTTCCAAAGTTTGGTAACGTTTCTGTGTTTGCTACACCTGATGCTAGCCTCGTTCCCATCTCCCACTGTCAGCCAGCAATAATTCTGCTTCCATCTTGAGAACAGCAGACGCTTTGAAGGTGACGTGAATTGTCGGGAAACGAGCCTACCTAAATGCAGCCCCTCGAGAGATGCGATGGAAGTGATTGTGATTGGCTGAGGGTTAGAGTCATGTGTCGTGGTCAGCCAATCAGAGTCGGTGATTTCACAAGCAAACCAGAACAGCGCGTGCGGCAAACACACACGCAAAACAGATGCAGAGGGTCGGGATGGCAGAGCATTCAGAAGAAAGATTGTCCTTTAAGAGGTGGAGATATAGACACTATTTCAAGTTTGTTCTATATTAAAGGAAAGAACCTGCATGTAATGTGTAATTTATGTCCCGGGGCAAAGCTTTTGTCGACATCTGTGGTAAGCAATTCAAATCTGCTGAAGCACCTAACAAGTTAACTACCTGTCTTTTCTTCTCTATTCCACTGACTCGAATACTGCTCAGAAAATTTCAAATTCTTTGACATACAACAAGTTCTTTTTAAAGTAACGGAAATAGTTACTTTCCCTGGTAACTAGTTACTTTTACTATAGAGTAATTCAGTTACTAACTCAGATACTTTATGGAAGAAGTAGTGAGTAATGTAACTAATTACTTTTTTAAAGTAACGTGCCCAACACTGCAAGCTAGTGATCTGTACCATGGCACTGGCGGCTTTGGTCACTACATAATGCACTTGTGGTCACACTCCTTTTTATTTTAGTACTGAGTTGCATTCACTTGTGTTCAATTAGCATGCAACTAGATACAGCAGATCCTATTCAGGTAGACCTATGTTAATTCTGGATATGCAAGGATCCCAACACAAAATCCTGGAAAACTTTGTCCATTTCCCTTAAAGTTATGGTATGTGACATTCTATGGTGGTGGATGAACTGACCCACATGGATTCAAGCATTAACCTCACACTAATCTCAAACTACATCGCTTTGTTTTTAGGTCATGTGGATCACAGTAGAGAGAACATTCCTTCTGACCATAGTTAGCCTAAATGTCTTTGAAGGGCACCACTGTATGTAGTGCATACTTTGTAAGGGTATGCCTAGGCCAAAAAAAGGCTGAGAAATTAGGGCCATGGCCTCACAACATAATTCCCCTCACTTGTCTTCCTCTAGTGATTTAGCACTTAAACAGTCTGTGGATGGTAAATGTGCTTGTATAGCGCTTTTACATGGTGTCCTCATTTACTTACTGATGACACACCATCAGGGGCAATATTGGGTTCTGTATCTTGCTCAAGGATGCAGCATTTTAGAACCCACAAGAAACCTACTCTCTCACTGAGCCTTGCTTCTGATTTGAACTGTAGCTTACTATTCGATGGTCCAAAGACCCAAATAACCCTGTTCAGGATGGTAATTTTTCCCCCCGTAAATATTTTACATGGACAGTCAGTGCTGTCTCCTGCCCTTCAAATTGATGTATCTCGGACAAATTCATGTGTTTTATGTTTAATGATTTTATTTCATTTTAAATTTCTGTAAACACGATACATGCCACACAAAATGGTGAATATTTTACATAATACTGTATGTAAACCAGGGCTTTCAGAGATCAACTAAGTCTTTTTATTAAGAGTTACACAATCCGTTTTGATGAAGTTAATTTCATAACTTGGTAAAGAAAGCCTTTTGACTCCCTCCAAAGATGTTAAGCAGCTAAAATGGATTTTTGCTTCACTGCAACTTGGGAAGCAGCTTCTATGCACTGGCACCTTTCAAATCACATTTAGTATCCTCCTGAGTCTGTGAATAATCTGATTTTAAACGCAAAATCCGATCAGAGTTATCCAAGGCCAAGTGTAAGGCGCTCAAATATGGTTACAGCTGAAAAGACATTCAATTTGTGAAGAAATGCAACACTTTTCCCTGTAGTCATAACATCTAATCATATGAAGCGTTTAATTTTATGTTTATAGTTTAAGCACCGAGAGAACTTCCAGCACGGAGGCGCCGGGCGGTTCGTGCTACTCTCGCGGCCACTTGAAACTCCACATTCTCACGCAAAACGTAACTTTGGTGTTTTAACCCAAAATCTGGCTTTCTGAGGTGGATTAACTGGTGCAAATCCCCATAAAATGCACAGATGAAGTATATAAATGCTTTGGGCGACAAGCAATTTGGTGAGTTTATTGATTTTATCTCATTTTTCAACTTTTTGGAGAATTTTATTTCAATATTAATATTAAACCATTGGACTGCCAACTAGTTGAATGACACCTCTGTTATGTATCGCTTTCACCGGCACCAATTAACTTAGAGGAGGGTGCCGGGAACTCTGCCACACAAAAAAACTACAAATGTGCTGACTGCCTTACGGCATATACGTCACTTCCCTTCTTCCCCATTGGTTATGAAGACGGAATTCGATGCGAACGCTTTGACACAAATTCTTCAAAGATGACAGAGCAACAAAAGAGAAGTTTTGTCCAAAATGTATCTGAAAATAAACAATGGTAAGCGTCAAATTTTTCCTTTTTTTACCACCTGTACTAACCTTCTTGGGACTCATGTTGATTTCTCTTACAAGAAAATCCTCTGTGTGTCAGTCTGGCGGGAAAAAAAAGAAATTGCGACGCTGTCATAAATCGTCGTATTTCAAGCATGTCGTTATATGTCAAGACAAATGACGAGTCATATTTTTCGTCAGATGTCGATGAATTTCGAGGTACCACTGTATATAAAAGAAAACAATGATTTGTATATGTATACATGCACATGTATACATCTAAACCTTTCTAAATAAAATAACTCTTACATTGGACTCCAGCGACTCTTTCCTGGACCAACAACGAAGAAGAAACACCTATGAATTTCGATGAAGATGATGAAGATGACACAATCCACAGGTGTTAAGGGAGCCTTATAATGTACCTCAAAAATCCGCGAATAACTGAAACAGCAAATTTCGGAGCACAAATTGGCAGCGGATCTCTTAAAAATAAAATACAAGTGTTATAGATTGTATAAAAATAAAAAATAAAATGGAAGCTCCACGCAGGACCTGTGCTTTGAACCTTTAATCTCAGAATTGTGAGTGGATTTGCTTTTATTTGAAGCTATTTTGGGGGAAATTGATGTTTAATTGATCTTTACAAATGTAAATGTAATTTATTTTTTTATCTTGTAGTGCTCTGTTGTTTTGTATTGTATTGTTGTTATTGTTGCACCAAAATAAAATAACTGCAATATTAATTTACATAAAATTACATAAAGTTGCCCAAATCTTGTTTCTAATCAGACTTAAATTTGAATCATTTAAGGTGAGCACATGGAACAAACCCTGTGCTATTAGGTGTACATTTAAAACTTCAAATATATAATCAATTTTGCATATAAAAATATGAAGCTAATTAAAACAAAATGTGATAATTTGCGAGTTAACTTTGGACTGCAGGCGATTGATCTTTTAATTGCTTAATGGCATTAGTATTAAAATTTGACAAAATAATAGGACCGAAATCAAAGAATTATTTATTTATTTTTTAAACCAAAAATAAAGTGAGTAAACTCTGATTTAACTATGCAAAAATGTGATTAACGCTGTTTTTTTCTCCGGGTACTCCGGTTACCCCCCACATCCCAAAAACATGCATGGTAGGTTGATTGACTACTCTAAATCGTCGCTAGGTATGAGCGACTGGCAAACGATTTAGGGTGTACCCTGCCTACTGCCCATAGTTAGCTGGGATTGCTACAGCACCCCCGTGACTCTCGTGAGGATAAGTGGCTTGGAAAACGAATAAATGAATGAATATACACAGTATGTACTTGTCTATATTCCTACTTTAATGAATTAAAAAAAAAAAAAACACAACATTTTACAACTTAACGTAAAACTAATAGCTGGATTCAAACGCAGTAAGGAGAAAACAATCTTTTTTTTTTTTTTTCTTTTTACCTACATTCATGCTGTTTATCCAGTGGATGTTACCACACAGTGCACCAAATGTGCTCTCAGGGCAGAGAATGTCATCTTTGTTAGGAATGCAATTGCATGTCCTTGCAGTCTGTGTGTAGAGGGGCTATCACAATAGAACAGTGGACACTTTTGTGCTTTCTGCCCACAAGGGCTTCATCGAAAGGGCCCTAATGTCAAATGAGGGCTAAGCAGTCCCATTGCGTAGGCAAAGGATGACTCAGTAGGTGGCTATGCACGAAATGTAGCATTTTTCTCAACAAACAAATAAATGTCAACACTGAGAAACCAAGACACATGGTTGGAAAGTTTTGCTCGGATATTCTTCCATTAAAGTGGTAGGAGGAAAACAATACAAACCAATGCCAGCAGCCTTAATGGTTTGTTAATTCTCTCCCTTGTTAAAATTGAAAGTCAAATTACATGGCTGTCAGTCTTCACCCATATGAACACTAGAGCATTTTTTACATTCGGAAGCATTCAGCAATATTTGCAAAGTTCAAGTAGTATGTTAGAATACAAACATCATGAAAAGTCTTAGCTTAAAAAAGTTCCCTTCGTTATACAGACAAATAACAAAGAGGTTCTTTTTTATTGAGTATAAACTTGTTTGATTATGTAATAGTTTCTATTTCTACACCTAAAGCTGAGGAGATTTGATAGCGTTAAGAGTTAGATCGAGGCTGGTGGTGTTTGGGTTTTAGCGCACACTGTACACATTCTGGTCATTAACCAGTGATGCTAAACCTGCTTGGCACCTTCCTGGCAGCTACAGTACTCACTTTATGTAGTTCTAATATAAATATGAATGACAGTCAGTTAGCATTAACGTTAACTTTTACTAGACTGCTTTCTCAATCGCAGAATTTAGGCTACTTACAGATTATTAGTCAGTTGAATAATATGATTATTGTATAACTGTCAATTGCTGGAACAAACTACTACTATCATTTTTTTGCTTTTTGTTTTTTTAAAGACAATGTACATTCCTTTAATGCCTGTTTGCACATTGAGAAAAGTCAGACTACCCATATCAGCATATTATCTAAAGAGAAAAACAACTTTCTGATCAATTTAAAGAAACACTAGGTAACTTTTTAACCTTTTTACAATATTTTCATTACATTTGTGATGATGTTGACTGACAACTAGTTGAATGACACCTCTTTTATATTTTGAGTGGGTCTGTATCACTTTCACTGACACTAATTAACTATGAGGAGCAAAAGTGCAGACTGCTTCACGGCATATGTCACTTCCCCCTTTCATTATAAAGACGGAAGTCAATGCGAACGTTTTCGCGCAAATTCTGCAGCTCTCGCTTACTGGCGTGATGCCCCTCCCTCTCAAATGAACCCGTCAGCGCTGACGGGTAGAAGGGGTGGGAGGCTGGTTAGCCACACTAAGCCACATGGTTGCTAACCATCATATGCTAATGTTTAGCCACAACTGGATTAATTACCTTATTACTATTCATCTTTCACACAGCCGTTGGGAACAGAAATGTCATTTAATCCATCTGCAGGCGACCGGGAGATCATGATTTTATGACACTGTGCGGGCGGGCGCTGGTCCTCATGGGAAACGCAGTCTTGCTTAAGGTAAAACACTACCGCTTTTGTCCACCGGCATCGCATAAATCGACCAAAAAAAGAAAAGTAACCTAGTGTTGCTTTAAAATAAAACATACTCCCCCCCTCCTTTTTTTTTTTTTTTTTTTTTTAATTTTATCTTTTTTATTTATTTATTTTTTTTCAAAATACAGTTAACCCTTAAATGCTAAATAATTTTCATTTGAATGAATCAATTAGTATAATATTGGAGGGCAGCATCAATCATCAATCATTTAATGTGTAAAGGAGTCTTGCCCAATACTAAATGTTTTGCATTGACATTGACTTTTCACAAGCTTATGAGCTAAATCAGTGCTAAATTCAAGTTCCCACGCAGGCTGCAGCTTTCTACGAACACCTCCACGCACACGCACTCCAATATTAACATAGTGTACATAGAGTCCGTCAAGGCCTTACGGATATTTAGACAGCTGCACACATAAACATAGCCTCTGCTTTACCCTCGGGTAAGTACAGAGCAAATGAGTCAACACATTTGCATACCTTATTGCATAAGTGACACCTGATCACATCTAAAGTTCAGGACTGTTTTTTTTTATTTTTTTTTTTAGGTTCCTTTCTGTTAGAGAGATAATCCATGGATTTATCTAAAAGAGCCTAACAAGGAATTAGTGTTTTGTGGCCACTGGCACAGGCTGCAGCGCGACACACATTGTGACACACAATGGCCACCAGGCACTGCATGTGTGTCAACTTTGTTTCACTTTTTGCTGAAAGAACTCGCCCAATGACTCCCGTGACACACATCTGTGCTGAGTATGATTTTTAATGCTGACCGTGGCAAGTACCACTTCCCGGACAACCATCTTTTCAATGTCTACAATTTATTCAGAATTCTTCCGATTGTATTAATAACCACACAGGAGAACAATTTTGGTCATGATACTGTATGCTATTCTATTTTGGAGCCTGTTCCTGGCATGAGCTCAGAAAGAGTTGCCTGGTGATTCTTAGTCAGACCGAGTATGGGTTTCCCTTAACTTGGAACTTGTTTCCATGGCGATAAAAGCAAGCAAAGAGATCAGAAATGGAAACACTGTGACACAGATTTGTAAGTATAAGGAAACATCCCTGTTCCAGTCATTAGTCCTAATATAGCCTACCTCATAAAAGACCATACACTGAAACAAGGTGTGTTAGTGTATAAATAGTATAGCTGGGATATATTTGTGCTGCTTGACACCGGATAATTTAGTTTTTCCTGGGTGTGTTTCCCCTCCGCGAGTGTCGACAAGTAGAAGATCGTTTCGTCTGGGAGTGTTCCCCACACTCCAAATAGAATAACTAGACTGCATTTCTGATGAAACACAAACAGCAATGAGCTCATTTTTAGATATTGCGTCACATCCACTCTTAGTAACTCCAGTAATCTAGCAACACAAAAAAAACTCCAATAGATAAAACACATAGAAAGAACTACCTATAATTTTAAGGAATATCAGAAAATCAAACAATAATTCACTATATATACAGTGGGGCAACATGGGTAAACAGAAGAGACAGAATGTGTGGAAAAAAACAAAACAAACAGAAAATCACATTGTTTGATTTTTAAAGAATTTATTCCCAAATTAGAGTGGAAAATAAGTATTTGGTCACCTACAACCAAGCAAGATTTCTGGCTGTCAAAGAGGTCTAACTTTTTCTAACGAGATCTAACGAGGTCTAACGAGGCTCCACTCATTATCTGTATTAATGGCACCTGTTTTAACTCATTATCGGTATAAAAGACCCCTTTCTACAACCTCAATCAGTCACACTCAAAACTCCACTACGGCTAAGACCAAAGAGCTGTCGAAGGACACCAGAGACAAAATTGTAGACCTGCACCAGGGTGGGAAGACTGAATCTGCAATAGGTAAAATGCTTGGTGTAAAGATATCAACTGTGGGAGCAGTAACTACAAATCCAGTAACTACAAAACACGATCAACTAACTACTTAACCCTAAACATTCCACTCACACGCACTAATGTTGGCAGTACTGGCTTTAGCTATTATGCTGCTCTTAAGTGGAACGAATTCCTACGAATCTACTCTTAAACTACAGTCAATCATTCATCTTGGTGATTTTAAATCTCTTTTGTCTGATGTTTATACTGATTATTGTAACTGTTTCCGTTAGTGTAATTTGTGTTGTCTGATATTTGTGAATGTTTCTTTGTGCTTAGGCATCTCTTGTAAAAGACATATTAATCTCAATGAGACTGCCAGATTAAACAAAGATTAAATAAAATAAAAAAGTATTAGAGTTGTGAATCTTTATAATGAGGCCAATTCGGTAAGTATCGATGCATGGGTTGCGATTTGATACAAAAACGATATCTTTAAAGCATTAAAAGGCTCGGATATGATCCGGTTCAGTTTATTATTATTACTTTTTAATGCAGACATCTATCATATCAGATATCAAATCATATCAGAGAGTTGTTTAAAAAAAAAAAAAATACATCCATATTGTAAATTATTGGTTCCTCATGCCCTTTTATGAAATAATAAAATCTACCAAAGAATGACACTGACATAAAAAAATAAATAAATAAAACAAGATTAGCATGGCATGTTTTTAATGGGATCAGGAAATGTGGGAGGTCGTCGGAGGGCAGCATGGTGCCTGACCGCTGCATCTTCTATTTAGAATAAAACTGATTAAATGTAATTTAGCGTGATTACAGTCAATGCCTACTCCATACATCCACACTTTCGGCTTTATCCCCTCAGCGGTCACCACAGCGAAACTATTTGCATAAAACATTTTTTACGCAAGTTATTAGGCCGGAAGCCCTGCCTTACTCAACCCACAAGTGTGAATCGAACTTAGACCTCCACAACGGAAGCCAACTCCTTTTCAATTCCATTTATATAAGGCATGTCCTGTTCTGATTAAATTGCTGTTAGTTAATAAATGACAAGACAAATAACTCTGAATAATATTTCACAAAATGTTTGTCTTGTTCTTGTTAATGTTAAATCCTGTTCATGACCAATGTTGACAAAGAACAGAGAAAATGAATCATTTCGAGTAGTCACACAGATTATTGGATTATACAAAAATTAATCGACACTACAGAGCATTTTCATTTTTGTATAAAGCAGAAAATGATACATTTTGCCTTAATTAGCTTTGCCAGAAATAACAAGGAACCTTAGATGACAAGGATCACATTAATTCCATGAGGACATGTTTCATGATATTTAGAGATGGTTGCACTGTAAGAAAGAAAGAAAGAAAAACTGTTCATCCAACACACATTCAAACCAAAATTACATCAACAAGCCTTAACAATTTGACTAAAACATATTTAATGCGGGTAGTTGGAAAATTCATGTTTTCGACATTTGTGTGTCAATTTGATGGCATACCAATTATGTAAAAATAATCTAGTGTAAGAATTTTTCAGTATGGTATGTATGTATGTTTCTATCAGCTGACCTTCAGAGTGACCACCGAATGTCCTGCTAAGAGTGTCATTTGATGATGAGTATTACACATCTGCAGTGACGTGCGGTCAGGGGAGGCAGGTGAGGCAGAGCCTCACCTGTCATCATGACAAAAAAATAATTATAGCATCAAATTTATATTAATATTTGTCCAATGCTCTTAATGTATAACTCATTTGAAACATTTTTTATAGTCAAAATCACTGAATTTGCCTATTTCCTGTTCAAATAACGAAATGAAACGAGAGGTGCGGCAACAACAAGCCTCACCTCTGAATGCGCAATCCATAACAAACTGGGTTGATACATAGAATTGGAGCGTGCTGGTTGCCGTACATCTGCATGTTGCCATTATAATATTTCCAGATACGTTTATTTGACCTGATTTTCCACAGTCTGGCTAATGTCTTTAACCCTTAAAGTTTAATGTTTGTTAGCGACATATTTAGTTTTGCTGATGGGAAATAAAACCGCAGTGAAAAGGCACAGGTTGCGGCAGATAGTACTCTGCCGCACTGAAAGGGGGCGTACGTGAAACTGGACTTTCCGTCAAAGGTGGACGCAATTAACAACACCGGCGCTAAAAGGTTTGCTTCAAACTACGGGACAGAAGATAACTCACGCTTTTCAAACGGACTGGTACACCCGAAAAGACTGGCTATGTGGCTGTCCTTCGAAAAATCGCCTTTGCTGCTTTCCCTGCCTTTTCTTCTCAACTGGTGCCAATGTCTGGGCTAACACGAGATATTGTGACATTAAAAAACTACCACGAAGCCTTAGCAAACATGAGAGCTCGACCACTCACATTTAAAGCCTGATTGCTTTAAAAACTTTTGGAAGCTCAAGGATCGATTTGGCTTTGACGAACAGCGGAAGCTCAACGGTAGCATCCACCATGCCAAGGTAAAGGAAAACCGAAAGAGTTTGAAAGACCTCATTAATGCAACCTGCATCCTAGCTAAACAGGAGTTAACATTTCGTGGTAACGATGAGCGTGTAAGCTCTTCTAAACGTGGCATATATGTAGAACAATTACATGGTTTTGCTGAGAAAGATGAAAGGTTAGCTAGACATTTGGACACATCCACTGTGTTTTCTGGCTTGTCAAATAGAACACAGAACGATCTAATTGAAGCAATCCTCTCCAGTGAGGCGGAGATATTTTTTAAAGTAAAGGAAAATAAGGAGGACTTTTACAAAAAGGACGTAGGTTTGCATAGGGACGGTAGGGACATAACACTACCTAAACTTTTCAGGATGCTAAAATTGTCCCCACCAACTTTTAAGCAACCTTACCTTTTTTGCATGATATAATGTTCAGTTATATAGAGAATTTAGATCTTTCAATAGTTCCATATGTTGTAAGGATAGAATTGACCCTACCGTTATTAAGTGAATTATTTTCATCATGTTTATGTTTGCTAATAAAAACCAGACATTTATTCAGGAAGTTTTCAAAATATTTCTTTAGTATTTTTTGAAAACAAAGGTTTGAATCGAACAGCGTATCATCTGAACCAATGCACGTAAAAGTTATTATCAGTAGATAAGGATTTATTTTGCATTGATCATTTTTGCCTATTAATTAATTAGGTTCATATACATGAGAAATGTGGCCCTTTGCCCCCTTCATCCAATCTGTTTGGTCTTATTAATGTCCCGTCCCCAGCAAAAAGTGTACCTACATGCAGGTTATGCTGTTATATCGTCCCTACGAATGTTGAGACCAAACCTATGTCCTTCCAAAGTAACGGCGGTTTTTGTGGTGAAGGACAGGCGCAAGACCACAAACAGTTTTCATTTCAATCTTATAAAAAAAATAAAAAAGAGTTTAGACTAAGAAAAATACAATAGAATATTTAAAAACTAAATTTTGGACTTAAATAAAATATCCTTTGTTTTTCTTTTCACACTTTTTGTTTAGCAATCTGTAATAAATTGATTAAAGTATCAGAATTAAAAATTTTAAAAACAACTGAATATTTCACTAAAGGTCAGAATTGAATTCTGTGGTTTTGTACACCACTCTTTACTCTCATTTATGTTGCATGAATTATAGAATTGCGACGGCCAACACATTGAGGGTGTAGAGCAAATGCATGTTATTTTCTTACTTTTACGAATCGATAATATGTACCGTGTGTGCGTGTTTTGTAAAGAATGCTGATGAGATATGAAATAACCAGTAGCCAATTGAATAAGCTACCCTTTTTGGTTTATATATTTGGAAATCTGACACTAAAGGAGTCAGTGCCTCACCAACCATGAACCTTACCGCACGTCACTGCACATCTGTTTTCTTCCATTTAAACCAATTTTTGTGAACCATTACAGTAGGGCTGCAGCTATCAAATATTTTAGTAATCAAGTATACGATTGAAAACTTAAAACTATCGATTAATCGAGTAATTGGATAAAACATATTTTTTTAGGTAAAGAGCAATTGTAAATACACATGAGAAAACAAGACATTTCATCTAATATTGAACCATTTTCAGTCAATTAATGTCTTTATTTCCGATACACATTGTTGAAAACAGCCAAGAATTGCA
This sequence comes from Corythoichthys intestinalis, assembly GCF_030265065.1. Classification (NCBI taxonomy): domain Eukaryota; kingdom Metazoa; phylum Chordata; class Actinopteri; order Syngnathiformes; family Syngnathidae; genus Corythoichthys; species Corythoichthys intestinalis. The sequence continues at coordinate 20,705,048 of NC_080405.1, forward strand.
TCTGAGATGTAACCAAAAAAAAAAAAAATAATTCACTGCTTTTCACCCCAAAAACCTCTAGATCACAGGTGTCAAACCGATTCCAGAAAGGGCCAAGTGGGTGCTGGATTTTGTTCCAACCGATACAACGCAGAGAGTTTAACCCATGAACTTCCTGCTGAAACAAGCAACACCTGACAAAGTTTAACTGATTACACATGTAAAAGATCTAATTGGTGAAAAGGTGTCCTCTTCATTGGTTGGAAAGCAGAAAGCAGGAAAGTGTCATTACTCTTGATAACAAACATCACTTAAGAAGTTAGGTGTTTTTCCCATGTGTTTCAATTGAATTTCCATTTGTGTCAAGCTATTTTTAAGTTCTAGTTAGTCTAGTTTTAAGTTAGTCTAAACTGTAAGTCCTGATAGTATGTGGAATTTTTGCAGTGATCAAAATAAATGTATGTTACCTGCTGTATTGGAGCACATTAGAGACCAGCAATGTTCCCTCTAATTTTTTATCTGTCTGAGCAAACACACCTGCTCCCTAAGCACACTGCGGCCCACGGTGAGCAACATCAGATGTGTACCGTATTTTTCGGAACATAAGTCGCACCAGCCAAAAAATGTGCAATTAAAAGGTAAAAACATATATGTCGCACCGGCGTATAAGTCGCATTTTTGGGGGAAATTTATTTGGTAGACTCCACCACCAAGAACAGACATGTCATTTTGAAAGGCAATTTAGAATAAAAATACAATAGAGAACAACAGGCTGAATAAGTGTGCGGTATGCTAACATTACATGACTCATAAACAACGAACTGAGAACATGCCTGGTATGTTAATGTAACATAGCTTTTTAGAGCTATTCAGATAACTATAGCATAAAGAACATGCTAACTAGCAACAATGATATAATAATGTGTGAATAAGCTCACATACAGTATAAGTCGCTCCAGAGTATAAGACGCACCCTCTGCCAAACTATGAAAAAAAACTGCGATTTATAGTCTGTAAAATACGGTACATGGCGGCCACACACCAGTATCACGCCTTTTCACGCCTATTAGCATTTCAACTGCCCGTAAATTATCTAGTATTAAGAGCATTTAATGAGTAATATCCATGATTAAAATATCTTTATAAATGTCACTAGAATACACACCAATCTGACTTAAATTGTATCTTATTTTTCACATCTTAATATATAGAACTAGCATTTGGTGTACTGATATGTCAGTGCTCTCATCTACTATCGGTGTATGCCAGGGTGCATTTTTAACACTGAACATAGTCTCGTTCTCCACTATTTCATTTATTGAGTTTACAAATTCAAAGGCATAATTTTTACTTCGCCAGCTTTCTTGTATACTTACATACTTTGCCATGTGATTGCAGATTTGTTGAACTGACACCATTGACGCATTCATTTAGATGGCAAGTAAAATATCGTCAATGAGAACTTCAACTTGCTCTGGGTCAGATTTTGTTTTGTGGGACAGCTCGTTTCTCTTCTGTCGGTCTTTTTGCATTCTCCCGCAGTAATGTACCAATCGCCTGTCCCATCTTGAGTCTTCGTAATTTTCAACGGCTTTCAAATGACTTTTCTGCTGAATATGACACTTGAGGTAGTCCAACTTCCATTCAGTCCGCATTTTTCCCTCTGAAAACTCACGTGGTACTTTGACTTCGTGGCAATATCACACAGTTTCACCGCTTGTTCGTCTATTTGCACATGCTCCGACAGCTACTCCATCTTATATGAACCGCATTTCTTTTTTACTTTGGCTTGGTGAGTGGATGTGTCGCTGCCCGTTTGTTTCGCCATGATAAGGGGTTGGCCTTTGCGTCTCTCAACTCCGCCGCACTCACGCACTGTTGCTAGCTTGCTAACCTACACCGCGTGTGTAGGCTGGGCAATACACAAGCAATGTCAATGCTATGATTGGCTGCGTAGCGGAAGTGAACCTTATCGTATCATTTGCTGGACACCTGTCACTCACTGAGTTACAACGCAATTAATACGTTTCTGTTGATTTTTTTTTTTTTTTTGATGTGCAGCATAGAATTTCTTGTGCGCAGAGTAGGTGCCAGCAGTGTGCGATTGCGCACGCGCGCAGCTTAGAGGGAACATTGGAGAAGTGATACTTGGTGTTTTATCCAGCAATGACTACTGAGCTAAAATGGACAGCTAGCTTTATTATGTTTTTATTTTACACCCTCATCACTCTACAGTGCTATATTTTTACAGATTAAATAAAGCCTGTATGTAAGACATGTCATCGACAGTACTCATAATTAATAAAAACCTAGCCCTCCGCAGGGCTAACGTTACGAGAGCAAGGGACAGTAACGTTAATCTTACTTATTAGCGCTGAGAAGTCTACTGCTTTCAGATGGTGGCTGTTTACTAGTTCTATATACAGTACAAGCGATATCTATGAGACGCATCTGATGCTACCTGCTACCAGCGTAGCATCATGCGGACGTAGTTTTTAGCATTGTTGGCATAGTTTGTACAGGCTGTCGGCTGCAGTCAGGTATTATTGATTCTTCCTCTACGCACATGACGTCTGCGCGTTGTCCTGCATTAAAAGTAGTCCGGGAAAAACGTGATGCTTATGGCTGGCAAAATTAAACGATTCCTCGAAGCAGATAAAATTACTCTGATCAGTTTTCAAACTCAAGTTACTCAAGTTGTTCGAGTATTCGTTTCAGATCTATGTCATGGTATTTTTTTGTAAGAATTGATGGATCCAAGATAACTAAAATAAGGCTAAAAGAAAGCATCTGTCATTATAAGGTTAAATTGTTAAGCTACTCTGTTACACTCTGTACACACTCTCAAACAGACACACCCTTGACAAAGTGCACAGCCTTGAGCAGGTCTTTGCTTGCGTGTGGAAGATGTTGGAACGTAAATACTGCATCGTTATGCGAACAGTTACATTTTTTACAAGCCTGTGAGGTTCTGAGTTTTGTTCCTTCTTAACATTGGCCTAAAAAGTGTGCCTAGGTTTTAATCACAGTTAACACTTAGCAGTGATTCTCTTAGTATGGTACGAGTACCACTGATGGTACGCGGGCTTCCTCTACTATACCTCTAGTATGTAAAGAAATCACAAACTTAAAATAAAAATTACATTATATCAAAGTCGTTTCAACTTTTCTTTGAAATACAGTCCAGTTCCGTATTTTCCAGACTTTCAGAAGCAATTTTTATAGTATTTTTGTGTAGTTCAGTTGTGCAGTGTTTTGCCCAGTAAGTGTCCTATAACTCATAAATCAGTGCAAAAACGTTTGTCTACTGATTAAGAGGGGACTAAATGCTTCTGTTCTGGATTTCTAAACAACATGCTCCTTTAATTCATTTCCTTAGCGACAATACTGTGTTATGTAAGCATTTGTGTCACCCTACATTGTGGTTAGCAACACAATCAAATGAAACTAAAGTGAGAAGTGCAACAAAAGTTGATGTGGGGGTTTGATAATGCACAGAGACAGACTTTTTTCTGTGTGACTAAACACCATACGGTTGGCATATCAACGCAATAAGTGTTGACATTCTAAACAAGATGTTAGTCGATGCTGTTCCTAGCAGAAGCAAAGAGATCTTGACAGATGCAAAGCGCAGTGTGCTGTAGTCTCATAATAGTTTGTGACACACTGACCCATTGGTTTAGAAGCCTCCTGGTCATGTCTCGTTCTAAGTGTTTAAGTGCTACTCTCTGGGTGTTTTTGGCATGACCATCTGGTATTCAACTGTATACTGTGGAGATGTAAACTGTTATAATTCAGAATCCTTTGACCAAATTTTGATGTAAAAAGTCTGGAGAAAAAAAAACCCTGAAAGTCTGCGGTTAAATCAAATCTTTTCAATTACAGACTGCTTTTGATTGTTTACAAATATCTCTTCATAATCACAGATTAGTTTTAAATGCTGAAAAAACTAAATGCATGGTTTTCTCCACTTCCACCATTACTGACAATGACTTACCCGGAATCAAATCCCTAAATGGTACTCAAATCACTCTCACTGATTCACACAAATACTTAGGAATTTGGATTGACAGTAATTTATCATTCAAAACTCATATTCATCACCTAATCCGTAAACTTAAATTTAAATTTAGCTTCCTGTATAGAATCAAAGGCTGTCTGTCAACTTCTAACCGAAAAACCATTGTATTATCTTCTTTTGTTTCTGTTCTTGATTATGGGGGCATCTTGTACTGTCATGCAGCTCCATCAAATCTTCAACAGTTAAACCCGGTTTATCACAGTGCACTACGTTTCATCACCAATGACAGTTTCTGCATTCATCATTGTACCCTTTATCAAAACGTTGGTTGGTCCTCACTACAGTCAAGAAGAAATATCCACATCAAGTTATTCATCTATAAGGCTTTACTGTGCAAACTTCCTAATTACCTCACATCTCTCCTGTCATTCAAATCCAGTAACTACAAAACACGATCATCCAACTACTTAACCCTAAACATTCCACTCACACGCACTAATGTTGGCAGAACTGGCTTTAGCTACTATGCTCCTCTTAAATGGAACAAATTGCAATCTACTCTGAAACTACAGTCAATCATTCATCTTGGTGATTTTAAATCTCTTCTGTCTGATGTTTTTACTGATTATTGTAACTGTTTCCGTTAGATAATTTGTGTTGTTTGATATTTGTGAATGTTTTTTTGTGCTCAGGCCTCTCTTGTAAAAGCGATAATAATCTCAATGAGACTGCCTGATAAAATAAAGATTAAATAAAAAAAAGAAAAACGAAAAAATCTTGTTTGGTAAATTGTTTATTTATGCAGCTGATCTTACTTGCAAAATAGAAACTAGAGATGAATTTGAATGACAGCCTGCTCCAAATATTTCAGTTCAGTGTATGACAGAAGTCAATTATTCTCTGTATGAGTCACATTCTCTTCCTCTATGTGTGGTTACGTAAGTATCAATAACAGAATCTTCATGTTGCTCCATAGCAACACGTACTGTGTGTCCACGGCATTATGAGTTTTCAATTCAAAGTGTTGTTAAAGTACTATCAGACCGAGAGTATGAGTCACACAATTTCTTTCTTTGGAGTGAGACCCTTTTTGTATTGCTTTTATTACTTTATTTTTGCACATCTCCTTCCATCATCTAAATTCGATCAAAACTGTATTGTTTTTTTGTTTTATTGCAAGTTAACTATCGTATTTTTCGGACTATAAGTTGCAGTTTTTTTCATAGCTTGGCTGGGGGTGCGACTTATACTCAGGAGCGACTTATGTGTGAAATTATTAACACATTATGATATCATTTCACATGTTATTTTGGTGTTTTGGAGTGACACTGATGGTTTGGTAAACTTGTTAGCATGTTCTTTATGCTATAGTTATCTGAATAACTCTTAATAGCTATGGCCATGTTCGTGTTCTGCCTTTGGCAATGTGTGTTCAATTGTATTATTGACTTTTTTATATTGAAATGCATGCTTTTAGTTTGTGGCGCTTTCACGCCCACGTGGGGTCCCACTCACACTTGTTTACGAGAAGAAGAGCGCTCACACACCAGAAGAAGATGGACAGCGTAGCAGCATCTCTGAGCGAGTGGGCGAGAGAGAGAGAGAGAGAGAGAGAGAGAGAGAGAGAGAGAGAGAGAGAGAGAGAGAGAGAGAGAGAGAGAGAGAGAGAGGCATGACTGCGAACCTACGTTTTTTGTTTATGCTTGTGAAATAACTCTACAGAGGCAACACCTGTGTGTATAATCTTATCTGTTGTTGTTGTGTGTTTTCCACCCGCGATCGGACACTTAGAGCATGTTGTGTGGTTGTTTGAACGACGTGCTAATGCTAGCGAACGCATGCTAACGTTTGTGTCATTGCTGTAATTGCACCTAATTATCATTTATTTATGTTGATGCGAACCTGTTTGGTATCGAGGACGAAATTGATTCAGCAAATTATACGGACGTCCAGCATCGTCATTTGGGAGTTTAGCTCGCTGTATAGCCAGGACCGAGTCGTAGCGTCCTGGTGAGTACAGTATACTCGCATTTCGTTCTTCATGCATCATGTAACGTCATACTGTACACTTATTCAGCATGTTGTTTGTTATTGTATTTTTATATTAAATTGCCTTTCAAAATGACATATCTGTTCTATGTGTTGGATTTTACCAACTAAATTTCCCCCAAAAATGCATTTTATGGCTGGTGCGACTTATACTCAGGTGCGACTTATAGTCTGAAAAATACGGTAATCTTGTTTATTTCTTGCTTATGCAGCTGACTATGGCAACCCTGCTTTTTCACCAAATGATCTCCTAACTCATAGCCAGAAATTTTAGATTAACCTGAAAGCTTCTGAGCACCAATGTTAGGCTCCGAATTGTATCCAATAGCAATGCTAATGTTATTTATGCATCAACAAGCTTGTCGTAGTTTGAACTACCGACATCTTTTTTGCAACTTTCATGCTGAATATACAGTGGTACATCGACATACGATCACTTTGACCCATGATCTTTTCGACAGCCGACGTAAAATTTGATTCGCTATTTGTGCGACGATTTATGAAAGTGCCACAGCTTCTTTGTTTTCCCACAAGACAGATGCACCGTGGATCTTCTTGTGACAGGAATCAATCAGGTGTAAAAAAAGAAAAAGGTGACCCTTACCATTGAAATGGAGATGGAAATGATAAAAAAATATGAGTGTGGTGTGCGCGTCCGTGAACTGGCTCGACAATACACTGTAGAATGTCTATGATCTCGACAGTCCTCCTCCGACCTTGGTTCGCCAGTCTTTATAAGTTAAGGTGACAATTATTATTGTGGTAACTTTGCCAAAGAAATCGCCAGCTTCGTCAGGTTTTTATTTTTTATTTATTTCAGAACTAGTGTAAGACAACACACCAACTGTCCGCCGCACTTGACGCTAACAAAAAAAAAACATTAAACGTGAAAGTTAAGATTGAATCAATTAAGATGAACTTACTTCCACGACTGCTTTACCTCTTCCAATGTCTACCTGTTAAAATACCATCGAAACAATTTTTGGAATGGGAGAGATTAATTTTGAGATATATCTGGCAAGGAAAACGGGCTAGAATTAAATTCAAAACACTGCAACTGAGCAAAAACAAGGGTGGAATGGGACTTCCAAACCTACAAGAATATTACTACGCAGCCCAGCTAAGACCTTTGATTTGTTTATGTTTCTCAACATACAGTGCGGGTTGGAAAGAAATTGAATGTTCTAATCTCCAGGGAATGCCAATGTCTGCTTTGATGGCTGATAGTGTACTGTGGCATCGTTTGAACATTGCAGATGGCAACATAACCCATCACTTGTTGCAGGTCTGGCAGGAGGTATGCAAAAAACTTAAAATTGAGAACTCACTGAAAAGGTTGAGATGGTGTGCCCTCGACACAGAATTCACACCAAACAAAACAGATAATAGGTTTAAAAAGTGGATTTCAAAAGGCCTTACCTCATATCAATCATTCACACAAGATAATAAATTTCAGGACTTTGAAACCCTGATATCTAAAAATGGCCTAGAAAAAGACGATTTTTATAGATACCTGCAAGTTAGACACTATTTTCACCATAACATATTCAAAAATATAAATAGACATGAAAATTTGGTCCTACAAGAAATTGTAAACCTTCTTGAGTCCAAAACCTGCAATAAAATTATTTCCAAATTGCATAAAATTATTAGACTAACCAAGATGGAGAACACTCAGTATATAAAACAAAAATGGGAAGGGGAGGGAAATATGCGACTAGACGAAAAAAGCTGGGAGAACATGTGCCAACTGCAATGGACTATAACGAGCTCAAATATATGGCGTGAATTCTGCTGGAAAAACATCATGAGGTACTTTATAACCCCGATCCAAAAACGACACCTGGGTAAAGGAGATGCCTGCTGGAGAGACTGTGGAACAAATGGAGCGGACCATTCACACATATTTTGGAAATGCAATGTTATTAAACCATACTGGACTGAGATTCACACACACTTGGAGAATATTTTCGGGCAACATATCCCTTTTAAATGTGAATATCTGTATTTGGGTGATTTGAAACTGAATAAGCTGAAAGTCAATGATAAAAAACTGTTCAATATTTTATTAGCAGCCACCAAGAAATCTATTACCAGGAAATGGCTCAAAAAACAATCACCAACCATTGAGGAATGGATAGATATTATACATGAAATTTACATTCTGGAGAAGCTGTCATTTTCACTTATATTGCAGATGGATAGATTTTACTTGATATGGTCCAAATGGACTGAGTACGTGAAACCAGTTAGAATGGATTTCAATTGACGCTCAAACAAAAAAGTACATCCCTATCTTGCTGGGTAAGAAAACAATTCCTGATGTGCTCCCAAATTGTCTTTTTTTAAAAAATTAAAAAAAAATTTTGTTGTTGTTGTTGTTGTTTTTTTTTTTCAAGTTATTGTGTTATTTTTTTTCTCGTTTCCTTTAAGAGGAAAAGCAATGAATCGAGAAATGGACGATCTTTATTCACTATTGTAAGAAGAAAGTACTGTGTATTATTTGTGAGTCGAAAAAAATAAAAAACTTAAATAGGAAAAAAAAAATCTCTACCGCACCTATCTCACTGTCACGTCAGCCATGTGATGCATTCAGGTACAGTACGCAAAACACATCCGCCTCATTAGAACCCGATTCGTTACATGATTATCTGACTGTATTATTATTCTAATTATTACTCATAACTTATTTGTTTTCCTATGTGTGACTGCCATTTGTAATAGTACCAGCAGTATTTATTAAGAATTTAGTGTAGGTTTTCGGGCTTTGGAACGGATTAATGGAATGATAATGTATTCTTATGGGAAAATCCTGATCGACATACTGTACGACCATTTCGACTTACAAACAAGGTCCTGAAACAAATTAACTTATGTTTATACATACATATGGAGAGGTAAAACTGTACTGTATCACCAACCAAAAATATACAAACATATTGTTGTCAAAATCGTGAACAAACATATTACAACATCAATACTTACTACTAAAACGTATGAGATCGTACAGTATAACTACTGACTTTAACTCTTCTGCACACTCCTCTCAGCAATGTGCAATTGTCGACCCTATTCATTATGTTGGCCTATGTCCTGCAAAGGTGAGACAATGAAAAAACGGTAGACATTTCCTACAACCTGCACTGCACTCGAGTTAAAAAATCTCAGGAAAGGGATTCAAGGTCATGCCAGGGCATACGCCCAACTTGCACGTCGTGCCGCTAAGTTCAGTGTTTAAAGGCCTGAAATCCAACAAGGCGTCTAATTTCCCTGCAGCCCTTTCTGCAGGACATTAAAACCTGAAGGTTACCTTTGCCAGCTGAGCTATCACTCTAACTAGGTCATTGTTCTTCCTGTTAGAAGGTCAATTTCATGAAGTGGTTCTATTTACTGCCATGGATTGGGACCTTCTTTTATCATTTCAATTTAGCATGGTGCTAAACTGAAAGAACAAATAAAAACCTAATCTAAGGGACTCAAGGGATTTCCCGGGTTCTCTTGTAGGCTAAGAGTGGCCATATTCATTTACGGTCACATCAAGGAGGCACGTGTTATGAGTAGACACACCAACATCTCTTTAGGTCCTCTTTAGGTCTTCAGTTACCGAGACTTCTATTATTATCTGTCAGTATGACAAAATACATTTTATTTCCTGAGTGTCATGTTAAAGCTAGTCAAATTTCATAATGAAACTAATATGTTATTACGTAAGTCACCAACAAATGCCAAAATCTGCAATGCTCCCTTACTGTACATCAAGATCTATTCAACAGTGTGTGGGACACAGATTAACTATTTAAACAGTTTCTATAAAATTTTAGATCGACCACACTAATAGGAGGGTCTTTCTTGACATATTTTTGGAACATGTGTGGTCGGTTTGAAAAAAACAAAACAAAAAAAAAACCATAACATTATGGCAGTAAAGACACAATGAACACTTACACACTTTAACGTCCAAAGACTGGAGGTCAAATTCTTCTCTGTCTCGGCCACATATCTGCTAGGGACACATTTATTCCTATTTAATAGAAAGTCCTGGACCAATTCATGCATGAAAAATGTAAGGCTTTCTAAAGTCTGAAAGTCTATATTTACGTTTTTCAAGAAAATTTGGGTCAAATTCTTCTGCGAAGCACAAAGTTCTGAAAGTCAATTACAGTGTATAACAAAAGTTAGTACACCCCTCGTATTTCTTCAGAAATTTAAGTATATCTTTTCATGAGACAACACTGAGTAAATGACACTTTGACACAATGAAAAGTAATCTGTGTGCAGCTTATATAATAGAATTAATATATTTTCCCCTCAAAATAACTCAAAATATAACCATTAACATCTAAACACCTGGCAACAAAAGTGAGTACACCCCTTTGAAAAAACACACATCACTAAATGTCCAAATTGAGTACTGCTTGTCATTTTCCTTTCAAAATGTCATGTGACTCGTTACATGAGTGCTGTCAGCATTGCTGCAGAGATTGAAGAGGTGGGGGGTCAGCCTGTTAGTGCTCAGACCATACGCCGCACTCTACATCAAATTGGTGTGCATAGCTATCACCCCAGGAGGAAGCCTCTTCTGAAGACGGTACACAAGAAAGCCCGCCCATCTCATCAGACCATAGGACATGGTTCCACTAATCCATGTGCTTTGTTGACATGTCTTCAGCAAACTGTTTGCGGACACAATCGATATAAAAAAAAAAAGAAAACCTCTAACTAACAAATATATAATCACTAGAATTTACCATGAACAAAGCGCTTTGTAATACTTATATTCAGGGTTTTCTATCCAAATTAATTTTTAAAAAAATATTCAAAATGTTTTAATATGCTTCAGGACCACATAAGGCTTTCAAATTGAAAGAAATCAGAATTTTCTGTTAATTAGTTCTGAGGTCAGGCATTAAAGGGTAAAAATATTCTGAAAGTCTCATTAACTCTTTCCTTTCTTTTAAAGATCTGATCGATTTTCTGTTACATTGCGCTTTTTTGATTGCATTAATTCAACAAGCTTGGTTTTTTTTTTTTTTTTTTTTTTTTTTTTTTTTTTTTGCTGACCCCAAAAAAAAAACGTGCATTTGAACCAATCAGAGCTAACTATCCATGCTGATCACATGTCAGTATGTCACCCAATGAATGGACAACTGGAGTCCAGGCCAGGGAGGGTGGTTAGCTGAACGCATCCACACATCAAGTCATCGACGCGACTCGTCAGACACACGCTGGGAGAACTCCGTGCTCTCCGTGAAATAAATAAATAATAAATATCGGTGGAAACGTATGACACTACACAAGCACTTCATTGGGCTTGTTGTTAACACTGTGTATGTAAATCTGACGTTAGGTTTTTTTTACAAGGTGGTTTGACAGTTGCCGTCATATTTTTGGGATCAAAGCACTGTTCCGCCCCCGAAATCCTATGCCGGAACTCTTTTCCGGCCCACTTATACCCCTGCTTTTATTAATTTTCTGAGCCACATATCTGTACAAGGGTTGCGGGGGTGCGGGAGCCTATCCTAGCTAACTATGCGCAGTAGGCGTGGTGCATCCTGAATCGGTTGCCAGTCAATCGCAGGGCAAAAAGAAATTAACCATTTATGCACAAACTCACACCTAGGGATGATTTCGAGTGCACAATCAGCCTACCCTGCATGTTTTTGGGCTGTGCGAAGAAACCAGATTACCCAGAGAAAACCCAGGCAGGCACGGGAGAACATGCAAACTCCAACAGGAATGCTAGAGCTCGGGATTTAACCCTTGAACTCAGAACTGTGAGGCGGACGTGCGAACCACTCATCCACTGTGCTGCCGTAACACTTATTCAATACTTGCTAAATTATAGATGTAGCAGGCTATCGACCCTCTGTGGTGTGACTGCATTTGATAAAGTTGTGTGGTTGCCACCTATTTCCGGAGCGAAATCCAGATTTATAAAACATTGACTTTATACAATGAAAGCCACCAAAGGGTTATAAAAGACAAACAAACAAACAAAAAGGATTCAACAAAAACACTGTAAATGTATCTGAATTTTAGTACAGAAAAGATGGCGGCCACACAACTTTAGGATATGTATTTCAGTGTACACCAAATGTGGTTAGTCCATAGCTATATCTGCAAAATATAAATTAACAGGTTTAAGTGATATAAAGCGCTTGAACAACAGTCAATGTATGGAAAAGCACTATATAAGAATGTTTGTATGCTTTTTTGATCAGTATGCGAATCTGTCCAATCTCCCAATTGCCTGGAGCCATTACTTTTGATTTTTATGGGTTTTTTTTTTGTTAGAAATTTGAGAAAGGAAAATCATATCATAAACAATTGACCACACAGCAAGAGTGAACCATCTACCTTGCTAAACCCTGTTAAAGGGATCCAAGGATAGAAAGATATGTAGTTCTTAGAACATAAATACTAGTACGAGTTATATTAATTTGATATTAAAACCCCTCTTAATGTTTTCGTTTTAATTAAATTTGTAAAATTATTTTAACTAGTAGGTCGCCATTATTGTTGTTGACGTCGCAGCGCGGTGACGTCACATGGGCTCACTGCCGGACTTCCACAGTGTCACTTGGGAACTACGTAAACACGTCGTCCGTTCTGCCCTTCCAATTTGAACCCGAACGTAATATTTATAAGAAGGATAGCCCTGTCGATATTTCACAAAATGAGCAGCAAAACTAAAATGGACATCAAAAATGGGATGAGAGGAGTAGTGTACATGCGTCAAGTTCGCTAGTGACAGATAGCACTCCTGCTCTAGTGACAAAGCTGGAGAGTGATGTGAGAAAATGTTTGATGATCTTCACGGTAAACTATTGTGTGATCCAACTTATTCCAATATTATAATATACTGTATATATAATAATATTATAATACGTCTAAAAAGTGTCACCCGATTAGTAAAGTTGCAATTCTTTATTTTGGGAACTTGTACAACACATGGCTGCTGTCTGCCGCACCTCCGTAAGTCACGCGGTGCATTAAGGAACGCAAGCAAATACCGCCACTATAGTATAACCTGATTCGTTACATTATTATGGAGATAGTTAGCATCCAGAGCTGTCGTGTGGATGGTATCAGTAGTACACAGCGGTTTGATTTTTTTGCATCACCTTACCTTATTTTTGTCACGTAAATGCGCTGTCCACGTCGTTGATGATCAGCCTGCCCGTGTTTCAGTTTACAAAATGTTGCTCCTACTACCTATCTACTTATGACAGGCCAACAGCAACAACGAAAAAAATGTCGCACTTCAACAAACAGGCAGTAGGATTCCCCCTCGTTTATCAACAGAAGTGCATCAAATTTTAGAATAAAAAAAGCCAATAAGGGTCTACTTACGTCTTTGTAAAACCAAGGTTGAACTGTTGTAGGTTTTCAAAGCTGTCGTTGCTGAAATGATGTAAACAATGAGCCGATTGGGGACCTGTATGCATGCTCACAAAAACGGTCCAAACCTTTGCAGGAGAAGTTTTTTTGGACCACTCCTAGCATCTCGAGTCTTCCTGTGAGCAATTCATCGCTACACATCGAGATGGCATGACGAATCTCGCGAGTAAAACCCAGAAAATGTTTGCAATATATGGCGAGGATAGCGTGGTGCTATATTTCCGTGTTCAGAGTGGTGGCAAGGCTCCCTGGAAGCTACGTCATCAGGTAGCAGTCGGCGGCGCGTCCCTCGTTGCTAAGGTGTTGCTATGGCCATAACTCAAAAACTACGCGGTCAATCATTATTATTTTGTGACTTTTTGAGACAGCGAATGATGCATTCAATACAATTCAACCGAGTAAAACACTCAAGAACGATATCCAAAAAGTTCTTCAGTTGCCCTTTAACATCGACAATATTGTCACAAAGATACTCTTATAACATTTGACAGTCCCCATCCAAGTGTGCTTGCTTACTAAATAAATGACTGCTGCCCTGTTTTTCACATCTCCGTGGCTCCATCTACAGAAAAACAGAAATACAGTCCAGAGGAACAACTTTGTCAGTTTCTGCTGAGTGAGAAGTTTTTTGTGAACAAGTGTCTTTTTCCCCAAGCCTGCAGCACAGACATAACATCATTGCCTTAAATGAACATACAGGAACTGCATGAAAAACAGGCCGTGATGTCAGCCCTCTTTATCTGCTTCCTGTTTACCTTTCCCTGTGTCTGAATCTGTCAGCGGGAGCCTTGGGAAACACCTACTACACATTAACTCCTAAAAAGAAGTCCAGCTCTGGCTCATTGTCACCACACCTTATATGGTAAGGGGACCCACCCTTCAGATAATACAGAACAGGGAGATATGACAGGGCAAGAGTCAGAGAGTTGAAAAGGAAAACTAGAAAAAACTGGGGTTGGGAAGGGATGGTCATAGTTGCTGCTGAGTGGTGGGAAACCCCTCAGTCATGATCAGGAAGGCGGCCAGACCCAGACAGCTTTTCAATGTAAAACCCTCCCTACCCCCACTTGCTCCACTCTGCAACCATCTGGCCAGTTATATACAAGCATAACTGCAAGAACGCTCACTTATTTTAGTCGTTGTTGAACTGGGAAGGAGGAGGAGGAAATGTTCCACTTAATGTTAAGTTTCCCTCCCATCAAAATGTTGTTTTTGTGGTGTCGCTTGTGCTTTTTTTTTTTTTTTTAATTCAAATTTTCTAAAGACTGGTTCTATGGCAACGTCAAATGGTTATAAACAGTTATGTGAAAACAGGAACTGAGGTTTCTCAACACAATTATGAGGAGGCAATGTTAGGTACAATCATTGATGTGTTTTTTGGAAGGATTGAGTGCCGTATTTTTCGGACTATAAGTCACAGTTTTTTTCATAGTTTGGCTGTGGGTGCGATTTATACTCTGGAGCGACTCATGTGTGAAATTATTAACACATTATTATATCATTTCATATGTTATTTTGGTGTTTTGGAGTGACACTGATGGTTTGGTAAACTTGTTAGCATGTTCTTTACGCTATAGCTATCTGAATAACTTTTAATAGTCATGCTACGTTAACATACCGGCCACGTTCTCATTTCGTTGTTCATGCATCATGTAACATTATCATACTGTACACTTATTCAGCATGTTGTTCTCTATTGTAGTTTTATTCTTTATTGCCCCCCCCCCCCCCCCCCCCAATATGTGACTTATACTCCGGCGTGACCTGTAGTCCGAAAAATACAGTAAAAGCTACTAAATTGATTCTCAATTCATTTTTGGTGCGGGAGCAAAGGATAAAGTCTTCTGTTTTTACTTATTATATGTGTTTGTCGGCCAGGAGAATGAGATATCCAGAAATTTTAGAAGAGAGTGGGAGCAGTAAGAAAATGAACTACTGCAACAAAATGATGTGCAGTACTGCAGAATTTGCTCTACCAATAAACAACAAGCAGTCATTTGTATTGTCACCCAAATATCATCAACTTTATTTAATGGGAAAGATCCCAGACTAGCTATTGGAAACAGCGGTTGTACCCTCTCAGTACCCTGATTTGACAATGAAAAAGTGGGCATAGCTTTCAGATCAAGGTGTACTCATTGACCGTGAAACTGCTATAGTGCACAGTAGCTCAGTGACATCATTTAGCCCTGTTTTAACCACAAGCCTTATTTGGCTAAAAAGGAAAAATGTGTACAATATGATTGGCTGGAGAAGATGTCATCCCACTACCCCGTCACAGCCACACGCTCACACTGCAGTTTCTAAAGACGGCGCATTACGTCGCATGGCGCTTCTATATTTGGTGTTAAAGTAAACACAAGTGGTGGTCAATGAAGCTGTTGATGCAGACGTGACCGTACAAGCGGTTCATTCATCCAGTCGTCAGCAATCAAGGAACTCCTTTCATTGCCATCAAAGTTGATTGTGGAAGGCGTGGGCAATTCGGCCAGCCTAAATACATCAGATGAAGTTGGTGGAGATGTTTGATCACCTTCTATGAACTGCCCATCAGTGGAATCCATCTCCCCGTTCGGTTTGTAGCAATTGACTATATTAGGAATCACAGTATGAGGAATAATGCTGTTTCTAAATGGTGAATTTCTGCCAAAAAAGTCCTGAATTATTTTTTTATTTGAAAATATTGATAATATCTTCTATAAAATAAAATTAAACATTTGTTCCAAATAATATACTGCAAGTCTTTTCACATTTTCCTCTTGTTTTCACTTTGGGAAGGGGCATTGCATGTTAGGAAGAAGACTGTGGCCCCTATAATTATTTTTTCCACCAATGACATCACGCCAACAATATGGCTGTTTTTCCCCCCTCTAACCTGAACTTTTCCCTTGTGCTCTCGATATAATATGCCACTTCTCAATTACATTCACATCTATTCAAAGTATCTAATTCCCAAATTAGTAGGGAGTAGCTTATTGTGTTGTTTTAATGTCGGAAGGAAACATGACTAGATGCTAATGACAGATTTTGTATGTGCAGTTGAATATAAAGAAGCCAGTTTGATATGTTTTGGTTGGTGTAGCACCAGGTTCAACAACACAGATATTGCAGACATGACACCAGGTCTGCAGCTCAGGTTTAAAATAATAGTTCAAACTCAGCATCAAAAAGACATTGAATTTATGAACCCAGACACATGATATTCCAATAAATTTTCATTTCTGCTGAGTTGCTAAAATAACGTATCTTTAATTTATCTCAAGATCTAAAATTATATTTGGCCATGTCTAGATATAGCAGGGTATCTAGAAAAAGAAGAAATGCTTTTTCTACAGTTTGGCCTATCATCCACGCGCAGACGCACATTTTGGGCATTAAAAACAAGGTTTTTCAAAAATTCCGATCAAAGTGAAGATTTGTGAATTCTGCGTTTGATGCGTTTTTTGCGTTTTTTTAATAGTCGAAACGTCACTGCCTAGACAAAAAAATGTTCAAACTTCATATGTGCGACCCATGTTTACATTCAGGGACTGCGCCTGCGCTCACAAAGGAGTTGAAATCTTACAACATCACATACACATTGCAAATATATCAAAGACATACATTGAGAGATCCCTAGCCAATTAACGCTTCAAAATTTGGGGTTTCAGCTATTCACAGATTTTTTTTAGGTAGTGTATAAGGCTCCCTTGACACCTGTGCAATTTGTCATCTTTATCGTCTTCATCGAAGTGCACAGGTGTTTCTTCTTTTTCATCATTGTCAGTCAAGGAAGGAGCTGCTGTAGTCTAATGTGTTATTTCATTTTAAAATATTAAGGTGTATGCGGGACGTCGTGAGTCGGTGGGGAGAATACTTCGAAGCCCTCCTCAATTCCACCGACCGCCTTCCTTTGAGGAAGCAGAGTCTGGGGACTCTGAGGTGGGCTCTTCGATCTCTGGGGTTGAAGTCACTGAGGCGGTTGGTAAGCTCCTTGGTGGCAAGGCCCCGGGGGTAGATGAGATCCGCCCAGAGTTCCTAAAGGCTCTGGATGTTGGAGGGCTGTCATGGCTGACACGCCTCTACAACATCGCGTGGACATTGGGGACAGTGCTTCTGGATTGGCAGACCGGGGTGGTGGTCCCCCTTTTTAAAAAGGGGGACCGGAGGGTGTGTTCCAATTATAGAGGAATCACACTCCTCAGCCTCCCCGGTAAAGTCTATTCAGGGGTGCTGGAGAGGAGGGTCCGTCGGGAAGTCGAATCTCGGCTTCAGGAGGAGCAGTGTGGTTTTCGTCCTGGCCGTGGAACAGTGGACCAGCTCTACACCCTCAGCAGGGTCCTCGAGGGTGCATGGGAGTTTGCCCAACCAGTCTACATGTGTTTTGTGGATTTGGAGAAGGCGTTCGACCATGTGCCTAGGGAAGTCCTGTGGAGGGTGCTCCGGGAGTACGGGGTACCGAGCCCCTTGGTAAGGGCTGTTCGGTCCCTGTACGACCGGTGTCAGAATCTGGTCCCCATTGCCGGCAGTAAGTCGAATTCGTTCCCAGTGAGGATTGGACTCCGCCAAGGCTGCCCTTCGTCACCGATTCTGTTCATAATTTTTATGGACAGAATTTCTAGGCGCAGCCGAAGCGTTGAGGGTGTCCGGTTTGGTGGCCTCAGCATTGCATCTCTGCTTTTTGCAGATGATGTGGTACTGTTGGCTTTATCAAGCCATGACCTCCAACTCTCACTGGGGCGGTTCGCAGCTGAGTGTGAAGCGGTTGGGATGAAGATCAGCACCTCCAAATCCAAGACCATGGTCCTCAGCCGGAAAAGGGTGGCATGCCCTCTCCGGGTCGGGGATGAGATCCTGCCCCAAGTGGAGGATTTCAAGTATCTTGGGGTCTTGTTCACAAGTGAGGGTAGGAGGGAGCGGGAGGTTGACAGGCGGATGGGTGCATCGTCTGCAGTGATGCAGACACTGCACCGGTCCGTTGTGGTGAAGAAGGAGCTGAGCCAAAAGGCGAAGCTCTTGGTTTACCAGTCGATCTACGTTCCTACCCTCACCTATGGTCACGAGCTGTGGGTCGTGACCGAAATAACAAGATCCCGGATACAAGCGGCCGAAATGAGTTTCCTCCGCAGGGTGTCCGGGCTCTCTCTTAGAGATAGGGTGAGAAGCTCGGTCATCCGGGAGGGGCTTGGTGTCGAGCCGCTACTCCTCCGCGTTGAGAGGAGCCAGTTGAGGTGGCTCGGGCATCTGGTTCGGATGCCCCCTAGACGCCTCCCTGGAGAGGTGTTCCAGGCATGTCCCACCGGCAGGAGGCCATGGGTCGACCCAGGACACGCTGGAGAGACTATGTTGCTCGGCTGGCCTGGGAACGCCATGGAATCCTGCCGGAGGAGCTGGCTGAAGTGGCTGGGGAGAGGGAAGTCTGGGCTTCCCCGCTAAAGCTGCTGCCCCCGCGACCCGACCCCGGACTAAGCGGAAGATAATGGATGGATGGAAGGTGTATGCATGTAGACATATACAAATCATTGTTGTCTATTATACTGTATATAGATCTCATTTATATAATAATTATTACATTTGCGGTGCTTAAAAAAACATTTATAAAGATACACATATACATATAAGGGTTGCTTTTTTTCTTGGTTTTTTTTTAATTATACTTTGGGGAAGAAAAGGAAAAAAGTAGTTACATGTATCTCTTTCCAGTGCTGTTGAATATGAAAAAAATACATTAAACACACAATTTTTTTTTTTTTTGCATCAGTGATCCTTCTTTTTTTGTGGTTAATAGGGACCACCCCCCAACCCCACGAAAAACGAGGGATCACTGTATTGCACATATTTGAACATGTAAGTGACCAGGCGATAGCGACCTCTGCTAACATGCTAACGGTTCAAGGATATCTCACAAGGCAAGGGCTAAACAGACAAAATACAATTATTGAACCATTTTACTTTTTGTGATTCACTATGTGCTTGAATGCACATACAGAAATATGTTTAAAAAAAAAAAAAACACTTATGGGTGTGGGAGTGGATGATATTTTTCCTACAAACGAGATGGTGTGGAAGTTGATTTATTTATTTATTTTTCTTGACGGATAGGGCAAAATACTTGTTTTTAGAAAGCAATGCTACGTGTGTACATGGCTTAGTTTACTTGCTGCTTCCTGAGCTTTAACAAGATGAGAAAAATCCTTCTTCTTTAAGTCCATTAAATGAATCAGACTGCGATACAACATGACATCTTGTCAGGCAGAGTCTCTGACAGAGCAGACTTGGACCAATTCCAATCCCATTAACTACTGTAGGTCCCAAATGGATACTGTACTATATATAAATAGAGCTATTTTCTCGGCACAGGTGGGGGTGTTGCAAGTTATAAACAACCCAATCATTCACATCCCCAAAAGTGACTCGTTTTATTTAGAGAAGACATAAACAAACTTTCTGAAGGGCCACACCTGTGCTTTTAAATGTCGGCATTTTTAACGTCTGTCTGAAAAACTTCAAGAAATCTCATTCAGGGCAGGAATTAGAAGGAACCTCAGTAATTCATTTTGGAAGGGTGCTATGTGTAGACGTCAATCATCATATGTCTTAAATTAATGCTCTACTTTTAGCCATGTATTTTTTTTTTTTTTTTATAAGTTTTCCTACTAAATGTGTGTTTTCTCTCATAGAAGCCACAGTTTTCTTCAGAGTTTTACTTTCCATGTGTTGAACTGAAATCATACAAAAAAGAAATCCAGCTAGGAGAGCCAGAAGAACAGAAAGTACAAACCTCAACATGTTCAGCCAGCGTAACCAGTTTGTTGTTTACTTGCACGTGCAGAGAAATCCGATGATTACGTTGTAAACAAAATGTAATTGATTCTAATTAAACCCTTAAAAGTTGCACGCAGAGTGCTGTCAATTTGGATTCCACGTGAAAACTGAGGGTAAATGGATTATGTGGTACTGATTTTCTCGTGGATAGCACTCCAGTCGTTTTGTTTTCTCCACGTGCTTGCATGGATTTTCTGTGTTTTTGTTTTTTTTTTTTCATCTTAACTCAGCAAAATTTGTAGTGTATGAAGCGCAAAGGAAAACATCCTGGTGGGTATCTGCATTTATGGACTAAAAAGCACATAATGGCTTATAATTAAAACAACATTATTGGCTCTGTAACAACAACTTCCACTCTATATTTAGCATTGGCGTTTCCCCCTTTCTACTGTCATTCTGCTTCTGATTTCCTGCTAATAATAACAGTTAACGACAAACAGCTGAGAAAATAATTAAAAGAGTGCATAAGCCTTGAAAGTGACAACAACATGTAACAAAACTGACATTCTTGGATGAGTAGATATAGTGACGCATAGCATTAAGGCAGAGCGGGTGGAAACTGCTCCCAAACATTTCCAACACCAACACTGCATGCAGGGACCACCCAATCGACTCAACTTCTCCTTGAAAATTTGTTTCTTCATGCCACTGAATAACCATTTGGAACAAATAACAATGTTTGCACATACAGAGAAAAAAATAGGTCAAATTAAATTTGATTTGCATGCGAGAGAAGACAGCAAAGAATGAGAGCACATGATTGAGAGACACAAAGTGATACAGAGAGATCAAACAAGAGCATGAGATAATTAGGTCAATTTTTCCTATATGTTCCAGTTCGCCATATATTTTTAGTTGCACTCTCAGACTGACTGCTGCTAGTTCAAAGTACGGTCACTGGCAGAGAACCAGCCACAGGCCTGCTTAAAGCAGACACATGGCCACTACACACACAGGGCAAAATATCATCTGCGTGTCATACAACATGTTTGCAGAAGATCTCCCAGAGTATACAGTATGGTCACTGGCATTATGAAACAAACAGTAATGAGTTTAATAGTATGCCAACATTTATGGGACTCACATATTTATCTGCACCATTGGGACTGATGAATCTAATGTGTTACAGCTCTGAAAGTTTCTGAAAACCAAGTCACAACACGCTCTCACACTTTGAGGTATACTTACCTTTATCAAAGGAGAATTGTTTCCATGTTTATGCTAAAATGACTTGGATGCAAAATGCACACGAGGTAATGAAGGGTCATATAATATTTGCCCGTCGATGAAGATTAATGTGGAGGACCAAATAGGACAGAATAAAATAAATCTCAAAATAAATATTCAGATTTGTCATTCATTAATTAAAATTGGAAATATGTTAATAAGTGTCATTAAATGTGTCATTAATTCATTGAAATTCTAGTCCATTTAATGTTAAAAAAAATATTTCACAATTTGATTCATTATTTCATGGACATGTGGTGCAGCAATACATGAATTTCTTTTTATCTTTCAAAATCACCCATCAAAGTCGGTGGGCAGTACTAACACCATGTTGGGTTGGTAATCTAGCACATCAACAGGTCGATTTGTACGGTGGTTGAAGTGCAAAACACAATGGTAAATCAAAAAATACAATGGCAAATTCAAAAACAGAATGGCAAAAAAACAACAACAAAAAAACACAACGGCAAGTTAAAAAACACAACAGCAAATATTAAAATGGCAAGTTAAAAAACACATTGGTAGATCAAAAATCATGTAAAAACGTACTTCAGGGCCACCTGATTTGAGATAAACGATCAGTGCAGAGCCAGTAAGCATATTCTTTTTATTTAACCTGTCCTATTCAGTTGCTTGGACACAGAGTGAGTATATTCTGACACACTAGGTGCCGCTTCCTTTACTCGGGTCAGACAAGTTGAGGACGACTAGCAGAAGGTTGTGCTCATGAATTTGTGAATTGCTGCAACGAATAGCTCAAATTAACTTTAGTAAACTCTGCTTTGAACACTACATGTTCTTGGTCAGCAGGTCCCGCTTTTTGCCATGTTACTGACTTTGATGGGCAAATTCGACAGATAAAATAAATTCATAAAGTGTTGCAACATGTGTCCAGGTAATAATTAATTACATCGTGAAATAATTATTCTTACTTTTACTTTAAATGAGCTGGTATTTTAATTAATGACACATTTAATTACACTTTTATTTAATTCCCATTTTATTTAATCAATGACACTTTTAACCCTTTAAGGTCTGGGCCTATTTTGTCTGATTTTGCATGCCTTTGAAGTTGCCTTTATATTTCAAAGAAAGAATTGTTTACGATGGCCTGGTTTGGTCCCTTTTTTTGTGACACCTTGAACATCATGTCCAAACTGTTGTTTCCTTCACTGACCAATTATAAATCATCATTTTGGGCCCAAAAAGACCAAAAATTCCAAAATCGTTTTGTCAAAATTTTTAATATTGATGTCCAATTGACAACCAAACATGCGTAACGAACCGTTTGAAACTTTATAATATTTATTCAACATGTTAGGATGAACATTCAACCAAAAAAATTTACAAGAAATAGTTTTATATTTGACAATTCAACATAAACAACAGGTATAGCCATAGGCGTTTTTTGCCTTTATACATGCTCTAGTCAAAACAGGTTATATACAGCAGACCAAACAGTGAAGAACAGTGAAAAAATATATACCATCTAACACAAAAAGTGATTAGAGGCCATCTCTTTATGAGTTTAGGTATTGTGGCCCATCACCTGATGAAAACTATGTACACACAATCAAGCTTCTTGAACACACATTTATATACACAAATTGAGAAGACTGATTGTGGGGGAAAAAAAAAATATAACATTGGAAAAAAAAGTATTTTCAAAAATATTTACAATAAACAAGTTAATTTTTTTTTAGGCATGCCACTCCGAAAAGCAGTTTCGTCCTGGAATTAGACACAGGGCTACATCCCACAGCCCACATTTCCATGGGGTGTCGGTCCTCTTTCCACCCTTTGCGCACTGCTGGCATTTCCTCCGGCCTTGAGTTGCTTTGCTTCTCTCTTCTGCCCCGTCACAGATGGTGACTGGCACATGGATTGTGCATTGCTGCTTTGGCTTAGTTGAGGCCTCGAATAGAATACCATAGCTGAATATGTGCTACATCCCTAATCTTCATATAGAAAGAAGAACACCACAAATTATAAATTCCTGCCTGGGATACACACCGTGCACGTACGACTTTGATCTGATATGCACATTTTATTATTATATACACAAACGCACACTTACTGTATATTGCATCAAAATTAACTTTGTCTTGCAATATCAAAAGAAACTTTCAAAAGAAACGTTTTCAGCATTAAAAAAAAAAGTGAGTTGGCTTACCTCTGCTCGTCGATGGCGTCACCCACGTGTTCAAATCCGTCACTATCTTCACTCACGGACTCTTCCGAAGAAGACGATGATGACGAATTTGGACCATCCTCTTCCTCAAGTTGATCAAAAAGCACAATTGCTTGCGCTAAATTTAGTTTTCCGTTCATTCTCAAAGTCACACAAAGTTGCTCGCTCGAATCAAACGGCCGTCGCTCGCCACCTCGCTGCTTCAGAACACTCCTCCCTCTCGTTCGGTGGAACCTCGCACGGCAGTTATATTTATTAAAAAAAAAAAAACGCATTTTGTGCTTCCACTGTGACTTCGAAAGGGTTCGTTTGATTTGTGTTTTTTTCATGGAGCTTCCGTTTTGAAAAAGGACAAGAAATGATGGAAATATAGACATAAACAAATGATCCATGCAGCGTTTTAATGTTTTTTTGAGAGGACAATAAAACTATAAAACTTAAATGACAATATCTCACGTTTTAGTTGGTCGATTGACTTCAAATAATAACGAGAGTAAACCGCAACTTCCGCACTTTAAAACGAGACCAACCAACGGCATGTGGGTGACGTAATTAAAACGTGAGGGCGCTTCAAAGACGACGTGCGCTGAGGATGCGCCGGCGCGTCCTTCGACTCTCAAGGGTTAAATGTATATTTAAAGATGTATTCATATATTTCATTCTGTCCCATTTGGTCCTCCATAAATCAATACTGTTCATTACAATGCTTATGTACGTAGTATTTTTATTTTTTTTTTTTTTTGTATTTTGCACTAAATTATGCATAAAATATGACATCCAAGAGCACCGTAAATTAATATATTTCAATGTGGATGCAAATTGTTTTGTTTTTTCCTTATGAAGTATACTATTAATTTATTATGAGTAAGTAGTTTGAATCAGAATTTAGAATTTTTGTTTTCATCAAGCATCATCATGTAACATGGAAACATACCTCATATTCTGGTGGGGGGTTGTTTTTCTTAAAAGGAAGGATAAGGAAGTTTCTTTCCAATTTTCAAATAAGATGAGCACCATGCAACTAAAGCAGTATTCATCAAATAGTGGAGTGCGCCCCCTTAGGGGGCGATGCCGGGGGTGGCACATGTGACCTGGGGGAACATACAATTTTTTATTTTTTTTTTGCCGTACTAGAATAAAGTGTACTTGCACATCCACTCAATTGGTGGCAGTGGTGCTCTCATTTTCATATTGTGCGCAGTATTTTTTAACCAAAGAAAAGCACAACGCAAATAGATATGACGAGCTGTGGGGCGTTTTCCGTGAGCCACTGTCTTCTGCGGTTCTCACATGTCTGCCCGAGAAGCGCCGTGTTCGGCTTGGGAGTGTCACGACGACTGCCCTCACCTCCGGTCCTCCCCCGGCCGCCGAGAATGCGCCGTTTTCGGGTCGTTTGGCTTTTGGCTTTGACTTTTAATACAGTGGGAGACGAGGAAAGACGAGTCTTTTTACTGTGTCTGAAAATGTTTGGAGCGGACAGTGGGAAGCCAAATCAATTAAGACATAACTGAAAGACGTTAGACCCCAATCTCACTGATATGCCACTTGATTGTTTTTCTGCGAAAACGTGCGAAATATTGTCAACAATTGTCCCCCTTTTTTGTATCAGTAAACTCAGTGCTAAATAACCCACACCATTGCAAAGGAGCTGATAATGCGAGCAGCAAAATAAAAACTGTCCCTCTGTCCAAAGACACTGTCGATTTTGTTCTATTCATTTTTTTTTTGGGTCAAATTGTTTGCCATTTTGTCCTCATGATTCAGAGTTGCTAATCAATTTGAATTTATTATTATTTATTGATTTTATATAATTTTATTTTTCAGTACCAAATGGTCAAAAAAGTGTACCTTGAGTTGTATTTTTACAGCTTGGATGTGACTTTTTTTTTTGTAATTCAGGCAAATGATGCGCTTTAAGTCTTTACTTTAAAAAAAAAAAAAAAATAATAATAATAATAATAAAGTTATACTTTATTGTAAGTTTATCTGTGTTACTTTATTTCTTTAATAGAAAAAAGGACACAATGTTAGGCAGAGGTGTACTTATAATTTTATAGACAAATGATACTATTTACAGTAGTGGCAGAGAGTTGTGGGGGGCGCGAAACATGTCTTCCTGAGGGGCGGGGGGGGGGGGGGGGGTAACAAAAAATAATTGAGAAGCACTGAACTAAAGTAAGCCAGGCTGGTCAACTTTCGTTTACATAATTTAAAATTGGTGCACACACCAACACGCATTCACACACACAAATATAATATAGATGAACATTGCTGAACTCAGGGGGTTAACTTTACAGCCCTACAACAGCTATTGAAGCAATCTATTCTGTTATGCATAAATGTAATGTGTTTTGGTTTTATTTCATGGTCAGAATGTGTGATGATGGTGTCTAAAATTAAAGTAATAATGAAAAGAATTTCATCTTTGGATTTGACATCGTACCTAGCCATTCATTTTTGGATCTGGATGTCATCTTTTGCCAAATAAGGCATGATGTGGTGTTTATTATGCATAAAATATTTGCAAAAGGGGTTTAAACTTCTTATAGAAAGAATGACTATGATAATGCTGGGTTACTTTTGAGTGGGTGGGAGGTGTGATGGGTTGCATTACAGTAAGAGGTATTACTTGGAAGTCTAAAATTATACCTCAATAATAAAAATGGACTACATGTCACACTAATGATAAGGTGATGGCATGGTGACTGCAGAAGTACTTACCATTATCACCATATGTCTCAAGTGTGTGATAAACAACGTGGAGATGAGGGATAAAACGCCTGTAATCTAACTTGGAAGGTCATCAGGTTAGTGGTGGGATAAAATGAAATGAATTGGAGCTTGTCAAACATTGCTATCAACTATGGATTTCTCTCATGTAAGGTTTGAATTTTTTTTTTCTTAACACATGTCAAATTTTGTTGCAATTATTAACTGTTATTATATTTGATTAAGTAGAACTAAGATTACCTGGCTGGAAGGTATGTCACACAGATTCATTATCCTGCACTTGTTACACATGTTTGGCTGCAGAAGGACATTCCTGAATGCCACATCAAGCCAGGACATTCAAGCTCTGCCAGGATAGATGGTCTCCCGCCTCTAAAGCTCTTTAACTCCTACTAGCACATGGATTAAGACCTTGGATCCAGACAGCTAACAAGCCTGTATGTGTCTACTACAAGCTGGTGACCCATTCAAAATTCTTTATGACTGGATAGAACATGCAGCCACCTCCCACAATCTCCCGCAGAGGAAACATTTGCAAAACACAAGTGCTTTGGTGAGGCAGACGTGTGCTGTATGCGTGTGTATGTGCGTGTGTGTATGTGTGAAGACGGGGGGTGGGGTCAAGAAGTCAGTGAGAGCAGTGTGTTGTCTTTTGTATACAACACTGCAAGTTGTTCACATACATTCTTAGGTTTCATCATGTTTCACTATGTATGAAATGTGACATTTAGACAATTACAGCAGACAATGCAAATACATATAGTAAGTAATATAAACATTAAAAGGAAAATAAGGGCTTTAGCACTGATATGGGTTTATGCAATCACTACCTGTCAAGAAGACTGTAACATTACATCAGATTTTGGGTGTGGTGAAAGAGCAGTATAAGAATATTTTGTCAAGATGCATTTAGACTGCCTCGTGTAAAAAATAACATAAAATAACTGACACGTTGGCACGTGCAGAAAAGTTCTGATGATGTTGCTCCATATCTTTTAAATTTCTTGTCATTCTTCCTTCATGACAAATGAAGTAACCTTCGATTCTTAAAAAAAAAAAAAAAAAAAAAAAAGTCCATAAAACGGCATATGAATGTGAATTGGGAAAAAAAATGTTTCTTTTTTTTTTTTTTATCAGCGCAGCAGGATTTTGTCTGTTGCATTGCTCTTGTTTCTCATTTTCTTGTCAACACTAAACTGGTTGTAATCTAACAATAATGTGCTTTAACAAGATGTTTGTGTCAAGACTGTAAATTTGCCTCCAGGAATATGAGCACTCTCCCCTTTGATATTTATTGTACAGTATATTTCAGTGTTTACCTCATCAGTAGCATATGTTAAACATGAAGTGTTTTAATAATATTTTGATTTGTTTTTAGTTTTGTGTGGTTTAGTTTGCTTATAATATTCACTGCTTGTAGTGTGTAGTTTAACTTCCAACCTAATTGACAACACTTAGGCTAGGTTCATACTACAGGTCTTAATGCACGAATCCGATTTTTACGTGTTTTTCCGACTCGAGTCAGACATTAACTTGACGGTCTGAACAGGACAAGTCGCATAGAAGTGGACCATTTCAAATCCGATCAGGGTCACTTTCGTATGTGGTTAGAATCCAATCTGCGGCAAATTTTTTCAGAACGTGACCGGTGTTCTGCCAAAATCTGCTACATCGGCGAAACGTCCTACATTAGTCGAATTTGACACCCAAAGTACCACCATGCGCTCTAAACTTGTTTTGTTTAGATGCATACAGGCATAACATACTAAAAAAAATGCCTGAAGAAAATACTTAAATGTAGTTATATCAAATAAGGATGGTTTAAATTTGCTACGCGACTAATGTGGTCAACTGCTTCAAAGCTAACACAAAAAAAACAATGGTTAAAAGTATTAGAGGGTAATACATGCAAAAAGTATCTTTGAGGCAGTAAAAAGGTTCTAAAAACCTAAATAAAAACAAAATAGTGAGTTCTCGCCGCTTCTAACCGATGTGCGCATGCGTGCGGATGCTTGCGCAAGCGCGCTGAGCATTGTGTAGATGTTTCGCCGCGTAGTAAGGAATGGCCGAACACCGGTGGTCTAAACTGTCAAGACTCCCAAATTGGATTTCATGCAGTAATTACGCCCGCAAAGAGCAAGAGGCATGGACGACGGCAGCCACGTAGGCATTAGCGCCTAGCTCGAACTCTGCTTTAAGCACGAAACGGGCTTGACCATAGTCATAAAAAAATAAAATGAAGAAAAGAATAAGCCTTACAATTTTCCATTTTCATTCTGTGCGCCGAATGAGCAATATTTCATTATTGCACACATGGCCGAGTCGGGGCAAACTGACGCACCCACGTCATTTCACGCACACACGTCAAGGCTCGTGTGTGCATGTTTGCATTCTATCAGTCCATATAAACTTTGAATATATGACTAAACGGGGATTATTAATTTATGTTATTTGTGTCCTCTTTTTGGAAATCTAAATATGATCACTCTGGAATGACATACCGCTAGCATGTGTGGTCATTTGTTTTGATGCTTCTGCGCATGCTGGTCTCTTTACTGAGCGCATCACGGACTGTGAATTAGTGCGCATGCGTGATACTTGAACCGTCCCAATGGACAAATGCAGTCTGAACGGGCAGGCCAAAAAAACAGATATGGCAAAAAATCGGATTTGTGCATTAAGACCTGTGGTATGAACCTGGCCTTAAAACACTCATGCAGGACACCTGTAACACTCTGGCTAATGTATCTAGAACAGGGGTGGGCAAACCAGCCCTCGAGGGCCGCAGTGGGTCCTGGTCTTTGTTCCAACTTACTCTGCACATACAGTTTAACCAATAAGGCTTCAGTGGAAACAAGAAACACCTGACTGCAATCAACTGATTTCAATTGTAAGAAACCAGATTGGTGAAAGGCTGTCCTCATGATGGGTATAAACAAAAACTCGCACCCACTGCGGCCCTTTGTGGAATAGTTTGCCCACCCCTGATCTAGACAAAGGACTAAGCCAATCGAAGGCCAACAGGGGCTGAACAAAGCAGTGAGCCTGGTCAATAAAAGGCACAGGGGACATGGACACAGGAAGGACAGAGCCAGGAGGATGCCGAGCCAAGGCAGGAACGACCAGGCAGCTCAGTAGACAGGAGACGACCACAGGAAGGCCCTTGCCGATGTGTCACAGCCTGAGACAACCGCAACGGCAGGGTGACAAGCCCTGCCTCGGAGGTGAGTATTAGAAAGACGAGCGTGGTACGCGGTGGAGAAAAATTATTGTCAGGGGCGTTGGAGACTCGGGAACCCGCACGCACTGCTGTTTGCTGTTTTTTACATCCACAGGCTTGCCTACGGTGAAGAGAGACAACAAGAGCGGCCGCCACAAAGGACATTCGACTCAACCTGCCTAGGAACGACCTCTAGTGCCCTCCTCTAATTGTTGGCCTGTGACTTTTATGGTTTTAGTTTATTATTTTTTTATTTATTTTTTTTTTTTTCAAGCTTTTTAGCCCTTTTTTAGTTCTCCCCAAGGTTTCTCATTTTTCCCAAAGGGTTTTTGGAGTTTTTCCTTGCCGACATGGAGACTCTTAGGATGGGGGATGCCCAGGACATGAACTTTATTAATTCATCTACTGTTTCTGACTGTGTATCATATTGCCTCTGCAAAGTCCTTTGAGACAACCTTGTTGTGATATAGGGCTATAAAAATAAAATTGAATTGAATTGAAATTAGTTGTTTTTTTGTAGTTTTTATGCCTGTTTAATTTTGAAGTCTGTTTAGCACTTCTAAGTGCAATAAACATTGTGACCTAGTGCAATAAACATTATGACCTGTAAAACGGGTCTAGTATCTCCTGGGTCGCACGGTGTCGCTCTCCACCCGGGTACCCCGTGACAAACACACTTTGCAAAAACATTTTAAATTGTCTGTAAATATAAGAAAGTATTCACAGATGTTTTTGTTATACTGTTACCAAATGACTCAAATCTTAGGGTATGCCAGGACTCCTTCTTGAAATGAAATCATTCAAACCCAAATGCCATTTCAACAATCTATAATCAAGGGTATACTCAGGATTACCAACTGAATACGAAGACAAAAGTAGGAAATCCTGCACTTGTCCTCTTAAACCAGCCCGTGTGTTGTACAGCTGGTTGATGAGGGATGAACTCCCGCCTCGCTCTTAAGCCTTGGGTCATGTTGCCAGTATTTTGTAATTACGTAACATTTCCAGACAGGTGAAAAAACAAATGGCCAATTATTTGAGTCACCCTGGGTACTGGCAGAATCAACATCAACACTTTTATAAAAGTCTGTCCAATTGGCACAGGATTTAAACCCCACGAGTCTCTTGGTTTTGCACGTTGTAGTTGACATGTTCTCATTTAGTGAGATGTCATCCCCATGAAGCTTCTACTGTGGACAGCCCATGTCTGTGGTGGTCAAGATGTACTAGTATTTGAGCTGCACAAAAGTTTCTTTAGCTTGCTTTGCATTTCTCTCTGTCCAGCTACATGTAAAAGGTTTTCCGTCCCATTTGCCGTGTCACACCAAGTATCGGGCAAATTAGCCGCCTGAAAGCGGCCGACTCCACCGTAGAAATGGCTTACATGTCTTCAACAACATATCCTCAGTGGCTTTGTGAATTTAATCTTAGATAGTGATTCCACGGGTAAAATGTAGCTGTTGTTGCTTAGATGGCGTTGCAGGTGAAATTGCATCAAATGATGAGTCTGTTTAGGTTACCAGTTTCATCGCAACATGTTGCCTCTGTTTGTGTTTCAACAGGTAAGAAGGTGTGATATGGACCGTAGATAAGATAATCGATCCTAGGCAAAAATTACATTCAACCAAAATGTTATTTTCTTTTTACTTGCAAAATTGTGAGGATATCGCTTGTGAAATGACACTTGACTTGTGTTGTTGTTATGGTGTCGAGACACAGGAGCTCGTGTCCAATACATTTTTTATGGCACGAGCATGAGGAGGCGGAAATCGCCAACCCTCTTGCACCGAATAGACACGTAAAGTACGTGCTCGAGAAAATTTTGCATTCGTGCATGTACATGACTGTACGCGGACCAGCGATGCGACATAAGAAAATAGGTTCCGTCGCTTTCGCATGGCACTACAATCAATCAGCAACATATTTATTGTTCGACAAATAACATGCGAGGACACTGGCCAAACCCAAAATTGACATCCACACGCCACACTTTGTCAACGTAAAGGAGCGTATCATTTTAGCAATGTGCGACCAGCACATACTTTCACACATATCTTTTAGCATGACTTCCGGGACATAAATAAATAAGCAGCAGTATGGGAAGTTATTAGATGATGGTATTTTCCATTGACCATCCTAGTTTTAGGAATGGGGTGAATCCAAAATCTTTTATTTATTTTTTATTTTTTTTAAAACAAGGTTAAAATCAGAATCTCCGTTAATTGCAACAAAAACTGCCTCAGCATGATTGCAATCGGGAAAGACCTCCAAATTCATAGCCAATCAGAGATGAGAGATGACGCACAGGCAGAGAGCTGTGCGTGTCGCTTGCCTCTGAAGTCACATTGAACCCTGTGTGTTGAATTTCAGCTCAACAGCAACTTTCGCATTTCATCATCGCTCATTACCTCCCATGTGTCGAGCCCTTTAACAAACACGCCCCCAAATCACTTTTCTGCTCTTGACACAGCAAGATTCAGGACTAATGTTGCTTTCATGTTGACTCGTAATTATGGTAAATTAAACTTGCCCTGTCGAATTTTGCATGTGAACGCCCCTAAAGTATTTTCTACTCGAGAACTGGGATTTGATTTTAACACCAGAGTTTCCGAGATGGGTGGAACTTTTACTTTTCAAAATGGCATCGGTGGTAAGAAATTAAGTTAACTAAGATTTATCGTCATTTTTTGTTGTTGTTTTTAACACCAGCTTAACAACGTATTGTACACATTTATAAATCTCTTTGTATTTTTAACCAAGTGTTTGCTAAAATCTTCAGTTACAAACAAGCACCGTTTGCATTCTTTTCTTGTTGTAGATGAATGAATAGGTCGAAGGTTTTGCCCGCGCAACAAACCAAAATTAAGTCCATGTTTGCTATTGTTTTTTTTTTTTTTTTTTTTTTTTTTGCTACGACAACAAAAACACATGAACAGGACGTACTCATAATTAGCAGTTAGTAAGTTGCAAGGATCATCTTTCCCAGAGCATGTGAAGGCAGGGTAAACTAACACTGCATTACAACTGTTAGTCTCTAGCAGGGACTGTAAAATAACGTGAAATAACATAGTAATGCATCAAGTAGTAACGGTAAAGGAGTTAATTGAAGTATTATTCCTTTTTATTTTATTATTTTTTTATTTTAAATAACAAGATAGCGTTATTGTTACTGCAAAAAATCGAACCGTTACAGTAATGGGGTTGTAACGCTTTGTCCCAACACTGGACTAATGAATTTGTGCATGTCATTGTCATGCCTTGGGTTAAGTTTTGTTAAGATTTTGCCGTAGTGTTTCTGGTCACTGTAATTATCCATTGATTTCACCTGTTGTGGCCTGCTCCATGTGTCTTGAACCAATCCGCACCCTCTTGCATCAACCAACTGTCTCATTGTCTCGTTACCCCATATCTCTATTTGAGATCCCCATGTGCTGTCTGTTCTTGTTGCGTGATTCTGTTCTTACCTTATGTCAGTGTCCATGCTCCCATTGTGCCTGTATCCCAGTTTCATACCCTGTCTTTTGTTTGAATTTTGTTTGCACGTTGCTTTTTGGTTTTTGTTTGTACTTTGACTTTCGTCTCTGAAATTAAAACATTTTTGAGTTGATCACCACCTTGCCTTGCCGCCTTTTGTTTTCCCTGCGTTTGGGTCCACCTCATCCTCGATCCACTGACAGTCATTCCATTAATAAAGCTGAACTGGCTCTACTAGTAGGTTTAAATGACTTTTCATATACAATATTAAAATATAATAAAATAACAATCAACAATAATATTACGAATTTAAGTTCATGCATGAGTTTTCAGCAGCAAAATCATTTAATTTTAATGTTCTCGAAGGTTTTGAGAGAGTAATTATCAGGTTAGTTATTTTTTACATTGTTTTTAAGTCAACATTTTTAAAAAGCTATTTGTATTTGCATTAAAACACCTCTAATACATTACTGCAAGTTTTTTTTTTTTTTAATCTTCGTATAGGCCTCCTGCATTGGGCGTCTTTGAATTGTGTTGTTCCAAATGGCTGACTGATGCGTGAATGATTGTTTTAAGAAAACAAATTGCATAACATAGCTGAGGGATGACATGTTGATCGTCTTCTTATTTGTGTGTATGTAAGCGAGTACGTGATTCGCAGAGGGTGCCAAGGGGTGAGCCTTTGTTTGCTTGTTGCTGTATAGCACTTGTCTTATCAACGGGGCAAAGCGTAGAGGGATGACGCCTGGCTCAGCAAAAGGCACCCTGAAGTGACGGTATTTCAGGCCGTTGGGCTAACAGATGAGGTGCTTGTTTTTGTTTTCATCATGTTATCTGTGTACACAATAGTTTGTCTGAGCTGTTCAGTCTGCACTCATGGGCTTTTAAGGATAAGTATGAAATAAGATGTACAAATATTTTAATTTGTAGGCTTCAAGTGTCTGTTATTTACAAAATAAAAGGATATATTTAAATTTCCCTCAAAAAGGCTAATATTCACCAGTAAAATTGAATATGGAAAACATGAAACCAACCATCACTAAAATATCATCAACCCTTAAAAAGTTAGGATGAGAGTGTTTCAATGTCCTTTTATGTGAGCTTCGTTTTTGTCTGCTTCCCTCATGGTTACTTTGGCAAAAAGGTAGTGCTTCCATAACCTAAGATAGAACAGAGTTCCTGTGATTTTGGTCGTACAAATGTTGGGGGAAAAAAAAAAAAACAGCGCTGTGGGTTTAGATTATGGGTACAGTACTTGTTATTTACAGTTGAAACAGGACATTTTCTGTATCAAGGAACTGGAAAAAAGTTATGTAAGGAGGCCAAACACACTGTAGATTAAAAGCACATCCAATCATGCAAGCAGATCAGATCAGGTTCATCTTCCATGCCGCTTATCTTCATAAGGGTTGCAAGGTCTGATAGAGCCTCACCCAGCTGACTATGGACAGGAGGTGGTGTCCACCCTGAAATGTTCGCCATACAATCACAGGGCACACCTGCGACACACAAACAACTTTACAACTCAGAATCCCACTTGCAGAAAATATATGTTCAATCAACCTTCATGCCATTTTTGGGGATCTGGGAGGAAACTGGAGTACCTAAAGAAAACCCACGCAAGAATAGGGGGAACATGCAAACTTGATAAAGGACGACTTGAGCACAGGTTTGAACCCTGGACCTCAGAATTATGAGGCGTCGAGATAACCAGTCAACAGCAGTGCCACCATCAGGAACACCATACAATATAATTACTGTAGATGTACGAACCAGCTGTATCCAGATTTGTAAAATATTGTCCTATGAAAATAATCACATTGTCAAAACCTGTACTATGTTATTGAATAATGTCTACCATTGTGCTCATAGAGTATAAAATTGCATTGAGTCCAAAAATAACAAATCAAGTGTGAATTTGATCATCTACCTTCAGTTATCTGCTGAAAAAAAAATTGCAAAGATGTAGCTATGTCAAAACACTTCAGCACTGTGAAAACAAAAATAACACATTTCCTTTTATATATCTCACCATAGAAGAGGAAGTAGGCCACATGACCATGTTGCATCTCGAGATGTTTTCCCATCACACCCCACTGACGCCACATAGGCACTCTGAGATACAAATGCAATTTCTACGAGAACACAAACTTCCTCTTTACTGAGGACACCATCGAGCAGGGTGTCGAAATGAGGGCCCAGCCCAGCGGTCCTCTTCACCTTTGTGTGGCAGAACATCCTGATGAAAGCAACTAAAAGGATGTGAACAAAGGGGTACTCTTTAAAAATGTTTGTGTAAGTAAAAATATTTTGAAAAGCTCACCAGTAGAGTCAATTAGCACCTCTATTATTTTGTAATCGTTTTTTGGCACTACAAAAATGGTTAACTCGATATGACTAAATATAAAAGGGACACATATAGAACATGTTACACACCAAAAAACAGTAATGTTGTGGATTTGAGAAATTAGTTTGTACAACGGTGGTTCAATTAATATTGTGATTTTTTTCCGTATGAAGACTTCTAATACAGGTAGAAGCTTGCTGTTTTACTTACTGTTTTTTTTCTTTTTTCTTTTTTTACATAGTCTCCCAACATTGTCACACAGCTTTCCCATCTGTGCACAAGCTTCCATATGCCCTCACTGTAAAAAATCTTTGGACTTTTATCTCAGCCAGTCATTCACAACACATTTGACTTCATCGTCAGTTTCGAAATTTTTTGCCATTTTCTCAGACATTTTTCGGCTGAAACGTGGTACCATACACAGTTGACATTCTCCAACGAATTTCATCGGGTTTGCACGCTTCAGCAACCACAAACTTGATAAATGACTTGTTCAATATTTCAACATTCTTCTTGGTTAGCCTTCTTTGTTAATCACCAAAAAAGAAAAAAAAGTGAAACAAAAACAATTTAAAAAAGTAAGCTTCTATCTGGATTAGAATTCCTTGTACCAAAAAATTCACCTTATTTACTGAATCAACCCCCCATTTCAGGAGGATTTGCTCATCCTAATGTGGATGCAGACAATAGTAATGGTACACATAAGCTTGCAGGTGTTGGTTTACCCTCTACAGCTGTAAAAACTCTAAAACACATCAAAAAACTTTCTGCAATGCATTTTTGCCTCAAGATACAAGTTTAATATGTCATGCCATTAGTGTGTGCTCCTGTAATATTAGTTGTTCTCTGCAGAGGATAAATAATGTATGCCGCTGGAGCTTCTCTTATTTATATGTTTACTCTGACATTAAACTTCCTAATTTGAGTGGCAAAAAAAGAATAGTTGTTGACCATCTGTTGTTTGTTATACAGTCATGGACAAGTTATTGGCACCCCTGGAATTTTTCCAGAGAATAGACAGTTTCTCCCAGACATTAGCGCAATTACAAATGTTATCAGTATGAGTGTGTTTATTTTTTGGATTTGCATTGGGAAAATACAAAAATAATGAAGAGAAAAGCCAAAATGTACACAATTTTACACAGAATGCAAAAATGGGCTCGACAAAATTGTTGGCACCCTCAATTCAATATTTGGTTGTGCATCCTTTAGAAGAAATAAAAGAAAGCAATCACTTCCTATAATCATCAACAAGTTTCGTGCACCTCTCAGATGGAATTTTGGACCATTTTTCTTTTTGGGATTTAGACCCGGACACATTGATGGCCACCTCAGAATTCTCCAGCGCTTTGTTTCCAATCATTTCTTGGTTCTATTTGAGGTATGTTTTGGGTCATTGTCCTGTTGAATCACCCATGACCTCTGACGCAGATCCAGTTTTCTGACACTACATCCTACATTGTGGCCCAAAACATTTTGATGGTCTCCAGATTTCATGACTCCTTGGACACTGTCAAGGCACCCAGTGCCAGAGGCAGTAAAAACTACCCCCAAAACATCATTGGGCCTCCACCATGTTTGACTATAGGTACTGTGTTGTTTTCTTTGTAGGCCTCATTCTTTTTTCTGGCACTGGGTACCTTGACAGTGTGTCCAAAATTGTGCCAATTTTGACTTTTTTCCTCAGCTGTTTCGTGTTTTTCCAATGCACATCCAAGAAGTAAACACATTCATACTGAAAACATCTGTAATTGCAATAATTTCTGTGAGAAATGCTGTATTTTCTAGAAAAATTCCAGGGGTGCCAATAATTTCGTTCATGACTGTAAAGAGAGTTGATTTGAGTTCATTGCCACCAGTGCTTGTATTTCATGTTTTTACCGGCTTGACCAGGCAAAAAAATGGCAAGAGAGCAAGAGAGAGAGAGAGAGACTGAAAGAGTAGATTTATGAGTTTTTCCTGTTGTTTTGAGCACGTCAGAGTTCTTTTGGTGTTTTACTTTAAGGTATTCACTTCCTTTTTGTACCATTTTAATGTCTCCACATTCTTTGTAGGCCTATGCCAAGGAAATGAGGACACTAAAAGCAAAACAAACGAATTCAAGCCAGATTCCGTGTGGACTTTTATTCACAGTCCAAGATCTGAAAAGAACAAGACGAGCCTGTGCGGTCAGAATATAGCATTGAAGTTGAGGTAATGGCAAGTTGTAAAAGCTTGGCAATCTTCTCTGACAGAGGGTTCATGTCAACATAGCTACTGTAGATTTCTTTCCGGATGAAATTAGGACACGTTTTGCTAGCGACACCGAGTATGTCATTTATTTTGTATTTAGCCACACCTGGGCTGTTAATGATAGATTACTATTGGCTCAGGATGCATAATGTGCATGAACCAATGCGACGTCAGTCGCCCTCGAAGTAAACATCTCAACTTCACATTGGCACACTTAAATCATACTTGCAGGGGGTGCTGAGTTTCTTATTTTATTTTTTCCTTCCAAAAACAGCCGTTTCGGTCCAAATTTGTCATGCTTGCGCCTTTTCTCCACAAAACACGTGCACAATGGCAGTACACAGAAATTCTGGATAGTTTACGTACTACCACTAGGCTACTGCAAAGACAGCGTTCTATTTCACCTACAGTGTGTGTTGGAGTTTTTGTATTGGAAATAAAAGCATATCCCCGCAGGTAGACTGCGCAATGACACACAAACACATTTGAAAACTAAAAGGTCCAATAAGCCTTTGTTTAACACCTACTTTTCACAACACTTAAATAAACTGCACACTAATATCCAACAGCACTCTGCACAACGACAGCTCAACAGCAACAACAAATAATAATATGGCTACAATGCAAACTTAGAAGATCTCCATGGTCTAAATCTGCAGCTAACTTTTCCCCGCTTGGCACAATTATAACATATAATCATCTTCATTTTAAACCTCAAATTGAATTTTAGAAAATGTTGCTGTTTTTGTAAAGAATAAAATCGCTAATTCGTTTTTGTAGCATGTTCACACCTCCTCTGTCAACAGTTAACTTTTCCATTCCAATAGTGCCTTATCCAACGTGACCTAGCAGCAACCAGTGTCTAAAAAAGAAAAAAAAAGAAAAAAAAAACTTTTTCAACATTTAATCCCCAGAGTTGAATAAGCCATTGTTTCAATATGTTTTATACATGGATTTATTTTTAACCCAATAAATAAATACATAAATAAAATAAAATAAATAAATAAATAAATATAAACAATCTACCCAGGGGATGCTGCAGCACCCCACTTCCTGCACCACTGCATACTTTGACAATATCTAACAGACAAATTGCAATATATTCATGGTAA
Source organism: Corythoichthys intestinalis (assembly GCF_030265065.1). Taxonomy (NCBI): domain Eukaryota; kingdom Metazoa; phylum Chordata; class Actinopteri; order Syngnathiformes; family Syngnathidae; genus Corythoichthys; species Corythoichthys intestinalis. The sequence continues at coordinate 20,743,835 of NC_080405.1, forward strand.
ACCCTAATACATTACTTAGACATTACTCAGAAAAAAAATACTATACAAGAGATTGCATAACAATATTTTAGTGATTTAATGTATGGTTCCAAAATTTTTTTGCGTGGACCACGCAAAGTAACTGTACAATTTTACGCCATTTTAATTAAAGGGACATGAATATTAACAGAGCTTAAAATTTTAAAGCTTAGTCATACTACATTTACCTGTTACGACTTCTATAGTTATGAGCAGTGTTGTGGGCAAAACAACAAACACAAACATACATACAGTTACAAATGTATTCACAATAAAGACATACATCACAGTTAGTGTTAGTGGGCCCTCTAGAGGCCAGAGTTTTTATGTCTCTCAATCGCCAAGTCCACCGAAGTTGCAAATTTATCAGAACGTATAGTAATTAATTCTGAGCTTTGCTTTTATCACTTAATTAGATCACGGTACTGTAATATCCCAAAATGTGTTAAACTTTAATTTCCTATTGTAAAAATAAAAAAATATATCCAACTCTTTGAAGAAAAAAAAAGAAAAGAAAAAAAAATTGGGGTACTTGTTTACATGAAAAAATGTACAAAGTTGAAACGTGTCATGTCACTCCAGCAGACACTGTGACTGTGTGCTTAACTTGGCAACTTGCATTTGTTTTTCCCTCCACAGCAATGGATGTAAAACATAAACCAGGGAACTTTCAAAAGGTGGAATAAAATATATACACTCTTGCGGCAGACTTGTACAAAAGTGACACATCTTTAAAAGCCTTGCACAAATGTAATGTGTGGCCAAGTAAATGCCATTTCAATAAAATGTTTGCCGTTGATCCAGTTAATCCTTTTTTTCCCTTTGGATATGCTTTTTTGAACATTGTTTATTGTGGCAAAACTAAGGTAAAAGGAGCATTAGGCTCCATGGGACATTAAGCCCCAATTTCTGATGAAGTACAAATTCAGTGTCACAAAACCTGCTATCTAATCCCTGATTGGATCTTATGGAATGAGGGTCTCAATGTCCCACACTCAGCAGCGAATAAATTAAGCATTTTATTGTAGTTCATTAGTAGTTGGGGTGTAATGCCCCATGGAAACTAACGTAGCCCTTAACAGCCTAAGGGAAGCAGGGTGCATTTGTAGCCTATATAATATACATGTATAATACAGTATGTAAAAAGTATACTATTACAAAAAAGATGCAGCAATGGCTCGTAATTATGGATATGAAGTGCTTAGCAATTTAATGAAAACATAAACAATTGTGTCCATGAGTAGTAAAGCATTGCAGGGTTCAAAAATGGCACATTTAGCTACATTGTTCTATGCTAAAAGTCACAGCTCCACCAAGACTTTTCCCCATGCATCACGTCAGAAGCACATTCACCACCTTGCTATTCCTAACCCCATTAAATTAGCTGGATTGGATCTGAGTAAGCCTTTTCCTTAGAACAGGGTCGTTTGAAGGCTGGCACAACACCTAGCAGCTGCTGCTTGGGTGCTTTTGATGTTTTGGTAAATTTGCATTTGGCCCTAGACTAAACCTTGTTATTCACCAGTAATTTTGTGCCTTTGTGTCTCTGAACGTAGAATGTCGTCGTGTGAATGCAAAGCTGTAATGGGGCGTTTTCTGTTGATTTGGTCGATGTGTCTCCGTGTAAATAGGCCCTCTGTCTTTGTTCCAGTGGATGTTGATGCTTTGGAGGTCTCTCCTCTGTGTACAACCACACTGTGCAACCTTTTGCAGCGCTAAATTTTTCATAAAAAGACTAAGCCAAGTTAAATTTAGCAATTTAAATAAAGAGAACCATTACTAAAAGAAGCAGGACTACATTATGTATCTTGTGGGTAATGGAACTATTTGAAATGCTGGTTTGAAACACTTAGTTTAACAAGTTTGATAATTAACTATGAACTGAAATATTTCATTTTACAATTTAAACTACGTTGGTTATTCTCCTAATACAGCTATTCGCTGGATAAGCAACTGTGACAATTTGATGCTATTTCTGATAGAGCCCAGGTGTCAAACTTGTTTCTACACTGTAGGTATGGTTGCCCTCAAGGGGCAGGTTATAATGGTACAATCACATAAATCTATACCCACTCAGGGTGAAACCATATGACAAAAATACCACCTTTGTTTTCATGCCAAAAGTCTTATCACATTCTATACACATAGGAAACAAAATGCAAATCAAACTGCTTACCCTTTTTTACTTTTAAGCAAATTGCAAATTCAGTAGCTTGCCCTGTTGATAGGAAATTGAGGATGCAAACAAGAACAACAGATTTAAGTCACAGCACAAATTATCACCGCATGAGTTACTACTCTATAGAAAAACTCAAAATTAGCATTTGTTATTGCTTATTGTTTTGGCTTCTCCTGGAAATGCTATGTATTTGTTATTGTTATTTTTAACATTTTTAAAACCTGATGAACACAACTTACTACTGAATTTGCTCCATGTGGCTAGACCAGCAGGTGATTTAATCCCCCCCCCCTTACCTTTGTTATACTGCAGTGTCCAAAAAGCTTTCTTCTCTCTCTCTCTCTCTGGTGGCCACATTGTTGCTGATTGTGATGGGAGGCCAGGGTCGGGTAGGCCGTACACAATATAGAATTGTATATGCAGAAAGAATTGACCACCAGCGAGCATCATTGTGTCGTACATTGTGTCGGAATTACCAACCGTTTTTTGGCGTAAAGCAACATATAATTCCTCGCACATATTTGATCATCATTTCTAGTGATTTGCAGAAATAGTAATTACATAACACTTTTTTAAAATTCCACAGCCGTTCCATGTATTTATTTTCTAATAACACTAACATCAAAGGTAAGAGATCTCAAGCTAAGAAACTGTCAAGGTAAGAAACATCTATAGTAACTGACACTGAAATACGTCAGTGAGATATTTGGAGGGCTGTTGATTTTTACAACTTTACTAATACACAGTTTGGGGAGCCATATCGTGTTGTATATTTTCTGTGTGGAAACCCCTCCAATAGCTGACCGTGCATATTTGAACCATCATTTGTTTTTGTAATTTATTGTAATTGCTATGGCTAGTTTTGAGGAGAGGTCAAGGACAAACTATGAAACGCTTTCAGAAGTTATTAGGAGAGAAAAACAAGGAACAATGTTGAGAAGGCTTTAAAGCAACACTTTTCAACCTTTATAAAATATTTTCTAAACATTTGTGATAATATGTCTACGGACAATTAGTTGAATGATGCCTCTTTTATATATTGAGGGGGTCTGTATCGCTGTCACAGGCATTAATTAACTTTGAGGAGGGTGGCACGGACCCTGCTACATAGAAAAAAACTACAAATGTGCTGACTGCTTTACGGCATAATTCATCTTCCCCCTTCCCTCATTCATTATAGAGACGGAAGTGGATGCGAACGCTTTGGCGCGAATTCTACAAATATGGCAGAGCAACAAAAGAGACAAAAAGTTTTGTCTGAGTAGGAAAAAATCTGAGGCTATCAGGATATACAGAATAAACATTGGCCTGGCTTTCACTCGCTGGCTTGGCGCCCGCACTGAGCCACACTGTTGCTAACCGTTATATCCTATTGTTTAGCCACAACTGGATTCATTACCTTATTACTATTCATCATTCACACATCAGCTGGAAACAGAAATGTTGTTTAATCCATCTGCAGGCGACCGGGAGATTGATTTTTGATTTACTGATGATTTTGCGACACTGTGCGGGTGTGTGCTGATCCTCATGGGAAACACAGCGCTGGTTCTCATGGGAAACACAGTCTTCCTTAAGGCAAGACACTACCGCTTTTGTCCACAGGCGTCAAATCGACCAAAATTTAACGTTACCAAGTGTTGCTTTAAGTCAAACACTACTAATATTTTATATACAGTGTATTACAAAAGTGAGTACACCCCTCACATTTCTGCAGATATTTAAGTATATCTTTTCATGGGACAACACTGACAAAATGACACTTTGACACAAAGAAAAGTAGTTTTTGTGCAGCTTATATACTACAGTTAAATTATTTTCGCCTTAAAATAACTCAAAATATAGCCATTAATATCCAAACCCCTGGCAACAAAAGTGAGTACACCGCATGGGAACTACGTACATCCCTAAAAGTCCAAATTGAGTACTGCTTGTCATTTTCCCCCCAAAATGTCATGTGACTCGTTACAGGAGTGCTGTCAGCATTGCTGCAGAGATTGAAGAGGTAGGGGGTCAGCCTTTTAGTGCTCAGACCATATGCCATACTCTACATCAAATTGTTGTGCATGGCTGTCACCACCGGAGGAAGCCTTTTCTGAAGACGGTACACAAGAAAACCCGCAAACAGTTTGCTGAAGACATGTCAACAAAGCACATGGATTACTGGAACCATGTCCTATGATGTCTGATGAGAAGAAGATTAATTTGTTAGGTTTCGATGGTCTCAAGCATGTGTGGCGGCCACCAGGTGAGGAGTACAAAGATAAGTGTGTCATGCCTACAGTCAAGCATTGTGGTGGGAATGACCCCCCCACCACCACCTTTTGAATCTCTGCAGCACTCCTATAACAAGTCACATGACATTTTGGAGGGAAAATGGCAAGCAGTACTCAATTTGGACATTTAAGGACGTACGTAGTTCCCATGCGGTGTACTCACTTTTGTTGCCAGGAGTTTAGATATTAATGGCTATATTTCGAGTTATTTTGAGGGGAAAACAAATTAACTCTATTATATAAGCTGCACAGACTACTTTTCATTGTGTCAAAGTGTTATTTTGTCAGTATTGGCCCATGAAAAGATATACTTAAACATCTGCAGAAATGCGAGGGGTGTACTCACTTTTGTGATACACTGTAGCTAACAGATGTCATTAAACTGTGCAGGTGTACTTAACTTCTTGGTTATGATTGATTGTCTTGGTCAAAGGATTTTCGACCCTTTCTTATTCAACTGAATGGTAAAAAGTACCTCCCCCCCAACTCCCCAATTTAGTGCTAACAAATAATTCATTTTGCGCACAAACCCCTTGAGCAAAATTTGTAAGGAATTGTTTTGTTCTAATAGCAGTTCTGAAATAGACCTGTACACAGGGTTTGTGCACCTTCCTTTACTGAAGGTGGCTAAACCAGACTGCTTTATGCAGGGCTGCCAGATTGGAAGGACAGTGTCCTGCCCAACTACACCAAAAAACTCGCCCAATCCAATAAAAAAACAGCCCAAAGTATAATCTCCCGTTCAAGATAAGATTTTCCCTTTATACAACTATTAGTATATTTTTGTATTATAACCAAAAACAAACGAACAATCGTTGCTTTTACACCGATATGCATCACGGGTGATATAGTTCTTGAAAATTCTAGTAATAGTATTTCTATTGAGATTGGTGTCAAAAGCATACACAAAATCCACCTGCCACGAGGAAGTGATTCAGAAAACACTACAGTACTTGACCAAAAAAAAAAAAAAAAAATACAGTGTGTACCTACAAATGAGGAATTAGCATCAGGTCACAGCTCACGCTAATATGCCAGATCATTAGTTGAGCTAAGATGCTGCTGTAAGCAAGCAACGTGCCCGAACCTCAAGGTGTAGACATCTTAACTATTAAACTAATCAAATTGTTTCCTTCAGAAACTGCCAAATGTTGCCAAAAGCAGTCCAAATTTGACAAACCCGCCAAATACAATACAATACAATACAATATTTTGGGCAGTTCCCACCCAAATGGACTATTGTCAATCTGGCAGTACTGGATTTATGTCCATTTTTTTCCCCAATAATTTATTTAGCAGAATATAGGTACATTGGATGACTCTGTTCGTTCATGGCATTCAAGGCAGCAAAGGTGTTTGCTGAGGTCAGCACAGAGGTTATCCCACAGATCTGTGCCTCAAGGCTTTTTTGTGAAGAGGATATACATGGAAATACAAAAGAGAATGTCAGGCGTTTAGTTCTCTCTCTATTAACACATCTTTAGTATTCTTACAATTCACACACAAAAAATATCTCTTTTGTGTGCACATATAACCGTAAACGGAGGAATAAAATATATGTTTCTGTCTCGCTGTGTAGGTGGTTTGAGGCCACATCCTTTAGAAAACTTAACCAAGGACAGAAATTGCTTGCTTTCACATTACCCGAGCAGCACAATTTACACCTAATTCTATCAGAGGAACCTTATCAGTGACATCTCAGAATCAGCAAACGGTCCAAATGTCTCATGAAAACAAATTAATGTTTTTTTCTTCAATTCCCATCAAGATCTGGGTTTATGTTGATTTAAACTTTATTGCTGGATTCGGATGAAGGAGGCAGACTAAAATTATTAGAATCTTATCATCATGAGCGTTGTATTTCAAGTAGGGCTGTCAAAATTATCGCGTTAATGGGCGGTAATTAATTTTTTTACTTAATCACGTTAAAATATTTGACACATTTAACGCACATGCACCGCTCAAACAGATTAAAATGACAGCACAGTGTAATGTCCACTTGTGTTTTTTGGTGTTTTTTCGCCCTTTGCTGGCGCATGGGTGCGACTGATTTTATGGGTTTCAGCACCATGAATGAGCGTCGTGTAATTATTGACATCAACAGTGGCGAGCTACTAGTTTATTTTTTGATTGAAAATTTTACAAATTTTATTAAAACGAAAACATTAAGAGGGGTTTTAATATAAAATTTCTGTAGCTTGTACTATCATTTATCTTTTAAGAACTACAAGTCTTTCTATCCATGGATCGCTTTAACAGAATGTTAATGTTAATGCCATCTTGTTGATTTATTGTTACAATAAACACAGTACTTATATACAGTATGTTGAATGTCTTGTGTCTTATCTTTCCATTCTAACAATAATTTACAGAAAAATATGGCATATTTTATAGATGGTTTGAATTGCGATTAGTTACGATTAATTAATTTTTAAGCTGTAATTAACCCGATTGAAAATTGTTATCGTTTGACAGCCCTAATTTAAAGCTGACATTTTTGACGACATTGACTGTATGTTGATTAATGTCATTTTTCATTACAGAATATAAAATATATAGAATATAAAATACTGATGTTTGTTTGTGTCATTGCTTGAGTTAAGTAGTGTTAGGTTTGTGCCCTAGTGTGTTTTGTCGTGTGATTATCCATTGATTTCACTTGTTGTGCCTGCTCCTTGTGTATCCACCTACTGCTTCCTCTTGTGTCACCCGCCTGTGCCCCATTGTCTCGTTACCTTGTCTGTGTATTCAAGCTCCTGGTTTCTGTTCAGTCCTTGTTGCGTCAGTGTGAAATTCATGTCCATTCCAGTGTTGCCTTCTCCATCCAAGCACTCGTGTTTTGAATCCTAGTCCTTTACAGTTCTCCTCATGAGTTAGGGTTGTACTTTGCTTTATCTGGAGTTTTGTTTGGACTTTGAGTTTTGTCATCAGAATTAAATCAGTTTTGAGTTGATAACCACCCGGCCAAAGACTTCATAATTGTATTGACGGGTCAATTCGGCCAGCCACTGCGCAACGCCTTCAAGCAGGGGCCCCATACCACAATCTGCTTCAGATATTCGCAGTCGGTCGCAGCGACACGTGCGGCGATTCAACGCCGGATTTAGGATAAAAGTACGTAAGCTGTACCGCGTACAAACAGGAAGGATTGTCTCAGGAGTTATTTGTTCGAGGATTCAAGGTAATTATTATATTTTTCGTACCATGCATGCATTTTGAAACGTAAAAAAAAAAAATCAATGGGAGAAATTAGCCGCTACGGCACTGGCATCATAGTTTGCAATATTTACGTGAAATAAATGCTAACTTCCCGGTTCTTTGCTCTTTTAACAAAGAATCGATACTGTTTTACGTCCATATCGATAAAGAATTCAGGGATTTAAGTATTTATTCACAAGAATTTTCAGAATAAAAAGTTATTTGTCAGTGTTTCCACTTGGTCAGCTTTGATGGAGATAGCCCTCCAATTAATCTGCCCTGTGTCCCATCAATACCATTATGAAGTCTATGATCCGGCCTTGCATCCCCGTGTTTTCCCTGCATTTGGGTCAACCTCGTCCACGCACCTCGTGACAGTTTGTTAGAAGATAACCTTTCAACGTAAAAAGCTCTTTGTTGCTGTAAGGCGGCGCCACAATAAATTAAAGACGAGCAGCACATTTGACATATTTACGTAAAATAAATAATACTGCCCTTTTTTTTTATGCTTTTAACCAAGAATCGAGACTGTTTTACGTCCTTATCTGTAAAGAATTCACTGATTTAAGCATGTATTCACAAGAATTTCAACGTAATAAGCTCTTTGTTGTGGTAAGGCGGCGCCACAGTGACTTAAAGACGAGCAGCACATTCAACATATTTAAGTAAAATAAATAATACTGCCCAATTTTTTTCTTTTTTTTTTTTGCTTTTAACCAAGAATCTAGACTCCATATCTATAAAGAATTGAGGGATTTACGCATTTATTCACAAGAATTTTCAACGTAAAAAGCTCTTTGTCTGTGCTTCCACTTGGTCAGCTTTGACGGAGATAGGCCCCTATTAATCCACCCCGTGCCCCGTGTCCCGTCAATACCATTTTGAAGTCTAAGACCCGGCCTCACTTCCCCGTATTTTCCCTGCATTTGGGTCAACCTCGTCCACGCACTTGTAACAGTTTGTTAGAAAATTACCTTCAGGAATATTATCAAGACTATATCTTTCCCAAGAAAGGACCATTTTCTCATTTGCAAGTTTATAAAATGGCGATAGACATTAATGCTTTTAAGCCAAAAATGTTAAAAATCTTCGATCGATAAATAGACTTCACCTTCTCATGATGAAGTCTATGATGATTATTATTCAAGGGTAAGGTCGCATATAAACATTTTCATAGTTTGTGTCTAAAAATGTGTCTAAAAATGTTTATATACTGTATATGTGTTGGAAATATTTGCAAAGAGAACAATTTATTGGCAAATTACTGAGTTGTGCCAATAAACTTTTTTTCACTTCCTCAGTTGGCAGGATTTTTTTTTTGTTTTGTTTTCTCACCCGCCCCTCCAACTATAAGGACTAAGCGTCATCAGTGGCTATATGGTGGTATTGCAAGTACCTCATTCATAAACTGTCCATTAAGCTATACTGAACCTACAAAGTTACAATCCCCCCCCCAAAATGTATCATACCTCAGGTTATCATGTGTTTATGCTATTTTGGCTTTGTGTTACAATGCTAACTAAAGCAACTGGCCAAATTGCCGTATCGCAACAAATGCACAAGGAGGGAAATAAAAATCATCATGCGCCGTTCGGAAGCCTTCGAGGCCAAAAGTATGGTCGAGAGAGATATGCCTTTGACTGGGCATGTGTTTGCAATGCCTGTCTGGTGTGGAGGTGGGAGCAAGGTGTGTTGAAAACGTGGCCGGAAGAGGATTCCCCTCACAGACACACTCACAGAGCCTTGCTGGTGTGGTATATGAGTTGTGTTGACATGCAGAAGGAAACAAGCTAGATAAAGTAGCATCCATTTCCCATGTAATAACAAGTACAGGTAGCGGTTGACATTTAGCGCATTAGCGGATTGTGGTTTGAGCACAGTCAGTCTGTATATAAAGCCTACGGTTGCCTACAGCTTCTGATACCAGACAGACCAGGTTTGTCTTCCTGATTTTGAAGCATTATTCTATATACCTAACATTTTTTAAATTAATTACAATTTTCAGGTGTGCCAACATCTCTTTAGTCGTTCTTTTTTTTTTTTTTTTTTTTTCATGACGTTGACCTCCAGTTTCCATGACCTTTATGCCATTACATTGCAGCATAGTTTAAAGGACCTCATGTTGGGATGAAAATAAAACGTTATGCTGCCATTTGCAGCACATCGACGTGCAGGATCTAATGACTGGGCATTATAGATTCAAGGGTGATGAACTCATTGTGCTTCATTCAACCAATGTTTGCAAGATTACCGTAGTAACAAAGGCTGCCTCTGCTGACTGGCGTGGTCCTTCACGGGTTTAGTGGTGACTGCACATTGTACTTAAGTCATAGAATATATCTGCTTGGATACCATATTGAAAGAATATATTTTAAGAGACACGTCGCAATAATAGAGACCAAAGTCTCTCGGCTGGCCCGAGAATGCCTTGGGATCTGCCAGAGGAGCTGGTTTAAGTAGCTGGGTGGAGGGACGTCTGGGCTTCCCTGCTAAGCTGCTGCTCCTGCGACCCGACCCCGGATGAAGCGGCAGATGATAGATGGATTGATGGATGGACGCTGCAATAATGAGAGTACATAGGCTCACATATCTCTGGAGTGGAGGTACATTCATAACCATAACATGTAGTATGTGGAAAACAACCAGGGAGTCTTACTTATATTGTCACCATGAGCTAATTTGCTTTGGGGAAACCTTTACAGTGCAGAGCAAAACAATGCAATGCAACGTAATTCCACACTCAGGCACGCAAACTCCTCCACCACGTTATAATGATTAGCAAATTTTGGCTTGGAAGCAAATATCTCATTGTCTGCTCATGGGTACGGAAAGGATGCATCATAATAATTGTACATTAAGCAAACCATTTTTGAAGCATGTTTCTTTCGGGAGGACTTGAAAGTACATTCATTCACCTATCCTCCATAGGCGGCAGGTCGAGCGGTTTCCAGTCAGGGTGCATTGCTGAGTGGGAACGAAACCGCCAAAGTCAGGAAAATGCATGACTACACTAGCAGTGACTGATCTAGAACAGCAAAACAAAATACATAAATGGGACTGTTGGAGTGCTGGAAAAAACATATCCCGCCAAAACAAATAGGATAATTGATTTTACTTAGATAAATAATGATTTTAATGTGGAGAAGCTTCTCCAGACACAACCAGATGGGAACTAGTGCAATTTCATATACCTGTTCCTCTTAACGTATGCACCCGCATTCTCCTTGTTTGATCATATCTAATATATAAAAACACTCAACAAAAATGTTCTGACTTAATTGCATCTGGCATCGACTTAGACAAATATTATTTTTTAACCCTTTAACACCGAACGTGTCGGCAGCGACGTGTTTACGCATATCGTCTTTGAAGCTTCTTCATGCTGTAATTATATCACCCACGTGCCGCTGGTTGGTCTCATTTGAAAGTGCGGAGGTTGATGTCCACACCAGTTATTTGAAGTCAATCGACCAAGAAAAACGGGAGATAATGTCATTTGAGTTTTATAGTTTTACTGCACTCATAAATATGCATTCAAACGCTGCATGGACCATGTATCTATTTCCATATTTTCCATCATTTCTTGTCCTTTTTCAAAACCGAAAGCAGCACAAAAGGCTACATATCCCAAGAGCCATTCTGATGTCAAGAAGGACGAACCGAGTGTGATAATTTTTAATAAATTTCCGAACGAGGCACCAACTAATGAAAGGGAGGCATGCGACGCAAGCAACGGCCGGTTGGTTTGAGCGAGTGACTTAGAAACGTGCAGAATGAATATAAAACTACATTTAGCGCAAGCTAATTGGCAGGGCTCAGAGAACAAACGGACCCAATAATGCAGTGCTCAGAGCAGATTTATTAACAATGGTTTTGAGAGGAAGAGGTCTTGGCTCTTGGAGCGGCACGGAAGGCTGTTCGAGCAGGGGGGGGACGAGCAAGGCGAAGGCCCCAGGCAGGATGCGGCTATCTCCGGTCCTGTAGCAGGGTTCAGGTCACAGAAAATAGGCAGAGGCACAGACGAGGAGCAGGCTAGAGGCAAAAATCCAAGAGGTCAAAAGGTGTATCAAAAATCCGGCAAGGCAAGGTATCTAGGAACGCTCGTAAGTTGCAGTGAAGGCTAACAAACTCGCAATGGAGCAGAGGGCTGTGTGTGCTTATGTAGGGAGGCTGTGGTAATGACCAGGTGTGCAGAACAGGTGTGTGGAATGAGTGCTGATGACTGAGGGGGAAAAAAAGGAAAAAGGTATACAGGCCTGCTGTGGGGCTCTAACAGAACCCCCCCCCTAGGGACGGACTCCGGACGGACCAGGCGCGTCGGGGTGGAGTCGGTGGAAGTCCCGAATGAGGTCCGGGTCCAGGATGTGAGAGGAGGGGACCCACGAACGCTCCTCGGGGCCATAGCCCTCCCAATCCACGAGGTACTGGAAACCACGACCCCGTGGTCTGGATTTCAGGAGTCTCCTCACAGTGTAGGCCGGACCGCCATCAATCAGTCGTGGTGGCGGAGGAGGCGGCGTGGGAGGAACCAGAGGGCTCACAAAGACCGGTTTGAGCTGGCCAACATGGAACGTGGGATGAACCCTCATGGTCCTGGGGAGTCGCAGCCGCACAGCCACTGGGTTGATGATCTTTGAGACCGGGAAGGGGCCAACGAACCGGGGAGCCAGTTTACGGTTCCCAACCCTGAGAGGGAGGTATTTGGTAGACAGCCATACCTTTTGACCCACCTTGTACATCGGGTTGCGTGACCGGTGGCGATCCGCCAACGTCTTCATTCGGGTTGCACTCCTGATAAGACTGGCCTTGGCTTGGTTCCACACCCTCTTCTTGCGACGGATCCATAACAAGGCGGAGGGAACTTGCGTGGACGTCTCGGTCTGTGGGAAGAGAGGGGCTGGATACCCAAATACAACATGAAATGGGGAAAATCCCGAGGAAGAGGAAGGCAGACAGTTGTGGGCGACCTCAACCCACATGATGTTTTTGGCCCATGTGGTGGGTTGTTTGGAGCTCAAGCAGAGTAGGGTTGTTTCCAGCTCTTGGTTCATCCTCTCCGCTTGTCCATTGCTCTGAGGATGGTACCCTGATGATAGGCTGACGGTGGCACCGATGAGCCCACAGAACGCCTTCCAGAAGCGAGCCACAAATTGTGGCCCTCTATCAGACACGATGTCTGACGGAAAGCCATGGATCTTGAACACTTCGTCGAGGAGAGCGCTGGCAGTTTCTTTGGCGGTTGGTAGTTTAGGGAAGGTGATGAATCGGACCATCTTTGAAAATCTATCCACAACCGTCAATATGGTGGTCTTCCCCTGTGAGGGAGGCAGTCCAGTGACAAAATCCAACGAGATGTGCGACCAGGGTCGCGTTGGAACAGTCAAAGGGAGCAATTTGCCCGCAGGTGACCTCCTGGGTGTCTTGTTGGTGGAACAGACCACACACGCCGCCACATAATCCCTGACATCATTCCTCATGTGCGGCCACCAAAATTTCCGTGCCAGGATAGCAAGCGTGCGTTTGGTCCCCGGATGGCTTGCAAATCGGGACGTGTGGCTCCAATGAATGACCTCCCCTCGGAGGCCCTGCGGTACAAACAGCAACCCTACGGGGGTGCCAGGGGGGTTGATCAATCCCTTTGTGGCCTCCTGGACCTTCTTGACGATCTGCCACTGGAAACCCCCCACCAAGCATGATTTGGGAAGGATGGGTTCAGGTTCCTCTGTGTGTCCCTCAGAGGGAAACACCCGGGAAAGGGCGTCTGGTTTGGTGTTCTTAGCCCCGGGTCTGTATGACAAGGTAAAATTAAAGCGTGTGAAAAACAAGGACCACCTGGCTTGACGAGCGTTGAGTCTTTTGGCCGTTTTGAGGTGCTCCAGATTCCTGTGGTCTGTCCACACCACAAATGGCTGTTCAGCCCCCTCTAACCAGTGTCTCCATTCTTCTAAGGCCACTTTGATGGCCAATAACTCCCGGTTCCCCACATCATAATTTCTTTCTGCGCTGGTGAGTTTCTTGGATAGAAATGCACATGGGTGCATTTTTCCCGTAAGGGGTGACCGTTGGGATAACACTGCACCAACTCCGGTGTCTGAGGCGTCGACCTCGACTATAAACGGGAGAGCTGGATCAGGAAATCTGAGGATCGGAGCAGAGGTGAAAAGGCGTTTGAGTCTACAGAAGGCCGCCTCGGCCTTGCTGTTCCACTGAAAACGACACTTGAGAGATGTCAAAGAGTGTAGTGGTGCAGCCACTGAACTGAATCCCCTTATGAATTTTCTGTAGAAATTCGCAAATCCCAAAAAGCGTTGTACCTCCTTACGTGAACTGGGGCTTGGCCAATCCTGGACCGCTCGTACCTTTCCTGGGTCCATGCGTATTTCTCCTTCTGCGATGACAAACCCTAAGAACTGAACAGATGGTTTGTGAAATTCACATTTCTCTGCTTTGACAAAAAGGCCATTTTGTAACAATTTTTCAAGAACTGAATGGACATGTTTAATGTGGGTCTCCAGGTTGGGGGAATAAATCAAAATGTCATCCAAATAGACGAAAACAAACACATTCAAAAATTCTCTCAGAACATCGTTGACCAGGGCTTGGAAGATAGCCGGGGCATTTGTCAGGCCGAAAGGCATGACCAAATATTCGAAGTGGCCAATAGGAGTGTTAAAAGCGGTCTTCCACTCATCCCCCTCCTTTATGCGGATAAGGTGATATGCATTGCGCAAGTCAAGCTTTGTAAAGATTTGGGCACCTTGGAGCATCTCGAAAGCAGAAGACATTAACGGCAGCGGGTAACGATCACGGACAGTTATTTCATTGAGCCCCCTATAATCAATGCAAGGACGGAGAGACTTGTCCTTCTTTTCGACAAAGAAAAACCCTGCACCGGCAGGAGAGGAGGATCTCCTGATTAGCCCTGATGCTAACGACTCATTTATATACTTAGTCATGGCCTGGGTTTCTGGGCCAGACAACGAGTACAAGCGACCCCTGGGGGGTATTGAGCCCGGGTGTAGGTTTATGGCGCAGTCGTGAGGACGGTGTGGTGGGAGGCTAGAGGCCTTGAACTTATTAAATACCTGTTTGAGGTCATGATAACAGGCCGGGACTTTATCGAGGTCAGGGAACTCTGCTTGTTTCTCTTTCCGCAAGATAAATGTGGATGCAATCTGGGCTGAGTCAGTCTTTTCCCAGCCGGATTCCACCGCCAAGGAGCGAAACCGGCTGACGTACTCTCTGATGGGTTCGCCACCTTGCCTAATCTGGAGGAGGAGAGCGCCGGCTTCCTGTTCGCGGAGAGGATGGTCGTAGATTTTCTTCAGCTCGGCCGCAACATGATCATATGACACCAGGAGGGGGGAATTCTGTTCCATTAGGGCGTTGAAGTAGCCCAACGGTGCCCCCTCCAGGAGATTGGCCAGAAAGGCAATCTTAGCTGCTTCCTGGGAAAATCGACGGGGCTGAGACACAAAAATAAGCCTTAACTGGTTAAAAAACATTCTGCATGTTGTCGGGTCACCTGAGTATTTAGTGGGTGGCGGAATGTTTGGCTCAGGCCACACTGGCGTTTCCCCTTCGGCAGCGGGTCGGTTGTGAAAAGACGCAGCCATATGGGAAAGCTGTGACACGCTTTGGGTCAGAAGAGACAGGAGCTGCTCATGCTCGTCCAAACGCTGGCCCTGGTTGTTGACGGCCTGTTCATACAGGGAAGAGCCTGCTGGGTCCATATTATGGCGAGTTTGTTCTGACAGGGCTCAGAGAACAAACGGACCCAATAATGCAGTGCTCAGAGCAGATTTATTAACAATGGTTTTGAGAGGAAGAGGTCTTGGCTCTTGGAGCGGCACGGAAGGCTGTTCGAGCAGGGGGGGGACGAGCAAGGCGAAGGCCCCAGGCAGGATGCGGCTATCTCCGGTCCTGTAGCAGGGTTCAGGTCACAGAAAATAGGCAGAGGCAGAGGCACAGACGAGGAGCAGGCTAGAGGCAAAAATCCAAGAGGTCAAAAGGTGTATCAAAAATCCGGCAAGGCAAGGTATCTAGGAACGCTCGTAAGTTGCAGTGAAGGCTAACAAACTCGCAATGGAGCAGAGGGCTGTGTGTGCTTATGTAGGGAGGCTGTGGTAATGACCAGGTGTGCAGAACAGGTGTGTGGAATGAGTGCTGATGACTGAGGGGGAAAAAAAGGAAAAAGGTATACAGGCCTGCTGTGGGGCTCTAACACTAATGCATTATTTCATTAACTCAAGGAGGAAGATGAGCCATATTTGTCGTCTTTTTCTTTGCATGAGTCGGCGTCTCGTGAATAGAAGTGACGGCAGCGCGCAAACGGCGAAAGAGTAGGCTGTGTGACGTTGTGTGTGAAGCAGCTCCGTGACCCGTTCAAGCTTTATTGAGTGAAAAAAAAAAAAAAAAAAAAAAAAAAAAAAACTTTATTGGGTCGCATGCCTGCAAATTTTGAATTGAACTGAACTACTTGTCAATATTTTTTTAAATACTTTTTTTCAAGGTTATATATATTTTTTCTTTACTATTATCTTTTCAATGTTTATATAGATGTGTGTTCGAGAAGCTTGATTGCATGTAGGTATATACTTTTGATAAGGTGATGGGTACAACACCTAACTTCACAAAGAGATATCCTCCAAACCCTTTTTGTGTTAGATGATATATATAATTTTTTTTCTCACTATTTTGCACTGTATATAACCTGTTTTGACCATAGCATGTGTAAAGGCCAAAAACGCCTAAGACCATACCTGCTGTTTGTGTTGAATTGTCAAACATAAAACTATTCAATTTTATTTTCTTCTATTGAATGTTTATCCTAACAAGTCGAATAAATATGATCAAGCTTCAAAACGGTTGGTTGAGCATGTTTAGTTGTCAGTGGGACGTCAACATTAAAAATTTTGAAAAAAGATTTTGGGATTTTTTTGTCTTTTTGGGTCCAAAATGTGGATTAAAATTGGTCAGTGAAGAAAACAACAGTTTGGACATGAAGTTCAAGGTGTCCTCATAAAAGGGACCCAACTTGGCCATTGTAAACAATTTTTTCTTTGAAATATAAAGGCAACATCAAATGCATGCAAATTCGGCCAAAATAGGCTTAGGTGTTAAAGGGTTAACTCAAATCTAACTGCCACTGGTTTGTGTGTGTGTGTCCCACCTCAAGGAAAGGTGCCCATCTATTTCTACACGTGCTTGAATAGGACTGAACATGCTGGAACATGGCACATTTCGTTTGCCACTTACGTAGTCCATAAAACCATATATTCCATTAGAGCAAATGTTTTTCTTCCTCACTTGCCCCAACATGATGACCACTTGTAGTTGAAACTTGTGTATAATGAGGCAACCAGAATATTAACCCTCCCAGTATAATGCACGTGCTGTTCTACACTAACACCACTTCTGCAAGCCACTTCAGTCATAAACAAACTGTTGCATTTGAGGAGGACATGAACATTTTTCTTCTGTTTATAATCTAACCACAAGACTCACGTCTGCACTTGCCAGGCATAAAGTAGATCAATGCCAATAAATGTATCTGTCTCAGAAACAGTAGTGCCAATGTTTACGTTAAGTACTTGATTTCATTCATTTTGAAAAAAAGTCTGCTCCATGTTCTCTTTCATTTGGCTTCAGATAAATGAACTGTTGACTGATAAGCTACTTAGGAGCAGTTGACCTCGTGTAAGATCATGAGGGACCTACTAGTGAGACGGGAACACAATGTCCTAGACGCTCAGAGTAGAAACTAGGTCAGGAAGTTTTAAAGACAAAGCACGTGCCTCCTCCTACTGTCTGTTATGTGTAGTGCTGTCAGATTTCAGAAAATACCATGAACAATATTATTACCGTGGAATTGTTGTGTGCGAAAATTAATAATTGCAATTCATCACACAAATGGGTTTGTAATACTTTGCATAGTTTTACAATCTTTTTGTGTCAAGGCAAAAAAGATGGATGCACATATTGATTATGTACCTTCTGCCTACTGGTGGAAAGCATTTGATTGCTCTGCCTGACACTATATGATAATGGCGTAGATGTATGGACAAAAACACATTGAAGCAAATACGTGACTGTCCTTCACAATTACTTGAAATCCCTTTCCCCTAGTAAGCCTATTGATCTCTCACAGCACATAAGTGTGTTTGGCACAGTTGTTGGGAATCACTATCCCTGCAAACACATTACAGACACCTGTTACTGTAATGTTAAAATAAATAATAATTATATAATAATAAAATTAAGAATAATTAAATAATAATACAATAAAATGATAATGTTGCAGTTACTATGAAGGCTTCAGTGTGGATAATGCTCATATAGCATTTACATCAACTAAAAAATTTCACTACTGCTTGCAGTCTCTGCTGAGAAAAAACAAAGATTTTGGACTATCCATTAATGGTTTGTGTCTATGTATGTGTGCTTGTTCAAGCATGAGAAAGCGAGTTTATCAGTCCATATTACCAATAAGAGGCTTTGTCATCCTCAGGAAAACCATGTACTTTTTCTCCTAGAAAATGACTTGGAATAGAGAGGGGAAAATGCTGTAATTGGATTCATTATGTTGATGAATTAACTATGTAAATTCCATTTGGAAGTTAAATGTGTATGCATACAGTATATGACTATGAATTAAATAATAGTACGTACACATCCTACAGTTAAGGGAAAACGTTTACAAACCTAAGTAATAAAATTGATTTTATTTTCTTAATTACTGTTATCTGGTCTTCATCTCAGAACATTAGACATTTTTTGTTAAATTAATACCACACAAACAAAGAAACATTGTATTGCCACGTTTTGGGGAATAAAGTTTCTAAATACAAGAATGTGGTGTGGGAGCATATGTGACGTTTGGAATGGATAACTCCTCTTTGGAAGCAACAACTTAGCAGCCATATGTTTCTCGTTGTTGCAGATTAGACCCGGAGAACAGTTGGAACATCCCTCGTCACTAAAATAGTTCAGTTAGGTTCAGTAATGTTCAGTGCTGTTAATAACAGCGTTGACGTATAATGGCGTTTCTAATGACGTTATTTTTGTTCAGCAGTGGGTAATCTAATGGATTACTTTTCCCATCTTTATTGTTACTGAGGATGTGAAGGGGTGCGTTACTACAATTTGGTTGAATGAAACGAGAGTTGTCTGATTTTGTCACAGCTTCCTGGGAGTGAGGAGAGCGGGAGAGGGGCGGGGGGAAGGGGTTGGTGATGCTGTTGCAAACGTGATGATGATTGGCTAGGTGGCTCGGAGAGCTAGCACAGCATTCGCTTTTTTGTTAGCATTAGCATTTAGCGTAGCGAGCATCATCTTAAACTCTGGGGCAACTTTTTTTTTTTTTTACATACAGTTTGTGGAATCCAGGTGGCTACAATTAATTGAAAAGAATGGACTATTTTTCTGCTGAATGTGCATCATCATCACCAAGGTGGTGTTGTCCTTGTAGATGCTAAACTATAATAATATATATGGCTGAACACACTCAGGTGACTTGAAGTTCCGCTCTGAGACCCCCAATTTGGCCAACTTTCAAAATGGTCTGATATGTACGTCTGATACTTTATTGGAGAGCTTAAAATCTCAATTTATTGGGGGAAAAAAAATTTGAACAGGAGGGCATTCTCAAAAAAAAAACATTTTTTTTTAAACAGCAAAACCCTATCTGGAGGTGAGAGCACGTGAGAGCAGAATTACAGAGGCCATAACTTTAACGAGCTATTATTGCGTACTTACCTTGTTTCGATCCAAAAACTCCATGTAACATGTATCACCGAGTGTCAAGACAAAGCTGTGAATGGCCACAGCTGGATTTTTTTGGGATTTTATGGGTGGAACATGATCATATTACAAGGGTCGCGATTCAGAAATCGCAGACATCAAGGAGTGGTCGAGATTTTATTTGTCATATATTAACCCTTTTAACTGTTTTTTTTTTTTTTTTTTTCAATTTTCTTTGGATCGTTCATTTGTCATCTAACATCGGAGAAAATGCGACAGTAAAAAAAAAAAAAATACAATTAAGTGATAGTTATGAGGTAGATATCCGTGACTTTTTTACAGACACCATTTTTTTCATTGTGACGTCATTTGTTTAAAAGTTTAAAATATGCAAGTGAATAATTTTTTTAAGTTTTTTTTTTTTTTTTTAAATGAAATGTTAGACATAAATCAATGATTCTAAGCTAAAAATGACAGACATTTTGAATAATAAATATATATATGAATTAGGGCTGTCAAAATTATCGCGTTAACGCGCGGTAATTAATTTTTTAAATTAATCACGTTAAAATATTTGACGCAATTAACACACATGTCCCGCTCAGACAGTATTCTGCCTTTTGGTAAGTTTTACAGCAAGGTTTTTTGTGCTGTCTAACAGCGAACTCTTGTGGTCGCTTTGCGACATGGTTTATTGCTTTCTTGCTGGTTCAATATGGCTGCACGACGTCTCGGGCTGACGCCTACGTTCTAATGTTGTGCTTATATGATCCTTGGACAAGATTTGTCCGTAAGTATGGTTGTTGTAAAGAATGTACATATTATGTTAGTAAGCGAAATATTATATATTTTTTGTATGAGACGCTTTTTGTTTATGTTTAGTGAACCTGTATAGCGTGCTAAGCTAACGTTGTTGCTAATGCAATGCTTGTGTACTTTTTTTTATAGTTTCACTACGGTCTAAAGAGGACAGTGGTTTGAGGCCATTTTATTAATAAATCAGATGAAAAAGGAAGAAGTCTGATTATTAAGGCGTCGTTCACTAGCTGTCTAGCTTTGGAAAAAGTAGACGCTTCGGAGTGAGGACAGCATAGACAGATTTAAATGGCAGGAGAGTGAAATGCCCACTACAGTCCTTATGTACCGTATGTTGAATGTATATATCCATCTTGTGTCTTATCTTTCCATTCCAACAAATTATTTTACAGAATATATATATAATTTACAGAAAAATATGGCATATTTTATAGATGGTTTGAATTGCGATTAATTGCGATTAATTACGATTAATAAATTTTTAAGCTGTAATTAACTCGATTAAAAATTTTAATCGTTTGACAGCCCTAATATAAATATATAAATAAAATTAATTACCTTCGTTTTATGGCTGGGTTGAAACAAACTGGGTTGCGCAACGTCTGTAAACGGGGGTTTCCAGAGTAAAGCAGACCAATTAAAAATAGTTTGGGGGCTTAATGCGCCATGAATCTGCTATGGCAGCATATAGACATATTGTTCAATCAAACACAACAGTTCCTTTGGCTTAAAATACAGCAGTTTCTTAAAAGAGGAGTGCAAGAGCAGAAACTGATTTTTCAGTCTTGTCTGTGTTTTCCGCCATATACAGTATACGTTTTTTTTTTTTTATTACCAAAAATAGTCACGTTCCCTAAATTGTTCTTGAATGACAACCTTCTGTGATGTTTTTTAATCAAAACAACTAGAGCAAAGATAGGAGTGGCAGGAGATTAAGAACCTCAACTGCATATTGAAAAATATATCTATATATATTAGGGATGTGACGATACACACAAGTCACGGTTCAGTATGTACGTCGGTATGGAGGTAACGGTACGGTGCGAGTTCAGTCAAACAGGAAAAACAAAAAGGCTTTTTTTTTCTCACAGCATTTGAAAGTTAGTTTGTATACTATTGCACTCTTATATAGGTGACATGTAAATGTAAAACGTGTGACTGACGTTTTTTTTTTTTTAGCTTTTTGTGAATGAAAATAGTTCAATTAAATCAGTTAATATAAACATCTTCGATGTGAAAGATGCTATAGAATGTATAATGTAATAACGTGTAGAACATGAAACGTCAATCGCTTTGCTAAGTAACTAATTTCTCCTACAAAGAGGTAACTGCTTTACTAACTCGATTACTTTTTGGGAGAAATAATTTGTAACTGTAACTAATTACAGTATTTTTTAAAGTAAGATTAACAACACTGGTAATCACTTCTAAAAGTGAATTGTCTTCTGTTGAAGCCTTTCTACTGTTCATTTACTATAGACCCTACTCACATGACGTCACAACCACGCCTCCGTGCCATATTGTCCGTCTACTCGTCGTGTTGATGCATTACCGCTACGTAAATTCCTCCTATTATGGCGTGATTTTCTGCTCGTTAACATTAATAATCAAAATGGTGAAGGCGTGTGTGGCGGTTGGTTGCAATAACAGAGAAGATAGACGGAGAGACTTGAAATTCTACCGTATTCCGAGAGACCCGGAGAGGAGAGCGAGATGGACTGCTGCAATTCGACGAGAAAACTGGGCTCCAAACGATTACCACGGATTAGGTGGTAGTCATTTTATATCTGGTAAGATGCATTTAATATATATTTAGAGGGTTTTGGGCTGACAACCACAATTAAGATCATTGCGAGGCTAATCGCCAACAACATACAGTTTCAAATTCAAGATGCTTATTTCTTCCACCATCATTACATTTTGAATAATATTTAGCTGGTACCAAGTGAAAGAAGCTGGCCTCGTCTACGGATCATCAGTTAAACAGGTGTGTCCAAACCTTTTGCAAAGGGGGCCAGATTTGGTGTGGTAAAAATGCGGGGGGCTACCTTGGCTGATTTACATAGAACAATATATTTAACCCTTTAACACCGAACGTGTCGGCAGCGACGCGAATACGCATATCGTCTTTGAAGCTTCGTCACGCTGTAATTACGTCACCCACGTGCCGCTGGTTGGTCTCATTTGAAAATGCGGAAGTTGATGTCCACACCAGTTTTTATTTGAAGTCAATCGACCAAGAAAAACGGGAGATAATGTCATTTGAGTTTTATAGTTTTATTGCACTCATAAATATGCATTCAAACGCTGCATGGACCATGTATCTATCTCCATATTTCCATAATTTCTTGTCCTTTTTCAAAACCGAAAGCAGCACAGAAGACTACATATCCCGAGAGCCGTTCTGATGTCAAGAAGGACGAACCGAATGTGATCATTTTTAATAAATTTCCGAACGAGGCGCACACTCATAAAAGGGAGGCATGCGACGCAAGCAACGGCCGGTTGGTTTGAGCGAGCGACTTTGAAACGTGCAGAATGAATATAAAACTACATTTAGCGCAAGCTAATGCATTATTTCATTAACTCAAGGAGGAAGATGAGCCGTATTTGTTGTCTTTTTCTTTGCATGAGTCGGCGTCTCGGTGAATAGAAGTGACGGCAGCGCGCAAACGGCGAAAGAGTAGTGTGACGTGTGTGACGCAGCTCCGTCAGCCTCCGTGACCTGTTCAAGCTTTATTGAGTGCGCAAAGGAAAAAAAAAAAACTTTATTGGGTCGCATGCCTGCACATTTTGAATTGAACTGAACTACTTGTCAATATTTTTTAAAATACTTTTTTTTCCAATGTTATATATATTTTTTCTTTACTATAATCTTTTCAATTTTTATGTAGATGTGTGTTCGAGAAGCTTGATTGCATGTAGGTATATACTTTTGATAAGGTGATGGGTACAACACCTAACTTCACAAAGCGATATCCTCCAAACCCTTTTTGTGTTAGATGATATATATATATATATTTCCTCACTATTTTGTACTGAATATAACCTGTTTTGACCATAGTATGTGTAAAGGCCAAAAACGCCTATGACCATACCTGCTGTTTGTGTTGAACTGTCAAACATAAAACTATTCAATCTTATTTTTTTCAATTGAATGTTTATCCTAACAAGTTGAATAAATATGATCAAGCTTCAAAATGGTTGGTCGAGCATGTTTGGTTGTCAGTGGGACATCAACATTACAAATTTTGAAAAAAGATTTTGGGATTTTTTTTGTCTTTTTGGGTCCAATATGTGGATTAAAATTGGTCAGTGAAGAAAACAACAGTTTGGACATGAAGTTCAAGGTGTCCTGAAAAAAGGGACCCAACTTGGCCATTGTAAACAATTTTTTCATTGAAATATAAAGGCAACATCAAATGCATGCAAATTCGGCCAAAATAGGCTTAGGTGTTAAAGGGTTAAACAAATTTTAGCAAGCCCTTCTGTGTGTCACATTTGCTTTATTATTTTTTTAATTCATAATTTCAACAGTCTCATCTTTGTGGCTTTCTCTTTCGACACTCGGACTCTTGCGAGATACTGCTGCTGTGAAAAAATAAACTAGCTTCAAGTTGCTATAATTTCTCGCTGCGTATCTTCCCTGTAATGTTGTCGTACATGTCAGCGTGTCTTGTTTAGTCATATTGCGTCACATCGAACTCTTTGAAAACAGCGACTGTCTCTTTGCAAATGAGGCAGACACAGTTGTTGCGTGTTTTATTGAAGAAATAGTCCAATATCCACCTATCCTTGAAGCGTCAGCCATCGCAGTCAACTTTTTTTTTTTTTTATTGTCGCCATTTTAGAAATCACACAGGACAATGTTGCTTAGAGTGCTGCTCTTAAAGTTTTTCAAACTTTCGTGAGAATAGGCTGATTTTGTGTGGACAAGATAGTTGTAGATATCAGGGTAGCAGATGTCAGGCAGAGAGGGCGAAGACAGCGGGTCGAAAAATATCGATTTAGGCATCAAATATGGATCTGGCGAATGGATAGACTGAAGCTTTTCCACATAACGCCTTTCATGCAACGCATCCAATGAGTTTACAGCGCCTGAAAGCACCGGGGATTCCATGAATTGCTCTATAAACTGAACGACTAATTGAAACCATTGAGAATAGGGCTAAACAGAGACGGACAATATGGCGGCCGGATACAGCGACACGTCATTCTGTGACATTGGTGAGTAGGGTCTATACGTAGGTAGTGATTCTGTTGCATCACCCATCCTCTGTTGGTATTCATTTCTCAGACTTTGGTACTACTAAACAAATATTAATAAACTACTGAATTTGTGTTTCCAGCGATGACAACAATCCGTCCAGTCACTAAGGCAGCACAGAGACTTTATACTTCACTGTTGGGGTGACAGTTTAAATGTATTGTTCCTGTAGCAACACACATTTGGTTTCATCATTCCACACAATAACCCAACGCCTTTTGTTTTTAACTTTCTTTTTGTCATTTCCATTCGGAATTTGAAGAAATAAATCTGACAGTTTTAACAGATCTCACCCAGCAGACGAATAAAAGCCCCAAATTGTAACACAATTGGGTGGCAAAACTGGCCTGTGCTGCCCTGTTTCCTGTTGAAAGCACAATACACCAGCTGCAAACAAACTTTTGATGGTGGCCACAATTCAAATAGCTTTGGTCTCTCTTCTGAATTCATTATCTTGCGGCAAGGTTGTCTGAAAAAGAGAGGCTTTTCATGTAAGAAGACAAAAACTACAGGAGGAGAACGAAGCAGCGAAGGAATCTATTGCACAAATACACAGGGAAGCGAGATTAAACTGTCCTTCGGCCCATTCATCCTGACTCTTTGTATAGCAGGGCCAAAACACAAAGCAAGCCTCGGAAAAGCTTTATCTCATGGAGTAATTAAGGAATAAAACTTTTTCGTCCTCCGATTGTTTCCTATCACTATCTTTTCACTGCTTCCTCCCCGCCATCAACTTTGCTTCCTCCTCTCCCAGAGCCCTTTGTTGGCACGGTGTTCCGCTCTAATCTGGTGTGCCATTCCCCTCCTAATTTGGCGCCTTATTTCAGATGGTGTCTCAATACTTACTGTGCGATAATGAAAGAATACCTGTGATGAGGCCACAAGTTATTCTTGTGTGCACCCTGTGTATCTCGACAAATTCTTTCAACTATATATAACATACAGTATACAGTACACTAGCTATGATTTTCCACAAAGTACAGAGGATCTCTTGGCTTCTCAGCCATAACATGACAACATCCTTTAAACAGTTCCGAGACACATACAGTACAAAGGGAAACCTTACAAAACAGAGAGATGGCAATAATAATGTGACTTTGCCTGTGATTCATAAGAAACAAGAGAATTTCCACTGATACAATGATCAAAAAGTGAGAAAGGTTAAGGCAGCATATGTTCGTCACAATTCTAATGTTCTGGGTTTGAATCTAGTCTTGTCTGGGTATGTTTTCTTTGTGTTTGACATGTAGTTAGACTATTAAAGACACTCAATTGTTCACAGGACTAAATAGAAGTTCGTCCAAATGTGGCATGCGATTGTCTGGCCCCAACCCAAGAGCAAAAACAGCATACTAAATGCTTAGGGTGGAATGATCCACTCCTGTTTAACAGTATTTTTTCTTATGACCACTTGATGGCAGTAAAGAGCAAATTTTGAAGCAACCAGTCACCAGAGCTTCATCATCGCTCGTCACCGAATTGAACAGCTTTGATTACAAATATTAGCCTCACGAAAATGAATTCATCTGACTCCTCTTATGAAAACAAAAGAGCTGACAAATTTAATTATTAAACACAACATAGGACAGTTTTGATTAGGAAAGGGAGGGGGTAAAAATCACAGTTGTCATAGTATTTGGTTTGTATTCTATTTAGAGTACATGCACATGTTGTATAAGAAAACAAAGACATTTGAACCACACACAAGCGGATGAACTGATTCTAAATGTCGGCATTGAAACTTCTTTTGTAAAGCTGCAAGGTTAAAATATTCTTCTCCACTCTTGTTGACATCTAGTTCATTATCCTGCTTCACATAAAAACATTCATGAGACACATGTGGGAGGGTTGTATCAGAGTCGTTCTAAGAAGCAATCTTGCTGTAAATACAGTCTGAAAGTCCTATTTAAATAAATGACTTGTTTGCTACAGAATTCCCTATTATGAGTGCAACATCCATCTAAATGTTACCTTTTTTCTCGGGCACATTTAGATAGGAACCGATGGTCTGTGGACTTTCAAAATAATTTCCCAAGCGAGCTGCGCATTGAAAGATGTCAAGTATGACCTTTGTGGACCCTCACAAAAAGAATAAGAATACAGAGTCACAATACTGGATGTCTGTGTCCCACATTGGCTTTTAATTCTCCACATGTACTATGCGCTAAAAGAATTAAAAGAAAAAAATGAAACCAAAGACTCGCTGATTGTCAAGGGATTTGTTATTTTCATAGAGCTGAACAACCTTTGGAAAAAGGCGAAGGTTAGCACATTCCACTGAGACTTTGTGAAACAATCAAGATATTCCACATTTTGTAGTGGACTTGTTGGACTTAGTGGCTTCCTTTTTATTTAATCTTTTCAGAGAGAGACAGTAATTCCTGGATTCAGTTTAGGATTTAGGACATTGGTAACACCTCAAAGTTGCATACCAATATCAGCAGGCATTGGTTCTGTTTTTGTGCATCAATCAGGACACTGTTCAACCATGATTCTTTACTGGTCTCCTTGGTTCTGACTTATCACACAAAACACCACATTTTGCACAGTTCTTCTGGATGGCCGATGACGCTCTTCATTGAAAGTAAATGTCGAACAGTAGAAACGTCCTTGTAACCAGGACTTGATGAGTACAAACACATAGAGCGGAATTTGTGGGTTTTAAAACCACATGAATCAATAGTGAATAAAGATACCCATTGCCTACATCACGACATCTTATCATCTGTTATGCTCAGTAAAAGTATCTTTTTTTTGCGACAAGGCTTGAGCAATCCCATTTTTTCAGCTCTGGGGGTAAAGAGGATGTGACACAAAAAATATGGCAAACAGATTACTTTTGGCATGAACATCGGTCAAACACAACAAATGATTCACTTTACAAGACATTTTAAACTTTTAGTCTCCTCTCACGCACTTGCACGTACACTTGCACACACACCCACACAAAGCTTTTATTCTGTATTTAGAAGACTGGGCCTTGGTATTTGAACAGCTTTGGTATCAACTTGAGCTGAATAAAAGCGCAGACCTCCATTTGAGGCAGTGCTTGTCATACAGGGAGCATTGAGCCATCAGGCCTGGCATTCTGAAGCATTGTTCAAAAATGACTCATGGGGGCTCCGATTTGGACTTGGCTTAACAAGGGGGAGAAGGGAGGGAAGGAAGGGATCCAGCATTTAGGCTTTTCAAAGCTCCCCCCAAAAAGCAGATTTACACATCCAGAGGAAGCTTCTCTCTCAATTTTGGTTCATATTGGGAATAATGTTGAATTTCCTGCTTTTATCAGCAAAATCATTGTGACGTAGCCCCTAGGTGGGTGCATTCTGACGCTGGCATGCTGTGATCCAAGGCAAGCCAGGGCCCAGGCCATTTGGGGGCCCTAAGCAAAATAGTGCCAAGGGGCCCATATTTTGTAAAAATGTATTAAAATTGTAACTTTATGTGCATCTTTCTTGATTCTTGATCTCATAACTATGTACACGACATTGCCAAGCATTACCTTGAATTATACTTTTGGGGAAATCATTTTGTGCAGAGGACGGCACTCCACCTCCATTTCCAAGATACTTCTCAATAGCTAGATCAGGGGTCGCGTTAACCGAATATTTTCCGTCGTTGACCGTTTTTTTACAACGGTGACGGAAAAAACAGAAGTCCATCTGTCATTTTGACAGGTTGCAATTAACACCCCAGACCACAGGGTGGCGAGTGAGCATATTAATTAGCTATTGTCTCTCTTGATGCATGACGTCGTTGGCCTTACTCGGAAAAATGTCAAGGCAACTGAGTGTCCGAAGTTTCTTCAAAAAGCCCCAAAACGACGATGGTGTTGATAAAAGAGGTGAAAAAAGAGGGAATGATGCAGTGAAGGATGACAACGAATCAAGTGAATCGCCGGTTCACTCCTCACTGCGGCGAGCAGTTGAAAACAATTACCAAGAGGGCAGAATTGATAACACGGTGAAAGCGGCATAAAGCCAAAAAAGCGGACCAGACAAGCCAGAGCCTGAAATTATTTCAAGGAAAATATGGAGAGTGCCACCACTGTGTGTACTCTTTTTGCTAAGCTGAGCTCGCATACCACGATAGCACGTCGGCTATGAACGAACACTTGACGTGCCGTCACCCAGGTGTATTTCGGAAGACAACAGGAAACAACAAGCTAGCGGATTGTAAGTCCATACAACTTTCTAACGATTTTTTAAAAAATTGGAAGTTGCCTTTATGTGCGTCGTATCAACATGTATTTTTATTTAATAATAATAGTAAATTAAAAAATATAAATTATATATATATATATATATATAATGGAATTATATAATATTTTATTATTATTAAATGTATTAAGATCATGGAAGGTCCCACTTGGGGGATATATATATATATATATATATATATATATATATATATATATATATATATATATATATATATATATATATATATATATATATTTATATTTATATATATATATATCCATCCTGTATATACATAACATAATAAAAAATATATATGGAAACACAGTACTGGCCTGCTTACTGTAATCCATGACTGCACTAATGTTAGTTACTTTATATTATATTTAGGGCTGTCAAACGATTAAAATTTTTAATCGAGTTAATTACAGCTTAAAAATTAATTAATCGCAATTAATCGCAGTTCAAACCATCTATAAAATATGCCATATTTTTCTGTTAATTATATATATATTCTGTAAAATAAATTGTTGGAATGGAAAGATAAGACACAAGATGGATATATACATTCAACATACGGTATATAAGGACTGTAGTGAGCATTTCACTCTACTGTATTTTAAATCTGTCTATGCTGTCCTCACTCCGAAGTGTCTACTTTTTCCAAAGCTAGACAGCTAGTGAACGACGCTTTAATAATCAGACTTCTTCCTTTTTCATCTGATTTATTAATAAAATGGCCTCAAACCATTGTCCTCTTTAGACCGTCGTAAAACTACAAAAAAAAAAGTACACAAGCATTGCATTAGCAACAACGTTAGCTTAGCACGCTATACAGGTTCACTAAACATAAACAAAAAGCGTCTCATACAAAAAATATAACATTTCGCTTACTAACATAATATGTACATTCTTTACAACAACCATACTTACGGACAAATCTTGTCCAAGGATCATATAAGCACAACATTACAACGTAGGCGTCAGCCCAAAACGTTGTGCAGCCATATTGAACTGGCAAGAAGACAATAAACCATGTCGCAAAGCGACCACAAGAGTTTGCTGTTAGAGAGCACAAAAACCCTTGCTGTAAAACTTACCAAAAGGTAGAATACTGTCTGAGTGGGACATGTGCGTTAATTGCGTCAAATATTTTAACGTGATTAATTTAAAAAACTAATTACCGCGCGTTAACGCGATAATTTTGACAGCCCTAATTATGTTGTATTATTGTGTATATACATATAGTGACTGCATCAAGACATAGTCATTTTAAAAATTTAAGTGACTGGTAAAAATAGATTATGACCGGATTTTTATGACCCTGTCAGTCCAAATGACAGACAACGAAAAAGTCTAGCGCAACTTCTGAGCTAGATGGAACAAAATTCAGCGCAGGAAAATATTCGTCTACAAAAACGTGTACTGTGGGGAGTGCGCAACTAATTAAGTAGATTCACCGTAGGCTGATACATGGCATACTACTTGATAATAATGTCCGATATAAATGAAATGAATATGGCTACGTCTACACTAGGACAGATAATTTTCTCCAGGATATTTTGGCGACTATTTTCATACTTCGTTTATGGTGCGTTTAAGGGCCTCACAGCTTCTGCGAGGTACGCCTGCATTTGCGCAAACTACGCATGCATAAACAGGAGAAGCCTCATGTGTTACGTCATCGCCCGCGCGGTTTATCTCTGAAACGGAAACTCATTCCTAGCCCACAGAAAATTTCGAAATTACTACTCCTTCTTTCTTGACTGTCATTATTTTGTGATCACTGTTTTTTCGTGATCGCAATTAAACGCATCACATTGGAGCGAGAGTGGAAGGGAGAGTACGCTCTGCTTTTACGTGCAGCTGCCGTGTTGTGATTGAAATAAATCTTTCTAAAACAACGGAAGCCTGACATTACTTGGGATGTTACAATCGATGCTAAGTTACGCTCTCAGCACTTGGAAAATAACAAATAGAAGCATATGTTGTGGCGCTGGGTGGCATAGAAGGGGCGATCCTGGAAGTGGCAAGAGGTTTGACAGGCAGAAATGTCTGGGAAAAAACTAATCACGCGCCTCTTTGACTGGGGGTACCACTCAGGTCACTTTTCGGGGTTTAATTTTCCTCTAAGCATTTTTATATACAGTGCCCATGTTCGGGAGGGGCCAGCCCCGCAGCAGGCTGATCGTAAACAACTCGGGAGACGAGCTCATCGCCCATCTCCACCTCATCCGCGATGGGGGGGACCCCAAATGGGGACTGAATTGAAGGATATTATTGAGACGTAGTTTGAAGGTTCAAGAAAAATTTGTGGAAAAGAAAAGAGCAGGAATGCCACGTCGTGATCGTCCGCCTACATTATTTACTATGCTGTCATGCCGCACTAAAAACAGTGACGGCATGACGTCCCTTGGTGAGTATCCGAATGTTGTACGGTGTCAGCAGTCCATATTAGGCGGGGCGTAGACAAAATTACATTACCCGCCTACATTAGCCGTCTATCAAATAATCCGGATAATAGGCATACGAATGTAGCTGACATCCAAGTAATTACACGTTTAAGGCCATTATCCGTCCTCGTGTAGGCCAACCGGTGACAACTTGCTCGGCTTTACTTGATTCGCTTCGGGCCTTCGCCCTGCGGCTAACGGCAATTACAGTGTGACATATTGTATGACATATTGACAAGCTCAGCTGACAACAACGTTCAAGTCGGAGTGTCTTGCACAACAACAACATCAACAACGTGCTCTATTATCTTGATACTGTTGTATCTTTTCTTCTACGATTTTCTTCTTCTTTCGTTTCTCTGCTCCAGAAGGATAAATTCTCTTCGACATATTCGTGCATCTATTTTCCAAGCAAATTTGAGCACCAATCATCACAAAGCAGGTTCAACGTCACTCCCCAGGTTGCCAGATTGTAATGACAAGAAAATGGATGTTTGCATAGATAAACGGCAATGCGCGCCACATTATTCACGATGCTCTATTAACAACATATAAAATGAGGTTGCCAGATTGGGGGACCCCTAGTGGTGGCCCAAAGCTGCTGCATAGTCTGCGTATAGGCTGGGCCGGCCTTGATCCAAGGAGCTGTCCACCACAGAGGACCTGCTCTGCAGAGACTCAATGACTCAGTCTGAGTTGAGCACTCAAAACTGAGGTGGCTAGAAAGAAAGTGCGCGAGACACTAGTGTGACCTTTGGAGAACACATTTCAAAGAAAACCGCGACCACCCGGCTAAGTTAACACCGGACACACGCTGAGCCTGTGCTTGCTGTTCTTTTATTTTCCACCACAATAGCAATTGAGGGAGTGGAGATGGTGATAACAACAAGGAGGACCGATGGCTGTCAAGAAAAGCACCAATTTAAAAACATTGAACCAGCAAATTTACTTTTGCTTTTAAACTCTCCTTTTCTTCTTGTTTGATCAGATGTCCTGTTAAGCACACATGCACACACTTACACACAAATGCTGACTCATTTACATCCTCAACAACAAATAAGACAGCCTCCATCTGTACAATGACGCCCTGACAGAAAATCCATATTAGTCTGCTCTAATGCAATTCTCTGTCTCTCTGTGAGATGTGCCTCATTTTTGTGAATCTATGTATCTGCTGCTAAACCATGAGCAGCATAAGTCTTACCTCTCTTCTCTTCAAATATTTCCTCTGCTGAAGTGGTTGCCTCAATGAATTGGAAACAAACAAAAATATAAAAATGAATAAGCAATATCCATTGTTAGTTTTTCATTTTCTACAGATTGCATTTCCCACTAACATACAGTGGGGAGAACAAGTATTTGATACACTGCCAATGGGTTTTGCCATTGACTATGTATCAAATACTTGCTCTCCCCACTGTACATAATGTTATCCTGTCTAGCTATAGCACTTTTATATTAATAACTTAACGGCATTTTTTAAACACAAGCTCAATCCGTGAGGTTGTGAGGTTTCAGCTTGATACTCATAAACATTGGTGTGCATTATGTTGAATTTATGTATATATTTCAAATTGCGCTGTATGTACAAAGTATAATTTAGATGACAGTGACTGTGACTTTGCAATATTCTATGAATACCCATATTTATTTCAGTGCATGCAAACAACGTCCTGGTGATTTATCATTGTTTTCCAATTAAATTAACATAATATTAATAGATATTAGATATGACAGGCTTGCCAGTAAGAAAATAGCAAAATGATGATTGCAATAGAGACTGTTCAAAAACTGTACACTTTATATAGAAACAAACATTAAAGAGTTTTGAAAAGATTTCCCTTCATGATAAGCATCTTTGGTTGACTTTAAAATGGATTTTTGCCCTTTTTGAAAGGTTTCTACATAAATTAATGAATATAAGAATAATGAAAACATCTTACTACTTATTACATTACATTATCACGTTTGGTTGTAAGCAACATTTGAAACATTAAATCAATACCCAAATCAAACAAAACTTCATCATAAAATAAATTATTAGTGTGTTTACAAAATGTTTATGTTGATTTAAACGTGCAAATATGATATTAAACTGTCGAATGCATTCATGAGGACAATAAAAGTTTCCGCTTGCCTTCTTGTCATGTCCTTACCGATTGTGTCCATCGGGGGGCAGTCTTAAATGAGGTTTTTCTGGTCCTTTATGGCTTGGGGAGAGTGATAGGGTTGGTGCAGTCTTCAAGGAGAGAAAGTAAGGGGGGGATAAAGGTGGAGTCCAAAGAAAGGAAGGGCGTGTGCACGGTGACTGCAGTGCACAAGCTCTCTTGACAGCGGTTTTACATCTACAGCCCTGAGCCGCTTGTTTTAGATCTCAACTGTGTTTGGGGCTCTCCCCACTGTACATGTGTAATTACCACTGACACCGGTACATTTCTTTCCAGACACGCGCTTGGGCCTCGCCAAGGTGATTAGTATGCTTACTGTCTCCAGGGCACTCATAAATACAAAAACCGTGGGCCATCAGTGCGATAGCCATATATTTGTTTTGTCTCCTCCCTATTAATGTGAACTTACTCCTATTAATAGATTTCAAGGACAAAGGGGAATTCATATTCAAGTCTTATTTCGGCAAGTATATCATTAGTGTTATGAATAATTCTGGGGGATTTGTAGATTGCATTTCCTTCTTCCGGGATTTTTGTTTTTTGAAGTGTAAACAACATCTCATCATAGCAATCACAAATCATTTGATCACCTCTGCTGCTGAGACAAAAGGGCAATAACAATAGTTGTTCCCTTCTCTAAAGTATGCGACAACCCCCAAGTGGCAAAGATTACATCTCAAATTAACTTTCATCGCCACGCACGTAATACGTTAATTCAACTTTCTGCCATCAAGTCATGTTAACAGCCTGCAACGAAGACACCGTAAAAAGACATATTTCATGTGCTCTATTCTGTAAGAGCCAGTCAATCCATGCCACATTACAGTGATATGCATAATAGATTGAATGTCATACATCACTATCCGCCATGATAGAATTTATTGAAATGTCTCAGTGGGAGTTCACTCCAATACAGCCTGTAATTAGTCGCTGCGTGTGTAAACAAGATCTGTTTGATAACTGCAAATTATCTTGCATTTTAGCTTTCTGTATGAATAAGCTCTCATACACAAAAGATTATCTGAAAATCCAATTTTTTTCTCCTTGTAGACTTTGTAAAAACATCGCACATTTGGAAATGTTGCTATAGGAATTCAATGGCTTTCTTTCCTATATTTGTCTGCAATGTTATCTCATTACCAATTAATGAAGAGGTGAGAAGTTTTTTCCTGAGAACATAATTCCCTGCTGATACAAAAACAACACCTGCTGTAAACGGCAAACATCCTAAAGGTGCAGACAAACATTATTGTTTTTGCGGTCTTCACTGGCTGAGTGTAGTTTTTGACTTGACTTGTTTTAAAGTTATTGCACTCCAAACATTTTTTTTTTGTTCATCTTTTTGTTTGTTTACAGGAATGGTCAATTGTATTCTTGCACTTTACTCATTAGAATGCCCAAGAATAAATCTTGGATCCTAAATTCCGAGTAAAGATTTTGCCTAATGACCATTCACAAGCATAGAGGGGTCAAAAGCTAAAAATGTACATTGGAAATATGCTAATATCAAAAAAACAAAATGTTGCAATTTGCCGGTTGCTCATTTGTTCCACTGTGCTCATACAATGATTGTGTTCCCCCAACATTCAGAATGAATAACAAAAGGTCATCATGGGTGCAATAAGCTTGGAAGGAGAAGTTAGAAATATGTAGAAAACAAAAAGTGATTGGAAGCAGTGCATTTATATGCAGATCTTAGAAGAGCAACAAATACAAGTGCTTCAATCAGTCTCGGTATTGTACTTGAATCTGGCGGCCCCCCACCAAAAAATGAATAAATAACTAAAGTTGCAATTACCTTAGTCAATCTCAGCAAAAAAAAAGCACCTTGGGTAAATCTTTTGCATTTTGTAGAATCGTTAGATTTTTTTTCTTTCTTCATAGTTTCGCATTTAGAATACTTTTTTTCTTCATTCTTTTTTTGTTTTGTTTGTTTTTGTAGATTAACTGGTGTTTGGAGGCTTAATGGCCATTATTCTTTTATGTTGGAGGATTTGTGAAAATACCCAATTTCACCTGATATCATAGAGATATATTCTCATATTGTCTGTTTTTACTCCTCTTCCTGTTTACTTGGGATTTCACGTCTATGGCAGCCATTTTGGGCAACAAGCTATTTGACCACGAGACTATTTTGTGCTGTTACTGGTGTTCCGTTGTGCTCTCACAGTATCAATCATGCTGATCAAATTCAATGTGATGGACAATGTATTTTAGTAATCAACTAAAAAACAAATAACAAAAAAACGCAAACGCCCTTTGTCTTAATCTTTTCTGTTCAAGATGTGTACAATTGCGATAAACACAGTGTAATCTGATCCTCAGGGGACTTCCATTTCCTTCCCTCCTGTGAGCATCTCTTTTAAGCGTCCACCTCCAAAAGCCATCGTGCCATTTGATGTTCCAAGAAAAGCAATTAGTCGCTTGCCTTTCCGCATGTAAATGAAACGACTTGTTTCCATGGAACCTACGGGACCTCAAAGACATATTCCAACCGCTGCTGTGTGTGACGTGCGCTGTGCCAGCATTAACATTTGATAAGGAGGGTCGTTTACAACTCCCAGCTGCTTGCCAGCATCAGACAGTGACCTTTCAAACAACAGTAAATTTTACGGACCTTTAAAAATGCACACCTCACCCAGCCTACACTTTTGTGTCCTCATCTCTAATCATTCCAATCTTTGGACTTTGACACATGGGTGTTTGCTCTCCTTAACTAATGCAAAGACATTTCTGCATTTAAGCTTGGCAATATTTCATGGTGTACATTACCTCTCGGAGAAACATATTCATTTGTTCTGTTTTTCAGTTATTCAGGTAAGATCCATTCTTCACCAAGCTCTATTGGGTTATTGGCGGGGTGCGATTTCATTTTTGTGCAGATTGCCTGTTTGCTTCCACAATTCTAAAACACAACACCGGCCTCATTATTAGGAGGATTGTGTCAGTGACTGATTTTCATTATCGGTCAGTAGTTTATCACTCCTGTGGCAAATCCCTTTTAACGTAATTTGGTCATGTGAATAGCAAAATGCAGTGCCAAATGATGCTTGATGGAGAACACGAAGTAGATTATCCTCGGAGTGGGAGTAGCTAGATTGAGAGGGTGAACCGGGTGAATAATACACACCGTTGATTCAAAGGACTAGCAGCACAAATCTGCAATTATGAAGCAACCTTGGGAGTTAGACGAGACGGACTGAAAAGAGTCTGCAGAGTGAAGCGTCAACAAAAGGGACTGCATCGGAAATGATCATCCCATTATAAATGTTGCTTACCATGGTAACATCTTTTTTTTTTTTATCAGCTTTTTATTTTAGTCACTCTACACCAATCTGTTACGCGTCTAATGTCATTGACATCCACTGCAATGCATTCAAACATAAATTGGTAACAAAGCTATTAGAAACATCATTTAGCGCAATAGAGTGTAGTAGTACGACGTAATGCAAATCATTCAAACTAAGCATTATTACAATAGTCAAAATTGTACATACTGCTCTTGTAGAAATGAATCCTAGATTGCTCCATGGGTGGTAAAAAGCGTTTTTAGAAAAGTACGAGCAGATGAAATCACGGATTAAAATAAAAGATTGTCCAGCAAGCATACTAAAAGTTATGTAAAGTGAAACATGTCAAACATTTTTGTTTGTTTGTTTGTTTTTTTAGAATTGGCTTGTTTTGTCCAAAGAGAGCATCACAGACCAATTTGGCATTTTACTTTTAGCTGACAAGAAAATCAATGTTTCATTTTATTGTCACAACAAAGAAATCATAAGCAATTTTCAATGTTGCTCTAAAAAGAATGAACCCTTTTGGTACTGTTAGAAAAGCAAAAAGTGATGCAATTGTAAAAAAAAAAAAAAATCTTTGTTGATGCATTTGTCCACGGGTTTATTTAGTTTATTAGCACGAAAAAAAAAAAACAATTAAGGGTTATAAATTATTTAATTGTCTGGGGTATTGCATGGACCTATGATGAATTTGTTTTCACATTATGGTATGGAAGTTGGAAGATAATTTGTAATACACACTAATGTCACCTGTATGACAAGAGTTGACATTGTGTTATTTTCAATTTATAGTACTAACTTTGGCATTTTTATTCATATGCGTCATCGACATTTGTCAACTATCAACTAATATATGCTTGCTTGTGAACACCAACACATATTAAAAGTACAAGTGGCAAAACAAATAAGATTTGGATCGGGGCGAGGAATATGACAGGCGGTGCACCTGTCAAACCCAAATAACAGAGGTCAACATAACTTTTCACAACATAAACATTCCGGCATCAGCGGGGCTTATGAACTTCAACATCACAGAGAGCAAGTATGTAATTTTGAAGTCCATCAAATGGACAAGAAAAATAATCAACCAAAAAACAACCAAAAATTTAGGCTACATGGACCCTAATCATAAAACCACACAAATTCAAAGCAGTTGCAGTTTTCTTCATGCGAGTGTCATTTGGTAAAAGTCACCAGCAGCACCAGTACGCACATAGGTGCAAACTTGTCCAAATTACAGAACTTGTGCGTTGTTTTCTCTTGGCTGTCACAAAAATACAAGACTATATAGCGTAGTCATTGTAGTGTTTGTTTGAATTCCTACTTTCTAATCTGTTGGTGGGCCTGATTTGTCAAAAAGTAAATCAAAACAAATGAATACGTATATCACTTTTATCCCAAAACATTAAGATGTGATGTGCAATATTGTAGGGTGACCAAACGTACTCTTTTGCCCGCACACGTCCACATTTTACATCCTGTCCTCGGCATCCAGCGGGTTTTTATAACTTCTTGAAAATGTCTGTTTTTTTGATTGACGATTTGCACAGAATACTACGGTACTGTCGGTCCTATGACGTGTTCCCAAAGAGCCTGCCCAGTTGTTTAGACTTGTGTTCAATACCTATATAATCAAATGCTCATGTACCTAAAACTGTAATAAAGTCAAAAATACCTTTATTCTAATTTGGATACTAATTTGCGCATGCGTGCGCAGTCACAGACTGGCATTATCATGGCGTCAACTGTCAATTGTCATTCACTAACAAACCTTTGTGAGTCGTGACTACAGGAGCTCACAGGCTATCGGTATATACACTTGCTAAACTTACCTTTCGGCAACTGCTTACTTCTGTCGGAGATTTGTACTTGTGTAATCTGTAAAATTCCGTTTGGTGTCGCATCGTTACGCTGCTGATGAACGTAAACTTTTATAGACCCTACCCACGTGACGTCACAACTCCGCCCTCCTGACTGGTGCCGCCCAATTGTCCGTCAACACATCGTGTTTACCTGTTACGGCTACGTACATTCATCCTATTTACGGCGTGTTTTTCTGCTCGTTAACATTAATAATCAAAATGGTGAAGGCTTGTGTGGCGGTCGGTTGCAATAACAGAGAAGATAGATGGAGAGACTTGAAGTTCTACCGGATTCTGAGAGACCCGGAGAGGAGAGACCGAGATGTGCTGCTGCAATTCGACGAGAAAACTGGGCTCCAAACGATTACCACAGATTATGTAGTAGTCATTTTATATCTGGTAAGATGCATTTAATATATATTTAGAGGGTTTTGGGCTGACAACCACAATTAAGATCATTGCTAGGCTAATCGCCGACAACATACACGTATGTATGTAGTGAGAGTGCTATCGCTAAACCATATAAACATTAAAAGCCCTAGCTCCATTGACAAATGACATGAAATTCATTAGACTTGACAGTGGATGTTAGCAAGAACAAAAGATTTTAAATTGAAAATTTCGTAACTCACCTTTCCAAGCACAAGATAGATTCCTGCCGAATTTTCGTGGACGAGGACGTGTTTCACCCAACCAGCAACGAAGTATTTATAAGCCTCCAAGCTCTTAAAGTTTTTCAAACTTTCGTGAAAATAGGCTGATTTTGTGTGGACAAGATAGTTGTACATATCAGGGTAGCTAGCAGATGTCAGGCAAATACGGCGGAGCCAGCGGGTCGAAAAACATCGATTTAGGCATCAAATATGGATCTGGCGAATGGATAAACTGAAGCTTTTCCACATAACGCCTTTTATGCAACGCATCAAGTGAGTTTACTGCATCCGAAAGCACCGGGTCTTCCGTGAAATGCATTATAAATTGCTCGATCAATTGAGACCATTGATAATACAGACACAAAATGACGGACAAGGGGGCGGAACAATACAGCGGTCACGTGATTTTGTGACGTCGGTGGGTAGGGTCTATAGCAATGTTTGATTTTTGCCTCGGCTACCGGTGCTAGCTGTCAGTGAGGTAAGCCGCGCTAGGCATTATGGAGTATATACTTTTGAAGTGCTGCGTTTGGAAACATGCTGGTTAAATTGTTCGACAGTTTATTTAGGTTATTTGTTTGCGTGCAATCTAGAACATTGTATCAGAAGGAGTAGGAATAACAATTTGTCAACAACAATTGTAGTGATAGTCTTAAAGCTACAGTTTAACTTACATTATTTAACTGGAATGTGAAATTAACTTTTTTTAAAGCTGGATTTTCTACAGAAGAGGTATTATTTAGAACATTGTTTCAGATTATTTATGTGAAAAGTAAGAATTGAAAAGACGGCTATTATTTTGTTCAAGGATTCGAGTATTCGCCAGGACAGAAAAGGCATTCTTTTAAATTACCATTTAACCCAGTGTTTTTTTTTTTGCGTTATTATTTTAGGAATAACAGCTTGTTAGGTAACCTCTGAGAATTTGAATTTGTGTGTTTGGTCATTTAGCTATTATATATTTATTTATTTATTTATTTATTTATTTATTTTTTATATAAAACTGAATTTTTCTATCCAGACCGAGGAGGCACACTTTAAATATATTAAAGTGATAAGGCATCTTTAAGTGAACTTCAAGTAAAATTTAAATGTCTAGAGTTCTTTTTTGGAAATCAAAATACAATACTACAATACTACACTACAATATTGGGCGAGCCTGGCACAGGCCCATGGCATCCAGCAGTTTGTTCGCCTGCAAGTAATCTGGTGGCTAGCATTTCTGTTAGCTGTGGGCTATTTTAGGCCGACGATGGCTCTAAGCAAATATTTTTTTGCGGTCCAAATATGCAGCATAGATATTTGAAGGTGTAATATTTTTACCTGACGTGTTTTCAGTGCATTTAGCTGGGATGTACACAGCATTTAAGTGTTACAAGTATTCAATTTCTTCACTTTTTTAAAGCCACATTTTATATGGAGTAATTACTGATTTTTTTTTTTTTTTTAATTCATTCAAATTTGGCAGGCCCATTAACGACACCCTTGTCTGTGATGTGTCAAATTTATGAGACACTTTATTGACACTTTACAGGAAATTTCACCGATTTTCTGCAAAACATTTTTGTGGGGTAAAACGTGGGTAAAAAAAAGGATGTAATATTTGTGGAAAACTTCATGAAGCTGCCTTTTCTTTGCGTTGTGTGTTTATGCTAATGGTTGCATTTTTTTCTTAATCATGTTTCTTCACTTGTCATGGTGGACTGCTTGACTACATGTTACCTACCATCTTCCTTACCTTTTTTAATAATCTTGATGACCTGTGACGATTTTTTTAATCCTCAGACTTTTTTTGATTGCAGATGTTGACTTGTGCTGAACAGAAAATGAGAACAGTCTGTGAGTTTTTCATACATAGGGTGGCCCAATATGCAACACATTTCACTGACGATAATAAATCATGGGTTTTTTCGTGGCCAGCAATTTACAGCTACTTTCCTGTGCCAACAGGAGAGGGTTAAAATACTGTATCCGATGTACCCCAAGGTAACAGTAAATCTTGCTTGCGGTATAATTTGTTTTCTCCTCATGAAGGTATTTTAATTATCACAAAAATCAATGTAAATTCCAATAAAACTTTCACAAAAAATTGTGATATCACCTGTAAAACTGA
The DNA here is from genome assembly GCF_030265065.1 of Corythoichthys intestinalis. Lineage (NCBI taxonomy): Eukaryota > Metazoa > Chordata > Actinopteri > Syngnathiformes > Syngnathidae > Corythoichthys > Corythoichthys intestinalis. The sequence continues at coordinate 20,785,072 of NC_080405.1, forward strand.
ATGTGCTTCCATAGTCCCTCACTAAAGGAAAAAGCAGTTAGTAAATTCCAAAGTGTAAAGAAGAAAAAAAAAAATCTTCATTGTTTCTTCTTTAGTTGAGAAAAGGAAACATCCATGATGAAATTTGAACCTTTTGTAACTACTGTGTAAAAATGTTCGCTATCGGGGGAGAAAGGGCAGAAAGATTTAAGCAGACAAGCAGGCAATATATTCTCACTACAGTTCATTGCTTATGTACGTTATTGTTTAGGGGAAGGAGGCTCAGATGAAACATTTTACCGAGAGCAAGTGAAGGAGACAGAGGGAGGTTTTGATTGAGTGCCCACTGAGGTCCCATCAGATGTGGCTTAAAGGAATAAAAGATTCATTTGAAGGGGGGTGAGGAAGATTATGCTCCTCACATCTATTCAAATCCCTTGAAATCCCTCGACATCACACTTATCAAGCCATGAGCAACGTGCTGTACTAACCCGCACTATGCTTGTCACCATGCACCAGGGTAGCCCAGAGCAGGTGTAACTTATTCCTCAATAGAATTAAACACAATGCTGTATATATAACAAATGGCTTACTGAGGACATATTCAACCTTCCTGCTGAGGTATCTTTTGCATTATATACAGGGTGACCCAACAAACAGAAACTTTTTAACAATCCAATAAAATCAAGAGTGATGGAAGAAAAAATATTATATTTATTGTAATTGAAGCCTTAAAACATGTCATATAAGAAACAATGATGGATTTTTTTGTTTTGTTTAATTACGTTCTTAAAATGGTGCTGTCCTGTACAAATGCATCCTTGAAATCTGTTGTTGAGATTCCTCATTGATTCCTCATCTGAGCTAGGATATTATGAATTTCATCCTGAATACACCACGGTTACTAAAATGGCACATTGTTTATTTGCTCGAGGTCACTTTCTCGCAATGCTGCCACTTGCTCATGTCTGCCAATGCGCAAAAATTCTCGTTTTTTTCTCAACAGCGGTCAACAGCAGATTTCAAGAATGCACTCATACAGGAGGACGCCATTTCAAGGACGTAATTTCTAAATGAAAATTCCAAAATTATTTGTTAAATGGCATGTTTTTATTTTTCAATTACTATAAATAAAATATTTTTCTTCAATCATTCGTGGTTTTCCTGGATAATTAAAAAGATCCCTATTTTTTTTTTTTTTGGGTCACCCTGTATTGTATCAGTGGTTTCTTGGGCATTATGAGGCTGTAAAGTGCGATTGGAATACTTTTCAGGGGTAAGGTTTGGGGGGTTGGCAGCGCAGTTGCACCAGGGTCCCAGTGTGAGAGGGGCTCCATAGCAGCAGGTACTTTACGCCAGGCCTTATCAGCAGTCCGTCGGATCTCTGGTGGCTTGTTCATAATAATAATGTGCCAATAAAGGATATGATTCATTAAGGTAGCCCAAGTCATGGTTTTAATTTATATATGGCGGAAAACAAAGACAAGACTGAAAAAGCAGTTTCTGCTCTTGCACCCCTCTTTAAAATAAACTGCTGTATTTTAAGACAAAAGAACTGTTGTGTTTTATAGAACGATATGTCTATATGCTGCCATAGCAGATTTATGGCGCACTAAGCCTCCAAACTATTTTGAATTTGTCCGTTTTACCCTGAAAAGCCCTGTTTACAGATGTCGCGCAACCACTTTTGTTTCAGGCTAGCCATTAAAAGAAGGTAAGTAATTATATTTTTCAAAATGTCTGTCATTTTTAGCTTAGAATCATTAATTGATATCTAATATTTAGTTTGAAGGAAAAAAAACAACTTTAAAAAATTATCCACTCGCATATTATAAACTTTTAAACAAATTACGTCACAATGAAATTTTGGCGTCTGTGGCATGTCACGGATATCTACCTCATAACTATGGCTTAATTGTATTTTTTTTGTTACTGTCACATTTTCCCCAATATGTTAGATGATAAATAATCAATCCAAACAAAGAAAAATTGAAAAATAACGTTTAAAAGGGTAACTATATGAAAAAGAAAATCTCAACCACTCCTTGTTGTCTGTGATTTCTGCATCCCGACCCTTGTTATATCACCATGTTTCACCCATGAAAAAAAAAAAAAAAAAAAAAAATTCGACTGTGGCTATTCACAGCTGTGTCTTGACACTCGGTGATACATGCTACATGGATGTTTGGGTCGAAACAAGGTAAGTACGAGATAATATCTCGTTAAAATCGGGGCATCTTTAATTCTGCTCTCGCGTGCTCTCGCCTCCAGTTAGGGTTTTGCTGTTTAATTTTTTTTTTTTTTTTAAATGCCCTCCTGTTCCAAATTTTTCTTCCTCCTGCCACGGGTGCACTGGCCTCACCTCTTGTTTACCCACTTAGAGTGTTTGTTGCCAAAAAGCTCAACCTTGGTCTCATCTGACCAAAGCACACGGTCCCAGTTGAAGCCCCAATATCGCTTGGCGAACTCCAGACGTTTGCGTTTATGATTGTGAGTGAGGAAAGGTTTTCTCCATGCATGCCTCCCAAACAGCTTGTTGGCGTGTAGACAGCACCTCATACCCACTGTGAAGTATGGGGGTGGGTCAGTGATGCTATGGGGCTGTTTCGCTTCCAAAGGCCCTGGGAACCTTGTTAGGGTGCATGGCATTATAAATGCTTTGAAATACCAGGACATTTTAAATCAAAATCTGTTGCCCTCTGCCCGAAAGCTGAAGATGGGTCGTCACTGGGTCTTTCAGATAGACAATGACCCTAAACATATGGCCAAATCTACACAGTAATAGTTCACCAGACACAAAATCAAGCTCCCATGGCCATCTCAGTCCTCAGACCTTGTTTTGTTGGCAAAAGGGGATTGTACAAAGTATTAACACCAGGGGTGCTAATAATTGTGACACACATTATTTGATGTCAAATAATTATTTCTTCATGTGGGATTTTTTTCCCCACTGTATGAATGCACTTGTATTGAAGGTTGGATTTTTCTCTTTTTTTCCATTAAGGTCCCATATTATTTGAATTAAAAAATATATATTAGAAGCTAAAAAACACATCTTAACCAGGAGTGCCAATAATGGAGGGCACTGTAGGGGGCTTGCATTTTGTGGCTGACATGCTCCTTGTCCCCTCGGCCGAGGACCGGTGGCTTGTTGCACATCCCCCCGCCGGGAAAGCACTATACTCGGCTTATTGCCCTCTTCATGTGCCCTGTGCTCTGTCAAATTTTCCAACCGATCAGAAATTTGTGTGATCACAACTTTGTGTTAAAAATGCCGCGAATACAGTGATTACAAAGCTCTCCTCATACACATATTATCATGTTAGCTGCATAACAACTGCAGCCGCCTTCCTATGAGTCTCGCTGTTTATGACTTCGCCGTGTAGTAAAGCATTATTTTGCCATATTCGTGTTATCCATTCGGCAGCTACACGCTCCTCCAAAGTCGGCCTGGATTGTCCTGCGGTCATTGTCCAGCTGCTTCCCCGCAAACGAGCCCTCTGCCCTCAGCAGGGGAATGACGAGCTCTAACTTGATTGCTGCCGGGCGGGTTGCTGATCGGCGAAGACAATCGACAACCCATCATTTGAAATGATCCGGGCTAGTTATGTGTGATTTGGCGCTTCGAAGACTTTGAAACATCACTCGGTCCGGGTTAGCATTTCGGCTAGCTGTCACGCTTCTTGGTTTGTTTACATTCTCCAAAGCCGGGGAAGGGAAATGACATAAGCCCGACTTAGGTGGCATAAAATATCGTTCGGGAGGTGCGACAGTAAAGGTCAAGTCGACAGTTTTGACCATTATGAAGTAATTTTGCCATGTCCTCCTGAATAAATGCCTTTTTATTATTTCATATTCCATTTAGCACAAGACTGTTAATTGTCATGACCATGCCATTTATTTAGCTATTGGGGAAAAATACTTGGATAAAAAGAATATCCTGTAAAAATATTGGAGAGACTGAAACAATGACATTTTGCGGCTCTCTTCGTCGCATTTTCCTCATTCTGAATAATTCCCCTCCAATGGGCTGAATAGTAAAACCGATGAGCCCATTCTCCCGCTGACGTCATCCACCTGTCGGGTACGCAAGAGCCCTATAATAGTAGGCGTGGCTAACCGGTAGATTAAAAGACTAATTTCTCGTCATATGCGCTTTGCTAAATTGTTGTCTACAGTCGAATTGTCTCAAAATATGATTCTAATTCACATAATAATGCTATTTAAGACTTTTTTTCTCCTGTCGTACGCACTTTAAGATAAAGCGCTATATAAGTGCTCTCCATTTACCATTGAAGTAAAAGTACAGATACAGGGGCAAAAATATTAGTAAAGTAAAAATAAAAGTATGAAAGCAAAAATTTACTCAAGTAAAAGTACCATCTTAAAAAAAAATGGACAAGCTAACGTCTACAGCAAATGCTACCTTAGCAGTTCTTGCCATCTCACCACATTGTTTGCGCCTTATACAAGCATCGCTTGTTAGTTATATTCTTCCTTTGTTTTACATTCATGAGCGTTGCGTAGTATATCAGAGATGTGCATATTTCATTTTGTTTGCATTTGTGGGGTAAAATTTGGTTACGCTATTTCATTGCTTGCAAGCTGTACTACCATTTGCTATTCAAACTGACACATTGTGTATATTTCGCTTTATTCTGTGACATTATTTCATATTATTGACACGTTTTGTCATTTTCAGTTTTACAAAAAGTATCAGTGCTCTTGTCAAGAGAAAGATGACCACCGTAAAGCCAATTCAACTTTACTCCAGCATCTGACTTCTCTTTAGAGCCTCCATTGCTCAATATCTGTCCATTTTTTGTACCCACTAACACATTGAGAACAGAATGAGTGCCTTATTGGCACTTTGCACTTGCACCTGATCCCAAAAAATTTGTTTGCACCATTTTGACTTCGAGAATAAATAATAATATAGGCACTTTGTTCACAACTTTAGTTGTTCTCTTATTTTTCACAGAATAGTTATTTGTAAAACCTTGAAGTTGTTATATTTATCATTAGTAAAGCATCCAGTGGAGCATCACCACACAATTAGCCATATTGTTAAGTTCATGACCGCATATATCGGTATCGGTTTGATATTGGTATCAGATTTTTGGAGTTGAACAATATCGGGATATCGGTTAAAAAGTACATTTTGGACAACTCTACCCAAAATATATAAATATCTAGCCATTCATCCTTTCTTTTTTTACCGCTTATTAAAGTTATGAAAAAAGAATGATTTGACTGATATCCATTCATCAGGATAAGAAATACGAGTGCATCGATAAATACAGAGATACATCAATTCTCAAGCTGTGCATCAGCCATTGCGAGGATATGAATCGGTTATCCCAGGCTTCACATTACCATCTTCAAGATAAAAGATTTATTGGGCTTTTATTTTGTTTTTATTTCATTATGGTATCTCGTCTTTACGAGATCGTTGGGGCTGCATGCTTTACTTACTGTCGATCTCTGCACAGTGCACACTCGTAGAGAAGTAATATTCAATATTCCTTGACATCCTGAAAATACATCAACAACACATTTAACTTGCTCACATTCAAACGTAAGATCATCTTATTGAAATTTTGTGTTTGTGAATTTTTTGTTTAACAAACTAAGCGATATTGAGACCACTATATTGAAAATGTGTTACCCATTTTCAACTATCTGCCAAAGTACAAGGCTGTATTTAGGCTGAAATTTTGTACTTTGATAAAGACCAAATATTAAAATATTGAAAAAATTCCATGCAAGTCTTTTTTTCCATTTTTGTGTCAGAGTCCCAACGGGGACATGGGGAAACAATGAGATTCTAGATTTAAGCCTAGATAAAAAAAAAAAAAAAAAACAATCGTCTTGTTTTTTTTAATTATTTTTTTTTTATTGTGGTATCAATTTGTATTGCTTCCAAACTGAACGGGATCATATTCAGTCTGTTATTAATTTAAAGATATCAATCTGTTATTAATTTAAAGATATTGTTTTTGTATTGAATTGTAACCCATGTGTCTAGATCCTTACTGAATCAACCTCATGTCAAAGATTTTCAACCCTACCATCTATCCTCTATTTGGTCTTGGACACACACAATTGTACATATACTGTATGAATTTCATTGTGACAAGAAAGACGTACATCGCATTGTTGGCTTGAAAGTAAACCAATCGACCCATCTCTAGACAGACACTGTATATCACCTCTGAGGCTGAACATTCTGGAGCTAGTATGTTACTCGAGACCCTGCATGCTTCAGCCCTGAAGTCTTGGAAGGTGTCTATGAATTATGAGTGTGGGAAAAAAAATCCCAATGTAGAAACTGAGAGCCATTTCAAAAGCAGTCTCACTTGAGCAAAGTAGGTGAGATGTGTGACTGCTGCTCCCATGGTAACAGCTGTGCACAAGATGGTAGAGGAGAGTAGACCTCTACCCATCTCTGTGACACCAGAGATGATTTCAGTCCCTTCTTCTTCCCTTCCATGTTTCTTTTCCTCCTTCCTCCCGCTCTTTGTCTGACGTCTGAATAGCACTGGGCCAATTAAAAAATGGGACATGAAAAGAGTTGGCAATTATTCTTTTGCAAGACATACACGGATACTGCTTTTCTTCCTCACATGATTGTATTGTATAAACCCAACATTGAAATACCCAGCCAAGCATTAACTGCAACCCTTCACACTTTTGTCAGCATGGTTGCTCTTCTTCTATCTGGCTGTCAGTGTTTATGAGAACCACATTGCAGCGCGTGTTGGTCGACGGCCCATTGGTGAGTGGAGAAACAAAAGATAATGGGCGGATTATTAAGAGAAGCCATGTCGAGGGGATTTTTTTTCCTGATATGATTGCAACCACCCACGCAACTCCCTTTTCATATCTTCTAATGTATCCCGTGGCTTTTTCGCACCCCCACCTCCAGTTTTCTTCCCAACAGGGATGCCGCATGCAAATGAGAAACAATTCTGTGGGTTTAATGCTAATCAATACTGTGCAAATACTCATTTAGACAGTTGGACACACAGAGAGATAGGCTTGACCTGCTTGAAATGCAAAGATCACTGTGTTTCGTTTGGACTATTGTAGTAGAAACACATGCACACGACCCATCTGGAAATATGCTTCACTTAATCAGTGGGCACAGGAATAGAAAATAGGATGTTCAAATCAAAGGGAGCTAAAAACTAAGCAGACCAAAAGGTGGAAGAAGGAGGTGGTTTAATGTCCAAGACATGAATAATAGAAAGCTCTCACACTGTCATTACATAAGGAGCTTGACTGAAAACAGTGCTTTGATTTTAACCCCAAAAAGTGCAAAATGGAAAGGAGGAAAAGTGTTACTGCTGCAGTGCTCAACACTGGCCTTGGCGAGCATAAATGTATAAGTAGTACTTCTTCAGGGCTGAATGTGAGAGGAATAGCTACTATCTGTGAAAACAAATACATACTGTGGGCTTCTTTGCATCAGTCATGTAGAAGGTGTGAAGTGCTTCCCCTAAAAAGCTGAAAACACATTCACCTTCATGCAAAATACTCATCTTTCTCTTTAATTGTAATGGTGCAGTAGTCAACATGTGTGAATGGCACACTATACAACTTTAAAAACGCCCATGCAAGTGGATAAATTAGCCTATTCCACAGTTAGAATATGAATGCAGTCTGCGTGTCTTCTTAAAACTATGGGGCAGTTTACATGGCGACTCTCTGACACCAAGACACAATGATTATGTTGTGGAATGGCTTCACCTTTACACTGCTGGCCAAAAGTATTGGCACCCATGCAATTATATCATATAATGCTTAATTTCTCACATAAAATGATTGCAATTACAAATGCTTTGGTATTAGTATATTCATGTATATTGCTTGCAATGAAAAAACACAAAAGAGAATGGGGAAAAAAAATGAAATCCTAATCATTTTACACAAAACTACAAAAATGGGCCAGACAAAAGTATTGGCACCCTTTGAAAAATCATGTGATGCTTCTCTAATTTGTGTAATTAACAGCACCTATTACTTACCTGTGGCAGATAACAGGTGGTGGCAATAAGTAAATCACACTTGCAGCCAGTTAAAATGGATTAAAGTTGACTCAACCTCTGTCCTGTGTCCTTATGTGTACCACATCGAGCATGGAGAAAAGAAAGAAGACCAAAGAACTGTCTGAGGACTTGAGAAGCTAAATTGTGAGGAAACATGGGCAGTCGCTAGATGTGAAAGAAGAATTGATGAGAGACTTCAACAAAAGATTGGTGGGTGGTGGGTGATGGTGACTAAAAACCTCGACTAACATCCAAACAAGTTCAAGCTGTCCTGCAGTCCGAGGGTACAACAATGTCAACCCGTACTATCTGTCGGTGTCTGAATGAAAATGTACTCTATGGTACGATACCCTGGAAGACCCCACTTCTGACCCAGAGACATAAAAAAGCCAGGCTGGAGTTTGAAAGTTTCAAAACTTACTTGAGAAAGCCAAAAACGTTTTGGAAAAATGCTCTCTGGTCAGATGAGACAAAAGTAAAGCTTTTTGGGAAAATGCATCAACATAGAGTTTACAGGAAAAAACAAAACAAAAAAAAAACGAGGCCTTCAAAGTAAAGAACACAGTCCCCACAGTCAAACATGGCAGAAGTTCCCTGATGTTGCTACTAAACATTAAAAACAGCAAACATGGCGGAACGTCGGATTTAATTTACTGTTTTTATAATATTTTTAATTCAAATATGTTTAATGTTTCAATTTTTGTTCCTTTTGAGGGCAAAAGAAAAATGCCATTGCTTGGGCGGGTACAGTATGTTGTCTTCCTGGCTGAGGAGGTTGTTGGTGTCGAAGTGCATCATTGGCTGTCGCCTTGTAAATCTGCACTGCCTCCTAGGGCCTGGCATGAATACTACATCATTTTCATGCGGAATTGCGACATTGTTCGAATGGAGACGAACCATGTAAATTCAAATTTGAAATTTGTCGTATTCTCGGAGCGTCACCATGTAAACTGCCCCTAAGTGTAGAAAAACTTTAATTTCTAATTTATTTTCACATTTTGAAATCAATACTGATTGGTCACATTCAAACTGATCAAAGAGATTTTAAGATCAAATAAATTCTGACTTCATGGAGCCATCGAGAATAAAGAAATAAAGGGTAGAACAAGGAAAAGAGTACATTTTTCTGTGGTTTTACTGCGATGTTAAGTAGTAACTAATGTACAGTGCCATAACATTTGTCACATGAAATATTACATTCAAATTCAGGTAACTATTTCCCAAAAAAATGGCAAATTCATTGCTTACAAACAGTCATGTACTGTATGTAGATAATCTATTTTTTTTATTCATATTTAATCGTAAGATTGAGTTTAGATTTGTGGAAAACTTGTGAAAATAGTTTAACAAACTTGCCCCATGTCTAACTACCGACTGTAGATATATATTTCCATTTTTCACACAAATACTGTCTACATCTGTTCATTTCACATCGTCACACATAATGATTTATTAACCCATAGTGCTGTGTTTTGTCTATTTTTTATTTTATTTTATTTTTTTTTTTAACTCCGGGACAAGGAGTAGCCTTCTGTTAAAGATAAGGGGAGTGAGATACTGCCCACAGCCCTGTTGTTGATTTGCCTGCTTTTTTCCAATCTTTTCGTAGACTTCCATAAATATTGTATATACAGTGGGGAGAACAAGTATTTGATACACTGTCAAACCCATTGACAGTGTATCAAATACTTCTTCTCCCCACTATATATATATATATATATATATATATATATATATTTGCGTAGACAGATATAAACTAATGAATTCTATGGTCGAGGCAGGTCGAGATTGACACCTGTCTTGGACCGGCCGGCTTTGCACTTTTCTTTCCTCACTAAATGTACTCTTGGTATTTTCTTTTTGTTCCTGAATTGTGTGTCATCATCTCCTGTTCGTTAAGAGAATTACAGAACCTGTAAAAAGAAAAAAAATCGACTTTTTTCTTAACTACGCATGCCCACTGAATGGCTTGTGACATCGCCATCCACCCCCAGTTACCAATGTCAGGCACCAGCTAACTGCGACCTTGAAGATGGGAAGCTGTATCTGTTAAAACGCAGAAATTTAGAACCAAGGAAAGTCAGCATTCGGTCAGTTGGGCTTTGACAAACACCTAAATGTTCCAAGTTTAATATATATTGGCTTCTGCAAAAGTCAAGGCAAGATAAAATGACCTTTGAATAGATGTATCTACAAAAGTAAACAAGTTATAACAGTTCAAATTCCATACAGTTCAAATTAAGACCTTGAACTTGAACAGGAAACCGATGTCAATACAGGTGTTGACAAAATCAACTCAAGAAAAAAAATACTGCCTTAGCATGGTCAAGGCGCTAGTTATTAATACTTTTGACACATTTTGAGCCATTTTTGTTGAAAAAGTCAGCCATAGCAACAACCCGTCACACTTAAAACCTTTTGCAAAATCAAAGAAGTAGATGCTGAATGGTGGCGACCTGCGGGTTAGCACGATTTGCTCATAATATTGTAAACAAAGACAACAGGACTGTATGCACGTTGACAGAGTGTGTGTGGTTGAAGCCAGTAGGAGCTTCGACACGTGGTTTTGTAACACCCTCCTTTTAACTCTTTGGAGCAAATACACTATCTCTCATCTTTCAAGTTCCCATCTCTGCATGACTCTTGTTTGGCTGCATCAAAGTCCTTGAGAGAATTTACCCGATTACCTGCCGACTGTGGGAGCCCACTGACAAACGCGGTCACAGTCTGTGGCATCGCTCTATAGGTTTTCTAGTACCTTCACTGCCTTTGACCACATATATTGATTTAAAAAGAAAAATAAACGGACACACACGCATTGAAATTTTACAGCCACATTTTTATTTAGCTTTATACACTGTGAGTATACAAACTGGGGCACCTGGTTGTGCCTTCTTAAACCTATTTTGTATTTTCAGGTGTAATTCAGTGATCAGTGCATAGGTACTGTATTAGATACACGTAGTTAAAGTAAATACAAAATAATTGTCTTATGTATTTGAGAGTCCACAGATAAGAGTATCATTGTCAACCTTGCCAAATTAAAAAATATATTTAAAAAAAAAAGTGTCAAGTTTATGTAAGAATGCTTTAGTGTCATTAAAAAATGCAGCCAGCTCAAAGGCCTGGTTCACACACTTGGCTGTCAAGAAAGGAAGCCTTTTTTTTAAACCACCTTTTTTAACCACTGCAGGACAAACGTAGCTGAGTAAAAAAGTTTCTTATCGTAAGAGACAGGAAACTTTGCATGACTACGAGGTGCCAACCCATGAGGTACCAACCTCCAAAACAATTTAAAAATGAACTACAACTGCCTGGCTCCCTCTACTGGCTACCTTAGAACCTACAGGCAACAATAAGTCTGTAATAATTAATGCAATTAAACAGCCCTTGGACAAACAAGTGAGCTTTTGAGACCTCCCTCACGGCTGTGTGGGAGGTCTAAAAATCTGAAATAGTGCTCTGCGTACAGTACATAAGTACTAGAAAATACCAACCAAATTTCAATCTGATCCGTGGACGAATAAAGGAGGAGTAGGCTCTTTAATTTTTCAATTAAATAACGTAATGAATCAGCTCTCAAACCAACTAACAAACAAAAAAAAATCAGGCTCCAAGGATCGATGCATATACAGTACATCCCTAAAAATAACCACAAATTGCTACTCCACCAAATGATGGACGAGTAGCATTTATAGACCCTACTCACCGTCACAGAATGACGTGTCGCTGTATCCGGCTGCCATATTGTCCGTCTCTGTTTAGCCCTATTCTCAATGGTTTCAATTAGTCGTTCAGTTTATAGAGAAATTCATGGAAGCCCTGGTGCTTTCAGACGCTGTAAACTCATTGGATGTGTTGCATAAAAGGCGTTATGTGGAAAAGCTTCAGTCTATCCATTCGCCAGATCCATATTTGATGCCTAAATCGACCCGCTGTCTTTGCCCTCTCTGCCTGACATCTGCTACCCTGACTCTACAACTATCTTGTCCACACAAAATCAGCCTATTCTCACGAAAGTTTGAAAAACTTTAAGAGCAGCACTGTAAGCAACATTACCCTATGTGATTTCTAAAATGGCGACAATCAATAAAAAAAAAAAAAGTTGACTGCGATGGCCGCGATGTCAGCCCAAAACCCTCTAAATATATATTAAATGCATCTTACCAGATATAAAATGACTACTACATAATCCGTGATAATCGTTTGGAGCCCAGTTTTCTCGTCGAATTGCAGCAGTCCATCTCGCTCTCCTCTCCGGGTCTCTCGGAATACGGTAGAACTTCAAGTCTCTCCGTCTATCTTCTCTGTTATTGCAACCAACCGCCACACACACCTTCACCATTTTGATTATTAATGTTAACGAGCAGAAAAACACGCCATAATAGGAGGAATTTACGTAGCGGTAATGCATCAACACGACGAGTAGACGGACAATATGGTGCGGAGGCGTGGTTGTGACGTCATGTGAGTAGGGTCTATAGTTAGTGTTTTCCCTAAGAGATTTCAATTTTGAGACCTCCCTCTGGGCGGTCTAAAAATAAGGAACATTGAAAAGCGACAATTCAATGTTTTACAGAGCTCCACAGTTGAATTCAGTACAAAATAATTCTGTTTTTACACAGCTTTAGACTTCGTCATGTAAAATATATTTAATATAACATCTGATAATAACTACAGCATAAGTGTCAAATGTTATGAGCAGACAATTTTAACAAAGCACCAAATGGAGTGCGGTAGGCTGCACTTCTAAAGAGAATGTTTTGATGAAACCCGTTTATGTCTTCTTCATGCACTGCCTCAACTTTATACATTTGCATGACAGGGATGACTACAGCTTCTTTCTGAAAAGGTGCCACGATACTGTAGTTTGTATGGTGTGAAGATTAAGTTAAGGTTGTCAAGGTTTTCAGAGAGATGAAGAAATATATCGCGTCTACATTTACAAGTATTTCCAGCTTTAAGATGTTTTATAAAAAGGTACATATCCACTGTGATCTGTGGATTGCACTGGTGCAAATATACTAGTACAAAAAAGATCATTATTTTTGAAATTCATTATAAAAATTGAAGGTTTTCTCAGTAACTGCAATAAGTAGTACTTATTGTGTGCGAAAATGTCACTTTGAGATGGTAATTATTTCCACTAAAGGAAGGGGAATTTTTTTTATAGTTTATAAATCCACACAAATTGATCTGACCCATTTGGATCAAATTGGGATGAACTAAAGTCAGATTGACACCAATTTATCTACATTTTTTTGTTGTTGTAATTTTGGCCAGGTGCACGACACTTTGCATTGAAAGTGCCCAGAATGTCATTTCTTAAGCTATTTTAATTGTTCCTATTTCTGCCTTTTTGCAAAATAGAAAATCTCAATGTGGCGGACTGAATAATTTTTTATTTATTTAAATCCATTGCTCTGATTGACTGTCTGTGGAATGGGTGTGTAATAAATAGGAAGCTCGTGGGCGTTAACTATATATGTGGTGACTATGAAACCTCGCAGAGAATTGGACTATAATAGTACAGCAATGACACCAAGCTGTGCTATTTCACAATTACAGTGGGGCAAATAAGTATTTAGTCAACCACCAATTGTGCAACTTCTCCGACTTGAAAAGATTAGAGAGGCCTGTAAATGTCAACATAGGTAAACCTCAACCATGAAAGACAGAATGTGGAAAAAAAAACAGAAAATCACATTGTTTGATTTTTAAAGAATTTATTTGCAAATCATCGTGTAAAATAAGTATTTGGTCAATACCAAAAGTTCATCTCAATACTTTGTTATGTACCCTTTGTTGGCAATAACGGAGGCCAAACGTTTTCTGCAACTCGTCACTCTTCGCTTGGTGTAAAGAAATCAACTGTGGGAGCAATTATTAGAAAATGGAAGACATACAAGACCACTGATAATCTCCCTCGATCTGGGGCTCCATGCAAGATCTCACCCCGAGGCGTCAAAATGATAACAAGAACGGTGAGCAAAAATCCCACAACCACACGGGGGGACCTAGTGAATGACCTACAGAGAGGTGGGACCACAGTAACAAAGGCTACTTTCAGTAACACAATGCGCCACGAGGGACTCAAATCCTGCCTGCCAGACGTGTCCCCCTGCTGAAGCCAGTACACGTCCAGGCCAGTCTGCGGTTCGCTAGAGAGCATTTGGATGATCCAGAAGAGGACTGGGAGAATGTGTTATGGTCAGGTGAAACCAAGATAGAACTTTTTGGTAGAAACACAAGTTCTCGTGTTTGGAGGAGAAAGAACACTGAATTGTGTCCGAAGAACACCATACCCACTGCGAAGCACTGTAAAGGGGGTGGAAACATCATGCTTTGGTGCTGTTTTTTTGCAAAGGGACCAGGACGACTGATCTGTGTAAAGGAAAGAATGAATGGGGCCATGTATCGAGAGATTTTGAGTGAAAATCTCCTTCTATCAGCAAGGGCATTGAAGATGAGACGTGGCTGGGTCTTTCAGCATGACAATGATCCCAAACACACAGCCAGAGCAACAAAGGAGTGGCTTCGTAAGAAGCATTTCAAGGTCCTGGAGTGGCCTAGCCAGTCTCCAGATCTCAACCCATTAGAAAATCTGTGGAGGGAGTTGAAAGTCCGTGTTGCCCAACGATAGCCCCAAAACATGACTGCTTTAGAGGAGATCTGCATGGAGGAATGGGCCAAAATACCAGCAACAGTGTGTGAAAAGCTTGTGAAGAGTTACAGAAAATGTTTGGCCTCCGTTATTTCCAACAATGGGTACATAACAAAGTATTGAGATGAACTTTTGGCATTGACCAAATACTTATTTTCCATCATGAAGTGCAAATAAATTCTTTAAAAATCAAACAATGTGATTTTCTGTTTTTTTTTTTTTTTTCCACATTCTGCCTCTCTTGGTTGAGGTTTACCCATGTTGACAATTACAGGCCTCTCTTATATTTTCAAGTCGGAGAACTTGCACAATTAGTGGTTGACTAAATACTGTACTTATTTGCCCCACTGTATATATAATAAAATATTCACTGACTTGACAGTTCCGCTTCAGCGGGATTCCGTGTGCACAGAGAGGCGTATTTCATTCAGGAGTCAAGCTTTCACTAGGATTTCCTGTTTCCAAACGCCTTATACATTCCTTATTTCCCATTCACTTTCACTCACTTGAAGAAACACACTCACACGGTGCATCAACGCCTGGAGAAGTAAAACGCATCAACGACAGGAGAAAAAAAAAAGTCAATCAAGAACCAAGCAAGGAGGCCGTGTTTTGTCAGCCAACAGGCCAAGCAATGTGACTCCAAGCAATGGTGACAGGCATTTGGGATGTGGAGGTCATAAAAAAAAAAAAAAAAAGTTAAGGAGACAAGTATTGGTCATGTGACAAAAGTATTGTACTAAACCATAGAAAGTATTGGTCGTGTGACAAAAGTATTGTACTAAACCAGAGCAAATGCACATGTATACATTTAAATACTGCATTTTTTTCAATACAATGTATTATCGGTGTATCTCAGTTTTGAACCTGAAAGTGTCCGCCTTGAGACGAGTTTACCTGCCTCCTTGCACCCACGAAAGAAAAACGAAGAGGGCAGGTAGTTGAATAATTGGGCATAGTGTGACTTAGGCTGATTTCAAAACCTGCTGTTTGAAGAGAGACATCAGCTATAAAAGTGATTTCAATGAAATAAAATAAAATTAAAAAAAATACATAGATAACAGACTTCAATGAGGGCACGCTTCATTTTCAAGGTTCTGAAACATGAAACATTAATGCATATTGGAATATGAATTTCGTGCCCTAAAATTTTGAACACATGAATTTGTTTCATCCTACTGGTACCCACTTCATTATGTCCCCAGGACATTGCCATAACAATTGAAGAAGGGAGAAGATTTTGTTTACACAAGACCATCTGTCTGTACAGCATGTCACTGACAATTTTCTGCAGCAGTATACGGGCACACTGGTCACAACTCACCTCAGAAAATTGATGTTGCAATGCACCAATGTTTTGTGCAAGATCTTAATCTGATGATGACAATGATTTCTGGTGCAATATTCTGATGGTATGAAATTCAATCACATGCGTGGTTGTCGACAACCAGAGTGTATGCCATTGAGCATCCTCAATTTAGAAAGCTGAAACAATCACTCAAGTGAAACTTGACAGTCTATTAAATTAATCATACAATCCTCTTTGCATACACTGTGTAATGACAACAAAGGCCTTCTAACAATGGGCCATTATGCTGATATTAAGATGATATAAACCACACTGAGAATGACTCATTGAAATGGTTCCATCCCATTCTTTTTATGTTATTCTTCAGGTTAAAATTAATAAGCAGAGTGATATCTTTGGTTATTTGATACAAAATGTGTTCTCTATAAACCCAAACAAGATTGCGAATGAAACAGGTATATGTCATAAAAAAGGCTCTAATTAAGCTGCTATCTGACTTTGGACGTCAATAGTTGCTTTCCTTTTTCTGTCCTTGTAAACATAGGCAGTGTCTCGAGGGAGGATTGAGTAAAACAAGAGTTAAACACAAATGGATTGCTAGCTAATCAATCACTGTTTTCTACAAGCCTTGTTATCCCTCCCAAAAGTTTCTTTACTCCAAGCCGATCTCGCTTAGAGACCTGTTTATCATGGTGCCTTATGTGGGAATTAAACGCTTCTGGCCAGCATGTCCACTTGTTTTTACAGATTAAGACAGTTATCCATTAAAGTACACACTTTACACTTGTACCAATATAAGGTCAGATCCAAATATATTACCGGCAGAAACACTCATGCGCGCACACACACCTAAACGCACGTGCAGCCAGCCTGAGCCCCCCCCACCACCACACACACACATACACAGTAGGAGAGCTGTGATGTGGTGGCACTAGGGGTCATCCGTCAGGCAGCAGTATAAATAAATGAGATCCTGTTGCCCTGCCCAACGAGCCTGCTAATTGTATTTTCTCTTACTTGGTGGCGTTTGTCAGGCTTCATCAGTCTTCCGTGCCGTGTATAAAATGACAGTCCACCTAGTTGACATTGTGAATAGTTGTCAGGTCAGAGCTCTGCTCTCCATTGGGCCAAAAGGTTGGTTCCAACATTTCTATTTGCCTCATTAATTTACTCGGAAAATATTAAGGTAAGACTTATTACTTGTTCTTTGCTATTCACCGTCCTTTGCGTCAGGTCGGACAGATCATCAACTTGTACTTTTGATAATGCGATAGCAATTATTGTAAATTTTGGCTTTATCTTTACTAAAACAATATGATGAAGGCCGATCAATCTTGCAGTTGATTTTTTGAAAACATTAACTATGTCACGAATGCCATGTATGAAAGACCCAATAGAAGACTCAGAGACGCATACAGTGTATCACAAAAGTGAGTACACACCTCGCATTTCTGCAGATATTTAAGTATATCTTTTCATGGAACAACACTGAAAAAATGACACTTTGACACAATGAAAAGTAGTGTGCGTGCAGCTTCTATAATAGAGTTAATTTATCCCCCCCCCCCCAAAACAACTCAAAATATAACCATTAATATCGAAACCCCTGGCAACAAAAGTGAGTACACCCCTTAGTAAATACGTACATCCCTAAATGTCCAAATTGAGTACTGCTTGTCATTTTCCCTCAAAAATGTCATGTGACTCGTTACAGGAGTGCTGTCAGCATTGCTGCAGAGATTGAAGAGATGGGGGGGGGGGTGTCAGCCTGTTATTGCTTAGACCAAACGCCGTACTCTACATCAAATTGGTCTGCATGGCTGTCACCCCAGAAGGAAGCCTCTTCTGAAGACGGTAAACAAGAAAGCCCGCAAACAGTTTGCGAAGATATGTCAACAAAGCAAATCGATTACTGGAACCATGTCCTATGGTCTGATGAGGCTTTCTTGTGCGGTGTACTCACTTTTGTTGCCAGAGGTTTAGATATTAATGGCTATATTTTAAGTTGTTTTGAGGGGAAAATAAATGAACTCTATTATATAATTTGCACACAGACTACTTTTCAATGTGTCAGTTTCATTTTGTCATTGTTGTCCCATGAAAAGATATACCGTATTTTTCGGACTACAAGTCACACCTGAGTATAAGTTGCACCAGCCATAAAATGCCCAACAAAGAGGAAAAAAAAACATAAGTCGCACCTGAGTATAAGTCGCATTTGTGGGGGAAATTTACTTGATAAAATCCAACACATAGAACAGATATGTCATCTTCAAAGGCAATTTAATATAAAAAACAATAGAGAACAACATGCTGAATAAGTGTGCAGTGTACAGTGCATGAACAACAAAATGCGAATATACTGTCCTCATCAGGATGCTACGGCTCGGTCCTGGCTATACAGCGAGCTAAACTCCCAAATGACGATGCCGGACGTCTGTATAATTTGCTGAATCTATTTCGTCCTCGACACCAAACAGGTTCGCATCAACGTAAATAAATGATAATTAGGTGCTAATACAGCAATGACACAAACGGTTAGCATGCGTTCACTAGCATTAGCACATCGTTCAAACAACTATGCAACTGGCTCTAAGTGTCCGATCACGGGTGGAAAACGCACAACAACAACAGAAAAGATGATACACACAGGTGTTGCCTCTGTAGAGACATTTTACAAGCATAAACAATGAACGTAGGTTCGCAGCTGTGTTTCTCTCTTGCTAACTCACTCACTCACTCACTCACTCACTCACTCACTCACTCACTCACTCACTCACTCACTCACTCACTCACTCACTCACTCACTCACTCACTCACTCACTCACTCACTCACTCACTCACTCACTCACTCACTCACTCACTCACTCACTCACTCACTCAGAGCTGCGTAGCTGTCCATCTTCTGGCTTGTGAGCGCTCTTCTTCACGTAAACAAGTGCGAGTGCGCCCTCACGTGGGTGTGAAAGCACCACAAACTAAAAGCATGCATTTCAATATAAAAAAAGTCAATAATACAATTGAACACACATTGCCAAAGGCAGAACGCGAACATTGCCATAGCTATTAAGAGTTGTTCAGATAACTATAGCATAAAGAACGTGCTAACAAGTTTACCAAACCATCAGTGTCACTACAAAACACCAAACTAACATGTGAAATGATATCATAATGTGTTAATAATTACACACATAGGTCGCTCTTGAGTATAAGTCGCACCCCCAGTCAAACTATGAAAAAAAAACTGTGACTAATAGTCTGAAAAATGCGGTACTTAAATATCTGCAGAAATGTGAGGAGTTGACTCACTTTTGTGATACACTGTAGGCAAGTTCAGTCCATTTAATCTAATATACAGGGATTCAGTCAGTAAGTACTTAAAACTAGCATTGCACACAGTTGTAACAAGTTGATCTCACATGAAGGACTGGTAGTGCATAAGTTAAAGTGCTAATTACGAGGTTTTCAGATTTCGGCGCAATTGTATGACTTTAAACTTTGGAGGAGTTCTTCAAAACGACTATGTTATTTCTAATGCATAACTTCAAGTAGAATTTGCGTGGGGTGAGTTTTTTTAGCATTCCATCAATCATACTTGCCAAACCCTGAAGTTTGACATTATTTATGGAAGAATGACAGACTGTATATATGTATATAGCAAGCATAGCAACAGCAGCAGAGATATCAGTGATATTTGCAGCCAAAGCAGCTGTTCAGGATTGCAACTTAGTGACAATAGACCCCAATCACGTGACGTCACAACTCTGCCCCCCTGACTGGTGCCGCCATATTGTCCGTCAGCTCATCGTGTTTACATATTACCGCTACGTACATTCCTACTATTACTGCGTGTTTTTCTGCTTGTCTAAGGAATCACCGCCTGGTAAACGAACCCAAAAACCTTCCTGACAATCGTTAACATTTTTTAATCAAAATGGTGAAGGCATGTGTGGCGGTTGGTTGCAGTAACAGAGAAGATAAAGGGTCATTTTAGTAGTTGCTGTGTGCCCATTGTTAAAAGGGCAAATCTCTAAAGCAGCACGGTTTGTTTATCTCGGTCCATGATGCGTTTGTGTCGACAGCCGTGAGACAGCGGCGAAAACATCAATATGATGCCAACACAATCGCAGACATCATCAGACGGAGACTACGAAGCTCTTCGCCACGGTCGCGCAGCAAGAAGGTGAGCACAACAACAGGTGTTGTGCCGAAAAATAGGCGCCCTGTGTGAAATGTCTCCCCTGACGGGAGCGCCCACACGGAAACGACTTTCTTGTACCATGAATATGTATTATTTTACTCTGCTTGAACTAATAAATGTCATACCTGTGTGATTGTCATTGGGATATGGTCGTGAAAACCTGTAGACTAATACATTTCTGTTCAAAGATGGTTATGTGGCCCAGTCCACGATTTGTTACTAAAGTACAGTACTAATATTTTGTGTAATTTAATTATTTAAAACTGATCTTACAGTTGTAAATCCATTACTGTAATGCGTCCATGAAAACATTTGATGTTTTCACGTCAGTAAAGCGTTATAAATAAGCGCTCCCGTCAGGGGGGACATTTCAGCAGGGCAGCTATTTTTCGGCACACACCGGCCCGTCGTCGAACCGCCGATCAGGTTTCATTTTACAATCGTGACAATGGTGACGCTCAGCTTCCCAAATGTTGGTTTATATTCGGGCCGGTGCCAATTTTGGGTACCCGACTCCTCATCGTGAGATTAACTGGAGTATGAATGGAAATTTTGTGGTCTCAGGACGAGCTCTGACGCACGGGACGGGACCGGACGGGAGGAAACATCGATTTGGGCATCAAATATGGATCTGGTCAATGGCTCGACCAAAGCTTTTCCAAATGACGGCTTTTATGCAACTCATCCAATGAGTTTACAGTGTCTGAAAGCACCGGGGCTTCCATAATTTGCAAGTGAATCCACCTTTAGAAACTACGATCATTGACAATGCGGACACGCAATGATGGACAATATGGCGGCACAATACAGCGATCACGTGATTTTGTGACGTTGGTGATCGGGGTCTATAATGATAGCGAGGGCTCTCAGTGATCATTACAAATAAAATAATACGTACGTGTAGACGGTGGTGAAGATGCCGATTGGCAATACATCACGAAAGAAAGAGTGGTAGGCCTACAATATACTGTAGAAAGCTAAAATACACCAACCAAACAGTAGAACCCCACATCCAACAACATAAACATAATGAGCAGCACAAAGCACTAGATTAAAGCAACAAGATTAAAGCAACACAGTGATATACAGTAAGTGATAAGATAAAGGTAAAAGACTGTGCGAAAAGAATTTGGAGTGAAAGTTTTTTTGTGTGTATTGAATGTGCGAATAAACCTGCACATAAAGTAAGAAAAAAATTCAGAGAATTAATCTCATAAATCCAGTAAATTGCATAATGGTATGTTTACTCACAGTGAGTAGCTTTCACTAACACCTTACTCACAGGATATCCACCCTTCTTGTACTAGGGGAATACAATGTTGTATTGTTATTTTCCTGCTTTTGTGACAGCCTGAGGTCTTCCAGCATTCTCATTATAATTGAGGGAAATGCCAGTAAGTGGGTACTTACATCTTTGAATAACCAAGGTTGTATTTTGCTAGGTTTTCAAGGCTGTCATTGCTGAAATATTTGTTGCAAGAAATTGTGAAGTTCTCCCGCTTGACTCTCACAATGTCCAAATCCTTGCTAAATATTTTTTTGGGGCCACTGATACAGTCTCAATCGTTCATATGAGCAATTCATTGCTACACATCTACATATCATGACGAATCTCGTGAGTCAATCGTTGAAAATTGTTGTGAAATAAGGCATGATGCTATTCAGTAAATTCGTAAATGGAGTGCTGGCGTGGCCTCTGGAAATGACGTCATTAGGCAGAGGTTGGCAGCGAGGAGTGTCCACATTGCTAAGGAGTTGCTATGGCGGTAACTCAAAAACTACACAGTCAATTACAAGTTAAGTTACAAGTTACGGTCAATTACAAATAAGTTAAGTTTTGAGACAGCGAGTGACGCATTCAATGAAATGTCATCGAGTAACACGTTCTAGAGTTGAACGCTTCATTATCCCTTTAAATTAACGAGGAAAGGACCTTACATGCAGGGAGGAGACAAATACAAATGTTTCTTTATTGTATTCGGCTTTGTCAATGTGTCAGATCATTTTGCCTGACCTTGTATGATTTTGCATTTACTGAAGTAATATCATAGCATTTTTGTCATTTCAGTCAAACGGATATTTTGTGCATGGCTAAACTGAAGCCCAATTACACACTTGGATACTGTAGCACTAATTTGGTCAATTAAAAAATTAAACACATTAAAAAAAAAAATTAAAAAAAAATGTGGTGTTTTGAAATAACAATAAAAGAAAAAGAAGCTTGCAAAATCTTGGAGGTACTTACATAAATGTTTTGGTTATGTATATGTCACCCATAATATTTAGCAAGATATTATTTCCTGACAGTGCAGGTTCGAAGTTGATGTAACCTTTTCACAGTTTACCGATAGATAACACTTTAACAGTTATCTGAGAACCAAATGACACTTTGATGGATTTGTCATTTGTTAACATTCTTTTGCAAATGGTATGTCACACATCTCAAATGTCAGTGTAACAAATACTCAGCGTTTATTACGGCAAAGTGTGGCACGGTGAAGCATTTGTAGTGCTGACATTTAGATCTGTGCTCCAAATATGCTCTAGGGGAAGCTGTAAAAGTATTTAATGTGGATGCTGTTAAATGCGAGTGAAGGAGTGAGGGATTGCTGAAAGAAAAGGAGATGTAGGAAGAGTGAGAAGAGACTTACAAGGGAAGAAAAATGGCCACTGTCACAGGCAAAGACAGTGTTAAATGGTGCATCATTTTGCAGTAATTTACAAATCACAGAGTGGAAACAAAATTAGATTAAGAAGGTCTGTTGAAATGGACCTTCTAAACTTCTCGATTAATTATGTCGCTGTCAAAGGGTGATGATAATTTATTTCCATGGCAGAGAGGGTAAAACTCACATCATAGGTGATTTTTTTGAGGCTTTCATTTTTATGTCTACATTTACCTCCATAACATAAAACAAGCAACAACAACAACAACAAAAAAACATTCACAGGCTTCCAAAGCCTTTATAATCATTCAGAGAATTAAATGGGCTAACTTGAGTTATGGGAAAGCGAATGTGGCCATGCCTGTGCTGACAGTAACGAGGGCTGCTCTGTCATCCTCCAAATGTCCTCATAAAAGTCTAATAATGGAAAGATGGAGCAGGACATCCAAAAGAATGTGCTTCTAACGTTCCGTGACAACAAATAAATCAGAGTCTGGGTTCATCACACAATTAGAAACAACAAGAAAGTGAAAAGGCTTCAGGCTTGCATGCCGTTGCTGAAAAACAAGGATAAATTAACATTTTAATGGAGCGTTGTATTGCTTTTAATTGAGTCCCAAGTTTGTAACTAAGACATTTAATCAGAACTTTGTTGGAAATAGTTGGAAAATTGCTACAGATGACTTTACGGTCAAGTAAGATGTGACTGCTTTGTGGGAAAAAATTAACAATAAAAACTTAATAATGTTACTTTACAGCTCAGCAAGCCCAAATGCGCTACATAAAGTCAAGTGGGTTCTTGTTCTGTTGAGCAAAAACAAAAAACAAAACTGAAAAACATAATCAGACATTGTTACCTAAGATTATTATTATTTATGATTATTATCTTTTTTACAGTAAATATAGGAATAACACTGTTCTCAGCCATAAATTCAAAGCTGTAAAATACTCATATGATCAAGAATTCTACTAAAGTAGACTACAAATGCAGAAAGCATGGTTTTTCCCAATTTTCTGGATTGAAACTGTTTGGATATTTGGCTGACCATTTTGCGCCAAAATGATGTAAGGGCTTAGTGAGTTTTTCCTTTAGTCTTGACGCTAACAATTAGATTTTTGGAATAGAGAAGGAAATATGATTAGCCTATCCCGAGAAATCCAACTCAAGTCGAATTTGCAAACCCCACACATGAATTCAAGAGTCTGGATTTCAACCTATAATTGAAGAAATTCAAGGTGGATGTGCTAATCAACCACCGTACTGCCCTGACAATGATGTTTTTCATCATTTTACTGTGCACTGTTTTTTGTCTTCCTGATATCAGACAAAGCTGTTTAGCTACACCCTGTTCCAATTGCCATCTGTTTGACTGGCTGCCCCCGAGTCATTAGGCTCTACTTGGGTGCCCAGCTGGGAGGGTGTGCGATGGGAGGATCACTCTAGTGTGCTTGGCACTGGCCATGTAGCCATGGCATGTGGCGAGGCAATACCCTAGGTCAGGCTCTCTGGTGACAGAGCACTTCATGGAAGGCTCACTGTCTGTCCCTGGCAGCTTGTCATTTATCATTGCTGAG
This sequence comes from Corythoichthys intestinalis, assembly GCF_030265065.1. Classification (NCBI taxonomy): domain Eukaryota; kingdom Metazoa; phylum Chordata; class Actinopteri; order Syngnathiformes; family Syngnathidae; genus Corythoichthys; species Corythoichthys intestinalis. The sequence goes on from NC_080405.1 coordinate 20,809,517, forward strand.
CAGCACTGTCAGGTGGGAACGTGATGAATTTGGCTTTACCATTCTCTGAAATAAGCCTTATAAATCATCCTAAAGTCAGCCTGTGTGCAGGTTTTTGTTGTTGGACAGTGTGACAAATCTCTCCCGTGTACGTACAACCTGCCCTGTCTCTTGTCGGTGGATGCAGTAAAAGATCGTCTTGTGCCAATGAGACACTTTGGTGTCCAGTTTAGAACAGAAATGAGTAAAAAGGACAGATTAGGCAGTTTAGAAAAGGAAGTGGTAACGTTTTTTTTTTTTTTGTAGTGTGGGATTGCTATCCTCATGTATACATTTGTTAAATCAGTTAAATCAGAACAACAACAAAAATATATTTTATGCTCCGTCAAGCATTAAGCTTCATAAAACCATGTAACGAACTGATACGATTAGATTATCTAACTCTAATTAATACATATCGAATTACCATAATTTTCAGACTATAAACCACATTTTTTTTCTTCTGTTTACAGGCTAATTCCTTTAGGTGTAAGTATCACTTAATTCATGATATCACAATGTGGACACCTGTGGCCAGAGGCGGAGCCTAAGAGTAGAGGGGGCTGTCTGCTGCACCAAGACTCTGGTGTCTAGGGCTTTGTGTATGGGGGGCCTGGGTGGGTGAGGGAGGGCTAACAAGCATGTCTGCGAATGTGTGGAGCTTTAATAGTAAGTTTAAGTGGGCATACATATCACAGCTGGCATCAAACCAACGCTTCCATCAACAATCTTAGTTAAGATTAGAACAGATAGATTTTAATAACACCAATCCTTTAGATATTCTTTTTAAAAGCTCAAGGTGGAGGGAGTGCACGTAATGATTGTGGGGCTGGGTACAGCTGCCCCCTTTTCTTCTGTGGTCGTCCAGCTGGATGGGCCAGGCATGCATGGGTCTAACCTGCAACATCACATATTTCAGACATATAACTGCCAACATTGTTAATACTGCATTTTGCATTTCAAGCTGTCATAGTAAAGGTTTCCAGGGATGGCGCATGCAGGGCTTGCGAAACGGGTGCGCTGGGATGATCTCATTGACATGCTGTTATCTCTGTGAATAACTGTGGGCCCACACACAGTGACACAGACTGAAAACTTAAACTCCTTGGACTGTCGTCTCATTTGTGCTCTGAAGTAACAAGAATTAGGGACTTAGCCACTCCTACTACACTACAGTCATACAATCAGGGTCACTGCGGTGTCTTGTCATTTCCAGGTCAACTTGTTGCGTGTAGGATTCCTTCCTAACAGTGTGTGACAGCTTCTCCTCTTACATTATACAGTATAGCTCATTATTATACAGCATACTTTACGATACATAAAGGTAGTCTGGGGTTTACGAACGAGTTCCCCTCCTGTACGCGGGACGTATCCCGAATTTCCACGTAAATCAGAATTAACCCTTTAAGTACCCCTGATTACACCCTAAATCTCAAAATAACTATCTAAAAACATATATTATACGCCATTGTACTGTCCTCGCCAAGACGTTGGAGCTAAGTTCAACCTAGACAGGGAGCTAAACTGTAATCTTTCCCCTCGCTCTCTCTCACTCGGCTACGTGACTTCTTCGTTGGAGCATATGCGCTCTTCCTCGTCTGTGTGTGTGTGTGTGTGTGTGTGTGTGCGCTCTTCTTTGTGTCCCCAAATATGTTCTTCTTTGTGTATACATTCGCTCTTACCCGCGTGTGGAAGTACTACCTGCTCTACGCTTTCTGCGCTAAAACAAAAGCATGCATCACAAAAAGATATTCAACATTATAATCAAATACACATTTCGCTAAAGGGCAGAACAGTCTTATTCATAAAATAAAGTAAAAAATAAGATACTGTGAGGTACAATAAGGTACCCTATTTTTCAGACTATAAGTCGCACGTGAGTTAGTCGCACCAGCCATAAAATGCCCAACGAAGAGGAAAAAAACATATATAAGTCGCATTTTGGGGGGAAATTTACTTGATAAAATCCAACACATAGAACAGATACGTCGTCATGAAAGGCAATTTAAAATAAAAATACAATAGAGAACAACATGCTGAATACGTAAGTGTACAGTATGATAATGTTACAACGAAATGCGAACGTGGCTGGTATGTTAACGTAACATAGCTATTAAGAGTTATTTAGATAACTATAGCATAAAAAACATGCTAACAAGTTTACCAAACCATCAGTGTCACTCCAAAACACCAAAATAACATGTAAAATGATATCATAATGTGTTAATAATTTCACACATAAGTCACTCCAGAGTATAAGTCGCACCCCCAGCCAAACTATGAAAAAAACTGCGACTTATAGTCGGAAAAATACGGTAATGATTATGTGACCAAAAAAATAAATAAAATAAAGACTGGAGACAAAATGGCAGACGAGACTCTGGCGTCGTAAAGTCGAAATCACGTACTGTAAGTCAGGTATGTTGTAACCCGGCGACTACATGTATTGTGTTATTTTGCTGTTGTTCTTATGAGTTTTTTTTGTCATTTTTATCAGTCCTTTTACATACCTTGTTCCTTTCTGACTTCATTCAAGGTCAAAATCTCAACACAAACAATCACTCCACCCTATGACCAAGCAGCTGAACAAGATAGGTCAAAATAAAGAAGAACAAGCCTGTTTAATACATATTGGACAATGAAAAAGAGAAATATTTTGCAAAGGTCAGAGTTTTGATGCAGTTCTTGTCTTGGATCTCGATTGTTAAACTGTCCATTCTGCAATGTCCAGTGTGTGTGTTTGTATACGTGTGTTGGACCATCTGTTCATTCTAAATGAACATCAGGAGTAGAAAGTCAAAGAGAAATGGATCATGTGATGTCGAGCTGCCAGTGGGGGTGCATGGATGTCGGGGGTCTCTGTTTATGACGATACCTTCAGAACGTATCACATCTAATAGGCCAGATGTGATAAGGACACTGTGGCACAAGGTTGCAGACACCCTGTCACTGACGGCTTTTGTCTTTATTTCCTGGACGTGCTGCTGTGTTGTAAGTGACATTTCTGGCTTTAACAAGATATCCTCTACACAGTCTTTGTCTTACTTTTTTGTTTGACTTTGAAAAGGATGTAGAATTAGGTTAAAAAAGGAAATTAAGAATTATGACATGAAAATTGAACAAATGCATGATCTAAAGCCCCATCCCTAGAAAAGTTGATTAATTATAAAAAAAGAAATACAAATGTCAAAACGTTACAAACAGCACTTACCAAAATGAGAAATACAATCGTCAAGTATGGAAAGTTCCACATTTTTACATTTTTTAGGAGTAAAAATATTTATAATTAAAGTATATGATTTGTGGCTTTTGGGTGCCAGAAGTCTAATTTAAAATAATGTTTATTATTTGGTGTGTGGTTCATCACACTCAGCTCCATTTACGTATCATTTTAGAACTCATTATTAATATGAGAAGGGTTAAATATTAGAGATAATTAATGCTCCATTGATTTTTACCATTAAAGAGTGTGTCACATGCTACAAGCCACATTGGTTGGTGAGGAAAAAAGTTGACGACCTGATCTGGTGCATTTGCACAGCCGTCACAATGAATTATTTGGAGACATGTCATTCAATTTTGAGGGTTTCTGAAATCCATTTCCAACTGAACACATCTGGCTTCAACATTAAGTCATCCACAAATAAGGCAAAGCCAATCGATCTGCTCACATAGTGGTCATAACAACTACAACACCACACAAAAAAAAACGCATTTAAAAAAAGAAAGCTGGAATGAAAACCAAATTACAATTGAACCATAGAAACAAGAGAGTGTAGGGGACATAGTAGAAAATTATGAGTCTACTGTAAAAGGCTTCTTTTGCTGCACAAAAGATCTGAGCACTTCCACTTTCATTTCCTGATTTTCTGCTTCTTTTTCATTTTGAGGTGTTTCATGGTGCCAAAGACAGACTGCATGACTAAATAGTCTTGTAGAGCTCACTCTTATTTGATATTTATATTCCCATTGAAGTGCTCTTGTTCCTCAAGTTTTAATTGGGATCTAATAAATAAATCATCCCATCGCTTCCTCAACAGATGTGCAAGTGAGCGTTATGCTGCATAATGCCCGTCTAGCTATGCAGGTGTATGTATGCTTGGTGCATTGGAACAGCTCATCCAGCCAGTAATCTGGTGAGCTGTGGCCCAGTGAGACACTACATGACAAACACAGTTGACAGGCCCTGAAGATGGATCCCAGCACAATGTGACCTGATTTATAAAAGAGAAGGAGGCTTCACACGTCTGAGAAAGGTGTGATATGGTATACCTCAGGTGAAATATCATCATGTCACGGTCTACTGAAGGAAGAAACAACATTTCAAAGGGTTACAGTATGTATTTTTGTCCATCTATGATTTTAAATGTTGACTTTATGTAATGGCCAAAACATGTTAAAACATAATGTTCTCTAAAAATCAATTTCAATTACTATGAAGAAACAGGAAGCTGTCATCTGTAACAATATACCGTAATTTCCGGATTACAAGCCGCTACTTTTTTTTTTTTAATCCTGCGGCGTATGCAATGATGCGGCCAATTTATCAATTTTTCTAACGACCGCCAGGAGCACTCGAGCATAAAATGTAAGCGTAAGACACGTGGAATATATGTGTCGAGGAAGACGCTAGTTTGCACTCTTACCCGTATTTTAACTTTGTGCACGAAGAAAAGTAGCAGACCCTCATCGTTGTGCATTAGTAAAATTCGCATACCCGCATCATGGAAAATGCTAGAAGAGATGGATATGACGTGCCGAGTTGAATTGAAGGCTTGGATGGCCAGCAGCGTCAGATCGTTTACAAAAGTGGCCGTATGCGAAGAGCAACTTTTGCAAAAGTCTGACAGCGTTGAGCAGCGTGAAAAAAATCCACCATCACCAACGGGTTTCCAAAAGCTGGTCTGCTACGTGATGAAGACGACAACACATGCTCAGGAGTGAGCTTGAGGAGTCAGCTAAGTGCCGTGTTGCTGGCGCTGTTTGGAAAGAAAAGTTAAGGTATTGTAATGATGACAAAGAGTAACCCGCAAAGTTAGGTTGCAATTCTTTATTTTGGAAACTCGTCGAACAACACACGACTGCTGCCTCTAGCAGCCGAAGCACACGCAAAGACACACCCGCAACAACAGCACGTCTCTTGCTCTTCCGAACTTCCCTTACCTGTAAGTCACGCGCTATATCATAACCCGGTTCGTTAAAGTATGGTATTAAAACTTAGAAAACTGTGTATTTCTTTATAAATATTTCAGTTTACTATGTGCGCACACGTGGCTTATAGGCAGGAGAGGCTTATGTGTGTACAAAATGCTTTTTCCTTTAAAAATGTACTGGGTGAGGCTTGTAATCAAGGGCTCTCAATAGTCCGGAAATTACGGTAAGTGGTCTTTATTACAAGCAAACGTCCCAAACATTTCTCATGAATTCTGGTCTTTATCCCCACCCTGTTTGTACTTCACTCAATAAAGCTGCAAATTCGGATACATAAGAAAATAGAAAATCAATTAAGGTGATGGGCTATTTTCTGTTTCTTGAAGATCTCTGCTTCCCGCTCAAGCAAAAACTTGTGACAGCAAATAGCTGATACCATGCTCAAACTGCCATTTTAAAATAGAAAAGTCAACTTATCTGACCCTTAATGAGAACATGGTAGAGGAATTTTCGAGGAAAAGTCGAAATGTGGTTATTCCATGTTGAAAAAGGTCAAACACATCGGATAGATAGACAGTTTGCCGTTTGACAATTGTGTGATTGTTCTTTCTTTTGCAGATGCAAACTGATTCACTTGAATTGGTTGAAAATGTTTTGACCTTAACGCCAGAGGACCATTTGGGTTGAGATACTGTATATGAAAAAGAAAATCACAGTTTCAATATATCTGTTACACAGAGTGCCGCGAGGGAGGTAGCAACAAAACAAAATCATCAACCTGAACTCCAACTACCGAGCAATCTTTGATGAGGAGAAATCATTTCTGAAGACTTCGAATCAATTAATGGTTAGCAAAATCTAGCTAGCCAAAACAGTAATAGGAACCATACTTGCTACAGCAAAGACCAGCTGTCACTTGACCATTTTCCAAAGATGCAAATTTGCCATTATGACAGACTCATATTCATTAGGTATGCTACCTAAGCTTTCTTTAACTCTCATTGGAAGAAATCTGAATGGAAAGATGTCTGGACCATTCACATTGTGAGAGTACAAGTGTTATTTTGTGGACTACATGCAAGGCATTAGCAATGATCTCATAAGATCTCATACAAGAGTTGTATTTGAGAACCGCCAACTTGTATTATGACAAAATAACCACTTTCAATTTGATAGATGTATTAAATTTGTACAAAACTACAGTTTTCATACTGATTTTTCGATGTTTGGATTACATCATTTAGCCACACTGTGTCTGCGTGTGCTCGCGTGTGAGTGTGTGCACTGTATATTCATTGCCTGAGCTTAACGACTTGAGTTGAATACAAAGCATTGACATAAGGCATTGCTCCAGAATCACAGACCACAAGGGGACTATTCGCATCAGATAAAATGAGATTGGTTTAAAACACAGGTTAGGGCTTAGACAATGAGCCTTGGAGCAAATAATTAGGATTCCTAATGAATGGCTTAAATAATATAATCCTGTCAATTGAGTGTGTTGCATTATTGTAAATGACTGGAAATACATTTAGAATGGTAAGTGGACTTTTAAACTTGAGCACTGGCTCTTAAAAAAAATAATACTGTAATGTTTTGATCATTGGAGAATAAGGCTTTATATTAACTAGGAATACCAGTCGATCATAGGTTATTTAGCAGATTTAAATTGGAAAACAGTGGCAACTTTAAAGGAGGGATTATAACCTAATAAACCCTCAATATTTGGTGTGATTAACCAGAGGTTGCGCTAGACTTTTTCGTTGTCTGTCATTTTGACTGACAGGGTCATAAAAATCCGGTCATAATCTATTTTGACCCGTCACTTAAATTTTTAAAACGATGATAATGACATTGTGGTGACCCTTTGTTTGGCATAATTCACCTTCCGTACTTGTGTGTCCATTTGGCCGAGCGCGTTAGCGGCTACGACACAGTCACGTGACAGAGACACTTAAGAGCCGCGCGCGTTCTGGCTTGAATAGAGTTCACAGAGAGCAGCAGAGCTACAGCGGCTGGACACAGCAATTTGAGCTAACAAGACTCTTAACATTGCATACCGCTTCAACATATTGAATAGTATTTGGCAGTGATGGCAAACTGAAGCATCATGAAGCAATGAGGCTTTCCATCAAACTGGTTCGCTCCTGGGCCGAAGCATCATGAGGCTTCATTTGTTCTATTGCGCCATCATGTGGAAAATAAAGGTCATGATTAAAGGTCGTGATTAAAATGATACCATGGATTTGATGGGGTCAAAAGGGCAGGGAGTTGTGATGTGAATGAATGTGCGTGTGTTACTTGAAAGTAGAGCCTAGATCGGGCCTAAAAAATCCAGCCCGACCCGACCCGGCCCGCGTGTATTAAGCCCAAGCCCGAGCAATTAACTTAACTTGCATGCCCGAGCTCGAAAAAAAGCCGAAATTTTATTTTATTTATGAGGACCCAGAAGGAGGAAATGCGGGGATGCAATGCGTCAGTCAGACCTGGACAGAGCACTGCTTAGAAAATGGTTGTGTTTTGTGTGATCACATTTGTGATGACACCTATGTGCATAATGATAACAAATTAAAGCCTGTCTTTTGTAACAAATTCTCCCAGTTAAACAAGACTGTAAAATGCATATTCAATAAACGTTTATATATTTTATATTTGTGTGTCTGTTCTATCAGGTGGATAGTTCGTGCTTCATTTCCTTGGCAAAATGCAGCAACAGACATTTATTTTAATTCCTTCGAGTTGGCAGAAAAAAACGCAATTTTTCATAATGTTTAAATAGTCTCCATACTTTTATGACCATTATAAATGCATGTACACAACGAAATAACGCTGGATAGGTTTGTTAAATATATTTCATATATTGTGCTCTCATGGACACACCTCTCTGACAAGGAGAGGAACAGCAGCGTATACAAAAATAAACTAAAATACTTTTAAATGACATTATTTTAATGACTCGGATCGAAAAGGAAAGGATGCAGAGTTGCAGACTCGCGGAGAACCCCATGAGCGTTCATGTTCGCAAACAATGCACTGGCTCTCCTGCGGCTCATGACAGCGCCCTTTCTCCGTTTTATACAATTTATCTATTTTATAACAAGTATTCCTTAGTTTAACATCCATATACAATAAATATACAGTAGCCTATATTTATTTTTTAAAAGTTAGCGAGAGAAGAAGTCCGGCCCGACCCGACCCGACTCGAACGTAAAGATTGACATTTTGGGCCCGACCCGAGCTCAAGATCTAGGCTCGACTTGAAAGATTGATTGCTTTATTTTAGACATTGACATACAGTATAAACAAGTAACAAGACACACCTTTCATTCATTTTTATTGAGGAAAACTAGGATTTCCAAAGTTTTTGGCTGTAAACGGTTTCTTCTTTTAGACAGGATTTCTTTTGAAAATAGTCTTTCGCAAGGGATGGATGAGGCCAGGGTACAATGCCTCAACATAAATGAAGTGTTCTCTTGGTATACCAAAGTTCTTTAGAACAAAGTTTACACTTCACCTTTTGAAAAATCAGCAAGTAGAAGAAAGACATTAAAACGAGGGATACACTGTGTTGTCCCAATAATTTACAATATAAATTCACACTGGTTATTGTAATTTGAACCTAGGAGAGAACTGCTCAAAATGATCACAGACAGGGGATGTTCTCTTCTTTTTCGTTTTACGGATTCGTTTTGCAATGGACGCACCGTCCACTGCAAAACGAATCCGTTTGAATTGAGGTTTGAAGATGTGAGTTGGGTGTGTCAGTGTCACCTGTCAGCTCATTGTCGTCTCGGTGCGCCATTTTATTTCGAATCACACGCGAAACCATGCGTTGGCGATGACGTAGGAAGCCCGTCTCGTGAGGCTTCGGACGTAGCAACGTGCCTTCCGAGGCTTTGGGCGTGGCCACAAGCGTGATCAACACATGCCTCGATGGGCGCTTTGCAGATTTTTTTTCCGGTTTACACGCATCGGCGCCTCGGCACAGTAGGGCACATCACTAGTATTTGGTTTTCATTCATTTTAAATTAATATTCTGTCCGAACAAGCTTAACAGAGAATCCACACCGTGCCATCACACATCAAGCAGATGAATATGTAACTTTTTCTCCGCAGTGACAAAAACAGCTGACTGTGGCCCCAGTACGTAGGCTACATTATGGAATAATGAAATTAACAGTTCACCTGCTGTGGCCTGAACGGAGTCTTACACCTTCCTCCTAGTGCGCATGGACTTGAATTGCGTGCCCGCTTGAGCAGTCCCTGTTTTTTCACCTCTTTTATCAACACCATCGTCGCTTTGGGGCTTTTTGAAGAAACTTTGGACACTCAGTTGCCTTGACATTTTTCAGAGTAAGGCCAACGACGTCATGCATCAAGAGAGACAATAGCTAATTAATATGCTCACTCGCCACCCTGTGGTCTGGGGTGTGAATTGCAACCTGTCAAAATGACAGGTAGTGTTGCACCGATACCATTTTTTGGCCCCGATACCGATACCTGGCTGTGCAGTATCGGCCGATACCGATACCATATCGATACCACCCCGTTTATATATATACTGGACTGTCTCAGAAAATTAAAATACACAATATTCAAATTTTTTGAGACAGTCCTGTGTATATATACATACTGGACTGTCTCAGGAAATTAGAATACACAATATTCTAATTTTTTGAGACAGTCCTGTGTATATATACAGGACTGTCTCAGGAAATTAGAATAAACAATATTCTAATTTCCTGAGACAGTCAGGAAATTAGAATATTGTGTATTCTAATTTCACAATATTCTAATTTCCTGACTGTCTCAGGAAATTAGAATATTGTTTATTCTAATTTCCTGAGACAGTCCTGTATATATATTTTTTTTTTCCCCAAACAGCTACATAATTGGATGTGAAATCATTGCTATCAAGTCTTTGTCAGGCTGTTGCTTACCTTTGCAAAATAGGAAAAAGTGGGGGCGATCCTGACGTCGCACCTGAATCCAATGTGGGCTCATCAACGCAGCATTTAAGCACGGGTGAGCTCAGAGAAGGCTGCTGAGATATTTGCTTTGCTGATCGCCATTTGACGTCTCGCACTATAGTCTCGCTACATTTGCTTGTTACGCCCCTGCATTGAGGTTTTTTTCTGTTAGTGTGCTGCACTCGTTTGTAAACTCTACCCTGTGCAGGTATTTGAGTGTTTTTATTTTGGCTTTTTGGCTCGCTGCCTATCGTCTTAGTTAACCTTCGAGTTTGTAGTATTAAGCTCCGTCGACGTGCTGTCACGGACTCCTTTTGTTATTTCTACTATCCCGCGATCGCGTGTAATTTTTTGTTTGCAATTAAACCCTTGTACGTATCCCCCGCTTGTTGTCCGCTTCGAGGTCCAACCTTGTTTCCGCATTTGCGAACGCTAACAATTATAATTAATAAAAATTGACCACAGCATCCCGTCTCTCTATTAGCCTCCTTTTTTCGGGAGGGGGGGAGTCCCTTATTTCTATTTCTAAAAGGTGGCAAACCTACTTTGGAAACAGGTCCCAAATTACTGTGGCATTTCTTTCAGTAAAAGACAATAAAAGTAAAGTAGACGTAGTAAACTGACCAGAGATTGTTGCTCCGGTCCTGCGCCCTTCCTCTGGAGAGCTGTCCTGCTCTTGCAGGCTCAAACTCGTTGTGTTCGTTCACGTTTCGTCTTCAAATGTTTTATCAGGTTCGAGGTATTGAAACTGGCCGATTTAACTCCACATCTCGAAACTTTCAGGCCACAAATCTTGCATGCAGCCATTGATTTTAATTGACGGGATTTCTATCTTGAAATATTCCCCGACCGCCGCCATGTTGGCGGCGCCGACATAGCGGCCTTGTCATTGGTCAGGAGTGGCTATTGGCCCGTTCTCATTGGTCTGGAGCAGGCCAATAGCGATAGCTGCTTGGTGTTCACGTGTCATCACACAACACAGAGACAAAGTGTAGTGAGCGCCAGGAGAAAAAAAAAAGGCTGCGGTCAAATGTTATAATAATGGACCGGTAAATGGTATCGGCGCAGTCTTTGTTGGTACTCGCCGATACCGATACCACCATTTTGGGCCGGATCGGCGCCCCCTGCCGATACTAGTATCGGTATCGGTGCATTTTTAATGACAGGTGGACTTCAGTTTTTTCCGTCACCGTTTTAAAAAATCGGTCAACGACGGAAAATATTCGGTTAACGCGACCCCTGTGATTAACAGTAAACTAGCGATATTCCTCTCAAAACAAGCTGATTTGCAGTTTGGAAGCATGTACAGTACATTTTTGGTCTTTGACTATGATTGAATTTAGAAATAAAATAGAAGTTTGGAAAAAGTAACTATTTCTATGAGAATGAACTTCTCTAAATTAATCACCGCGACAGAACAACACACTGAACAATCTAATGAGATTCTGCTGTGTGCCAGAGAAGTAAAAAAAAAAAAAAAAAAATGAAACATGAAGCATAAATTCAGAAGTTTGCATCAAGTTGAAAGTTTTATATGAATGTAAACCAAATCATAACCACTGAGCCAGCATGATGATCTGCTCTATTGAACCATTAAAGATGATTGTGTTCCCTCTTGTCTTCGAGGTTCACAAGTTTTCACGTGGATATAACCTTCTGTATGTGTACGTGGAATTCCGAACATTTTTCTTCTGGTAAAAAGGCAACTTGCCAGCCAGAATCCAGGAGGGCTGGGGATATTGCATAAAAATGAATGCACACATGCTGTTTACTTCAACCTCCCACCCTGCACCTCCTCTGCCTGCATCCAAACACCTGGAATTAAACTTCCTGTTTTAAGGAGTGGGCAGCAGTCAGGTACACTCAAAATGTCAAGCACCGCCAAAAGCATACAATTGGAGATGAGTGCGATCTGGTGAGTATACCACCTAGCTAATGATCATCAACATGAAAAAGATTATTTACCGGTCATGGTTATTACATTTAGTTGCATCTTATGTGTTCAGTAAAAATTATCTTACAATGATTAGTAAATCCCTGTTTTTCCGATACAAAACATTGAGACCAAGATTTAATGCGGAGGAGATCCTCTCCATGATTAAAATCTCTCTAACGATGTCAATCCAGTCATCTGTTGTTAGTCTTTCAGGTTTGAGCCACTTTCTTGTCAATGTTTTTTTGCTTGCAGCCAGTAGAATGTGGATGAATTTCTTTTCTTTACAACTAATGTGTTCCACATTTATTTTACATAAGGACATGGGGATGTTAGAATTAAAAATCTTTTGTTGATGGTATTGAATGTCCAACCAGTATTTTTGAATAACCTCACATTCCCAGAATATATGGAAATGGTTTGCTCTACTACTGCTGCTGCATCTTCAAGATGCATCTCCCATCCCTTGGTAGTTTTTCTGGACCGATGTAAAAAAAAAAACCTCATTGTGATCTTATGAAAAAAATTCATGCCAGGTCCTTGACCTCGTCGTAATCCATTGTGTGTGACACATATGAGTCCATTCTTCTTCTGTAACAATTGTGATCCATTTCTATAATACAAACTACAAAAAGTAACATTTAAAGGATAACAAAACAAATGTATATGGCGGAGTACACTCAGGTGACTTGAAGTTCCGCTCTGAGACCCCCAATTTGGCCAAATTTCATGATTGTCCAATAAGCATGTGTGATACATCATTGGAAATCTTAAAATCTCAATTTTCAGGGGGAAGTAAAATTTTGAACAGAAGGGCATTAAAAAAAGAAAAAAAAAATTAAACCCCTAAACCCAAACTCGATGTGAGATCATGAGAGAGCATAATTAAAGACACAATGATTTTAACGACATATTATCGCGTACTTATCTTTTTCCGATCCAAAATCTCTGTGTAGCATGTCTCACCGAGTGCCAAGACACAGCTGTGAATGGCCACAGACGGACTTTTTGGGGATTTTATGGATGAAACACAGTAACATAACAAGAGTCGCAATGCAGAAATGGCGGATATCAAGGAGAGAGATTTTCTTTTTCAAATATGTACCCTTTTAAATGTTTTTTCCCATTGTTCTTTGGATCAATTATTTATCATCTAAAATATTGGGGAAATTTGAGAGTAACAAAAAAAAAAAAAAAAAGAAAAAAAAATACAATTAAACGATAGTTATGAGGTAGATATCCGTGACCTATTTACAGACACTACTTTTTTCATTGTGGCATAATTTTTTTGAAAGTTTAAAATACCATAATTTTTGGACTATAAGGCGCACCTGACTATAAGCCGCACCCACCAAATTTGACACAAAACCAGCATTTGATCACAGATAAGCCGCACTGAACTATAAGCCGCAGCACTCCTCACTGTATTATGGAATATTTGCACCAAAAGATAGTAACCGGTAACACTTTATTTGACAGTAGCACCGTAAGACTGTCATAAGACCAAATGAACCACCATGAAGCTTTTAACCAATGGGCTGAAAAGCTTCATTGCCTCGAGAAGCTTAATTTGCCCATCACTGCTCCACCTGCTGTCAACACTGTTGTCGTCCAACATGCCTCCTAGCATGCATTGCAGCACTACAGATGTAAATAACAACCAAAATTCATGTTCTCTGCAAATTATTTCTTCAGTTACTGTTTCAGTTTCATTTATTGCTAGAGATGGTATTTGGTAACTCTTTATTTGAAAGTGGCCCCATAAAACTGTCATTAGACAATCATAATTATGACATGACACTGTTATGACAATTAATGAATACTTATACCAGATGTCATTTAGTGTTATCCGGCAAATTATCTCACTTTTGAATGGATGTAAAAGATCCGAGCTGAACATAAATGGAGATAGTGACATAGTTCGCCGGATGAACCTTAATGACATCTGTCATAAGCATTCAGTAATGCCCATGATAGTGTCATGTCATAATTATGATGGTCATAAGACCAAATGAACCACCATTGCTTCAAGAAGCTTCATTTGGACATTACTGCTCCCTTGGAGAGACAGTCAACCTCTGCTGCCACCTGCCGTCAACACTGTTGTTGTCCAACATGCCTCCTAGCATGCATTGCAGCGCTACAGATGTAAATAACAATCAAAATTCATGTTATGTGCCAATTATTTCTTCAGTTGCTGTTCCAGTTGTTTCATTAATTGCTAGTTATGGTATTTGGTAACATTTTATTTGACAGTTGTGCCACAAGACTATCATAATTATGACATAACACTGCCATGAACATTAATGAATCCTTATGACAGATGTCATTTTGTGTCATGGCAGATTATCTCACTTTTGAATAAAAGATCCGAGCAGGACATAAATGGAGTTAGTGACATAGTTTGCCGGATGACAATGCCATCTGTCATAAGCATTCATTAATGCCCTTGATAGTGTTATAATTATGACAGTCTTATGGCGCCACTCTCAAATAAAGTGTTACCTATTAACCCAATAAATAGCAAATAAGCCACGCTGGACTATAAGCCACAGGATACTGAGGGAGGGAAAAAAGTAGCGGCTTATAGTCCGGAATTTACGGTATGCGATTGAATAATTTAATAAAGTTTTTTTTTTTATATATATATATAAACTAAATATTAGACATCAATTAATGATTCTATGTTAAAATGATAGATATTTCAAAAAATAAATATGGTCACCTTCTTTTTATGGCTAGGTTGAAACAAAAGCGGTTGTGTGTTGTCTGTAAACGGGGGTCTCCAGGGTAAAACGGACAAATTAAAAATAGTTTGGTGTGCCATGAAACTGCTATGGCAGCATATAGAAATATTGTTCTATCAAACACAACAGTTCTTTTGACTTAAAATACAGCAGTTTATTTTAAAGAGGGGTGTAAGAGCAGAAACTGCTTTTTCAGCCTTGTCTGTGTTTTCTGCCATCTGCATATAATCTTGTTCAACATCAGTACGAGTCTTTGTTAGTTCTTCGGTAAGTGACCTGTAAAATAATTGATGGAAGCTATTCCCATGCTTACTTCAGAGGTGACACATTTTTTTTAAACCCAAGCAGAGGTTAGTCCATGTTTTCATGTTGTGCCTTCTAAATGTCTGATGATAACTCTGAGGATAAGGCTAAAACACTGAAAAAATTCCTTTGGAAGCACTGGTTATTCATGTTCATCTCATTAGGGCATCCAAGCCCAACACCGGCAGTCCACCCTGCACCTGCTTATTAATTTAAAATCATTTGCTACACCTCCAGGGGGAGATAAATGCCAGGTGCAGAGACAGGTCAGTGGTGAACCTATAAAAAACTATTACGGGGCCTCCTTTTCTCACCCCTATTGCATTGGCTTGATAATAGCCTCACACTGCCGCAGTAAAGCCAAACCATGAGAGAGTACCGTGTTTCTCTGCCTTCTAGGCTCTTCTGCTGAATTAGGACACACAGACACACACACCCATACACGCAATCCAGTAAAGTTCCAAAGAACCTGTGCTTTTCCTTAGGGCCGCCCACCCTGTCCACCCATATCAAAATGCCACTGAAAATATGTAAAGGATGTAAAGGTCATGGAAGGATGACAACAAAATAGCATTATCCCCCTGGACAAGGCTGGTGAATAAATAAACACATACAGCTTTCACAAAAAAAGTTAAGGCACACACACGACCTGAAACTTTTTTTTACTTCAAGTGACAAGGGTAGGATTTTTGGTGGTAAAACTAAAAATTACAATTACACATTTTAAAATGAAACTTTGAAAGGCAGTACCATCTAATTGAACAGCAGAAAGTCACTATTTACGAAGGGGTGAGATACAGTATACAGTATGAAATTCATGTGTTTTAAAGAATACACAAAATAATTATGTAAAAATTGGGTGAAATTAGATCATTTTCTACAGCACTCTGTAAAATCTCTTCTTACATAGTTGTTTGCCAGAACACCTTTGTTGTTGGGAGTCACTGCTCTCAAGGTGCTAATGAGTGCAACAACTCGTGCTGAGTATAATTGCATGAAAACAGTCAGGTAAACAAATAATGGTCACAAGAAATGCCATATATAAACTGCAAAGACAAACAGTTCATTAACCTTCTCGTCCTTTGAGATTCCACAGATGACTTTGTAATTCAAGTCGAGTATACATGATATTAACAATATTAAATTAGGAAGCGGGTACTTTTTACCCCACCACACATTGGCTTTGTACCAACAATAAATTTTTTTGGACTCATGACCAAACAAGTTCAAAAATCAATCTATGACCGCCGGACTCCTTCTACTGGCTAACACGGAACCGACAGGGAACAATCAGTTACAACTATGTTATATACAAGGATATTATTATAAGCAGTTAGTGTAACCAATAAGCCCTGGGCCAAGATGATCAATGTGAATACATACCTTGATTGAAAAAAAAAAAAATCCTGATCTCTTCACAAATAACAAAAGAAATAATAAATTCTGCAATTAATAATGTAACCAAGCTGCCCAGAAAACACAAACAAACAAATAAACAAAAACAACCAGCAAGGATTGATGCATATACTACACATGCCTATAATATACCTATCAAATTTCATTCTAATCTGTCAACGAATACCGGAGCAGTAGCCATTTTAGTTAGTGTCCTCCTCAAGAAGAACAAGAGCAACAACAAGCACAAAGGGTAGTTGTGAGATTTTGAGACCTCACAGTCTAAAAATGAAACAAAAATTCAGCCATTGTTTAGGCAATTGTAATGTAAGACAATTAGTTTGGTTACACCCAAATTCTGATTAAAGCATTTTTTTGGTAATATTTTAATTTGTGGCTTTGTTTGGCAACCTGACACTTGGGCTGGGGTTTGGGGTGGATTAAATAAAACACTGTCACAAAGTAATACCAGTACATGGGACTGTACATTAAAAGCAGTTTGTGCAAGACTCTATAGTGAGACAAACAAGTGGTGTGAGAAAGCTTTTTGAGGGCTAATTCGAAGGTTTGCTGCATAATTTGAATCCAAATTTCTGAATCATGTTGAGCTTTGTGTGCCTTTGGCTATATTTCTGGTTCATTTCACAAACTGTCACACTAAGTGGAAGCAGGGGGGACCGTGCGCAAAAATCTGCAAGCCAAACAAACCTAAGGAGACAACCAACACATAGTATATGGCTACTTTAAGTGCAGAAGCTGCAAGACAAGAAGACGTTAACAAATCTACAGGGAGCATGCAGAAGACTGAAACAGCCATGAGACCACCTCGTGAGTTTAAAAGGTCTTTGAATTGACAAGGCAATAAAATACAGGTGGACAGAAGCAAGCAGGCGAAGTAGCCAATTGGACAATAAACACTTAATAGTTGTCTATTCAATGTATTTTTTTATACATTTGGTTAAAAGTGATACAGGCATAGTTTGAGAGTTGTAAATGAGGTTTTTTTTTTTGTCTATGCATGGAATAATTCCAAATGCTACATTGAATATATAATTTGGAGCTACGCAGTCTACTGTACATAAAACAAGCATTGGTGTACTACACACACTACAGGCTGAAAACTGAAAAAGTGAAAATCTCTATGAATCAGACATAATTGCAGCTACTGTCTTTATCCATGATTGGTGGCTCATTCTAACAAACAAACAAACAAAAAACAAACAAACAAACAAAAAACGCCTTTATTAATGATTTCAGTCATGTCATAAATATGACTAAATGAGAGTGTTCATGATACTTGTCATTCCGTAAATGATAGTGAAAATAACAGCTGTTGTCTTGAGTTTATTTCTGCTCTAAGACAATGCAATGTACAGAAAACACAACCAAGGTAACTTCCATTCCATTTGAAATTCACCTCTTCTCACTCCCAAGAAACCTTGAGAAGATGCAATGTGAATACAGAGCAAATTGGGACTTTGAGGGGTTAGTGAGGTCAAACGCATCTACTTCCAATAGCCGCTGAGATTTAAGACACCATCCTTTCTCTTCTTAGTCGGGACCCCCGAGGGAAATGGATTGATCCGTTTCAGATCTGACTGCCAAACAGCATTTCACTCACCGATTAAACTGTCAGCAAAATCAAAGCTGACCAACAAAAAGCAACCATGCAAAATTTAAATGTGGTTTCATTTATTTATTTTTTTGTGAGCCACGCTGTAGCAGAAAATTAACATAACATAACCGTAAGTGATGAGATGTTTGGTGAGCGGTGTCAAATTACGGTATGACATAAATTGTGATGTCAAAATTAGGAATATATTGTGGTAGTGCTGGTGGTTTATCTTTTTTTTTTTTTTTTTTAATTGGTTTAATCTCATTTTATACTTTACAATTACTGCCTTTTGATAAAAAAAAGTGTTGCGTTTGAGAGTTTTTGGACAAATTAATGGCATATTAACTTTTACTGTACAATATCTCAATGGCATCATTGATAAAGGTAGAAAGATATGCTGTAACTTATTTGTAAGGATTTTGTCGATCATATAAACAGCTCAAGTTCAACATACTATATCGAAACAAAGCAACTAGATGCAACAACTGCCACAGCTAGTGGCAGTTCCTGGCATGGACAGGGTGGACAGTTGCCTGCGACGGCAAATTGCTAAGGGCGCATGCACGCGAGGGGCACGGGATTGATTGTCTACCATTATAATTGGTGCCCCCGAGTGTTGCAATGATGCCTCCTGCAGACCGCGGTTATAGTCTGCACGGAGGAGATGGAGGTGGGAGAGGGGATTAGAACAGTTAACTGTGTCACTCACCTAGAGTTGACTTTGATTCTTATTGTGCAAATAATCTCTTTTTTTTTTTTCTTTAATATTTGACATAGTTTTATAATGTATTTTTTATGTTAGGAATTCTTCAAATCGTTTAATAGTTTAGCTGTTTAATTCATTTACTTTCTATTTAGAGTCACAACTTTATTTTGTAAAATATTCTCGTGCATTTATTTCCTGTTCATACATTGGCTCCTTCAATGACGATGGGAGTACACCTTGTAAAGTGAATTAAAGGCGCTGCACATGGATTGTGAACATTCCTTCACAATGCTAAGTGGAGGAATAGTTGTGGTAAATGTGTTTTTGTGCGTTTTTTTTTTTTCTCGATCGTTCACCCTCGTAATTTCGTAGTCGTTAGCTTGCTTTTATTGGCTACGACTTATAGCATCATATCAAAAATATTGAATGTGAGCAGTGAATTTAGTGGTTTGAAGGGAGATTGCGTGCAAATTTTTGCTGTAGTTAGTTTATAGTAAAAATGATGTGGCCTGATGTTTAATAAGGAACGAATATTAAGAGGTCTGTGAATGTTGACTAATGTCTGCATTTTATTCACCAGACACGAAATGTGTGTACATTAAGGGTGTAGTGATACATGTATTTGTATTGAACTGTTTCGGTTCGGGGTCCTCGGTTCGGAATGGAGGCATACCGAACGAGTTTCTAACGTAATGTAACCCTTACTTTGAGGCTATGAATCGATCGGGTTACAGTTTCTTTGTGTAGATTGTATTCACTCCGTCTTCTCTATTATAATGAGGACCAATGAGGACAGTATAAGAAACGTCAACGGCGCAACAACGTGGCCGCCGCGAGAACGCAGTGAAATGCGGGCATTAAAGGCAATTAGACAATGCACACCAGTCGCAGTGTGGCCGCGTGTCAGAAGCGGCTCAACGCGACGCACAACAAAAGAATGGCAGAGTTTATTATTTGCCGCGAGACGCGGCCCTCCTGTGTCAATACATACTACTAGCTAGCATCGGGCAGACCGGAAGTCACTCGTGTAAAAACATGGTGGATCCGGTCGATTTTCAAACTAATATGCAATCGTAACTCACTTTCTGAATCCATCAGATCTCTTGAGTGGTAGATCGGGGCACAGTTGACTTGTCTATGTTGATATACTGTTGTCTTCTCTACTATAATAATAACCAACACTGCCCCGTGTTCAGTACAAAACCCTCCGACCACAACAAAACAAGTAGGAACTAATATTCACATAGGAACTAAAGTTATACAACATAAAATATAAACACGTAATAAAATAAATAATAGCCCATTTAAATAAAATAAATTGAAATGAGCTAAAACACCTGCAATTAAATAATAAGATCCTGCTTACACAATTAAATTTATTAATTTCTGTGTGGCGCTTTGAGAAAATCCACCAATAAAGCTTTTGAAAACTTCATAAGAAAAAAAAAAAGATTCATTGAGGCATTTCATTTGTAAAATACACGTTAAAATCTTTGTCATTGGGATTGCTTTTCTCTTTAGCACAGGACTTCTTTTTTCTTCTTTCTTTCAGAAACAAAGCTGACCAATACGTGGGGTCTGAAAGGCAAATTGTTGTTGGATTATTATCTTTAAATACCCGCTACTTTTTGAGCAGAATTCTAGCTTTGTATAGGCTAATGTTCCTATTGTTGAAAGCACAAAAGTGTGTAATAAACAACTAGCACATTTATATTTTGCATTTTGTTTTCTTACTGTACCGAAAATGAACCGAACTGTGACCTCAAAACCGAGGTACGTACCGAACCGAGATTTTTGTGTACCGTTACACCCCTAGTGTACATGTATGCAAAACTGCACGTGAGCCCAATAAAGTATTCGAGTTCCCATCCTGTGCTCTTTTTTTTCTTTCTTTCTTTCTTTCTTTCTTTCTTTCTTTCTTTCTTTCTTTCTTTCTTTCTTTCTTTCTTTCTTTCTTTCTTTCTTTCTTTCTTTCTTTCTTTCTTTCTTTCTTTCTTTCTTTCTTTCTTTCTTTCTTTCTTTCTTTCTTTCTTTCTTTCTTTCTTTCTTTTAACCTGTCCTCTTCGGCTGCTTTGACATGGAGAATGGGAATCTGACTTTCCTTATGGTCTGAACAATTTTAATGTATCACATGGGAATATGATATTCTCCCGTTGTGATTATTCATTGTGTTTTGTTTACTAGGAGGAAGAAAAATAATTCTAATTCTATTTCCCGTGGACACCATGTGGGGGCCGAGGACAGGGAGGAGGGTTGGTAACTCAAAAAGAGATATTATTAGGCTGGGTGGATCGAACACAAATCAGCAGTGTAAATGGTGCAGAAACAAGTAATATGTGAATCACTGGTACGTGTGGATATGTTGACATCCTATTCTATGCTGCTTGATCGCTAATCCTGGCACCTACATTCTCTCTACTTGAGTGTGTCTAATTGCACCTTGTCATGCAATTGTCCTGAAGTCAAGCGGAAATGCTCCGCAGGCGCCGCCCCAGGGCCATGGTCTCTCCCCAACTAATCAGGGGTGGGGGTGAGCCAGTGCAGCCCATCCCTCCTCCCACAGCTCCAGCAAGGGGGCCGCCACCATCCCCCCAGGACCCAGCGTCAGGGGTTAATTCGTGCCAGAACAGGATCCGGCACCTCTTGATTTTGGCCTCCCTGTGTTCCAGGACCATTTTGGGCAGATCCGGCACCTCTCGTGTATAGAAATTAATAATAATAATAATCGCCATCGCTCCTACGTCCGGTTCTTCCTTCGGGGACGTGGTATAGTGTATTAAAATATAGAGACCTCTCGCATGGCTGTTGCATGGAGACTTTGATTAACTAAACAAAAACCAGCGGGGGACATTCAGCCAGTCAACACGCGCTCCAGCGCAACTCTCCTTTTCGCTCCCTCTCTCTCCCCCTTACGCTCGCCCACTTCTTCTTCTATGCCAAATTGGCAATGCCGGTCACATTGAAACGGGACAGCGTCCACGTGGAGATGCCGGTAACAATGTTGTTTATTAAAATTTTACGTTATTTGAAAGATTCGGATGTTTGTTGATGCACTAAAAAGCTGGACCAACAAATCAGGCCCCTGACATGAAAAAAAAAAAAAAAAAAAATTGTTTGTGGCATCTGGGGAGCAAGCAGCCAGGATCAAACTGTATTTCAACATACCAAAAAGACAGTTGCATTTACGCTCTTTTTTCAAAAAGACGGAAGATGGATGAAAACAAGTCAGAAAAGCCACAACCGGCGATGAGGGTAGCTGCAGCGATCATGCTAACAGGAAGGACCTGAGGCTAGCGCTGTAGCAGCTAGCTACGTTCACGGACAGCCAACCAAGCCGGGGCTATAGGTTGCTACCGAGGCAGCAGCTGTTCAGGTTCAGCGCCACCCGGAGTGGGGGCTACAGCGCCAGCAGTCAGCCAGGTGGACCACCAACAGCCATAGAAACAGGCCAGTACCCTTATGGGAAATTCGGGTTTGAGCTGCACAATTTGTAAGGCGGTGGGAACTTTGGGACGCAGAGAAGGTGGGGTGGGGGTTACGGGGGCATGTTAAAACTAGCAAAAGAATGGGTTTGTTTTATTTATTGTAATCTCAGTTTTTTTTTTTTTTTTTTTTTAATGTTTTACAAGTTAGACCTTTTGACAAACTAATTTCTCACTGTGTACTGTCATAACATTTATACCATTGATATTATCTGAAATTAAGGATCTTAAGTCCCACAGCATGGCAAGTGGGCATTTGCTGTTCTCAACACAATTTTCTGCGTGTGTTCCGGGACCTGTGTCCATCTCGTCATCCACGCACTGTCATTTGTACTTTGCGTTCTGGCACCTTACGATTTACAAATTAAGCACTGCCCAGCGTGATCCCCCGCACCCCTGTCCCTATTAACCAGCCTTCAGGGAAGAGCTGAGGGGACACGCCAACACCCACTCGGCCCAAAAGCCTCCTCCGCAACCCCCCAACGACACGGCACACCATGGGACCCCCACAGCCAACTCGGCCCGGGGCAGGGCAGGATCCCCACCCTGAGTGGACGACACCCCGCTGACCCACAGGCACTCAGCTAGCAACCTGCGCCGGGCAAAAAAAGGGAGGGCAAGGTGGAAGCAGGAGAGCGCTGAGAAGCCGTCGGGGAGCGGTGCAGGACCGGAACCTCAACTCATTTGCACTAATTGTCATAAAAACAGACACCATGAACTTTGCTTATACAATATATGCGCAGAAAATATTTCTTCAGATTTCTCCAATGGCCCAGAAATAGAAAACAAGACCTTTGTATTGATACTGCTGTCAGTTGAAAACAATAAATGACTTTGCAAAGCCTCATTTTTCGTAATTAACAATATCTTGATTTACCAAAGTAAATAAATTGCTTCATTCAGCATTTTTTGGTGAGATTAAAAACATCAATTAAATTATTAATCAATTTAAGAGCATGCATAATTAATTAATCTATTTTTTATTTTATTTTTTAATGAAATGTTTTGCCCAACCTGAGGGGAGGAAATTTAAGTCAAATACAGCCGTGTTTGCAATAAGACATAACTTGTATGATGACTTTGATTGCCATGTCTTCATTTTATTTTATTTTTTTTTAGAAGAAGCAAACACCGTTTTGTGTATTAAACACTTGGAATTTTGTGACTTGTGGCTGACCGAGGGGAGTGATTGCATTTTATTTAACATATTATCCACCATGAAAGTTGACTTATGAGAATAACATGAGCCGGACTAGATGATTGAAAGGGGCTTGGCAACCAAGAGTTACTGTATCAACTCATATCAATTAAAATGAATGTGAAAGATAAAGCTTTTTTATGATGGTTTGAGTAGTGTAACAAGCTGCCAAAAACATTAAGACACAATGATTGAACACAGCCATGTTGTGCACCCTTTCTTCCAAACTTGCATTAAATCCTGACAAATTGGTCATTTTGGCCTTACTCACCAGTCAGGTTTGAGTTTAGATTCAGTCATTCAGGATTTATATGCAATGTAATCTTTTATCAAAGAGTAAAATGTTTAAGCCAATCATTACACAATTGTTAATGAATGGAGCCATGGTTAAAAGACAGGTGTGTAATGACGAAATACATACCATACTTTTCAGACCATAAGACGCTACTTTTTTCTCTCCTTTTAAACCCTGTGGCTTTTATTATGAAGCGGTTCATTTTTTTATTTCATTTTTTTGACATACGACCTTATGTTTCTTGTTAAAAATAAAGGAATTACGTTTTATTTTCGTTTATTTCCGCTCCACGGCCCGTCATGAGGATGCTGCCACTTGGGGGCGTTCATAGTCGCTGACAACTAACGCCCGAGTGTTCCGTTATAACAAGTTGACAACACTCTCGTGTGCTCCAACGCAAAAGCCTACTTAGCGTTATGTTAGCGCTCCAAAAACTCAGTTTGTAATGCTTTATCAGATGTCACTGAAAACTCTGGGATTGTTATAGATGAATAGGCCTCCATCCACTATGTATGGTACGAAAGAAAAATTTTAAAAGGATGAAGAGCCACTGTTTGTTACAATTAGAGGATGCTATGCTAGCACCGGTTAGCCATTTTCAACCAACACTCAGAGGAATTTATTTCCGACGAATGCTCCGTCCAATGCCGTGGGTGTTTTGCCACATTTAAAAAGGACAAATAGCCACAGTGTTCTCCAACAAAGCTGCTAAGCTTACACTTAAAGCCGTTAGTATTGAGTCAAATAGCCTTCCATGGGGATTCTTAAGAGGACTTAGTCCGCTGTAGGCATCGAGGTCAATTTTATTTTTTTTTCATTGTAAATGTAGTGATTTTTTATAAGTGTTTCACATTTAACTCATCGTGTACAATCATAATATTTTACTGTAATAAAACTCATATTCCAAGTCGCAATGTAACATTACAGGCAGAGTTTCAATATAAAGATACAAATGCACGTACTATTGTTTTTTTTTTTTATGTCTGAAGGGACAGTGCAAAGCTAGATGTGTGTATTGTATATTATTTAAAGTAATTTCAATAAAATCCAAACTGCTTCCGACTCAGACAGCAATAGCGAGCACAATGTGAATTCCACCCACATGGCACTTTATTCTACTGGATTTTTTTCTTTGCACTTGTATTCTTGTTGAATAAAAATGTTCCATCTGTGTATATTCATTATAAAAGTTTATGGCCCATGGAGAAATCAAGCAATAAAAACAAAGATAACAAACAATGCAGATGAAATGCTGAAATCTGGACTCGTCTCTCCCGACGCACAGAGGCTATTTGCATGGGGATTTTAAGACCAGCGTATTGAGACACCCACACATTTCTAATTCATCTCTCTTTGCAAGAAGGAGGGGAAAAAACTAAGGAAATACATTTTTCCCTCATTCTCTCTCTGACTTTCATTGCATCTCAGCTTTTCTTCACACTACAAACCCAATGTTTCATGTTTATTTTTAGATGGGCGTAAACAAGAAAAAGTCTTTAAGGGCTGAGATGAAAACAACTGGCCGTAAAGTGCGCTGAAAATGAATAAACCATCTTCGGTGTAATCCGGGACTTGTCAAAGACCTACAAGGGTGGCAACTCTATGAGAGCTTGAAACATCCAAATCCCATTAAGCCTTTTTAAGTGAATGGCTGACATTTTGGGCTCTAATTAAAACTTTCCCAGCAATAGCATGATAAATGATTGGCAAGCAATAATCACCAATTGGCAGTTTCAACTTGAGCAGATAAACTTTTAAGCCTTGTAGCTTGTCCATTAATCCTGATCTCAACTATGATGAAAAATATTGGCTGTATATAATTTTATCTTTTTACTCTTTTGTTTTGGTTGTATTTTTTGTATGTACCCTATTCATTCAAACTGCAGAATATGTGACTGGGTACTTTGCATACATTAGACTATCTGTCATTAATTGTTCTCTTTTGTGTAGCTGTTTGCACAATCAAGCCACCCTTCTGTTTTGGGCTCATTTGAATTTTATCCAAATGTCTCCAAGCATCAAAGCTGTGGTGGTCTTGGAGGAGCCTCAAATCTCACTGCCGCCTTCCCAAGATGATCTTTTCTCTTGTATCCATTCCTTTGGTGCCGCTTTTAAGGCGTACCTTTAGAAATCACCTGGGTACCATCGGGTTTTTCCAAAGACACAAAGACAGGCGCTCTTTTAATCATTCTCGAAGCCTTTTGTCATCTTCTTGGCGGTCAAAACAACACAAAGCTTTCACAGAGGCTCATGTAGTCTCCCAGTGATCATAACGGATAATTACACGCCCCTTTGAGACCTCACAGTCCTGCCCCAGACCTCCCACAAGTGCAGTATCCAGCACTTGTGAAATGGCCTTGTCTTAGTAATGAGCACAGAGCGGCAGTGATGTAGCCTGAAATGGAGCCAAGTCAGACTGACTCAAAAGTGTGCCAACCTTCAGCCTATTCCACTATTTCTCCATATAAGCAATATTTCTTTCCATCCCAGAATACAATTATAAATCAGCAAGACAGTGTGAGTGTCAGAAATTGTTGGTAAGAGTCATTTTTCAAATTTGACATCATCTTGTCCAAGTCGCGGATGAGTTTGAGACCAAAAGGGGGCAGTGTTGTTGTTGCTTTGAAAAGAAGCACTGGGCGCCTGTCTGATGACTGCAGTGACAGAAAGTGTGAGCGAGAGTGAGTGAGTGGGTGATTAAGCGATGGGTGAGGGCGGATAACATGCTCAGTGAGTGACAGCGGAAAGCTGCAATGATCAGCGTGGATCGTGCCTCAGACCTCCAGCTTTGACCAGTGGTGCAGAATTTAACCCAGTTTGATCATTGCCCTGCGTCATTTCGACTTTGCAGCAAATGATTTAATCTACTGCATGACCAATGGTTAACCATAATATTGTAGGCGGAATGTGGCAACTTCTTCCCATGATACAATGTCTTTTGTGTGGATTTGTGTTTGCTCGGGACCAGTATGACACAAAAACTAAACTAAAATTTATGGTGCTGTGGATCAAAGGTTAATAAGAAGCACATTGCATTTTGAAGGGCCTAGATTTGGTATCTGGACCTTCAGTGAATACTAACACCCACAAATACCACAACTGTCACATTGCCATTACAGAAACAATGCTCGATGCACTGATTGCTGAAGCTGTTGCCCCTCATGGACGGTTTTGAAATGTGATGAAACAGTCACACTTTTGGAGACTATTTCTACATGGAAATAGACCCCATTAATTTATTTTGACTTGTCTAAACTTTAAACACTGTATTGTATGCAATACATACGGTATGCCAAGCCCGAGTGACCTTCCAATACTGCCATATGAAGTCACACCACCCCCAAGCATGGAAAAAAAATAAAATAAAATAAAAAATACATATATCAAAATGCAATGGTGGACAGTCAGGGCGAATTTGACCATCTCTGCTGGCCAAGGTTAAAACAGTTTTCGATTTTTCACTGTCATTTAAAAAAAAAAAAAAAAAATGTTTTATAAAACTCCCAGTTAACTTCTGCAGATTCAGAAACATCTCTGTTGGCCATATATAGAAGAAAAACGCAAGTAATAAGTCTCTAGTATTACAAAAAAAACAATGTAAAAGCCAATGTAACAACAAGCATTTCAGGTCATCAAAAGAGAGCCATTTAGCAATGTTAGCATCCTATTAGTGCCTTGGTACTTTTTATGCAATATCAAGTTATAAGCAGTGCATTAGTGTTTTGCTGTTTTTAAAGGGAACCTCGGACTTAAAGACGTGTAGGCTCTAATAAGCCACAATTGTTCTCTTTTTCTAAAATATGTTATCAGAATCACATAAAATATCGCCGTTGACATAAAAATCTATAATATTCAATTCATGTTTTGACCTACGGAGGGCGCCATGTTTGATGCGCGCAATGGACGCTCGTGGTGACGACGTAGTTGGCCTGGACTAGGAGAATAGCTGTGCTAGCTAGCAAGTGAAGCTATTATGACGACTGGCATGATTTTGTCACATTGTGCTCCTGGTCAGATTGTTTTGTTACAGTGCTGTGTGACGAGTTCCCGGCGTGGTACCTGCATCCAATTTCAGTTCATCAGCAGTATCTTTGAACAGATCGTAAACAGGTTGCCGAGATATTGTCATTTCACAGTTTGTATTCTCGATCCTTTCGTTGCATGCCTTGAATTTTTATGCGGCGAGATGTCCAATACTTGTGCACATCAGTTAAAAGCGGTGAGTACTTACTATTTGTGTTTTTATTGAGTCCTTTATTACCTTTTTATTGCCTCAAAATACTTTTTGCATGTGTTTCCCTCTCACACTTTTAAGCGCTGTGTTTATTTGTAGTTGATTTAAAGCAGGGTTCACCAAATCTGGTCCTCGAGGCCATCTGTCCTGTCGTGTTTTCCACGTCTCTCTCCCCTAACACACCTGAATCAAATGATTATGTCATCAGCAACCTCTCCAGAAGCCTGATAATGATCCTGATTATTTGATTCAGGTGTGTTGGAGGAGGGAGATATGGAAAACACGACAGGAAAAGTGGCTCCAAGGTCCGGATTTAGTGAACCCTGCTTTAAAGCATCTTGTTGATCTGTTGACCACATTAGTCATGTGGTGTATTTAAACCACCCTTATTTGATATTACTACGTTTAAGTATTGTCTTAAGGCATCTTTGTATGTTCTGCCTGTATGCATCTAAACAAAATAAGATGAAAGCGCACGGTAGAACTTTGGGTGTCAAATTCGTCTCTTGTAGGACTTGACGCCGGTTAAGCACATTTTGGCAGAACACCGTTTTTTTCCTACTCTCATCTTGTCTCATCCCGTCTTTCCTGTTCATTTTGCTTTTGCTGCTCGTTATGCGAAATATCGACAGTGCTGTCCTGCTCGTTAATGTTCCTCTCGGTTTCAAATTGAAAGGGCTGAACAGATTACATGTTTATGTCGCTAGTTATATGGAAGCCCGGCAGTGTAGCCTGGTGACGTCACCGCCCTGCGACCTCAACAACAATGGAGACCTACATTTGAACTAATTTTACCAAATTGTATAAACAAAAAAAAACTAAAGATCAAGAGGGTTTTAATACCAAATTATTTTTTACTCATACTAACGTACTTTATCTTTTAAGAACTACCGTACATCTTTCTGTCGGTGGTTCCTTTTAAGACAAGAGTCTAGTTCTAACATGTCATCCTTCTATGAAAATGTCTATTTAAGGGCTTATTTTACATTTCCTGTCAATGCTGTGAGTTGTTATTTATTCTTTTGCTTATACATACATGCATATATACATACAGTGGTACCTCGACATGCGATTGCTCCGACACACACTGTTTTCCACATCCGATGTAAAATTTGACTTGCCATTTGTTTCTACATCCGCCGACATGCTCGAAATATGACAATTTATGACAGTGCTGCAGTTTCTTTGTTTTCCCACAAGACGCACGCTCGGCGGATTTTCTTGTGAGAGAAAACAACATTGGTTCCAAGAATGTTAGTGCAGGTGGTGAAAAAAGAGAAAAGGTGAGGCTTACCACTGAAATGAAGATGGAAATGATGGAAAAATATGAGCATGGTGTCCGCGTCTATTAACTGGCTCCACAATTCGGCCGTAGAATGTCTACGATCTTACTGGTCCTACTCCGACCTCCGTTCGCCAGTCTTTATAAGTTAAGGTGACAGTTACTATTAATGTATCGTCGCCAAAGAAATCACCAGTTTTGTCAGATTTTGAATCATTTGTTTCATACCTTGTCCAACACAACATGCCTACAATCTGCCACAGCTGGCGCCATTAACAGAACATGAAAAGTGAAGGTAAAAAATCTCTTCCTCTGTCAAGTCAGGAACATGGTGCGTTCAGGTGCACCACGCAAAACACATCCACTACATTAGCAACCTATTCATTACATTATTACAGGAACCGTTATTATTATTACTATTATTATATCATCATTCCCATTTTTATTCATAATTTATTTGTTTTTCTCTGTGTACCTGCAGTATTTATTTAAGGGTTTAGTGTAGGTTTTTAGGCTGTGGGACGAATTAATGGAATTATAATGTATTCTCATGGGAAACTCCTGCTGGACATAGGGTTAGGGTTAAAAAGTCTAGGAACAAATTAACTTCATATATAGAGGTACCACTGTACATAATTCATGTATCTAATGAGCACATTTTAGATAGTGTTAGTTGATGGTTTGGAACTGATGTAAATCAGAATTGTTCGGCTGACAAGGAAACCGGTTTTATTATATGACTCCTATAGTGGCCAACTTGTGTTCATGTTTGTTAGGGCCTTTGCCACTCCCTCCTGAGACCTGGCCAACTTTGGGCAGGTATGTGTGTTTTTAATCTGATTGCAGGTTGGACGTCAGGCAGGTGGAGCGGCCACAGGAGCTGGAAATGCCAATCAACCATCTTTAAAAAACAATTGACGCCGCCACCTCGCCGCCCGATCAACTTGTTTGGTTCCACTGTCAATTGTTTCTCGCATTTATTTGATAATTCTCTCTGATCACCGGCTCATGATTTGTTTTTTTCTCCCGCTCCAGGACCTGTTTTAGGCACGCCCCTTGTGAGAATCCACACCTGCTTCCTTCTGAGCTTCCTCGTCTCACACTGGCTCAGTTACTCCGAGCAGAGCGATCTAGGCCAGTCTTATACTGTCTCGTTTGGTCGCTAATAAATATTAATGGTCACAACTCTAGTTTGTCTGCTCTGGGATCCCCTCCTTCTCACGCACCCCTAACAGTGTTGGTTTATGGTCCAAGGTTGCGATTGCAAGGTTGAGAATGAAGGGAATAGGTACCGTTCTCGCACACACCATATAATTGTTTGCATTAGTCTAACACATTCATCTAACTATAGTTGAGGCAGTATTCACTCAATGCCCTTGGACACAGCCTTATCGGGCTCATGAGGGGGAAAAAAATGGTACCTTTTCTCGTAGGCACCGTCTAACTGTTTGTATTACTCTAACACACGTAATACAATCAATCAAGGAATAGTATCATTTCTCATATGTACTGTAGGATTGTTTGTACAACTCTAAAACACCTAAATAAATAGCACACCATAGTGTAATGAAAAGAAGCAGAATAGATACACAACACCATCTTATCACAGAATCCCAACGTGTGCGTCACAGGCAAGATTGACACACCAACTATTGCAATCAGTTCTCCCGGCCACTCCAAGGACAAAGAGCAGGGCGCTCTGTCCTAAAACAAGTAGCGTCTCGCCCAGCCAGGATAACAAAGTTGATAGCGGGCGCTTGGGACGTCAAGACCAGCGTTGGTTGCTGTGGCATCCACATCCCATCCATGCACGAACCTAACCGCCCAAAACCGGCCACAGAGGGATGATCCCAAACAACACCCTTCGGCCCGGCTCACTCCACCGCAGCCTTCAAAAACACTGGACACTGAGATAACAAACAGATTTGCTGCTCGGAAACTTTTCTATGTAGCCTTGTTTTGGATCCAGAGTTGTTCCTGTTCCTGGTCGTCTGTTTTTGCCTTGTTTTTTGACCATTGTCGACGAATAAATCGTCAACCTGTTTTCGGTGAGTCTTCTTCAAACTTTTGGAACATGGAGTCAGTACAAAGGGTTAACACAAGAGGTGAACGTGCGGAATTTCAGCCCTACCCGTTGACTCACGGAAGCGGTGAGCAGCGGAGCACCATTTCCGTTCGGCTGTCGCCGTTTCCGTGCGGCTTGGCCGGGGGGGCGAACTCCTTCAAGATTAAAAAGATTTGCCACATAATTATTGGTTGTACAGGTAAATGTATAGACAAGCTTCCTGAGTGAAACATAGGCGCCGACGTTTTTGACATTTTCTGCTACGGACTTCCTGTTTAGACAGAGCACCATGAATTGTGGTTGAAGTAGACAAAGTTTTAATCTGCCAAATAAAACCAGAAGAACCCATGGATTCTTCAAAAATTTGATTCAACATGACATATCTGACACTCTGGGACTCTCTGTGCTGTGCTTGGTTGTGTGAACTCCGAGAAGCGCCTATATATATGCTTGGAAGTGGAATGTTTTGAACAGCATCCAGCTTCAAAGTGCCCGCGTGGATCTAAGATAATTTTCATCTTGTTAGGTTATAGTTATGGTAGTATGAGATCATCGCATATGTACATATAAAGACAAATAGTATTTCATTCTTTTATTGCAGAGACTGATCGCAATAAAACTTTTGGACAGCATTATTCAGTTTCTTGTTTTATTTAAAACAGTTGGTGCATTTGCAGAACAGGTCAATAAATCATAATTTATAAAATTATTAGAGAAATATTAAGGAAGGTGGAGCATGAATCGAGCCTTCTGCCATCAAGTGAGAACGCACGTAGTCTAGATATATGTCCATCAATGTAAGTGTTGTTGTGTTCCCTTGCCTAACAGGGTTTTCCACCTGTACACCAAAAAACAAAAAAAATGCGTAGCACTTGAATTTGAGTTGAAGTTTAAGCTAATGCAAAGCTAATGATGTCTCAGCTTTGACGCAACACAGAATTGTAGTCAAATTGAACATAATTGTACCTGTTAATGCTTTGTGGTGGCACTGTCTTGGTTTCACATCTGTCTTCATGAACACAAAATTCCAATATTCATTTATGAGAACACATTCAACTGGATGCGTCAAAGCTTTTCAGGTCCCTGATTGCATTTTCATCCACTGCCATAAAAATAATAAAATACAAAACTATTTTGGTTGCGGCAACTCTTACCCATTTCTTCATGTTGTCCTCCTATGTGTTGGTGATGGCTGATGGTTGCGGCATTTCCAAATTTACCAAGTCTATTTTGAGGTATTTTGATGAGTAACGCCACTCCAGATCCACTGTTGTTCTGGTTGGAGAAAGTGTAAAACGGAAGTCCGGAGCAATAATGCGGAAGTACCTCAGAAACTTGTCAACTGAGATGTACAGTACAGTATATCAAAGACTTTCCCTTACAGCCCCTGAGTGTGGGCATTTTTGGAGTGCTGTTAAATGATTTCTTTGACTGATTTATTACATGATGGAATATAATTGAGAAGCAATTGAAATCACACCAATGGCAAAAAATTCAAAAATAAATAAACAAAAATAAAAATAAAAAGGAAAGCAACAGATTCAGCATCCTTTTGGAGGCACAGGGGCACTACCCTCCTCCCTAATTTCAATAGCCCCTGAAGTGCCCCGGTTCCCATTTAATTACAAAGCATGGTAAATCCTTCTTTTCTGAAGTGAGAGAGGATGAGATAATGTTGTTTTTAGTGCAACTTAAATATTAATGCTACATTTGTGTTTAAAATGGCTTTTCAAAAAAGTGATTATACAGTATTTATTGTTCCATTTATTGTATCCCTACTTGCACACTTTATGATTAAATTATTATTATTAAATATTTTAATTATATTACAAACTTGACTGTTTTTTTATAAGTAGGAGTTCTTACCAGAAGTTTTTTATGTGCGTATTACCTTTTTGAACAAAAGCTAAGAATTTTGCTTTTGGTGCATTCTTAATATGTATACAGACACACACAAAATACATACACATGTAATCAATGATCAATGGCCCTTTATGCTCTGTAACTGTGTTTTTATGTAAATCTGATTAAATACGTGCTCATGTTTGCGCCTGTTTGAGTATACTATATATAATATTTGAATCAGTCATTCACAAAGACGTATTTAGAATTTCTTTTTTAAATTATCTATCTATTTATCTATGACTGTTAGACCTCAAACAGAATCCTCCTGGATCTATGAAATCACAGAGGTGGGAGAAATGGCTGACCGCCTTATGATGAATGAAGCTATTCGAATCCCTCTTCACTTCCTCTTATTTCGACACCTCTCAACTCTGCTAAAATTACTTGTCCGCGCCAGGGGCGTGTCTAGGATTTTTTTCTTGGGGGGGCCAGATAGGGTCACAATCTGTAGAGGGGTGGCATAGTTTACTGTAGGGGTGAAACGATACACAAAAATCACAATTACCTCGGTTTTGGGGTCACAATTAGTTTCGGTACAGTATAGGAATAACATGTTAAACCATTTGCTTGCTCAGCATGTTGTTTATTAAACCAAAACTCACACATGATCACAGTAGCACAAATCAAGGACAAGTTTCCTCATGAATCATTAAAATCCTTTCCTAATCACCCCAATCATGAATGAATAACCTCTTGAATATTAAAGAGCCACTGCGAATGTAGTGGCAGCATGCAATCATGGCCTATGTAAACTGACTGCAGGCCAGCGTTCAATACGGCACTGTATTGAACCTAACATTCGATTGCGAGCGGTTCGGTAAATATACTGTACATGTATCTTTACACCCCTATTGTATTGACATGAAATGGTTTAAAGTTTCCAATGACAGCCTCCGATTTTAGGTGATGACAATAATAACCAGTAGACTACATTACAAGTAATATGACTTTATTGATGATTAATAATGCACCAAACTGCTTCATCCATAGTTTTTGTACAACTTTTCCTTAATCTTCAAACAAAACTGGAAGTTAAATACCTGATGACTGGGACTATGTGGGGAGCAGAGAATGTGGAGCCTCGTCTGTGTCGCTGCCACTGCAACTTCCACATACTGACTCTTGTGGATCCTCATCTGAGTGGCTGTCTCCCTCACTGGGGAGAATCTCTGACCACACAAAGAAATATTCAATTAATGCATAAACATAAGGAATATATTTCAACTTGTTGTCTTACAGATAAGTACACATTTAGAACTATTAATTTTATGATTTATTTCCCTGCTGAATGTTGTCCTGAAGATGATGCCTTGGCCCCACTGTCTCCTGCAGCTGATCTTTTTTTCTTATTTACAATAAAGAAAGTCTCAATGTTTTGAGATCTCTTCATTGTTGCTGTTATTAGAAACTAAGTTCTTTCCCTAGTCTGCCCCTGAGAAAATAAGTGAGGCTATAATGCTCAGTTAGGCATTTATCATGTTTGATAGGCTATTAGTGAAAATACTGCAAATAACACAAATACATACATACATAGAACATTAGTAAAAGTACATATTGATTTTGTGTTACTCTAGCTATGTGTGCCAAAGGGAAGTTTGTATATGCGCGAAAAAGTTACTGTACTTTGATCCTCTTTGCACCAATTTTTGAGACTCATAAGAATCTCACATGTGCGACCTATTTTCCTGCTTGAACCGTCTTTTTTGCGACCCATACACGGGTATGCTAAGTAGCTGCACAGCTAAATGCTATTAATAATAATATTAATAATAATAATAATAATAATAATACTGATAACATACTGTCGAGCTAATGTTGCTAACGTTAGCTCCTTAACTTCAGCTACACAAATGTTACCTAATCACCTGCGACATGCCTATACATTAAACACTAACATTCATAATTTTTTCACACTTTGGACATTCTCACTTACCTCAATTAAGATTAGTGTTTAACCACCGCAGTGGTAGTGTTCTCAGGAACCATATGAACATGATAGAGGTCCAACTTCTTCTGTTGTGAATGCATGAAATTGACGTTCTTCCTGTGCGTCCCGCTTCATCCTCGACGCTGAACTCTGTCGCAGAAAGTTAAACCAAAGCCTCTCCTTGGCGTCGCGTTAACTTTGACGCGCGACAGTCGATTTGGCGTCATTGCGTCACCCCAACGTGTCATGCGTGACGTACCTACTCGTGCGTTTACATTTACTTTCAATGGGAACCCGTGGCGCGACAAGCAAATGACGCGGCCAGTGTGAAAGTAGCTTTACTGAGGTGGGGGCGAGGGGGGGCACTTAGAGTGGCCAACTGAATTTCAGGGGTGGCAAATGCCACCCCCGGCCACCCTGGTGGCCACGCCCCTGGTCCGCGCACAGACAGTCCGTGGAAAGAAAACATTAAAATTTCCATCCATCCATCCATCCATCCATCCATCCATCCATCCATCCATCCATCCATCCATCCATCCATCCATCCATCCATCCATCCATCCATCCATCCATCCATCCATCCATCCATCCATCCATCCATCCATTCCGCTTGCTCCGGGGTCGGTTAGGAGGCAGCAGCTTTAACAGGGAAGCCCAGACTTCCCTCTCCCCAGCCACTTCAACCAGCTCCTCCGGCGGGATCCCAAGGCATTCCCAGGCCAGCTGAGAGACAGATGCCATGTCCACACGTAGCAGGATATTTGGCAAAAAGAAGACTTTTTTCTACGGTTTGGCCTATCATCCACAAGCACGCGCACATTTAAACCTGGGCTCTTAAAAATGACGGGGAAAGTGAAGAAGTGCGAGTTCTACGTTTGTGGCGCCATCATGTGGACACTGATAACCGAAGATTTAACTGGAAACGTCACTGACTGCAACAAACTTTGTCCTCACGTCACATATGAGACCAATGTTTACATTTGGAGTAAATTAGACTGGCGCTTTATTGCTTCCATTTTTTAAAAACTTTTGCTGTGCCTCTTACTGAAGAATGGTATTATGGATAATTATTTTACTGTTATAAATGTACTTTAAAATGAATGAAAGTGGTTAGCAGTGGAAGTTTTTTTTTTGTTTGTTTGGTTTTTTTTAACAAAAGAGCCGGTGTGGACGCAATTATTTTCCCCCAACGTTTTAGAGCAGGATCCTTGGTTTTTAAAGTCATCCTCTAGTTTTAAGACAAGTAATTCTTAAAAGATACATCTTAGTATGAGTTATAATAATTTGACATTAAATCCCTCTTAATGTTTTCGTTTTAATAAAATTTGTAAAATTATTTTAACTGATTGTTCGCCATGGTTGTTGACGTCGCAGTGCTGTGACGTCACAAGTCCCGCTGCCAGACTTCAGCGTGTCATTCATTAGCAACATGTCGTCGGTTCGTCCCTTCCAATTTGAACCAGAGCGGAAGAGTGAAGAGCAGGACAGCACTGTCGGTCGTTCACAAGACGAGCAGCAAAGGCGAAATGCAGAGCAAGAAATACCTGATGAGGCAAAAGTTGGGCTAAACTTCTGGTGTACTTGCGGCAAGTGCATCTCGATTACAACGGAGCAAGAGAGCGTATGTTGTCGAGAACTCAGGTTTTTGTCAGCAGATCTTCAAGGTGAGTTATTGCGTCATCAAACTCATTCCAATATAATTGTGTAGATTGTTAGCATACAGAGCTGTCGTATGCTTTACATACAGTACAGGCCAAAACACCTTGGCATTCGTGCCTTTTTATTTTCTTGACCATTGACATTATAAACTCTCACTGAAGGCAATAAAACTATGAATGTGTGGCGAGCTAGGGAAGGAGGCGGAGTATCAAACCACGGAGCTAATCCGCGTTGTTTTATTGACATTTAGGCTGCAAGAAATAGCAATGTCTGTCTGGCATGCGACCCGCGGAAGGTAACTTTATTTCCAGCTGTTCCCTTCACAAAGTACCCCCCCCCCCCCCCACCACACAATGTGCCAACATAATTTCCGCCGGTTAATTCTGTTATAACTTGCTACAAATGCACACGTGTGTATTGTGTACTTAGAAAAAAGGTGAAATAACTAAAAACGTGTAATATTCTAGTATCTTCAAAGTAGCCACCCTTTTCTCTGATTACTGTTTGGCACTCTTGCCATTCTCGCGATGAGCTTTCAGAGGGAGTCCCCTAAAATGGATTTTGACTTCACATGTATGCCATTCCGGCGATGAGAATTTATTGCTTTATCAATGGGGTTGGGACATTTGTGTTGCATTGAATGAATTGCATTGGACGTGCTTTGATCAGTTTGAGTGGCAGCATCACTCATATTAGCTGAATACTGAACACACACACTTACTGCCTGATGAACTGACAGTAGAGGTGAATTATTAGTTTCCTCTGTGACTAGCGGTACGCCCGAAGGTTCGCCTCCCGCTGTTGCGACAGGAGCGGCTTGGGTGCTTAAGAGGGCGGCCAGAGTGTCTTGTCTATCTCGCTTCATTGCGCGCATTTCACTTGATATCCGAGCAGGCTGAGGCTTCTTGTGCGGGAAAATAGTTGGAACAGCATTTGGTTTTAGTCTGCGCTTATATCTAGCCGCTCCGGTGAGATCTTTCATTAGTTGTCATCTACTAAAATCCTCAAACGCGGTAGGAGAAAAATGGCGACAACAAAGCCTTGGTTGTTTGGGAAGATTTGCTTGTCTACAGGCCTTTTCCCAAACATTTCTCCTCTTCTTGTCAACAGGAAATTTGTGGAGACTCGCATCACTCTCCTTGTTTCCATTTGACTCGAAATTGCATCCATAAGCAGCACATCGTGGCATTTTACTTCGCGAGTTAAGCCAGTAATACACAGTTGTTGTACACACGCTACACGATTGGAAAAATATCATCTACGTCATCACTCCGCGCCCGCAGAACATGGCGCCAACTATCGGTCAAAATATGCACTAAATATTATAAAATATTTCCAATGATTTAACATTTTATGTGTTTCTAACGACATATTTTAATACAAGAGAACAATTGTGGTTTATTAGAGCCTACATGTCTTTAAAATCGAGGATCACTTTAAAAAAAACCTACTTGGTGTGGACATGGCCAGAGTGCCTCGTCCCCAGGGCCTCAGCTGTTAACTGAGAGGCTGGTGGTTCGAATCCACCCAGGAGTGTCTTTAAGAACTGCAATCTGAGTTTAGAATAGAATAGAATAGAATAGAATAGAATATAATAGAATAGAATTTAACTTTATTGTCATTGTCAGCAAGAATGTTGTGAACAACGAAATTTGACGTGGCACTCCAGTATAAAAATGTGTTAAGTAAAAAAAACAAAAAACAAAGAATAAATAATAAGAAAATATATACTCTAGGGCTATAAGTGAGTAATTATAGCTTGCTTGAACTGAATACTGTATGTGCAACACAGGAAATAGTGCAATACGGTCCTCAAGGATGTTGGTTTCAAGGTCTAGTGCTTTGCAATCGCACCAAAATGTTATTCATTAAAAAGAGAAAAAAACAAAACATAATAATAATAATACACTACGTCCTGATGTTTGTTTAAGCACCTTTGAGGGCAGGGATCATAAACGGCAAAATGTGGTGAGGACGATCTGAGCCGGATGCTAGGCTTGCTATGTAAAAGTAGTAAACAGTAGCTTGATGACCCTGACACTCTCCAAATCTAAGCCTTCCTAACTGCACATGCACACACACACTTTTTCTCCTTCAGACCTCTCTAGGACTTTGGATGAGAAGAGGAGAGGAAAAAATGTTTGAGGCAAAATCTATAATCGTGATCCCTCATCCGACTCCCCCCTGTTGTGGCCAATTGGTATTCTGCAGAATCTTCAGGCCCCCCCATTGTGCACCCAATCTCCAAGTAGGAAGGAAGGAATTGAGAGCTACTAAACCTGTGGACGAAATATGTCTAGGTGTGGATTAATGACCACGAAGAACAAATAAAGTCTAAGAAAAGGTTTGTTTTTTATTAATATAAAGTAGCATATTAGCCAGAAATGCTTTGTGTGTCTGTTTTTTTTTTTTTTTTTTTTTGTCAGATTGTTTGGCCAAATTACTGAATTGACAGAATCAACATACCGTGGCAAAACTAGTAAAAGATCGATTGACAGAGGAACACAGACGTTCTGCATTTCAAATAAGACAATTTTTTTTTATTTTTTTTTTTTTAAGTATATTACTGGCACCTTTGTTATGTATGTTTTAAATCAGATGTTTTAATATTTCTCTTCAGTCAGAAAGCAAAGGATACATCTACTTCTGTGATTTCTTCAGCCAGAATGCAAAGGGTACATTGACTTCTGTGGTTTCTTTGTTGAACAAGAAACACAGTTGTTAACATATATGTTCAAAATGGACTCCACATGATAAACATGCATGACTGAACAATGCACATGATGAACAATGTATCCCACCAGACAGCATTCTGCATCATCTTGTAATTGCAGTTGTATTGAGCTCATCTTGTTTACACATATAGATTAGTTGAATTTTTCTTTTATCACAGACAAACGTTTTAGGTTTTTTTATTTCCCTGACGTTTCGGCTTGTACATCCGCCTTAATCGGATTGTCACTGGTGTTGGTGTGACACATCTTCATCAGCTGATGAATGAAGGCGTAACTCACCTGTCAGATTTGACAGACAGGCGAGTCATGCCTTCTGCTGACCGTTTACTCCTCCAGGATGCTGGTCCAGGTAGTAGAGAGCATGAAAGCTCCCTCATCCCTGTTGATGGTCCTCGATCTACGCTTGTGGATTTCGAGGATCCAGCACTGATGTTTGTTTTCTTCCGTGCGGATAACTCTGGCCTTTGCTCAGTCCATAATGTGATTTTTCCTTTTGTAGTGGTCGGTGATGGCTGACTTGTGGTGTTCCTGTTGTGCTTGATCTTTTTTTGCTCTTGTTTGTCTTGTTGCTGTCTCCTTCTCACACTCCTTATGTTCTTTTTTCTTGTAATAATGCCCCTTCCTGTCTCCCTTGCTTGGAATTTCATATAAAGAGTTGCATTTGTTTTCTGAGTGGATTTTGTGATTTTGGATGCTAGATATTGCTCAATCCAAAGGACAAAATGCCAGACATTGGTCCATCCAAAGAACATTCTTAGATTAGACAAAATCTTAGATGACATTGAATCAATGAAAACATTTGAATATTTTGACCTTTCTAATGAGAAAAGATAAATTATTAGGTACAAGTTAAAACATGTTAAACAGTTATTACAAAATGGCCTTACATTCAGCCAATGAAAAGATTTTTTTTTTTTTTTTTGTGCGAGAAGACAAACTGATTTGACACAATATCATCATGGTTCGCCACCTTCACATTTTGTAGTGTTCACAGCCTTTCAATCCTTGAAAAGGATTTTTACCTTTACCCTTTTATTTTTACCTAACCTTTCAGCTGCTTTCAGAAACCTCAGCCTCTGTACTACTCTTGAACAGCCTAGGTCGATCCTTTAATGAATTTAGTCTACAGCAATAATGGTCGCAATCAATAGAGATATGTGTATGCCATTGACAGGTTAGTGACTGTAACATTTGGCCGTGATGGCTTGTCAAAGGAATAAAAGTGAGTTCGCATATATTCAGAAAGTAATTCAAAGGTTATAAAAAAAAAAAAAAAAAACGACCAGCATCCACAGTAAAATAGAACCATCAATACAAACATTATACATCAATCATCCACAGTCGTTTTAAGGCTATGACCTATATCATTTTGCATCCATACACCCACCATCGGTTGTGAGGCTAGTCTGAACCATGTTAACCTTTGCAAACACACATCCACAGACACAAGTTTACAAAGATTAATTCAGGTTAAAAAAAAAAAAAAAAAAAAAAAAAAAAAAAAAGCAAGGTCAGTAGTGGCCAGTGGCCAGCTCAGTTTCTACAAAGAGAATTTTCATGGGAGAGAAAAGGTGTAGTTTATTTTGCGGTGTATTTGCTGGTGTTGCAACATGTTTTCCCAAATTATTTTTTTAAATATTGCTTCTTCCCTCGTAGGATTAATAAACCTTTACCCCCTTAAATACAGTGATCTCTCGTTACTTCACGCTTCAGACTTCAAGCGCTCCATCGCGGATGTTTTTCAAAAAAACAAAACAAAACAAAACAAAACAAAAAAACATTTTATTTAAAATGTTAAGATATATGCATGTTTACATGTACAAATCATCGTTACTGTTTATATATATATATATATATATATATATATATATATATATATATATATATATAAATATATACTCATTTATGTCAAAAGTATTACATTTGTAGTGCTTAAAAACATTTATAAAAAAAAATATATATACACAGTAATGTTTTTCTTTCGGGTGTGCTCTGGGGGAAAAAAAGGAAAAGCATGTCTTATATGTATCTCTTAAATCTGAATGAAAATAAATTGACCCCCCCCCCCCCCCCTAAAATGGGGCTCCCCATTAACAGCGAAAAACGAGGGGTCACTGTATCATCAAATAATTTTGAAGAATTGTTAAAGCAATCGAAACAATATACATAGGAGTTAATCTGTCTCTAAAGGTCATCAATTCTGGCCTGGAAAATATTCAACATTTATTTTCATTTCATTTTTCTAAGTTTCCAAACAAAATTTGCTACATTTGCCATCAAGAAGTATTTTGAACCCATGCAACTTCCTCC
The DNA here is from genome assembly GCF_030265065.1 of Corythoichthys intestinalis. Taxonomy (NCBI): domain Eukaryota; kingdom Metazoa; phylum Chordata; class Actinopteri; order Syngnathiformes; family Syngnathidae; genus Corythoichthys; species Corythoichthys intestinalis. The sequence goes on from NC_080405.1 coordinate 20,851,447, forward strand.
ATTTTGGCTTGTTTGAACCAACTATGTTAGCTGTATCTATGGAAAAGTTGAGCAATAACAATTGTTAAATATAACAACTCCATTCTCCCAGCACAGGGGTCAGCAACCCAAAATGTTGAAAGAGCCATATTAGAGAAAAAAAAAAATATATATATATATATATATATATATATATGTCTGGAGCCACAAGAAATTAAAGGATGAATAATGATAATGAAGGCAACACATGCTGTATGTGTCTATATTAGCCTATAATCAAAATGACTAAGTTGGCTACAAATACCTAATGAGCCTTCATGATTACTGTATTTTAAGGTGTACCTGAAAGCCTTCAATTTTCTCAAAAGCTGACAGTTCGCTTTTTAGTCCGATTTGCCTTATATATGGATCAATATTGGTTAATTATCGCATGACATTCCACTTAGCTCAGCTCCGTCTTGTGGACGCATAACGCAACGCCAACCACTACTTACTATAACAACTTCTACGCCTTAACGCAGTACGCCGTATACATGAAAACAGTTTTAAAATAGGCCATTCATTGAAGGTGCACCTTTTACTCCAATAGGCCTTATAGTGCGGACAATACCGTAAATGTTTATTTTCCCTGCAGTGCATCCTACAGAGAATGACGCACCATGTGATTACTGTGTTGTACGATGCAGCCTCAAGTTTAACTTCATTACAATATTACCCCATGAGAAGAATGTCTGTGTCATGTTTGTCCTCCTACAGAAACCATATTAAAACTAAAAATAGATTTCCTTCCCCCATCTTTTTCCACTTTCAAGCATTTTTGAAAAAGCTCCAGAGAGCCACTAGGGCAACGCTAAAGAACCACATGTGTTTCTAGAGCCGCAGGTTGCTGATCCCTGTCCTTGCATAACTGCTCCATCACAGCGCCATCAGACATATCTTTATTTGCAAGGCTTGTTTTTTCATGGTCTTTTTATAAAGCAATATTCTCCAGCCATCAGACACGATTGGGATTATAATTTTTGTCCCCTTGTCAGTTTTATTTGTCAAGGTTGTTTCTGTGGTAAATTGCAATTCAAAATCCCATATGATCAGCATCAGAATTAATTGTCCAAACTCTGCTTGTTCCGCTGTAGTCATTTCCAAGTCCACGAGTGTCATTAAAAAATAAAATAAAATAAAACAAGGTTCCATCGTGGAATTACGAGCAGGGTAATTAGGGGATCATTTACTGTTTTCGCGCCCTTCCCAAAATCCGTGTCTCACTTCTAATTGGTCAGCAAGACCTGCACTCATGTAGTATCCAGCTTCATATTGCAGTGTTTCTTCTTGGATATTTTTACAGCAATAGAGGCAGAAAGAAATCTAAATTAATTCCTGGCAGTATGAAGGCGGCTATTATGAAAACGGCTGACATGAATGAGTTAAATAACGCACCTTCTCTCTCTCTCTGTATGAAGGCTGCACTCTAGCCCTTTGCCATATTGCCAATGGCGAATTGAAATGTTGTGTGGTGAGGAAAACAGCCCTACAATTCTCTTTCTGGCTGGTAAGAAATTTGATTGGCGAAGGTATAAACCAAAGGTCGGGAACCTATGTCTCGCGAGCCATATCTGGCTCTTTTGATGATTGCATCTGGATCTCCACCAACCCGTAATTTCAAATGTGGAACCGGCTGACTCATTTGACATGAATGAGCTGTGATGATCTGATGGTCCATTCACACATTTTTCTTGGACCTTCAAACATACGTCGCATTAATATGCTTCAAATAAGTGCCCATTGGTGGTCCTCCCGTGGCGGATTGCACGGAGCTGAACATAAGTACAGAGCTCGTCTTGCGCCTTAAATCTCTGCTCAGCCAGAAGCAGGGCTGGCCTCTCCCAACTCAATGCCAAGCGATCTGGAGTATATAAAGATAAGTAGGGGAAAATTGAACCACGAAAGTGAACTGCGTGGTACCTCAAGTCATTGTCATGAAAAAGTGATTCCATGATTTTTTTTGCCAGTCAAAATTGTTGAGTTCTCTGGTTGCGGTTTTACACTTCCAGGAAATATATGCAGTGCCACACCATGATTATATTAGTTATTTTCCAAGTGGTGAGTGCACAACGATTGTAACATACCAAGTATCGATGTCAGGCATTCGTTGTTGTTTTCTAAAGATTTATTTCAATCACAACTCGACGACTGCTCATAAAAGCAGAGCGTGCCCTCACTTTCCCGCATGATGCGTTAAAATGCGCTCATGTATATGTATATATATATATATGTATATATGGCGGAAAACACTCAGGTAACATGAAGTTCCGCTGTGAGACCCCCAATTTGGCCAAATTTCAAAATTGTCCGATATGCATGTGTGATACATACAGTGGACTCTGGACTTGAGGGCAAATACCTGTGACTTGCAAGACAATTACTTCCTCCAATCTCTGTCTAATGCAATAGCATATTAATATAATCAGGAGTGCACCTAAAAACAATTCATGGATTACTCACACGAGTACCAGGAGATTGTTTTTAAGCAGTCTTCGTTGAGTTCCTATGTGTTTCCACCACGACAGAGGCCGATTGACTAATTATTATCGGCTCGCTTGTTTATCAGCACTAGCTAGCTCTATATTCATGCGCTCTCTGCTCTTTTCATGTTTGTGGTTGGCTGAAATTCTTTGACTAAAACGCACCTGTTGTATCAGTGAGTTATGGGTGTAACCACATTTCAGTGCCCTCATCGGTAACTTCAAGCCATGGCGAGGCCAAATCCATTGTCTTGGAGCCCCTTTTCAGAAAAATAATGTTCAGCTCCGGTTCAGTTAAGTGTTTAATTTCTTATGGTGAAACACACAAAAGATTTTAAGCGGCTTTTTTTTTTTTTTTTTTGTATGCAAAGATGTGTCGTGATTCACATGACGTTACGCTTGTGTAATTTGTGTTGCGCAAGCGCAGCTCTTACCAAATTTGTGCACCCCTGACTATAACTGTATAATTTCAGTTGTACATTCATAAACAACTTTAACCACTTCCCTCTTCGACTGTCTTAACCACAGGTCTCCAAACCGGTCCTCAAGGGGCCGCTGTGAGTCCTACTTTGTGTTCCAACTGATCCAGCACTGACAGTTGAACCAATGAGGTTTCTGCTAAAACAAGCAGCATCTGACTGCAGTCAACTGATTACACTTGTAAACACTAGATTGGTGAAAACTTGTCGTCTTGCTTGGTTGGAATGAAATCCTGCACTCAGTGCAGCCCTATGTGTAATAGTTTAGAGACCCCTGGTCGTTACAGACCAATTTAATTGTAATGTGAATACCCTTCTTACATGCATTTGGTTCAGGTTTTGTGCTTTTAAAAAATAGGTTTGCATTGCCTCAGTCCTAATTAATTCCACCATCATAGACTACAGAAATAAAACGTTTTATTGCTCAACATGGAGACACAAACATGCCGGCTCTTGCTAGGCATAAATAAAATAAGAGACAGAAGTGAATGTCCGGCTATTGCTCTGCTTGGAAGAAAATTGATTCACCTCAGATTCCATGAAAATAAAGGTCTTGTTTTGTCGACAGACTTTTCAAATGAACTCATGTGCTTTCATTGTCTTCCAACTTCTTTTTGTGCACTCTCTTTGTTACCCTCACACATTTCACTCCTGGATGGATGCGGGTGGCAGATGGCTAGGACACCTCACATCACGTCAGGATCGTGTCCCCCCCCCACCCCCACCCCCTTCTCATGCTGGGAGGTCACGGAAGTAAGCAGAGGAGTAATTGGTAACTGGCAGACATACAAGTGCTGCTCCTGCTTGTATAATTGACAAGTGTAAATAACAAATGGAACTAATGATTCAAATGACCTGTCCACTCCATTCCCTCCCATTAATTGTGCCCTAAAACATGACCCAACATGACAAACTACTTCAGCTGCTGTGAAGGCGTCAATGAAGAAAAAGGCAAGGAGCAAAAAAGAAAATAAAAAGTGTCTGAGCAGGTGTGTGGGTGTGAAAGAAACACATAAAGGAACAGATTGTTGATATCAGCCGTTTCATCCGGCCGATTGTGAAATAAACGGCAATGGGGCTTGCAAGTAACATGGTATGACACGCCACAGCACCTAATGGGACGAGCAGCTCTCCACTAGCGGGGACCTAATGAAGTGCAACGTCGTTTTTCACCCCACGAGCACGACAATGTCAAGGTGCTGTAACACACCATTTGTGAGGTGATGGTGGCAGGACGTGCACCTGCTCGTGAGTGAGTCGGCCATCAAAGCGAGAACAACACTTGGATGACTTTGGTAGAAGAAAATTCTGTAAAAAAATCTGACATCGATCAATCGACCTTTGGTTGACCGTGAATGTGACACACCATACTCCATTTGGCCACAAACCCACAGGACAACATGCCTCTGGAGGAGGCACAAGAGGCGACCTTGTTAAACATACTGCACCGTGACGTGTTTCTATTATTACAGCTCTGGAGGCACTCATACACCACGACACAAAGCATGTTTTACAGGGGCAACTTAGGACTGATGATGAGACATTTATTGAAAGGCTGCCATGGTATTTGACTGGCTTGTTGTCGCTTTGTAATGAGGAGTAATTCAGTCTCGTTATCTCTCTCAAGCATTACTTTCACCGTGGATACACTTACATGTCATGTTGGGTCCACCATGGGTTTAAAAGAAAAGTAAAGACCTCGTATAAATGACGTTCATTTGAAAGATCATTACTCAAAGAATCAAAAAATGGGAATCAAGAATTTCTTAGAACTATGATAATGGAGAAAATGATGTATAAACAAAGAAAATGACAACTCATAGATGCTGCCATTTTGGGATGAAAGAGACATCAGTTATACCCGCACTCCTCGCAGACTGGATGTGTCAGAGTGCCGGAGAAGGCTCCGGGTAGTGGCAGAGCTTGATGGGGTGCCGCCGATGCTGCCGGTGCACGCAAGCGTCCTGTACAAAGTTTGAAATTCCATAATGATAAAATAGGCAGAGTAGTACTCAGAGGGAACTTTTGTTATTGTCATTGTTTTTTTCCCTCCCCAACAAAACGATGCTGAAAACTTCTTAAAACATTATGGAATGATATGCAAGTAAAACCAATTTGTGCGAGTGTCCGTGTTACTCCAAGTGTAATGAAAGTAAATGTCTGGTCAGGTTGTAGTTACTAATGAAGAGAAGTGTATCTGTGTTTCAACGCTTCAGTGGTGTTGTTTTTGCTACTACACAGCAGTTTTCTTTCCCAGTAGAGAAGGAGTCAACAGTGATTTCTTTCCTAGAGATAAATTCTAAATGGGAATGGACATGGCTCTCCCTCCTTTCCCTTCATTTGCTCTATTCCTCTTCTTTACCATTCAAGAACTTAATTAGCCAACAGAAAAAAATCACTGCATCCTGTTGACAAGCCTGGTGTCTGATGCAGTTTATATAACTAACTTAAACCAAATTTTCCTTTGTGTGTTTTCGTCTCAGTTCAATACCGGCAAACAGCCATCCATTATCATTACGGCTTCACCCAACTAAGATAAGAAAAAAATGGTCACAGATTTCCTATTGAGACTTGATACAGTGGTACATGCAGCAACTTAAACACACTAACAAAATAAATCCATTTTATTAAGTCAATCTTGCTCTTTCATGCATTCACAGGCAAAGAACGATTGTAGGTTGTTGTCTTCTGCGGTCAATGCCCACTTAGCTTTTGCATACGGTACAGTACAACAAAGAAAAATCATTTTAGACATTTTTTCAGGACTCTTTCAACAACTATTACAACAACTACAACTGTCCCTCCCTTCAGAAAAATCCTTTAATACTGACATCTTTGTTAGGATGCATCAACCCCGACAGTACTGCTACTCTCAATGTGGCCCCGTGCCCTAATTGAGATTCACAGCCAGTTAAATTCTCCTTTGCAACTTGTCCTTCAAGGAACAGCTAGGTGTTTCTATTTTACCGGCGTTAAAGCAAAGAAGCGTGAAACTGAAATGACGGAATGTACAGAAAGCTCAGTAATTGTTGAAACAAGCAAAAAAAAAAAACCAAATATACAGACATGAATGAAATACCACACTTAGAACAGGAGGAATGTAGCTAAAAAGCAGAACAAATATCGCTAAAACAGACATGACCAAACTATAGACATTCAAAAGTTTAGGAAAAAATATTTTGGTTTTAAATAATATTCTCCTTCAAGCTTTATTTGCAGTAATTAAAACTTTACAGACCTTTGGCTTTCTAGCTGTTGAATTGTTGAGGTTAATTTGGAGAAAAAAAACAGCCCACGCTTCCAGAGGCTATTCCTTGAATTGGGTTGGATTGATGGGCACTTCTTGCTTACTGGGGAACAACAAACTTGTTTTTAACATACCAGCACCACGGCGAGCAATCACTGATGACATTTAAGATGGAACAACAGCTGCAATCAATATGGTGGACCCCGACATTCTGAGGCATGTTTGGGAGGAATTCTTATATTGGCTTGATGTTGTCTGTGCTGATAGTGGTGGTCGGATTTGAACACTTGTAAAACATGATATAAAACTAGAGGTTATGTCAGACGTGTCCAAGCAAGAGTTTTGTACTGTTTTTTGTTTTTGAAATATTGCAAGCTGATTTTGGTGGTCAAAAGTTTACATACACTTGTGAAAAACATAATGTCATGGCTCTCTTGAGTTTCCAGTTATTTCTACAACTCTGATTTTTCTCTGATAGAGTGATTGGAAGAGATACTTCTTTGTCACAAAAAACATTCATGAAGTTTGGTTCTTTTATGACTTTATTATGGGTGAACAGAAAAAAGTGATCAAATCTGCTGGGTCAAAAATATACATACAGCAGCGCTAATATTTGGTAACATGTCCCTTAGCCATTTTCACTTCAATTAGGCGCTTTTGGTAGCCATCCACAAGCTTCTGGCAAGCTTCTGGTTGAATCTTTGACCACTCCTCTTGACAGAATTGGTGCAGTTCAGTTAAATGTGATGGCTTTCTGACATGGACTTGTTTCTTCAGCATTGTCCACCAATTCTCAATGGGGTTTAAGTCAGGACTTTGGGAAGGCCATTTGAAAACCTTAAATCTATCCTGATTTAGCCATTCCATTACCACTTTTGATGTGTGTTTGGGGTCATTGTCCTGTTGGAACACCCAACTGCGCCCAAGACCCAATTTTCGGGCTGATGACTTTAGTTTATCTTGAAGAATTTAAAGGTAATCCTCCTTCTTCATTATCCCATTTACTCTCTGTAAAGCACCAGTTCCATTGGTAGCAAAACAGCCCCACAGCATAATTCTACCACCACGGTGCTTGACGGTAGGCATGGTGTACTTGGGGTTAAAGGCATCACCTTTTCTCCTCCAAACATATTGCTGGGCATTGTGGCCAAACAGCTCGATTTTTGTTTCGTCTGACCACAGAACTTTCCTCCAGAAGGTCTTATCTTTGTCCATGTGATCAGCAGCAAACTTCAGTCGAGCCTTAAGGTGCCGCTTTTGGAGCAAGGGCTTCCTTCTTGCACGGCAGCCTCTCAGTCCATGGAGATGCAAAACACGCTTGACTGTGGACACTGACACCTGTGTTCCAGCAGCTTCTAATTCTTGGCAGATCTGCTTTTTGGTGATTCTCGGTTGAATCTTCACCCTCCTGACCAATTTTCTCTCAGCAGCAGGTGATAGCTTGCGCTTTCTTCCTGATCATGGCAGTGACAAAACAGTGCCATGCACTTTATACTTACAAACAATTGTTTGCACTGTTGCTCTTGGGACCTGCAGCTGCTTTGAAATGGCTCCAAGTCAATGGTTCACTTTTTCGGATCCATGTATGTACTTAACATATATATATATATATATATATATATATATATATATATATATATATATATATATACACTAGGGCTGTCAAATTTATCGCGTTATTGGCCGGTAATTAATTTTTTAAATTAATCACGTTAAAATATTTGACGCAATTAACGCATGCACGGAATGACCCGTTCATGTGTTGCCTCAAACACGTTACAATGACCCCGTTTTAGCACATTGGGAGCGAAAAGGCAGAGAAATGCGAGTGGACACAGGCATTCATTGACGATCAGACCATCTTTTTCTTAACACGTTTAATCCAATACAACGCAGAACATTCTGTATACCATTTGCAGCCACTAATGACAGTCTTGATTGCCCAACTTCCCATCATGTATTTGGGCAGAAAAGTTAAGTCACTACAGTATCATTTAGTGAAAGCACAGCAAAAATAATATTCCTATCTCTCAAAAAAATAATGTTCACAAAAAGAAAAGCGCTCAATGCAAAGAGAACTGGCATTCCCAATCAAAATAGCAATGCAAAATACACATCAAACTTACTCAGACTTTGCCTTGGCTAGATCTCTAATTAATTTAAAACTTGCCATTGACATCTCGTGGTGTATTTTCAATCACTACTTTACTTATCTTTCCATTCCAACAATATTTTTCAGAAAAATATTGCATAATTTAGAGATGGTTTGAATCGCGATTAATTACAATTAAATAATTTTTAAGCTGTGATTAACGCGATTAAATTTTTTAATCGTTTGACAGCCCTAATATATACAGCTACAGAATACAAAATAAATGTTTCTCTCTCACACTATTCATAGTTAGAATATGCAGCATATACCTACAGTACATCTCTCGCATTTCTGCAGATATTTAAGTATATCTTTTCATGGAACAAAACTGACAAAATGACACTTTGACACAATGAAAAGTAGTCTGTGTGCAGCTTCTACAATAGAGTTAATCTATTTTCCCCTCAAAATAACTCAAAATATAGCCAGTAATATCTAAACCCCTGGCAACAAAAGTGAGTACACCGCATGGGAACTGCGTACATCCCTAAATGTCTAAATTGAGTACTACTTGTCATTTTCCCTCCGAAATGTCATGTGACTTGTTACAGGAGTGCTGTCAGCATTGCTGCAGAGATTGAAGAGGTGAGGGGTCAGCCTGTTAGTGCTCAGACCATACGCCACATGCTACATCAAATTGGTGTGCTTGGCTGTCACCCCAGGAGGAAGCCTCTTCTGAAGACGGTACACAAGAAAGCCCGCAAACAATTTGCTGAAGACATGTCAACAAAGCACATGGATTACTGGAACCATGTCCTATGGTCTGATGAGACGGGCAGGCTTTCTTGTGTACCATCTTCAGAAGAGGCCTCCTCCTGGGGTGACAGCCATGCAAACTAATGTACATTGTTTCTAAGGGGTGTACTCACTTTTGTTGCCAGGGGTTTAGATATTAATGGCTATATTTTGAGTATTTTGAGGGGTAAATATATTAACACTATTATATAAGCTGCTCACAGACTACTTTTCATTGTGTCAAAGTGTCATTTTGTCAGTGTTGTCCCATAAAAAGATATATTTAAATATCTGCAGAAATGCGAGGGGTGTACTCACTTTTGTGATACACTGTATATTACTGGATAAAGACAGTGGGAGCCCTGAACCCTTAATTCAATTTAACCCTTAATTCATTAATTATTCACTCAATTCATTTAAGTGTTCTCATAGAAATGACTACAGATTTTTTTTTTTCATAACTCGGTTGCAAGGGAAAAAAAAAAAAATCAACCAATTGTGTGTCCTCCTGCAGGCCATATTTTCATTTTTCTGACGGTCCATAAAGTTGATCGTACGTCTATGGATTTGTGTCTTAAGATAAAGGAAGTCGGACTATTTCTGCACAATCCTTCCCCCCCACAGGTGGATAAGATCCCCACGGGCACAACTCTAACCCCTTCTCACCCGCATGATAAATATTTCAGGAGAAGGAATCAGTAGATATATGGGTAGCAGTAAAGCCGCTCTGTATGACTTGGGAGACTCAAGTTCACATTACAAGGAGAGAGGGAAAGGGATCTCTGGAGAGATTATCTGTGGAATAATATTTTGTACAGTTAGCAATACGCTGGTGTATCTAAAGCCTGGCATCAAGCCTTTTTAAGCTTCCTAGCAAAGTAACATACATATATTGAATTCATCAGTTTAACACTTTGCAACTCCTCTGGTGTCAGCTCATCTCAAGGAAGCAAGTTAAGTTTTAGTAAGTGAAGGAGGCCAAGACAACTTTGCGGGAGTCACAGATGATTACGGAGGAGGATGAGTTTCTCTGTGTTGAAGGTTTAAATCAAAATACATGCCTGTGTTGTTTTTCTTTTTTGGCATCACAAAGAAACTGTAAAAAGCTGTGTTTGTAAAAAAGCCAACTGTCAGAAGTCACGAAGAAACCACACAAATGAGATGCTTACTGCAGAAATAATACAAACGGCATGTGTTGTCCGAGAGCGCCAGTTACTATTAGTTATTAAGTCACATGTAAAGTTAAAGTTTTTATTGGTTGTGATTTGCTAGAACAAAGTAAAAATATCATGCAACACAAACTTTGTATTTACTGATTCAGTATCAAATCACATTTGAAGTGTTGAGCTTTGGCACTCTGGTTGAACTGCAAAGCATTGTTTTATTTAGTATGTATCTGAAAAATCGTGGGTACAGAGGCTAAGTTTTAGATTTTAGATAACTGCAAAGCCAGAAGGTCGCTGGTTCATTTGTGGTGGTGTTGTTTGTCTCCAACATTGGGTAATCAGTCCAAAACTTTTAGTTGATTGGAATGACATAAAGCCATGAAGGGATTGCATTCTATCATTAGGGAAATATATATATTTTTCTGTTCAAGCATTTCTCCTTTTAACATTGTCATCCAGATATTCACAGAGATGTAACATGATTTTCCATGGCACATGCGCTATTTTCTAGCAAAGATTTATGCAAATAGGCTTTGTGCTTTTCATGGATATCTGCATTCTAACAAACGACCAACCAACGACAATCAAAACAATACCTCTCATTTTCACACTTGGCAGAGGTAAAAATGACAGTGATGGGCCACAAACCCTGCATCAAGGTACTTCCATCATTTTATTGTTGTTTTATTATTCACACCAGTGCCTCTTTATTCCTATTAAACAGGTCACATGTACAGGTCACTGGAGCTTTTACCCTCTTTCACTCTATGCCATATACACACAGTCCTATTTTATTACAGCAACTCGGGTGTGAGCTAAAGGACAGCTCGGGGAACAGTCCATTCACCTTGCGTATTCTTCCCTAGTTTATGTGGAGCAGGTGAAGGTCGAGCTGAAGCCGAGGGGATATCAAAGCCACGCTGGCTGTTAGACCTCTGTCACTTTATGTTCACTTTCAGTCACTCTCCCTTTCTCTCTCTCTCTCTCTCTCTCTCTCTCTCTCTCTCTCTCTCTCTCTCTGTCTCTCTCTCTCTCTCTGTGTCTCTCTCTCTCGTTCTCCCCAACACTCTTTTACTTTATGTCTAGGCTACCCTCTTTCTATCTCCTTCCTCCCTACTCCCCTCTCTCTTCTCATATCTCTGTGTCTCGCTCTTGGTATGCCCGCCAACTTACCTCTCGCTATCATTTCCAGCTCTCCATTACTTTTTGTGTCTCTCGTTCAACAAAGTCCTGATATGAGTCACTTTCACTTCCCTGTGGCACAGTCAGTTGCACTGTTGCCTCCAGATCTTCACATTGAATGGGCCCCCTTGCAGTCTGCACAGCTGCAAAGCAACGGCAATAGAGCAAACATCACCTGTAACAAGGGAGACATTGGATCATGTTTAGGCTGAAACAGTATCATCGCTTGAAGCTACTGTCATATGTTCAGAGTCATTGACGACCACTTAACAATGCTCCACAAATGCGCATAAAATATATGATTAGGTTATACGTGTGAACTGCTGCCTACAACAGACGGTGTTTTGAGAATATTATACAAAAGCATGGGGAGTTGCCATCAATCTAATTACCGTATTTTTCAGACAATAAATTGCAGTTATTTTCATAGTTTGGCAGAGGGTGCGTCTTATACTCTGGAGCGACTTATGTGTGATTATTTACGGTCGGGTCGGGCCGGGCCGACTTCTCTCTCACTATTTTTTAAAATAGATATATACAGTATTCATATATTTATACTAAAACAATGTCTGGATGTTAAATAAAATAAATAATTTGGATAAAACAGAGAAGGCGCTGTGCATGCCTGCACACGTGAATGCAGTGTCCCCGCTCTCTTTTCAATCTTCCCATTCCACCCTGGCGCCCTCCGCGAGCATCCTGGTATTTCCTTTTCGATATGGAGCAGCAAGGAGTGAAAAACAAACTACAGACAAGGGAATTGAAAAGCACTGCGGTAGGAGTGGGATATGGAAAGGATTAAAATTGATTGTTGAAGATGCTATACAGAAACCTGTGTCGGCTTCGCTGAATGTAAACGAATGTGGCGCTTTGGTCTCATACGACAAATATATTTAACTTTTCCAGCGTTATTTCGTTGTGTAAATGCATTTATAATGATCATTAAAATATGTAGGCTATTGAAATATCGAGAAAACTGAAATTGAGCGTTTTTTTTCTCTGCCAACTCGAGGAGATTGAAATAAATGTCAAATCCACTATGCGCCTATTAGAACGGACACGCAAATATAAAAGGTAAATGTTTATGGAATATCCATCTTACAGACTTGTTTAACTGGGAGAAATCGTTACAAAAGACAGGCTTTAATTTGTTATCATTATGCATATATGCATCGTCACAAACGTGATCACACAAAACGCAACCATGCATCTCATCCCCACATTTCCTCCTTCTCCTGAGTCCTCACAAATAAAACATAAAATTTCATGTTTTGGGGGGACTCGTGCCTACAAATAAAACATAAAATTTTGGGGGGGTTTTTCGGGATCGGGCAAGCAAATCAAGTTTATTGATCGGGCTCGGGCCACGTCAGGCTTTAATATCCGCGGGCCTGTTGGGTCAGGCTGGATTTTTTAGGCCCGATCTAACTTCTAGCGTCATGTAATGTTAGCATACCATACATCTATTCAGACTGTTGTTCTCTTTTGTATTTCAAATTGCCTTTCAAGATGACATGTCTGTTCTTGGTGCTGGATTCGATCGATTAAATTTTCCCCAAAAAATGTGACTTATACTCCGGTGCGACCAATATATGTTTTTTTTCCTTTTCATTGCGCATTTTTTGGCTGGTGCGACCGATACTTAGGTGCGACTTATAATCCAAAAAATACGGTAATCATTTTCTACTATATTTGACATGAAGGATCCCAAGCAACTCGGAGTCCCACAGCTGATTTAGGATGGCACGAAGTATGCACACTGGAATTTTCACTGGCAAATCACTGAATTGACTCATTGAGGAAAAAATGTTTTCAACTTCACGCCAATTTACAATGCAGCACCTTTCGAAATCCTTTAGTACGTAGATGCATGCAACTCGCAAACACCACAAAGAAAAAGATGAGATTGCAAAGCGTGACCTTATTGTGAAGCAATTCATGTCCAATGTGCTGTTCTTGCACATGTCATACCACCATTCCAGCCAACCCGAGGCCAATAGCCTTTGCGTCAAACTTATCCTCTTCGAGTTGGTTATGAAACTCTTCAAAGGCTAAATACACAGTATGGTAAGAGCCTAAATACAGCCAGATGCAATAGGTACCCTTCACACCTAATGAAGTGGAAGGCCATAGAGAAACAAAAATAATAACTTCTTTGACTTTAAAGAAATAGATAATATTAATTTAGAAGAACTGTGCAATCAAAGTCAACATTAATAAATTATTGAATTGGGCCAAAGACATTGGCCCATTGCTAAGTAAATATACGTATGTAATAAAGTTTTGAAATGGATAAAAGTAAGCCAGCCCCGTTAGGTCCCAGATGCTACAAAGACGTGTCTGCTGACTCTGCTCAAACCACGCCCCGCTCAAGCGTTTGTCCTCAAAAACATTAGGTTGTTTACTGTGTCTATACAACTCATCTACCATACCAGCAAAGCTTTGTGAACACATGTGCGATGCCTGTTGTCCTCTCATCCACAGTTTCGGCACTATTCCTAGCAATAATATTTCACAGACGTCATTTAAGTCAGCTCCGCCATTGTGCAAAGGCAGCTCTGCCATTGTGCTCCCATCTAAAGTGGAACTAACTTCAATGTTGTTGTAGCTGCTCCCTTTAAAATGAACACAAGAAATTTAGCAGTCCTAGAAGGAAGGGTAGCCATCCAGAACACACTTGCTGTTGGCCAGTGCTGTATGACTCACCACTGTCATGGTTCATCGCTGGCGAGGTTTGGTTTATTTATTACTACACAAAGCCCATATTACATAAATCATATTGACATCCGACAGAAGATGTATTTTTGCCCACATTACACGAATCACATTGACATCTGACAGAAGATGTATTTTTTCTCACATTACATGAATCACATTGACATCCGACAGAAGTTGTATTTTGGTGACAGCGGTGGTAGGGATTGTAACTAATTCATGAATACACCTGGAAGTAACGCTACAATTTCAGCAGACCTTTGGCGGAATTGTAGTAAGTGCAACTCAAGAGGGATGACAAGTAAGTGTACAGCTTGAAGCTGCGATGGATGTCGGAAGAGGCATTACAATTCCGAACTGTTCAGTCTAAATGTAGACGTATGCCTCCCTAATTTGGCTAGCAAGCAATACCTATAACCTGACAAATGCATTTCCCCTGGATTTCACAACCTACATACTGTAAGAGTGAAAAATAAAAAATCCAATTGTTATATATTTTGTGCTATTTTGGTACATTATAATCTTTTTAAACGTAAAGCGCTGTTGGCAGATAGAGTACAGTAAATAGCAGGTACCATGTGCTTAAATGTTTGTCTTGTAGCGTGACTGAGCTAAAGATGAATAATTTGTGTGGCTGTGTTTAATTCCCTGTGTTTAACTTCCCTGAAGTGTCTTATCTGCACTGCACTCTGCACTACACTCTCTTGTTAGCCTACAAGCTAGCTTTTGACTAGTGCCTCTGGTCGTATCGTGGAAGAGCACTGTGGCAAATTTGAGAGACACTGCATATTCCAAGCAACTGAGCAAAAATATGCTACAGGTATTTCTCTGAATCCTTGTGATGTGTAGGCATTTGCAAACCTATTAGACTGACAGTCTAAGCTCTCCAGTATAGTGACAGGGCTGTCAACAGACTTGCTGGGGCTCGGGGACAAGAGACCATTGTAGCCCCCCCACCCCTGCGACCGGCTTGTCACGACAACATATGCAGTACTTTAATGCTTTGCAAGCAATGACAGTGTAAATTTTCAAATTATTTAATTTGAGATGGACAGTTAAATTTAACAGACCGTAATGTGATGTGACACACTATAAACAAATAATTTCCATCTATTGTCGCATGTAGGCTACAATACAATACAACTGAGAATGCTATGCATGCTAAGCAACAAAGCAGTATGACTAATCATCATGTGCCTGCCCCCTCCACATCCCTGGGGTTAGCAAGCCCTCAAACAGTGATACGCCTACATTTTATGACAGCAAAATAATTTATAACATCAGTGAAATCCAGTTTTTGAGCAAGCTCACGCTCAATGGCGAATGTTGTTACTAGCATCCCCAATTGGCCGCTGTCCCCTACAATATGACCGGCTTTACCAATATGGCGCAGACGAAGAGGTGGGCGAGCGTTAGGGGGTGAGATAGGAGTTGTTGAGAGTTGTTGCACGGTAGCGCTGAGTTGAGTGGCTGTAAGTCCCCTAATAAAAGTTCCAGCAAAAAATTATCTGACATCTCTGCCTTTTTATGCACATCACTACTTTCCAGAAGGAAGACCCGGACAAACTGACGACAAACAAGCCGTCCACTCCACACTGCGGTGCATAGTAGAGAGCACTACGCCAGAAGAAGACGGACAGCTACGCAGCTCTGAGTGAGTGGGTGAGTTAGCAAGAGAGAAACACGGCTACGAACCTACGTTCATTGTTTATGCTTGTAAAATATCTCTACAGAGGCAACGCCTGTGTTTATCATCTTTTCTGTTGTTGTTGTTGTATGTTTTCCACCCGCGATCGGACACTTAGAGCCAGCTGCATGGTTGTTTGAATGATGTGCTAATGATAGCGAACGCATGCTAACCGTTTGTGTCTGTCATTGCTGTAAAAGCACCTAATTATCATTTATTTACGTTGATGCGAACCTGACATCCAGCATCATCATTTGGGAGTTTAGCTCGCTGTATAGCCAGGACCGAGCCTTAGCGTCCTGGTGAGGACAGTATATTCGCATTTCGTTGTTCATGCACTCTACACTGTACACTAATTCAGCATGTTGTTCTCTATTGCATTTTTATATTAAATTGTCTTTCAAGATGACATATCTGTACTATGTGTTGGATTTTATCAAGTAAATTTCGTGCAAAAACGCGACTTGTACTCCGGTGCGACTTATATATGTTTTTTTCTCTTCGTTGGGCATTTTATGGCTGGTCCTGAGGCCCGGGACAACATACCCGGTTGCCCCGCCCTGTTGACAGGCTCGATAGTTGGGTGTGTTTTCTGTGCATTTGACAGACATGACCATAGCATCTCAGAACTAAATGACTTCCCACAATTTCACAGCCTCATTATCAGTGTTGTCACTAATGCATTACTAAGTAACGTGTAACTGTAATTTGTTTACTTTCTTGCAGTAACGAGCAATGTAACACGTTCATTTTTCCAAACCAGTAATCTGAGTAAAGTTAGTTTCCTTAGTGCCTGTGCTTTACTATTTTGTTATTGCCTCATAATGTATGTAGAATGAAGAATACTGTAGTCATGTACAGAGAGCCTTTTGAATTGAAATAATGCTCTTGAGTTTTGGAGTGATATCACATTACCTTGCTGTGTGAGCACTGAGTCTGCGGCGGCCAACACAGCATAGCCTAGCTACCTCATCAAGACATCAAGACGCGAACAGTCAGGGCAGAGCAGGGGAGATTCCGCAAACAGCTGCATTTGCTCACTGGATATAAAGTCATTACTTCACATTTTTTCCAGTAAAGATGACTAAAATATCTCAAAAATACTGCCGACCGCTAAAAACTCCACATCCAATTCAAGGAAACCACTTGGAATTACAGCCAGCACTTCTACAGTTTGTAACCAGCATTTACGTACTTTATATAGTTACAGTTTGTAACTATAGGCAGAGTTTGACTTTCGTGGGAGGGGGCGCAAAACATGTCGATTACCCTAAAACATGCGGAATTACTAGTATGTACTGTACTTGGCAGAAAAAGTGAAATACTGTAACTGAAAACATGTCTTTATTCTACTTTCATCAAAGTATCCACACTTAGCTCGTATTACTTTTTGCACACTTTTGGCACTCTCTCAATGAGCATCAAGATACAGACCCCTGAAAAGGTTTTCACCTCACAGGTATGCCTTATCAGGGTTAATAAGTGGAATTTGTTGCCTTTTCAATGGGGTTGGGACCATCATTTGTATTGCATTGAATGAGGTGTGTCCAAACGTTTGACCTGTGCTGTGTATATATATATATACATCTTGATATTGTTCGTGTTTAATCCTCGGTTCAAGCTCGGTTGTTGTTGTATCTTTTGAAAGTTTAGGTTTGAAGAAATTCTAAATCTCCATCTCGCCTCCTCTGCTGTAGTTTTGGCTAAGCAAAGCAAAGGACTGTCGCTCAGGTGCTAGTCACATGATCTGTTTGAAAAATAATTTGGGTCCATTATGAAATACTTGGAAGGATTCTTGTTCATTTTGTTCATTTTTATTGTTTGTTTGATTGCTTTACAACTTTTATAGACAACATCTTAACGACTAGGTCTCTATTTTTCAAGGGGGAAGTTCATTGTTTTTGACAATAGGCTCTATTCTTCAAGTTAATGGTGGTTTGATTTTTTTTTTTTGTAGTTGATTTGAACAAATTCAATGCAGTTTGTCAGTTATTTGTTAGTTTCATGGCTCCAGAGTGGCTAAGCTAGGGCGAGTCAATGGTGGTTGAAATCCACTCCATCGACTAATTAAACCCCCGCTAACTTGAGGATTAAGCCTTATGTGAAAAATTCAATTACATGCAATGACATTTTTCTGTTATTCTTATGTTGAGGCAGCAAAGGGAGAGCAATTGGTAAAAAGTAACTGATAAATTACTTTTAAAGTAACTTAGTTACTTGGATAATAAGGTAATCAGTAAAGTGACTATATTACTTTTTGGAGGCGTAAACTGTAATCAGTAATTAAAGTACTCTTTCAAGTAATCTGTGACAATACTTTAAATTCATTCATGTTTGGCAGGCTTGTAATCAACACTCTGCTATGGAGACATTTTAATTCACTTTCACTGATTTAAACAAAAAAAAAAAATATATATATATATATATATATATATATACAGTACTGTGCAAAAGTTTTAGGCAGGTGCCCTGCCTAAAAGTTTTGCACAGTACTGTATATTTTTATTATATTATGTATATACAGGATATACTGTATGTATATATTTTCCCCAAGTGGAAGCTTCCATGATCGTAATAAATTTAATATTTGAAAAACAATATATACAGTACTGTGCAAAAGTTTTAGGCAGTACTGTACTGCAGCACAGTACTGTATATATATATACAGTATACGAGGGTACGAGGGGCATTCAAAAAGTAATGCACTCAAGTGCATTGCTCGTACAGGATTTTACCAATGTTGTTTGTATTTGGCACAAACATGATAGGACACACCTTTTTGCGATTGTTATATGTGTTTTTCTTATTTTCAGATTTTTAAAGCTTAAAATAGCTTCCAAAATGGCTGCCCCTCTTGAAGCTCGTCAGAGAATGGGCGCCTACTACGGGGCTTATCAACTATGCTGACTCAACCCACCTCTTCATGGTCTTCAGTACTGTTTTTAAATCGCTGTAC
Organism: Corythoichthys intestinalis; assembly: GCF_030265065.1. Lineage (NCBI taxonomy): Eukaryota > Metazoa > Chordata > Actinopteri > Syngnathiformes > Syngnathidae > Corythoichthys > Corythoichthys intestinalis. The sequence continues at coordinate 20,870,264 of NC_080405.1, forward strand.
CCATCTTTTTACAGTACTATAGTCTATGGTATCATCCTTGTAGACATTTTCCAGCCGGTTGTGAATCCTCAGAGGGGTTTCTCCCTCTGCAACATTACAGCTCTTTGTTTCTGATTAGCTTCAAGAGGGGAAGCCATTTTGGAAGCTAGTTTAAGCTTTAAAAATCTGAAAATAAGAAAAACACATATAACAATCGCAAAAAGGTGTGTCCTAACATGACTCATACCACTCATATCATACCACTTTTTGAATGCCCCTTGTATATATATACTGTATACAGTATATAACAATGATAATTTGAACTGTTTTCTAGGGCCACTTGAGGTAAAGTCGCCAAATATATTTGTTTTACTTGCTCCGTTTGGAAGCTCACCACTATTCACCACTGCTGAATGGGCTGAGTCAATTATTCCCCCTGCTTGACTGCTTAACTGAAATAAACCTTTGGATAATTGCTGTAGGAGTGTATGAGGGAGGCAAAATGAGGTTGTGCAATGCCCTACAGCCTATTTATAGATGTTCAGCCAACTGCTTCATGAGATAAAGAGAGCACTAACTTGTGCATTTGTGTGGGCGCTAGTGTGTGGGTGGGTGTTGGTGGTTGTGGGTACTAAACTGAATATGTGGGAGCGTTGTGTGCATGTGAATCAGTGCAGCGCATGCTCACAGACTCACATCTACACACACTGGTACTCAAACTAGCTTGGTATACTGCATGTCAAGGTCACAATTCTTAAGGACACATAAAGGCTTGCCGAGCTTTATTCATCTGCAGGTTGTCATAAAAGCCTATCCACTATAGAATGTGCAGGCCTTGAGAAGAGATAGGCCTACCTTAAAGTAAGGTAGTTGCTGTTCCTCTCTCAGCATCCTCTCAACCATCTTGTTTTTGTGTGAAAGAAAGATCACAAAATGTGTATTTGAGATCTGTTGAATCAATATGTAATTTCACATTTGGAGGTCTAGTTCAAGCTAATCTTGACTCCTCAGAAAGTTAGAGGCTGCACCTGAGGTGGAATTATATTGTAAGCGATCAATATTTTCAGATGGACGGTTTTCAAGTCATCGGTGAAGTTATGATGCCTAAACATAGTACACACCAAATAAGAATCCATCTAAACTGAGGAATTTTTTTCCCAGCCAAAACGATATTGGTAAAATTAAAAAAACTAAATTTCTAGTGTAAGAATTCAACACTAATTAGACTTCATTGCTTTGTTACATGCTGCCGTATTTTAACTTTTTAAAAAATGTTTTTTATTTTTTATTTTTTGCTGTAATCATTGGAAGGGCCTAACTGGACCAAAATTGTTATTACTGTGAACGTCTGTAGCTTGGGGAATTCTGAGTTTGGCAACAAAGCATTAAAAATAATTTATCTGTATGGTGAAGTGCAATTGACAGTTGACTCGCTTGTGTTTTGTATATATGTATTTAGATTGATGGATAGAAGTGACCAGTCAAAGGTCTGCCTTTCGCCTAAAGTCAATTGGAATTTTCTCCAGCCCCCTGTGACACGGAAAAGATTAAGATGCATAGAACATTGACAACTAAATAATTTATAGTTTCAAAGTTCAAATCTGCAATTTGGAAGCAATGTTCACAAATGCATGTAGCAACACGAAAAATGTCCTCTGGACAAGGTTTTAATGACTCCACATGATTTGCATTCCATGTAAAACAAGTTTTAATATTCTCTGGTCTGCTCTTATTAAGGGAGGCACTGAAATTCTTGGTCAAACCCGAAAATGAAAAAGGAGGCCAATAAGCTAAACACCGAATGCAATTATTCCACTGATCCAATTTTTTTTAATTGAAAAGAAAAAAATCAAAACTAAAATTATAATAATATTTATTTAGCATCCATATTTAAACAATGTACTGTGTAAATTAACATACAATATGAAGTAAAATGTTGAACTTGTCACACTTAGAAATACATTAAATTATAATGTACAAAATTTAAAGTTCCCTGTTAACTTGCCAAAAATGTCAGTATGTCAATCTGCCACAAAACACATTTTCATTGAAGTATCACAACTTCCTATTTCGGTAATATTATTTTGGTTTAAAAAGCATTTCAGACCTAAATTGCACAACATTTGACACATCTCTTCTCTTAATGGTAACAAGCATGCTGTTATGTAGGTTAACAGTGACATCATGTTTGAGTTTTAATTTCTCCTGAGACATAAAGCTAAAGTAAAGTTGACACATATAACAATAAAAAATAAATAAATAAATAAATTCCATCTTCTCTTTTTTTCTGGTGGGACGAGCGAATATAAACAGAGCAGAGAGGATCTGTGATGATGAATTTGCAACTATAGAAACAACATTTACCAGAGAAGGCACATACTGAAGATTGGGATTTTCTCCTAACTCCAAATTAACATAAAGGAAAATCAATTACATAACCCGATCACAACATGATACACAACAAAGAAAAAGCCAAATAATCTGCTAATCTCATAAAACAAAAATTACATATTTACTGATTATTTTTCAAACCATAACGTATTTAAAAGCTTTTTTTTCCCAAAATTGACAGTGTGTCTTATAATTTACATTCACTTTAGCCATGAGGGTCACAAAATAATCCTACACTCAAACACAAATGTAATCACGCATCAAGTGAAGCCTTCCAAACATCTGCTTGACTCTCTGTTAACTTTGACTGCTGAACACTACAGTAATGAAAGCGGCTGCTCATCTGATGTTAATTGATGGAACAACTCCCCTGGGGAACGTTCATGTGCACAAAAGGAACAATTGCATTATTCAAGTTTCTTGAAAGGTTGAATCAATTAATTTTACATCAATCCCTGTAGTATCTAGATTGAAACAATGAGAAAGGTAATCCTGGCATTTTTCTTCCAGCAGACATGAAATGGTAAGACAGTATTTCACGGAACAATTAAGTACATTTACATTGAAAATTTCTTTGAATGAAAATAAATTTCTTCTATGCCACACTCTTTGATGGCAATTTATCTATAATATTTCCATCATAAATAAGAGTGTCAGAATACAGTTTGCCCCAGTTGGCGAGAAAGCAGTACAACGCAGTTTTCCCCTAAATGGTCAGGGCACGGTACCCAATTTTGGATTAGAGTTTAATGGGGCTTTTGGAGCTGAATCAGCTCTCAACAAGGCTGCTTCCTACAGCCAAGACACTCCCGGTGAAAAACTGCAGGTGATTATGCATGGCTGTCAAGTCCATTTAGCCCACGGTCCCAAACTTACAAATGGACACAAAGCCATCTTGTTTGTGCTTTGCCCTATCCAGTTAGATGCTGCAGTTTATTTACCTCATGCAAGACATCATGTGTCTTGGTGGTGATAAGGAATAATCTTCAGAATACACATTTGGTACAAATCATCATTAATGTGCAAGTGATGGTCCAAGGCTCAATTCATTATGCCCACTTCGCGACTGGCATTTTCTAGTCAAGAGAATATGAAAGAGCCCATGGAGTGGCATATCATCCCCTCTGTTCCACAGTTATTTTTCTTTAAACCATAAACCATGAGCCCTGGGAATATTTCCAAGAAATAATTGTTTAGAGCGTTAATTTCTATGGTGAGCCTTGAAAATCTTATCAGGCGCTGCTGTTATTCGACATTGCTGTAGGCACTGAATATTTTAACGAATTTCCCCTCTGCTGTCCTCAGACAAGAAATGCATGGATAAAAAGTCTGTGGACTAAGCACAATTAATTTATATTTTACCTTGTCTGATAGTAAAATGAGCAGGTCAGTCCATTGTCTGTCCATTATCTTTGTTTATCCGGCTATTGTGTGACAAAAATGACCATTGTTGCTACTTTATGGAAATAAGATATAATTTGTGGAAAGGACAGCCAGTTTTCCAATACTGTAAGATTAAAAAAGTCATTATATTGGACGTAATTGGAGCTGCAACAACTTTAATATGTACTTTATTTGTGTTCTTGCAATGTAAAATTGTACTGAGACCATTAAGTACTTAGGAAGACGAGATTTTCTGGTTTAAGACAAATAACTCTTTAATGGTTTCTTCAACTAATGATGCTTGGCCCATTTTCACTTGGAGATTTTTTTAACATACAGTGTGAGTTTCCACTTATACATAATATATACAGTATACATATACAGTTTGATTTGGGAATTAAAAGTGTTTTCATGTAAAGCTGATTGACTCTCCACCTTCTCTTTGCATAATGGTCTCATCTTTGAACCTAGTGTCCTCATATATCATGGATCAAATGAAATAATCAAAATGCATTACAGTTCTTGCATTACCATTAGTTCCATAAGTAATCCCAGAAAAACTAAAAATGGATGACATGCAGTGAAAATTCAACAAGTGCAATGTACTGTAATTTCTGGACTATTGGGCGCCCCTGATTACAAGCCTCACCCAGTACATTTTTAAAGGAAAACCCATTTTGTACATACGCAAGCCTCTCCTGCCTATAAGCCGCGTGTGCCCACTTAGTAACATGAGATATTGACAAAGAAATACAGAGTTTTCAAAATTTTAATAACACACCTTAACTTTTCGTTCCAAACAGCGCCAGCAAGCACAGCAGTTATATAGCAGTGGCACGGAACATACAGAACATAGCATCAGCACGGTGGTGCAGCAGTAATTGGGCTGGTTATTAAAAACATAAAAGTCTTTGTTAGCCATCTTCATCTTCCTCCTGTGCACTCAAACCGTGGAAGTCTTAACCCTCAGTGTCGGATATGAAGACGCTCAGATACACTCGCCACGCACCTACTCAGTCTCTTCTTTGCTGTCGCCTTAAATGTCTCCCATAATGAGGCAAATGCACTCCTGAGCCCGTGCCGTCCTCCTCGTCACGCAGCAGACTGGCCCCTCAAAACCCGTTGGTGATGGCGGACTTCTTTCTTTCACGCTGCCAGGCTCCCCCGGCATACCTGTGCAATAGCTGCTCTTCGCATGAGGCGAGTCTTGGCAAACGATCTCTCGCCACGAGTCATCAAAACTTCCCATACAACTCGGATGGCCAATTTAATTTTTTCTAGCGTTTTCCATGATGCAGATCTGCCAATTCTACTCATGCACAAAGACGAGGGTCCGCCACCTCTATTCATGCATAACGTACAAAGTTAAACCACCGGTAATAGTGCAAACTGGCGTCTTCCTCAACATTTATATTCCACGTGTCTCGCTCCCACATTTAATGCTCGAGCGCCCCTGGCGGCCGTCAGAAAAATGCACAAATCCAAATGAGGGAAAAAAGTAGCGGCTTGTTGTCCGGAAATTACGGTAGGTAACAATAGTCCAACAACTGCTGGAGTGGGACTAGGGTGTGGCTATTTGGGTTCAAACACTGAAATGTACTCTAACTGTGGTTTAAACAGTGGTGGCAGTTCTATAAAGTAGTGTGCACCTATTTGTACATGTTTGTTCTTGCCTTGATGTGTTTCTTTGAAACAAATTTGATTAAAAAATATTAGGGCTGTCAAACGATTAAAATTTTTAATCGAGTTAATTACAGCTTAAAAATTAATTAATCGTAATTAATCGCAAGTCAAACCATCTATAAAATATGCCATATTTTTCTGTAAATTATATATATATTCTGTAAAATAAATTGCTGGAATGGAAAGATAAGACACAAGATGGATATATACATTCAACATATGGTACATAAGGACTGTAGTGGGCATTTCACTCTACTGTCATTTAAATCTGTCTATGCTGTCCTCACTCCGAAGCATCTACTTTTTCCAAAGCTAGACAGCTAGTGAACGACGCCTTAATAATCAGACTTTTTCCTTTTTCATCTGATTTATTAATAAAATGGCCTCAAACCATTGTCCTCTTTAGACCGTCGTAAAACTACAAAAAAAAAGTACACAAGCATTGCATTAGCAACAACGTTAGCTTAGCACACTATACAGGTTCACTAAACATAAACAAAAAGCGTCTCATACAAAAAATATAACATTTCGCTTACTAACATAATATGTACATTCTTTACAACAACCATACTTACGGGCAAATCTTGTCCAAGGATCATATAAGCACAACATTACAACCTAGGCGTCAGCCCGAGATGTCGTGCAGCCATATTGAACTGGCAAGAAAACAATAAACCATGTCGCAAAGCGACCACAAGAGTTCGCTGTTAGACAGCACAAAAAACCTTGCTTAAAACTTACCAAAAGGCAGAATACTGTCTGAGCGGGACATGTGCGTTAATTGCGTCAAATATTTTAACGTGATTAATTTAAAAAAATAATTACCGCGCGTTAACGCGATAATTTTCACAGCCCTAAAAAATATATTAGCATATAAAGTATTAGTTAACACAACAAGCTGTGATTAATTGGAATGTCAACTGGAATGAAGTCAAGTACTTTGTTTCATGTCTGATGTTATTGAATAGTCCTGATATCACTATAAACAGTACAGTATAACATAAATAAGACGATGAAATTTCTAACCCCACACCCACCATTTTTTTGTTAATATAAAATTATACTCCATTGTACTCACAATATAGTAAAGCCTGAGTTATGCTTCTGCGTTACGGAGGGCGAAGCGACTACGGCGTCAATGAGCATTCGATAGTTTTGCGGTAAGGGAACACGTTGCTCTGTAATTCACCGCCAAGCCACTAGAGGGGTGTGGCGTTGTGTTTGTACGGTTTTGGGGGACTTGTCAACTTCCTCTAGTTCTCTTCCGGTTACACAACAATGCTAACGGAGGAAAAAATAAAATAAACAATGCCAACGGAGATGGAACGCTTGAATGTGGATCTTGAGCTCCTCAACATTGTACAACAAATGTTGATCATACAAATGTTGAGGCGTAGGCGATGCAGGAGACGGTTTCGGAGGTGGTCTGTCTGACTGTTGATGCCACACAGAGACTTCTAGCCTCAGGTGAAAGCCAGCAAGCTGTGATGACTAGCTTCAAACTGGCGTCGAGCGCGTGTCCAGCGTTTTGTCCGAGGTCTGCAAAGTAACGTGGACAGCCCTCTAGCCCAATTTTTGCCGTGTCCTACAACCAGCCAGTGGGAAGCCATAGCAGATTTCTGGTGGCTATGGAACTTCCCAAACTGTGTTGGAAGCCTTGATGGTAAAAACTTTATCATAAAAGCACCGAGGCACTCTCAATCAGTGATGATGTATCAAGTGTTTGAACTGTCGTTGAAAATTAAACATCAAAACAATTCTTTTGACACCAAACCCTGCTTATTCTTCATATACTTGAAGTGTGAAATGTAAATAAGTCACAGACTCATAGCAATAATATGTACACAATAAATGATGAAGTGCACCAACCAAAAATACGACATAAAGTGATAAAAAGCTGGCAGTTTTTGGCCGACTGTGTCACCGCTTCGGGTGGCCATTCGCTTTACTTGTACTTGCCCTTCGATACTCGGCTTGGATAGATAGAAGATACGGCTTGGTCCATATTTGCGTGTAGCAAAACAATGCTTGAAAATGGCGGTGAGTTCACGCTGAACCGGAAACAACAGTCTGAGCCGACAAATCACAGTCCATTTGCGCCACGTCACCACGCGTTGACATCGCACAAGTCAAGATTTTGTTGAGGTGCACGGCAGGCTACGGCGGAGGATTGTAAATTGGGTCTGCGTTGATGGTCTGCCGCAGAAGCATAACTCAGCCTTAACTCATTCACTAAACTTTGTGACGTCATGCTGACTTCTTCCATTAGGTGTCTTCAAGACATGCCTCAGCCAAGTCTTTAGAGACCGAGTAAGAACTGCCCACCTTATGACCTTCATTGGCTGACATTTACAATCCCCAGGAGTCAGATTGGTTGAAAATTGTACCAGACAGCAGGCACATATCCATCCATGCATTAATTTTCTATACTGCTTATCATGTTCAGGGTTGCGGAAAACTAAGTGCCTATCCCAGTTGATTTAAGGCAAAAGGCAGACTCAATCCTGGAATGGTCAAAAGTAAATCACAGGACACATACAGTATAAACTGTAATGTCAGTATTGTGCTTTTCGCACCTTTTGCAGTAATAAGGAATTTGATGGCCCCTGTAGTCGACTAACTTTAGTTACTATTACTGATGAATAGTCACACTACTTTCTTTAAACCTGACTACAAATAGTATTTGTAAAAACTAAAGCAAATATAGTTAAGCACTACATTAAAGTTATCCCTGACAGACTCCATCTGGAGCTGGGATCCGTAGTACATTAGAATGATTGTGTAATGCTCAGATATTTTTAAGTCATGCCAAATGCTCATAAAAACAATAATCAACTACAATAAAATACAGGACAAATAACCTTGCTGCCACTTCCTATACACAAATAACGTGCCACACAACACTTACATTTATTTATTTAATGAAATAGTATTTTTAATACTGGCCTATTAAGTGTTAATAAAACACAATGAAAACTACACAGAAACGGTATTTTGAAAATACTGTACAACACTAAGCTTCTTATCCTCATCAGTATTGTTAGCCACTGGTGTTCTGGAATTCCTTCGTAGCCAACACCCAGTGCGCTTGCACATGCGCACATTGGTTAAAAGCGGCGAGTACTTACCATTTTTATTTTAAGAGTTATCTTACCTTTTTACTACTACAAAATACTTTCGGAGTGTGGTCTCCTGTCATAACTTTTAAACATTGTGTTCTCTTGTAGTAGCTTTAGCACTTAAATGCATAAGTGGGTCAAAAGTGACCCGGTGAGGTTGTTTTCTTGAAATATCTTCGGAATAAAAAATTGTTATCAATTCATATTCCAGGTATTCCTCAAAAAACATGTTTTTGATATAATGCCATTCAAATTTTTGATGAACTTTTTATACATTTGAAGAAATTGTCATTTTTGTATTACTACCCTAAGTGGGTCAAAAATGACCTACATGCATTTTCTATGGAATCCAATGGGAATCTTTCATTCGTATCAACTTTGGTTGTCAGGAATAAATTTACCGTGGACCACACAGACTAGGTATGTAAAAAGTGACATCCCTTAAGAAGATTATTTTACACAGCAAGAGCTGATACGTGTACTGTAAGTATTATGTCCATATAGTATTTTGTGTGTGTATCTTTCATGACTTTATCATTATTTATCAACAAATTAACCTACTTTATAACTAGCTAGCTAACTAAGGCTAGGTTCATACCGCAGGTCGTAATGCAATTCCGTTTTTTTGTCATATCTGATTTTTGGCACACCCGTTCAGACTGCCTTTGTCCATTGAGCCTGTTCAAGTATTACACACGCGCTCTAATTCGCAGTCCGAGATGCGCTGAACAAACTGGCCCAGATGCGCAGGAGCATTGGAGCAGAGAGAAAACCGAGCACTGTCAGGCTTATTCTCAACGCAATTTATTTTTTTATGACTGTTGTCAAGCCCGCTCCTTCCCCAAAAGCCACGTTCAAGCTAGGCGCTCACGCTAATGCACAGCAGCACTGCTACCGTAGCACCCTGTCACTCTCGCTCTTTGCTGATGTTAAATGCTGCATGACTTCCAATACGGGGGACTTGACAGTTTGAACCGCTGCCACATTCTGGAAAAATGTGACCCGGATTGGATTTTAACCACATACGAAAGTGACCTTGATCGAATTTGAATATGGTCCACTTTTATGCGGCTTTTCACGTTCAGTCGAGACGGGGTTGGACTCAAGTGTCTGAAATTTCTGAAGATGAGGACCCAGGCTATTGTCCAGGTGGCAGTGGCAGTTGTCCACCTGGAAATCCAACTAAACAGGATCAATCTGACTCATAAGATTCCGCCTACAGGTGTGGTCAAAAGTTTACATACACTTGTAATAATGTCATGGCTCTCTTGAGTTTCCAGTTATTTCTACCACTCTGATTTTTCTCCGATAGAGTGATTGGAACAGATACTTCTTTGTCACAAAAAACAACCATGAAGTTTGGTTCTTTTATGACTTTATTATGGGTTAACAGAAAAAGTGATCAAATCTGCTCGGTCAAAAATATACATACACGGATCTGAAAAAGCGAATCATTGACTTGAATAAGTCAGGAAAGTCACTTGGAGCCATTTCAAAGCAGCTGCAGGTCCCAAGAGCAACAGTGCAAACAATTGTAAGTATAAAGTGCATGGCACTGTTTTGTCACTGCCACGATCAGGAAGAAAACGCAAGCTATCACCTGCTGCTGAGAGAAAATTGGTCAGGAGGGTGAAGATTCAACCGAGAATCACCAAAAAGCAGATCTAACAAGAACTAGAACAGTACTTCTCAAATAGTGGGGCGCGCTCCCCTGGGGGGGCGCAGAGCGATGCCAGGGGGGGCACATGTGACATCGGGGAACATGCTTTTTTTTTAAAATTTATTTTTTTTTTTGCCGTACTGGAATAAAGTGTACTTGCACATCCGCTCAGTGGGTGGCAGTGGCGCTCTCATTTTCAGAGTGCGCGCAGTATTTTTGAACTAAGGAAGAGCACTCAGCACACACAGAAAACAGATATGAAGAGCAGTGTGCCGCCACCATTTTCGAAAGCCGTTTTCCGACCGGACTCACTCACGCAGCGACCCACTGTCTTGTCTGGTTCTCACGTCGCCGCCCGAGAAGTGCCATTTTCGGCTTGGGATCGTCATGACGACCGCCCTCACCTACGGTTCTACCTCGGCCGCCAAGAATGCACTTTTTTCGTGCCGTTTGCCTTTTAGCTTTGACTTTTAATACAGTGAGTGATGAGGAAAGACCACTGTTTACTGTGTCTAAAAATAATTATATCGGACAGCCAGAAGCCAAATCAGTTAAGACGCCACTTAAAGACATTAGACCCCAATCTCATTGATAAGCCGCTTGATTGTTTTTCAGTGAAAATGTGCCGAATATTGCCAACAATCGTCCTGCTTTGTCAGTGTTATATCAGTAAACCAGCATTGTTAGCATGCTCATTGCAAAATAACTCCACACCATTGCAAAGGAGGTAAATACTGTGAGCAGCAAAAACAAAAACTGTCCTTCTGTCCAAGGACACTCTTTTTTTCTTTTATTCAGTTTTGTTTTTTCGGTCAAATTTTTGGGCATATTGTCCTCATGAGTGAATGTTTCTAATCAATTTTAATTTGTTATTATTTACTGATTTTATTACATTTTATTTCTCTGTATCAAATGGTCAAAAATGTACCTTGAGTGTATGTTTTACAGTTTGGATGTGACTTTTTTTTAAATTCATGCAAATTGATGCATGTCAAGTCTTCTCTGTTACAAACAAAACAATGTTAATAAAGTTATACTTTATTATAAGTTGATCTAGGTTAGTTTTTTTTTTTTATTAGAAAAAAAGGACACAATGTTAGGCAGATGCGTATTTATAGTAGTAATTTTATAGACAAATGATACTTTTTAAAAAAAAATTACAGTCAATTTACAGTGGCGGCAGAGAGTTTGGGGGGGTGCGAAACATTTACGTCTTCCTTGGGGGGGGGGGGACAGAAAATAATTGAGAAGCACTGAATTAGAAGCTGCTGGAACACAGGTGTCAGTGTCCACAGTCAAGCGTGTTTTGCATTTCCATGGACTGAGAGGCTGCCGTGCAAGAAGGAAGTCCTTGCTCCAAAAGCGGCACCTTAAGGCTCGACTCAAGTTTGCTGCTGATCACATGGACAAAGATAAGACCTTCTGGAGGAAAGTTCTGTGGTCAGACAAAACAAAAATCGAGCTGTTTGGCCACAATGCCCAGCAACATGTTTGGAGGAGAAAAGTTGAGGCCTTAACCCCAAGTACACCATGCCTACCGTCAAACATGGTGGTGGTAGTATTATGCTGTGGGGCTGTTTTGCTGCCAATGGAACTGGTGCTTTAGAGAGAGTAAATGGGATAATTAAGAAGGAGGATTACCTTCAAATTCTTCAAGATAACCTAACGTCATCAGCCCGAAGATTGGGTCTTGGGCGCAGTTGGGTGTTCCAACAGGACAATGACCCCAAACACACATCAAACGTGGCAATGGAATGGCTAAATCAGGCTAGAATTAAGGTTTTCGAATGGCCTTCCCAAAGTCCTGACTTAAACCCCATTGAGAACTTGTGGACAATGCTGAAGAAACAAGTCCATGTCAGAAAGCCATCAAATATAACTGAACTGCACCAATTCTGTCAAGGGGAGTGGTCAAAGATTCAACCAGAAGCTTGCCAGAAGCTTGTGGATGGCTACCAAAAGCGCCTAATTGAAGTGAAAATGGCCAAGGGACATGCTACCAAATATTAGCGCTGCTGTATGTATATTTTTGAGCCAGCAGATTTGATCACTTTTTTTCTGTTCACCCATAATAAAGTCATAAAAGAACCAAACTTCATGAATGTTTTTTGTGACAAAGAAGTATCTGTTCCAATCACTCTATCAGAGAAAAATCAGAGTTGTAGAAATGACTGGAAACTCAAGAGAGCCATGACATTATGTTCTTCACAAGTGTATGTAAACTTTTGACCACAACTGTATGTGTCCTCTGAAGAAGAAAGTTGTCAAATCATGGCCAACAGAATGAGTAGGTAGGCCTCTTACTAGAGAGAATTACCCTCCCACCCAGGGCAGAACACATAGCCACAATATCCTCAGAAATTAGTAAGTGCCTCCACAAGGGCTTAGCACCGCTGTCTCACCAAAAAGATGCATGGGAGCTCTTCATCACTGATGATGAAATACAAGGTAGGATAAAGTCTATTGCCGTTGTTTTTTTTTTTTTACTTAAAAAAAAAAAAATAATAATAATAATATTAATTGAATCATAAAGATATTTCAAGCATGAAATTATTCGTGTGCTGCCCTAAATATCATACTAAATAATATAAAAGTGATTATTCTTTACCAAATGGCATAAAAACACATAGGTTCTAATATGAGTCATTGTTGACCCACTTATTGAAGAGTGTAGGGTCCAGTTACCTGTGCATCTAAGGGTTAAAGCAGAGTGTTGATCTTTTGACCACATTTGTTTGGTAGTGCTTGTATACTACCCTTATTTGACATAACTACTGAATGTTTAAGTAAATACTTAAGGCATTTTTTAGTAAGTTCCTCCTGTATGCATCTAAAAAAAACAAGCTGACAGTGCACAGTAGTGTGTGTCAAGTAACGTGTAGGGGTCAAATTCAACTTTAATAAGAAGTTTTGCACGGATAAGACATTTTGACAGAACTCCAGGTATGATGTTTCAGCGCACCTGCAGTTGTAAATGTGTAGGCCCTCATTAATTGCTTTTATCCTTCATGTTCCGGCTTTTCCTTTCCGAAAAGTTTAAAGGCTTGTTATTTAATGAAGGGTTCTTGGTCTCTCAGTAGTGAAGACGTTTTTGAAGCTTTGTTGTCTCATTTGGGAGCCTGTCGCTTTATATTATGCAGAGATGGCTAGAGTCTGGTAATCAACCATCACACTAAATCCATATTTTAAATGGGCCTCCCGTATATGGCTGTTCAATGCTACTTTCTTTTTCTTAGTCATACACTCGTCTCTCTACTCATTGGGATTTTTCTTCTTTGAAAAGAATCTTTCCAAATACATCAGTTTTTAATTCATTTTCCTAGCTTGTGGGTTTAATATACAGTAAGTGTTAATGTAACGTATGAGTGTTGGAGAAAATCATGTCGTTTTTCAAAGTAAAACATTATGAACATATCGTGAGTTATTTATTCTTTCCGCGCGGGTACTGATATTCATTGGTAATTGATCAATGGTCTAAGACTCTAAGGGACACCACAACAAGTGCTTTTTTTTCCTCTTTGGTTTTTGGTTTATTTGGGCTTTGGTCAATAATGCACAGCTAAACAGTCACCCTGCCGTGCCACATCAGAACCGCGTGGACTGGATGCCATTGCTTAGAGTGCCTGGGCCTGTCTTCCGGGCCGAGGAGGTTGTTGGCAAGGAACTGCATCATTGGCCTTGTAAAACATCAGTGCCCCCTAGGGCCTGGCATGAATATTACATCTTTTTCACGCGGAAATGCAAAATCATTTGAATGGACACGGAACCAAGACGGAACCATGTAAATGTAAATCTGAAATGTGTCGTATTCTTGGCGCGTCACCATATAAACGGCCCCTAATCAGCAATTATATCTGAACCGAAAAAAAATGAATAAAACTTCGGAAATTCAGCTCTGTGGATTTATGCGTATACATCCCGAGAATATGCCCATTGAATTTTATTGTGATCCATCAGCGAATAACGAAGGAGTAGTTATTTTAGTTAATGTAATCCCCAAAATCAACAGAGAGGGTTAGGTGTGGAGCCTTCTCTTCACACAGTCTAAAAAGAAATTCTGAAGTTAAATTTGATCAGGAAATATATTTTTTGTTTACTATAAAAAAGAGAAGTAAAATAAAATGTATTCTTCCTTCTGCTCCTTTACAATTTGATTTTTCTTCATGTAAAATTGTGTGTGCGTGTGACATTAAAAATATTTCTGATATATAACTGTGACAAATGTCATTGGACTGAAATTACGTGTTACACGCAGGCTAATGTTGTACCTGCTGAAGCGGCTTGGTAGTCTTTTATGGCATTTCTTATTTATTGGTCTCCATGCAAGAGAAGATCAATCCTAATCAACATGAATACTGTTGCAAAACAAGTCTTTATTTATCTTTTTCTAATATTATCTCATTGACCAAGCTTCAATGTGGGTAGATTCAGAACCTTGGCTGTTTGGCATAATTTTGATATCCTACCTGTGATAGAGTGTCGATCTTGAGGCACAATATTCTACAAAGTGGCGACAGCGAATGTCCAGTCAGAAAAGCAAGACAGGGGACTGTCACCTTGTGGAAGGTGCAGAGAGCCGAATTGGGCCAGCAAAAATGAGAAGTGACAGGATATTGATTTGCTTATCTCGACTGTGCAGACACACAGATGTGAAGGGCAAGAGAGAGGGTTGTGTGACGGGAGGGGCAGGGGCAGTGGTTATCAGGCTTTCACGTCTGATAGGGGGAAAAAAAAACAGAAAAGAAAGAAAAGATGTATCAGCTGATTTCTGCACCTCAATTTTTGTTTCACTTTATTCATATGATTTACAGTAAAAAGCATATAAGTAAGCCAAATCCTCTGATATTCTGCTTGGGAAGCAATCTAAAACACTTATTGATGTAGCTCATCAATATTCAGTGTAGTGTAACTGCAAAACAAAGATAGATATGCTAATTAAATGACACGCTACAACAGTGTTTTGAAGTTGAGCAAGGTTGTCTTTAGAAGTGGGTGCTTTTTACACATTAATTAACAATAAATTGCAAGTTACATTTTTGCAATCAGCCAATGACCAATAGGTTATGAAAGATTAGAAGTGTTTCTTCATAACTGTTGTTTTCAAACTGCTGACATGGACTCATGCCTAAAAAGCCTTGTGAAAACCATATCCATATATATTTTTTTTAATCTACAGAACTATGACTGGACAGTAGCGGTGGGATATAAAAAAGTGAAAGTACTTTTATACATTGAGTACCTCGTTGTACTTCAGGACATTTTTGTGTATTGGTACTTTACTTGAGTACAAATATTATTATTTACTTTTACTTCACTACATTTTACAGCACGTATCTGTACTTTGTAATCCACTACTTTTTAAATTGTCGCCTGCGTTACACGTAACTTTTTTTTTTCATTGTTAATTGATAGTTTCATTTTCATGCCTCCGGTGCAATCTGTAAGCCCCGTGTAACTATACCGTAATTGAGCACTAGAGGCAGCAACATGAGTACAAGCAAGATTAGGCAGGTGAAACAATATATTGACCAATAAAAACCAACAGTGAGAGCAGCACGCCTTCAGATGATAATCATTTAATTGTTTTTTTTCATTCTGTCTTGTGTTTTTTCATTGCAAGCAAAAAAATGAAGATATTACTACCAAAGCATTTGTAATTGCAATCATTTTCTGGGAGAAATTGAGCATTATCTGACAGAATCGCAGGGGTGGCAATACTATTGGCCAGCACTGTATATTATATACATGTACATATATGCATGGCGGAAAACACAGACAAGACTGAAAAAGCAGTTTCTGCTCTTGCAACCCTCTATAAAATAAACTGCAGTATTTTAAGCCAAAATAAGTGTTGTGTTTGATAGAACAATATGTCTATATGCTGCCATAGCATAGCCCATTAAGCCCCCAAACTATTTTTAGTTTGTCCCTTTTACCCTGGAAACCCCCGTTTACAGATGTCGCGCAACCGCTTTTGTTTCAACCCAGCCATAAAAAGAAGGTAAGTAATTATATTTATTATTCAAAATGTCTGTCATTTTTAGCTTAGAATCATTATTCAATGTCCAATATTTCATTAAAAAAAAAAAAAAAAAACTTTAAAAAATCATTCACTCGCATATTTTAAACTTTCAAACAAATTACGTCAGAAGGAAAAAAATGGTGTCTGTAAAAAAGTCACGGATATCTGCCTCATAACTATCGCTTTATTGTATTTTTTTTTTTTGTTACTTTTGGATTTTCCCTGATATGTTAGATGATAAATAATACATACAAAAAAAAAAAAAAAAAAAAAAAAAAAACCATTTAAAAGGGTAAATATATGAAAAAGAACATCTCGACCACTCCTTGATGTCTGCGATTTCTGCGTCGTGACCCTTGTCGTTTTACCATGTTTCACCCATAAAATTCCCAAAAAATCCAGCTGTGGCCATTCACAGCTGTGTCTTGACACTCAGTGATACATGCTACATGGAATTTTTGGGTCGAAACAAGGTAAGTACGTGATAATAATTCGTTAAAGTTATGGCGTCTGTAATTCTGCTCTCGCGTGCTCTCACCTCCAGACAGTTTTGCTGTTTAAAAAACTTTTTTTTTTTTTTTAAAAAAAGCCCTCCTGTTCAAAATTTTTATTCCCCCAGAAAATTGAGATTTTAAGCTTTCTAATGATGTATCACACTTGCATATCGGACATTTGTGAAATTTGGCCAAACTGGGGGTCTTCAAGCGGAACTTCAAGTCACCTGAGTGTTTTCCGCCATATGTATATAATATATATATATATATATATATATATATATATATATATATATATATATATATATATATATATATATATATATATATATATATATATATATATATATATACACACACACATTACTTATTACATTTTTGCATCGGGAGAAAATGCTTTTACTTTTTACTTCCCTTGGATACTTGTACTTTTACTTAAGTAATTTTTTTGACCTTGTATCTGTACTTTTACTTCAGTAACAAAAAGTGAATAGTTCATCCACCATTACTAGACAGACCCAACTTCATAATACTTAGATGTCAAAATTTAGGCAAGCAATATCTAAGACGTAATTTTGACATATCTTCTGCAGTACCTGTCATTTTATTTATGTGATCAGTAAAACCTGTCAATCTTTTAAGGATTAAAATGGCAAGATAAAGCACAATGTGTTTAGTCATGACTAATGCAGGGAGTGTGTGTCACAGCAATGAGATTATACTTTAGACAGTCACTATTATACCTTTATACAGTACTTTTGTATTATACGTTGAATGCCTTTGACTTTTTAAAACAGATTTCCACCATCCATTTAATTTTTGGAAGCTGTGTGACATCTATTGGAGCACAGAATAAACAATAAACAACCAATATGTCTTTCTAATCAATCATCTAATAACACAAACTGTGATACTTGATGTAGCCAAAATCATAGGCCAGATCGTTCCTAACTAACTGCAATTTTTAACTGACCTTTTTGAAACTGTCTGGAAAAATTATAATTACTATAATAGGAAAATTATCCATCCATTTTCTAGAGCACCTGTTATCATTAGGGTCATGGGTGATCAGGAACAAATGCCAGATGATTTTCAGCAAGTGGCGAGATGCACACTGCAGTTGCCGTCAGACATTTTCAAATGTTTTGGGAGATACTTTATTTTTATTTTATTTTTTTAATATATAAGTGTAAGTAACTTATTACAAATTTGTCATTACTCCCGTTTACAAAACATGAGTCAGCTGTCATGGCCATTTGAGTGTGTCACATCTATAATTTTGTTTCCAGGTTTACAGATGCCATATTTCTGGGGTGTGTTATGATGTCTCCAGCAACACATTATGGTAGGGTGACCATATTTTGAGTTCCAAAAAAGAGGACACTTTGCCCGGCCTCGAGATACTTGAATTTTACTCGAATTTCACTCAAAGATGCCTATTTCACTTTAATATATTTAAAGTGTGCCTCCTCCGTCTGGACAGAAAAATTCAGTTTTATTAAAAAAAAAATATTATATACTATATAGAAATAGGTTTTTTACTAAACAGGCTTTATTTTTACTAAAAAAAAAAAAAATCAAAAAAAAAAAAAAAAAAAATTAAATAATGACAAAAAAATATGCAGACCTGTGGAAATATAGTACAGTCAATACAGACACACAATAGACTTGTGCCACAAAAACATTTTTATAAATTATTATCACGACAATTGTCATTGAGAAATTGTTATTCCCACTCAATTTTTATTCTCATTTAATGTTCTAGATTGCACGCAAACAATAACTAAAATAAACTGACAAACTATTCAACCGGCATGTTTCCAAAAGCACCAGTTCAAAACTACGTTTCCCATAATGCCTAGTGCGGCTTAGTTAGCTCACTGATAGCTACCCTATTAGCGAGTACCAGAAGACGAGGCAAAATCAAACTTTGCTAAACAAGTTTACAATCATCTGTAGCACAACGATGCGACACCTAACGGGATTTTACAGATCACGCCAGTACAAAACTCCGACAGAAGTCAACAGTTGCCATTATATACGTATTTATCGTAAAAAAACTTAACAACTGTGCAGGCGCTCCCTCTTAGAATATAATACTAACATTCAACCAAATACACAAACGCAGAACAATTAATACAAGACTAATACAACATACTGCGTCTCTATATGGTATAATATTTAACAGAAGACACATGAGCGTCATTAACAGAAGATAAACTTACAGAAAGGTGTACGGAGCACTATAAACGTCTCTTAAAACTACTCCTTATTGTAGTCTATAACTGCCTGTTTTCTTGCCAAACCGTCAACCCAGTAGATGGCAGTAATGCCCCATAATACAAGGGGTAAACTGTACTCCTTCTCCCGCCCCTACTAATAGGAGCCACGACAACGCAGGCAAGCGCTGCCCCCCAGCGGCCGGAGGGATTCTCTTCAAATTGGTGCCGTGAAAAATCATAAAAACCGGACCTTTTCATGAATGATTTTCAGATGACGAGGACACGACGTGAAAAGTGGACATGTCTGGGCAAAAGAGGACGTTTGGTCACCCTACATTATGGTATCCATCACAGTATAGTTTTAATTACAGCTGCCAAGTGGCACCATCTCTCTTATTTGCAGAAAACATTTACGATAGAATGCAAATTGAAGCAAGATGCTTGTATTTGAGTGAATACAATGATACGAACTCAATGTTTAAAACTTATAAGTCATACATCTTTACAAGTGCTCCAATTTCTGTGTTGCCTTGTCTCTATTAATTTACCTTAAATATGTTGATGCTAACATTATGCCTCAGTCCCAGTAATATGAATCAAAGGGTGTATAACATGGCTGTTACTAAACTGTTAAACGATCATAAAATATTATACGTAATTTTGATTCTTAGATTGAGGTAGTTTGATTTTATTTGACCACCTAATACAACATACTGTACATTAATGTTTGGGTGAATCTCATGTCTTTGTGACAGAATAAACAGGGGGATCAGGTGATCGTTACTTTTACCATACCAACCCAATCACCACGATTTTAAAAATTTAGTCCAAACGGTGGTGCTTTTTTTACTAGCATATTATGATTCCATTTATGTGGACCGCAGCTTTTCTTGAGTTAAAAATTGTGGTAGGCCACTCATTACACAGTTGGATATGGGAACACGTTTTCTTAATAATGTGTGTGTAAAACATGCTTTTAATTTAATTAGCTGGTGTTTTTCTTGGTGGGTATGAACACTCTGGCTATTCATGCGTGGGTTTTTTCTGCATTACATCTTTGACATGAATTTAACGTCAATTACAAAAATATTCAGATCGATAGGTTTTTGGCACTGTCAGTCTCCCTGTCCAGTCAAACTCCAGGCAGTGTCAGTTACAGATTTGCCATTGTAAAACTAAGTTCTTGAAGCACTAGCTTGTATTTTACTATGAAAGTGTTGTACTTTGAAATTACCAGTGCCTCAATATGTCAGTCCTGTGATGAACAAGTGATTTGTTGAGCTTTTGCCTCTTCGTCAAAGTCCATTGGGATATGTTTTATATTTTGTTACTCGTTAAAAATATGGTATAAAGGTCACACAAGG
This sequence comes from Corythoichthys intestinalis, assembly GCF_030265065.1. Taxonomy (NCBI): domain Eukaryota; kingdom Metazoa; phylum Chordata; class Actinopteri; order Syngnathiformes; family Syngnathidae; genus Corythoichthys; species Corythoichthys intestinalis. The sequence goes on from NC_080405.1 coordinate 20,890,581, forward strand.
GTATAAATGGAGTTACACTTGTATAGCGCCTTTCAACCTTTAAGGCCCTCAAAACGCTTTACACTGTATCCTCATCTACCTACTGGTGACACAGCACCATAAGCAACGTGGAGTTCAATACCTTGCTCAAGGATACTTAGACGACTACTCTACCACTTAGCCATGTCACCTCGTGTAAGGATTGTTTTAAATATCGTCCTGGTTCCACTGTTCGAAAAGAACAGCGAACCATTTACTTTAAAATCATTTACCGTATTTTTCGGACTATACGTCGCACCTGAGTATAAGTCGGACTAGCCAAAAAAATGCGCAATGAAAAGGAAAAAAACATATATGAGTCGCACCGTAGTAAAAGTCGCATTTTTTGGGGGAAATTTATTTGATAGAATCCAGAACCAAGAACAGACATGTCATCATGAAAGACAATTTAAAATCCAATAGAGAACAACAGGCTCAATGGGTGTACGGTACGCTAACATTAAATGATGCTAGAAGTTAGATCGAGCATAAAAAATCCAGCCCGACCCAACTGGCCCGCAGATATTGAAGCCCGACGCGGCCCTAGCCCGATTAATTAACATGATTTGCTTGCCAGAGCCCGAAAAAAAAACGAAAATTTTAAGCTTTATTTGTAGGCACGGGCCTGAAAAACCCCCCGAAATTTTATGTTTTATTTATGAGGTCTCAGGAGAGGAGAGGAAATGCGGGGATGCGATGCGTGGTTGCGTTTTGTGTGATCACGTTTGTGATGATGCATATATGCATAATGATAACAAATTAAAGCCTGTCCTTTGTAACAAATTCGCCCAGATAAACAAGACTGTAAGATGGATATTCAATAACAGTCAACAATGTCTGTTCTAACAGGCGGATAGTGGATTTGACATTTATTTTAATGCCCTTGAGTTGGCAGAAAAAAAACGCAGATTTTGTCAATGTTTAAATAGTGTACGTATTTTCATGATCATTATAAATGCATTTACACAACGAAATAACGCTGGAAAAGTTTGTTAAATATATTTCTCGTATGAGACCAAAGCGCCACATTCGTTTACATTCAGCGAAGCCGACACATGTTTCTGTATAGCACCTTCAACAATCAATTTGGATCATTTTTATATCCCACTCCTACCTCAGATGTTTGCTTTTCAATTCCCCTGTCTTTAGTTTGTTTTTCACTCCTATGGCTGCTCCATATCGAAAAGGAAATACCAGGATGCTCATGGAGGGCGCCAGGGCGCGGGAGGGGAAGACTGAAAAGAGAGTGGGGCCACTGCGTTCGCAGGCATTCAAAGCGCCTTCTCTGTTTTATCCAAATTATTTATTTTCACATGGGATTACATCCATACATCATTTTTCCTATAAATTAGGGGTGTCAAACAATTAAAATTTTTAATCTAGTTAATTGCAGCTTAAAAATTAATTAATCGCAATTCAAACAATCTATAAAATATGCCATATTTTTCTGTAAATTAATGTTGGAATAGAAAGATAAGACACAAGATGGATATATACATTCAACATACAGTACATAAGTACTGTATTTGTTTGTTATAACAATAAATCAACAAGATGGCATTACCATTATTAACATTCTGTTAAAGCAATTCATGGAAGACTTGTAGTTCTTAAAAGGTAAATGTTAGTACAAGTTATAGAAATTGTATATTAAAAGACCTCTTAATGTTTTCGTTTCAATAAAATTTGTAAAATTTTCAATCAAAAAAATAAACTAGTAGCCCGCCATTGTTGATGTAAATAATTAATCACACAACGCTCATGGGTGCTGAAGCCTATAAAATCAGTCGCACCCAAGTGCCAGCACAGGGCGACAAAACTCCGAAAAACACAACAAGTACACATTTCACTGTGCTTCCATTTTAATCTGTTTGAGCGGGGCATATGTGCGTTAATTATGTCAAATATTTTAATGTGATTAATTTTAAAAAATAATTACCGTCCGTTAACACGATAATTTTGACAGCCCTACTATAAATATATGAATATATATTTATTTCTAAAAAAGTTAGTGAGAGATAAGTCGGCCTGACCCGACAGTAAACAATCACACATACGTTGCTCCAGAGTATAAGACGCACCCTCTGCCAAACTATGAAAAAAACTGCAATTTATTTTCCGAAAAATACGGTATTCCAAAATCTAAAAATGAATAAAACAAAATTTAAAAGTTATTAGAAATGTAAAATTACGACCCATCCAAAATCTGCTCTGCCTTCTAGGCCCCAAAGCCACCTGTACACGTGGGATGTGCGTTCATGCATCCGTCTGTGTGTCCAGCCTCTGTTCAACCACTGGCCTCCAAGACTCATCTGAGTAGGTTTGCCGTTGCATGCGGTCGCTTACTGTTGCTTGCCATTGCTTGCATGCCAGCATCCATCCTGCTTGTAGCGTGCACAAGTGTGCCACTTGCCTCTGTTCTCCTTTGTTCTTTGTTCCTTCTCCCTCCCTTTTCCACCTGTCTGTCATCTCTTTAAAAAAAGGTCCCAGCCACTCATTATATTTGTGGGGTGTGGTCCCCATTCAATCCTGATTTCACTCAGCTGCCAACAATCAAGTACACTAAAAACCATGCAATAATAAATATTTATTTAAAAAAAAAACAACAAAAAAAACACACTAAGAATAGCTAAAACACATAAGCCTAGGTAAACCTCATGCCATTTTAAAACAACCATTAAAAATTTGAATGGCAACTAAGAGCAATATTGAAACAGGAGGTCCCACTGTGACATAAACACTGTCAATAGTGAGTAGGATGATCGGTATGGTAATTAATAGCCTTTTCCCTAGCAGTCCAGCGCTGAGGCAGCTTGTGTTTTCCTTTTTTATATGTGGCAAAGTCAACATAAAAGGAATGGATCGCTGGCAGACCATGCATTTATATGCTGCAACATGACGTAATGGCAGTGGGTGACTGGCACAACAATGGGCCTCAACATCTCGTCACAGTATCACTGCACATTTAAAATTCCATCAATAAAATGTATTCGAGTTCATTGCCAAAACCTGCCCATAACAAACGAATGGTAACCATGGGTTGCTCGACACACATTGTCAACACTGGTCAACTGCTCACACGCATGACAACGCATATGCTATCTGATATGCAGCAAGATGAGCAGCCAAATGAGACACATCGATTATGTTGTCAGTGCTAATTGACAAACAATTAAACACATATGCGGCTGTATTTTAAAAAAAAAAAAAAAAAAAAAGGGTTTTTGCTCGCCTACTTATGACAGCAGTTCGTGAAATTTGGAGGTTCTTTACCTGTTTGTTCAGTTTAGGTAGAAAAGTAAGGGTATATTTAAGTTGTCTGTTGGTCTTTTGGCAATGAGATTATACTGCGTAAGGAGTTGTCATCTTAGATTAAAAAATGTATAAATATAATCTGAAATGATCTTTCAACTTCTCTCTTCATTAAAAAAAGATCACTCCATCACATGAGGAAATGATTTTAAAAAAAAGGAATGGGGGGACTGATTAAATCGCTGTCATTTACTTAACTGGCTGTTAATATTTCAATTAGAGCTACTGGAGGCTGTGACACTGTAAGGTTAAAAATGGAACAAGGGGAAAATTAGTCCAACTGATTAACAGAAGGAAATGAAGTATTTTGCTCACACAGGAGACATCACATCTTCCTCACTCCTCTCACTCATAGCTAAAAATGGCACCAATTTATACATCATGACAAAAGTTGTGTTCCATCCAATTTGAACCAGAAAAGTTGCTCTCATTATCAGTGTTGAACAAGTTACTTTCAAAATAGAATGCTACAAACAATATCACTAATGACTGTCCTTCAAAGATAATTAGTTATTGCAGTCTCTATATTGTGAATTTGTTTCACCAAAGCAACTTTGGACTTAAAAGACAACACAATGAGGGCTCTTTAAAAGGTAAAAATGATGATACAACAGATAAATATATCAATACCCAATTAGCCTAACTTTCCTTTGAACCGTTGCATTTTTTTCCACAATATCAAACAATACCATTGTCGTATAGCCACTGGTTCAGTCAGCTGTCAGTCATTTTAATAAGCTTTTGATTGTCCATGATCCGTATTGACTAGATCAATGGTTCCCAACATAGCCCTTGTGGTACCAGTCGGTGGGTCATCTGGTATGTGGGTTCCATTGAGAGATGGAATGAAACATATTTTATTTATCATTATAGCCTGAAAAAAAGAGTTATTTGAAAAATTAGATGGGTCCAATTGTGCTTCTGTACATGTGTTGAAACATTCGTCTTGCTTACAAATTTCTGCAATGATGGTAAGTAAAACATAATTATGGAGTAGACTGAGACGTAAGTATTACATTTCAGCCAGTTTGTCAAAACAGTTGCAATTGATTACAGTTTGGAGAATTATTAGTTTCTGTTTGATGTTTAGTCGCAATCATTTATTATGATACAACATTAAAAAGCACAGTCAATTACAACATCTACCATCCATGTGTTGCAGTGCAGTAAGGCAGTGTTTTAAAAAAATGCAGGCCACAAAGAGGACAACTATGCTTGGAAATTTGAAAACATTTTACATTATTATTATATTTTATCAAGACAACATTTCAATAATGCATTAAAGATGTGTTTATGAGATTGTAAAGGCTATAGGCCTAATGTTACTTACATTAATAGTCATGCATTTTTGTTTTCATTTAAAAGGTACCCTAACTAGCGTAATTTCAGCAATATAGAGCGCGCCTGACTATACGCCTACACAGCCAAAATTTCTCAAAATGCAAAAAAATGATCCATTTACAGTAAATGCCATATCTGACTATAAATTGCACATGTCCATGTCTTAATATGGGATATTTACATAGCAAGATGTTACAAAGAAACATTAAATTGATTAAAAATACATTTAGTAACCAAATTAACAACGTGCCAAGTGCATGCTCGGCATGCAGCGGCCTATGGAAGAAGTCACATGCCACAAGTCCAACTCATACATTTACAAAGACAGAACAAATAATATCAATTTTACTCTATGCATGCAGTGTATGAAGTCCTCATAAAAATCCCCAATGATAGACTATTCGATCAACTCAGGGCTAACAGCTATCAGCACTACCATAGCAGCTTTTTTTGTAGCCCAGTATGGCTGTTAGGATGCGCTGGGGAATTGGACCCCAAAGCAGACAAGTGAGATGGTGGTAATTATTTACAAGTTTTATTGTCAGGTGCGCGCAGATGGTCATAGTAGCGCACGTCGGGTGCTAGCTGGCAAGCGTAGTTGTGATCTCAGGCAACGGTACAGGTCAGGGAGCAGGCACGAGGAATCCTGGGACGGAACAAAGGTCAGATTAGCCGGCTGTATATATGTCGGTAAATACCTGAGTGCTGGACGTGGCTGACAAGAATGCTGAAAGAGTTGGTCTGGCGACAAGTGGCAACGACGATCAGGCTTTTGTAGGCGGCTGATGTTAATGGCTCGCAGCCTTCGTCGCGTCCCCCCGTCTGGTCTCCATCCTGTAATCAAGGAGCCCTAACAATGGCTATATGTTCTCTCAAAATTTGTCAAAACACCTAAATCTAGCATGAAACTGTTCTTCTTTAACAGCATCAAGCATCATCGGATGGTGCCTTCATCAGCAATAAAGTCCTCCGATTGCTGTTTGTAAATGGCTAAACGGCACTAGCATAGCATCCATCCATTATAGCAAACAGTGGACATCCATTCTTCTGAAATTCATTTACCAGTAGGCCTACGTAGCCTCGAATGGAGCCCTATTAATCTATAAAAACCCCAGTGTTTTTTAAGTGGTCAGCAAGTATTGTAGACAAGATGTCACCAAAAATCCATGCAGCCGAGATGTCTAACAGGAACCGATGTCATACTGATGCAACATCCCCCGCCTAGGTGGAACGCCACATACCTGAATGGTAAATCCTTGTGCGGTGGAAACGCACGACATAGTACTATCCTATCCGCACCAACCTGAACCAGACAATTCAATAATCCCCCAAAAATCTATAAATAAGCTGCTTTGTTATGAAAGCCGCAGAGTTAAAATGGAGAGAAAAAGTTGCGGCTTACAGTGCCTTGCAAAAGTATTCGGCCCCCTTGAACCTTGCAACCTTTCGCCACATTTCAGGCTTCAAACATAAAGATATAAAATTTTAATTTTTTGTCAAGAATCAACAACAAGTGGGACACAATCGTGGAGTGGAACAAAATTTATTGGATAATTTAAAGTTTTTTAACAAATAAAAAACTGAAAAGTTTTTAAAAAAAGCAAAGCAATATTATTCGGCCCCCTTGCGTTAATACTTTGTAGCGCCACCTTTTGCTCCAATTACAGCTGCAAGTCGCTTGGGGTATGTTTCTATCAGTTTTGCACATCGAGAGACTGACATTCTTGCCCATTCTTCCTTGCAAAACAGCTCGAGCTCAGTGAGGTTGGATGGAGAGTGTTTGTGAACAGCAGTCTTCAGCTCTTTCCACAGATTCTCGATTGGATTCAGGTCTGGACTTTGACTTGGCCATTCTAACACCTGGATACGTTTATATTTGAACCATTCCATTGTAGATTTGGCTTTATGTTTTGGATCATTGTCCTGTTGGAAGATAAATCTCCGTCCCAGTCTCAGGTCTTGTGCAGATACCAACAGGTTTTCTTCCAGAATGTTCCTGTATTTGGCTGCATCCATCTTCCCGTCAATTTTAACCATCTTCCCTGTCCCTGCTGAAGAAAAGCAGGCCCAAACCATGATGCTGCCACCATCATGTTTGACAGTGGGGATGGTGTGTTCAGGGTGATGAGCTGTGTTGCTTTTACGCCAAACATATCGTTTTGCATTGTGGCCAAAAAGTTCAATTTTGGTTTCATCTGACCAGAGCACCTTCTTCCAAATGTTTGGTGTGTCTCCCAGGTGGCTTGTGGCAAACTTTAAATGAGACTTTTTATGGATATCTTTGAGAAATGGCTTTCTTCTTGCCACTCTTCCATAAAGGCCAGATTTGTGCAGTGTACTACTGATTGTTGTCCTATGGACAGACTCTCCCACCTCAGCTGTAGATCTCTGCAGTTCATCCAGAGTGATCATGGGCCTCTTGGCTGCATCTCTGATCAGTTTTCTCCTTGTTTGAGAAGAAAGTTTGGAAGGACGGCCGGGTCTTGGTAGATTTGCAGTGGTCTGATGCTCCTTCCATTTCAATACGATGGCTTGCACAGTGCTCCTTGAGATGTGTAAAGCTTGGGAAATCTTTTTGTATCCAAATCCGGCTTTAAACTTCTCCACAACAGTATCTCGGACCTGCCTGGTGTGTTCCTTGGTTTTCATAATGCTCTCTGCACTTTAAACAGAACCCTGAGACTATCACAGAGCAGGTGCATTTATACGGAGACTTGATTACACACAGGTGGATTCTATTTATCATCATCGGTCATTTAGGACAACACTGGATCATTCAGAGATCCTCACTGAACTTCTGGAGTGAGTTTGCTGCACTGAAAGTAAAGGGGCCGAATAATATTGCACGCCCCACTTTTCAGTTTTTTATTTGTTAAAAAAGTTTAAATTATCCAATAAATGTTGTTCCACTTCACGATTGTGTCCCACTTGTTGTTGATTCTTGACAAAAAAATTAAATTTCATATCTTTATGTTTGAAGCCTGAAATGTGGCGAAAGGTTGCAAGATTCAAGGGGGCCGAATACTTTTGCAAGGCACTGTAGTCTGAAAATTATGATAAATAATTTGGCAACACTTTACTCCTTTTGGAAGAGCCGAGCATTAGTGACCTCCTGCATAGGGAGAATGTGGCAGAAAACACATAAGAGACTTCCTCTCTCCTCCTCTGCCTTTTTCCATTACCATAAAGTCACTCACTCATGATAACCATTAATGCAGCGTCTTATTAAAATCCTATCAATACAGCTGCTGCCAGTGTGCTAATGGTCAGGAATCTTTCTCAGTTAAACCACGACTTCGCTCTCCACTGTGGACTAATGAGAGCCATCGCTCAACTTCTCTTTGGCTAAATCACCTTTATTTGTATCTGCCTCTGCGTGCTGTCATACACCTAGAGAATGTGTGGAATACAGGGTTGTGTGTACGAGGAAGAAAGCTATGCTTACGTGGCTATTTCATTATTTTGTGAATAGTGAGAAGTTAATTGTTCACCTTCTATACAAGATGCGCCCGCCATTGCTGCCAGTGAAGAGCTATTGTTGTGTGGAAATGTTTATCTCCAGTGTCGAGTTGCAGGAAGGGCACGCTTGATGCAGTCACCGCCAGAGGAGTTTGCCCTTTCCTTCAGGGATGAATTGAACGTTGCTCTATCAATCTAGGCATTTTACAGCTCAGGCCTCCCTGCCGTGAGAAATGTGTGGGAGTGTTTATTCCAATGCTTACTGTCCATACTGTAAAGAAGACAAACGAAACACTTTGGGAGACATTAATGACAGAGGCACTATTGCTATCCATCTAGTGGCGACTGTATAGCAGTATATATTCATATAACACTGAAAATGCAAGTTGATTTTTTTAATAGTCTTGCTGTGGATGACTTGCTTTTTTGTCGTACAACGAACCAATAATTAATTTTTGTGCAAACATATTCAGAGTCAATAGTCTCAAATGGGTATAGACACACAGAACTTTGGAATTCAACAAGGCTGCTGTCTAGAACTATGTCATGTGTTGATATTGTGCATTAATACTGTATGTTTTTCGTACATAAAGTAGGCCTATGTACCGGATTGTCTTCAATAATATTGATATTGATATTGATTAATATAGTACTGGGCTGACATCAGCGGACCAAAAATTCCATCCGTCCGTCCGTCCATCCACTTATCCTTGTCAAGGTCGTGGGGTGCTGGAGCCTATCCCAGGTGATTTTGGGCATAAGGCGGACTACACACTAAACTGGTTGCCAGTCATTCGCAGCACATGCAGAGAAAGACAACCATTTACACTTACAATCACACCCCCACTGAGTGGGAATCGATCCCATGCTGCCTGTGGTGAAGTTAGGAGAATATACCCCTACACCATCAGTGACTTCAGTCCCAAAATTAATTCCAGATTTTTTGTTGCCATCCCATTGTAATGATATATTCAGATTCAGATTCAGAATATTTATTGTCATTGTTACAAAAAAGCACAACGAAACTTTGTTTGGAGCATCCATCCAGCTCATACAGCTAAGTTGGTAAAGTGCAAAGTGCAACCCCATAAAATAAATACCCATCAGTACCAAGTGTAAACATTGACACAGTTTTGGACATATGTACAGCAAAGATTCAACAGCAGCATGAGGTCATGTCAGTGCTAAAGTGCAGAGCAAAAATATACCAGTTGAAAACAGGCAAAAATCAGTGCAAAACCCAGATAAGTTAATCAAGTATAATCAAGTACAGCCTACTGGTTGTCAACCAATGGGTAAGTGTCAGGGAGGAGGAAATAGTGGATAGTGACATACTGCAACAATGCAAACCAGCTCAGAGTTATTGTTGTTGGTGGATGTGGATTATTGTCCGTAAGAGGGGAGCAGAGTTCAGTAGCCTCACAGCCTGTGGGTACAGACTGTTGGACAGTCGTGATGTTCTGGCCTGTATGGACCTGTACCTTCTACCTGAGGGCAGTAGGTGGAAAAGGTTGTGAGCAGGATGGTGCTGGTCTCGCAGGATGTTGTGCACTCTTCTCAACAACGAGTGGAGTAGATGGTGCTGATCTCAGGGAGAGTCATTCCTATGATTCTCCCGGCAGCTTTCACCACGCACATATTATTGTTTCTGGAATTGAGTAGATTGTATGACACGGTAGACTTTAGAATGGGGTTTCTGTCACAGGAAAGGTGGGTAGTGCCAGTATTTCTGTACAGGTAGGCCATAGTGTGACAGTCTTTGACAAAACATGACACGATCCTCAAAAATAGAAAACAAAATTTAAGTTTTAGTAAACAAAGAGCACTTGTGCAAAGAGCTGTTTTGTGTCTTTATGTCAGGGTTCTTCAAAATCAAACAGTTTACTTGGTTTTTCAGGAGATTTCCCACGGGTGAGGAGATTTGACATCAGGGGTTCGTTGTCATCCGCTACGGCTTTTTGGCAGCATCAATTAAATACACACTGTGGGATGTCTCATTGAGAAGATAATCAGACATGTACAGATTACAGACTTTATCCTTCTAGAAGCTGTTGTGTAGAAATTTGATTGAATGATGCAACTTCGTTCCTTCAAAGGAAAAGGAGTTAAGTCGAGCAACAAGAGAGTTAATAAGCCATTTTGCTCCGATTTAGCTGGGCGGAAGTAGGTAGACTGGATGAGACAGATCAGGCGGAAGTCAGTGGCATAAACCCCATTGAAGGCAAGAAATGAGACATACATTATTAATTGTTTTTGTTCATAATTCAGAAGAATTTTAACATTTCTCCAATACATTTAAGATGGAACGCTACATTTGAACAAAATATCGTCCCGAATTTGTTTTTTTTTTCCACAATCGTTGATGTCTGCCGAGGTGGAATACAGCAGGGATATTCCAATATAAATGTTAAATGGCCACAATTTTCTTTTTGCTTTTATTTTTTTGTCACTCAGGACAAAAAACGTTCATGCGAAAAACGTGCATTTTAAATTGCAACAGATTCAGATTAATCTGCTGAACATTGACCCGCTTAATATAACAGTTAATATGCTCAAATTCTGTTGGATAAGCAAACCACTAAGATTGTCACTGACAAATGGTTCATGACATCTTTCACTAATTAACCATATGTAAAACACTTAAATGATGTATTCTGGGTTAACAGGAAATGGGTAGTGATAATAAAGCACTTACAGAATACTTGTATGCCGCTAATAACTTTGTCATTGCTGCTCAAGTCAGATGAAAATTTAAGGCTCATTAGACATCTACTGCAGAATATGACATGAACAGCAACCATGTTTTTAAAATGTTACAGCAGACAGTTCTGGCTTTGCTTATGCTAAGTAGGTGATATGATCCAAGAAAAGCACGTGTGGCCAAGCTATATCAAATGATGAGTGGTGCCAGGGAGATAAAATAAATAAATAAATAAATGAATAAGCTAAGCAATGATCCCAATTGCAAAATGTCGACAGCATTGGCCTTGAGACTTTTAGAAAAGAAGATGTAGAAGGAAGTGTCTGCTGTCAATACAACTACAAAGAGCTTCTGTACACTCGATAAAGCTTCTTACTCTGCGGCAAAGGTAAGCAAGGGCAAGCAGTACCATTTAATATTTATGATCAATGTCAAATCATTGAAATCATCTATTTATAAGTGCCTATATACGGGTTACATCCCTGAATAGGACTGCTGTCGTGAGATGTATGTGCTGTATTTTTGATACATTTGCAATAACCAACACCAAACAAGGCCAATAACAGTTTTTATGTCATAGCCATCGTAATGATAGTCAGTCTGGGAGGCGCTTCAACCTTAACCGCTGGAGAGGGCTGCCTGCCTGCCAAGAGTGTCGCTAATATAAATGCACTTTGAAGAATGGAGGGGATGGCATGTTCCTGGATGGCTGCCAGCTACACATTTGAAGAAAGCTCAGGAAAAAAATATATATATATCAGAGCTACGCTGACTCAGAGAGCAACACAGTCCTCTTAGCATTCTTTCTCCACGGACTTATTTGTAAAGTGTAATCAGCGCTTGAGAGACCCTGATGCATAATGTAAAAGGTACATTCAAATGATGTCACTTCGTTAACAGATCACATGCGAGCCACAGAAGATGAGCACCCTTATTCTCTAAATTGCGTTACAATAGTTTTTATCAACTATAGAATCACTTGGGGGCAGCATTGCTGTATGTGGGTGACATCTAAATGTATGCATTGAGATTCAGATTAGCATCTTGTTTGACAACTCCAGCAATATTAGGGCTCTATCATTCACAACACAAAAATGAGCGCAGATTTGGAGCCGCAAGGTAGCAGAGAAATAAAACAAATAAATAAAATGTTTCTTTTACACACAGCTCTGACATTGTGATCCATCCTGCAGAGGTGTGCCTCTAAGTAGCTTGTCCTCGGCAATGCAAGAAGTAAGTAGGCGAGAATGTGTGAGGCTGAAAGCTACACGAGCAGAAGCTTTCATTAACAAATTTAAAAAAAAATAAGGTCAAGTTGTTGATCGTAAGCTTTGCGTAAACATTTGCTTGTTGGCGATCTACAGCAGTATAACAAGCATAAAAACAAACCATATTATGATAAAAGTCTTATGGTCTTAGACATCTATGTATCTATATATATTTTTTTAAATATTTGAACAAAAACAAAATTAGCCAGAAACATGACCGGTTAGTATTTTTTGTTGCATGTGAAAAATGACCCCCCCACAATTTTTATTTATTTATTTTTCTTCAAATTTTCAATCTTATTATTGAATTGAAAAATGTGCATCATTAATTTAGATCAGAACTATGTAAACTGTTGTGAAAAGTTCATCGAGTGCAACTCGAAACAACTTTCTGTTGGCAAAAACAATTCAGCGCTGAATAAATGGAGATACAGTGGTACCCTTAATTCGTTCCAGGACCTTGTTTGTAAGTCAAAAAGGTCGAAAACATTTTCCCATAAGAATAAATTATAATTCTTTTAATTCGTTCCATAACCCAAAAACCTACACTAAATCCTTAATAAATACTGCTGGTACTATTACAAACGGTAATTACACATAGCAAAATAAATAAATTATCAATAACAATCGTAATAATAATATAATAATACTAATAATTCCTGTAATAATGTACCGAATCGGGTTCTAATGTGGCGGACGTTTTTTGCTGTACCTTAACGCACCGCGTGGCTGATGTGGCAGCGAGAGGGAGCGGTGCGGTTGAGAGTTTACTTTCACTTTTAATGTTTGGTTGAAAACACCGTCAACTGCGGTGGACAGTAGGCATTTTGTGTTGGACAAGTTCTGAAATAAATGATAAAAGCCTGACGAAGCTGGCAATTTCTTTGGCGATGTTACTACAATAATAAATATCACCTTATAAAGACTGGTGAACGGTGGTTGGGGTAGGACAGTGGAGATCGTAGACATTCTACGGCTGTATTGTTATGCCAGTTCACGGATACGCGGATACGCTCATTTTTCAATCACTTGCATCTTCATTTCAATGGTAAGCGTCACCTTTTTCCTTGTTTCACCACCTGTACCAACCTTTTGAAACTTGTTTTAATTTCTCTCACAACAAAATCCACATGCGTCCGTCTGCGGTGCTGTCATGTCGTCGTATTTTGAGCATGTCGTCGGATGTAGAGACAAATGGCGAGTCAAATTTTACGTCGGATGTCGAAAAGATCGTGTGTTGAGGTAACACTTTATATTGTGATCAGGAAAAACCTGATGATATATTATGTCCCTTTTCTTCACATCTCTGTAAATAGTTGTGGAAGCCTAAAGCCCGAGTTATGCTTCTGTGTTGCGGTGACGGCGTGGTGACTACGGCGTCAATGAGCATTCGATAGTTCTGCAGCGAGGGAACGCGTTAATTCACCGCCAAGCCACTAGAGGGGTGTGGCGTTGTGTTTGTACGGTTTGGGGGACTTTTGTCGACTTCCTCTAGTTTTCTTCCGTTTACACAGCAACGCCAACAGAGATGGAACGCTTGAATGTGGATCTTCAGCTCATCGACATTGAACAACAACATGTTGATCATACTGTAATGTCTGTAAATATGCGCGGGTCCTTTCAGAGGCGATCAGACTGGGGAGCGGTGACATAGCGGCAAGCGATTGGAAAGAACGGGAGAAAGCGAACGTTAGCGGTCACATGTTGCGGCAGCCCGCTTTTATTTTGTGATTTGTTTATTTTATTGTTGCCACAATAAAGTGGGGAAAGCCATCATTGAATCCTCTCCTTCTTCCCCTCATCCGGGGCTATTACAATACAAATGTTGAGGTGCAGGTGACGCAGAAGACGGTTGCAGTAGAAGCCAGCAAGCTGCGTTGTCCAGCGTTTTGTCTGATTTCTTTGCCATGTCCTACTTCCCAAACTGTGTTGGAAGCCTCGATGGTAAACACGTTATCATAAAAGCACCGAGGCACTCTCAATCAGTGATGATCTATCAAGTGTGTGAACTGTCTTGTTGAAAATTAAACATCAAAACAACTCTTTTGACACCAAATATGTGCTTTATTCTTCATGTACTTGAAGTTTGACATATAAATACAGTGGGGGAAATAAGTATTTAGTCAACCACCAATCGTGCAACTTCTCCCACTTGAAAATATTACAGAGGCCTGTAATTGTCAACATGGGTAAACCTCAACCATGGGAGACAGAATGTGGAAAAAAAAACAAGAAAATCAAATTGTTTGATTTTTAAAGAATTTATTTGCAAATCATGGTGGAAAATAAGTATTTGGTCTGTAGCAAAAGTTCATCTCAATACTTTGTTATGTACCCTTTGTTGGCAATAACAGGGGCCAAACGTTTTCTGTACCACTTTACAAGCTTTTCATACACTGTTGCTGGTATTTTGGCCCACTCCTCCTGTAGATCTCCTCTTGAGTAGTGATGTTTTGGGGCTGTCATTGGGCAACACGGACTTTTAACTCCCCCACCACCCCATGGCATCAAAATGATAACAAGAACGGGGAGCAAAAATCCCAGAACCACAAGGGGGGACCTATTGAATGACCTACAGAGAGCTGGGACCACAGTAGCAAAGGCTACTATCAGTAACACAACATGCCGCTAGGGACTCAAATCCTGCACTGCCAGACGTGTCCCCCTGCTGAAGAAAGTACACGTCCAGGCCCATCTGCGGTTCGCTAGAGAGCATTTGGATGATCCAGAAGAGGACTGGGAGAATGTGTTATGGTCAGATTAAACCAAAATAGAACCTTTTGGTAGAAGCACAGGTTCTCTTGGTTGGAGGAAAAAAAACACTGACTTGCACCATACCCACTGTGAAGCATGGGGGTGGAAACATCATGCTTTGGGGCTGTTTTTCTGCAAAGGGACCAGGACGACTGATCTGTGTAAAGGAAAGAATGAATGGGGCCATGTATCGAGAGATTTTGAGTGTAAATCTCCTTCCATTAGCAAGGGCATTGAAGATGAGACGTGGCTGGGACTTTCAGCATGACAATGATCCCAAACACACAGCCAGGGCAACAAAGGAGTGGCTTCGTAAGAAGCATTTTAAGGTCCTGGAGTGGCCTAGCCAGTCTCCAGATCTCAACCCCGTACAAAATCTGGGAGGGAGTTGAAAGTCCGTGTTGCCCAACGACAGCCCCAAAACATCACTGCTCTAGAGGAGATCTGCATGGAGGAATGGGCCAAAATACCAGCAACAGTGTGTGAAAAGCTTGTGAAGAGTTACACAAAACGTTTGGCCTCCGTTATTGCCAACAAAGGGTACATAACAAAGTATTGAGATGAACTTTTGGTACAGACCTATTACTTATTTTCCACCATGATTTGCAAATAAATTCTTTAAAAATCAAACAATGTGATTTTTTGTTTTTTGGGTTTTTTTCCACATTCTGTCTTTAATGGTTGAGGTTTAACCATGTTGACAATTACGGGCCTCTCTAATATTTTCAAGTGGGAGAACTTGCACAATTAGAGGTTGACTAAATACTTATGTGACCCACTGTAAGTCACAGAATCACAGCAAACATATGTACACAATAAATAATGAAGTGCACCAACCAAAAATACGACATAAAGTGATAAAAAGCTGGCAGATTTTGGCCGACTGGGCCACCGCTTTGGGTGGCCATTTGCTTCCGAACACACACATACTTGTCTCGGTTGTTATTCCATTTTTTTATCCAACTGCTGACCTTGCCATTTGGCAATCTTTATAATGCCTTGACAAAACTTGCTCTTCGATGAAACTCCTGTCGGCTTGGTCCATTTTTGCGTGTAGCAGAACACTGTTTCAAGATGCGATGATTGCGCGCTGAACCGGAAACAAGTCTGAGCAGACCAATCACAGTCCATTTCCGCCACGTTATATGCGTCGACGTGACACAAAGTCAGAAAATTCTGGAGGTCCATGTCAGGCTACGGCGGAGGGTCGTAAATCAGGTCTTCTTTGACGGCGCAGGTCTGACGTGGAAGCATAACTCAACCTTAAGAAGTTGCAAATTAAATATGCTAACCTGTTTGAAATAGTTCACAAGTCAACAACAACATGGACTGTACAAAGACATTTCCCTTCAATACAAAAAAACTATAAATTGATGATTAAATCACACTCAGCTTGTACATTCTATTTTCATATATCAATATAAGCATCACATTGGTGTTGAAAATCACAGGAATTCAGTAGGATTTTATTTAATTACAGGAAACAAAAAATGTTAACCGCTCACATTTCTGGCTAGTTTAGTTTAATATGTTAAATTGAAAATTGAATGAATGATACACAGATTCATCTGCTATGCTGATGCCATGATTGTTACTGTGATGTAATAGAATTTGCAGCCTGTGTTGTTGCAGTGGTACTAACAGATTCCCCTAGCTCATTGAAAAGCAAACATAAAGGGACAAAAAGCACACTATGGAAGGACACGGGAATAGAACATGATAAGTTTTATCACTCCTAAAAGCGTCATTCCTATTTCTGGATGGATTATTTGGAGCGATGCATACAGATGAGACTGATGTGAATGTGTCCTGAGAGTGTCATTGTGCTCAGTAAATGTCACACAAGTAGAAGATATGGCTGCCATACATGGCTGAAAGAGAAACTGTCACATATTTACTGGACAATGGTAAAAAATGTCAAACAATACCAGTCGCATTTAGGTTACCCACAATCCAGAAGAAAAATACTGTTTTGGATTCTATAAATACTCATCAGCCACAACATTAGATGCATTTTTAGGAATGAAACCCAATAGGACACAACAACACATACAGGATCCAAATATCTGCTAATTAAAAATACTTTATTTCTCGCATTCAGTCGAGGTGTGTATAGGCCAAATAATTTGTAGCATGTCATAGTTGCACTTTTTTTGATGTAACAGGCTAAAAGAGAAAACAGTTTATTTCTATTCATTTATTTATTTATGTACATATTCTGGACTGAATAGCAGTTCGAACAAGGAAATGGTCACTCAGTTCAAAAAATACACAAGTACATTACCACTTTGAAGATTTTGGTTTTAAATAAAACAATATTTTACTCTTTAATGAGATTCTATCTAGGTGTTTATGTACACCTACAATACTGTCTCTGGGGACGCTGGTTGCTGGTTTGCTCATGTCTTTCAAAGAAAGGAAAACATTGATGCTTGGCATCTCAAGTAAGTCTGTGAAGGGTTTTTGCACAGTTTAGTAATAACCCTGTGTATGCTAGAGTGTGTCAAAACACAGTCATCTAGTTCACATGGCTCCTAGCATGTAGCCCTCCAACTGCAGGTCATGGAGTGACATTGTGCTTTTATTGCTGCTCTCCATGGTGCTTCACATAAGCCCCAAAATGACTAAATCCCTCAGTCAGTGTCCCTGACCCCAAGCATCCCTGTTAGTGCTGCTGCATTCACATTCTTTGATGCGGCCCTGAATCAGAATCGGTCATCGGCCTCGTTCCAGGGATTGATATTGCCTCCACTGTTCACATCTGCAGGTCCAACAACCTCGCCAGTCAGCTGGTGTGAGTGAATTTCTCTCATCTTCTCTCCAACATTGAGCCGGTTAGAAATTACTGTTCTTATGCCTGCAATAACCTTGAGAGACTTCTCACTGTGTTACTGATACATAAAGTTAGGAATGAACTAATGGCTGTCCTACCACATCGCTCCGCTCATTTTACTTCATTAAGTGGAATAAAACAATTTCACATCCCACAAATGAGGTATACTGAATGCAAATACCAAATTCTTTTTGCGATTCCAGCAAGACAAGGTCACATTGTAGCATAAATTGGAACAATTTATATTTGTTTAAAACTTCATGTTCCTTAAAGTGTACCTCCATTGGTCAGCGGGGGGAAAAAACAGTTATCAAGAAAAATTGCATCCAAATACATTTACTGTATGTTACACTCATGGGATTAAAGTTCCTTTTTTGTGTGCCTAAACCTGTTAATTGAGAATGTGAATTTGAAAATATGACAGTAACAACGATCCAGCGTATAACTCAATAGAAACTGCATGGCCGAAAGGGAAGGCCAGTCAACGACTTGATGTCACATTTTTATTCCAGGGCAGCTTTGATACTTTAGGACATGTAAAAATTGCTGTGATTGATGGAGCTATTATTTCTAATCCTTACCGAGAAATCTTGAAGAATGATCAGCATGAGGTCAATGACCTCAAATTACACAAGCATTTGGAGTGGTCTCATACAGTGTAGTCTTGCTCAAACACCCCCAGGGTTGCTGAATTTGGGCTACATCTACACTAGAATGGATAATTTTCTCCAGGGTATTTTGCCAACTATTTTTATACCTGTCCACACTTATGTTTAAGGTGCATTTAAGCACCCCCCCCAACCCCCGGTTCTGCAAGATACGCAAACTACGCATGCATAGAAAGGAGCAGCTTCATATGTTACGTGATCGCCTGCACGGTCGGTTTACCTCTGAACTGGACACTACTTGCCGGCGGCAAATTTTGAAATGACTACACCTTCTAGACTGTCATTATTTTGTGATCACTGTTTTTTTCGTGAACGCAATTGAACGCATCACGCTGGAGCAAGAGTGAAGGGAGAGCACGCTCGGCTTTTACGAGCAGTCGCCGTGTTGCGATTGAAAAAAATCTTTAGAAAACAACGAAAGCTTGACATCGTTACTTGGCATGTTACAATCGATGCCCAGTTGCGCTCTCACCACTTGGAAAATAACAAATAGAAGTATATGGTGTGGTGCTGCGTATATTTCCTGGAAACCGCAACCAGGAGTGCTTGTGCATAACAGTGGCAATCCTGGAAGTGGCAACAGTTTTGACAGGTGCACCTCTTTGACTGGGGTTACCACGCAAGTCACTTTTCGGGTTTTAATTTAATTTTAAGAGACGAGCTCTGTTAATAACGCTCATCTCCACGTCATCCGCAATAGAAGGACCATAAATGGGCACTGAATTGATGCATATTATTGCAGCGTAGTTTGAAGGTTCAGGAAAAATGTGTGGAAAAAAAAAGAGGAGCAGGAATGCCACATCGTGAACATCTGCCGGCATTGTTTACGATGCTGTCATGTTGCACTGAAAATGGCGACGGCATGACATCACTTCCTTAGTATCCGATTGTAGTACGGAGACCGCAGTCCATATAAGGCGTAATAATACCCACATACATTATCCATGTAAAAACTAATCCGGATAATAGGCATAGGCTACTGGTGTAGTTGACATGCCGCATAGTCAACCTAATTACATGTTTAAGGCCCGTCCTAGTGTAGACATAACCTTAAATAATTCTGCAGGAAAGAGTGAGCCAACAGCATTTCCTTCATGGTGTGAAAAATGTATTTCCAGTTATAGAGAAGGCTTGATTGCAGTTGTTGCTGTTAAGGGTGGTCCATCAGGTTACCTGGTTAAATGGACTATTACATTTTTTACACAGGGACTCAGAAAGTTTTTTTTTTTCCTTTAGTAAATATTACCATTTAAAAAGTGTGTTTTTTTATGTAACATGAAAAATTATAAAACACATTTTTGTCTTTTATTTACATCCGTTTGATGATCTTAACATTCAAGCGGTGAAACTAGTCAAAAAAGTAAGAAAGCTCTGTGGTCTTTTCCATTTAATCACTTTTTTTTCTTGCTTGCTCTCACTCTCTTACAACTACTTTCTCTTGCCATATTTAATTTCTCAGGTCTGTCTGTATTTTTTTTTTTAATGTTTTATTGTTCTCATTACCTGGAAAAGTCATTATGAAAACCAATTATCCCCCCCCCACCCCTCATAAACATTATTTTATACATTGCCATTGGGCAATGTTATATGATGTAATCACGTTTTTTCATCTATTTTCTCTGCATAAACCTTAGGCATGGACAATTGCTTTGCACACATTACATACATACTGTACTTTAAAACTTTCATGAAAAGTGTATATCAAAAGAGTCCAGCCTGATTAATTAGAGATATGTCTCAAAATTTTCACGCAATGTCACTCATTATAATCAGTTTTACTTTTTTGAATATAGAGAAGATGATGTTAACCCAAATCATTATATGGGTGATTCACTCAGTAAGGCCTGGTCTGAGAAGGTGCTATTAAAAAGCAAAGACACTGAAGTAAAACTTTCACATTGTAATGAAATGCAAGTGAGGTGAAAGTAGGTGGAGCTGTTAACGAGCCAGCAAAGACATGCAGGAGATTTTAGAACGTGGTGAAATGGCTCAAGGGTATTCTATATGAGGCAGCATCCCCCTGAGATTTGCTCTGGACTCAAGCTGGGCTGCTGCAAAGAGAGTGTGGAATATAAGTGTTAATGAGAATATACTTATTACAGCCATCTGGGTTAGCTCAGTACATTGTAGATATGGTTGTACTGAAGAAAGGAACAATACACTTCATGTAAGAATACAATTGTTTAATAATTTATTCAAGACCTAATGGAAATGCTGGAAAAGTTACTTGGTTAAGTGGACAATTACTTTTTTCATACAATGCTTGTATGCTTACAATTAGGCTTGAGCATTTACGTCACGGCAACACGGGATCATGCGAGATTTGTGACAACGCAGCCATATTGGAAGCACGTCTGCATCACGGGACATTTAAACTTAACGGCAAATACAATTCAACTACGAGTGCCAAAGATGGAAAAAAGTAAGAAAAACTTGCCAGTTCGATACAGAGACAAACTTGTTACCACGGCGAAGGACAGATATGTGAGAAAACTTAAGGATGTGAACAATGTTGACCCTTACGAGCAAGCCGAACACAAATGAAATAAAGATGTCGACAAGCTTCCACCACTACGCGAAATGGACATCATGCTGTATTTAGTGTTTGGTGTAAGTTACTACACTCATCAGCAATTCCGAAACTACAAATCGCTACAAAGCTACGAACAGTTTTGCTGCGGATCGGTGCAGGACCTGCACATTATGACCGTAGCAAACGGCAACGCCATCGTTCTTGCAAAGGTAGGCAATGTGTGTTTACATTTTCATTGTCATGAACATCTGAATTTGTGCTGTGCTGAGCTGTGATATTTAAGTGACAAATCAATGCAGTGTTTTAGAAAACAGATTTGTTGAGAGACAATGTAGCCTGTGTACAAATTATTTGCCGCACTATCTCACGGCAACATGTTACAGATTTTTCAGTTAGAAACAACCGGAATTATGTCTTATGAAGACAATGCACATGTATGCATGCTAGTTGTTTAGCTGTAGCTATAGCTAACAACAGGCCGACTTAGGGCATAAAGTTACCGAAATTTGCGTAGACAAACGAAATTAACTTACCGGAGTGGAAGTGCATAGAGCAAACTATGTGTTTAACTGGAGAATCAAACGTCATGCCCTTCCTTCTGATCGAGGCCACCCATGCCATTCTTCGACGTTTGGTAAGTTCAGATATGAGCTTTCCCTCACCTTTTCTCCATGTAGGGATCCGGAAGGAACTCAGTGGGGTTCCGTCGAGCTGTACATTCTCTTTTCTATTCGATCGGTTGTTGCAATTCTTTACCGAACAATAGTTTCCAATCATTTTTAAAGAGCGACCTGAGTCGAAATGCCTCACTGTTTATGTTTCCCGGAGTTCTGACACTGAACTTCCTGCTTCCAACATGGTGATAGGGGCGGAAACCTCGCGAGTGCCACGTCATACGCTCGAGCCTAATAGTTTTTTTCACCCTCAGTAAATATGACCATGTAGGTGAGAGTGGGGTAAGATGAGCCAAATTTTACTTATTTGGTTCTGGATTCAAGGAAAAACTACAAAGAGACAAAATGAAAACATATTCCTTTATTTCAGGATGTCTACTATAAAATGAAATCATCAGAATGCTTTGAATGAATTTCTGACAAAGCTTCACAAAATAATTACCTTTCCAAAAAGATGGTGGTATTGTGCCTCAATTTGCCCCAAGTCTGGGGTAAGATGACCCACATCAAGGGATAGGTTGAGCCATAGCGTGTAAACTTTTTTGTTGTTGTTTTTTTAAAGTGAACCTGTGCATTTTTTGTAACAATCACCTTTGATCTAAGAACAACACACCACAAACAAAAACCTGCTGTTTCAGTACTATCTAGCTACTCAAAAGAACTGCTCAATATTCCAATTGTCCAGATTGCAGTGACATATAAATTGTTTGGTCCCTTCTTGCAGTTACTCCAGCTTTTTGAGGTTAGGGCAGCTTCTTCAGCACATCACTCCGTGGGAATGATGCCTTATCATTCTCCTTGAAAACATAAGTGGGTTTCTTATTGCCAGTGACCCCTGGGATTCTTCTTAGGAATTGGGCATTAACTTCATTCCCCTCAAGGCTGTTGACTAATCCATTATAATGATGGTACCTGCTTTTAGATACAAATTTTACAATTACAAAGTCGTCAACCTATAGCTCTGAGTCATCTGGTTCACTTTCATCGCTGGAACTCTCAGTAGTGTCTTCTAATGGAACTGCAATTTCTGCTATTTTCATCTGAGCTTTTTTCTTCTTTGGTCTTTGATGGATCTGTCCATTTTGTTTTTTAGTTTGCTTTTCCGCTCTTCATGGGCGTTGGATTGCCAGCTTTTCAGGTGTATCAGTAGGGGTTCTTGTCTTCACCCGCTTTCGGTTTGTTTGTTTCCGGGGCTGCTGATTTTTCGGTAAAGGTAAAATCTCAGTTGGAGACACATAGAATCCAGGATCCTTGGGGTGTGAACTTGATGGAGAAAACCCATGTGCAGAGCTTGGTGCAGGTAGTTCAGCAGTACTATTGGAGAATGAAACCATGGATGCATCACTTGCTGCTGCAGACTGTTGTTTCAGGTTGGGCCTGTCTGACACCATGGATGGCTCAAAGTCTGCATCAGAAAAAACATCTCTGTTGTAAGGGAAAATCCCAGTGGGTCTGAAACCAGAGGAGATATTCCTTGGTGTCATTGCTGACATGAAAGCATCACTCACACAGCCAGGGATCTCGTATATGCTGGCTGTTTTGCCTGGGTGGGATCTCATCCATTCATCTAGGGCTCTTTTTTAGTAGGTCTTATATGGACCATACACAGACTTATCTAGAATCTGCAGTCGATGGGATGTGTGTGGTGGAATTGTGAGCAAAACAATACCGCTTGATTTCTCTAAGTCCACAGCCTTCAGAGAAATATGGGCTTCATGGTTGTCCAAGATCAGCAGCAGTGGCAGATCAGGGGACCACATAGTCTGCTTAACCAAATTTTGAAGGAATTAAAAAAAGGTATCTTCGTTAACCGAGCCTGATCTGGTGGAGGTACCGACTGACTCTGGATGAAATTGCTCTGCAAGTTTCTTGATGTGGTCTGCAAGCTCTTTCTCGATCTCCTCTGAGAAGACCCTTTTTTCTTCTGCCGTTTCACCATATCCAACTGTTTTTACTTCCTTTACAGCTCTCTTTTTCATGAACCTTCTCAATGTTGACCTGTCAATATTTATTTCATTTGCCACTGATCTGATAGACTTTCCACTCTTGACTTCATTGACAGCTCTCTCCAGCTCTTCCAAGGGTGTCGAGCCCCTGCTTGTTTTCCTTTTATACGTTCTTGGCATGCTACCTTTTTTTCTTCTCTATAATGATTAAAATATGATAAACACAGCAAATCAGTTGAGCGTACTTCAGAAAAATAGTGTTAATTACATCAAGGATTCATCTGAATTTCAGTGCCTTATGGGGTAAGTTGAACCACTGGCTCAATTTACCCCAAAGCCTTGGGCTCAATTTGCCCCATAGCCACCATTTTGTGAAAAGCAGGCTAGCATAAAAAACAGGACTAATTTAGAGGTAAGTGATTCACATGTTTTTACACCTTACAAATACACCAATATGTGTAACATCTCATTTTAGTCTCAGATAATCTTGTTTGACATAATTCTCATTTTACCTAAAATGCAGAAAATTTACTTTGACAGTTAAAAAACTTTTCTAGTAAAAATAGGCCTACCTCTTTTCCAATGTGCTTCCTTTCACCACAGCAAGATGACAATGGTGAGGGCTTCCTGCCATTGTGATCACACGACCACACATAGCAAGGTTGCCTAGATACAAGGGGTGGGTCAACTTACCCAGTGGCTCATCTTACCCCACTCTCCCCTAATGTTTATCTAATATGAGCAATTATAAAACAAAACTTTGTCTAATATTTCCATATGTTTGGTGATCATAAACATTCAAGATTTGAAACTAATGAAAAAAAATCCACTCTGAATAACACCATAAACAAGAATGATACATAAAAATGATAAATATCAAACTAACTGGT
This sequence comes from Corythoichthys intestinalis, assembly GCF_030265065.1. Classification (NCBI taxonomy): domain Eukaryota; kingdom Metazoa; phylum Chordata; class Actinopteri; order Syngnathiformes; family Syngnathidae; genus Corythoichthys; species Corythoichthys intestinalis. The sequence goes on from NC_080405.1 coordinate 20,914,978, forward strand.
GACTAAATTGCTGCTTGGCAAACATAAACAGAATGGCTAAAACACACACACAAAAGTAAAATACAGAGGACAGAAAATCCAGAAAGTGAATCATACCTTGTTTTTTTTTTTACCGCTTTATAACTCTGTAGCGTTAATGCTCATTTGTAGCTTCTGAAGACCAGTTCAAACTTAGGAGAACCACTGAAAAGGGAAGTTCAGAATTTTTTCTTATATTAGGCTTAATCTTCAAATTAGCAGGGGTTTAAATAGTAGGTAGATGTTATTTGTTAGATTCAGGACTCCGGAGTGGCTAAACTGACAAAACAATGTTGCACCAATATGCCGTAATTCATTTGATTCTGCAGAACTACTGTATATATTTTTTTAATGCGTAATCTGACCACAATAGAGAAGTATACTTCAGCCAGTCCCTTTCGTCCCCACAAAAAAAAAAAAAAAAAAAAAAAAAAAAAATCAGTGATGAAAAAAATGTGGTGATATCACACCGCCCTGCTTCCCTGGGCAGCCTGTTCCCTGCAGAACTGCTGGATTACACATGTTGCGTTCATAATACAATTATTGAAATGCAATGATAAGTTTTAATAACTTTATCCTGTAAACATAGCCAACACTATTGTTTGCATGGGTCATCGGTGATTCTCTTGCATGCATATGGTTTTTTTTTTATTGGTATGCTAAGCAGGCACCATTGACTCGCACTAGCTTAGCCACTTCGAGCCATTAAACTAACAAATAACTAACACACTGCACGGAATTTGTGAAAACCAACTCCGCTGACTAATTAAACCCCCGCTAACTGGAAGTTTAAGCTTTATGTAAAAAATTCTGAACTTCCCCTTCACAGATCATGTAATGTTACAAAAAATATGTATTGTAAATTTAAAACACCACAGAGTAGAGTATTGTTAACAATACTGCAAAATTTAAATAACAATTATCAGCAAGCCAGCCTTTGGATTGTAGGACACTTTGGGCATGCCTGTTATACAGACCTCCAGCAGTCAATCACATGTATGCATATAGTGTAATTTTTGGACTATAAGGTGCACCTGACAATTAGCCACCACCCACTTAATTTGACACGAAAATGGTATTTGTTCATAGATAAGCCGCACTGGACTATAAGCCGCAGCTGTCCTTACTGTATGATGGGATATTTACACCGAAATATATTAACCGGTAAAACTTTATTTGATAGCGGCATCATAAGACTGTCTTTGACCAAATGAACCACAATGAAGGAGTGAAGCTTTGCAGCCAAATGGTTCAAAGCTTCATTGCCTCAAGAAGTGTCATTTGGCCTCACTGATACCTAGGGGGAGACAGTCAACTTCTGCTGCCACCTGCTGTCAACACTGTTGTCATCTAACACTCCTCCTAGCATGCATTGCTGCGCTACATATGTAAATAACAATCAAAACTCATGTTCTGTACTAATTATTTCTTCAGTTACTTTTCAAGTTGTTTCATTTGCTATCGATGGTATTTGGTAACACTTTATTTGACAGTGGCACCATAAAACTGTCATACATCATACTTATGATATGACACTGCCATGAGCATTCATGTATGCTTATGACAGATGTCATTTTGTGTCATCCGGCAAATGATCTCACTTTGAAGGGATGTAAAATATCTGAGCTGGACATAGAGTTAGAGACATAATTTGCTGGGCGACACAAAATGACATCTGTCATAAGCATTCATTAATGCTTATGATAGTGTCATGTCATAATTATGACGGTCTTATGACGCCGCTGTCAAATAAAGTTTTACCTTTTAGCCCAAATAAATCAACAAGTAAGCCCCACTGGACTATAAGAAGCAGGATTCAAAATGAGGGAAAAAAGTAGCGGGTTATAGCCCGAAAATTACGCTAGCTACTTCTGAGCAATGCCTGTAAATATTCTCATTCATCCGGGTATTTTAATTTTGAATTAAATGGCATTGAATTGGAATTAGACTCCTACAAGACAACCAGAAAATATCGCTTCTGAAGAATACTCAGCTCACCAGCCGAGTGAGGCAGTCTGTTTGGCGGCTTTGAATCTCGGCAGAGCTGCCTTGGTTGAAATTCAGTGTTGAAGTTGTATTTGATAGTGATGCAGCGTCAGTCACTACTACACGATGCACCCATTGCCGGGTCAGCCTCCAAGACTTCTACATTTTTTTCTCCTCCTCTACTGACAGGCTTTTTTGTTGTACTTTACCCAAAGGACTTGATAGATGTACACCTTTTTTTGAGAGAAGGGGGTTCTAACTTGTAGGCAAATCTTAAATGGCCAAATTATGAATTGTAGAAGTTGAAATTGTGCCAAATAGCCATTGACAGCACTTAATCCCCAAGCAGTGTAAGGTGTGGGCCAGAAACCCAGGAAGCTTTATAGTTTGGTCGTGAAAAATGGACTGTCCTGAACATATAAGCCATTTTAATATCGGAATTTCAAAGCTGAGTTGTAAAGAATACACAGTCAATATATGAGACTGTAGGCTTCTACTTTTAACCACAACTTTTTTCCAAAAATAAACTTCATTAACATACAATTGTCTTATCATGCTAGGATGGAGTGTGTAAACTTAAATAAAAACCTTAATTACGGTTTGACTGTCACATGATTACATACAGTGCCTTGCAAAAGTATTCGGCCCCCTTGAATCTTGCAACCTTTCGCCACATTTCAGGCTTCAAACATAAAGATATGAAATTTAATTTTTTTTGTCAAGAATCAACAACAAGTGGGACACAATCGTGAAGTGGAACAACATTGATTGGATAATTTAAACTTTTCTAACAAATAAAAAACTGAAAAGTGGGGCGTGCAATATTATTCGGCCCCTTTACTTTCAGTGCAGCAAACTCACTCCAGAAGTTCAGTGAGGATCTCTGAATGATCCAATGTTGTCCTAAATGACCGATGATGATAAATAGAATCCAAATGTGTGTAATCAAGTCTCCGTATAAATGCACCTGCTCTGTTATAGTCTCAGGGTTCTGTTTAAAGTGCAGAGAGCATTATGAAAACCAAGGAACACACCAGGCAGGTCCGATATACTGTTGTGGAGAAGTTTAAAGCCGGATTTGGATACAAAAAGATTTCCCAAGCTTTAAACATCTCAAGGAGCACTGTGCAAGCCATCATATTGAAATGGAAGGAGCATCAGACCACTGCAAATCTACCAAGACCCGGCCATCCTTCCAAACTTTCTTCTCAAACAAGGAGAAAACTGATCAGAGATGCAGCCAAGAGGCCCATGATCACTCTGGATGAACTGCAGAGATCTACAGCTGAGGTGGGAGAGTCTGTCCATAGGACAACAATCAGTAGTACACTGCACAAATCTGGCCTTTATGGAAGAGTGGCAAGAAGAAAGCCATTTCTCAAAGATATCCATAAAAAGTCTCGTTTAAAGTTTGCCACAAACCACCTGGGAGACACACCAAACATGTGGAAGAAGGTGCTCTGGTCAGATGAAACCAAAATTGAACTTTTTGGCCACAATGCAAAACGATATGTTTGGCGTAAAAGCAACACAGCTCATCACCCTGAACACACCTTCCCCACTGTCAAACATGGTGGTGGCAGCATCATGGTTTGGGCCTGCTTTTCTTCAGCAGGGACAGGGAAGATGGTTAAAATTGACGGGAAGATGGATGCAGCCAAATACAGGAACATTCTGGAAGAAAACCTGTTGGTATCTGCACAAGACCTGAGACTAGGACGGCGATTTATCTTCCAACAGGACAATGATCCAAAACATAAAGCCAAATCTACAATGGAATGGTTCAAAAATAAACGTATCCAGGTGTTAGAATGGCCAAGTCAAAGTCCAGACCTGAATCCAATCGAGAATCTGTGGAAAGAGCTGAAGACTGCTGTTCACAAACACTCTCCATCCAACCTCACTGAGCTCGAGCTGTTTTGCAAGGAAGAATGGGCAAGAATGTCAGTCTCTCGATGTGCAAAACTGATAGAAACATACCCCAAGCGACTTGCAGCTGTAATTGGAGCAAAAGGTGGCACTACAAAGTATTAACGCAAGGGGGCCGAATAATATTGCACGCCCCACTTTTCAGTTTTTTATTTGTTAAAAAAGTTTAAATTATCCAATAAATTTTGTTCCACTTCATGATTGTGTCCCACTTGTTGTTGATTCTTGACAAAAAATTAAAATTTTATATCTTTATGTTTGAAGCCTGAAATGTGGCGAAAGGTTGCAAGGTTCAAGGGGGCCGAATACTTTTGCAAGGCACCGTATATAAACCCATTGGCAGTGTATCAAATACTTGTTCTCCCCACTGAAAAAATTATATATTTACAAATAGGAGTGGGAACCTCAGGGCACCTCACGATACGATACGATTCGCGATACAAGGCTCACGATAACGATTATCTCACGATATCACGATGCAGCGATTATCGATATATTGGTCAGAAATTGGATACATGACATTCTACGATACAACTGTTGAAACGGGGGGGGGGGGGGATATTTAAAAACAAAAAAATACTGTTTAAGACATTTATTAAACAGTGACACCTTTTCTGTGCAACATTGCTGTAAAATATAAATCTACTGCAAATTGTGCACCTGCACATATAGAGGAAACAAACCACAACCACTGATATTGCTTGGAAAGATCATGATGAATGGCACCCTTAATTTCTTTAAAGTTTTAAATCTTAAAAAAATAAATAAATAAATAAAAAGTGCCATAGGTGTCAGCAGTTGAGCTTGGAGTGGGGCAATGATAAAATTGGTGGGTCTTTTCTTCGTATATGACCTTATTTGCTTGGTTTGAGCACTTCCACTATCTGCTTCAGCATTTAAGATGCCAGATTTGCTCAGTCACAGTCTTCCTCACCTTGAAAACAACAAAATAAAACAAAAAATATTAGCTACTTCATAGCTTTTGAGTTGAAATCCTGATTTTCTTTTTTTGTGTTGGAAGTATTGAATTAAAAAAATATATATGAATTGAATGTATAGAAATTAAAAATGCAATAATTACCTATTTTTAATATGTAAGCAACATTAATTACCATGCACATCACTTTATATATCTTGGAACCTATTCAAACCATTTTTATAGCTTATTGTGTCAAAATGACAGTTATAACAGTTTGTGTAGTAAAGTAGATGGAAAGTGGTTCTCAAATGATATCAAATAAATCGGTAAATTCATGTGGGCTTGTTCGATATTCATTTTCATCCAGTTTAGGGTCCTGGTTTATTTTATATCATTCAACACCAAATGTCATCAAAATAATACATGTAAATTAAAAAGTCAATTACATTGCAAAACTTTCTTACCTCAAGTGATGAAAGCTAAGCTCACAAACTCCGGTGTCCACTACGTCACCAGCTGCAAGTGAAACTTAATTTTCTAAGACAATTCTTGTATACAGCAAAGTCCTTGTTCACCTTACTTCCTTTCTTGTTGGTGTAAAATCTAAAGTGTGTCCCCATTTGTGATTTGTAGCAATATTTTGCTCATTTTTTCCTCCACTGTTCTCACGGAGCTTTTTTATTTTTTTCAACCCACTTGGAGCTCCCTTTCTTCTTCTCTAGACGACTTGTGCGCACTTTACCCTCACCGCCACTCCCGAACGCCCCTAGTGGACCACCAAGGAATTGCTCAACAAACATTGAGCAGTTGACAGCATCCATACGCCATTGTATGGCCAATATGTTAAATAAAAGTATCGATACTTGGCGGGAACATATCGATAACCGATCGGGCTGCAAAATATCGCGATATATCGCTGTATCGAGATATTGTCACACTCTTATATACAAATTAACTTACAGTAGGGCAATTAAGTATTTAGTCAACCACCAATTGTGCAAGTTCTTCTATTTGAAAAGATTAGAGAGGCCTGTAATTGTCAACATTGGTAAACCTCAACCATGAGAGACAGAATGTGAAAAAAAAAATCACATTGTTTGATTTTTAAAGAATTTAATTCCAAATTACAGTGGAAAATAAGTATTTGGTCACCTTCAAACAAGCAAGATTTCTGGCTTTCAAAGAGGTCGAACTTCTTCTAACGAGGTCTAATGAGGTTCCACTCGCTACCTGTATTAATGGCACCTGTTTTAACTCATTATCAGTATAAAAGACACCTGTCCACAATCTCAGTCAGTCACACTCCAAACTCCACTATGGCCAAGACCAAAGAGCTGTTGAAGGACACCAGAGACAAAATTATAGACCTGCACTAGGCTGGGAAGACTGAATCTTCAATATGTAAAACGCTTGGTGCGATGAAATCAACTGTGGGAACAATTATTTAAAAAAATGGAAGACATACAAGACCACTGATAATCTCTCTTCATCTGGGGCTCCATGCAAGATCTCACCCCGTGGCGTCAAAATGATGTCAAGAACGATGTGCAAAAATCCCAGAACCACATGGGTGGACCTAGTGAATGACCTACAGAGAGCTGAGACCACAGTAACAAAGGCTACTATCAGTAACACAATGCGCCGCCAGGGACTCAAATCCTGCACTGCCAGACATGTCCCCCTGCTGAAGCCAGTACACGTCCAGGCCCTTCTGCGGTTCGCTGGAGAGCATTTGGATGATCCAGAAGAGGACTGGGAGAATGTGTTATGGTCAGATGAAACCAAAATAGAACTTTTTGGCAGAAACACAGGTTCTCATGTTTGGAGGAGAAAATACTGAATTGCATCTGAAGAACACCATACCCACTGTGAAGCATGGGGGTGGAAAGATCATGCTTTGGGGCTGTTTTCTCTGCAAAGGGACCAGGACGACTGATCTGTGTAAAGGAAAGAATGAATGTGGCCATTTATCGAGAGAGTTTGAGTGAAAATCTTCCATCAGCAAGGGCATTGAAGATGAGACGTGGCTGGGTCTTTCAGCATGACAATGATCGCAAACACACAGCCAGGACAACAAAGGAGTGGCTTCGTAAGAAGCATTTCAAGGTCCTGGAGTGGCCTAGCCAGTCTCCAGATCTCAACCCCATAGAAAATCTGTGGAGGGAGTTGAAAGTCCATGTTGCCCAACGACAGCCCCAAAACATCACTGCTCTAGAGGAGATCTGCATGGAGGAATGGGCCAAAATACCAGCAACAGTGTGTGAAAAGCTTGTGAAGAGTTACACAAAATGTTTGGCCTCCGTTATTGCCAACAAAGGGTACATAACAAAGTATTGAAATGAACTTTTTGTATTGACCAAATACTTATTTTCCACCATGATTTGCAAATAAATTCTTTAAAAATCAAACAATGTGATTTCCTGTATTTTTTTTCCACATTCTGTCTCTCATGGTTGAGGTTTACCCATGTTGACAATTACAGGGCTCTCTAATATTTTCAAGTGGGAGAACTTGCACAATATATGCACTGTAAATGCTAACATTCAAATTAATTAAATTTGATAAGTGAACTAAACTCAGTTTTCATCAACCTGTTGTGAACACTACTTTTAAATAAGTAAGTAGTAATTTGGGGTTGGAGAACTTGCTTAACTTGATATATCCCAGTTAAGTCAAATTAGAAAAAATAATTTATTGTACCCAGTGTCCTTTGCGCGTTCTATCAGACATGCGCAGATCTGCCCTGCCTACTTTCGCGCTCTTTCCAACACCTTTCTCATTTATTTTCGCCATTGTGGGTTTATTTGTCCTCAGCACACTGATTTGGTAAGTAAATATTTTACTCTTTTGTAAACCGTCTATTTGTCTTGTTGTAGTGTAGTAGCCTGTGTGCTGCCAGGGAGGAAAAGTGTCAATTACATCAAATATCACCGCTAGCAAGCATGCTATATGACCGTGACAGTAACCTCATAATTTTCAGAAACAAATGTAGACTACAGTTTATGGTAGACTACCATTTATGCCGGCGTTTTGAATTCTTGGCGATTAAGTTGACAGACGGGGCTCGTAACGTTTTTTAGGCGATGGGAGAGGTTTTTAAAACCGATTTAAAACAGTTACCGAGCGGTTTTAAGTTAGCTGGACCGAGGGGAGGTTCGCTTCCTGTGTTACCGAGCAGTTAAGTTAGCTAGACCGAGAGGAGGTTCGCTTCCTGTTTTCAAAATAAAAACAGTAATTCTATCGTTAGTGGGTGTTTTATTTTGTGAAAATAACAGGAAGTGCCTTAGTCACTACGGCCAGCTTGAGTAGCGCCGAATTTCCACGTTGTGGATCTAAACGGCTACTTTCTCACGTAAAAATGTTAGAAATGTCGATAAAGTGATTTATTTACAGAGTTAGTGCTAGAATTAAGTCAGCTTCAGCCTGTCTATTTCGGCTCAGGTAAGAGCTAAATGCACACTCAGACTTTATGTACGCCAACGTAATCGGTTCTTTCGTTAGAGCAGTGGTCCCCAAACTACGGCCCGCGGGCCGTATCCGGCCCGCCTCCACATTTGGTCCGGCCTCCTGAACCCCCCCCCCCAAATAGTGTTATCTATTTCCTGGCTTTTTTTCTGTGAAGAACCCAAACAGGGTTATTTGGTTATTATCTCTTTAATTAATAGTGTTATTATTATATGATATTATATCATATTATATTATGGTATTATTTTTATTTTATTTTGTTGCGTGAAGAATCCAGAAAGGGTAATTTAATTGTGGCTTTCTGAAAAACAATACATTTTTACATTTAGGCACTGCTGCAATCGTCACACTGTTTCTGTTACAAACTGACCCGGCCCCTCATCAGAGAAGGGAAAGTCATGTGGCCCTCACAGGAAAAAGTTTGGGGACCCCTGCTTTAGAGTGTTTGTCATCTGCACTTCCATTTGCTTTTCTTCATGTGCAGTGCTCCCCCTCCATGTTTGATCAAACTGCACTGATAATTTGAAATTGTTTTAAAATGCATTAATCGCAAAAACGGAGGACTAGATCACATTTCAGAGTGCAGAGATCACAGTCGATGCTATAACAACCTGGTGTGTTGAAGGTTGGTCATTTATGTGCCTATATTTTGAAATTGTTGCCTTAATTTTGTGTTCTTTTTCACAGTCCCCCAATCAGGCTGAAGCAAATGGTCAGAAGTCCACACATACCTCAGTCTCTGCAATTACAGGTATGTCTCATACACTGATCAATGAATTATTTAATATTTGTATTTGTTGGGTTGGGATAACAAACATGCATTAATGTTTTTACAGATGGATTAAGAAATTAATTGTACATCTCAATTTGAATGTTAAAAAAATAATCAATTACAGTAATTTAAAAATAACTCATTATTACACAGTTTGTGAATATTAAACTAATTCATTGCAGATTTTAATTTGTGATTAAAAATAATTGGACATTTTAATTTGTAACTGTTAAGAAAAAATGTAACTTTTTTTTCTAACAAGTTCTCAATGCTGAAATTATTATGTCTTTTCAGGTCAACCAGAGCAGTATTCTCTAATGCAGTGGACTTGTAAGTACTGCACATTTTCTGCTGGAAAGAGAGGCTACTTGCTTAAGCATTACCGCTTAAAACATGGATACCACACTCGGACATCCCTACTCCCCATGTCTTCATAAGGACTGCCTCTGCACATTTAAATCTTTTAATGCACTCAAAGTACACCTATCGACATGCCACTCTCAAAAAGATGCAGACAAAAGTGGAGAAACTGCATTTGACTGTCAGTTGTGCAACTTTGTGGAGCCTGGTTAAGAAGCAGACTTCTTTACCCATTTGCGAAGACATCTTAAGCTGAGGCAAATGGTTACTTGCATATATCAAGACTGTAACTTTCAGAGCACTGTTTATTCTACCTTCACTGCACACAAAAGCAGAAATGTGAAATGAGTTTGAACCATAGTATGGGTAGGACATTTGTGTCTAAATCATTCAATCCCAATAAAAGTTGCTTCAATCAAAAAAAATATTTTTAATGAAAGAAAAAGAACCTCTTGCTAAAATGTTTTTTTGAAAATATATATTTTTTGAAATATATATATTTTTTTATTGACGTGTCACTTTTTTTGCAAAGCATGAAGTTTTAAACTTTTTTTTTTTTTAAAGTGGAAAAAGTTTTTGAAGGCACTTTTTTTCGATTGAATCATTTTGACACAAAGATACGATTTCAACGCTACTTCCGACATGTTTGAGTGGCAGGTGACTACGCCAATGGCATAAAAGCATGCAGCAAGAATAATGGCCACCAGAGCTCCATCGAGCCATCGGACTCTGCTTGAGTCCAAGCCGAAAATAGGGCACCGGTACGTGGGTGTGAAATCGGCATCTCACCGGAGTGCCTGCGATGGTATGGTGCGCTGCTGCTTAATGTCATTCAACAAAGGGAACTTCACCCGCTGCCCTGACGTGATAGTTGGCAATCGTGGTCCAACCGCAGTGTCGCGACGCGCCGGTACGTGAGTGGCTGACGAGTGGCCCGACACTAGCCTGCCCAGTAAGCGAGTGGACTACCGGCGAGTCGCCGGCATCCGCGCCGGGAGCCCCCTTCGGGAGCCCCGTCGCTTCAGCTTTGAATGAGTGTTGTGTCACTCGTGGGCCGTCCACTCAACAGCCGGCCTCCGCGCCGGGGAGGGGGGGTGATATCGGGGTCCGCCAGTGTGCCGAGACAGGGCACCGTACCATCGCGGACACTCCGGTGAGATGCCGATGTCACACCCCCCTACCGGTGCCCTATTTTTGGCTTGGACTCGAGCAGAGTCCGATGGCTGGATGGAGCCCTGGTGGCCATTATTCTTGCTGCCTGCTTTTATGCCATTGGCGTAATCACCTGCCACTCAAACATGTCGGAAGTAGCGTTGAAGTTGTATCTTCGTGTCAAAATGACTCAACCGAAAAAAAGTGCCTTCAAAACTTTTTCCACTTCAGAAAAAAAAAAAAAAGGCGTTTAAAACGTTTTGCTTTTCAAAAAAAGTGACACGTCAATAAAAAAATATATATTTAAATTCAAAAAATTTTTGCAAAAGATTTTTTTCTCTTTGATTAAAAATAGTTTTTTTGATTGAAGCAACTTTTATTGGGATTGAATGATTTGGACACAAATGTCCTCTACCCATAATATGGCTCAAACACAAAAAGGATTGCTTCGATCAAAGAAAACAGTTTCAATGAAAAATAAAGTGTTGAAATGTGAATTTCTGAGTCTCAAATATTTTTTCACATTCAAACCTTTTTTTCTACAATTGATTTTTTTAAAGTTACTTTTTCTTCGATTGAAAAAAAATATATATCTACTAATGACATACTTTTGACTAGAAATTAGACTTTTTTTTTAGACGATAGAGCTTAATATGAAATTAGAATTTGAATAAAAATAAGACACATATTCTTGGTAAGATTTTAGGTTTCTGAGGTGTATAACTCCAGTACACGTTTTGCATGTACTCTTCTGGTGATGTGAAAAAAACAAGGTATCTTGTTCACTGTTTCAGGTGTTAAAGTGAAATTTGAATTTGAACTGAGTTGTGTGTTTTAAAAAGAGTTCTGTATTTTTATATTTATTTTATCACTGCTGCACAGTTTAAACCATGGGGCAATGTTGATTGTAGTTCGTTGTGATCACTAATATTGTTGAAGAAATCAGAACTGTTAGCTTTACCAGAGCTCAAGCTCATGTTGTAATGGGCCATCAGGCAATGTCCCACAATACGAACTTTCAAACTCAGCTCAAGCAGTGGTTGAAAGCAAATCAGTCTTGCAATCACTGACTTTTAAGTTCTTAGTAACGTATTGTTGTTTTATTGTAATATTTTGTTATTTCTTTCCTTTTTGTATCTTTGTGTCACCTGTTTAGGGACTACAGATGTAAATTAGCATATACTTGCTACAATCTGGCATATTTACATCTTTTTAGATGTTCATCAATGTGCACTGTCCCTATTAAATAAATAAATAAAAATAATGGGCAACTAGTTTGTTGCCATGTCTTCAATGCTAAGTTAATGTCCTGAAATTATGAAAATAGGATCTCTCCTGTTAGTCTTTGGAAATCACAGGATAGGAGTGAACATTGATGCAGTTCAGGTATTATTCAGTAATTTCTGTCGCAAAAGGTTATCTTAGGTACTTATACTGTACTTTGTATGAAGTGCAAAATGTTGGCAAAAGTGGGTTTATAATTAATCCACTGATTGTTCATTGATACTGAGAATTAACCAAACACTGTTCAGCCTGCCAGGAGCCAGTGTCTCCCATTAAATGCACTTTTGAGCATTTTAAAGTAAACTTTAATTCCACTGAGTTAATCCAATGAGTGTTCTCCATTTATTGTGTTTTGGGGGTCATTACTATTAGATAATGTGTTTTTAATAAAATTAGTATGTGCAGTTGTAATTTCTATTGTGGAATTCTTTTAGGTCAAGAAAATTAAGTTGACCTGAATATGATGGATGAAATGGAAAACTAAAGATAATTAATACACAATTATCACTTGAATACTGCACTCAAAAAAAAAAAAAGTTACTACAATCCAATTATTTGAGTTAATTTGAGTATTGTACACTCAAAATAAGCAAGTTACTGTAATCCAGTTATTTAAGTTAGTTTGAGTACTGCCAACTCAAAATAAACAAGTGACTATAATCCAATTTTTTTAAGTTAATTTGAGTACTGCCAACTCACAATAAACAAGTGACTATAATCCAAAATTTTTAAGTTAATTTGAGTACTGCCAACTCAAAATAATTAAGTTAATCAAATCTAATTCATCTAAGTCAACATAAATTAATTTTTTTAAGGCAGCAAGTTTGCATATTTTTTTTTAGTAAAGTCAACTTATAATATTTTACAGTGTGGATATTTTGGTGGATATTCATTTTGGTTGAGTCTTTAATTGAGCACAGTAATGAGGAACCAGGACAAAAACACAAAAAACTTGCCAAGAAGAGATGGGATTTCGACTGCAGGAAAACCTTTTTGAGTTTCAGAGTTATTAATCCATGGAATTATTTACCTGAATACATTTTCAGTGCACTCTCGTTGGCCGTGTTTAAAAGCGGATTGAATACAGTGGATCTAACTTTTTAAAGGTGGGTTATTATGGCCCGTTTTCCTTCTGCCAGACTGTTGTCCAATGATCTGTGTTTGTTATTTCTTTTTCCTTATTAAATGTTAGTCATTTGTAAGTCTCTGTCTAATAAAGAACATGAGAGGGAGGTCATCCATACCAATTGACAGCACTCTAACGTGTAAATTACAAGAAAGAAGAGTAAAATCCATTTGGTTTTATGCAATTAATGACATTGGGACAGACTTATGTGTTATGTTCATGGTTTATGTTTAATTAATAGATGGGTACCTACATACACTCTGTTATTCCATGCCCTCTTATTGGGTGACATAGCAATAGCCATCCCACCTGAACACTGAACCAGTAAAACAAAGTTGTATCATGACGGATGATGATTCATCCCTCCACCTGTCAATATCCAATACCACTTCAACCAGCTGGATCAACCACAGTGTCTATGCCCCACTAGATCAAGGTTTTCATTCCCAAATTGTACCATGGCGAGCTGAATTGAATGTTACCACTTGGTGTGTCTTTTGAATGGGAAGGGGAGGTGCCACCTCAGCAACACCAACTGACAAGTTCAACTTCTCCACACCACCGATCGCCAGACCCTGTTCTAATTGTTTCTGTCTCCCAGGTAGAATTGCTGTTCTTTGAAGTTCAAACCCCTTCTCCTTCACAAAGGAGTCTGACGGCAGGAGCATAGAACGAGGCAGATGTGCCACGACAGGATGCTGTGAACCTGACGTCTCTCTCCCCCTTTCAAGTGCTTCAGTTCAATCAACCCATGCCGCACAAGCTGTTGTGGAGCATGTTTGAAATCACGGTGTCTGCACAATAGTCTTGACTGCTAATGACGTATTGTAAAGTTCCAAAGGGCTTCTGATTACACACCAATATGCACATGCACATCCACTGATGAATGCAGACAGGAAACACAATGCTGCCCATCAACATGCGGCCACGTGCTCAGGACACACCAACCAGTAAATGCATGCTCAAAAGCAAGTTACAGCTCCACAATAACCAGAGTGAGAACACAGATGAACAATGACTGTTAATTAGGTTGTTTCAGTTGGGCATGAGAACATTAAACATCGATGGTGTATTTCAAAACTGTTTATATAGTTTTAAAAGAAGTAAAAGCGTAGCACAAATAAGCAGGCATTGCTGAATGCAGTGTGATGACAATAGAACAATAATAGTATGTACAGTAGAATGTTACAGAATAGTAAAAAAAAAAACCACCAAACACACTTCTTCAGTAGATGTTGGATATCAAATGTCTAACAAGGCCATTCCAGAACAAAGTTAACTTAATGTTTTGACATTACAGCTGTTACGTATTGAATTTGCGATGGAAAAAATATAGTGCTGTGTGAAGCGGATACCGCGAATAGCTGGTCCTAATTAGGAGGACGGGATCGAGAAACTGGCATGTTGAAATGTGTGCCAGATAAAAAGGATGCTGCACTAGACACAGTATTCTCTCCCTGAACAAGGGAGGCTTATTTCTTAAACGACCCAAGATGTCATCTTCCCTCCAATCATACAGTACACTGCTAACCATTTTTGGGAGCATTGGCCATTACATTTACTGCTGATTGGAAGTGAGTTAATGACCCAGACACAATTGGAAACATAACCACACACAAACAGTAAAAATCAAAATGGATGCATGTTTCAGGTGAAGACATTATTCATATGAAGGAGCATTTCAAAGATCCACAAAAGAGGTAAACTAAGAAAATTCTTCAGTTGACCCAACCAGGAATGGTTATCGGCCTCAACCAATTGAGTGAATTCAGAGACAGAATACGGAGTGATGGGTAAAACTTGCACTGAAGAAAATCATTTTCAATTGTGTTATTTGGCATCAATGTTGAATTAAACAATTGACCAACACTGTAAACCAGCCAAGAACTAGATATTGTGTGATTGCACTTAGGGTCATGGCTAGAGGTGGGTAGTAACGCGTACATTTACTCATTTACATTTACTTCATTTACTTGAGTAACTTTTTGATAAAAATGTACTTCTAAGAGTAGTTTTACTACACAATACTTTTTACTTCTACTTGATTAGATTTGTGAAGAAACACTATTCCTACTCCACTACTTGGGGCCGCACTTGAGTCGTTACATTTTTTTGTCTTTATTCTACATATTGACTTTATTTTTGGCAAAGATGCCGACAGTGGCACTTTCAGTTTCACCAACGAGATGTCACAACAATAACCACATGACTCTATTATACCAATCAGAGTTTTTTTTTTTTTTTTAATCCACTAGAGGACACTCATTCTTTTTGGATGGGTGATGTTTCATAGTGTTGCTCTGGTCTGAATTTGATAACATGTTTGTCATCTTTTTGGCCTAATATGGTCATGTAATAGGTTGCAGTACAGTACAATATTAACAGCTCATATAGATGAAGTTGTGCTGAAAAAAATACACACCATTATTAAAAAAAAAAAAAAATCTGACATTGTGAGCACAGACTCACAGTGTTACTTTTTTACTTGTACTTGAGTAAATTTTACTACTTTTACTGTTACTTGAGTTCACTCCCATCAATTTTCACCGGTGCAGCCCCCTTCGCTCCCAGCCATTTTGCTGGATTTTGACTGATTTTGGAAGGCTCACAGAAAATTCTGTTCTATTGCTATATAAACATGGAACACACCAAAAGAAAGATTAGACTCTCTTCTTTCAACAGGAATAAAAAAGTTCTTTTTCCATTCTTTAGAAATCAGCATTAGAAAATAGCTTAGTTTGAGCAATTTTCCAATTTCTGATGAAAAAACAGACATCGAGCTTTTTGTGAAAGCATACAGTACATTTCAAACATAACTTTGACTTTAACACGGCAATTTTTTGCTTGAGTTACATCCCAAACATCTGAATAATGTTTTCCTTTTACAAAATAACATAAACAGCAAGACTAACTGAGAGATGACGCTGTTGTGGCCGCGATAGCCGGAGTAAACTTTTCCCTCATCGCCGCCTGTCTCTGCTCGGCGAGCAGCACAGGCTCAACGGAATTGTCCGCTGCACTGGTGGTCCCGGTCGTTCTGCTCGGTCATCCAAAGCCTGGCATCCCGGGTGTCCTCCCGGTTGTTCTGCTCGGTCGTCCACCACCTGGCATCCTGGACGTCCATTCGGTCGTCTTCCGCCGGCGCCCGATCGTCCGGCCCGGCCGTTTGTTTCGTTGAATCGGATTGCGGGTCTTACCAAATGCGCTACTGCCCTCCAGTGGCCAGTTTTATTGCTTTAAAATGGATTTTCAGCGTTGTGCTTTGGAGCTAAGTTGAATCAGAACCCAGCGATGTCTCTTGTGAAATAAACATAAAAGACATATAAATACGTCTTTGGGACATTGAAACAATTAAAAATAGAATGTATTTATACGTTTTTGGTAGCAAATGAGGTAATATTATTTTGAAGTATTGCTTTTACTTGAATAAAGGTTTTGGCTACTCTACCCAACTCTGGTCATGGCTAATATATACATGTAAATTACGAATGGATCTTAAAATTTACTAGAGCTAGACAATATGATAGAAGATGCTTGCCATGAGGTGAATGAGTAGGTCTAGGTGGGACTCCTCAAAATGGCAAGAGAAGGCGAATCCACAATAAATTAGAATGTCAATAATTACTGTGACGGGGAATTGGGTTATTTAGATGGTAAGTTTGCTAACATTGGTTGAGAAGTTATCCACTATCTTTTCATTGCCTTTGTGTTCCAAGTTGTCGGGGTAACAAGTGATTCCAATCCAGCCAGTCATTTGACAGAGCGCATGATTTGACTAATCATTAATGTTTTAGACATGCCAACCTTCCTCGTTTTAACACATCAAAACCTACTTCTAATTACCACCACATTAAAGGTCGGTAATGTCCCAAGTACCTATGCTGAGTTGGCAGCATTCACATTTTTTAACGCTGAATAGTTCGGCTAACTGATGATGTAGGCTCGTGTAAGTTCTGCACAGTTAAATTGCACTATAAAAACCACAGCTATCTAGATGCCCTGACTGAGTCTATAAATGTTTGTTTGTAGACATTACATTCATCATACAAGTTCTGCACAGATAAAGGAATAAAACATTGTTTCCCCTTCATTATCTTATACAATTTTCTTAAATTTTTTGTTCAATTGCATTGTATTTTATGATTTTATTAGTACATTATTACACTGTGTGTGCATAGCCTGTATATTGTGTATGTAACTACCATTTTGACTTAATATATTACTTAATGTAATCTATTTATTACCATGTTTTCTTGCATTTTTGATTGAGTGGATACTAGGCCTGCAACTAACGATTATTATCCGATTATAATAATCGGACGGTTAATTCAACCATTAATGGATTAAACAGATTAACGTCACTTTTTTGAATTACCTTTGCAATTTACCTTGAAGTTGTTTTAGGCATGTTGTAAGTAACAAGGAAGACAAAATGAATGACCAATTGCTTCAAAAATAATATTTTATTACAGCTTCCTGGCTTAACTGTAGTCTACAACTGTATCGATTATCAAATTTGTTGGCAACAAATTTAATGAATTTCAATCAATTTAACCCTGTAGTGGCCAGACATAGAAAAACATAAAAGAAAAAAAATTCAACCACTTATACGGTGTTGTAGGAGGTCTTTGAAGATGAAAATGAAGTGTTTATAAAAAAAAAAAAAAAAAAAAAAAAAAAAAATGTTTTTGTTAAGTTTTATGAGAACGTTGTAATCTTACAACGCTGGTTAAATGGGGTAACAGGATTTCCTGACTCTAACCCTAGTTGTACTCATTGTCAAATGAGAAAGATAAAAATGTTTATATCTCAGTAAAAAAAAAAAAAACATTATGGGTGAAGGAAAGTGTAGTTCACTGACCCAGCATGCTGTTTAGAAATCCTCTGTCAAAAATGTAGGGAAATAAATTGTTGACTTTGACATGTCGTTATTGGAGTCCTTTGGCGAAAATGAACACAAATGGAACCTTGAGGATTAATCATTTAACAGGTAATTTAAAACACAGTTTCCTTTATTGGTTAATTTGCACTGGTTGATTGCTTGTTACATAGCCCCAGAACAGTACATAATATTAATAATAATTTCAACAGGAGTCATATTTTTACATATAGCATATTTATTTAGAAACATCACATCAGCAACAGGTACAAGCCGTGTGTCTGTCCCCCAGTACATTCGCACTCCAGCCATTTGTACCAGGCCCATCTTGAGATACATGCCCATCATTCGTTCTATTTCTTCTTTGTTGGTGTTTATGGATATTCCATGTGTTTGAAGGCTATACTCATTTGTGTTTATTGTGAGTGACTCAATCATGTCTTCAGACACAAATTTTCGGAAGCATTCCAATGGTGTGTCGAGGGAATGAACATCTTTTGTGAGAGGTGGGCCAGAAATATCCAAATCAGGGCTGATGAAAACTTTTTTCTGCCAGCGATATCTGTCAAGGGGCATGGCATGTTTGGCTGGTTGGGGCCCAATGTCCTCATTGGCTGGGCAGTCAGTGGGTGCATGGTTTTCTTTGTCCACTTCTTCGTGGGTTTTGTCATCTGACTCTTCATGAGCTTCATCAAAGTCTATGTCCACACCACTCTCTTCATTTTGGACAGCATCGATGACCTCCTGCACAGTGTAGAAGGTCTTTCTCCTTGCTGAAGACATTCTGAAATGACAAAAACTAAACGGAAATAACATTGGTACATGGGTGGGGGGCAAAATAACCTATTTACAGATCTCACTAGTCAAACAATACTTTCTGGCCAACCTATTGTGCTCTGATTATCAGGTGAGAATGTTCAAGAATGTGAAACCATCACCCCAAAACGAAGGCATGTTGCATTTCTACAAAGATGATAATGTCTGCAATGGGAATGCATTTCCAAATGTTGTCACCTTTTCTTGGAACAATGCAATAGGCAACCTTCAACATCCCCGCAGATCTAACTGCTTAGGCGATGCATCGAGCCAACATAATAGGCACATATATACAATCAGAATGAGAAACTGAACTATTGTAGGTGATTACAATTATAAGCAGTAGAAAGAGGTATGCTATTGCAATATATTTCGGTAATACAGCTTCTTGTACAGTGGGTTCCAAATAGCACTGGTTTGGAAATTTAAAAATAAATATAAAGCCTATATAATACAGTACAGGATATCTGGAAAGTGTAAAAGATGTGTGTAATTTTAAAATATATTATGAAAAATAGAAGGTCCCTGTCAAAATGTCTATTTTAGAGCTGTCCCGACGAGTCGACATAGTCGACGTCATCGATGACGTAAATCCGTCGACGAGCACAACATCCCGTCGACGATTAATGAAGGGTTAAAAAAATATATGCGTGGAAAGTTAAAATGTCGGATGCTCTGTTTGCAAGCGGGGAAAGCGGCACAAAACCAAAAAAAGCGCACCAGAGAGTCCAAAACATTGCCTTATTTCATAGAAACAAAGGAGAGTACACTCTTCTGTCCTGTCTCTTCAATGCCAAGCTTGGCTGCACGTCGGCCGTGAATAAACACTTCAAGCGCCTTCACGCAGTTTGTATTTTTTTTTATTTTTATTTTTTGTACACCAGAGGGTGCTGTCGCCTTACTAAATAATAATGTTTCATTGACAATGGGCCTATAAGTGCTATTAGTATTGTTCTTAATGCTAATTGAAAGGTTTATTTCATGTTATGGTTTATTTTACGGTATAGAAAATTATATAAGGTTAAAAGGTCATAAATATATACAGTATATACAGTGATTGCACTCAAGGGAGAGATTGTCAATGATAAGGTAATAAATTAAGGTAAAGGCAATTCATATAGGCAATTCATTGATATATAAATAAGGTTTAAAAGGAAAAAGGTGAAAAGTTTTTGTTAATTTCTAATTTTGTTGCTTTATTTGTGTGCACCGTAGCTCTTACAGTGTGTTCACATCAAGGATGGAATAAAAGTTGTAAACCATCAGTTTAAGAGACCATCTTTTCAATCGGGATGCTACACTAGTTAATTCTATCAGCATTTGAACTCATTGTTTATTTGTGATTTATTATTGTTATTTACATGTTTATTTGTACTTTAATAAATAATTTGAGTGTTCCAATATGTTTTTTGTGAATTGATAAGCGTCAACAAAAATGTCATTGCTAAATTAGTAAAAAAAACAAAACAAAACAAAAAAATAATTATTAGATTAGTCGACTAATCGTAAAAATAGTCGGCTGACTAATCGGGAGAAAATTAGTCGTTTGGGACAGCCCTAGTCTATTTAGGCTACACTTAGGTAACTTGTAAACCTACACCATGGCCATTTTGATTACCCAACGGCCAGAGTTGTAAAATTACAACATATATACAACATGCTCTAATTTACATTTGATGAATGTATTTCACAATAATTGCATATGTACATGGTCTGGTAAGTGTAATGATTAATATATATATATATATATATATATATATTAAAGGCATTATACTTACTTAAATCTGATAAATCCAGTCCAAGGAACCAAAGTGTTGTTGCACAGCCAAAGTTCTGCAGATTCTGAAAGTCTTGGAACTGTGGGCAGGGCTTATATACAAATTTCCTATCCACATCTATTGTGAGACTGAACAGTAGGACCCAATGACTATACTAATGTAACAAAAAAAATAAAAACACAACCGAAAAAACATTTGAACCCTTTTTTACAAAAAATAAAAATGTAATTCTACAACACTGGCCTCTACAGGGTTAATCGATTAGTTGTTGCTAGTGATGGGACGAAATGGGCCGAGGTTCCGAAGCTTGTGTCGAGTAATGGGAGGGGTGTTTCCACGAGGTTTGTAGCGAGGCGCGCGTCATTTCGGCAGAACCCGGAAATGATGACGTGAGAAGCCTCGTCGGCCGGCTGAAGCTGATGTACGCTTCGGAAGTGATCCGACGTTCGGCGCGCATTGCAAACACAGTAGGCTACAGACTACGGTATAAATTGGTTGCAAAACGCAATGATGATCGCCTGTTATCTCACATTTTGTGCATTTCGGGCTCCTGTACTTGTTACATGATCTGTGCGCAACAGTGCAACCAGTGCAATCTCTTTTCGAGCCTTGTCCTTTGCTTGCGATGGAAATTGCGCAAAAAAAAAGCGATCCTCCCCTGTATGGGAACATTTTCATTTGATTGCTTTCAATAAGGTAAGGGAGAAGAACTACATTAATATAAATGTGAGTGTGTGTACCTATCTGAACCAAACATCAACAGAATGAACAATCCATTAATGTACTGGGAGGCACAAAAGAATACCTACCCAAATTTATAAAAACTGACACTCACATTTATCAGCACCCCAGCTTCATCTGTGCCTTGTGAAAGAAGAATATTTTCTAAAGCTGGTGAAATATTGTCCAAAAAAAAGAAACCGTTTAAAGCCAGCCACTGTGGGAAAGCTATTATTTCTCAACAAAAATGAATAACAAATTATCCTTAGTACTTGTTTTGTTATTTTTGTTTTGTTATTTTGTTCACATACTAAATTACTAACATAAGCACATTCATATCTTTCTCATAATCAAATAACCATTGAATTCTTAACAATGTTGACCTCTTGGGCTTGTAGACCACTTGATGGCGCCATAGAGTAAATGAAGCACAATGAAGCTTTGCTACATGTGCAAACCAATTGGCTGCAAAGCTTCATTGCTTCATAAGGCTTCATTTGGCCATCACTAGTTGTTGCATCCTTATTAAGAAGCTCGTAAGATGTCCGAAAATTGTCGAAAATGTGAATTGTTGTTTTCCAAAGTAAAAGCAGATTTTTGTTCATGTTCTACTTTGACTTAACAAAAATATTACGAAGAAATATGAGTTATTTAAATATGAACAGCTGAGAATTTATATGTATGTTTATTATGTCAAGAATTAGACAAGTTCCAGGTGAAGAAGGTCCTAAATGATTAATTATTATTAATTATTATTATCGAGATAGTTGTCCATTAATTTGCTAATCGATTAGTTGTCGATTAATTGATTCATTGTTGCACCTCTAGTACATACCTTGAGGAAATTCGAATTTAACAACAAATAGGGGGAGGACTGCATGGTTGTGCCAGCCCACACTCCCATTAGCAGCGGTGACGAGGAGGAAAATTGTCATGGGGGAGTACGGTCAAGCAGTCTGGCAAAAGTGCTTTTCGAACTAGCAATGCCACTGTTTGACAGTCCACTTAAGAGTCCAAAACACAGACCTAAACCATTTTGGTATTCATGTGCAGCTCTTTTTCCTGCAGAAACCAAGATTGACATTGCATTTGCTCAAAAGCTTGTTGGAAAATGTATTACTGCACTGACTGCAACATTCTCATTCTTGCTTTTTTTTTTCTTTTTTTCTTTTTTTTTTTTTTTAAATCTTTCAAACATATTTCCTTTACATCGTGTCTCAATCTCTTATACCTTTTTCTATTCAATACCTGACACTTTTTTATTCTTTCTCACTCATATTTCATATCCAGAGTTCCACTTGTGTGCTCTTCTCACTTCTTTCCCATCACTTTCCTTATCACACATTTCATTTCAAGTCCTCTTTCCCCAGTACCTGTGAGTAAAGTTGGGGTGAGGTGGTGGAATCTGTAGACCTTGATTCTGCGTCTCACTGCCTTGTCTGTGATTTGCTGTCAGACGATCACATTTGAATGTTCCTCCATAAATCATTCTAAATACATTGTTTTCAATGGTTTGCTCCCTCGGGGGGAAAAAAAATAGGTTGACTGGTTCAGTTTTTCTGTCATAGTTTATTTGCATTTTATTATTGAATTGTGTTGATCATTGCTTAGGAAATATTCATTCACGTCATTATCCATAATCTTTTTAAAATGATCATTGGGGAAACGTTTACTTTTCGCAGTGTATGCGAGAATGAAATATATTTGATCATGTGCATCCCAGCAGAAAGAAGCTTGTTTAATAATGTGAAAAGATGTTTCGATGTGAAATAATGGAGAAAATCCTAAATAAAAGCCAGTATTTACCTGATATAAAATCGTGATGTAATGTGTGTGATCTGACCTAGAGGAGAAAAACTTAAATAGAATCCAATATTTCCCTGAAGTACAGGTAAAATAGCCATTGTCAGACATTTTAAAATGCCTTTCCTATTTTAGCCAATCAACTGTCAGTATCTTAGATTTTCCTGCCTACTCATCTCACATTTGAAATTTTCATGGTAGGTGCTTGTCCACTGTGAGAGACAATAAAAAGAAAAAAACATCCAGTAATTACAGAATTATGATTTTTTTTAAACAATTTATTTGTATAATACTGCTGCAAATAAATATTTGAACACCTGTATATTAGGTAGAATTGTGAGCCTCAAAGACCTGTTAGTCGCCTTTAAAAAGTCCAACAAATAGGTGGAGTGGAGGTGAACTTGTGGAGGTGGACTTTCTGAGTCAGACTTTTTGACATTTGAGGTGGTTAGCTGCATTTAAACACCTGTTCACCCCATACAATCGGGAAGACTCCAATTACTAACATGATCAAGACAAAAGAGCTGTCCAAAGACACGAGAGACAGAATTGTGAACCTCTACAAGATCCACCGTTGGAGCAATTATTAGAAAATGGAAGAAGCTAAACATGACTGTGAATTTCCCTCGGACTGGGGCTCCATGCAAGATCTACCTCGTAGGATCTCAGTGATCCTGAAAATGGTCATGAATCAGCCGAGAACTGCACAGGAGGAGCTGGTCAATGACCTGAAAGGAGCTGGGACCCCCATTTCCAAGGTTACTGTTGGTAGTACTCCAAGACGTGATGGCTTAAAATCATGCATGCCACCAAAAGTTCCCCTGCTAAAACCAGCAAATGTCCAGGCCTGTTTTAAGTTTGCCAATGACCATTTGGATAACCCAAAGGAGTCATGGGAGAAAGTCATGTGGTCATATGAGATAAAAATTCCACTCACAGTAGGAGGAAGAAGAATGATGAGTACCATCCCTACTGTGAAGCATGGGGGTGGTAGTATCATGCTTTGGGGGTATTTTTTTGTTGTTGTTGCTTTTCTGGGACTAGACGACTGCACTGTATCAAGGAGAAGATGACCAGGGCCATGTATTGTGAGATTTTGGGGAATAACCTCCTTCTCTCAGTGGAGCCTCATTGAAAATGACTGGGTCTTCCAACGTAACAATGGTCCGAAGCAAACAGCCAGAATAACCAAGGATTGGCTTTGTAAAAACCATATCAAGGTTCTGGAGGGGCCTAGCCAGTCTCCAGACCTAAACCCAATAGAAAATGTTTGAAGGAAGCTCAAACTCCGAGTTTCTCAGTGACAGCCCAGAAACATGATTGATCTAGAGAAGATCTGTGTGGAGCAGTAGTGCAAAACCCATTGCTGCAGTCTGTGCAAACCTGGTGAAAAGTTGCAGGAAACGGTTGACCTCCGTAATTGTAATTAAAGACTACTGTACCAAATATTAAAATTGATCTTCTTAGGTGTTCAAATACTTATTTGCAGCAGTATGATAAAAATGAATTGTTAATAAATTTATACACTGAGATTTCTGGATTTTTTTTAGATTGTCTCTCACAGTGGACATGCACCTACCATGAAAATTTCAAACCTGCCCATCATTTCTAAGTGGGAGAACTTGCAAAATCGCAGGTTGTTCAAATACTTATAAACCTCACTATATGTGCTGTATGTGCATGGCGAGACGGTTGTTCATCACACAATGGTTGCGCTCATAGGCGGTATCATTTTTTTGTGTTTAAACATGATTTTCTCCATTATCAGACGTCTCAGAAATATGTGCTTTGCATACTTACAAACATTTTGCAACCGTCTTTCGCATTAAAGTAATTTCTACTATGTGTTATCAATTGCTTTAATATCTCCCACCTTATATACAGTAAGCTTGAGAATGACAAACCGATACGACCGGATATCCGGTTTTACAGGTGAGAGATACAGCTGTATCGATAGTAAAGTTACCATTCGACAGTAATTAGCGATTAAATATTCGATGAACCGATAGTAGAGATAGAATTCGGCTATCGCGAGCACAAGAATCGGCTTCTAATGCCTAGTTCAATGCATGCTTAAAATAATAATTTAGCTTTTACTTTACATGCTGCGCTTGTGTCATTCACCACACAGCGCACTTAGATCGAGACCGCACGCATGATATAATATGGACAAGCACTACTCACAGTCGTGGTTGCCTCAACTTCCCATGCATTTCGACAGAACCGCTACTACTCGCCGTCATTACCCGATCGTCACGGGCGTGTCATAACAACGCGTGAGCTAACAAAACCACTGTAACACACGCTCCATAGCGTTTTCTTCACAGCCCAAAACGAAACTAGTAGTGGCAACAAAGCAACATGCTAAAACAATGGACAGTTTGATCACCGATGCCAGCGACATGCAGCAATTTTCAACGCACCCAGGAAAATAAAAGTTGGACTTTAAAGTGATGAAGGCAGCCAGA
The DNA here is from genome assembly GCF_030265065.1 of Corythoichthys intestinalis. NCBI lineage: Eukaryota > Metazoa > Chordata > Actinopteri > Syngnathiformes > Syngnathidae > Corythoichthys > Corythoichthys intestinalis. Next base: position 20,940,453 of record NC_080405.1, read on the forward strand.
TCTGTTCGCATGGGACGGAACTTGTGTGAAATGTTCAGCGGTACAGAGATCATGAGTTTTTAACCCTGAAAATGAACCCATTACAATGGTGGAAAGGGCGGCATATTGTTTCCACGAAACGCAGTCTACTTAAACATAAACATATGGATTAGTTGATCTTCCTCAAGACAAATCTGCCCTTCAAAAAAGATATGGACAGTGATGAGGAATAAAAAATGAGGAAGCACAGGCACAAGTGAATGACTTTGCTGTGTATAAGGTTAAAATAATGATTATTGACCTGTCTGTCTAAAATGCCATGTTTTTATTCCCCCAATTATACCAGTCGTAAAGCATAATTTATTATTTATTCATGATAACACTAGTAGGTTTAATTCTTTTTTTCTAGAGCTGCTGCATATAATTAATATTTTTTGTTTGTAAGAAGTTTACGTTGAAAGTTTGCACCTAAATTACTTACCTCTTGTGTTAAAAACACCAGGAAATACAGTAATTGAATTACTACGCTTTATTGTTGTCTTTCACTGGAGTTTTATTTTATTATCAATCCCATCCAACAAAATGACGGTCATATAGTAAGCCTTATTTTTTTTTTTTTTCATAAAAAAATAAAACATAGCATTGGTATGAAATGTTGTTGTTTAATTTTGCTATATTAGAAATGTGGTCTTTTTTTATATGTTTAAAATACTGTACAAACACACACAACAAATGTTTACTATCGTATCGTTTTCACTCTGTATCGAACCGTATCGTTCTCAAACTGTATCGAATCGTATCGAATCGCTCGGCCTTAAAAATGTTTCGTTTTTTAATCGAATCTTAACCTGTGTATCTAGATACATATCGAATCGGCTTCATGCCAGAGATTCCCAACCCTAATATACAGTGTATCACAAAAGTGAGTACACCCCTCGAATTTCTGCAGATATTTAAGTATATCTTTTCATGGGACAACATTGATAAAATGACACTTTGACACAATGAAAAGTAGTCTGTGTGCAGCTCCAAAATGTCATGTGACTCATTACAGGAGTGCTGTCAGCATTGCTGCAGAGATTGAAGAGGTGGTGGGGGGGGGGGGGGGGGGTCATTCCCACCACCATGCTTGACTGTAGGCATGACACACTTATTTTTGTATTCCTCACCTGGTCACCGCCACACATGCTTGAGACCATCGGAACCAAACAAACTTATTTCGTCTCGTCAGACCATAGGACATGGTTCCAGTAATCCATATGCTTTGTTGCCATGTCTTCAGCAAACTGTTGGCGGGATTTCTTTTATACCGTCTTCAGAAGAGGCTTCCTCCTGGGGTGACAGCCATGTACACCAATTTGATGTAGAGTACGGCGTATGGTCTGAGCACTAACAGGCTGACCCCCCCACCTCTTCAATCTCTGCAGCAATGCTGGCAGCACTCCTGTAACGAATGATATTATGGTGGAAAAATGTCAAGCAGTATTCAATTTAGACATTTAGGGATGTACGTTTTTTCAAAGGGTTGTACTCACTTTTGTTGCCAGGGGTTTAGATATTCATGGCTATATTTTGAGTTATTTTGAGGGGAAAATAAATTAACTCCATTATATAATATGCACACAGACTACTTTTCATTTTGTCAAAGTGTCATTTTGTCTGTGTTGTCCCATGAAAAGATATACTTAAATATCTGCAGAAATGCGAGTGATGTACTCACTTTTGTGATACACTGTATACCTTATATATACTTGTTGCAATAAACATACCATTGGGTAACAGATAAAAAAAAAAAAAAAGGTAGGAAGGGCAACCATACAATGAGTCATTTCAAATTACATTACATAATAACCCCTTCCTCTGAAAGTTGTTTCCATTGGTTTGATTTTTTTGCATCAGTCAGAACTTATAAATGCAGCAGTTCCATTTTTTTATCTACAAGCTTTACCTATTAGGTGTCTAGTTGGCATTTGTACATTTAAATCTGTGACATAAGGGTTCAGCTGAATGCACTGGCCCCGATATTAGATAGACTAATTATATATTTATTGCACTAATATACTCAGTAATTTACTGGTGACAACAGCTGCTCGAAGCACCGCAGTCATCACTGTGACATATGTATATTGTCTGTGCATTATCACATTATTATGACATATAATTGATACACATAATTGATGCAATACAGGGAGAATTATAATAAAGAAGTTAAAGTAGATGCACTGAGATCAGTGATGTCAAGCTTGATTAGCCTTATGACTCAAGTGCAATTGTGCATAGCCAAACTTAGCAGCTTACTCATGACTCTGCATTAGCATGAACAACCTAGAAAACTTAATGGATCATGTTGCTCATGCAGTTAGCAGATAATGGCCAACACCTCTACTTCACACTGCACATCCAACTGAAAATGCACAAATCTCAAAGACTCCTCAGCATAAACATCAACTCAATTGCCATATTAGCGTCACGAGTCCCACAGGAAAGGTTTTCACTGTACAGTTCAGGGATTACTGACACCTGTTTCTTTGGTGGATACCTTATGAGCTGAAACAGTTGCAGCATTTCCACCTCCTCTATGAGCTTAATGAGGCCTTTGGCTGTTCAAACAAACCTGCTCAATGGACAAATCAGATACTTACCCAACGTTCCATAACCAAATTAGTGTTGTAATTACCTACAGGAAGTCTTCATTAATAATTGATACATTGTTTGTCGTGACAAAATATCAATACAGCACACGGCATAATTGAATTGAATACCAATATTAGATGGCTTTACAGGCACTTAATTTATAAGTACTCTAATGTTGTTTGGAAAATCAATTAAACTGTTCCATCTAACTTTGGGGCTTAGCAAGTTCGAAGTTATTCCATAAAATGATTTACCACCCATTCAGGGGAGGACTGGGACTAAAAAAACAGCCCTGGAATTTGACTACACCCAGCCAAAAAGCAACTGGTACATAGAAACTCATCAATTCCAGATATGGGTGACAAAATACTTTTAAATAGGCAGTGGCGAACAGTAAACATTTCAACTGTGCCTTCAACTCAGTCATCGGCGTCAAAAAAATATGTCAGTTTAGCAACAGCACAATGACGAACCACAACTGCAACACACCATAAGGGGCATAGGGCTCAACGATTTTAGAAAACAATTTCACAACTATTTTCCCCATCAGATATTGCATTGTTTGGTGCTCTTCAAACAATACAAAGGTAGTATTGATAAAGCTGCACCATATAAATTTAAAAAATGACTGATTTCGCTAAGAAAATGAATGTAGTATTTTTCCGCTGATGTGACGATACCAATGTCAGTTGCATGCATTACGTGCACTGTGGTGACCATTCTACCAATGTGTAATGGAAAAAGGCTTCAGTTTTTCCACATCCTCATTTTCTCGTGCATAAAATACAAAAACAGGCAGGTAAACCAGGAGAAAATAGGCAACCATGTTGAATGTGTCATAACCAAAAATGTTTCAGAAAGGAATCTTTCACCCAATCTTTAGTGTGGAAATCCAAAACAACTGTCGGAGTACACATGAAGATGGTGGAATAGTGTGCATTTGAATGGCACAGTTTGTGGTTGCCCAACCCCTGTGTCTGATGTGTGGAACAAAATTCAATTTCTCGACACATTTTTGATTGGCAGCCTTGGTAGTAGAAAACACACTGTTTCCACCTAGTGGGCTAGTTGTGGAACAATAAATTGCCAGGAACGAAACGGAAAAAAAAACCCACGATGACTGTGTTTTCCAAAAGTCACAGATGGCCATTCCGCCTCTGCACCCGGTGCATTGTGACATGTTATTGATACTGTAAATTGCCACACATATCCATATAAATGGTGTGGAAACATTTATTTTATTTAACTGATTTTTTTAAAAGGAATCATTATGACTGCATAACTGTTTTGGATCTTTCTCATAAAAGGGTGATCCTTTCGTTGAACAGGGTGTGGAGACTTTTTCTATCCAATGCATCTAGTTTGTGTACGTGTGTGTGTGGGTGTGATCAGGAAGAAGGAGTCAACAGTGAATCTTAGTGAATGTGAATTGTGCAGCATGCCTTCAGACATCCACTAGTCCTTGTCTGTTTTCTATTGTGCCACAGGAACAATGCAGGCACACTGAAGTGATTGTGCTCTGTGTCAACATGATGCGACTGCAGTCAAGCCAATGTTTCTGGCAACTGATGGACCGTGCTGCCATTGGGAAATCAATTCTAAGGTGTCAACACGGCCTAGGCAGATAGCCACTGTGGAGGTGGGAGTTTGCTCCTGTGCATTTGTGTCTATTTCAACATATTAGACGGACATGCCCATTTGGTATCTGGAAATGTGTGCCTTTTTAATGTGTCCATCGTGAGGAGGAAAACTATGAAAAGCAATATCATAATGTGAACGTTTATTTAATACATTCCCTTAGACACATTTTTAGAATATAGAAAAAGGCCAAGTACTTAAAAAAAAAGAAAATGACAACAACAACTTTAAGTGTGATTTGAGTAATAAAAATCAATCAATCAATCAATCAATCAATCAATCAATCAATCAATCAATCAATAATAAAGGGACATTAATGACAATCTCATAACCAAATTCATGATGGCAACCCTAAAGCACATTTGCACCTTGTTTGTAATATGCAGTTTATATTTGATGCACATTAGTGATTATTTTGTTCATTAAAAACTAAGAAGCAAAAATAAGCTACGTAAGCAGTTACTGTTTGCTTATACAGTGGCATGAAAAGGTTTGGGCACCCCTGACTATTTCCATTGTTTTAATTTATAAATTATTGGGTGTCTGCATCAGCAACTTCATTTTGATATATACAGGCAGTCCCCTGGTTACGAACCAGTTCTGTTCCTACGCTGCTGACAGAACACAAATTTCCGCGTAAGTCGGAATTAACCTTTTAAGTACCCTTAAATACCCAAACATCCAAAACATGTATTATGCATCATATTAATAACATGAAGCAAAAATAAGATATATTTATATATTACTTCGTTCTGGTAACACCGATCACACCATAATTTTTCTTACAATGGATATTTATTAATTTGTTACCGTCAAACTATGAACACACTATTAGAGAAAAACAATAATGACAAAGAGCGTACAATAATGCTATAAATTAAATCACATATTAGACATATTTGCTCACAAAAACCACAAATACCTCAATGGCTACACAATAATACCGAGGGAAATAAGGTCCAAATCTTGAGCAATTCATCACGGAAAATGGCAGCTTTTAATGGCACCGCTCCAGTGGTGAAAACGAACGCTGCTAAATAAGCTAATAGCAAGCTACAGTGTGTCATCGCCGAGCCTGCGCCGTTTACCATTTCTCTGCCTTTTTGAAATGTTAGCTGGCGTTGACCCCCGCTTCCCAAAGTGAAAGCAACGAAACAAACAGAAAATAGCGATGGCGTGATGTCACGCAAGTCCGAGTGCAAACAAAGAAAAGCGGACCACACACACACTGTAGTGTAATGAAATACCATATATGCATAGCAATAACTGTAGAAATCAACCATTTAGAGATATTGGACCTAATAAATAACAAAATTAAATGACAAATATTACCCTGTACCTACTATCAATGCTGAGAAGTGGCGGACGAGACACTATTACGCGACTTAAAAAAACGACTGGAGACAAAACAGCGGACGAGACGTGTCATAAATTTGAAATCATGCAACTTCCCTAACCCTTCTGTCATTTTTTGCATACTATCCTCATTAAAATATGAAAACATATAAATGTTTGGGTGGTTTTAGTTAAAGCCGACACTGTTTTTTCATCTGTGTGATTTTGGCAAAGATCAGATGACATCTGATGGTGATTTTAAGCAGAAATGTGAGAAATTCCAAAAGGTTCAGATACTTTTTCATACGACTGTAGAAAGATGCATGCAAACATGAGAAAATGTATTTAAGGACACCGATGGGATTTTGTGCCTCTCTTTGCATTTCCAGCAAAGAGTGGCAACATTGGGCCCTAAAATCAACTCTCATTTGACCTGGATAAAAATATTTTTCAACAACATGGTTTAAGGGAAGGCTACAAAAAGCTATTTCTGATGTTTTAGCTGTTATTTTGTACTTTGAGGAACATAATGAGAAAGGCAAGAAAGTGCTGGCCAAGAAAAATATTGTGGAGAGTCAAATACAAAGGATGGGGAAAATGGTAAAAGACAACCCATGGATCACCTACCTAAGAACTACAACATATTGTTGATGCTAATTATGTAAATGTGCACTACATTGTTCACCAACTCAGCGTACTTTGCAACAATGAAAAAGAAAAGATAGGTCAAATTATTTGAGTCAGTCTTCTTTTCATTTTTGCTTCTTTTGTTAAACTTTCAGAGTAGTGTTCAGTGGTATCCACTGTGGGTCTTACAGGAGCATTGACAGCACATTAGCAAGACTTCTCAGTTTCTCTGCCAGCGATCCATTTCAACCCACAGCTCAAAGTCTGGGCTCATTCTACAGCCTTGCGACTTTCTCACATGGATTCAACTACGGTATGTCATGGAATGTGTATCTCTTAAGACCCAGTGCCAAGATTTTATTTAATAGAGTAGCTTTCAAGCAACAATAACTAATTTGATGTGTTTTTTTTTTTTAACGGTAAAATAATAGTACATGTGATTTACACCTGAAGGTTTCATAATTTCAGATTGTTTCCTCCGCAGTTATGATGCAAGGATTGTAATGACTAATCATGAGGATTTTGAACTGTGGCCAGTCACACAGCTTGACACTAAAAACTGCAGATGGGCTGAGGATTCCTGCCGCGTGGGCCTTCTTAAAATGTATTTTCTTTTAAAAGAGGGTAATATGTATAATTGCGACAATCTGTGATGGGTCGTTATGAAATAAAGTTCCTATTCATGACACCCCCACTAGAGTCACATTCACAACATATATTTATGCCTCAAGGATGTCTTACTTGAAGCTTGCATTGATTACACATTACAAAGAATAATTTGTACTCATCTTGTTACTGACTAATTGATGATGATTAACTAAAGTAGAAATTATAGATTAACACAATCATCATTTTATGAGAAAATAACTTTAAATTCAAAAAGACAAATTACACTAAGAGCTGAAACACAATCAAAACATATCAAATTTTTCCAAGTAGGTCCAGCTGCGGCCCACAGTACTTGCCCATCCTTCCACGACCTTTTCTTGTGCCTTCCGTGTCATGGGACACAGAAAAGGGGTTAGGGTTTAAGGTTAGAGTAAAGGTTAGGGTTTGTTGTAAGCAGGGGGTGCGGTTAGCAGATGACAAATGCTTGATAGGATTGGTCGTTGAAAGCAGGGGTCGCATCTGGCAGATGACGAAGCTTGATCTGATTACTCGTTGAAAACAAGGGAAGGGGGCACGGTTGGCAAGTACTGGAAGCGAGTTCTACAGCTTTTTCAAATTCAGCTAGATTCAATGAATGAAGTTGCCAATGCTAATTACAAGTTAATGAGTTTCCATGGCTTCCCACTCATTCCTTATCACTTTGACCGTTTCTATCAAATAAGACAACTTTTATTTATTTATTTATTTATTTACTGTTACAGTTACCAGATATAAAAAGAGATTAAACATACCAACATAATTCAGCATTTTATCAGTAAACAGATCACCTCTCTTCAGCAATGCATACTGATTCCCAATTGAGGACTCCAAGGCATGCCCCAGATGAGTTATAAAAAATTAAAACCGCATCACAATAGCATCCCGTCAGTGGCCCAGTGGTATTGCTGTGTGACTGCACAGCAATTGTATTTGGCCTGGTTCAGGAAAATGTAAGACTGACATGTTTTGAGTTGACTCATGTGAATCTGAATTTTCCCACTTCAACTCAAAAGAACATTCTCAAGAAAGTCTGTCAAGTGTTAAGTCGCTGTTGTTGGTGGGAAAGCAAAAGTGGTGATGTGCACTGTATTTGACCCAAATATTGAAATTAATGTTAAAACACACACACACTGACACACACACGTTCTCTGCCAGCAATTATTTGGAGCAACCCCACAGGAAGAGCCATCTGTAGCGGATTTCAATTTCCTCACATACACACTTGGGGTGGGGGTGGATGTGTGCCTTAAAATCTTTAATTGGGATGGATTGGGTCATCCAATTAACCCTAACACACTTGGGTGTCCTTTCAGCAGTTGAAGCCTTTGCTTGAGGGTATTGCTACAAATCTTTAAGTCGCTATGGAACTAGTACACCTGTCCACACTGTCTTTATAAAGCTTAATTGGGTTGAGATATTTCTCAATCAAAGGAGAGCCTATTTCTTTTCAGCTTCAGCTTTTTAGCCTCCCACTCTAAAGCTGTATGCATGCGCCTGTCTCTGACATATACGATGATGACAGAGGGACCATTGTGTTGTGAGACACTCATCTGCCAGGAAAGCTGGATTGTTACTGATCAAGGCTGTTGATTCAAATTTGTCACATTAAGTTGGCAATTTAATTTGCTGTGTGTTAGCTGATATCAAAGACTGACTGCAATGTCAGTGGCATAAAAAGACGTTATGTCTCGTTGCTTTAGTTTACACACAATTAGACTGCTCAAGTGTGGCATCAACATGTGTTGCAAGACTGCAAGTCAAAGTCAGGCTTGTGCTTCGTAGATGCATACTGCAGCGCGATAAGGCAAAAGAAAACTCACTTCTTGCAGATTTTTCCAGTGTAATATCCATATGTGTAATACTATTCATAGTGCAACCTGACAGTCTAACAGATAAATGCTGAAAGGTTGTACCACTTAAAATTAAAAAAATTATCAGATGGTCATCGAAAGAAGCCGGTACAGTATATTTGATTAATTTTAGTCAGGGTTTTATGATGACCACAGTTTTACCCAGGAATACATTACTGACATTATTTCTGAAGGTAAACTGCTTTGAAATCTGATCAATTCAGGCCAACAAGTCTTTCAATTGATTGCTTTTCACCTTAGTTTATTGCAGGAATTCTTTACGATTAAGTTGTCAAATAAGTCCAAACTTCGGTGGTAAAACTGACTCATTCTTTCAGATAATTTCAATTTAGCTCCATATCTGGAGAATGGAAATGAAGCCAAAAGTCATGCAGTCTTAAAACAGTCTTAATTATTTCATACATTTCAGTTATGCACCATGTGGGAGAAATTAACAGTGCTGTGTTGGAATAAACACTGAAAGTAAACAATCGTCTGAGCGTTACTACTGCTTTGGGTCTGTCAGGGCCATGTTGTCTCAGCTGTTAGACACTCAAAGCTGCTAATTCAAGAATAATAGTATGCAAAAATTACACCAAAAGCTTTAATTGAGTAAAAAAAATAAATACATAAATAAAATAAAAAAACAAGCCAAAAGCCATTTTCAAATAACTTTAAAATGATTGGATTGAACCTGGTCATTATTAAGTGATTAAATTACATATGCTGTAAGCAAGAATGGCTCTTAAAGAACAAGTGTTCCTTTACCCCTTGACAATGAAAATCCATCATTGGGATTTTCAGTTTATACTCGGCATGAATCATTTTGGCCACATTACAGTGGTATGAGTAACTGTCACAATTACCACACCATTAATCACACTATAATTAGAGTTGATGGCTTGACTATGACAAAAACCTCCACTTCCAGAAGAAATTAATAATAATGCTGTCAGTTTATATAAAGGAAGAGCTAACGCTGAACTATAATAACTCATAAGAGATCTCTTTGAAAATAACTTTATGCTAATGTAAAACAAGCTTGTATTTGAGATATAAATGACAAACTAGTCTTACCATTAGCTAACAATTAAACAAAACAAAAAAAAAAAAAAAAAAACTGAAATAAAAATAAGATTAATAAAAAAAAAAATCAGACTTTTATTCCGTATATTCATCCAAATAGCAGCACGGTGGAGTGATTAGCTCTAGCCTTCCTGTGTAGAGTTAGCATGTTCTCCCTGTGCTTGCCTGGGTTCTCTCTGTTTACATCGGTTTCTTCCCACATCCCAAAAACATCAATGGTAGGCTGATTGAACACTCTAACAGTCTGAAAGGGCCTAAATTGTCCATAGCATGGGTCGGGAACCTATGGCTCGCGAGCCAGATCTGGCTCGTTTCTCGGCTTCATTTGGCTCTTAGACAAATCTTTAAAAATGCAAAAAAAAATAAATAAAAAGTTTCATTATACAGTGGTACCTCTACATACGATCACTTCGACACACGATCTTTTCGACATCCGACGTAAAATTTGAGCCGCCATTTGTTTCTACATCCGACGAGTTGCTCGAAATACGACGACATGACAGCACTGCAAACGAACACACGGTGGATTTTCTTGTGTGAGAAATCAACACAGTTTTCAAAAAAAGTTGATACAGTTGGAGAAACAAGGAAAAAAGTGATGCTTACCTTTGAAATGAAGATGCAAGTTATAGAAAAATATGAGCTTGGGGTGCGCGTCCCTGAACTGGCTCAACAATACAGCTCCATGGTCCTCTTCCGACCACCGTTCGCCACTATTTATAAGTTAAGGTGACAATTATTATTGTGGTAACATTGCCAAGGAAATCGCCAGCTTCGTCACGTTTTTATCATTTATTTAAGAACTTATCCAACACAAAACGCCCATTGTCTTAAGCAGTTGACTGCTCTCAAGAAAACGAAAGTATTATCTCTACCGCACCGACCTATCTCACTGTGACGTCACCTTCGCGGTGCGTTCAGGGACAGTAAAAAGTGTCCGCCATATTAGAATCCAATTCGTTACATTATTTACAGGAATAATTATTAATTATTCTTCTTATTATTATATTATTCTGACTTATTTATTTATAACTTATTTGTTTTTCTATGTTTAATTGCCATTTGTAACAGTGCCAGCAGTATTTATTAAGAATTTAGTGTATGTTTTTAGGCTTTGGAACGAATTAATGGAATTATAATGTATTCCTATGGGAAAATCCTGCTCGACATACGACCATTTCGACTTACAAACAAGGTCCTGGAACGAATTAAATTCGTATGTAGAGGTACCACTGTACTCCTTTGCGCATTGCGCGAAACGGCGACGGTCACCGGTCATACGCTGGTGTTGTCCAGTAATGAACAGACGTGACTTTTGTGGTGTATGTTGACTTTTTTAATGCTCCGACAACACTAATGCACTTCGCACTAGATATCATCGAATAACAACCTAGATGTGCTACGTTAGAACCCCCGCAAATCCCATGCCATTGGCTGCGTGAGCCCAGGGTGATCATGGGACATGTAGTCCATATACTACAACCGCCGACTAGAAAGCTGGTTCGCAGTAATCTTAGTGGGAAAGTGGCACACATAGATGTCGTTGTGTCTATCTACCTATTTATCTATCTATCAATCTATCTATCAATCGTATAGGCAACACAGAAGAGGCAGAGACACTGTTCAAGTGGGGTTGCCATATTTTGCTAGCGAAAATAGCGGCCTATGTGCGCGTGTGCGTGAGATCAGGAAGTAAACTTTCCTCGTTTTCAGTTTCGTTTTCCGCGTTGTCATCTAATTTTAGAAACCTATTTAAGGAGATGGCAAAAAGAAAAAAAGTCAAGTCCTTCAGTGAGTTCAGTGAAGAAAAAAATCTATCGATGGATAAACTTGCTTCGGTGTGAACTGATGGTGCTCACTGCATAAGTTTCTCAATGCCTGCATGAAGCTTAAGCCCAGTATCAACCACACTACAAAGCCATCAGCAAAACCATGCAGCACCAGAAGTTACATTATTGGTAAGAATTTTTAAGAAATACTTCTCATTGATTAGGAACAGCATAGCTAAGTTATTAAAAAGAATTCAGAGACTTATTGTACTTTAAAAGTGTTGAAATCACAAAAAATTCACACATTACTTGTATTTTTAGTTTTCAACATATTGTATGGCTCTCATGGAATTACATTTAAAAATATGTGGTGTTCATGGCTCTCTCAGCCAAAAAGGTTCCTGACCCCTGGTCTATAGGTATGAATGTGTGCGTGAAGTGTTTTCTCGTTGTGCACTGTGATTGGCCTGCAACCAATCCAGTGTGCACCCTGCCTACTGCCCACAGTTAGCTGGGATAGGCTTCGGCACCGCTGTGACCCTCATGAGGATAAGTGGCACGGAAGATGAATGAATATTAAATCAAAATAATCAATGGTTACTGCTAACGTTAAAAAATGTGTGCCTGTTTAATATCTGTATTTGAGAATCAGTGATTACTTTCTTAAAGCAATAAAATGACAATGTTCACCTATAACGCAAGTCACACTTATCTCCATGTCAAGGCATGAAATTAAATTCATACATTACATGCAATAAATAATAATATATATATTTGAAAAGAAAGAAAGAAACATTTTCTTACCCTGACTGAATAAAAATCATATTTGTGTGTGGTAAAATGTCAAAGAAAAAAGTTTTCTGTTAATAGTCATGCTCTTGGCGACAATACAATAGCAATAGCAATAGATGCTCAGAAAATAGGTGAACACACTTCACACAGTGTCGAATGCTAGCAAGACAAAGCAAACTATCAGTTAAATAAACTTGGAAGTCAGGTCAGTGGTATCTCAATAATGTTTTCACCTCACTAAATTTGACCAAGGTGAAAAAAAATGCAAAACAATTACAACAGTTGGAAAATACACATTAACGTCTATGCTGGCCCCCGTAATCCAATCATCCGTATAAAGTTTCATAAATTTGACTTACCATGCTACTGTATGAAAACAATAAGTGAACCTCAATATGCAATAACATCTTTGCTACTTCATGGTCTTCAACAGTGCTGTATTTTAGCATTGGACATAAAAAAATTAGACTAAAATCAGTGCATTGCAATCTGAGACCATGGTCCTCAGTCGGGAAAAGGTGGAATGCCCTCTCAGGGTCAGGGATGAGGTCCTTCACCAAGTAGAGGAGTTTAAGTATCTCGGGATCTTGTTCACAAGTGATGCAAAAAACAACAGGAGGATCGGTGCGCTTGTCTGCAGAGATGCAAACTTTGCACCATGGTAAAAAGAGAGCTGAGCCTGAAGGCGAAGCTCTCTATTTACCTCTTGATCTATTTTCTTACCCTCACCTATGGTCACGAGCTGTGGGTCATGACCAAAAGAACAAGATTCCGGATACAAGCGCCCAAAATGAGTTTCCTCCGTGTAGGGTGTCCGGGCTCTCCCTTAGAGATATGGTTAGAGGTTTGGTCATCTGGGAGGGGGCTCTGAGTAGATCCACTGCTCCTCCACATCGAGAGGAGCCATATAAGGTGGCTCAGGCATCTGATTCGGATGTCTCTGGGACACCTCCTTCATGAGGTGTTCTGGGCACATCCCACTGAGGGGAGGTCGTGAGGATGACCCAGGACACGCTGGGGAGACTATGTTTCCCGTCTGGCCTGTCAACGCCTTAGGATCCTCCAGGAAAAGCTGGATGAAGTGGCTGTTGAGAGTGAAGTCTGGGCTTCTCACCTAGGCCGACCTTGGATAAGTGGGAGAAAATGGATGGATGGATGGATGGATGGATGGATGAAAAATCCATGTACAATACATTTTTTATATCATTTCTGATCACTACGAGCCCAGATGAGTAAGAGATTTAATCTGAAATGGTCACTATGCAGTCAACCACTCACAATCACTCTAATGGGAAACACATTAATTCATTCTTCCTCCATGCCGCTTATATTCACGAGAGAAGGGGGGAGGGGTGCTGGAGCCTCTCCCAGCTTACTATGGGCAGTAGGTTGGGTACACCCTGATTTGGCTGCCAGCCAATCACAAAGCATGGGAAATTAAGACTGTTAAATTAACATAACGACACAATTTTGTAACGAATAAGGAAATATGAGTACTCAGAGGAAAACCCACACATATACGGGGAGAGCATATAAATTCCACAAAGGTGAAGCAGCCAAGATTTGAAACCAGAAAATGTCTACTGTGTGGCAGACATGTAGACATAATAGTAAAAATTTCAACCTATTATATAAATATATATAGACTACATAGGTTGTTTTGCTTTTTTCTTTGGCAAAGCAGAGCCCAGGGCTTCAAAATGCTTTCATTTGATAGTGGCAATTCTCAAAAGGTCACAAGCATCAAGAAAATAGAAGGTGCCTTGAGGATTTGAAGTTGTATTAATGAGCGAGCACCTTCATCATCACCCTGCAACCCCCACCACCCTCAGTGCACATTGCAGAGGTCAGACCATCATCGACAATGATAAAGATTTATCGTGAGAAGGCAAGGCTGGTCAAAGTGTCCTCTTATCGCCATCTCTGACTTTTACCAAATTAGCCTCCATCGAGGCTCTCTCATGGGGTGAAGAGTTGACTAGAATTCATCACTGTTGTGAAAATCCTATAAAAGTTCAGATGTGTGTAAATATTTGATCGCTCAGATATTGTACTCTTTTAGACTTTTGTGGTGTTCATCCTCACCTCACCAAGAATTAAATGTGAAAACATATAATTAACTTTCAGACTACTGCAGGATCTGTGCAAACTTTGCAGCTCACCTATACTGGGCATAAGAGTACCGTACAGTGTAATATATTCGAACCAGTCAAATTCCACTGAAGTCAAAGCCTTTATATTTGGCCAACATTACCAAGAAAACAATCTTCTATTAAACACAAAATCATATAGCGCCAAACTAAGTCATCAAAGACTGTGACATACTTGATGAAAACCCACTTAAGCATGCATCAATATATCGTCTGAGGCGCTAACTACGGTATTGGCAACAAGGGTGTTGGAGGGAAAAAAAAAAAATCTGAATCTTAATAGAAAAAGTGTGACATCTTGATCTAGGATCCCTTGAGCTTCTAAGGATGTATGATTCAATTTGATCAGTCGCAGTTTTCATATGCAAATGAGGCTGGTAATAAGAAAATCAGAAAAAAAATATTTTCCGTTCTTTTTTTTTTCGCTATAGGTCATTTAATTATTGTAGTAGAATCATACAATTCTGTGTCAAGTGATGTGGTATAGCGTTCTGCATATGCATATGCTAAAAAATGCATACTTTGCTTTTTCTAAAAATAAATAAATAAACTTAATTAATGATAAATACAATGTTATTTATTATATTAATTAGGAAACAAAGTTTTCCCTATTTTTTCAATATGCATCAAAGAACATTGCAATTAATTTCACTCTTAGGGATGATAATCCAGGGAAAAAAAATGTTTGTTTGGAATTTTTCCCGTCTATAACATTTTAGTTAGCATACCTTAATTTACTGTACTTATGGAGATAATGAATTCCAATAAAACTCGGTATTCGCTAGGTAGGTACAGCAAAAGGTTCGTGGACAGTTCGAATGAGGTTGGAACCTGGAACCAAGGTGCTAATTAAGAGTTCCAAGGATAATTAATTAGCTTACTGAAACTGAAAACTCGCCGTTTCAGTTTGCATCGTGGCAAAAATGACGAAACCTCCCCTTTATATCACTAATTAATGAAGTCGACATCGATGTATTTCTTCAATTAGTTTGGCAACTTGCTGTTATAATTAAATTATAGAACTGTAGATTTAAGGGACAAATGGGGCAAGATATGGTTTGATGTCATGGTTATTTAAAACATAATTTCAGAATCTTCAATTAAAAAAAAAAAGTGAAATCTCAATCTATGGTAGCTATAGCTTCTGAGGGAATGGATGCATGATTTACATATGCAAATGAACCAATTAATGAAAGAACCAGAAAATATGGTTTCGGACGGACGTTTTTTTTTTTTTTGTTTGTTTTTTTTTGTTTTTTTTTGCTGGTTCGACTAACATGCAGAAGTGGGTGGAGTAGCCAAAAATTTTACTCAAGTAAGAGTTGTGATACTTCTAAATGGTATTCCTAAAGTAAAAGTAAAAATAGTCATTTAAAAAATTTACTCAAGTACAAGTAAATTTGTTGAAAAGAATACTTAGGTCATGAGTAACATTGTGAGTAACTGCTTACAATGTCTGATTTTTTTGTTTTAAAAATAATTGTATTTTTTTCTTTACTCAGAACAACTTTATCTATATGAAAAGATTATTCTACTGTACTATAACATATTATATGACCATATTAGGCCAAAAAGATGACACAAAAATCATCCAATTCAGATAAGAACAACTCTTGCAACGAGCATGAGCGTCCTCAAGTGGTAAAAAAACATTGTTATCTTTGATTGGTATAATGGAATCATGGAGTCTAAATAAAGTCATTATGTCAATCTCTGCAGCAATGCTGACAGCACTCTCGTAACCTTGAAGAGGTGGAGGGTCAGCCTGTTAGTGTTAGAAAGCCCGCCCGTCTCATCAGACCATGGGACATGGTTCCAGTAATCCATGTGCTTTGTTGATATGTCTTCGGCAAACTGTTTGCGGGCTGTCTTGTGTGCGGTCTTCAGAAGAGGCTTCCTCCTGGGGTGACAGCCATGCACACCAATTTGATGTAGAGTGTGGCGTATGGTCTAATCATTAACAGGCTGACCCCCCCACCTCTTCAATCTCTGCAGCAATGCTGACAGCGCTCCTGTAACTAGTCACATGACATTTTGGAGGGAAAATGACATGCAGTACTCAATTTGGACATTTAGGGATGTACATTTTTTCATAGAGGTGTATTCACTTATGTTGCCAGGGGTTTAGATATTAATGGCTGTATTTTGAGTTATTTTGAGGGGAAAATAAATTAACTCTATTATATAAGCTGCACACAGACTACTTTTTATTGTGTCAAAGTGTCATTTTGTCAGTGTTGTCCCATGAAAAGATATACTTAAATATCAGCAGCTATGCGGGGGGTGTACTCACTTTTGTGATACCCTGTATGTATACCAAGGGCATAGGGTTGCATAGGGACAGTAGGGACATAACACTACCAAGTTTTCAGGATGCTAAAATTGTCTCCACCAACTTTTAAGCAACCTTATTTGCATTATATAATGAGTTCAGTTATATGGGGAATTTAAATTGTCTTCCCATATGTTGTAAGGATAGAATTGACCCTACTATTATTAAGTTATTTTTTTTCATTATGTTCATGTTTCCTTGTAAAAACCAGACATTTACTCTGGAAGTTTTCAAAATGTTTTTTTAGTAGTTTTTGAAAAAAAAAAAAAAAAAGGGTTGAATCGAACAGTTTATCACATGAACCAATGCACGTAAAAGTTATTATCAGTCAATACGGATTTAGTTTGCATTGGTCACTTAGCCTATCAATTAATTAGGTTCATATTCATGAGAAATGTGGCCCTTTGCCCCATTCACCCAATCTGTTAGGCCTTTTTAATGTCCCATCCCTAGCAAAAATTGTACATGCAGGTTATGCTCCTATATCGTACTTACCAATGTTGGTGTTATACTTGTATAGCGGGAGACTAAACCTACACCCTTGATGTACTGTGTACACACCCCACACGCACTCATGCACGTCACATCATCAGAATTATTGTCATTTTAAAACAATTTGCAGAATTAAACTTCTCCCATCAGTACAGGGAACACCAAATATAAAAACACAAATAGTAAAAGCAAAGAATAGCGATGTGTCAAGTAAGAAAGAAAGAAAGAAAGAAAGAAAGAAAGAAAGAAAGAAAGAAAGAAAGAAAGAAAGAAAGAAAGAAAGAAAGAAAGAAAGAAAGAAAGAAAGAAAGAAAGAAAGAAAGAAAGAAAGAAAGAAAGAAAGAAAGAAAGAAAGAAAGAAAGAAAGAAAGAAAGAAAGAAAGAAAGAAAGAAAGAAAGAAAGAAAGAAAGAAAGAAAGAAAGAAAGAAAGAAAGAAAGAAAGAAAGAAAGAAAGAAAGAAAGAAAGAAAGAAAGAAAGAAAGAAAGAAAGAAAGAAAGAAAGAAAGGAAAGAAAGAAAGAAAGAACAGACAGCCTAAGTAAAAATTTGGGAAAGGTAAAAATAAATATGAATGATTTAGGGAGCACGGCAATGATTACAGTTTCAGTATTGCACAGCAATTGTATTGTACACGGTGTGCCGAGTGTATTACACAGTGACAAATTGTTTTACAAACTGCTCTTGTTTGGATCAGTCTGCAAAACAATTGCAGTAAAATCAATCCTCTGACACCAGAATCCAATGTATTCATTTGGAACCTACAGCAAACTGCACTCTGAACTGTATACTGTACTGTAGTTGTGATCACATCATTCGGGTCAAGTGTCTTCAATTTTGGGTTGTTATGTTTAACGAAGCCTGGTGTATCATTGTGTTCAGGTTTTAGCAATGCAAAATGTGTTAATAGATGTGGGAAGGGTGGATTGTGTTATGTGAATTGAGTCTTCGTGTGAAATGTGTTTGTATTATTTAGTTTCATTCAATGAGTTTAGACATCTGCTCATTTGGTTTAGTGAGTTATATTTTGTTTTTTAATTGGGGATTTTTTTTTTTAATATAGTCAAAGAACAGTATATCGACTATCGTGCAAGTTTAAATATTTCCTGACATGATATTGTGACTGAGCCTTCGGGTTGACACATGCAATATAGGACATCAGTTTAACTACTGGGGATACGTTCCACTACAAATGCGTTAGTGTGGCAGTGGCACACACAACAGCATCAAATAACACAGCAGGTCATGTATATAAACTATTGCTCCACCAAAGAAAAAAAATATGTGTGATGTTTCAAGTACATTGGCCCCTGAAGAGGAATATATTGTTGATATGCCAGCCATGAATTTTTATATAGCAGTTCAAAGACTTTTCAAGGATAGTTGTATATGCTTTTCTCCAATTTTGTTTTGCTGCTTGGGAGAGGGGAGCTTAGAGAAATGTTTAATTTTACTGTTGTGTCGTTCACAACACAAATAATTTAGGAAGGCAGGTTATGGATGATTTAATAATACAATAATGTGACTCACCAGACAATTATAAATAGATAATGCCAAGTATTTCTTTGCTTTGCATGCACATTTGATAATTCTGTGAGTATGAAACACAAGTTATTTTCCACTGTTGTTATAGTATCCACAAAGGTAAAAAAAAAAAAAGGCATATACAGTAAAACACCTGGATGTGAGATATTGAAATCATTCCACTGTTTGATTTCTTGATGACCATTTTACTTACTTACAAGTCGATTGCAACTTCCTGTTGTCACCGTGATGTCCACCTATTGACACCTGTGGGTGTGTACTCGAAAATGTGCACATTTAATCACTTATACGATGAGAAATTGTCTCAAAACATTTGACCGTGGGTGTAAATGCTCATGTTTGTCCTTGGCAACTCGCTGGATTTACCTGCAAATGAGCATTTGCCCAGATGCTTGAGTTTGAGCGCGATATTTTCCACTTCTTCTGGCTACTTGTGTGTTTCACTGTTGCGGTGATATTATGTATATACTGTATTTTGAGATCTTCAAAATACATGTGAAAATCTTGTGCATTTTGAATACACATGTGTGAATCGCAATGTATTTGTTTGAATATTTTTAAACAAACCGCTTCCCATACAATGTCGTGAGGTCTGAGCTTGCCACAGTCATAGTAGAGTTGGACTGAGGGATTTCTGTCCGACTGCTCGACTCAGCCTCCGCCAGTTGACTGCTGCTCACTCACAGCTCCTCGTTGTCATGATAATCCCACCTCGTGATGTAGTCGGTGCTTCGCTGGCCATTGTCTGGCCCAGTGCTTGTTAAGCACCAGTTTTTAGCCCTTTGGACCAGTGCTTGTTTGTTCGAAACAGAAAGAACCGGTGCTTACCCAAGCACTAGCCTGGGACGAATACCAGCTAGATGGAAAAGAGGCCATACAGAAAATAACAGTTAAAACCCCCTTCCCAAAAGTAGACTGGGACACACTAGCATCTTACATAAAGTCGACTAGTTTGACCAACGAAATGATCAGGAATATATTCCAAGTTTTAATCACTCAGCCAATTTGCTAAATTAAGACATTTCTATTAAATCAGGGGTGCCAAGTACGGTCCTCGAAAGCCCCTTGTTTTCCATGTCTCCCTCCTTTAACACACCTGAATCAAATAATCATCAGAAAGCTCTGCAAGATCCTGATAACAATCCTGATTATTTGATTCAGGTGTTTCTGAGGAGGAAGACATGGAAAACAAGCTGGATAGGGGCTGTCAAGGACCGGACTTGGGCACCCCTGTTTTATATTGAACACCTTTAAACAATAATCCATGCTTTCATCACAAATCAGCTGGATTACTGTAATGCACTTCATTCATGAGCCAGCCAGTCTTCCCTTGCACATCTTCAGCTTGTTTAAATTGTGGCTGCTCCTCTTTTAACTGGTTTACGAAAGAACAACTACATTACCACCATTCTATCCACCCTCCAATGGCTGGATGTCCATTTTACAGTCCACTTTAAGATTATTTCATTTGTTTTTAAATCGTTAAATGGCCTAGCACCACCATAGCTCTCTCAGAGTCTCCATCCTCATACTCCAGCTCGGTCCCTGAGGTCGACTGACCAGCTGCTACTTGAGGTGCTGAGGTCCAAGAGGAAGATCAGAGGGGATATAGCATGCATAGTGTGCAGTGTTGTTAATAACGGCGTTAGAATATAACGGCGTTACTAACGGTGTTATTTTTTTCAGTCGTGAGTAATCTAATTAATTACTTTTCTCATCTTGGCAACGCCGTTACCGTTACTGAGGCGGGAAAGGCGTGCGTTACTAAGTTGGTTGAATAACAAAAGTCTGAGAGAGACGGACTCACGGAGACAAGAGAGCAGAGCAGGAGTGGGGAAGAAGCCGTTGCAAACGTGATGCTAGGTGGCTACAAACTACGCCCACATGATACGGTAGATATCACATATTATAGGACTAGATGCAAATGACAGACACGGCTGCATTGGCAACATGTTTTAAGGACTACATGCGTTTGTAAACAGCCGCCATCTTATAGCAGTAGACCTCTCAGGAAGGCTCTATTGTAGACATCCTTCCTGGCGAACCTAAGTAACTTTTTTATCTAAAATGCTCCTAAATCGGCAAAATCTTGACTTAAATCTATCTTTAAATGATGAAACAGTTTTAAAACTTCCACATCTTGAAAGTAGACAGAAGGGAACTAATGCAATAACAGGAGCAATTTTAACTAACGGTTGATTCACAACATTAAATGACTAGATCTAGTTATCGCAATACCCCTGTGTCTATTTAAGTGGAGAGTAAAGAATTGGGCTAGGCCCAATTGTCCCAAAAACCCTTTAAACTTCACATTGTGTGACCTATTTTTTATTAATTTATTTATTTTTTATTTATTTTTTTTTTTTGAGAAAAAAACATATGAAAATTATCACTAGTTACTTTGCCAAGTAACTAATTACTCTTACATTCAGGTAACTGAGTAATTAATTACTTTTTTAAAGTAAGATTAACAACACTGATAGTGTGCAGCCCAAAACTATAGAATAGTCTGACTTTTATAGACAAGCCCCCTCACTGTCCGTTTTTAAAACCTATTTGGCCTTTAACAGAGCTTCTCCATTTAATGTTTTATGTTTTGTTGTTGTTGTTGTTGTTGTTCGTTTTTATGTCCACTGTACAGCACTTTGTATTCACCTGCTATTGTTTTCAAAGTGCTTTATAAATCAAACTGAGTTCGGAAAGTTTCAGAGACAGGTATTTTAAGTTCATGTTGACTCAGGAATCTGGTTCTGGACCCTCCAGAATTCCTTGATGAAGGTTTAATCAAAGATAGTTTAAAAAGTATAAACTGTTAAATATATACAATGTCCCCATTGTAAATTTGTGCAGCTACACACAACCATCCCTATCATTATAAGGGGCTGAGGCCCAGTGGCTGAATACCATAGTTTTACGGCACTCCCTCTATACTCTTTCCCCTTTCACAAGTTGTCTTGGATATACAGTATAGTTCAGGAGGAAGGAACAGCCACAGCCACCACTGGCTAACAACGTTCTCTAAATGTTTAACTTTCCTAAAGGAGTCATTCAAAACAAGAACAGGAACTTGTCTATTGGGAAATTCTTCCAGATTAGCGGGGCTGAAAGATTGAAAAAGTAATTTGAAAAATAATGGGCTTTTTAATGACTAAACCTATGGGACACCCAGATGTGCTCTTTGTTAATTTTCACTGGTGTAATGTAAAATTCCAACTGCTTAATTACTCCAGGACGCACAAAGCAACTGGTTTTTAACGAAGCAATTATGGGAAGCGCTTTCCCTTATGTTGTGTCACAGCTCACTTTCCGGTTGCAGCTCCTTCGCTGGATGAAGCACTTTTCTTTTTCAAGCATATCATACTCTACACTTGCTGAGCAATGTCAGAAAATCCATCACCACTAATTGCATCAGAGATTTGATTTGGCTTAAAACCCCAAAAATCATTTGCATAGAACCCAATTATCCTACGTCATGGACTAGAGTGCGACTCGTGAAAAAAAAAAAAAAAATCACATTTATTTATATTGCACTTTCACAACTACAGCGGCTATAACAAAAATGCTTCACAGAACAGAGCACTTCTTTCCCATTGCTACATCCTATTTGATGCCTGAAGCCGTTACAAATTTAAGATGAGATTTGGTCCTTTCAGCAGTGGTCCAGCATTTCAGCAAAAATGTACTTACATGAGAGGACTATTGGTGGAAAAATACTTTTTTTAAAAGCAAATTTCAAATTGGCAAGCTGTTGCAGATTTCAAAGGCATTCCAATATTGTTAAGAAAAATTCTTGTGACATTTTCAGTGGTTTTGCAACCTCTTTTTCACAAAATCAATAGAGAAATCTAGCTAGGTCACATAAATCGCTTCCCCAACACCCCCAGGGAGTAATGGGGGAACAGCTGTTAGTAAATATCATTACAATGGTACATGCTTTATCGTTGCCTTGATGGTGAAATATCTAGCTCAAAAGGCATTAACATTTAGAACAATCAATAAAATGTTGCACATTTTACAGGAGACATTTCCAGCTGACTGAGGAACTTGTGGTGTTGCCTGGAGAAATCACCAACAAATGTGCAGGCCATTGGATTTTGTCACGTTTGCAGAACAACGGTGATGTTCACACAGACCTACATTTGTAATCTACTGACCATTCTGAATTAGTATTAATTGTTTCCTACGTGCTTTTTTTAATTTACTAATTTGAATGGCTGTCAAAGACAACACAAACAATTGTAATAAAATGGCTGGGGCATCAAGATGAAAATAACATTTCCATTCTTTTGTGTGACATCAATAGGAATGTCAGTGTAACCTTTTGAATAAGTCATGCTGAAATGGCGGGCACTATATAGAGAATATGATTATTTAGAATTTATTTCCAATGTAAAATATTACCATGAGTTCACTCGGCTTCAAGAAAACTGAAAAGCAGGGGAAGGAAAAATACATACAATATGCAAACATGCATAATTACAGGATAAATACGATGGACCCTCATGATGCGGGTACAATCCGTTCCATGACCAAGCTCGGAAGGTGAATGTGCTTGTATCATGACAGTATTTTCTCTGGGTAAAACAATTGTATAGTATATATCAATTTCTTAACTTCTCGACTAATTTTTAAAATATATGTACTTTCAATTAACTATGAATTTCTCACAGTGCTATTTTTAACTTGTATACAAATATCAGTCTTTGAACTTGAATATAATGAGGTTTCTGTCTACAGGACTGCACTTTCACAAAGATGTTTATTTTTCAAAACTCACAGAGAAAATATTTACTCATATTCTTTTGCCATACATGTACCTTAGCCGGGAGCTACAACGAAGCATTAGTATTAATTATTCTATTGATTATAACCTGAGATGAGGCAAATTAATAAGGTTTCCTTATTTTTAAAACGATTCTGTTGTGTTTACAGACACATGCAATGTTTATGTGTTGACAGTAGCAGTTAGGCCAGTGAGTGGCGATGTACAAGTGTGTATGTAAAATGCGCAGAAGAAGAGATGAGAGAATCTGGCTAGGATGCTATGTGATGTCTGCATGTGCTCACTGCTACGAGTTCATTAAAAAAGTAATCGAATGCTTCATATGGCTACTTCTTTCTAAACAAGCAACACAACAGATTCTAAAACAGGATGCTTTTAACATTGTTGATTTTAACTGAGGCGGCAACGCGCTATGTAAAGTACGTATAGTTGTTTATATAGCTGAAGCACGTATCGGCTTAGCTCGATGTAATATTACTACCTATTCTCGTACTATTCCATCCATCCATCATCGATCGCTTAATCCGGGGTCGGGTCACGGGGGCAGCAGATGATAGACGTAATTTATTGTTCTACTTGCCTGGTTCTGACTGGTTAGAGGACTGGCACAGCGTGTCAAATACGAGCCACTTAGCTATGCTCTTGGCACTCGGGACTTATATTCCATGAAGCTGGAGGTGTTTAATTGTATTGGTCTTGCAGCCACCTTTGCAAGATATTGCTGTGTTGCAAATGTTGCATTGAGCTGACTGGTCATTTGTCTTTGTGAAGTTGAGCCAAACTTTTGAGCGTCGCCGCATCGTGTCTGTGGTAGAAATCAAGTTGCAATGCAAAAACACACGCTTGTGGCTTCTTCTTCGTGTTGTTCCCAAACTATTTTTTTCTTATCGGTGGTCAGGACACCGAAACATTGAATCGAAATTTAAAAATTTGAACGTTTCCAGGAGCATTGGAGTGTTAGTCCCGGATCCAATCGATGCTCGATGCCCAACCCTACTTATGACCCCCCACAGGTAACCCCTAAATAGGCTAAATAATCAAAAAAAGACATTAAAGTATAAAACCAATGTTATTTATGAACAAACACTTACCATGAGGGCTGAAGTCTCGCGACATAACGAAAGTAGTAGCCAGCCAAGCCGAAGGAGAGCGAAAACAGGCGGCCATACATACAACATAACATTAAAAGAAACAAAGGGAAAACAAAATGTTGGGCGTAAGTAAACTAGGGGATTTGGATAATGTTCACTTGTAAGCATAAATTATACGGATACATTTTGATAGAAAATTCTGTTACTGGAGCCGAGGATGAGTGGCAGCTGTAGGGATGGGAATTGATACGATTTTTACGATTCCGATTCCATTATGGATATTGCTTAACGATTTGATTCTTTATCAATTCTATTATCGATTGTAATTTGGGGAAAAAGAACAAATCTTTTGATTGGCATCAAGTTTGTTTAATCAGAAGTCACAACCTTACAAACTCACAACGAGGTCAAAAGAGGCCCAAAGCCTCAATGCTAACTGTGGCAATGAGTGGCAAATGCACAAGAATGTGTAAAATTTTACTGAAACATTTTTCTAATAGAAATAAAAAAATAATGGTATATATTGGCATATAGGTCGTTATTCTGCCACAGGCAATATGTTTTAAAGCAGGGGTCCCCAAACTTTTTCCTGCGATGGCCACATAACTTTTCCTTTCTCTGATGAGGGGCCGGGGTCAGTTTTTAACAGAAAAAGTGTGAAGATTGCAGGAGTGCCTAAATGTAAAAAAAAAAAAAATATTGTTTTTCAGAAAGCAACAATCAAATAACCCTTTCTGGATTCTTCACGGAACAAAAGTAAATAAAAAAATAATATAATATAATATAATATAATATAATATAATATAATATAATATAATATAATATAATATAATTTAATAATAACACTATTAATTAAATGGATAATAACCAAACGCTCTCTGAGTTCTTCCCAGAAAAGGGCCAGGAAATCTCTCTGAAATGCTCTCTGGTATTGTTCAGGGGGCTGGACCAAATGTGGAGGCGGGCCGGCCGTGTCCGGCCTGCGGGCCGTAGTTTGGAGAAATAATACACTTTAACAGTTAAAGTGTATTATTTACCATTATATTGAAATGTATGCCTTTAAGTTTTTATGGTGCTTTCACGCTCATGTGGGGGCGCCCTTGCGCTTCCTCACGCGAAGAAGAACGCGCTCACGTAAAGAAGAGCGCGCTTACACGCGAAGAAGAAATGCCGCATCCAAGCGAGTGAGCGAGTTAGTGAGAGAGGGAAATACTGCTACGAGCCTACGTTCTTTGTTAATGTTCGTAAAATATCTACAGCGCAACGCTTGTATGTATCATCTTTTGTGTTGTTGTGTGTTTCCACTCGCGATCGGACACTTAAATCTAGTTGTGTAGTGGTTTGAATGATGTACAAATGCTAGCAGACGCATGCTCACAGTTTGTGTTATTATTGTATTAGCAGCTAATCATCGCTGATTTATGGTGATGCAAACCTGTTTGTTATTGAGGACGAAATTGATTTGTTTCATTTCTATTTTTAGTTTCACTCTTCAAGTGATGGTTGAATAAAGTCAGCAAATTATACCAACGTCTTCTGCATCGTCATTTGGGAGTTTAGTTAGCCTAAGGCCAAAACAAAGCTACGCTCAGCTCTGTTCCGAACGACGCAACAAATACGTTTGTATTGTAATCAATACGAGGTGGTCCACATGATCCGCTCAGCTCCGATCCGGAAAAACTAAAATAGGTAAGAGGTCTATTTTCTGGTCCGTCAACCTGCGGCTGGATCAAGCCCTGCCGTTTAGCACGCACCAAACAGGAAATATAACGGTAGCAATATCCGGTCTTTCAAAGTAGATCATGTTAATAAAAGTATTATGCATCTAATTTTAACCATATTTTATTGTAACACAAAACAAAATGTATACAGGTCATTTGCATGGGATGTACAGTGCTCGTGTATCTCCAAGTAATATATTTTAAAATGACGAAAGGAAAAGACATTCTTCCCAATACTACTGTAGCGTCACTAGGAAGTGCTGCATTGGTAGTTAGCGCGACTCTCTTTTATTGGTGTTTTTGATGCGGCAACGCGAAGAGAGCGCGAAAAAAACTAAACAGTAAAAAGTGAGCTAGACTTTTGTGCTGATTTACTGAAACTAATTGCTGCTGGCAATTCTTGCAAGTGCTACACTATGTTTGTGTATGTGCACGTTAGAGGTAAGATCTTAAGCCCGAACCTGACCCGACCCGAATTTCGGGCATGGTCGGGCCTAAAATGTCAATTATTATGTTCGGGTCGGGCCGGACTTCTCTCTTGTTAACTTTTTTGTAATATTTATATATGTAAACTAAAACTATGTATTTATGTTAAACTAAGGAATATTTGTAATAAAAAAAAAAAATATGGATGAAACAGAGAAGGCGCTGGATGGGAATTACGAACAGGAGCCTCGCGGAGCCTCTCCCCCTTCAGAGAGGCACGTCCATGCATGTGAGCACAATATCCCACACAGAAATATATTTAGCAAACTTTTCCAGCGTTATTTTGTAGTGTTAATGCATTTATAATAATAATAAAAATAAGCAGACTATTTAAACATTCTCCGTTTTGCGCATGCGCGTCTAGAGTCCGTGGGTGGATGGAGCGCATGAGAGTCGTATGCTGTGGGCATTGGGCATCGCAAGCAGTCTGCATCGTATTTGTTGCGTTATCCTATGTGTGTTTCGGGGGTCAGCGTCTCGGTGAGGACAGTGCAGTCGTATTCCCTCCCAATGCAGTTATCTCCACCTTGCAATGACTGCAAGTCGCTTTGTTGTAATATTTCCTCGTGAAGTGAAGACACACTTTCGAGCGTTCGAACCTACATGCTGTCATTGTTATGTTTTCGGCTGCAAAGCTCGTGCTAAACCATCGTAACCTTTCATTTTCACCCTCTTTCCTGGTGAAGTGTAGCCAAACTTAGGTGCGAGTGGTTCTTGGCGCCATGCTAGTTTGATGCGTCTGGACAGCAAGACACGTCACGACGCAATATGCGTCTTTAGGAATCGTTAAAGGGATCATTAAGGCTTTTTCATTGTGACGTCGAGGCCTCGAAACACTCAGAACCGGTTCGGCATTGGAATCGGATTTCGATTCCCATCCCTAGGCAGGCGGGCAGGTTAATTCAAGATGTTAATATTTCACCAAGCGGGACGTTGAGACACTCAGACATGCCAAGCGAGAGAAAGTCTATTCTGGATTTCACCCGAAATGTGAAAATTTACTCGCATAATGAGCCTTTTTTTTTCTCTCTTGAAAGTACTCATAGCCTACTAGTATTGTGAAAAACCCCTCAAATGAGGTGCCTGTATCATGAGGGTCTGCTGTATACTGGTATATTCTAAATGTGTTCAAAGTGTTCTTCACGTTGAATATATAAATTTCTTAATGTACAGTGGTTAAGCGCAATAGCATCCTTTCAAAACTAGAAATAGACCTTGTGGTGCTGGTGGTCAACAAAGGACCAGCCCATGCCATGCCTCTTCCCCTGAGACAAAGGTGTCATTGAAATGTGTTAAAACACTATACATTTGTACCCTCTAGACGGTGAGGAAAGATTTATAAAATTCACAAGAGGAGCTAATGTGAAAACAGTGGTGACACGCTTCATAAAAATGTCACCATAGAATTTAAAAAAAAAAAAAAAAAAGGGATAAACTGCTGAGGATTGTCCTGTCAACATTGTTCTTTCTAAAAATCTATATCCATTATTTGAAACAAGCTTTGTAAAGTCAGGGAGCGCTTGTATGATAGCAACTGCACCAAAGGTAACACCTTGGAATAGACGAACTATATGGATTAATTGCACTGGTTACAGCACAGCCCCGGGCCACCTAGACCTACGTTAATAGAGCCTATCTATACATGTCAGCTTTTGGGGACTGACGGAATTGCTTAGGATGGCACCCAAAAAACAAATAAAAGTCGTCAGATATTGTATCACTAAAGCTGAATGACAGCAATTTTCACATTAAAACACATATATTACGGAGTAATAAAAATACAACCGTTAAGGGCAACATCTAACTCAAACTCACAATAGCAAAAAAAAATAAATAAATAAATAAATTAAAAAAAAAAAAAAAAAGTAAAAACTGCAAATCACATTAACCCTAACCTTATTCAGTAGATTTGTCCAATCAGTGTTGAGTGCACTTTGTCACTACTGCCTACTTTTCCGGGTAAACTAATTTAGTTTTAGTTTCTGATTTGTCATTATTTGTCAATTTATTTGCAGCTTTTTTTTTTATTTATTTATTTGTTGTTGTGATTATTAATTTGCAATTGTTTTTTGATTATCAATGTTTTTGTTTAATTTATGGATTGGTAAATGCCTTATATCCAAACATTTACAGACTTATTGGCATGATATTAAACTGATTGAAAATGAACGTATGCATGTATGCAGTTTCAGAGTTAACAATAGTACATTGGGTTACAACTTGTAATTTCTTAAATGCTTTAAAAAAGTGTGAAACACGCGCACACACGCACCCCCCTCCCCCAATTATACGCACATGCATACAAACACGTTTTCATTTTATAGAAGATTTACAGTTTACAGTTTATTTTCAATTATCCAAAAAATGGTGAGAATGGGTTCAGCCTGACCTTATATGTACTATTTTAACGCTATTGGAAAACGGATTTACATGTAAAAAAAAGCTTTGCCAACAAACGATAGAGTCTATTTCCAGCAGTGCTAATGGACCATCCACTCCAACAAAGCCCCAATTAGTACAGTAACATAAATGCACTTTCAGGCTCTCACAAAACAAGCAGCTTGACAGGAAAGAGGGGGAGGACACCTTGAAAAAAGAAAGTACAGGACAATATTCGCTTCTGTCAAGTTGCATATTCCTCCCCCTACAGTTAATAATGACAAGGATGCTCTTTGATGCGGGCAAGGCAGCATTTCTTTCATTTTCTACCAAATTTAAATGCAAGTATTTAATCCTCACTGGAAATGCCAAGCTTTGAGGATGTTACCCAAACTGTTCTTTAGAGTTCTGTGCCTCAGGAGAGGAGAGAAATATGAAAAACCATGTGTTGGAAAATGTTTCCTTCTTGTTTCCTCAAAATAAACACATGTGAAAATATACTGTACAGGAGCTGGAGCTTATGCTTACCTTTGAATGTGAAAGTGACTCAAACCTTGAGTTGTATTGTATACAATACTGCTGGGACTAAGTCATATTTTTGCTGGTCTCAAGTAAATCTCAAGCAGTAACCTTCAGGTGTCAAGCAAGTCCCAAGCTAATTTGCAAAAAAACAAAACAACAACAACAAAAACAGGTTGAGTCAAATCATGTCAAAGTCATGTCATTACTTGGTTTAAGCAAGTCCAGATTTTTAAATACTTGTACAGACTGTTTTTTAAGAACCTAAGTCACAATGGACAGAATATAAATACAATTTGCAGCATGTCAAAATCCTTAATGAGCTACAGTATCAAGATCCATCTATGATTACAGTTTTGTCCAATGGTCAGATTCTGTCTATAATTATGATTTGAAATGGAATCAATCAACCATAGCTGCCTGCTCTAATGGTCAATGACAATTTGATTTAAGAGCTGTAATTGGTTTCCGGCAGGGGCAGTGTCTCGTTGGGAACTTGTGCCTGCTTGTCACAGATGCAAGCTTGACTGGACAAGGAAGAACAACCCCACAGAGGATGCAACGTCTCCTCTGGCACTGTTCTTTGTTCGTAATGGCCTCCAATCACATGATCCTCATGAAAGGTTTTACATGGGAACTCCGGGAGCTAATTGGCCCATCGAGATCTGACTTATTGTTAGTTCTGGATGACTTCCAACAGACATGGCCACTGTGTTACGGTGTTGCCTAATCACCATGGGGTTCCACACCTGACTAAACACAGATCAAATTTTCAAACTCTTTAAAGAAAGTCTTTCAGTCTGTCTTTTCTTCCACTTAAGTCCACTATAGAATGACCCAATTGCTGTATCTTCCTTTAACATTTGGAGTATCATTAATTGTTTCAGATCACAAGACACTATGTGTATTTGACACCCTCTTACTGTATAAATGGGGATGTAGCTGTTTATGTTGAGGATGTAGGAGAAAATATTGACCACTTTCATGAGAAAAACAGAGTAATTTTGTCCTGAGTTTGGCCTTGAGAAAATCCCATAACAGATGTTATGCGTGGTATCAAATGCCATGACGTCCATTATAGAGGTTATCAGGTCTGTAGCATGCAAAAAAAAAAAAAATATATATATATATATTTATTACGGTTATAAATTAAAATTAAAAAAAAAGGAAAATTTACCATGGTTCTGAAAACTTGACATCCGTTTGTGATGTAATTTTCTTGAATTTATAACTATTTCAAAACAATTATTTTTCTCATATTGGATTTGAAATCAAAGTTGTCAATCTAATCTTTAATTTGGCACTGCAAAACACTCTTAGAATCTTAGAAAAGGATGCGAACTCCAATTGTTTCGTCCACTTCCGGGAACTATCCAACGTCTGTCATACGCGGTGGCTAGCTGTGAACACTAACGGGCCGTTTACATGGTGACCCTCCGAGAAGACGAAAAATGTCATGTTTCCATTTATATGGTTCCCTCTCCATTCGAACAATGTCGCAATTCTTCATGAAAATGATGTAGTATTCATGCCAGGCCCTAGGGGGCGGTGCAGATTTACAAGGCGATAGCGAATGATGCACTTTGACCTCCTCAGCCCGGAAGACAACATGCCTGCCCACTCCAAGCAATGGGATTTTCTTTTGTTCAAAAAGGCACAAAAATCAAAACATTCAACCTATTTAAATTAAAAACATTATAAAAACAGTAAATTAAAGCCGACGTTCTGCCATATTTGCTGTTGCCATATTGGGCGCACGCCCAATGTGATGTGTACGTGTGCTGACGTTATCGGTGTTGTCCCGCGCCGCGGGTGCTTTTGTTATACATGCGGAGCAAGTCCCCCTCTAGCCCCGGCAATCGAATTGTTCCACTTTGGAGGCAGGATTCCAAGGTTTGCCTTCCGTCTTCGCTGACACCGTACGAACGTGAGGCCACTCCGCGACACAGTCAGTGCATCTTTGTGTCGCAGAGTCGCCATGTAAACTCCTCCTAACACTGGGCTTTTAACTAGGCCGAGATTCAAATTCATCTGCATCACAGCTTTTGTCTAACCACCAACCATAATTTGTAAGATAAGTAACATAAAAAATACTTCTCTTTGTGTGCCAAATTGCTTTGTTGTAGATACCATGCAAAATCTGTAACATACACAAGACCAGAGCAATGTTGCAGTGCAGTTTTCAGAGTCTCATCGTCAAAATACTGTCTTTACTTATGTTTTATGTAGCATATGTGTGCAAAAAAAAAACAACAACACACTTTTTTGATAAATTAATGTAAACAAGAACATATGCACACACCAAAGAATTGTATTTCAGGCTTGACAACTGGGCTACTCATCATACCGTATAAACAGATTATTAACTAAATAAATTTATTGTACTTATTATTATGAGAGCAGGTTAGGTAAATTTACTGGAATGCACAGTATGTGATAAGGATACAAGTTGACAAGAACACAAACGATATCATGGAATATATAGAAAGGTTTTCGTTTTCAAGGCACTTCCGCATTTCTGCTCACGACTTCCGTTTTACACCTTCTCTCACCCAAAACAATAATGGAGCATTACTCATCGAAAAAGACCATTTGGAAATGCCGCATCCATCTGTCATCATCACGACATAGGAAGACAACATGAAGAAATGGGAAAGAGTCACCACAACCAAAATATTTTTGTATTTTATTGATTTAATTGCAGTGGATGGAAACAATCAGGGACCTGAAAAACACCGAGGCATACAGTGCCTGCACATCAAGAAAGTTGAATGTGTCCTAATACATGAACAAGTGAAGTTTGTGTTCATGAAGGCAGCTGTGGAACTAAGCCAGCGTCACTGCAAAGCAATAACATGGGTGTCCGTTAACATTGGTGGAACATCAAGAAAGGGTGCACTTGTTTCACAGGTCCCGGTGATGTTCATGTACAGTGGGGCAAATAAGTATATAGTCAACCACTAATTGTGCAAGTTCTCCCACTTGAAAATATTATAGAGGCCTGTAAATGTCAACATGGGTAAACCTCAACCATGAGAGACAGAATGTGGAGAAAAAAAAAAAACAGAAAATCACATTGTTTGATTTTTAAAGAATTTAATTGCAAATCATGGAGGAAAATAAGTATTTGGTCAATACCATAAGTTCATCTCAATACTTTGTTATGTACCCTTTGTTGGCAATAACGGAGGCCGAACGTTTTCTGTAACTCTTCACAAGCTTTTCACAAACTGTAGCTGGTATTTTGGCCCATTCCTCCATGCAGATCTCCTCTAGAGCAGTGATGTTTTGGGGCTGTCGTTGGGCAACACGGACTCCCTCCACAGATTTTTTATGGGGTTGAGATCTGGAGACTGGCTAGGCCACTCCAGTACCTTGAAATGTTTCCTACGAAGCCACTCCTTTGTTGCCCTGGCTGTGTTTTTGGGATCACTGTCATGCTGAAAGACCCAGTCACGTCTCATCTTCAATGCCCTTGCTGATGGAAGGAGATTTTCACTCAAAATCTCTCAATACATGGCCCAATTCATTCTTTCCTTTACACAGATCAGTTGTCCTGGTCCCTCTGCAGAAAAACAGCCCCAAAGCGTGATGTTTCCACCCCCATGCTTTACAGTGGGTATGGTGTTCTTCGGATGCAATTGAATATTCTTTCTCCTCCAAACACGAGAACCTGTGTTTCTACCAAAAAGTTCTATTTTGGTTTCATCTGACTATTACACATTTTCCCAGTCCTCTTCTGGATCATCCAAATGCTCTCCAGCAAACCGCAGACGAGCCAGGACGTGTGCTGGCTTCAGCAGGGGGACACATCTGGCAGTGCAGGATTTGAGTCCCTGGTGGCGCATTGTGTTACTGATAGTAGCCTTTGTTACTGTGGTCCCAGCTCTCTGTAGGTCATTCACTAGGTTCCCCCATGTGGTTCTGGGATTTTTGCTCACCGTTCTTGTTATCATTTTGATGCCACGGGGTGAGATCTTGCATGGAGCCACAGATCGAGGGAGATTACCAGTAGTCTAGTATGTCTTCCATTTTCTTACAATTGCTCCCACAGTTGATTTCTTTACACCAAGTGTTTTACCTATTGCAGATTCAGTCTTCCCAGCCTGGTGCAGGTCTACAATTTTGTCTCTGAGTTTGGAGTGTGACTGACTGAGATTTTGGACAGGTGTCTTTTATACCGATAATGAGTTTAAACAGGTGTCATTAATACAGGTAATGAGTGGAGCCTCGTTAGACCTCGTTAGAAGAAGTTAGACCTCTTTGACAGCCAGAAATCTTGCTTGTTTGTAGGTGACCAAATACTTATTTTCCACTCTAATTTGGAAATAAATTCCTTTAAAATCAAACAACGTGATTATCTGTTTTTTTTCCACATTCTGTCTCTTATGGTTGAGATGTTGACAATTACTGGCCTCTGTAATCTTTTCAAGTAGGAGAACTTGCACAATTGGTGGTTGACTATATACTTATTTGCCCCACTGTATGCTGCAGCTGTGTTATTGAACGTATGTTTTTCCTATCCCTTCATTTTCATGTGTCAAGTGCTCCAAAAATACTAAAGCTAACATCTTCCGCATGAAACGACTTGTTTTGTATTTTGTCATTACAATGATTATGATTAATATGTTTTATTGTTCTGCTGCGGCTGCAACACATACTAGATACTAGGCTAGTACAACTACTGCTAGCCTACTGCCAATCAGTATATTTAATGTATGTGTTGGATGGTACAAAAACGTTCAATATGACTACAATTATGTGTATTACATTAGATTTACATTAACTTTGCTCAATGTATTTATACAACGATGAAGTAATGAAAAAAACTCATCTACTACAAGTCACGCACGGGCTTCTTACCCTAAACGCATAAATGCGTTAACATATTTATGTCACACTGCTGTTGTCAGGTTGTTTGCTCTGGGGGAAGAGAATGATTGTGCCACAGTCACTGCGTGCTAC
Organism: Corythoichthys intestinalis; assembly: GCF_030265065.1. Lineage (NCBI taxonomy): Eukaryota > Metazoa > Chordata > Actinopteri > Syngnathiformes > Syngnathidae > Corythoichthys > Corythoichthys intestinalis. Next base: position 20,975,271 of record NC_080405.1, read on the forward strand.
AATGCTTGCACAACTGCATGCAGGTCACAGTGGTATTGTTAAAATGAAAGAAATGGCAAGAAGTTATTTTTGGTGGCCAGAATTATATAAAAAGATTGAAGAGACGGTAAAAAAAATTGTTCATCTTGCCAGAAGATTTGCAACAATCCACCTGCAGCCCCACTTCATCCTTGGGATTTTCCTCAGGACTCTTGGAACCGTGTTCATATTGACTTTGCGGGCCCTTTCGAAAATCGAATGTTTCTGGTTGCTATCGATGCCCATAGTAAGTGGCCAGAGGTAGCTATCATGAAATCAACCACATCAGAATAGACAATTGAGAAGTTAGGAGAGATGTTTAGTCGTTTTGGAGCCCCTGCACAACTCGTGTCAGATAATGGGCCCCAATTTGTGTCAAAAGAAATGGTTTAATTCCTGCAAGCCAATGGGGTTCAACACATCAAGTCGGCTCCCTATCACCCGGCAACCGATGGCTTGGCAGAGAGGTTTGTGCAGACCTTCAAACATGCTCTCAAAGCATCACACGGTCAAAGTACACTCCATCAGAGACTACATGAATTTCTCCTCAAATACCGAACATCTGTGCATGCAACTACCAAGGTATCGCCAGCGAGCCCAGTGTTTTCTCGAGAGCAACGTACTGCCATGGACCTGCTGAAACCACCAACCCTGAGAGAGATTGTTCAAATGGATCAACGGAAACAAGTCAAGTTCAGAGACCTTTATTCCAAGAACCGAGTTTTTGCACCTGGTGACTCTGTAATGGCCCGGAGTTCTCAGAGTAAGGGAAAATGGGCCCCTGCCACCATCATTGGTCAAACTGGGCCTGTTTCCTACACAGTTCAGACAGCTGATGGTGTTTGGCGTCGCCATGTGGATCAATTGTTGGGAACACCAGACACCACTCCAGAACTGTCTACTGATTATAATGTGTAATTATACCAGAAATGTCTAGCTTACCGGATGTACCAAAAATACCAGAAATGTCTAGCTTACTGGATGTGTCAAACCCAAACAATCCTGCTGTAACTGTGTCTAATTCAACCAATGCACAAACAGAACCTGAAACGTTATCGGAACCTGTTTCCACCAGGGGAAAATCTGAAGTGACTGTTGGACTTCGTTATCCTGTACGGGACAGGCGACCGCCTGCTAGATGGGATTTATAAGTAAAGTTATTTTCGTGTTTCTGTTTTTTTCTTTATGTAGGAGGAGCTGTAACATATTTATGTCACACTACTGTTGCCATAGTGTGCACTTCCTATGGGGTGTGGTATTACAGTATAAAAGGAATCTCTGTGATGTGTCGGTGACACATATGCTGAGAAGCACGCTGAATAAAGAAGTGTTGTTCCATTCAAGTCTCGGCCTGACATGTACTTAGATTAAGGAAGTACATAAGATGTTACAAATGCAAGCGTTACAAGGTTTTTGTTTTTTTGTTTGCAGGTGTAAAACACTGATCTCTCTCTCTCTCTCTCTCTCTCTCTCTCTCTCTCTCTCTCTCTCTCTCTCTCTCTCTCTCTCTCTCTCTCTCTCTCTCTCTCTCTCTCCCTATACATATATAAAATTTCAAATTTCTGTTATGTATTTTCATATAAGACCTGGTGAAGTTAGTGGTGAGTGCACGCTGAGTCAGAGAAGCTGAAATTCCCTGGAGGTTCAACTTTAAATCCCTGAATGCATAAAAGGAGGCAGCATAATAAAGGTAAATGTCATTGAGCTTTAATATTCCTGTCTGTCATTTGGGTTTGAATACACACGATTGCTTCATGCCGATAACACATTCAAGCACTGCAGTGCCTCTGTTGCAAGGTCACTGCAGCCTACTAGAGCTTCGAGTGTGTGGTTATCTTCTAAAATGAGGAAAAGCGATCAAAACATTTCTAACGCTTGAAATTTCAAACATCGAAGTGTATTATATGAGACATATTAAACCTAATTAAACTGCAATAGAGGTTCTACATGCAATAGCATTAGAAAAAAAACAAATCCTAGTTTTCAAATAAAGTAGACTAAAACACAGTTCTCAAGTCAACATGCCAAGCTCTAGGAAAAATGAGAACAGAAATAAAAGCAACAATAATATATTACTAATAATAATGACAATAATAAGATGATAACAAGTATCTATAATGCATTTCTATATGATGAAATGATATAACGGTCATCGTCATTTCATTAAGGCTGTTTGAAACTAGTGGCAGCCAATTGTGAAGGGTTCAGCACTAAACCATTCATTATGTGGGATGCACATGACCATTATGTATGTGGGAGCAGACTTCTCTGCGAAAGTGAGCAGTGGACGGCCGTTTTGGGCAGAAACGGCAAGTCTGAATGAATTTGCGCTGAGAAGTGGGGCCCAAGATAGAGCCTTGCTCTATTTTCAGAGTGACGCCGCACTTACGTCAACAACGCATCCAATAGGAGAGGGGCAGGCGTACCTACATATGTGCTATCAGGCTGTTTCGGTGGATGGATATACTGGACTGTCTCAGGAAATTAGAATACACAATATTCTAATTTTCTGAGACAGTCCTGTACATTAATCCACCATTTAAAGCAGGGGTGTCCAAACTTTTTGCAAAGGGGACCAGATTTGGCGTGGTAAAAATGTGGGGGGCCGACCTTGGCTGACGTCCTTTACATAGAACAATATACAGGACTGTCTCAGAAAATTAGAATATTGTGTATTCTAATTTTCTGAGACAGTCCAGTATGCAAATCATGGCTGACGAAACCATGATAAATGCACTTTTTGTAGTTTTGCGAGCTTTGGGACACTCACAAAATGACTCTCATACCTCTTCTTGCTAAGCTAAATGGGACTTCGATGTGCGTTTATGTGGAAATGTAATTCATGAACGACAAAAAAACTATTCAGCTTCTCACCGAAACTAAAATAACTCTCTACATGGACATTATAATGCCCCCAACTCTTTGAAATAGGAAAAGTTGCTGTTCTTTTGTGCAACAATGAAAAATAAACGCATCAGTGCTTGGGAGTATAGTAAATATGAATGTCGCTTTTAACTTCCGGACAGCGTCTAAGTCATAGCTACATTGCTATATTCAATAAATATGTCATTTTTATAAACATTTTTTTGATGTAGTAATGTTCTCTTTTAATGCCAAAATATTATCACCATTATGGCTAACATGTCTTCTCTGTTATAACTCATACAAATGAATCTTAGTCAGTGAGCCAAAAATTACTTTTTTGGAGTTCTTTAGCAAATAGTCATTCTGTTATTTATTTATCTATTTATTTATTTATGAAATGCTATTAGATTACCAAAATTTAGGATATTTAAACTAAAACATTTATTTATTTATGTATTTTATTTAAATCACTACAAAACTCACCACAACTATGTTAAAGAACTAATACTCTACCACACTCAGGTATAGTGAATGAGAGCTTTATGTACAGCATAAAAGCATTTGATCCCCAATACACCGTGCCGTCTATGTTTACATTTAGCCAATATTCAGGTTAAGGACAATATTCGAAAAGTTTAAAATATTAGGAATATAACACTTAGATTCACAAATGTTCATGGTTGTAATTAAGTCATATATTTCTCGAAAATATGACACAATGTGACATCACGCATGCAGAAATTCATGACGCCAATCACAAAATTTTGGCATTTCCTCTAACGATGCTAATTTGCACTTAACAATAAAAGACCATGTTTAAGTCTTTCTTTCACTGTTTGACCATGTTTTTTACATGGCCTTACATGACCAGGTTCCTGTCAATAATCCAGTAAACATAGACTCTTGACTCGACAACATTTCAGGATCTACTACATGCCGGATCCCTTGAAATCCAATTGAAAATTAGAAAGACATAATTGCTTTTGATGGTTATTTAATTTGTATTTGGAAGATGGCACATATTTATGGTATATTTAAAATAGGGAGTACTTTTCAATCACTCTGTGTGTATGCATGTTTATAAAAGTGCATATATGTTAAGTTGTTGTAGGAGAAACGTGATCGTTTAATAATCAAAGCCCAATCAAGCAAATCCAATTAATGGCACAGGCTTTTGGAAGAATAAGGTGGAGTTTCTCCAAATTACCTCACCAAATTAACAGCTAGAAGGCCAAATGATTTTCTATACATTTTGCAGCACATTTGATAAGAAAATTCTCTGGGTGATATATATATATATTTTTTTGTTGGGGTAAAAAAAATTGAGTTTGGTATAGTACCGTAAGCATCCTTTAGCCCAAGAGTGGAAGTTAAAGCAAAAGCAAAAACGTCAGACAATATTCTACATAGCATGCAATTGAATTATCATAGTTAATTGCAAAAATAAGAATGTTATCCATATGCTTACTGATTTATGGGTGGTATATAATAGTAGTATCCTAACTGCATGCAAGGCAGTCATAAGGTATGCACAAGACAAGGGAGGTTCTAAGCAACTCATTAAGTGATGGGCTCCATTTGACAGGGTATGGACATACTGCAGGAAGAGATATGTTTTGTCCTTTGTTAATAATTGATGCTCAACCCACCTGATCCATGTTAAATGTAATCAGCCCTGCAATGATATTTTGCCATTAATATTTATAGCAATATTTATCACAAATAGCAAAAGAGAATCTGAAATGTGTCATGTATAGAGTACAGTATATTCTTCCAATTGGTCAACTACACTGTTGTATGTTCAATATTTCAGATGGTTTGGGGGTGGGGGGTTGTTTTTGCAAATTTAACAAAATCAGACCCTACTCTGAGACTTACGAAAACGTTTCCATCTCAGTTTAAGCCCAAGTTACTCGCTTGATGTAATAGACAAAACAGCCTTTGGTCACAGTGGGTTTATGATGGGGCAAAACAGAGTGAAGGTAAAATTGTGCACGTTTTGCTGTAAAAGAAAATTAATATTCATTGTTGCTGCTTGAAAAAGAAATGTGGATAATCTGTTGAAGATAACGGGGACACAAATGATATTTTACCTATTTTGTGTAAAATGTGCAACTGAATACTAATTATTTTTGGGTAATTTATAACCAAAGTGGTATTTACAGTACAAATTTGCCGGAAAATTACTGTAAGACAGAACAGGAGCATTAAATTATCACTAAATTATTATTATTATTATTATTATTATCATTAAAGAAACAGGTGATTAATGCGCTCCAATAACAATGAATTCTAAATTATATTAAGAAAGTGATTTTTCATCTTAATTGTGCACTCATTAAATTAATGAGGTTTGCAAATGACCCACATTTGGAGCAGAAGACTTTTTGGGGGATTTTTCAGTACACAGTAAAAGTGTCCTCTCATTAGCATATGCAGTGTAAAGTCCTTTCCTAACAAACATTGCCACTGTGCACAGCTGTATTTAATATTTAAAATGTGTAATATTGCACATGAGTGAGTGGTTACCATGTCTGCCTCACAGTTCTGAGATCAAGGATTTGATAACTGGATCCGGTCTTACTGTGTGGAGTTTTTGTGTTCTCCCCGTGCCTTGTGCGGGTTTTCTCCGGGTACTCCAGTTTCCCCCTACATCCCAAAATAGTGCATACTAGGCTGATTGACATCTCCAAATTATCCATAGGTATGAGCGTGTGTATGAATAATTGTTTGTGTTGTTGTGCCCTGCAATTGGCTGCCAACCAATTCAGGGTGTCACCACCTACTGCCCATTCTTAGCTGGGATAGGCTCCAGCACCCCTGTGAGTCTCTTGAGAATAAGCAGCATGCAAAATGAATTAATAAATACTGTAAATAACTGTTGTTGAATTTAAAAAAAAAAAAATGAAGTAATTATGAAGGGATCTCAAAATGATTCGTATTGATAGAAATGCCCTTTTTTAAGTGCACGTCAGCTACAATTTGTGCAACCAGCATTCAGCAGCAGCATTCTGATTGCAAAGCATCTTCAGTTATTAATTGATGTACCTCTGCCATTGCCCATTTCCTCACTGATATAAAGGGCTATTAAAATTATTTCCTCCTCATAGATGGAATGAAATATTGTGTTCTTTAATGGATAGGCCTATTTAAATCCCCTACATGAATACTTTAGTGTGCAGGATATGATTGTTCAGTACCAATGACTATAATTAGTTTTGTTTAATAATGCGTATATTTCCATCCCCATATCATGCTGGGGATTCATGAATTTCTACTTTAGCTTTTTTTAAAAAAAGTTAAAATAATGAATGGTTGATCATGTTAAAATCGTTACATAAGGGACTCTTAACCAATAGGCAAAAACACCTGCATTCAGTGGAAAAAGATTAATAAAAAAAAATTATTCATTCTTCATAGGCATGGCCAGACAAAACAATGCCTTAGAGCTAAATATGTTTCTGACATGAAAAGGGTTGATCTGTGTAGTATGTCAAATTATAAGAAATACAATTTGTGTCCATACAACAAATGGCAAAATATAAAATCTTTCTAAAATGTATAAAAATAAATTAAAGGTTTTTAAGAAGTGATGTAATCATGTAATCATGTGAACCCTTTGTAGGTTTTTAGTTATGCATAAATGTATGAAATAAAGTAAAAATAATAATAAAAATGTCAAAAAGTAAGTGTTTGCTACCAAAGGAAGGTCAACTGCAGTAATGATTAAATCCAAGGGTTCGCTTACCTTTGATTCCTTTCACAGAATGTTTGCATTTATTTTCAATAAAAATAAGACAAATAAATATTAGGATTAGCATGCAGTGTTTATTCTTGTGCTATTAAAGATAAAACCAGATATTATTACCAATTTTCACCCGCCCAGCCCCCACATATATAGATTGATATATTAATTGTAACTTGTTTTAAATTACAGATTGAAAAGATTTGAATTAAAGATAGTTTTCCATTAAAAAGTTGACTTTGAATCAAATATTATTTTTAACATAGCATTTACTGTAAATTTGCATTGTCAAATAAAATTATTTCAGCAATTGTCCTATTAAAACAGTTTGAGTAAAGCCAAGACACAAACTGTATATTTTAAGAAGAAAATGAAAATAAGTGCTACAAGTTAAATATTAATACAGTACTATGATGCTTACTCGCTATCCAGACCACCTAACCGTTCACCAGATACAACACAGTCCTGTGGTTCTTACTCACATGGAAATGTCACAAACGTCAACATCAAACTCCAGTTAATCCATTGAAGCTCTCGAATCATCACCAAAAATCATCAACCAATAGCCATGAACACAACATCACAACAGAATCACTGACTTTTCCCCCGTCAGCTCATCTCCTCAGTGGCAAAGTCAAAATGGCAACACTCTCCAATCACATTACTGTACAAGCGAAAACATTTAAATGCTAATGTTATAAGCTCACATGCCTAATATGATAAGCTGACAAGCTTATTATAAGCTCTGAAGTTTCAAGAGTTTCTTCCATTCAGTTATCACGGGAGGCATTAAATTGCATCGCCACACTGTGCCAGAAGGTACGCAGTTAAATTCTTTGCAGAGGAGATTATTTTGCCTGACAGCACTATACAGTAGCCGGATTGTACACGATGGTTTGTCAAGCGATGGGGAAGTTCACAGAGGAGCGCAAGTGGTTTGAAGTAATGGAAATGTTTGTGTCATATCTACAGATATCTTTTTCTCTTTAATATCACGTCACTAGCCACGTTTACATGCTGACTTTTATTCATACCGATTCAAATCATTCCGAATGGAAATTTCACATCAGCTGTTTACATGTCACTTCATCTATTCCGATCCAGCGTTTACATGTGACTGCCTTTATTCCGAAAGGACGTTTGACAACTGCCGTCTGACATGCGCAGATTAATCAAAACAAAGTGTCACGTTGCAAAACATGGAGATCGATCGTCAGATCAGCTGCTGTTTTAACTTTTCGAGTGGAAACAAAACTTCAGAATGACACGCCGTTCATTTAAAAAGTTGTGTGGGTGGGCTGCGCGTGTGCTTGGAAGCCATGTTGCAAGTGACGTTACTTACGTCACCAAGTGACGTCACCACGTCAGTACGGAGCATGCGCAGAAAGAATGCAACCAGACACCATTCCGCTTCCCTTTTTACATGATATAATTTTACTTCTAATCGGTTTGGGAAAAGGAATATTCCACCCCTGTGAATCGGAATGAAATTCCATTCGGTTTGGGCCTGTTCATTCCGAATGAGGTGTTTATATGAAACACATTTAATATTCCGATTGTAATTGGAATATTTGGCTCCATGTAAACGTGGCAACTGATGGTGTAGTCGTTTAGTCGCTTAACATCAAGCAGGTGGTATAGGTTACATTTTTGGTCATCGGCATTGTGAACGTGAATGGCTGTTAGACCCGGTGTGGCTTGTTAGTTATTGATGTTCAATTCAAAGGGTGAAGTATACCTTTCCCCCAATGTCAGCTGGGATTTGCCCCAAGTCTCCGTGACAATGAACGGACTAAGTGGTACAAAAAAATGATGTCATTTTCAACAGACAGTACCTTTATATACAAGTACCGTAATTTCCAGACTATGGAGTGCACCTAAAGTAAGAGCTGCATTGCCTGAATTGCATAAAATTTAAGGAAAACCCCATTTGTATGGCGTACCTGCAGGTAAGTCGCATCTGTTCATATCTTAATATGGGAAAATAAAAAAGAGATCTCATACAGAAATATTTGATCGATCAAAAATAAATCTTGATTTACCATATGAACAGGCATTAACACGCTGAGTTGCGTCTTCTTCATTCCCATACAGCAGTCACCCGAGGCAACCAGACACCACAATTCCCACTTGTGATCTCTGGGGCGGTCTGAAACCTTGAAAAAAAACTCACCATCTTTAAATAAACAGGTCACTACATTCATAAAGAAGAAAACATATAATCCACTTTAGCTTGTCTTCTCACATTGAAGCGGATGTAGTCCAATTGAAAATCTCTTCCATAGCATCCGATATACTTAGGGATAACAACTATTAGTGCTAGCCAGAACTGACAGGGCTCAGAGAACAAACGGACCCAATAATGCAGTGCTCAGAGCAGATTTATTAACAATGGTTCTGAGAGGAAGAAGTCTTGGCCCTTGGAGAAGCGCGGAAGGCTGTTCGAGCAGGAGGGGGACGAGCAAGGCGAAGGCCCAGGCAGGATGCGTCTAGATCCGGTCCTGTAGCAGGGTTCAGGTCACAGAGAAAAAGGCAGAGGCACAGACGAGGAGCAGGCTAGAGGCAAAAATCCACAAGGTCAAAAAGGTGTATCAAAGGCAGAGGCACAGACGAGGAGCAGGCTAGAGGCAAAAATCCACAAGGTCAAAAAGGTGTATCAAAAATCCGGCAAGACAAGGTAACTAGAAACGCTCGTAAGTTGCAGTGAAGGCTAACAAACTCGCAATGGAGCAGAGGGCTGTGTGTGCTTATGTAGGGAGGCTGTGGTAATGACCAGGTGTGCAGGACAGGTGTGTGGAATGAGTGCTGATTACTGGGAGAGTAGGGAAAAAAAAGGAAAAGGCATACAGGCCTGCTGTGGGGCTTTAACAAGAACACAGCATAGCTTCTTAGTTGCAGCATATTGTGGCAAGCTTTCCTCTTAAATCTAAGTCAAAATGCCCAGGACTAGCCTTAAATTGTTCTTCTGTAATAGGATCAAGCATTGGACAGAGCCTTCCTGGCCTTTAAGGTCCTCTAAGTGCTGGTTCAAAGCACTAGTGTAGCAGCCGGGAGCCATGTCATGGCAAAATTTGGAATTTTGGAGCTAGCATCTAGCATATATTTTTCATATCTTTTTGCCCTTGTCCTTGATAATGCCTTAGGCGCATCAGATTTGTCCTGGGGAAAAAACAAGCCAACACTCTAGCGAAGATGACTAGAAAACAAACGTCTTTGGACAGCTTTTTTAGAGGGCCACCTGACGAGCCAGAACAGGAGCCTATAGGCCTAACCTCGAAGAAAAAGAAAACTTTTAACAGACAATACCAAGAATCCTACCTAAAATTTGGGTTTGTGCCAACGAGTAATTCACAGGCGCAAGTCCGCTTCATATAATATGTGGCTAAAAGCTAGCAAGCAGGCCAATGAAGCCTTCAAAGCTGCTTCGGTACATAAGAGACTAAGCACCATGGAAAATTTTGAGCCCGTACATTACCCTGCTCGTGTTCTTTTGGGAACACCTTCATTCAGATCTCATCCCAGAAAATGAGAGAGGTTTGGAATGACCTTACTTGTCAACATTTGTAGTTGTCTGGGACTATGTCAGCTTCCAACGCGGTCTGCTCATCATGGCCTGATTCACTGTTCACCTAAGGCTGCTAATGGTGCTCCCATCCCCTTACGCCCCATTTCTTAATATAATTGAACACTTTTTCTGGTGGTTTGTGAGCAGAGCCAGAGGTCCCTGCTTGGAGCAATGGATGCTTGCTGTGACAATGTCCTAGCAGATCAGTGCAGGGGATGGTTGCGGCATGTGCGTATATTCTTCCCTCGTTGCATCTCAAGAGAGAATAGTAGTTACAGTATGATGTTGATGAAAATCTTTGTCCAGAGAGACACCAGAAACAGAACGACCACAAGAGTGAGGATGAGGAGGACGACCATTGAGGTGGAATTACTGGTGTCGAACGATAATGCATATGTTTCCTCTTTTTTGTGGTGATGTGCTTACAGTACGGTGTATTTTGCAGTATGCATTTTCTTTTTACTGTGTTTTTTGGCAGTTACTTTATATTTGTGAGTAAATATACAGACACAATTTATATGAGAGTGTAGAATCATCATTTTTCAATTTAATAAAGTATAAATTTCTGGTAGCTAGACAAAAGGCATCAATTACAGTAAACATTCATTTTTGGGTGAATGGTCTGGACTAAAACTGAAATGTGACATTAGTGACATTTCTTTGGTTCACTACCATAGTGACAAAACATCTAAACATTTTGACCAACAGTGCTTACACAATGCCAAGAGACTTTTCATTTTGATGCCATTGACTATTGATATGAGAAAATGGCTTAGTATTGACACATGCGTTAACTTTTGAGAGAAATGTAATGTTTTGCAGGTGAGCCATTGTGTTGTGTTGAACCATGAGCTTGGAGAATGTCATTTCAGTTTCAAGAAATGAGCCAAATCAATTGAGAAGGAAACTAGTGTAACTATTTATATGAGAACGGGACTTACTTTGAAGCATGAGTTAACTGTTTTGACAGATATATGACCATTTGCAGGTGAGCCATTGTGTTTTGTTGAACTATTGGACTATTTTGCCAAATGTACTAAAAGCTGAGAGAGTGCAAATTTCTGTCTCAAGAATTTAGTTAAATTAATGGAAAAAAACTGTAAATCAATGTAACTGCCAGTCATCAGAAACTTAACTTTAATTTTTTTTTTTAGGGTCCCTTAATTAACATTAGTTAATGCATTTTTAGACAATAACTAATGTTTCATTAACATTACAATAATTAATGTAATTGCTTATCTAGCATTTATTAATATATTAATTAAGATGAGTTAATGCATTACCTAATGCATTAATTAATGCATTAGTTAATGCATAGCCAGACAGTAACTAATGGTTTGGGAAAATTTAAAAAAAATGTAGGCCTATATAGGGGGTTAGGGTTTGTTAACTTAGCATTTATAATTTCTTAATTAAGGGATACGTGTGCTACAATTTACAATAAGGGTCCAAAAAACATTCAGTAACGGTTAATTAAGGTTAAGCAATACTTATTAGGTACATTCACTTGAAATAATACCATACTTAAGGTTAGGTTATAATATATAATATAAAAATACATTACTTAAGATTAATCCACATATACATTAGTGCATTGATAAATGGTTATTAGTTTATACTGGCACTAGTAAGTGATTGTTATTTTAAAATGAGATACAGTGGGGCAAATAAGTATTTAGTCAACCAACAATTGTGCAAGTTCTCCTACTTGAAAAGATTAGAGAGGCCTGTAATTGTCAACATAGGTAAACCTCAACCATGAAAGACAGATTGTGGACGAAAAAAAAAAACAGAAAATCACATTGTTTAATTTTTAAAGAATTTATTTCCAAATTAGAGTGGAAAATAAGTATTTGGTCACCTACAAACAAGCAAGATTTCTGGCTGTCAAAGAGGTCTAACTTCTTCTAACGAGGTCTAATGAGGGTCCGCTCGTTACCTGTATTAATGGCACCTGTTTTAAATCATTATCGGTATAAAAGACACCTGTTCACAACTTCAGTCAGTCACACTCCAAACTCCACTATGGCCAAGACCAAAGAGCTGTCGAAGGACACCAGAGACAAAATTGTAGACCTGCAGCAGGCTGGGAAGACTGAATCTGCAATAGGTAAAACGCCTGGTGTAAAGAAATCAACAGACATCAGACATACAAGACCACTGATAATCTCCCCCGATCAGGGGCTCCATGCAAGATCTCACCCCGTGGCGTCAAAATGATAACAAAAAAGGTGAGCAAAAATCCCAGAACCAGACGGGGGGACCTAGTGAATGACCTACAGTGAGCTAGGACCACAGTAACAAAGGCTGCTATCAGTAACACAATGCGCCGCCAGGGACGCAAATCCTGCACTGCCAGACGTGTCCCCCTGCTGAAGAAAGTACACGTCCAGGCCAGTCTGCGGTTTTGTTAGAGAGCATTTGGATGATCCAGAAGAGGACTGGGAGAATGTGTTATGGTCAGATAAAACCAAAATAGAACTTTTTGGTAGAAACACAGGTTCTCGTGTTTGGAGGAGAAAGAATACTGAATTGCATCCAAAGAACACCATACCCACTGTGAAGCATGGGGGTGGAAACATCATGCTTTGGGGCTGTTTTTCTGCAAAGGGACCAGGATGACTGATCTGTGTAAAGGAAAGAATGAATGGGGCCATGTATCGAGATATTTTGAGTGAAAATCTCCTTCCATCAGCAAGGGCATTGAAGATGAGACGTGGCTGGGTCTTTCAGCATGACAATGATCCCAAACACACAGCCAGGGCAACAAAGGAGGTGCTTCGTAAGAAGCATTTCAAGGTCCTGGAGTGGCCTAACCAGTCTCCAGATCTCAACCTCATAGAAAATCTGCGGAGGGAGTTGAAAGTCCGTGTTGCCCAACGACAGCCCCAAAACATCACTGCTCTAGAGGAGCTCTGCATGGAGGAATGGGCCAATACCAGAAACAGTGTGTGAAAAGCTTGTAAAGAGTTACAGAAAACGTTTGGCCTACGTTATTGCCAACAAAGGGTACATAACAAAGTATTGAGATGAACTTTTGGTTTTGACCAAATACTTATTTTCCACCATGATTTGCAACTACATATTTTTAAAAATCAATGTGATTTTCTGTTTTTTTTTTTTTTTTTTTCCTTCCACATTCTGTCTCTCATGGTTGAGGTTTACCCATGTTGACAATTACAGGCCTCTCTAATATTTTCAAGTGGGAGAACTTGCACAATTAGTGGTTGACTAAATACTTATTTGCCCCGCTGTACATTGCTCTGTAAGTCCGAGGGTGCTGCTAACCTAACTTTAAGTATGGTATTATTTCATGTGAACATACCTTATAAGTATTACTTAACCTTAATTAACCATTACTGAATGTGTTTTGGACCCTTATTTTAAAGTGTAGAACACATATCCATTAATTAAGAAATTATAAATGTTTAAGTTTCCCCCTCTTAACCTTTATTAACCATTACTGAATGCTTTTTGGACCCTTATTGTAAAGTGTAGCACATGTGTCCCTTAGCTAAGAAATGATAAATTTTTAAGTAAAAAAACCCGAGCCTTAAACCCTAAACCCTAACCCTATATAGTAGTGGTGTCAACAATAATCGTATGCGGCGATGCATCCCGATGCGGGGCATGGACGATTCAATTTGATGCGGGCAACAAGCCGAATCGATTCAGCGCATTTTAAAATATATAAGTACGTTAAAAAATCTTCCCTGCGCAATTCCGGTGATGCAATGGATTTGGTTTCCCCATTTGTATTATTATTGTCATGTTTCATTTTTTACACACTGCATAACTCTGGTCAAGTTTCCCACCAACCTCATAGAAGCCAAAATGTCTCCAGATGTCAGCTTTCAATGTCTTAGGTGCATCAAGAATCTTTCTTGCTCCCTCTTTCTCCGCTTCAGCCGTTGTTATGTCATGTCCTATCTCTTAGAGGTTAGATCTTGTGCCCGAACCCGAATGGGTCGGGCCCAAAATGTTAAGCATTCACGTTCGGGTCGGGTCGGGTCGGGCTGCCCCTCGCCGGACTAATAAATTATAAAAAAAAAAAAAAAAAAATTTAAAAAGGGATAAAATCGAGAGCAGGCTCTCTGTATTGTGCATTTGCTTGTGCACTCACATGAAGCAGTGGCGCCGCCCGCTTTTTCTTCTTCTCCTCCGCTGTGGTGCTTGCGATTCGTTACGAAAGACACTTTTATTTATGCACACAAAGGCAACGCAAATGTGATCCTTTTGAATCCTCTCCTCTGTGTGTCTGCAAACTCGTTTTTTTTTTTTTTTTTTTTTTTTAAATATATATCTAAAACTATTTTCATTTGACTTCAACCAGGAGTGACACAAGAGCCAATAAAAAGTTGTTTAATGTCTGACCGCTTGTGTTGCCTCATGATTCACGAAAAATACGCTTTGCTTTAGAATTTTAATGCATCCCAGGCTTTAAGGCATCGCGATGCATTGCCGAATCGAACCAAATCGAATCGTGACCCTCTGAATCGAATCGAATCGAATCGTGGCCCTCCGAATCGTAATCGAATCGAATCGTGAGGGCAGTACCAATGCACACCTCTACTATATAGGCCTATACTGTATATATATTTAATTTTACCAAACTATTAATTACTGTCTGGTTATGCATTAACTAACTAATGCATTAACTAAGGCATTAACTCATGTTAAATAATATATTAATACATGTTAAATAAGCAATTATATATATATACTGTATATTATTATTATTTTTTTTTTTTTTTAAACCTGTCCTGTTCAGCTGTTTGACATGGAGAATGGAAGTCTAAGTGTCCTGTTAGTCTGAACAGTTTCAATGTTTCACATTGAGAGTATGACATACTCCCATTGTGATCATACGACATACTTCATTTATTATGACAAAACAGCGAACAGGAAGGGGTTATGGGGGAACAGAAGAAAAGAAACACAAGAGAAGAAAAGAAAGAAACACAAACAACAACAAGAAATACATTGCCTACATTATATACACTACACACTATTGCATACGCCCACACTAACTATTAATATGTTGGCGCTATTGTCAGCTAGATGTAATTCCAGTTGACACCATGTGGGGGGCATGTTGATGAGGGAAAGAAGGGGACAGGGTGGGGAGTATATAAGCTAAGTAATTGAAAGGGGTAGAGTATATATTAATAAATGTTAGATAAGCAATTATATGAATTATTGTAATGTTACTTAAATATTATTGTCTTAAAATGCATTAACCAATGTATTAATTCATGTTAATTAATATACTGTGTTAATAAAGGTTAGATAAGGGATTAAATGAATGATTGTCATGTTACTTAAACATTAGGTATTGTCTAAAAATGCAAAATAAGGGACCCTTATTGTAAAGTGTTACCACATTTTTATTATTGTGTTTTTTCAACACACTAAAAACACTGGTATCAAGGTTATACCTCTCTCTTATATCTTTTAGTAGGAAATATTGTTGTGAACAAATTTGCTCTTTTTGCAGTCCTAACAACAAACAGCAGATTATCTGTCATGTACGGTGGCTGAGAGGTGTCAGGCGAAATGCAAAGTCCAAACACTTTGCAAATAGAAAAAAAGCACGAACCCCATTTGCAAACGCTTTGCAAAAGAAAAAAGCACAAATGCAAACTGCCAAAACACGATCACCAGTTCCTAAAGCGCGACTGCAAATTGGCAAAAGCACGAACCCTAATTGCAAACAATTTGCAAAAGAAAAAAGCACAAATGCAAACTGCCACAACACGATCCCCAATTCTTAAAGCGCGATTGCAAATTGGCAAAAGCACGAACCCCAATTGCCACAACACAACAGCAAATGGCTCGCAGCACGACAGCAAATAGCTCGCAGCATGAATGCAAAAGGCTCGCAGCACAACAGCAAAATCCTGCAGCACGACAGCTAGAGGATGATCAAGAAGTTAAAAAAAAAAAAAAAAAAAAGTGACACTTTGTAAATTGCTCTATGTGCTTTGTGACCATCTCTACGGACCTCCGTGAAGTTGCCCCTCCCATGAGATGCAAATTTATATAAAAATGATGTCCATTGTTTGTGCTGTAAAAGTTTTGTTTGTGCTGTTTTTAGAGATATTTACAATTCTTTTCTTAATTTCGAGTGGTGACTTCACTCATAGCTGTTCCTTAGATTAGCTCCCGCAGCTAAGGGAGTGTACTGAATCAATCAATAAATAACAGAGGGGTGTCCCAACAACTAGCACGATCATAACACAATTGGGTCACATTTGGGTCCATTTTGAAGTAAACTGGCGGACTTGAGATATTAATTCCGAGTGATGACATCACTCTAAGCCCCTTATTTACTCCAAAATGGTCCCGAAGTGTTGCCATTCATTTTGGCTAAGTTCGTGCTTGTTGTTCGTACATGCCTTTGTTATTGAGTTGGTACGCTCCATTAGGCACGGGGAGCTAAACGAGTGCGTCCCAATTCGAAATTAATATCTTAATAAAAGCATAATACTGTATCTACAAAACCTAGCTGACCTCAAATTTATCTATAAAAGAATTGTAAATATCTCTAAAACAAAAGCAGCACAAACAAAACTTTTACAGCAAAAACGATTGATATCATTTTAATATACACATGTTTGCAACCATACGGAGGTCTGTAGAGATAATCACAAAGCACATATAGCAATATACAAAGTGCCATCTTTTTTTTTTTTTTTTTTTTAACTTCCGGGTCATCCTCTTGCCGTCGTGCTGCATGATTTTGCTGTTGTGTTGCGTGATTTTGCTGTTGTGCTGCAAGCCTTTTGCATTCGTGCTGTGAGCCATTTGCTGTTGTGCTGCGAGCCATTTGCTGTCGTGTTGTGAATATTTCGGGTTCGTGCTTTTGCCAATTTGCAATTGCGCTTTAGTAATTGGGGATCGTGTTGTGGCAGTTTGCGTTCGTACTTTTTTCTTTTGCAAAGCATTTGCAATTGGGGTTAGTGCTTTTTTCTGTTTGCAAAGTGTTTGGACTTTGCATTTCGCCTGACACCTCTCGGCCACTGTAGTTATGCCTGTATGTTTTCATGAGCAATATATTCTGATTTTTGTATATGCTCTGGAACCGCTTACAGAATCAAAGTAATCAAGTGTAAAGCATTATTTTAACCACATTTCAGATAAATTATGTACATTTTGCATTATTTACATTTAAATCACCTTCTCTGTTCCACAACAGTCCCATTGATTAACCTTATCATCAGATGATACACACATTATGAATGGCGGGATGAGGACGAGCAACACGAGTGTCGCTCACCCGCCATTGGCCGGTCTCAATTAGCCAACTATACAAAACCAGAGTAACAGCTGGCAGCTTCTGTCAGTCTAATCTCTGAATGCAGCTGTGCTTGTACAGGCAACATGCTAGCCTAATTAGCAATGCTGTCTCCATGGGAAAATAAAGCCCTGGGGTCCAAGATCATTGGTGATCTCCCATTTCCACTTTCCTGCAACATGAAAACAACCCTCATTCTCAACACATAGGCACGATAAAATCTGCTTTAGTCACTGAAATCATGTTATTAACCAGACTGAGGAGCTGTTGATATGTTCCTGACTTTTAGCAAAAAGAGTTTTAAATATGTGGCAAAATGAGGAACTAGTCTAAAGACTGCCACTCCTATTTTGTCATATTATTGAAATGTAATATTAAAGTAACTTTGCTCAGTAGCTTTTTTTTTGTTTGTTCTTTTTCCCTCTTAAGTGCAACATGTGAAGGTTGGCTGGCTTGAAAGGGTGGTTGTTTTAATCCATTTCAAACAAATATCATTGTGTTAATCCAACAATTTATTCATTCGTCTAATACTTTATTGGGATGTTGTGTCTGAGAAGCCAAATCACAATCTAATCAATGTGGTCAACGGTAAGACAGTTCGTGATGATGTACGTCAGTCCCTTTATTACCACTACCATTCAAGCAAACATACTGCCCATTCATGCAAGAGCTGCTCTTGGTTACGAGTCACACCCACACAATCCACACATAGACAGCCTCACACAGATGCTCTGGCTTGAGCCAAAGTTCAATTTTAAACGTCCCTCTGCCCCTTATCCTTTCCTCTCTGCTGCTTCTATAGCTGGACATTGAACTGCCTCATCTTCAGCAGCTACCCAGCTCATACCAGACCCCTCTCACAGGTGGCGAGCCATTGGGAAGGGAGACCCATATTGCCTCTTCAGGTGAAAGCAAATGAGCATCACCTCCAGACCTAGCACCCCCCGGAGGCCTGGTGTCCTGCGTATCAATATTATCATTCATCAATTCTGAGCCATGCTTGGTCCGTAACCTCAACTGGAATTTCTCCTCCATGGGTGACTCTACCTGGGGAAAATTACTTCAGAAAACTTGCTTCTAAGTTCATTGGGATACAAGTAAAGATGCACCGATACCGATACTAGTATCGGCAGGGGGCGCCGATCCGGCCCCAAATGGTGGTATCGGTATCGGCGAGTACCAACTAAGACGGCGTCGATACCATTTACCGGTCCATTATTATAACATTTGACTGCAGCCTTTTTTTTTCTCCCGGCGCTCACTACACTCTTTGTGCTGTGTGATGACGCGTGAACACCAAGCAGCTATCGCTATTGGCCTGCTCCAGACCAATGAGAACGGGCCAATAGCCACTCCTGACCAATGACAAGGCCGCTTGGCGGCGCCAACATGGCGGCGGTCGGGAAATATTTCAAAATAGAAATCCCGTCAATTAAAATCAATGGCTGCATGCAAGATTTGCGGCCTGAAAGTTTCGAGATGTGGAGTCAAATCGGCCAGTTTCAATACCTCGAACCTGATAAAACATTTGAAGACGAAACGTGAACGAACACAACGAGTTTGAGCCTGAAAGAGCAGGACTGCTATCCAGAGGAAGGGCGCTGGACCGGTGCAACAATCTCTGGTCAGTTCACTACGTCAACTTTACTTTGTCTTTTACTTAAAGAAATGCTGCAGTAATTTGGGAACTGTTTCCAAAGTAGGGTTTTCAGGCTTTCAGAAATAGAAATAAGGGACGCCCCCCCTCCCGAAAGAAGGAGGCTAATAGAGAGACGGGATGCTGTGGTCAATTAATATTACTTATAATTTTTAGCGTCCGCAAATGCGGAAACAAGGTTGGACCACGAAGCGGACAACAAGCGGGGGATACGTACAAGGGTTTAATGATCACAAACAAAAAATAACACGCGATCGCGGGATAGTAGAAATAATAAAAGGAGTCCGTGACAGCAGGTCGACGGAGCTCAATACTACAAACTCGCAGGTTTACTAAGACGATAGGCAGCGAGCCAAAAAGCCAAAATAAAAACACTCAAATACCTGCACAGGGTAGAGGTTACAAACGAGTGCAGCACACTAACAGAAAAAAAAAACAATGCAGGGGCGTGACAAGCAAATGTAGCGAGACTATAGTGCGAGATGTCAAATGGCGATCAGCAAAGCAAATATCTCGGCAGCCTTCTTTGAGCTCACCCGTGCTTAAATGCTGCGTTGATGAGCCTGCATTGGATTCAGGTGCGACGTCAGGAACGCCCCCACTAACAGCCCAGCAACAAAACACAATCTAACCAGCAGCAGAATGTGACAATAATTTCATGAAAGTTGCACTGTTTGGCCTTTGAGAGGTTTAAAAAAGTTTACTCAGTTCATTCAGAGTTTATTATTAAGAACTTATTTTTACTTTCTTACTGTTGGGCTAGTATTATACTTTGTACTAGTCTTTTTTATATTTTGCAAAGGTAAGCAACAGCCTGACAAAGCCTTGATAGCAATGATTTCACATCCAATTATGTAGCTCTTTGGGGGAAAAAAAAAATATATATATATATATATAAACGGGGTGGTATCGGTATGGTATCGGTATCGGCCGATACTGCACAGCCAGGTATCGGTATCGGGGCCAAAAAATGGTATCGGTGCAACACTACATACAAGTGACTCAAATGAGTTTCCTCCTCAGTATATCAGTTGATTGCAGTCATGTGCTTTTTGTTTAAGCAGAAACCTCATTGGTTAAACTGTCTCTGCTGGATAAGTTGGAATAAAGGATCAGGACCCTTTACGGCCTTTGAGGACCGGTTTGCCCACCCCTGGATCAGCATGTAACAATACTTACTTGTGCGGTATGCAACAATGGATCTGCGGTAATCCAGAGTACCCGAAAAAAAAAAACCTCGGCAAGCATAGACAACACACAAATGCTACAAACAGGAATGCTGAACCCATGACCTCTGAACTGTGAGGCAATCGAATTAAATAGTTGCTCACGGTGACATCTAATAATATTTTAGTTTTGTGTTATTAGAAGTAGTTGTATTAGAAGATTCTAAAATGATAACTATCCAGCACCCCCGCAACCCTCGTGAGGATAAGTGATTAGGAAAATGAATGAATATCATGATAACTATTTTAAATTAAACATTCAGTACGTGGAATTATTATTATTATTTCTTTATGCAAAATCACAAAGCCTACTGCAGAATCAGTTTTCTATGTTTTTCTTAATTTTACATTTCTCCAGGCGCTGCCGCAAGAAAATGAATGCATGTGTGGTGTCCACCACATTGCTAATCAAAACTGATGTCTATGGCAAAAGAAGTGGAAATATGTTCTGTTAGTTTCAACGATTTTTTTTTACTGTTCTGAAATGGCCTTTCATGAGCCCTGATTCAAATCACAATGAAGATTCATGAAAAGAGCTGAAACATTCAAGTTTGGAAAAAAAAAACACCTTTGATCACTGAGCTCATAAATATTGGACCAAACTACCTGCTTACAAGTGTAGAAGTTTCACTGAAATGGGGGGAAAAAGAAAATTTAGGTGTAAAAGTTCCGGATCATCATTTAGCAACATAATTTTTGTCCACGACCTGAAAATAAGGACACATTTCAATTAATCATTGTCTATTTATTTAAAATGATCTTTTTAAAGTTATTATTTGCAACCATTGTTTCTTTTCCCTTTCATTAAGCGGGGTAGTATTTTTTTTCCCCATTTGTGTTCATCTGATTACTATCCAATTTGCAGATTCTGAGCAGAAATGTTCAAGTTAGGTTGTTATTCTTTCTTGCTGACTTTCTGTTTTATACTTATTGTGTGAAGTGCACCGTCTCATTGGTATGACCCCTGTTTGCTGCAATACCCTCCTCTCCCCCTGCACCCCTGCTCAACAGGGCCACGCACAGGTCACATGCGTGTAATAAACAAGAGGGGCCAAGGTGTGATTTGGGAAAAATGGGCACTTTCCTTAGCGTCTCAAAATGCCAACAGTAATGCACTAAATTATTGGGGTCACTGACTCCACCAGCTCTGTTGATTTGTGTGTGAACACTCAACAACCACGTTGACGTTGAAGGACATTCCTCACCAACAAGGACGGTAAACCAAGGGACAAGCCTACATGCCATTAACAGCATGTGATCCAAAATCACTGTAAGACACGCTGTTGTTTAAAGGTGGAAGGTTTTAACGTGGTCTTACCACAAAAAAGTAGATGCAAATGTGTTTACTAATAAAACCACATTGATGTATTGAGTATCCAACCATTGGAGGTGCAGTAAATTTGTCAGTTAGATCCCAACACATATAGACATAGCACACCAGGAGTGTATTTTTAAACATCCAGCATCCGCACAGTTGCAGCTAATCAGCCTAATGAGCCAAAGATTGCAGCTGCAATCAGGCGTCATTAGGTTTATGAGTATTTATTATCCATGGCTAGGAAATAACAAAGTAGAGCACCTCACAATGATGGCGCAGAGAGGAGACCTTCAATCTGCTCATTAATGGCGTTCTGTCACCTGGCAACCACAGTTCAACAGCTCAAGCTATCCATCACCACCCTGCCTTGAGACAGAGAAGATACAGTAGATCACTTCCAAGCTTTCTAACCCTATGAGGTGTTAGCCAAACTGCCATGAGAATCCGTGCGTGTGTGTGGGTTTTTGTTGTTGTGTTGAAGACAACATATGCAAGTGTGGAAAGTGCATTGGTTTCCCTTCAATTCAACCCGTGTTTTAGCCAGTTTGCCTGTGAGCCATGTTTCACGCAGCCAGTTTGGCCCACTAAGGCTGTAGCTTCCATGTAGGTCGCTTCAATTTTATTTTGTTGCTGTAGCAAGTGATGTTATGCTTGTTAGGAGTTAAATTGCAGACACACTCCAGCAGGCCACCCAAGTCCATGTTGCCTGCTTTCTGTTTAAAAAGCTTTTTTCACCCCATACACTTTCAGGTTTAAATTGGATTTATGGCTGTACACTCCTTTTGGAAAGCTTTTAAAATGTTCTTTGAAAATATTGGAAACATGTCAGTGGGGAGAGTATCTGTGATAAAAGTGAGGACTTATACCCTGAGAGAGATGGATTCATGCACCTTATGTGATAAATGTAACCTCTGTGTTTCTGACATTGTACTATACGCTGGACATGAACATAAAGAGATTAGGCGGTATATTGTGCCAAATGAATTTTATTAATGTTGTAGCAACTGTGTTATTGTACCTTTTTAATCATATTTTGACCCCTCAGACAAAGGATTACAAAACAATGGAAAGCACCTAGCATTGAGATAAAATGACCCTGGTGTCGCTTCACTTTCTGTTAAAACAATATTAACCCTCTTGTTTGAAATACAGGCACCATAAAATGCACCTCGTTAACTGTCCGACCCCACTTCGAGTAGCCATTACACCGACAAGTTAAAAAAAAAAAAAAAAAAAAAAAAAAAAAAACATATCTCTCTGTCAGCCATCTTCTCACCACTGTGACAAATGTACATGTGCAGTGATTTATAAGAGAAAGTGAGATGAGAGAACAAGTGTACACGCTTACAGCATAGCAACCGGCTAATCTGCTCTTGAGGTCTGCTTGTACTTCTTCATAACAAGCGTACATCTCCCCTCAATGAGCATACCAGATTACTGTACTTTTCTTTTTTCTTTTCTTTTCTTCCCTTTTCTTTTCTTTTCTTTTCCTTCAGTTTGTGTAAAACATCCATTCACTCGGTCCGGACTCATGTTGGTCTTGATTGGCACGCCCTATGAAAATAGGACCACAGTCATAACTGATTTTCTATTGATTATCATAGAAAATAAGGTTTTCAAAACTGAAAAAAAAGGAATATATTTAAGTAAATGGTAACAAAATGAAACAATATTGTCATCTATCTTTTCAGCATAAGTGATGTCGCGCATATTGTTGGCAGTCTCTCTCTGTTCCTCACTGAAGTGCCTACAAAATTCTTGAGTGGTTGGGAGTCATTTAAAAACAAAATGAAGAACAATAATGAATAATTTCGACATATTGAAGCGTTATGTGTTTTTTTTAAGATGTCAATTTGAAATCCTACTATATTCAATATTACATCATTCAAAATTTGAGCAGCACTTTGCCTGACCCGCCCTCCCACCGCAGCTTGTGAACAAAAGCGATCTTGCTCCTGTAGCCACACATCAAGCCTTCTGTATCAGAAACAGGTTTACATTAGTCTAGAACTATTTCACAGGTACAGCCAAGCAGAAAAATAATTCAAAGCCTTGCTTATCAAGACAGCTGACATGAACATTCAACAAATGGTTATTTCAGAGTCAATGTTCACATTACTGGTGGTCTGAAATGGGAATGGGTGTCAGGCAGTGGTTCTGATTCAGTGAATTAATTGTGATCAGAAAAAAAAAAACATACAGTAGGTTGGAAGTTTACCCCAGAGGGATCTCACTATGTGACAACACATACCAAACAAATCTGGGTTGGGGATGATTGGGGACATCATGTCCCTCCTCGGTTTTTCTTTTGTACATTGTGGCACACAATCTACAATGTTTCCTCCCAAAATCTCCAACAGCTCAGTTTTATAGGCAAATGAGATTAAAAACAGGTTTGCCTTTGGCTCTGCATTTTCCACTGAGGCAGTGAAATCTGACATGGAAAGTACTCTCATACCAACACAGAAAATAGTTATTTTCCACTTTTAGTCAGGTCTATTATGGGACTTGTATCATAGCAAGTTTTTCTTGTTTCCAATTCATTAATCTATTCATCACAAAGAAAAATGCATGAACCCCTTGGTGATAAGTTGTTCTGTTAAATGTCTTGAAACCGTTGCCTTGGGAATGAAGAGAAGATGTGCTGTAGAAACTAATGTTACATTGAGAGTGTACCGGATCAGAGCATTAATGCTTTGATTTGGTGCATATTTTACTGTTGTTACTTTAGGTAGTCAAAGACAAACTCAACTTCTCATGAGTAGTTTTAAATTAAAAATAATAATAATAATAAAATAAAATAAAACAAATTCAAATACAGACTGGTGTCAAATGAACAAAATGACTGACCAGTTAGTAAACACAACGAACTAACCATCTAGTAAGGAATACTATTACCAAAAAAAAAAAAATGAAAATTATTTTTTTTCTTGGCATTATAAAAACGAATGTAAATAATTTAGTTTGTATTTCAAAATGCAAAAAATATACTATGATTAGTTTCAACATTTTATTGAACAACGTAAAATCACTCCAGTGATCCATTATTTTTTTTTTCTCCTAACACCAGCCATTTTACAAACGGCAACTCTATAGTGAAATCTAGAGTTATAACACTAAAGACCAGTCTTGATCGCGAGACCATATTTTCAAGGTCTTAATCTCGTCTCAGACTGGCAGGAGTCAGGATTTTCTGTCAGCATTCACATGCTATTCTTTAAATTCAATAATTTGATAAGAAGAAGTAGCACTTACAACAACAAATAACTTCAATTCATGCGTTACGAACCTTCTTACACCCCTTTAATGACTGGAACCCTCACAATGTTGAGATTGAGGATTTTTAGTCAAGAAAAAAAAATGGCATGATTATGAGATCCAACCATACAGGAATACATCTCAAAACGCTGCAGTCTCATGTGTCATAGATGAAACAAAATTGTGTTTTACATCATACATTTTAAACACCGGTACATGGATTTTTGGCCTTTGTCCGTCTTGGATTTGACTAGGTCTCAACTCACAAGTTTTGGTCTTGTTTTCCACTCAGCGAGTTCTAGTCTTAGGGAAGTCATGGTCTTGCATAGTGTTGTTTTTAGCATAACGTTTGTAATGTAGTGCCCATTTTCTCCGGTAAATTCATGTCTGAATACATTCCATAGTCCTTATTTAAAATTTGAGTGGCATCCTCTAAATCGGTACACTGCGATACATAATTGTTGCATGGTATCACTTTAAATTTGGCAAAGAAAGGCAAAAACACCCTGCTTTACTGGAATTTAATCCCAGCATTCAGTGAAACATTTTTGGAATCGTTGACAGACAACAAACATGTTCAAATCAGAAAATATAGTATAGGTAGGGCCAAGAAAGGAGGCTGAAACGCTCTTGGCCTGATGATGATAAATGTCACACTTTGAATCATATGTTTTTACTAAAAGTATCTGACAGACAAAAGGAAGATTTATGACTCTTGGGGATATTTGTATTTTTCTCTCCTTGACTTTACCACGCCTGTACACTGGCTCAGTCTGCACCTATTCAAACACATCTGGCCTGTTTAGGGAATTTCATCTACCTTCATTAGGAATGCCAAAGTGACTCTGAAGATGCAATTCATAATTTTTTTGGCACTGAACAGTGTTCTTCATATTGTTATGGAAAATCAATGTGATTGAACTGGATGGCTGCCAGTACCGAGTTCTGCTGAACACAACTCCAATTGTGTGAAAAAAGCATAACCATTTCAAAAAGGGAAGGAAAAAAGATCACATACAAGTAGGTTAGGTTTGGTTACACAATTATGACATTACAACAATGGAAGTATAGGCTGATTATATTATCACTCATTGCAATATCACAAGATTTCAAGCTTTGTTTCCATCAAAGCAGAAAGATAACTAAGATTTGAAAAGAGAGTTTGCTGTTTTCTTTAAAAAAAAAAAAAAAAAAAGTAAAATTTGTTTCAATTCTCTTTAGTGAAAAGATATGAGGGAAAAATAAAACTATTTCTCTGGCTCATATTGTACTTCAAATTAGATGTTTAGGAAACCACCACACTCAGCGATAATTACCCAAGCGTAGACGGAAGGAGTGACTGACTTTCAATCATTTGCGCACTTTGGTGTTCCTTAGTTGGTCGCACACACATACAGTCCGGTGCTAAGCTTATGAACTCAATGGCTGCCATTGACGGTGCCGGATAAACTAAAGCTGTTAACAAAACCAACTATTTTTACAATAGGAATAAAGTCACTTTGACACATTACCACTACATTTAAACTAATCTAAAAACATGAACAACCTTCTGAATGAGTGGTTAGAACGTCCACCTCACAAGTTCTGGGATCAAAGGTCCTTGCTGTGAGGCGTTTCATCTTTTACCTATGTCTGCATGGGTTTTCTCTTGGTACTCCAATTTCCTCCTAAATCCCAAAACATGCATGCATACAGGTTGATTGAACACTCTCCCTGGGTATAAGTGTGTGCTTGAATAGTTGTTTGTTGTGCCCTGTGATTGGCTGGTAACCAATTCAGGGTGTACCCAGCTTACTGCCCATTGTTAGCTGGGATAAACTACTATTGCAGTGGCTAAAATAGGCTTTATTATGGTGCTGATGCTATCTTAATATTTCCAATACTGTTATTTGTTTAAGCTGAATAGCATTCTTTTTGATTATCACTATTCACAACTGTATGCTTTAGTCATAACAATTTTTAGGGTCGTGGTCGTTCGCGTCAATATTGGTCTGGCTTTGGTCAGTAACTCATGGAGCCAGTGGTGGACTTTCCAATTCTGAGGCCTTAGGCAAACACTGCCAGGGGCCCTCTTCATATGTTCCTTTAACACAAAAGGACGAAAGGCAGCCTCAAAGGCCCCTATTAATATACAACCTTTCACTAGATTAATACAAAATGAATTAGGGTGAGGAAATATACAGTAGTTTCAATGGACTTACATGATACAATTGAATCTCAGTTAAAATTAAAATTCTTTTTATTTGGTATTATTTGTTTCATCGTTTAAAAATTCATTCACGCGTTCGTTACATCGAGATTGGATTACTGTAACTCCCTACTTGCAGCTTGTCCTAAAAGTTTTCTAAAAGGTCTTCAACTTGTCCAAAACGCAGCAGCAAGACTTTTAACAGGAACCAATCGAAGAGAGCACATCACCCCTGTGCTCCAGGCCCTTCACTGGCTTCCAGTCGAGTTTAGAATTAAATTTAAAATCCTCCTTCTTACATTTAAGACCATTAATGGGTTGGGGCCATCTTATCTCACCAATGCTCTGGTTCCATACCACCCCAACAGAACACTCCGCTCTCAGAATGCAGGTCTACTGGTAGTTCCCAGGGTTTCTAAAAGTACTGTCGGCGCTAGAGCCTTTAGCCACCAAGCCCGTTTTATGGAATCAGCTTCCAGCTAATATTAAAGAAGCCGAGACAGTCTGCACATTTAAGATTAGATTAAAAATGTTCCTATTCAACAAAGCTTATGGTCAGGCTAGTTGAAGTCGGAGTAGACTCAAAGTTTAGTCTAAGCTGCACTAGAAGCTACAAAGCTGGGGGAAGTACAGCCACTGAGTTCTATCTCCTTTTTCTCACTCTACCTACCACTTATCTTACTTTATTTCTATTTTCCAATGTTAATATCTAGTTGTCTAGTCTCTTCATTACTAGTCACCCGGTGTCCCCTTTCCCCCCTTCCCCTCTGGGGAGAGGCTATTTTTCAGCTGCAGCCTCCTGACTGTCCGGACCCCAAGCTGGATGGACGTTCTTGTTGCTACCCCCATCTCATCTGGCTAGATGGACCTCTTCTTGTTCCTTTACGCCACTGCATCTTTACGGACTGTAACTTCGCCTGCTAATTCCCATTAAAGGTCCTGGGGCTTGCTGTCTATCTGTCCTGGGAGTGGATCTCTTCTGACTGTGGTACTCCCCAAGGTTTCTAATTTTCTCCCGAAGACTCTGGAGTTTTTGGAGTTTTTCCTTGCCGACATGGAGGGTCTAAGGATGGGGGATACCCAGAACTTGAATTTATTTATTCATCTTTGTTGCTTCATTTGCTGTTTCTGATTGTGTATCATATTGCCTCTGTAAAGCCCTTTCAGAAAACGTTGTTGTGATCCAAGGCTATACAAATAAAATTGAATTGAATTGAATAGAATTGAATCATCATTTCTTGTAACTGAGGGAACATTTGTTTTAATAACCATTTTATATACAGTATAATTACAGTTCAAAATCAAAAGCCATAATTAAATTCAAGTTTTACAACGGTAAATGACAAATTATACAGTATATTTTTTAATAAAGTGCTGCTACCTCCTAGAGGTAGGCTCTGTTTCTGTCCTCTTGGTCAACCGTAATAGCTAGATTTACAGCTAGGTTCTACTCTGGAGAAAATACTAACAGTACAGATTTGCAGCCCTGTTACCTGCAACCCTGTTATTGTGAATATGCCAAATAGTGTAAATAAATAAAACAATCGTGGCTTAAGTTACCATTGATCTGTAAGATGATTTTATTAAGCATTTAATCTTTTATTACCTAATGTTAATGTGTAGAGTAAAATCAGAAAATATTTATAAGAATGTTGGAACCTAAATTTCCTCCGATTCTGGAACTCCTGTCCACTTTAATTCCACGTCGCTGCTGTCATCTTACAGTAACAACACTTGATTAGTTTGAAGTCAAAGTTTACTAACATACAGTATAATAAATAATCATAAACCACAATATGTCTGGCAGTCGTAGAGAGTTTTTTCACATTGATGATACAGTATGGTAGTACGTCAAATTTATAAAACTGTATGGTAGATTTTCATACAGGAATAAATATGTTAAAAAATGTTTTCCAATCAATGACTTGACTTCTGAGTGTTGCCACCACATGAAAAATACAACCAACCCACAATACTAAATGACACATGTACCGGTAATCTGGCGTTTTCTTGATAAAGTGCTCCTTTCAAGAGTGTAAATGCAGTCTATACTTAAGATCTCTTTTTTTGGGCTTACATCCAGTTTCCACTCAATATTATTCTTGTTGTACATTAAACTTGTCAAATCCTAAGAACCAGCGTCACACCAATGTGCATATGATTCCATCATGTGAAACCAAATAAGCACGCCTCAAAGGAAATTTCCATTAGCTTTGTTATATGCTGCTAACATTTTGCTAGATGCTGTTTTTACCCCCTCATCTTGAGTGTTTCTATTCCCTTCAGTCAACGTAAACAATACGACATACCCACAATTATCAATCTCGATAACGATCCCATTTTCTGAGGCGGCCGGCTTCTTCTCCTGATCCTAAAATACGCAGCGAAACCTCATCCAGGCCGCAGTCCAGTTGAATGGCGCCTACTTGGACCCGTGGAAAAACTTCATGTACTTTCTCGGGCAGCTGCGAGCACCGCGGGCCGCGTAATTGCTTTTGGCGACCTTATAGTCGTACTTGAGGTTATTATGTTTGGTTGCGCACCACGCCAAAGGTTTGTTCCAACTGGCCAGAAATCTCCTGGAAGATGTACTTGTTATGTATGGTGCTCTTGAGGCTCTCCCGGACACACCGATCAGCCCAGATGCATAGCAGCACTGGCACCTCGTCGTCCGTCCAGTCCTCTATCACTGGGCTCGCAGCATTCAGCGCAGTAGCATCTGTTAGCTGACTGGAGCTCGGCTCACAGTCCGCGACAGTTACCTCTGGCTCATTGACATCTATGTCTGCCGACGACATTGTAAAGAATTTTGAGACCTTTGGCAAAGATTAAATGTATTTGTTGTTTGTTTTTTTTACATCCTCCCGTCGTTTTCTTTTTTTAGACCCACTCTTGTACATCCGCTTCTTTTTAAGTACTGTAACTACTTTTCACAAACCCACAACTTCCTCTTCTTCGATGTGTGATTAAATTGGCAAACCAATTTAAAGGTGCATTACTGCCATCCACTGGACTGGCCCATGTAACTTTCTGGCTGCTCAGTCCGTCGTCACGGAACAGTCCATTGTAGTGCGTGTGTGTGGGGGGAGATCATATAAAAGCAGCATTCAAATGGCTTTCTTTTTTTTGTTATTTGTTTGTTTGGTATGCTGACATAATTATACATGACAATAATTGGGGGTGCTGCTGGCTCCGGTGGCCCTGGCCCTTGCTCGTTGGGGCAGGGGCAGCTGGTTGAGGGCCCCCTACTGGTTGGGGGCCTAAGGCGGTCACCTACTTTGCCTTAATAGAAGATCTGCCTATGCATGGAGCGGGGAATCAACGACGCTAGTATTCATTCAAATCTCATCCCCAGTTTTTTAAATGACAAATGCTCACACTCAGTTGGTGAATTTTCAGAGAAATGAACACACTTTAATCAGAATGTCAAGCACACCAATTTGTACAACAGATAATGCTACAAGAGATAACTTACTTCAAAATAGCAACATTACTCAGTAGAGATTTCTGATGTAATGTGCCAGAGTAAAAATATATGCAATTTTATTCAAGATTAATTATTTGTAACTCTTTAACGACGGATGTGTCACTGGCGACTCATTTCCGCATGCGTACTTTGAACTACTGTAACTCCTAAATGGTTTGTGCTATTGAAACATTTCAACGGATCCTGAAAGCTGAGAGGTTGTGCCTGACAGTCAGATGGGTGTCATTGCTGTGATCTCACTCTCCTTCCACCAGGAAACCAGCGAATCAGCTCCTTTATTCTCTGACGTGCTGGCACTGGCCCATTTACGTATTCGACCCTTTTTAACTACCGCAATAGACACACAGAAGAAGTCAGGAGTGTGGCAAAAAAAAAAAAAAAACGGTGAAGAACGACACTTTTTTGCAAGGATATGCCCACAAGAAGGTCTTCATGAGCAATTAAACCTCCACAGAGGTTCAGCGAAGTGTTTGGAAGCGATGGCGCAATGGGAGGAGCAGCTTTTGGTGAAGAAAGATATTGATTGTTTCTCTGTAGTTGAACCTCTCTCTGTGCTTTTCTCAAACTCATTTTTACTTTGTTCATGGTACTTTATGTGTAAAGCATGTTTGTATTGTGTGTTGACTTACAGTACAATATACAGCGTGTAAATGCGCAAATGTACGCATGGCAATCTACTATGTATGACACATACCTTGTTGGCTTAGCAACGATATTTGAACAGTGTATTGTCAAAGTCTTGTTTCAAAGTGTATATAAAATTATTGTGGTCATTTATGTGCAGTAATCTATACATTATTGGTACTTAACAGCGTTTGTGACTACTAGTATGCTATAGTTTGTGTTGTGGTGAGGAACAGCTATACTGTGTATGTGCTTTGAAATGACAATAAAATAAGTACTCATCTTCTTTCTCAAGTGACCTATTTCCTGGAGAGGGCTGTGGAGATGCTGGAGCTGGAGATTCCAGTGTGGTCATAGATCGAAATCGCAGAGAGCCAGCATAGGGTGCCAACGCTGCAAACTCTGTCGAAGAACCACTGCCTGGATGTGTGAGACATGCAATGTGGGCCTGTGTCTCCAGCCAGAGAGTAACTGCTCCTGGCAGTTCCAACAAGGCCTCTGAGGAATCAAAGACTAAAAAATGTGCATAGTTTTCATTTCTGTTGAATGTTTATCCTAACAAGTTGAATAAATATTATCACACTTCAAAACTTTTCGTTGAGCATGTTTGGTTGTCAATGGGACATCAATATTACACATTTTTTACAATTTTTTGTTTTGTTTTTGTCTGTTTGGGTCCACAATGTTGATTATAATTGGTCAGTGAAGAAAAGAACAGTTTGGAGATGAAGGTTATGATGTCCTGAAAAAAGGAACCCAACCTGGCCATTGTGAACATTTTTTTCTTTGAAATACAACATCAAAGGCATGCAAATTTGGCGAAAATAAGATTAGGTGTTAAAGGGTTAACAGCATATGTCATGTATTTTAATGTCAGGACATATAATGATGAGTCTACTTAATTTTCTGTACTTTACTCCAAATGGTCCTCCTCTGCCTTGGGAAACATAAGGCCACCTTAAATCATATACAGTATTGATGTGGTTTTTGTGTTAACATACCTGTTTATATAGTGCTAAATTTATCTTAATAACTTGAATTACTAATATTATGCCAGGTGGGTTGTGTGGCATGAGTAGGATAAATGTATGTCTTTCTAAACACATAGAACTTCAAACGTGAACACCCAATAGATCTGTGAGATATTTGCATGTTGTACGAAATAAAACCAAAAGAACTGGAAACCTTCTGAAGCAGTTTTAGATGTAGCCTGACAGGGTAAATGTTGACCTGAAGGTCCAATTTGATCCAACATAATATTAGGACTGTCATTTTATATTACCTAAAATATGCAAAAAACAAATTCTGCTTATTTCATGAAAAGGTAAAAATATAAGAGCCCCAGGCATTCATTCGCATCTTGCATACTTTCGAACACATTTTCAAGCAGCCCGAAGATTGTTGTGGAACATTTTATGTATTCTGGGCCTTTTAGCATGTGATATTAAATACCTTTTCTCTGCTTTTGGGTAGAAATAGGGGGCTGCAGAGAAGTAAACTGCAGCAGTCAATGGAGCATACAGTATATTGCATGAGTGCTGGAGTGGAGCAGGATGCCAAGCCCCTTTATTAATTTAACCTGAGCAAGGAACCCACTTGAACCACTGAAATCTTATGAGAACAGTCGGTTGAACCTGAACAGATGTCACTCAAACTCGGTCAAACTGTCAGTCTTATGTTTGCTCATGATATCACAATCCCCTTGCAGCTGCCTTGTCCAGATTGCTCTTAGAGACATCTTTTACCTTTTAAATAGGCTTAAACATTTTTTTTTAAATTTCATTTTTTACAATTATTTTTGAATGCAACCCATTTTCCATTCAGTTGACAAATGCACCACAAACTAACATTCGTAGGTTTAAACATTCGTCAAAACCTGTATACATAATAACTAATAACTAATCCATAATGTACAACTGCACTTAATCATCAATGACCTCTCCTGGTATGGCCTCTGTACATCAGCAACACTGGGTGTTTTGGACACGTCAATCTTATTTTCATTTAAATGAACACAATAGTTAATGATTAACTCTATTTATTCATTATTAAACATCAAAAATACATGTTTGTCTATAGAAATAACTGTTGAAGTACAGCTTTGAAAATATTTTCCAGATCCGATATCAAAGTGCAATCTGGAAAAATAATTTCTGTTGAGATGTGTGCCAAAAGCAGTAAATCCACATGTTATGAGGAAAAAGATTCAAAAACCACTACAATACCCCCCCACCCCACCCACCCATTTCCATGGTATGTATAATGGGAAGAATAGGTTGAACATGTCAACTGTTTTCTCTACAGTATATGGTTATTTCCAAATCTGCAATTCAAATGAAACTTCTTCCAGACATCGGTGCTAACTTAAATAGTCCACACAAGAAAATAAATCGCAACATTTGAGTCCATAAATAATATTTAGATGGAAGTATATGGAATATATGGAAAACTTTATGTGTTGAATATCTCATTAAAAATCATATAACTGACCATTTTAGTACTATTTACTGTAGTATGTTTTGTCAAAATAACCTTGTTTTCACATGATATTTGTGACAAATAATCTCACTGGCAGGGATAACTCATATTTGGACCAAGCATGTGAGCCTTGCCCTGCTGGCACAATATCACTGGTTCTGCGTGTGTATGTTTAATTAGTGTTGAGAACTGACAAGCCTGCCGTTCCAACTTTTTTGATGTTTGCTGGTTGCCGTTGGCTCCACTGACCAAATCATCATTGCTGGGCACATTGGGGACAAGGCTTGATTTTCAAAGCCTTTCGCTCCACCGATTCGCTGCGCATCCATGAGATTGATCATGGTGGTTTATCTGTGGCAACATGTGCTTCATCCCCTTCAGATTTGGAGGCGGGTTGTTGCCTTAAGGCACTGTGTCCGGCTACATCGGCTATGGCTGAAGCACCACAGAGAAAACTAAGGGAGGGACACCATGACAGCAATCCAGCCACAGCCCATCAGAGGGGGGTATGGGGAGTGGGGGCTTCGGATCCCTGGTGATGAAAGCAGCAGCAAGAAAGAATGAAATGAGTGTGCATGTGTGGCAGGGAAGTAAAATGCAAGATCAAGGGTTGCTTTTACTTAAGCAGATAGTGTAAGTGAAGTTCAAATGTCCATGGCATAATTATAAGTGTTATGTTATGTATTATGTCACATGTTGTTATGCTTTGATTTGAATTTAGTTTTAATTTGTATAAAAATAAGAGAATACTGCATTGACGATGATTGACTTTTCATAACACTTGATGGAAAAACAAAGTATTTCTAATAAAAGCCGATCTTTATTATAAACTATATTCTAACATGAACAGCAGTAACATTGGGGAAAAGAGCCTCAAGGAGACAAATAATGCAGTGCACAACCTATTCCAGCAGACAGTGCTAGGCTGAAAATGATAATGTCATTATTTATCCTTGCAGATATTGTATTTAATTTTAAAAGTGATGTGTGTAAATGATCTTGTGTATTTCCCTTATAATGCTCCTAACTGAATGACCTGTAGCGGATGTTGCACCTGTCTTTTCTTGCCAGCGCAACCCTCTTCCAAATCACCTTGGAAATGGCAATAGAAAGTACTATAGTGTCATTTAATTTTACCTGCTAACCAAAATGCAAAAAGAGAGAGAAACAGTTAGAATTTAAGTTAAAATATTTTTTCTAGTATGTAAATTGCACTGATTCTGACCTTTATTAGATTTGTTCTCCACCAGTATTGAACATAAAAACATGGATAAGTATTTAAGCCATTTAAGTGGAGAAAGCAACAACAATATATCAAAACGATAGTGGAATTCAAAATGATTTAAATTAATGTGGTGATTCTAAATCAAGCCAGGATGCTGGTTTTGGAATGCAGGTGATGGTGTTATTTGCTTGAGTATGCATTGTATTCATGAATTTATTTGTTTTCTTCCTGTGGCTTTCACAGCTGCCCTCCACAGAAAGATGGTGTTTTATCATCACTTCTTGACACAGCTAGGAGACTATTTTATAAACATGCACATTTTAGATTAATTTGTTGGTGTTTATTGGGAGAGGGAATACAAAAAGTATTTTCACATGCAAAAAAAAAAAAAAAGTTTAAGAAAGCTGCAGGCTAAAACATGCTGCTATTTTAGTCATTAATTATTCATTTCAGATGTATTGCCTTTATATTTAATCTCTTGCAAAACATACTTTATGTATAACCTTATCAAGTAAGCTAGGTCACCTTCTCAACATAATCTAAAACTCAATCAAATGATAAAGGTTTGACGTTTTAAGCAAAAAGGAAGCACAACACGCCAAGAAAAGCTGAGTGGTCTACACGGGAAACCATGGACCTTTCTGTTGAAAGTGTAGCCATGCAGCCGGCCGGTTTTAATGTTTGGAGATTCCTCTAATTCATGTTTTTTCCCCCCCAATGATGATGAAAATAATGTTCCTAAAAGTTACAGAAGGTGGACGATGATGAGTTTAGTGTTTTCTGTGTACTCAAAGCCTGTATTTAATTTCAGCTCACCAGACACTCAAAATATGTGTCCTTGTGGAGGCAGCAAAACAATATCATAACAGTGACTCCATGTAGTGTAGCTACAGATGAGACCAAGGAGACAGGAATTGACATTGATTGTTTCTTTAGAAACAGATTTTGCTCTTGACATCGAACACTGTAGAAATGCAACGCATCCAAAGAAGTAAATTTGAACAGAAGACAATTTCAGTATTCAATCCAATTAATTTACAACGGTGACAAAAGTTTTATTTGTAGACAGAGATAAGACAGTGATAATGTGAAGACCTCATATTGCTACTGAGTTGCACAAGAACAAGCTGTTGTCAAGCTGGTTTGTATGACAATTTGGGGGGTACTCAATAAACCAATTTAGACAATATTTTAACACCATGTTTATTAGCATAGATATTATTTTCCTGCTGTAACTTTGTTTATAATTGACAACATACAACACTTTGAAAAGGAATGACCATGTGTAATGTTTTTTTTTTTTTTTTTTTTTTTTTTAATAAACCAAGTGTAGTCCGGCATGGGGTAGTGGAGTGAAGGCAATGCAAGTTGGACCCAAATGAAGTGAGCAAGCATGGAAAGGAGTACAACCGTAAACTTGAAATATATATATATATATATATATATATATATATATATATATATATATATATATATATACATATATATATATATATATTAGGGCTGTCAAACGATTAAAATTTTTAATCGAGTTAATTACAGCTTAAAAATTAATTAATCGCAATTAATCACAATTTAAAATAAAATATGCCATATTTTTCTGTAAATTATATAAATATATTCTGTAAAATAAATTGTTGGAATGGAAAGATAAGACACAAGATGGATATATACATTCAACATACGGTACATAAGGACTGTAGTGGGCATTACACTCTACTGTCATTTAAATCTGTCTATGCTGTCCTCACTCCGAAGCGTCTACTTTTTCCAAAGCTAGACAGCTAGTGAACGACGCCTTAATAATTACTTTTTCCTTTTTCATCTGATTTATTAATAAAAAGGCCTCAAACCATTGTCCTCTTTAGACCGTCGTAAAACTACAAAATAAAAGTATACAAGCATTGCATTAGCAACAACGTTAGCTTAGCACGCTATACAGGTTCACTAAACATAAACAAAAAGCGTCTCATACAAAAAATAGAACATTTCGCTTACTAACATAATATGTACATTCTTTACAACAACCATACTTACAGACAAATCTTGTCCAAGGATCATATAAGCACAACATTATCAGCCCGAGACGCCATAATGAAGAAAGAAAAGAAGAAAATAATAAACCATGTCGCAAAGCGACCACAAGAGTTCGCTGTTGGACAGCGCAAAAAGCCTTGCTGTAAAACTTACCAAAAGGCAGAATACTTTCTGAGCGGGACATGTGAGTTAATTGCGTCAAATATTTTAACGTGATTAATTAAAAAAATTAATTACCGCGCGTTAACGCGATAATTTTGACAGCCCTAATATATATATATATATATATATATATATATATATATATATATATATATATATATATATATATATATATATATATATATATATATATATATATATATATATATATATATACATATATATTAACGCGATAATTTTGACAGCCCTAATATATATATTAATTAGGCGTTAATTAATTTTTTTAATTAATCACGTTAAAATATTTGACGCAATTAACGCACTAGGCCCGCTCAGACAGATTTAAATGTCAGTACAGTGAAAGGCCAACTTGTTAATTGTGTTTTATGGAGTTTTTCCGCCCTCTGCTGGCGCTTGGGTGTGACTTGCATATGTTATGTGGCGTAATGTCGCCCTCTGCTGGCGATTCAGTGCAGCTGATTATTTGGGTTTCGGCGCGCTTTTCTGACGTGATTATATGTCGACCCGAACTCACTGCTATTCAGACCAGCTAACGTCCGCATCCAGTATTCAGTGGCAGTTCTCGTAGTCCCATCACACTGTGTCTAATACATGCATCGCTTGTGAGTTATATTCCTCCTTTGCTTATATTCATAAACATTAGATAGTTATTGATGATGTGTATTTAAATGTGTTCACATATATGGTGAAATGCAGTAACATTGTTAGATGCTTGTGAGCTAATTGGCTAGTGCTACTGCTCAAATGGACACGTGTGTGTACATTTTATGTTATTTTGTGATTTATGCAAGTTATTGACACATTGCCTTGTTATTTTTAGTTTTACAAAAATACAAGAAACGTGCTCCTGTCAAAAAGAGATGACTTAAGTAAAGCCCATGCAACTTTGCCACACCGTCCGATTTCTTTTTGGAACTTATGTTCGCTATCTGTCAATTTGTGTACTCACACACATTGAGGACAGAATAGGGCTACTAGCTTATTTTTTTGATTGAAAATTTTACAAATTTTATTAAAACGAAAACATTAAGAGGCGTTTTAATATAACATTTCTATAACTTGTACTAATATTCATCTTTTAAGAACTACAAGTCTTTCTATCCATGGATCACTTTAACAGAATGTAAATAATGTTAATGCCATCTTGTTGATTTATTGTTATAATAAACAAATACAGTCCTTATGTACCGTATGTTGAATGTATATATCCATCTTGTCTTATCTTTCCATTCCAACAATAATTTACAGAAAAATATGGCATATTTTATAGATGGTTTGAATTGCGATTAATTGCGATTAATTACGATTAATTAATTTTTAAGCTGTAATTAACTCGATTAAAAATTTTAATCGTTTGACAGCCCTAATATATATATATTATATTATATTATATATATATTATATATATATATATATATATTTTTTTTAATATTTATATTTATATATATATATATATATATATATATATATATATATATATATATATATATATATATATATATATATATAATCAGACTAATGTACTAAAGAACCAAGAACAAAATAAGAATTTGAAGTCATAGGTGGAACAGTGTCTCACTAGGAGTATGAGTGGTATGTACCAATCAAGCGACATAGGGCATTCAATCTATGTAAAAGAAACTGCAAAAAAGAAAAAAAGAAAATTACTGCACAAAGGATAACTAGAAAGACAATGAGGGCCACAACAGAATAAATCGCAGGAGAATGGTGTTAGCTGAATGAAGGACACAAAACGAAGGAAATTATACAGTACAGTAGGACACAGATGCAGCAAACAGAGAGTCAACAAACACAAGGAAGGAGGATGGATAGGGATATGTTCCAAGGCCAAACATCATCACAATAGCAAAACCCAAAGTCCAACAAAAATGCCAAGTTTTATGATTTTTACTGAGCATAATGGCCGGTGTGTGCAGGTCAAAACTATCAGAATTTACATTAGATTAAACATTTTCATTAAATTCACCTTTGTGCTTTTCCATTTGTTATGTGTTTCTGCAACATGACTTATCCTACTGCCAGTGCAACTGAATGCTACAGCGCCACATTGATACAAACGTATGAGATCATGAATATTCAAAGAAGAATCTGTTCCCTCAATTTACTAATATGAATGCCCACATTTCTAATCTGTTCCTACAGACAGTGTTGTCAGTAACTCATTACTGTAATCTGATTACTTCCTTTTAGTAACGAGCAATCTAAAGCGTTCATTTTTCCAAACCAGTAATTTGATTAGTTAGTTTCCTTAGTGTTTGTGTTTTACTATTTTGTGATTGGCTCATAATGTATGCTGAATGAAGAATACTGTATTCATATACAAAGACCATTTTGAATAGAAAATGAATAGAAAACGTTGCTCTTGAGTTTGGGAGTGACATCACATGTCACGTTTTCCCATCGGAGGACAAAAGCAAACAGGTCATGTGTATTACCACGTTGCGAGCGCTTAGAATTTCCGAGCATGAGGACTTAGCCTACCTACCTCGTCAAAACGCGAACAATCAATGAAAGAGGCAGAAGAGAAATCACAAACGGCTGCATTTGCTCGTTGGAAACACAGCGATTACTTCACATTTTTGTCCAGTAAAGATGACAAAAATATCTCAGTGCGTAGCAACCTTTGTGCTGGCTCCAAAACACTGTGGACCGCTAAAAACTCCACATTCAATTCAAGGAACCACTTGAAATTACAGCACAGCGCTATTGAACTCGAAGCAAAGCCTACAGGTAACAAGAGCACTTCTACAGTTTGTACCCAGCCTTTACGTACATTTTATAGTTACACTTTGTAACCATAGGCAGAGTTAGACATTTGTGGGGGGGGGCAAAATATGTTGATGGACACAACTCATCATTTGTGTGTTTTCTATGTTTTCATTACTATTTACATTGTAAGATCTCATTGAATATATCAAAACTATTATTGAACATGTGGAATTATGTACTTGGGAAAAAAGTGACTGAAAACAGGTTTTATATTCTAATTTCTTTAAAGTATCCACCCTTTGCTCTGATTATCATTTGCATTGCATTGACTGAGGTGTGTACAAACTTTTGGCCTGTACTGTAGTAGTATATATATAAATGGCCGAAAACACAGACAAGACTGAAAAAGCAGTTTCTGCTCTTGCACTCCTCTTTAAAAGAAACTGCAGAATTTTAGCCAAAACAACTGTTGTTTTTTATAGAACAATATGTCTATATGCTGCCATAGCAGATTCATGGCGCATGAAGCCCCCGAACTATTTTTAATGTGTCCATTTTACCCTGAAAACCCCCGTTTACAGACACGTCACGCAACCGCTTTTGTTTCAACCTAGCCATAAAAAGAAGGTAAGAAATTATATTTATTATTTAAAATGTCTGTCATTTTTAGCTTAAGGTCATTAAATGATGTCTAATATTTCGTTTGAAAAAAGAACACGACTTAAAAAAATTATTCACTCGCTTATTTTAAACTTTTAAACAAATTACATCACAATGAAAAATTTGGCGTCTGCAAAAAAGTCATGTATATCTACCGCATAACTATCGCTTAATTGTATTTTTTTTGTTACTGTCACATTTTCCCCGATATGTTAGATAATAAATAATCGATCCAAACAAAGAAACATTAAAAAATAACATTAAAAAGGGTAACTATATGAAAAAGAAAATCTCAACCACTCCTTGATGTCTGATTTCTGCATCGCGACCCTTGTTATATTACCATGTTTCACCCATAAAATCCCCAAAAAATCCAGCTGTGGCCATTCACAGCTGTGTGTTGACACTCGATGATACATGCTACATGGAGTTTTTGGATCGAAACAAGGTAAGTACGCGGTGGTAATATCTCGTTAAAGCCATGGTGTCTGTAATTCTGCTCTCGCGTGCTCTCACCTCCAGGTAGGGTTTTGCTGTTTAAAAAACTTTTTTTTTTTTTTTAAACGCCCTCCTGTTCAAAAATTTTTCTTCCCCCAGAAAATAGAGATGTTAAGCTTTCCAATGATGTATCACTCATGCATATCTGACAATTTTGAAATTTGGTCAAATTGGGGGTCTCAGAGCGGAACTTCAAGTCACCTCAGTGTTTTCCGCCATATACATCTTGACACTGTTCGTCTTCCATCGTCGGTTCAAGCTCAGTTGTTGTTGAAGCATTTGAAAGCTTAGGGTTTAAAGAGCATACGACACCAGAAAAAAAGTCTTAAATGGCATTATTATGTGAATTAGAATCATATTTTGAGACGATTCGACCATATACAACAATTTAGCAAAGCGCAGATGACGAGAAATTAGTCTTTTAATCTGCCGGTTAGCCACGCCTACAATTATAGGGCTTTAGCGTCCCCAACAGGTGGATGACGTCAGCGGTAGACTAGGCTCATCGGTTTTACTATTCAGCCCACTGAGGGGGAATTGTTCAGGACGAGGAAAACGAGACGAAGAGAGCTGCAAAATGTCATTGTTTCAGTCTCTCTACTCCCAATATTTTTACAGGATATTCTTTTTATCCAAGTATTTTCCCCAATAGCTATATAAATGGCTTGAGAAGGACCAGTCAGCCCGTCGAGGGGGAACTATTCACAATGAGGAAAACGCGACGAAGAGAGCGGCAAAATGTCATTGTTTCTGTCTCTTTACTTCAATATTTTTACAGGATATTCTTTTTATCCAAGTATTTTTCCCCAATAGCTATATAAATGGCTTGAGAAGGACCAGTCAGCCCGTCGAGGGGGAACTATTCACAATGAGGAAAACGCGACGAAGAGAGCGGCAAAATGTCATTGTTTCTGTCTCTTTACTTCAATATTTTTACAGGATATTCTTTTTACCCAAGTACTTTCCCCAATTGCTAAATAAATGGCATGGTCATGACAAATAACTTGTGCTAAATGGAATATAAAATAATAAAAATCCATTTATTCAAGACGACATGGCAAAATTACTCCATAATGGTCAAAACAGTCGACTTTACCTTTACTGTCACACCTGCCGAACGATATTTTATGACACCTAAATCGGACATATGTCATTTCCCTTCCCCGGCTTCGGAGAATGTAAACAGACCAGAAGGAGTGACAGCTAGCCGACATGCTAACCCGAACCGAGGGATGTTTCTAAGTCTTCGAAGTGGAAAATCACACATAACTAGCCTGGATTATTTGACATGACGACCCGGTTGTCGAGTTTCTTTGCGGATCGGCAAACCGCCCGGCGGAGAGCAATTTACAGTTCGTTCCCTGGAGGAGGGTGGCTGGAATTGTTGTGTAGCTAACGTGCTAACAGCTAACTGCTAATGAGCGTGAGGATAGCTTTTTACATGCCTATCAATGATCAAACGTAAGTAGTCCTTTATTTAAAGGAATTTTATAGTGTTTACTTTGTAATCACTGTATTCGTATTTGACATAATACAAAACAAGATGTTTACTCACTTCCTTGTAAGTCCAATGGTCCCACAGTAAATATCCACGGTGAATGGGAACCTTTTGAAACTCCAAAAAGGCGCATACGCCTCTCCCGCATACAGAATGATTTTTCTGCAGCCGTTTGGCTGGCGTGATGCAAAAAATAAAAGTATTAATCCCCCAAATCAGCTGAATCCTTCGTCCTCATACACAACAGTACACTGTAGCGTGAAGAGGACGTCTTCTACCGTACACGTCACAGCGCCCTCCTCCTCAATGCGAGACCGAAGCCGGAAGTCACTCATTTTCCTGGCGCGGGATTCAAAAAACTAAATAAATATAGCGATCGCTTCCACACACACCCAAGCGGTCCATATCATTCAGGAGCATAAAATACCGCGTGTATTATGAAATAAACATGCTTTTTCGTGTCACAAGCACTTTAAAGAAATTCTAAATATCCATCTTGCATCCTCAGGTGTAGTTTTGGCAAGGCAAAGCAAAGCCCCGTCTCTAAGGTGCTAGTTACATGATCAGTTTGAAAAATAATTTGTGCCCATTATGAAATAATCATTTCAGTCATTTTTGTTGTTTGTTTATTTGCTTTACAACTTTTACATACAACATTTTAATGGCTTGGTCTTTATTTTAAAGGGGAAGTTCAGAATTTTGACATAAGGTGTTGAGGTAGCAAAGCAAAAAAAAAAAAAAAAAAAAAAAAAAAAAAAAAAAAAAAAAAAGTAAAAATAACTGAAAGTAATTACTTTTAAAGTAACTTTGTTACTTTGATAATAAAGTAATCAGTAAAGTAACTAGATTACTTTTTTGAGGCATAATAAGTAATAGTAATTGAATTACTTTTCAAGTAATGTTTTGACAACACTTCCCACAGAATGATAAATTGTACCATCAGTTTACTGCTAAAATTGACTCCATCGTTGGAAAAAAAAATAATAATAATGCCATTCCACTACAATGGCAACATGAGACAATTAAATTAATTCCTTTTGTTGTAAGAAAATCAAATCTTGGACATGTTGAACCAAAATTATTCTTTTACAATCATATTTTACACATAGGGTTTCATTTGAAAGCAGGGAAAATACAAACAGTGAAAAATTTGGGAAAAACTCAATGTCAATTTGATGTGTTGGCTGTGGTAACAAATTAAAATCTGTTTTGTTTGTTTTTTTCATTTTTTGTTGCTGTTGTTTTCTCAATCTGTACACAATGAGAGAAACCGCATCCTTACATATACAATGAATGGCAAACATTGTCATCAAAAGGCGAGGCAGAACAATGTTTTTTATGTTTTTATTTTTAATGTGAATGTGACAGTATAGTAAACTGAGGGTACAGACTAGTCCACAATAATGAACGAAGGGTAAAAATGACTAAATTGAGGGTACAGATTAATAAATAGAGGAATCAGATTATCAAAGAAAATTCTTTTTTCATAACTTAACACCAGCAAAGTCCAGTAATGCCAATAACACTTTACATTCATACACTGTCCAACTAGAAAACTAAACTGTGTCATGTAGTACACATTTGAAATTCATCATCACATATAATCAGGTTTCCCAGTCTCAGACATGCTTGCTTTAATTCATATACTGCATATATATATATATATATATATATATATATTTTTTTTTTTTTTTTTTTTCTCATTTATGCGACACACTCAATGAGCTTTAGCTGAGATAAGTACCTTTTAATTAAAATATCCAGCTGCTTTACTGTTAAACTTAATGCATTATTATTACAATGAGAAAACACCAGGACATCTGCAGGGTAAATTAACATCATTGTAATATTCAAAAAATGCTAATTTCAGCACCTTTCTAGGGTTTGTTTTCCATTTCTTGCTGAGTTGTGCACAGCGCTGTCCATATGTTTTACTGCACAAATAACTATCAATTTTTCAGCCTTTACTACACCGTTTAGCTTTTCAAAGAAGAATACAAAATACAAGTTATGCTTGTGAATCACAATATTGGACTAAAAATCAGCAATAACATTGAATGATTGATTTTTTTCTTT
This sequence comes from Corythoichthys intestinalis, assembly GCF_030265065.1. Classification (NCBI taxonomy): domain Eukaryota; kingdom Metazoa; phylum Chordata; class Actinopteri; order Syngnathiformes; family Syngnathidae; genus Corythoichthys; species Corythoichthys intestinalis. The sequence goes on from NC_080405.1 coordinate 21,019,904, forward strand.
CTTTCTTTTACATTTTCTGTAAATATCTTTGACCACCATATTCGGTTTACACCTTCATTCTCATTGAAAATTAAGCCTGGCGCTCTTGCAGTCCTCCCACTTAATACTTGGCTCTTATGCTTTCTTCCTGACTGCATTTGTCTCTTAAGTGCATTTTTAATGGGCACACGTCAATAATTGTTGCTAGGTGCAAGTATGGCAAGGGGCACCCAGAGTTCACATCTCACACATCACTACTTATTTTATAGGTCAACTGACGTTCTTTGACAGTGACAAGTACGGGTTGTCTCCTTGTTTCATCAGCCCCAGTCTTGGTGCAAGACTGAGCAAGTACGCTCCATGTTAATATCATGATGGCAAACCCTCAGAATATGACATTCTTGATTGAAATAACCAATTTTATTTGACTACCACAGAAGAGACACACTTTACAAAAGATGTCATCACTGCAAGTCAATGGAATACATACTCTTTAGGTGACTTTCTACAAAATACTCTTGAGAATGATCAGTACTTGCGGGTTATCCACACGAAATACAATTCATTCTGGAGTGGGGAACAAGAAGGTCACATTTATCAAAAATGTTTCTCACTGTGATGACCGCTTTCGGTGAGCTCAAAGGCAATTTACCCCTGAGATGGGTCGAGTCAATGCAGCATAATTTATCATGTAGCGAAGCAGTTCGATATGTGGTTTTGTTTTAGGCTAATTGAGTTAACACCAAAATGTGTATTTTCTCTGTCGTGTCAAGGGCCAAGTAAGAATCAATGGAGCCACATTACTCATTTCACAAAGAAAGCTGAAAAAACAACAAATGTCTTTTGACACTTTTAGATTCAAACATTGTAAAAGTTTTCATCCCTAACTTCCCAAATGAACCATTTTCACTGTTGCTTTTGCAAGCTCTGTACCCTTTACGGTTTAGATTGACAAGCGTTAAATAGCTTGGCGGCAGCTCCTGTATGCTCTATTATCACAAGAGGACATATCGACTGTTCCTGTTTAATGCATCAAGACTCCTCCTGTAGCACCCCGTCTCTGGCCTTCATCTATGATTCATTTTTATTACCCATCATTCCCAGGACATAGGCCCCCCGAGGCTTCTACATGGCCCGTGGGGCGGAGCGGAAGTTAGCTGACACCTAATCTGCTCAACGATGGACTGGTGTTATTTATTGGATCTCTGCGAGAATCCTGATTCGCTGACAAATAGGGCAAAAAGGAGATGAAGCATTCACTGTACATAGACAAAACACATTAAGTGGTAGAAACAAGCTAGCCCCTGTTCACACCCTGGAATAAAAAAGAAGAAGAAAAAAAAGAAAAACACATTATTAACTAAATTCACAACACATGCATACACTTTGTTAATGCATCTGGTCAAATCAAAGCCCAGTGAGCATTTCTGCATTTCTCAGATTACTTGAAACAAAATCACTTTGAGCAACATACAGTGATTCCATTTGCTGACAACTCTCCTGTAGATAATTTCTCTTTGTGCCTTCGTGTGCATATTCCCTTTCTTTCCTCTATCAAATTTAATCTGCTTCAGCTTCCCTCACAAGCCGCATAGCTGGTGGAAATGAAACACAAGTGACAACAGCAGAAGTCTATTAATTCCTTCACTGCCATTGCTGCTGTTCTTGTGTAATATTTGCCTTATAGCTCAGAGAGCTGCACAGGATATGTAAATTGCGGAATTTTGTTTCAGAATACCAATGATTAGAAATGTTTCCCACATGGCTGGGAGTCCTTTATCTGCGCTGTGCGTGTGTGTATTTGCATTCCTTTAGTACAGCAAATGATTTGACTTTTATCAACCGACCAACCACATATTGTAAAGCATATGCAAAGAAAGTGTTGACCAATAACATTTTGGAGTATGCCATTTTTCAACGCTTTTATTGATAGCTATATACTGTACAGCTTCCTGCTATGACTGTACAAAATTTTCTGACTGTAAACTACTAATTATTTCCCTTCATTTGAACCCTGCAGCTTTTGTGACAAACCAATTATTTAGGGAACTTTTGGGGGACAAACGAGCTTCATTTTTTTTTTAAATGTTATTTTTAATGACAGTTTATTTTTATTTAATGCGCGTCATGATGACGTTGCCACTTGGGGTGCGTTCATAGTCTCTAACAATTAGTATGAGTGTGCTACACAAATTTATCCTTAGCTTTGTGTTAGTGTTAAAAAAACTCAGTTTGTAAGAAGGTGATATTTCTCCATGTACTTTAAATATCAAGATGTTGTCAAAAGAAGACCTTCGGTGCCACGACAAATGAACCATTCAAGTCAAACCATGGATTGTTGGGCACCTCGTCTACAAACCTTTTTAGCCGCTTCAAAATCTCTGGGTATTTTATAGATGAATAGGGCTACATCCAATGCTATGTGTCAGTACAAAAGCGCAATTTTAAAAAGATGAAAATGTTCTGCAATTTTAAAAAGATGAAAATGCTCTGTTTGGTATGACGAGAGGATGCTTTGCTAGTTCTGATTAGCTGTTTTCACCAGTACTCAGAGGAATTTCTTGCCAACAAAGGCTCTTTCCGATACTTGATGGACTTACACAAGAACAGTTTAAGGACAGCAGTGGGTGTTTTAACACACTTGAAGAGGACGAATAGTCACAGTGTGCGACAAAATAAAAGCTGTTATAGTAACAACGACAGCTGTTGGCCTTTAGTTAATCAAATATTCTACCATAGGTATTATTCTCAACTTGAAGCAGAGGCCAAGGTAAAAAGGATTTTAATTTTACTTCTTTGTAAATGTAGTGGATGTTCTTTTTGTCAAGTTAACAGTTTTGGATTCTTGCTACACTATAATCTTTATGATTTTTAAGACCCGCAAGCCACAAACTGGAGTTAATAATCAGCCAATTCAACACTTTACAGATTGATTTATTAGTTTGTCACTTCTAAATATGGCACCTTAATTTAGTAGAGTGGGTCAGGAAACTGGTCAATGAACTTCTAATGAGTAGAAGCCAAATTCACACTATTGTTGCTGAGTTGAGAAGAAGGATTAGAAACAAAATTCTTCTTGAAAAGCTTTAAATTTCTTTCTCAATGTGTCTTTAAATTTAATGGTGCATGTACACAACCCTCTTTGAATAAAGAAAAAAAATAACTACAGTGTTACCTCTACATACAAAGTTAATTCGTTCCAGCACCTTGTTTGTAAATTTAAATGGTCGTATGACGAGCAGGATTTTCCCATTAGAATATATTATAATATCATTAATTCGTTCCACAGCCTGAAAACCTACACTAAATCCTTAACAAATGCTGCTGGTACTACTGCAAATAGCAATTACACAGAGCAAAACAAATAAATTATGAATAAAAATCAGATTAATAATATAATAATGGTAATTATAATAATATTTGTAATAATGTAACGAAATGGGGTTCTAATGTGGCGGATGTGTTTTGCGTGGTGTACCTGAACGCACCGCGTGGCTCACTTAACAGCGGGAGGGAGGGCACTTACTTTCACTTTGTTCAGCTGGGGCGGTCAATAGGCATGTTTTGTTGCGCAAGTTCTGAAATAAATCATTAAAAACCTGACTAAGCTGGGGACTTTTTGGCGATGTTACCACAATAATAATTGTCATCTTAACATATAAAGACTGGCGAACGGAGGTCGGAGGAAGACCGTCGAGATGCTAGACATTCTACGGCGGTATTGTGAAGTCAGTTCACGGACACACCCACCATGCTCATATTTTTGTATCATTTCTATGGTAAGCCTCACCTTTTTCCCTTTTTTTGCCACCTGCAGCAACATTCTTGGAACCCATGTTGATTTCTCTCACAAGTGAATCCAGTGTGTGTCAGTTTTGCGGGAAAACAAAGTAACTGTGGCGCTGCCATAAATCGTCGTATTTCAAGCATGTCGTCGGATGTAGAAATAAATGGCAAGTCAAATTTTACGTCGGCTGTCGAAAGGATCGTGTGTCGAAGCAATCGTATGTCAAGGTACCACTGTACATCAAATTACTGTGATTTAAGTTTGCCATTTTATTAGCATTTTGTAGATTTTCCGAGTTACATTAATTGAGAAAGTCATGTCAGAAAGTTTCATTTTGTATGCCTGGCAAACTTCATTTGAATTAATATTGTGTGCCATGCTCGACATTGCATATTTTCACAAGTAAAGCACATTTTAGGCTTTTGTCAAATACATTGCATTGCTAATGGAAGTCAATTTGATGGAAAGCCCTGCAAATCGTAATATTTTGGTCTATAGCTCCTTTCATTCATATTAATGTGATCACTTTCACGTTTATCAAATTCAACCTCCAAAAATAAACACTAAGGCAAATAAACACTTTTCAAAAGTAATTGAAATACAGTATATCCCTTCAAGTGCCATACCAAGGACATACTGTTTGTTTCAAGTCTCTCCAAGACCAAAGAGAGTATATCTGGAGGATACTGTTGTCAGGAGTGTTTCAGTTCTGACAGCTTTTGGCAGTGGCAACAATGAATGCTAACCTGAAAAGATGGCTGAAAATAGTCTTTGCACATTTATACCTTTGCATCCTCTATTTCCAGAAGACAGCGCGTCTCTTCCACCAAGGCTTCTTGCACCTTTCATTGTCAGATTAATAAATAATCTGCATAAATGTAACATTATTGTAATGGCTTTCAGGCGACACATCTGTGCTGCTGCAGTACTTCAGCCTACATGGGCAATTTCTCTCTTTAAAGATGAATAGGTTAGCTATCCTTTTCTATTCTACTTTTTGCCTCCTATATTGAGTATTTTGCACTCTTGAATGCAAAAAAAAATGAGAATGGTATCCATATTCCCATTGCATGGCTGACTGTGGATGTCCAAATTCAAATTTTCTGCTCTGTAGGCCATCAAGCTCTCCGTCACTGTGAACACAGGACACTTTCAGCGGCTCTGGATGAGGATTTTACTGTAGAACGGTAACTGACTTTGACTGATATAAAAATCCAGCTAACGGTCTGTTCTGCCAGTGGAACGCTGTGAATTAACCATCGAGAACCGTCAGTAACAGTAGGTGTCTGTCAAGCAAACAAGAATGGAAATGTCAGCCCTGGCAGGGTAGATACTGACCAAAATTGTCCATCCGTCTCAAACTTAGGGACTTTCTCTGGTCCCCCACTTAATAAAAACTGACTCTGACTACTGTATTTGAAAGCAAAGCACTGTTTCTTTTATTATTAAAAAAAAAAAAAAAAAAAGTTTTGATACTAGAGTAAGACCTTGACCCTTCATAATGTACATAGCAAGTCCGCCTGAATATGGAAACTTATAGTGCCCAGAAACCAATAAAACATTTATACATACTTATTTCTACTTCAAGGATTTTCTCTATTACTATATTTCTGATGCAACAATGTGCAAGCTTATCTGACTGAATTATTCATTAATTGAAATAAAGTCAATAAGTGTGGATCAGCATGGGTTTCTTCATACCAATTTACCATTTTTGCACAAGTTACAGTTTGGGACATGAATTTGAGGGCACATTTGAGATGCTGTTATTATGTAAAACATCAAGGTAAAATGCCCTGCAACTGACATATGGCAAATTTAGGGTGGAGTCCACTTGCATATGCTCTAGCACCCTATCACTCTGATGTGGATAAGTGTGGTATATGGAGGGGGTGCATACAGTAAGTGGTTCATTGCACAAAAACAAAACAACAACAACAACAAAAATAGAGATCCATTGAAATTTATGCATTTATTGATAATGAAACATGCTTATTGGTGCTTTTGAGAGCTGACTTTGATGTTTCCATACTTTCTGGTGCTTCGCTAACACACAGTGGAGGATATATAATCAATTAATTAATTACAACATCCTTGAATGTTCATCAATGTCAGATGTTAAAACTCTTGGATGCAGCCAGAAAAAGCAAAAGTATAACAGGTACAGTCCATTATTAAGTAAGTACAATATGATGGTCTTTTATATGTTTGTTATGTACTATATTTATGATAACTAATGTTCAGTCTTGTCACAGATTACTTAAAAAAGTAATTTAATTACTGCTTACTAATTACACCTCAAAAAGTTATCTAGTTACTTTACTGATTACTTTATTATCAAAGTAACCAAGTTACTTTAAAAGTTACTTTTTACCAATGTTTCTCCTGTTGCTGTCTCAACAAAAATAACAATAGAAAAATGTCATCGCATGGAATTGAATTTTTCACATTAGGCTTTATCTTTGTGTTAGCGGGGGGTTAATTAGTTGATGGAGTTGATTTCAACCATCATTGACTAGCTTAGCCACTCCGGAGCCCTGAAACTAACAAATAACTGACAAACTGCACGGAATTTGTTCAAATCAAATCAACTCCAATGACCAATTAAACCCCCGCTAACTCTAAGATTAAGCCTAATGTAAAAAAATTCGGAACTTCCCCTTCAAAATAAAGCCCTAGCTGTTAAAATGTTGTCTATAAAAGTTGTAAAGCAATAAAACAAAAAAAAAACAAAAAAAAAAAATAATGAAATGAACAAGAATCCTACAACGTATTTATAATACGTCAAAATCATTTTTTGAACAGATCATGTGACTAGCACCTTAGAGACTATCCTTTGCTTTGCTTAGCCAAAACTACACCTGATGAGGCAAGATGGATATTTAGAATTTCTTTAAACCAAAGCTTTTAAAGGCTGCCAACAAAAACTGAAATGAAACAGTTGATTGAACACAAACAGTGTCAAGATGTGTACAGTTTAGGCCAAAGGTTTAGAGACACCTCAAAGGTGGGTACTTTGAAGTATGTAGAATATAAAACCTGTTTTCACTTATTTCACTTTTTTTTGCCATTCCACATGTTTGTTCATAATTTTGATGTCTTCAGTGAGAAATGACAATAATAGCGAAAACATATGAAATGCAAAAATGATTAGGTGTATCCAAACTTTTGACTTTTGTGTCAGTCATCATGTTTTGCCCCCAGTCCTACTAAAGTAAAACTCCGCCTATGGTTACAAACTCTAACTATAAAATGTACATAAAGGCTGGTTACAAATGGTAAATGATTAATGTCTTTATACTGTAGAAGTGCTGGCTGTCTCGTCTCCTGTAGGCTTTGTTTCTAGTTTTGTCACGTTGTGCTGTAATTCCAAGAGTTCCTTGAATTGGATGTCGAGTTTTTAGCGGTTGACAGTCTTTTTGAGCCAATGCAAAGTTTGCAACGCACGGATATATTTTTGTCATCTTTACTGGACAGAAAAGTAATGGCTGTATTTCTAATGAGCAAATGCAGCCGCTTGTTGTATATCTCCTGCCTTTCAATTTTAGCATTCTGATGAGACTGTGAGGCTATGTTGTTGACCGCCGTGGCGGACAGCGCTCACATGGTAATACACGTGACCCTTTTTTTTTTTTTTTTTTCTTTTTCCCCCGATGAGAAAACGTGAGATGTGAGGTCACTCCCAAACTCAAGAGCAATATTTTCAATTCAAATGCTCTTCGCACATGACTACAGTATTCTTCATTCTACATACAATATGGGACAACAACAAAATAGTAACGAACAGGCACTAAGGAAACTAACTTTAATCAGATTACTGGGTTGGAAAAATGAATGCGTTAAGATTGCTCGTTCCTGGAAGAAAGTCATCAGGTTACAGTAACGAGTAACGCATTACTGACAACACTGCTAATGTTGTTGATACACTTGAAACAAGTAAAAAAAATCATTTCTGTGCCTTTGAAAAATGTATCTTCATTTTACGTCTATTAAAGTCTATTAAAGTGCGTTTAGACCACTGACGGGGCAGAGGACAGTGAGTCACAATGCGTGGTGAGTATGTGGGAAAATTTGAGATATTCGAATTTGGTTGGCTAAAACAGTACTGGCATTCAAAAAAGTCTGATGATACCTGTTTTGCCTACTTCTGTGAAGTATTAGCTATTATTAAGTTTTCCTCCACTATAACACATTAAACAAATATTTATTTTGTGTTTACTTGTGTGTTTTTTTTTTTTTTCTCAAATTGTAAAACAAGTAGATTTTTTTTTTCTAGTATACAGTTTTACAAATTCTGCACTGGAATTTGAATTTTTTTCTGCACATAATTATTTTTATGCAATTTTTATCTGCTAAAACAAGTCACTGGTAGTCTGGCTATGATGCAGTCAGTGCAGGATCAATTCCAACTCTGTGACAGTGTGAACGTTATTGTGAACGGTTGTCCATCTCCCCACGTACCCTGTGACTGACTGCCGACCAGTTTAGGGTGCAGTCTACCTTTTGCCTTTAGCTGGGAATGGCTCCAGAACCCCACAACCCTGACCGTGAAAAGCAGATTTGAAAATGGATGATTATACAGTATTTACTGTAAACACATGGATGTCCTGCTTTGAGGCTCAGCACGTCGTAAGCTGGTTGTATTGAAAAAAAAGTTATATACAGTAAACAAATAGTTTTTATTTTGCTTGCTCCTATATATTTTATTTCCCTATTTGTTATACAAAAGCCTACATCATGATACAGTAGATTGTGCATGGATTATCTTGTTATGCGCAAAGTATGTTTAAATCACTGTTTTGTTATATCGTTGTGGGGAGTGCACTTGAGGTGGATGTTGCAATTTTACTTTCCTCACTAAATGAAAAATATAATGTCCTCCTTTTTGTGTTGTGGTAATGGTCACCCTAGGGACAATTTGATGCAAAAAACACTTTATACCTTCTTCTAATTAGCGGCACTCATTATTCATCACAGGATCTTAAAGTAACTTGCGTTTTTAGTTGCTGGTTGTGACTTTTAATGCAATCAGTGAGTCTTGTTTGTACCAATTACCCACATTGTTATGACTATTGTAAGATATTTGAACTGTTAACAAGGACTGGTATAAGTATTTGGATAACGTATTCTTGTTTCAAGATTTGTAATGTTTTACTCTACTCCTGTGCCAGATATTTTGAGGTGTGTTTAACTTAACTAGTGAATATATCTAGCCTGGCGTTATTAAGTTTTGTTAAAATAGCATCTGCCTTTTCTTTGCCCTTAGATATTTGTGTGCATAGATTAGCCATGCAGAATTTTCCTCTGTTCTTTAACAAAATTGTGTTGAGTATATCAACTAACCTGATGACAGACTTAATGCAAAGTGTGTTTGTTAAAGATCTTGTATAAGAACTTATTGTATTTTAGTTTTACATTTATGTTTATCAAATTTAGCAAGAGCAATGCATATTTGTCCTCAATTAATCACATCTTGTGCACTGTTACAAATGGAGTAAAGGATGAATAAAAAGTATGATATACAGTATTTTCATATACATGTCTCTGCTTTGATATTGAGTATTATACACAAAAGACATTTCTTATACAATTGACTTATTTTTGCAGTACTTTATTTTCTTCTGGATCTCTAAAGCATGTGCTTGGTTGGGGTGTAGCAGTGGAGTGAGACACTATCATTAATATCAATAAATCTCAAATGACCCTGCATGTTCTTGCAAAGAGCCTAATGGAGCAAAGTTCCAGAGTTTTATGATGATGATAACTGGAGAATTGTGTTGAAAATGACATTAAAAATTAACTGACTTACACATCTTTCACATTAGCTCCAGTCTCAGAATATTACCATAGTGATGTTAATTGTGATGGTGTAGTGTGACTTACAGTTCGTGACCCTCCCTGCACTCTAGTGTCAAGATATCGGCTCACATCAGCCTTCCTGATCTTAAGTTCATTTCAGGGAAATTAACGACATTTTTAATGAAGCTTCTTGACCGTGAGGTCAATTAAACTGTGTGACTGTGTAGATGTGATAAATATACAGTAATCACTTGTGTGAGTTAATTTCCTACTTAGAACTCACAGCAAAACAATATCCTTTTCAGTTTTCCAAGGCATATAAAGATGTATGTAACACACTAAAACTTCCACGAACCCCCCCGAACCAAAACTGTCTACCTATGTCTATGTGCATACAGTATAAATTAAACGATAATCTTAAAGCATGTATTCATATTTAGTAATGTTTTTAAAAAACTAAATGAGTAGTAAACAAAAGGATATATAGTGTCTACATTTCCTCAATAAACATTGCATAAACACTTATATTTTGTGATTCAAACTTCCATTATCATGTAATAAACATTGTAAAGTGTTCAAAAGCTGCCTTTTCTAAAAAGGTACCGCATTAAGAAGAAGTTCGTACCACTCTGTACCATTTTAGTAACTCGTTGTACACAAAAATTTGACAGGGAATGCGCATAACAATACCCCATTATACTTCCATTAACTCTAGCCTAGCTTGTTAATATCTATTAGTTACTATTAGATACCGGCCTCTGATTAGTCCATAGTCAATTTGGATGGTGCTGGCAGTGGACTGAACTGAAGGGACTAAGAGGAGAATATCTATGGCAACAGCTCAGGTGAACTTGAAAATTACGCTTGTGATGGAAAAATCGATGGGAATATTCTCATTGATTTTTCCATCACAAGCGCAATTATTGTCATTTGACAATCATGGTTCAGGTTTGGCCATTAATCAATCAATCAAGGCCATGGTTGTTGATGTGTTTCAGTTACTGTGCTCCAGAGTTAATTTTAAAAGTTACTTAAAATGCATTGTTATTAATTCATTGCTGAAACACACAAGGCTTTGCTCCTCAATACAGTATGTCCTGAGTTTCTGTGCCACATTTGGTGGTTGTCTGGCCTCACTAACATGCTTGTTGCTATGGCCTTACTGACATGCAGGTACCTAAAGACAAGAGAAGGGTTTTGTAAAAATATAATTGCCATTTTCCAAGTTCCACAGGGCCACAAAACTGCCACTGAATCACTAAGTACAGAGTTCTTATATTGCTGCTAAAGTATTAAAAGTTCTTGACTCAAAGATTATTTTACTGTGTTACTTACTTATTTTTCAAAAATTCAAACATACAGAGACATGAAAACGTATTTGCCCCCTTCTTGATTTCTGTTATTTGCATATTCATCACACACAAAGATTTCAGTTCATCAAACCAATTTCAATATCACACAAAGACCCTAGGAAATAAAAAAAATAATTTTGTAAATGAAAGATTTAACTTATCATTGTGCGGCCACAGTGCCCTCCTGGGTCGGCCCGGCCTGGGCCACGTCTCCTCGTACTGGGTGCCGGGGAGGTGCTCCTTGGTGTCAGACCGGACGCCCCTCCCGAACTGGGAGGGGCGTACGGAGGGGGTGGGTTGCGGGGGCGCTGGAGGTGGTCTGAGGCATCTTAATTTACGCAGTCTTCACTTTGCACTGTAAATATCTTTAACCCTGGTACCTACATAATTATTCATGCCTCCAGGGAGAGTCGGAACGGGGCTCTACAGTCCCGGGCTGGCTCCCCCTTGATTTTAATGCATCACACTCCGAGGTTGTAGGATGAATGGGACCTGTTGGGGGGGGGTGACGTCACGGTTGCCTCCTCACAGCTGGCCCCGCCATTCCCGCACCTCTTTTAACGCACCACATATATCATACTCCATGGGGGACGGAGGGCTGGGTAGAACCTCCATGCAGCGGTCCCGCTGCTCCAAGATGTGCTCTCCTATTTTAATGCATGCACTGCACTACCCTACCCACACAACTCACAGTGCTGGGTAATGGCGGCCAGTCGGGGACCTGGCAGCCACAATAATAGGGTGGTAGGTGGGTCCCGCACTTTTTCTGTATGGCGTGGCTACCGGGGCATGGCCTACTTTCTGCCTGAGCTGCCAGGCGCGGGGGCGGGGGGTGGTTGTGGCTAACATCACGTGCCACCCCGCAAACCAAGGAAGGGTGGTAGATGCAACTCTGAAACACTTCAGTGAAGTGAACAAAAACTAAGTACAAACAAAAGTCCAGAAAAGCAAAGTAAACACAAAACCAGGAGGTGAATAAAGGACTGGGTTTCAAAAGGCTACTTAGGGGGGTACAGGAATACACAGGGCATGTACGCAGACATTGAGGATTTACACAACAAGAAGGACAGTACATGGGGATCTTAAATACAGACATAGGGTAACTGTCAGGAAATGCTGGGCAGGCAGGTGTGTGTGGACCCAAACAAAAATGCAAGGCAGGAGGCAGATGGCGATGAACTCAAAAAAACGTTTTAATGATATCTAACAAAAACACAAAGTAAAACCAAAACCACTGGGGATCAAAAGGGCAAGATTCAAACAAAACTTACTTAAATCGGAGGGACGGATACACGAGGGCTTGGACAGGATCTTGGCTTTTACACGGACATGGACGCTGACATTGACATAGACAATGACGCAACAAGGAGTGACGAGAAACTGGGTCATTATATACGCAGACAAGGGGTAACGAGACGAGGAACAGCTGGGTAACACAGGTGGATGCAGTTTGCAGGATACATTGGGAGAGCACACAGGTGAGAGCAATGGGTAATCACAGGGACAAGTCACACTAGGATAAACCAACACAAAACCTAACAGTACCCCCCCCCTCAAAGGACGGATCCCAGACGTCCCGAAGAAACGAAAAGTCCTAAACATGGCGGGCAGAAAGAGGGCCCGGAGGAGGGAGCAACGTCAGCCCATTAGAGTTAGTCAGGCAGGCGACCTGGTCGCCAGACATGGGACGACCGCACGGGTCGATCGGGAGGGCGCCCGGGGCGCCAGACGTTGGGCGACCGCACAGGCAGATCAGGCGGGCGTCCCAGACGAGGTAGTGCTCGGTCGTCCATGCCACCACGTTGTGGCAGGAAGCGGGGAGCAGCATCGTTGGGGCGAGGTTCAGGAACTAAGTCGTCGTGCGGACCAGGAACAGAGTCGGAGTCGTCGTGCGGACCAGGAACAGAGTCGGAGTCGTCGGGCGGACCAGGAACAGAGTCGGGGTCGTCGGGCGGACCAGGAACAGAGTCCGGGTCGTCGGGCGGACCAGGAACAGAGTCGGGGTCGTCGGGCGGAGCAGGAACTGAGTCGGAGTCTGAGTCTGAGTCGTTGTCGTCGTCTGCTGGCGGGACAGCGTCTGAGTAGTCGTCGTCTGCTGGCGTGACGGCAGCGGAGTCGTCGTCGTCTGCTGGCGTGACAGCAGCGGAGTCGTCGTCTTCTGCTGGCGTGACGGCAGCGGAGTCGTCATCGTCTGCTGGCGTGACGGCAGCGGAGTCGTCGTCGTCTGCTGGCGTGACGGCAGCGGAGTCGTCGTCGTCTGCTGGCGGGACGGCAGCGGAGTCGCAGGAGTCTGCTGGCGGGACGGCAGCGGAGTCGCAGGAGTCGCAGGATTCTGCTGGCGGGACAGCAGCGGAGTCGCAGGAGTCTGCTGGCGGGACAGCAGCGGAGTCGCAGGAGTCTGCTGGCGGGACAGCAGCGGAGTCGCAGGAGTCTGTGGCGGGACAGCAGCGGAGTCGCAGGAGTCTGCTGGCGGGACAGCAGCGGAGTCGCAGGAGTCTGCTGGCGGGACAGCAGCGGAGTCGCAGGAGTCTGCTGGCGGGACAGCAGCGGAGTCGCAGGAGACTGCTGGCGGGACAGCAGCGGAGTCGCAGGAGACTGCTGGCGGGACAGCAGCGGAGTCGCAGGAGACTGCTGGCGGAACAGCAGCGGAGTCGCAGGAGTCAACAGGAGCAGTCGGCGCGGGCACTTGACTGCGTGGAGTCGGCGCGGGCACTTGACTACGTGGAGTCGGCGCGGGCACTTGACTGCGTGGAGCCGGCGCGGGCACTTGACTGCGTGGGGCCGGCGCGGGCACTTGACTGCATGGAGCCGGCGCGGGCACTTGACTGCGGGGAGCCGGCACGGGCACTTGACTGCAGGGAGCCGGCGCGGGAGGAGATTGACTGCGGGGAGCCGGCGCGGGAGCCACTTGACTGCGGGGAGCCGGCGCGGGAGCCACTTGACTGCGGGGAGCCGGGGCGGGAGCCACTTGACTGCGGGGAGCCGGCGCGGGAGGAACTTGACTGCGGGGAGCCGGCGCGGGAGGAACTTGACTGCGGGGAGCCGGCGCGGGAGGAGATTGACTGCGGGGAGCCGGCGCGGGAGCCACTTGACTGCGGGGAGCCGGGGAGGGAGCCACTTGACTGCGGGGAGCCGGCGCGGGAGGAACTTGACTGCGGGGAGCCGGCGCGGGAGGAACTTGACTGCGGGGAGTTGGCGCGGGCACAGGACTGGAGGGCAGACGGCGAGGTGCCGGGACGGGGACTAGGCGACGAGGCGCCGGGACAGGCACCTCGGGCAGTTTGGACATCGGCGCAGGAGACCGGGACATCGGCGCGGGAGGCCGGGACGTCGGCATGGTAGCTTCAGGAAGCCACGACGTCGGCACTGCAGTGTGCCGTCGGCGTTGACGACCACGCCGAGGCTTTTGGTGAGTGCCTTCATGTTTCAGAAGCGGCAGAACAACCTCATTAGGCCGCAACAAGCCTGGTCGACCCCGCAGACCACCCCGGGGGGGTCCCCGATAGAGGGCCCAACGGGATCCCAGGTAGGAGTCTTCGGCTTGGATCTCCGAACGGGACGCAGAGAGCGGAGGGTGGAAAGAAAAATACTCAGGGGAGACAGAGGGCATAAAATCAAAATCAGAATCGGAATCGGAGAGAAGATCACATAAATTATGATCTTCCTCAAAATCAGAAAAATCTGAATCCAAAAAAATGTGTCGAGGAAAAACATAATCAGGGGAACGGGCGGATGGTCGTCGGCGTGCACGCCGGTGGTGAATTTTTCCCGCTGGGTCCACAAGTGGTTGCGTCATTCTGTCAGGAAACGCTGGGCAGGCAGGTGTGTGTGGACCCAAACGCAGGAAACAAAAATGCAAGGCAGGAGGCAGATGGCGATGAACTCAAAAAAACGTTTTAATGATATCTAACAAAAACACAAAGTAAAACCAAAACCACTGGGGATCAAAAGGGCAAGATTCAAACAAAACTTACTTAAATCGGAGGGACGGATACACGAGGGCTTGGACAGGATCTTGGCTTTTACACGGACATGGACGCTGACATTGACATAGACAATGACGCAACAAGGAGTGACAAGAAACTGGGTCATTATATACGCAGACAAGGGGTAACGAGACGAGGAACAGCTGGGTAACACAGGTGGATGCAGATTGCAGGATACACTGGGAGAGCACACAGGTGAGAGCAATGGGTAATCACAGGGACAAGTCACACTAGGAGAAACCAACACAAAACCTAACAGTAACGAGACAAGGTACAGATGGGTGACTCGAGAGGAAACCGATTGGTAGATGCAACGGGTGCATGCGGGTCAGTTGTGTGCTTTGCATAGTAAACCCCTTTCCCAATACCTTCAAGACAGTGTGCCGGCAACTAGGGCCGCTTGCCAGGCTGGATGCATCTTGCAGGTTCGAGTCCTGACCTAGGGGAGGGATCGCGGCGCAGTTCCATGCAGACCGATTATATGGATAGACAAGGAGCAGGTAACAACAGGGGAAATCAATGGGCAATCACAAGGACATGAAACACTAGAGCACAAACTAGAGAGAACCTAACTCAAACAATGACAAACAGGTGTTTGAGGACCTTTTTTTTTGTAAAGTCCAGGGAAGCAGCAGCATATATTTTAGGCAGGGAAACAAGAAGTTGTGGTACATTCATTATATATGTCGACAAATGTCTGGAGTTTTGTGTTTGGGGTGGTAAGAAGCGCAGTGTAGTAGTCCAGATGCAAATATATCAGGCATGAATGAAGTTGTTGACGAGAGGATCAGAGGAGATTCGCAGTGTTAACACGTTTTCAAGGTAAGAAAAAAAAACAAAAACAAAAAAAAAAGCGAAATCAGAAATCGGTGAATGATTTATAGTACACTTACTGAATATATTATATTTATAAAATTTGATGTAATATACAGTGTAATGGTAAACAGAGAAGCAACACACATTTTAACTATGATAAATGATAACATTAACAAATTGGGTAAATTAGATCTTTGAGGTGACTATGGAGACCATCTCTTAGATTTTGTTTGAGTTCTAAATTGTACAGCCTTGGAGGCATTTGATTTGAAGCCTCAACGGTATTAGCAGAGGCCAAAAATAACGGAACCTTTTGCAGATTGTATTTTAACCTGATTTGAAGCACATTATAATATTTATCTAAAAGCGTCCTGCAGCATGTTTGCCTGACAGCCTGCCCAAGGTTGTTGCTCTTTAATTTGGCACACGCTGTCTAATCAGATCATAGTGAGATTAGATGGCTTTCACTGATGTCAAGGAAAGGACAGCTGTCTGGGACACAGAGGCCAATAGAAGAAAGTGGATAAAACCTCAGAGGCTACGTCAACATTTTTGTAGTATTCAGAAAAAAGTAACGCTTGCTTTATTCAGGTGACATACATTTTCTTGCCCCCTCACTTTTCAAATCAATTACCGATTGTTGTTTATTTATTCTGTTTCAACACATTTCCATCAACAATGTGTTCTTCCTGTGATTACTTGCGTAGCAATTTAGCAAAATACTTATTAAAATATACTTGCATAGTCCAAGTACAAAATACACTGCAAAAAATGTAGTTCATCATTTCACAAATAACATCAACGACACATGCCTTCACGGGTTACTTTTGCGTTAATTGAAATAAATTATTTCAGTAAGATAAAATGGTTTTCATATTATGTTGTTGAAACTGGCCAAGTGCATTTGACAAGTCTGTTTGAGGTTACGGCTTAACATTGACATGTAAGTGAGCATGACACTGTTAACCTTTAAGATTGCCTGCTTATAACAAAGGATACCTTGAATGAGACAGAGGACCTGTAGCCCTCCACCTTGTATCATCAGCTTCGCAAGATTCATGTCTTCTGGGTAAGTCAAGGTCATGTCAATGATAAATTGGACTACGCTTTGTGCCTGAATTTAGCCCCTTTTATCTCTTTAAATCACTGCCTTAGGGCTCCAAATTGAGAAAACAGCCAGGGCCTCATTTCCAAAACCATCTGAGCATAATAAGTATGAGCTGTCCAATGGCATTTATGTGTCGATCTGCAGGAGAACAAAGATGGAGTGCACACACTGCCAAGGCCCCATTATTTCAGACCCCCACGGTTTGAGGGAATTGCAGAGGTACATCACCTCAGCACATTTTCATTAGCTTCATTTTCATAGACTACAAGACTTCACACATTTTGTACTTGTGCTTTCTATTGTTCAGTCCATGTCTTATCAGTATCCTCTCAAATACCATGAATTGCGTTTGATAAAATTGCTATTACCAGTATATGAATTTTAATACCGTCCCCGATAGATTTTATAAATTCATTGACATTTCTGTTTCAAAAGAAATAAAACTGTTACATTGGAAATTCAATAAGACATGATGCTGTTGTATCTGGTATAATAAATACTAAAGTTTCACTTTTCACTATATGTTGTAGGCACAGGTGATTGCTCTAAGACTGCAAGGGAAGCTCAGTCGTATCAACATCCATGGGAGGCATTTTTCAATTTTCATTCCACTGTTATGAGTTTACCCGGAGATTTGTATAATCATCGTAGCGACCTTTGCTTTGTTAAAAATGACTAGTGAAAAATCGAGCTTCTATTTTTGGTGTTTCTTCTATTGGAGCTACTTGTTTTTGGAGACTTGACTTGTGGCACTCCAGTTTCTTTACCGACCGAGCAGGGGGTGCTGCTGAGCCACTCCACCATCACAAAGCACTCACAGGCGGACACACGTTGAGCTTCCCCTCCTTGAAGGACCAGCATCTGCCACTGGTTGTAGGTGAATGTTCAATTTTTGATATTTCACATTGAAATCATTTGTGTTTTTATTATTTTTATTATTTTTATAGTTTTCTTTCATGCTGACAGCACTCTTGTGACGAGTCACATGACATTTTGGAGGGAAAATACTCAATTTGGACATTTTGGGATGTACGTAGTTGTTAAGGGATGTACTCACTTTTGTTGCCAGGGATTTGGACATGAATGGCTATATTTTGAGTGATTCTGAGGGGAAAATAAATTAATTCTATTATATAAGCTGCACACAGACTACTTTTCATTGTGTCAAAGTGTCATTTTGTCAGTGTTGTCCCATGAAAAGATATTCGTAAATATCTACAGAAATGCGAGGGGTGTACTCACTTTTGTGATACACTGTACCTTCGGCAAAGGACTTGTTGCTTGCAACCTAAAGAAGCAGGTAGGTTCTCCACAATGCAACGGTTGCAGATACCTCACACCAGCGCAGCAAGCAGCTAGAAGGGAAAAGAATAATTTATTAGCAGTACGAGTGGGCATCGATTTTCAGCTCCCCCCTCCCAAAAAATGGCTAAATGTAAGGTGGATGCCATGAACGGGATTTCAAACCAAGTGAGAAGCATGTTCATAGTCTTCTGTGTCAGCCTCAGCCACACATCAGTGAGCATGACTAAACTGAAATCTGTATTTTCAGTTTCGTCATTCAGTTACATTTAACATTTTTTCTACTTTTATGTGAATAATGCATGCAATTTAATTTTTGTATTCATCTTGATATTAAACATTGTTTTGTTTTTCTGAAGGATATCTACATTTTGCCCTATCCCTGGTGAAATTGTTTTACCGTATTTTTCGGACTATAAGTCGCACCTGAGTATAAGTCGCACCAGCACCAAAAATGCGCAATGAGGAGGGAAAAAAAAATATATAAGTCACACCAGAGTATAAATCGCATTTTTGGGGGAAATTTACATAATAAAACCAACACATAGAACAGATATGTCATCTTGAAAGGCAATTTAAAAATAAAAATACAATAGAGAACAACATACTGAATATGTCTACAGTATGATAATGTTACAGGATGCATGAACAACGAAATGCAAATGTGGCCCGTATGTTAACGTAACATAGCCATTAAGAGTTATTCAGATAACTATAGCATAAAAGACATGCTAACAAGTTTACCAAACCATCAGTGTCACTCCAAAACACCAAAATAACATGTGAAATGATATAATAATGTGTTAATAATTTTACATATAAGTCGCACCAGAGTATAAGTCACATTTTTGGGGGAAATTTACATGATAAAATCCAACACATAGAACAGATATGTCATCTTGAAAGGCAATTTAAAATAAAAATACAATCGAGAACAACATACTGAATAAGTGAACAGTATGATAATGTTACATGATGCATGAACAACGAAATGCAAACGTGGCCAGTATGTTAACGTAACAAAGCTTTGAAGAGTTATTCAGATAACTATAGCATAAAGAACATGCTAAAAAGTTTACCAAACCATCAGTGTCACTCCAAAACTCCAAAATAGCATGTGAAATGATATAATAATGTGTTAATAATTTTACACATAAGTCGCACCAGAGTATAAGTCGCACCCCCAGCCAAACTATGAAAAGAACAGCGACTTACTGTCCGAAAAATACGGTAATTAGAAATTACTGACAAAGCAATGAGAAAGTATTGCTTTATTCATTTTATTGGTAAATAAAATACACTTTGATATGTTTTGGTTAAGTAGTGTGAAATATGTTACAATAAATGTTAAACCAGTTCACCCTTCAGCATTCTATTTGTATTTATCTGGGTGGAAAAAATGTGAGGAAAATGTATTTTTCCTATTTATGACTAGTTGGGCCAAAAATTTACAGGTCCGGCTCTTTTGAGATCTAATTGCCTTGAATGTGGCCCGCAAAATGAGTTTGACACACCTGTCTTAGAGCTGCGAAGATTACAGTTCGACTTTCACATGTTATGTAAGATCATGAACGGTTTGGTGGATATTCCTTCTTTGATAGGGCACAATATTCAGGAACCAGGAAAAACACACAAACATTTGCCAAGAAGACATATGACCTTGGAAAAAAAAATCAGAGTTATTAATCTATGGCAGGGGTCGGGAACCTTTTTGGCCGAGAGAGCCATGAACACCACATAGTTTTTAAAATTAATTCTGTGAGAGCCATACAATATGTTTAAAACTAAAAATACAAGTAATATGTGCATTTTATGTAATTTCAACACTTTGAAAGTACAATAAGTCTCTGAATTCTTTTTAAATAATAATTAGATAATATTACAATAGTTATTTTAATATTTTGTTGTGTCCACAGAAAGATTCAACCTATGTTTAAAATGTTTAATCTTATTTCGTTGTGTTTCAGTCTAAAAAGACCGTTGTACTTACGGTTTTAAACCAGTAGGGGGCAGTGTTGGCTCCTTGGCGTTCATGGGCAATAACTGTCCACAATTGAGAGCGAATAAGAAAAGAGCCGTCTGTGCAGCAATGCGAGATGGACGTTGTTAAAAGTTTTTTTTTTTTTTTCTTGTTTCAGGTGAGAAAAAGAGTATAATTTGACTGTGTATATTAGCGGATTGCTTTATTTTAGGATGGTTGTGATATGTATTGTGTGTTAATATAGTTCAGAAACATGTGGATCTTTAAGTATGTTTATGTATGACTGCAGATGTGTTCGTAATGGCGCGCGGACGAAGAGTGAATGCTAGTAGTGTTGAAAATGCAGAAGTTAAATGACACAAAAAAAAAATGTGTTTATTAATATAATTATATAAGAATTAGCATTTTAGAGTGAATAAGAAATGAGCCGTCTGTGTGCAGCAATGCGAGACGGACGTTGTTGTTTTTATCTTGTTTCAGCTGTACAAGAAAAATGGAAATAAAACAAAATTAAATGTGTAGCAACAGACTGAAGCATTTCATCTCTGTCTGCACCACACTACAGATGCATAGCTATTATTTAAACCAACTGCCAGACGCATCATCAGACTTTTGCGTTCTCCACTGCCGCACCTGTCCCGAATGTCGCCTGATAACTGGCTTGCCAAAGGAAAAAACTGTGAGCGCCCCTTACTGGTTTCTAATTTTAACACTTCCCCTGTGGCCCTTACGCCCGCCCGTTTTCCCCGAGGTTCTAGCGCCCTCTCATTACATAACGAAACTTTTTTTTTTTTTTTTTTAATTGAAGATTTGTCTGCGAGCCAGATGCAGCCGTCAAAAGAGCCATATCTGGCTCGCAAGCCATAGGTTCCTGACCCCTGATCTATGGTATTATGTACCTGAGTACAATGTCACTGCAGCTCATTGGCTGTGTTGAATGCTGTGGATCTAACTTTTTAAAGTAGGTTATTGGTGGCTTCACGGCCCATTCTCCTCTTGACAGACTGTTTTCCAATGATCTGAGCTATTTATTTATTATTTATTTATTTTTTTAATGTTAGTTATATGTATTTGTCTGACTAATAATAACAACTATTAAACATCATGTCTTTGGAGATTTTTAGACGGCAAGGCGAAGGCAACACAGAAAAAATGACTAATTAGGGTCTACTTTCCATATTTTGCCTTTTCTTTGACTTTTCTGGGTGGATTTGTGTCAAAAATACTGTCTGCTATCATTTTAAAGTATCTTGCTGTAGTATTTCATAGCACCTTTAAGTAATGAGGTATAAGCACCCATTAAATGTCAAAATACCTGTGTCACAGATTATATTCACATTTATCGGATACTTCTGGTGCTGTGCAGTTAAAATGCCACTTTAATCAATAAGAGCAAATGAGAAAAACAGGACGACTCCACTGGATTTTTATGGCTGATGTCATGTCTGCGTTATAAATTTGTGCTATACATTACACTTACTTGGAGAACACAAAATGTGAAAAAGCTCTCACAAAGCTTTCGGGCAGAATTCTATTCCATGTATGAAAAGCCATTTTTACATCTAAGTAAAATTGAGATTGGAAAAAAAACTAAGAAAAAAAAATGTATATATACGTATATATGGAAATCTGGGGATGGGGCTGTCGTATTTCTGTTTATTTAATTTTATAGCTTTCTTATTGTCATTTTAACTCTCAGTGTATTGGCTTTATTAAATCACATTATATAGTTAATGTAATCATTTAAAAATATGAATTTGCTCTCAAGTACAATATTGTTTTACTTCTTTTTCCCTCCGATCACTGACACACTGAGACGCAAACAGGTTAAAGTGTGGCTGGATGCCGTGACTAAATCATTCACTTAAACACAGGCGTGATCTTGCATAATAGCAAGCTCCTCAAGACCATTTACAATCTGACAAGCTATAATGAATGTCAGTAGACTTATTGCCCTGAAAGATAAACTTTAATCAAGCTTCTTTTGCTTTCCTTCTGTTTGAGCATGGCTTGGCATATTCTGTTGAATTCAACATACAAAGGCAATCGCAAAAGGGAATGTATTTAAGATTGTTCATTTAAATGTGACAGCTTCTGCTAATATAATCACCACTGGAAGAGGCATGGGTGACCCTTCAATCAATCTTTGTTTCATTCATTTTAACTACAACCTGCTTACCCATTAATTGAATCATATTTGTTACAAATGTTACATATCTGTCAAGAATCTTCTTTATTAACAAGTGGCAAGTTTTAAGATTTATTTTAATGCACAGTTTTAAGTGTGGACATGATAAATACATATATGATTATTTGTTTTCCTAATCGTTTTTCAAGTAACTTTTTCCATGTTGGTCCAATTAGTAAAAAGTGCAATATGACAAATATAGAGATATACTTACATTTCTATTAGTGGTATTGCAGAACAACTCCAACTGCTATTCTGGGGTCTAAATATTCATGTAACTATAAAACAAAACAAAAAAATAAACGTTAACCATCTCCAAGCTTTAAATCCAGAATCAAACTTCCATCAATTCAACAGTGCCTACTCCATTTTCCCATTATTCTCCTGTTTTATTTGTTACGATTTGTTTCTTGGTGTTTTAATTGATTTTAAATATTGTAATATTATGTTTTATTGTACACTGTCCTTAAATGTTTGTAGGTGCTTGTAAATTAAACGTATTATTGCATACTTTTTCAACAATATTAATAAACTGTGTGACTGTAAAAGATCAGATCAGATGCATCTATAGACTAAAGGATAATTTTTAAATTGAGTCAAGCAATTCTTTAGAGAGCTCAATTCATTTGTCTTTTTAATAATGCAAAATTTAATAATGGATACAATTTGCTCCTCTTTGGAGGCCTCCGGGATTACGAGGATGCCATCCAAGCATCTAAATGTCTTCAATACAAGATTAACAATTGACAAAGGGGTTGTGGGGTGATTATTGGCTGAAGGCACAGATTAAAGCGGAGCACAAACACAGCTGACAGTTTGGTTATCTGTTTTGGACTAAATGAAAATCATGGCCTGAATCCATCAAAGGAGATTAGGGAAAATGTGAGCCCATTACTGACGTCCTCTCAGGTTGGCGTGTCTGTAAACATCCATCTTTTTTCTGTCTTTGATTGAAAGCTGAATATTTCACTTCACCCTTGTCACTCAGCATCTCCTTCAACTTTTGTTAGCAAACTTTGCACAATATTGTTTTTATTCTCTTCAATATGTAGATTTTTATTTAGAATACATTGCACAGTTACTGCTAAACAAATATTTTCATGGGTTCGAAAAGTCAGATGCACCTCTGACTGATTTCAAGGTTATGGTTTTATTATACGGGATGTAATGAAGACCTCTGAAAACAATTTTCAGGAGAATTTAACCAAGGAGACTTGCTGTACCACAAAATAGTTTTGCCTGTTGAGTGACAAAATCACTGTTGACGTCGAAACTGTCAAGTGTACATTTTCCTCAACTCAAGAAGAATATCCACATGAAGAAAACAAGCGTGTGGATTTCAGGGAACACGACAATATTTCATGAAACTACATGTTGACCTTTTTGGTGTGAGTCAGAGGAAGATTTTTGTTTTACTGTATTTTTTGCACTGTAAGGCGCTTTAAAAAATCCCTATATTTTTCCCAATAAAGTGCCAAAGCGCTTTATAATCCAGTGCACATTATTTATGAATTGTCGCTATGCTTAATGAACTCAAATGCAATTTGTTGGAGCACAACTGTATTATTAGGCGGTCGCTGAGGCAAAAACTCGGACATGGGAGGAGTTCGGTGAGGCCATGAAAAAACGACTTCCGGCTGGCTTCGAGGAAATTCTGGTCCTCCATCCGGCGTCTGAGGAGAGGAAAGCAGTGCACCATTAAACCTGTGTATAGTGAAGATGGTGGACTGCTGACCTCGACTCGGGACGTCGTGAGTCGGTGGGGAGAATACTTCGAAGCCCTCCTCAATTCCACCGACACGCCTTCCTTTGAGGAAGTAGAGTCTGGGGACCCAGAGGTGGGCTCTTCGATCTCTGGGGTTGAAGTCACTAAGGCGGTTGGAAAGCTCCTCGGTGGCAAGGCCCCGGGGCTAGATGAGATCCGCCCAGGGTTCCTAAAGGCTCTGAATGTTGTGGGGCTGTCATGGCTGACACGCCTCTAACACATCGCATGGACATCGGGGATAGTGCCTCTGGATTGGCAGACCGGGGTGGTGGTCACCCTTTTTAAGAAGGGGGACCGGAGGGTGCGTTCCAATTATAGAGGGATCACACTCCTCAGCCTCCCTGGTAAAGTCTATTCAGGAATGCTGGTGAGGAGGGTCCTTTGAGAAGTCGAATCCCGGATTCAGGAGGAGCAGTGTGGTTTTCGTCCCGGCCGTGGAACAGTGGACCAGCTCTACACCCTCGGCAGGGTCCTCCAGGGTGCATGGGAGTTCGCCCAACCAGTCTACATGTGTTTTGTGGATCTGGAGAAGGCGTTCGACCATGTGCCTCGGGGTATCCTGTGGGGGGTGCTCTGGGAGTACGGGATACCGAGCCCCTTGGTAAGGGCTGTTTGATCCCTGTACGACCGGTGTCAGAGTTTGGTCCGCATCGCCGGCAGTAAGTCAAATTTGTTCCCAGTGAAGGTTGGACTCCGCCAAGGCTGCCCTTTGTCACCGATTCTGTTCATAATTTTTATGGACAGAATTTCTAGGCGCAGCCGAAGCGTTGAGGGGGTCCGGTTTGGTGACCTCAGCATTGAATCTCTGCTTTTTGCAGATGATGTAGTGCTGTTGGCCTCATCAAGCCGTGACCGCCAACTCTCACTGGAGCGGTTCGCAGCTGAGTGTGAAGCGGTTGGGATGAAGATCAGCACCTCCAAATCCGAGACCATGGTCCTCAGTCGGAAAAGGGTGGAGTGCCCTCTCCGGGTCGGGGATGAGACCCTGTCCCAAGTGGAGGAGTTTAAGTATCTTGGGGTCTTGTTCACGAGTGACGGTAGGAGGGAGCGGGAGATCGGCAGGCGGATCGGTGCAGAGTCCGCATTATTGCAGACTCTGCACCGGTC
The DNA here is from genome assembly GCF_030265065.1 of Corythoichthys intestinalis. Taxonomy (NCBI): domain Eukaryota; kingdom Metazoa; phylum Chordata; class Actinopteri; order Syngnathiformes; family Syngnathidae; genus Corythoichthys; species Corythoichthys intestinalis. The sequence continues at coordinate 21,045,074 of NC_080405.1, forward strand.
CGTAGTGGTGAAGAAGGAGCTGAGCCGAAAAGCAAAGCTCTCAATTTACCAATCGATCTACGTTCCTACCCTCACCTCTGGTCACGAGCTGTGGGTCGTGACTGAAAGAACAAGTTCCCGGTTACAAGCAGCCGAAATGAGTTTCCTCCGCAGGGTGTCCAGGCTCTCCCTTAGAGATAGGATGAGAATCTCGGTCATCCGGGAGGGACTCGGCGTCAAGCCGCTACTCCTCCGTCTAGAGAGGAGCCAGCTGAGGTGGCTCGGGCATCTGGTTCGGATGCCTCCTGTATGCATCAGCCAATCAAACGTGCGTTTGAGGAAAAAAAATGGACCGGCACATTCAGCAAGTGAAAAGGGGGGGAAACGTAAGTCTGAACATCATGAAAATAATTCACTTAATAATGGTAAAGTCAATTCTACAAATAGGGCTGCTTAAAAGTTGGTTGGGACAATTTGAGCCTCCTGAAAAGCAGTGTTATGTCCCTACCATCCCTATGCAAACCTATGCCCTTGTATTAATCCAACCCTTGGAAAAAACAATGAATAAAAAAAAGTAATTGCAAGGTTCAAAGATAAAGGACAAATGACAAATGCAGTACAATAATGCAGTAACACGCATTTTAATCATGTGCACCTTGTGAATGAAAATACAGGTAGTGCCCAGGTTACGACCATAGGCGGATCTACTATTCAGACGAAGTAGACGATCGCCTTAGGCCCCCAACCAGCTACCCTTGCCCCAACGAACAACGGCTTGGGCCACTGGAGCCAGCAGCACCCCCAACTATTAGTCATGTATAATTATGTCAGACTACCCAACAAACAAATAACAAAACAAAAAAGAAAACCATTTGAATGCTGCATTTATATTAACCCCCCCCCCCCTCCCACACACACACACACACACACACAATACAATGGACTGTTCCACGACAATGGACTGAGTATCGGTCGCTTAGCTTCATTTAGCGCCGTTTAGCATCGCTGAGCTCCGCTTGGCTGTTCGTTAGCTTCACTTAGCTCTCCCGCGGTTTTCACACCACTAAGCTCGCTGTTTTTACAGCTCACTTGCTACTTTGCACGTCGGCTATCGTTTATTTCGAACACATGAGCGAACGTGCTCTCCATGAGCGCCAAAGTGCAGTGAGGGACGAGTTGAGAACAGGTCTCTAATGCTTTTTTTAACTTTCTTCTTCTTCTCCTTCTTCTTCACCCCAACATAAAATACACGACAGCACAACCTGTGGCGAAACAATGTAGTACAGTTCTAATCAGTCATACAATAACACTAAACAGCTGGTTAACAGCAAAAACACGTCATGTTCGTCATATAAATAACGATTTCTGGAGTTAATCCCACATACTTCAGAATTAATATTATAATATGTTGAGTAAATACTACATAATACAAATTCTACACTAAGAATACCTTTCAAATGACACTCTTCATGAAAAAAATATGATTGGCAATGAATAATTATTATAATTATTATACTACTATTATATGTAGTAGTATACTATAATAATACTGCTAGAATTTTTTTTTTTTTTTTTTAATTGTTTTGAATAATGTTGGAAAGACAAAGTTCTGAATCTGTTTACTTTCCATTCTTTTGCACTTGTAAAATCTACCAGCATTTAAACTCATTGTTTATTTGTGATTAATTATTGTTATTTACATGATTATTTGTACTTTAATAAAGAATTTAAGTGTTCCAAAATAGTTTTGTGAATTAATAAGCGTCAACAAAAATTTCATTAGTAAAAAAAAAAAAAGAGAATTATTAGATTAGTCGATTAATCGTAAAACTACTTGGCTGACTAATCAGGAGAAAATTTGTCATTTAGGACATCCCTAGTGTACCAGAACATATTTCCTCCACACCCTTCTCACCTTTTTAACCCCTGGCCCATGAAGAGGGCCCCTGGATATGTTCGCCTTAGGCCCCAAAATTGCCAAGTCCGCCACTGGTTACGACGTACCCAACTTACGTGATTTCGACTTTACTACGCCGGAGTCTCGTCCACCATTTTGGCTCCAGTGTATCTCTTTTGTTTTTTTTTTTTTAAATAATATTGACTTTTGTTTTGTGATTCATGCTTTTATTTTGGTGCAGTAAGCATAGAGCATGTAGTACTTCCACACGCGAGTAAGAGCGCATGTACACATGAAGAAGAGCACACGCGCACACAAGAGGAAGCGCGGAATTGCTCCCACGAAGAAGTCGTACAGCTGAGTGAGAGAGAGAGACCAGCTGGTGCATGAGCATTGGTCAATGACATCCCGGTAGCAAGAAATAGCAGGTACAACTCGGGCAGTAGCGTGTGAACCTTAAGCTATAAATTTTGTTTGGGTGTATGTGTTTATGAAAAATTAAGTGATACGGAAAAACACTTTCAGTGCTATGCTAGTCATTACAATTTGATAATTGAGAAATTGCTAACAGAATTGAATGCTTTGTCTTTCGAGATAGAGCATATTACACAAAGTTTTATGTTTTTATTGCCAACTTGACAGTATTTATGATGGATATCATTTGTAAGTATACTTTAATTGGTTATTATCAGTTATTTTGTATGTAGAGTTGTTTGATAATAACTTTTTAACCGATAACTGATATCATACCGATATACTTGGTCGCCGACTTAACATATTATGGTTAACTGTATTGTGATGTGTCACTGGATGCTTTACCAATAATAAATGTAACAATTTCAAAGTTTTCCAAATAACATTTTGTGAAAAATATAAGAACAACTTCAACTGATGTTATGGGAAAAGTGCCTATCTTGCACCACTATATTTATTATTGAAATCAAAATAGTGAAAACAAAAAAATAAATAAAATAAAATAAAATAAATTTAAAAAAAAATAAATAAATAAAATAAAATAAAATTAAATTAAATTAAATTAAAAAAAAAAAAAAATTGTGAAAACATGTCCTCAATGTGTTAGTGGATACACAAATAGACAGATAGTCAACCAACCAGGCTCTAAAGAGCACCATAAATCTCACACATGCTACATATATCTGATTTTTCTTAAATATATATATATATATATATGTGTGTGTGTGTGTGTACCAGTTTTTTGGGTTTTTTTTGGTACGTGGAGTATTTTAACATTACTTTGCGAAAACAAACCCTTTAGCAAGTCTCAAAAGGAGAAAATATGATTTGGCAAGCAAGTTAATAATTCAGAAATATCAATGCCAACAGCTTCTTCATAAACCTTTGTAATAGTAGGTATGAAGCATTTCCACATGCATGAGATCAGAGAATTAATTAAGGGCTTCCAACAAAGCTTCAGTTGCAGCAAACATACGGCCTTTTGGAAGGACTCAAACGGCTTCTTAGTAGCATGCTGCGATTTGCCATCAATTTCCACCAGGTTACTGCAGCTCAAAACCTGCAGTGATGACACACAATGCACTCATTAATAACAGTTTGAGCACTTGTTAGCAAGGTACCCTCTCAGGCCAGGCCTCATAATAATGAGTGTGAAAGGAGACATCAAGGGAAGACTGCGTTGAGATGGAACTAACGAAGACCAAAGGAGTCAAAGGTGTTGTGTTTCTGTAATCTTATTAATTCAACATGTGAGTTGCAGTTTTACAGAAGCTCACCATAACACATACATATTACTACTACCAAAAAAAAAAAAAAAAAAAAAAAAAAAACCCTACACTAATAATAATAATAAAAAAATAATTATCATCAAAACAGAATAGCATTACCTCAAGTCACTAAGGTAATAATGGTAATAATGCATGATAAACACGAAAGTAATTTCATGCTTACTTACTGTACCTTCGAAGTTGTGAGTATATTTAGACATGTAATACTTGGTGACAAAATGGTGACAAAGAGGAATTTGCTTGAATGTTACGACCTATGTCCTTTAATAAAAAGGGAAGTAAGTGCAGCAGTGAGAAAAAAAAAAGTTGAAAATGGTAAATATATGAAAAAGAACATCTCGACCACTCCTTGATGTCTGCGATTTCTGCATCACGACCCTTGTTATATTACCATGTTTCACCCATAAAATCCCCCAAAAATCCGGCTGTGGCCATTCACATCTGTGTCTTGATGTGACTCGATGATACATGCTACATGGAATTTTTGGATCAAAACAAGGTAAGTACGCGATATTATCTCGTTAAAACCATGGCGTCTTTATTTCTGCTGTCGTGTGCTCTCGCCTCCAGTTAGGGTTTTGCTGTTTAAAATGTTTTTTGTTTTTTTTTCAAAAATGCCCTCCTGTTCAAAATTTTTCTTCTCCCTGAAAATTGATATTTTAAGCTTTCCAATGATGTATCACACATGCATATCAGACAACTTTGAAAGTTGGCCAAATTGGGGGTCTCAGAGCGGAATTTCAAGTTACCTGAGTTTTTTCCTCCATATACATGCATAAAGACTTTATCCGTGCCGCAATCAACAGCTCCACCTCCTAAATATTTTGCACCGGTCAATGGCTCCACATGGTACATAACATAGCAAAACCACACCAAATGAATGCATTTCCTTGTTTTTCTTCTCTTGTGGTCTTGAATCGTTTCAGATTCGTAATGATGTTCATTTGTTTGAGTCGTAGATATAATTCAGACTGTTTGTCAAAGTTGGCGCAGCCTTAGTTCACCGTACGTAAAGAACTGTGGAAACCCGAACGAAGACTGGAAAGTGGTCTCGGGATTGGCTGATGGTGAACGCGGAAGCAAAAAAAAACCAATTTGCGATGCGTAAATGAAATAGGAGAATTTCCGCTTAACCATCGAGAAGAATTTCCAAAAAACATGTTTCTTTAATGTCTATTGAAATATCATGGCCATTTCATGAATAATTGAAGTGCAAATACTACATCGTGCACCTTTAATTGTCATCCGACGGCCAGATATACTTGATTCACAGGCCATGACTTTAACATATCTGCTCTAAGGCATTTCTCTCAGAGCATTTGCTTTTGTTGCATTTTTTTACTTACTTTTAGCTACATATTATGCAGAATGGACTTGGTTGTAGGCTCCTTTTATGGCTCAGCAGGTAGCCTTTTTCTCGTAAAAAAGTTGTCCAAAGACCTCGCTGCCCGCAGCACACAGCAGCAAATGTTACTGTTTACAATACCGACACTGGGTTGCTATATGTGTGCAAACACCCCAGTAATGGCAGTCAACCACTAGATGGCGACGTACACAAATCTATACCTGGATTAGTCAATAGAGTAGACAGGCATATTCATGTGTCAAGAGGCGCAGGCCAGATTGTGGACATTAACCAATAATTTATTATTTCTCTCCGGTCCGATAGCAAATGCGTCACAGACCGGTACCGGTCCCCTGCCCGCTGGTTGGGAATCACTGCTCATAGGTATCTAAGTTTAAACACTCCAGCAAAGCATGTTAAGACAATTCTTTTAGCTTCCGTTAATGATTTTTGGAGTTGGCTAGCATGCTATCCATAGGCTTTCTAAAGTATTCTGTTGTTGCCGTGTGACCGCTCTGTCATTCTGTCAACATGTACCATCTAACGGAATACTTGAAAGCTGGTATGATCATCAATTATGGTTGCGATATCACAACCTGAACCGTTGATAACTGTTGTAGAAACATTTGAGTGCAAAATTCATTTTCTACATGTGAAATTACATTAATGCGGTCATTCTCATTTTTTGACATGGTCACCATTTCTTAGGACCTTTAAAGTCATTGGCTTTTGTCATAAGTATGTTACAAAGCTCTGTTTTTGATGTACAGAAGGAAAAGGTTTTTGCATTTGAACACTCAATAAATCCTCGCAGCAACGAGAAATATCACAGCTACAATGTATTGCTCTGATGAAATACTTGCATCCGCATGCATTATGTGGCTCCTCCAAATGACCTGTGTTCATCTTTCAAAGAGGGATACTTTGAACTTGTTTATGATGTGGCTCCAGTCTTACAAGCATGAGACCAGTCTGCAATTAGTCCGGCTGAAGCCAGAGTGTGATCCGGCTGAAGTCTCTGGAGCAAGTCAATAAAAAATACAAACAACAGGTCTGTGCCCTGATTATTGCTCTTCTGGCTTCAGCAACACACTGTACAGCCTGCCAAACAAATGCTTGGGTCAACATCGTCCGCAAACTGCAGGAATAACCTGTTGTGCCGAAACATAACACCCTTTATTTAAGGTTTTGAACAGTTTTTTTTTTTTTTTTTTGTAAACACCACCCTTTGCACCTTTGATGCTATTTTTTGTAGGTAGCTACAGTACATGATAGTTGGCTCATACGCTCAAAACAAATGTGTAGATTTGGAAAAATCAGTACAGTATGCAGTACAGCAAACAGTATAATAGCATTAAAAAAAAAAAAAAAATCTTTTTGTTGTGTGAGGTTTCCTTTTTATGAAGAATGCTTAAGATTTAATAACATACCGCATAAAACAGGCTTCAGACATCCATATGCTTAATTGATGGTTGTTTCTCTGCAATGTAATTATCAGTACTTCTCCCAAATGGCACTAGTTTTGAAATCCAACCGCTATGAAAAATAAATAAATTAAATCACTGGGATGTGTAGCTGAAACTCTCTGTACACCACAAGCAGTTTCAAGTTTTACTAAATCTGCCAGAAAGATGCTATTGATGAAAATAACACACCCCCAAAAAACTTTGAAGCTAGAACAAACTTACTTCTCAGTTTAACACTGCAATGTTAAGCTCAGACAGCTGTATGGGATTTGAATAGGATGCAGACTGTCTTCCCTGATATATCTCAAGAATAGTGTACAGTGCCAGAATTTAAAGCAGCTCATGAATATGGAACGGTCCAGTCGAAATTTCCGTCCAGTAAAGCAGCTTGTCACTCAAAACGAAGCATCAACTTTCACCTTCACAACCTAAAACACGAAAAATTCAAAGCCCATGATAAATTTGGCATATCCGGCTCACTGACAGTGATGTAGGGCTGCAGAAGAATGACCTGTTAAGTGTGTAGTGTATGTAAAAGGGGGTTCTAATCCACTGCCCCTTCGACAGAAGACAGAGACACACACAGACAAGGGAATTGGGAAGGTCTACATGTGAATCCAGCAAACCAAGCATGCATTCAAGTGTATCCCTTGGGCTTTGGGAGGTTGTCAGTGCCCTTGTTTTCTCTTTCTTCAAGACTACAGTTTACTTTTTCAAGATGAAAAGAATAAAATGTAGTTCGTACAAGAGTAGTTCACGTTTTGTCTAGGAGATGATAGAAGTCTTGTAGACAGATTGCTTATCCTGATACATTTCAACAACGATCATGTTCTGTACTCATGCAAGCCTGAGCCCCAATTTGAAATAGGTGTGGCACACCAGCAAAAGACATCCAGCTAAAATCTTGGTCAGACAAATCAGCAAGTATCTGTGGCAACCTCTGCTGGGACAATACGAACATGATAACACCTAAAACATCATACTCTATTATATGCTTTTAAGAGTATGCAAGTAGCAATTACAGTACATGGTATTGTAGTGTGAAGTGTCTCTACCTCCTGTCATCATCTAATGTGGGTTACTGTATAGCTGGTTTATAGTACCATTTGGCATGTACTGTAAATGAGTTAATATTAAATAATGTATGCGGTTGATATTAAAATTTTTAATCCTCAAAATGTTTGTTTCTAAAAATCTCAATTTACTTGGTAGTATTTCCTATTCAAAGAACAGAGTCTGTCTGGTGGGGTAGCCACAATCCATAATTCTGCCGGGTTGGAGTAACACACTTTTCCTGCATTACTTGTTTGAGCCATTTGTAACTACACAGTACATAATTAGACTCAATCCATGTCAAGCAAAGTCACTTTTTTAGCCTTGAATTGAGGCATAGGTTGTACTTGGGATATATCCAATGCAATTGAGAGGATTGGAAGTGACAGAGGCATGAAAGCCCAGAGAGTCGTGCTGCAGATGCTGAACATGTAATTAGTCCTGTCCCAGGAGAATGTATAGTGGGTCTGTTTCGCCGAGAGCCAACATTAACAATGACATCTTTTGATGAGCAGAGCCAGTCATCTCTTTAAAATCTGATAACCTAACTAGGCAATACAATTAAGTTCACTAAAACTTGGCATTTTTAAACCAAGCCCCATATTGTTGGTAAAGTTGCCACTGCCTTGAAACAACAAAATATGTAAAAGATGTTGGTGATTGATTAATGGTGAAATTTAATATCGTATTTGCCACACACTGGCCAAATAATTTATCAGATCAATGCAAGCCGTTCTTACAAAACAACAATAATTGTTACACAGTAGGAAAATAAAAATGTGTGGATTAGTATTGTTGTCACAATTACTTTAGTTTCATTTTATCTATTGACAGAATGTTTCCAATCACAAACTATTACTTTGCATATAATATTTTCTTATCGGTATCAATAAATGTACAATGAGTTATATATCAATGTGAATTTGCTTCTGTTCTTTATACTAATTGTACAAATAAATGAAACTGTTGCATTCTAGATTTTCATATCATATTGTAAAATTGGACACCAGTGAAATCATGTTCTGACAACAGACACAACATAAAATGGGAAAGATGGTAGCAAAGTAATTCCACTCTGACAAAAACAGCAGAGAGGTGGAGTTGTACAATTCATGACACAGAGAAAGGAGGAAATAATAATTAAGGTGTTATCCGGTGTCTCAAGCTCTGGGACTCATGACAAATTGGGTCCCGTGAAGTGGTAAAGACGGAACAGCCCTGGACCTCCATCATTTTGAAGATAAAATGAAAATAAAATGGACACGTTTTTGATGGCTTGAATTATCCCTTATGACACCCCCCGGTTCCTGGTCCATGGGGATAACTAGTCAAACTATATAATGAATTTCATGTGTTACATATGATATCATGCAGCTACTTATTAAAAATCCAGTATGTGATAGATTTAAACTAAATATATATATATATGTCATCTGAATTCAACACACTTTAAATGAATGAACCATGGCTCAATTTTATACAGGACTTATTTGTGTCAGTGCTAGTGAGAGTTACATGCAGTCTGCCAGTTTGCTGCAAGGAGAAATCCAAGTAAAACCATGAGTATCAATGTGATAAATAAGATATGCTGAAATACTTACAATAAGTGCATTCAAAGTGTGAACAAGTGGTATTTTATTGAAACCGTAATCTGATGTCAATCATTCAGCTGCCACTTCACTGTACTAAAACTGAATACTGAATACAAAGATAAAGCTTTCTACATAGGTTTTTATTTAGTGTTTTGTGATAAGGGTGGTCACGTTCTTTAATGTGAACACACTTTTTGACTTTCTAAGCATACCCGAATGGTTAAGTTCTGTAGATAATTGGATTCTGCTAATGTCAATTATCTAGCATTGAACACAGTCATACTTTTACCAAAACTGCATGGAATTGACTTTCATGATAATGTGGCACAATGCTAACGTGGTAAAATAATGATCAGACATGCTTGAAAGGGTATATCAGTGATCAATGATGAAGACCTTATATTAAAGAAAAAAAATCTTTCCCTGAAAAAGGTTTTGTTTTTCCTAACTCTCAATTTGCCTGTTTATTTAGTGTGTGTAATAGAAACAGGATAATCTTGGAACTATGTGATGCCATCAACTCATGTTACATTGAAGATATGACAATGTAACTGGGTGTGATAGTTCAATAATAGTGGACTAGTATAGTCCAACCATACAATTGTTATACTGCCTTAATTAGACCCATTCAATGATTATAGCCATTGTATATGCTTTCATAGTAACAAAATGCAAAGCATAAAAGTATAAACAATCCTCTGATTATATCATTTTTTTACACAGCAGGGAGCTGCAGCTGCAAGAAGGTGTACGGAAAATGCAACCACCACGTATGAACTCTCACAACTCAAGCTTGCTTCTGAAGCCATTTTTAATGCACATCAATCTGTGCAATCTCCGGAAAAGTCCATCTTACCGAGCGGGAGAGATGAATAAATGAGAGCGCCTGACGGAGCAGTCATCGCGCAGATCAAAAGGAGAAGGAGATAATTAACAGCAGACTAATTGGTAACCATCCCAAGTTTTCATCAGATATGAGAACGACTGCAGCTTTGCAGGATATTAATTGGAGCAGAATGTGCATGAAATATGTTCGGGTGAGGCATCCCTGTAATAGATGGCGTGACACAATCACACTGACTCTGTATCAGAAATAATGGATGAATATCTATTAAGGGAGAAAAGCGCATGGAATATGCAACAATAGCAGTTCTCGGCAGTATGAAAAAGAAATATGATGTTTAAATGTTTTCATATGACTCAATATAATCTTAATGACATTTTTGTATAAACTTTGATAGTACACACAACATACTGTGAGATACTCCAGTTTGTTGTCATCTACACTATATTAACTCAGCCTGCATACCAATGCAAGTACAGCCTAACCAGATTAAAATTTTGAATAAAATTAAAACTAAACTATTACTAAAAATTTGTCAGATATAAATAATATACTGTATCTATCACAGTAGTAGTGTGACATTCAACTTTAATGTAGGATGCTAATAATTGCACTATTGTCACTATACCACAGTTTTGTATGTCATTTAAATCAAAATGTAAGCAAATTTCTTTATCACTCATGCATCTCTCATGCAGGGCACCTTTTGACTAATCTATGCCTACATGGCTAAATGGTTCTCTGTAGTTTCGTGTTACAGTCTGTCCTTATGAGGTAAATGAAATCTTGTTATAGTGGCTTGTTTGATGTTAGAAAAAAAAGTGTCTCCACATACTGCAGATAAATTCCGAGTATAATTCTGACATCCTCGGCTAGTAAAGATGATTCTTATTCTGGAGGCCTAAAAGTTTACAATACCAGCTTGTTGGCACATGTGTTTTGATATGTTTTCACAAATGAGACCGGTAAAAATTTGACTCTATTCCTTGTGTACCAGATTCATTGTAGCTTCACACATTTCATAAGAGAGAACTCTCACAAACCTTACTATCTAATGAGAGCAAATGCAAGATACTCATTAGCAATGTTTCCTCAAAGCTGCCCGAGTGCGCAATCGCGCACTGCTTGAACGTACTCTGCGCACAAGAAAATCTATGCAGCGCAAAAAATATGATTCAACATAAACGTATTGTAGCATCACTATACTACTGTCAGCGCCGCAGTATTGGTTAGTATTGTATCGATCGCGAACGATTCGTTCTTTTTGAACGAATTGTTTGGGTGAACGAGACCGAACTAATCACCATCTGCACTGATTCGTCCTATGAGGTTGGTGCTTGTTTGCTGCGTGGGAGGGCGTTGAGCAAGCGGCAGCGTCATCTGACATCGCACACGACCAATCAGACGCCAGCCTCATCGCGGGCAGGGGAGGGAGCGGAAACAGAATCAGGGCGTCTGTCACTCACTTCCATGTGTAGCCAATAAGCAGCCAGCGTGCAGGCAGGAGGGCAAGACTGAGTTATGTCACTTCCCGTTCAGTGACTCGGTCCTCCGGAGGCTCCGGTTCCTGACCTAGCTTGCTGCTAACTTGACTTTGCAGTAATGCGGTGAATGAGTCAAAAAATGAAAGGAAATGACTTTGTCACACATTTGTTAATGTGGAGCCTATCAAGTGCTGCTCAAACAGACAAAAACACCACACAAACCTAGCGAGCATGGTTTAGTTTACTACTTTTCTCAACAGACTCGGGACTACATATAATGACATACTATCAAATTTACAGTAGTTTAAAAGACTTTTGCGGGTAGCTACGAGGCAAGCAAAAGCTGAGCTGCGGTCGCGTGACGGCAGTGCGGGGGGAGAAAACTGTCATTGTATGGAGGCTTCATGGCAGCGATATTTACCTCATATGTGCACAGAAAAAAATATTTAGTATGATCACCATAATACTGATTTGCAATGAAACTGTATATACATGTCAATTTTTTCCGACTGTTTTATTTTCTTTCGTGTCAGAGCGTGTCGGGTGTTAGTTGGTTTGACAAATTATGTCCATCCGTCCATCATGTGCTACTCAAGCGCCCAAAAACAACGCACGCGGACACGGGAGATGTCGCAATATGTCTACATTTTTCTTAACAGACTAATGAGAGTAAAAAGGCAACTTCGTAAAGAGCAAACAATTATTTCTCGTCAGCATTTGACGATCTGAGATTAGGGGACGACAGGGGAGCTGACCGGATTATTTTATTTGTTAATACCAGTGCAAAATTTCAATACGATCATCTTAATACTGATTTGCAATTAAACTGTCAAATATCAAAATGTAGTATTTTTATTTCAGAGCAGCAACATTTGACAACTAGCTATTTATACTTTAGTTTTAACAATAGTGACCAAAAATAATAGTGATGAGCATAAAAACTAAAATACAACAGAGCGAGAGGTAAATATGATGTGTTGGTTGGTCGTTAAACTTTCGATTTATTTTTATTTTCGTGACAGCAAGCATGCCGCGTTGGCTGGTAACAGCAGCATTGTATATGTGATCAAGATCATGCTAAAGAAAGTCCATGTGCCCCCGACCCCAAACCCCCACTCCCCCCACAAAAGGAAAATGTTTAACCATGTCCTAAATCGAAATGCAAGCACGAGCCATGACTTTAATCCCATTGAACTAGGACAGACGACGCGGAAGTTCTCCCTCGCTTTTGCAGCAGCGGGAGGGAGACGAGGCTGTTTGTGAAAACAGAATGATATCGCCTGTCTCTCATTTCTGAAACTACGACGAGTGGTCAATGTGTGCAAGAGAGGGAGGGACCAAGCAATGTCACTTCCCGTTCAGTTATACTGCGAAGCCGTCTTTGGTGATTCGTTCGGCAACGTCACTTCCCGTTCACTCACCGAACGATTCATTTGGGCGGGGAGGGATATGAGGGGGGCGAACGATTCGTTGAACGATTTGTTTGAACGAATCTTTTTACTGAACGAACCGGAATGGATTCGTTTACTCACGTGAACGACAGATCCCGTCACTAGTATTGGTGTGTTTGATACAGCAATGTGACGCTCCTATTGGTGCGTTCGATACGGCAACGCAACTCGGACAACTGTCGGCGCCACTGTAATGTGTCAGCCCAACACTCCTACTGGTGAGTTTGATACGGCAACGCGACACTTCCAATGGTGGTGAAAAGAGAGCTATACTCCTGTGCTAATTTACTGAAGCAACATTCAGATGCCAATCTTTGCAAGCGCTACAGTATGAATTAATATCTAATTTTAGAACTGATATAATCAGTTAATTATAAGGATCACCAGAATCACCGTAAGAGCTTTGCCTCTTCCAGGGGGGCCGGTAGACTAGATCAAAACTCTCACAGTTCGCCGTCACTCATTTTGACCCGCCTTCAAGTTACAAACATTGCAAAACACACAGAACAGGAAATACACCAAAATAAAAGCATAGTAACAGGAGGTTATGGTGAATTACAAAATAAAATACATTTGTGAGAAAGAAATTAGGCTTTGGTTATTTACACTCCCACCAAAATTATGCAATCTAGTAACAACAAACAAATGAATAATTTTCAACAATGAAATAACCACAATTCAGTAAGCTTTCAAGCATTCCAACAGAAGAATTAGCTTTTGTACAGGTCGCTCCAAAACAGAAGCTTACTAGTGCGTTGCCCTTTGTAATTCAGTCTTTTATCACCAAAGGATATTTTCAGTCCATCCTTGTTCCTAGTTTGCTTTCAAATAATGTTTTGAACAATATCTATTCTTGAATTTCTGACAAACAAGCTTATTTTAAGATTATACTAGTATATACTATTTATTTTTGCTCAAAATAAGTCTGTTAAAGGAATCCTCTATTTTAAAGACAAGTAATTCTTAAAACATAAATGTTAGTATGAGTTATAATAATTTGATATTAAAACCCCTCTTAATGTTTTTGTTTTAATAAAGTTTGTAAAATTATTTTAAGTGATAGGTCGCCATTCTTGTTACGTAGCAGTGCGTGACGTCACTGGCCCCGAATGCCGAAATTCCAGCTTGTCACTCGTTAGCTTTCCCAACATGTCATCAGTTCTACCCTTCCTATTTGAACGATATCTGAAAAGTGAAGAGCAGGACAGCACTGTCGGTCGTTCACAAGACGAGCTTCAGGGAAAAATGCGTGCAGCAAATACATGATAAGACAAAGTTGGGCAAAACTGGTGATGCAAGAGAGTCCTGTTGGGAGCGAGAGTGCATGCTTTTGGGATTCGGGAACTTCGGTTTTATCAGCAGATATTCAAGGTAAGCATATTGCATTTTCAAACGTTTTCCCAATATAATTATGTAGATTGTTAACATCCAGAGCTGTCGTGTGCTTTACATACAGTACAGGCCAAAGAGCACACCTTGTGTAATCCAGGTCTTGTACATTGTAACGCGTGGTAGCTAGGACACGTGTATAAAAATACCAGAAAGGGGAGAAGCTTCCACTTATGCACATTTATTCACAAAAAAATAATAATTCCACCTTGACCGCTCTTCACTCGGGAGCTCAGCAGTACGCAAACACGCATTCCCTGACAAACTCCAACATTGTTGTAAGGTCCACGTCAGAGTCACTGTTGTCACTGTAGCGTGCCGTAGTGCTTTAATTATTTAGTATGATTTGGGGAAAACTCCCACGGAGAATAGTCAACAAAAAAGATAGCAATACTAATCCAAATCCGCTTTTTTTACTCACTCGAAGATCCAGGGATTAGACCGATCCCATGGCAATATCGCAGACGCGATTAGGCTGTCGATTCCACAAAATAGACTGATCCGAAAAGCCGCTGTGGGACCGACGGATAAAAATAAATGGCCATATCCAAAACCATTATTGCAGACGCGATGGGACCCTTACTTGACTGAGGATCCAGGAAAAATGTTCGGGCGCCAGTTATAACGCGTGGTGGGTAGGATACATGCATACAGGGACCAAAAAGGGGGAGAAGCTTCCACTTATGCACATTTATTCACTAAAAATAATAATTCCACCTTGACCAGTCACTTCACTCCCCTTTTTTCCATTTGACTGGAAATTGCATCCAAAAGCAGCACATCGTGGCATTTTACTTCGCGAGTTTAGGCAGCAATAAGCAATTGTTGAACACGCTATACATTTGGAAAGATACCAATGACGTCATCACTGCGAGCCCGCAAACCATGGCGCCAACTAACGGTCAAAATATGGACTAAATATTATAAAATATTGCCATTGATTTAACATTTTATGTGTTTCTAACAACAAATTTTAGTACAAGAGAACAATTGTGGTTTATTAGAGCCTACATGTATTTAAATCAGAGGATCACTTTAAGAAAATTAGCTTGTTGAAAATAAGCTTATTTCAGTATACCTAAGTGAGTAAAATTTGGCTGATAATTTCAGGTATTTCTATTAGATCTACACTGAAAACAAGTTTAACTAGTTTTAAAGGGATCCTCGATCTTAAAGACAAGTAATTCTGAAAAGATAAATGTTAGTACGAGTTATGATAATTTGATATCGAAACCCCTCTTAATGTTTTTGCTTAATAAAATTTGTAAAATTATTTTCAGTGATAGGTCGCCATTCTTGTTGACGTTGCAGTGCGGTGACGTCACCGGGCCCGCTGCCGGACTTCCAGCGTGTCACTCGTTAGCTACCCCAACATGTCGTCAGTTCTGCCCTTCCAATTTGAACCAGAGCGGAAATTGCACAGCCAGAAATACCTGATAAGACAAGAGTTGGGCAAAACTGGTGATGTACTTGCGGCATGTGCATCTCAATGACAACGGAGCGAGAGAGCGTATGCTGTTGAGAACTCCGGTTTTTGTTGTCAGATCTTCAAGGTGAGTTATTGCGTGATCAAACTTATTCCAATATGATTATGTAGATTGTTAGCATCCAGAGCTGTCATGTGCTTTTGTTGTGTCGAGGCTGACTGTCCTCAATAAATTTGTCATCTGGAAGTGTCCTCCATGTCTTGCACATCCAACTCACGTTTATCTATGTAAGGGTTGTCTATATTAAGTGCTCGGCGCGCATCAGCTGGCCACTGTATCGCTGCATCGGACGAGTCTGGATCAGTTTGAGTGGCAGCATCACTCACTTTAGGTGAATACTGAACATACACGCTTACTGCCTGATGAACTGACTATAGAGGTGTATTATTAGCTTCCTCTGTGACTAGCGGTTCGCCTACCGCTGTAGCGACAGGAGCGGCTTGCCTGCTTAAGAGAGCGGCCAGCAGTTTCTTGTCTTTGGCGCTTTGTTAAGCGCATTTCACTTGCTATATGAGCGCGTTGAGGCTTCTTGTGAGGGAAAATAGTTCGAACAGCATTTGATTTTAGTCTCCGCTCATATCCAGCCGCTCCAGTGAGCTCTTTCATAAGTTGGTAGGAGAAAAATGGCGAGAACAAAGCCTTGGGTCTTTGGGAAGTTTTGTCAGTCTACAGGCATTTTCCCAAACCTTTCTCCTCTTCTTGTCAAAAGGAAATCTGTGGAGACTCACATCACTCCCCTTGTTTCCATTTGACTGGAAATTGCATCCAAAAGCAGCACAATACGACATTTTACTTAGCGAGTTTAGGCAGCAATACACAATTGTTGCACACAATTGGAAACGTCCCAGTTACGTCATCACCCCGAGCCCGCAAAACATTGCGCCAACTGTCGGTCAAAGTATGTACTAAATATTATAAAATATTGCCATTGTTTTAACATTTTATGTGTTTCTAACAACATATTTTAGTACAAGAGAACAATTGTGGTTTATTAAAGCCTGCATTTCTTTTAGATAGAGGATCCCTTTAAGGAGGTGTGTTTTTGCAGTGTAGCTGCAATAGGAATCTTGATTGTCCTTATTGTCTGAAGCGTTTTAATGTGCGAAATTGTTAAACTGCACTCCCATTGTGGTTGTTCAATATGTTTTATTTATTAAGTCATCAATGCCACAACTGGACCTTACCCAGGTCAAAGCAGGATTCTTCCTATGGTTAAAGCAGGACTCTCACATATAACATAGTACACATCTCATGGTCAACGAGATTTACTCTTTTTCTTTTTATGTGGGCCAAATCAATTATATTAAAAGTAAGAAAATGAAAATTGCTGCTTTAGTTTCATTCTTTTAACAATCCATATAACTTGCTATGATCCAGAGTTTTGAAGAGGCGTGTGTACCCAAGGATAGACATCTGATGCTCACCGTGGTCTGCAGTGTGCTCAGAGAGCTTGTGTGTCTGCTCAGGCACATGAAAAATTAGAGGTAACATTGCTCATTAGACATTCTGTATGTGCTAGTATAATATATATACAGTGGGGCAAATAAGTATTTAGTTAACCACTAATTGTGCAAGTTCTCCCACTTGAAAATATTAGAGAGGCCTGTAATTGTCAACATGGGTAAACCTCAACCATGAGAGACAGAATGTGGAAAAAAAAACAGAAAATCACATTGTTTGATTTTTAAAGAATTTATTTGCAAATCATGGTGGAAAATAAGTATTTGGTCAATACCAAAAGTTCATCTCAATACTTTGTAATGTGCCCTTTGTTGGCAATAACGGAGGCCAAATGTTTTCTGTAACTCTTCACAAGCTTTTCACACACTGTTGCTGGTATTTTGGCCCATTCCTCCATGCAGATCTCCTCTAGAGCAATGATGTTTTGGGGCTGTCGTTGGGCAACATGGACTTTCAACTCCCTCCACAGATTTTCTATGGGGTTGAGATTTGGAGACTGGCTAGGCCACTCCAGGACCTTGAAATTCTTCTTATGAAGCCACTCTTTTGTTACCCTGGCTGTGTGTTTGGGATCATTGTCATGCTGAAAGACCCAGCCACATCTCATCTTCAATGCCCTTGCTGAGATTTTCACTCAAAATCTCTCGATACATGGCCCCATTCATTATTTCCTTTACACAGATCAGTCGTCCTGCTCCCTTTGTAGAAAAACAGCCCCAAGGCATGATGTTTCCACCCCCATGCTTCACAGTGGGTATGGTGTTCTTCAGATGCAATTTAATGTTCTTTCTGCTCCAAACACGAGAACCTGTGTTTCTACCAAAAAGTTCTATTTTGGTTTCATCTGTCCATAGCACATTCTCCCAATCCTCTTCTGGATCATCCAAATGCCCCCTAGTGAACCGCAGACCGGCCTGAACGTGTACTGGCTTCAGCAGGGGGACACGTCTGGCAGTGCAGAATTTGAGTCCCTGGCGGGGGAGTGTGTTACTGATAATAGCCTTTGTTACTGTGGTCCCAGCTCTCTGTAGGTCATTCACTTGGTCCCTCGTGTGGTTCTTGGATTTTTGCTCACCGTTCTTGTTATTATTTTGACGCCACAGGGTGAGATCCTACGTGGAGCCCCAGATCGAGGGAGATTATCATTGGTCTTGGGCGGTCGTGGCGCAGTTGGTATCTGGAGTTGTCCTTGGACCAAAGGGTCAGTGGTTCGATTCCCGGCTACAACTGCCCACTGTAAAAGTGCCCTTGGGCAAGGCACTGAACCCTGATTTGCCTCCAATGGGTTGACAGCGCCTTGCATGGCAGCAGCCCCATTGGTGTGTGAATGTGTGCGTGAATTGGTAAATGTGTGCTACTGTAAAGCGCCTTGGGCATGGTAACCATGCAGATAAATGCGCTATATATGTATTTACCATTTTGTATGTCTTCCATTTTCGAACAATTGCTCCCACAGTTGATTTCTTTACACCAAGCGTTTTACCTATTGGAGATTCAGTCTTCCCAGCCTGGTGCAGGTCTACAATTTTGTCTCTGGCGTCCTTCGACAGCTCTTTAGTCTTGGCCATAGTGGAGTTTGGAGTGTGACTGACTGAGATTGTGGAAAGGTGTCTTTTATACCGATAATGAGGTGCCATTAATACAGGTAACGAGTGGGGCCTTGTTAGACGAAGTTAGACCTCTTTGACAGCCAGAAATCCTGCTTGTTTGTAGGTGACCAAATACTTATTTTCCACTCTAATTAGGAAATAAATTCTTTAAAAATCAAACAATGTGATTTTCTGTTTTTTTATTCACATCGTGTCTGTCATGGTTGAGGTTTACCCATGTTGACAATGACAGGCCTCTCTAATCTTTTCAATTACGAGAACTTGCACACTTGGTGGTTGACTAAATACTTATTTGCCCCACTGTATTCATCTCAGTTTTGAATTTGACAATTTCCAAAGTAAAGCAAATCAGAATTTATTTTGTATTTTACCCCCAAGTTTGATGAGACACAATATACAAAAGTAGTGTGTGGTGTTATAAGGTCAACAATAGTCTGATAAACTAATACAACATTCTGCCAGGCAACACTATCTGAAGGTGCCGGAGGATTAGGTCAGGTAAGAAAATAGAATATGTATTTTTAAAGTTAAGGATGCCTCAGCCTTCTGTATAAGCATTTCATTTCATTTTAATTCCTCAGCACAGCAGTAGGTGCAGTGCAGTGCAGTGCTACTGTGTCTACAAATTAAAGAGATACTTCAAGGCTTTAATTTTTAATTCACTTTCAAATATGAATTCTACTTCAGGTGTTGTACTCCAAAAAGAATAACACTCTTCATATCACATAGTTTCAGCGCTTCAGTTCCGCAAGGTGTTTTATTCATGGTGTAAAACAGGGTAATTCTTTAATTGATTGTTGTGTTGCACAAACTCTTGGTTACAATCAGGATTGGCTCTTTTTCTTTTTTTTCCCAGCACTTTTAAATACGGATGACATTTCATTCCCAAAACTATGAGTGCCTGAGATTGGTCAGTTTGAACATTAATCAAAAGTAATTGCAACCAAAACACAAAGCACATACCTGTATATGACAATTTTTATGTTGCCCATACGGTTATGCTGACATTTTATGCATTAACAGTAAGAAAATAATTTGATTTCCTCTCAAGCTCACCTTTAAAGATTTGTTTACTGACTGCTTTTTTTTTTTTTCTTTTTGTGAAGTGAACCTAGGTTAAATCACTGCCACTATACAGTACTCATTTGCTTACAAGTCAAGCCACAAAAAGGGAATAAAATCAATGGTGGCTTGCACCTGAAACTTGAGAGTTATGAGTGACCAAACAGGACACAGGGCTCGGCGGCGATCCATACGGGGCCCATTTTAAAAAACTTAAAATTCAAATATTTTCATAACCAAAGCCGCTAGAAACCTAAAACCAAAACAGGCACCTCTCTTAGGCATGTATGAGTCTCCGTGAGCAGCGGCATGAAAAAAAAGGAAAAGAATAAAAAATAAATAAATAAAAATAAATAAAAAATAAAAAAAATAAAAATAAAATCAAAGTCGTTCCCTAATAAAATGCCGATTAATTATTTTTTTATATACCATTTTTCGGACTATAAGTCGCAGTTTTTTTCATAGTTATGCTGGGGGTGCGACTTATACTCTGGAGCGACTTATGTGTGAAACTATTAACACATTATTTTATCATTTGGAGTGACACTGATGGTTTGGTAAACCTTTAGCATGTTCTTTATGCTATAGTTATCTGAATAACTCCTAATAGCTTTGTATATTACATTAACATACTGGCCACGTTCGCATTTCGTTGTTCATGCATCATGTAACATTATCGTACTGTACACTTATTCAGTATGCTGTCTCTATTGTATTTTTATTTTAAATTGCCTTTCAAGATGACTTACAGTACCTGTTCTATGTGTTGGATTTTATCAAGTAAATTTCCCCCGAAAAATGCGACCTATACTCCGATGCGACTTATATATGTTTTATTCCTCTTCGTGGGGCATTTTATGGCTGCTGCGACTTATACTCCAGTGCGACTTAATAGTACGAAAAATACAGTAAGTACAACTAAACTTAACATGGCTATAAAATCCTCAGATTTTACACTAGATTCTCAAAAATCACTAAATGCAGAGATACTCACCTATATTATCAGGATCAACAGCAATATTTATTTTTTGCCCGAAATAGCAACTTATTATTATTATTTTTTTATTTAGTGCAATTTTGATGTAAGCTATCAACAGTTAATAAATCACTCCGTTTTCACATCAGAAACTTGTTTCTTAAGGAAAGCATGCAGAATTATCTTAATTTTATTCGACAAAAGCAAATCTGGCATTTTTCAATATACTGTAAAATGACAACTTATTGAAATTACTGAAAACCAATGTCACAATAGCCTCAGCAGGTTTTATCAGCGATCTGGCCCTCATCTTTCAACAATCACATAGCTTCCTGGCCTATGACTTGTGGGCACCGGTCAGCTTCCTGGACTTGTACTCGTTCCTGCCCTCTTTGACTCTCTTCCTGCCAGTTGGCCATTCCAAGCCCTTGTTCTTCATCACTTCTGAAGTCACATCCTTGGGGAAGTTCGCACCAAAACAGTTAAAGAGGGACCTAATGATGTGCGGCAAAATTGTTTTGGCCAGCCTGTGCCCTTCCTGGCACCTGTACCCCTGCAAGGTCGGGGCTGAGCCACCGAGGAGTTGGCCTGGAGCTTCCTGGCCAGGTAGACGGCGTAGTTGCAGACTGCGGTGTGGAGCAACTCGTCAGTCAGCGGGTCCGGCTGATCGTCGGCCAGCTCTTTGGCAAGCTCGGCCTGCACGTCCCCGGGGAAGAACCCTACGAGCTTTAGCAAGTGCAGGTGCTGGGCTAGCCTGTTGCTGACGATGAAGTTTTTTATGCTGGTCCAGTAGCCCCTGTTCTCTCCAATCCTCAGCACATTGGCCATGGCGGGCAGCACTGCCAGCACGGGCTCATATGTGAAGAGGGTGAGGAACTGCCTGTTTTGCTCTATAGTATCCTTGTCCAGGGAGATTCTGAAACGAAAATCAAATGTAAAAATTAAATTGCCGGTGAAAAATGTATTTTCAGAGCCAAAGTTTCTTTTATCTTCAGCTAGTTGTTGACAAAACTTGCTTGTAGTTAGTAGGTATCGCTCTCTTAATCTTCTCCTTGAGGTCCTCGAGGGAGGTAAACTTGTCGCTGTCCATGAACTTTTGCTCCATCCTCTTCCATCTTGCAGGCCACAACCCAACACTTCTTCCCCATGGTGCGGCCCTGAAAGTTTTTAGATTGAAATATAACATAAAATAAAACACGTAAAAGCTGATTTTTCGTTTTGTTTTTTAATATGGACGCAGAAATGTCTAAATTACAATTTCGAGACACAAAATCCAACATGGCGGGCGTCACAAAACAGAGCTTGAAAAGTCTTCTATATGAATGCATAGATTCCAGATTTTTTTATTGAAAGTAAAACACTCTAGGTTATTGCTTAAAAGCGGGAAAAAAACTGGAAGTTATCATTCATTTTACGTAAATATTTCAAGCTAACGTTAAGCGAATTTTTTCCAATTTCATTTCATTGTATTCACAATGTTTCAAAGTGCATGCATGGTGCGAAAAATATAATAGTTACCCTGAATCCTCCACCAAACCACTCTTGAGACACTCCTGCCTATTTTGATGCACTAAAACTTTTTGTCCTGTTTCCGTTTCCAACTAAATCCAGCCTTATAACGCAGCGTGTGTTTAAGTTTATCGCTGCTCTGCCTGCCTGCGTCGGCCTCTTCCGGGAGCGTGGCACAATGTCAGTAGGAGCTGTGCCGTCAACTAATGGTGAAGTCTATGGACCAATGTACAACTATTATTTGCAATCAGGGTTGGGTGTTGCAGTTCCTTTGAGAGAAAATGGCAACAACAGAAAATTGCTCTATTAAATATTTTATTCAAATCTGCACCACAGGTTATTGTGTCCTTTTGTTGCATGTGTCACTTATCCTTAAAGTTTTATGGAAGGCAACAACCAAGCTACTCAGCAAAATTTCTCACCTATGCAGTGTAAAAAAAAAAATTAAAAAAAAAAAACGGTACAGAGGTTTCTAATTTTGCATTGAAAACAGTCCTTTTAAACCAAGTGGTGCTGACTGAGCCACATATGGTGGTATTTGCTTGTGCCGCACATTCAGGACAATGCAACTTATGAACAAATGATGGTGCTTTGTTCTTTTTAATGCCTTCATTTTCAAAACATTTTGCGATGAGCCAACAGAGTAACAAATCCTCAGGGAATGTTCCTTTACAAGGGAGGGGAATGTTTTTTGAAAATATATAAAATTAGATGTGAGATTTATTCTGCTCAAGTGCAGAGTTCTTGTACTTGACAGTGAGTTATTTAGTCGCAGGTATAGAGAAACAAAGTATTACATGTTTACAACACCCACTGGGAGCTGTGAGTCTAAATATAAAGGCTTTGCAGCAAATATTTAATTCTCAGAGGGGCACAGATGTCTCCAATCTTTTCTTGAACTGCACGAAGCCTTGTTACTCCTTGTTCTGTAATGGCAGTCATTGTTTTGAATGTTAATGCATTGTTACTTATGGAATAGTCTGGTTTCCCTGAGCTGTGATCCCTGAGAGTCACAGAGACATTGTGGAGATGAGGGCCTAAGGGACCTCATGAACCAAACCAAGAAGAGAGGCTTGTTTGCAGTTTTATATGTAACCTCACCTATACATTGTATACTGTATGTATGTGTGTGTGTGTGTGTGTGTAAGTGCGTCAGTGTGTCAAAGTAATATTATCAGAAAATGTTCATCAGGGCAAGGATGAGGGAAGATGTACGACCAACATTTTGTTCTTGCCCTTCTCTCAACTGTTTAATTAATTAAG
Source organism: Corythoichthys intestinalis (assembly GCF_030265065.1). Lineage (NCBI taxonomy): Eukaryota > Metazoa > Chordata > Actinopteri > Syngnathiformes > Syngnathidae > Corythoichthys > Corythoichthys intestinalis. Next base: position 21,068,705 of record NC_080405.1, read on the forward strand.
ACCATGTTCTCAACATGACGTAACGGTGAATGAATGGTTGGCATGTCATTTCACAGTAATAAAATCAGAGTTCAATCCTGCGCTCCGGCCTTCCTTTGAGGAGTTCATGTGTTCTCCCTGTGCCTGCTTGGGTTTGCTCTCGGTGGAACATGCCCAGCTCTCCTTTTTAAGGGGTTTCCAGCAGGCATAGGAACCATATGAGTTAGATTTAGCTCGCAAAAAACGTTCTCCGGGAATGAATATCAATCTTAATTGGTTGTTAAGTACAACTAGTTTGGCACAGAAAAATAAGAATTCTACATTTTACAGAGTGCAAAACTTAATGAATAATATTTTGACTAGTTACAAACTTATTTTGCTAGTTATACAGAAGCCACTCACCCGTAATATTAGAAGTGCGTGCTCTACATTTAGAAGCGAAAACAGAAAATTGCAAAATACTGTAAATATTCATATTTATCTGATCGATTTACTTCAATTTGCTGGCAACCAATTCAGGGTGTACCCTGCCTACTGCCCATAGTTAGCTGGGACAGGCTTCTACAACCCCACGACCCTCATGAGTATAAGCGGAACAGAAAATGAATTCATTAATTAATTTTATCATTTTACTTGATTACTGACTCTACAGAGTCAGAGACACTTATACAAAAACTGATTATTTTGTTTTTGCCTGTTTCCATGACTCTTCCTTAAAATTAAATCACTATCTTTTTTATCTACTCTTCATTTGTCATGCAGAGCAAAATTGCAGCTAAGTGTCTGCAAAGATTTTAACACTGATAGTTGAGGACCCCCCCACAAACCCCCTGACATCATCAACAAAAATAATAATAATTTGCAGCAGGAATGGTTGCTGCTCCAATTCTGACAATGTAACAAGGGTTTGCATAGGGACGGTCGGGACAAAACACTATCAAGTTTTCAGGACACTCAAATTTGAACCAACTTTGAAGCAGCCTTATTTGCATAACATAATGAGTTATGTATGAGATATAGGTGATTTAGACTGTCTTCCCATATGTTGTAAGAATAAAATGTACCCCTTTTTTACTTGCTGAATGTGCTGGTCCTTTGTTTCCCATGAAACACACGTTTGACTGGCTGATGAATTGCATTTATTTAAATTGTATTTATATATTTTGTAAATTATTTATTGAAAAATATTTTTATTTACAGCCTATGGGGGTAAAATGTTTTCATTTTCTTCATTGTGTTTAGCTTGTGAACAAAAGCACTAGTGTTTTACCTGAATGAAGGCTCCATTTTTATTTTATTTTTTATTATACCCTGACTAATAAGTTTTTTTTCAGTTACAGTATATATACACCAGTGCTTCTCAATTATTTTCTGTTACGCCCCCCGGAAGGTGTACATTTTTCACCCCCCCCCCCCCCCCCAAATCTCTGCCGCCAATGTAAATAGTATCATTTGTCTCTAAAATTATTATTATTATAATAAGGGTACGTCTACACTAGGACGGCCTTAAATGTGTAATTAGTTGGACTATACGGCATGTCGGCTACAGTAGTATGCCTATTATCCGGATTAGTTGTTTGACGGATAATGTAGTCGGGTAAAATTACCCGCTGCTTAATATGGACTGCTGTCTCTGTACAACATTCTGATACTAAGGAAGTGACATCATGCCGTCGCAGTTTTTAGTGCGACATGACAGCATCGTAAACAATGGAGGTGGAAGATCACGATGTGGCATTCCTGCTCCTCTTTTCTTTTCCACACATTTTTCTTGAACCTTAAAACTTTGTTTCAATAATATGCTTCAATTCAGTGCCCATTTGGGGTTTTGTACAGAGCTCGTCTGCCAAATTGTCTCCGATCAGCCGGTTCCGGCGCTGGCCCCTCCCAACTCAATGTCGAACAATCATGAGTACTGTATATAAAAGAGAGAAGAGTCGAGGAAAATTAAACCCCGAAAAGGGACCTACGTGGTACCCCCAGTCAAAGAGGCACGCGATCAGTTTTTTTTCCACGACATTTCTGCCTGTCAAAACTGTCGTGATTTCCTGGATCACCACTGTTATGCACAAGTAGTCCTGGATGCGGCTTCCAGGAAATTTACGCAGCGCCCCACCATATGCTTCTATTTGTTATTTTCCAATTGGTGAGAGCGCAACTGAGCATCGACTGAAACATCCCAAGTAATGAGGTCAGGCTTTCGTTGTTTTATAAAGATTTATTTAAATCACAACTCGGCGCCTGCTCGTAAAAGCCGAGCGTGCTCTCCCTTCACTCTCGCTCCTGGGTGATGCGTTCAATTGCGTTCACGAAAAAAAACAGTGATCACAAAATAATGACAGTCTAGAAAAGTGGTTCTCAACCTTGATGGAGGTACCGAACCCCACCAGTTTCATATGTGCATTCACCGAACCCTACTTTAATGAAAAAAAAAATAATAATAATAAAACTTTTTTTTTTTCAAATTCAATATCAGATACGCCATCTTTAACATAACTGGTTTTATAAGTGTTTCCCCGATGGTGTCTTGCTGGCCCTGCTTTGCAATAAATTACGCAACTTCATATGTTGCAGTTAAGATCGGTTTGTTAATGGGTACAAATTCAAGAGCAGGCAGAGTGGCCTCAAAATCGAATCTGGGTCTCTTGAATTCAGCAAGAGTTGTGTTCTTATATTGCCTATCTCCATGTAGCTTCTCGAAGGGTTCTTTTAGTTTTGCAAGGCTAGAGTTGCTCAACTTGGCATTGCAAATCATGCAGGTAGAACGCTGACCCCCATCCCGTTTCGTAATACACGAGAATCCATATTGTACCTATTTCTCTGACCGCTTTCGTTTTTTGCTCGACATAGTATGATTTAAAATATGTAGAAAGCAATTTTACAACGTACTACGATGACACTCACACGTTGGATCACTCCTGAGTACACTAAACTCCTCGCAGCACGGATTGGCCGAGCACTGTAACATGATCATCCGTAGCCAGTGATGGCCAAGCGGGGCATGCCATCACATACAGGCATGATGAGTCGGTGTGTCTTGACCTCAGTGGCAGAGGCTCCACCGAACCCTTAGGGTTCGATCGAACCCAGGTCAAGAACCACTGGTCTAGAAGGTGTAGTAATTTCTAAATTTGCCGCCAGCGAGTGATGAATTTCCGGTTCAGAGGTAAACCGCACTGGCGGTGACGTGACACATGAGGCTGCTCCTTTCTACGCATGCGTAGTTTGCGCAACTGCAGGGATACCTTGCAGAAGCGGGGTGCCTTAAACGCACCTTAAACGTAACGTGGACAGGTTTAAAAATAGTCGGCAAAATACCCTGGAGAAATGTATCTGTCCTAGTGCAGACGTAGCCTAACACCTCTGCCTAACATTGTGTCCTTTTTTGTCAATTGAAGAAAAAAAAGTAACATCGATCAACTTAAAATAAAGTATAACTTTATTAAATTGTTTTGTTTGTAACAGAAAAGACTTAAAGCGTATCAATTTGCCTGACTTAAAAAAATAAAAAAAAAATCACATCCAAACTGTAAAAATACATATATTTTACGACCATTTGATACTGAACAAATTTAATAAAATCAATAAAAATAAATTCAATTTAATTAGCAATATTAACTCATGAGGACAATATGCCAAAAAAATTGACTGAAAAAACAAAAATAAATAGAACAAAAACAACTGTCATTGGACAGAGGGACAGTTTTTATTTTTGCTGCTCGCAGTATCACCTTTGCAATGTTTGCAATTGTGTGGGGTTATTTTGCACTGAGCATGCTAACAGTGCTCTCTGGTCTACTGATACAGTATAACACTGACAAAGCGGGATGATTGTTGGCAATATTCAGCATGTTATCGCTGAAAAACAATCAAGCAACTTATCAATAAGATTGAGATCTAATGTCATTAAGTTCCATCTTAATTGATTTTGCTTCCTGCTGTCTTCTACAAACATTTTTAGACACAGTAAACAGAGTGGTCTGTCCTCGTCTAACACTGTATTAAAAGTCAAAGCCAAAAGCCAAACGGTTCGAAAACAGTGCATTCTCGGTAGCCGGGGAGAACCGGAGGTGAGGGCGGTCGTCGTGACCCTCCTAAGCCAAACATGGCACTTCTCAGGCGGTCACGTAAGAACCGGAGAATACAGTGGGTCGCTGTGTGAGCCTGGCCCGAAAACTGCACACAGCTCTTTGTATCTCTAATTGTGTGATCTTGTTTGGTTAAAAAATACTGCGCACACTCTGACAATTTAAATTAGCTAATGAAATCCAGACATTTATTCCAGAAGTTTTCAAAATGTTTCGTTAGTAGTTTTTGGAAACAGGTTTGAATCTAGCGGTGTATCACCTGACCTGAACCACCTGAACCATGTTGACTCAACCTGTTTGGTCTTAGTAATGTACTGGCCCCAGCAAAAAGTACATGCAGGTTATGATGTTATATTGTCCCTATCAAAGTTTAGACCAAATGTACGCCCTTACAATGCAACTCCAAAAAAATCCAACTATCCAAAAGGATGCAGTCTCTGCTTTTTTTTCATGTTGTCACAGTGTTACCACTGGCAAATCTGCTTCGGCCTGGAAAGTACATTTGTCAGCATCAAAAATATTTAATAATAATAATTTGACAAATTGGAAAATATACTAGTTGCAGATAGACAAGTGGAAAATAAAAATCTGACAATTTAAGGGCATTATTTAGATTATTTTTTCATTTATGTTTTATTTTTACATTTTTTTCATACAGGAACTTGAATCAAAACCATGGGTCTATTTCACAGAGCAGTTTTAGTCGAATCTCGGGGGCCGGTTACGTGGTGACACTCAGACAAAAACAACAGAACATGACCCATTTCATGTTTGGATTTACATGGTTCCGTCTTGGTTCCGTTCGATTGATGTCGCAATTCCACGTGAACACGATGTAGTACTCATACCAGGCTCTAGGGGGCAGTGCGGTTTTACGAGGCGACAGCCTGTGATGCAGTTGTGATGTCAGGATTGAAATATGCAAAATCAGTCAGCACAATTCATAAAAGGTTTTATATTTCAAATAAGTAAATTATTATTTACTTGCTTTACTCAGTGAAAAGTTGTAGTAGTGGTAATTGGATGTAACAACATTTAATTGGATTAGAAAAAAAAAGCACTCACTCACTGCCCAGGCAAGGCTCAGTCATCCGTGGGTTAATTGTGGAAAAGGTTTTAATCAGGAAATGTAAATATTAAAAACCCCTCACAAAAGAAAATGCCCATTTACAATTCAATGTCTGCAGATATTCAACAAAAGATTTCTTACCCAAAAAATATGCTAATAATGCTAAGTTGCTGTTGGCTATCATTTATCTGTTTGGGGAAACATCTCACATATATTATATGGAACTGAACTATTTATTCTATGAATAGGATAACAATTTCAAATGGAAATAGGAAATGATATCATTGTTCCATCGGGAATTAAATGTAAGTTATTTAATATTTTATGATCTTTAAAATGATTGTTTTAATGGAACCACGCACATACGTTTCTTTTTTCCAGAAGCCAACCATTAAAGGGTTAAACTGCCCGAGATGTTGGTTTGAACAGTGAGATTACACGTGCCAGTGTCCATAGATAGAAGACAAACAGACCACAAAGGCTTTGTTGTCAACAAAACAGCAGAAAATGGTTTATCTTTTCACATGCTAGTGCCAGGGTGAGGAGGGGGCAAAATATGGAATTATAGCACAATAATACAGATTGGCTGGTAACAAGGTTTAAAGCTGATAGGATTTGAGGAGAACCTTGTGCCGCGTTTCTGCACAAGGGTGACGGGAGTATCAAGCCCTGGTTAAGAATAATGGTTTCCCTTCAGGAGGATGTGAAATTGGATTGCTCATACAAAGTGCTTGCTGAGGATAAACCTGTGTTATCCAATTATCCACCTAAACTACATTAAATAGGCGGAAGGTGTGGAGTCCTCGCAGCATTAGATGCTTTCAACAGAAAATTCACCAAATATGCACAGTTAATGCTTACGGTTCACTTTCCCCCCCCGATCCAAACAGCTAAAATATTGCCCTTCAGGTTGACAATGAACATTCAGAGTGTGTGTCTGCTGATAAACTCTTCCCGCTAGAGCAGGATCAATGCAGATGGTGCTGGTGCCCAACAGAGGGCAATAGTTTATTACTCAATGCTTTTCACAAAGCTTTAATAATACCTTCTAAAATGCATTGTCTTCCATAGTTTTCTGTGCTGCAAGTGCGACAAACGTATTCTTACATTTAAGGCAATGGAGACACAAAGGTTGGAGCTCCAAAGCAAATATCCTCAGGTAATGTTAGTTATGAATCGGGTAAGGAAGATTTTGACTGCACGTAAAATTCTTATTTCAGATATAAAGTGTTGTAGAATCATTCATTCATTCATAATCATTTTTTATTTTTGTCTTCGAACTAGGGCTGTCAAACGATTAAATTTTTTAATCGAGTTAATCACTGCTTAAAAAATAATTAATCGTAATTAATCGCAATTCAAACCATCTCTAAAATATGCCATATTATTCTGTAAATTATTGTTAGAATGGAAATATAAGACACAAAACGGACATAAACATTCAACATACTGTACATAAGTACCATATTTTTCGGACTATAAGTCGCAGTCTTGTTCATAGTTTGGGTGGGGGTGCGACTTATACTCCGGAGCGACTTATGTGTGAATTTATGAACATAATGTCATATCATTTCAAATGTTGTTTTGAAGTTTTGGAGTGACACTGATGGTTTGGTAAACTTGTTAGCATGTTCTTTATGCTACAGTTATCTGAATAACTTTTGAATAGCTATGTTACGTTAACGTACCGGCCACGTTCGCATTTTGTTGTTCATGCATGTTGTTCTCTGTTGTTTTTTTATTTAAAATTGCCTTTCAAGATGACATATCTGTTCTGTGTGTTGGCGACTTATACTCGGGTGCGACTTATACTGTATATGTGTTTTTTTTCCTCTTCGTTGGGCATTTTATGGCTGGTGTGACTTATACTCAGGTGCGACTTATAGTCCGAAAAATACGGTACTCTATTTGTTTATTATAACAATAAATCCACAAGATGGCATTAACATTATTAACATTCTTTCTTTAAAGGGATCCACGGATAGAAAGACTTGTAGTTCTTAAAAGATAAATTTGAGTACAAGTTATAGTAATTTTATATTAAAACCACTCTGTTTTCGTTTTAATAAAATTTGAAAAATTTTCAATCAAAAAATAAACTAATAGCTCGCCATTGTTGACGTCGCCAAGTGGGACGTCACATGGGCCCCCTGCCGTTCTTCCACAGTGTCTTTAACTACATAAGGTAGTGATTGAAATACACCACAAGGTGTCAATGGCGAGTTTTAAATTAATTAGAGATCTAGCCAAGGCAAAGTCTGAGTAAGTTTTATGTTTATTTTGCATAGCTATTTTGATTGGGAATGCCAGTTCTCTTTGCATTGAGCGTTTTTCTTTTTGTGAACATTATTGTTTGGGAGATAGGAATATTATTTTTGTTGTGCTTTCACTAAATGATACTGTAGCGACTTAACTGTTCCGCCCAAATGCATGATGGGAGGTTGGGCCACCATGACTGTCAGTGGTGGCTGCAAATGTTACATGTTCTGTGTTGGGTTCAACAAGGCATGTTAAGAAAAAGATTGTGTCCTGTCTTTTTTCATCGCTCGCCACAATTGTTATGTTTGTTGTGACAGAGTTGCCAAAGCTTATAACAATAAAAGGCACGGTCCAATGAATGCCTGTGTCCACTCGCATTTCTCTGCCTTTTGGCTCTCAATGTGCTAAAACGGCATCATTGTAAACTGTTTGAGGCAATGCATGAGCGGGTCATTCCGTGCATGCATTAAATGCGTCAAATATTTTAACGTGATTAATTTAAAAAATTTAATTACCGCCCGTTAACATGATAAATTTGACAGCACTACTTTAAACCTGTCTTTACCATCTGCTTGGACACGCAGAATGGTTGATGTGAATGCCATGTTAATGCTGGATGTGTTTTACTGTGCCAAGGGGAGATTGAAATACCTCTTCGGTCCTTGTTTATATTGTGCTGCTGTGGGACAGAAAGGGTTTGGGAACAGATAAAGAACAAGCATGAGGCACAAAGATACAGAAGAATGTTGAATGTATTGACTGCAAGCCAATAGGTAGCATTACAAAGTAGTCACAACTTCCTTTACCTGTGTGGAAAGGATGTACCAGTTAATGGCTAGGACATGAGTAGGGAGGACAGGAAAGACTGGGGTAAGACAGGACATGGTTAGGGCACAATCTGTAGTATTGATATGATTTTTTCCCCCTTGAAATATGCACAGCACAGGTACAGATAGTTTTATTGTTGAATGGATGAAAAATTAAAATATATACTTTCAGCTTTGGACTATGTAAAATATTAAGAATGAAACTTTACAAGTCAGAAATAAGATGGAAGGCGGAGGACCAATAAATTACTTATTAACCATTACTGACAAATGCAGTCAACTTCATGCTTTTTAAAACCCATAAAGGAGGGGAAATGATAAAACGCAAAGGGAGAGTTGATGGAATTCAAAATATACTTTTGCAGTCTTTGCAGCTCTTTGAAATACAAAAATGGGAAGTGGGTGGTGTCACAAAAGCAAAGAGACACAGTTTCTGTTCACTTTTAGAAAAAAAAATCAGGAACCTCCTCATATAATATAGTCAGGGGTGCACAGAAGATTTTTGGTTCGGTTCTCAAAGAGGTTGTTAATTTGGAATCATTTGTTTCAAAGTCCTTGTTTTCCTTAAAAGAGACCAGTTCTGAGCAAAGTAGGGCCCAGAGGCCTCATCTGTCCTATCTAAAGTTTCATAATCTTCTTCATAGTCTTTATGAAGTCCAAATAGAATAGGCTATTTTTTTATGCACATTTGTGTCAGCAGTGGAGAAGAGAAGAGAAGAGAAGAGAAGAGAAGAGAAGAGAAGAGAAGAGAAGAGAAGAGAAGAGAAGAGAAGAGAAGAGAAGAGAAGAGAAGAGAAGAGAAGAGAAGAGAAGAGAAGAGAAGAGAAGAGAACAAGCGCAACATGTCTTCAGCTAAAATGTCACTGTATTTAGTGACTTTCCACCCATTTCTAGGAACAGTTTTTCGACAAATAAGAGAGACAGCGAGAACCAAAGTGGTATTTGCCATGCGGCAAAATGGATTTTGCCATGTGGCGTTTTTTTTTTTTTTTTTTGCCATGTGGCATTTAATTTTGCCACATGGCAAAAAAAAAAAATGCGCATGGCAAAATACATTTTGCCACATGGCAAATACCACTTTTGGTTTCCGGCCCTGCTGACAAATAATGTTAACATTAACCATGGTCCTCATGTTGCCAACATTCTTATTTCTTATTTCTTATTTAAATGCTTCTTATGACAGTGTCATAAGACTCAAAATTATGACACGACACATGTCATGAACATAAATGAATACTTATGACAGATGTCATTAAGTGTCCTTACTGCAACCCCAAATTTTGCATTAAAAAATGACATAATTTAATGAATGACAATAATGACATCTGTCGTAATGATTCATTCATATTCATGGCTGGTATCACGCCATGATTATAACAGTTTTTGACACTGTAATAAGAAGCACTCAAATAATTGCAACCAAATGTTTTTTAATGTTGCATAAATAGTTACTTAGATTCAAGAATGTGGATAGATATGCTTATAGAAATAGGATTGAGTCTGAGTGTCGCTATTTCTGTCTCTTGGTCTTCGTAGGTAGAATCCTGATACATCTCCACCTTCAACCCCAGTTAAAACCAAATATTCACATCTGCTGGTAACTCACAACAGCCTGCAACACGACAGCCTGAGGTGTTCACTATGGCCGTTGACACTAATATGTAGTCTTACCCATTCCTGCCTAAGTTATCTGATCGTGGTCAGGGAACGAAAACGGTAATGAATTGCAAGCCAGAGAGAGAAAGAGAGAGAGCGCAAAAGATGGTTGCATTTAGCCCTCAAAACTTGAGCCATGTGTGAAAGGTTGTCTCTTTGTGCACACAGTTCATGGTCTACCACACCTCCTACCTGCAGTTAAGATAAGGTGGAGCACTCAAAGGAGGATAAACACATGATGGATGGATGGATGGATGGATGGATGGATGGATGGATGGATGGATGGATGGATGGATGGATGGATGGATGGATGGATGGATGGATGGATGAACATAAGCCAATGTGATAACATTTTTCATCTACTCGCACGAGTGCGACTGTTAAAAGTGCCTATTCGTAAAAAAAAAAAAAAAAAAAAAAAAAAAAAGATAAAAAAAAAAAATAGTAATATAGATATATACATGGCGGAAAACACAGACAAGGCTGAAACAGTGGTTTCTGCTCTTGCACCCTCTTTAAAATAAACTGCTGTATTTTAAGCCAGAAGCACTGTTGTGTTTAATAGTATGTCAACAATATGTCTATACGCGTGAAGTCTAGATCCACGTTGAGAGGAGCGAACTGAGGTGGCTCGGCATCTGGTTCGGTCTTCTGGTTCATATTTTAAACTTTTAAACAAATTAAGTCACAATTAAAAAAAATAGTGTTCGTAAATAGGTCACGGATATCTACCTCATAAATATCGCTAAATTGTATTTTTTTTTTTTTTTTTTGTTACTGTCGCATTTTTCCTGATATTTTAGATGATAAATTGATCCAAACAAAGAAAATTGGGGAAAAAAAACATTTAAAAGGGTAAATATTTGAAAAAGAAAATCTCGACCACTCCTTAACGTCTGCAATTTCTGCATTGCGACCCCTGTTATATTTCCGTGTTTCACCCATAAAATTCCCCAAAAGTCCAGCTGTGGCCATTCACAGCTGTGTCTTGACACTCGGTGAGACATGCTACACAGAGTTTTTGGATCGGAATAAGGTAAGTACGTGATAATATCTCGTTAAAATCATGGTGTCTTTAATTATGCTCTCTCATGCTCTCACCTCGAGTTAGGGTTTAGGGGTTTAAAAATGTTTTTTGTTTTTTAAAATGCACTCTTGTTCCAAATGTTTCTTCCCCCAGAAAATTGAGATTTTAAGCTTCCCAATGATATATCACACATGCATATTGGAGAATTTTGAAATTTGGCCAAATTGGGGGTCTCAGAGCAGAACTTCAAGTAACCTGAGTGTTTCCCGCCATATAAAAATCGTCCCGCCCACCCGGGCGGTATGGTCTCTCCTTTCAAGCTCGGGTCCTCTACCAGAGGCCTGGGAGCTTGAGGGTTCTGCGCAGGATCTTAGCTGTCCCTAGGATTGCGCTCTTCTGAACGGACATGTCGGGCGTTGTTCCTGGTATCTGCTGGAGCCATGCCCCCAGCTTGGGGGATACTGCCCCTAGTGTCCCGATCACTACTGGCACCAATGTTTCCTTAACTCCCCACATTTTCTCCAACTCTTCCTTCAACCTTTGATATTTCTCCAGCTTTTCGTGTTCTTTTTTCCTGATGTTCGGGATTGCGACATCTATCACTACTGCTGTCTTCTGATGTTTATCCACCACCACTATGTCAGGCTGGTTGGCCATCACCAGTTTGTCTGTCTGGATCTGGAAGTCCCACAGGATCTTTGCTCGGTTGTTCTCGACCACCTTGGGAGGTGTCGCCCACCTTGACTCAGGGGTCTCCAGTCCGTACTCGGCACAGATGTTCCTGTACACTATGCCTGCTCCCTGGTTATGTCGTTCCATGTATGCCTTGCCTGCCAGCATCTTACACCCTGCTGTGATGTGCTGGACTGTCTCAGGGGCCTCTTTGCATAGCCTGCACTTGGGGTCCTGTCTGGTGTGATAGACCCGCCATACTGTCGCACCGGCCTCTATTGATCTTGTTTTTAGGGCCTGTTGTTGTGCTGCCATGATCAGTGCCTCCGTGCTGTCTTTCAGTCCGCCTTTTCCCAGCCACTGGTATGTTTTTCCCATGTCAGCTACCCCCTCAATTTTCCGGTGGTACATACCCTGCAGGGGCTTGTCCTTCCATGATATCTCCTCAGGCTCCTCCTCCTTACTGGGCGTCTGTTGCCTGAGACATTCACTGAGCAGGTCATCACTGGGGGCCATTTTCATGATGTACTCTTGGAGGGATTTAGTTTCCTCCTGGATGGTGGCTCTGATGCTCACTAGTCCTCGACCTCCCTCTTTCCGCTTTGTATATATATATATATGATTTGTCAGCAACAAAAAAAGTATACGTATGTATGTATATATATATATATATATATATATATATATATATATATATATATATATATATATATATATATATATATATATATATATATATATATATATATATATATATATATATATATATATATATATATATACATATGCTGACAAATCTCCACTCCGGCTTCAGCCAATTTGCTGCTGAGTTCATGGAAGTGGTCAGAGGTGCACATTTTGTCAGTCATTTGGAATTCTTTTAGAAGCGCAACGTCAGACAGTGAGTAAAAAAAAACATCTGCTGAAAATTTTGTTGAAAAGCCTTTCATAACCAAAGAAAAGCGCATGAATGATAAGGTGAATATAAATGAGAAAGTAGGAAACCAAAGCTATGAGGGAATAAAGTAATAGTTTACAAGGCCTTTTTTTCACCGTGAAGAAACCACAGGGAGGCCTTGTCTGAAGTGACAAGCCATAATGTCCATTCCTCACTCCAGGCAATGAACCTGGCCATTGACTGCCTAATAATATGGAGTTGCTCAGAAGAAATTTGCAAACATTGAGTTGTAAATTGACCTCTCGTTTTAAAAGGGTGTTTCTGGGTAACAGATTCCAGGGTGAAAATATCCTATTGCTTGATGGTGTGTCGCAGCCATTTGAATAGAAACTGCAAACTCTCTCGCTGTGATTAGCACACCACCCATTACACAGAAAATTTTGCACATGTGCAGTCACCGTTAACAAACATGGACAGCAATGCCAGAAATTTGTATGTGCTGCAGCATCTGTTCGTGTTATTTTGTATTTCAAAACAAAAGTTACATAAATTGCAACATGCAAAGAAGCATTGACTAAATGCAAAAATTACTGCAACTGCAAGGCAATGAAACAATTCATGTATATGTAATGAGTCAGGGGTGGGCAATATTGACTCTCAAGGTTTCTTATTTTTCCCCCCTTGCCCTCTGATTTATTTTAATCAAATTACTTTTCACTGTCTTCATGTATACGAGGTCTGGTCTTCCACCTCCAGATTATGATCAGTGAATACTGAGTGAATGCTGACATTAGAGAGAGGGTCAGAGGCTTCAGGTAACCCACCACAATGGCTCTGTGTGATAGTACGAGGCCTCCGATAGATCTGGCGAGGGCGAAGGACAAAGTGATGAAGTCTTATCACCCATTGAACACCCTCCATACGGACTCCCCATCGACATTACCCACCATGTAGACCTCTGATTCCCTGAAGCAGAGTGCTGATTATTTGCATGACAGCGCCTAGAACATTTGCAGCCAGTGACTGTGATAGTCCCTGGCAGCAAGCATTTTTAGTTCACTGTCTCATGCTCCTGTTAATTTGATGACAGTGAGTCCTGCACAGCTTTAGGAAAGGGTGTGTTGTCTGTGTGTATTTCATAAATAATGTGTCTTATAGTTAAATCTCTGCTGGGATGAATGTTACCAAGGAAAATGAGAAAAGGAAGAAAAGGAGTAAGAAGAAATCCTCCAGAATGTGCTGTGGTTGATTTATTTTTAATGCTTCTCTGTTGGATTTTTACTCTGTTGCTTTATGCTGTCAGATAAAGGAGAAAGAAGAGCAGAGACTGTCTGATGTTATATGGAGGCTATCATGAATCAAGTCCCTACAAACACTATGCGAGCTCCCTGACAATGACATTATGGCAGACGGAAATTACAATGTAATGACTCATTATCTGCCAGCAGTGTTGTTTAAGTATGATAGACCAAGAGGGAGACAAGTGAGAACCCTGCGTTGGGTTGGGTTTTTACAGATATTCTTTGATGACGCACAAACATGAAGGACTATTTTTGGTGAACTTAACAACGGTCATACGCATCTCATCGCCTTTTTCATCTATTCACTGATAAGACAGAATTCATAATGGAGACTCATCGAAAGTGTAATGATGAAGAGAGGATGTTGCATGTTCTGCATAGTTATTCAATAGGAATAAATGATAGCAATTAAATAATAGATAGTTGATATTAAAAGGAAATGGGTTCATTGTGAGGAGTCCTCTGTGATAACAAAGAGGAGAACGTTTCTTAACATGTAATGAGGACTATTGTCATTTTGTCTGGACTGCAAATTCTTGGCAGGTCATTCTTATAAAATTAATTTCCCTATGTCCCAATTAGGGCTTTGGGGATACCAATGTCTTGGGCTGTGTGTGACATGGATTCATATGAGCTTAGCGGCAAGACTGCACGCTGCACAACGTTCTGGTTACAAAGAAAGCCTGAGCCTCCGATTGTGTTTCGTGATACTGTATTGCCCTGAGACAATCATCAGTTCTTTTGAGGAGTTTCAGGCGATGCAGATGTTCCAGCGTTCTCGAAGCCTGTAGAGATGGTGTGAAGAAACAAGCGCGCTGCCACCGGGGATGTTATTGCAACTTTATTTTCCAAAGTGTTGTAGTGAATCTCCAGCGGTGAAGACAGACTCATGTTTTCACACATAAGTGCTGATGGAAGTACTTCAGTTTTTATACTTCTATAGATTCCTGTGTTATTCTATATTACATGGGGAGATATAACATTACTCAATAATGCATCCATAAATTGTCCTCCAGTTGAACCATATTAACCAGGCTAGAATCCAACACTATGCAATATATCTATCAAAAAAAAAAGTCAAACATTTAAATGTAATGCCACCTTGAAAGAGGTACTAAAGTCATTTTCCAGTATTTTGAACTGTTTCTTGCATAAGATAGCTTGAAATTTGTGTGCCTTTAAGTGTGTTGTCTGTGTCATTTTAATTTGATTGCAATCACGTTTTCAAGTTAAATCATTCTGTGTTTTGACGTAACACGGTGTGAAAACACAATGCAGAACCATCAGCGTTTACCTGCCTGCTAACATTGCTAACGTTACGCACAAACATCAGAATATTTGTCATTTATTTGTAACAGTGCGCAATATAACTACAGAACATAGGTATGCTAAGCTGATTCTTCTCCCAATGAAGACACTTAAGTCAATGGCCCGGCTTGACTGTACCCCGCAGCCGTTCTCGCATCAAATACATAGATTGAGTGAAGACTGGAACTATGGAACTATATTCTCCTCTTTAATTTACCTCATGGCCTAAAATATGTAAACCCGCAGCCTTTTCTGACACTCTCACATCTTAGATAGCAGTTCATGAGTTACTTCCAGCTAGGCATGTGCCGGTATGAGATTTTGACGGTACGATAACCGTGAGCAAAAATACCGCGGTTTCACGGTATCACGGTGTTGCAATTATAGACACAAAATGTGTTATTTTGAGATGTATAGGTTAAAAAAAATAACATTTTTCCATTGAACAGGATTTTTTTTTTAATTTTTCAGATCATAGTTGCAAATTGGAACATGAATATATTGTTAAAATAAATAAATTATCAATAAAAAAAATAAAAAAAAATATTTTAAATAAAATCAAAATATAATTTATGGACTATACCCACAGCCACAGCTCAAGTTGCTCAAGATTAGAGAAAGAACAAAATACTTTCTAAAAGTAAAAACACTTCTGAATAAATTTTTTAAAAAAATGTATACTGCATCAATTTGTTTTGAGGGTGGAAAAGCTCAAGTGAAGTTTTGCTAATTTCAGCCACTGTGTCAAATCTAGTCTACATGATGTCATGCCTTTGTGTTAAAAAGAACAAAGAATTCATAAGTTAGTTAAAAATGTACTAGTTAAAATGTAAATATTGTTGTGGAAAGGTTTCATCTAAAAAAAAATAAAAAAAAAACATTGGGAGTGAGACCTCTTCTTGAGCTAACCAACAAGGATTTGTGCTTAGGGCAAGATCATCTTTCGCAATTAACAATCTTTGATGCCATCCTTTTTTCCCCTTCATTCAAGCGAATCAAGCTTGTTTTCTCACTCTGTGGGTGTAACACTCGACGAAGGTGCTCTCCCAGCTAAGCCTAGGCTAACATTCATCTTTGTAAGCTTTTAGTTAGTGTGTATATCGAATTTGAAAGGAACATTTTTGGCGAACCTTTCCATGGTGCTAATCAGTTGAAGCTTCTCACACATGGAAAAATACAATTGTACAACGTTTTAAATGTATTCATTTTGTATATTACACTTACCACGATTTGAGAGCTCAATAAATTGAAGAAAAGAACGCCTTATGTTTGGAGTATTTGTTTTCGGGTTGCTGTCTAGCCCAGGGGTCCCCATCTGCCAGCCGCACAGAAATAATAATTTAATAACGACCGCATTCTGGCCGAATTAACCCTGTGCCCCTGCTTAACACACCAATATCTGTCTACTCTAGATATGATACTACGGGATAGATTACAATGTTGTCAAAGAAATCCATTGATTGGACTGCTAGCAGTACATCTTGTTTGTGTATATAATATATCTATGTGCGCCTGTCCTCGATAATAACGCCTAACCCTAGGCCGCGGGCGCAGCACATTTGTTCCCGGAAATAATTAGCCCCCACACGAGCGAAGATAACTGGAAAACAGATGTCTTTGGAGATATTTTTACGGCAAAAAGGATATTTTTACGGCGAAAAGGACACCTGACGAGCCTACAACCTCGAAGACCCACGAGCTGCGAAGGAGTGGATTCGTGACCCGTTTGTGAATAAACAGAGAGATCACAAATGACGGCGACCTTATTAAACGTACGTTCGAGACAACAACTCTACCGAGGTTCTGGATTAAAGCAGGCCCGGATCTAGGTTGACCCACCAGAGTGGGCACTAAGAAAACTTGGGGGGGCACCCACAATGCAGGCTTTTTTTTTTTTTTTTACCCTCTGCATTTCTCTGGGTTTGGGACCGGCGCAAGTAGGACACTGGCTTGTGTCCCGTTGAGGCTGCATTATTTATTATTTTTTTTTTTCTTCATCTATCTACTTATTTTCGCAGTCGGCATGATGTTATAATGACGTCATCTCGCACGGCAACGTGTCGCCATTTTGAGATGGGGGCACGCACAGGTAAACAGCCGTAGACAAACGCTGTCTGAAATTCATAATTTTCAGCTGTGTTTTGCGTCTTTTTTCATAAAAACGTCTTAAACATGACTTATTATTATCACGAGTCACTGCCGACAGACGCGAGGAGGCAATACTACTTAAAATTAGCGTGTATTGGCCTGCAAATCTGCCCATACAAAGTCGCAGCTGATTGCTGGATAAACAATCCAAAAGAATTGTCTGCAGTGGAGTTCGGAAACATCTACAACTACCTAATAAAGAATTGTGGGATTGCCTGTGAAGACAGCAATGAGAGAGGATGTATCCGCGTGTCAGTGGAAATTAAACACGCCAAGTTTTGGCTAAAAGACAACTTATTCTGCGTCAATTCTTCCTACGAATGCAACGTTGAGCTGCAACCACCTCAACACAAAATATGCACAATATATGAAATCGCATATGTACTGCACTATCTGTAGCAAACTGCATATTAAAATATGAATAAACAATTAGCAGAGCGCCCGAGACGCCGTTTTGCCGACCCTCTTAACTCGTGGGTAATTAGCATATCACAAGTTTCATGCTAAGTGAATCTGTCTCACTTTTTTAGCACTGAAGTACACACAGTTAACATATTTACGTTTTTATACACATTTAAACAATAAATACCGGCGATGCAACTTCAAATTCAAGGCAAAGTGGTCACAGAGACGGTGCGAACTGACTGCGGCCGTCGTCTTCTGATTCTCTACTGGAAAACGTCCCTTCCGTGTTGCAGTTTCATTCAAATAAAGTGCGCATGAGATGCAGTAAATTAAGGCGTCCACTAGATGATGCTAATAAGACGTAAAAGAAACGCAGGTATTCAATCACAAAACCCATCAAGCTTTTATGCATAACAGAACACCGTCATTTTGATTGGGTGGGCACGACTCACGTCTGGGTGGGCCGTGCCCACCCTGGCCCCCCCATACATCCGGCCCCGGATTAAAGTCATTCTGGAATATCCTGACATCGCGACAAGAGCATTGAAAACCCTGGCACAATTTCCAACATCGTATCTTTGTGAAGCGGGCTTTTTAATTAATGTTTAATGACAAGGCGAAGTCGTTAATGGTGAGCGCGGTGTGCAGCTGTTGTGTGCAGCTTACATGGCAGGATGAATCTGAGGAGAACTTTTCTACAAGTCCTTCCATGATCAAACGTAAGCTAATATTCCTTTCTTTCAAGAAAGTTTGTAGTGTTTACTTTGGAATCGCTGCATTTGCGCATTTTGCGGCTATGTTTAACGTTACGCGCATGCGCAGAACCGCATCGTTGCAATTTTTGATGGGTTGCAAAATTTGTCAAAACACCGGTCCATGAAAAAAAAGACCCAAATAACACCGGTCCGTGGTGCAAAAAAGGTTGGGGACCCCTGGTCTAGCCGATAGCATCACTTTCACACACAGAAACAAACGGGAGAGGGTGAGCGCTGCCGCGCCTCGCCACTTCTGGCTGCATTTTTGACACATGAAAAATGGCCAATACCGTACTACGGTCTGACGGAAAATTTTAGTGGTTTTGAAAACGCGACGTTTTCACAACACGGTAAACCGTGAAACCGGTAACCGGCACATGCCTACTTCCAGCATAAAAGAACTTGGGTGAAACTGACGTCACCTTCGCTCCAAAATGTCAGCACCTAAGAGTGCGTCTTGGCTTTCTCCGTTATCATAGTTCTAAGAAATTAATGGTTTGCATATTTAGATTCTTTAAGCAACCATCTTACACATGAAGGTCATTTAAATGAAAAGATTACTGTTGCTTTGTTTATGTACAGAAAGCTTAAAGTACTACTGAAATCTATACATGTTGTTTTTCTAAATGTTTTCCACATATATTCAAATTGTCTCCGCTGAAGATATATAGTACATGTTGTTTGTATGTGCCTGTTCTTTTCAAAATTACAAAACAACATGACCAAATGTTGCAGCAGACACAGGCCAAGGCATCGACTATGTTTGTTTGTTAGCAAAATGTCGTAACGTCCTGTTTGGGTATGTCTTGCATCTGCTCCCCCAAAATGTCAACGCCACTTGAACAAGAGGGTTTTCAACTCAGTCTCTGCAAACTGAGCGTCTTTGTGTAAAACGCGTCTATATTTACTCATCTGGTGGCATGATGTGTTGTAATCGACTGACTGTTCGTTCGCATCAAAGAAAATGATCTTAACTAAGCATCTTTGTCTGTAATAAAGTGATCTTCTCCACATTTTGTATTTATTTATCTGTGAGAAAATGATGTCGGTAGACAATGAAAAAGCTTGTAACACAACTAAAGCCCAGCTTTATGCTAACCCACAACCTACCATGCAATAACACATTATTCATTGTCTAGACATCTAAAGCAATTCAATTTTAAGATTTTATTATATGTATCTTTTCTATCTTACCTCCCCAATTGTTATTCTGTGGCCATTTTTTAATCTAACAAACACAAATATAGAGCAGGACCTGAAAATCTGATTTAGATGCAGTCCTCTTAAGACTTCAGGACTTAAATCATAAAAGAATATGATTAAACAATGCCCAGAAGTGACAAGACTTTTTTTGTGCATTGCTCACATGTCGGTCATAAATAAACAAGCAGTCTTGGAACACAGCAACCATCTGGCGGAGGCTAAAAGAGTTATTTGTGGCTTTCTGAATGACAATGCATTTGAGACATCATAAATCTAATTAATGTGCCAGACTAAAAGGGACACTGTAAAATTATATGCCAATGTAATTTCAAAGCAATTTCATCCTTTTTCTGTGAGATGTTTCTAAATGTCACGAGGATAGTGGTCATCCATGTTTGTTTGTGTGTTCCACAATTACCGCAACGGTAATTGGACATAATGATACTTTGCAGGACATAATGTGTGGCATTTTCACCAATGACAATCAACAACAAGCCCGATTAAACCTGGACCCCATACTTCACTGTATCCTATTTAAAGAAACCTTGGGCATTTCCTTATGGTTTGATGAGGAAATGCATTGATTTGTTTTTCACTGTTTGAATATCAAAAGTGATTTAGCCACCATTGTGCTATGAAATAGTAGCAATGGTAGGGCTATTATTTAAACATATTGTCACAATAAAAATTTAAAATGTGAAAGTAATAATATATTAGTATAATCATTAACCATTGCAAATGATCCCTTTAGAACTGTATATCTTTATGGCTTCTGTCGCTAAACAATTCAAAAGCTTACACATATAAAAACATGATAAAAAATAATAGTGTGCTATCAATCTTTCTC
This sequence comes from Corythoichthys intestinalis, assembly GCF_030265065.1. Lineage (NCBI taxonomy): Eukaryota > Metazoa > Chordata > Actinopteri > Syngnathiformes > Syngnathidae > Corythoichthys > Corythoichthys intestinalis. Next base: position 21,089,147 of record NC_080405.1, read on the forward strand.
TTCTTTGCGAGGATATATAAGCAAAGGACAGAAATGGAGTAAGGGGCAGCTGTTATAAATCCAGGACAGTTACTGCTCAATACCATCAGCAAAGGCAATGGGGGAATAAATGGACCCAATAAACAGTTGAGTTAGAGGTAGCAATAGACACGGTTGGGCCTATTGGTTTCCCACACCATGTCTTTCATCAGCTACGTTAATAGAAAACACTTCATGACTCCTATTTGTAATGTTGGAATAACATTAAACTAAATATGTTACAGTAAATACAATCTTAATAACAGATTTGAGTGTGACAGAAAATAGTATTAAAATACAAGCCAGTAACCAAAGTGGTGTCCTTGCCACCAAAGATCCTGTTGCTGTTTTGTTCTTTCTTCTCACAGTGTAGGTGTGAGTACAGTATTTCTACATCAACCTGTGGAAGTTTTTTTCTTCATTGGATTAGTTCTCGATTGAACTATGAGGAAATGCCCACCTAAAAAACCCTTCGCTTGGCACCAGAATAGAGCCTTATTATGTACAGGTATTATTTTGCTTGGGTAATATTCAGTCTAGTGTGTCTTCTGGGTATTGTCTGAAATCCGTTGTGATGACAATCTTTCCCAACACTGTGAAAAGACTATATAGAAAATTCATAAATATAAGATCTAATTCTCCCAAAATGATGGTTTTAATCTAAATTGTTTCCCACCTCATTGTAAATTGCAATAATACTTGTATTTCCTCTACTTATTATTTTATATAAAGTATTGAAGTATTGAACTCTATCAGTTCAGTTTTTGCATCAGGATTAAGCTTGGCTGTTCGAACTGCTGTATCCCAGAGGAGTGGATTTCATCAACATGTCCCGCAGTAAATCCTTAGCTCAGCAGAGGCTGCAGTTTATCACAAGCACAAATCCGTTCCTCTTTCTTAGTTGATCCATTCACTGATAGGCAAAGGAATTCAATCAGTCCACGCCTCTTGACATAAAGATTTTTTCCCTCTCCTATAGTGCTCAAGTGACTTGAAGAGCAGACCTTCAAAGATGTTTTTTTTTTCCACAACCTTAAAGGTGACCCCACACCTTTATCGTACTACCGGTGTTCATCGTAGCTCTGAACAGAAGGATTGCTCTGATGTGCTGTTTCACTTAAGATAAATATTTTTCTTATTGTCTTTAAACATGAATGGATCATGTTGTTTTCTGATTTTGAGTGTGTAGAGTTAAGAGTTGAGGTAAAAAATCATTGTGTTTGCATCTATCTTTCTTATATTAGCACCTTTTTTCATTTTAAGAGAGAGACAAGATGTTGCTGTGTGTGGCTGGCAGGTTGGTTGGCATTTTGTTTGGCACTATACAAAATTATTCTCTGTTGGTTTATGATTGCCAACTGCTTCTAGATATTGGCCTGAATATACTACATTTGAATAACGAACAAGCAACTTTTCTTTTTATTTTCTTAAATTTTATTTCTTAATATATGTTAAGCTTTTTATTTTCAAATCGGGTCAAGGACACTTTCAAAATAGTTTCTTGGCTTTCCATAGAGCTGTATAATCATCAAAGTTTACAATCATTTTAGAGTGGTTGATATTCCTCTTAGTGTAGTTTATTTTTTTAGTTTAATTGTAATTAAAACCACTTACATATGCCACATTTATATGACAATGATCTGGAGCAAAAACGCATAAGTGGTGTTTTGTTGTTAAAATAATTCCGCATATACTCGGCCAATTTGTGCAGGGAAAACTGTGGGCACACAGAGACGCAAAAGTGCGTGAAACTTTCAATTTGCTGATATAGTATGCATGCCCAGTGTGTAGGTGGCAGCACCTCCAAAACTTGATACCTGCATTTAACCATTCTGTTCCGCTATTTCCTCTTTTGTTCGATGCCATGGATGTGCTTAGATATTCATATCTGCTAAAAATGACTCTGTGTAATGAGTAAATCGTTGACTTGATTTCTGGAAGGCGTTTCCTGCTGTTAGGGTAAGTAGCTTGATACATGAAGCAATGTGATCAACTGGTTTTTGATTGTGACGCCATCCATAGCTTCGTCCCCTTCACGGCAAATCTATATTGGAGAATTAAAACCATCTACTGTTCAGGAGTATGGGAGAGCTATGCAACTAAAACTCAGTGGTACGTTTTCAACAGTGTCAACCAGGGGTGGGCAAACTGGGCCGCAGTGGATATGGTCTTTGTTCCAACTGATTCAGAACATACAATTTAACCAATGAGGTTTCTTTGGAAACAAAACACACCTGACTGCCATCAACCTATTGCACTTGTAAGACACCAGATTGGTGTAAAGGTGTGCTCACCCCACTGGGGCCCTTTGTGAAATAGTTTGCCTACCCCAGTGGCCTATATTCCCCAATCACCAATGTCACACAATCACGTGATCGCTGTATTGTGCCGCCATATTGTCCGTCATTGTGTGTCCGTATTGTCAATGATCGCAGTTTCTAAAGGTGGATTCACTTGCAAGTTATGGAAGCCCCGGTGCTTTCAGACGATGTAAACTCATTGGATGAGTTACATAACAGCCGTTATTTGGAAAATAATCCAGTTGCCAGATCCATATTTGATGCCCAAACCGATGTTTCTTCCCGTCCAGTCCCGTCTCGTGCGTCAGAGCTCGTCCTGAGACCACAAAATGTCCAATCATACTCCAGTTTATGTCACGATGAGGAGTCGGGTACCCAAAATCGGCACCAGCCCGAATATAAACCAACATTTGGTCAGGTGAGCGTCACCGTTGTCACGATTGTTAAATGAAACTTGATAGACAACGGGCCGGTGTGTGCCGAAAAATAGCTGCCCCACATGAAATGTCCCCCCTGACGGGAGCGCTTATTTATAACGCTTTATTGTCGTGAAAACATCAAATGTTTTCATGGACGCATTACAGTAATGGATTTATGACTGTAAGATCAGTTTTAAATAATTAAATTACACAAAATATTAGTAGTGTAATATAGTAACAAATCGTGGACTGGGCCACATAACCATCTTTGATCAGAAATGTATTAGTCTACAGGTTTTCACGACCATATCCCAATGACAATCACACAGGTATGACATTTATTAGTTCAAGCAGAGTAAAATAGTACATATTCACGGTGCAAGAAAGTTATTTCCGTGTGGGTGCTCCCGTCAGGGGGGACATTTCACGAAGGGCGGCTACTTTTCGGCACAACACCTGTTGTTGCGCTCACCTTCTTGGCGCGCGACCGTGGCGACGAGCTTCGTACTCTCCGTCTGATGATGTCTGCGATCGTGTTGGCATCATATTGATGTTTTCGCCGCTGTCTAACGGCTGTCGAAACAAGTCACAAACGCATCATGGACCGAGATAAAACAAACCGTGCTGCTTTCGAGATTTGCCCTTTTAACAATGGGCACACAGCAACTACTGAAATGACCGTTTATCTTCTCTGTTACTGCAACCAACCGCCACGCATGCCTTCACCATTTTGATTAATCAATGTCAACGATTGTCAGGAAGGTTTTTGGGTTCATTTACTAGGCGGTGATTCCTTAGACAAGCAGAAAAACATGCAGTAATAGGAGGAATGTACGTAGCGGTAATATGTAAACACGATGAGCTGACGGACAATATGGCGGCACCAGTGAGGGGGGCGGAGTTGTGACGTCTCGTGATTGGGGTTTATACTATGAATGGAGTTCAACCTCCCCAGAAGTAATCCTGCTTACCAGCGGGTAACCAGAGTTGACAAAACCTGGTTATCTAGTTTGTGGTCAATCGGTGCTACAACGCTGATTATGAGGTTGATTAGTCAACCTGTGTCAACCCAGTCAGAGTACGGGGGCGGAGACCAGAGTCAAACACTACTTGTGACAATGGCACGGGCCAATCCAACACCGCTTCAGCTAGTAGAGCGCGACTGGCCTGTTGACAGCGAATTACAGATCGTGTGATTTGTGAACGTGTCTATGCCAGTTATTCATGTCCATGAAAAGAAATAAAGCCTGCTGTCAGGACAATAAAATAAGAATTGGTATGTTAACTGTAAGAAATAATTTCTCACCACATGAAGAAGGATGCTTGTGTGTTTAGTCCCATGGACTGTAATATGTATGTCCTTTGAACATTTTCAGAGTAGAGGTTAGATCGGGCCTAAAAAAATCCAGCCCGACCCAGCCCGAGCAGATCAATTAACTTGATTTGCAGGCCCGAGCCCGAAACCCCCCCGCAATTTTATGTTATATTTGTGAGGACTCAGGAGAAGAAGGAAATACGGTAATGCGATGCGTGGTTGCGTTTTGTGTGATCACATTTGTGGCAATTCTTGTTGCATAATTATAAAAAAATAATGCCCGTCTTTTGTAATGAATTCCCACAGTTAAACAAGACTGTAAGATGTATATTCAATAAAAATGTATGTCTTTTATATTTGTGTGTCTGTTCTATCTGGTGGATAGTGGATTTGACATATATTTTAATCTCTTCGAGTTGGCAAAAAAAACTTTTCTCAATGTCTACATATTTTTATGATTATCATAAATGCATTTACACAACGAAATAACGATGGAAAATTTTATTAAATATGTTTCTTGTATGAGAGCAAAGCTCCACATTCGTTTACATTCAGTGAAGCCGACATAGGTTTCTGAATAGCATTCTCAACAATCAATTTCAAGCGTTTCCATACCCCACTCCGAATCGCACGGCATACAGTGTTCTTATTCAGATATTCAGCATCACCGATGGACTACATACAGTATATTGTCCGCTGGCGAAAGAGTACAAGGACAGGCACACAATCTGCGCGGTTGTGAGGGCCTGACTTCGGTGGGTTACGTTAGTGATGTCCGACTCGATCAGCTGGCACAGGTAACGAATTCCCTCAGCTGAAAATCTATATCTCTCATGGAGGACATCGTCCGGGTACGCCAGCGGATTCTGGCGGTCTCCATAAACCCATGCCCTCCAAAGAGAGCCCTCACAATCCGTGCACCAATGTCGTACTGGTCGTCCAGGTACGCTGTCGTTGTCAAGAGGACACGTTGGCGGAGGAGTGCTGTTTAAATAGAGCGTGGTTAATTGGAATCCAGGGGTTAAGCAAGATCTAACTCCGAGACGACCAGGTTTGCCGTGTGGCGTGTGTTGCCATGGCAACATTCCCCGGTTTCAACATATCCACCTTTCGTTGTCCCGCATAGCCGATAAATTATGCTGCACGTGATGAAGTTACTCTCAAAGTTACCATGCTAAGCCAGAAAACCGGCTTTGTAGTACAGGCCACTGGTTTACACGGTGATGACAGGATGGAGTGTCATCAAAAGATTTATTTATTATTATTTTTTACCCTACATTTCCTGTTCAGCTGCTTGGACACGGAGAATGGGGATTTGAGTGTCCTTCTGGTCTGAACTTTTTTAATGTAACACATGGGAGTGTGGCATACATTTCAGGTTTTCACTTTTCAGCCCATCAAACCACCATCTCGGTGTAAACGATATGGACATCAAGGAACATTTTTTGTCCCCCCCATTACCTTTGTCGTGTAAACGGCCACTCAATTTTATATATTAATTCTAAAATTACAGCCTATATACTGTATATTTACAATTATGTTCACAAACTTATTTCATTGACCTGAACACTTTTTTTGTGCGCTTCTGCACAAAAGCATATACTGTAGCCAACTAAGAAATTAAGACATGTAATGTCTGCAGCCTTGACATAAAGCATTTTTTCAGTCTATCTAAATGTCACAGGTACTGTATCAATATAAAGCAGAAATAGATTAGTGACCCTGCAATTATGTGCTGTAGGAGTGCTGCAATTTCCAACAGTCTGTGAGGCTGTGAATTTGTATGGACTGTGTCGTGACTGCTGATTATATGGGTGAACTAAATGTGAAGAGATGGGCCATGGCTTTTCTTTCTTTCTTTCTTTCTTTCTTTCTTTCTTTCTTTCTTTCTTTCTTTCTTTCTTTCTTTCTTTCTTTCTTTCTTTCTTTCTTTCTTTCTTTCTTTCTTTCTTTCTTTCTTTCTTTCTTTCTTCTCTCCTGTTTAGATGCTCAGACATGAGGAATAGTAAATATTTCTGCCTTTAAAGCTGTAATGTGAACTAATTTCTTCACATGCCAAATACGGTCACAAGTAAAGTAATTAAACATTGTCCACCAAATAAAGCATGAAAAAATAATTTATATGTTGTATATTTGACAAAATAATCGCGTTTCCGAAGTTCGAGCCTGAAAGGGGACGAACCCGGAAGTGATACAACACACCGGGAACAGCGTTGGCAGCTCCATACATACGGCCGCCATACAAAGCCCTTCAAACAATGATTCAAACAGCGATATAAGCGATAGACCGAGCGCAGGGGAGGAGATCCAAGTTTTTGAAGAGTTGGAGGAAGAATAGGAGCTTGGAATTTTATGTTGGATCTAACATGTATTAGCCAGACGCTAATCAGAATGCAAACAATGTGCCTAGACTACCTGACATGGAATGGATACAAGACCCATCGAGATTACAACATTGGTAAGATATAGGCTGTTATTATTTTCATGATTTGAAGATGCAGGCATTTGCACATAATTTTATGTTTCTGTCTATCTGATGACATTGTTAAAAAAAAAAAAAATCAGACTTCATGTTCATTTTGGCAGATCCGGCAGCTCTCGTGCATATAAAATAATAATATAAAAACGTTGGGGGGAAAGAAGGAGATGAGTCTTCGATGGCTTTCTCCACTTTATTGTGGCAAGAATAAGAAAACAAAATAATAGCGGACTGCCGCCACATTCGACCGCGAAGTTTTGCTTCTCGTTGATCTCCTCCTCGCCTCCCACTCCAGCGTCTCTTAAACGGATTGTGCATAGTGTCTTGTTATGAGCTTTTTGTTTACAAATGTATCGAACACACGACGTGCTGACAACCTTGTCTCTTTATTAACACATGGAGCAGTTCTTATGGAAAAGTTAGAACACAGCTCGGCACAGCTCTCGGCAGGAATTGGCGTCTAGTGGCGTGAGGAAATGTAGTTTTTTCACACAAGCGAACAGATTACAAAGCACCACTTCAGTGTTGTCCCGAGACTACATTTCCCATGATTCACTGCGTGACCTGCGCGCTAGCTGATTCGCTGCGAGATTGACTCAATGGCTCAGCTAAACCAACACGCTATTTGTCAGCTGTCACCTGTCAGCGGCTCTCATAAAACACAAACTAGAAGCCTATCATGCGATCACCGTGAACGCTGAACCGTCCAAAAGCAATGCAATGCTTGAAGCATGAAGGTGGAAATACATAATACAAATACAAATAAATGTGCACAAACTTACCGGCGGTGTGTGTCTCTTACAGCAACGTGACCGTGAATTACCGCGACGCCGACCCGTTTATATGTACATCCACACCTGTTTCCCGATTGACAGTGGATTAACCCTTTCGGACACGATCGTAGATTACACACAATTTAAACACGCTTAACCTAGCGAGCGCAACAACAACTATGATCGGGGATTGCCACGAGTTAACTTTCGGCTCAAGTCGCTAGCTTATAATGTTCAATTCCAAAACAGTAGGCAGCAATGCTTTGACAAAGTCATCAGTCATCTATCCAAAAATCACACTTACTTTTTGGCAAATCCTTGATCATAAGCAGACCAGTTAAGGAAGCAGGCATCTTCGAAGTGTTTGCAGCAGAGAACACTACTCTATCGATACTGGCGTGAAATTCATTCGCTTCGTGCGAACGAAAGATGTCCATTTACGTGCCCTGCTATCCTTTGGCCACTCATACAACTTTTCGTTTGAGCGAGAACAAAACATCGCCACGCACCGCTGTGGCATCTTAACGAGAAGCAATGCAACAAACAATACTGTTCTATGGTGGACTTCCCTCGCACGTCTAGGTGTGACGTAATTTCCGAAGATTTCCGAAGATTGCCGAAGAAAAGCATTTTCGTTGTCAAGGGGTTAAACAAAGAATCTGGAAGGGTTGCGTTAAAAAAAATAATGAAAATATGCTTATAATTGTTGAGCCATTGTTATTATTCAAAAACATGGTTGGCCAACCTTAGTTCAAAGTTCCCCTTTAAAGACACTTAGAGTTTTAATGTGCAACATGGGAGTTTTGATGTATTCTAATGGTGGTTGTTTATATTGTGTTTCTTTATTCGGAGCATAAAGGTGGGCAGATTTGGGTACAGAGGGAAAAGTGTTTCAAGAAAATGATTTAATATACTTTATATGGTACCTAATATAAGTACTGTTGCTGTCTCAATATGAACCCTCTCACAAAGTGGATAGAATGTGTGGAAAGTGTACACTTAGTAACCGAAATATAATAAGCGCCAAAATAAAGTCAGATAGGAGTGTGATAGGCAGGGGTGAAAGTGGGCGGGAACGGTCAGGAACGCAGTTCCGGTATAAGATTCAGGGCTGGAACGCATTTCCGGTATAAGATTCGGGGCGGAACGTTGTTCCAGTATACGGTGCTTTGATTCCGAAAATATGACGGCAATTGTCAAAACGCTATGTAAAAAAAAATAAAAAGCTGCTACACATGCATTTCATCTCCAAAAAGAAAACAATCAACAGCAATCAGATTTACATACACAAGTGTTAACAACAAGCATAATAAAGTGCTTTTGTAGTGTAATCCGTTTCCACCGATATTTATTATTTATTCCACAGACGGCATGGAGGTCTCCCCAGCTGCTGCAGTTATCTGAGTTTGATGATGACGAGTCACATTAATGTGCGAATGCATGCAGCAAAGCAAAACGCCTGCACTCATTTATCCGTTCAATTGGCTGACATACTGACATGAGAACACCAGAGATAGTTAGCTCTGATTGGTTCAAATGTGCATGCTTTCTCAAACAGCAAAAATGGGCAATGCAACATAAAATGGATCAAATCTTTAAGAGCAAGGAAAGAGTTAGGGTGGCTTATTTACCATATTAAGTTTTATTTGCTCTGATGGGGAGCTTCAGAACATCTTAGCTGTCAATCTGCACTTTGGACTTATATTTGTTTATTTATGTTAGGCTACTTATTCATTTCCTTTTGATTTAAAAAAGTCAATTTTTGCGCGATCTTCAAAATATATTCCATTTCACTCTGCATAATACAAGTCATTTGTACTTATTTTTCTGAGTGTATGTTACTTATATCTTTATTATTAAAAAACACAACAAAAAGTAAATGTTTACATTATCTTCAATTTTAATATACATCCTATGTTCTTAAGAAGTTAAAATTGAGATTTGGCATTCAGTATGTGAGGAAATGAGGGAAAATAAAAAATTAGGGGATGGAGGCTGGGGTTATAGCTGTTTTTGTTACCTTGTATTGTGCAAATCATTGAAAAAATACAATTTTGAATGAAAATCTGTTTTTGTATGTGTTATAGAAATAGCTGACCAAAAAGAGTTTTCTTTGCATTTCAGTAGTTTTACCCCAAAATAAATAAATAAATACAATTTCTGGCTCCGTGGCGATCTTCACGTCGGGGAGTTCCGGCAAGAAATTCTAACCACTTTCACCCCTGGTGATAGGTTAAGGTGAGTGTGTAAGCAATGTTAGTATAGTATGTTTAAACATTTAAAATATTTAGACCAAGTCCTTTTGTGGACTGTTCCTGAGACATCTTTAAAAAAATCAAGTGGCATAATAAAAGATTAACTAAAACATTTGAAATAAAATTTTGAATAAAACTGAATGCTACATAACTCACTAGGGTTAAAAGAGGGCAAATAGCTTGGTAATTTACATTTGAGGAAGACTAGTTCCAAATCTGTAGAGAATTTTCTTTTAATGTTGTATTTGTATGCAGCGAAAAAATAAATATGTGAGTTCCTTGTGTTTGATTTCTCTAAAATCTGCTCACAGTGCAGTGACAACACCTCAAGTGATCTTAAAGCATTCAAACAGATTGTGGTTGGGAGAGCAGCCAGCTGAGCAGCCTTCTTTCTGAGACATTTGCCAAGAAACAAGCTTTATACCAGATTCAATGGTCGCTGTGAATCTCAAACATGAATTGTTTTTATTCAGTGGTTTGTTTTTATCACACTGGTAGTGGCACAGTATCAAAAACAAAAACACAACAGATGGAAAGAGGAAACTGTGTAGTTGTTTAACTTTGTTTCATTGACACTCTCTGCTGTGTATCTTTTGTAAACAATATCTGTTTGTGATGCAACAGTGTGGCTTTTTTCACGATATTTGTGTGCATGTGTGTGTGGTGGGCTTGTGCAGGGGTGGGTGTGTGCATCAGTGTTGGGAGGTCACAGGAAAGTTCCAAACCCATGGACAAATTTGACATAAAACTATGTGAAGTTGCCTTTCATTCATTAAAAGTTAAAGCCTTTTGGGGATCAGGATTGACTGTCAAATCATTGCACAAGAGAGACGGTAAAACTAGCTAGTACAACTCCCCGAGGCAGAACAAATGCTCCTTGTTTTTTTTTTTTTTTTCTCCTTTGTTGATCTCTCCCTGGTTGACATGTCCTGTTTCCCTCTCCATCTCGTTCAAAGGCTAACAGGCTCATTCGAGTCATCTCTTAAGGGAGACAGGGCTGTAGTCATTTAGATAGAGTTGCTTGGACAAGGCTCACGGTGGCATGGCTTCCTGGGCATTCAGGCCAAGTCGTGATTGCTGAACTTGAAGCCATTGTAGATCTCTCATCGTCGTCTCATCGGGACGAATAAGCCATTCATTGAGAGTGCACTTTGGAGGAAGGACATGCTTAAAGGGGATGTAGCGCCCTGGGAAAATTTTGATATTCCATCATTTATCCATAAACGCATGCCTTTTGTATTCATATCATGCCACTTCGTGTAATTACACACAAGAAAATGAGAGAAATTTGGCTCGATTGTCAAGCTAAAACGACCGGCGCCCGAGATCTGGCAGATTGTGTGCGTGACGTCACGTCAAGTGAAGAGAGTGCCACCGGCCACTAGGGGGGCAGCGCCTGTCTGCATCAATATAATTCCTTCTAGTGTGGGGAGAATTAGGGTGTTTTGAGCTGTTTATGCTGATGCATTGTGTTCGTCCTGCACATATTCCAGGTTCCCTCATGAAGAAACACCGCTCGTTGTCAATAAAAGAGAATTCAGAGTTGGCAGTGAGGGCTGTTTCTTCAACAAGAAAAAGGCTCAGTGCTTTAATACTGAATGGCGGCGATGATGGCAGTCAATTTCGTTTCTAGTTTCAGCGACGAATCCGACGTAGAAGGACGTAACGAATGTTCATCTAATGGTGACGAGGAGAGTTGCAAAGCTTTAATCGGTGTTATAGGTGACCAATTTGAGCCCAAACGAACGCCAATGCAGCGTAATGAAACGGTCATTGAGGGGAGCAATGACACTGATGAAACATCGGCAGCAGATCGTGTGGGAAACACCAATGATTTGTTTAGCATTTCTTTTTGTGAAGCTGATACACCGTGACTGCAAAATAAAGGAATGCATAGAATAATTATAATTTATTGCGCTATCATAGCTTTTCGCTCTGCCAACAGACACAAATATGAACGGGATCAGAGGATTTGTTCTATATATTTTACGAACGATCATTTATACATGTGTCGAGTCCTGTATCCAAAGGCGTGACATTTTTTTTTATTAATTATAAAAGAGTACTCACTCTGGCCATTTCAAGCTTGGCTGCTCCCTTCTTTGCGTAGCTTTAGCCTCCTTTAGCAGTCATCGTCTCTCTCTTGATATCTCGGGACATTTAGGTGGCTGTGCATCTATGGTCGGCACCGCATCTCCTTTGAGCAGCAATCTTTTAGCAAAACCCGATTTCTCTTGTCCATAGTTCGAGAAGCTTTCAGTTGGAAAATGCGCACCACAGAAAAGCGTGCCGGAGGCTGTGTCTAGAAAATTAGCCCTCTTTGCACGGACGAACTTTACCCATTTTCTGTGTAGTCCAGCTTTTTTTTTCGCGTTCAGGAACTCATGGATACTATATTCCGATAAACAACTATTTGTACACCACATAGCACAGCAGTTTTGAACCATTGTTGTGATGTTTTGGTCAAACAAACCCCAACGCTACTCTCTCGTCGTTAAAAAACAATGGCACCTAGCTCCGCCTCGACTTTCAATCACTTGTCGTGACGTCGCCGCCCCATTCGGCTGTTTCCGGAACACTTTCGGTAGTGTTCGTCATTTTCGATCTATTTTCGATAATTGCTCATTAATGTGATTGATTTTTTTGTTAACTTTATCAATATTTGTTATCTTGGCGCATAACGGTTCTATTGATGTCTCACACCCCCTTTGCCGAAACATCCCCTTTAATAATAAAGTGTATTAGATAACTGGAAAATTCATGTTTTCTCTTACTGCAGTCCAGCAATGTACATTTTTGCGACACAGAATTTGAGGAGGCCTAAATAGGAAAAAGACACTTTATTTAAGGAAGTTAAAATGTAAGACAGCCTACGTCTTCGTGCAATATGGACAAAAGAACGTTACACCAGAAAATGTATATTAACTTTAAATAGTGTGTGCATATTTTATTTTTGCTTCTTTATAAACGTTCTTTATCAGTGTTTATGTGCCGTGCGCTAACAGTACCTGCTAACATTGTCACATCAGAATATCTATCATTGACATGTAACATTTATTTCTATGTCACTTTGTTCTAATTGACACGCTGATTCTTCCCCAATAAAGATGTTAAAATTATTGGTTGGGTCGGCTCAAACAGTTAGTCTGCAGCAGTTTCCAACACATAACTTTAGAAAGACTCATGGCTTGAACTGCATTGGCCATTTTATTTTGCCTCACATCCAAAAACTCTTCCCAAAATGGAAGTGCATAAATGGAAGTGCATAAGTGCATATACGCTATGTTATTTTCTCCGTTATCCACAAATCTAATCATTCATTTGCTTATGTACAGTGCCTTGCAAAAGTATTCGGCCCCCTTGAACCTTGCAACCTTACGCCACATTTCAGGCTTCAAACATAAAGATATAAAATTGTAATTTTTTGTCAAGAATCAACAACAAGTGGGACACAATCGTGAAGTGGAACAAAATTTATTGGATAATTTAAAGTTTTTTAACAAATAAAAAACTGAAAAGTGGGGCGTGCAATATTATTCGGCCCCCTTGCGTTAATACTTTGTAGCGCCACCTTTTGCTCCAATTACAGCTGCAAGTCGCTTGGGGTATGTTTCTATCAGTTTTGCAAATCGGGAGACTGACATTCTTGCCCATTCTTCCTTGCAAAACAGCTCGAGCTCAGTGAGGTTGGATGGAGAGTGTTTGTGAACAGCAGTCTTCAGCTCTTTCCACAGATTCTCGATTGGATTCAGGTCTGGACTTTGACTTGGCCATTCTAACACCTGGATACGTTTATTTTTGAACCATTACATTGTAGATTTGGCTTTATGTTTTGGATCATTGTCCTGTTGGAAGATAAATCTCCGTCCCAGTCTCAGGTCTTGTGCAGATACCAACAGGTTTTCTTCCAGAATGTTCCTGTATTTGACTGCCTCCATCTTCCCATCAATTTTAACCATCTTCCCTGTCCCTGCTGAAGTAAAGCAGGCCCAAACCATGATGCTGCCACCACCATGTTTGACAGTGGGGATGGTGTGTTCAGGGTGGTGAGCTGTGTTGCTTTTACACCAAACATATCGTTTTGCATTGTGGCCAAAAAGTTCAATTTTGGTTTCATCTGACCAGAGCACCTTCTTCCACATAGTTGGTGTGTCTCCCAGGTGGCTTGTGGCAAACTTTAAACGAGACTTTTTATGGATATCTTTGAGAAATGGCTTTCTTCTTGCCACTCTTCCATAAAGGCCAGATTTGTGCACTGTACGACTGATTGTTGTCCTATGGACAGACGCTCCCACCTCAGCTGTAGATCTCTGCAGTTCATCCAGAGTGATCATGGGCCTCTTGGCTGCATCTCTGATCAGTTTTCTCCTTGTCTGAGAAGAAAGTTTGGAAGGACGGCCGATTTGCAGTGGTCTGATGCTCCTTCCATTTCAATATGATGGCTTGCACAGTGCTCCTTGAGATGTTTAAAGCTTGGGAAATCTTTTTTGTATCCAAATCCGGCTTTAAACTTCTCCACAACAGTATCTCGGACCTGCCTGGTGTGTTCCTTGGTTTTCATAATGCTCTCTGCACTTTAAACAGAACCCTGAGACTATCACAGAGCAGGTGCATTTATACGGAGACTTGATTACACACAGGTGAATTCTATTTATCATCATCGGTCATTTAGGACAACAATGGATCATTCAGAGATCCTCACTGAACTTCTGGAGTGAGTTTGCTGCACTGAAAGTAAAGGGGGTGAATAATATTGCACGCCACACTTTTCAGTTTTTTATTTGTTAAAAAAAGTTTAAATTATCCAATAAATGTTGTTCCACTTCACGATTGTGTCCCACTTGTTGTTGATTCTTGACAAAAAAATTACATTTCATATCTTTATGTTTGAAGCCTGAAATCTGGCGAAAAGTTGCAAGATTCAAGGAGGCCGAATACTTTTGCAAGGCACTGTAGGTTCTTTGATCATTCATTTTTCACATGAAGGTCATTTATACAAACCATGTCTTTCTCTTTAAATGACGACTTGCATGTACAAAAAATTGCCATCGTAATTGTCTAGGAAATTGTGGGTATAACTGGTGTGACGAGCAAAATAGACACATTTGATCGGCTAAAACAGTGCTGGCATTTAAAAATGTCTGCTTGCAGCAATTTGTGTAAGTCCTGGAAATAGTGGCTTTTATTGATGTTTTTCCTCCACTTTTACACATCACAAAAATGACATTAAGTGTTTTTTCCCATTTTTTAAAAACTGGGTTCTTTCTAATGGGGTTTATTTAATCAAACATTGTTCACTTACCTTAGTTATGTTCCTGCTCACATTCCAATTGTGTCTAATGTCTATTAACACGAAGATATTCAATATGGCTCAATAGAAATTCAAAAATATAACTATGCATTGAGGGAAATGAAGTTGTTGCTATGGCGGATTTTTACTCAGACTGCACTATTTAAAAAATATACATATTTTATTTGTCTGTTTTTCCTTAATCACTTGAATAAATGACAACAAATTAACATTGTCTATTCTTACAAGGTCAATGAACGACAATACTTTTGTGCACATGTAGTCACATGGTACGTAATTCATCACTGTAATGATTCCTTTGAGATAACGAGCCAATGCATTGATAAATTATTTATTCTTAGTGATAAAATAGAAGGCAGCATGGAGGGAAAAAAAGCCAACCCTACTGCGCATTTGCTTGAAGGACATAAAATAAGAAAGCTGTTTGGTACCTTGCTGTGTGCCTCTGGCCATGTTGTAATGAAAGTCCTGGCACTCTAAATATATAATAAGGATGGAGTGTGCTAAAAATGTTTTGTGGTATTTCATTGTTCATCTGAACTCATCTGAAGGTTCTTGGCTTTTAAGATATACAATTATGACTTTACAATATTCAAGAATTTTCTTGTTTTAAATGTTAAAATATTCTGATTTATATATATTTTTGCCTAAATCATACACAATAGGGCAGGGGTCCCCAACGACCCGGCCGCGGACGGGTCCTGGTCCGTGGTGCATTTGGTACCGGGCCGCGCAGATATAATAAATAATTAATTAACGACTGCATTCTGGCCGATTGACTTTGGCCTGTGCCACTTAATACACCAATATCCTTTTCTTATATACAACTACATGATAGAAGGTCGTCATAGAAATGCATTGATTGGACTGTTAGCAGTACATCTTGTTTTGTATATCTATGTGCGCTTGGCCTCGATAATAACGTATGACGTAGGGCGGGCACATTACATTTCTTCCCGGAAATATTTAGCCCCCACACTAGAATGACTGAAAAACAGACGTCTTTGGTCAGATTTTTTACGGGGAAAAGGGAACCTGATGAGCCAGAAGATGAGCCTACAACCTCAAAGAAAACATAATCTATTGGTTCCCAATCACTAAAGACCCACGAACTGCGAAGGAGTGGATTCGTGACCCGTATGTGAATAAACCGATTGATTCGAGCATGTCTGTGCAACAGGGATATCAGCTTGTAGAGATTGCAAATGACGGCGACCTTAAATGTACATTTGAGACAACAACTCTACCGAGGTTCTGGACTAAAGTCATTTCGGAATATCCTGACATCGCTAGGAGCGCACTAAAAACTGTGCTACAATTTCCAACATCGTATCTTTGTGAAGCTAGCTTCTCTCACTCTCCCATCTCTGGACCATCTCGTCACAACGAAACAAGCTCAGGCCTCCCACTGATTCAGCGGGTGAGTTGTATTTTCCCTGCACTTAACACGACGGGGCTAAAAACAAATGTTATTTTACATTTGCTGTATTTTTCTGCTGCACATTGCCGGTGTTCTGACAAATTTGGCATGCGCGTAACGTTAAAAATGAACGCGAATACATCAATTCCAAAGTACACACTACAAACTTTCTTTAAAGAAAGGAATATTAACTTACGTTTGCCATGTTAACTGCACACAACTGCTCTCAGCTCTCTCACTTAACGACTTCACCGTGTCGTTAAGCATTAATTTACGCCATTTTCATGTTGCACATGTATGTTTATGATGTAAATAGTTTTTTAGCACCGTTGGATAACATTGAGAGTCCAACTGAATATAAAAGAGGGCTTTTTTCACCACCACAAAAGCTTTGGAAGCAAAATTTTATAAGGGTGCAAAATTTGACAGAACACCGGTCCGTGAAAAAAAGACCCAAATTACACCGGTCGGTGGTGCAAAAAAGGTTGGGGACCCCTGCAATAGGGGACATTATGTAACAAGTTTGTTTTTCAAAAGTCCATCAGTGGATAAATCACACACACACACACACACACACAGCAAAACCATCTACACTGTATATTATGCTGCCACCTTCTGTCAACACTGTTGTCGTCCAACATGCCTCCTAGCATGCATTGGAACGCTACAGATGTAAATAACAATCAAAATTAATTTTCTGTGCTAAATATTTATTCAGTTACTATAAAAGTTGTTTCATTAATTGCTAGTTACAGTATTTGGTAACACTTTATTTGACAATGGCTCTATAAGACTGTAATAAGTCAATCATAATTATGACATTACACTGTCATGAGCATTAATGCATGCTTATAACATGTCAATTAGTGTCATCCGGCAAATTATTTCACATTTGAATGGATGTAAAAGAACCAAGCTGGGACATTAATGGAGTTAGTGACATCATTTGCCTGATGAAACTTAATGACATCTGTCATCAGCATTCAGTATTGCCCATGATAGTGTCATGTTATAATTATGACGCTTTTATGACAGTCTTACAATGCCACTGTCAAATGAAGCATTACCTATTAACACAAATAAATCAACAAATAAGCCACACTGGACTTTAAGCCGCAGGATTCAAAGTGAGGGAAAACAGTAGCGGCTTATAGTCCGAAAATTACGGCTGTCAAATTTATCGCATTAACGGGCGGTAATTCATTTTTTTAAACTAAAAATGTTAAAATATTTGACACATTTAATGCATGCGCGGAATGACCCGCTCATGCATTGCCTCAAACAAATTACAATGACGCCAATTTTTGCACATTGAGAGCTAAGAGGCAGAGAAAGGCGAGTGGACACTGGCGTTCATTGGACCGCACCGTTTATTGGCATAAGCTTGGGCAACTCCTTATGAAACAAAACTAATATTTCTATCTCTCAAAAAAAAATAAAGTTCATTACCAATCAAAATAGCTATGTAAAATACACATAAAACTTACTCAGACTTTGGTTAAACATTTCGTTTAGCTCAACAAATACATTGGATGGCAATATTTAGTCACATTATACAAATTATCAGAGGACTCGTATGTTGTGAAGCCAGCACTCAAATGACCGTGTACAATTTATGGACCAGAAAACAGAGAAGTACGGCGTCAGTCGAAACACACTCATTGACTTGATTTTTAAGTAATTTAAAACTCGCCATTGACACCTTGTGGTGTATTTCAACTACTTTCACTACCTTATGTAGTTAAAGACACTGTGGAAGAACGGCAGGAAGCCAATGTGACGTCTCTGCTCGGCGACGTCAACAATGGCAGGCTACGAGTTTATTTTTTTGATTGAAAATTTTACAAATTTTGTTGAAACAGAAACATTTTGAGGAGTTTTAATATAAAATTACTATATAACTTGTACTTGATGTTTTTTTTTTTATATAATAAACAAATACAGTACTTATGTACAGTATGTTGAATGTATATATCCACCTTATGTCTTATCTTTCCATTCCAACAATAATTTACAGAAAAATATGGCATATTTTAGAGATGATTTGAATTGCAATTAATTACTATTAATTTATTTTTAATTCATTAAAAAATTTAAATCGTTTGACAGCACTAATATATATATGTATATATATATAAGATTAAATTTGAAAAGCTAAGGCAAGGATTTGATCAGCTACTAAAACATGGGAGCTCACCCGAGAAAGTACGTGGAGTTAATCACATGACTTGAGCTTGTATTGCTGCGGTTGGGCGGGCAAACAAGGTGTGAGGCAGGGTAGACTGAGGTTCAAGGAAGCAAGGAAGGGGAACAGGTGCCAACTAGAGAAACTGGGAAGGGGAAGAATATAAAAGGAAAGTGACAAGACCACAAACACCCCTGGACAGGGCACAAGTAGCTGAGGACAGGTGGAACTAGTAAGTAATCACAAAGACATGACAACAACAAGAAGGACATGGGACATGTATGACTATCTCATTGAGATGTAACAAGTTGCCAGCAGCAGAAAGTATCTCAGAAGTCTACAGAAACTTTGTCCTATAATTAAAATTACAATCTTGTCAGGACTGGACTCAAGGCAGGACTCAAATGCACAGTTTTCTTGGTTCACAATTTTTTTTTTTTTTTTTTTCACAACTTTCTCACTTAAGATAAAAACATACCAGGCAGGTTCTTAAACAAAAATTCACTTCACCAAGGAAGGCAAAAATGTTATCATAAGCACAAAGTAGCAGACAATCACAAAAAGGCTTACATACGATTCAGGATCAGATTATTTTCCTAGGCTGTGGACAAAAGGCTAGCTTGGGTGACACATCTGTGGACGATGACACTCTGGCACAAAACAAAGGGGTGACTGACTATACATCAGTGTTGTTAATAACGGCGTTACAATATAACGGCGTTACTAACGGCGTTATTTTTTTCAGTAATGAGCAGTCTAATTAATTACTTTTATCATCTTGGCAACGCCGTTACCGTTACTGAGGCGGGAAAGGCGTGCGTTACTATGCGTTACTAAGTTGGTTAAATAAAAAAAAGTCTGAGAGAAACGGACTCACGGGGACGAGAGCAGAGCAGGAGTGGGGAAAACGCCGTTGCAACCGCGATGCTAGATGGCTCCAATAATACCTGACTGCAGCCATAGCCGACAAACTACGCCCACATGACACGGTAGATATCATATTATAGAACTAGATGCACATGACAGACACTGCTGCATTGCCAACATGTTTTAAGGACTACATGCGTTTGTAAACAGCCGCCATCTTAAAGCAGTAGACCTATCAGGAAGGCCCTGATGTAGAGATCCTTCCTAGCGAACCTAAGTAATTTTTTTTCATGTAAAATGCTCCTAAATCGGCAAAATCTTAACTTAAATCTATCTTTAAATGATGAAACAGTTTTAAAACTTACACATGTTTAAAGTAGACAGAATGGAACTAATGCAATAACGGGAGAAATTTTAACAACTTTAACGATTGATTCACAACTTTAAATGACTTCCACACATAGCAAAGGTTAGTAGCTAGTTATCGCAATACCCTTGTGTCTAGTTAAGTGGAGGGTAAAGAATTGGGGTTGGGCCAATTGTCCCCCAAACCCTTTAAGCTTCACATTGTGTGACCTGTTTTTTTTTTTTTTTTTTTTTGAGAAAAAAAAAAAAAATCACTACTTACTTTGCCAAGTAACTAATTACTCTTACATTCAGGTAACTGAGTTACTAACGCAATTACTTTTTGGGAGAAGTAATTTGTAACTGTAATTAATTACTTTTTTAAAGTAAAATTAACAACACTGCATGGCACTAAATGCGTTAGTAGACAGCCGCCATCTTAAAGCAGTAGACTTTTTAGGACGGCTCTGTTGTAGAGAACCTTCCTAGCGAACCTAAGTAACTTTTTATCTAAAATACTTCTAAATCGGCAAAATCTTGACTTGAATCTATCTTTAAATGATGAAACAGTTTTAAAACTTTCAAATGTCGAAAGTAGAGAGAAGGGAACAAATGCAATAATGGGAGCAATTTTAACAACTTTTAACAGTTGATTCAGGGTAAAGGGTAAATTAGGGTAAAGAATTGGGCTCGGGCCAATTGTACCAAAAACCTTCACAAAAAACTTCACATAGTGTGGCCAATGTTTTTTTTTTTTTTTTTTTTTTTGAGGGGAAAAAAAAAGTAATTATCACCAATTACTTTGCCAAGTAACTAATTACTCTTACATTCAGGTAATTGAGTTACTAACGCAATTACTTTTTGGGAGAAGTAATTTGTAACTATAATTAATTACTTTTTTTCAGTAAGATTAACAACACTGCTATACATACACACAGGTAATGGAGAAAAGGTAAAACAATTGGTGAATAGGAAGGACATGAGAAAGGGCAAGTGCTCCTAAACAAGGAGGGAAAGACTGACAAAATAAAGCAAGCAATAACCATGACATGACAATCCTCACCACGGTGTGACAAATCTAACTACAAGTGAAATCCTTCATTATACAGAAAGATTCTCAAATAAGCCGCAGAGAACTACATAAACTGCTGGGTTCAAATCAGGGGGAAAAAAGTAGTGGTCTACAGTTCAAAAATAAAGTTATATGCTGTACCACATGGTTTTATGGGAGTTCCTCACTTCACCTGCCAAGGGAGCAGGTGAAGTGAGGAACTCCCAAAACAAACAATAGAAAGAGGCTGCAGCTAAAGTATGAATATAAAAGTGATGTCAGTATTCACTGTTCATTTGTTAACTACATGAAGAGGATTTAAAGCTCAATATTAAGTTTATGGATATGGCTACTTATCCCGAGGGGGGCTAACAGTTACAGAATGCTGTTACCTATAAAATGCTTTTAATGTCTAAGTTTGGGAGGCTAGATTTTTTTAAGTGAATAGAGAGCCAAGCTAAAACATTGAATGTGTACTTGCTTGTCTGGTCTCTTCTATCAATCATCCCCATTTCAAAGAGCAAATTATACTCTGTTGCGCTGTCCTGCATTTAATAGAATGAGTTCAAGGTCAGCCTTCTGAGTATCAATAAACTGTATTAACGTCATTGTCTTTATCTTTCCTCTAGTTTAAGAAAAATAACCAAAAGCAAAAAAATGGTACTGCAAATGTCATTTAATATCAAATGGACCCCCTCATGTCCTTCGACCAACCTCAATAATATTTGAGAAAAAATATTGAATTAATGGTAATCAATTTGAAAATGTTTTTAATGCTTTTACTTTACTTTCAAACATGGATGGGATGGTTTGATGCTGCTGTCTGAATCCAGGCCTCAGATTCCAATTTAAGTTCTTATAGCCCATTTAAGACATACGATCAAGTCCGTAAAATAGTAGTATTTACTTGGCATGTGGTACGTGTAAAAGCAACAGGCAGCAGAACAGTAGCAGACTTTTTCTATTGTTTTGGTCACAAAACTAAAGCGGTCAATCCAGAAATTAATGGATTTTTTTTTTCTAGTTAGGCTTTGGAATTTTGACTACAAGAACAGACACCGACGTTTCTGTCGGACGTTAGCCGTTAAAGGTATACAATGTAAGATTTGCACTTCAATTATTCATGAAATGACCATAATATTTAAACAGACATTAAAGAAACATTTTTTTGGAAATACTTTTAAAACAGATCTAAATGGTTAAGCAGGGATTTTTCCATTTTAAAAGATGATTTATGTGTTGCAAATTTGTTCCCGTCTTGCTTCAGTGTTCATCATCAGCCAATCAAGAGACCAGTTTCCAGTCTTCATCTGGGTTGCCACAGCACTGTACGCCCCATAAACTAAGGCTTCGCCAACTTTGACATACAGACTGAATTATATCTACCCTCTCAAGCAAAATAGCATCATTGCGGATCTCAAAGGTTTACAGACAACAAGAGTAGCAAAACAAGTACCGTATTGGCCCGGATATAAGACTGTGTTTTTTGCATTTAAATAAGAATGAAAAAGAGAGGGTCGTCTTATATTCGCTGTCTAGACGTTATACCCATTCATGACGCTAGATGGCGCCAGACATCATTGAAGCGATGTTCTGTCATGACAGATCTCAGCTGCTCTCAAGTTTAACTAGTTTGCATTATTTTATTGCAATGAATTTCCTTATTCAGATTTGTTTCAAGGCTACAGTTACAGTTACACTTCACTTTGATGGTAACGGCAGTTATTGGTATTGGTTATAGGAAGTGTTGTCAGTAACGCGTTACTGTAATCTGATTACTTTTTTCAGTAACGAGTAATCTAACGCGTTCATTTTTCTACACCAGTAATCTGATTAAAGTTAGTTTCCGTAGTGTCTCTGCGTTACTATTTTTTCATTGCCTCATAACGTATGTAGAATGAAGAATATTGTAGTCATGTACGAAGAGCATTTTGTATAGAAAATGCTAAAATAAAAGGTTCCCGTTACGTGTTTCCATGACAACCTCTTAGCTATTTCCTGTTTTGGACTCGCGTCATGTGTTGTGGGACTGAGGCGGGTGGACATTCGCGGCAAGTGTTGAGACGTTGCGAGAGAATGTTGATCTGTGGATATCCATGAATAAAGGTGAGTATTTTTCCTTCATTCTGGAGGGTATCAGCAAAAGGTTGGACCCCCTACATGCGCGGCCGTTTCGTAGCTTTGCCGTAGCAACGACGGGCAGTCATCGCTCCAACTTGGCAAGCTTTGTTTACATCATATGCGTGTTGCACATTTATGCCGTGAGGTGATGTGTTCGTTTAGCATCTGTGGGATGTGTTGTAAGTCCGATTGAGTGTAAAGTGCTTAGTTGCCGCCACGTTTTGTGGCCAAATTGACCGCGTTTTTTGTTGAGAGGAGTACTTCCGGGTTGTTAATGTGCACGGCTGCACACGCATCAGCGCTTGCCACCACCTTTGTGTTCATTTCACTGTACATTCCACTTGTGTGTTGTTGATTATTGTGCCGTCAGTTTGCATTGTTTTACATTGGCACTGATATGCTGTTAACCATAACCCGAAATTCAGAAGTTTTGACATTAGGCTTAATCTTAAAGTTAGCGGGGTTTAATTGGTCGGTGGAGTTGATTTCAACAAATTCCAAGCAGTTTGTCAGATATTTGTTAGTTTCAGGGCTCCGGAGTGGCTAAGCTAGCGCGAAATTCTGATATTCCCCTTTAAATTCAATAATCGGAAAGTCAATTACATGTGATGCCATTTTTCTGTTGTCATTCTTATGTTTAGGCGGCAAAGGGAGAAAAATGGGTAAAAAGTAACTGATAGATTACTTTTAAAGTAACTTAGTTACTTTGATAATGAAGTAATCAGTAAAGTAACTAGATTACTTTTTTGAGGCGTGATCAGTAATCAGTAATTAAATTACTTTTTCAAGTAATCTGTGACAACACTGGTTATAGGTATTGCAATTTTGTTGTTTTATCACAATAGACTGGTTTATTTACATGTCTAAAAACCAGAAGACATTCATTTATGAATGTGATTGCACTTTAGTTTACATATTTAAATGTTCAGATATTAAGATTTGAATAAGGCAAAATAACATACTTTTTCTCTCAATTATATTGTTATAATCATTTGTTTCGAATGTACTGTAATTATTTTCTGTTTAAAATTAATTTGGTGTTCAAAAAGTCTTTTCAAACTTGAGTCTTGAAAAAGAGGGGGTCGTCCTATAATCAGGGCCGTCTTATATTCAGGCCAATACGGTATATGCATTTGGCGTGGCTGTACTACGTTATTTAACATGTGGAACCAATGACTGGTGTTCTGCCGGCGCTACGTTATTTAGCATGTGGATCGATTGACAGGGGCAAAGCTAGTCTTTATGCATGTGTATATTTACAGTAGTTGGTAATTGAATATATATGACAAGGTTACGAACGAGTTCTGTTCCTACACTGGCGACGTAACCCAAATTTCCGCATAAAACGGAATTAACCTTTTAGGTACCCCTAAATCAGTGGTCCCCAAACTTTTGTTTGTGAGGGCCACATAACTTTTCCCTTCTCTGATGAGGGGCCGGGGTCAGTTTGTAACAGAAAAAGTGTGACGTTTGCATTAGTGCCTAAATGTAAAAATGTATTGTTTTTCAGAAAGCCACAATCAAATAACACTTTCTGGATTCTTCACGGAACAAAAGTAAATAAAATAAAAATATAATAATAATAATAATAATAATAACACTATTAATTTAATAGATAATAACCAAATAACCCTCTTTGGGTTCTTCACAGAAAAAAGCCTGGAAATAAATAACACTATTGAAAAAAAAAAAAAATGCTCTCTGGTATTGTTCAGGGGGCCGGACCAAATGTGGAGACGGGCCATATCCGGCCCCTGGGCCGTAGTTTGGGGACCCCTGCCCTAAATACTCCCTAAATCTCAAAATAATTACTCGAAAACAGGTATTATACCTCATTGTACTGTACTGGCCAAGACGTTGAAGCTAAGTCCTAGCTAGACAGCGAGCTAAGCTCCGAAACGATGATGTCAGACGTCCGTGTACTTTGCTGACTTTATTTCATCTGCTGTTGACATCAACACTTGCAGAAAGAAACTGAAATAAAAATGAAATTAAATCAGTTTAATCTTCAATAACAGCTTAATCTTCAATAACAGCAATTCAAATGTGTGTTTATCACTAGCTGCTAATACAGCAATAACAATCTAGACAAACAATTAGCATGTATCTGTTAGCATCTGCACATCATCAAAAAATAATGACATAAACTCGCCCCAGATATTTGATCACAATTGAAAATGCACGATAGACAGTAAAAAAGGTGTTATATATTGGTGTTGCTTCCGTGGATGCTCCACAAGCAACAAATGTGAGCACAGACCTGCAGCTGTAATCTATCCCCTCTCTCTTACTCGGCTGCGCAACTTCTTCGTGGGAGAAAATATGTTCTTCTTCGTGTGTACATGCGCTCTTACTCGTGTGTGGAAGTATTACCTGCAATATGCTTCCTGTGCCAAATTAAAAGCATGCATCACAAAAGAAAAGTCAAAATATAAAGAAAAAACAAAACAAAAAAAAACAACAACAACAACAAGAGAAAGAATGGCGAACCAGACTCTGGCTTCGTAAGATCGAAACCACGTAAAATGGGGATTACCTGTATTTCTAAGTTATTAAATATCAGTGGTCAGCAACCTTTTGTGGAGTGCCACTTTCAGATTTTCTTGTCAATCAGTGTGCCATATCAATATTAATGACAGACATCCGAATTTTTATATCTAACAGAGCTGTTATTTTACTCCAAAGAAAAAAACATGGACATATATTAAAATCCTATAACTGCCATTCTTCTTTATCAATTAACTAAAAAATAAATTCATATTATATTATATAGCCTTCAAAGTCAGAACAGGTGACTCTTAAGGCTACGTTCATACCGCAGGTCTAAATGCACATGTGCGATTTTTTTGCCATATCTGTTTTTTTTTTGGCGTGCCCATTCAGACTGCCTTTGTCCATTGAGACGGTTTAAGTATTACGCATGCGCATTAATTCGCAGGCCGACAGGCGCTGAGCAAGAAGACCCGCATGCCCAGAAGCATCAAAACAAATGACCACTTATGCTGGCTGTCATCCGTCATTCCAAGAAGATCATATTTTGATTTCCAAAAAGAGGACACAAATAACAGACATAAAAAAAATCCCCATTTAGGATTATATTCAAAGTTTGTATGGATCGATAGCATGCACGAACTGTCCGTGCATGTCACACACACATACGGGCAGTTTGCCCCGACTCTCAGCCATGTAAGCTATATTGAAATATTGCTCATATAGAGCAGAGAGAAAACCGATCATTCTTAGGCTTATCCTCAACCCATTTTTTTATTTTTGTATGACTGTTGTGAAGATCGGACCCGTCCTAAAAGGCCGTGTTCAAGGCAAGCTAGGCGGTAACGCACAGCTGCACCGTTAACGTAGGGCGCCGATTCTCTCGTTCTTAGATGACGTAATTGCTGCATGAATTCTGATTTGGGAGACTTGACAGTTCAGACAGCGTGCGACATTCTGGGAAAATGTGGCCTAGATCGGATTTAAACCACATACGAAAGTGACCCAGGTTGGATTTCAAACGGTCCACTTCTATGCGACTTGTCCGGTTCAGACCGTCAAGTTAATGCCTCACTCGAGTCGGAAAAACACGAAAAAATCGGATTCGTGCATTAAGACCTGCAGTATGAACCTTGCCTTAAATTTTGTCTTGTTCACTAGCAACTTAAACAGTGAATTCACAATTTGCACAATTTCAGATTGTATATTACAAATATAAATGATGCCTATCTTAATGTTGATCCCTGGCCCTGTTTTCCATGAATTTTCATGTTTTGTCTCGTAGTGGCGTTTGACACTTGTTGTGCGACACACAACGCTCTCGAGGCATAATGCACAAAGAGAGCTAGCAAAAGTAACCAGCCAACCAGTTGTTACCGGTCCCAAGGGACTGCTGTCCCCTACAATATGACCGGCTTACTAGCTAAGCGTGGAAGAAGCAGTGGGCATCTGGGCGAGAAAAAGAGAGGCAGCAAAGCAAGTTGTTGAGAGAGGGTTGCGCGGAGAGTGCCCTGAAAAGTGGCAGTGTCCCATGTTGGTTTTTGTTCTGTTAATAAAAGTCTCCAGAAAAATGCCATCCAACGCGTCACAGTGTTTTTATAGACATTGCCACCTCTCCGAAGTAAGCACCGGACGAATCAACGACAACGAGCCACGTTAATCACTGGTCCACTCCACACTACGGTGCAGAGTTGAAAGCACCGCAATTACCAAAAACTGCAGATTGGTAACACAGTGTACTTCCGCCAGCTTTCTGTTTGGTTGGCTTCGTGACACGTTAGTCGCGTGGGCTGAATTGACTGCGCAGAGAAAAAAATCTGACGAGAGCTGGAGGTGTGTTCAAACTCCATTATTGTTCGCATATAACGTCATAGGCAGAGTGTGTGGGAGGGGCTGAAAATGCCTTAATTTCAGGTAAAAAGGTGCATTTTTTTTTTATTTTGCCATGTGCTCACGTGACACTGGTTAACCCTTCGCGTGCCAGTGCTGACACGATTGTCATAGGTTGCCGACCACTGTTATATATTTTCTTGCAGAAATATACCGTATATACATAGCTCAATATCATCAGTGTCCAGTGGTGATATTTCATATTCAATCAGATTTGTTCAGCATATACAATGATAGCATGATAAAGCCCCAAACTATTAATGAAGAAATGTGTTTCTGTAGGTGTGATGAGAACTCTTGCATTTGACTCATTCATCTTCCACTTTGTTTCTCCTCCCGGCAGTAATATTTCTCATCAATCAGCAAGTTAGGTGTCAAGTGAGAACAATTCAGCACAAATTGAATGTCAAGCTCTCTTCAGTGTCCATTTTCCAATCTGCCAAATGAATGACTCTCTAATAATTAGGAATTGATAGAGTAAGAAAGCTATGTAGCAGGGCCCAGACAGCCTAACAAGCTTTAATAAATGGGATGCTTTCCCTTTTCTTTGTGACAATTCAAATCTTGTTATGTAATTTCAATATTCATTGATAAATGTGATAACTTGATAATAACTAGCTGAACTCAACAATTAAATGACTATATAATTGTACTTATTTACAGAAGCTAATTTTCAAATTTTTGAAATCTACAAACTTTCAGAGAATGTTGTTCTCTACCCAGTCCAAATAACAAACATGCAAGGGATGTTGATCCAAGAGGAAGACTGAACAAAACTAGATGTTCTTTGTAACTACTCAATATTACTCGTGCTAAAGTCGCAGGTTCAAAACATTTACTGTATGTTCGGTAAACTACATGTTTTAAATAGATTATTTAAAACCAAAGTTAAGAAAAAAAGGGAAACAATGTCCACAGATGTAAATAAGTAATAAGTAGGCTTCAGTGTACAAAGTCATCTTGTACTGACACAAAGCAGCGAGATGTGGAGTACTGTCAGCACTTTGCTGAGCATATAAGTTATTGTGCTGTTTACACGTCAAGTCCAGACAACATCAATAATTTATTACCAGCGAGGTTATTTGCAATCCATTTTTATGGTGCTTATGCTATCTGATTAAGCTAAAAGCCGCTGTCAGTGGACAACAGCCTGTAACATCTTCATTTGAAGTCCCCTCAATGGGTTTCATTACTTCAAGACCACCAGCAAGTGATGCCGTACAATTCATTAATTCCATCTTCTGTTAAGAACATTATATTCTGCATCCAATGCAGTTGCGAGAAGGTAGCACTTGGTTAGGACAGCCTCATGGCCAATAAGTATGCTGCTGCCTCACTAGAAATTTGATTTGAGATGTCATTTCATAGCTGTCAATGTCAATCTACTTCAGTTTCATTTATTGTTCAGAAAAAGATACAATAGAAGAGAGGTGGGTTGATATCTGATGCTGTCTCCATTTTTTTTAAACCTTTCTCTTTCTTGACATACCACTCGCTAAAAGATTGCAAAATAAGAGTAACAAGTAGTGTAGCACGCGATCGCAACTGTCCACCCACCAATCCATCTCCTTCATCCGTCTAGTCGACTATACACTATAGCATTAAAAAAAAAGGACACATCAACCCGCTGTTACTCAGTTAAAATGGAAAATTTATAGGCTGTGCCATACAGTGTGTGACAATAGAGATGGTTGTAAAACGTGAGGCAGTGTGGTCCTGCATGATTGAATCATATTTTAAGACACCACTAAATCCAAATCACTCGATGATCTACAGTATGTTTCTCCCCATACATCCTGATAACTCATGATACTATTGCTTAATACCAAACAAATCTCATTTTTGGGGTCTTACAAAATGAGTCCCTTGGGTGTTTCAGTAGACTGATGCATATTCAGCTGCCAATGTAGCTGTTTTGCCTTCACATTGAGAATACTGGTCGTTTCTCTTCTGGGGTTTAACGGTGCAAAGTTAGGTTATTGTCGTTTTATAACAAGCAAAACTCTTGTACTTAGGCAAACTTCTCAATGTTGGAAGATGCCACAGAACATGGCCTTTTCAAACTTTTTTTTTTCGGGGGGGGGGGGGTACAGTTGATTTGTATTGTTTGCTGTGTACTTTATTTAATCAAATCAGGTTTTAATTACAAAGACACTGCAATATGTGATGCATGGAACCAATTACAAGTACCGGTATATAGGGCGCAAAAAAAGCACAATTTAGTCTTCTGTTGTTTCGTGTGTTTTTTTTTTTTTCTTCAAAGACCTAATAGCAAATTAATAACAAAGTTGTAGAATAGTACAAAAAATAAGAAAAGTAAAAAAAAAAAAAAAAGAAACAAATCTGTGAATCACAAACTAAATCAATTCCTCTCTAATGTTTAGCACATGTGCGGTTTATATCTTCTGCTTCTTTACAAGCCACATGCACATGTATTTGCCTGGGGCTTGACCGTGACATCCATGTGTCTTTTCCTGTGGTCCAGCAGATGAAGACATATCTCAGAGAGATATAAATCTCCTGCAAATCCATGTCTGCTTCGTCATTCATTTTTTGTCTAGTGATTAGCTATTGTCTGTCTGACTGAATCTCCATTGCTTTGGGGCCTTTGAGAAAGAAGATAGAGCAGAAATGCAATTCTGATTTCCCCAAAAGAATGTTTATGAGACTTTAGTGGTGCGAATGAACAAATAACAACAATTTCCAAGCACGACAAACATAAATGGACGAAAGACTTACTGTACTTGTGTGAGTAATTGGCACAACTAAGTGTTGGGTGGCCAAAAAGTGCATCTAAAAGTTGCTTGACACCAGGCCATGAAATAACCTCTTATTTAAATGCACGAAAAGTGATTTAAGTGACTTTTGAAGTGAAACTGAATACTGGTGACAGGCGCTGGTTTTAGATTTTTGGAAACTGCTGATCTACTGGTGTTTTCACACGGACACAACGCAAGTTCTCAGTTATACTTAGCCCATTATAGTTAAACTGTACTGTATACATTGCAATAGGCTGTTCAATATATGCAATATACATTCAGACTTCTCATAAATGTTGTATTAATAATATCTAAAAATATTCTGGATGTCATAGCAAAAGAGAAGATGGCATTCTTTTGGTACTGTATATGAGAGCACCTTTAGCAGTTGACATTTCATATCATTGTGATACAGCTCAAAAATCAATGCATTAACTCTGCAATGGCACCATATCAGTATGAACAAAATTCTCAGTGGAATGTTTCTAGTTTGGTGTCAGTAAAGCTTTTTGAAAGCCAACAGGGTTATAGTTGACAGTAAAAAGGTGTACTTTATAAAATGGCCACTAAATGAATCTGCAAACCACCCACATTGTTCATTCTCAATTGTTTTCTGACAACAATTGCTGTTTAAGAGGGAGTTTAAAGATTAAGTGCAATGATTTTAATTCTGTGTGGAAATGCTTGCGCTGTCTTTCTAACACAAGCACTGCTTTTGATAGCCCATTTAATTTGTCACAGTGTCTCTGCGCTCAGCCAATTTCCATTAGGTTGAAGCGGCGCGGAGCAGGTCGACACAAATACTAACAACCATTACTTGCCGGCCATCATGTTGGAAACATAAGCATCTTGTTTGTATTCCCTCCTTGTCATTGTGCCTTCCTCACTCAGCCGCTCAACCATGACAGACCAAATCTCTTGCTTTTTGCTCATCGTCTTCTTATAAATTTAATAGTGTGAAAGAATGATTTGCATGTTTGAGATCAAGAGACAAGAGGGAAACAACAAAAAAAGTAGATCATTGTCATCTTGGCCCATAATAACGTTCCGTTGCCAGTCAGTCGCAAAGGTAATCTGCGTCACATGTGCTTGTTCTCTCTGTTTCTTTGGTCAGTCCTGCCCCTACAACAACAACAGTCTCAATGATTGTTTTAAGGTTAGTAGGTATTTGGGTTTTGTTAGGGCCTACTAGCTAGAGATTGTGTAAACCCCTTAACTACCTACAGATTTAGCTACTCCAGAGATTGGAACGTTTGTTACTTCCATTGTACAGTACTAAAAGTATCACACATTATTTATTCAATCATCTTCTGTGCCACTTATCCTCACGAGGGTCGCGAGGGTGCTGTAGCCTATCCAAGCTATCTATGGGCAGTATGTATGGGTTGACGGCAATCCACATGGGGAAAGGTGACAAATAACAACTCTCATACACACTGATACATAGGGACAGTTTGGAGTGTTCAATTAGCCTACCATGTATGTTCTTTTTTTTTTTTGTTTATTTTGTTTTTTTTTGTTTTTGTTTTTGCAGAGCCCGAAGAACCTGAAGAAAATCCACTCATGCACGGGGAAATACATGCAAACTTCACACAGCATGGCCAGTGCCCAGGATTAAACCCTTGAACACTAAACTGTAAGACGGACATGCTAAGCACTTAACCACCTTGCAGCGATCATTCATTTTGATGCAGCGAAATTCAACCACAATAACAAACATTTCCGTGAACAAATACTTCTCTTACCTGTCGATCAAAACACAACTGTTTGAGGTAGGTTTTGTTCTTGCACTAATCATTGTGATGGTGTCTATAATATATTAGATTTTGAGTGCATATTCTGTTTCATCTCAATTTTTAAGTACTACATTTCTATATTTTTTCTCTATATTACAAGGTATAATATACAAGTGTACCTGTTTCACACAGCATAACTGATGGGGAAAATGTACTCTGGTTAGTTTGTGTGTCTTTTAGTTCAGTTTTGTTCAGAAATTTATTTCACTAGCATAGCTGTCAGGTGCTCATCCAGTTAATTGAAGTCCCTGAGTAACAATGGGGCTTTTGCCAAAGACAGGGGTATCTATAGAGCTTCCTCGACAGTAGTGTACTAGCTGCAATGTTCATTTGACCTTCAACAAACTTCTATCTTGCTCAGGATTGCTGTGCAGTTTTTAGTTTTTAAGAATAGGCCTATTCCTTAAATTACCATTCAGTAATGTTCTCCCAACAAATTTATTTATTATTGGAATCAGTGGTCATGCAAACATGATTGACAAGTGATGCAAGCAATCATTGAAAAATATTTTAATCCAGATATAGGGACTGTTTACACGACATGCTCCAACTGAATTCTGATTTGCGCATGCACACGAGCAGAGCTGAATTTCGATCTCCATTGGAACAATGCCGCATAAGAATTTGTTTTCATGCCAGGCAATTATGAGCAGTATAAATTTACAACGTGACAGCCAATACACACATTTCCTTGACAAAATCCACATTTTCTGTTTGGATGGAGACAAAATTACTATTATTAGTTTGCGTTACACTCAACAACAAAACATCAAATTAGCAACGCTATGTGGGAGCCACACTCATCTAACTGCACAGTTATCCATCATGGACACTTGATTTGTTTATAATTGCACTACTTCTAAATGAGTAAATGTATTCAATCAAAAGATAGCATTGCAATGCTTCTTAACCTTACACTTAAGAGTGTTTGTGTGTGTGTAAGAGGAGAAATATACACATTTGAGATGCACAGAGTTGTTTATCAACATACTGCTCAATTGTACAGAAACCAAAAGAACCAGTAAAATTAAGTTTTTTTTTTGTTTTTTGTTTTTTTGTATGTGATGATGAGGCGTCCCTGAAAGAGTCACTAAAAACTCTGTAGACATTCAAAACTTCATCTTCATCCGTCTTCATTTTTCATTCATTCAGTCATTCAACATTGTCCCACTGGCACATATTACCCCACCAACCGTCAACTTTCAAAAGTGGACATTTCATCCACAAAGTGGTGAAAGGGAGCAGTTGAAATTCAACAAATGCAACCTCAGTGGGAAGGGGAATTGCTGGGAATTCCCAGGAATTGATGGAGCAGAGTGGCTAAGAAAGCATCAAGCGCCGGCCAAAGACCGAGCTGGGCAAGCAGAGCAGACATGCCCATTGATGCTCAGCCGTTGGCTTCATTAGTATGCCTCCCAAAAGTATAGATTTTTTCCGCCTTAAAAGTTGAAGTATTTCTCACATGAATTCAATGCTTTTCCAGTGATGACATGTTGTTCCTGATGTAAAATATAAAATAATGTGACCAAATGTTGAAGGATAAACACTAGGGTGCTGCACAGCTGCGGATACCCATAAAGACATCCGTTCTGGGTTAGGGTCATGTCGAAGCAAGGGAGATTGCTGCGGTTTATATTTAAGCTGTTGCCATGCATATTTTTAAGCCATGCATCGAACTGCTCCACTTTAGCGTCTTTGCGCTCCAGATCCACTGTCGCAGTCAAAACACAATGCCAATATGGGATATAAATGGGCCCATAGTCACACCCAACCAGGCATGATTGGTGAGAATGCCAAAGTATTGACAAAGTGACATGCATGTGTAACCGGTGTTGCATGGATCCTCACTGCATGAAACACCGCGATCCCCCTCGTCCAGATCAGGACTCAAACCTAGTCCTAGGTACGACGCATCTGGCATGGCGGGCGAGTGCTCTGACCACCAAGCCAAAAGCCCCGGCTATAGGGTTGCCACCTTTCAGAAATAGAAATAAGGGACGCCCCCCTCACGCCCAAAGCCTTACGGGCAAAAAAAAAAAAGGGGCATCCCCAAAACTCCTAAAATGCATGGAAATGTATCTATTTTTGGATGAGAAAACGGTATTGTGCACTATGTGGGCATGGCAGTTTCCTTGCAGCAGACTGTTTTGTTTTTTTTCTGCAGGTTAGTAAAAACGAAGTTGTGAATATCGTAATTAACATTTGTGTTGTCGGCACTGAATCCGGTCACGTGACCCATTGACAAGCCAAATATCTTAAGGGAATGTTCCAGGAGAGCTACAATTCCAGCAGCTGACTCGTCTGCATTCTCTATGAAGTCCAGCATTTTGTTGGTGACCCCAGACACTGGACTGAAGCACTGGACAGCAAGGGGAAATATCTCCCTGCTCAATTTATTCGAGGCATCTGTCTGTATGGAGAATGGGATGGGTCACGTTAAGATCTTGAGCAAATCACCCACCGCCTTTGGACCCAGGACTTGTTTCAACAGTGCCCCTTGCTTTGTTCTCACCAAAGTCATTTGCTTCACCATTTTGGATTCACATAAAAATCTTCTGATTGAGCCTGTTTCCACAGTCAGCACTATTGTAGCTCTGGCAGTGTTTTACTGTGTGCTATACCTGTGTCACCTCAGTTGCAGTAATTTAGAGGGTAGGAATGGGATGATGTCAAATTATTGCTTTAATTTTGGTATCACTATCAATCAATAGATAGTATATACATATTTGCAGAAGGACTATTTATTCAGTGTTTATTTGCTGTTAATCTATTAGGAATAATTACAAATGAGGAGCATTAGTTAGCATAACAAAATAACATGTTCTTTATGGGTACATAAATTCATTCCATTTTGATTGATAATAAATGCATGTTTCAAAAAAAAAAACAAAAAAAACAATCAACATTCCTGAAAATAATCAACCATAGTACCAACTGAAATAGCCTAGCTATGCTCCTATAAATGCAAGATGTATGAAGGTAAATATACTGTATATGTTATCCATATACAAGAGCATAATAACATACCGAATCAAGCTCAGGGGATGTTTCACGTACAAAGAATTGTGACGAAGGCTCTTCTGGGATCTTATATTCTGTGTGTGGATGTCCCCTGCAGCATGCTGTTTTACACCTCCGTGAGACACTGCAAAAACTTTCCTGCTTGCCTTGCAGTTCACTTTATAATCATCATCAGTGACTTTATCGAGCCACGGGTTACCCTCTTCCCACTCCAGTCTATTTTTTGGAGACGTTTCCTCTTTTGAGGATGAGGTGGGGTGTCCTGAGCATCTGGTGTTGAAGACACCTTTGTTTTGAAAACGCGCGAGGCGGTGCACTGAGCAGAGCAAGCGAGGTAACTAGGCAACGAACCCGGAAGTGGAGCGCAGTGCAGGGCAGACAGCAGCGGGCAGGCAGATAACTATCTTGCTGTCTTTAATATCTCCTGCCCTTTTTGTTCATTATTGTTGGCTCAGTGTTAACTCATGAGCGCAGGTGTGTGTTTGTGTGTGTGCCAAACGTGCATGGGCTGGGCGCACCGCTGCCCGCCCCTCCCTGCCGCTGGAGCCGCGGGTCGCGCGGGGTCACCCCATGGGATAATTGTTAAATACGGAATAAACTGCGTTCCGTATTGGTTCAATACGGAACGCAACTTTTAACTCCCAATTACGGAACGATTCCGTATTTCAAGGGACGGGTGACAAGCCTACCGGGCTAGCAGCTTTAGCTGCCAGCGCACCCACTTGAAGGCATTAGGAGGGAGGTTTCCACGCACCGCACACAACAGGCCTGTGTGTACCCGTTACACATGGAAGCATACTGTGTAACTTACAAAGTTAATACTCTTAACAAGCTTGGGGAGCTGCTAGAAACCCCTACTGAGTCTCAAAGCACTCAGTCTCACAATGTTGAAGCGTGGGAGCTTGAAAGGAGGTTGAGAAAGGTTGCGGTAAATTTTTACTTGTGTAAACAGTATTATGACATATACATTAATCTGGATGGCTGGTCACATGATATGGAATGCACCGATGGGTTTCTTCAGTATGGAACAGCACCGTCCTTTTGAAATCCATTAATACATGCATTTATTTATTTATTTACTTAAAGTTAACTCAATTTTGTGCCCTTTCCACCTAGCAATATTGAAGGCAACACAATATTAAAGGACTGTAACATCTCAGTAAAAGGAGCTACTTATCCATAGTGATCACATTTTTCCTTTCCACAATGTGCAGCTAGAACAATGTGTGTGTATGTTTGTGAT
The DNA here is from genome assembly GCF_030265065.1 of Corythoichthys intestinalis. NCBI lineage: Eukaryota > Metazoa > Chordata > Actinopteri > Syngnathiformes > Syngnathidae > Corythoichthys > Corythoichthys intestinalis. Next base: position 21,125,205 of record NC_080405.1, read on the forward strand.
TTTTCTTTTTCAGATTTTATTTTTTTTAGTTTTTTTTGTTTGTTTGTTTGTTTCCAGCATTTGTTGGATTCTGAGTAAGAGCCAAATTTACTGGAAACCCCCGTTTAGTCTTATATCCCGGAAAATTTGCCTGTCATGTGACGCGGGATTTACTCGTGTAATTGCTTTCACACATGGGGAGATGTCCTGGGAATAAGCCGGAGGACACTTTCACAGACTTGTCCTGAGTTGCCGACTCGGCGCTCTCTATGCGGGGAAGGCAGCTGACGCAATTTTATAACCCGGGCATTATGTCAAATTTGGTCGGGAACAAATTAAACTACACATTTCCAAAGATGGACGATGGACTCGCTTCCTTGGCTTTATGCTCCGGTAGCAATTTTAATTTTGTTATGTTTTCAGTTTAGTTTTGATGTTTCCAGTCAGCCATGTTGATAATTGAGATGTTTCTTTACCGCTTTTTTTCTTACTGCGAAAAAAGAAGAAATGACGATCAACCCACCATGATATTTACCTTCATCAGCCTTCGTGATTAGGGAATTAAATGCCCGTTTTCACACATTCCACATCCCGGGTAAGTCTCAGACATTATACCAAGACGTGACCCGGTAAATGTCCGCGTAATCTCCATGTCTGTCGAACCGGGAAATTGCTTTCGCACAATTGGGCTACCTGTTTAAATCCCGGGATTTTAATGGTGTTCAGATATGTGTGAAAGGGGCTTAAGGAGAGAGTACCACAGTAGAGTAGTAGTAGAACAGTAAATAAAGAATAAGTATAACAATGAAAACTGTCAGCCAAACAGAGGAAAAAAAACTTGTCCCAGGGTCCTATTCTCGCAGTATGTCTTTCGGCATCCTGAGAAGTGACGAAGTCTTACGGAAAAGTTCAGTCTTTTTGAAGGTTTGGGAGAAGGGGAGTCAGATCGGAAGGGCTGTTGGGGCATTGCCCTGAGGTGTCACCTGACTTGGATTTGGAAAAAGAGTTTGTGACCACTGTTGTCGGGGTGATGCTGATTATCTTCTGTTGGCGTCAGCCTTGAGTGGGCAGACTCCGTACACGACGGCCGCTCAGAACTATCTGTCCATCCATTATTATATGGCAAGGGACGTGGATCGTCAACTATGTCCTGTTTTATACCTTAGTCATTCATTTCCCAAATAAAGGACCCGCACAAACATTCTTTATCATGCACTCATATTTTAGGTGTATTTTGTTGTCGGTTACACTGTGGTTTTAATATCTTTATTTTATTTTGTACTAAAACAAAAGAAGCAAGCCTGTCTATAAATATCGATTAGCATGTTAGCAAAAATACCATTTTCCTTCAGTATCTAATGGGTCAATCTGCCCTAAAAGACAATTTGCAGCTTAATGGCCCAATGGCTGCAAGGTGCAAAGTAAAATATGAAACGTAATTTATCTTTTGTTTTTCAACAAGACGAATGTCCTGCCCCAATCCAAATTCTCTGTCATGCTTATCATCACTAGGGTTTAAGGTTTGTTGAAGTTGAAGTCGCTTGCTTGTTATTATTTGTTTGATTTGTATTTGTGTACATTAAAGTTCTTTATTAATAGAATTTTGCTGATTCACGTGGGGCCAGAAAACAACCAATTTCTTTTGTGTGTGTATAAGTGGGCGGGGGCTCTGTTTTTGGGAATTTAAAAATATGAGGATAAAATCTGCCAAATAAAGTGGCAGGGCAAATAAGTATTTAGTCAACCACCAATCGTGCAAGTTCTCCTCCTTGAAAAGATTAGAGAGGCCTGTAATTTTCAGCATGGGTAAACCTCAACCATGAGAGAATGTGGGGAAAAAAAAGAAAATCACATTGTTTGATTTTTAAAGAATTTATTTCCAAATTAGAGTGGAAAATAAGTATTTGGTCACCTACAAACAAGCAAGATTTCTGGCTGTCAAAGAGGTCTAACTTCTAATGAGGTCTAACGAGGCTCTACTCATTACCTGTATTAGGGGCACCTGTTTTAACTCATTATCGGTATAAAAGACACCTGTCCACAATTTCAGTCAGTCACACTCCAAACTCCACTATGGCCAAGACCAAAGAGCTGTCGAAGGACACCAGAGACAAAATTGTAGACCTGCACCAGGCTGGGAAGACTGAATCTGCAATAGGCAAAACACTTGGTGTAAAGACATCAACTGTGGGAGCAATTATTTAAAAATGGAAGACAAAAGGCAAAAATCCAAGAACCACACGGGGGGGACCTATTGAATGACTTACCGAGAGCTGGGACCACAGGAACAAAGGCTACTATCAGTAACACAATGCGCCACCAGGGACTCAAATCCTGCACTGCCAGATGTGTCCCCCTGCTGAAGAAAGTACACGTCCAGGCCGTGGTCGGTTTGCTAGAGAGCATTTGGATGATCCAGAAGAGGACTGGGGGAATATGTTATGGTCAGATGAAACTAAAATAGAACTTTTTGGTAGAAACGCAAGTTCTCGTGTTTGGAGGAGAAAGAATACTTAATTGCATCCAAAAAAACACCATACCCACTGTGAAGCATGGGGGTGGAAATATCATGCTTTGGGGCTGTTTTTTTCTGCAAAGGGACCAGGACGACTGATCTGTGTAAAGGAAAGAATGAATGGGGCCATGTATCGAGAGATTTTGAGTGAAAACCTCCTTCCATCAGCAAGGGCATTGAAGATGAGATGTGGCTGGGTCTTTCAGCATGACAATGATCCCAGTCACACAGCCAGGGCAACAAAGGAGTGGCTTTGTAAGAAGCATTTCAAGGTCCTGGAGTGGCCTAGCCAGTCTCCAGATCTCAACCCCATAGAAAATCTGTGGAGGGAGTTGAAAGTCCGTGTTGCCCAACGACAGCCCCAAAACATCACTGCTTTACAGGAGGTCTGCATGGAGGAATGGGCCAAAATATCAGCAACAGTGTGTGAAAAGCTTGTGAAGAGTTACAGAAAACGTTTGGCCTCCGTTATTGCCAACAAAGGGTACTAACAAAGTATTGAGATGAACTTTTGGTATTGACCAAAATACTTATTTTCCAATGTGATTTGCAAAAAAATTCTTTAAAAAATCAACCAATGTGATTTTCGTTTTTTTTCCACATTCTGTCTCTCATGGTTGAGGTTTACCCATGTTGACAATTATAGGCCTCGCTAATATTTTCAAGTGGGAGAACTTGCCCAATTAATGGTTGACTAAATACTTATTTGACCCACTGTAAATACGCTAAATATAATTAATTTTCAACATTAAAACCACACTTAATTGACTCATGTTTTAATGATAGTCTCAAGTGACTGACAATTGTACTGTTAGAGTGGGTAACTTTCGTAACAGATTTTTGCAACCAGCCATTATTTCAAAAAGGTCTTTGGCAAGCCTCTACGGCTTGTTTAAAACTCTGACTGGAGTCCTGTATAATTTCCCATCCCCTCAGCTCCCTCTGTGCTAAATTGCATTGGAAGATGGATTTTTGGCATGTGAGGCTGTCACGTCTCAGCCATGGAAGACTTTATGCACCAATACACTCACTATGAAGGGTTATTCTAGAGGGATAGCAAGCTGCAGTATGGCTAAGTCAAGTGCCGCCACTCCAGCAGGTAATTTGCTATTTTGTCCATATTAGTGTATGCACAATACTGTTTAAACTGGGAATATTAATGCACTTTCTCGTCTTCCATGTCTCTTTTACCCCAGTCTCAAAATCTTTTTTTTTATCGAACATTCTCCCAATCAACATAAGCAGCAGGTTTTCATGATAGTGAAAGTTTTCGACTTACAGGTCTTATGACCATTTTTATTCCAGAAGCGACTATTAGGTTCCTTTTTATTACAGTTATTATGATGTACATATGCATAGGTTGTGGAATGCTTTCAAGCGAATGGTCCGCTGGTTACATACAGTAGGTCTCAACTACCAATATGTTTGTTAAAATCTGATATCAGGAGCCCTTACAACTCCGCAAGAAAAGTTTGAGACAAAGAAAAGGCAAGGAAGAGGAAGCCAATAACAGTTGACACCTTTTTTAAAATTTTATTATTATTATTATTTTTTTTTTTTTATCAACATTAGCCTTTTATTTGTTGGGATGAGATTCCACTGCAGCATTTGCTGATGAAGTCTACAGACTTCAGGGAAACTTCCATTTGACTGAACAATTACAGCTTGCATACAAAGGAAACCATATTGTGTACAGCAAATAATAATAATCGAGAGGGGAGGCAATCATTCCTGTTATATTTAGGGTTAACACTATCTGCTGGCAATTTAAATGTGGACAAAGTTCTAATCTCCCTCAGAGGGAGAAATGACCTGACTGTCAGATGCCAAAATGCCAAAGGCTTGATTAACAGTCTTGTGTTAAACTGCATGTTTGAACTCATTAGCACATTAAGGCCATGCCACACTGAGGACCTCCAGTCAGTGTGTGTTAATGTTGTACTTGAGATTCTGTCCACTCATTTCTCAACTATCACATCCCCCTGTGACAAAGTCAACACAAGATGGCAATACACTGTGTGAATGCTGAGAGTCAAATATTATACAAATACGGATCTGAGCCACAAAACGTTCATTATAAAACCTGTGCATATAAACGTCTAAAAATGGTGCCCAGACAAAGCACATCAGTCAGAAGAAGCACATGTTCTTTTGGCTGTTTTTCTCGTCTCAATCACACAGCACAGTGCCGGGAGCTCAACATCAGTCAGGTCCACCCACTCCTATTCTCACATGTGACACATCAAACAATCAGGCTGAACTTTGGGCTTCAAAGAAATCTGTCAGGCTTTGCAGCAGAAAGTGGTATAGAACAGTGCGGGATAAATAGGCCTGTTTGTGTCAGGCTTGTATTTGGCGACAAAAGGCTGGCCAAAGGACAGAAGTGCAAAAATATACTTAGTTGCAACATAACGCGACAATACATTGATGCTGCACAAGTTACCAAATTGGATGTGTTCTTTGTTTGCACTCTCTTATTATCATATGTCCGTCACTGTAATGTTTTACTTATTTCATGAAATGATTGATGTATTGTGTTATCATCCTCAGTGGCATTCTAACAGAGGGCGCATGGCAGTCTAAATTCACTCTTCATTTTTAACTAATAGGGACAGCTCATGGCTGGAAGCTGTCACCTTCTTGCTCCCCATCTGACAGTGATGCATTCCTAACCCCACTCCACATGTTTAGGCTACAGCTCGTCTCCATTGTCCAGTGTATGGAACATATGGAAGCATTTTCTTTCAATACTTTTGGATAAAATGTGCACTCTCATATTTAAGTTGTGCAGAGCAATTTTCATAAAATTACTCTGTCCTTCACGGTTTTGAAAATATGAAACTTTCCTAAGCTTGTGAGAGTCCAATGAATCTCAACGTTTAGGACAGTGAGTGACAACTAAATGACCTTTAGCGAAATGAGTACTTGACAATTAAATTTTCCTCTGACACGATTTTTCAGCCAGGTTATAAATAATGAATTTGGAGGAGTAAGCGGTCAAGAGGACGTCATGTCTTGTTTGGGTTTTTAATGAGTCAAAATGAAGAGGTTAAACGTGCTTTTAACTATTGTTATAACTTTAATAACTTTTTCTTCACTGATTTACTGTAAAACTAGATATTTTGTTATTCCTCACATTAGTCTTACAATGAGTCATTCAAAGTTTCAGTATAAAATATTTGAGTAAATACACAGTTTATACTGCATATTAATGTCTTCCATTGTGTTTCCTAAATTCAAAATGCATACCCCGGCTAAAATTAAAAATTGTGTTTCTGACAAAATGTTTTTGCATATTTCTCATTCCATTGATTCACCATTTGGAGCAGCTTCAATGCAACCAATTCTGGACACTACACTCAACCCCCACCCCAAGCCCATAACCTATTTATATTATTATATTGGCTCAATCAGAGCCTTCTACCAAATATTACAAACAAGACAACTGCTGCATATTTTCTTCCACAAGAAAATTAATTTGAATTCAGCTTCTGGTAATTAATTATGACATGACATAGGACCCTTGTGGTAGTAAGGCACTTGGCCCCTTTTCCATCAAGCTTGTGCTTAGATTAGCACCTTTTCGACATAACAACGAGCAGCCTGGTGCTCTTGCTGGTGCTTGCGCTTTGTTGGTTCTTTTCATGAGCTTCCCGAACACCAATTGGAAAATCAATGCTAATATTTGGTACAGTAGCTTATGATTACAATTACAGAGGTCAAACGTTTGCTGTAACTGCTGTAACCAGGTTTGCACAGACTGCAGCATGGATTTTGCACCACTGCTCCCCACAGATCAATCAGCTTTCTGGGTTGTCACTGAGAAACACAGATCTTGGGCTTACTCCAAAGATTTTCAATTGGGTTTAGGTCTGGAGACTGGCTAGGCCCTTCCAAAACCTTGATCGGCTTTTTACGAAACCATTCCTTGGTTTAAGTGGCTGTCTGTTCCGGGCCATTGCCATGTTTGAAGACCCAGTCACGAACGATTTTCAAAGCTCTAACTGAGGGAAGGAGGTTATTCCCCAAAATCTAACAATACATGGCCCTGGTCATCCTCTCCTTAATACAGTGCAGTCGTCCAGTCCCATGTGGAGAAAAACACATGGTATGATGCTCCCACCCCCATGCTTCACTCAGATGGTACTCATCTTTCTTCTCCCTCCAAAAACTATGAGTGGAATCAAAACCAAAAGGTCCATTTTGATCTCATATGACTACATGACTTTATTCCATGACTCCTCTGGTTCGTCCAAATGGCAATTGGCAAACTTAAAACGGGCCTGGACATGTGCTGGTTTAAGCAGGGGAAACTTCCGTGCTATGCATGGTTTCAAACCATGACATCTTAGTGTATTACCAACAGTAACCTTTCAAATGATGGTCCCAGCTCCTTTTAGGTCATAGACCAGCTACTCCTGTGTAGTTCTTTGCTGATTCCTCACCATTCTTAGGATCATTGTGACCCTACGAGGTAGATCTTGCGTGGAGCCTCAGTTCAAGGGAGACTGACAGTCATGTCTACTAATTGCTCCAACGGTGGATCTTATATCACCAAGCTGCTTGGCAATTGCCTGTAACCCTGTCCAGCCTTGTAGAGGTCTACAGTTCTGTCTTTGGTCTTGACGATGTTAGGAATTGGAGTCATTCTGATTGTATGGGGTGGACAGGTGTTTATATGCAGCTAACCGCCTCAGAAAGGTCAAAAAGTCAGACTCAAAAAGTCCACCTCCACTCCACTTATTTGTTGGACTTCTTAAAAGGGATAACAGGTCCATGAGGTTCACATAGACAGGTGATCAAATATTTATTTGCAGCAGTATAATACAAATAAATTGTTTTTTTTTTCTTCTTTTTTTGTCTCTCACAGTGGACAAGCACCTACCATGAAAATTTCAAACCGCCCATCATTTCTAAGTGGGAGAACATGCAAAATTGCAGGGTGTCCAAATAATTATTTTTCTCACTGTATATCACTGATTTGTGTGTACAATTAGTGAGAAAAAAGGAAAACTGCTCTACCTCGAGCCAAGCCGAATTCCTTGCTGCTGAGTGCAGCTGCACGCTCAGTGGTTGTCACATCAGCGACATGGGGGCTCCGTGTTTGCTGGTCAGATCCAGCGAGTCGCCGCGGGCAACCATGAGTGTGTACACTCGCGGTCAAAAGTTAAGAGACACTTTCTCGTCCTATTGTATGATTGAACTGCACACAACATTGTTGCTGTGGCGTCCATGCATCTACGGCTGTGCGAGTGTACTGGGCAACCGGTGTTCTGTCAGATTTTTCGCCTCAACAGAAATTGCGGCTCTGTGCATGTGCGTTATGTTACAAATGGCCGCGAAGGCAGCGGGTCCAAAATAAACGCTATAAACGTTCTATAAACACAGGAATATATACAGGTAGTCCCCGGGTTACAAACGAGTTCCATTTCTCCGCTGGCTGTAACCCAAATTTCCATGTAAATAGGAATTAATCCTTCGTGTGAATCAGAATTAACCCCTTAAGCATCCCTAAATACATCCTCAATCTTGAAATAGCTATCCAAAAATATTGTATCATACGTCGTCGTACTTTCCTCGCCAAGACATTGGAGCTAAGTCCTAGCTACTCCTCGTGTGTACGCTAATATGTTCTTCTTCTTGTGCACATATGCTCATACTCCCGTGCCAAAGTGCTACCTGCTCTACACTTCCTGCGCCAAAATAAAAGCATACATCCCAAAATCAAAGTCAACATTATAATCAAACACGTGTTTTGCCAAAGAGCTGAACGGTCATATTAATAAAATAAAGTAAAAAAACAGAATACTGTGAGGTACAATTGTCGTGATCCTGCCATACGTTCCATGTTAATGCCCTTTTCCCTGTTTGCAGGCTGCACGGGTGTGAGGGGGACTGGTCTCCTAGGAGTGAAGCCAACAGGCAACACCTGTGGCCCATTTGTAGAGCCCTTTTAAGCGCAGGCTAAACGCACACCTGTTGCCAGAAGATTCCAGCACAAACACTGAGAAGCCTCACTCCTGAGAAGACAGCGATCCCCGAATTCTCTTTTGGTAGCGCGTTTTTCCCCTTTAGGGTGAATTTTATTTTGACACTTTTGCTTTTTGAATAAAACCTTAACCATCTCTGCAACTGGGTCCTTGGCATTTCCTGATCGACACGTAACAACAATAAGGTACTGTTTACACGAAAAAAAAAAAAATGGAGAAAAATGGTGAACAAGACTCCGGCGTCGTAAAGTCAAAATCACGCAGTCAGATACGTATTAACCAGGGACTACCTGCACTTACGTTAGGTCATGGATGCACACGAAGTAAAGTTCTCCTCACACACATCCTACCATGTGGCTGTGCTCAACTCCACTGCATGCCACTCCCTCACCCTTCTTCCCCGTGCCGTTAAGCATTAATATACGCTGTATTCTTGTTGCAAATGTATGTTTATGATGTAACTACGTATTTAGTACCTCTGGATAATACTGAGAGTCCAACTGAATGTAAAAGAGTGCTAATTCACCGTCACAAAATCTTCGGGAGTAAAATCTGACAGAACACTGGCATCACATTAACTGTGTCGGGTTTATTGTTTACCTGGCAGCGATAGCCTTTCTAAAATTGTGGAGAAAACAGTTAATCATTCAGTAGGGTGAGAAAGTGTCTCAAAACCTTTGATCACGGGTGTACACGCTCATGTTTGCCTACGACGACTCTCTAGATTTGACCTGCAATACAAGGAGTCACCCGTGCTGCCAACATGACGAGCATTCGGTGTGCAATTTGAGCGAAGAACTTTTTTCAGCTTCTGTGGGTGTTCCACTGTTGTCTCGCGCAAATCAATTATATATTTGTGGATCTTTAAAATGCACATGAAAATATCGGATATATTTGTGGATCTTGAAAACGTGTGAATGTATTTGTGTGAATATACAATATTTGAGGGAAAACTGTCCCCACAAAAGGCCGTGGGGTCCGAGCCTGAGCAGCCAACAACTTCACCAGCAGCATTCATAACTCAGGATGGCGGCTGCAAGTACAGTTGGACTCGGGGACTATTTTCGTGCTACTGCTAATGCCGACCTAAACCAGTTGAATGCTGCTCACTTACAGCTAGTTGTCACGATGACCCTGCCCCTTGCCTGCTGACGTAGTTGGCCCTTAGCTGGCCCTCGAGTGGCCCAACAACGAGTTGGTGCTCGCTCAGTCCTAGTTTTCAGCCCCTTGAGCCAGTGCTAATTTTTTAATAAAATCAAAACAAAAGAACCGGTGCTAAATCCAGAAATCGGCCCAGAAAGAGCACCAACACCAGTTCCGTTGAAAAGGGGCTTCTGTTTCTGGAAACCAAGAACTCTCTCCAAAGGCTAAAAACGTATGCTTTGCAAGCACAAACACCTTGCTGGGCCAACCAAGGGCAGTTGAAGTACTATCTACATCAGGGAGAGGGATTATTGTGACATGCGGAGACAGGGCGTTTGTGTGAGCGAGAGGCAGTCAAATGGCATAGTTTGAGTTGAGCAGGACATTAAACATGTCATGCTTGGTGTCGAGCTGGCAGAGGCGATTTCTTTTCTACACCAGCGGTCAAAAATTTGGACCACGGGCAGACGTGCTTACATTTTTCCACAGTGACATGCTAGATTTTATACGCAATCAAGGAGATTCCCCGTGCCAGCCCACACACATCCCTCTCACTTACAGCTCAAGTAATGACATTTATATGTTTTACAGTGATGCAGTGACACAGCTTCAAATTTACTCATTGCTGATGTAAAAAACCAAACTGATTCTTGGGAAGCACGTGATCTGAACCAACAAAACATGACTTTGAACACCGGTATGAGCATATGACTCTCACAGTCTTTTGGTGAAAAGGGAGTGTAATTGTTCTTTTCAGCCTTGCAATATGGCAATACTGCAATATACTCTATATCCTGTTTGTTGTGTTTTGACTAAGTATTGAGTTGCTTGCTCAGCTTTATGACATCACCTTAAAAAAAGCTTTCTTGGTCAAAATGGCATGTAGACACAGAAGTGTAAAATCCAATATACCATGCCTGTTAAGTTGTACGGTTTTGGCGTAATTTGTACAAGTAGCACTGATTTCTAAATTTGTATACCGAACGTTCAAAATCTGTACGTTTTTCGTGCATTACGTTTTTTTTTCTCCGTTTGGATTTTGTCACCGTTTCGGCAGCGAGACAATGTGCGTAACTATGCGTTACTACGTTGGTTGAATGACGCGAGAAAAGTCAGAGACACGGAGAGAAACAAGCGGGAGTGGGAAGGAGGAAAAAGTGCTAGGTGGCTCCAATATTTCTTGACTGTAGCCGACAGCCTAGAATCTTCGCCCACTTGATGGTAAACTAGACATCACATGCATATAGAACTAGATGCGGAATGGCAGACTCGGCGGCGTAAGTAAACAGCCGCAGTAGACTTCTCAGAAAGGCTCTGTTGTAGTGAATCTTCCTAGCGAATCTAAGCAATGTTTAATCTAAAATACTCCTAAATCGACAAAATCTCGACTTGAATCTATATTTAAATGATGAAACAGTTTAAAAACTTTCACATGTCGAAAGTAGACGGAAGGGAACTAATGCAATAACGGGAGCAATTTTAACAACTTTAACGGTTGATTCACAACATTAAATGACTTCCAAAAATAGCAAAGGTTACTATGTTTTTTTTTTTTTTTTTCAAATTCAAGTAATTTGTAAATGTAATGAATTACTTTTTTAAAGTAAGATTAACAACACTGGTCATAAAGATGCAGTCTGCAGAATGAAAAGTGACGAAAGCAGAGATTTTATTCTGCCAATTTGTTGCGGAACACAATTTGCCTATTGCTGATTACTTTTCAGAATTAGCAAAAGAAATGTTCCCTTACTCAAAGATTGCATTGGTAAGTTAATTTTATCAACTGACCTTTTTAATTTATAATTGGAGACACTAACGAACTACCTTCAAGTCAAACTGAATTGCGAGCTGAAGTGCCATGAAGTGAAGCCATCAAAAGACATGATAGAAATTGCCAAAAGTGCTACATACAATATTAACAAAAGTCACTATTAAATTTTAGTAATCATGATGTAACTGAAGATATTGATTGTTCTTTGACTGCATGAGGTTATATGTGACAATATTACCAATAAATTCATATTATTCTTAAAATTGAGTTTTATTTTTGTTTCATATTGATTTGTAAGGGCATACGTCACTATTTGTAAGATTACCAACGGCCTCGGGTTGACAGGTATGAATATACTATTACAAAAGCACAATATACTCAAAACTTTCCCTAAATGTATGCCAATGAAAAGAAGTCTGGGAAACAATAAAGGCACATTCTTTCATCTGAATTCTCTCTTCTGGCAATTCATCATCCCAATATTTTGTCTTCTTTCAATCCATCATTTATTAGCATTACTTGACCAAAGAGCATTTTTTAAGCTTGGTGTTGGAGAAAAGTTGCCATTGGTAAATGGCCCATGGGCAGATTGTCCAAGAGGTACTTCTGTCCTCAAGGACCGGAGCAGCACTCTTCCCCTCTATTTTCACATTTTCAATGAGGGCCCACAATGTCAGTTCCACACTGCAACATTCCCTCTCAAAGACTATTAGTGCTAAACTAGTCCACACAAGTGTAGAACACCAAGATTGGAACTCAATTGTTTCAATTGTGGAGTTTATCTGTTGTCAACTCACAGAGCCCATCTCTGGATATCTTATTCCAAGGGTAAGAGGAGCGTTTGCAACAGTGGCCCATGTAAAAATAAACAAATAAATAAATAAATAAATAAATAATATGAATGAAAACGTTAAACCTAATGCATTTGTGGGTGATAAGCTAATCAAATGGGATTTTATGGCACAAATTAAATTGCTGTAAAATTTGGATTTGTGGGCAAAGCGGTGCTATAAATCGTGTGAATGACTCATTTATTTTCTTTAAACAACCTAACAACAAAATTGAATAAGGAGGATGCAGACAGTAATGAATCGGTTTTCTTGATTGAACAGTTGTTCATAAATACAATTCAAATCCAATTTCAACGCACACTCTCTTTTATGACAATTTACAGTTTGAATGAAAGTTTGTGTTGAAAGGAGACTAAGCTTTTTATATGAATGGGTTTATGTGTGTGGTTCTTCATAAAAATAAAATAAAAAATAAAACATTACGGTCATACAATAACTCACCGCTCATATGTTTCTCCAAAACACAATACAAACTGACACTTAAGCTTAACGCTCCGTGCTAAGTAGTAACGTCTCATCAGCCAAGAATACAAATAATACAATTGGCATCATTTACTCACCTCCGATGGAGGCACACTGAATCTAACAACACACACAACTAAAGACAATCTAACTCTCGCATAAATATTATTGATTCAGCAACTAGACCTGAGTGTAGCAGTGAACTCTCTCCCTCTGTTGCCCTCATCACAAGCATGTGGGCGCGCAGCCGCATATTAAACACAAAATAGGACCCAAACGGGACTGGTCATAGCTGACAGAAAAAAAATCAATTATCAAATTTGTTGGCAACTCAGCAACTAATTTATCAATCGATTTAATCAATTTGTTGTTGAAGACTTAAACCATATATAGCCTATATATAATTTACAGGGCTATTTCTATAATGCATGATAAATGTATAAATATTTTACAAACTTCGGGGATTGGAAGGAGGACGGGCAGGTGGAGGTTTCGACCACGTTGGGCCGTCGTGTTTTTTTCAAACCAAAAGTACAAATCAACAAGCGAAATACAAAACAAACCTTCCATCTTGGGGGATGACGGCCACGCCATGGAATGCCTTTATTTTTCATTTCGGATAGCACCCGACCACCTCTTTATAGCAACTGGATCATCAGGCAACAACTGATGAGGCAATCACCTGTAGATGGTATGGTCACTTCCCAGGGGCGTCGCCGTCCATGGTGCCGAGCCCCTGTGGCATTGGGAGGGCACAATATACTGTATATATACTGTATACCGGTATATATATGTTTTTTGCAGTTTATGCAGTTGTACTCATTTTTACATGTATTAAACACATATTAAATGTCTCAGTGAATGATATAGGTGAATGAAGGTCTATATTTGAAGGGAATTTATATTCAATTCAATTCAATTCAATTCAATTTATTCACACACACATTCATATTTACAAAGTGTACATCATATCCAAGTGCTGAGCCAAGATTATGTGTGAGTCAGGTCTTAAGAAGCTACTAAAAGCTTATAGTCAGGAGCCTGCATACATCAAGACAATCACAAGAAACATTATCAGATCATTATCAGATGAGCAGAAGGGTGAGTTGCAATTTTTTACAGGGTTCTCATACAAAAACATACTAATGTACAATAACTATATATGTATACACACACACACACACACATACACAGAAAAAAATATATATATAATTAAAAAATATATATATATTAGGGCTGTCAAAATTATCGCGTTAACGCGCGGTAATTAATTTTTTAAATTAATCACGTTAAAATATTTGACGCAATTAACGCACATGTCCCGCTCAGAAAGTATTCTGCCTTTTGGTAAGTTTTACAGCAAGACGTTTTGTGCTGTCCAACAGCGAACTCTTATGGTCGCTTTGCGACATGGTTTATAGTTTTCTTTCCAGTTCATTATGGCTGCACAACGTCTCGGGCTGATAATGTTGTGCTTATATGATCCTTGGACAAGATTTGTCCGTAAGTATGGTTGTTGTAAAGAATGTACATATTATGTTAGTAAGCGAAATGTTATATTTTATGTATGAGACGCTTTTTGTTTATGTTTAGTGAACCTGTATAGCGTGCTAAGCTAACGTTGTTGCTAATGCAATGTTTGTGTACTTTTTTTTGTAGTTTTACGACGGTCTAAAGAGGACAATGGTCTGAGGCCATTTTATTAATAAATCAGATGAAAAAGGAAGAAGTCTAATTATTAAGGCGTCGTTCACTAGCTGTCTAGCTTTGGAAAAAGTAGAGGCTTCGGAGTGAGGACAGCATAGACAGATTTAAATGACAGTAGAGTGAAATGCCCACTACAGTCCTTTTGTACCGTATGTTGAATGTATATATCTTATCTTTCCATTCCAACAATTTATTTTACAGAATATATATATAATTTACAGAAAAATATGGCATATTTTATAGATGGTTTGAATTGCGATTAATTGCGATTAATTACGATTAATTAATTTTTAAGCTGTAATTAACTCGATTAAAAATTTTAATCGTTTGACAGCCCTAATATATATACTTCCCTAGAAGACAATTTATAACCTAAGTATGTTGGAATTGTTATATTTACTGATCAGAATACTTTTTAGCATCGTTTTAAAGGTGGAGATGGATTTCAACACTTTTAGATTTTCGTTGAGCTCATTCCAAATCTGAGGGCCTCTAGTTGCATTGCTCAGGCTGGTGCTAACAAGTCTTCTCTTTTTTCCACTGATGAGGTCTTTGTTTCTGGTGTTATGAGTATGGAGAGGAGTCCAGACTGGAATGAGCTCAGACAGTCTGCTATTCATATTATTTATAATTTGGAACATTGTACATGCGTTATGAAATGTGTTCAAATCAGTGAGTCGGAGAATGCGTAAACTATAAAACAAGGAGTAGGTGGGAGCATTGAAACTAGCCCAGGACATGGCCCGTATTCCCTCAATACCTTATATCAGGGGTGCCCAATCCCTCAAGAGCCCCTATCGAGCTTGTTTTCCGTGTCTCCCTCCTTTAACACACCTGACTCAACTAATCAGGATCATTATCAGGCTGTTGCTGAGCTTGCTTGAGCTGATCATTTGATTCAGGTGTGTTAAAGGAGGGAGACACGGAAAACAAGCTGGATAGGTGCTCTCGAGGACAAGGATTGGGCACCGCTGCCTTATATGCACAGGGCTTTTTTTTCAATGTTTTCTTTCAGTCATACAGTCAGACATATTGTAGTTTTTCATGCAGGACGAATTAGTCTTTTGATCCAAAAGGCATTAATAATCATGGGCCTGAAAAAGCTAGATTTGAATATTATCTCATTAATAAATGATATCTCTGACCCAATTAAAAGGTTTTGCAAAAAAAGCTTTCTCGGGATGTCCTCAGAATTTTTTTTTTTTTTTTTAACATGCGGTCCTGCAAATAATCAAGCCGCAGGCAATCGAACCTGGGAGAGGCAGGCTGTGTCAACAGCATGGCACAGTGCTGTCACCACATATCACTCCTGAGCCTTCGCACAACCTTCAGTCGTGCGAAAGTGCAACAGCCCTTATCTCTTTTAGCCTCTCTACCATGTCATTATGTTAGTGCATACACACCGCAGACAATTAGGCAGACCCCTGAATTAGTATGTGTTGTTTGTTTTGTTTCCCTCTCTCATGTGATCCCTTTCTACCGTTTTCAGACTGTTGTTGTTATAATAATATTCAATGATGATGATAATGTAATTGGGCGCTGATGATTATGCAATCGGACTTTGGCTAGTATTTTGTCACCTTTTCACGAGGAATGTCTAAATCCAATACTCAGTATCGGTATCGGTACCCGATATGGCTATTTGGTAGCCTGGTACACCAGACTCACCGCTGTTCCAGCTATTGAGTCTGGCCACCATTCAGCAGATACAATTTCCAGGGCGGAGCAAGCCACAGCAAACAGACAGCGGAGTGGACCAATCAGCGAGGGGCGGACGTGACGTTAGTAAAGCGACGAGTGACTTGCGCGCGGAAGTAAACATACGAGGAGAGCGGAGTTTATTCAACATGGCTAGCGCGAGACAGACTCTTGTCAATTACTTGTGTCGATGTGTTTTTGGTAATTTAAAACTGATTTTACCGTGGATTGGAACATATTCTCGGCTCTCCTGTTCGCCATCTGTGTTGTTGTAGAGACGACTTCCGACGCGGAAGAGTGAAGTTGCTCGTTAAGAACACGTCACGAAAATAAACTAATCTGATTGGACAGTTGATTTTGTTCTTGCTCGAGAGGCCATTAATGGGCTGGGTCCCAGACTATTCTCACAGTGTTTGAAAATACAGGGAAACAGTCTGGCCATGCCAGGCAAGCTATTTGGTAACAAGATCAGATCCGATCCAGAAGTCACGTGCTTTCAGTACCATCGTGCTTTTCAGCTGCTGTAAATCAAACCACTAGGCAAATATGTCTGTTGAGTGAGACTACTGCTCTTTAGACACTAATGACAGTAACAGAGTATTGTGTAATATTCCTGAGGAGGTACCAGATGAGCTTGGCTTAATACAAAAAAACATAATTTTTCATTATTTATGCTGGTTTAAAAATATAAATATCAGATCAGCATCGATCGGTATCGGCAAATCATATCTTGAAAAAAAAAAAAAAAAAAAAAAAAAACGGATCGAATGTAAAGTAAAAAAATCAGCAATGGAACATCCCTACTTTCGTCCTAGCGGTAGGGTCCAGGTCTACACGGTTTGGTTTAAAATGATTCCTGATACTGCAGCAAGGTGTTGATCCAGAATGGTGCCAAGAAGGGTAAATAAACAATGTTACAACTTGATTGACAAAGAAATGAAATGAAATGGTCGATTGTAAAATAAATAAATTAAAATCTGTTGTCCATCTAATAATCTCAAACCTATAATTAGACATAAATATTTTTAACTAGTCATTTAACCATGTTCAAGCCATTCAACATTTAGAAGGGAATAAATGTATATATTGTGTAAGACTTGGTGGAAAGGATGAAAAACCATGTGCCTTTGCCCTCGTTAGCAGCTTTTAGTATGTTCACCCAGGTTGCAATTTTTTTTTTTTTTTTCTTTCTGTTTCTTTGCCCGGGGCTTCATGACGCCCTATAATATTAGCCTGAGTGTGCGTGAAGTGGTCTGTGACCTTCTTATACAGAACCGTTAATACTCTATAACAATATGACAGAACATGGGAATACAATGATCTTAATGAGGAAGGAAACTCATTTTGTCATTCAGACACCAGCCACGTCAGAAATACAAGTATCTTATTATCATGTAATGCTTTCTGCTGAATTAAACATGTCAGCCAAACTTCCCATGCGGGCTGAGAGGTAATGCTGGATGTAATTCATGTCCCTGCATTGTTTTTTAAAACCATAAGGCAGGTGCTACTGCATAGTAAACAAAAACTATGCATTAAATGTAGTGTTGAGCACTAAATTGTTTGCATCATATAAAGCATTGCACAATAAATAAAATCTAGACTATATTTTGAGCTTCAAATGAGGCATCCACTTGGCATCACAGCTTTAATATGCTGATTCTTTGAATAAGATTACTAAGGTATCTCATATCAAATCCAATGTAACCAGAATATTGAAATTGTCCATATTTAATTGTATTTATGTGTATGGGTGTGTGTGTGTGATGTCCAACTGGGCCCCTACTAAAATCTTTAAATAGCTTCTTTGGAGTGTCCTTTTCACACATCTTATCATATGAACTGCTTGTATATGACGATGTGTATACCTTGAATGATGTGTGAATGAAACTAAGAATGATGGTGACAATCTAAATAATTCATTTTTCACTTAATATGTGGAACATATTCAAGGCATTAAAACACGTGAAAAGGGTGAGATGGAGTTTTAATTATTGCTCAAAAGGTGCCATCATCAGGTGCTGGGAAAAAAAAGGATGCAAACTGATTGGACTTACACAAATAAGTAAAGAGACATAGTTTTTTTTTTTTTTTTTTTTTTACATTGTACCAACCAGTGCCTCTTTAGTAAAGTACACTTACAAATTAGTAAAATCACCTAAGTATAGCGTATGATTGAAGGTGGAGATAATTAGGACAGCCTTAATTCATCACAGTCAGCAGTCCGAAAGAGGCATGTGCCTAGGTCTTATGAGTGTCACAAGTTACAAGCCTGTGATGAAAGCAAACAAAAAAATATCACCTCCTAATTTGTACCTCCTATTTCGTGAGTCTTCAATATTCCTCCTGCGTTGTGCGTTAAAGAAATACTGAAATGTTCTGGTAGTTGACCATTTCTATATAATTTTTATTGTGAGACAACATGATAAATACTTTTTTTTTTTTGTTGTTTTTTTTTTTGGCATTGTTACACCTAGTGGCTACTTAACATCGTGTTTAGCTCAGCATATTGCAGAGACATATGCCACTCACAGTGTGTAGGTAACACATCAGTGACGTCACACACATGCGCACCGCAACATATGTGACACGTCGTTACATGTCGCAGTGTCTATGGAAATAAATACTGTCTCCTTTTGGAAGCGTTTCCGTCACGCTTTTGTTGCAACTTTGAGGGTTTTATGTTACAGTTATGTAAAAAATCAGTCAGGAAGCTGCAGCTCGTACAGAATGCTGCAGCCAGAGTCCTCACAAATACAAGGAAGCTGGACCACATTACACCGGTTCTGAAATCGCTACACTGGCTTCCAGTGAGTCAAAGGATAGACTATAAAATACTAGTGCTCGTCTACAAAACACTTAATGGCCTTGGACCAAAATACATGCTTGACTTGTTAGATTCCTATGAGACATCTAGACCCCTAAGGTCGTCTGGAACCGGTCTTCTGCATGTTCCAAGAACAAGAACCAAGCAGGGTGAGGCAGCATTTAGTTATTATGCTCCTCACCTCTGGAACAAGTTACCTGAACGTCTGAAGTATGCTCAAACTGTTAGCTCTTTTAAATCAGGGCTAAAAACCCTTTTGTTTAGCACTGCATATCCATAACTGGCTATATATTTCAATCTACCTGCTTTCTATTCCTCTTGTGCTTATCTCCATTGCTGATTTGAATTATTATTAGTGGTAGTAGATTTGTTTTATTTTTATTTTTGTTTTATTTTTATTTATTTATTTTTATTCTATTTGTGATTAAATGTGATCTTTTGTCTTGGTTTTTACGTTGCATTGATTTAAATGTGATTTTTATGATCTTCATGTGATGTAAAGCACTTTGAATTCCTTTGTGTTGAATTGTGCTATATAAATAAATTTGCCTTGCCTTGCCTTGCGTTGCCTTGCCTTACAGGAGCAAACTTTTTTTTTTTTTTTTTAAACCAGGTTCACATGCGGTATCAATAGAGAAAAGGTATTTTCGACACCTTCGTTCGCCATTGCTCGTTTACATCTGTTGTTGGTTTGGTCGAACTGTTGTGATGGATTTCACTTGCTGATGACAGATGGGTCACATTCATGTAGATATATATGTTCATACGACATCGGTGTCAAGTAGAAATCAGATTTTTACCCATATAAGAATGAGCAGCAGTTGGATGTGAAAAAAATAATAATAATAATTGGACTGTTCACGTTGCATTAACAAAGAAATCAGATACAGAGATGTCGCATATGGGAAAAGAAATCGGAATTGACCTGCAGTGTGAATGCAGCCTAAGAGTGGTGTCTATATATTGCTGTGAGCCAGCATAACTTAAAGTAACCTTAACTAACGACACCCTGTATTTTGGCATTTTTTTTATCCACAACTGCTACTTGCTAGATGCCAGTAAGAAGTCCATATTTTTGATAACCTAGTAATGTTAATTCAGGGTCAGTCAGGGTATCTACTGGATTTTATAGTGCATTTATAATGATTATTTTTCAGACGTAAACATTATGTTGCATTCACAAAGAGCACCTTATAATTATATATCAAGATGTTTTGCATTCATCCCTGCTGTGCAGTGCACTGACTACTGTATAATATATGAATAGTTCTTGATATAAGTTTAACAAGGATGTGATTATTGGTGTGTTTAACAATTGAAGGTGGAACCCAAAAGCTACTCACAAAATGATAAAACATTTTTTTTTGTTGTGCCAAATAATTCACTTTTACTCTCGAACACATTTATGTTGTGGAACATACTGACCCTTTTAATGTTTTTAGTAATCTTGTGTGTGGGTGGGTACAAAATGTCTCATATTTCCACATTAGATGTTAATCAGTAACACAGCTCTTCATAATTTTAGCACATAATGTCAAGTTGTAAATATTTTTTTTCTCCAACTCAATGTGTTTTCTTTCATAGAGGAACATGATTTTTACAAGGTTTGCCTGCTTCAGCTGAAGACCAAAATTAGAAAATGCATTCTCTTGCTGAAGACCAAAATTAGAAAATGCATTCTCTTACTAACATAAAGAGCAATGAGGAAAACAAATGCATTTATTTCCTTTTTTAAAAGAAAATGTGTACCCTCTTGACCATCATTTTCCATCTTTTACAGGCTTTTTACTCTGACGTTTGGTAAGTAAAATATGAGCTCATATAACATGGAGCATTTGATTGTACACGAATTTTCAATGTTTTGAAAGCATCTAGTCTTTAAAACATATTTTAAAGTTAACAATATATACTGACAACATCAAATTGAAATATTTCTTGTTAGTGCTGTTAAGTGGAATACTATTATGTCCGTAGAAATGCAGTTCTGACTTAACTAGAATGCTATCATCTTTGGGATAACTGCTCTGATTGTGCTGTCTTAGTTATTTGCTTTGTGTAATAGACATAATGTATCCCAAAAATACAAGCTATGTGTGTATCAATCAAGGATATTTATACAGTGCCTTGCAAAAGTATTCGGCCCCCTTGAATCTTGCAACCTGTCGCCACATTTCAGGCTTCAAACATAAAGATATGAAATTTAATTTTTTTGTCAAGAATAAACAACAAGTGGGACACAATCGTGAAGTGGAACAACATTTATTGGATAATTTAAACTTTTTTAACAAATAAAAAACTGAAAAGTGGGGTGTGCAATATTATTCGCCCCCTTTACTTTCAGTGCAGCAAACTCACTCCAGAAGTTCAGTGAGGATCTCTGAATGATCCAATGTTGTCCTAAATGACCGATGATGATAAATAGAATCCACCTGTGTGTAATCAAGTCTCCGTATAAATGCACCTGCTCTGTGGTAGTCTCAGGGTTCTGTTTAAAGTGCAGAGAGCATTATGAAAACCAAGGAACACACCAGGCAGGTCCGAGATACTGTTGTGGAGAAGTTTAAAGCCGGATTTGGATACAAAAAGATTTCCCAAGCTTTAAACATCTCAAGGAGCACTGTGCAAGCCATCATATTGAAATGGAAGGAGCATCAGACCACTGCAAATCTACAAAGACCCGGCCGTCCTTCCAAACTTTCTTCTCAAACAAGGAGAAAACTGATCAGAGATGCAGCCAAGAGGCCCATGATCACTCTGGATGAACTGCAGAGATCTAAAGCTGAGGTGGGAGAGTCTGTCCATGGGACAACAATCAGTCGTACACTGCACAAATCTGGCCTTTATGGAAGAGTGGCAAGAAAAAAGCCATTTCTCAAAGATATCCATAAAAAGTCTCGTTTAAAGTTTGCCACAAGCCACCTGGGAGACACACCAAACATGTGGAAGAAGGTGCTCTGGTCGGATGAAACCAAAATTGAACTTTTTGGCCACAATGCAAAACGATATGTTTGGCGTAAAAGCAACACAGCTCATCACCCTGAACACACCATCCCCACTGTAAAACATGGTGGTGGCAGCATCATGGTTTGGGCCTGTTTTTCTTCAGCAGGGACAGGGAAGATGGTTAAAATTGACGGGAAGATGGATGCAGCCAAATACAGGAACATTCTGGAAGAAAACCTGTTGGTATCTGCACAAGACCTGAGACTGGGACGGAAATGTATCTTCCAACAGGACAATGATCCAAAACATAAAGCCAAATCTACAATGGAATGGTTCAAAAATAAACATATCCAGGTGTTAGAATGGCCAAGTCAAAGTCCAGACCTGAATCCAATCGAGAATCTGTGGAAAGAGCTGAAGACTGCTGTTCACAAACACTCTCCATCCAACCTCACTGAGCTCCAGCTGTTTTGCAAGGAAGAATGGGCAAGAATGTCAGTCTCTCGATGTGCAAAACTGATAGAAACATACCCCAAGCGACTTGCAGCTGTAATTGGAGCAAAAGGTGGCGCTACAAAGTATTAACGCAAGGGGGCCGAATAATATTGCACGCCCCACTTTTCAGTTTTTTATTTGTTAAAAAAGTTAAAATTATCCAATAAATTTTGTTCCACTTCACGATTGTGTCCCACTTGTTGTTGATTCTTGACAAAAAATTAAAATTTTATATCTTTATGTTTGAAGCCTGAAATGTGGCGAATGGTTGCAAGGTTCAAGGGGGCCGAATACTTTTGCAAGGCACTGTATGTATATATATATATATATATATATATATATATATATATATATATATATATATATTAGGGCTGTCAAACGATTAAAATTTTTAATCGAGTTAATTACAGCTTAAAAATTAATTAATCGTAATTAATCGCAATTAATCGCAATTCAAACCATATATAAAATATGCCATATTTTTCTGTAAATAATATATATATTCTGTAAAATAAATTGTTGGAATGGAAAGATAAGACACAAGATGGATATATACATTCAACATACGGTACATAAGGACTGTAGTGGGCATTTCACTCTACTGTCATTTAAATCTGTCTATGCTGTCCTCACTCCGAAGCGTCTACTTTTTCCAAAGCTAGACAGCTAGTGAACGACGCCATAATAATCAGACTTCTTTCTTTTCATCTGATTTATTAATAAAATGGCCTCAAACCATTGTCCTCTTTAGACCGTCGTAAAACTACAAAAAAAAAGTACACACGCATTGAATTAGCAACAACGTTAGCTTAGCACGCTATACAGGTTCACAAAACATAAACAAAAAGTGTCTCATACAAAAAATATAACATTTCGCTTACTAACATAATAAGTGCATTATTTACAACAACCATACTTACGGACAAATCTTGTCCAAGGATCATATAAGCACAACATTACAACGTAGGCGTCAGCCCGAGACGTCCTGCAGCCATATTGAACTGGCAAGACAACAATAAACCATGTCGCAAAGCAACCACAAGAGTTCGCTGTTAGACAGCACAAAAAGCCTTGCTGTAAAACTTACCAAAAAGGCAGAATACTGTCTGAGCGGGACATGTGCGTTAATTGTGTCAAATATTTTAACGTGATTAATTAAAAAAATTAATTACCGCGCGTTAACGCGATAATTTTGACAGCCCTAATATATATATACATACATACATACATACATACATACATTATCTATTTAAGGATTTAATAATAATTTGGCCGGAGCTCATTAAACCACAATTTTTGTTTCACTTTTAATTATTAGACCTGTAATATGAAACATGACAGCATTTTTAATCACAAGAACCAAAGGACACCATGGTGACACACCAAGCACATAATCAGCAATGCAGATTTCACTGATCTCTGCGAGCGCATGTCACATCACTTTGATAATTAACAAGAGGATGAGGATGTGTCAATTGCAACCAGGGAATCTGTGCCAGTGGATAGGATCTAAGGAATGGGATTGCTGTTCGGGGTAAAGTATTACCGGTATAGAACAAAGGTTGGATTAATAACAGCCAAGAGCTGCAGCATTCTCACAGCAAATATTCCCGAACAGAAAAATGTGCCCTGTTCAGTAGAGCAACGAGAGCGCAAAGAGAACCAATTCATTGCAGTCTCCATGAGATTATTTGCATTTAAGCAACCCATGACTCACCTCAGGCCGTAGGCATATGAGAGTAGGGGCTCTCTTTTTCAGAGATGCAAGCGCACACACAATTGGTTGTATCTCTTTGAGTTTTCAGCACACAGAAGGCACACTCAATTAGAATGATTTGTTGCCGGTGTTCTTTTCAGCATTATCAATCCAAGTCTGCAGATGGTCGTAATGTCTTCTTGTTCTCCAAGACAGTGTTTCGGTGTTAGCAGTCAAGTCATGACTATCATCAGTCTAGTTACTTTACTTCAAACCTAAGCATTGACTTTGCTTCCCAGGCAATTAACTTCTGTTGTTTGAATTTAAAAATTGTAGAGCATATGCCTAGCTTTAGACAATGCTTGAGGCTGAGAACATAAATCATTTTTGGAAGTGGAACATAAATAAACTGTCGATGACAACGAAGCAGGCTAAGTTAATTTAAAAAGCCCACTAATGTGATTAGCTAGTCAAACCAGCAATCTGTCTGGCCAGAGGCTTCTTCATGAAAGAAGAAAAAAAGTTTAATCGATATAGGAAGCGGAAGGTTAGTCAAACTATAACTCGCCAGAAAGCCAGTAGGGAGCTTGTTGTGACGAGTATGTTTTAGTTTTTGAATTACATAGAAAAAAAAGTGAGAATTGATGTTGTTGGGCTGTCTTTTTCCAAATAGGAAATACACACAGCAAAACAAAATACATTATAAATACATATCAGAGTAATAATAATAATAAGGTAACGAATTAGGTTCTAATGACGTGGTTGTGTTTTGCATGCTGCTCCTGAATACACCATCTGGCTGACGAGCGAGTGAGAGAGTTTTTGCTTTCTCTTTCTATGTTTTGTTGTTGTTGGCGTTGCCCACAGCAAACAGTATCCGCATTGTGTTGCACATGTTCTGATATAAAAGACCTGATGAAGCTGGCGACTTCCTTGCCTATGTTACAACAATAAATAATAATAATAATAATAATAATAATGAGAGTCGTCCTCGAGATCTCAGACATTTCACTGATGCGCGCACTTCGCCCTTTTTTTAAAATTATTATTATTTCTTTCTTAATTTAGATGGTAAGTGTCACATTTTCCTTTTTTCCTCACTTGCACTAACCTTCTTGAGACCCATATTGATTTCTGTCAAAATAAAAATTTGCCACGTGTCCGTCTTGTGGGTTAACAATGAAATTGCGACGCTGTCAAAAATTGTCATATTTCGAGCATGTCTCGACATATGACGAGTCAAATTTTACAAAAGGATCGTATGTCAATGCCATCGTATGTCGAGGTACTGTTGTATAAACCTGCACTTTAGAAGGAGGGCAGGATACAAGACGTACTGGCAAGAACACAGGAAGGTCATCACATTGAAATGAAAAGTTGGAGTCTGCCACAGACCCCAGTTACGCACGTCTGTGTGTGATTGTGTGATCCCCCACCAGATTTCAGAAATACTCATCAAAAGATGGTAATAATTATTATATTGTAAAATTTTTTCATACAATGATTTAGATCGTTTGATGAACGGTGTTGACATGTTTATGAATTAAACACATTAATGTCCACCTCACCTGCATTTCCGTAAATTGCCAGATCAGTCTGCCTGAGCCTCAAGCACTTAACCTGTGTTCTAACTACTGCAGAAACCTAAACATCCTCTTCGGCGACATAATGTGCAGCTCTTGTCCGCAAACGTGTCACTTTCTCTGGGTGTGTCCACTGGGACACATACTGGCTGTATGGTGTGCTTGTATTGATCTACCAAATTCCAAACTATGCGTGGTGTGGTCTTGGTGGCGATCACACCACAAAAATAAACCTCTGTTTTGTTTTACGCTTGATGGCATTGAATCAATCAGTCTGCAAAAATAAGTTCGTTCACCTTTGGGTGGCCAGGGAACACCTTAGGATCCTCCTGAAAGAGATAGACTAGGTGACTGAGGAGAGGAAAATCTGGTTTCGTTCTCTGGACAAATGGAAGGAAAAGAATGGACGCATGGGTGGGTGGACAACAAATGGACAAAAAAAAAAAATTATAATAATTGGTAACATGTCTCTAATATTATGAATACCTGTAGTAGAATATTTGAAATAATAAACATTACAAGTAAGGTGTCACGTCTCGGAAGTCTTGTTAATGTTTAGTGTTGATTCATGTCAGTTTCTTTTATTTTGGTAGTGGCGTGCCTCCTACAGTTAACTTTACTTCCTGCCCTTGCCAATCAGGCGGATTGCGTCCACCTGTGACCCTCTGTATAAATAGCCTGCTTCTAACCATGCCCAGTGTCGGTTTGTCTGCTATCCTGCCACGTCCTATGCCACGTCCTTGTGTAAGCCCCTTTTTTGAGAACGATTCATGTTTTTGTACCAATGCCTTTTTTGTTTCTAGTGAACTATACTCAGTTGATTGAGGTCCAGCTGTTGCTGTGAATTTTTGTTGATTAATATCCAGCCGTTGCTGTGAATTTTTGTTGATTAATGTCCAGCCGTTGCTGTGAATTTTTGTTATCTTCCCTTTTTGAACTTTATGAACTGGAAAATAAATCTTTGTTTGGATTGACCTATCGAGCATTTGGGTCCTTTAGTGCATCCTTGTCAGTACAAACCGACCAGTATGGACCCAGCCGATTCTGAGCAGCTCCAGGCCGCATTGCGGCATCAAGGTGGTCGTTTGAAGCAACACGAGGAACAGCTGTGTGTTGTTAACCAAGGAATCAGGGAGCTTCACAGCCAACAAAGCGAATTCCAGACATCGATCACCCAGCAACTAAAGCTTTTCTCTGACAGACTCCAACAGCTTTTGACCCCCGGGAGTGGCCCACCTCCCGGGTCATTCACCACTGCTGCCACCCGTTCGTCACCAGGTGTACCTGAAAATCCAGTGTCAATCCGTCTGGCTGCTCCTGAAAAATTCTCCGGGGTTTCTGGTGACTGCAGGCCTTTTTTGGTACAATGTGAACTGCATTTTAGTCACCAACCTGTCATGTACCAGACTGAACAATCCAAAGTGGCATTCATGATTTCCCATATGACTGGCAGAGCAGCATCCTGGGCCACTGCCGAGTGGGCACGTAAATCAGAGATTTGCAACTCGTCTCTGCTCTTCAGTCAGACACTGAAGAGAAATTTTGACCATACCACCCCAGGGAGGGAGGCGGCCCGGGCATTAGTTGGACTGAAGCAAGGCCATCGCAGAGTTTCTGACTATGCTGTTGAGTTCCGGACGCTAGCAGCTGATAGCGGTTGGAACGATATGGCCCTCCTAGATGCCTTTCTGCATGGTCTTTCAGATTCCATCAAAGACCAGCTTGCTCCTCTGGACCTTCCCTCAGACCTGGACTCCGTCATCGCCATGGCCTCCCGGGTTGACAGCAGAATACGTGACAGAATCAGAGAGAAAAAACAGACCGCACAGTTGCCGATTCCTCCATGGGGGCACTCCCACGTTCAGCTGACAAGAGTTCCACCTGCTTCAGCTCTCCCTCCTGCAAGAGCAGCACCCTCGAGCGATCCAGGTGAACCGATGCAACTGGGGGGGACAAAGCTGACTCCAGAGGAACGCCATCGCCGCTTCATGGAGAGACGCTGTTTTTACTGCGGTGAACTGGGACATGTCCTGGCATCCTGCTCGGCAAAAGCAGATCGGTCAAGCAGGAGGAAAGCACCGGTGAGTCCTTTACGGGTTACTGTCGTCCCTTCACGCACCTTGACTCAAGCTAAGTTACAATTCCAGGGGCGTAACAAATCTGTTGGCGTAATGATTGATTCAGGGGCTGATGAAAGCCTAATGGATTGGACTTTAGCTAAAAAATGGGGCCTACGAAGTGAGGCCTTAGATCAACCCCTAAACGCGAGAGCGCTTGATGGCAAGCACTTGTTCAGTGTGACGCATGTGTCTGAATCCGTAGTCTTGACAATGGCAGAGGGACATTCTGAAGAAATCTGGTTCCATCTTTTCCAATCTGCTCAATACCCCCTCATCCTGGGTTTTCCCTGGCTGGTCAAACATAGCCCTCACATTGACTGGAGACTGGGAACGGTATTGCAGTGGGGGGAACAGTGCAGGAGAAACTGTTTCAAGAATGATGATGAGCCAACTGATACCAAAAGTCATGAACTCTATCCAGATCTATCCAAAGTACCTGAATGCTACCTTGATTTGAAGGAAATGTTTAACAAGGCCAAGGCCACTTCTCTTCCTCCCCACAGACCCAGTGACTGCGCTATCGAACTCCAGCCAGGGGCGGTCATCCCAAAAGGGCACATCTACTCCATCTCCGGACCGGAGAGGGAGGCCATGAACGAGTACATCACGGCATCTCTAAAGGCAGGACTCATCAGGCCCTCTTCTTCACCAGCAGGGGCAGGTTTCTTCTTTGTGCAGAAGAAAGATGGAACACTATGTCCATGCATTGACTACAGTCACCTGAACAACATTACAATAAAAAACCGGTATCCCCTTCCGCTCATGAATGAGGCTTTTGATCTGTTACAGGGGGCCAAGATTTTCACAAAGTTAGACTTGCGCAATGCCTACCACCTGGTAAGAATACGTGAAGGGGATGAATGGAAAACTGGGTTCAAAACACCTACAGGACACTATGAGTACCTCGTTATGCCTTTTGGGCTGACAAATGCTCCAGCAGTGTTTCAGGGATTAGTCAATGACGTCTTGAGAGACTTCCTGAACATTTTTGTCTTTGTGTATCTGGATGATATACTCATATTTTCCCCAGACGAGAAGACACACATTCAACATGTTAGATCAGTACTGCAGAGACTGTTAAAAAATAAACTATTTGTTAAGGCAGAGAAGTGCGATTTCCATGTCACAACCATCTCCTTCCTTGGTTTTATCATCGAACCAGATCAGACAAAAATGGACCCCGCTAAGATCAGTGCAGTGCTTAATTGACCAACACCCACAAGCAGAAAGCAGGTCCAACAATTCCTGGGCTTCGCAAATTTCTACAGGCGTTTCATCAGGAATTTCAGCTCTGTGGCCGCACCGCTCCATGCCCTGACCTCAGCTAAAGTTCGCTTTGAGTGGAATCCAAAAGCAGATACCGCGTTCCAACGGCTTAAAGGCCTGTTCACGTCCGCCCCTATCCTCACGGTTCCTGACCCACAGCGCCAATTCGTTGTGGAAGTAGATGCATCCAACGAGGGGCTTAGGAGCTGTCTTGTCTCAGCGTTCAGGCGGCACAGACCGGCTTCATCCATGCGCCTTTTTATCACGCAAATTCTCGTCTGCTGAGCGCAACTACGACGTCGGTGACCGTGAGCTCCTTGCTGTTAAAGCTGCTCTAGAAGAGTGGAGGCACTGGTTAGAGGGGGCTAAACACCCGTTTATTGTTTGGACGGACCACAAAAACTTAGAGTATATTAGAAAAGCTAAGAGACTAAGTGCACGTCAGGCCAGGTGGACATTGTTTTTCAACCGATTCAACTTTATACTGTCTTATCGACCCGGTTCAAAAAATGGTAAACCTGATGCATTGTCTAGACTTTTTCCGCTAACAGACAATCCCAAAGAGCCCGAGCACATCCTGCCGTTGGATCGTGTGGTTGGGGCTGTCACCTGGCAGATTGAGTCTGTTTTCAAACAGGCCAACAGCGGATGTCCTCCACCTAGTGGCTGCCCTTCGAATCGCCTGTTTGTGCCCGAGAGTGTGAGGTCCCAAGTTATTCATTGGGCTCACACATCCCTACTTACCTGTCATCCAGGGGTAAAGCGCACCATGTTCGTCATCAAACAGAGATTCTGGTGGCCATCCATGGAAAAAGAGGTGGGGAAATATGTGGCAGCCTGCACTGTTTGTTGCAGAAACAAGTCTTCCTCCAGAGCACCCAGGGGACTCCTGCATCCGCTCCCCATTCCCATGAGACCCTGGTCAGACATCTCCTTGGACTTCGTAACAGGACTTCCACCTTCGCAAAGTAACACTACCGTCCTGACGGTGGTGGATCGGTTTTCCAAAATGGTACATTTCATTGCATTGCCTAAGTTACCTTCAGCTAAACAGACGGCTGAGATCATGATGAATCACGTATTCCGTATCCATGGGTTCCCAAAGGACATTGTCTCGGACCGTGGTACGCAATTCATATCACGTTTCTGGAATGAATTCTGCTCCCTCATTGGTGCCTCTGCGAGCCTTTCTTCAGGATATCACCCACAGTCCAATGGCCAAACGGAACGGCTCAACCAAGAGTTGGAGACAAGCCTCCGGTGTCTCGTAACTCAGAACCCTGCCTCGTGGAGCACTCACCTTACCTGGGTGGAGTTCGCCCACAACACCCTTCCTACCGCAGCAACGGGACTGTCTCCTTTCCAGGGTGCTTACGGCTACCAGCCTCCTCTGTTTCCTGAGGGGGAAAGGGCAGTGGTGGTTCCATCTGCTCATGCCCTCGTTCGACGCTGCCATCGGGTGTGGGCTGCGACACGGAAGGTCCTCATCCGCAGCGCCGCGCGAATGAAGAGGGTAGCAGATCGTCGTCGTTGTCAGGCTCCAGACTACAAGGCGGGGCAGAGAGTCTGGTTGTGTGCCAAGGACCTGCCCCTTCGGGTGGCTTCCAGGAAGTTGGCACCTCGATTCGTGGGCCCTTACCCCATTGCCAAAGTAATTAACCCTGTCTCTGTGCGCCTCCGTCTTCCCAGGTCCCTCCGGGTTCACCCCACCTTCCACGTTTCCAGGATTAAGCCAGTTCAGGAGAGCTCCCTCGTCCCACCTGTCAAGCCGCCGCCTCCTCCTCGCATGCTGGACGGGGGTCTTGTCTATACGGTCCGGCGGCTTCTGGATGTGAGGAAACGTGGGCGTGGTCGACAGTATCTGGTGGACTGGGAGGGGTATGGCCCGGAGGAGAGGTCTTGGATTCCTGCAAGTTTCATTGAGGACAAGGACCTCATCAAGGACTTTGAGGCACAGCGGTCTCGTGGGTCGTCTGGAGCCGCCCCTAGGAGGGGGGGGTACTGTCACGTCTCGGAAGTCTTGTTAATGTTTAGTGTTGATTCATGTCAGTTTCTTTTATTTTGGTAGTGGCGTGCCTCCTACAGTTAACTTTACTTCCTGCCCTTGCCAATCAGGCGGATTGCGTCCACCTGTGACCCTCTGTATAAATAGCCTGCTTCTAACCATGCCCAGTGTCGGTTTGTCTGCTATCCTGCCACGTCCTATGCCACGTCCTTGTGTAAGCCCCTTTTTTGAGAACGATTCATGTTTTTGTACCAATGCCTTTTTTGTTTCTAGTGAACTATACTCAGTTGATTGAGGTCCAGCTGTTGCTGTGAATTTTTGTTGATTAATATCCAGCCGTTGCTGTGAATTTTTGTTGATTAATGTCCAGCCGTTGCTGTGAATTTTTGTTATCTTCCCTTTTTGAACTTTATGAACTGGAAAATAAATCTTTGTTTGGATTGACCTATCGAGCATTTGGGTCCTTTAGTGCATCCTTGTCATAAGGTTTTGTCAAAATGATGTCTACCACCTCACTGTGTTCTGATTATTTGGAGACATGGGTTGGAAGTTGAACAGCCTTTATGCAAGTTTTGTTTATCATTAGATGACAAATGTTTACCCATAACAAAGCAAAATTGAAGATGAGATCTTGTTCATGTCTCATTTACATCTCTAAAAAATGAATCAACAATTTTCGAGACCAGAGTGGTTTTCTCAGTTTTCTCAAATTTGTTTCATGAGAAGTAAGTCTCATAGTGAGCATCACATGGGAAGGTCTTCAGAATAGTTCTACTGGCACGATTTTTCATTTAAGTCTCACAATTGTCTCCTTTTAATATCTCACCAAGAGACAACTATGAGTACTTGTGTCGATCTGAAATGTGTCTCAATTTTATCTCCTTACTTGGAGTCACGATCTCGGTAATGTTTTAGTAAAAGATATGGATGAGCAAAGTATTTTATTTATTCAACTTGCCTCAAAGCTGCCTCTTTTACTGATCTCGCGGAGCAACCTTATTTTGTGCCAGTCACAAATATTTCTCAATTTGATCTCCTTCCAGTCTGCAATTGCTCATTTTGGGTTTTCAAGATTCTTTCATTGTAAGAAAGAGTAGTGTCTGCTCTGACATGTTGCTTTCTATTGATGTGCCGCGTCACATCGAGCAAAGTGTGTCTGAGCCTGAATGTGGCTCAGTGGTGGAGAAGTTGTTCCCCAACTCAGAGGCTGTGAGTTCAACTCTCTGTCCTGATTAATTCATCTAAGTATCCTTGAGCAAGACACTGAACCCCATGTTGTTGTGTCACCAGCAGGTAGATGAGGATATAGTGTCAAAGCGCTTTGAGTGCCTGAAAGGTGCTGTACCAGTGTAACTCCATTTTTAATGTAGAGCATTTCTCTTCTTAAATTTTGCTCAAATTGGGTTTTCTCAAATCAATCTCCTTTGTTTCAATTATGTCTTTGCTCCTTTTTGACTCATCACTTGCTCCTAAGGGTAATCTAGTTGCATTGGAATCATTTGATTACCCACTGTGTCTGAAATGATGATATTCTTCATTATTATAAAATATAATTCAGATTAGAAAATGTACTTTGACAATTAAACACATACAAAGAATTTTGGCAATGTGACTTGTGAGGATGATGAGTAGGACTAGTGGTACCCCTCTGTGTTGCAGATAAAGCCCGGTCAGATGTCAGTTTTCAATTGTGCCATTTGAAAACTTAGACACATGGGACATTGTCTCCAGTGAAATAGCACAGTGCCAAATTATGCAATGAATAAACTAATTGTTTGTAAAAAAAAAAAATAATAATAATAATAATTAAAAAATAATAATAATTAAAAAAAAAGATTAAAAACTAGTGTAAAATTTGTACTGTAAATGACTGGCATGGCTAGGGCCATTAATTCTAAACATTAAAATGATGAAGTTTTTTTGCACATCATACTGAAGCTTGTGTGAAGCCATTTTTTTATGTTTGCCTATGAATATTCTCATTTATCCAGATCAATTCCATCACATGTTATTTAATTGATTATAATTGGATTGTTATGGTTGTCTTGGAAGATGTTACCACTTCAAAACCCAGGCTCCCTAGTTGCCGTGTTGCATGAACTGATGAAGCCTACTCAGATGAGAGACGACTAAAATAACTAGGCCAGTCCACTTGCTATTGATTCAATGCCCTGAGACTGTTTGCCACACAAGGAAGTGTGACTCATTGAGTTTAGATGAAGACAATATAAGGAGCTTCTATAGCTTTATACACTTTTGGTCAGATCTAGGAGAATATATGGACGTGATGTGAAAATATTATTTCCTAACATACAGTTTATTTAGAAATCAAAACAAGAACAAATCACTCATTATATGCATCATAAATATTTAAAAACTGTTTATAACTCATAATGATTGTCAAACTACTATAGCTGTGAGCTAAACACACACAAGTCCCCAGTTGAAGTTCTTTGCTGCCTCAGATGTGTAGAGAAGTATCTTTGAGGACAACACCGTCTCTTGCACTCATTTTGCTTTAGGGGACAACAGTGAGCTGATGTGGTTTCCCATCTGAAGTGACAATCCTGACAGAATAAAAGTAATGGCAGCCCTAAACATTGGGCAGCGGATGTGACAAACATTTAGATGCTATCTCCCAGTTACAGTGAATAATTGAACTGCCACTCCTTTCAGACCAGTGTAGCTGCTGGCAACACCAGCCAGACATATAATCCCTTTAGACATGACTGCACCTCATCAAACTCAGACCAGAATCAAAGTAATTGTAAAAAACAGGGTAGTATTCAATAGCTCGCAAGTGGATAACTGAGTATTTGGGACCAAA
Source organism: Corythoichthys intestinalis (assembly GCF_030265065.1). Classification (NCBI taxonomy): domain Eukaryota; kingdom Metazoa; phylum Chordata; class Actinopteri; order Syngnathiformes; family Syngnathidae; genus Corythoichthys; species Corythoichthys intestinalis. The sequence goes on from NC_080405.1 coordinate 21,159,083, forward strand.
TGAAGTGTTTACCAAAGAAAGTTATTAAAAACTATACACAAAAATGTATTGCTAGCCAGTTCATATAATGTGGTTGGTTAAGTGTCCAAAGGTTTCCTTTTAATGCAAATTCAGTTAATAGAACCAATAAATTAATTCTTGTCATCTGTTCTGCTGCTGCCTTTACTTTCAATTTACTTGTTACACTCTTTGTGCCATAAGGTTGTGCGGTGTACAGATTTCTCCATCTCATTTATGTCGCCTCTGGGTCTCACTGCAACTGGGCAGTCGGCATTATACGCGTAAGCTTTTACAGATGCAATTTTATCCCAGTTGCTCCAGGCAATCGTCTGTGTTCGCTTGTTGATCATGTTTCTTTATCCGTTTTCATGTTTGTACTCGGTGTGTGCGTGCGCATGGGGGGGGGGGGGGGGGGGGGGGTGCCTGTGTTTGTGAACTAACATTTTTATGAGGTCAAAAACTAAATAGCCTGGGAATGCGATTCTGCGGGTCTTATTTGTAAGGCCATTTAAAAGCAATTTCATGCATCTCACAATACAAATTCCATGCTTTTCCCGAACCTGTTTGGCAGATTTTTAATTGTCGAGTGGGTCAGTAATTGCATTATGATTGAATCAATAAAATTATCAAATATATTTTAAATCTCCCATGGTAGGTCCACCACACATACAGTACATCTTTTTTTCAATCAGGGTAAAGTACAACATGGTCTTAAAATAGTACACTGCAATGTACAGTACAATGCACTTTCGCTGGTTTTACAGAATATGCACACGACTGTGCTTCTAACCATTGCAATAAGACCCTCGCAACAGCCAGGCTCGAGGGATATGCGAAGGTCAGACTTTCGATGTCTGGCAAGGTCAATAAGGTGAATGCAAAATAGCTTGGAAATAAAGACTTAAGCGAGCTGAAGTAGTCCCATTCCATTTTGAACCGCGCACGTTCTCGTTTTCACCTGAAACAAACCATACACCCACCCCACGCACACTCACGCACATTAATTTAGCTACTAACTTAATTCCCTTTTATCAAGAATACTGTATATTCTGTAAGGGTTTTCTTTACTTTCATTAAACATATTAATGAAAGTAGAGAAAACTTTACTCACATTCAAACATTATATTCACTGCGATTGCCTGGCAACCAATTTAGGGTTTACCCCACTTCCTACCCATAGCATAGGCGGAGTTTGACTTTTGTGAGAGGGCGGGCACAACATGTTAATGGCCACGAAACGCAGTGTCAGCAATAAAAGTAACTTAACTGTTCGTGTTTAATCCTCGGTTCAAGCTCAGTTGTTGTTGAAGCTTTTAAAAATGTAGGTTTAAAGACATTCTAAATATACGTTTATTTTGCCTCCTCAGGAGTACTTTTGGCAAAGCATAGCAAAGAACCATCTCTGAGGTGCTAGTCACATGATCTGTTCGGAAATTAATGTTGACCCATTATGAAAAACTTTGTCGGATTCTTGTACATTTTATTCATTTTTGTTGTTTTATTGCTTTACAACTTTTATATACAACAGTTTAAAGGATAGGTCTTTATTTTAAAGGGGAAGTTCATTTTTGACATAAGGTTTAATCTTCAAGTTAGCAGTGGAGTTGATTTCAACAAGTTCTGTGCAGATTGTCAGTTATTTGTTACTTTAAGGGCTCCAGAGTGGTTAAGCTAGTGCGAGTCAATCGTGCCTGCTTAGCATGCAACTAAAAAAAACAATATTAACAGATCTTACGTAGTCAAATAAATTCAAACTACAGATCATTATTTGAAGTACCCATGCGGTCAAAACAATGTCACACCAAACTGGCGTAATTAATTTCATTCTGCAGGACTATTTTTTAGACGCACAATGCGACCACAATAGAGAGGAGTGCTTGGGCTACTCGTGCTCAGTCTTCTGGGGGGGTCCCTTTTGTTCGCTCAAAAAAAAAAAAAAAAAAAAATATCAGCGGTGAAACAACCGATGGGACATCTCTCCTCTCTGCTTGCCTAGACAGCCTGTTGCCTGCAGAGCTGCTGGATTACAAATGTTGCTGTTCATACTACAATTATTGACATTCAATGGTAAGTTTTAATAACTTTATTCTGAAAACAGCCAGCACTATTGATTGCATGGGTCATCAGCACTGTTGTCACAGATTACTTAAAAAAGGTCATTTAATTACTGATTACTGACTCCACATCAAAAAGTAATCTAGTTACTTTAATGATTACTTTATTATGAAAGTAACTAAGTTACTTAAAAGTAACTTATCAATTGCTTTTTACCATTTTTTCTCCTTTTGCTGCCTCAACATAAAAATGACAACAGAAAAATGTCATCACATGTAATTGAATTTTTCACATAAGGCTTAATCTTTGAGTTAGCGGGCGTTTAATTAATCACTGGAGTTGATTTTAACCACCATGGACTGGCGCTAGCTTAGCCACTCCGGAGCCCTGAAACTAACAAATAACTGACAAACTGCACACAATTTGTTCAAATCAACTCCAACGACTAATTAAACCCCCGCTAACTCCAAGATTAAGCCTAATGTAAAAAATTCTGAACTTTCCCTTTAAAATAAAGAACTAGCCATTAAAATGTAGTCTATAAAGGTTGTAAAGCAATAAAACAAACAACAAAAATGAATGATATGAACAAGAATTCTACAAAGTATTTCATAATGGGTCAAAGTCCTTTTTCGAACATATCAGGTGACTAGCACCTTAGAGACTGTCCTTTGCTTTGCTTAGCCAAAACTACACCTGAGGAGGCAAGATGGACATTTAGAATTTCTCTAAACCTAACCTAGATTTCAAACGCTACCAACAACAACTGAGCTTGAAACAAGGAATGAACATGAACAGTGTCAAGATGTATACATACTGTATATACAGTATAGGCCAAAAGTTTGGAGACACCTCATGGGTGGATACTTTGAAGAATGTAGAATATAAAACTTGTTTTCAGTTATTTCATTTTTTTTGCCAAGTACATGATTCCACATGTTCGTTCATAGTTTTGTTGTCTTTAGTGAGAATTTACAATAATAGTAAAAATGTATCAAACGCAAAAATGATGAGGTGTCTTCAAACTTTAGGCCTAACTTTTGTGTCAGAGTCATCAACATGCCCCCCCCCCCCCCCCCCCCCGCCCACACACACAAAAGTAAAATTCTGCCTATGGTTACAAACTCAAACTATAAAATGGACATAAAGGCTGTTTACAAACTGTAGAAGTGCTGGCTATCTTGTACCTATGTGCTTTGTTTCGAGTTTTGTCGCATTGTGCTGTAATTCCAAGTGGTTTCTTGAATTGCATGTCGAGTTTTTGAGCCAGCGCAAAGTTTGCAACGCACGGAGATATTTTTGTCATCTTTACTGGACAGAAATGTGAAGTAATGGCTGTATTTCCAGTGGGCAAATGCAGCCTTTGGTATATCTCCTGCCTTTCACTGTTAGCAATTTGACGTAGCCAGGCTATGTTGTTGACCGCCATGGCAGACAGCACTCACACAGCACGTGACCTGTTTATTTTCCCAATGAGACAACGTGAGATGTGATGTCACTCACAAACTCAAGAGCAATATTTTCTATTCAAATTATTTTCGTACATGACTACAGTATTCTTCATTCTACATACATTATGAGGCAACAAAAAAATAACGCACAGGCACTAAGGAAACAAACTTTAATCAGATTACTGGCTTGGAAAAATGAACACTTTAGATTGCTCATTACTGAAAGAAAGTAATCAGATTAAAGTAACGCGTTATTGACAACACCGGTCATCGGTGATTCTCATGCGTTCACATGTTGTTTTTTATTGGCTTGCTAAGCACGCACCATTGACTCACGCTAGTTTAGCCACTCCGGAGCCCTGAAACTAGCAAATAACTAACAAAGTGCAGTGAATTTGCTGAAATTACCTCCACCAACTAGTTAAAACCCCCGTTACCCGAAGATTAAGCCTTATGCAAAAAATTCTGAACTTCCCCTTTAAAATTATTTATAGGAAAGTCAATTGCATGCAATGACATTTTTCAGCCTCTGGGTAACAATTCCGAGGTTTCCTGTGATCTTAATGTTTTCTGTGTTATCTATTGCTAGATGCCCCAGACTCCAAATCTGCACTCTTAATAATGTAGTGATACCTTCAGAATATCAGTCAATATAGATAAATGAAAATAAATTAGCCATCGGGTGGTGCCCCGAAATTTAAATGAAAAAGCATTTAATTATACGCCTGAAGCTTAATTCAAGTTATGATATTTTCACACCCACAAGAAATTCCACATTGGAACTTCCGGCATATTTTTAAATCAAACCCTCTTTAGATCTAATCACACTCAGTTTTAAATACACTGAAAGTAATATTTATAAATCCTATTGGTTCATATAGGATAAGGACTGTTGAAAATGGATGAATGCATTTATTGGTCAATGACAACTGACAAATGCCACTTGTTAACTTCAATTGTATATCACATAATCCTAATTAAAGTCACCACAAAGTTTATTTTATTTTATTTATTTTTTTTTTTTTTGTGCAAAGATCATTCACATTTACTCTCTTGCTCCAGCTCAATTTGGCAAAAATGCCCGGACAAAACAAGTACTATATAAGTGATACAAATCATTATAAACAGAATGCATTTAAAATAATGATTGCTAGGAGTGAGTTTGTTTTCAAACACTAATCAAATCAAGCAGTCATATTTCTGTAATGACAATCATTCATTACAAAATAACCTTTGTAAAGTGTCAAATGCAATATGAAAAAAAGTACTACTAACCTATATTCCATATGGCATATCTTTTTAAGTATCATGGGGTCAGCACAACCTAGCAACTATGCAACTTAATACAATGCACCACTTATTAATGGGGAAAAATAACAAATGACAAGTCATTTTGCAAATTTAAGGACCATGTTTTAATTTTTTGTTTTATTTGGGCAATACACATTAGTAAAATACATTTGGCAAAGTTACATCTTTTTAATATAACATTGCTGGATTCAAAAGAGGGTTAATTTTCATTTGTGGTCCCTGAAATGTAAAAACATGCTGGTAATAGCCCACAAAATTAAACTAACCATGCTAACATCGTTAGTGTTCATGTTGTCAGTAGGTCTTTCTATATGAATGTATAAAACACATCGAGTCATTATCTTGAAAATGGAGAAACCATTTCACAATGGTGAATCTCTCTAGAAGTGGCCAGCCTACAAAGAGGGCATCTCACTCCTTTTTAAACCTTCGCTAATGTGTGCATATTTGTTAAGTATTTACTCATTTAGGAATCACCCCTTATTTGTATGCGTGTGTGAGCTGGTTACCTAAGTTACAGTGGGGCAAATAAGTATTTAGTCAACCACCAATTGGGCAAGTTCTTCTACTTGAAAAGATTAGAGAGGCCTGTAATTGTCAACATGGGTAAACCTCAACCATGAGAGACAGAATGTGGAAAAAAAAAACTGAAAATCACGAGCCTGGTACACCAGACTCACCGCTGTTCCAGCTATTGAGTCTGGCCACCATTCAGCGGATACAATTTCCAGGGCAGAGCGAGACACAGCAAACAGACAGCGGAGTGGACCAATCAGCGACGGGCGGACTTGACGTTAGTAAAGAGATGAGGGACTTGTGCGCGGAAGTAAAAATACAAGGAGAGTGGAGTTTATTCAACATGGCTAGCGCAAGACACCCTGTTGTAAGTGACTTGTGTCTATGTGTTTTTGTTAATTTAAAACTGATTTTACAGTGGATTGGAACATATTCTCGGCGCTCCTGTTCGTCATCCGTGTTGTTGTGGAGACGACTTCCGACACGGAAGAGTGACATTGCTCGTTAAGAACACGTCACGCAAATAAACAAATCTGATTGGACGGTTGATTTTGTCCTTGCTCGAGAGGCAGTTAATGGGCTGGGTCCCAGACTGTTCTTACAGTGTTTGAAAAATACAGGGAGAACAGTCTGGCCGTGCCAGCCAAGAAAATCACAGTGTTTGATTTGTAAAGAATTTATTTCCAAATTAGAGTGTGAAATAAGTATTTGGTCACCTACAATAAAGCAAGATTTCTGGCTGTCAAAGAGGTCTAACTTATTCTAACGAGGTCTAACGAGGCTCCACTCGTTACCTGTTTTAATGGCACCTGTTTTAACTCATTATCGGTATGAAAGACACCTGTCCACAAGCTCAGTCAGTCATACTCCAAACTCCACTATGGCCAAGACCAAAGAGCTGTCGAAGGACACCAGAGACAAAATTGTAGACCTGCACCAGGCTGGGAAGACTGAATCTGCAATAGGTAAAACGCTTGGTGTAAAGAAATCAACTGTGGGAGCAATTATTAGAAAATGGAAGACATAAAAGACCACTGATAATTTCCTTCGATCTGGGGTTCCATGCAAGATCTCACCCTGTGGCACCAAAATGATAACAAGAACAGTGAGCAAAAATCCCAGAACCACACGGAGGGACCTAGTGAATGACCTACAGAGAGCTGGGACCACCGTAACAAAGGCTACTATCAGTAACACAATGTGCCGCCAGGGACTCAAATCCTGCACTGCCAGACGTGTCCCCCAGCTGAAGCCAATACACGTCCAGGCCTGTCTGCGGTTCGCTAGAGAGCATTTGGATGATCCAGAAGAGGACTGGGAGAATGTGTTATGCTCAGATGAAACCAAAATAGAACTTTATGGTAGAAACACAGGTTCTTCTGTTTGGAGGAGAAATAATACTGAATTGCATCCGAAGAACACCATACCCACTGTGAAGCATGGGGGTAGAAACAAAGGGATCAGGACGACTGATCTGTGTAAAGGAAAGAATGAATGAGACCATGTATCGAGAGATTTTGAGTGAAAATCTCCTTCCATCAGCAAGGGCATTGAAGATGAGACGTGGCTGGGTCTTTCAGCATGACAATGATCCCAAACACACAAACAGGGCAACAACGGAGTGGTTTTGTAAGTAGCATTTCAAGGTCCTGGAGTGGCCTAGCCAGTCTCCAGATCTCAAACCCCAAAAAAATCTGTGGAGGGAGTTGAAAGTCCGTGTTGCCTAGCGACAGTCCCAAAACATCACTGCTCTAGAGGAGATCTGCATGGAGGAATGGGCCGAAATACCAGCAACAGTGTGTGAAAAGCTTGTAGAGAGTTACAGAAAACGTTTGGCCTCCGTTATTCCCCACAAAGGGTACGTAAGAAAGTATTGAGATTAACTTTTGGTACTGACCAAATACCTATTTTCCACCATGATTTGCAAATAAATTCTTCAAAAATTAAACAATGTGATTTTCTGTTTTTTTTTTTCCACATTCTGTCTCTCATGGTTGAGGTTTACCTATGTTGACAATTACAGGCCTGTCTAATATTTTCAAGTGGGAGAATTTGCACAATTAGTGGTTGACTAAATACTTTTTTGCCCAACTGTAAATACAGTTCCCTTGCTCAAGGCTCATGTACGATGCAGTGTGGCCTGATTTTTCTCCAAACTGTCACAAATACAGTATTAACACATGACAGTTGGAAAATATATGCAATGAGGCAGAAAAGAATAGATCCATTTTGAATTGTCAAAACCTTTGTAAGGATTTGGAGTGCCTCAGACATCCATGGTGTTTGTTCTAAAGTAGAAACAAGTGTTGGTGATCCTGTAAAGTGATCAAAAGTATGCACCCTTTAAGCCCCCCCCCCCCCCCAAAAAAAAAAAAAGTAATTCGCCTGAGGTGGTGAAATTTTTTTTTTACTGCTTTAGAACAGCAATTTGGCACCAATTTCTTGTTTTCAAGACTTCATCCTAAAACATACAGTATTACATGTATTTAGAAACTAATACAATTATTTTAGATAATTTTCAATTTTCAAAGAGAATATACGGGACTTTTAGAGTAAATTTGAAATACTTTTCTAATCCATGCTTCATACTTGTATGCCATTGGCGTAATCACCTACCACTCAAACATGCCATAAGTAGCGTTGAAGTTGAATTTTGTGTCAAAATGATTCAGTCAAAAAAAAGGGCCTTCAAAACTTGTTCCACTTCAAAAAAAAAAAGTTTAAAATGTTTTTGCTTTCCAAAAAAGTGACACTTTGATGAAAATATATATATATTTCAAATTTAAAAAAAAAATATTTAAAACAATATATGTATTTTTGCAAATGATTTTTTCCTTTGATTAAAAAAAAAAAAAAAAAAATATATATATATATATATATATATATATATATATATATATATATATATATATTTTTTTTTTTTAATTTTTTTTTTTTTTTGAAAAAAATATATATATATATATATATATATATATATATTTTTTTTTTTTTTTTTTGATTGAAGCAACTTTTATTGGGATTGAATGATTTAGACACAAATGTCCTACCCATAATATGGCTCAAACTCAAAAAGGATTGCTTCAATCAAAGAAAACAGTTTCAATGAAAAATGAAGTGTTCAAATGCGAACTTCTGAGTCTCAAACATTTTTTCACATTCAAACCTTTTTTTCTTCGATTGAATTTTTTAAATTTTTGATTGAAGTGATTTTTCTTTTGAAAATATATATTTTTTTGTTTCAAGCAACTTATATTTTGATTGAATAATAAAGACACAAATGTCCTAGCCCAGATGTGGTCCAAACGCAAAATTACATTACTTCAATCAAAAAAGTTGTTTCAAACAAAAAAAAAATGTAATCAAAGAAAAATAGTTTACAAATACATTTTTTTGAGTTTCAAATTTATTTTTGCATTCAAACACATTTTTTTATTTTTTGATTGAAGTGACTTTTTCTTCGATTGAAAATATATATTTTGATTGAAGAAACTTTTTGTTTGATTGAAGAAACTTTTTTTTTTTTGATTGAATAATAAAGACATAAATCTACCTCCATATTAAAACCCCTCTTAATGTTTTCGTTTTAATAAAATTTGTAAAATTTTCAATCAAAAAATAAACTAGTAGCTTGCCATTTTTTATGTCAATAATTACACAATTCTCATGGTGCTGAAACCCATAAAATCAGTCGCACCCAAGCGCCAGCAGAGGGCGACAAAAACAAGTAACAAGTGGACATGACACTGTGCTGTCATTTTAATCTGTTTGAGTGGGGCATGTGCATTAAATGTATCAAATATTTTAACTTGATGAATTTAAAAAATTAATTACCGCCCGTTAACGCGATAATTTTGACAGCCCGAGTAGGAAGATAAGTCCAAAGTGTATGACATCAACATCTCAACCACAGTCGGCAATAATAGGCTCACCTGCACCCCTAATCATGACATGTGAATCCAAAATGTCTTTATTAAATGTGTTCCTGTATACTAAAGTTAGAATGACTCTGTCGCAACCAGCAGTGCTTAGCACCACAGGGACAGGTGCTGTACAAGAAACATTTGATTTGTATCTCTTTTTTCCAGTGGTAAAGTATAAGTAGCAAGTAGAGTTTAAAGCTCTCTGTGTTTCTGTAGTCTGCTATATTCAGTTTTGAACATTTACACATTACACAGTTTGATGCAAATACTGTATATATATTTTTAAATGCATAGAAGTAACACATTTAAAGTTTGCATTCTTGCGTATAATTAATTGCTGAACTCCTGAGAATTAGGCCACCTCATCAATATTATGAAGTATAATTTGTGCCCATATTGGTATATTAATTTCAAAGTGGACAGATGGCGGCATTTGCATGTCTACTAGCTCTCAGAGGGTTCAAGCAACAATTTTGCACTTCACTGGAACTGTCTCGTAAGAGGGTCACATATTAAGTTATGCAAAGCTTTAAAAGCCTTTTCATGTATTATGAAATCAATTTTCAAATGGGGAGGTAGCATGTAGGTCCCTTTCAACCTCGGACAAGTGCCTCTGAGACAGTCTGTATAGATGCAGTCGTTGTATAATAGCAGTTCATTAAGGTACTCTGGGCTAATATTCCTTCTTCCAATCACTGACAAGTTTTGAATGCTTTACACGCCGTGTTTGAGCTTGGAAATGGCACACACAAAAAAATTGACCTTCAGAAATCCTTCCAGTTCTCTGCGCTCCACATAATTCTTCGAGAAGGACATTAAATACTTTTGGCTCTTTGTCATTGCCGAGGGGAAAATGTTTTGGGGATCATCTACATCTCTTATTTAATGATGCATAGTGAAATCTTATGAGAGTCACTTATGTCCCATAAAAATCCCTGGACAAAGCTGTAAAATCAATGACCTGTTTTGTTACTTAATGAGTTGCTCAACTGTAGTAAGGTTGGACCTCTCTGAGTCGAATGTCCCGCCCCCTGAAACCTAACCAAAAAAATTTGCATTTCTATATTTCTCCCATATTCAATATTGGCATATTAATCATTTGTTGATCCATGAATACATAGTTGTTTGTGTGAGAAGTTATATTCTTAAAACCATGATTTTACAAGTTTGGACTCTTTGCTGACCAACTACCTTGTGGCTGTCTTCCATAATATTATACCATCTAATCTCAGCAGGGTATTAAAACTGGAATGATTGGTATGCAGCTTTAATGTGGGAGTTTAAAGTTAGAGGTGAGAGAATGGATATAAAACCAACCAGGGGAAAAATTAATATGAGGCAAGGTAGTGGAACTGATAGTGTTCTATAATGTGCTGGCTGGCACTGAGATTGGAGGGAGAAAAAAAATTCAAATATAAAGTGATGAGCCTTTGTGGATTAACATTTTGTTGGAGCACAACAGAAGATGAGATAATGCTACCAATATCAAATCATTTAAAAGTTAAACTTGTATTTGGTGAACCCATTTATCAAACAAACAGTTTTTTTTCTACACTATTCTCTCCTTGTCAAAGTTTTTGTTTTAGTAAAGATACACAGTGGATCTGTAGATGCTTGTGAAGAGTGATTATGTATTCTCTACCATCCTTGTAAATCCATAATCATTAACATCTGCTCGAGCTTTCCTTATTGAACTACTTCGCCTATGTGTGGTCCACTTATCCTCGTTAACTCCGCTACAGCCAACTCAGCACATAGATCGAACAATAGATGGGAGTAAAAGGAAAGGCAAACAGAGCGCAGGTTGGAGGCCACTTTTTGTAAGATAAAATAAATAACTTCTCGCTCTATTTTAATCTTTTAAAGACCAGGTCTGCTCATTGCTATCATGGCTTATTCACCTTCATTTTGTCCTAGAAAGTAATTCCTCTGTGCTTTGGCAACTCACCAATGGATTTGCTGTCTGAGTGCAGCCTGTCTAGAAATAATAACTATAATTGCCTCTTCTCAATATTGACTCAGGCAATAATAAAATAAGCGCAATGCCTTCTTTAATGAGAATTTGTGGACTGCTGAAATTAAGAACGCATTAATACCATCGATTGCATTCTATAATAACTTTTGAGCGATATCCAAGCATGTTTTTAATTAAAATTGACACCCTCCACTGAATGATCACCCTTTGAGGTAGTGGCCATGTTAGCAGTAAACTTGGAGAGGTGTTTAATGTTTTCTATACTGTCCGACCGCAAGGTATGTCAAATCATTCCCGTGACCTATTGATATTCGGTGACAGCAGACATCAATATATTCCAAGCTTGTCTATATTCACAGTATTCAAACACAGGGATTGTGATTTAATGCAAGGTCTAAGAGCACATTTTCAATAATTAGATGTCCACACAATTTTTTGTCAACAGGCGAATTACGTTTTGGGGGCCCTGTCAGTGCCATGTTGACTTGAATTGTGTAAAGGTCAGTCGACAACATCCAATGCTGCATAAGCATTTGCCTTTGACATATTTATCTGATTGTCTCACTGAAGTTTTTTTTTTTTTTTTTTTCCTTCACACTGCTTCATGGCTGTTGGAGAGGACAGACAAAAATATTGGGAAAAAAAGTACAGCAACATACCCAATAATTCAGAGAAATGTCAAGCATAAAATGAAGGATAAAAATATACTATATAAATATATATATATATATATATATATATATAGATATAAATGACTAGTCCCTTGAATTTGGGACTTGTTGCTAGGTTAATCAACTCAAAAACTTTTCGTTATCTTAAAATAAAAAAAGAACAAAATTCAACATATAAAGATTTGTCGACCTTAAATAATGCTAGGGATAATTTAACATCTGCAGTAAATGTAAAAAAAATGATACATATTGAATATGGTCAAAGAAAACAGAATTGAGCAGCAGTGTGAATGTAGTCCAAGATATGAATTTGAAAGTCATTTTTTTCTCTCCTATTCACCAGTCCAAGGTTTAACCCACTCCTTGCTTAAATTCAATGGGCTACGTACTAGTTACCTATAAGAGAACCATTATAGAAAAAGGATAGATGAATGATGGTACTTTGAAAGATGAATAATGATTTTATCTTTTGCATGCAGTAAGCCATTTGTCCCTACAGTGTTCTGGGAGAATAATGCAGTTTTAATAGCGCTCTTTACGTATTTCCAAATATTTCTGTCTCACGTTTCTTTCGTATCCTCAAGGATTATCAAGCCATTGCTGAGCTAGAAACACAAAAACATTCTGATTTTTGTTTGCAGAGACACAACAGTATCCAACAGTATCTTTGCTCTTTTTCTCAAATAGACTGAAGTTTAGGTTTAGTTTAGTTTATTCACACACACATACCATTCAAAATATACAATACATGGCATATACAAACACATACAGCATATGTTTATAGAATTAGAGGCACGAAAAGGACACTTCAAGAAAGCTATTTAAAGCTTTTAGTAGGGGGCCCAGTTTTCCACAAATATGAGATATTGGCCAGATATCTTTAAAAATGTGGACAGGATACACATACACAGACATACAATTAAATATGGACAATGTCAACATGCTGGTTACATTGGATTTGATGTGAAAAACAGTAGCAGAGTTATTGAAAAAATCAGCATATTAGACATACATGGCGAGGAGTTGAGCTTTGAGTTTTTTTTTCCTCAAAATGGAGATGGTGTGTGACATTTTAAGCATTTCATCAAGTTTGTTCCAAATCTTGTATCCTCTCCATACTATGTTAAGGTTTGTACACTGAAAAAAAGTGTTTCAATTATGCTCTTTTGAGTAATTTTGTTTATGATCTGCAAGGAGCTTTTCGTAGTCTACCTGTATTCCATTATGTGGTTTTGCATTAGTGAAATAGTTGAATAGTTCCTGTTTTCACAGTAACATGTTCATACTCTTCTCCCATGTTTACGATCATAATATCTACCGTGAGAAATTGAAGCCACCAAATGCTATACGCTCTCATATGTGCATGACACGACAACCTCAGGACCAAATTTGTTGATCCAGTAAGCTCCCCCCTCACCCCCACCTTCCTTTGGTCCCTCTAGCAGGTGACCAAGGCCATAACTAGAATATTATTTACAGGATTGGCAATGTTAAAGTTAATGTTGCAAAAATTTCCTCTCCACAGTCCGATTGCAGCTCTAATGAGGCTTTACTGACACTGAAATGATAGCTGTGCAGAGGAGACAGGTGCCTCGGGAGGAATATCGGCCATCTTCCCCGGCATTCTTGTGTATCGTCATTAAGGTCATTTAGCATTTTCCATGAATATCACCGCAACAGCAAACTGGTTGCACAGCATAAAAAACAACTACTGTATGTCCTTCACATTTAAGGGTTGCTTTGCTTTCAGCACATATTGTGTCACTCTTTTTAAGTCTATACAAATATACAGGTTGTATTTATCTATTTCTTTTTGTCCATGGAAACAACACTGTGACAACAGCAATTGGGATTGTTATTTTGTATATTGGGGTGCATTTTGGCACGTTTTATTGCTAAACTTAAAGAATATGTACAATCATCCACAAATTTAATCAAATCTTCAGATTCTCAGTAATTGCCATATTAAAATATATATACTTTTAAAAATGTTGTTATAATTGTTGGGGTGAAAAAATCAAATGAACACGCCTAATTCTAAGTCCTAGTTCTGTATTGATTTATGAACAGAACATTTCAGTAATTTTGTGTTTATCTGGGCATGAAAACTCATTTCTACATACTGCTTGTACCACTCTGTTTCTCTTTCAAATGCTGTGCACACCTGAAATACCCACTTTCAAGACCCAATCATGAATCATAATTTTTGAAGGTGGCACAAATTGTTCATGTTAGATCTGGTTCATTTGATCATGTGATGGAAGGGAGTTGTAGTGGGTGGCATTGCTGTGACATTGTAGTTGAGCCAGACTTTTTTGAAATATGTAGTAATAAAGTAAAACAATCTAATGAAGCAGTTACGTTAGCATGCTATTGAAAATATTTATATAATTTTTATTTACATATGTTATACCCAGTGTTATTAATCTTTAATAAGTAAATAGTTACAATTACAAATTACAAAATTACAAAAACGTAACTCAATTTCGTCATTGTAAGAGTAATAGTAATAGTAAACCAGGAAAGTAACTGACATTACTTTTCATGTTCTACACGTTATTACATTAAACAAGTTATAATATCTTTCACATCAAATATGCAGTGGCGTCTCCTGACATTTTTCATAGGGGTGGCCAGATGGGGCCACTTAAAATCTTGGGCTGGCACACCAAAACAAAAATCCATAATATCAGGTTTGGCTGGATATGCATTTGTGATGAAATGCATAACTGATGCTACTACAACTACTACTTAGAAATGTATGTGTGTGTGGGGGGGGGAGGGAGGGGCCTCGTGGCCACCCCCTGGTGCCGCCACTACAAATATGCTTGTATTAACTGATTGAACATTTTTTTTCATTCCAAAAAACAACAACAAAAGCGTAGGTCACACTTTTTACTTTTTTTTTTTTTTTTTTTTTTCACCTATATAGGAATGTAACGGTACACAAACGTGCAAAATGCTGTGCGAAAAAAAGCCTAATATATATATATATATATATATATATATATATATATATATATATATATATATATATATATATATATATATATATATATATATTTATATACATATATATATATATATATACATATACATACATACAGTACATATATATACACACACACATACATACATATATATATACACACACATACATACATATATATATACACACACACACACATATATATATATATATTATTATACCGTCTACAAGGACAACACCAGCTTAGTGATAATGATGGCACTCAGCAGGAAAACAGTACAATATTTTCAATTAATTGCACCCAAATGGAAGCCAAGAACTTTATGTAAAATAAATAAATAAAAAGTTGCAAGAAAAGGTTACGATGACGCTAGCCACGCGCTAAATGCTAATGCTGATGCTCTGAGCTATCTAGCCCAACATCATCGCATTTGCAACAACGTCACCACACTCTTCCCTCCACATCCCTCCTGCTGTGCTCTCTCCATGTCTCTCATCCCACTACTGAATTAAATAATGCTGTTAGAAATGCCCTTATACTCTAATGTCGTTATTAAAAACACTGGTTATAGCAGCATATGCAATACAACTGAATGCATACCGTATACTTCAACCTGTGGAGTGCAATGTAATATTTATGTGTATTAATGAGGTGACATTAACGTAACTCAAAAACTAATCATCCAAATGCAGCACAAATGCCACATTTATTTTTCAGCCAGAAAGAAGCAGAAATCTATACTACAGAGATGTAACCTTTCTTTGTCTCACACCGATGTCTCAATTTCATAACTGGTCCGCACAAAACACCTGAAATGCAGTCTTTGTTTTATATAAATAATGTTTTTTTTTGTTGTTGTTGATGAAATCCGAATGCCGCAAGTCATACTAACCGGATAAAAAGAGATACGACTCACTTTAGTTACACTTTGGAAAGAAAGCATGTTACAAATGCATGTGTTTAGACCAGGGAATGTCATCATTTATTGCATTTTTTTTTATGGAGGTAGAACAGTCTCTTAATGAACACACACACATTTCCAATGTGTGCACATGCATCTGACAGAAACCACACACATTTTTGATGCAAACACACATCTCACACGAAATACACACATTGTGGGATTTATAAACAGATCTGACATGAAACAAATACATCTTCAGTGCACACACACACCAGACACAAAACACACACACACATTTTGGGATTTATAAATACATCTGTCACAAAACACACACCATCCATCCATCCATCCATCCATCCATCCATCCATCCATCCATCCATCCATCCATCCATCCATCCATCCATCCATCCATCCATCCATCACTTAATCCAGCAGCTTTAACAGGAAGCCCAGAATTCCATATCCCCAGCCTCTTCAACTAGCAACTAACAAATACATCTTCAGTGCACACACACACCAGACACAAAACACACACACACATTTTGGGATTTATAAATACATCTGTCACAAAACACACACCATCCATCTATCCATCCATCCATCCATCCATCCATCCATCCATCCATCCATCCATCCATCCATCCATCCATCCATCCATCCATCCATCCATCCATCCATCCATCCATCCATCCATCCATCCATCCATCCATCCATCCATCCATCCATCCATCCATCCATCCATCCATCCATCCATCCATCCATCCATCCATCCATCCATCCATCCATCACTTAATCCAGCAGCTTTAACAGGAAGCCCAGAATTCCATATCCCCAGCCTCTTCAACTAGCTTCTCCAGCGGGATTTCCAAGGCATTCCCAGGCCAGCCGAGAGACAAAGTCTCTCCAGTGTATCTTGGGTCGTCCCGCCCGCCCGCTGGTGGGACATTCCCGGAACACCTCTCCAGGGAGGTGTCAAGGAGGCATCCAAACCAGATGCCCGAGGTTCTCACCCTATCTCTAAGGGAGAGCCCTGACACCCTGCGGAGGAAACTAATTTCAGCCGCTTGTATTCATGAACTTGTTGTTTCGGTCATGACCCACAGCTCGTGACCATAGGTGAGGGTAGGAACGTAGATCGACTGGTAAATCGTGAGCTTCGCCTTTTCGCTTCGCTGCACTGATTCACCTGCCGATTTCCCGCTCCCTTCTACCCTCACTCGTGTACAAGACCCCAAGATACTTAAACTCCTCCACTTGGGGCAGGATCTCATCCCCGACCCGGAGAGGGCACGCCACCCTTTTCTGACTGAGGACCATGGTCTTGGATTTGGAAGTGCTGATCTTCATCCCAACCGCTTCACACTCGGCTGCAAACCGCTCCAGTCAAAGTTGGAGGTCACGGACACATTCATGAAATATGTGCGTGAATTGTCTTGAACACAGTTATATTGTGCACATACTGTAGATTTTTTCTAAACGTAGCCAATCAAATGCATCCCTCCTTCAATGCCAATCACACAGGCTGGGGTGTCGTGTAACGTCACTGCTGTGCGCCCTCAACAGGAGAATGGCGTCTGGCAGTGGGAGCTTATTTTATGCCGCTATGGAGATAGTACAGGCTCTCTTAGCGGCAGCGAAGACGCCATTTCTCCTGTTGAGGGTGCACAGCAGTGACATTGCACAACATTTCATTATTATTATCCAGTCCATTATAATTGGCTGTAAAGGAGGGAGATATGTGATTGGCTGCAGACGAGCTCCGTTTAGAAAAAATGCATGTGTGTTTCTCGGCTGAGTGATATGAGTCTCAAAAAGATCCACAGAACCATGAATGCGCATTTCGAATTAAAGCACCTTATAAATGTGTGTAAGACAATTCACACACGCATTTGAGAAATGTGTGTATATTTCGTGTCAGATATGGTTATAAATCCCAATATGTATGTGTGTGTTTCATGTCAGTTGCGAGTGTGCTTCGAAAATGATGTGTGTTTCATGTCAGATGTTTGTGTACATCGAAAATGTGTGTGTGTTTATCATGAGACTGCTCTAGCTCCATATACCAGAGGGCAAAAAAAGTGTCAAAAGACAACATGCCATCTCATTCATATACACTTTGGGGAGGCCGGAGGAGGGGAGGAGAGCAAAGGGCACTGTTCATCAGGTCGGTGGATGGCGTGGGGTTGTCCAGCAATCGGGCCAAGCCGACAGCAGACGTCTAGAACAACATTCGACCAATCTTAAGAACTCAAGTCAGTCCTCAGTTTCTAACAAATACGATATAATATCACTTGCAAGTCAGACAGTCTTGGTCAGTCTACACAATCTTGTTTAGGCCTAGGACAGGAGTAGCTCTCTGACCCAGCATGCTGCTTAGACTCCTCTGTCAGGAACTTCGGGCAATAAATTGTTGACGTTGAACTTGTCCTTGTTATTAGAGTCCATTTACAGAAACGAACACGCTTGGAACCTTGAGGTTTAAAGAGTTAATTGGTCATTTTAAAACAGGTTCCGTAAGTATGTTTGACGTAAACACATGTATTATGCCAATTGATTACTTTAAATTGTCCCTCGGTATTAGTGTTTGTGTGTCAGGTAATTTGTCTCTTTGTACACTGTGATTGGATGCCAAACAATTCAGGGTGTATCCGCCTACTGCTCATAGTTAGTTGGGATAACCATACAGGTGTACATATACCCTGTTTTCTTTTTAAACACATGGATCATTTACTTTTTAATTCCACGGGCTTATTGAAATATTACTGAATCCCGCAAAATGTAAGAACGAAAGAATCAAGATCTGCCACTCAAGCAAAATACTGAAAAGCAAAGGATAATGAGGACTGGTGTCTGAGAAGACTATTAATGATGATGGTATTTTTGGCAAATTTCAAGGATTGTGTCATTTCTCTGTGGAGGGCTTTAGGCACAGGTGGTCATGTTTGTATAATAATGCAGTGTGATGTGCCCTCCCCCTTCAATTAAGTAGCTGAAATCCAGGTCCCAAATCTCTCCAAACTTTTACCTGCTGGGATCTGTCAGAAGTGCTACGAGTTTTAGGTTTTCAACTTCACAGGGAATTATACATGGGGTTTTCAACAGTTTAGGCTTAACATCACACAAGGCTTAATATATCCATGTTAAACAGGTGTCAAAATTAACACTGCCAGTACATCCTGCCTTCGGTGAGGAAAAGAACATCTAAGCTTTTACCTCTGTGCCTGACTTTGTGATGTTAGTATGATATTTGCTGGTGTCATGAGGACAACATGGTCTCTTGATTTGGCTTGTCAGACCTCATAATGGAAAACATGTTTAAGATCTCCTAAATCTCAACAGTAAAATCACTTGAAATGTTCACAACACACTGTGTTTTTTTTCATGATTTTTTTTTTGTTTTCTGCCATTGCCACATTACCTAATTATCATAGGATACACAAGTGACTAGTGCATTATAATAATATTAATAATACTATTCCGATTTAAGAAATATACATTACATGTGTGCGTTTTGTCACCAAAGAAACAATAGCACTTTTTTGTTGTTCTTCCCTTGGGTTACTTCACATATTTTAGAAGCATAGCAAGATATTCTTTTCCAGTAAATTCACTGTGTGTGTGTTAGATCATCACATAGTTTTATGGTGCCATCATAATATAACTTGTCCCTAAAAACAATAGAACTGAACCCCGGAAGATGATTTCCAAAAATGTTACAATATGTTAACCCCTTTTAAATACTGTCCATTTATGTATGCTTGTTAGCACAGTCCTCATCACCAGTGGACCACAAACATTAAGCCATTGATAACGGGTCATTAGTGCCGCTCTTCGCTATTGCTAAAATTCAAAAAGTCATGTTCCTTTCATCATTCAGCTCATTTAAGCTCCATTTCCCACGTCATATTTTCATGATGAATTGCCCCCAACAGAGGCAATTTAATCAGACATGATTTTTTGCAACACGTTACAAAATGAAAGTGAAAATGATATGGGAATAAATCACATTGGGTGAGTTGATCAGTACCACAGTCTGAGTTAGAGCTGTTCTCTGTCTTGAGTCAATTACTCATTACACACAGCTATTGACCTTTCTTCCAACAAGAAGTTCAGTGAATATCTCTGCAAGGATTGTAATTGACAAGATGTCTCTTTTAATAGAAAAATGCCCACATTTCCTCACAAGTTAATTATAAATTCAATAGCGGACCCACCAGCCAGAGCCACTGAAAAAGGTTAGTGTGGACATTTGTACCTGCCAGGCTGAGCATACGCGAGATCACATAATTTATTTCTGACAAGGAAACCATTAACACGTTTACTTCTTTCCCACACACTTGACATTGCGACAATTTTCAATTAACATCTATGTGCGTTTTACACAGATTATATGATCCCGGTGTGTGTATGACATTGAAACACATATTTTAATAATTGAGGTGGCAGGAAAAAAGGAAAATTTATTGTGGCTGTGCTCAGTCAGACTGTCAACACAGTTCAAGACCAGTAGTAAAAATAATGTAACAATAGATCTACTTTCTTTTGTATTAGGTAAAAAGTGACATCTATGTTTGGTTTTGTCTGTTACCCTTAGTATAACAAGCAGCTCACTTTTGATATGCTGTGTAAACACTTCCATTCCGATCGCAGGGGCTTCATATTTCTAAGTAATTCTGTGGTGGCAATGTTATGTGTTTGTAAGCTTGTTTCAGGTTTTCTAATCATAAGTTTAGTGAACGAGGGATACTATTATATCCTTCATTGTGAAATGCATAGTTATACTTTAGGTCATAAATGAGGTTGGACTGACTTACAACTAGCGGTTACTTTGCTGACTGCCATCTCTGAACTCTTAAGAGCTGTTAATTTTCCAATTAGTTCATTAACTCAAGTTTCGGAGGAAAACATAAATCATCTGGCCTTAACAAATTTAAGAATGAATTAGGAGATGATGCCAATCTAATTTCTCCTCTGCAACTGGTGGATGCGGTTAGCATATCGCCATGTGATTGTAGTAATAATGGTATTAAAATTTATAATGCACTTTACATTTGAGCAATCTCAAAATGCTACATAGACCCGCAAAAATAAAAACCAAACACATTAAGGAAATAAATTACTGAAGATCTTTCCTAAAAAGGTTGTGGTGGGGGGTTAGCTTTTTTTTAGATACATCAGCAGGCTGGGGGGCCATTAGGTGTTTGGGGTTAGCGTTCCACAGCCTCTGGGCTGCAGAGCTAAAAGGGTTCAATTGCTTATGGTACGGAGTTTTGTTCTGGGGATTTGAAGAGTGTGATAGTTGTTTTCCTACATGTGCCCTGCGATTGGTTGGCAACCAGCTCAGGGTGTACCACGCCTCCTGTCCACAGTTAGGGCCTATATACCAGTATATGTAACCGGTGGTTTTCGTCTCTGCGTTGTGTATTTAAAATGACAACGGGAGTCCAGACTGCTGTGTGAGGAGCTTTTATTTGCTCTGATAAGTCACAAAAACACAATCCTCCCGTCAAAGTTGATAACAAGTAATGTGACCCTCCCCATCGACATTTACACAGAAATAGGGCCGCAACATACGTGATAAAAGTCACTGAATACAATCCTCTTGTCGAAGTTGGTAAAACATAATGTGCCCCTGTTCAAAAAGAAAGAGAATGCAATAATTGTACATGAATACTGGCCTAATTAAATTTCAGAATAAACGTCTCTGCAGGCACATGGCACTTACCTCCCCATCGACATTCACACAGAAAAGGAGGAAAACTAATAAGGTACACTCAACATAAAGAAGGTGTCACGTTAATAACTGACATAGAGGAAATAAACAACATGCAAAATAAAAGTTCCAACTTTGAAAGAAGAGGATAGACAGAAACAAAATAAGAACATAAGAAACCATGTTTTGTGTAATTATCAAATATAAACATACAATATTTGCTTAACCAAGCAAGGATGTAAGGATGTCACTGTGACAGTCCCAAACAGTTTCCCTTTTACACTTGCACGTAACATAAACACGTTAAAATGTGCTGTAGTCGGAGGTGTAGCTATGGCTCCAAGAGAAAGATTTTTTGTGACATCGTTTACATTTCTCTCTTTGCATCATGGTAGCATGATGCAAGAACGAGCGTGTTTCACATGTACTGTACGTAGTTCTATTGTATTGCATGCTTAGAGGAGAATTTAGCAAGGCATATAGTTCACTCTTGTAGTGGGGTCAATTCTACAGTTTGTTGGGGGCTTAGTTTTATGGAATATCCAACAAAAAGACCCACAAAAACACAAAAACGTAAAATCCTCTGACAATGTATGCTAATTTGACAGAACACTCCAAAGAAAGCCTTGATTCCTGCTGATACTGACAGGGTTTGTGAGGCTCATTTTGTCAATGTTAAATTCTTGTGACTATGTTATTTAGAGAATTTTATAAAAATTAATATACAAAAATGTGTTTTATACAATTCACTTTTAGCCCAGTCACGGCTTTGTGTTTCGCCAACAAAATTGCCCAAACATTCCTTGAAACAAAATAATCGTAGAGTTTTGAAGTACTTTAATTCTGTCGCCAATTATCTAGACTTCTCTCTGAACATCATCTGGTTTTCAGACATGAAAGTGTTTACACAGTATATGAGATTTATCCTGCTGTTCGTCACATCTTCACTGCGTGCCATCTTTTTTGCGAGTTCATGCCAACCAATCAACTGCACATTGAATAGGATACCATAGGGGAGAAAATGATATTGCATTAAATTACTTTCTCTGTTACAATAAATAATTGATTGACTGACAGCAAGTATTGATATTTAATTACAACACACATAATGAATTTACCCCGATGTTACCATCAGTACCTAATCTCTCCTGTCCTTTTTGTAGGGCGCTAATCCTGTAAACGGTTGTAAAGTGGGCAACCGGTGAGGGGTTGATAATACAAGATAATAGACAACAGAAGAAGAACAGATGCAAGAATGGTGGAAAATACAAACATAGAAAAACAAATACATAAGTTGTTACTGATGTTTCAGTTTCAGAGAGCAGTGCAGTGACCGATGTTACATAAAATATGTTATTAATGTTGGTGCAGTTTAATGTGTCCAGTTGTACCGGGTCATGTCACTGTTACTATGCACTTCATGCACACTTGTCCTGCTGTACAGTAATTACGCTGACAAGACTAGGAGGCAGAGGTACGATGCAAAATTAAGTTGATACTGACTTTCCAGAACCAGAAAGCAGTGCACTGTCCTGGTTTACATAAAACATGTTATTAGTGTTCATGCACAATATTTGTCCAGCAATGCAGTGTTTAGATTTACAAGATAAGTGCAGTGAGGCACCACGCAAATGCAGTTTTTTTGTACATTCTATAAGTTTTTTCATTGAATGAATGCATAATTACATAATAACATAGATAATACATTTCATGGGTATTTTTTTTTCTTTTATCTTTCTTTTTATTTCTTTCAATATATTGAATATTGTAGATATTGTGTATCGTAACATTGTCATTATTGTGGACCACTTATCGTCACAGTATCGAATCATGAGTTACCCATATCGTCCTATCCGTAACTACTGGTGTATGGCCATTTTCAATTTTAAATTCGACATAGACTCCCGATGCAAGACATGGGGAGACAGCCACCACATGAGGCGTTTCCACTGCTTCGGCCTATTCTCATATTAATGTAGAAGTAGTTGTCTCTCATGACTTCCCACCATCGGTGGCACTCCAACACATTTCAAACCAACTATCTTGGACGTCTCACGCCATAAGTTGACATTTGAACATTTGAACATTTTCGTTGTTTAATGGTGGCATCATAAAGATGCACATGCTGTACTTACGCACATATTTATTTGATGGAAGTATTCATACACAGGTGACGAAACCTGACTACGTCATCCCAGCATGTAACTAAACTGATCGAAACAGATGATGCATGCAACATTTGCAACATGTGTAAATCAGTTGTTGGGCTGAGTGCACAAAAAGTGTCGCAAGACCCAATTCGTCATATTTCTTTTTTCAAAATTCTTGACAAAGTGAAATTAAAGGTTTTTTATTGGTGAGTCTCCCAATCAAGGACTCAATTTAGCTTAATGAAGTATTCAAATTATAAAGGATTCTTATCAATAACCCAAGCTATTTTAACATTTATCTCTTTTTTTTTTTCTTAAGCAGTGTGTATGAGACTCAAAACGATGGCAAGCATGCAACGCTATAGGAAACGAGAATTCCTTATTTTAATTTGAATTTAACAGTTGCATTTACAACATTAACAGTTTTATATGATTGCAAGCTTACCTTGTAAATATGGAATTCTTGTTAAGGTGTTGGGAGTTTTAAGCTTGTCTCCTAAATGTCTATTTACAGTATATTTACATAGAAGGAGGATTTATTTGCTGCAAATAACCCTTGTATAAAATATTAATGTGTTTTTAATCTTTTCTAGTTAAAATATGAGACGATGAACACAGGGTCTTAGAATATGTAAATAAGTCAGACATCTTTCTTTTGTGTTCGCTAAAAATAAATAAGTAAAAAAATATCACCTTCAGACTTTTTTTTTTTTTTTTTTTTTTTTTATTTATTTATTTTTTTTTTTTTTTAGTTTTTTGGGTGTTCCCTTGCTATGTATGCACCTATTATATCAAGCCGAACATACACTTGTTGTTTTACTCACAGTACAGTACTTGAGTCCGTAATAGAACAGAAGTTATGGTTCACTGCAACAAACTTCAATTGCTTTTAAAGCACATCTCTGACAGCATAGGCCTGCGGAAGGATATTTTCTGCAGCCTAACACCCATGCACCATATGTCAAAATTGTCCAGAAACGGTTCTTTGGTCATGGAAGTAAATTCATCTTAATGCAATGGAGTCTCCAGTCACAGGATTAAAATCCAATAAAACATCTGTGCCATGCGATTGAACACTGATCCAGGGCCAGTCAGTTTAGTGTTCTCGAGGCTCTCTGTTCAATATGTGAGAGACTAAACAACCTTCTACAGCAGGTGGAATACAGGGCAGACCCGTGATAAGTCTAATTTTTTAATACATTTTACTGTGGTAAATCAAGCAGCCAAATGCAAGATTTGTGGTCAAATACAGTACTGCAACCAAAATGAAAATATTGGAAATACATAACATCCCTTTCCACCTTTAGGCTGTCAGATAAGCATGTCATAAATAAGAATCAAGGTGTGTTATCATACCACTGTTGCATTTCAACCAGAACAGACAGAGGCTAACAAACTAAACACTAAAGTTAGCAATGATCATGAGAACATTAGCATGTTTAGTTTAAAACTTATGTTATTACATACAAACAATTAAATGAGTAAGTTGCAACAGTCTTCAAATGTAAGTGTTTCAAATTGCAAGGTGCATGAACAAATAATAATTAGTTTTGGCAAGGTAAGTTAACAACAAAATAAAAGAGCCAAGTTCAAAGCTCCAGGTTAGTTTCCCTTGCCATGACGGAAGGGGTACTTTTGAAACTACTTTTCTCAAGATATAAACACACAGAAAGTGCTTCTCGGCCAGCTGAACAGTAAACAATGTTGTGGCGTGGAGTTGCGGGGTAGAAAATGATCAGGAACCAGGCCAGGAGGCTGACTTTGCTTACCTCCTCGACTCTCCAGATATTAGTGGACGTAGAGGAAGAACAAAAGGATAGGCACTTGCATAATAAATTAAGCTTCACACCTTAATGAATTTCTTACATTTTTTTTTTTTAACCCTGAACGATTTCAAAACCTAGTTTGCAGAAACAATTGACTTCTAAACGCAATTGCAATCAAATAAAAAAATGAATTACATTGACAACACTCTCTAGTCAGGGATCACTTCCATTTTGACCCATCTTATGGAGGAAACAGTGACAAATATTGGAGAATGACTCTAGTGTCTCTTTAAACTGATGGTGCAAACTATACCTTTCTTTCAATTATTTGAAATCCCATCTCCTGTGAGTTTTGGGGAACCTTTGACATGTTTTTTCCTCTTCATTACCCAACCAGCTGTTGTTCCTAATGAGTCTACCGGCAATCTCTCATTCTCCAACTCTAGCTATATTTCCCGTGGAACTGGTGAAATATTGCATCCCCCTAGAGTCAGGGCCAGCCCATGAAAAATGTATGCTTAATGTCAATACCAGGTCTGACTTATAATTTCCTATACTTAATCAATTAAGTAAAAACAAGGTTTTATTAACCTACTTAACCTTAATATTAAATTCTAAATAGTATAAGTACACCCACAATCAGCAATAATTATGACACTCAAAGAGTTGGCAGTCTACCTTAAAAAAAAATCCACCTTTATCTCATGAATGACCACCCACCCACCACACATTTGAGCTCATTATTAAGACCTGTGCACCCCACAGTCATTCATAATCCAACTGCTACCATGGTCAAGACCAGAGAGCTTTTGAAAGACACCAATGAAAACATTGTTGAGCACCACAAAGCTGGAAAAGGCTACGGTGCAACAGTTTAAAATCATGCATTGCTTAGAAGGTTCCCCTGTTGAAGCCTGTACATTTAAAGGACAGTTTGAAGTTTGCACTGAACCATCTGAATGAAACCATGTGGTCAAATGAGACCAAAGTAGAACATTTTGCTGCAAACTTTACTCGTCGTGCGTGGAGGAAAATGAAGGATGAGTACAATCCCAAGAATACCATCCCCACTGTGAAGTATATTGGTGGAAACCATGCTTTGGGCTGCTTTTTGCCAAACAACATGAATGGGGACAGGTCGACTATACTGTATAAAGCAGAGGATGAATGGTGAAATTTATAGTCAG
Source organism: Corythoichthys intestinalis (assembly GCF_030265065.1). Taxonomy (NCBI): domain Eukaryota; kingdom Metazoa; phylum Chordata; class Actinopteri; order Syngnathiformes; family Syngnathidae; genus Corythoichthys; species Corythoichthys intestinalis. The sequence continues at coordinate 21,185,693 of NC_080405.1, forward strand.
AATTTGAGCAACAACCTCCTTCCCTTAGTCAGAGACTTGAAGATGAGTCATAGCTCTTCCAACATGACAATTGGAACACACACAGCCTAGCTGACCAAGCAGTGGCTGTGTAAAAAGCCTATCAAGGTTCTGGAGTGGCTTAGCCAGTCTCCAGACCTCAGTCCAATAGAAAAACTTTGGATGGAGCTGAAACGTCATGTTTCTCAACGACAGCACCGAAACCTGACAGATCTAGAGAAGATTTGTGTGGAGTAATGGGCCAAAATCCCTGTTTCCATAAGTAAAAACCTGGTGAAGAACGACCTGACCTCTATTTATAATTGCAAACAAAGGCTTCTGCACTAAATAATAGCACTGATTTTCTAAGGGGTACAAATACTTAGGAACCAAAATAATTTATAAATAAATTATTGAAAAATAATACAATGTGAGTTCCGGATTGTTGTTTTAGAATATGTTTCTATAAGTGGAAATGCATCTATGAATGAAATTTCAGACCTCTACCTATTTTCTAAGTGGGTGAACTTGCAAAATAACATAGAGTGCAAATACTTCTGCTCCTCACTGTATATCTATACAGTTGGAAAATAGGTAGCTGTCTGAAATTTCAATCATTGCTGCATTTCCACTTCTAGAGATATAATAAAAAAATAAAATAAATAATAATAATAATAAATGAATAAATAAATAAATAAATACATAAAATATCCGGAACTCACATTGTATGATTTTTCAATAAATTATTTGTATATATATACTAGAGGTGTGCATCGGCACTGCCCTCACGATTCGATTCGATTACGATTCGGAGGGCCACAATCGATTCGATTCGATTCGATTCGGCAATGCATCACGATGCATTAAAGCCTGGGATGCATTAAAATGCTAAAGCCAAGCATATTTTTCGTGAATCATGAGGCAACACAAGCGGTCAGACATTAAACAACTTTTTATAGGCTCTTGTGTCATTCCTGGTTGTAGTCAAATGAAAATAGTAATATATATATAAATAAAAATAAAAACATCACAGCATTTAATTAGTGCTTTGAATGAGACCAGGGCTTTCTTTTTTTTTTTTTCTTTACACACAGTAGCAGCCTTTCATTTTTTACACACCGCATAAGTTTGGTCAAGTTTCCCACCAACCTCATAGAAGCCAAAATGTCTCCATATGCCTGCTTTCAATGTCTTTGGTGCATCAATAATCTTTCGCGCTCCCTCTTTCTCCGCTTCAGCCATTGTTGTTATGTCTTATCTCTCTGCTTTCTCGATTGCCACTGCGCAATTGCGCATGTCTGTGACGTTACTCCCGTGAGGAAGCCGATTTGGGTTCCTCGTCCCCCCTGCATTGCTTTTACAGTAGCTCCCTCTACAGGTAAACATGAGAATAATAATACAAATGGTACTGCCCGTAGTTAGCTGGGTTAGGCTCCAGCACCTCCGCGACCCTCGTGAGGAAAAGCGGCATGGAAAATGAATGAATGAATGAATACAAATGGGGAAACCAAATCCATTGCATCACCAGAAGATATTTGAACGGACTTATATATTTTAATATGTGCTGAATCGATTCGGCTTGTTGCCCGCATCGAATCGCATCGTCCATGGCCCGCATCGGGATGCATCGCCGCATCGATTATTGTTGACACCAGTAATATATACACTGTATATAAACTGTTTTTATATATATGTGCGTATACATACAGTATATACTGTATATATATATAGAGAGAGGAGGGCGGTACTTTATCGTGATATGATTAAATACTTCCAGACTGAAAAATATCTTTAAAAATGCATTTTCAATGTAACTGCCTCGTTTACGAGCTAAATGGGGAAAGATTACACAGTAATAATTAGGGAAATATTACAATATTACAATTTACTTCTAAAAATTTTGTTTTTGGAGTACATCTTGTGTTTTTAGTGCAAGCCTAATGTGACAAAATTGGTTTGTATCTTGTGTCTAGATTAAAAATGCAAATACTACTGTGGACTGTCGAAAAAAAATAGTTTCCTTTAGCTTCACTTTTTGCGTTAAATTTGCATGTGATAATATTATTAGATTAATATCTTCAAATAATGGTAAAAAAGGGTCAATACTCAAATCCGATCGTTTTATCCGAGTTCAGAATAGGAAATATTCTGACCTGAGCAGTTTCTTTCTATTATCAGCACCGTTCCCTGACAGGGTGCTGCAGGTGTAGATTTTCTCAGACTCAGATTACAGCGTCATGAATCCTCATAGACAACATGTGCTCAGACGCCGACTGAGTGAAACGGCTTGCAGTGTGCCAGAGCAGAATTACTCCCTTGATGTATCACATTAATATGTGATAAACAACCTTGCATTGCCAGATTACAATAAATAATTCACTGCACGTCAGATGATGTGATATGTGCCTGCACAGATTATTTACAGCCTTGAAATTATTCTTTTAATCTTGAACAGAAAGATGCCAAGGTGAACTGTGAGTAAATAATGCATGGTGAAAGTTTATGCCTGTTATTTATTTATTTTTTCTTTTTCTGAGATTTCATTTGGCGCAAAGGTATAAAAAAAAAAAAAATCTGACGTTTTACTTAGATATTCATTTTAATTGTTGGTTGTTAAATTAAGGTATAGATTGGAGGAAGTCCCTCATGCAGTTTGTTCCACATGAATCGACCATAAACTGAATAAAGCTGCTACTTTGCTGTATATTATCTTGAAATTTTGACACACCCAGCATTGAATTTGAATTAGGTTCCAACAGTGCAATTAAGAAACTAGTCAAATTAGCTAGGTTGGACAGAGGTGTACTCAGTCATCGAAAACAAGCCCCCCCACCCAGTATTACCGTATTGGCCCGAATATAAAACGGCCCTGATTATAGGACGACCCCCTCTTTTTCAAGACTCAAGTTTGAAAAAAGACTTTTTGAACAACAAATTATTTCTTATACAGAAAATAATTACAGTGCATCCGAAACAAATGATTAAAAATTATATTTGAGAGAAAAAACATGTTATTTTGCATCATTCAAATCTTAATATCTGAACATTTAAATATGTAAACTAAAGTGCAATCACATTCGTAAATGAATGGCTTTTGGTTTTTGAAATGTAAATAAACCAATCCATTGCGATAAAACAACAACATTGCAATAACTGCATTAACCATCAAAGTGAAGTCTAACTGTAACTGTAGTTTTGAAACAAATCTGAATCAGGAAAAACATTGCAATAAATTAATGCAAACTGATTAAACTTGAGAGTAGCTGAAATCTGTCATGACAGAACATCGCTTCAATGATATCAGGCGCCATCTAGCGTCGTGAATGTGGAGAGTAGCTGAGATCTGTCATGACAGAACATCACTTCAATGATATCTGGCGCCATCTAGCGTCGTGAATGGGTATAATGTCTAGACCGCGAATATAAGATGACCCCCTCTTTTTCAGTCTTATTTCAATGCAAAAAACACCGTATTATATTCGGGCCAATATGGTATATTTTTTGCGGTTTACATCACACAGTAAGAGGCACACTGTGGCATAGAAGCTGGTAAAATGGTATGGTTTAAACAGGTAAAAATCTAGACCAGGGGTGTAAAATTATTCCACACAGTGCCGCAGTGGGTGCTGGATTTCATTCCTATAAAATAAGAAGACACCTTTTCACCAATCTAATGTCTTACAAGTGTAATTAGTTGATTGCAGTCAGGTGCTGCTTGTTTTAGCAGAAACTTCATTGGTTAAAATGTCTGTGCTCGATTGGCTGGAACAGAATCCAGCACCCACAGCGGCCCGATGTGGAATAGTTTGGGAACCCCTGATCTAGACCTTTCAAGGTGTCTGAGAAAAGGTCAGGATTGGTGTCACATAAAACGGGTATTTTACGAGTCAAATAGAAACTACTAATACTACTAATGTTATTAAGACATCTTGCTGTTGCGTGATCATTACATCATCTGATCATTTGTGCACAAGAAGATAATTGCTTTGCTGGAGCAAGTCTCCAATCAACCAACCTGTGAAAGTTCCTTCTTTATCAAAAGGTTCACCTAGGGAAACTATTTGTGGACATTGACAATATGAGGATGTCAATGACCAAGCAAGTAAGAATCCTTCCAAATGTCAGAGAGAAAGCCGGGAAAGTCAAAGGGATGACTTAAAAGCAAAGTAGTTTGTTTTTTGTTTGCAAAATACATTTGGTGCTTTAAAATCACACAGATACTGGTATGTGCATGATACATTACAGTTTTTCTCAATTGGCAAAACTAATTTATTGAAACCTGTACCCACTTTCTCAAAAACACAAATCTGAAAATTCTAACAATTTTCACAAACTTGTCATTTAAAACCTAATATCTGGTGTTCAAATCCAAAAATGTGGTCAGATCATACACACAGCAAGTAAAAATGTATTCATCACAAGACATTTTTTAGAAACTACATACATGCATAGAACAAACATGATCAAGTCAAAATCACATTGGCACTTTCAAGGAAAAACATGCATTTAGCAAATCATAGTCAAAATAATAGTCTTATCAGCACTTTGCAGCACATAAATGAAAGGCACATTACAGCAGGCCTACTGGTAGGCCTAAGTCACTGAGACTCATTCTGCATGATGTCTTAATTCTTTGTCTGGCCAGAGGACTTTATCCACATTACAGGCAATACTCTCCCCTTCGCAGGCAACGGGGGAAAATGCTCTAGTGTGTCAAACCCAGCCTTGAAATGACTTCAGGTAAATCATCACAGGCCTGTTCCATTGCTTCCAATGAATTTGCCCTAGTCTAAGGCTCTTGGTAATAGACCTTTTATCACTACGCAGAGAAAAACTGGACTCAGGAAGGTGCTGTAAGGTTGAAGAAAAGCCTTGATGGTCGTTGGTGAACCACTCACGTATCAGGACAGCATGTTGAAAGCTCACATTGTCCCTAACTGTTACATACATGGGATGAACTGTTTGCTGACACAGCTGTTCACGCACAGTAATAATGTCTTGTAGACCACCTAGAAATGCAAGGAAATGCTCTGTGTTATACTGTATGGCCCCAGGTTTGCATGATGGTGGGAAAAAAACCTTGTTACTTATGGCAGCACAAACAGTGACATTGCCACCACTCTGATCAGGGACTCTCACAATGGAACGTTGACTCATTGTGTTCCTGCCTATGCACCTCCTTTTTGCAAAATTGAACCCTGCCTCATCTATGAATATGTATTCATTAGCCGTTTCCATGGAATCTAGTTAAAACACACTCTATTGAAGATAGTTAAAAAGTAGTTTATAGTAAAATTAAGATTGAAGAAGTCTTAAGCCTTCAAATCTACGGAATATATGATGGATAATCCGGCTCACATGTGGCAAACTTTTGATGTCAGTGTGTACTTTTGCAACCAGACCATTCACCCTCCTATGACATATCATCATGTTGCTGAATACTTTGGGGATAGGTTTGCCTTTTTTTTTTTAGGTCACCATGCATACCTGTGTATGTTTTTTTTTCCATTTCTGTCCAAGAAATATTTCTGAAACAGATTTTCATGGTTCAATAAAGCAGGAGGTTCAGGTTACCTTGTGCAGGAATGTTTTTCATGCAACAATAAGCCATGCAAAGACCCATAAAAAGGGAGATGTATGAGGTTAATTTGTCAGAACAGCAGGTAGGCAGCTGTCTTCTGAATGTGCTGTGCTGTACTGATCTGATGGAAAATACAGTTAGGACTGCTGGTAGAATTTTGTACTTTCTCAACCAATAAAAAGACCATGACCAAGGCCAAAGAAAATATTATTATGCACAAATTTAATACCCTCCTTTTTTCCTTTATCACACCCATATGCTCATTTTTGCTAAGGGTCGCAGCTAGGAGTCTACAATAGTTTAGCTGACTTGATTTTTAAAGAGGCATTGAGATCGCAATTAGCAGTTTCAATCAAAATTCCTCAATTGCCCTTGTTTACATTTACAAATGAAAAAAGATTTAATCATCAGTTGAATCGTATGTATATAGCGGAATACACTCAGGTGACTACAAGTTCCGCTCTGAGACCCCCAATATAGCCAAATTTCAAAATTGTCCGATATGCATGTGTGATACATCACTGGAAAGCTTAAAATCTCAATTTTCTGGTGGAAGAATAATTTTGAACAGGAGGGCATTAAAAAAAAATTAAACAGCAAAACCCTAACTGGAGGTGAGAGCATGAAAGAGCACAACTAAAGTTGCCATGATTTTAACAAGATATTGTCGCGTACTTACCTTGTTTCAATCCAAAAACTGTAGCATGTGTCAAGACACAGCTGTGAATGGCCACAGCCGGATTTTGGGGGGATTTTAAAGTTGAAACATGGTAATATAACAAAGGTTGCGATGCAGAAACCGCTGACATCAAGGAGTGGTCGAGATTTTCTTTTACATATATTTAACCTTTTAAACTTTTTTTTTTTCAATTTTTCTTTGTTTGGATCGATTAGTTATCATCTAGTATATCGGGGAAAATGCGAAAGTAACAAAAAGATTACAATTAAGGGCTTGTTATGAGGTAGATATCCTTCTCTTATTTACAGACACCATTTTTTTCATTGTGATGTAATTTGTTTAAAAGTTTAAAATATGCGAGTGAATAATTTTTTTAAAGTCGTTATTTTTTTTTTTTTTAAATATTAAACATCAATTAATGATTCTAAGCTAAAAATTACAGATATTTTGAATAATAAATATAATTAATTAACTTGTTTTAATGGCTGAGTTGAAACAAAAGCGGTTGCACAACGTCTGTAAACGGGGGTTTCCAGGGTAAAACGAACAAATTAAAAATGGTTCGGGGGCTTAATGTGCCATGAATCTGCTATGGCAGCATATAGACATATTCTTCTATCAAACACAACAGTTCTTTTGGCTTAAAATACAGCAGTTTATTAAAGACGGGTGCAAGAGCAGAAACTGCTTTTTTAGTCTTGTCTGTGTTTTTCACCATATACGAATACAAATAGGAATATAACAGAGATTCCACTCTTTTTACAGTTCATCTATAAACACAAACACACACTGAATCACCTATTTGCTAAGTATTTTGCTGAATCAGTACCGAAAAGAAGCTAATGAATTCTATACCATGCTTTGACAACAATATCAACAAATTACAGAAAAAAAGTTACGGGAAAGTATGGATTTGCATTGCAAAATAAAGGAATGGGGATGACTCACAAGCTAACATAACACCCATTTTAGGTAAAGGACCAAAACGCAAAGAACATGCGAAAAATAAACAGGTCTGGACTAATGACAACTGGACGTCTTATTAGTTATTAATTCTGTATTAGTACTTCTTAAATGTCTGTTCCTTTTGTGATATTTTTTTCCCATTTCTTGAGAAGTGAATATGGGCCCTAGAGCAGAAAACCTTGTGTCCCCAGCTCATCTGAATTTATATGCTGATTTCCAGATACAGAAAAATACATCATTTAGAGTATATAATGAAATGATGTGTATTTTATACCTTTTACATTTGTATTCTCATCATTTAGCAGCTCAACAGACATGAATAATAGGAGCTAAAGCTTAAACAGCCTTGAACCAGTCCTTCAGGGTACTTACAGTGCCTTGCAAAAGTATTCGGCCCCCTTGAATCTATATGTATATATAATATATGAAATTTAATTTTTTTGTCAAGAATCAACAACAAGTGGGACACAATCGTGAAGTGGAACAACATTTATTGGATAATTTAAACTTTTTTAACAAATAAAAAACTGAAAAGTGGGGCGTGCAATATTATTCGGCCCCTTTACTTTCAGTGCAGCAAACTCACTCCAGAAGTTCAGTGAGGATCTCTGAATGATCCAATGTTGTCCTAAATGACCGATGATGATAAATAGAATCCACCTGTGTGGAATCAAGTCTCCGTATAAATGCACCTGCTCTGTGATAGTCTCAGGGTTCTGTTTAAAGTGCAGAGAGCATTCTGAAAACCAAGGAACACACCAGGCAGGTCCGAGATACTGTTGTGGAGAAGTTTAAAGCCGGATTTGGATACAAAAAGATTTCCCAAGCTTTAAACATCTCAAGGAGCACTGTGCAAGCCATCATATTGAAATGGAAGGAGCATCAGACCACTGCAAATCTACCAAGAACCGGCCGTCCTTCCAAACTTTCTTCTCAAACAAGGAGAAAACTGATCAGAGATGCAGCCAAGAGGCCCATGACCACTCTGGATGAACTGCAGAGATCTACAGCTGAGGTGGGAGAGTCTGTCCATAGGACAACAATCAGTCGTACACTGCACAAATCTGGCCTTTATGGAAGAGTGGCAAGAAGAAAGCCATTTCTCAAAGATATCCATAAAAAGTCTCGTTTAAAGTTTGCCACAAGCCACCTGGGAGACACACCAAACATGTGAAAGAAGGTGCTCTGGTCAGCTGAAACCAAAATTGAACTTTTTGGCCACAATGCAAAACGATATGTTTGGCGTAAAAGCAACACAGCTCATCACCCTGAATACACCATCCCCACTGTCAAACATGGCGGTGGCAGCATCATGGTTTGGGCCTGCTTTTCTTCAGCAGGGACAGGGAAGATGGTTAAAATTTACGGGAAGATGGATGCAGCCAAATACAGGAACATTCTGGAAGAAAACCTGTTGGTATCTGCACAAGACCTGAGACTGGGACGGAGATTTATCTTCCAACAGGACAATGATCCAAAACATAAAGCCAAATCTACAATGGGATGGTTCAAAAATAAACGTATCCAGGAGTTAGAATGGCCAAGTCAAAGTCCAGACCTGAATCCAATCGAAATTCTGTGGAAAGAGCTGAAGACTGCTGTTCACAAACACTCTCCATCCAACCTCACTGAGCTCGAGCTGTTTTGCAAGGAAGAATGGGCAAGAATGTCCGTCTCTCGATGTGCAAAACTGATAGAAACATACCCCAAGCGACTTGCAGCTGTAATTGGAGCAAAAGATGGCGCTACAAAGTATTAACGCAAGGGGGCCGAATAATATTGCACGCCCCACTTTTCAGTTTTTTATTTGTTAAAAAAGTTTAAATTAGCCAATAAATTTTGTTCCACTTCACGATTGTGTCCCACTTGTTGTTGATTCTTGACAAAAAATTAAAATTTTATATCTTTATGTTTGAAGCCTGAAATGTGGCGAAAGGTTGCAAGGTTCAAGGGGGCCGAATACTTTTGCAAGGCACTGTATATCATCAGCCATGAATCGGTAAAGCAAAGCACCTCTGTTGTTCACTCTCTTAAAGCAACTATGTTTTAGACGTCGGAAACCTTGCAACCGTGTTTCCCACTGTTCTGACAAAGAGATTTGTGTCTAAAGGGCTGAAGCCTGCAGACATGCTTCATCAGACACTGTCTATACCATGGGTCGCTAAACTACGGTCCGCGACGCGCCTTTCACCGGCACCCAACCTCTCTGCCCCCACCACTTTAACTGGTCCAGTCAAGCAATCATCTTTGAAATATATGGTGGTACCATGAACGCTTCGCTGGCTGTGCAGTTTGTGCTTTGGCTGCTAAAGCGTCTGCCACTATATCCGCACTATATCCGCATCACTATGTTTTTAGCACTCCTGCTTTCCCAAACACATCTAATTTCTCTCTGAGTATTTCAACAAGAAATACAACCAGCATCGGCGTGAGCTGGACTGTCATTGCCCATGAACGCACTGTTAGTTTCAATCGGCTGAGTGGCATCATCAGCGGGTTAGTATTCATATTTAGAATCTGAACTAGCCGTTAATGGACAGATGTCACAACAGTGTGAGTCACTTTTGTCTTGTCTGTTACATTAAAATGGGATTGGGAGTTAGGGTGGTGTTGTGGGGGAAACAGTCGTTCGAACTTCTCACTCCTGAACTTTGAATTGGTTACTTCCGGCAACGCGGCGCTCCTATGGGTGTGTTCACAGGCACAAGGGTGCACCTATCCCAGTGACGCCACTATCATTGTAAATGGTTGTCAAATGTATGGCCTAGGTGAATGTTCTGTTGTTAAAGGTGTGCAAATCTACACTATACTGAAGCTCAGAAGCGAGAGCGTGGCTCGTGGGATCTGGGGCTTTTGAAAAAAAACATCCAGGGCTTCAGTCCAAGTAGCCCGTTTCCTCTGTAGTCTGAACAGCATTTCTGTACATTGGATAACAGACTTGCATTTAGGATTGAGTACTTTTTGATTCAGGGGCCATAGATTGGTCTTCCAGCACGACAACGACCAAAAACATACAGCTAAGCAAACAAAGTGGCTCCATAAGAAGCACATCAAGGTCATGGCATGGCTGAGCCAGTCTCCTATCTTCATCCTAATAAAAATTTGTGATAAAAGCTGAAGCTTTAAGTTTAGCAAGCGGCAGCCTCTACACTTCCAGGATTTGGAGCTTATCTGCAGAGAGGAGTGGACTAAAAATACTTAGTATGTGCATGCCAACCTAGCAAGAAACTACAAGAAACGTTTAACTACTGTGCTAGCCAACAATGGTTTTGACACTAAGAATCAAATCATGTTTTGCCTGTAGTGTCAAATACTATTATTATTTATTATATTCTAGATAGTATATTATATAATATATTATTTTATATTTCATTTAATTTTCTCAATTGTTTTGATATTCTTTCTAAAATATAACTGCAACAAAAATCTGAGAATGTTCATTTATTTTGTATAATATTAAAAATGTTTAGGTTTCAAATACTTGTGCTCTATTTTTTTGGGACTTACTCTTTGGTTCTCCAAATGATTAAGTGCAGTCTAATTAATACTAATAGTGATAATATAATTCACAGTTTTGACGTATGAATGATCAAAACTAATTTACAGTATACAAAGTAGAGTTATACTAAAAATTACCAAATTGCTTATAGGGCTCCATTATGTATCAAAAAGATCAGCAAGTTTCTCATCCTCCCCTGAGCTAACATGATTACAATTAGACAAACCAGCCTTTGATACTTATTCATTAACTGCTGACATGAGACATTGATTCCCTTTGACAATTTTAATTACTCCTCTCACATATTCTAACCCTCATTAAATGGCATACATTCCCATAATGCATACACAGGAAATCTTGACAGAGAAATCATATTTCAGCTGGGAATCAGTCAGTATTAAAGGAATTAACAGTACAACATACTGCCAAGCAGCATGAAATGGTAATTTTGCCGCAGATATGTTTATGACTAGTATTGCTTTACAGCATACTGCTTTACAGTATGTACAACAAAAACAACAGTTTTTTTTCCCCTAAAATACGCATCTATATGTGTTCAGTATGTGAGCCATTCAATTCTCTAACATCTATTGCGAAATTTGGTGGAAACCTGCTCACGTTTGTCTGTAAACCAAGAGTAAGCTATAGCGCGAAAAGGGACACTCATCAACTAGTGCAGTTATCTTTTCTTCCTTTTACATGTACACACCAATAAAATTGAAAACCGGAAAAATGTAAGTTTCTGCACGGGTCTCATATTCTCTGGAACAGTACGTACAGTATGTTCAAAGTTTTCAACTTTTTCCACTTTTACCATTTGGGTAATAATGGCTGGGACTGGCAATTGTTTGGGAGCATACTCTATGTTTTTAGTTCTAGAAGATGTTCTTTGCAGTCTAAAGAGTTTGGGTTTAAAAGCAATATTCATTTTCAGAATTTCTGCTTAAATCAAATGTCTGTTTGTTTGTTTGTTTTTTTTGTTTCCCCGAGTATATCTATGGTAATTCAACTGCGTCATACGTCATTTGTAATCACAGAATTTTATGATAGGTCAGGATCAATGCGATACGAATGCCACTGCAAATGTTGATATTCTTCCTCACGGTCCCTGCCTGGATATGAAGGATGATGGCAACAGCAATACAGTCATGAAATACAAATATAAATACAGCTTAAGCCGCTAAACTGATGATTGGAGTGGGAGCACAATATGTAAGCAAATGACTTTGAGGAGGAGGCAGGAGAGGACCCCACTGATTGTGCAATCATACTTTCCCTCACACCCTGTGGTGTTGAGGTGCAACAAATGTAAGTTTTCCCTTGTGAGGACTGCTCACTTTGAAAACTGTTTTAAGTGTAACAAATTGGTTGTTGGCTGACACAATGTCATCATCTTTTGTGGTGCATTGGGAACGATTTCTGGATTGGAAATGGTTTCCACTATCAAATAAATTTGCAAATTCTTATTCTAAACGAGTTCTTTAGTAAAAAAACAAACCATGACGCAGATGCTATATGAAGAGTGGATCACAATTGGAACATAAAAGAAGTAAATAAACAATTTTGTATCATATTGTTTTGTATTGCACCCACACCCAACTGCAAAAATATATATCGTATTTTGGGGACATCAATAGCTCCGAAGTATCGGTCACACAGTCTAAAAATGTGTAATGAAGATATATAAACAGATAGATAGATTTTTATCAACAGACTCAATGTCCAAATCACAACAACACAACACAAGCAACACACACAATATATGTCATATTTTTAAGGTAATGCATTTGTACACGATTATCAACTCTCAGTGAGCCTGTTTCTCAACTTTTAGGCCATTCTCACCCCCTACACCACATCCTACCTCCTTATTTCCCAAGCCCAAAAAAATGTATAATTTGAACATTGTTATATTGTAAAAAAATGTTATTAACATATGCTATGAACACACATACTACCTTTGCTCAGCCACAGAGTCCTGCGATATCCAATGCAAAAGTTAACTATTTCTTCCTAAGCCCTAAAATCAGTGAACTGTTGCTGGATCTCATTGGCCATCTACAGATGTAAATAATAAGTTCTTTGTTTACCGCTAGTCAAATGTTGTTATTGTGCCTCATGGTCACGAAAAATGAGGAAATATAGTGTTGTCACTTTTGTTTAGCACAGGATATCCATGCCTGTCTATATATTTTAAGCTATTTGCTTTTTATTCCTCTTGTGCTTTATCTCCATTGCTGATTTCAATGTTATTAGTAGTAGTAGTATTTTTTTTTTTTTTTTTTTACTCTATCCGTGATTAAATGCAATTTTTATGTATGATTTAATTTCCTGCGTCGATTGTCTTTGTTTTTACGTTCTATTGATTTAATGTTCCCATGGTTCGAAATAAATTCAAGAATGCCCATTAAATACATTGTAGTGGAGTAGAAACATTTAAAGGGATCCGACCATAAATACATGTTGGCTCTAATAAACCACAATTGTTCTCTTGTACTCAAACATGTTGTTAGAAACACATAAATGTTAAATCAATACCAATATTTTATAATATTTAGTGCATAATTTGACCAATAGTTGGGGCTCGGAGTGATGACGTAAATGAGATGTTTCCAAAAGTATAGCGTATACAACAATTGCGTATTGCTGCCTAAACTCGCGAAGTAAAATGCCACGATGTGCTGATTTTGGATGCAATTTCCAGTCAAATGGAAACAAGGGGAGTAACGTGATTCTCCACAGATTTCCTGTTGACAAGAAGAGGATAAAGGTTTGGGAAAATGCCAACAGACTGGCATAACTTCCCAAGGACCCAAGGCTTTGTTCTCGCTATTTTTCTCCTACCCTTACCTCCTACCGAGGCTTTTAGTCGACGACAACTTATGAAAGGGTTCACCAGAGTGCCTGGGTATAGGCGCAGACTAAAACCAAACGCTGTTCCAACCATTTTCCCTCACAAAAAGCCTCAACGTGCCTCGTATATTGAATGAAATGCGCGCAATAAAGCCCCAAAGACAGGACACTCTGGCCACGCTCTTAAGCAGCCAAGTCACTCCTGTCGCTACAGCGGGAGGCGAACCTTCGGGCATACCACTAGTCACAGAGGAAGTTAATAATTCACTTCTACTGTCAGTTCATCAGGCAGCAAGTGTGTCTGTTCAGTATTCACCTAATATGAGTGATGCTGCTATTCAAAATGATCCAAACATGTCCGATGCAATGGTACAGTTGCCAGCTGATGCGCGCCGAGCACTTATATGGACCGGCCTTACGTAGCTGAACGTGAGTTGGATGTACAAGACATGGAGGAAACTCGATCCAGATGACGAATTTAATTAGGACAGCCATGACACGACTCCGATCCTGACTATCACACATGTGCATTGAAGTGAGTATACATCTCGCCTAATGCAATCTTCTGATATGCTTGCAAGCATGACCAGTTGTTTTTCACTGAAACTGCTGATAGTTAGTTTTGCCTCAGATAATCACGGACTTTAACTGCCAACAATAATCATGGACTTTTAACTGCCAACCAGCAAGGCTTATGACCTATTTTGCATAATCAATTAATCACCAAACAGACACACCTCCTTTTAAGTATAGTATTTAAGCAACGCTGAGCTCTTTGTTTGGCGTGCATTTTTTCCACACAGCTTTGTTCTGTCATTGAATGCACCCAGAAATTTCTGAAATTAAAACTGCGCAGTAATGATCTCTTGCCTCCAGTCAGTCTTTTACTTTGCAATCCAGTCTAGCCGTCTCACCTGAATTGAAAACGAACACGCGGAGGACCTGAAAGACTGCCTCCAACAGCATTCATAGTTTTATTACCTTCAGTGAGAGTTTATAATGTCAATGGTCATGAAAGTAAAAATGCACGAATGACAAGGTGTGTTCAAACTTTTGGCCTGTACTGTATGTAAAGCACACGACAGTTCTGGATGCTAACAATCTACATAATTATACTGGGATAAGTTTGAAAATGCAATACCTTACCTTGAGGATCTGCTAAAAAAAAAAAAAAAAAAAAAACAGGGTTCTCAACAGCATACACTCTCTCGCTCCGTTGTCATTGAGACGCACTTGCCTCGAGTACATCACCAGTTTTGCCCAACTCTTGTCTTATCAGGTACTGTATTTCCTGCTCTGCATTTTGCCTTTGCTGTCGTCTTGTGAACAGTTGACAGTGTTGTCCTGCTCTTCACTTTTCCGATCTGATTCAAATTGAAAGGGCAGAACCGACGACATGTTGGGGTAGCTAACTAGTGACACGCTGGAAGTTCGGCAACAGGCCCGGTGACATCACGCACTACGACATATCAAGAATGGCGACCTATCACTTAAAATAATTTTACAAACTTTATTAAAATGAAAACATTAAGAGGGGTTTTAATATCAAATTATAATAACTCATACTAACATTTATCTTTTAAGAATTACTTGTGTTAAAGATCGAGGATCCCTTTTAAAACAATTTATAAAAATTAAAACACAAAAGTTAATCAATTCAATCAAACATCTCAAACGAATACTTCTACTCATTATACTCATTTGGTTATATTAAATATAAACTTAAAACATGCTCTATTCCAGCTCACAACCTCTTAGTGCTTGTTAATCACAACTCAAGAGTGCCTTCTCGCGTCTAGTTATGGGTAATGGGTACTCATTGGTCAGTGAAATAAGATTTAAACATATACAAATCTGTATTTTAACAATCTAAATCGCCCCTGAGCATAGTATAGGCCTAGCACAATTGTTTTTTAAATTTATTTTTAAAGTGTGACTTATCATCTCAAAAATACGGGACTTTTCTTTTTATCTGTCATGCTCTTCCCCAACTGAGATGTACTGTAGGTGCAAGGAAGAGAGATGGGGATTTCAGCTAATGTTTTAAACATGGAATCACTATAATAAACATAAGCATTGTGTGTAGGTTACACAAGAATAGGAATACATCCTTGGTGGTATGCCATTGTTGTTAAATACTTAATAGCCCTGCCAGTATCTTCAAGCAACACCTGTCCCATTGTTTTGTTGGTCTGATTATAGTGAGAATGAGCTCTTTGGTAACAGAGTCACTATGTTAAGACAAGTCTGTAAACACAGTTTGAAAACATTAAATGAATACTGTATATGGAGGCACACTTAGCCACATTGCTATGCACCTATACTAATTCCAACAAAGTAGTTTTGGTTTGTTTATTTTGACATGGTATCGTTATTAGCATCGTTAAATGCTCCCAAAATAACCTCCCAAACAGCCATCCTTTTATTCCTTTGCTTCACTCCTGCCCATTTGGTTGGTATGGAACCAGACAAATTGCTGCCAATTGATGTTCTACCTATTTCCATATTGCAATGGAATCAATTGAATAAGTAAATAATAATAATAAGAATGAAAAATGTTTTATTTTAAAGAAATATTATGTATTGCATTTGGAGGAGTACAGCCATCTTTCTTCTTCTTGGGTACAATAGGCAAATTTGCTTCGTAATAAGGCAAATTGGTGTTGTCTTGCTTGTATTATACAGTAAGTAACACTATCGGGGTAGCTGACTTAGCTGTTGCCATCCTACCAGATCCCACATGTGGTGTAAAAGTGGACCTGGTCATCATTTACCTAATCAACCTTAATCATATCAATACTTTCTTTCATCTTAACACTATTCAGGGGTCACCGCCATGCATCACCCTCCTCAAACTCACCCTACCCTCTGTATCTTCTCCTTTAACTCCAGGTACTGTACCTGTCAGTCTTACCTATTACACTTATAAAGCTCCTCTACTTCTACAAATTTTGCTTTTTACCTGGCATTTCTATTGCGAGTACACCCACTGTTCTGTCTATCCATGTGTCAGAATGGTCTTAATCTGGCTTCTCAACCTTGTTTTAAAATGTAACTAGCTGGGCCTTTGCCTTGTCAGTGTATCCGTGTCTTACGAGTCGCCTCGAGGTGTGCATGCGTGCAGCAAACCACCCTGGACTCACTTGTCTGTTTAATTGGCCGACAGACTGATATGTGATCAACATGGATAGTTAGCTCTGATTGGTACAAATCCCATTTTCTGGAACAACAGCAAAAAAAAAAAATTGGGACAATTTTAATTGCTCTGATAGGGAGGTTCTGATCATCTTCCATGTTAATGTGCACAATTGGACTCATTTTTGTTCATTTAAGGGTAGGCTTCTTATTTATTTCCTTATAATTCAAAAAAGTCAATGTTTGCATTACCTCTAAAATATATTCCGTTTCAATGTGTATATTGTAAGAATAATTTGTGTTTACTTTTGTTAATGGATGTTACTTATATCTTTATTATTTACAAAACAAATTCAATGTTTACATTGACTTATACTAATATGTTCTAAAGTAGTTAAAATTGAGGTTGACCATTTAGATGTCAGATAATGGGGGAAAATAAAAAATAATGGACCATGGTTGGGGTTTTTGTTAACAGTTGTTTTGTAAGTCATTGAAAAAAATACAATTTTGAACGAAACTAAGTCTCTCATGTATGCCTTGTTGCAGTAAATGTAATGCAGTAGTCTAATGCATGTGTGAAACCTGTTTTGTATTATTGTATGTTATGGGTATAACTCCAAAAGGAGTTTTCTTTCCAATTCGATGGTTTTAGTAGGATTGTCCCCTCTCTCAAAAAAAAAAAAAAAAAAAAAAAAAAAACTAAAATCAGTCTCCATGGTGACGTTTATGTCAGGGGGTTCCAGCAAGAAATTCTAGCCCTTTACACCCATGTGTATTAGTAAAGGAACATTACGCAACAATATAATGCAGTACTCTGATTTTCTCTCAGGTGTGTGGTTTGTACGGTTTTCATCTACACATGCCGTGATGTAGAGAAAACTACGATTGAGGGTGCTTGGATTATTTATGTGTTTTGTTTGTGACAGCATTCCTATCATTACTGGTGGGAAATACTTTGGTGTGGTCCAAACAAAGATCCGATGCAAAAGCATGCACTCCCAATTTAAGCCCAGAGAACCTATTAACAGAAAAGTGTTGTTGCCTCACCCTTGGGTAATGAGTAATAATGTAATAATGAACTAATGTCTACTCAGTGCTCTTGGGTCAGAACATCAACAGTTTGACTTGTGTCCCATCTGGCATAGCCTATCACAAAAAAAAAAAAAAAAAAAGTCCCAAGTTACTTTTACTGTGCCTTATGACCAAATTATAACATTCACACTACCAGGGGATGCATTACATGCAGGGCACAGGATATTGTCCATACAGATTTAGGCAGTTTTAATTACACATGTGCCTTGGATACCCACTGTGAGCAGAGCAAAGTGCATTGTTGCTACTGTATGTATAAACTAATTACTTGAGTAGTAATTTCTACCCGTGGTGGCCTAATCTTCAATTACATAAAAACACAGCTGCCTATATCAGCTTTTTATCACATTTTTAATTTCACAGGAATTGTTCGGCATCCAGCTGTACCCATAATGCTGTGCAACATATAGTATGACAAAAGTTGGTGAAAGATAAAGGTACCTATAACTTTGCAAATGTTCATCCATTTACTTTCAAAAAGTAATTTGAGATTTTTTTTTTCTGAAAAGAGTGACTAGGAATGCCACACACATCAATGTAATTGCCTTATTTTTCAGATTATAAAACAGTATTTTTTTCTCTCCCTTAGAACCCTGCAGCTTCAATAACAAAGCAGCTCAGTTATGGATTTTGATGGTTAACAGGTTTCATGATTTTTGTGACACAGCAAACGTTTTCATTTATTCCATTTTACTCAGTAGCCCATATTTGTATGGTGATGTCGGCACTCTGGGTGCATTCACAGTCCCTATAGCGCAACTGTTCCATTATCCAGCAACATGGTGTTACCGTGTGTAACAGCATGTACTTGTGGTACATTTAACTTTAGCTTCATATGATAGCACTTCTGAGGCTCATCATAGAAAACTAGAACATTATAAGAATGAATGATAATGTGTCTATAGTATTACACTGAAAATAAATTTGGGCAGCAAATGTTTGGAGCTTTGCCCTCATTTATGATAGTCATATCGGATTGCATGTTAAGAATTAAATAGCATCTATGGCACTCACAACAGAACTGGTACAGTGCTGGCACAAAAACTTTACCCATCCCGGATTTAAGAGAATGCCAACATTTAACAAAGTCATAGATTGAATGAAAAATACCAACAAATACCTCATACAATAATACAGTACTTAAAGCAGTAATGTGAAGTCAGGTTGGCCAACCATGTTTTTGAATAATATCAATGGTTAAAGAGTTATAAGCAGGGGTGCACATCATTTTTTTGCCCAGGTTCTCAGAGGAGGACCTGGAGATGTGACTTGGTCCTCATTGAGCTTGAGAGCCAACCCGCCTGTTGCGATAAATTTATGACAAGCTTTACTTAGAGCCAATTAACTTTAATTAATTATATTAACAATTAATGCTTGATTAACATCAAATGGCACAACAAAATTGACATTACTTTGAAGTGAAATGTAAAGAAATAAAAAGCACCATTCAAAATAAAGGGCATTATGCAGCTCCCACATTAACTCCAAACCTTTTTAAAAGTGGGATGTTCTCCTCATAAGACCTCATTGAACGTGCATGTTTAGCTTTGTAAAATGCGAGCAAAAACACGTTTGTCAGTGCATGTCGTTGTTCATTACCTTTATTCCGCCACTTGTCCATATGGTGAGTGGGGTCCTGTTTGACATCGATAGTTTGCTTAATTGCCACATGCTCTGTTTTTTCCGTGGGTTTTCAAAGTTTGGATGGCTGAAATTCTTTGACCCTACATAAAATGCGCTGCTCTTATCGGCGACATTGGGATTCTCACGGCACATTTTGTACCGCATTTCATTTTGTACCGCATTTCCGTGCGAGCATCATTTGCTTCTTGCCAGCAAAAGTCCTTTTTTTCGGTAGCTCCGGTGACGTCTCTGTTGTCTGTCTGTCTTTTGACGGGGGTGGGGGAACACGGAAGTAATTACTCAGTGTGGCCTGCCTCTTCGACATTTTGAGAAGTTATTTTCTCGTGTCCTTCGCAAATACAGTGGTCAGCCATCGGTACGCAAAAGCGTATGGAAGCCGTTGAGGGCCAGCGCGTTTGTCTACGTCCAGTACGCATGCGCACATGCGGACCACTTATGTGCACCCCTGGTTATAAGCATATTTTCGTTATTTTTTTTTTAACGCAACCTTTCCAGATTCTTTGTTTAACCCATAGCAATGCCCTTGACAACGAAAATGCTTTTCTTCGGCAATCTTGGGAAATCTTCGGAAATTATGTCACACTGGGAAGTGAGGGAAGTGCGCCATAGAACAGTATTGTTTGTTGCATTGCTTCTCGGTAAGATGCCACGGCGGTGTGCGGCGATGTTTTGTTCTCACTCAAACGAAAAGTTGTATGAGTGGCCAAAGGATAGCAGGGCACATAAATGGACATCTTTTGTTCGCACTAAGCGAATGAATTTCACACCATCATTGAGTAGTGTTCTCTGCTGCAAACACTTCGAAGATGCCTGCTTCCTTAACCGGTCTGCTTATGATCAAGGATTTGCCAAAAAGTATGTGTGATTTTTGGATAGATGACTGATGACTTTGTCAAAGCAGAGCTGCCAACTGTTGTGGAATTAACAGTATAAGCTATCGACGTTAGCCGAAAGTGAACTCGTGGCAATCCCCGATCATAGTTGTTGTTGCGTTCGCTAGGTTAAGCGTGTTTAAATTGTGCGTCATCTACGATCTTGTCCAAAAGGGTTAATCCACTGTCAATCAGGAAACGGGTGTGGATGTGCATATAAACGGGTCGGCGTCACGGTAATTCACGGTCACGTTGCAGTAAGAGACACACACTGCCGGTGAGTTTGTGCACATTTATTTGTATTTGCATTATGTATTTCCGCCTTCATGCTTCAAGCATTGCATTGCATTTGTACGGTTTGCCGTTTCTTTCACGGTGATCGCTTGATAGCCTTCTTGTTTGTGTTTCGCCGCTTCGTGAGAGCCGCTGACAGGTGACAAGTGTTGCTTTTAATGTCTGCTGGCAGCGAATCAGCGAGCGCGCTGGTCACGCAGTGAATCACGGAAAATGTAGTCTCGGGACAACACTGAAGTGGTGCTTTGTAATCTGTTCGCTTGTGTGAAAAAACTACATTTCCTCACACCATTATACGCCACTTCTTCCGAGAGCCCCGAGCCGTGTTGTACTGATTAGCTCCATGTGTTAAAAAAGAAACAAAGTTGTCGGCACGTCGTATGTTCGATACATTTGTAAACAAAAAGGTCATAACAAGGCACTGCACGATCCGTTTAAGAGACGCTGGGACTGGAGAGCTGTGAGTAGTAGGAGGCGAGGGAGAGATGAGCGAGAAGCAAAACTTTGCGGTCGAATGTGGCAGCAGTCCGCTATTATTTTGTTTTCTTATTGTTGCTACAATTAAGTGGAGAAAGCCATCAACGACTCATCTCCTTCTTTCCCCCCAACATTTTTATATTATTATTTTATATGCACGAGAGCTGCCGGATCTGCCAAAATGAACATGAAGTCTGACTATTATTTTTTTTAACAATGTCATCAGAAAGACAAAAACATAAAATTATGTGCAAGTGCCTGCATCTTCAAATCATGAAAATAATAACAGCCTATATCTTACCAATCTTGTAATCTCGATGGGTCTTGTATCCATTCCATGTCAGGTAGTCTAGGCACATTGTTTGCATCCTGATTAGCGTCTGGCTAATACATGTTAGGTCCAACATAAAATTCCAACCTCCTCTTCTTCCTCCAACTCCTCAAAAACTTGGATCTCCTCCCTTGCCCTTGATCTATCGCTTATATCGCTGTTTGAATCATTGTTTGAAGGGCTTTGTATGGCAGCCGTATGGAGCGCTGCCATTGCTGTTTTCGGTGTGACGTATCACTTCCGGGTTCATCCCCTTTCAGGCTTGAACTTCGGAAACGCGGTTATTTTGTCAAATATACAACATATGAATGATTTTTTCATGCTTTGTTTGTTGGACAATGTTTAATTACTTTAATTTTTACCCTATTTGGCATGTTATGAAATTACTTCACATTACTGCTTTAACTTCAATACAACTATAGAATTTTCAGTTTAACAGGTTGACACATTGAATGAGCTCCAATGTCTCCAAATCACTTATTTCAATTTGCCTCCCTCTTTCAAAGCATTGATGAGTTTTGACACTTTTTTGGATGGCTCACAGCATCAATCAGTTACAAATAGACTCAACATACAGAATCAAATGACCAGTAGAAATTAACTATCATTCCCCCTCTGAAGGTAGTGGGAGTTCTTTTTACTCCCTACTGGGACTTTGTCTATTTTCACTGATATAAATTCCAAGCTAGCAATCACATAATTGAAGCCCTTCATCACATGTATTCATCCACACATAGTCCTGACAACCTACAACTGTTTTCCACCTCCGCTGCTCAAACTTGTGCAAACACAATTACCCTTGGAGAACTCTCGTTACTGTGACATATTTTATATTTTTCCAGATTCATCTTGATGAGAACTAAATCACTCGTCTTAACATTACAGCCAACAATATTTATTCTGCAAATGCATGACAAATATAAACAGTGGATTTTAGTCTGCAAAACACTAAAAGTCCCAAAATCACTGTCTGATAAGGATTATAAATTAAGATTATCAGATGATAATTAATGCAAAATTCTATTACCCATTCTTCTTGGTAATATACTATCGTTGTGTTTAATATTAAAATTTTATAAGTCTGTTTCAGTTGTCTGTAGCGTTAAGAGCGTCCATGGATTATTTAAGAAGTGTTAGTGAGAAATGTGAAGCGAATCCTTTCAGCTTCATTCCACATGGTGCATCGTGTCCATTTGATGCTTAGATGTGAAATATTGAAAAAGTTAAAAGCACCCACTGGAACTCCCCAGCAAATGTTACCTACTGTAAAATATGTGCATCTTTTATTTCAAAGAGCTGTAGAAACTGAGAAGCAGGCAATGTGTGAAAATGTGATCTCAGGTCAAAGTGAAGGAGAAATGGGTTCACTTTTAAGAAAGAAAAAAAAAAGGTGGGTAGCAAAATGTTGGTACTGCTTTTATCGCTAAAAAGCTCTGGTTATATTCTATGGACAAGCCACCAGAATGCTTAAAATAATTCCAGGAATCTGTACATGTGACTAGAAAGTTCTGTTTCATGTAAACAAATGCAAGTGGTGTGGCTATGATATAATTTTGTTAAATGAGATCAGTGAAAATGCATAAACGCCTAACCAACATGCCTTCTTATTAAATGACAAAATAAGTATAGATGTTTAAAAACTAGAGTGATTTCACTTCCAGTTTTCTAGTTTAATGTGCCACAGTGTTGGCAGCTAGGCATGCTGCCAGCACAAACCCATGAGGGGGTTGTGTTGTTAACAAACACGCTCTGCATTTTTTTTTTTTTTTTTTTTTTTACTGGCTCAACCTACAATTCAAAGTGAACATGACAGAGTAGGGAGCGTTGCCAGAAACTGCTTAAATCTTTGTGTGGTAATGATCAACAATCCCACCTTAATCATGTAACTGGAGTGCAGCAAGGGGATCACATGTTCAGATTTCGAAAGTTGACAATGCTAGCGGCCACCCTCCTCACTTGCAATAATTCCCCACCAATCTTTTTCACAATGTCACAGACTACTACTACTACTAAAATAGGAAAGGCAATCACGACTGAAATTTGAATGAGGTGTGATACTGTAAATCTTTACTCTATAATAATATATCAGTCCTCTTAATGTTCTACAAATCAAGTGCTCTATAGTATAGATCCTTTATCCTGGAGGCAAAAGCGACGTACATCTTCATCATCATCTTCTTAAAACAGTGGTTTCTGTCTCAAAACATGTTGACACACTCTTTCTGCGGGCTTGAGACAGCTATTTTAAAAGGACACTCAGATGAAAACAGGCTGACTGATCCATAACATTACAGGAGTGGCATGAAGACCTGGTCATGGTTGCCAAAGAATGAGTGACCGGACATCTACATGTACCTTATTGAGACCCCATGTGTTTATTGGAGAAAAAAGCTCAAATCATATAAATCATATAATAATATATGTATATAATAGTATTATATATATGTGTGCGTGTGTTTATATTATCTTATAATAAGGTCTTTGTGTACTGTGGTCTGAAGTTTTGGCACTTGGGTCAGCGTCAATAGTGAAAACAATAGCATTTTAGCAGAAAACTGTACTTGCATGACTGGGTAAGGTAATGTAATTAACTGATTAACTTAAAAATGTTATTTTTAAAGTCTTCCATCTTGTTTTTTTTCTCCACACTAAATAAATGAATGAATCTTAAATTTTAAAAAATCAATTATCAAGACACACAGATCCATAACTACTGAAATTATGCAATTATTTGTAATTGTTTGCCTCTGCATCGCTGACACCAATGACAAAGTCCATAGCAAGGATTCCGGCTGAAGCCATACAACTCAAAAGAAAAGACTTTGACTCTATCGTGCCACCGGTAGGAGTACGAATTTGAAACTGGGTCAGAGGAGGAAGTAAATCCCGAAGAACATGGTTCTGGGGAGATTTCACTTTTAAAGTTCAAACCAGAGGCAGAAATTCAACATAATGCAGAAAGGGTGAGCGAGCGACAAGGAGAGAGAGAGCGTTATACACGGAAGCAAGTGCATTCCCATTATCATCGGATATTGAGCGCCTGAATGGTAAATGTCCTACATTTATGCCTCTCGACTATACACAACAGTATGGGTAGCGATTGGAAAAAAGTAATAATTTACCATCTGAAATTATAAAAACATTTAAAATTCTAATCTAAATCTAAAAAAATATTACACATTTTTAAAGGTACACTTTTGGGACGGTGGGCGAACAACGCCGACTAATGCCTTGTTTTGTTCCAATGTCATTGTTAACAACTCTTCATTGGGACACGTCATTTGTCACTTGGTCTTCAGTAAAATATTTTTTTTTAAATAAAAAAAAACAGATAACTTACTGACTGGCCCACTCTATGTGCTCAATCCATTCAGCTCTTTGCTTGGTAGGATGGAAAAAATGGAGCAGTTTCCTACACAACATGCATTAACCATTTTTACGATTAAAAACATTTGAATTTCTTAGAAAAACAACTGAAACGTTGGCCGCCACAGCAATGAAACCAAGCGGATGAGGACGTTGTGCGTGAAAACGTGACATTTTGTTAACATTTTGTTGCATGGGTTGTGACTCGTGCATAAACAAAATGTAATGTTACTTTTTTTCTTGAATGTAAATCAAGGATGAAAGAGAGTGGATCATAGGCTAAAGGGTTGCAACATTGATTACTCTGCAAGAGATTGACTGGTTTACCTATACAGTATGTCTATCGAGAGAAAAATGAAATTGAAGGAAAAAGTAGCAGATGTATTGTTTTTTTTTTTTTTTTCTTTACATGTTTGAGTGATGAGAGAATGAGAAAGGGTCACTTCATCATTTTCTCAATCTTTGACATCTACCAATTGATCGTGATTGACGTTTTGGGCAACTCTGTCCCACAGTTTTATTGCTATTCCTTTCCATCCTGTATATTTTCATATTATGACATTTATTTTTACGCCAGTGAGAGAGAAATTACATGGTTATTCTCAGTTTTTATAAGTATGTGGAGTACAAATAATCAATAAAATGCCCTGTAAATAGACACTTGTGGAAGTTACAAATTTCCAGTGGATGTTTAAAAGTAATTGCATGCCATATTGTAATTCTAAGACTTATTGTTTTCATACATTCACTGATCATGTGTAGAGCATTAATACTTATCATTCCCAAACAACAATAGAATCATAGAATCATCATCAGTAAACCAGCAGACAAATTATGTGTGATTAATTACCTTGCTGCAGCTCTTGGGTTATGCCATTATCTGCAAAAAGCCGTAAAGCACCTTGGCAAATCAATTTTATGTCATTAAAGTCAAATTGCTGCTGTAAGATGCATGCTAATCTTACGTTTTAGAAGTCAATAACGCAATCAATACTAAGAAAGTTTCATGCAGGATATTAAGACAGATACCATGTTTATCAGGAGTTCCATCTATTTTGCAGTGCCATACCAGGAGAAAGAGTATTTTCCCTTCATTGGTCCCCGTCTTCACAGTTGTCTGCATAGCTACACAAGTTGGGTCCGATTCTTAGTGTTAGTGGGAAAAAAGTTTCATGGACTACCGGTAAGTGTAGAACACTTATATGTGCTTAAAGGTCAGGTGAAAATTCATATTTGCATTGTTAATGTTTTTACATATAATGCACAGCAGGTTGCATACCATATTATAACTGAAATGTTGTTTCAAGTATGTTTTCTGACTGCTCCTAAACATATTGGATGCCTTAGGAATTGTGATGAAACTTACTATATCCACTGCAAAGGTTACAGGAAGTATTGTAATGGCAACTAAAAAAAAAGCACACGGCAGAGACAACATAAACAATATACACTCTGCACTCACACCCCACACAACCACATCACACACGCTCACACCCCCTACATGTATACCACACACATCTACATCCTGTATATTTGCTCCATTCCCATAGGGTCACCACCTATGGGAGGAGCAAAGAAGGTCAAGTGCAGAGATAGCAGAGTGGCATAGCAGTCCTTGGTAGTCTGATCCCTGGCGACAGAAGGTGGCTCTTGTGAAGTGGAATGTTAGCTCTCTTGGATGGATAATCCTGAGCTGGTATGTGAGGTTGACAAGTTATGACTTGATATAGTCGGGATGACCTAAACACACACGGCTCGGGCTATGGTACAATTCTTCTTTAATGTGTAGAGTTGTGTCTACACAATCCCCAAAATCCACATGAAAAACTTCCTTGCGTTGCTTGTCAGTATGCAAATTTAGACCTGCATTGGGCACATTAATCGTGCCATAGGAGTGTATTGGAGTCTGAATCGTTTCACCTGGTAATCACCTTACTCCCAATCTATGGAAAAAATTGGAGAGTGAATTTGCTGATTGTCCTCTGTTTAATTGCAGCGTTTCTATAGGATTGGTCATCATGTTTAATCACGAAGGCCCGTGGTAAAAATGAATGACCCACACAGTTGAATGCTTTTTTAGGAGAGAGTCCTCTAAATTAAAAAAAAAAAAAAAAAACAATTAAAACAGCCAAGTAAGACCTAGCAGTCACTTTTTGGAACCAGTGGTTTGTCTTTGGGGAAGCGATTCCAGCACTAGCTCCAGTCTACAACCTATAGAATGAAATCTTTTGTGTGCAGGAGTATAAACCCTGATTTGGGTTTAATCCCACATGTGGACCAAACAGATTTCCCTGGGTTCATACTACATGGACTGAATGCAACATTGCTTTCCTAGAGTTGTGACATGAATTTGACCAACTTTAAACAATTCCTAAACATTACTGTACTAACTTGTTTGGCCAAAAGGTTAAACGTATGATATGCATCAATAGATAATTTTGTAATCATGCAGTTGACACACAGTAGTAGCTGTTGTAGTAGCATCATTATAAGCATAGTCTAGTCTCTTTCTACTTTTATTTTGTTTTAATTGTATTGAAGCATACGCCATATAGTACTCTATAACATACTGTAAAATTCCCATACCAGATTAATCTGACTTTGAAGGCACTCTTGTTGATACCATGCCAAACTAGTTCACTTGATTATTCAAGGTCTCATTGTTCATCATGAAAGTGACTTAATCTTATTACCACACACACAAACATCCATATGACAAAAGACTTGTTCTTTGCCATGGTTCAAACCTAATGGTTTTAGAAATGCATTAGACTAATGCCACAGAAGGAAGGGCATATGACACTATAAAGTATTTATTTATTTATTTTATTTTAACACCTTTTGAATATGATTGGTGCTTATCAGTAGTTTTAGACACAAAAATTCAGACAAACAATATTGAACATCATATTATTCACCTTGGTCAAGGGACATATTGTTAGGTGTGTTTGAGATGTGTTATGTACTCATTCATTCTCACTCATCTTCCACACCGCTGATCCTGTTCAGAGTCACTAGTGCAGTAGACTATCCCAGCTGACATCGGCAGAGTACTATCAGAATTGGTCGCCAGTCAGTTTTATGTTTGCAATAGTGAGAGACAACCATTGACACTTAAAATCACATCGTCACTGAGTGGGAACTGAACCCATACTGCCTGCTTCGAAGTCAGGCAAATGTTCCACTACACAATCAGTGAACTTAATGTGACATGATGTCTAAATCTTTGAATTTTAAAATGGTTGCTGTCAAATTTTCCTATAACATTTTATTCATTCATTTTCCCCACTGATCATCTTCACAAGTGTTACAGGGGTACTGGAGCCATACCCAGCAGACTATGGGCAGGAAGCAGAGGACACAGAATTGGTTGCCAACCGATTGCATGGCACACAACACTAAACACAGACAATGGATATTGAAAGGACATACTGTAAATGTACAATTTATCCACAATTTATTCATATCTAAATTTTAAAAAATTAAACAAATAAAAAAATATTTATTCATTCATTTCCAAGCCGCTTATCGCCACGAGGGTCGCAGGGATGCTGGAGCCAATCCCAACTACTAGTCCTTTTAAAAAAAAATAGCATATTGTGATAAAGTTCATTATTTTCTGTAGTGTACTGATAAACATTAGACTTTTATATAGTTTAGATTCATTACACACAACTGAAGTAGTTCAAGCCTTTAATTGCTTTAATATTGACAATTTTGGCAAAAGTGAAGAAAAAACAAAAATCCCTATCTCAAAAAATTAGCATATTTCATCCGACCAATACAAAATGTTTTCAATACAAAAAAAGTCAACCTTCAATTAATTATATCAGCTATGCACTCAATACTTGGTCGGGAATCCTTTTGCAGAAATGACTGCTTCAATGCGGCGTGGCATGGAGGCAATCAGCCTGTGGCACTGCGGAGGTGTTATGGAGGCCCAGGATGCTTCGATAGCGGCCTTAAGCTCATCCACAGTGCTGGGTCTGGTGCCCCCCACTTCCTCTTCACGATATCCCACAGATTCTCTATGGGGGTAAGGTCAGGAGAGTTGGCAGGCCAATTGAGCACAGTAATGCCATGGTCAGTAAACCAATTACCAGTGGTTTTGGCACTGTGAGCAGGTGACAGGTTGTGCTGAAAAATGAAATCTTCATCTCAATAAAGCTTTTCATCAGATGGAACACCAACAGCTGACATGGCACCCCAGACCATCACTGACTGTGGGTACTTGACACTGGACTTCAGGCATTTTGGCATTTCCAGTCTTCCTCCAAACTCTGGCACCTTGATTTCCGAATGACATGCAAAATTTGAGAAACAGTCCAGTGCTGCTTCTCTGCAGCCAATGTCAGGCGCTTCTGCTGCTATTTCAGGTTCAAAAGTGGCTCGACCTGGGGAATGCGGCACCTGTAGCCCTTTTCCAGCACACGCCTGTGCACGGCGACTCTGAATGTTTCTACTCCAGACTCAGTCCACTGTTTCTCCCCCAAGGTCTGGAATCGGCCCTTCTCCACAATCTTTCTCAGGGTGCGGTCACCTCTTCTGGTTGTGCAGCGTTTCCTGCCACACTTTTTCCTTCCCACAGGCGTCCCACTGAGGTGCCTTGATACAGCACTCTGGGAACAGCCTATTCGCTCAGAAATTTCTTTCTGTGTCTAAGCCTCTTGCTTGAGGGTGTCGATGATGGCCTTCTGGACAGCAGTCAGGTCGGCAGTCTTGCCCATGATTGTGGTTTTGAGTAATGAAGTTTTTAAAAGCCTCAGGAATCTTTCGCAGGGGTTTTGAGTTAATTTGTTGATTCAGATGATTAGGTTAGTAGCTTCTCTATACTCCTTTCCCACTGAAACTACAGGGTCAACACGCGTTTTTTCCACGCCGATGCAACCCACTAGCAATTGGCATTTGGCACCTTTCTCATTGACAAAAAAAGACGTGTTTTTTTTTTTTTTCACCCGTCTAACCCCCCACCCCTCCTCAACCGTGCGTAAGGTAATGTGACGTCACCACGCTAAGATGCGCGTCGACAAATTCGACCGAATTCATTCAGTTCAAGGAAGTAAACAATGCAGAGCAAAATGGAAGCCTCCTTTCCGTTTGAGTTCTCTGTTTGCATGCTTTTTACTGCCCTCAAAATTGTCGAAATGCAGCAAAGGATCAACACTCTGCTTGTGCTGAGGCAACGTAAGCGACGTGAATTCTTCTTCTTCAACTAGCTTTGTTGTTAGCATCGACGTAACTACGGTTGTGGGGCGTGTTAAATGGGAGGCGACTGGCACGTTGTTATGACGCATCATGTAAGAGCCTACGTCACCACGTAGATTAGGGTGTTGACTGTTGACCCGGGGTTTTGCTTTCACACTGCATGATGATAAGAGCCGAGGTGATTTTAACGCGGGTCACTTGGCGGGTTGATTGACACGATTCGAGGCGGGTCGCTGTACCTTTCCCACTGCCACAAAAGCCGATTGTTAGTGGGTTGACACGGGGTTTTTGGCCAGTGGGAACACGCTAAAAAAAAATCCACTGGCTCTACTTAAAAAAATTGTTGTAACAATTTGCATTTAATTTGTTAAGTAAATTCAACTAAGTAATGATTGAGTACTTCCCTTATAAATTTTCTAACTGGACTAACTCAATTAGTATAGTTGAACCATCATTATTTATTGTCCTCCACAAGCTTTATTGTGTAGAACCAACTCAATTTTTATAGCATTAATAAGAAATAAAACTACTTCATTTAGGTTGCTATAACTCCTTCATTTTAATTTCTCATCTCAAAAGTTGATGCAAAATGGTACTTAAATTTATTGAGTAAGAGCAACTCATTCATTTTCCATGCCGCTTTTTCCTCACGAGGGTCGCGGAGGTGCTGGAGACTATCTCAGCTAACTATGGGCAGTAGGCAGGGGACACCCTGAACTGGTTGCCAATCGCAGGGCACAAGGAGACATACAACCATTCAGGCACACTCATACCTACGGACAATTCAGAGTGCTCAATCAGCCTACCATGAATGTTTTTGGGATGTGGGAGGAAACCGGAGTTCCCGGAGGAAACCCACGCAGGCACAGGGAGAACATGCAAACTCCACACCGGAAGGCCGAAGCCTGGGATTGAACCCCAGATCTCAGAACTGTGAGGCGGACGTGCTAACCACTCAGCCACCGTGCCGCCTAAGAGTAACTCCAGTTTTATTTGGAAAAAAATATATATTTCAAAACTCAAAAGAATGGACAAAATGAAAGTGCAGAGCAAAACCAATATAAACATCCTAAACATTGTCAACAGTTCACTTCAGGTGCAGGTATAAACGAAAAGTGTACTTCCAGTACGTTGATACACAGATATGGCACAACAACACACAGTGCAAAACAAGTGTACAACAAAATGTTTGCAAATTTACAAACAATATAGGGTGATTGAAAAGTAACTCCTGTTTTAAGATAATTTATTTAAATGTTGTAAACATTTTTGTAATTTTTTGAGTATGCTGCTTGATGCATGGTAATGAAATCTGTTTTCATTTTCTTTCTGACTGCAAATATTGTAAGGCAAAAAATGGCCAATTATTTTCCCGTGGTAATATGCACATGTGATGGGAATTTAGGAAGTTGCACCAACTTAATAATGGAATAGAAATTAAATTTCACTCACTTAATCTTTCCCTTTGTTACGTGAAAGCAGAAAAGCTTATTCAAAAACAATATACTTTTAAGTTAATACGTCTTTCTTAATATTTAATTTTGATTAACTCCATAAAAGAAGTTACCAACTTAATAAAACAATGAATAGTAAAAAAAAGTCATTTTTATGTTGAAAAAACTCATGTTTTCAAGTCATACCAACTAGCCTCATGAATCATTTTTTAGAGTGAAAGGGGTATTAGAGTACCTTTTCATGATATGCTAAATTTTTTAGATAGGGATTTTTGTTTTTTCTTGACTTTTTTGCCAAAATCATCAATATTAAAACAATAAAAGGCTTGAACTACTTCAGTTGTGTGTAATGAATCTAAAATATATGAAACTCTAATGTTTATCAGTACATTACAAAAAATAATGAACTTTATCACAATATGCACAATTTTTGAGAAGGACTAGTATGTGCAGTAGGCGGGGTACAATCTAAATCGGTTACTAGCCAATTGTAGGGCACAAGGAGACGTACAACCGTTATTGCATACACTCACATCAATGGACAATTTAGAGTGTTCAATAAGCCAACTATGCATGTTTTCATGATGTGGAAGGAAACTGAAGTAACCGGAGAAAACCCACGCAGGCACGGGAGAGCATGCAAATTTTCTTGTACCAATTGAGGGCATTTCTTTTGACAGCCCCCAAAATCCCAAAACAATTACATAAACAATTAAAGGGTTGTCACGCTACCAGATTATTCCTAAGGGATAATAGAACACATTGGTTAAGTGTTCATAGTTGTACAGTATATATTAATTCTAATATTTAACTATAGTAGCATATATGGTGTTAGGGCCAATTTCAACCCATATACAGTATATTTACTTAGAAATTAAAAGTGTGGTGAAAAACTGGTAATTTCTCTGTTTGTTTGGCTGATTTTGAGGTAGGGCTATCAGAAGGATAGTTTTCCCACTTCTTGATGACAGTGCTGCGCCTCTATGATGAGTGGACATCAGTATGGCATTCTGGCGTTTTTTGGGGGACAGTATGAAGCAGCAAAAGCAATGTCTGTAAAAACAAACTTTGATGATAGTGGAGCTCTGTCCTTTGCCTGCAACAATTCAGTAGGGAGCTCAGGTTTATGTATTTTACAGAGCCCACCTTGCTAAGTTTCCTTCTGAACAGTTCTTGTGAAGGTCATACATGGTGAAGAAAAAAAAAAAAAAAAAAAGTTGTCAAATATGATGTTTTGACCTTGCAGTCAAGTAGTCATATCAAAAACATTGTGTTTTCCCTATTTTTTTTTCCCACGGGAATACCACTAGCAGATTTGACAGTGGAATGCCAAGTTATGCTTCTGCGGCAGACCTGCGCCGTCAAGGCAGACCCGATTTACGACCCTCCGCCGTAGCCTGTCGTGCACGTCAAGAAAATCTTGACTTGTGCAGCGTCAGCGCATGGTGACGTGGCGCAAATAGACTGTGATTGGTCCGCTCAGACTGTTGTTTCCGGTTCAGCGCGAAATCACCGCCATTTTCAAACATTGTTTTGTTACACGCAAAAATGGACCAAGCCGACGGGAGTATCATCGAGAGCAAGTCTCGTCAAGACATTATAAAGATTGCCAGATGGCAAGGTCAGCGATTGCATAAAAAAATGGAAGAACCACCGAGACAAGTACGTGTGTGTTCGGAAGCGAATGGCCACCCGAAGCGGTGGCCCAGTCGGCCAAAAACTGCCAGCTTTTTATCACTTTATGTCGTAATTTTGGTAGGTGCACTTCATTATTTACAAATTATATAGAAATGTTTGCTGTGAGTCTGTGACTTATTTACATGTCACACTTCTAATACATGAAGAATAAAGCACAGGTTTGTCAAAAAAGTTGTTTTGATGTTTAATTTTCAACAAGACAGTTCACACACTTGATACATCATCACTGATTGAGAGTGCCTCTGTGATTTTATGATTAGGTGTTTACCATCGAGGCTTCCCGCGCAGTGTGGGAAGTAGGACAAGGCAAAGAAATCGGACAAAACGCTGGACAATGCAGCTTGCTGGCTTCTACCGCAACCGTCTTCTGCCTCACCATTTGTATTGTAATAGCCCCGAATGGGAGAAAGAAGGAGAGGAGTCGATGATGGCTTCCCCACTTTATTTTGGCAACAATAAAATAAACAAGTAACAAAATAGCGGGCTGCCGCAACATTCGACCACTAACGCTTGCTTTCTTCCATTCTTTCCACTCGCTTCCCATTATGTCACCGCTCCCCAGTGTGATCACCTCTTAAAGGACCCGCGCTTAGTTACAGACATTACAGTACAATCAACATTTGTTGTTTAATGTCGATGAGCTGAAGATCCACATTCAAGGGTTCCATTTCCGTTGGCATTACTGTATAACCAGAAGAAAACTAGAGGAAGTCGACAAGAGTCCCCGCAACCTGTACAAACACAACGTCACACCCCTCTAGTGGCTTGGCGGTGAATTACAGAGTAACGCGTTCCCTTGCCGCTGAGCTATCGAATGCTCATTGATGCCGTAGTCACCATGCCGTCACCGCAATGCAGAAGCATAACTCAGGCTTAAATTTGAAGATTCCAGGCATAGCTTGTTTCTGGGTCATAGGCTGCCCAGACTTCTATGCCATATTTTCTTGGCTTATTGGGCATGTATTGCCAGATGGCCCATCTTCCTTGGAATGGGAGAAAATGTTCATCCACTTTCACCTCTGGCCCTGGGTTGAACATCAGTTGAACGAGTTTCACCCATCTCTCGTAGACACCCTAAATAGTCAGAAGGAACTGAGCTCCGACAGATATTGCCACTTTTGGATTTATATGTTTGAGCAGGTGCAGCTTCCTCATGAATGACCTCCTCTTCAGATGATGTGTCTGTGTCTTCTTATGGATACTCCACAATGCCTGCCTCCTCAGAAAGGTGGTCTTCTGTATCCCAATGCTGCTCTGAGTCCCAAGCCTCATCATCAGCAAAGATGTGATCAAGAGCTTGGTTTGCAGTGAAAGTTTGCCTCACTGTTGTGCTATGTAATCTGAAATGCTTACTCTGTCAATCACAAACTCCAAACTGAACTTGCCTGACATGCCTAGGGAAGTCTTGAAAAAGTTCTAGTGGATGGAGTAGGGGTTTCTTGTGGACTGTTGGCTCAAACCTGGCACCTATTAAGGTATTTTCATTCTGACATTTAACTGGGTCAAAACCGACCCTAACACGACAAATGTCATGACTTTCCTCAGAGAATTTTATAAAGAAACAAAAAATTCATTTCCAAAATTAAAAAAAAAAAAATACTTGATGTTCCTGATAAAGTCATTGAGTCTCAATGTGATACCAAAAAATATTTAATGCTCATAATTATTTAAAACTGCAAATGGGTCGGTACCGACCCCAACACAAGACAAAGGTTAAACGTTTGCCTCATCATCATGTGAAGTCTAAATTAAGTTTACAAGAAGATGATCAATCTGAATAATTTACCTTTTTGGTGCAGGGCGTAGTCGCCAATTTCCTATTTTGTAAGGACTTATATAGTATATATTATAAAACCTGATATTTTATTGTATTTCATGAACATGCTCAAATAGGTTAGCTCAATATTGTGTATTGTTTCATATAGCAGAAATTTTTGGGAGAAAGGTTGATGCTATGATAAATAAGTATCAATGATTTCTTATATCTACGTTATGACTATTTAGGACTTGTTTTAAGAGAAATATGTCAAATAATGTATTGTCAAGCAATAGCATTTTATTCATACAGTACGTGATGATCTAGCATGTTTAGATACTGGACTTTTACTAAAATAGCCTGAGTGGAAATGAAGTGACACATTAGTGCCGGGGCTATTTAACGATTTGTCAGAGGAAATTACAGTGACTGCTCTTTATGGCGGTGGTGCATGGCAAAGTAACTGGAGGAGAATAATTCAGTCTCAATTCATTTTACGCTGAAGGCAGGTCAGGGTTGAATTGCACCATTTGGCTTCTGAAACGAATGTCCATGCATATCTTGATTGCCTTAACGAAAGCTCAGGGTGGTCTTTATGGGTCCTGGAGGATGGGTGTGGGTAGAGCCCTGCCCGCAATAATCATTTCTGGATATGATTACTGACAGTTATAACCTTAAGGAGCTATTACCACCAGAAGCAACCATCATCTGGTTATTACATTCAACAATGTACAGTAACGGGTGTACTATTGTAGGGCATGGAACACTATGCCATTTTTGTTATGTTTAGGACACTGTTTCTTCAATGTGGGGGACAAAATTCTGGAATAAAACTGAAAAAAATGTGTATAGTAATTACATACAATTAGTATTAGAGATGGTAAAACTACAGAATGTCCCACTTGATTGTCAGAATTACAATTCAGTGTCAACTGGCCAATAGTACATCATATACAAAGAAACCTGTAGTCAATAGTCAAAACATGCGAAAATGGATATTACAGACATTAATAGCTCTTCGTTCCAAATAAGGTGCGCTTTTAAAAATTTTTTTTTTTTAAGTAAGAGTAAGAAATGAAAACGTTTTCCAGCTTAACATGTAAATTCTTGAAATGGTCATGTTTGTGTGCATTCTCAGTTCCTTCTTTTTTTTCATTCAGCACATTATTGAGTTGGATGGGTGGGGCAATGTGACACACCTGTAATGCATTAGGAAAGCTCAATATATAAGGATGCCTGTCCCCATCTGCAAGTGTTGGACTGTTACTTGACAATTTGCTTGCTTACCACTGTGTGCATCATCTCAAGATCTACTTGCCTGTTACGGTTGTATTCTTTGTTATCACATTGTTGTGCTAGAATTTTTGTTGGACTTTGCTATTTCTTGTTTTAGCCTTTTTCTGGCCATTGTTGCCTTTCCCTCGGTTCTCTCGCCGACTCGGTTTGTGCCATTTTTGTTTTGTATTTTTTCTCGTGTGTTCTGGCATGCTCCCTTAGTTCTTGTTTTGTTATAAAATAATACAAACTTGCATGTCTGTGTCTGGATCCATATTTAACGGCTCGCTGTTTCATAAGAAATCCATTCAAGCAAAAACAATATCTCATTGATGGCCATATTTTCTGCAATTTTACATGTAAAAAAATGAGTGCAAATTAGGTTTCATCAGCATTTTAAAAAAAATGTCCACAAATACTGTCAGTCATCCCTAAACTCAAAGTACTATATGTTGCCCCCCACCTCTTGTTATTGCTGTATCAAAATATTGTTCAACCCATTCTCCTTTACAGTTCCACATGTTACTTCACTATGCTTTCTGTCACCAACCGAACTAAACTTACACACATTAGTCCAGGGTACCCCTCAGCCCTCGGGGAAAAGATACAGGGCTATAATATTATAGTCATACAGTCTATATACTGTAGTCTACTATAGTCTCAAAATCTTTAATTGCTCGCTCAATATATTTTTCTGTGCTCAAAATCTATTTTTCTGTGCCTAAAATCAACCATTACTCGCTCAGAATTCTGGCACAAATATAATGTCATACATTATTGGACAACTCTGTGATACTGTATATCCTGTACATCAAATTGCCAAGCACAGTAAGGTAAATGCAACAAAGCATGACCTTTAAACATTTGCTGGCTTGACATGAATTGCTGGAGTGATCAATTTACTAATATTGTTGTTTTCGTCTTCCACTAACACCTTAAATTCAATTACTTTAAAATTATTTTCAAGCTTGTGATTTTCTCCCAAATTGTCTATGGTGCCCAAAACACTCTTTAAAATACAGTTGTGCGCTGTTGTAATGTTTCGCATGCAAAATCATCACCTAGGAAACAAAAAGCCAGGCTGTAGGCTGCCTCACCAATAATTACTTTATAAAGTGGCCTTCTGCATTCAAACGACTTCTTGTATGAACCACTTGAATTCTCCATGAACAAAGATTCAACTCTTATCATAACAATTGTTTGGTTTTGGGAACCTTTTCAGATCTGTTGCCCATAGTTTGCCCAATCTGGAAGAGTGAACTTGTAAATTTTGTGCCCACTATTTGATATCTTGACCAAAACCATTCTGCTTTCACCTGGAAGAAATACACGAAAATATTTAAGAAAGCAATTAGTTTTCTTGTTTGTCCTGCTTCAACAAATTGTATTCAGAGCATGAACTATCCCAGAAGAGACTGGTGTACTCAATATTACCCACGATTGGAGTTCACCTATCACATGGTAGCGAACACAGTGATATTGATCGCTTCAGCTTCACTGGAGGTGGCTGTGATTGACATTTAATGAAAGCACAGCAGGGAAAAGAAGCACAGAGAATAAGGCATAATCCTGTATTCTGTTTGTAAGTTTTTCGTTTTTTATTTATTTATTTTTTTTTATTGTTGAATGCAAGAGTACCAAACCACTGTTCCACAGCCGAAGATTAGAGAGAAAAAAAGAATGAAAAATATTACACTATAATTCACATTCTAATTAGAATCATGAAAAAATGTGTGCATACTTCCACCATTCCAGTTGTAAATTCGTTCATGCCACAGGAAGGCCATAAGCCACAGTTCAGCCACAGGCACAGCTAAATTAATCAAAAACAAACTCTGAACTCGTGTGTCCCTTTTCAGAAACAAAATAATTAAAACTGTTATAAAGAAAAAAATATCACTACGGATGCCAAATATTTAAAATATTGTAATTTTCTGACTACAATCCACTATTGCCCCAACACAACTTAGGGCGCTTTCACATTAGACCATGAGGACCATGGTCCAGTTGGAGAGTTACCTTGCAACAACACTTGCAAATGAGTTGATGAAAAGGTTCAACATTCACACAGCGCCAACCAAAATTTCCGAGTAGCATCAAGTGGGCGAAAGGCGGCATCATTGATTGGACAAATAGAAGAGGTAATACCTTCCTCCTGAAAGGGGAGGGAGCATGGAGCACCACAGCGTTGTGATGTGACACTGCACATAATGTAGCATAGCACAGCAAGTCGCTGCTCAGCCAGCGGCAGGGTTGCTCCCTCCCGTCTCAATGTCGAGCGAACTGGAGTATATAAAAAATGCATAGAGGAAAATTAAACCACTAAATGGTAGTAACCCAAGTCTCACAGGCATGCAATCGCTCTCACTTTCGTGACTTTTTGGACTGTTAATTGTCACTACTTCAAGGAGAGCGAGACTCACGAAACAGCCACCCCGACGGGCTCTGCCTGTCAATGCCACTGTCACTCTCAAACAGTACATTCAGCAACAGCATGCAAAACACAAAACATGCCACAGTAGCATCCTATTCTCTGTATCAAATACAACTGCTTAGCGCAGCATAACAACATTTGGCCATGGCTAATCGCCTGTCATCTTGCCATTGTTGATTGTGAATAGTGTGTGCGCTGTACTTCCGCTTCCAAGGATGCGCTGGATATTGGAAAAAACTATCATTGTGATTTTTGGAGGTTTTGGGATATATTTCGATATTATACTGCAATATTAAACTAGAAGAATTTCCCCCAGATAACTTGAAAAGCTCTGTTTAAGATAGGCCTGAACGACATCAGAAAAAATAAACATTGCCATATACAGTATATTACCAAGGCTCCACACTTACTACTTGCATTGGTTGCACTGGTTGCACCTATTTTTCTTAAGGTGAACCAGTACAAAATGTATTGCCTGGCACGGCCAGACTATTCTCCCTGTGTTTTTCAAACACTGAGAGTATAGTCTGTGACCCAGCCCATTAACGGCCTCTCGAGAAAGTACAAAATCAATCGACAAATCAGATTTGTTTATTTGCGTGACGTATTCTTAACGAGCAACGTCACTCTTTCGCGTCGGAAGTCGTATCCACAACAACACAGATGGCGAACGGGAGAGCCGAGAATATGTTCCAATCCACGGTAAAATCAGTTTTAAATTAGCAAAAACACATCGACACAAGTCATTGACAACAGTCTGTCTCGCGCTAGCCATGTTGAATAAAGTCCGCTCTCCTCGTATGTTTACTTCCGCGCGCAAGTCCCTCGTCCCGCCCGTCGCTGATTGGTCCACTCCGCTGACTGTTCGCTGTGGCTTGCTCCGCCCTGGAAATTTTATCCGCTTAATGGTGGCCAGACTCAATAGCTGGAACAGCAGTGAGTCTGGAGTACCAGGCTACAAAATGTAGGCACACCCATATTTTTCACAAGACGAACAGTTTGGTCTCACTGCTTAGCAGGAGGGTGGGTGAGAGGCTGTGGCACTGCACGAGCATGAAGCAGAAAAACATGAGTATATTTTTAAAATCAAAAACCTAAACCTTTTCACCCGATTCCGATCCTCTGAAAAATAGCACGATCGGCCCAATTTCCGATCATGTGATTGGATTGGGGACATCCCTAATTTATATACCAAATTTTTGAGCTGACCAGAGTTCGTTTGTTTGGAGTTCGGATGCGCGTTCACATTTTCAAAACGAAGGGGACTATCTGAGACAAAGAACTCAAGTCTATTTAAAATGGACCAAACAGTGCTAGTGTGAAAGCGCCCTTACAGTATACTGCACTGCAGCTCATACTGTACATGAACAAATACAGTTTTCTTGTGAACTTTGGTTGGATGCGGCTTATTGTCTTATAGTCTGAACATTAAGTATGTTAATGTGTACAATAGCCTCACTAAGAATTTGAGAAGTCCTTAATTAGGGGCCACACTCATTATGAGCCCTTCAGGGTTGTGAAACTACATAGTACTGCTGTTTATCAGATTACAATTCTCGTGGTTGAGCATGTGGTCCTACCATGTTGATCAGAAAAACAATAGTTTATTATAAAATTATCTAATATAATAACTGTTCTCATACATTTGGGTCCAAACCTTATTCCGGGGTGGGGGGGGGGGCAAAATATATATATGAACATGAATGCACGGCGAACCGCTACAAGGTTAGGTGACCCCACAGCTAGAGCAGAAGGAGGGTCAGTTCTCACGGCACTGAAATGTTTGCACTTCAGCAGGTGATTCATTTTAAGAAGTGGTTCCGTGAGTCGAGCTCCACTTTCCAGCTGCATTTCGGTATTTAAAATGACTCTCCCTACTGTCAAATAAAGAAAACCACTCATTTTTAAGCAAACATGTACAATAGATAACGTCATTTGTTTTAGAGGCTAGCACTTTTGGAAACGACTGCATTTTTTAAATGAAATTTGTATTGTATTTACTTCAAACAACTTCAAGCAGGCTCAAATAGACGCCCTGAAAGATCTGCACCCAAAATTACATTACTGTTTCATCGCTCTATCAGGAAATTGACCTGCTGTCTCAAATTACCGGAGATGATACAGTCAGTGGTGTAATTAAAAAACAATTAGTAGATGTGGCAGGCAAAGAGCACCTTCAACCCTTCTGAAGACACCCACACCCACCTTGCTAAACGAAGCCATTAAGCATGCTTGATGTAACTTTTAGGTCCAGGTGTGTGTAGGCAGAATCCACTAGTCCTGCTGTGACTTTAATGAGATCTGCAACACATTTGAACTCAATAATATTGTTACTGATTTTTCTTATTTGCATGTGATTTACAATTCATGAGAACATTATGAGTATCTATTAAAAGGTTTTTTCTTTTGTATTGGAGCTGATAGACTTAAAAGTGAGTAAGACTAAAAGGAAATACTGTATCGTGCATCTTTTTTTTCATAATTATAAGCATCGCCAGGTGTCTTAAAAGGACTGTGATATACAGTCCTTCTTACAACAAACCCTAACCCTAAAGAAATACAGCACAGTCAACATTGCTCATCCCAGCACACTAAGCTTTGTCATGAAGAAAGTGTAAACAAACCTGAATACAAAACACAAGCCACCAGTTTACTTTTACTGCCATGCTCAAGCCATAAGGACACTCAGATTCCAATTCTCTGTGTCTAAGCAGCTAAACAGGGCAGGTTAAAAAAATAATAATAGTACATACATTACCATTTAGTATTGTTATGCTACAATATATGGCCATACATAGTATCTCAAACCACCACTGTATTGTCTGATGTTAGTGTTACCGCACAACTATATATATGTACTAGTATATACAATATATACTAAAAAAAAACTACATCTTGACAATTGGAACATTTTCTTATGAGCCAGCTACTAAATGCTAACACTGAGACCTGCTGTCCTACATTACTTAGTGCCGACAATGGCAAATGAAACACCATAAATTGCTTGGAAATAGTGGCTCCTTGCCCAGCCTTGATGGTTGTAATAGTTACAACACGTGTGCCCCACCGACATTACCAAAATATTCCATTCTTCTTTTGTTTAAATTTTGTGGGGTTATTCACTTCAGCATGTACACAAGGTTTCCGTCAGCAGGAGATGGACTTAATCAGTCTTAAATCCATTTCTCTCCCCCTGATGAAATTCCATCTGCTTTTGGTTGTATAACTTCTGTTTGTTTTGATTATGTTGTCAAATCACCAAATATTTTTGAGTCACTCCAAGAACGAAGTATGTTCACCAAAGCATTGAGATAACTTCAACTGTGTTTCCCCAAAAAAGTTTTGATTTTTGGGATAATGAACATATTTTTTTTTTTACCCTCATGTTGCTATTCCCAGTAACGATTAGTGTAGGGCATTACTCTTTTGAGAAAAGTAATAGCCTACTTTTACAATTTTATTAGCTTGTTACTTGCGTTACTTTGCTAGTTCATGGCCTACGGACATCCATGGACATTATGGAATTCCATCGATTGAAAAAATCATTTTTTCTCAAGAGCGCCTCCTCTTCTACCGTCTGCTTTTCCTGCCTGTCTAAAACGGCGATGGCCTGTCATATGCACATGCACAACAGTGTTGATTTGCATCATAAGCATCATCTGTGTGATGGCACATTTCTACAGGGTGTAAACTAATTGCTAATGGCAAACACTTTAATTTCTAAATGGTAACAGTGTGGTGGCAGATGCTATATGTTGAGTGCTGCATCCAGTGATAAGGTGATGCTTGGGGTGGCAGCCCTGTGCAAGTACATAATCCGCTTGGGTTGCACAATCTGCTCTGGGGCCTGGCCCTGCTGATGATGTCACAACAACGCTCGTGTTGCACAAACTATTCAGGTTTACGTCTCATTTGTTTTATGGTTGCCCCATGAAAATTATATA
The DNA here is from genome assembly GCF_030265065.1 of Corythoichthys intestinalis. Lineage (NCBI taxonomy): Eukaryota > Metazoa > Chordata > Actinopteri > Syngnathiformes > Syngnathidae > Corythoichthys > Corythoichthys intestinalis. The sequence continues at coordinate 21,228,248 of NC_080405.1, forward strand.
GTGTAAAACCAAACAAACCAAAAACCAATTATGACTGTATTTGAATCCAAAGATAAGAAAAATATTTCCACTCTTGAATTTTTATAAATTGTTTGGAACATTTCATATCCACATATCCAAATTTCAAAACGCAAATTCAAACTTCAAATTATTCTTGATTGAAGTTGATTTATATTGATAACAAACAAAAAATGGAAGTCTAGTATTTAAGCTCATGCAAAAATATTTAACATGCAACATGTATATATATATTTTTTTCCGTGTATTAATATGAACATGTAAAAATTGTAAATTATGCACATATACAGTGTATTACTTGAACTGGTTGTTGTATTTTTTTTTTTACTTTAAACTGTTCAATTAAAAAAAAAATGTTCGGGTTGGGGACGTCACAACAACGCTCGGGTTACACAAACGGTTCGGGTTGTTTTTTTCTATTGTGTCAATAATGGACGATTTATATGAAGATATGTTTTACTATTCAACGTTTGCTCTTTTATTCAACTTTCACATTTAATTGTTAATAATCATCTCTATGTTTTGTGTGTACATTTTAAGATATTATTATTTGTTTTTAAATGTTTGAATAATCTTGTGCCGCCATATCTGTCAGAACTGCTTCAGCCTTACAGTCCAACCAGAACCCTCAGATCAGCTGACCACCTGCTTCTAGTAGTCCCAAGATCAAGGCTGAAGCTTAGGGGTGACCGTGCATTTGCGGTGATGGCGCCCAGGCTGTGGAACCAATTACCACTTACTATTAGACAGGCCCCCTCACTTACGGATTTTAAATCACGCCTTAAAACATTTTATTTTTCTTCAGCTTTTAATGTGCAATGACAGTTTATGACCTCGTCTTTTATTTATTTTATTTTATGTGTTTGTTTTATCTTTCAAAGTTGATTTATTTTGCTGTGTTAAGCTATGTATAGACCCTACTCACCTACGTCACAAAATGGGCGTGTCGCTGTTTCCGGCCGCCATATTGTACCTCTTTTTCAGACCTATTCTCATTGTTTTCAATGAGTCGAGCAAGTTATAGAGCAATTCATGGAAGCCCCGGTGTTATCTGACGCTGTAAACTCATTGGATCCGTTGCATAAAAGGCGTTACGTGGAAAAGCTTCAGTTTATCCATTCGCCAGATCCGTATTTGATGCCTAAATCGATGTTTTTCGACCCGCTGGCTTCGCCTGACATCTGATATCCTGATATTTACAACTATCTTGTCCACACAAAATCAGCCTATTCTCACGAAAGTTTGAAAAACTTTAAGAGCTTGGAGGCTTATAAATGCTACGTTGCTGGTTGGGTGAAACATGTCCTCGTACACGAAAATTCGGCAGGAATCTTGTGCTCGGAAAGTGAGTTACGAAATTTTCAATTCAAAATCTTTTGTTCTTGCTAACATCCACTGTCAAGTCTAATGTATTTCATATCATTTGTCAATGGAGCTAGGGCTTTTAATGTTTATATGGTTTAGCGATAGCACTCTCACTATATATATATATATATAATACGTAATAAATATGAAGTGCGATAGCACTACTCCAGATTGTCCCTAGTTGAATTTATTTTTTGGCTTTTGACCTCAATAGTGAAATTGTAAATTAATTGTATGACAACTGTCTGATTATCCCCTTATAATTATATATTTTCAGGTAGTTCATTCACAACATCTGAGTGTATGTTGTCGGCGATTAGCCTAGCAATGATCTTAATTGTGGTTGTCAGCCCAAAACCCTCTAAATATATATTAAATGCATCTTACCAGATATAAAATGACTACTACATAATCTGTGGTAGTCGTTTGGAGCCCAGTTTTCTCGTCGAATTGCAGCAGTCAATCTCTGTCTCCTCTTCAGGTCTCTCGGAATACGGTAAAAATTCAAGTCTCTCCGTCTATCTTCTCTGTTTTTGCAACCGACCGCCACACACGACTTCACCATTTTGATTATTAATGTTAACGAGCAGAAAACCACGCCATAATAGGAGGAATTTACGAAGCGCTAATGCATTAACATGACTAGTATCCGGACAACATGGCGCGGGGGCGTGGCTGTGACGTCACGTGAGTAGGGTCTATAGCACTTTGGTCTCCTTGGCGGATTTTTAAATGTGCTATACAAATAAAGTTGATTGATTGATTGATTGATTGATTGATTGATTGATTGATTGATTGATTGATTGATTGATTGATTGATTGATTGACTGTGTGTGATATCATCAATCGTGCGCGTTTTTAAAGGGGCACTTTTAGGTGAACATATTACTCCGACTCTAAAGAACAACTGGCACACAAATGGGCATTTTACAGGAGAGCACGGGTCTGGGAGAGCATTCGACCCTTCGGCCAATCATATAACTAGAATAACGGAATGTCACTGTCAAGTGCAGGCCCCCGAGAACATTGTGCAACCTGAGCGGATTGTGTACCCACACCAGGAAAGTAATATGTGGTGTTACTGATTCTGAGAGTAATATGTAATGTTCAATATATTGCTTTTTGTAAGTAATGACCCCAACACTGTTTGTTTCTCAAAACTTTTTTTTCCCTTCTGGTAAATATTCATTCCTTCCTCTCTGGTCAATACCAGGAAAACTTTCTCCCCAAATGTTCTGTGGCTTGTCTATGCAAATTCAATCTTATCAGTTTTGCAAATTTGTGTTTTGTATCTTTTGGTGGGCTGGAGCTTCTTTACTGTGCATGAATTCTTTTGTGCATAGTAGCTTTTAATACCTTCACTCATACCCTCTGGAGAGTAGCTGTTGTTGTTGTTTTGGGGCCTTCTTCACAGCTCTCAGGATGTTGTCAACTGTTGCTTTCCTTGTTCTTCCCTTTCACTGCATGTTTCTTAGAACATCCGTGGTTTATTTATTCATCAGTACATTGCAAATGGTTGTACTGGCTTTGTCTAACGTTTGTGCAATGAGTCTTATTGATTTTTTTTCTGCTGTTATTCTCAAAATTGTTTTCTTCATTTTGTTTTATTTTGGATAAACTTCTCACCAGTATAAATGTGGAAAATGCTAATTTTGAACAGAGTAGAGATTTGTTGCTTTTGTTCTGGATACACCTCCAACCAGTATAAAACGTAGAAAATGCTCATTTTGGACAGAGTAGAGGTTTGTTGCTTTTTTTTCAAGGCTTAAATCACACATGTCAGTTACTTATAAAATGGGCCCATTCAAGAAATTAAGAGAACTCAAATTAATTATAATCTCCTGCTCAGTTTTTCTATCTGTTGATGTCGAACCCAGATATTTCCAATCTACCACTCCAATAAATGTTCTTGCCTCACTCTTCCAATATTCTTGGAGGGTGCTTTGAGCAAAAATAAAGATATAAAGTATGCTCTTTGCTTGAGTTTTGGTAAACATGTTGTGCTTCATTTGAACATTCATACTGAGCCACAAGAGAGAATCATTCGAATTAAACGCTATATGTGATCATTCATCATTTAAGTGATGCACTATTTAATGTTCTAAATGTCTTAAGATTTTCTGGGAACTTTTCTCTTCAACTTATAAAAGAAAAGATAGTGAGGGGTTGTCTATTCCAGGATGTGGTAGTTAGGGCTTGTTTTTATAACGTAAAGAATATCAAAGTCCCTTGAATATGTATCAATAGTTTGATTTACAACATCAATCTTCCAGAGTTACTGTCTTCCGGGAGTGAGATAGTGAATGCCTTAAACAGTTTTTCAGTCAATCTAATGAAAAAAAAAAATGTCATGCGTATTCACACCTCAAGGCCATTTTCAGTCTTTAGTTAACTTAACATGCTTTACTTAAAATTACTTGTTTCTGACTGTATAAGTGAAAACTATCAATACATCCCGGTGGGTAGAAGTCAACCAATGGGTGTTCAAGCTTGAGAGTTTGTTCTCATGGTCATTTATTGTAAAGCCATTCTCACTGCTCCAGACATACATATGTGTGGCATTTCCTGTGTGGCGGCATTCAAACACAACTGTTACCCACAAACATTCTTAAGGTTGCTGCTCTCTGCTTAGCACAACCTTGAATGTATTTCCTTATGCACAATATCAAAATTTGCTGCTTTCTGCTTAGCACACCTTGAATGTGTTTCCTTCTGCACAATGTAAAAAATGTTGACCATTATTAGACTCTGTAATCTGAAACACCTATGAAATTGAAACCCCACCACAATATAAAAGCACATAGATAGAAATACTCATGCAAAACTGTGGGGCATTTCAGAAATCTTAAGAGACCCGGTTGAAATCAGTTTTGTTATTGCACTCCATCTTTAATTTTCCCAACCCTCGGAAATTAAGAGTAATTCTTGCCTATTTTGTCTTCTCTTTGTCACTCCTTTCATAGCCTACAGGTCTGTAAAGGACTATCATTTCACTGATGTTTTACCAAGACTGGTTTTGTCTGTTTACTGGCAGCTCTTTTTAAATTAAAAGGTCACAATCCGGCTGTCAAGCAATTATTTTTGCCTTGTGGCCAAAAAGTCATCAGCTTTTTCAAATGATGATGTGCACACTTCCCTTGTTAGTGCGTCATATTTTTAAACAACAATTGTCTGCCAAAATCCATTTGCATGATCCAGACTGTAGTGTGAAATCAATGCTTAAAACATACCTCCATGCATGCCACAACTAAAAGTATACACACTGTTTGTCTGAAAAGCCACTGTGTTGATATACAGAATAATAGCAGACTCCTGTTGCACAGCACTTACTGTGTTTCCCGTGACCAATTTATTCTCCTGAAACTATCCTTTTCCTTCCAGTGAGACAATGGCCATTCTGACATTATGGTGCTTTGCAGTAATGTGTGTTGAAGGCCTGACTGCCTCAAGAAACTAATATGATTGACTAAAATATCCATCATTTATATTTTGGGGGGCAAAACGATACTACTAAATTTGCGCAAAACTTAGAAGTTTTTGACCCCTGCTGTCATAAAAGATGGCAGTGGACTTCATCATCTTAATTTCAGCAAGAATCAAAATATTAATGGCAGGTGTGTGTTACTTAATGCATCATCATCTTAGGGGGGGACAAGACATATGTTGTTTTTGTCTTCCTCTTTCATCACATTTTGTATATCAATGTTTTCATATTAAACCTTCGTCGGATAGGCCTGCTTAATTTAATGTGCTCTAATACAAAAATGTTCATATTTACTTATTAATCTTTTTATTTATTTTGTATTTTTTATTTTTTTTAATTATTCTGCCTTGGTGGAATGACATTGTCAGAGAAGCAACATTTAATGATTTATTTTCAGTACCACTTGCCCTCATTGCAGATACCTGGAATTTAAAGTGCATGTGACACCATTAAAAAAAAAAAAAAAAACATAAATAGCATTATTATGTGAATTAAAATCACATTTTGAGACGATTTGACTATATACAACAATTTGGCAAAGCGCAGATGACGAGAAATTAGTCTTTCAATCTGCCATTTAGCTACTCCTGTCATTGTAGTGCTGTGGCGCCACCATCTGGGTGATTACATTGGCAGAGTAACAATTTCAGCTGATTTAGAATTCAGCCCAATGGAAGAGAAAGATTCAGAACAAGGAAAATGCAACAGAAAGCAACAAAATGTCATCATTGTTTTTATCTCTCTACTCCAATATTTTTACAGGATATTCTTTTTAAGTAATGTTTTCCTCGATTGCTAAATAAATTGTATGGTCAGTCTTGTGCCAAATGGAATTTGAAGTATTAAAAATTCATGTATTATATATATATATATATATATATATATATATATATATATATATATATATATATATATATATATATATATATATAGATAGATAGATAGATAGATAGATAGATATAGTAAGTCCGCTAGCTTAAATGCGATAAAATGCTAACACTTTTTTGCAATGCTCTTAACAAATGGCTCAGACACATATTCCCACAAAAATGGCTAAATATACCTTTAAACTAAACTACGAATGCATTAAAAAATCATTCGCTCAAACAAAAACTTAGCTTATGTTGGTCTTAGCAGGGAGCAAATGGACTCAGCCATGTGAAATGAGGTAGACTAGAGGGCCATATTTCAACCCAAATCAATAAAAATAAATGCAAACACTTTCAAAACAAACCATTACAATGCCCCTTTAATTAAACGAATACTCGAAGCAGCAAAATTTAATTTGAATATTTTTTTTCTAATCGAATACTCGAGTTAATCGATTAATTGTTGAAGCACTAGTTCGAAACCAGAGCATTCGCAGTCATTCTGTCCGATATTCGGGGAAGTAACTGAAAATCAACAGGTAAATAACCACAAATGGCCCAAAATGACCTCATTACCTGGCATTGGCTGCCAATGACGGCCATAGACGTTCAATCCGTTTGAAGTGGGAGTGATGGCAGCGAATGAACATTCATTCGCTGCCACCCTCCCAGTTCAAATGGATTGGACGTCTACTTGTGATAAATTCATTCCAATTCGCAGCAGAAGCTTGTTTTTCTGTTTATTAGTTGTTTGTAGAATATCCTAGAATGATTTCCTGACCAATGTATTGATCATCGTTGCATTGCCATATCGTCAGATCATCGTTATCGCTATCAAACCGCAAATCGTATCATATCGTGAGGTAACAAGAGGTTCCCACTCCTACACCCTACCATTATTAAGTGAGTTATTTTCATTATGTTCAAACTTAGATTTTTTACTTAACTTTTATTTTAACTTGCTGAATGTGCGTTTCATTTTTTCCCCCTCAAATGCACTTTTGATTGGTTGATGACTCCGCCACACACACACCCTCCCGCCACACAAACACACACTCACACAACCTCGATAGATTCATGTTGACGACATGCCCCCTCCTCCGCTCCCTTAAAAGAGGACAAATATTAGACGTTTTTTTAAGCCAGCAGCAGCTACTGTAAGTAATTTAAAAATATGTCAATGTTGTGGAGGTGGGGAGCACACCACTAATTTTGCTACTGAAAGTCGGACCAGCATCAGAGTTGGCATAACATTAAACTGTGGGAACTTGCTAACCTGCAAAACGACTGCCGTCAAGCCAGCTTCCACAAGGAACAACGAAGTCAAGCTAGCCATCACTCATTTGGATCATTATTTGCATTATGTGCATTATAGTAATTCAACACGGTGGCTTCAGAGTGCAAGTCCCTTTATTTAAAGTCTTGGGGTAGTCTAGTATGGCTCAGATGTAGATCGGTCATTGGACATCTCTTTTTTTTTTTTTTCATAGATTTTTTTCCCCAAATGAGTTTTATGTTACAATACTTTAGTTTGAGTCTTGGGGTGCTCCAGTGTCCCCCAAAAGTGGACCAATTCTTCGATAGTTCCCCGTTTTTTCAATAAAGGGACTTGCACTTCAAACGGTTCTTTAGTAATTTTTGAAAACAAATGATTGAATTGAACGTTGTTTCACCTGAACCAATACGCATGAAAGTTACTATAAATCAATACAGATTTATTTTGCATTGATCATCATCTCTTATCTCATATTTGTGAGAAATTTAGCCCTGACGCCTGTTCAATAATCTGTTTGGTCTTGTTATTGTCCTGTCCCCAGCAAAAAGCATAAATGCAGTTTGTGCTGCTATGTTGTCCCTACCAGTGTTGAAACCAAACCTACGCCCTTGATACATACATACATACATACATACATACATACATACATACTAGGGCTGTCAAAATTATCGCGTTAACGCCCGGTATTTAATTTTTTTAATTAATCACGTTAAAATATTTGACGCAATTAACGCACATGTCCCGCTCAGAAAGTATTCTGCCTTTTGGTAAGTTTTACAGCAAGACTTTTTGTGCTGTCCAACAGTGAACTCTTGTGGTCACTTTGCGACATGGTTTATTGTTTTCTTTCCAGTTCATTATGGCTGCACGACGTCTCGGGCTGATAATGTTGTGCTTATATGATCCTTGGACAAGATTTGTCCGTAAGTATGGTTGTTGTAAAGAATGTACATATTATGTTAGTAAGCGAAATGTTGTATTTTTTGTATGAGACGCTTTTTGTTTATGTTTAGTGAACCTGTATAGCGTGCTAAGCTAACGTTGTTGCTAATGCAATGCTTGTGTACTTTTTTTTTTTTTTGTAGTTTTACGACTGTCTAAAGAGGACAATGGTTTGAGGCCATTTTATTAATAAATCAGATGAAAAAGGAAGAAGTGTAATTATTAAGGCGTCGTTCACTAGCTGTCTAGCTTTGGAAAAAGTGGACGCTTCGGAGTGAGGACAGCATAGACAGATTTAAATGACAGTAGAGTGAAATGCCCACTAGTCCTTTTGTACCGTATGTTGAATGTATATATCCATCTTGTGTCTTATCTTTCCATTCCAACAATTTATTTTACAGAATATATATATAATTTACAGAAAAATATGGCATATTTTAGGGATGGTTTGAATTGCGATTAATTGCGATTAATTACGATTAATTAATTTTTAAGCTGTAATTAACTCGATTAAAAATTTTAATCGTTCGACAGCCCCAATACATACATACATACATACAGTGCCTTGCAAAAGTATTCGGCCCCCTTGAACTTTGCAACCTTTCACCACATTTCAGGCTTCAAACATAAAGATATAAAATTTTAATTTTTTGTCAAGAATCAACAACAAGTGGGACACAATCGTGAAGTGGAACAAAATTTATTGGATAATTTAAACTTTTTTAACAAATAAAAAACTGAAAAGTGGGGTGTGCAATATTATTCGTCCCCCTTGCGTTAATACTTTGTAGCGCCACCTTTTGCTCCAATTCCAGCTGCAAGTCGCTTGGGGTATGTTTCTATCAGTTTTGCACATCGAGAGACTGACATTTTTGCCCATTCTTCCTTGCAAAACAGCTCGAGCTCAGTGAGGTTGGATGGAGAGTGTTTGTGAACAGCAGTCTTCAGCTCTTTCCACAGATTCTCGATTGGATTCAGGTCTGGACTTTGACTTGGCCATTCTAACACCTGGATACGTTTATTTTTGAACCATTCCATTGTAGATTTGGCTTTATGTTTTGGATCATTGTCCTGTTGGAAGATAAATCTCCATCCCAGTCTCAGGTCTTGTGCAGATACCAACAGGTTTTCTTCCAGAATGTTCCTGTATTTGGCTGCATCCATCTTCCCGTCAATTTTAACCATCTTCCCTGTCCCTGCTGAAGAAAAGCAGGCCCAAACCATGATGCTGCCACCACCATGTTTGACAGTGGGGATGGTGTGTTCAGGGTGATGAGCTGTGTTGCTTTTACGCCAAACATATCGTTTTGCATTGTGGCCAAAAAGTTCAATTTTGGTTTCATCTGACCAGAGCACCTTCTTCCACATGTTTGGTGTGTCTCCCAGGTGGCTTGTGGCAAACTTTAAACGAGACTTTTTATGGATATCTTTGAGAAATGGCTTTCTTCTTGCCACTCTTCCAATAAGGCCAGATTTGTGCAGTGTACGACTGATTGTTGTCCTATGGACAGACTCTCCCACCTCAGCTGTAGATCTCTGCAGTTCATCCAGAGTGATCATGGGCCTCTTGGCTGCATCTCTGATCAGTTTTCTCCTTGTTTGAGAAGAAAGTTTGGAAGGACGGCCGGGTCTTGGTAGATTTGCAGTGGTCTGCTGCTCTTTCCATTTCAATATGATGGCTTGCACAGTGCTCCTTGAGATGTTTAAAGCTTGGGAAATCTTTTTGTATCCAAATCCGTCTTTAAACTTCTCCACAACAGTATCTCGGACCTGCCTGGTGTCTTCCTTGGTTTTCATAATGCTCTCTGCACTTTAAACAGAACCCTGAGACTATCACAGAGCAGGTGCATTTATACGGAGACTTGATTACACACAGGTGGATTCTATTTATCATCATCGGTCATTTAGGACAACATTGGATCATTCAGAGATCCTCACTGAACTTCTGGAGTGAGTTTGCTGCACTGAAAGTAAAGGGGCCGAATAATATTGCACGCCCCACTTTTCAGTTGTTTATTTGTTAAAAAAGTTTAAATTATCCAATAAATGTTGTTCCACTTCACGACTGTGTCCCACTTGTTGTTGATTCTTGACAAAAAAAATTACATTTCATATCTTTATGTTTGAAGCCTGAAATGTGGCGAAAGGTTGCAAGATTCAAGGGGGCCGAATACTTTTGCAAGGCACTGTACATACATACATACATACATACAGTGGGGAGAACAAGTATTTGATACACTGCCAATGGGTTTTCCCATAGGCAGCGTATCAAATACTTGTTGTCCCATACCCAAAAAGAAAACACCCAGCACAGGGAAACAATGAAAACAAAACTTGGATATTTACTTGGATTTACACATGTATTTATTTACATTTGTTCACATACAGTAGCATACTTTCTAATATTATTTCTGTTTTGTTTAAAATAAAACATTTTTCGTATTAATTTATTCAACTTCCATGCTGCTTATCCTTATGAGGGTCGCGGGGTGCTGGAGCCTATCTCAGCTAACTATGGGCAGCAGGCGGTGAACAGCAAGAATTGGGGACCAGCCAATAGCAGGGCACAAGGAGAAAAACAACCATTCATACACACCCAGACAAAAAAATATTCATGAGCACAATTTAACAGTATTAAATCAGCTAGTCATGCATGTTTTTGGAATGTGAGACGAAACCAGAATACCAGGACAAAAACATGCAAACTCCACACAGGAACACAGACCTGTGATGCGGATGTGATAACCACATATCCACTGTGCCACCATAATTTTTTTTCCAATGGGGAAAAAAATGTTGACCCTTTATTTACTCAAATATACACAGTAAAAATAATACATTTTAGAGCTGAATTGACAACGCTGACACCAGTGACACCACAATAATTTTGTTTAAGGTTATTGTACCATTAAAACATTATACCGTCCCATGCTTAGTGTACTGTATACATACACATTATGCTCATGCATGTTTGTTTGGTTTATATTTATTCCCAAGTAGGTTTTATTTTCGTAAACAGTATTACTTACTTTAAAAGTAATCTGCAAAATACGTGTGTTAAGATAACTTCTACAATGCAAAGGATTCACCGCTAAATGCTGGGCCTTGTTGCTCATTCTCGTGTTCCCTGATTTTCAAATAAAAGTAGACTTGCGTTTCCACTGTATAAAAAAATGGTATTTTGATTCAAACATCCTACACATTTAGCACAATTCAGTGGGGAAAATAGTACTATAAACCAATGCATAACATTCAAGTGACTATCAAAAGGGGAAAAAATGAAAAAGGCCTCTGGGCAAATGTCTGTTTTACACAGGCTCAGCCCCTGGGTTGCTGCTGGCAACAGAGCTTGGTTGGTTGTTTGGGCTTTGAGGCCATTTGCCTTTACTGACAGCTTGTGTATCCCCCACATTTTCGTAATTGACTACATTTGTGATGTTTTAAGCCACGGGAAGGTAAGAAAGTCCTTTGTTTTATTTCTGAGCAGATTGACATTTTATTTACAATTGAATTGAACCACTATAACCACAGCATCCAATAGAACACAAGCAAACAAACACCCCCCCCCACACACACACACATAGCATACACACACATGTGAACACACACACTAACACTTTAAACACTAACACTTCACGCATTTTTAGATTTCACTAGACATTAATTAGAAATGCCATATAGCAAAACTGTCCAAACATGGGATTCATCAGGTATTCTATAAGACAACATTTAAGAATTATATACAGTATGCCACATTTTTGGCAATTATGGTTAATTGAAAATAGGTCATTTTAAAATATACACCATTTATATTGGTTTTTAACATGATAAGAAACAAAAGTGGCTTAGGATTCACAGTAGAGGAGTATGAGCAAATGCAGACCGACATTCCCACCACCATGCTTGACTGTAGGCATGACACACTTATCTTTGTACTCACATGGTCGCCGCCACACATGCTTGAGACCTTCGGAACCAAATAAATTAATCTTCGTCTCATCAGGCCATAGGGCATGGTTCCAGTAATCCATATGCTTTGTTGACATGTCTTTAGCAAACTGTTTGCGGGCTTTCTTGTGTACCGTCTTCAGAAGAGGCTTCCTCCTGGGGTGACAGCCATGCACACCAATTTGATGTAGAGTAAGGCGTATGGTCTGAGCACTAACAGGCTAACCCCCCACCTCTTCAATCTCTGCAGCAATGCCGACAGCACTCCTGTAACGAGTCGCTTGACATTTTGGAGGGAAAATGACAAGCAGTACTCAATTTGGACATTTAGGGATGTACGTAGTTCCCATGCGGTGTACTCACTTTTGTTGCCAGGAGTTTAGATATTAATGGCTATATTTTGAGTTATTTTGAGGGGAAAATAAATTAACTCTATTATATAAACTGCACACAGACTACTTTTCATTGTGTCAAAGTGTCATTTTGTCAGTGTTGTCACATGAAAAGATATACTTAAATATCTGCAGAAATGCGAGGGGTGTACTCACTTTTGTGATACACTGTACTTCATTTTGTCGAGAAAAAGTATACAATACCTTCACAAAGTCACGGATAATGTTGACATTGAGTGGTACATGTACAGTATTTACTGGCTAGAGCTGACAGTTATCATATGATCATATTTATTATTATATCTATTTCAGCACTTGCAACTTTTAACAGACATGATCAAAAATACTGTAATTTTCAGACAGTGAATTGCCACTTTTTTCACCTGCTTTATATCTGGAGATTGATAGTCCAGTGTGGATTATTTATGGATTATACAAGATAATGAGCTGCATATTCGAAAGTGTAAATATCCTATGAAACAATGTGTACACAAAAAAAGCACAAGTGATATGAAAGTGCATTTGATTTGGATAAAAAAAGAAATAGTACCACAACTTCCCCCTTAAATAGTCTTCCAGTACAAGGACACCCAACCATCGGGCCGGGGACCAGTACCGATCTGTGGCGCATTTGCTACCCGGCCGCAGAGAAATTTGTTAACGCCCTCAATCTGCCCAGTGCCACTTGACTAATCCAAGTAGACATTTGTGTACGTCACCCTCTAGTGGTTGGCCACCATTACTGGGGTGCTTGCACACCTGTATCAGCCCAGGATCAGTCTATGCTAAGGTAACCCTAGCTGCTGCTGGCTGTGTGCTGCGGGCGGCAACGTTTTTGGACAGCTTTTTCATGGGGAAAAGGCCACCTGCTGAGCCAGAAGATGAGCCTAAAATGAAGTCCATTCTATATAATGTGTGGCTAGAAGCTAGCAAATGCAAATGCACTGAGAGCATCTTGTCTCGTGGCGAACTGTATTGCTAAAGTCAAGAAACCTTTCACGACTGGAGAAGAACTGATTATGCTTGCAACCAATGACATTTGCTGTCATGTTTTAGGAGAGGCCACTGTTCAGCGTATGGTAAGTTAAATTGCCTCACACTTCATGTTTGTTTTTAGCCACGTCGTGTTATCCTTTATTTACTGTCATTTTCTGCCACACATTGCCGGGCCGTGAAAAAAATGCCCACATCACACCGGTCTGTGGTTCAAAATTGGTTGGGCAGCACTGTTCTAGTAGACTGAATGTAAGAGTACGCTTGGACACAAGATCAGGTGTCTTTCACCACTGAGAATGTTGATCATCAAATCAGCTCGAATTCAGTTATTTTTCTTGATTTGGAAGTGTTCTATCACACTTCTGCTGGGCGCATGTGCCCAGTGGGTATGACTGTTGCTGATTTGTCTACCTTTGTTTTTTTTTTTTCGCCACACACTACACACACACTAAGTGTATTCTAATTTTTTTTTTTAATTTATTGCATTCTTCAAGCTATTTCACTTGCTCAGAGGCATCTTTTGTTGGCATACCTTGTAAGACCTAAAATTAAAAATCTCACATACAAGTAGCATACAAATTTGGCACAACTAACATGTTTGTTTGGGTGTGCTGGAGTTACCTGAAAGATAATGGTCGTAAGAGGTCAGCAGTCAGACTTTTGCCTGCTTGTGCTTGCGCAGCTTATAGTAAGGAGACAATGGTGTAGTGTCCTTGCAATCAGGCTTGCTCGTTTGCGGAGGAGATGTGGGTGGTCTGTGTTAGGGGTGGCAATTAAAAGCATAATCATATACAGGACTGTCTCAGATAATTAGAATATTGTGATAAAGTTCTTTACTTTCTGTAATGCAATTAAAAAAACAAAAATGTCATACATTCTGGATTCATTACACATCAACTGAACTATTTCAAGCCTTTTATTATTTTAATATTGCTGAATTTGGCTTACAGCTTAACACTAGAAGTCCCAGAGAATGCTGCTACTCCTAACAGTCCCAAGCAATGGCCAATTTGGCCTCTCCTCCGAAAAAACCCAGAGGTGGCCTAAATGACCCAAGTGCTTTTGAATTAGCAAGTCGTTGTCCGACAGACAACAGCCGTTCATATGGAAATGCAACCACTTGTGTTGGTATGCGGCCCAAATGGAGGGGAACACACAACAGCAGTACTATTCATGTAATATTATGTGTCAGTTCAAGTCAAGCTACATTTATGGGGTTTTGCACATTTTAATAATGTGTATTGTTTTACGATTTTACTGTCGGAAAAAAATATCTCTGACAGTGTATTTATGGGGCCTTTATATGCTAGCAATATTTGTTATAACAGTATATTTGTGATGCCTGCAGAAAATAGAACATTGAATCAGTATCAAATGTAAAACTGAAATAAGAGTCTGACGAAGTTAATTTTTGTCTTTTCTTCCTGGTATTTATTGATGCACAGGATTCAAACAAGAGTAATCACAGCAAATCAAAACTATCAAGTCAAAACGATGAAATACTATAGAAAACACTCATAAATGTACCTCTTATACACCCTCTATCCTCTATACTGGACTTGTTGAAAGGTTATCAAGATTTTTTTGTTTTCCTGGGACTACTTGGTATATAATGAGGAGCAATTATTTGCACTTCTTGTGATTTTGCAAGTTCACTCACTTTGAAAAGAGGTGGAGGTCTGAAATTTCAATCATAGATGCATTTCCACTCATAGAGACAATCTAAAAAACTCCAGAAATCACATTGTATGATTTTTAAAATTTATTTGTTATATATTTTTATCTACTGGGGTTCAGTTCAAGTATTTGTGCACCTGAGAATCAGCAATAATTATGACACTCAAAGAGTTGTCATTCTACCTTAAAAAAAGTCCACCTTTACCCCACCCGTTTGAGCTCATCATTGTCACCTGCGCACCCCACAGTCAGTTATAATCCACCCGCTACCATGGGCAATACCAGAGAGATTTCGAAAGGCACCAGATAAAAAAATTGATTAGCTTCACAAAGCTGGAAAAGGCTACGGGACAATTGGAAAGCAGCTTGGTGAGAATAAATCAACAGTTGCAGCAATTGTTAGAAAATGGAAAAGGCTAAACATGACTGATAATCTACCTTGGACTGGGGCTCCATGTAAAATCTCTCCTCGTGGGGCATGACTCATGATGGGAAACGTGAGGGCTCAGCCTAGAACTACATGGCAGGAGCAAAACCTTGCTGAGTGAGGCTGCTTCCTCTTTCGCCCAACCCCCTCCTCAGCTAAAGTAGCCTGACTTGAGCCTTTTTCGCCCAACCCCCTCCTCAGCTAAAGTAGCCTGACTAGTAGTCAGGCTACTTTCAGACACTTCTTTCTTACTTGCCTACTGCAGGTTGATAAATTTGTAGGTAGATTTGTGTATGTCTTAGTCAATCCCCAAAAAAAGGTTCCTTCAATCAAAGTATATATTTTCAATCAAAAACAAAAGTCACTTGAATGAAAGCAAAATGTGTTTGAATGCAAAAGTTGCCTCAAAATAAAGACAGACAAAAAAATTCTTGTGTTGGTATATTTATTTTGCTTTTGATATATTTTTATATTTTATTAGAATCAATCACAGCTTTGAAAGCCTACTGTAGGTTGTGAAATTTGTAGGTAGATATGTATATGTCTTAGTCAATCAAAAAAAAAAAGGTTCCTTCAATCAAAGTATATATTTTCAATTGAAAACAAAAGTCACTTGAATGAAAGCAAAATGTGTTTGAATGCAAAAATTGCCTCCAAATAAAGACAGATAAAATTTTATGAGAATCAATCACAGCTTTGAGAGCCTACTGTAGGTTGATAGATTTGTAGCTAGATTTGTTTATTCCTTGGTCAAGCCAAAACAAGTTCTTTCAATCAAAATATATATTTTCAATCGAGGAAAAAAAAGTAACTTGAATGAAAGCAAAATGTGTTTGAATGCAAGCGTTAACAAGTCAGGCTGCTGTTTCTTTACTTGCAACCAGCCATTAGCTGTGGAAGGGAGGTTGGGGGAAATTTTTAGCCATTAGCTGTGGAAGGGGGTATGGCGTCAGGCTACTTTCAGACACTTTTTACTTGACAATAAACTGCTAAACTTTTGAGGATATTTTGACAGTATTTTAATAATTCTAATTTATTCAGATGTATTTGTTTGAATACCCTCTACATGTTAAAAAAACATTTTTGAAAAGATCAGTTAACAATTTGCTGTCCATATACATTGATATACATAGATATTCAGAAATACTACAACTGAGCACACCAAGCAACAGTGGTAACAAGAAAAACACCTCACATGAAATGGCTGGAAAAAAATATGCAAGACTAGTAAATACCACTCTTGGTTCAGAAACAAGCTATCATTCAGGCAACTTTTGCATTCAAACACATTTTGCTTTCATTCAGGTGACTTTTGTTTTCGATTGAAAATATATACTTTGATTGAAGGAACCTTTTTTTTGGATTGACTAAGACATACACAAATCTACCTACAAATTTATCAGCCTACAGTAGGCAAGTAAGAAATAAGTGTCTGAGGCTACTTTAGCTGAGTAGGGGGTTGGGCGAAAGAGAAAGCAGCCTCACTCAGCAAGGTTTCGCCCAACCCCCTACTCAGCTAAAGTAGCCTGACTTGAGCCTTTTTCGAGTCTTGAGTCCTACTTATGAAGATGGTATGTCCTGTATCGGAATTTAAACAAATACATATAAAAACAAATTTCCCATTTATTTTCAATGGCAAGTAATCAAGGTCCCTGTGATTTTTTTACCATTTATCATGACAGCCTAATGAGACTGTATACCGCTAACTCTCATATAGGTGAATTTAAAAAAATAAAGTAAAAAATCTGACCTACGTTTTTTGGGGGAGGAATGAAAAAATCACCTCACTCAGTTAACATAAACATCTTTGATGTGAAATGTTTTATATTATATATTTGTAACAACGTGTAGAACATGAAAAGTAACATGTGTTTCTTTGCTGAGTAACAAATTACTCTTACAATGAGGTAACTGAGTTACTTCTCCCAAAAAGTAATTTAGTTAGTAACTTGTAACTAATTACTTTTTGAAGTAAGATTGACAACACTGCGCAGTACATATTCCCTTTATAATAATTAGGACTATTAGGACATTCAGTACATATTTCAGTGTGTTCAAAGAAACTGTTCAGGGCCGCTCCCTTCCACCTTCTCATGACACAAATTCTGTTTCTGTTTTTCTCAAAGGTTTTCACACGTTTTCTCGTACTAACTTCAGACAAAATGGCCACAATTCATGCTCCATTAGATCCAGTCATTCTAAACTATATACATGATCTTGCTTTAAACTCAAATTGCAGTTCTAAAACGTTTTTTTTTTTTTGCAAAAACAATGTACACATTTGGGCCATTTTCCTGTTTTTCTGTGTGGAGTATAGGAGAAGTAAGTTAAAAGTTTGTAAAAAGCGTAAAACTCCATAAATAAATGTAAATTAATAAATGTAGCTTGACTTGAACTGACAAAAACTATCACATGAAGTGTGCAACCGTGGTGTGTTCCCCTCCGTTGGGCCGCATTCTAACACAATGTATGTCTAGTGGTTGCATTTACATATGAATGGTTGCTCTCTGTCGGACAACGACTTGCTAATTCAAAAGCACTTGGGTCATTTGGGCCACCTCTGGGTTTTTTAGGAAGAGAGGCCAAATCGGCCATTGCTTGGGAATATTAGGAATATTTGTCTTGGGGAAGGGCCGAGTCGGCCTCTGCTGGGTTTTCTAGTGTTAAGAAAACTCAAAAATCCTATCTCAAAATATTAGAATATCATGAAAAAGTATACAAGTAGGCTATTCAACTAATCACCTGAATCATCTAATTAACTCGAAACACCTGCGAGGGTTTCCTGAGCCTTAAAAACACTCAGCTTGGTTCAGTAAACTAAATCACAAGTATGGGGAAGACTGCTGATCTGACTGCTGTCCAGAGGACCATCATTGATACCCTCCATCAGGAGGGTAAGACACAAAAAGAAATTTCTCAAAGAACAGGCTGTTCACAGAGTGCAGTTTCAAAGCATATCCACAAAAAGTCTGTTGGAAGGGAAAAATGTGGCCGGAAACGCTGCACAACCAAGAGAGATGACCGCAGCCTTAACAAAATTGTGAAGAAGAGCCGCTTCCAGAATTTGGGGGAGCTTCAAAGACAGTGGGCTGAAGCTGGAGTCCAGGTATCAAAAGCCACAGTTCACAGACGTGTCCGGGAAATGGGCTACAATAGCCGTATTCCCATGGTCAAGCCACTTCTGAACTCAAGACAACGGAAGAAGCGTCTGACTTGGGCTATGGAGAAGAAGCACTGGACAGTTGCAGAGTGGTCCAAAGTCCTCTTTTCAGACGAAAGCAAGTTTTGCATTTCATTTGGAAGTCAAGGCGCCAGAGTCTGGTGAAAGGCTGGAGAGGAGCAAAATCCAAGTTGCTTGAAATCCAGTGTGAAGTTCCCACAGTCAGCAATGGTTTGGGGAGCCATGTCAGCTGCTGGTGTTGGTCCACTGTGTTTCATCAAGTCCAGAGTAAATGCAACTGTGTACCAAGAGATTTTAGAGCACTACATGCTTCCATCTGCTGAAAAGCTCTATGGAGATGAGGATTTCATTTTCCAGCATGATCTGGCACCTGCCCACAGTGCCAAAACCACCAGTAACTGGTGCACTGACCATGGCATCACTGTCCTTGATTGGCCTGCTAATTCCCCTGACCTGAACCCCATCGAGAATTTGTGGGGTATAGTTAAGAAGAAGATGAAAGACACCAGACCTACAAATGCAAATGAGCTGAAGGCCGCTATCGAAACATCCTGGGCATCAATAACACCTCAGCAATGCCACAGGCTGATTGCCTCCATGCCACGCCGGATTGATGCAGTAATCCGTGCAAAAGGATTCCCAACCAAGTACTGAGTGCATCAATGGACATGTTCAAATGTTTGATTTAGTTTTGCTGTTATTAAATTATTTTTTTACTTGGTCTGAGGAAGTATTCTAATTTTTTGATATAGGATTTTTGAGGTTTCTTAAGCTGTAAGCCAAAATCAGCAATATTCAAATAATAAAAGGCTTGAAATAGTTCAGTTGATGTGTAATGAATCCAGAATGTATGACATTTTTGTTTTTTTAATTGCATTACAGAGAGTAAAGAACTTTATCACAATATTCTAATTTCCTGAGACAGTCCTGTACATAAATATACTCTATGTATATAGAGACATTTTTTTTTTTTTTTCAGAAATCATCTGATAATGTTTGGTGCATCACTAGTGTGGACTTAGATTTTCATATTTTATTTGGAAGGTAGAGGGAAAAAAACTATATATGTGTATACTGTATATACATCTGGGTACAGAAAGTATTCAGACCACTTGAAATGTTTCACTTCATTTGCCAAAATTAAAAGAGACAATTTATTTTTCATTAATGTACACTTAGCACCTGACAGAAAAAAAAAGAAATGTAGAAATTTGTGCAAATATTCGTGGTATAGTAGTATAACATTCATTCATTCATTCATTTTCCATGCCGCTTATTCCTCACGAGGGTCGCGGAGGTGCTGGAGCCTATCCCAGCTAACTTCGGGCAGTAGGCAGGGGACACCCTGAATTGGTTGCCAGCCAATCGCAGGGCACAAGGAGACACACAACCATTCACGCACACACTCACACCTATGGACAATTTAGAGTGTTCAATCAGCCTACCATGCATGTTTTTGGGATGTGGGAGGAAACCGGAGTTCCCGGAGGAAACCCACGCAGTATAACAGTTTAGTATAATACAAATATATATAAGTAAGAATAATAACATAATAGGATTTTTTTGCATATCAGGGTAATGAAACACTATTACAACATACATCAGAAATCAAGATTCTTGTTGGGGGGAAATTATGATAATTATAGTATATGTTTGAGTGTGTCTGAGGGAGGTGACACAAATAGTGTAAATTTTCTAAAAACCCTTTTTCGAAATTATTTTGTCCCAACTCTCAAGAACCAGTGTTAGCATATCAACCTCACAGTTCTGAGGTCAAGGGTTCAATCCCGGGCTCCGGCTTTACTGTATGGAGTTTGCATGTTCTCCTCGTGTCTGTGTGGGTTTTCTCCCGGTACTACGGATGCCTCCCACATCCCAAAAACATGCATGGTAGACTGATCGAACCCTCAATTGTCCCTAGGTATGAGTGTGTGTGTGAATGGTTATTCGTCTCCTTGTGCCCTGCGACCAGCTAACAACTGATTCAGAGTGAATCCTGCTTACTGCCCATAGTTATCTGGGATTGGCTCCAGCACCACTGCAACCTTTGTGAGGATAAGCGGCTCAGAAAATGAATGAATCAATGAATGAAAAATTATATGAAAAATAATGAAATATATGATGAAAATATGATATGTCATTTGTAGGTGTTTTTGAAATTCAAGTTTACCTTACATAAAACAAAAAATAATGCACAATCACACTATTAATCACAATCATACAATGGATCCACAAAAGTACCAAAAAAATCCTCCATCCAAAATCAGAACTCATTGGCTGCCATTTACTGCGGTAGATGTTTTTTAGATAACGGTAGACGGGCACCTAAAAAAAATAAAAAATAAAAAAACAGATAAACATGTCCTGTCCTGATTAAAGAACTATGCCCCACAACCGCAAACAACACTTCATTAGGTTCAATCATTCTTCATTAAGATTACTTGCACTGTGTAATTAGACCCGATACCAGAGGTGTTCTTCCTCTATAAAGACAACTTACGGTAGTTTTGATTGACAACATCAGATAGAGACTACAACAACATACAGAGAAATAAACACCACCCTAGCACTGTCATTCAAACTGCCCATTATATTAGTAACACCAGAATGTTGCGTTGAATCTTATTAGAGCTGTACATAAATAGCTCAGATGTACTTTAGTTTGAGAAAGTACAAGACGAAGCATATGGAAAATGTCTATCTCAGTGAAGGAAAGTTGCTTCTAAATGAGTTGTTGTGTCCAGCAACACACCTACCCTACTAACGAATCAGTTGGGCTTCATCATGCGTATTTGCCTGCATTAGGATGTTGTCAATTCATGTCTATGAATACACAAGTATAGTTGATTGAGAATCAACCAAATGTCTCTTGTATTTTGCAGTGCGGACATCAGCTGATTGCATTTCATGCATGCTACTTCTGTATTATGTTAATATAATGAAGGTACATGCTCGTCTTCCAGACTTTTGCACATATGTATGTAAAGCAGCAGGAAGGGGCTCAGGAGTGTATATCAGGCAGATGCACTATAGCCACTGCCACAGCTGTGGGCCGAGTCCCTGAGGGAGTCCTCAGCCAGCCAGCCAGCCCTTAAAAAAGTGCCAAAGCACATCTGGGACTCAGCAGGTGTTCTGCAATCCCATGATAGATTGTTGTTTGCCGCTAAACTCTGGGACTGGTGTCCATGTATATCACTGTGGCACTAACAATTCAAATGGCGTATGAACATCAGACATTTTGTATGCATAATAAGCTAATAATATTTAGTTTACACAAATGTTCTCATAATATAGTCAAAATCAACTACCCACACCAGGGGGTAATGTTCACTTCTTCGTCTACTTCCACTTTATTAGACACAACTTCTTGTCTACAGTTTTTAATGCAATGCTCTGAGCTTTCTATAATAAATTATATCTTGTATCTGTCCTGATTGAAAGTGTGTTGAGACATCTTTAATAATATGCTAAAACTTTTATCACATTATTATTAATATTTTGTCTGGATGTGGAGGGAGCAATCTTTTTCACTGTTAAGTTCTTAGACCAGATATGTCCAAAGTCCGGCCCGGGGGCCAAATGCGGCCTGTGGACAAATTTCATCCGGCCCCCAGCCTCTGTCATAAAATCAATAACGTCTGGCCCGCACACAGACTTAATAAATTGGTCAGCAGTACTGCTACCAGCATATGAAGTAACCTACACACTAAATACTGCTCCTCATTTACCCAGTAAAAGGCAGCAGCACTCTAACATTACCCCGTGTGACCCGTTTTTCTAAAATGGGTCACAATGACAATCAACAAAAAAGAAAATTGACTGCAACTGCTGACGCTTTAACGATAAATGGAAATTGGACTATTTCTTCACTAAAATACGCAACAAGTGTATCTGCCTCATTTGCAAAGAGACAGTCGCTGTTTTTAAAGAGTTCAATGTGAGGCAATATTACCAAACAAGACACGCTGACATATACGACAAAATTACAGGGAAGATACGTAGCGAGAAATTGAAGCAACTCCAAACTATTTTAATTTTACAGCAGCAGCATTTCGCAAGAGCCCGAGAGTCGAAAGAGAACGCCACAAAGGCTAGTTGCAATACTGTTGAAATTATTAATAAAAAAAAATAATATAGCAAATGTGACACACAGAATGGCTTGCTAAAATTTGCTTAAATATATTGTTCTACGTAAAGGATGTCAGCCATGGTTGGCCCCCCACATTTTTACCACACCAAATCTGGCCCCCTTTGCAAAAAGTTTGGACACCCCTGTCTTAGACGGTAGCTTTTTACTTATTTATTTCCCAAGTGACATATGTTAAAACCTTGGCATGGTCTGCATTCTCTGAGTGCTCTTATTTTCATATCCTTTTTTATGCATTTACAGTGTAAAAATTAGATTTGGCATACTTTCCCCACAGTCAAAGAGAGTTATAAAATTGCTGTGTCAGTAGTTTGGACCTTTTAAGGACAAACATTTAAAATTGTTTACATTTTTATTGAAGAGGGGCAAGGACAAAACAAGGATATTGACATGTCACTGCATCTCATTATTTTTCATTTCCTGTGCCAATATCATCAGTGAAAAGCAAGTGAGTAATAATTTCAACCATACATTTCATTAAAAGGAAAATGTGGCTAGACATGCAACGTGATGCATACAGTACTCCCTACCCCATAATTTACTGTCAATCACATTGTTTATACCAGATATAGTTGACTGAAGCCTGAAGTCAGCCAAACCTAGACAGAGCACCGAATTCATTTTTAATAAGCCATTATTTTGCCCAAAAGAATATTTTATTTTATAGTGGAAAAGAACAGTATGCACAAAGACTAAGCATACAAGCATCATGTTTTTGTCCCCCCCCCCCCCCCCAACTGTCGTGCACTCTGGGGGTTCCATGACTACTTATGGTTTTAACATTCTGCACTTTGATACAGCTTGACTTTTCTTAGCCCTTCTTTTGTCAGCAAAATTCATTTTGTTTGTATGAACTAACATTGGATATTTGTAACATTAGCATTATTAGCATACTTTAAATGCAGTGGTGATTGATTCAAAACTGAAAAGGAAGCTCAGCTTCCCCTAAAGTGTAAAAATAATAATAATAACAATAATAAGTGATCAAATTTGTATACATGTCATCAACTAAATATGTGCTCCAACATGCTCAACATTTGTTCAGAATTGGCTTCATATCACTGGTTACGATGTGGCTTGCATTTCATTCATTCACGCAGCTTCACAGTCATTTAAACAGTGCGGACTGCGGCGAGTCTCGAGAGTTGATCCACAACAGCTAAACGGGACGAATTATTGGCTAAAGGCTGGGTTTATCCCGCCCAATGGACGCTTAGCGTCTCTGGGGTTTGTGAGCAGTGGGCGTGGATTCGCCCGGTCTTGACCAGGCACTTTATGCATGACGATTGGATGATCTTTCTGAATCACTTTTTGGTTGACAACAAAATGAGCAAATCAGCGATATTGTGGTGGAAACGTCCGTGGTAGCATTTTTCAATTAATTATGTTGTTCTGAGTTGAACTGTAGACTCTCCTAATCTTCCGAGCAACACTTTCTTTGTTCAAAATGACTAGGGAAAAATTGTGCTACCATTGCTTTTTTTTTTTTTTTTTTGTAACTACTTACATTTGGAGATTGACTTCTATTGCTCTGTTGCTCTGCACTTTCTGTCCCTACTGAGCAGCGGGTGCCGCTGAGGCTCTCCACCTTTACAAAGCACTCACAGGCCAACACACATTGAGCTTCCCCTCGTAATGCAGGCTACTTTTCAAGAAGCAAACATCGCTTTTCATCTGGGCCTTTGACACAGCTCCGAATTGCTGTATGTTGATGTACTGTACTTTGCATTACCGCATTAGTCAATACTGCACAACAAAACGTAACCATGTACTGTACATTTTGAATGTTCATTACCTGAGTTTCACTTCAGTACAAGTCATCAAAGTAATCCGTCACTGTCATATTTTCGACAAAGAGTCGTAAAATGGCGTTCCACTTTTCCCTTCTTTGGTAATGTGACAGGCAGATGAAGCATTTCGCAAATGACATTGTGAAAAAAATACTGTTCCTGACATTTCGTACGAAAGTGGTAGGTTTGTGCCTTCTCACTTGGTCCAATTCCCCCTTCATTTTTGAGAAAAAAACAAGTGATAAAAGTTGGATGTAACTCACTGACCAGCAGCCACATTCTTGTTGTTTGCGTATGCGAGTGACCTCAGTACCTAACCAAACAGAGCAACCGGCATTCTTCCAACCCATTCGCACATTCATTGTCCCTCATCTGGTTGTGCCGTGTGATGCGTTCAGGAACTAAATTAAAAAAAAAAAAAAAAAAAAACAACACAAGTCGCATTTATTTTATGTCAAACAATCTCTTAATACGACTCTCAAGGTTGATGCATTTGCTATCACGATGACACCATATCAAACTAATGCCATAAATCCTGCCGTGTCTCGGTCAGAACACTGGCAACTCATCAGTTCCTACACTATATCACGATAATAATGATCATTTAATAATTCTTGTCATCGGAAACTATTGGTTATAACAATCACCATAGCAGCACCATCACGGTTGTATGGGCCCAACTTTTCATTGTGTTAATGTTTTATGATTTAAACAACAACAACAACAAAAAAGCATGTGTGATGTCAATCCCTATGTGCTTTGTACACAACAATCTGGCCTGTCCTATCTTCAAGAACAGCTTGAAAGCAGAAGTCCACCTCCTCATGACTAACAACCCCAGATTCCTTGGTGTTGTTGTTGTGTACTTGATGGATTTAGGAATAACCCCAAGCACACATCTATCGCATCAGCGCCACTGCAATATATATATATATAATTTTTTTATAATAATAATAATAAATAGTATAAGGCCATGTCTACGCCTAGTAGGGTTTCTTTTTTAAAACAGAGGGTCCTGCCTTAATACGTTGGGAAAAAATAAGTACGTCCACACCAGCACGTTTGTAGAAAAAAAAAGCATCCACAGCCAACCAGATTCATTCATTTTTAAATACATTCATAAGTTTGGGCGAAAAATAATTCCCATTCCCCCATTCTTCGCATATGTTCTTCAATATGAAGCACTGCAAGAGTTTGTAAATACATGGAAGCAAAAAAAAGCACTCACTTACTCCAAATGTAAACATTGGTCTCATTTGTGACATCAGGACAAGGTTTGTCGCAGTCAGTGACATTTCCACAGTTACACTAAGTCTTCGGTTATCAGTGTCAACATGATGCCGTCACAAAGGCAGGATTCACACATCTTCACTTTGGATGCAGTTTTTAAGAACCCTCCTTTAAATGTGTGTGTGTGGGTGGATAATAAGCCAAAACATAGAAAAAGTTCCCACATAAAGGCACATTTATGGTAGCTATGTGAAAACCGAACAAAAAAACTATATGGACAGCATGAATACAAATCACTTCAACGTACTTACTTTTAATACCGTTAGTAAGCAGGCAACCATTTTCCAATGTTGATTCCCATTTTGTACTTAGTCTACTCAACTTCAACAGACTGAAGCCAATTGTCTAACATACAAAAAAAGACAGCATTTCTAATTTTTTCAGTGTGCCGGAACATGTCGTACTGTTTGGTTTAAAAATGTAGGCTGCAGTTTCTTTTCTGGAAGAACATGCGTTGTTTGGCTGGATTACAAATATTTTGACAATGTATTTTTAGTGCCAGCCCAAGTTTGTCAATAGCTAAGTGGAATTTGATTGTGATCTGCACTCCTCCACCTCCAGGTTTTGGAGGATAACACTGTGGATGTTTCTGTATGTGAATATTTCCTCTTCAACTTTGATTTCCTGCCATTACTATGCAGCTCCTTTACTTCAATGCTATGTACGGTCTTGTCTCTTACCTTCTTGTATCTGTCTCGTATCTCATCTGACATGTGCTTCCAGGGAATGCAAGGCTCAACTGCCAGCTTTTCATGAAGATAACAGACTGTACATACAGTACATTTTTAGTGATATGTATTGAATTAGTTTTAATGAGCGATAAGATAAAAATGATTACTCATAGACTTTTTAACGGAGTGTATTTTCACATTTGGACAGTTTAATGCAGGAACCTTTTTTTTTTTTATTTATTTTTTTTTTTTTTTTATATGAAACAGGAGCACCTTCAGCCAATGTGGATGGTATCAATCCATGAGAAGATAATATCTCTCTCTATCTTCTTCTGTACATTCTTTTTTGGGAACGCCAGTTTACTCCACATCCCAAAAACATACAATAAGTTTACGGTTGATTAAAGACCATAAATTCTCCCTGTGTCTCCCGGTGTTATAGTATATGTAAATGGTTGCTTTCCTACAAAATATATGTGCTCTGTGATTGGCTGGCAACTAGTTCAGGATGTACCCGGTCTTAAGCACATAGTGAGGTGGGATCGGCTCCAGCACCCAAGCAACCCTCATGATGATAAGGAATGAATGGAAAGAAATGGATGGATGGATGGATGGATGGATGGATGGATGGATGGATGGATGGATGGATGGATGGATGGATGGATGGATGGATGGATGGATGGATGGATGGATGGATGGATGGATGGATGGATGGATGGATGGATGGATATTTTCTGACCATGTGATGTGAGGCTAAATAAAAATACAAGAAATGAATCAAGAAAAACATGCAAACCTGGGAACATGTTTTGTACGTGGGAAAACAGTCTTTTCCATTATACAGTATATACACTCAAAGGCCACTTTATTAGGCATATCTATCTGGCAGCTCGATAATACAAATTTCTAATCAGCACATGGAAGAAACTCAATGTGATTTAAGCATGTAGACATGGTCAAGACGCTCTAATGCTGTTGAAGCTGAGCATTAGAATAGGGAAGAAAGGCGATTCTAGTCAATTTGAACGTGGCATGGTTATTAGTGCCAGACGGACTTGTCTGAGTAATTCAGAAACTTCAGATCAACTGAGTTTCTCATGCACAACCATCTCTAAGGTGTACAGAGATGGTCCGAAAAAGAGAAAATATCCAGTGAGTCGCAGTTTTGTGGGAAAAAAATGCTTTGTTCATGCCTGAAGTCAGAGAATGGTCAGACTGGCTACAACAGTGTGCTACAACAAAACTGCTATGCTAGCCCTGATAACCGCTGACTTAATCTAGTAGTCTACCATGGGGATTTTGAATAGTACTTTACCTTGTCCTCATTGTTTGCAGTGGACAAATTGGATTTTATTTTTCTCTTAGTAATTGTAGTGACTATTTTTAACAGTTGTGTTTTTTGGTCTGACTGCCTCAGAGAACACAAGGTGGACTTATGGTCTACATCAGTGGTCCCCAACCTTTTTTGCACCACGGACCGGTATGAGGTGGACCTTTGTTTCACAGATCGGCAATATGTTGCAGAAAATTGCAGTAAATATTAAAATAACACGACAGGGCTACAAATATTAAGTGCAGGGGAAATATAACTCACCATACGCTGAATCATTTTTTTTTTTTAAACTGCGACCTCTCCTAAAATTTGATGCCAAATATCCTTGGTCACAAGCATAATCCGTTCTTCTCCAGTCGTAAAAGGTTTCTTGGCTTTAGCTATACGGTTCGCCACGAGGTATGATGCTCTCAGTCCATTCACTTGTGTTGCTTTATTTGCCGGGTTTTTAGCCACATATTACGCAGAATGGGTTAGTTGTAGGCTCCTTTCCTGGCTCAGCAGGTGGCCTAGTCCCCGTAAAAATCTGTCCAAAGACATAGCCGCTCAAAGCACACAGCCAACAGCAGGTAACGTTACTGTTTACATTGACTGACACTGGGCTACTATAGGTGTGCAAATACCCCAGTAATGGCAGCCAACCATTAGAGGGCGATATGCACAAATCTGTACTCGGATTAGGCAAGAGTTACAGGCAAGTTTGCGGTCGTTGAAAAATTATTTATTATTTTTCTGCGGCCCCGTAACAAATGCGTTATGTAGTTGGGGATCACTTGTCTACATAACGTCATTCTACTTGATTTGACGTGGTCGGGCAACACCCCTGTGCGCTCTGTTGACCATCCACCACTGATTCTGACCTAATTCTAGGGTCGACATTAAACCGATTTATACACTACTGTACTTTCATGCAAGAACTTGTGCAAAAAGAGAGCAAGTGTTGAAGAAATTGAGAGAAAAAAAAAGTTATATTCACAGTATTGTAACAGTCCATTGATAAAACTGTCAAACCGAGAGAGTGCCTACATATATTAGGTAGGTATTGTGTGTGTAGAGGGTGGGGCAAATAAGCTTCACAGGACCCATTTGTCCTTTTCTGAATTTCTGCTGCAGTAGCATTTTTTCATTCCTCTCTTGTAGTTGTAACTTAATTCTAAGTGTTCCTGAAGTCCCTGTCAAACATTGTGTTGATAAATCTCTTAGTTATAGCTGAATCAATATGGGGCAAGACGCTGGATGAAAAACCTTCATAATCCTTGCCCTCAGCAATCCTTCGCACACAGGACAATTTTACTGTAGTTTTATCATTTAAACTTGACAGTTTGCTGTATGTTGAGTAGTAGACCTAATCCATACTATTTCAAAGCACTGTTGGCCAAATCCCATGAAGTAGTCAAATCAAAGTATGCGTGAATGTGATTTTACTATCATTGGAATAACTCATTTTTCATCTGTTTGCAAGCATTCAGCATAGAATATCAATGTGTGTAGCTATTGCATACACACCATGCAAATCAATTTCAATTTACAAGTAAATAGAAATGCAAGCAATACATACGTCACTCGATTGATGGGAAATATAACAAGATTTGTGTCATAATAGGATGTTAAATCTCTTATATCATAATCGTCATTCTACAGTAGATAATTGCATTATGCCTCTTTTGCTTCTCCGTTGCGAAAATATTTGGCTCTTTCTGTCTATGAAAAATACTAGTATAATGGCATCTGTTTGAAAAAGTGTAGACATGAAGATAATTTGGAGGGTATTGTTAAATCAAAGAGGTGTACAATTACAGTTGCACGAAAAAATTGGGCATACCCGGAGTGCCTAAACTGTTCCGATTAATCTTCCTCTCGTTTCCTATTTAACTATACAATGGAATATAAAGTTTTGGTCACGCTGGGTATGCTAAAACCTTTGGGTTCACGTCCGGTGCTAATGAAAATTTTGTGGACACAATGTGCATTGTCACCTAAAAAAATCAGCACAAGATCAACAGCCAGTCTTGGGTAGGAGGTGCAGGCAGACCGATATTCTGTCATGTGAGGTGGATTTCAACTTATCTCATCCATATATCTGAACGTCGTCCATCAACCCCTGTAACAATCATTGTAGTAATCCATTTTTTAACACACAATTGTCATTATCAACTTAATTGGATTACTAAAGTCATCTCATTGGATACTGCACAGCCAGAGGTGGGGGGAGGTGAGGGTTCACACACCAGACGAGTGATCGGGTTTGAAGGTGGTCTGAGCAAGTGTTCTTTGCTTTGTGCACATCTCTCTGATCAGTTAAAAAACATGTAATATGCACGTTAGTTCTCCTTATATTTCCAAGTGAGCGTCAGTCTTTTACCAAGCACACCATTTTCTGCTTCCATCAAGTAGCTGACGAGTTTCGACAAGTTGTGCTGGTGATGAGAGGGATTTAAAAAAAGCCTTCTTATTGGTGCGAAACATTGTTCACACTTATAAGCAGCACACATTAAGTCCTTTTTCCATAGTAAGTGCTTGCACCTATCTAGGAAATTACCGAAACCAGGTTAAAATGCCCTTTCAGTTGTTTAAATTTGAGATATATTTAATGTTATATCAACTGTATTGGTGCTGTGTACATTCAATGTATATGCAATAATTGCATTTTAATAACTTTATCATTTTGGTTGAAGATTGCATATCTATCTAAACTATGTCACTCATTATACCATTTTGGTCCTCTCATTAAGCAAATATATATTAACTCAAATGGAATATTTTTATTGTGGGAATACTTAGACAAAAGACAAAGCATCCCAAATAATAATTGAATAAGTATTCTGTACTGTCAATGTCAATGATCTGACAAAATATGTAAAAAACTCCTAAAAATGATTTTACTTAGAAAGGTAAATAATCCAATGGTACAGTTTTCAGTGTATTACAGAGAGCCACAGATTGGGCGATGCAGTTTTGCCAGATGTCAAAACAAGACGGGGCTTCATCTATTTTGCCTCGTGTAGATTATTTATATTTTGCCCTCACAGGTCCTCGTATCTTTGACAGAAAATGTAATACCAAACATCTTTGGGGGTTCTCGCTTACATCCCTACGATTGAAAGAGACAGAAATAATCTAGAAAAGCTCTTCTTGGGCTGTGAGAGGATGTGTCAGACAAGCGAAGGGTCAGTACACCCACAGTTAGAAGGACACCTCAGGGAGATGAATGAAATTGGATCTGCCATTTTCAGAAAAATGAATCGTTGATTTGATATTTTCGGTTACAGGTTCTGTTCACCAGAATGTCCATAATAGTTGATGAAGATAAATTACGGGTATTTTCCTTGAAAGGAAAATAAGGCAAAGACACAGACCATTCACTCAAGATTCAGTCTATGCAGCACATCAGCCCATGACAGGAAACGTCTTAAAACTGAATCTATAAAGAGTTAGGCAGGGGTTAATTTGTGCCGGAACACGCCAGAACAGGATCCGCCACCTCCTGATTTTGGCGTCCCTGTGTATGCAATCATTGCATTTTAATAACTTTATTATTTTGGTTGAAGACTTATTTGGGCGGACCCAGTACCTCACGTGTGTAGGAAATAATAATAATATAAAAACTTTTTAAAAAAATGTCTTGTATTGTATTGTATATTGTAACGTTGACTATGAGTCAAACGCTTAGCTGCAGCCCCTTTCACATACTCCAAAATACCGGGAATGTCACGGGATTAACCCGTGTAGCAGTTGTGTGTGAAAACAATTTCCCGTGTCGACTGACAACGAAATTACGTGAACATTTCACGGGTTGCGTCCTAGTGTCAAATCCGAGACTTACCCTGGAACCGGTGTGCGTGAAAGCAGGCGTTAAATTCCAGGGTCACAGTAAGATGGCTTATAAAGGTAAATATCATAGCGGGCCGATCGTCACTTCCTCCCTCTTCGCAGTAAAACGCAAAGCGGTAAACAAACATCGCAATTATAAACATAGCAAGCGGGAAATAGCTAAATTGAACTGAAAACAAAACAAAATTAAAATGTCCACATAATACGTTCGGTTCGGGTCGGGCCGGGGTTCTCACTCGCTAACTTTTTAAAATAAATATATATTTATATAGGTATACTCAAACGATTTATTGATGTTAAACTAAGAAATACTTGTTATAAGTAAATAATTTGGATAAAAAAGCAAAGGCGCTGTATGGTCATTGCAAACAGTATAAGTGCAGAGCGTGCCATGCCCCCTTTTTAATCTTCCCCTCTGTGTGTCCGCAAAACCGCATCAGTTTATTTATATTTAACACTTTTCCAGCCTTATTTCATGTGTAAATGCATTTAAAATGATCATAAAAATATGTAGAATATTTAAACATTGACAAAACTTGCTATTTTTTTTTCTGCCAACTGAGAATTTGTTACCTTTTACACATAGACATTGTCACAAATGTGATCCTTTTTAATCTTCCCCTTTGTGTGTCCGCGAAACCGCAGCTCATTATATTTAACAAACTTTTCCAGCGATATTTCATTGTTTAAATGCATTTATAATGATCATAAAAATATGCAAACTTTTTAAACATTAAGAAAACTTTTTTTGTCTACCAACTGAGAATTTGTTACAAAAGACACACGCATTGTCACAAATGTGATCACACAAAACGCAACCAGTCCGTTTTCCCAAGCAGCAAGCAGTGCTGCCCAGGTCTGACTGGCGCATCCCATCCTTTTCATCCTTATCCTGAGTCCTCACAAATAAAACATAAAATTTCGGGGGGTTGGGGGTTCGGGCTTGAGCCTACAAATAAAATATAAAATGTTGTTGGTTTTTTCGGGCTGGAGCCTACAAATAAAAGATACATTTTGGGTTTTTTTGGGGGCTCGGGCCTGCAAATAAAGTTAATTGACCGGGCTTGGGCCGGGTTGGGCTTTAATGCCCCCGGACCGGCTCGGGTCGGGCTGGATTTTTTTAGGCCCCATTTTACCACTTGCCACCACTTACAGTCTTGATGAGCTTAAATTGGCTGGAGTTATGACGTTGGGAACGCTCCCTCCGGAACAAAACATGATTTGACCAAAGTTGTGACAGCCGATGCCTACCAAAAATGACATATATGTCCGGTTTATAAAATTGAGCCAGCAGCCCTCCCCGCACAGAGAGCGCCAGTGGGCAACACGGGACAAGTCTGTCAAAGCGTCCAACCCGCTTCATTCTCGGGACATCTTTTCATGCTTAAAAGCAATGACCCGAGCAAATCCCGCTTCACCTTACACGGGAATTTCCTTGGATATGTGTGTGAAAAGGGCTTAGTGATACATTTGGTAATGAGTCCCTAGCCATGGATTAATCATCTATATCCATGTTATATTGCTGACTGTTTACAGTAAGTCCCACCTGTGTTTATATGGGCAATTGCCCGTGCTGTGCAGAGTATATCCTAAATAATTGTAAATTGTGATCATAACATTTACACTATGGATATCATTTGAAATTGATGCTTGTAAGTCCCGTTGCATGGGAAGTGGGCATTTGCGTGTTGTTTCAGCACAATTTTCTGTGCATATTCCGGTACCTTTACCCATCTCATCATCCCTGCACTGTATTTGTACTTTGTACTTTGCGTTCTGGCACCATATGATTTACAAATTAAGCACTGGAGTTAGGTCAGTAAAGAATGAATCACTGGATACTGCATTTGTTGCCTGTTAACTTGCATACGTCTTCTGAATGTAAAAGATTACACCGGGGAATTTATTAATCCACTGAAGTTTCAAACTGTGGCTGATAGTTTTTTCAGTTGTAGTTTAAGTTCACATGCAACACAGTATATAAACAGAGGACATTTAAACTCCACACATACACACTGAACCAAAAAAAGCACAAACAAACAAAATAATAACTGTGACTTCACAAAGTCAGCATCCAATTCAAAGTCAGTGTTTGATGCAAGTGTCTAAGGGCAAAAGAATAGGAAGAAGGCTGGGAATTTCTAGAATCACAACCATAAAATTAGTTTGTTTGCTGTGTACTGTTGGAGAGTGTGATGCTTCCTTTTGAACTTGCCAGGCTAAACTGATGGGGGTTGAATTAAAAGAAAGATGATGATGCCCTTCTGATGCTTCAGAGCTGAGAACAAGTTAGTGCACCAAAAGGCATTCAAGTGCACAAAAGCTGGGGGGCTCACAAATTCATTCAGATTTGTGTGCTTGTGTATGTCTGTGTGTTGTACATGGTGTGGTGTGTGTTGCTGCTGTCTTGCTGGCATTTTGTATGGTGATTTCTATGAGCATACTCTATTAGGATCACAGAGGGCTTCCATCTCAGCCTGCATGCAAAAGAAGTGTCCCTGGAGCCTCTGTTTACCAACCAAGTCGGATTTGCCGCTCTCATACACAGCCAAGCTCAGGCTCAGCTACCCGACACACACCCCTCACTTCCAATCCCCCCAGTGCCTTTCCGTTTGCCCTTAGCACCACCCACCCCCACATCCCAGTACAGCATCCCTCTAGCCACCCGCCGGTCTTTGAGGCTTTCATTTTGTCGCTCATCCTCACTTTTTTTTTTGCCAGAATCCCTTCAAAACTTTACAGACTGTAGGGTTTTTATGTAAATCTCGTGGCACGGAAACATAAAGCTATGGTTACAAGCCAAATCCACATCTTTAATAAACAACAAAAAGAGAGAAATACTTCAAAAGAATTGTTTCCCTCTCCCTCAAAAAAGAAAGCAATCAAAAGGGATTGTACTGCCTTCTCAAAGTGGAGACTCGGACGTCAAGAGCCTGCTAAATAAACACAGAATGCTTCAGTTTTTTCTTGCGTAAAATGTATTCATTCTGCTTCAGAAAAAAAATGTTCAAGTAACTAATAAGTCCATTCCAATCTTTGAAACATATTCTTTCTGTTTCTGAAGTTTTTTGATGCACCCCTAACAGAATTATGCTCAGTGGGTGACCATAGTAGGAATTGTGTCTTGGAGTTGTTTCTTGATGATAAAGAAAACAATCCTGACAAAAGAACAACAGAAGGCATCTGTTTCCTGTATCTATTCATTCTCAAGGGAAGATGAAAAAAATTGTTTGGTACATTAATAAAGTTGGTCGACAACTTTATTATTTCTGTGATTGGAATATTTCATGTTTATTTTCTCCTCAAGCATGCACTCAATTGCTTTCAAATGTAGCATTTACAGTATACTGCACAAAAAGTCAACTTCTATCGGCCCCAGCTCCCGAGAACACCGAAAAAGATATGTTGTATAGAGAATGGATAGAAAGTGTGAGGCAATACCTCGAGTGGCTCACTTACTTTTAAACCACATACTGAACATCAAGGTATCATCTCAAATAATGTTTTCCAAACACTATTTTTCATAATGCCATCTCTTGCAGTTGTAAAACTTTGGGATTATCCACAAGGTAGTTTAGTAGCGCAAGTTAGGAATTAATATTGCACATAAAAATATGTTTTGACAATTTTAAGAAAACAACAGAGATGACAGCAAAATTCCTCAAATATTTAGGAATGTTACACTTCTTTGATGTGTTTTTGTGTCAAAGTTACACTTTTATAGCATAATACAGCATGACATGCAATCAGATGGACTTGAATTGATACATATACTATGCATGCCTTTGTGTGTAAATGCCCAAGGTTTTTATGTTGTGAAACCATCATTGATTTCCATTGACTTTTAGGATCATGTCATCTTGTTAATGATGTTGTTCATGCGTGCCGTCATTTCACATGTAACTGTGGGCCACAAACTGGTTTCTAATCTCTCACCTATCAATTTAATTAACCTTATTATAGTGGTCTGAGCAGCTAAACCATATTAAAAAATATATTTAAAAAAGAAATAAAGAAAATAAATAAATGTTAACAGGCAAGAAACTGTCTTAATATCCTTCCTTTTTATTTTGCACAGAGCTGATCTTGTTCTTGGCATCATAACATGGCAAGAAGCCATAACTCGGTATTCTCCCACAATTAGTCAGCTCACGTTTTCTGACTGAACAAAAAACATCTGCTTCATACTCGCAGCATGTAATTTCTAAAGCTGTTTCTCCTTCCGCTTTGGTCCGTCAAAAGAGCTCAGTCACTAACTGTCACTTCCATCTAAAGTCTGTAGGGTCTCAAAAGACATGAAATCAATACTGAACATTTTCCTTCTGTAGGGACACACACAGGACAGACAAGATTCCCCTCACCCCGACTCTACTTGATTGAGGCCCACTTAGATGGCTAATATAACTGATGGACTGACACACACAGCTCTGACGGAAGAAATACTGTGATCCGCTGTGACAGTCTCTTGCTGACAGCAAGGTAGTGAAACTCCAAAGCTGTTTGCATTGTCTCCTACTCTTAAATGCGCGTTGGGCGTTCGTTGTTATGTCTCCATTCAATCTGCATCATTCATGCAATGAAAGATGATTTAAGACATGACTGACAAAATAATCAGAAAAAAACACAGTTTTGATAAACAACTTGACACTTTTTCAATTGTCTGATCCCTCTCCAATTTTTTGTTTTAAAAAGTAACAAAACAGCTTGTAGCGGTACACATATTCATCACGAGTGATGAATATGAATTGCCATTTATCCGCAGCATCTGGCAATGTGGGAAGAGGCCACATTTGTGTTAGGATGCTTACAGACAACAACAGCATATACAAACTCTCCATTGTTTATGAAACATTTTGAAACATGAAACAGTCGCCATGGACATAAGAGGTCAAATATCCTGTAAAATTCATGTTATATATCTTACTTTCCTCAGCACAATTACTCAATTATGGAGGTGTTGTATGGAAAAAATATTAATGTTTATTGATATTAAAATCTGGGTTATTCACCTAAATTTTTATTTTGATCACCTTTGACCTCAACAACAATATAATGGGCAAAGGGTCCTATTTCGATAGATGCCACCTGTGTGCTCTGGCATAAATCGTGGTGCATTTTTGTGCCAATGCAATTGTTTTGAAATTTGGTAAACCAGTCTGTGCCACGCTTGGTGCAAGTGACAAAATCGTGGATGAAACTTTTTCGATGCCACTCAAAAAGGGTCTTGGGCCTCGTCCATATGTACGATCTGGACTCTCAGCCACAGAAACTTAATTGCATTAAAAACAATACTTTTAAAAAACTCCAACCAAAGTGAAGATTGGCAAACACTCTGTTTACCATGTTTCCATGTGGACGCCGTTCACACGGGTTTTGCATTTTGAAACGTACCACCTGCACCCTGTCTTGTCAGTCTTACTTTAAAAAAGTAATTAATTACAGTTACAAATTACTTCACCCAAAAAGTAATTGAATTAGTAACTCAGTTACCTGAATGTAAGAGTAATTAGTTACTTGGCAAAATAACTGGTGTTACCTTTCATGTGTATTTTTTTTTTTTTTTTTTTTTTTCATTCAAAAAAAAAACAAAAAAAAACATAGTAACATTTGCTATGTCATTTAATGTTGTGGATCAAACGTTAAAGTTGTTGAATTTGCTCCTGTTATTGCATTAGTTCCCTTCTGCCTACTTTCAACATGTGAAAGTTATAAAACTGTTTCATCATTTAAAGATAGATTCAAGTCAAGATTTTGCCGATTTAGGAGTATTTCAGATAAAAAGTTACTTAGGTTTGCAAGGAAGGTTCTCGACAATAGAGCCTTCCTGAGAAGAAACCCGGTCTAAAACCCCCATTTCACCTGGAGCAGACCCGCAGTGAACTAGAGATTTTGGGGCAGTTTACATGGCGACTCTGCAACATGAAGATGCAATGACTGAGTAGCGGAATGGCTTCGCGTTCATATGGTGTCAGCGAAGATGGAAGGCAAAGATGCAAATCTCCGAATCCTGCTTTCAAAGTGGAATGATTCGATTCGGGGGGGCGCATGGAAACCTCTTTCGATTCCATGACGTAAGCACTTGCACACGTTACAGTGGGCGTGCGCAGCAGTGCTATTAAACATTGAAAACAGCAAATGGCAGATCGACGGTTTCTAATGTACTGTTTTTAGAATATTTATAATTTAAATATGTTGAATGTTCCCATTTTTGTGCCTTTTGGAGCAAAAGATAAATGCCATTGTTAAGAGTGGGCGGGTATGTTTTCTTCTGGGCTGAGGAGCTTGTTGTGGTTAAAAGTGCATCATTGGCTGTCGCCTTGTAAATGTGCACTGCCCCCCAGGGCCTGACGTGAATACTAC
This sequence comes from Corythoichthys intestinalis, assembly GCF_030265065.1. Lineage (NCBI taxonomy): Eukaryota > Metazoa > Chordata > Actinopteri > Syngnathiformes > Syngnathidae > Corythoichthys > Corythoichthys intestinalis. The sequence goes on from NC_080405.1 coordinate 21,266,245, forward strand.
ATCGTTTGTATATGGAATTGCGGCATCGTTCGAATGGACACAGAACCATATATAAGCAAATTTGAAATATTTCGTATTCTCGGAGAGCTACCATGTAAACGGCCCCTTATATGTAAGCAAAAAAAAAAAAATGTGAAGGGGGATTTTATAATTTGAATGTTAGAAATTGGGTAAAATGTAAGGGACTTTGATTTTGATTTGATGATGGTTTCTCCTATTTTTATTTTTTTCAAATGCCACTCAAAGTCATGAAAGTATTTATTTGTTATAATGCTAAAACAGTCCCCAAAAGACCAAAGATGATTGGTTGGAAGCCAGTATAAAGTGGAAAAGGTTGTCTATCAAAACTTTACATTTTAATTGAGATAACTAATATTTGCATAAATATATTCCAGAGTCCAAATTGCATCTCTATTTACTGTACAAGCAATTGTATCTCTACCACACCTTTATTTAGGGTGCAATCAATGTTTCAAGGAAAATACTAATTATGATAAATTATCATTCAAGTATAAGCAGTTGTAACCTAATTACATCAAAGGTGACCTAAATATAAGTATGTATGTAGAAACATATAATAGAAAATATTTTTAAAAATATGTTTTTTAGAGATAAACCACAATCCCTAATATGTTACCATTACAGGATAATTGGTGTAAAGTGCCCAGCCCTTCTTTTCTTCAGCTGCATATTTTCAAGCTCCGAAACATTCGTTCCAGCACAATACAGTCTGCTTCTTTTCTAAAGCAGCAAGATAAGGAGCTTAAAGTCTCAAGAGTGCAAAGGAGATGTGTGCGCACATTGTCTTTGCAGTGCCATGTCTTTGCCGAGAGGGCATCGTCAGTTTACAAACCTTCCTTCAATTTTACTCATCAAACAGTTGTTGTGCACACAGCCCATTGAATGTAGGGGGAACCAACACGACGTGACAAGAACTCCAACCATTGGGTCATCTGGGATGGACAAGTGCCAAATAACAACTCCGTGGTGATTATAGAAAACAATTCCTTTTCTCTCCTGTCTCAAACTAAAAAATAGTTTGTTGCAAAAACTAACAAAATAAGTAATATATCCTAATGATTTGAAGCATTGATTGAAGATTCATCATCTCACCTTTAACTCATGTCGATGCAATTAATTTTCAGCTTTGTTGTCACCAGAGCCAAGCTTGTTCCTGGCCACACAAAGGTTAGTCATTAAGATAAAAAATAAATGTTTGCCGTATAAATATACTGGTATAGTATATTTCGATTCAGCAATCTTCACATGCAAAGACGAGTACGTTGTCAAATGCTATTATTGTGTTAAATGACTGTTGCATGTCTTGAATCATAAGGACTCTGTCATCATTATTGGTCAGGTTTATTTAGTTTTGCAGCCTAAATTGTTTTCTTTGTGATTCCATTGTACCTACTACTATTTTTGTAAGTAGAGCAAATTAACAGACAAATAGAAAATAAACCTTCAACTAAATGTAATGTGCAAGCAAATATTCTCATTTGACAATGTTGCCCCAGGCTGTTTCACAGTAGACAGATGGAAGGAATCATCGCCACAGCATGTATATTGCTCACATCGTACAAAGTACAAATGCTGTTTTAAAGTTGTTACCACTTGAAATGGAGAAAAAAACAACTTAATATCTGTCTTTGAAAGATTTCTTAAAGGGTATTACAACACCTGGGGAAATGCTAATATTCCATCATTTATCCATAAATGCATGCCTTTTGGATTCATATCATGCCACTTCGTGTAATTACACACATCGCAACACCAAGAAAATGATAGAAATTTGGATCGATTGTCGAGCTAAAACGTCCGGCACCCGAGATCCCAGAAATCTAGCATATTGTATGCGTGACGTCACAACAAAGAAACACCCGCCACGGTGCTTAGTACTGAATGGCAGCGATAATGGGGAGCAATTTTGTTTCTAGTTGCAGCGACGAATCCGATGTAACGAACGTTCTTCTAATGGTGACGAGGAGAGTTATGAACCTTTCTTTGGTTTTTTGGGTTATCAGTTTGAGCCCAAACGAAAGCCAATGCAGCCTAATGAAACGATCATTGAGGGGAGCAATCACCAGTGTTGTTAATCTTACTGAAAAAAAGTAATTAATTATAAGTACAAATTTCTTCTCCCAAAAAGTAATTGCGTTAGTAACTCAATTACCTGAATGTAAGAGTAATTAGTTACTTGGCAAAGTAATTGGTGATAATTACTTTTTTTTTTTTTTTCCTCAAAAAAAAAAAAAAACATTGGCCACACTATGTGAAGTTTTTTGTGAAGGTTTTTGGTACAATTGGCCCGAGCCCAATTCTTTACCCTAATTTACCCTTTACCCTGAATCAACTGTTAAAAGTTGTTAAAATTGCTCCCATTATTGCATTAGTTCCCTTCGCTCTACTTTCGACATATGAAAATTTTAAAACTGTTTCATCATTTAAAGATAGATTCAAGTAAAGATTTTGCCGATTTAGAAGTATTTTAGATAAAAAGTTACTTAGGTTCGCTAGGAAGGTTCTCTACAACAGAGCCGTCCTAAAAAGTCTACTGCTTTAAGATGGCGGCTGTATACTAACTCATTTAGTGCCATGTCTGTCATTTTGCATCTAGTTATATCTATGTAAAGTACATGTGATATCTACCATGTCTACCATATCTACCATAACATTTGGGCGTAGTTTGTACTAGCTATCGGCTACAACATGTATTATTGGAGCTACCTAGCATCGCGTTTGCTCGGCGTCACAACTTTCTTGCCTCCTCCCTACTCCTGCTCTGCTCTGTCGTCTCGGTGAGTCCGTCTCCCTCAGACTTTTCGACCAATATAGTAACGTATAGTAACGCATGCCATTCCGTCCTCAGTAACGGTAACGGCGTTGCCAAGATGAGAAAAGTAATTAATTAGATTACCCACTACGGAAAAAAATAACGCCGTTAGTAATGCCGTTATATTGTAACGCCGTTATTAACAACACTGGCAATCACACTGATGAAACACCGGCAACAGATCGTGTGGGAAACACCGAATTGTTTGTTTTGCATTTCTTTTTGTGAAGCTGATACACAGTGACCACAAAATAAATTAATGTATAGAATAATTATCATTTATTGTGCTATTATAGGTTTTCGCTCTGCCAGCAGACACAAATATGAATGGGATTTGAGGATTTGTTGTATATATTTTACGAGCAATTATTTATACATGTGTTCAGTCCTATATCCAATGCGTGATATGTTTTTTATTATAAAAGAGCACTCACTCTGGCCATTTCGAGCTTGGCTGCTCTCCTCCTTTGCTAAGCCTTAGCCTCCTTTGCCAGTCATCGTCCTCTTTCTTGATATCTCGCGACATTTAGGTGGCTACGCGTGTATGGTGGGCACCGCATCTGCTTTCAGCAGCAATTTCTTAGCAAAACCTGATTTAATGTGTCCATAGTTCAAATAGCTTTCAGGTGTAAAATGCGCACCACATAAAACCGTGCCGGAGGCTGGGTCTGCAAAATCAGCCCTCTTAGCACGGACTAACTTTACTCGTTGTCTGCTCTTTTTCTCGCCTTCGGGAACTCCTGGGTACTACATTGCGACAAATGGCTATTTGTACACCACATAGCATGACAGGTTTGAACCATTTTAGCGATTTTTTGATAAAACACGAACACAACTCTCTCGTCGACAAACAACAATGGCACCTGCCTAGACCTTTTGTTTTCTTGTTGTGACGTCTCCGCCCCATTCGGCTGTTTCCGGGATACTTTCGGAAATGTTCGTAATTTTCGATCTATTTTCGATAATTGCTCATGAATGTGATTAATTTTTTTGTTAACTTTATTAATATTTGTTAGCTTGCCACATAACGGTTCTATTGATATCTCACAGCCCCTTAGCATTATAATAACCTTTAAAATTATTTTTTACAAAATTTACAGGTAATAGTATCCCTTTGAATAAATTGATTGATTTGGAATTTAGCTAAACACCTAAACTCCCCAGCAAATCTGTTTTCTAATGTCCATCAAAATACCCACACCTTGATTAAAAATGTCCAGTAAGTTTTGAACGTCTAACTACATGTATTTCCATTACACCAACCAGCATTGTTTTCTGTTTACATATCCAAGTAATTAACATTTGGAGCTGTTACTCTTAAATTGCACATAAATTAGCAACAACACTTGCTTGCCTGAATTCAAGTATGTGTGTGTGATTGCCAAACCCTAGTGCGCACAGTAACATTTAACATATAAAAACTGCTTTAGTGTGGTCTGTTAGCTAACATATAATCTTTGAGGACTATCATAGGTGACAGTTCTGATACTAAATAAACTGACATAACATTTTTCATTTCAACCTTTTAACGACAGATGTGTCGCCGGCGACACATTTCCGGATGAGTACTTGCAACTACCATAATTCCTAAACGGTTTGTGCTGTCGAAAAAAATTCAACGGATCCTGAAAGCTGAGAGGTTGCGCATGACAGCCAAACAGTTGTCATTGCTGTGATCTCACTCTCCTACTACCAGGAAACCAGCAAATCAGCTCATTTATTCTCTGACATGCTGGCATTGACGCATTTACGCTTGCGACCCTTTGAACTACCGCAATAGACACACAGAAGTCAGGAGAGCTGGAAAAAAAATTAACAAAGAACGACACGTTTCATTTTTATTTTTTGCAAAGGAATGCCTGCAAGACGGTCACCGAGAACAGTTAAACCTCCACAGAGGTTTAGCGAAGGGTTTGAGAGCAATGGATCAACGGGAGGAGCAACTCTTGGTGAAGAAAGGTATCGATTGTTTCTCTGTAGTTGAACCTGTCTCTGTACTTTTTTTAAAGCTCATTTTTACTTTGTTCATCGTATTTTATGGAAAAAACATGTTTGTATCGTGTGTTGACTTACAGTACAATAAACAGAGTGTAAATGCACAAATGTGCACATGGCAATTTACTATATATGATGCGTGCTTCTTTGGCTTAGCAACCATATTTGAACAGTGTAACATTGTCAAAGTCTTTTTTCAAAGTATATATAAAATGTATATGTTCATGTATGTGCAGTAATCCATACATTGTTGGTAATTTTTTTACAATAAAATAAGTACTTGTCTTCTTCCTCAAGCGATCTATGTCCTGAAAAGGGCTGTGGAGATGCTGGAGCGGGAGATTCCAGTGTGGTCATTGATCGAAATCGTAGAGAGCCAGCATATGGCGCCAACGCTACAAACTTTTTCAAAGGAGTTAATTTTAAATAGTTTTAAAAGTTTATTGAAAATAGTTTTCATATATATATACAGTTGTGGTCAAAAGTTTACATACACTTGTGAAGAACATAATGTCATGGCTCTCTTGAGTTTCCAGTTATTTCTAAAACTCTGATTTTTCTCTGATAGAGTGATTGGAACAGATACTTCTTTGTCACAAAAACATTCATGTAGTTTGGTTCTTTTATGACTTTATTATGGGTGAACAGAAAAAAGTGATCAAATCTGCTGGGTCAAAAATATACATACAGAAGCGCTAATATTTGGTAACATGTCCCTTGGCCATTTTCACTTCAATTAGGCGCTTTTGGTAGCCATCCACAAGCTTCTGGCAAGCTTCTGGTTGAATCTTTGACCACTCCTCTTGACAGAATTGGTGCAGTTCAGTTAAATTTGATGGCTTTCTGACATGGACTTGTTTCTTCAGCATTGTCCACAAGTTCTCAATGAGGTTTAAGTCAGGACTTTGGGAAGGCCATTCGGAAACCTTAATTCTAGCCTGATTTAGCCATTCCATTACCACTTTTGATGTGTGTTTGGGGTCATTGTCCTGTTGGAACACCCAACTGCGCCCAAGACGCAATCTTCGGGCTGATGACGTTAGGTTATCTTGAAGAATTTGAAGGTAATCCTCCTTCTTCATTATCCCATTTACTCTCTGTAAAGCACCAATACCATTGGCAGCAAAACAGCCCCACATCATAATACTACCACCACTGTGCTTGACGGTAGGCATGGTGTACTTGGGGTTAAAGGCCTCACCTTTTCTCCTCCAAACATATTGCTTGGCATTGTGGCCAAACAGCTCGATTTTTGTTTCGTCTGACCACAGAACTTTCCTCCAGAAGGTCTTACCTTTATCCATGTGATCAGCAGCAAACTTCAGTCGAGCCTTAATGTGCCGCTTTTGGAGCAAGGGCTTCCTTCTTGCACGGCAGCCTCTCAGTCCAAGGATATGCAAAACACGCTTGACTGTGGACACTGACACCTGTGTTCCAGCAGCTTCTAATTCTTGCCAGATCTGCTTTTTGGTGATTCTCGGTTGAATCTTCACCCTCCTGACCAATTTTCTCTCAGCAACAGGTGATAGCTTGCGTTTTCTTCCTGATTGTGGCAGTGACAAAACAGTGCCATGCACTTTATACTTACAAACAATTGTTTGCACTGTTGCTCTTGGGACCTGCAGCTGCTTTGAAATGGCTCCAAGTGACTTTCATGACTTGTTCAAGTCAATGATTCGCTTTTTCAATTCCAGGTATGTATATTTTTGACCCAGCAGATTTGATCACTTTTTCTGTTAACCCATAATAAAGTCATAAAAGAACCAAACTTCATGAATGTTTTTTGTGACAAAGAAGTATCTGTTCCAATCACTATCGGAGAAAAATCAGAGTTGTAGAAATAACTGCAAACTCAAGAGAGCCATAACATTATGTTCTTCACAAGTGTATGTAATCTTTTGACAACATCTACTGTGTATGTATATATATATATATATATATATATATATATATATATATATATATATATATATATATATATATATATATATATATATATATATATATATATATATATATATATTCACTATTTTTCACTCTTGGTCTCCTATATATAACCTGTTTTGACCATAGTGTGTAGAAAGGACAAAAACGCCTATGACCATATCTGTTGGTTCTCTTAAGTTATCAAATACAGTGGTACCTCTTCATACGAAATTAATTCGTTCCAGGACCGTGTTTGTAAGTCAGAATGCTCGTATGTCGAGCTGATTCTCCATTAAGAATACATTATAATTACTTTAATTCGTTCCACAGCCCGAAAAGCTACACTAAATCCTTAATAAATACTGTTGGTACTATTAGTCATTGCTGGATAAAAAAACAAGTAACACTGGCATCTAATGTGCTCCAATACATCAGGTATCATACTTTAACGTTGACAAAGAGTCACCCGCTTCGTTAGGTTGCAATTATTTATTTTTTGGGAACTTGTGGAACGACAACAACAACAGGAAGGCACGTCTCTCGCTCTCCCGCACCTCCATCACCCCCGCACGTCACGCGGTGCATTCAGGAACGCATGCAAATATCCCCGCCATATTATAACCTGATATGTTACATTACATTTATTTTGAACACACTGCAAAAACTCAAAATCCTATCAGGACTTACAGTTTAGACTAACTTAAAACCTAACTAGAACTTAAAAATGGCTTGACACAAATGGAAATTCAATTGAAACACGTGGGAAAAACACCTAACTTTTAAGTGATGTGTGTTATCAAGCGTAATGGCATTTTTAGGTAAGAAATATATATATATTTTTTTATAAGATCTAAAAGTTTTTGGCGTGAAAGCAGTGAATTTGTCTTTTTTTTTTTTTATTCTAGTCACATCTGAGGCAAATGTTGGCTGTTTTCAACAATGTACATTGAAAATAAAGACAATGATTGACTGAAAATGGTTCAATATTAAATGAAATGTCTTTTTTCCTCATGTATATTTATAATTGCTCTTTACTTAAAAATATGTTTTATCCAATGATTCGATTAATCGATAGGATTTTCAGTCAATTACTCGATTACTAAAATATTTGATAGCTGCAGCCCTACTCTCAACTGCGGCGGACAGTAGGCGTGTTGTGTTGCACAGGTTCTGATGATAAACACCTGACGAAGCTGGCAAGTTCTTTGGCGATATTACCACAATAACAATTGTCTCCTTAACTTATAAGGATTGGTGAACGGAGGTCGGAGGAGGACCCTGGAGATCGTAGACCAGACATGTCCAAAGTCCAGCCCGTGGTCAAATTTCATCCGGCCCCCAGCCTCTGTCATAAAATCAATAATGTCTGGCCGGCACACACTTTATGAATTAATCAGCAGTACTGCTACCAGCATATGAAGGAGTTTACACACTAAATGCTTCTCCTCATTTATCCACTAAAAGACAGCAGCACTCAAAGCAACGTTACCCCGTGTGACCCTTTACTTCCAATTTTCTAAAATGGTGACAATCAACAAAAAAAAGTTGACTGCGACAGCCAACGCTTCAAGGATAAGTGGAAATTGGACTATTTCTTTACTAAAATACGCAACAACTGTGTCTGCCTCATTTGTAAAGAGATAGTCGCTGTTTTTAAAAAGTTCAATGTATGGCGATATTACCAAACAAGACACACTGACATGTATGACAAGATTACAGGGAAGATACGCAGCGAGAAATTGAAGCAACTTGAAGCTAGTTAAATTTCAAAGCAGTAGTATTTTGCGAGAGCTCGAGAGTCGAAAGAGAGTGCCACAAAGGCTAGTTGCGAAATTGTTGAAATTCTTAATTAAAATAAAATAATAAAGCAAATGTGACACACAGAATGGGTTGCTAAAATTTGCTTAAATATATTCTTCTTTGTAAAAGACGTCAGCCAAGGTCGGCCCCCCCACATTTTTACCAGACCAAATCTGGCCCCCTTTGCAAAAAGTTTCGACACCCCTGTCATAGACATTCTACGGCTGTATTGTTGAGCTAGTTCACGGGTGAGCACCCCACGCTCATATTTTCCTATCATTTCAATCTTCATGGCATGCAAATTCGGCTAAAATAGGCTAACGTGTTAAAGGGTTAAAATAGTTACTGTGCAAATACTATCAATGTTTTGGGCATGTAAAAGTTTAAGGGTCTCCTAACACACAGTACAATTCAGTCAAATTTTAGTCCCCTCCACCTGATCTAAGGTTTTATTATTGTTAAATTAGAGGCATAGGTAATGAAAAAAAACATTGATAATGTTAGTGTAATGGTTCATACAATAGTACTGTATGTCAATCTATAGTTTGTAAATTCACGTAAATACATGGATCAACTTTGGATACAGTATGGCAAGTGTAAAAAGTTAACGTATTTAATGTGCATATTGGTATTTTAAATTTTGTCATAATGTTTAGACTGAGATAAGGTCATTCAACTGAGCCTTTTCTCACAAAGTGTTCACATCATTTTATCAAAAAAAAATTAGCACTCTAGTTGCTTAAATGACCACTCATGGCTTATCATGGACAGTGAAGTCAACCAAATCTTACACAACAATGCATACTTCTATCATGCAGCCAGTGATTTTCTGCAAAGACATTAGCAAGGAATTAATTAGCTGTCATGTAACACATTAATGCATCGTTTCCACACGCACATTATTTTGCCACTGGACATTAGGTGAGGTCTGGCGTTACTCTAATTGGTGTTTTGCAAAAAATATATGCCACTCAATGCTGGACCCTTCATTAGACTGGAGATGTCTTGGCCTCATGAGAAATTCGGCTCATTTTGCTTGAAGTGTGCTCCGTGTCAATCTGACAGGAAATTATTAGCTGTAGTTTTATTGGAAGTAAACTTCCTGCCATTGTGATGTTGATTAATTGAGGCCAAACAAAAGGGCATGTTTATGCGTCAAATACAAATCAAATTGTACCATGGGTAATGCAAACATGTATACTATAAAATAATACAGGATCCAAAGTATCACTTGTTTTAGTTCAATCATAGTTATCATAATTATGTTATTTGATGTACTGTATACTTGAAATATAGTATATGTTTTTATTTAGTAAACAGCACACTGATTATTTTATTATATTTTGTGATTGATCCCCCCCCCCCCCCTTTTTTTTTTCCCATGCTAGGTTAGTAATACTCTTAAACTTCTCAACAATAGTAAGACTTGGGTGCCCATGCAGTAAGATTTGTCTCTGTTGTCAACCATTTCAGCACTGACATGACAGATGGCAAGCCTAAAGCCTTTTCTTCCTTCTGATCTACTACTTTGGATGAGACTAGGGCCGCACACGTTGTATATTCACGTGATGTGGGAAAAGTTCAAATATTATCTCATGCAGTCGTTGTCTATCTTAGGTCCCTGCGCCATTTGTCTGAAATTCTACCTCTGCTGTGAAGAAGCTAAAAGTAAATATTGAATTGTCCTTGGTCTGTCCACTCCATCTTTCTCAAATCTTGTCTACCTCCAGAGATCTTGGAGAAAGTGAGAAAAAAACGGAAAGAAATGAGGCAATAGAGAGTGATTCAACTCTTTGGGGCATAACTTGTAAGTGGTTCTTGAAAGTTGCTGTGGAAATGGACAAACTGTTAAAGGGGAGAGTTTTTGTTAGGATTTTTGTTTGAAATTCTTTCAGGAACTAACTTTTACATACACTTAAAAAAAAAAAAAAAAAAAAAAAAAACTTGTATTAATGTACAGTATTAATATACTGTATAAAAGTGATGAAAAAAAAAACTGAAGTGTCGCAAGTCCAAGTTATTATTTTATGTATGTAGCAATCTAACTTTTTATCTAAGTTGTGACTAAACGGCAGGCAGGCAAGCCGACAGGCAGGCAAATGAAGCGATAGGCAAGCAGGATGGCAGAGAATGTGACAATTAGCCAATATAAAGACCAGCAAAACTCAAATGTAAGCCATGTTAGCCACTGACATGTATAGAACAAGACAGGAAAAGCTCAAAATGAAATGGCTTAGTTAATTATTTTATTTGGATGCAAGTTCGATTGTATCAGTGATCGCTGAACAGATTTAATTACTCTTATTACATAATTAATTTTTGTGATGTCTATCACTTTTCCCCTAAAATTCTGCAGAAGGCGGCACCCTGTATTGACAAGCCACTGTTGGCAACAGCACCATGAACAGTTATTGGCATCCAAGCGTTGCACGAAAAGAAAGCACACTTACCTCAGTTATGGTAACAAGTTTGAATTTTTTAGGAATTTGATGCTGGCATGTCCATGGGTCACTTCTGTAAAGTCACTATATTATCATAAAACTTTGATGGTAATATAACATTCGCACAGTAATGTTTAAAGGTGAATTAAAAGCTTCCAAATCAAAACTGTTGTACAATTATTTACAATATGTTTGTAATGTATCAAGTGATTTCTGGACATGAACATAAGTGCTTCAATGTAACAGACAACCAGCACTAACAGACAAATCCTTCACCTTTATTAATCTGAAATGACTAGGTTCAACTACAGTATATGATTATTTTTTCCATTCACTGTATTTTCCTGGCTACAACCCTGAAATTACATCTAATTAAACTGGTTATTAACCACCAAATTTGAAAGTCGATAGTTAATAAATAAAAATTTCAAATGTATTCATTAGCCTCTTTAAGAAGATACTAAGGTATTTGCATTGCAATATGAATTTTAGACAAATACAAATAGGTTATTCTATTTCTCTTAATGCCGCAATAATGTATGTGTGTGACTACGAATTTCACTTTGTGTTTGAATATAAGAAAAATATTCATGTGTGAGTGTGCGGGTGTATTTGTATATATATAAATATGTATGTATATGGCGGAAAACACTCAGGTGACTTGAAGTTCTGCTCTGAGACCCCCAATTTGGCCAAATTTCTAAATTGTCCTATATGCATGAGTGATACATCCTTGGAAAGCTTAAAATCTCATTTTTCTGGGGAAAGAACATTTTGAACAGGAGGGCTTTGAAAAACAAACAAAAAAAAAAAAGATATTTAAACAGCAAAACCCTTGCCTGGCACGGCCAGACTGTTCTCCCTTTATTTTCAAACACTGTGAGTATAGCCTGGGACCCAGCCCATTAACGGCCTCTCGAGCAAGCACAAAATCAACCATCCAATCAGATTTGTTTATTTGCGTGACGTGTTCTTAACGAGTAACGTCACTCTTCCTCGTCGGAATTCGTCTCCACAACAACACATATGGCAAACAGGAGAGTCGAGAATATGTTCCAATCCACGGTAAAATCAGTTTTAAATTACCAAAAACACATCGACACAAGTCATTGACAACAGTCTCGCGCTAGCCATGTTGAATAAACTCCGCTTTCCTCGTATGTTCACTTCCGCGCGCAATTCCCTCGACGCTTTAGTAACGTCACGTCCACTCGTCGCTGATTGGTCCACTCCGCTATCTGTTTGCTGTGGCTTACTCCGTCCTGGAAATTTTATCCGCTGAATTGTGGCCAGATTCAATAGCTGGAACAGCGGTGAGTACTAGGCTAGCAAAACCCTACCTGGAGGTGAGAGCGATTTTTGGGGGATTTTATGGGTGAAACATGGTGATATAACAAAGGTCGCGATGCAGAAATCGCAGACATCGAGGAGTGGTTGAGATTTTCTTTTTCATTTGTTTACCCTTTTAAATGTTTTTTTTTTTTTCAATTTTTCTGTGTTTGGATTGATTATTTATCATCTAACATATCGGAGAAAATGCGAATGTAACAAAAAATACCATTAAGTAATGTTACCTTTTTTACAGACACCATTTTTTCATTGTGACGTCATTTGTTTAAAACTTTAAAATATGCGAGTGAATAATTTTTTAGTTTTTTTTTTTTTTTTTTTTGTTTTTTTTTAAACGAAATATTAGACATCAATTAATGATTCTACGCTAAAAGTGACAGACATTTTGAATAATAAATATAATTAATTACCTTCGTTTTATGGCTGGGTTGAAACAAAAGTGGTTGCACGACGTCTGTAAACTGGGGTTTCTAGGGTAAAATGGACACATTGAAAATAGTTTGGGGGCTTAATGCGCCATCAATCTGCTATGGCAGCATTTAGACATATTGTTCTATCAAACACCCTAGTTATTTTGGCTTAAAAAACAGTTTCTTTTAAAAAGGAGTGCAAGAGCAGAAACTGCTTTTTCAGTCTTGTCTGTGTTTTCCCCCATACGTATATACACACACATCTTTGCAAGCATGCCCTATAAGCTATATTTGGCTATGCACTTAGTGGTTGTCTACTGTACATACAATTGGAAAAAGGGGTTCACTTGTGTCACACTTTTGTACCTTCAAGGTAATCGAAGTGCTTCAACACTATCTTCTCATTTATCTACTAGTGGAACAGTATCTGGAGCAACTGTGGTGCACATATCTTGCTAAAGGATACTTCAACATGGTCACAAGGGCTGACGGTCGAACCCACAACCGCTTGTGTAAAGTAACAGTCTTGATCTTGTTTGAGTTTAATTTAGTTCTTCTTGAACCATTAAACAAAGTAAATTTGTGATTAAAACAGTTTAGCCATGAGTACGATTCATTTGTTGCGCATATCTTTAATTGGGGAACTCATTAAATGACGACATCAAGAAGAAAACATTTAATTTCTACAACATTTATTGCTCCTCGTTCATGGAGTGATTACCTTAATTCGTCAATTGGATCTCTAGTGGGAGGAACATGTGAACGGAAAAGAAAAGATTGTGTGTGCAGTCACTTCCACTGCATAAAACATTTCCTTGTGAGTACGGTATTGCCATGGACCCAATACACAGTAAGGTGGGCATACGTCCATAATTAGGCTGGACAGTCCATAAGTTAAATGCCTTGCCAAGCGCAGCCTCAAGATGGACTATCATTTGTTCTTCCTTTTGAAGTTGCACTTAAAAACAAGGTTGTATAGCTACATAATCTGTGGTGCCTCTAGTACTGAACACGATTACCATTGCAACCATGTATGTTATGTTGCTAGCATAGTGCAAAGGTTTTAGTGCATTAGAATACCTGTGACACCATGAAAAAATCTTAAATAGCATTATTATGCGAATTAAAATCATATTTTGACACAATTCGACTATATACAACATTTTGGCAAAGCGCAGATGACGAGAAATGAGTCTTTCAATCTGCCGTTTAGCTACTTCTGTCATTATAGCACTCTGGCGCCGCCATCTGGGTGATGACGTCGGCAGAGTAATGATTTCAGCTGATTTAAAGTGCGTACGACAGGACAAAAGTCTTAAATAGCATAATTATGTGAATTAGAATCATATTTTGAGACGAGTCGACTATATACAATAATTTGGCGAAGCGCAGAAGACGAAAAATTAGTGTTTTAATCGTCTAGCCACGCCTACCATTATAGGTCTCTAGTGTCCCAAACAGGTGGAGGACGTCAGCGGGAGAATGGTTTCATCTGATTTAGTATGCAGCCCATTGAGGGAGAATTGTTCATAATGAGGAAAATGCAACGAAGAGAGCCGCAAAATGGTATTGTTTAAGTCTCTCTACTCCAATATTTTAAAGGATATTCTTTTTATCGAAGTATTTTTCCCAATTGCTAAATAAATGGAATGGTCGTGACAAATAACAATCTTGTGCTAAATGGAATATGAAATAATAAAAATACATTTATTCAGTACGACATGCCAAATTACTCCATAATGATCAAAACTGTCGACTTCACCTTTACTGTCGCACCTCCCGAACGCTATATTATGCCGCCGTAGTTAGTCAGGCTTTTGACACTTCCCTGCCCCCCGGCTTCGGAGAATGTAAACAAACCAAGAGGCGTGACAGCTAGCCGACATGCTAACCCGAACCGAGTGACGTCTTATTGTCGCTTACCAAGCGAAAAATCACACAACACTAGCCCGGATCATGTCACACTGCCGCGGGGTTGTCGATTGTCTTCGCCCATTGGCAACCCACCCGGAGAGCAGGTTACAGCTCGTTCCCCTGCTACTTCGAACAGGAGAGCACGCCGGGGAGGCAGCTGGACAGTACCGCCGGACAAAATGGTCAACACAAATATTATAAAAAAATAATGCTTTACTACACGCCAACGACGTGAACAAAGAGCGGCGTGCAGTTGTTCTGCAGCTAACATGACAGAATGTGTCTTAGGAGATCTTTTCTACCTGCCCATCCATGATGAAACATAAGTAAATAGTCCTTTATTTAAAGAAAGTTTGTAGTGTTTACTTTGCAATCGCTTTATTTGCGGCCATTTTTAACACAAAGTTGCAATTTCTGATAGGGTTGAAATTTGACAGAACACCGGGCACACAAAGAGGGCAATAAACTGAATATAGTGCTCTCCTGGTGGGGGGATGTTCGACAAGCCGCCGGTGTCGTCGGCCGAGTCGACAAGGAGCTTGTCAGCCACAAAATGCAAGCCACCTACGGATTAAATGATCCCAGTATTTGACATAATACAAAACACAATATTTACTCACTTCCTCGTAAGTCCAATGGTCCCACAGTAGTAGGGCTTGTTTTGGCCAATATCCACCGGTGAATGGAAACCTTTTGAAACCCAAAAAAGGCTCACATGTCTCTCCCTGGTGCAGCAAAATTTTTCTGCAGCCGTTTTGGCTGGCGTGATGCGAAAAATAAACGAATTAATCCGCAAAATCAGCTGAATCCTTAGTCATTCTCATACAACAGTACAGCTGGACAGTGAAGAGGACTCCTTCTACCGTACATGTCACAGCGCCCTCTTCCTTAACTCGGGAGTGGAGACAGAAGTCACTCATTTTCATGGCGCGGGGATTCAAAAAACTAATTAAATATAGCGATCGCTTCCACACACATCCAAGTGTTTCATTTCATTCAGGAGCATAAAATACCGTGGAAAATATGAAAAAAACATGATTTTTGCTGTCATAGGTACGTCAAGTTAATCTGAATTCAGCCCAATGGAGGAGGAAGATTCAGAACGTGGAAAATGCGACAGAGTGCAGCAAAATGTTATCATTGTTCTTATCTCTTTACGCCAATATTTTTACAGGATATTCTTTTTAAGTATTTTTCCTCAATTGCTAAATAAATTATATGGTCATGACAAATAAGTCTTTTTTGCTAGAATATTAAAAATGCATTTATTCAGTACAACACGGCTAAATTACTGCATAATGGTCAAAATTGCAAACTTCCTAAACCTCCAGAACGGGATTTCATGCCACCGGAGTTAGTCCAGCTTTTGCCATTTCCCTGCCCCAGCTTCGGAGATGGAGGAAAGAGCGTAAACAACAGAAGGCGTGAGAGCTAGGCGACATGCTAACCTGAACCAAGCGGCTTTTTCTCGCCTTTCGAAAATGAAAAATCAAACAAAACTGCCCTGCTCATGTCACACACGATGGCGGGGATGATTGTCTTCACTGATCAGCCAGCCCCCGGCGGCGAGTAAGTTTCGGCTCGTTGTTCTGCTGCCGCCCCGGCATGCAGGCACTGCTTGTCGTTGGCACGCAAAAGGGAATGAACGCCAGAAATGGTGCATTTTTGTGGACAAACCGGCCGACGTCCGAGCGCGTGGCTGCCCGAGCTCAAGCATGGTATAGCGCTCTCTAGGTGGGCACATGAAGAGGGCCGAGGGGAGTGTAAGTCTCGACACAATCGAGAACAGGAGACGAGAGCGAAGGGCTCCCCGAGCCCAGGCTGAGGATAGCGCTCTATAGGCGGGCATGCCTTTATCGGCCGGCGACCATGGTGTGCGACAGGCCGCCAGTTGTCTTCCGAGTGGCCTTTTCGGTGGACAGGGAGCATTGTCACCCACAAAATGCAAGCCACCTCCTTATTAAAACGTTTGCCATGATCCCAGTATTTGACATAACATAAAACACGTAGATTTGTCATCCGTCCATTGGTCTCTAGATTCTCGGACACATTCTTCGTGGTGAACAGGATCTTTTGGAAAAAAGCCTCACACCACTCTCCTAGGTGTAGCAACAAAACCCTGCAGCACATTGGGCTGGCATGACACAAAAATAAATTCATTAATCCGCAAAATCAGCTGAATCCGCAGTCTTTCTGCGAACTATGGTAATAGCTGTATTGTGAAGATGATTAGTCCGCTGACGTCAAATCAATCCGCAAAATCAGCTGAATCTGCAGTCCTCCTGCATACTATAGTAATGGCTGTGTTGTGAAGATGATTAATCCACTGATGTCACATTCACCTTCTTCCTCAATCCAGACTCTGGCCGGAAGTCACTCATTTTCATGTCGCGAGATTTAAAAAAAATGAATATATGTATCAATCACTTCCACACACATCAAAGCTATATCTATATCAAAGCTAAATCTATTTCATTCTGGAGCATAAAATACCGCGTGTAATATGAAATACAACATTTTTTTGTGTCACAAGGAACTTTAAATTAGTAATTGAACCTACTTTTGTGATGCTTTTGTGTTGATATATCTTGGTTCAAGATCAAAAAATTAACAAACCAGTTTAAAGAATGTTTAGAAATTTAAGCAATGTCAGGCCAAAGGCTGTGCGTATGTGTGGGTGTTTCTGTCATCCCATTACAGGACCAGCACCTGACGATGGGGCAATGGCAGGTGTCAGCAATCATCATCAACTGCCTACATTAGACAGCCAGGTCTCCACCTGGATCGTCTCTTTCAGTTCACTGTTAGTGTCTTCTCGCGTTGTGAATTTCTCAGTGTACTCGTCGGATCATCGACCTTTTTGCTTTGTCCTAGGATTGCATGGTACCTTACTCCAGGCTCTCCACGCCAAAGACCCCACAGCTTTGTAAAAAATCAACTGTTTTACTTCCAACCCTTGCCATCTCACGTGCCTGTTTTGAGGTCCTTTGCTCACGATAAAAAGAAGCAACATCGTATTTTTGTTTGTTCTGTTTTTTTTTTTTTTTTTATTCCTTAGCTTGTCATTTTTGAGGTGAGTAGATTTGGCCCAGCAGTAAATACTGCCATTTTGCTTTATTGTAAATGACTGTGTTCATATGGGCTAATCAGCAATTTTGGTCTCCAGTTATTCCGTATTACTTATTCCCATAACTGGAGCGATGACTTCAATAACTCGGCCTCCGCACCTAAGAGAACCATTGACACAACAGTGAACTCTTAATTACGAACGGAGATGAAACAAGAAGTCATCACAATTAGTTATCCACAATTGACTCCAAAACTGTTGTTCAAAACTTGCCAAATGCAAAATATGCCAATTCAATTTCATTGACTAAAACTAGCTGGTGATTTTGATACTATTGCTCTTTTAAAATGGAGTAAAAACCTACATTAAAAATAGTGTTCCCACACATGGCCACCCAAGTTATAGACAGATATCACTATTTTAGCCAATCAAATGTGTGCATCAATATTATTTTTGCTTCTGAGTTGCAGTGACGGCGGACCTACGCCGTTAATGCAGACCCGATTTACGACCCTACGCTGAAGCCTGACGTGCGCCTCTAAAAAAATCTTTCTACACGTCATGTCAACGCTTTGTGACGTGAACGTCAAAAGACTGTGATTGGTCCACTCAGAATGTTGTTTCTGGTTTAGCACAACAACACCACCATTTCCAAACATTCTCTAATGTCTTCCGTGTCGCCTACGCTTCAACATTTGTATTAACAACAGTTGTTGTTCAATATTGATTGGATGCAGCTGCAAATAGACACGTTCCATCTCCCCTGCCATTGCTGTCTATGACCGGATGAAAACTACAGGAATTTGACAAGAGTCCCCCAAAACCATACAAAGACAAAGCCACACTCCTCTACTGACTTGGCAGTGAATTACACAACAACGCATTTCTTTGTTGCACAACTTTGAATGCTCAATTACAACGAAGGGTCTATGGCGTCACCGCAACACAGAAGCATAATTCAGCCCTTACTCATGAGAGCTTTAATACACATTAGTTTCATTCGGATGTAGAAAATACTGTTTACAAATGAGGTATCATTTTAAATACCAGTAGTCATACGTGGATTTTGCTTAAAATAAATAAATAAATAAATAAATTTTTTAAAAAGGCAGTGCCACCAGTGTTATTAATAACTGAGTTGCAGTATAACGGCGTTATTTTTTTCAGTAGTGAGTAATCTAATTAATTACTTTTCCTATCTTTGCAACGCCAGGATGTGAACTGAGGATGTGAAGGGGCACGTTACCACAATTTGGCTGAATGAAGTGCAAGTTGTCTGATTTTGTCACAGCTGCCTGGGAGTGAAGCAGAGCGGGAGGGGGGTGGTGATGCCGTTGCAAACGCGTTAATGATTAGCTAGGTTGCCCGGGTTTTACATCCAGTTCATGGCGCCCAGGCCGATACAATTAATTGAAAATGATGTACTGTTTTCCAGCTGAGTATGCATTATCATCATTAAGTTGGGGTTGTCCTTGTAGATGCAACAATATAATAATATATTTTTCATATTTATTACCAAAAATAATCACTTGACCTAAACTTTTCTTAAATGACGCATCCATGTACCTTGTTTGATGTTTTTTTTTTTTTTCTTTTTTTAAATCAAAACAGGTAGAACAATGACAGGAGAGGCAGGACATCCAGATCCTCACCAGCATATTGAAAAATATATCTATATACATATTAGGGGTGTGACGACACACACAAGTCACAGTTCAGTATGTACCCCGGTACGGGGTCACTGTTTGGTGCGTGTTCAGCTTTTATCTCGCAGCAAATTTAAACCGTTACGCTCGTATGTATGTGATTTTTTTTTTTAAAATGTGACCTACGGTTTTCTTTTTATACCGTTACACTCTTATATATGTGAAATAAAAAAAATTTTTTAAAAATGTGACCTGCGGTTTTCTTTTTTTTTGCGGGGGGGGGGGGTGGAAAAAATAAATTCACTCAGTTAATATAAACATCTTTGATGTGAAAGATGTTATAGAATGTAAAGTGTAATAACGTGTAAAACATGAAAAGTAACGTCAGTTACTTTGCCGAGTATCTAATTACTCTTGCAATGAGGTAATGGAGCTACTAAAGCAATTACTTTTTGGGAGAAGTAATTTGTAACTTTAATTACTTTTTAAAGTAAGATTAACAACACTGGTTCTAGTACTACCAAACGTGTCTGATAAAATGTTATATACTAAAAGTGTGAACATTCCCATCATCAAGCATCGCCCCTTCCCCTCTTCTCAACCCTGATAAAAGCTTTGTCACGTGTGAGGAGAGTTCGAAGCTCATCTTTATTCAGAGGTGCCAATGAACCGATAAGGCTCAGTTGGGAATAGGAACATAAGTGAACAGTGCCGCCCTCTTGCTTTCAGGTGGTTTAGTAGAGTAGAGCCGCGCATCCCGTTTTCAGTCCTAAGTGCTCCTCACAAGCAAGTGTGAGCTTTTCACCAACGCAGTGCGGCTTTAACATGACCATAGCTCCGGAGTCTTCTGCTAGCTCCTCCTCCCTCCGTGATGTCAGCGGCAGGGAGAGCGAGTGAGGGAGAGAGGTGAGCAAGCACGAAGAGTTCATCCAATACTACCGAGACATTTCCAGTTTAGCGCACCGCCTAGGCGAAGCGTCTCTCCCGGCTCCAAGTGATGCTGCACCGAGCCACAATTTGATCCAGTTGGATGAGGGAGGGGGGAGGGCAAGCGATGCAATCTGTGCATCTCTCTCCTTTGGAGTGTTATTTTTTTCTTGCACGAGATAGTAAAATTAATTAGCTGTTTTCTCCAATATTTTTGGGGGATGGAAGTTTTTGGCACGCGTTTAGCGCTGTTCACCTGAAATGTCAGATATAGAGACACAATAGTCTTACGGTGATATAAGAAGCTCGGACAAATGAAGAGGAATTGTTCCATGTATAAACAAAGTTGTGTGCGTGTTTGATTTCCCCCAGCTGTCGTGGACAACCGCTTTTTGCGCATGGATAAGTTTTTGTAGTGGATATTTTTGCTCCATTGGCATCACATTTTTCTCCTAACGGGGATTACCCTCGTTTTATGACCACTCCAGCTTGGTTCACGGCATTTGATTTATTACAATTACTACATTTTTGAAAATCAGTGATGTTTTTACACGGAGGCACCACGAAGTGATTTTTCAGTCCAGTCAAAAGGAATAGCAAAGGTAAGTAATTCACAATTGCATTAATGTAAATGTCAGAATTGTTGGACTATGTGACAGTTTACACCACCGATGAGCCCATTCAACAACCAAATTCATACCAGACGTCACAAAAATGCTCAACATAACGCAACCATTCAAAGTGGGCATGTCGTGCGCATTAAACATGGTGAGACTATTTTCTCGGGTCGTCCCCATCACTGAGCACTAAAACAGACAAATTTGGCTTTACGCAAGAGTGCACCTGATGTACGGATAAATCCGACGCAAGTGAGGATATTTACATTGTTTACTAATATGATCATTAAGGATAGGTCAGTTTTTTACAAGTGCCTTGACTTTCTAGTGCTGGTTTCTCGGCATCTTGGCTGCAGAGCACGTTGCGTGGGTGCGCGGCAACAAGCGAGATCCCGGTCCGACCGTGGCTGTCACAGATTATAACCTCGGGAGGCAATCAGTTTGTTCCAGACCGATTCCATTTTCTTTTCTCAGGACATTAGTGGTTTGGTTGTTTGGGTCACATACATGCACAAAATTACAACAAACGCCAGTGGACTGAATTAATTTGCAGAAGAATGGAGGCAATATTGTACTTATATGTGGTTGAATTAACCTTGAAACATAGTTTATGACACGTTTCTGATGGTTTCAAAAACCTTATTTGTATAAAATGTGTCACTAAATAACCATAGCAATATAAAAGTAGTCAATTACAGCCAAACAAATTCAAGGTGCAACAGAACCAATTAGGATGCAACAGTATTTTATTGTTATGAAATATATGAAAGAGTATGAAAAAGTCTATGAAACAAATATAAAATGCATTTGTATTTAGAGCACTCAGTGGTTTGGTAAGGGGGTTTTTGCATTCACAATTGCTTATCCTTCAGTACTGTCACTAAATTCTCCCCTTACACTCATGTTGGATTACACAAAGGCAAAATAATGAATTACGATATAAGCACTGTATCGAAGAAATGTCCCGGTATGTGGCAATGTTGCTTTAAACATCAGATCACTGCCACAAATAATAAATCCATCCATTTTCAACGCTGCTTATCCTCACAGGAGCCTATCCCAGCTAACTTCAGGCAAAAGGCAGACTAAACCCTAAACTGGTTGCCAGTCAGTCAGAGGGCACACACAGAGACAGACAACCATTCACACTCACAATCAAACCGCCACTGACTGGGAATCGATCTCACGCTGCCAGCGCCTAATTGAAGCGAATGTACCACTACACCATCAGCGACTTCAATAATAGATATTATAAGATTTTAAAAAATGAGCACGTATTTTTGCAGGCTAACATTTTGATACAATACTTTTAATGAATTATTTCACATGTACATTTATGTAGTGATGTGTCTGCCCAGACAAAGTATATTTTGTATTAATTTAAGCAATTGAAAAGTTCTTTTGATCGACCCTGTGTATTATAGGCAACGCTAAGTCTTTGATTACATCAACAGTTTATATTACTTCAGCATGTGTTCACATTCCGTAACCCTTACTATATGTTGTTCAAATATGAGGTTTTACTTTTTTTTTTAAATGGAAACCAAAATTAAGTTTTAAATTGCGATGATTTTTGTTGTTGTTGATATGTTATTAACCACGGAGTGAGAACGATTTATTTTTGTGAGCAGTGATGCATGTCTATGTATCGACTGCCCTCTTGAGGTTCATGAATACTGTCTTCTCAATTTGTCATACTGCATAGCTAATTGAGAGTTTAAGAAATAATAATGAGTGCATTGTATTTATCTAATCTACAAATATGATGTAATTTCAATCATTAAAACTGCCACAACAGCTCAGTATCTAAAATGCAAGTCTTTATTTAGTTTATACTTTTTTGGCCAATTAAATGTAAGACAGCCTTCAATTGTAGTGAATTATGCGTTTCAACTTTCAAGTCTGACTTCAATTTTGTCACACTGTCATTGTCAAACAGCATTTTAGGGTACCGTATCTATTTCCAGGTCGACTATATATTACGTTGCTATTGTCATCATTTGCAGAGGGAGAACATATGTCATTCCTTTAGTGCTTATTGGAAAACGTGTCGGCTGTGTGTACTGGGTGGATGGGGGATTACAGAGACATGGTATTTTCGGGCTGTCACTGATCTCTCAATGAGATGACCCCGGTACAAATTGAAGTCTTCAATAAATCCTATTTCCATGTATGCTAATAAAGAACTCCAGCCTGATATAAAAATATGTACTGTATATCTTTGGGTCATCAAGCTAATCACATTGGATCGTTGCTGGTCTTTTCAGGTAGAAAAGTAGTGTGTGACAGTGGTTGTATATTTGGCCTTCCACTGCTATAGGCAGTAGATTAGAGGTGTCAAACTTATTTTAGTCCGCAGTCGGGATGCCACCGATCCGATCACATTATCGGAAATTGTGCCGATCGGTCCATTTTTTAGAGGATCGGAATCAGGTGAAAAGGATCGGATTTTTAATTGTAAAATATATTGATTTTAGGGCTGTCAAACGATTAAAATTTTTAATCGAGTTAATTACAGCTTAAAAATTAATTAATCGTAAATAATCGCAATTAATCGCAATTCAAACCATCTATAAAATATGCCATATTTTTCTGTAAATTATTGTTGGAATGGAAAGATAAGACACAAGATGGATATATACATTCAACATACGGTACATAAGGACTGTATTTGTTTATTATAACAATAAATCTACAAGATGGCATTAACATTATCAACATTCTGTTAAAGCGATCCATGGATAGAAAGACTTGTAGTTCTTAAAAGAAAAATGTTAGTACAAGTTATAGAAATTTTATATTAAAACCCCTCTTAATGTTTTCGTTTTAATAAAATTTGTAAAATTTTCAATCAAAAAATAAACTAGTAGCCCGCCATTGTTGATGTCAATAATTACTTACACAATGCTCATGGGTGCAGAAGCCTATAAAATCAGTCGCACCCAAGCGCCAGCAGAGGGCGGCAAAACTCCATAAAACACAATTAACAAGTGAGTGTTTCACTGTACCGTCATTTAAATCTGTCTGAGCGGGCCATCTGCGTTAATTGCGTCAAATATTTTAACGTGATTCATTTAAAAAATTAATTAACGCCCGTTAACGTGATAATTTTGACAGCCCTAATTTATTTATATAGTTTTTAATTTTTTAAGTGCTAAAAAGTAACAAAATAATCCAGAAATACAATGGCATTGCCAAAAGTAACAAAACATATGTTTTATACTCCGCCACACTCTTGGAAAAAGCGGAAGAGGAAACAGTACTGTAACATGTTTGGAACTTTTGTTCAAATTTTGAACAACATTTTAAAAAATACTTTTTTTTCGGTGTCGGATCAGGACTCTGTATCGGCAGATTCTCAAAATCAGGTGACTCGGACTCAGACCCATATGCAAAAATATGCGATCATGACACCCCTAGTCCGCAGAGTACGATTTGATGTCAAGCGGGCCAGACCAGTACACTTGTGGCTTAATAAACTATAAGTAATGGTGATTCGAAATCGCCTGATTTTTGGTGCAAATAATTACAAGACTATTTAGAAAATATGTCTGACAGACAGAAAAACCCTGTGGGCTGGGCTGGATCCCCGGTTTTGGGCCGTGGGCCATTAATTTGACACCCGTGCCGCAGATCCAAACAGGAAGGCTTGTTCTTCACATTGTTATAGAAAGTGATCCAACGCAGGCCTGCTCTTCTTTACATTATCTTTCATTAGGGAAGCTTGGGTTCGCAGACTGGATCCAAACTAATGTCTGAACCCCAAAATAGCATTTCAATAGACTCATAAAAATGTAAACAAAACTGACGTTCAACGTGAACATTCATTCTGTTGCTTGGCATGGCCATTGACCACATAGAAAGGACAGATAAGAGAACAGTTGTGACTAATGTACTAATGTTGGCACATTACACAGAAAACAGAAAAAAAAAAAAAACATTTACTTCTTGAATTATTGTAGCTCGAGTTTAAAGTGGCATAGAACAAAATTGCATCACGCAGAGACAAACCATTTATAAGCTCCATGCGGAGCAGAATTACCTCACTAAGATGCAATGGACTATATCGTTGCAAACTAATTATTTTCCTAAAAGCATGACCTGTATTTTGTTGGACCACATTTAATTATTTACAGATTGATCATGTTTTTGATGCTAATTGTGCATGCAATTTTGTGTAATTGTGTTAAATTGTTTATACATGGGTCGCATTACTACGGCTCAAGTTCCTTTTAGGCAGTTATCCAAAGGTGTTTTATATCAGCTTTTATATTGTGTTAACTGCATAAAAGTGCACATATTCAACACATGATACATCAAAGTTTGCTTGCAATGCATAAATATTGGATCCCATAAGATTATGATAAGTTCACCTTGTCTATAATGTAGACAGCTCTTGAATTCTGGCAACATTTTATCACAGGAATACATTACCAGGTTCCTCTATTTTTCTGTCAATGCCTGTGTTGCCTCACAGACTCGATGCAATCCCTCCCATCATACTTTAGAAAACTATTGTCACTTTGTGAGGTAGACACAATCTAGATCATTCTTTGATCTTTCCTGTTTTACTCCCTTTTCACTGCAGTGAATCACTTTTCATTTAAGGATTAACTTCAAACTTCATCATGCGCCTTGGAGTGCTTCGTGATCGTCACAGTAAAGCTATTCACCGTCTGATATGACGCACACTTCAAAGTGTTCCACAATTACTGAAGGGATGTAACTCATCCATATTTTGACACAGCAGCACAATAGTTTCTCTGCTATTCATACAATTTAAGTAATTCTCACACTGATCAGTGTCAGCTGTTCTTTTATTCCCCTCTTCTAACTGTTCTTTAATGAGTCTCATGGGGCTACTTTATAACACGTATGAAAAGAAACATCTCACAATTGTTGCTATTTAAAAATGGGCCAAATTAAATTCTTATTTTTAATCAATTCCCCTTTGTCGGTGGGCTGAGTACTTCAATGAATGCTGTTGCCTTGCCAAGGCAGGGGACCCCTGTAGTGCAATTTAGGTATTCATGCCTTTTCCTACTTGCTATTGTTTGACTCGTGTATAATAGCAGGGACATTCATTAAACATTTTTTTTCTCTACCATGCAATATTTGTGGTCCCCTGTCACTCGTGAGTATATTTCTAATAGTGTCATTTATGTGACGGCTGTCACGCTTGTTTGCCTTTCTTTGAAGAAAATTAGATATGGAATGATGCAAACCAACATTCTCAAAGTTTAGTATTAAAATATGGTCTGTTGAAGTTCTTTCAGACATTAACTCTTTCAATGCCAGCCATTTTGAGAAAAGACAAATCCTAGACTAGAGTACTAGAACATTTTGACTGATATTTCAAGTCTTAGACAATTTTTTGTTTTATGAGTATGCAAACACTGAGGCTACTAAAAGAAAGATTTTCTCAGAAAAAAAACAAGTTTGTATCAATCAACCAACCCCCCCATGCTTACAAAATACAGGGCAGCTCGATTGTTTACATCCTAAACGAATTAGACTTTCTATTAATAGCTGCTGTCAAGTGTTACAACTCACAGTGATATGCATGTGCATGAAGGTAAGCACCAAACTAGTAACACCTTCTCATGAGCTCATCTCCGGTTATAAGGTGCTGCTTATGAACCACGTTAATTCACACTAATTTGACATGAATGAACGTCGTATGTGAACATTTTATCCACTAGTTCATGTATGTTTTAGAACAAAATTATGACTCATTTGTTCAAAAGAGATTACAAGAGTCGATGGGATATGTAAAGCGGTAACCTTTGTGTCCTCTTGCTCAATGGACGTTAGTAAAGGTTAATGGTGTAAAACTACCTTTAATTTGCTCTCACAGACATAAGAAAGATGGGTGTCCATAACTCAGTGAGAGGAATAGGTCACAACGGTAGCATAAATTGAACACTATGTACATTCCAGTATTGACATTCTCTGTCCTTTTCCCTTTTGTTTCTCTTTTCTCCTCTCTCGAGACAGAATTGCTTTTGTGGAAGTGAAGCTCCTTCAACTCTTGAGTATGAACTTAGCAAGTCAGACTTATGTGTTGGTGGTCTTTCTCACCTCCACGGTGTCCATATGCCGGGCACAGGAGAGAGACTACACCGTAAAGGAGGAGCAGCCAGAGAACGTACGCATTGGGAACCTGCGGAGAGATCTCGACCTCAACCTGGACCCCAACATCCGACTATCCTCACCCCTGCAGTTCAAGCCCGTGTACAAAACAGGCGATGTGCCTTTGGTGAGAGTTGAGGCCAACACAGGGGAGATCTTTACTACCAATCACCGAATCGACAGGGAGAAGTTATGCTCGGGGGTATTTGCAGAGAAACGCTGCTATTATGAAATTGAGGTGGCTGTTTTGCCTGATGAGATCTTCCGGCTGGTCAAGATTCGCTTCCTGATTGAGGATGTCAATGACAATGCGCCCCTTTTCCAATCCACGGTCATAAACATCTCTATTCCAGAGAACACGGTCATCAACACCCGATACCCTGTGCCCTCTGCGTTTGACCCTGATGTCGGGATCAATGGGATCCAACATTACGAGTTGGTCAAGGTGAGAATGATCCCTATTTAATCTTCTGCATTACATGTGAATTGTAGTTTTGTTTTAAGCAAGGACATATAAAAGCATATAATATAAATTATATTTTGACCGTCAGGCAACAAATATGCACAATTATCAATATTCCATCTACACATGCACACATTAAGAAATCAAATTTATATTTAAGTAAGTATTACTGTTCAAACGTTTTATGGCAAATTATGCAACTGTATTTGTAAAAGCTACACTTTCACGTTGTTGTAGAAGGTTTATGTTTGCATTTGTGAACAAACATGAATTCATGATTGTCATTAAATCAACAGAGAAGAAAACATTTTTAGCTGCCTAGAACAAAAAGTCAAGGCAATAGCTGAACATCCTCTGTTCTGTCTATTTGAAAAGCCATGTTCTACATAATGTCTTTCAATAACAAATTAAGTAAACGTACTGAAGCTCGGAAACTGATTCCCCCATGGACTTTGTGAATTAAATTACATTTAGTGAACATTAGTGCCTTTTTGTGATTCATAAAATCAGCAGCCTTGTGCAGCAGACATTAACACATAAACAATAGTCATCAGCAACCCTATCCATGGATATACTTGGACTCACAGACCATCCTGCTGCATCACACCATACTGAATGGGGTTACCTATCTTTGGCTTTTCCTACAGGTTTTTTCTCAAAAGAAAAATCCTAATCCTCACGTTCCATTTCAAAGATCCAAATTTACTCGCATTGACTACTAGTTTCTTAAATCCCATGTAGCTACAGCGCATTACCATTCAGGAAATGAATTAGCAACCTACACTGAAATATGATCCAATTTTACTTAAATACATCATGATGTCTACAATGTTTTACAAAATGAATTCATGCTTCCATGTGCAACATTATTATGAGAAAATGCTACAGTAACATTCAGAGTGATCAGAAGATGATGCATAAAATGCAGACACAGCAAAGAATACATTTTCTAATTCAAGCAAACAGTTACATGGTTTAAACATAGTAAATTAAAGCTGGTTATGGAGCAATGCTGTTTTATGCAAAAATATGTCTTATGCAAAATGAGGGAAAGCTTCTCTTCACCTAACTGATGCAATTTTAAACTATGTTGCAATGTTCTCCATTGAAAATCATATCCAGAAACAGGATACTATCATGCTTTCGTCATTCACAATCCCGGTCTGCTGTAACAGCAATTTGTATTTTTAAAAAGTCTCCCCAGTTCCAATGCCTCTCCAGTGCAATACCCTGCATTGTTCATCCCTGGAAAATCAACAAGCAAATGCTATACTCATTACAATGATGATCTGCATTTTTTTCCCTTTATCCTGTCCCACAATATAAAGTGCTGTTAAACTTTCCTTGGCTGCTGTTGTTGGAGCTTTTACAGAAAGTTACTCTATTTGCATCCTTGACACACTATCCTTGATTTGTTTGCCCTTTTTACATTGACATTGTACTTAGGATTAATTTCCTTGTTTTCCAGGCTCCATACATAAAATAAATTAAGGGTCGTTAAAAATTGCCAGGTATATTTTAATTTTCCGTGTGTGTGTGTGTGTGTGTTTAACTCTAAAAGTGCAAGGAAAAGCAAAGGGTATGAGGGAAAGAATGTGCAAGCATTTCCTAGAATTGGCCTTTGCTGCTAAGCCACTCTTGGCTACCAATATATGGCCCTGTGAGAAATATCTGAAAAACACCCTCAGAATGATACTGTAGTTTGCCCAGTTTTCTTGTCTTGTGCAGGCTGCATTGTGGAAACTGCTCATTGTGATTTACAAACTCACTGTCACTCCACGTTTAGTGTGCCTAAATTTCCTGACAAAACATCTCTGTGCATCTTCATGCTTTTGCCAAAAGGGTAACTGTAATTCTATCCCACAAAGTGGTCCATTACCACTAACAAAAGCTGGGCTTTGCGAGCTTTTCGGTCATTTGGTGTGGTCCAGTGGAGTGTTTGTGACATCACCTGAACTGTAGAGATACTCTTCCTTTGAAATGGTCAAGGTCAAAAAAAAAAAAAAAAAAAAAGAAAAAAAAAAAAAAAGCAATCTCATGCATGAAGGGACAAAAATGAAAAAGCAGATTTTTCACTATTCATTCTTGAGCTAATGTAGACTCCAACATGGAAACATACTTTAGGACGAAGATATATTCTGCTTTAGGTTTTTTGCTTGGAATTCTGGCATTCTATCATACTGGCCTCCTTTCT
This sequence comes from Corythoichthys intestinalis, assembly GCF_030265065.1. Classification (NCBI taxonomy): domain Eukaryota; kingdom Metazoa; phylum Chordata; class Actinopteri; order Syngnathiformes; family Syngnathidae; genus Corythoichthys; species Corythoichthys intestinalis. Next base: position 21,295,960 of record NC_080405.1, read on the forward strand.
TATACCAGTGAATAAATTTGCAGCATCACACACTACATTAAACCGACTTTCATCTGTGTCAGCGTCTTCATACACATTTAAAGTGGGTGTCTTGTTTTAAGTCGCCCCGTGTAGATCAATGTGTTGCTGTTGGCTATAAAGGCTATGTATCAATGATAAACTGCATGATGAAGTGGATGTCTGCAATTTAGCTGGCTGTTCGTAATGGCTCTTAGAGTAAACATTCAACCACTGACCTTATTTATTTCAGTGTTCATTTAGCCGGTGGATTTTGTGGTTTTAGAGTTTGAATTTTTTTGCTGCTCAGATACAGGCTACCACACTAATGCTATTGTAATAAAAAACATTATATCCTTATTGCTTTTCCTTCCTGTGTTATCTGTAGTTTACTATATACAGTACATGCCACCTCACAATTTTGAGATTAAGGGTTCAATCCTGAGCTCCGGCCTTCCTTTGTTAAGGTTATGTTCTGCCCAAGCCAGCGTGTGTTTGGTCCGGCTACTTCGGCTTTCTCCTGCATCCAAAAACATGGATGGTAGACTGCTTAAGCACTCTTAACTCTCCATAGGTGTGATTTTGAGAGGTTGTTTGTCTATTTGTCCCCTATGATTGGCTATTACCAGTTCAGGTTGTACCATAACTTCTGCCCATAGTTTGCTGGACTAGGCTCCAGCACCCCGAATTCAGTTCTTTAATGTGGCTTTGCAATAGAATATTCAGGTAACAAAGTCAACAATCTCCATCACAGAAAATGGAAATGATGAGCTAGCTTATGTTGTGAGCATTTTGCTAAAGTTATGTTAAAATACCTTGATTTTTCTGGAAAGAAACTTCCGTATCTATAATTTGTTTTTCTCCAAAAATGATTTTTTTTTTTTTTTCTCAATAAATCACTTTGATTTATGCAAGGATATATTTTTTAATGTTTGTCTTTGTCAAATTTTGAAAATAACAGTCATATTTGTATCATAAATAATTTACAATGTAAGATCATATGATGTGGTAAAAATGATGGCACAGGAATGAGAAACTAAGGCTATGTTTGCACATTGTTTAAGGTGACCACTGCTGACTCGATTGTCTGAAGTGTTATGCATTCAGGGATTAGGCAATTGCTTCTCATTCAAGTACTGCAAAGTTTTCTCACGGTCTATCACGGAATCCGAGACAGGCCGTGAGGAGCTGGGGCTTCTGAGCTTGGCAAGCTTGAAGGCCCTCCATGGTTCAGCCCGTTGTCTACCATGAATGCTAGTACATTCCCACCCAACTATGGTGTCCCAGTAGGGTCCCTCACATTTCTCATGATCTTCCAAGACTTTACTTCTATGGATAAAATGCTAATGTTTTAGAACACCTTCACTGTGCCACAATTGATTGGCGCTCCTCTCCCAAACCCAGTTATAGAACCGGTGTCGGCGCAGGGGCTGTCACATACTGTAATTTAATTAATATTGGATAACATTAATTTTCTCTCAACAAATACCTCATGAACTTGTTTTTCCAAAACATGGAATAGAGCCATTTTTCACACTCACAACTCTCTATCTCTGATAAATGCAATCACTTGTTTATGCCACGGCAGGCAATGTAGGTAATTGAGCACAAGGCATCGTTTAGAATTAGAAAAGTACTGTACATACAGTACTACGAGTTTCAATACACCCCATTACATAGCATTAGTTTTAGTTATGTGCAGTGCATCCTGTTTTACCATATTAAACATGTTCAAATATATCCTTGGGCATCCACAGCAATGGTAGCCTATCATACAGTATTTACCCATCATAGCCCCATGTGTTGTCTTAATTCATCATTCGTTGTCCAATATGGCTTTAAACTGGACTGCTGTGGTGTCTGTGAATTAGCAGTGCAACGGTTTGCGGTTCAAAGCCGAACCGTACGGTTCACCCTGTACGGATCAATACGCCTTTATGAACCGCGCCTTTTCGGTTTTGCAATTAATTTATTCAGAATGTTTGTGAAATGAATTGGTCGAGCTCTGTTTGCCTGTGTGTGATGTGAAGCACAGCTGTGGAGAAATTCCCGCTCTGCAAGTAAATGTTCGATCGCTGTCAAGCACCTGTGTAATTGAAGCCTAGTAACACACTCTCTCGCTTACGAGTGAAGTGAAAGTGAAACAAGAAAGAAAACAAAAAGCTATGGCGAGCGGAGGAGTGGAGAGACCGAATTTTGAGGAAGCACTGGCTTCTTTCAAATCCACGGTGTGGCAACATTTCAGTTTCCCCGTGGACTACAATGCGGAGGGAGAGAAAATATTGAAAAAAAAAAAAGATTTGCAAGCATTGCTCAGCGCTCTTTCCCTATGCTAATGGCAACACTTATAACATGACTCCGGCACCTCAGCCGGCATCACCCACAGATATCACTTTCTCAGAGCAGGACAACCCCAAAGATGACACCAGTGAAAACACATGGCGGGCTTCGTTAATTTATTTGCAACGCTTGATCCGCGTTACATTGTTCCCTCGCGGACATACTTCTCCAACAACGTAATCCGACATTTTTTAAATGGCACGCAAAACATTGAAGATGATTTCGCTAAAGCACATAGTTTCGCCCTGACCACTGATAGTTGGACGTCCCGTGCTACAGATTGCTACTACCTAACAGTTTTACATTTTTCACATGTCGAAAGTAGACAGAAGGGAACTAATGCAAAAATGGGAGCAATTTTATCAACTTTAACAGTTGATTCACAACATTAAATGACCTCCAAACATAGCAAATGTTACTATGCTTTTGGGGAAAGGTAACACCAGTTACTTTGCCAAGTATTTTTTTAATACTGTGTGTGTATTTCAGTAGTCAGTCACTACACTAGCCAAAGAGCTAAGAAGCATTTTAACAGTCGAAAATGTTTACATTTTAAGTGTTTATTTCATTTTCTCAAAAGCAAAATAAAGGCAGTTTAAAAAAAAGAAAAAAAATGCAAACTGAAACCGAACCAAAACCGTGATCCCAAAACTGAGGTTCAAACCGAACTGTGGGCTAACTGAACCGTTGCACCCCTACTGTGAATATTGTGAAAAAAATTTCTTCCACCAGCATTATAAAGAGGTGTGATGATCATCACTGCCACTGTATTCCCATTAAATTGCAAAGAAGAACTGAACATAGTTATGATGATGTCCCCCATAGCATTTGCCTGCTTCCATTTGAAGCTTGCTTTTTACTAGTCTGTATGCTGCCATGACAGGGCCCATGTTTTCCTCTCCACATTCGTGAAGCTCATATTTGGGGTATTTGGGCAGTATGCGTTCTCTATGTCAGGCCCTCATTAATTTTTTCGGAATAGGTTACGATTTAACCATTGGGGAAGCATATATCTCACCATACAGTCAACGTTCAAAATCTGAACCCGGTTTTGATGGTGAAATCGGGCAGTTTAGAATTGTCAATGTAAACTGCACACTTCTGCAACCAGAGGAGCCAGACCCAGTAGCCAATGTCCGGTACTGCAGAATTTTTTTTAAACACTTCCGAGACTTCATTTTGTTAAACAGGAGGTTGGGCCTCGATAGTCCCTCTGATATAAGCACAACCCTATCTGATCTCCTTTGAGCTTTAATAAGGTCATCAAATTGACTGAGAGATGCATCCGCTGATAATCTGAGTGACGCTCTTGAGTAGAGCGGTGAGAAGTCATTCTCTGCTCATCAGCTGCTAAAACTTCTTCTTTTGGCATCGCTCATTCATTTTAATTTGAATTAGGCATATTTGATTAAAAACTGTATCCACTTTATTGCTATGACTTCAATGTAATCATAAAAACATGTTGGTTGATTAGCGTGGTAAGGATAGAAACTCCTAAAAGCTCATTAAGTACAATAGCGCATAATTCAGAGCATCTAGTGACAAGCAGAGCAAGCTACGGTGTGACGTGTTCTGCACGCTTAGCAGTTTGAAACTGCTCTGTCCTTCTTTCCCAGCCTAAGGGTTTCGAGTGAGTGATTCCTAGTAGTATTTTGGCCTTCTCTTGGCCCGTCGGAGATCTTATCACAATCCACTAGACTAATTTTGTATTCAGGAGAGCACAGCCTGAGCGATAGCTCTCCTCAACTTATTGAAATGCACTGAGTGCTGTCTTGTCAGCTGTAAAATTGTGTGAAACTGAGACAAAAGCATCAATGAAATTCTTGCTCATAAATCATCTTGCAACATTCCTTTGACACATTTTAACTCAACACTGCACTGTTAACATTAGTATTTGTCAAAAATCAGTGCGCCAATACTAAGTTACTGGGCATTAGCAGTAAGCCATTCAAACAACGGAGAATTGAAGGATAACGATAAGGGAGCCTGAAGACTGTTGCTCAAAATTGCTCTGTAGCACATTGTGCTGAAAATCTATTAAGGAGTTTCTCTGCATTCTCACACAGTTTTTAATGCCATGTCTCTGCATTCCTAAAGGACTTTAGCATGCCATAATGTACCTCAAAAGGTAGTCTGTGATATCATTGCTGCTGTGTTGGCAATTTTTAAGTAGTTCTGTCAATCGTGTTGACAATACTTTCTGCAAGCAATTTGTTTCTGAGTACACAATCATTTACATGCTGCACCTGCAAATTCCCATGTGTTGACTTCTTGCTGGCACAAGGACAGTCCTAGATTCTAAAAACCTTCGAGGAATCTTGTGTACACAATTTCCCTACTTAAATAGAAAAAAATGTATATATCTTAATCTCATTTGATAGCTGTGCCTAGACGTGAGTAATCACTTCCAACATTATGTGCAGCATGAAGCTTATCTTTTTAAAGAGAACCCTTTTTCTTCTTTCACCATGAAACTGCTTCTGACTGAAAGAGCTTCAAAGGGCTTCTTTGTTTCATAATGTGCATGCAGCTCATTCATGAGCTGATCTTTTTATTCCCCCCTCTCTCTCCCCATCTCTCTCTTTCTCTCACCGTCTCTCAGTCTCCTGCTTTCCTCTGCTATCTTTCTCTCTTACTTTCCCTCTTTCTCCAGCTCTCTTGGTAAAACCCCCTCATTCTTATATCCACCACTTATTTTTGGATCTGTGCATTGATCCATACTATACTCTATTGGAAACTCTAAACACTAATTCTAATTTTGGCAACGGCTAAATGAATATAGAATTACAGTCTGGGGAAGACGGGCTTATAAACACATACATACTGTACATACATATACCTGTATATACAAAACTCGGTGCAGAGCACCATGAAGACAGTGAAATTATATTGCAAATCGTATTGTATACACTAGCATTCAGCATACAATAATAAAAATATGAATTTGCATTTTGTTTTGTCTTTCCAGAGCGTTGGAGAATTTGGCTTAGACATCATTGAGACACCTGAAGGCGATAAGTGGCCACAGTTGATTGTTCAGCAGAACCTAGATCGGGAACAAAAGGACACCTTTGTCATGAAAATAAAGGTGGAAGATGGGGGTAACCCTCCCAAGTCCAGCACCGCTATCCTTCAAGTCACCATCTCTGATGTAAATGACAATCGGCCCATCTTTAAGAATAGCGAGTTGGAGGTCACGGTGCCGGAGAATGCCCCTGCTGGAACCTCAGTTGTTCAGCTTCATGCGACGGATGCAGATCTAGGATCCAATGCTCAGATTCACTTTGCCTTCAGTAATCAGATTTCTGCCTCAACAAAGCGTCACTTTGCCATTGACAGCACAACAGGATTGATCACTGTAAAGCAGTCACTGGATAGGGAGTTGACCCCTGTTCACAAGCTTATCGTTCTGGCCAGTGATGGAAGCTCAACACCCTCAAGGGCTACGGTGACTATCAATGTTACAGATGTTAATGACAATGTTCCATCCATTGACACTCGCTACATAATCAACTTGGTGAACGGGACTGTTCTGTTGTCTGAGAATGCCCCCCTCAACACCAAAATAGCCCTCATTACAGTTACAGACAGAGATGCAGACCTCTATGGAAAGGTCACTTGTTACACTGACCATGATGTTCCATTTCGGCTGAAGCCTGTCTTTAATGATCAGTTTTTATTAGAGACAGCTGCTCCACTCGATTATGAGACAACTCGAGAATATGCAATTAGGATAGTGGCCTCAGATAGGGGAACGCCTCCTTTAAACACTTCAGCTATGGTTTTAATTAAAATCAAGGATGAGAATGACAATGCACCCATCTTCCCCCAACCAGAAATCCAACTTTCCATCCCAGAGAATAATGACCCGTCCTCACAGTTAATAAAAATCAGTGCCACTGATGCCGATAGTGGACATAACGCTGAGATTATTTATACCCTTGGCCCCGATGCACCCGATGGGTTTAACATAGACAGACGGTCAGGAATCCTTTCGGTTGGAAAACGACTAGACAGAGAGAAGCAGGAGAGGTACTCCTTCACTGTCATAGGCAGGGACAATGGTTCATCGTCCCTGCAGAGCAATGTCACTGTTAGGCTAATCGTTCAGGACCTTAATGACAACAGCCCGGCTTTCACTCACCCCGAGTACAACTTCTATGTGCCTGAAAACCTTCCTCTCTTCGGAACTGTGGGCTTAATTACAGTGACCGACGCAGATGCAGGAGATAATGCCATTGTGACTCTGTCCATTTTGAACGGGAAAGACCATTTCATTATTGACCCTCAAACTGGTGTAATCAAGCCCAATATCAGTTTCGACCGGGAGCAGCAGAGTTCTTACACATTTATGGTCAAAGCAGTGGATGGAGGACAACCGCCCAGCTCTTCGTATGCTAAGGTCACTATAAATGTGGTTGATGTAAATGACAATCGCCCTGTGTTTGTTGTTCCTGCTTCTAATTACTCATATGACCTAGTGCGGACCACCACCACCCCTGGTGATGTTGTTACAAGAGTGTTTGCCATTGACAATGACACAGGTATGAATGCTGAGCTTCAATATAGCATTACCAGCAGCATCATCATCACATCTCGAGTCTCCCCTCGAGGCCTATTCTCCATCGACAAAACAACAGGCAACATAACACTACAGGAGAAAATTGTCGCGGCAGATCAAGGGCTGCATAGGCTTGTTGTCAAAGTCAAAGATCTCGGACAGCCGGAATCATTACAAGCTATTGCACTCATTCATTTATTCGTCAATGACACTGTTTCTAATTCCACTTTCATCCAAGATCAGCTGCGGAAAAGTATGGAGACGCCTCTGGACCGAAACATAGGGGACAGTGAGGTAACACCTCAGGCTAACGGATATGTGATTGTTGTCATTGCTATTATAGCTGGGACCATGACTGTCATCTTGGTGATATTTGTGACTGCCTTGGTACGCTGCCGACAGACACCCAGACACAAAGTAGTACAAAAGGGCAAGCAGAGTGGTGAGTGGGTATCACCTAACCAAGAGAGCCGACAAATCAAAAAGAAGAAAAAGAGAAAGAAGCGATCCCCCAAGAGCCTTCTCTTGAACTTTGTGACCATAGATGAATCTAAGCCTGATGACCCTACACATGAGCATGTTAACGGTACGCTGGATCTCCCGGTGGAGCTAGAGGAGCAAACAATGGGGAAGTATAACTGGGCCACCACACCCACCACCTTCAAACCCGACAGCCCGGACTTAGCCAAGCATTACAAATCTGCATCCCCTCAGCCTTCATTTCAAATCAAACCAGAGACTCCAGTGGCCCCAAAGAAGCATCACGTGATCCAGGAGCTCCCTCTGGACAACACATTTGTGGTGGGCTGTGACACGCTCTCCAAGTGCTCCTCAACAGGCTCTGACCCATACAGTGTCTCAGAGTGCGGCTGTCAGGGGGGATTCAAGACTCCAGGGCAAATCACCACTCGGCAGGTAATTCACGAGTTCTTTTTTAAACCAACCCACACAACTCGCCACTTACACTCTTTGACAGGAGAAGGGTGGCAGTATGGCGCAGAGATACATTCCAAAAAAGTCAGGAATATATTTACATGAATGCCATTGGAAATTGAAAATTATCATGGAATTCAACACACAAGTAAGGCACCAAATCTTGTATGCACCTTCGATTTTCAGCAATCATAATTGCATAATCATTTACATGTGCAGGTTAATTTCACATTTAGACGTTGATTAACAGCAGCAGTGCAATTATGATTGCTGGGTCTTTTGAATTTGAAGGCCCTCATTTTTATTCATGCGTTGTATTTAAGGTCACCTACACGTAGTCCAGGTTTCATTATCACCCTAATAGGAAATTCTTGCAAAAATCAACAATTTATCAGTACTTTTGCACATTTTGATGTTAGAGATCAATGATCCTGAAAGTGGTAAATATGCTCCAAAGGGCTTTTTACTTAGAATTAAATCAAAACACAAGGCGTCATGGCAGCTCAATTATTTTAAAGGAGAGACTATTTTAATTGTAAAAGTCAGGCCATACATCACTTCAATGCAGTCATAGGACAACCATTTTAAGAGTGACTTCTCACATTGTAACTTTTCTTAAGTATGTTATATGAGCAGTGAGTGGTCAAATTTATACAGAGTCAAAGACTAACTTAAGCTGTGTGAAAATGTTATAGACCATTCTTTTAAACCAAGCAAGGAAATAGTAAACACGACAACCAGATTGACAGAGATGTCTTACTTCGTCAGCAATTAATTTAAAAATAAAAATGGAAACCCTCCTGCTTTTTATTACACAGAGTTGTTTCATCGGAGAATATTTCATGAGAAGGCTCATTTAAATGAGGTAGTACAGCAAAGTCTTATGATTCCATAAAGACAAATGTGCCAAATGCGAAGTACCCCAATAAATAAAAGCGAATGAGGGAAATAAATGTAAATCAGAGGTAAGGAGAGGTGGCCTTGCTCAGTGCAGGCAGCCAGAGCACAATGCTGTGGGGAAGACAAAGTACTGCTCAGGGTGAGGGAAGTAGGATGGGTCGTTGGGATCAAGGTGACGCAGAGCTTTGAGACCAATATACTTAAACATCAAGGGAGCACTAGTTCATAAAAAGCTTGCCCGTCCGACATTGCATTTAGCTCATAAACGATCGTCTTTAATGACCCCAATTATTGTTATAAATTGCATATGTGCATACACTTTCAGCACTTTGTTTAAATGGGCTTAATAGCCTCCACATTGAGGATTGCAATTTTTACTGTGCTGTGGTTTGTGTGTTAAAAAATACTGATAGGCTCTAATCATATTTTCTAGAAATGATATATACATATGTTGGACATACTAGTATTTGATCTCAAATAGCAATATACTTGATAAAAAGGAATATGTGCTGCAAATCAAAGTTGCATTTTAGTCACACTTTATGTTGCAAATGTGATGTACTCTTTTTTTTTATTTATTTATTTATTTTTCTTTATTCTTTATGCTTTTTATGGATTTGGTCCTTTTTTAGTAGGCTTTCATTTCCATCATGATTATGATTCTGGGTCATCCACATGATAATGCATCAATCTTTGGATTTTTTTGGATGAGGTCATTGCTTTTGTTTGTTGCCCACTGTTTGACGATCATGTGTTATATGTTTGTGTGTGTGTGTTTTGTCTTTTGCCTTTTGAGCCTTACAGTGTAGTTCATTTTATACACAGCATCTAGGAAGCCTTAAAATTCATGTTGGCATGGTTTGGCTAAATGAGTGTTTATCCCATGAAGTATTGTGCTTAGGATAATTTATGATGACACCCCCACTGAGCTGATAGTCATTCCCTTCATCCACCTTTCATTTTAAAATGTAGTTAAAAGCCATGCTCTGACATGGTGTATTATACATAAGCCTACTACCATCCTGAGTAGCCTACTAAAGATTTAATTCTTATGTTTATGTGACACACTCACAACTTGTCACAGTTATTTCCCATCCTCATTGTGGCTGTAGCTGGCCAGAAATATGAAAAAATATGCCACTGGCGGTACACACGTCTAAATTATCATCTTGTATTTTGAGTTTTGACTGACTTTTCAAGGAGATACAGTATTATAACATTATCTCCAAATGTGTTTTGCCTTTTTGGAGCTATTACTTTTTATTCTCATCCTTGTGTCACAAACCCCAAACTGTTTTCAAGAAATATAGTGTCTCATTTGTTGGAACTAGCGACTCTATTTTCAGCAAAATACTCATCATAAAACATCTATGCTCTTACTTCACCTCAAGCAATTGACAAGTGATGGCTCCCACTTTAGACATTAGATTTCCCACCAGTTTCAAGTATGATTATTTAAAGCCTGTGTAGTGAAGAAAAAAGCATGATGAAAATCTGTGGCTACAAAGGTTAATTAAATGCACTAAAGGGTTAATCACTCGTAATACAGTATGATTAAAATCTTTGTAATTAGGTTTCGTATAGGGTTGATAAGAGGAGGGAAGGAGGCGTGACTTTCTAAGATGACACATGGGTGTGTTAGCCTCACCCAAAATGATTTTTTTTAAACAGTGTTTTTTTTTCCTGGTACTCTTTTATTGTCAGTGTGTGTTTTGAAATATATTCATGAAGGTGCATGAAGCATAATTTTTACAACAATTCGTTTTTGGAGACAATTTCAAGTGAGGGACACATACTCTGTTTACATAGTGACGTTGCGACACCAAGACGCAACAATTGTGTTGTGTTGCGGAATGGCCTCCCCTTTACATGGTGACGGCGAAAACGGAAGGCGAAGAGGCAAACTTTTGATTCACGGCTCCAAAGCGAAATCATTCGATTGCAGAGATTGCTCCGCAACCATATGCATGGAACACTCTCGCTTCGATGATGTCAGCACTCGCACTTGTCACGTTGGGAGTGCGCAGTTGCTGCTAGTAAACATTCAAAACAGCAAACATGGCGAATCGCCAGCCTTAAATTACTGTTTTCATAATGATTTTAATTTAAATATATTTTATTGTTGTGTTGTTTTTGTTTTGACAAGCAATGTCATACCATCATTTAAACTTGTAAAGAACAAGCATACAAGAAACACGAGAGAAAAATTTAATGCACAAGAAAAACCGTGAATAAAACTGCATAATAAAACGTAGGGGAAAAAAACAAACGGCATTGCTTCGAGTGGGTGGGTGTGTTGTCTTGTGGGCTGAGGAGGTTGTTGTCAAGGAAGTGCGTCATTGGCTGTCGCCTTGTAAATCTGCACTGCCCTCTAGGGCCCGGCATGAATACTACATCGTTTGAATGGAGACGGTGTTCTGCAGTTCTTTGCTATGTGGCGAGACGTGTTACACAATGCTCAGTGTGCTTGCACAATCATTCACACGCATGCGCACGTAGGTTAAAAGCAGCAAGTACTCATTATTTTTGTTTTTAGTGAGTGTTTTTTATTACCTTTTTGTTGCCTCAAAAATACTTTTTGCATGTATTTCCCTCTCATACTTTTAACCATTGTGTTTTCATGTGGTAGCTTTAACGCAGTGTTGATCTGTTGACCACATTAGCCACGTAGTGTATTCAAACCATCCTTATTTAATATAACTACATTTTAGTATTTTCTTAAGGCATTTTTAGTAAGTTCTGCCTGTATGCATATATGCAAAACAAGTTGAAAGCGCACGTTAGTACTTTGGGTGTTAAATTGGCCTCGTGTAGTACGTTTCACCGATGTAGTACATTTTGGCAGAACAAAGGAACCGTGTACAGTAAACGCAAACATGGCATTTATTGTATACTTGGAGCGTCACCATATAAGCGGCCGACCTAAACTGTGTAAATTGAAACCACTCGGGCAAAGTGCCATATTCGTAATTAAAAAAACACATCAATGCCAGCTTGTTTGTTCTTCTGTTTGGTGTGTGAAAGTGTCTGATGTAGGTACGTTCTTTAACGAACACACTTACCCATCGGTATTTACTGTAAAAGCAATGTCAAAATATTCACCCAGCCTCCAAAAAAACAATCAAAAAAAACCCCCACACTTTTCACATCGAGGAGTTTATGGGTTAAGGTCACCAAAAATGTTTCCAGGGACTATACAGATGTAGCTTTTAAAGAGTACAGCTTGTAAAAGATACTTCAGAGACCACAGATTTGTGATAACATATGGTTCCATTATGCAACGGCAACCCCATTTCCCTGCCTCCACCAAACACACATAGACTACTGAGCCTTCTCACCACCCCACATTTTTTACATCTCATCATTTTTCTTTCAACCTTTGCTGATTTGTGTTAGAGGTCAACCTGCCCGCAAGAGATGAGCAGCCCTTGTGATGGTGTGCACTTTAGCAGGAGGCCATAAAGCAAATGTGACCTTGTTTGAGTGATCTCTGACATTACACCAACACATAGACCAAAGACTAACATGTTTCGTTGACCCCCTATTCAAGGACTTGTAAAGTCTCCTATGGCTAAACAGACGACACATTGCTGTCATTGTTTCTGTTGTCCACTATCTTGTTTACGCATGTTGGACTAACAAATACAGAGGTTATGAAACAGGTTCTCTCCTTGATTTACCATGACTGACCTCTGACCTTTAAAATTACCACAGACTAAAATCTTGGAGAACAATTTTTCATAAGTGTGTGGGGGGACTTATTGGTGTACAAAGGGCAAACCAGCAACATATATTCCTGTCAAAGCCAACACTGGTCCACATCTCCAAGTACGACTTCAAATGATATATGGCTTCTTCTTATAAACATTGCATTGGATTTATTAGGCTGAAAATATTGATTCAAACCCCCCATGGTACTTGTTAGGATGACTCACTCTATGTGTGGAGCAGCAGCAAATATTAACATATTTCAACAATTACAAAGCACTATGTTTATACTGTACTGTATATACATTTTTATAAATCATTTTTTTGTTTATTTTTATTCCGTTGCTTCATTGCATCCGAAACCAACTTCCTAATGTGAGCACTGTCATGTATTGTCTCTGTGTGAGTCACATTCTCAGGCTCTTTCTCCCTCTCTAAATCAATGCTAGTTGTGCTGTTTACATCATGAAAACAACAGCGACATGTAATATTCTGTACATATCAGAGGACCCACTGGCCAAGGTTCGAAAGAGTTAGCCAAAATTTATTCAGATTATGTGGTTTGAGTGGGGCGAAGAGTGTTAGCCCGGTGTGGTGGGAGACAAAAAAGACAAATTGGGAGTGATAATTGGATGCGATTACATGCTCTGATAAGTACAGGAAAAATTGCTCAAACCTGTAGCATTCTTCAAGGAAACCTGACATGAAAAACATGTGATTGCCAGCCATCCCTTGAAGAATGCTTCACTTTTTGAACTTGTATCGCTCATGATCTTACGATCATCTTTGTCACAATCATTTTGGGGATTTGTAATATTATTTCTTTGTATTCCGTGTTAAGTGTAGCCTGGCACTGATAAGGCTACAGTTGAGACTGCTCAGAGCTGGATGATATTGTAACTCCAATCTCCCTATATCTGTCTGTCTCTCTATATTTCAGGAGACTGCACTGAAACCACCACACTATGGCACACTCTGTGGCACAGGTACAGCTCGCTCCCACAGGATTAAAATCAATCTCTAGCTCGCACTACCTAAAGAGAGAGAGAGAGAGAGAATGAAAGACATGGGACAGAGAAAAGAGAGAAAAAAGAGGGAGGGCAGAAGGCAGGAAGTGCTTAAGTGAACAAGTACTTTACTGCCTGCACAGCCTCAAAGCTCACCTCTTCATACAAACATACTGTAGAGGTGGAAGAAAATAGGGGGGAAAGGCAGAATGAGAAAAGAGACACTTCATGTTTTCCTGCTTGAAACTTGACTCCTGTAAAATGTGTCAGAAGTATGACTTGTGTTGAGTCCAATGCCATGACCTAAAACTCCAGCATCCATGCTGTAAAATAGGTGTCAATAGATCTGTAAACTATGTTTATATGTATGTATGTGTATCTAATACAGAGTTGGTGTTTATATTAAGTACATTTACCTTGCCTTTTTTGTTTTTGTTTTTTTGCAAAGTTGCCTAAAGGCATTTTATTGTCTTAATTTTCTTCGCATTAATTTTCATGTAAGCTTGAATTCAGAACTAATGACTTAATATGTATTTATGCTGCAAGGTCCACTGGTCCCTAGGCTCCCGCTAGTGCACACATCACAGTGAACTCATTTTCACTTTTCACCTTTCGCCATCTCCTTGTTGTTGCCACTAAGAGCATTTTTTTAAGTGCAACCCCTACCCTACCTGCTATGCTTTTGATCGCCTTGCTGTTATTACACTGGGAGAAGTGGTAGGACACGTTTAATACTTTGAGATAAGCCACAATCACATGGGACTTGGGGTTATATTTAAAGGCTGTTTATGTAGGGCAGATTTGAAGAGCACTAAGCCTGACCTTTTGCGTGTCACTTGAAATTCCCAAATTGGTGACTGGTTTAACCTGCTAAGAGATATTAAAATTACTCCAGATGGTTAAAAAGAAGAAGAAATAATCATTAAATATTAGGTGGACAAGCTTATAAGTGAGAGTAACTTACCTGCACTTTTTTACACTTGCAGAAATAATTTTTATCGTTGACAAGAACATTGAGCACCAAACCTTGTGAACTCTTGTTCGGCGCATTATCGTCTTTCTACACATGCCGTCTCTCTCACAGCATAACTACTACACAACTGGTCTTGACAAGATTATTTCTGATTTGACTGGTTGACGTGATCAACATTGATAAGTCACTTATAAGGCATGAGATGCATCTGCAGTACATACACATGACAATATAATTATATTCATTAAAGTAGACATAGCCCGTCAATTTTAAAATGTACAGACGGCTTGGACCAGATATTATACTTCTTTGTTTTTTTGTACCAGAAGCCTTTCTGATTATGTGCCATGACCCAATCGACTATGTCTATTTTGAAGTTTTTAATTGGGTTGGTAGGTTGTTATTATCGGAGCAGGTATATACTGTACATGTAATTATGGTATGAAATGTATTCACTTCTGAGTAGGAGCTACAGTTTGAAAAAATCCATAGCATCCTAGCACTGTAATGATTAGATTTGACTGATCGTTGCAAAAATAAAAATAAAAATACCTATGAATTTGGAAGTATTTTATTGTTGTAAGGGTGACAGACCTGTATTCAACGTGAAGTACAATATGCACCTTACATGAACTTTGTATTTGACTTTTTATTTGCCAGTGTGGAGAAATCTGTAACTGTTTTATGTGTGTGTGCGCTTTGAAAATTGATTAAAGTCTTTTGCATTGTACTGCAAAATTTGATGACTCTGATTATTGATGTTTTGAAGCTCTCACAATTCTTTGCTTTACACTCAGTGGTGTTTTTCAGTAAGTCATCTACTACAGACTAAACTAAAATGAATGAAAAAGGGACACAACAAAGAACATTATCAACTAAAGCAGTTTAATTTGGCGTCAACATATTGCACACTAATTTACAGTGTTGTCAGTAAAGTGTTACTGTAATCTGATTACTTTCTTTCAGTAACTAGCAATCTAACACATTCATTTTTATAAACCAGTAATTTGATTAAATTTAGTTTTCTCAGTGTCTGTGCATTACTATTTTGTTATTGCCTCATAATGTATGGAGAATGAAGAATATTGTAGTCATGTACGAATTGCGTTTTTAATAGAAAATGTTTGTTTCAATGGTAACCGCTCAAAGTTACTTTCTGTTTTGGACTCGAGTCACACGTGCCAAGTTTTTTGAGACTGAGAAAGACACTGGTAACTTGAAAGTTTTGAAAATTATAATCAGATTTTTAAAAGTATAATTGTACTTTAAATATTAAATACTATTACCTGCATTTTTAAATCGTACTTGAATAATAAATCTAATAGGTCTGTAGTTTGGGACAATGTTGTATTGAGTAATTTACAGCAAATATTCCATTTTTAAAGCAAAGGCAAGAAATTTTGGACGTGGGCAGACAATAACTACCACTTAAAACAATGGACTTAGTCTCGTAATCACGAAATTAACAAATTAAAAAGTTAAAATTAGAAGATTGCTAAAATCGTAAATCCTGCACAATCAGACCATGTGAGTTTTACTCTCTTAGAAGTCTTAAAACTGCAAAAAAAAAAAAAAAAAAAAAAAAAAAAAAAGGGACTATGCTGGTAATATGTGTCTCAATTTATTCTGTTTCTTTGTTTAGTTATGAAATCTTCCAAGTTGTGATAGCTGCCACTTACCCACAATCAACAGTGATAGGCTCAAGCTAACCTAGAAAATGCATGCATATACGGCATACTGCATATAAGTAAAGTATATGCTGCATTTCATGTTCGTCTGAAATATGTAATGGGTACTATCTTGGCAATAACTTTTCATGACAGTAAGCTATCAATGTGAAAAATCTTTTGTACTGTAAGTAGTAGAGGTTTGATATAAAGGATATTAGGGACATTCTGTGCATTAATTCATTATTCATTTTCCTTGTCGCTTATCCTTACGAGGATCATGGGGGTGCTGGAGCCTATCCCAGCTAACTATGGGCTGTACACCCTGAATTGGTTACAAGCAAATCAATGAGGACAAGGAGACAAACAACCATTCACAAAGACACACACTCATTTGTAGTGATTATTTGGAGTGTCCGATAAGCCTACCATTTATGTTTTAGGGATGTGGAATCTAAGACTGTGAGGCGGACGTGCTAACCACCACCATCCACTGTGTTGCCTAACATTCAGTGCAATTACCTAAAGTTCAATTACCTAAAGTTCTAGTTACGTGGTTCTTGTGAACTTGAGGCCAAGCAAAAGATGTTTGGTCACTCCAACTTGATAATTTCAATACGATTTTTTTTTATTACATATTCCGTGTCTACAGCACAGAAATATTGCTCATTAGGAACAGATTACAGATAAAAAGTTATGGAAATGTGGTGAAGAAACATCCTTTGAAGTGCTCAAATTGAAGCTTTTTTTGGAACAACACATTTCCTTTTGGGTTTCTCCTCCATGAGAGCCAATAATGATCATCTGATAATGATAACCCCGCTGTTATGGTGTACAGTCATGCACAAACACATCTGAGAACAGGAATTATGTGAGAAGCAGCACAATAACCGCTGCTCCAACTCAGTGTAAGGCCCATTTGATCCAAAAATACAGACTTGAAAGGAACAAAACAAAGAATAGACAATGAGAAATATTTAATTGCTAATCAAAGTTATTTCATCTTCTCAAACGGAGAGAGCTAATCAGTTCCCACTGGGGAAAGTGTCCTTGGTGGTTTGAGAAAATGGCTCACACTCAACTGAAACATTCTTGTATAGGGTGCAGAAATGTCAGCCTTCTATTAATAGTTACACGTAAAACTGCTAAATGCCTCAAACCTACGATTAAACTTTTCTTGAGTTCCTCTTAAGATGGATGTTGCTCTTTAGGGTGTATAATTCATCCTCTCGTACGTACAACAATATGGTGAATTGTTTTCAAATGAACCCTTATTAGTACATGTTATAAAACAAAGCGTAGTGATTATAAAACTTAGCATTTGTGTATGTGTATGTTTCTCTGATAGCTCCTGTCAAGACGAGGATAACCAGAAATAAATAATAGATGTTAGATAAATGACTCAAGCAGAAGACTGATTGCAAGGGAAAGTGTTTTTGTGAGCCTTTTAGTGTCCTGAGATTTTGACAGCTAAGAGCAGTTGTTACATGCAATTATGTAGTTGTGATTTTGGCCAGCCTACTAGTCACTCTTATCATCCATAAAATTGCTTTTAAGTGTTGTCTCCGTGACTTTTATTCACTATATGTGATTTTAATTTAAATACACTGGCACATATTTATGACTCCTTCGAGACGGAAATTCAATTTCATATAACAGCACAGACAACATTCATGAGGTTTGTTTGATGACAATAATGCATGATATTGCTCCAATTGGAGCGGCAGACCCAGTACTCATCGGTTTGCAAAAAAGCTTTACGTATGGCTTTTATCATTTATTTATTTTTTTTCTGTAGTTATTTTTACTCTTTTGTCATTCATAGTCAGGCTACACCTCCAAAAGTATATTAAGCAAAGTTATGTGTTAAAGCCGTTCTTAGTGTTATAAATATACAGTATATGTTAATGACAGAATGGCTATACTGAATTACACATAGATGAGTCACTGATTCTGTGATTTTGCAATGCAATCAGACCAAGCAACATCTAAAATAATGGGAAATTTGTAATGTTCAAACTGCATGCAGCATACAGCAAGAATTTAGCCTTATGTCATAAATTCCTCCAGTTTTTCCTCAATCTCTGACCAAATGAACATGCATGAGCTCGGTTCTCAAACTGCTAGGGCCATTTAGGTTTTATTCAATTATAAAAGTGAATCGCAGTGATAGTTGAGAGAACACACATGCTGGATTGGTAGCATGCTGGATTGGAAGCATGACCTATTATGTAAATCTGACTGGTACTTTAAGACTGAATTTTATTGGTTTGACTTTAGATTTATTTGGTCATACTATCAACAAAAAAACAAAAAAACAAAAACAAAAACAAAAAAATGTTAAATTTAGCTGGCAAGCATAAATGTAGCTATTTGCACAATGCTTTTTATTTGTGCCGGCTGTCTGAGCTTGCACTACCTCTTATAGGCAATTCACCCTTGTTTTCACCCTGGATCGGTCTTATTCCTTTTCATGCTTATGTTTGTAATCATAGCCTATGACCATTTCTGGCAAAAGACGGATTGGCATGTTTACTTTATTTTACTGCGATGGATGTTCCGCTCTAATGTAATGTAAAAAATCATTCACCCTCTATTTTCTCTCACCTACTCACCGTTCAAGACGCCGCCAATGCAGCTGGCATGTTTTCTGTTTGCATTCGTGAATCCCATACAGTATAGAGTATATGTTCACTATGCGAGACATCTGAAATTTTATATTCTTTAGGTCTATGGCTGGGGTAGCAAGTCAACAAATCCTGACAGTATAAAGCCGCCAGAACCAATGCTAATGACGTTTTCCAGTCATTTTTGAAAATGGGTTCAACTGATGACGCAACAGATTTGTACCAACTATGTTTAAAATGTTGAGCATTCATGTTTCACTAAAAACTACAATTTGTAGTCACAAAAGGATTGCGTTTTAACACCAGTATATATACAAAAAGGGGCGAGGTCAAGCTAATCTGTCAGATTTTATTTGTGGCATTTATCAAAGTAAAAATGACCAAAAAACAATGTTCACTAACTGGAATAAAGAAATCCAAGAACCCTTTGAATATCTACCATTGCAGTCAACTGAAAAGCAAGTCATTTTTACATAGATTTACTACATTAATTCTAGATTAGAACTAAGATTGGCATATGACTACACTGGATACTGGATGGATTGGCGCCACGATAAGAGCCAAAGGGGGCATAAATGAGTCAGAAAACATACGTGACCATAACCTCGTCCTTCCTTATTTTTAACACTTGTGCGACAAAAAAAAAAAAAAAAAAAAAAAAAAATGGCAATTATGTCACCAATTAGACCAGATTTAACATTTGTATCAAGCTTTAAAAAAGTATTTATTTTTATTTTTTATTTTTTTATGGTGAAGTTTAATAATTTTTCATTATGGTCATTGTAAATTGCTCCGTTTTGAAGCCAGCCTTCAGTGCTAGTTCGAGTACTGCAGGGTTTTAAAATACTTCCGGGGACTCGTGCCCCTTTGATTGACACCTTATCAATCAGGCCATCTGTCTCTGCTTATTTCATCTTGGGTGCCTTGGTCTCTAAAAAAATAAAATCGGATGTATAAGAGCTAAACTTGTTTTTCAAAAATAACAAATAAGCGTTTTTATTTAAAAAAAAAAAAAAAAAAAAAAAAAAAAAAACATTTTAAGTATAGACAAGTTTCCTGAGCGAAAATTGGGCGGCGCTATCTTTGACATTTTCTGCTGCGGACTTCCGGTTTAGACACAACACCATGAATTGCGGTTGAAGAAGACAAAGTTTTAAACTGCTAAATCAAACCAGAGGAAACGATGGAATCTCCAAAAATGGATTCAGCACCACATAGATTAAACTGCGGAAATTTCTGTGCTGTGCTTGGTTGTGTGAACTCCTGAAAGCGCCTACAGTGGGGAGAACAAGTATTTGATACACTGCCGATTTTGCTGTTTTTCCCACTTGCAAAGCATGTAGAGGTCTGTAATTTGTATCATAAGTTGTCTTCAACTGTGAGGGACGGAATCTAATACAAAAATCCAGAAAATCACATTGTATAATTTTTAAATAATAAATTTGTATTTAACTGCATGAAATAAGTATTTGATACATTACCAACTAGTAAATATTTCGGCTCTTAGTTCTTTTTTAAGAACCCCTCCTGTTCTCCACTCATTACCGGAAGTAACTGCACCTGTTTGAACTTGTTACCTGTATAAAAGACACCTGTTCACATGCTCAAACAAACAAACTCCAACCTCTGCACAATGGCCAAGACCAAAGAGCTGTGTAAGGACATCAGGGATAAAATAATACACCTGCACAAGGCTGGGATGGGCTACAGGAAAATAAGCAAGCAGCTTGGTGAGAAGGTAACAACTGTTGGAGCGATTATTAGAAAATGGAAGAAGTTCAAGTTGACAGTCAATCTGCCTCGTTCTGGGGCTCCATGCAAGATCTCACCTCGTGGGGCATCACTGATCATGAGGAAGGTGAGGGATCAGCCCAGAACTACACGGCAGGACGTGGTCCATGACCTGAAGAGAGCTGGAACCACAGTCTCAAAGAAAACCATCGGAAACACAATACGTCGTGATGGATTAAAATCCTACAGCGCACGCAAGGTCCCGCTGCTGAAGCCAGTGCATGTCCAGACACGTCTGAAGTTTGCCACTGACAATCTGAATGATCCAGAGGAGCAATGGGAGAAGGTCATGTGGTCGGATGAGACCAAAATTGAACTTTTTGGTCTAAACTCGGCTCGTCGTGTTTGGAGGAAAAAGAAGGATGAGCACAACCCCAAGAACACCATCCCAACCGTGAAACATGGAGGAAGAAACATCATTTTTGGGGGCTGCTTCTCTGCCAAGGGTACAGGACGACTGCACCGTATTGAGGGGAGGATGGATGGGGCTATGTATCGCCAGATCTTGGCTGACAACCTCCTTCCTTCAGTGAGAGCCTTGAAGATGGGTCTTCCAGCATGACAAAGACCCAAAGCACACAGCCAAGGCAACTAAAGAGTGGCTCCGTATGAAACATCTTAAGGTCCTGGAGTGGCCTAGCCAGTCACCAGATCTGAACCCGATAGAAAATCTATGGAGGGAGCTGAAAGCCCGTGTTGCCCGGCAGCAGCCCCGAAACCTGAAGGCTCTGGAGAAGATCTGCATGGAGTAGTGGGCTAAAATACCTGCTGCAGTGTGTGCAAACCTTGTCAAGGACTACAGGAAACGTTTGGTATCTGTAATAGCAAACAAAGGTTTCTGTACCAAATATTCAGTTCGATTTTTGTGATGTATCAAATACTTATTTCATGCAATTAAATGCAAATGTATTATTTAAAAATCATACGTGATTTTCGTTTTTTTTTCTTGTATTGGATTCCATCCCTCACAGTTGAAGAGAACTTATGATACAAAATACAGACCTCTACATGCTTTGCAAGTGGGAAAAAAAGCAACATCAGCATTGTATCAAATACTTGTTCTCCCCACTGTATGTATAAGCTTGGAAGTGGAATGTTTTGAACAGCATCCGGCTTCAAAGCGCCGGTGTGGATCTATCTTGCCTTAAATCAAAACCAGCAGCAGAAAATAAGTTAAGGATGTGCTTTAACCCTAAAGGATCCATCTAAAAGATTGCATGTTTTTTGTTATCACTTGATCGTTCGTGAACAAAGTTCTAACAATCTGTGCTGCCTGTGCTAACAAGGGGTGTAGATTTACATGCCAGCCACTTGAGTGACCAAAATAAGGCATTATTACAAATAATATTACAGTTGCCGAATGCAGACTGACATTAATTTTGTTGTTACGAGGAAATACTATAAGGTAATTTTCATCTTGTTAAGTTTTAGTTATGGTTTTATGAGTTCACCGCACATGTACATAGAAACACAAATATAAAACTTTTGGACGACATGATTCCATTTCTTGTTTTATTTAAAACAATGGGTGCATGGGGATGGCATGGCTCAGTGGTAAAGTAGTTGTCCCCTAACCCAGATATTGTGGGTTTGATTCTATGCCCTGATGAACTCGCCTAAGTATCCTCGAGCAAGATACTGCTCCTGGTGCTGCGTCACCAGTTGGCGGATGGCAATGTAGTGTAAAGCGCTTTGAGTGCCTTGAAAGGTGGAAAAGCGCTATACAAGTACAACACTATTTACCACCATTTAACATGTGCAAAACACGTCAACAAATCACAATTTATATATTATTACAAAAATATTAACAAAGGTGGAGCATAAAGCGAGCCTTCCATTATCAACGTAGAATTTACATAGTATCGATATGTCCATCAACGTAAGTGTTTTGAGGCACATCAAGTTGACATCCCTTACCTAACAGCGTTTTCCACCTGTAAACAGACAAACAAAAATGTGTAGCACTTGAATTTGTGCATTTAGGGTGAAAAGCCCATGTATGACTTGTAGTAGATGAGTGTTTGTTTTCCATTTCTATATCATTGAAGCTAATGCAAAGCTAATGATGTCTCAGCTTTGACGCAACACACAGAATTGTAGTCAAATTGAATATAACTGTAACTGTTATTGCTTTTTGGTGGCACTGTCTTGGTCCCACATCTGCTTTCATGGACACAAAATTACACCATATTCATGCACAGTATAAGGACACGTTCAAATGGATGCTTCAGAGTTTTTCAGGTCCCTGACTGCGTTTTAACCCACTGCCATTAAATCAATAAAATAAAATAAACAATTTAGGTTGTGGCGAGTCTTAGCCACTTCTTCATGTTGTCCTCCCATGTCGTGATGACGGCAGATGGATGTGGCATTTCCAAAATGTCTTTTTTGAGGGATCTTGATGAGTAATGCCACTCCAGCTCCACTGTTGTTTTGGTTAGAGAAAGTGTAAAATGGAAGTCGCGAGTAGAAATGCGGAAGTAAAGTGGAAGTACCTCGGAAACCTGTCTGTAACCCAAAAATGTCAATTAGGCTAAAGGAAAATAAACCTTTATTGTGTCTTTTTTTTCTCTCATTGAGTTGATCATTAGCTGCAGAAATCTTTAAAATTTACAATCAGCAATACCTAACTAAAAAAAAAAAAAAAAAAAAAAAAAAAAACGTAATGTAGATTTTTCTATTTGAAAAATACACCTACAGTATATATTTTATAAATATCAAACTCATTGGAAGTATTGCATAGCTATATGCAAAGTAAGTATAGCTCATTTAGCCATGGCCAAGAGCCGAAATGGTCAGCAGAGTTTATTTTGCTTGTACTGTGCAGTGATGCAGGGAGCAAGAATATTATGTCTCTCAGTTGCACTCTGTTCAAGACAACGCTTCATGCTACTGAAATTCAGTCTCTAGCAAACTGAATAATTCAATCAATCCCACTACCAACATTACAGCCACCTCCTCCAAAGCTGTGCTGGTCAAACTATTTCTGTGTGTACAACAATCAAATCAGTACGGAAGCGTGCCGAGTACTTCTTTCTTAGACTCTCTGCAGCACTACAGCTGGGAGATTGTTTTTATTTTTTCAGTGAAAACAATTCTTCTGATTAAACGAGGTGTGACTCCAGAGTGGAAATCAGAGGAACATGGAAAGGTGTGATCAAAAATAGTGTCGAGGGACCACACATGTAGCTGATGTGTCAACATGAGTTAATGCAGAGTAAATCATCTCTGCTCCTCTTCCTCATGTAGGATTACCTATGCTGTTGTTATTACAAAATACTGTATATTTTTTTCTTCTGTGTATATATATTTTTAGTGGGCTTTATTTTTTTATTGTAATGTTAAAGTATCAAGATGAATGCGATTCACCGACAGTATTTATGTAACATTCTAAACATCCTCATCGTCCCAACCCCCTTCCCTTTTTGAAGTAATCATGGTTGAACATTAGTTGTGCTCATGTTGCCTTACCACTAATCCCCCCTTAACACAGAGAGAAACACAGAAACACAGTAAAATAAAAAGGAAGCAAAATTTAATTTATGATTCTTTTTTGTTGCAATGTTGTTTTTCTTCTTGAAGCAACCATGCTACAGATGGTGCATTTGCATTCTGTGTACACTTGACCCCAGAGAAGCAGCTTGCATTGAATTTGTCCCTCATTTCATCCTCTTTGAAGCATACAGTGTGAAACCTGACCAGCAATCTATCATGCTGTTGGGGCTAATAAATGCAATTTTCCAACCTAGCAATGCCCCACTGTGGGCCATTGTTCGAACTCTATGATGTTGTCAGTCTTGTGTAAAGCTTAGATGCTTTTCTGAAGTGCATCTGAACTGTGCAATTAAATTACTTTGTTTCAGTCAAACCCAATGTTGTTTAGAATGTCATTTTACTATTGAAATGTTTGGTTGGGAGTAAGCCTTCAGTGGGAAATGGTATTATTATTACCTGTGTGCGTTGCTGATTTAAGAAAAAAAAATGTGAGAAAAAAATATAAAAATGATGGATATAAAATACAGTGTGCACAATTATCACTCTTTGTCAGAAACGGAGAAAAGAAAAGTATTGAGTAAATATCAAAAAGATCATGTTAAATTTTTAATGGTACATTGTGTATGTAATTGACATTGAAGCAGAACCGTCATAACAGATTGGCCCCAGATGAGTTTAAAGTTGTCATTTTGGAATCACAACTAATTATAACAAATATAAATTTCACACTGTTGGTCCACCATTGGGAGCAAAGGAGCAAAAAAGACATTGATAGCTAAAGGTAGACGGGCTGAAAGGCATCAATTTAAGACACTGTCCGAGGCACACCATGTGTGTTTCCTTGTTAATCCTGGTAATCCTTGAACAGAATTCCTGATTTGCTTTTGTAAAAGAGATTGGGAGATGATAAGATGCCTGCCTTCTTAGAATAGTTGGTAATCTGGTTTGGACAGAGGATTCAGGAGGAATTTATCTTGTCTTAACATTTAACCAATCAGATGACGCTGAATTGACCTTAACCCCTTACCCACTCCCTGTCTGTAATGTTCCCAACATGGAGGGCAAAAGAACAGTGGGATGATAATCAATGTTGTTTATTTTGCCGCTTGACTCTTTAAGTACTTTCAGCCAGATTATAGGCTTTTGCAGGGGATAATCGGAAGAGCACAGACAATTGCCTTTTTCTATCCTGACAGTAACCTCCCACGAATGCGTAAAGAAGGTGATTTAAAGTAGATGCCGACACTTAATTCCTGATTAGAACCATTGCAGAAACTCGTAAAATTATCCAGACACCACATTAATCACTGCGTTTCAAACAGGCCTGCTTTCCAATTTCTCCAGCCCAAATGTGTTATCTCCAGAATTAGTAGCACTCACAGCCACATTTTGCCTAACAGAAAGGAAAAGAAAATAACACCACTTACACATATTCAACTGTGAGTGACCCCAGATACAGTTTCTCCATGTTCAGTATAACAAAACCAAATATGTATTGTCACTGCAATGTTAATAGTCTATTTCCTCCCAATAATCTAGACTTTTTATCATTATGCGTTCTCAATTATGTGCTTTTAAAATAAAGTAGCTACGCGACAAAGCAAGTTAAGAATTGACCATTAGTGCTCAGCCCTCATGCCATAATACCAATCATAGGGCACTTTTCATTTTATTAGTTAAGTGCATAAGATAATATATAATAATATAATAATATTTGCGATATCACAATATCGCAAAAAAACATTACTGTCAGAATATCGCAAAAAACAAGGTACTTACCATAATTGTTTTCATTCTTTATGTCTGCGTAACTATGATCAGCAAGGGTTGAATCGAGGCAACTTAACTCCTGTTTATTAAATGTGTGTTCTTCTCTCCTTGTTTTGAATGAATTGTCAGAAAGGACCCAGGCATTTATTTATTGGGCTAACACATTAGTAAAAACAACATTTTATCATAAAACATTTAAAAAGCCACAGCACATTCGAGTGTGAACGTATGCAAACCTATGCACTTGTCCAAAACTCTCTTTTGTTAAATCTGAATTGCGATATTGCATTTATGACAATATCAATCTTAAATCCATGTCAGTTTTTATTCAAGGCACATTTTAAGACTACAGTACTCAGGCGTCATTGCCTGCGTAGGGCACATGGAAATATCTGTGTTTATAATTGTAGTTCATATTATTGATTTGTTTTGCTGGGTTTCAAACTTAATCACCTAAAGACTAATGCATAACATCACCAACCTGAACTCAATCGATGTCTCTCTGTCAGTTTGCACTGTATAGTGTGGATGTTTAACTTGTTAGCGTTGACTTTTTGCCACAAGCAATTTCTTCTAAAATGCTTGAAAAATCATACAGTATTTACATCACTTTACTGACTAATTAGTCTGGTTGGTCTATTGTCACGTCTAAAATGTATTTCAAAAAACTGACTACATCATCGGCTCAACCATTTAGCTCATAAAATGAAGAAATTAACACTTATTAAGATTGTTTTTGTAATTTGTAATTGCAGTTTTACAATCATTAAAAAGTAGTGTACTATACTTTTGATCTATCAGTGCAATTTAAATAATCAACAGTAATGAACTCAGGCTACTTCTACACTAGGACAGATAATGGCCTTAAACATTTAATTAGTTAGACTATACGGCATGTCGGCTACAGTAATATACCTCTTGTTAGGATTAGTTCTTACATGGATAATGTCCAACAATCGGATACTAAGGAAGTCACGTCATGGAGCGTACTTTTGCTATTTCTAGTGCGCACGCCCGCATTGTAAACAATGGAGGCGGATGATCAAGACGTGGCATTCCTGCTCCTCTTTTCCACAGTCATTGTTTACAGTTATCATATATAGTGTAGAACAGGTGTTAGGAACCTATGTCTTTGCGAGTCTGGCTCTTTTGATGAGTGCATCTCCCTCTCCACCAACCTGTAATTTTAAATGTGGTACCGGCCGGTTCGCTCAACGTGAAGAGCTGATAATGCATTCACACATTTTTCTTGAACCTTCAAACGTGCGTCGCAGTAATACGCTTCAATTCAGTGCCCATTGGGGGTCCTCCCATCGTGAATTACTCGAAGATGAGCGTTTTATTACAGTGCTTGTCTCCCACGTTAAATCTCGGATCAGCCAGCTGCATGGCTGGCCCCTCCCAACTCAATGCCGACCGAACTGGAGGATATAAAAATAGGGAAAAATTAAACGATGAAAAGTGAACTGCGTGGTTTCCCTTCAGTCACAGAGGCACGCGATCAGTTTTTTTCATGACATTTCCACCTGTCAAAACTGTCGCCACTTCCAGGATCGCCACTGTTGTGCACAAGCACTCCTGGTTGTGGCGTCCAGGAAATATACGCAGCACCACACCATATGTTTCTATTTGTTATTTTCCGACTGGTGAGTGCGCAACTGAGTATCGATTGCAACATCCTAAGATACAATGTCAAGCTTTACTTGTTATTTTCTAAAGATTCATTTCAATCACAACTCGGCGACTGCTCCTAAAAGCCGAGTGTGTCCTCAGTCCCTTCACTCTAGCTCCCGCATGATGTGTTCACGAAAAAAATAGTGATCACAAAACTGAGTTTCCGACCCCTGGTATAGAAGGTGTAGTCATTTCGAAATTTCCCGCCAGCATAATGGGTTTCTGGTTCAGAGATAAACGGCGCGGACGATGTTGTAACACATGAGACTGCTCCTTCTTACGCATGCGTAGTTTGCTCAAATGCAGGCGTACCTTGCAGAAGCGAGGGGGCTTTAAACTCATCTTAAACGTAGTGCGGACAGGTATAAAAATAGTCGACAAAATACCCCGGAGAAAATTATCCGTCATAGTGTAGACTTAGCCTTAGTTTTGTTTTTTAAACTGCATTTGAACTATCAATTGAGTTGCAAAACTAACACAATTTCAAATAAACTAACGGACATCAACGTCTGAAAAGGGAAACCAGTACATGACAACACACAAAAAGTAATTCTTGGTCTCCAGCCATTCAAACGGACAGACACACTTATCCCTCCGGTCCATCCCTCGTTTCAGCATATATAAAAATAGTGCGAAAAGGAGGCTGACTTTATATAGTGCAGACAAAACTTCAAAATGTGCTTCGACTTAAAACCCCACCTATTCAATGTGCATTAATCAGAGTGAGAACATTGCTTTGTGTACAGTAGATAATTAGGGTCAGACCGCAGGTCTTCATGCACAATTCCAATTTTTCGTCATATCTGTTTTTTGGCATGCCCATTCAGACTGCCTTTTTCAACTGAGCCCATTCAAATATAACATATGTGCACTAACTCGCATTCAACATGCGCTGAGCAAACTGAATCGCATGTGCAGAAGCGTCAAAACAAAAGACTACACATGCTGGCTCTATGTTATTCTAAGGTGACCATATTTTTATTTCCAATAAGAGGACACAAATGACAAAAATAAATAATCCCTGTTTACTCTTATATTCAAAGTTTATATTTATTGATTGAACGCATTGTGCGCGCATGACGAACACACATACAGTGATTTTTCCCTGACTCTCGGCCATATTCACTTTGAAACTCACTCCCTAAACCCATCCGCACTTGTTCCGATCTTCCCACACTCAAAAAATTGTTCAAAACTCACATTTTAAACTGGCTTTTAATTTATAATTTTTTTCTCTATTGTACTGCACGCGTTGTGTCTTTTCTTTGTTTCAACTGTAAAGTGTCTTTGAGCATCAGTAAAAGCGCTCTATAAACAAAATGTATTATTATTATTATTATTATTATTATTATATAAGCAGTATTGAAATATTCTTTATTTGGTGCACAGAAAGAAAACCGAGCATTCACCAGCTTATACTTTTGTTTTCCTTATTATTATTTTTTTGTATTATTTTTGTTATGTTGTCCTACCTAAAAGCTGAGTTCAAGCTAGGCACTAACGCTAATGCAGCTCCATCGCTGCTGTCCTCCCTGCCACTCTCACGCTTTCCTAACGTACTTGCTGCATGAATTCCGATTTGGGATACTTGAGAGTACAGACCACCGCCACGTTTTGAAAGACGTTGCCCAAATCAGTTTTAAAACCACATACGAAAGTGACCTCGATCAGAATTAAAATGGTCTATTTTTATGCGACTTGTACAGGAAAGGTCATACCATCAAGTACCGTAATTGTCTCATCCGAGTCGAAAACCACGAAAAAAATCGGAATAGTACATTAAGACCTGCGGTATGAATTTTTGCATTCTGGTCAAAATAGCCAATGAATAATTGATCAACGCCGTTATTCATTGTCTCTTTCACAGTACCTTTCTACAGCTGATTTTAAAAGTAAAATTAAGTAGCTTTTAAATGTGCTAAAATTAAAATAAATACTAAATGTACTGTACTTTTTTTTGCTTTTGGAGGGAGACTCATCTAATACTGGGATGGAATGTTTGTTTAGTTAAGACATTGGTCATCTTAGAAACCACAAATTGTAACAATATTCATATGATTATAAGCATGGCTGTGTCTTATCCACTAACACACCTGCAACAATGTAATGAGTGTAGCTCATTACCTAATTAGTGCTTTGCATGGCATCAGTGGAGTGGAGTGTGGGGAGAGAAGCATCCAATGTATTTTACTCCTATTTGCACTCTCACAGTTTTGCACATAGCTGTCAGACTCAATCTGTGGCAACCTCAACACACACACACCAAACCCACACACATAACGCAGGCTGAAGCCCCAAATGCTATCCCGCTCAGACTTGCACAGTGTGCAGCGTTAATCCACACGAGCACAATAACCTGCTGATTTTTCTTTGTGTACTGGCTTCAATCAGGGGGAAAGCAAAGAGGCTCAAAGTGAAGGGTGGATGGGGGGCAGGGGAAGCGTTTTAGGGAAAATGTGAACACCTGAATGCACTTCAAGCATTTGTATGGGAGCCCTGACTAGCTCCAGTTACACCTCAAACCACTGTGATTAATGTAGTCGTTTCAATGAGTTGCTTTTTGGCTGCGTGCAAGAGTTGAATGTATCTCCAATTGAAGAAATATATCTGTAAGGAATCATCCATAAAGCCATTAGCCAAAACTAGTCAGTAAACCACAAAGCTATAGTGCTTGACTGTACTCTTCAATGGACTTTTATAAAAGCCAATGTTAGGGCTCCCATTTAAACGTATAACAAGGTTTTAAACCATCGCTTTTCTGTATCTGAAACCAGATCCACATTTTGTGGTGCATTCAGTAATATACTAGTCTTTTTTTACATTATGGTGGGTAGTCAAGTAAAATATTGTTGATCTGTGCCTAAGAGGCTGACGGACACACGGAGATTTTCAAGAGTCTTCTTAAATAATGCGTGCGATAGCCGTCAATGGTCATTAAGAATTTATGTGCGTACAGTCTTCAAAAAGAGGAGCGGCTCATTCCCGAGATCAGTCACACAGATAAGTGCATGTCATTTTGACATCTTTTGTTGCAGAGGTCTATGTTGCATGGCCGCTCACATGATGTTGATGGTGTTAGATGTCCTTTCTGTTGGGCTGTGCCATGTATTCTAGGGCTAAACTCTTATTTTACCTCCATTTTTATTGGTTTGAGTAGCAGTTTGGAATAATTCTATGCACAATACTGGGCCGTTGTTTTAGTAGTTCACAACATCAAAGAAAATTAAAATATCCTCTGTAGGACTGAACCCAATGGGTTGAGAGACACAGTGGCAATAGATATTGGCCTTCGAGTGTCAGCTATCAATAAGCTTTCATTCTTTGACTTGGACAATTGACAAAATGTACATTTCAATATAGGCTCGCAAGTGAGTCAGATCCAATTCTTTCCAACTATTCTCATACACGTAGGTCTCTTTAAATTTGTTATCTCCAGAGAAGCTATTTTTTTTCTTTGATTGATTGCAAAAAAAAAAAAAAAAAAAAAAAAAAAAAAACATTGAGTGCACTTGCTGACAACAATTCTTCAAATGTTTTGATGACGTTAGCAATACTAACTCAACCGTGTTGTTTGTTTGGGGAGATAGACAATGACTTTGCATGTTTAGAAAGTACAATTTGTTGGTGATCCCACTGTGTCATAAATTATTTTCCTTGTTTAGAAAGTAGTTTATTGATAGTTTAAAAACTGTGTGTAACAATTCTTGCAAGTGACTCGCTGTGGTAGCCTCTGATAGGAACAATTTGATTGATTGATTGATTGATTGATTGATTGATTGATTGATTGATTGATTGATTGATTGATTGATTGATTGATTGATTGAGTTTGACCCGTTATAAAAGAAATACAACAACAAAAGAAGAAAAACAAAAAATATAGTATTAATGATGATTACAAAATAATAAAATTAACAAAATATGTATACATATATACTGTACAGTATATTGATATTTGTCATCTTTTACATAGCTAAAAATGAAGACCAAAGAACAATAAGTACGTGTACCAGTTCTTGGAAAAAAAAAAGTGGTAGTTTTGAATTAAATATATACATATATATATATAAAAGGAATATCAATGTCACTAATACATATAAAGTCATCAAACGTACTGACATTAAATACAACGAAAGGGTTGAGTCAATCAACGGTACCATTTTATCATTGTTCAAAGAAAACCTGGTACTACGATACTTTTTTCTCCCCAGGAGTCATCCACAAATGTTTTACAGCAGCGCATGCACACACAAAATAATCAAAATTATTGTGAAAATGCCTATGTAATAGAAAATTATGTTTCAGCAAAGCAATGCATTAATATTTACTGTAACATGGATAGCAGCATACCAATATTTGCCATGTGGCATACATTGCCGCACTATATATTTTGACTAGGGCTGTCAAAATTATTGCGTTAACGGGCGTTAATTAATTTTTTTTTAAGTAATCATGTTAAAATATTTGACGCAATTAACGCAGATGCCCCGCTCTGACAGATTTAAATGACGGGACAGTGAAACGCTCACTTGTTAATTGTTTTATGGAGTTTTTCCGCCCTCTGCTGGCGCTTGGGTGCGACTGATTTTATAGGCTTCAGCAGCCAGTAATTATTGACATCAACAATGGCGGGCTACTAGTTTATTTTTTGATTGAACATTTTACAAATTTCATTAAAACGAAAACATTAAGAGGGGTTTTAATATAAAATTTCTATAACTTGTACTAACATTTATCTTTTAAGAACTACAAGGCTTTCTATCCATGGATCGCTTTAACAGAATGTTAATAATGTTAATGCCATCTTGTTGATTTATTGTTATAATAAAAAAATACAGTCCTTATGCGCCGTATGTTGAATGTATATATCCATCTTGTGTCTTATCTTTCCATTCCAACAATAATTTACAGAAAAATATGGCATATTTCATAGATGGTTTGAATTGCGATTAATTGCGATTAATTAGGATTAATTAATTTTTAAGCTGTAATTAACTCGATTAAAAATTTTAATCGTTCGACAGCCCTAATTTTGACAAATGATTTCAAGTTTATTTGCAATAAGTCTTAGTATCAAGAAATACAACAAACTAAATTAGAACATATGCCATTAGTAACAAAAATGCTTAACAGGTGGTATCAAGATAATCGTACTCACGGCAGATACTCTAGACTCTTTCTGAATTCAATTCGGTATACCGTGAAATTGATCGTTTGGCATGGCATGACCCAGTGGTATAGTAGCTGTCTCCAACCCAAAGGTTGTGGGTTTAACCTCACACCCTTCTGACCATGTCGAAGTATCCTTGAGCAAAATACTGAACCTCAGGTTGCTCCTGATGCTGCATCATAGTCCTATACTTTAATTAATGTTCCTAAATTATCCATCCATGTTTTTTAAACAATCTTTTTCTTTAAACAACATCAATAAATCTCCATACCATCTTGCTTTGTTTTCAGCAAATGATACTGTATAAGAAAGCTAGCCAAATTATTGTATTTCATACAAATTTCTGGCATATATTCCTCATAAAACTCACACCTAGACAGGCTCTGCTTCTGATGGGGTTCACATGTGTCCAAGCCCAGAGGTAATGGGCAGCACTTCAGTGAATTGTGGCGACCTTATTGTATTGTGTGGATGATTGTGTTGTGCTCCCTCAGATAATGACTCTGCCCTACTTTGACTTTGAGGCACTGACCTGAAATAAGGCACACAAGTGAAATCCGAGCCTGGATGAACCTGGAAGTGATTAAGGTCACCCAGACACATCACATTTGTTTGACCCCCCCCCCCCCCCCCCCCC
This sequence comes from Corythoichthys intestinalis, assembly GCF_030265065.1. Taxonomy (NCBI): domain Eukaryota; kingdom Metazoa; phylum Chordata; class Actinopteri; order Syngnathiformes; family Syngnathidae; genus Corythoichthys; species Corythoichthys intestinalis. Next base: position 21,329,207 of record NC_080405.1, read on the forward strand.
CCACACACACACACACAAACACACACACCCCAGTGACTCACATCGACCAATGTCTGCAAATCCTCCGGGACTCTTTTGTGGGTCCCTACCTCAATGCAAACGTTGGTCATTGATAACATGCTTTGGTGAAAGTGTCAGGATGATTAAATACATCTATGATAGAGGAATGATTTTTTTTTTTTTTTTTTTTTTTAAATAGCTTCGTATTGACTTTGGAGAAGTGGAAGAAAAAAACGTGTTCCCTCCTTAAATTTCATCAGGTACTTAGATTGTGATTTATCGAGATTTTTTTTCCTTGATAAGCCACAATCTAAGTGCTGTTGTCACCACTGAGGGGGAAAAAGTCCCCCCAAAAAACCCTACTATTGTGTATGTAGCCCTGAGTTTCTTTACAATAGACGACAATGTGACATAGAGTGAAATCAATGCACAGTGCCGCTTGCTGCTACCTCTCTCTCTCCAATATTGCTATGCACTCACTATGAGTGCAGACTGCACAACAAGCATGCCACTGAGGTCACAAATAATCCAATGGCAAGTATCAGAAGAACTGCACAGTAATGCTGCCCAAAGCCACAGTGTCATTGCCGATAAATGTGTGAAGACTTTTACTTAGTTTTAGACTGAATATGCAAATAATCATCGTGTTTTAGCCATGCACTGCATATAACGAGAAAAGAAAAAAACATCAAGGGTACTGAAGGATCATAAGACACGATGCAACACAGAATCTACGATTGATTTGAAGTAATATCAAATTTTGCATTGTGATATATTATTTATAACTCATAAGGTTGATGTTTCATCGGCCAGATGAGTACAGGCCTTGATGCTTGCGGGTGCGGGATGCAAGGATAACATGAGAGCACGTTGCTCTCTGGAGGGTGGCACGAACCGAGTGGATCTTTGGTGTGTTTTGTGTCTTACTATTCTGCTGGGGATCAGTACATGGCTCTTTACTGCAGTCATGACACTCAGATAAAAAGTGACTTCTCCTCTGGTGTCATGAGGTGGGAATTCAATACGAAAGTATGTTACTCACTTTTATAAATTAGAGAATCTTTTTGGGAGCGTCAATTTTTAAGACACCGACACAACAAATAAATCTCTAGGGAAAGGCAAGTCTATCTGATGAACTTGTGGGATTTTATTTAATTGCTGTAGTAAGACCTTAAAAGACACACAAAAGGTCAGTCTGCCTAATGAATGATGGGGGCCATTATGTTGGGTTTGACACATGTGTGTAATGTATTGGTATCTGATGGTTACAATGCATATAATGTAGGTCAAACAACACAACCTCCTTGCAAGAAACTCTTCTGTTTCTGTGACAAATGTGGCATAGAAATACTGAGCATGATCCTTGGGTATTTGTCATTTGCTACTTCTAATGGCTTCACTACTAAGGATTCAGGTCAGTGAAGGACGAATGGGCTCAGTGGCAGAAGTTAAGAGAAAACTCTTTAAAGGCCACACTAAATGGCAGAATCCAAATTGCAAAATTTTAAAGTGGTCCTGTGTCCTGTTATATGTTTCGTGAGGGCAATTTAACCATCAGTATATTTGGTTATAAGAGATTTTATTTGAACACGATTATAATCCTGTATTCTAAATTCAACCTTGAAAATGTGGATTTGCTGATGCAGTGAGACTGGATCTTTGCGATATTTCCTGGCATCTTCAGAAAAGAGCAGTGGGAGGGTCGGAGGGGGAGGTAGGCGTAATGCTACCACATTTTGCCTTGTGAAGATAACACTTCAGAGGTCATTTAAATGACTCAGTGTAAATGTTAGGATTTTGGTCACCTACACTTTATGTGCTGACGATGTACTGATATTGCAGGCATGTGCATTTTTTGCCAATATGTTTTTAATCATTTGAAAATCATAGTTTGATGATGTATTTCTGTATGGTACACAATATAAAGTAATCTGTGGTTATTGTGTCAAGTGGAGAGACATGCTTGTACTTCGTTACATTCATTTAACAATCAAATTATTTTTCTTATGGTTTGCAGTCCGCTGTATCACACTGAAAACTCCCCTGTTTGTTGTACAACAAAACTGAACATTAGTTTTCTATAGGCAATTGGAATTAGATAGGGTTTGTGAGTTGCCGGCTGTCTTTTACCCAATATTTTCTGATTGAAGCTGTCCCCAAAAGAATTAGTAATCTGATAATTGACAACCTTGACAGAAGCTGTCTTTAAAAGCATTACAAATCTAACTAAGGTGATAAAATAACATATACAGCTTATCACAAAAGTGAGTACACCCCTCGCATTCTGCAGATATTTAAGTATATCTTTTCCTGGGACAACACTGACAAAATGACACTTTGACACAATGAAAAGTAGTCTGTGTGCAGCTTAGAGTTAATTTATATTCCCCTCAAAATAACTCAAAATATAGACATTAATATCTAAACCTCTGGCAACAAAAGTGGGTACACCGCATGGGAGCTATGTACATCCCTGAATGTCCAAATTGAGTACTACTTGTCATTTTCCCTCCAAAATGTCATGTGACTCGTTACAGGAGTGCTGTCAGCAGAGCTGAAGAGATTGAAGAGGTGGGGGGGGGGGGGGGGGGGGTCATTCCCACCACCATGCTTGACTGTAGGCATGACATACTTATCTTTGTACTCACATGGTCGCCGCAACACATGGTTGAGACCATCGGAACCAAACAAATTAATCTTCGTCTCATCATACGATACGACATGGTTCCAGTAATCCATGTGCTTTGTTGACAATTCTTCAGCAAACTGTTTGCGGGCTTTCTTGTGTACCGTCTTCAGAAGAGGCTTCCTCCTGGGGTGACAGCCATGCACACCAGTTTGATGTAGAGTACGGCATATGGTCTGAGCACTAACAGGCTGACCCCCCACCTCTTCAATCCCTGCAGCAATGCTGACAGCATTCACATGACAGAAATGTACTCACTTTTGTGATACACTGTAAACAATACATACATTGTACAAAAAAAAAAAAAAATCCAAAAAGTTATAATATAATTGTTAAATTTCTTCTGTTGCTTGTTATTTTAAATCAGTATTCTTCTGTAGCTTGTTATATCAAATTTGTATTTTCCATCAAAACTTGCAAATGCAAGTGAGATAGCAAAACTTGAAATTTCAAGTCAACCTAACTTTTTTTCTTCTTTTTAACAGTACATTTTTTTATTTAAAAAAAATCCACAAAAAGATCAGATTTTTCCACTACTTGCACAACAATGAAGCAGTACAGTATAGATCTCAGCAATGCTTCTCAGGACTATTCTGCAGTGTGGAAGATATTTCAGGTGAAATACTTAGAGGAGGCTTTGTGGCTTTTCATCTCTGCGTTGTGGACCAAAATAATTTTAAAACGAACAGTCCTTGACTACTTCCAAAACAAAGTACGAAGCATGTAGGGCCTCACGACACACATTTCTCTGAAGCGTGATGATTGTTTTCTTTTATCTGCTGGATTGTGTTACGAATGGATTTTTTTCTATCCTTTTTCTTCTGTGAACGTCAAGTGGTGAAGTCATTTTCATAAGTATTAAGGGGCAAGCAGAGTTAAAGCAAAGCAATGTGCTGCTGTGATGAAAATAAAGACACTAATAGATGTCTAAAATAAGGCAACAATAAAATCAAAGAGAAGCAGCGGGCTGAAGATCCTGAAAAACAAGGCAACAAGGATGTGCTGCCACGAGTGTAACAATGAGTGAGAAATATTGCTCTAAAACTGTGGCCAAAATAGTAAAGCTAACTAAAATACATACTATTGAATAGTGGGCTGCTAATCAAAAGACGGCTTTTAAGACCAAGGCATATTTTTGTCGTTTTTTTTTTTGTTTTTTTTTTTTAACCAAGAAGTGAAGGTATTGGTTTACCTTAAATGAAAAGCAGGCAGGTTCCCATACAGATCCCTTGTGAAGCTCACTTAAGAATGATTGGGGCTTCAATTAAATTGGCAGGCGAACTGAAGTTTAGAAAGCAAAGCATCTCAAAATGTACCAGATTGTCTTTCTCCTGCTGGCCCAGGGCCATTTTTTAAGCATGAGTTAGCGGATGTCTGTACTCTTAGAAAATGTCTTTGAAACAGGTTTAGCTATTGAAAAACTCCACTATTGGACAGATTGCCTTATTCTTCTTTGTAATCTCAGATTTTTTTAATGTGTTTACCGAGAAATAACCTAATTGTCAGACTATTGTACAGTACCCAATCGGGAAGAGAACAGAAAGTAAATCCATTGTCAGACTTTCAACCACGCACAATATAAATAACAAATTATCAATTGTGCTAAAACAGGCGTACAATGTGCATAACAGAGAACATTGTATTGCTGGGATAATCCCTTCGAAGATTTACCCTGATGTTGCCTTGAGGGGGGATAGAGGGAGCGAGCTCTCCTTCCCCTGTGTGTGAGTCTCTATATCGCTTGTCTCTATGGATACATTTTCGCTATCGTAGCTCCTGATCAGCCCTGTTTAGTTACTGTATGTTGTATTGTGTTCTTTGATATTCCAGTTAATCCATCAACTAAAGAGATTTAGCCTCAGATTAAGGCGACGTACTACGCACTGCTTTTCTGTGTCACCCTTGAGCATTTTCTTGATGCACTTTGTGAACCACCACAATTGTTCACGTATGAGGTGTGTGTGCGGGTGTGTGCTAGTTCTTCAAGGTGGCTGTTTTAAAGTGGCTTCATCTGCAGTGGGCATCTTTGACTGTGACACGATGGCAAGATTAACACCACTTGCTTCCCTTGAGTTACTCAGAAGACTCAAATAGGTAGTTTGCATGACAAATATAAAAGGCAAAAATATGAATGCAACCTAAAAGAGTGTTATCACTTACAACTTCCCTTTTAAACAAGTAAGAAAAAAGGACGCTGGGAATGAAACAGAAAAAAGTTTTGAAAACACCTGACTCCAGATTTCAATGGAACAAAGTCCTAATTGCACCAACTGGTACTGTTTGTACTCTACTCTGGCTATGAAGCTGGTGACTTAATCCATCGGCATAAGTCTAACAAATATAACAGTAGTTTTGATTTTTGTCTTGTTCGTGGGCATTTTAAACCAAGATGTGATGTTGCAGGCAGTGGCACCTCCAGAAATTTTTCATAGGGGTGGCCAGATGGGGCCAAATCTTGGGGTGGCACACCAAAACTAAAAGCCATAATTTCAGGTTTTCATTATATTATTGCAGTAAAAAGGTCAGGGGAAAACTATTAGAAAGACTTGAGGACACGGCTACTGATATATTTTGGTGTATTGTGTAATATTTGATGTTACTAATGATTTAATGTGCATAGTCCATAACTGTCCGGTCAACGTTTTGAGTTCCACAATAATTCTGTTTTATTGTGTGATGTATATATTAGGCATAAGGTGTACATTTAAGAAAACAAAATAATTACTGGGGAAAAGCAGGTGCTGGCAGATACAAATAAAAGCAAGTACAGAGGCAATCATATCTTAACTGGATATTTCCCAACACAATGATAATGTGATACAAAAATAATTATTACTGAATGAACAAAACATAAAAAGTACTTCCCAACAGGGATCAACAGATTACCAGGCTATACCGTATGTGCAACATACACTCATATCATTGTTTAATGTAACGCAAAAATAATTACTGAATTGTCTAATGGGATGAAATGCATAACTGATGCTACAACAATCTAACGATATACTGGCAAGCAGGGTGGCCTATGGGGTGGCCAACAAATTTATAGGGGGGGCTGTGGCCACCCCTGGCCACCCCCTGGTGATGCCACTGGTTGCTCAATGTTTAACATTAGATATGTTTACATGGACACTTTTATTCGGATTACAAACCTGGTCAGAAAAAAATTCTTCATGTACACACCCCATTCAGAATATTCCATTCCGATGAAGAAACTATTCCGAACGAGAGGGGTGGTGTATGCTGATTGATATCCGTTCAGTGGGCATGAAAACCTTATTCCAAAATTTTGGTACAACTCGTCCTTACCTGTGACATCACTATATGTGTTTTGGTTATTCCGGGAAGCTAGTAGAAGCAGAGCGAGTTCCAGCGATTGAGTTTGGTGACCGTCCGGCGGATCAAATTCCGAGGGCGGAGCAAGCCACAGCAAAAAGACAGCGGAGTGGACCAATCAGCGACAGGCAGACGTGACGTTGTTAAAGCGACAAGTAATTAGCGTGAGCGGAGAATGGAGAAGTTTATTCAACAGGGCTAGTGCGAGCCATGTTGACTGTTGTCAGTGACTTTTTTCGATGTGTTTTTGGTAAGTTAAAACTGGTTTTACCACGGATTGGAACATATTCTTGGCTCTCCCGTTCGCCATCTGTGTTGTTGTAGAGACGACTTTCGGCGAACAAGAGTGACGTTACTCGTTCAGAACATGTCACGAAAATAAACAAATCTGATTGAACGGTTGATTTCGTACCTTGCTCGGAGGTCGTTAATGGGCTGAGTCCCAGACTATTCCTCACAGTGTTTGAAAAATACAGGGGGAATAGTCTGGCTGTGCCAGGCAAGGTCAGTATATGAGATGAACACGTTGCTGGCGATATTAAAAGATTTTAAAATTGTTGAAAGACCTGATGTTGAAAAAACAGGAAGATAACAATTCACGTTTCATGTTTAAATGGAAAGAACAATATTTTGTTGACAAAGAGGTCAGTAGGGCTTGCTATTTTCTATTTTTCTCGTATATTTGGTCATACTGCCTTCAGATGCTGTGGGAAAGATGAACCTTATCACATTTTTAAATACGAGTACGTTCATGTGCTTTGTTGTCTTAGTTGTCTTAGCAAAAACACAGCAGACATGGACTTCATTTTTGTTGCTTGCATGAAAAAAAAACAACAGTTTTTTCACTTTTTCACCCGAGCAACGCCGGGCCATACTGCTTGATAATGACATCCAGCATACATTAAAAAAAATAATCGGGAAGCCCTGGTTTCAAGGTTTCTTATACTGTACATCAATTAAACAAACCTTGGCCCCAACAACCCAGCACTAGTAGTATGCCCGGCAACGCCGGGCCATACTGCTGGTTTAGCATAATTACAACACCACATGAACGCAAATCAAAATATTTCTAACTGACGTTTTGATGCATGAACACGCAAGACTTAATCGGATCAATAATTTATTGTCTATGAATTCAGTGCAGCCAAACATAATTTTAATCCGGATGCTGATCGGATTGAAAAGAAATTGTGAATGTAAACATACCCATTGACATCTGTTTTGAATTCATGAAATCATCAGTGGTGACATTCTGGACCTTTTTGAACTAATCATTGACAAAGGCTTTTTTTCCCTTACCAGGCACCTTGAGTGCTGTCACTAGTTATTACAGGGAATGCTATTTAGCAAAAGTGCATTTGCACTTGAAGAGCATCCCGAGATAGTAGTGGCATCTAATTGCATTACCTGAAGGACTGATGGCGCCAGTTAAAAAGGCTGGCCCCAGTTCAGGCAACACAGCCTGAAGTACTTGCTTTCAACACAGAACGCAAGTACTTCTTTCCAGGTTATACAGTATGTCATGCGTCCGAGTGAAATCTTTGTCAACTAAGTGATTTTCAGACAGGGTTAGGCTTCCACTCAACAATCCAAATAACCCTGTTCCTTAAGTAAACGGCATCTCTCTATGAATACAGAATTATCAAATATATAATAGAAAAAAAAAAAACTCTTAAAAACTGTTTAGCGAAGACACATTTTGATTAAACAACTCAACAGAGTGGATTTGTGGTTGCTTGTATAGCTATCAATAGTGTGTAAAATGTCCCAGTGATCCATGCTGACGCAAGGCAGCATCAAGACTTTCTATGGCATTGTTCCATTCACAAACTAACAAAATATTTTTATTTTGTACCATTTAATAGTTCCTTCATAATCATACATTGCAGTATGATGATTCCAGCAATCTATCCCACTGCTTTGTTAAACGGACACAAAATGGCACTTTACAATTTGCACCTCTCATAGGAAAAATATATCTCCATATATCTCCCAGACAGTCCAATGCCGTTTTCCAAATGCCAGGGGCACTTCCTGATGACCGAGAAGACAATAAAGCAAGAACTCTAAAGTGACCCTCACAGGATATTTCTCCAGCCCACTCTGTTTCCACTTGGAGATTTAGGCTGGACTGGAGGGGCTTTTTGCCTTGCAGTTCTCACCTAGTTCAATGGGACTCTCGTCTTAGGAATAGCATGCCTCCTTTATTGAGCAGGGAGTGGCAGCAGCAAGAGATGATGGTCCTCAGAGACAGCTGCTTGTTTTTCATATTAAACTGCAGAGAGAACAGAGAAGAAGCTTAAGATCTCTCTGCTGAGATGCCTTTCATTTTCAATGTCTTAACACCAGTAGAAGGAGCATAATCATGAAGACTGCGGTATCTCTCCATGCACCAAAATTTTATGCCTATTTGCAGTCACACTCCCTTCCTTCATTTTACTTTTCCCTCCTACACATTCTCCTCCACCCCCTGATGAGCCTGCACCCTTCCCTTGCCCTTACTCAGTCCAAACCTCCCCATTCTTTATGGAGTACTATAGATGATCTATAGAGATCCCATTCGGCTTTTCCCCCTTCAGGGATCACCACAGCGAAACAGACACTTCGCATGGTAGATTTGGCATACAAAGTTATATACTGAATGGCCATCTTGACACAGCCACAAGTGGGAATCAAACTCGAGTCACCACAATGGCAGCGGGCGCTCAGACCATATACTAGTTTTATCAGTTGTGTGCTGAGTTAGAACACTGACCTTGATTGCTGGCAGTGCAGTAGAGCCTACTGGTGAGAGAATATGCCTGTGTAAGAAGCTTTGGGCAAATGTAACGTTGTAGATTAAAGCCCTACGTATATACTGGACTGTCTCAGGAAATTAGAATACACAATATTCTAATTTTCTGAGACAGTCATGTACATTAATCCACCATTTAAAGCAGGGGTGTCCAAACTTTTTGCAAAGGGGACCAGATTTGGCGTGGTAAAAATGTGGGGGGCCGACCTTGGCTGACGTCCTTTACATAGAACAATATACAGGACTGTCTCAGAAAATTAGAATATTGTGTATTCTAATTTTCTGAGACAGTCCAGTAGATCCTCTGCTTTTACTATACAGTATGTAGCAATTTCATGTAAAGACTTCTAGATACATTGCATTTTTCTCCCAACAACCAATAGATAGTAGTGATGGTAAAAAAAAAATCTATTTTTGTTTTGTATCATTGTGTTATGTAAAGTGCAGTGAATTTGGGTAAAAAAAGCTGTTTTAAAAGTTTAGATTAATCTTCAGGGATTCACAACTATTAGGACTCTTAACCTTTAGCCGTTCAGCTATAGCTTAAGTATGTGCCATTAAAATACATAATGCATGAAGTGTGAGATGGCATGCCATTGATCAGTACTTGAATAAATTGAGTTGAAATCTTATTAATTTACCAGTTTCACATGAAGTGACATTAATCAAGATGTATAATAGCTGCTGAAATTAGCACAGAAGACTTAAATTTAGGAAGTGATCTGATCATCGGTTACATCTAAACCTACTTGGATAAAATTCCAAGAAGTTGTTAATCATTTTTACTTACATCTTAAAATTTTTAAAAAGACAAAACACATTTTTCAATGGCCCATTCAACAGCATGCACAAGAACTTAAATATTCATAATGCCGTCAGTTTTATTTAAAAAAGAACTACTATTATTAGTCTTTTGAAGATATGCTGTAGCTCCATAGAGTTACATATTGTACTGAAATACAATAATATATTTTGGTAATTTGGTATTCTACTGCAATACATACTATACATATACTGTACATATTTACATAATATATATATATATATATATATATATATATATATATATATATATATATATATATATATATATATATATGAATTGTAACTCCTGCCTTATCTTGTCATGGCATAGTTTATCATTTTAACACAAATCTTGTCATTTTGGTGTGTAAATGCATGCGTGCAGTTAACACCCAACCACCCCAGTCATTCGTCAAATCCTACTCAACTCTTCAGCACGCAGCATGTGCGTGTTTCTGCCTTTTAAAGCAATTAAGGCTTGACCTGTCATTTTGACAGGCAACCTCAATCCTCCAAGACTGTGTTGTGGTCTTTGTCAGAATAACACGCAATTTACTATTTTACAAAATGTTTCCCTACCCCTCCTCCTCCTTTTATCAGGAATAATTAGGGCAATTAATTCAGGTGGGTACCCAGTACAACATATGTGTTTTCAGATTATCTGCAGAGAAGGCATCATCATTTGGCTCCACGCAGACAGGGAGTTGACCCAAATTAAAAAAACGACCCCCCCTGCCCCCCACCTCCACTTCAACACTCTCTGAGTCTCATGTCCCAGCCTGCCCCTTCCCAAGATCTGGTCCAGATTCCTCATAACAAGATTGTATATTACCAGCCACTATTAAACGTTTTTATTTAATCAACCAGTCATCATTTCAATACATCACTTGACGACCATTCGTTTACATCACAAACCCTCTGAAAATATAATAAATGCTTAATGAAGCACCTCTAGAAGAAAAAAAAAAAAAAAAAAAAAAACAGAAAACGATTGAGTCTTAAGCAGTGCACAAAAAAGATTCTATCATAGACTTCATAATTATATTGACGGGACACATTCCAAAAAAACACTGGCAGAGACACTGCACCACGTCTTCAAATAGGGGCCCGTCCCACACGGCGCTTCAGTTATTCACAATCGGTCACAGTTATTCAATACATGCAGTGATCCAACGCCAGATTTAGGTTGAAAAAGTACGAAGCTGTACCGGATACAAACAGGAAGGATTGTCTTAGGAGTGATTTGTTCGAAGATTCAAGGTAAATAGTATATTTTTCGTACCATGCATGCATTTTGAAAAATTGTGAAAAAAATTAATGGGAGAAATTAACCGCTACGGCATTGACGTCGTAATTCGCAATATTTACGTAAAAAAAATGCTAACTGCCCGGTTTTTTGCTTTTAACCAAGAATCAAAACTGTTTTACGTTCATATCTATAAAGAATTCATGGATTTAAGCATTTATTCACAATAATTTTCTACGTGAAAAAGCTCTTTGTGATGATAAGGCGGCGCCACAAAGGCTTAAAGACTAGCAGCACATTCAACATATTTACGTAGAATAAATGCTAGCTGCCTGTTTAATTTGCTTTTAACCAAGAATCAAAACTGTTTTATGTCAATATCTATAAAGAATTCAGGGATATAAGCATTTATTCACAAGAATTTTCAACGTAAAAAGCTCTTTGTCTGTGTTTCCACTCGGTTAGCTTTGACGGAGACAGGCCCCCTATTAATCGGCCCCGCATCCGTGTCCTGTCAATATATTATGACGTCTATGATTATATAAATAATAATAGAATATTTGTAATTATTTAAAGTTATTTAAAAGTGTGACGAATAAAGATCCCCTTTATTTTCTTTACTAACATTTGTAAATTGTGTCAAGCTCGGCATATCAACTGCAGAGTTGTAGCAGAACTCATTCCTATGAGACAAATACCAAAATAGTACGGTACATTTAGTATTCCCTAAAGAAGATGTGTAAAAAGATTTTCAGTTCTGGTGGTAGTGGCTGTTCACAGAGAGTCAAGAGTGTGGAATATTTAAGATCAATATATCATTTATTTCACTTGGAGTCTATAATAGGCCAGCAATCGTATGCTCCATTACTGGAAGCGAAGGTCCAGACTGCTGACCAATCTCAACTAATGAAAACAAATGCACTGGCAGCGCAGTGAAAAGAAAACACACATTGCACTACACAGTTCACATTGCCATCCTGTTTGGAGTGAGTACATTCTGGCTCTGGTCTATGCAAAACGACAGTGTTAGCAGCTCAAGTGTGTCATTATGTGTGGGCTGGGTGCAGAGAGGCCAAAAATTGCCTTATAGCAGACTACTATTGAAAAATCCAAATGATACCATTCATTATACTGTATTGTTTTATTATAGACAGCAATCCATATAGAGTGTCTAGTCACATAAAAGGCTAACTTAAAGTTCTATGAAACATTTTCTTAGTGCAAGCCTCAAATTCAGTTAGACTCTGCAGAGTAACTAATTTAGGTTATGTCACATGCTCCTGCCTATAGTAAACTGGGATAGGCTGCAGCACCTTAACTGAGCAAAAGAATAATGAATGAATATACAGTATATACAGCCACACCGCTCTGTTTGCAGCTAAATTGATACTCCTTAGCTCCAGTGAATCTTTATGATACATGCACAGAAATTTTATGTAATTATTGTTTGGCAAAGCTTTGAAATGTCCAATATTGCATAGTGACCAATAAAACATGGTAGGAGTTGGTGTGGAATAGTATGGTGCATATGTTCGTGTTTTCTATTTCTCCAACCATATATTTGTGTTTTTACAGGCTTTAAATCATGCTGATAACTTGTGTGGATGTGTGTTTCCAACATCACAGCAAAAAATAGATCAGCACTATTATTTTCAAAGTGACATTGCTGATCTAACATCAATTTTAGCTTTAGATCATTCTAAAAATGGAGAAAAACAAGGACATCTTTAGTGATCCCAGATCAACGCACCTCCTATGAGAGCAGTTTTGATGAGCAGTGTTCCAGATTAGATTAGAGGCCCTGTACTGATGATTGTAATCCATCATCTTGTAAGAAGCGGAAATCTATGACAATGTAGTTGCACTAACTCTGTCATAAACCCTTTGCTTCTTTGTGTTCCGATTTTTGTAACTACAAACACAATGAAAAAGTACAAATGTAAGTCTGTGGTGCAGTGTTTTTCATAAAACTTGCAGGAATTTGTTCTTATGACCACGGCAAAGATTGAAAATATGATGACGCCCCCCCCCCCCCCCCCTTCTATTTCCAACCTGCTTTTTGTTTCTTGTACTCACTTTTTGCCTTTCCACAGAAGGTAAAAAGAAAATGTGCAACACCTCCAGTTCGTCAACCAAGATTTGAGATAAAACGTATAAATCTGGATATTTCGTCAAATAATTTGCCTCTTGGAAACGTGAGGATATCTTTGAACTTGTTTTCTTTCTCTGTCTCCCTCCCCAGTGCAAACTGTTGTAAGCCTTCTCACTGGGCACGCGGGAATGAGTTGATCAGGCTCGGAAAACAATTCTTTTGTTTTTGCCACGTGTCATGTTTCTGTCAGGTGTGGCAGCTCATCAAGCTGAAATAATGAGGCCATGTTTCATGTTTAGTGACAAAAGTCTTTATAGTTTTATGTTTTTTTTTTGCTGGTGTTTCTTTCTTGATACTGTTTGTGTGATTCACTTACAAGCCCTTAGTGGTGTTTACAGTTTCAACACCACACACAACACCATTTTAACCCAGTACCCTTATTTTTCCAAGACCGTCCATAAAAAATTCATTCAAAACAAGTTGTGTGCAGAATTCTGTAAAGGTTAAATAAATGCAGTTGGGTTTGTTCTTGTTTATTGAAGAGTTGTCATCTTTAATACCTTTCATTTTGCGAAATTCATTTTAGCACATTACTTGTGATTAAACAAGTTATTCTTAATTTGATAAGGAAAAAAATAAAGTATTCTGCAAGTTAGTTCCAGCACTTCTCTGAAACTAAAGTGTGAGTCTTGGCAAATTATCCTAATGTGCCTGAATAGAAAAATAACTTCACTGTCTGTTCCTTGAATATCTTAGTCTGCGTTCAGACTTCAGGTGTCAGGACGTGGAAGCGAGGTGGACCCAAAAGCAGGGAGACTAAGACAGGATGGCGGTGTCCATAAGTGGTTGCATCATTCTATCAGGGCGTTGCATGGGCATGGAGGACCCAAATGCAGGGAAATGGGGAATCGAGGCAAGGTGGTGATCAACTCAAAAATGTTTTAATAAGCGTAGCAAACAAAAACACCAAGAACAAACAAAAGGACTGGCAATCAAAAAGGCAAGGTTCAAACAGAAATCAGGAGTACTAAAAAAAACTTATTGACTCATCTGGTGGGTTGCTGTAGCAACGAAGGCATCATCAAGCGCATATCGTGTTTGGCGTCATAAATTTCAACAGCGGCAAAAAACATGCAACATACGAGAAAGTATCTACAAGGTAGGGAACTGACATTACTATACCTTTATATTAGCCTTTATATGGCAGTTTACCTAGCTAACAAACATTGAATGCTGGGCTTGTCACCAAGAATGCTGTCTGATAATTCATAAAGGGAGCGCTTGTTTCTCCCTGCCACACATTTGTTGTTTTAAAAAGTCTGCATCCTGCCGTTTTCCTCAGCGTGCTGCATTCTTTTATATGCGCTGCACTTCGATTGGCGCTTTCTGCCGCGCATTGAGTATGACGTCACATAGAGAGACATCACTGACAGTCAAATTTCATCTGAGCTGTTTAGATTGAGAAGCATGTTGCCCATATCAAACATGAAAGTACCTCCCGTATGTGCTGTAAATCTGTCGGACAAAAATTTCTGTGCTTTGTGACTGTTCAGACTACAAAACAAACATCCTGTTTCAATCTGGATGGGCTAAAATTGGATTTTGCTTGCTAGTATGAGCAAAGCCTTAGTAGCCTACCTGCAGCGAAAGTCGAGAAAGGAGAGACTCATGTACATTGGTGTCTTTTTTAAAGAGAATTATAATACTAAGAGGCTGTGAGATATCAATAGAACCGTTAAGTAGCAAGATAACAAATATTAATAAAGTTAACAAAAAAAATAAATCTCATTCATGACAAATTATCGAAAATAGATTGAAATTTACGAACATTTCCGAAAGTATTCCGGAAACAGCCGAATGGGGCTTTGACGTCATAAAAAGGCGAGACAGGTGTAATCGTTGTATATCGACGAGAGAGTTGCGTTCGTGTTTTGTCAAAAAATCGCTAAATTGGTTCAAACCTGTCTATGTGGTGTACAAATAGCCATTTGTCACAATGTTGTACCAATGAGTTCCCGATCGCGAGAAAAAGAGCTGGACTATGAAGGCAATGAGTAAAGTTCGTCCGTGCATGGAGGGCTAATTTTGCAAACCCAGCCTCCGGCACGGTTTTGTGTGGTGAGAATTTTACACCTGAAAGCCATTCGAACTATGGACAAATGAAATTAGGTTTTGCTAAGAAATTGCTGCTGTAAGCAGATGCGGTGCCCCACCATACACATGCAGCCACCTAAATGTTATCAAGAAAGAGGACGATGACTGGTATTGATGAGACCACCCCACCAACCCAGGCTAAGCAAAGGAGGGGAGCAGCCAAGCTCGAAATGGCCAGAGTGAGTGCTCTTTTATAATAAAAATCATGTCACGCATTGGCTGTAGGACTGGACACATGTATAAACTATCGCTCGTAAAATATATACAACAAATCCTCTAATACCATTCATATTTGTGTCTGCTGGCAGAGCGAAAACCTTTGATAGCACAATAAATGATAATTATTCTATACATGACTGTATTTTGCGGTCACGGTGTATCAGCTTCACAAAAAGAAATGCAAAACAAACCATTCCGTGTTTCGCACACGATCTGTTGCCGGTGTTTCATCAGTGTGATTGCTCCCCTCAATGATCGTTTCATTAGGCTGTATTGGCTTTCGTTTGGGCTCAAATTGATAACCCAAAACACCAAAGAAAGGTTCATAACTCTCCTCATCACCATTAGAAGAATGTTCGTTACGTCGGATTTGTCCCTGCAAATAGAAACAAAATTGTCCGCCATCATCCCCGCCAATCAGTACTGAGCACTGAGCCGGATGTTTCCTAGTTGTGACGTCACACACAATATGCTAGATTTCCGGGATCTCGGGCGCCAGTCGTTTTAGCTTGACAATCGATCCAAATTTCTATCATTTTCTTGGTGTTGCGATGTGTGTAATTACACAGAGTGGCATGATATGAATCCAAAAGGCATGCGTTTATGGATAAATGATGGAATATTCACGTTTCCCCAGGTGTTGTAATACTCTTTAATAACTACTGTATACCTTATCAGTACATTGAATTTAACGTATTGCACCAATGAAATAACGTCATGTTCAAGTGTAAGGTGAACTGTTGTAAAATTCTGTCAACCCCTATTAAAACCCTGTTTGATTGGAATCACGTCCTTTTAGTTGTGTGTACATCACACTCAAACCTAATTAACTCTCTAGCCGCCGTGATGAGGAGAGCAATGAGAGGTGAATGTTGATAGGCGCAGTTGGGGAGAACTCTGCAAAGCATGCCCTGCTAACGTGCAAATCTAAATAATTGACATTATACGTGCTGTGCAGAATGAATAATTAGATAAATAAATAACACCTCCAGATCATAGCTTTGGGTGTCTCATTAGAAGGCAAGCTGTGCAACTGTATGTGTTGGAATGAAAGTCAAGTGAGGCAATTGCAATAATTATGGCAGCAAGGAGTAGTGTGTGCTTTGGGAAAGGTGGGGGCTTTACTGAAGGTAATGGGGAGGGAGGCGCCGGCAGTCTACAGGTGCCTCTGATTAACGGTAATTTGGTCGGCCCTCCTCTTTCTTATAGCATGTCTCTGACGCTGTAGCTGGCCTGTGTAATGAGCTCCATAGCTGTGGTGATGATGCCCCACAGGATAGCGCCTACAGTGCCATAATGAGCACTCCAGTGTACCCATGCTAAGCCCCCCATCGAGAACCCCTCCTCGCTTCTGCAGCAAACCTTCCACACCGACCCTCCACTTCAACAAGGGTGAAGCAGTCCCCTCTGGGTTAAGTATGACGTCCCAGTGTGTGCAGCAGCAAGGGAACCCTAGACCCCTCCCCAAGGTTTTCGTCTCTCACTTAACGCGGGTGAGTGAGGTGAAGGCAGAAGACGATTGAGTTGCAGCACAGATAGAGGAATGCCATGTGGCACACAACGGGCAGAATGGAGTGGCAGGTGAAGAGCGAGGACAGCTGAAATGGCCAGGGATAGAAAATGGGAAATGATTGGTTGAGCGAAGGGATGAAGAGTCGAGGTAACTGACAGATGGAGCGAGTGCAAAAGAAGGAGGAAAAGATAAATTGTACCCTAGGTGGGTGGAGAGAGAAGTATGCAAGTCCACTGAGCTATAAGAAGAAGGCTAGGTAATGAGAGGTGGGAGAAAGTCAGAGTCCAAGGTGGGGAGAGGAAAAGAGGATAAAAAAGGGAGTATCAGTTGCCAAAATCCATCTTTCAGTGCTTTGCTCAGAAAAGTGTGCCACTGTACTTTTGCGACAAGTTGGAGTGAGTCAGAAGATTGGGCCTGAACAGGGAGCACAGAGTTTTTAAACCACCACATGCTGTGAAAAACTCTACAGATGCCTACTTTTATAAGACAACATCAAAGTAAAATAAAAGAAACACAGTGACATTTTCAGATGAAAGAACACACAAATGCTTTACATGCATAATATGTGCATTTTCTTTTTCTCTTTTTATCACCATTTCATTTACATAACAATAAACGTGCCTGCCTGCTGACAGCCAGATGACAGTCGTGAAGATTCAGCTAGTGGATTATTCACCATTAATTACTGCCATGAATGTTTATCAATGTTAAGCCATGATTCAATGCGTGCAGATGTGTGTGATGTTTTGTTACGGTTTACAATACTGTTTGAGGACAGTAGTGGGAATCTGGCAGGCTTTTCTGAAGTCCGCGAATAAAGAAGACCTAGTCTTTCATGTATGCTGCATCTATACTCTTGCAAACATCATCTGTTTCAACCCAACATTGTCCTTGCATTCTTAGCTTGTAGAGTGGTACCTCAACATACAATCGCTTTGACACACAATGTTGTCGACATCCGACGTACAATTTGGCTCGCTATTCGTTTCTACATTCGACGACATGCTCAAAATACGACGATTTATAACGGCGCCGCAGTTTTCTTTGTTTTGCCAGAAGACGGATGCACGGCGGATTTTCTTGTGAGAGAAATCCACACTGGTTCCAAGAAGGTTAGTGCAGGTTATGAAAAAAAGAAACATTGACACTTACCATTGAAATGAAGATGGAAATGATAGAAAAATATGAGCATGGTGTGCGCATCCGTGAACTGGCTCGACAATACGGGCGTAGAATGTCGATCTCAACGGTCCTCCTCAGACCTCGGTTAACCAGTCTTTATAAGTTAAGATGACAATTATTATTATTATTTTTTTTAACCTGTCCTGTTCAGCTGTTTGACACAGAGAATGGAAGTCTAAGTGCCTGGGTTGTCTGAACAGTTTTAATGTTTCACATTGAGAGTCTGATATACTCCCATTGTGATCATTCAAAATACCTTTTTATTATGACAAAGCAGCGAACAGGAAGGGATTATGGGGGACAGAAGAAAAGCAACACAAGAGAAGAAAGAAAAGAAACACATACACAAACAACAACAAGAAATACATATGACATCTAGACTAATTATTAATATCCTAGTGCCATCGTCAGCGAGATGTATGTAATTATTATTATGGTAACATCGCCAAAGAAATCGCCAGCTTTGTCAGGTTTCTAATCATTTATTCCATCAACTTTTGCAACACAACATGCCTACTGTTCGCTGCAGTTGACGCCAGCAACAAAACATTAGAGGAGAAAGAATAATAGAACCGCACTCTCTATCTCACTGTCACATCAGCTACGCAGTGCATTCAGGTACAGCAAAAAACGTCCACCACATTAGAACCCTATTCGTTACATTATTCCAGGAATTATTATTATTATAATATTATTCTGATTTTTATCTATAATTTATTTGTTATTTTATTTTTGTAGTTGCCATTTGTAATCGTACCAGCAGTATTGATTAAGAATTTAGTGTAGGTTTTTGGGCTGTGGAACAAATTAATGGAATTATAATGTATTCTTATGGAAAAAATCCTGCTCAACATACGACCACTTCGATTTACAAACAAGGTTCTGGAACAAATCAACTTTGTATATAGAGGTACCACTGTATTTCATATGTTACATTGGTTAAAATTGTGCGTGTCTTCAAAAACAGCATGAACAACAAAATGTAGCTATATTTCTATATTATATGTTATGTTATATTTATTTATCATGTTGCTGGAGACTGGTTTGGCAATACACGCACTGATTAGATACACAACAAAGGGAAACAATACTGCTACATCTGTATCAGTGATTAGCATGGTGGGAAAAATTGGCCACCATGTCTTATTTTAATTGTTGTGCCTTTAAATAATTCCCCACGGATCCTTTTTATCCAATTAAAACTCTGCTGCGACCCCCAAAAAGACTTAGAAGATATTTCCATCTGGGAATAAGGATTACATTATCATTGTTATTATTGTTTTGTGAGGGATTAGGGATTTTTTAACTGATGGTTAAAGCCCTGTAGAAAACAAGTCGCGGGATGGTGGAGAAGGTTACCAATAAATGAAAATGACAGCCCCCAAGAACCACAATACTAAAAATGTAGTTAAACTAACCCCTCTATAACTCACGTGTGAACTGTTTCTGCTTTCTTGCGCTCTGGGAAAGATGATACTTAGCAGTCACTAATTGGTAATTACAAATGTGTCCTGTTTATGTGCTTTTGTTGTTGTAGCAAAAAAACAAAAACAAAAAACATACCAGACACTGATTGTGATACTGTAAACAAATACATTTACACAAGTGCTCTACACAGAGTGTCAACCAATTGCTAACCCATGTGTCTTTCGCTATTTAAAACTAAAACTGACCACAAACACTTGGTTGAAAAATAAGAATTTAATAACTGTGCACACTACGTTATTATGCAGACATCAAAACAATGAGCAGATTATGGATAATCCTTAAAAAAAAAAAAATCTTTCCATTCACAGCTGCTTGGTTGCTCTCCGACATTTTGAAAAGTAAAAGGTCTCATCCCTGAAACTCATGTATTGAAATAAATTCCCAGTTCTCCAGAAGAAAATACAGCTTGAGGGGTGTTCACTTGCCATCTTTCACACCCATATGAAGGCAGCATACAAAATACAAAATTTACAATACAAATAAATACAATGTACAAAATGAACTATCCTCTGAGTTTATAGTCAAGATAATATGTATGTTATGTGTCTTATGGCACTAGCACTCAGTAAACAGAGCGACAACATGACAGCTCACAGCTGCAGCTGACCTTTGGGCTCTGATCCCATCATGTGTTTCACAGTGTTGGCTCTGATAAAGCCTCACTGCTCCTTTGTTCTGGTCTACAAAGCCTTTCCTAAAGATGCTGGTAATGCTGAATGAGAATCAAATATCCCACCAATTCCATGGTCACAACCTCTGTCTTCACCAATGACAGGTCTATTAGTTGTTTACAAGGCCTCGCATGCACTTTTGTTTGACAGCTTACTGTTGTTGTGGCATTGCATTCAGGTATTTACAGCATGGTGCTTTAAAACATGTAGAATTCTGTTTTATGTTCATTGGAACATAACATTTTCATATGCTTGTGACTGCACTCACGATCATAGCGTGCGTCGACTTTTCTTGATCCCATAGAAATATGACAGACGAAGCGGCAATTCTCTCACTAGTATCCATCATTCATTGAAGTAGGTGGGGAGTGAGCAGACTTAATTCTTCTCAAACTTAATTCCATTAATGGCCAATGAGCAGCCAGCATGCAGGCAGAGGAGGAACTGACTCATATCACTTCCCATTCACATAGACGACAAAATGGTCCTGAATGAAGAAAATGTTTTGTCAATTGCTCGGTGATTTGTTCTACGACATCACTTCATGTTCCCTAACCCTAACCCCATTACTACTTGGAAATCAGTTTGTTGGTTGCTGTGAGGAGAAAACATTAAAATTGCATCTAGTAACGACAGATGAAGGGTTACAGCGTGCCGGAACGATCTGGTACGCTGTGCCGGTAAAATATTCAGAGACTAAACAATCCGGTATGGTGCTTCGATCCCAAAAATTGACAACGATTGTCAAAATTCTATGTTAATTCACCTACCAGCCAGGCCAAGAAGACAACAATTTAATACCTTCAGATT
This sequence comes from Corythoichthys intestinalis, assembly GCF_030265065.1. NCBI lineage: Eukaryota > Metazoa > Chordata > Actinopteri > Syngnathiformes > Syngnathidae > Corythoichthys > Corythoichthys intestinalis. Next base: position 21,350,202 of record NC_080405.1, read on the forward strand.
TTCATACACAACTGTTAACAATAAGAAAATGTTTTTTTTGTGTGTAATCTGTTTCCACCAATATTTATTATATATATATTGAGTTCTGTCCACCAGCTCATCTCAGTATCTGACAAGTCGCGTGGATGTGCGCGTGTAGAATGGTGTAGACAAATAGCAAAGCTTGAGTCTGTTGCCACACATTTAATTATATTGTGTTCCTTTTTTTTCCATCTGAAACACACAGAAAAAATATTTTTACACACAAAGTCTGTTTGGCATGGTTGCGCGGACGTTATATACGTCTTCTTTACTTTTTGCACACATGTGCCATGCACATTTTTTGCAACACAAAAAAAAAAAAGTTATTGCTAAATAAAAAAGGACAGTTCAACGGAAAATTGATCAGATCTTTAAGTGAAAGGAGACAGAGACTTTATTTGCTATGATAGGAGGTTTAGAACATCCATGTTAATGTGCACATTTGGACTTATTTTTGTTCACTTATGTTAGGCTAATTACTTATGTCCTTATAATTTATACCTTTATAATTTTCAAAAAGTAACATATCAAGTCAATTTTTACATTATTTTCAATTTTAATGTACCTACTATGTTCTCAAGTTATGTTCTAATGTAGTTGAAATTGAGATTCTGCATTTAGATGTGAAGAAATAACGGAAAATAATAGTAGGATATGGAGGTTGGGGTTGCTTGTTTTTTTGTTATTTAGCAAATCTATTAAAAAATAACATTTTTTGATGAAAATCAGTTTTTCATGTATGCCTTATTACATATTACAGTACGTGTAATACAGTAGCCTAATGCATATGTAAGATAGGTTGTGTTTTATTGTGTGTTACAGTTATAACTGTGCCAAAAGCAGCTTTCTTTGCGTTTTAGTGGTTTGAAACCACACCCCGACCCCCATCACCTAAATACACACACACGCACGCACACACCCACACACACGCACCCACACACGCACACCCCCCCCACACACACATATATATTATCGTGTTAACGGGAGGTGATTAATTTTTTTAACTAATCACGTTAAAATATTTGACGCAATTAACGCACATGCCCCGCTCAAACAGATTAAAATGACAGCACAGTGTCATGCCCACTTGTTACTCGTGTTTTTTGTCTCCCTCTGCTGGCGCTTTGGTGCGACTGATTTTGTGGGTTTAAGCACCGGGAGCATCGTGTATTTATTGACATCAACAATGGCGAGCTACTTGCCTGGTATACCAGACTCACCGCTGTTCCAGCGATTGAGTCTGGCGACCTTCCGGCGGATCAAATTCCGAGGGCGGAGCAAGCCAAAGCAAACAGACAGCGGAGTGGACCAATCAGTGACGGGCAGACGTGACGTTGTTAAAGCGACAAGTAATTAGCGTGAGCGGAGAATGGAGAAGTTTATTCTACATGGCTAGCGCGAGCCATGTTGACTGCTGTCAATGACTTGTGTTGATGTGGTTTTGGTAATTTAAAACTGGTTTTACCGCGGATTGGAACATATTCTTGGCTCTCCCGTTCGCCATCTGTGTTGTTGTAGAGACGACTTTCGGCGCGCAAGAGTGACGTTACTCGTTAAGAGCACTTCACGCAAATAAACAAATCTGATTGGACGGTATATTTTGTACTTGCTTGAGAGGCCGTTAATGGGCTGGGTCCCAGGCAAGCGAGCTACTAGTTTATGTTTCAAAAACATAAAGAGGGGTTTTAATATAAAATTTCTATAACTTGTACTAACATTAATCTTTTAAGAACTACAAGTCTTTCTATTAATGGATCGCTTTAACAGAATGTTAATGTTAATGCCATCTTGTTGATTTATTTTTATAATTAACAAATACTTTAATGTACAGTATATATCCGTCTTGTGTGTTATCATTCCATTCCAACAATAATTTACAGAAAAATATAGCATATTTCAGAGATGGTTTAAATTGCGATTAATTACGATTCATTTTTAACCTGTGATTAACTCGATTAAAAATTTTAATCCTTTGACAGCCCTAATACATATATACTGGACTGTCTCAGGAAATTAGAATACACAATATTATATATATATATATATAATATATATATTTTTTTTATATATATTTTTTTTTTAAATTAATCACATTAAAATATTTCACGCAATCAATGTAGATGCCCTGCTCAGACATATTTAAATGACAGTACAGTGAAACGCTCACTTGTTGTGTTTTATGGAGTTTTGCCGCCCTCTGCTGGCGCTTGGGTGCGACTGATTTTATAGGCTTCAGCAGCCAGTAATTATTGACATCAACAATGGCGGGCTACTAGTTTATTTTTTGATTGAAAATTTTACAGATGTTATTAAAACGAAAACATTAAGAGGGGTTTTAATATAAAACTTCTATAACTTGTACTAACATTTTTCTTTTAAGAACTACAAGTCTTTCTATACATGGATCGCTTTAACAGAATGTTAATAATGTTAATGCCATCTTGTTGATTTATTGTTATAATAAACAAATACAGTCCTTATGTACTGTATGTTGAATGTATATATCCATCTTGTGTCTTATCTTTCCATTTCAACAATAATTTACAGAAAAATATGGCATATTTTATAGATGGTTTGAATTGCGATTAATTGCGATTAATTACGATTAATCAAGCTGTAATTAACTCAATTAAAAATTTTAATCGTTTGACAGCCCTAATATATATATATATATATATATATATATATATATATATATATATATATATATATATATATATATATATATATATATATATATATATATATATATATATATATATATATATATATACTGGACTGTCTCAGGAAATTAGAATACACAATATTCTAATTTTTTGAGACAGTCCTGTGTATATATACAGGACTGTCTCAGAAAATTAGAATACACAATATTCTAATTTCCTGACTGTCTCAGTCTATTTTTACCCTGACTGTCTCAGGAAATTAGAATATTGTGTATTCTAATTTCCTGAGACAGTCCTGTATATATACACAGGACTGTCTCAAAAAATTAGAATATTGTGTATTCTAATTTCCTGAGACAGTCCAGTATATACTGTATATATATATATCAGAGGTTGCGCTAGACATTTTCGTTGTCTGTCATTTTGACTGACAGGGTCATAAAAATCCGGTCATAGTCTATTTTTACCCGTCACTTAAATTTTTAAAATGATAATGATGACATATTCAATAGTATTTAGTTTTCATTCATTTTTAATTAATATTGTAACGCTTGCTTGGCGGCGAAAAATTAGACACGGAAGTCGTGGTATTTTTCTCCCTTTTTACTCTGCTTATCGCCAACAACTCCGCCCCCAAAGAAAAGGAGGCAACGATATAGACCCCAATCACCAACGTCACACAATGATCTTAATTGTGGTTGTCAGCCCAAAATCTGCTAAATATATATTAAATGCATCTTACCAGATATAAAAAGACTACTACATAGTCTGTGGTGATCGTTTGGTGCCCAGATTTCTTGTCGAATTACAGCAGTCCAACTCGCTCTCATCTTCGCGTCTCTCAGAATACGGTAGAACTTCACGTCTCTCCGTCTATCTTCTCTGTTACAGCAACCAACCGCCACACACGCCTTCACCATTTTGATTATTAATATTAACGAGCAGAAAAACACGCCGTAATAGGAGGCATGTACGTAGCAGTAATGTATAAACATGACGGGCTGACACACAATATGGCGGCTCCGGTCAGGGGGGCGGAGTTGTGACGTCATGTGATTGGGGTCTATATACAGGCGGCAATCTTGTCCATCAATTGGATGACGCGCTGGCACACCGGGTGCACCAATAAGAACCTCGCGTTGATGTGTCAATCACGGTGCCGCTGCCAGACCCCGATGACGCTACAATATTCTGACAGAATAGCCAACGACGTCATGCATTAAGAGAGACAATAGCTAATTAATATGCTAACTCGCCACCCTGTGGTCTGGGGTGTGAATTGCAACCTGTCAAAATGACTGACGGACTTCAGTTTTTTCCGTCACCGTTTTAAAAAACCGGTCAACGACGGAAATTTTCCGGTTAACGCGACCCCTGATTTATATATACATATATATATATATATATTTATATATATATATATATATATATATATATATATATATATGTATATATATATATTTATATATATATATATATATTTATATATATATATGTGTGTGTTTATGTAATATACAGTATATATATCAGGGATTTCCGGCAAGAAATATCCACTTTCACCCCGTGACAGAAGTCTTGTTATGCTTAAAACACAAATGAGTCTCACTTCAAGAGATTTATTTGTTCGGGACAGTTCATGTTAATTAACAATACATGGTACTCATGCTTGTAAACACACCACCACGGATTATAGACATAGGCTAATATCCATCTTTTGTCCCCAGGCCAGGCAGATCACTGAAACAAAGAAAAAAAGAGAGCGGGGGAAAAATGCTCAGTAAAAAAAGATAAAAACATCTTATTATATGACTAATATGGCATGATTTTCTTTTAGCCATGTTTTAACTTATGGCATGATTTTCTTTTAGCCATGTTTTAACTTAGTCTTGATGGTGTGGAAAGTAGGGCATTCTCTGATGTCGAGTCGTACAGTGACAGAACCGACTTCTCAAAAGTGGTTTATCTGTCGCGCAATATGCAGTCTCCTCCCACAGACCTGCCTGTGGTAGATTTCATTTCATAAATCCCATTAATAGTGGTATTGCCAGTCCATGGAGTGTTTTATATATAGCGCCAGCAAATTTTAATATTCAAAATGATCAAAACTCTGGAGAAGGGGACTGAGGAAACAGTTGCGTATCGAAGACACAGGACTTTATTGATGTTGACAGGCAAAGGAAACAATCAGGTCAAGTGGTAATGGGCAGTTGACATGCCAGCGTATGCTGGAACGCTGACAACGTGACACAGAATGTTATTTGTTTGTGCCTTATATACTGTTCTCAGTTGTTCTTTGTGACATATTAAGGAGCGCACAGTCCTTATGATGGAAACCTTTGTGATGCATGAGTGAGATGCAATATGGTGGCACATGACAGAACAGACTTTGTGATGGAAGCCTGATGCAATATGCTAGGACATAAGCGCACGTTGAGCGCACGTGACAGAACCCTGCCCTCAAGGGACGGCTCCAAAAGTCCCAAGAATTGAGCCCACCAAGGGCTACTAATCCAGAGTCAGAAACAGGCATGGGTTTAGCGTGGGCATCGGTTCAATGCATGGGCTTAGAGCGGGCATCGGCTCAATCTCCTCCTTTCCAGTGGAGGAATCAACTACCGATGGCACAGGATCGGGTTCAGATTCAGAGTCAGATACAGGCATGGGCTGAGAACAAGCCGTCAGATTATCAGTAACAAAGAGGCGATCGATCAGTGGGGCAGGGCCATGGCTTCGTCAAGGGTGCTGGGTAATTCATAGGCGACGAGTTCATTTTTGGTGTTGTCCGCCAGGCTGTGATAGAATGCGTCGATCCAGGCTTTCGTGTTCCAATCACTGCGTCTAACTGGAGTTCGGAAATCAATCGAATACTCTTACACTGACCTATTGACTTGACGGATGGTCATAAGGGCGCGGGATGTCTCGGAGTTAGAAAAGCCCAGGTCGAACACTTTGATCATTACATCAGCAAAGGCATTGAAGTTGGTACAGGCTGGTGCTGGAATTGTTGCTGGTGTTCGTGCCCGATCTGGATTAACGATGCACGGTCACCAGACATCTGAGAGACCTCTTTTTCCGTTCGGTGAAGACGGTCGAGAACAGAGGGTTGATACTCTGGTTCCATGTTGGTCAGGTCGTACTTTTACAAACGGAGACAGAGGAACCAGTTGCGTATCGCAGACACAGGACTTTATTGATGTTAACAGGCAAAGGAAACAATCAGGTCAAGCGGTAATGGGCAGTTGACATGCTAGCATATGCTGGAACGCTGACGACCTGACACTGAATGCTACTTGTTTGTGCCTTATATACTATTCTCAGTTGTTCTTTGTGACATATTAAAGTGCCTATGACAGCAAAAAGCATGTTTTTTACATATTTTCCGCATTATTTTATGCTTCTGAATGAAATGAACCGCTTGGACGTGTGTGGAAGCGATCACTGTATTTATTTAGTTTTTTGAATCCCGCACCATGAAAATGAGTGACTTTCAGCTCCAGTCTCGAGTTGAGAAAGAGGGCGCCGTGACATGTACGGTAGAAGGAGTCCTCTTCACTGTCCAGCCATACTGTTGTATGAGAATGACGAAGGATTCAGCTGATTTTTGCGGATTAATTTGTTTATTTTTTGCATCACGCCAGCCAAACAGCTGCAGAAAAATTTGCCACACCAGGAAGAGGTGTGTGAGCCTTTTTGGGGTTTCAAAAGGTTCCCATTTACCGGTGGATATCGGCCAAAACAAGCCCTACCATTGGACTTACGAGGAAGTGAGTAAACATCGTGTTTTGTATTATGTAAAATACTGGGATCATTTTAATACATAGGTGGCTTGCATTTTGTGGCTTACATGCTCCTCGTCGACTCAGCCGATGACACCAGCGGCTTGTCGCACACACCCCCGCCGGGAGAGCACTATACTCGGCTTAATGCCCTCTTCCTGTGCCCTGTGTTCTGTCAAATTTTCTACCTGATCAGAAACTGCAACTTTTTCTTAAAAATGGCTGGGAATACAGGGATTACAAGGCAAGGCAAGGCAAATTTATTTATATAGCACAATTCAACACAAGGCAATTCAAAGTGCTTTACATCACATGAAAACCATAAAAATCACATTTAAATCAACACAACGTAAAAACCAAGACAAAAGATCGCATTTAATCACAGAATAAAAATAAATAAATAAAAATAAAACAAAAATAGAAATAAAGCAAAAACTACTACTACTAATAATAATTGAAATCAGCAATGGAGATAAGCACAAGAGGAATAGAAGGCAGGTAGATTGAAATATATAGACAGTTATGGATATGCAGTGCTAAACAAAAGCGTTTTTAGCCCTGATTTAAAGGAGCTAACAGTTTGAGCATACTTCAGACGTTCGGGTAACTTGTTCCAGAGGTGAGGGGCATAATAACTAAATGCTGCCTCACCCTGCTTGGTTCTTGTTCTTGGAACATGGAGAAGACCCGTTCCAGACGACCTTAGGGGTCTAGATGTCTCATAGGAATCTAACAAGTCAAGCATGTATTTTGGTCTAAGGCCATTAAGTGTTTTGTAGACGAGCAGTAGTATTTTATAGTCTATCCTTTGACTCACTGGAAGCCAGTGTAGCGATTTCAAAACCGGTGTAATGTGGTCCAGCTTCCTTGTATTTGTGAGGACTCTGGCTGCAGCATTCTGTACTAGCTGCAGCTTCCTGACTGATTTTTTATCAAGACCTGTAAATATACCGTTGCAGTAGTCCAATCTGCTGAAAACGAATGCATGCATAAGTTTTTCCATGTCTTGTTGAGTCAAAAGCCCCTTAATTCTGGTTATATTTTTTAGGTGGTAATAAGCGGATTTAGTGACGGACTTTAGATGGCTATCAAATTTTAGGTCTGAGTCAATAATTACGCCAAGGTTTCAGACTTGATTTGTAGCTGTAAGTGACATTGTGCTAAGTTGGCTGCTTATCTTTGACCTTTCCTTTTTTGGCCCAAAAATGATTACCTCTGTTTTCTCCACATTTAACTGGAGAAAATTCTGGCACAAAGTAAACACTACGAACTTTCTTTAAATAAAGGACTATTTACTTACGTTTGATCATGGACACACATGTAGAAAAGTTCTGAGACACATCCTGTCATGTTAGTTGCACAACAACTGCACGCCGTTCTCTGTTTACTTGTTCGCTGTGTAGTAAAACATTGATTTTCATTATATACTGCTTCCCCAGCGAGCTCACCTGTCCGTAGTAGCAGGGAAACAAGCTGTAACTTGTTCTCTGCCGGGCGGGTTACCGATCAGTGAAGACAATCGACAACCCCGCGGCAGTGAGACCTGATCCGGTCTAGTTTTGTGTGATTTTTCGCTTCGAAAGCGAAAATGAGACTTTGAGACATCACTCGGTTCGGGTTAGCATGTCGGCTAGCTGTCACGCCTCTTGGTTTGTTTACATTCGCAGAAGCCGGGGGGCAGGGAAATGTCAAAAGCCTAACTACTGTGGCATAATATAGGGTTCGGGAGGTGCGACAGTAAAGGTGAAGTCGACAGTTTTGACCATTATGGAGTAATTTTGCCATGTCGTACTGAATAAATGCATTTCTATTATTTCATATTCCATTTGGCGCAAGATTGTTATTTGTCTTGACCATACCATTTATTTAGCAATTGGGAAAAACAGTTCAATAGAAAGAATATCCTGTAAAATACTGGAGTAGAGAGACTGAAACAATAACATTTTCAGGCTCTCTTCGTCGCATTTTCCTCGTTATGAATAATTCCCCCTCAATGGGCTGCATACACCTGTCTGGGACACTTGAGCCCTATAATAGTAGGTGTGGCTGGACGGCGGATTAAAACACAAATTTCTCGTCATGTGCGCTTTGCCAAATTGTTGTATATCGTCGAATCGTCTCAAAATATGATTCTAATTCACATAACATTGCAATTTAAGGCTTTTTTTTATCTTGTCATATGCACTTTAAGGAGTGCACAGTCCTTATGATGGAAACCTTTGTGATGCATGAGTGTGATGCAATATGGGGGCACATGACAGAACAGACTTTGTGATGGAAGCCTGATGCATTATGCTAGCACTTGAGCGCACGTTGAGGGCACGTGACAGTGTATGGTTCCACAATACAACAAAAATTGTTTTCTGGCCAATCTTTTTATTGCTCTTTTATACATTGATTTTATTTGTTCAATTTAGTTTCAAGATATTTCACTCTGTTAAATTTTAACAAAACTTTTGCCCAAGGGAATAATAAACTTGATAAAAATGTTAACTTTACATACATATTTTTGATGAAATGATTACCATATTAATTATCATTGTCTTTTTAACATAGACATGACAGTATGTGTAGTGGACTAAAAACAAATTTACAATAGAATGTAACACAATTAGTCTTTAATATACATTACATATACATTATGTACAGAAAGCAGCACACATATACACTGTAATCACGATGAAGGCAATATTATTGGTCTGTGGACCACCAATTATAATGGTCACGAAAATAACCAAAAACTAAAACTTTCTCATTAATAATCATTTAGATTATGAATTCAAAAACATATTGTATCTAAAATATGCCTTGTGATTGGCTAGAAACCAGTTCAGGGTGTACCCTGCCTACTGCCCATTGTCAGTTCGGAGAGGCTCCAGTACCCCCGCAATCCTCATAAGGATACGTGGTGCGGAAAAAATGTGTTTAAATTAAATGATTCGGGAACACTTGACAATAAGGGTCCCTTAATTAAAATTAGTTAGTGCATTTTTAGACAATAACTCATGTTTAAGTAACATGACAATAATTAATTTAATCCCTTATCTAAAATGTAGTAATACATTAATTAACATGAGTTAATGCATTAGTTAATGCATTTTAAGACAATAATTAATGTTTAAGTAACATTACAATAATGAATTGCTTATCTAACATTTATTAATATATTCATTAACATGAGTTAATGCATTAGTTAATGCATAACAGTAACTAACAGTTTGGTCTAATTTAAAAAATATATAGGCCTATATAGGGTTAGGTTTTTTTTTAACTTAAGCATTTATAATTTCTTAGTTAAGGAACACATGTACTACACTTTACAATAAGGGTCCAAAAAGCATTCAGTAATGGTTAATAAAGGTTGGGGGGGGGGGGGGGGGGGGGTGACTTAAGCTTTTATAATTTCTTAGTTAAGGGACACATGTGCTACACTTTACAATAGGGGTCCAAAAAGCATTCAGTAATGGTTAATAAAGGTTAGTGTCCCTTAACAAAAAAAATTATAAATGCTTAAGTTCCCCCCACCACCCCCAGCCCCTTAACGTTTATTAACCATTACTGAATGCTTTTTGGACCCTTATTGTAAAGTGTAGCACATGTGTCCCTTAACTAAGAAATTAGAAATGCTAGGTTAACAAACCCTAACCCCAAACCCTAACCCTATATAGGCCTATAGATTTTTTAAATTTTACCAAACCATTAGTTACTGTCCGGTTATGCATTAACTAATGCATTAGCTAATGCATTAAATCATGTTAATTAATATATTAATGAATGTTAGATAAGCAATTAATTATTGTAATGTTACTTAAATATTATTGTCTAAAAATGCATTAACTAATGTTAATTAAGAGACCCTTATTGTAAAGTGTTACCAATGATTCTGACTACAGAAAAGATTAAAGATCACCCATTGATCCTCTATTCACTGAAAGTGTAATACATACGTCTCAAAGGAAAAACAATCCATTATCATTGTAAAATATACATTTAAAAAACAGTATTCAACATGAATGTAGACTATTTTACTGTGATGAGCAATGGCATTTAATGCACTGACAATTCGTGCTTTTCCCTGAAAAAAAAAAAAAAAAACTCTCCTGAGGTTTAACACAATACATAGCAAGCTCTCTCTCTCTCTGTCTCTCTCTTGTCCAGTTCATGTGTGGCTAAAACTCCCTTGACCGCGGGGTTTGGAAGAATACTCTGCTTTGCTGTTGGTTTGAAACACATGGCTGGCACAAGCAACGCCATAGGGAGGCTGGAGTACAGCTGGTTTGATTGGGCTCCAGCCTTAATAGTCAATGTCGCTGCCATCAGTGCTCAAGGAGCAGTCCCACTTGTTAACCAGGCCAATACAAGGAAACTAATTGGAGTTTTGCATGCTAATTTCCAATCAAACCCTAAATCACAGTCTGACAGTTAAAAGGTTATTGTTGCTTGGTGAGATCGGTTTAGTCCCTGAAAATAACAGCTTGGCTAAGGCATTTGACGAGCTACTACAGAATGACCTACTTTTCCTGACTCCGATTGAAACTTGCTTGATACTACATGCCGGCATGTCCACACGTGCCCTTGTCGACTTTTCCATTGCTGTTTGAACACCGGGTGGAAACAGTCGAGTTCAGTTCATTCTCCCCAAATCATTCTTTCTTCCAAAGCATTGAACCATCACTTAAATATGACAGTGACTACAGCTTTAACACTTGTTGCCAACAGCGCGTGTGTTCTGTTTGTGATGTAACACAGAGTTTAGAATCCGCTATTTAAGATCTCACAAAATCAGGCCTTCTCCATACCCGCGCCCGGGCAATCAAAGGGGTCTATTTCAAGATGATTGATTGTTGGGTGCAGAATGGTCGGCGCGTTTCAATTCATGTGAACATTTCATTAGAATGCATACTGCACTTAATTCCTAAACACGGTTGTAAAAGGTGGTGGCGGGGCAAAGGAGGTTTGAAAGGTTGATTTCAAGCACTACATGGAGCTGATTACCCAGCTCAACAAAGTAGCTTATCTATAATTTGTCAAACACAAGATGATTAGCATATATTTACAAATTTCACTGTCACAATACTAAAACACAAGTTGCAGGAAGATTCTGCAAGAAATGAAGTGCAGACAATTTGCTCGTAGCATAATCTAATTATGTTTGGCCTAGTCGTGAAAAACGATCAATAATAATGCAGATCTAATATAATTTTGAAAACACTTAATGCTTTACTCAACCAGCCAGAGCAAAATCAGAGGTAAATTGGTTGACTGTTGCTAATAATCTTAACACTGAAATGGCATCCAAGCATTTAAATGATGCCATTAATAGTATTTACGGACTTGTGTTGTGAAGTGTTCCGTTGGCTCGTGCTCCCGAGAGGAATGTCTGCAGGAGGAGGAAAGTATTGACTGCATTGACTTATAAAACTGAATTAAAAAAAGTCATTTCAAATTTAGCTACTACCCAACTACAATGAATGAATGCTGACAAAATTATAGTACCTCATTTAAAAATTGGTCCTTTATCAGCATCACTTAAACTATATCAATGCACATATACCTTGGGCAATATGAATGTTTGCTTGAATGGTTGTTTGTACCCTTGTGCTCTGTGATTGGCTAGCAACCAATTTAGGGTGTACCCAGCCTACTGCCCATACTTGGTTGGGGTGGGCTCCAGCACACCCACGACCCTCGCATGCATACCTTGAATAATGCTCAATGCAAAAGTTTAGACAGAGTTCTGCATTCCATAACTCACATTTGTTTTGCATCGTGACTAAAAGAACTATGCCCCTGATGCAAGTGCCCGAAATGTTTTTTTTCTTAAAGGGTCTCTTGGCTCTCACTTGAAATAGGGTGAGAAGCTTGCTCTCTGGCTTTGAATAGTCACAAATGAGGTGGCTCAGGCATTTGATTCTTCTCGATGCCTCCCCAGAGAGGTGTTCCGGGCTTTTCCCAATAGGAGGAGGTCCTTAAGACAATCCAAGAAATTGAAAATCCTTTTGACATAAAATCAAGATAATCACATACACACTTTCAATTTCAGTTTAGCTGAAGATTATTGGGTGCACTGAATATTCTGGAAAAAAACAGGGGTGTCAGCATCAGCATCACTGTGTAACTGGAATAAGTGTCCTGCATATCCTGCCATGGGGAATTTCTGCTTGAAATGTTATTCATTATTTGCAGATTTGTATTAGTTCAATAAGAGACACACCATTTATTCAACATACTAGTATATAGAAAGCTGTGTGGCAAGTCTACGTGTGTTTATTCCTTTACTTTTTGGGCTTTTAGCTGACATAAATCATCTTTTAGAAATTGTGCGAGTCCATATTTCCTTGTGGGAAATAAATATGATACCTTCAGGTTGAAATTCCACTAAACATCATGCTACAGACACAAGTTTGAAAATGGCGTGGTGCAACCTTTTGCTCTGATGACAAATGAATTATTCTTCAACAAAGCCCTATTATACTACCTTAAGTTACCTATTTCTTTTATTTATTTATTTATTTTTTTATTTCATGCTTTTTCTAACATAGCATATATTTCAAGGACAAAAAAATTCCCAAGCAACACATGGACAATGAATGGTGGAAAAAATATATATACTGTATATTATTTATATTATTATGACTATTATTATTGCAATTTTGCTTTTTGTGTAGTCTTTCCGCTGATACATTTACTTTCGTCCTGAAGCATATACATTCTAGTGAAATGGTCAAGCCATCATTATAAATGTTTAACGTTTTAAATACCTGCTTTATTCCACTAATTATATCCTCTCTTGTAATGTTGAGTGCTTCTTGAACAAATTGTTTAAGAATAGAAATGTACAAAAGAAAAAAAAAAAAGTTTAAGAAACATAAACATAGTTTTGCAGAAAACAAAACAACATTTACCAAGGCTTTGGATTGTCAGATCAAATATTCTGGATCTTGATCGAGTAGTTTATTGCAGTATTTTCAGGTCAGGGCTGTCTGGGTTTTTCAAACAATGCAACTGTTCCCAGGTTTGAAGCATATACATGTCCAAATCCTCTTGGTATGGTGAATAATTACAAATTATGGAAACAAATGTCTGCATGCATAGGATGATAGGAACCTCACAACAAGTAGCAGATACTGTCAAGGACAAAACATCACTGGTTCTAACCATCTGAATGATTAGTTTATGTGAGTATATTTCAGTAGTTCATCAGCGGTTTACAAAGACATTCCCAATTGCAGCCAATTCTGAAAGCATCATGCTATTTACCAACCATGTCATTTGGCCTCCTACAATGACATGTGTTTAATTTTCCAGTTCGGAAGAATGTCAACCACATCTACTGTGTACTCTGTCTAGGTTTATTTTTCTCAAAGGGACCTCATTACAGTCTTGACCTGGCTAAGAAAAGGGTTTTTACAATCCATGCAATGCACAAACTAAAAACAAATGTCCCAAGACAGCAGATGAGCTGTTTTCTGTGTCGAATTGAAAGAGTGCATTGCCAGTTGTCGCCTGCCATGTAGGCGTTCATCGGCCGGCATAAGTGCCTGCCGGCTGTCCCAGGGTGGCTCGCGTAACACTTGGCCTGCTCTCTTGCCACTGCCTGGATCAGAGAGGCCCACTGCTATCATCCAGGCACTGGCAGCAGCGCAGCGAGGCTTAGAGCGACAAATTGGTCCGAGGGAGTGAGTGAAGAGAGCAGGCCAAGAAATATACTTTGAAGAGAGAAATGCATTCCGGCTTCTGACAAATTGTTGCCACATTATATGGTCAAGTGTACAAGTTTGTCTCCTGTCGTGTGGTTTGGCCCGATCCCAAAGACAATTAAATGAGGCGAGGATGTTTCATCAAGACAAAGCCAAATTATTTATTTTAGAACATCACCCAGAAATATTAATGGATTAGAGACCTTCAGCTTGTAATATTTTTTTCTTGTGGCCTTAATATGGTGGGTTGCAAAAAAGAAAAAAACAAAAACAAAACACAACTATATTTGATCGGTTTTCATCTTAAAGAGGGAATTGACTTTCTAATTGCTTGTGTAAAAATAGTCAGGTTTTTGAAATGCCTGCTTACTCATTAAATGTGAAATTTTTAAAAACGATTAAACATTTTGTTACATATCCACTTTTAACAATTTGCCAGCAATGAAAATGTGAGACACTACTAAATTACATAATAATACAATATGGTTATGGTGTTATACTTAATGCAAAGTTGTTCCATCCAGGAACTGCAAGATTGGTTGGGTGAAGATTAAACATTTTCAAGCAATTGCTTGAGTACACTTGATCACAAGCAATGCCAAAAGGTAACCAGTTTAATGCGGTTTTCAGATTCTAATAGCCAGTACATATTAACCATTTTTGGTACAATTGTTGACATCGTAGCAGGAAGATATTTGTGTTTTTTGTTATATTTTTTGCTTTCTATGTCTTATGCAAAGATTTACTCACTCATTTACGCTGTAATTCAGCAGTTTGCAGATGAAGTGAAACTTTGACGAGTTAAAAGAAAAATAATCTTGCTGTATGATGAAAACATCTCCATGACACTCGGGAGAAATTCTAATTTTAAATAAAAAAATGCATCATTTCTATCAGTTGTCCCTCCTGAGTACGACATATTATTATAGGTGATTCATTTATTTATTTGTTTATTCTAAAAGTACTCTTTTTCTAGATGTTTTATATAAAAGAAATCATTAGGCATCATAGAATTAAAGTGCCAACAAAAGCATTAAAAGAAAGTCCTAAATAGCATTATTATGTGAATTACAATCATATTTTGAGACAATTCGACTATATATAACAATTTGGCAAAACGCAGATGACGAGAAGTTAGTTTTTTAATCTGCCATTTAGCCACGCCTACCATTATAGGGTTTTAGCGTTCCCAACAGGAGGATGACTTCGGCAGGGTAACGGTTCCGATTTAGAAGTCAGCCCATTGAGGGGGAATTATTCAGAACGAGGAAAATGTGACGAAGAGAGCCGCAAAATTTAATTGTTTCAGTCTCTCTACGGCAATATTTTTACAGGATATTCTTTCCACAATTGCAAAATAAATGGCGTCATGACAAATATCAGTCTTGTGCTAAATGGAATGTGAAATATTAAAAGATGCATTTATTCAGTACGACATGGCAAAATTACTCCATAATGTTTAAAACTGTCCACTTTTTGCACCTCCCAAACTATATTTTGTGCCACTGAAGTTAGTCCGGCTTTTGCCATTTCCCTGCACCGGCTTCGGAGAGCGTAAACAAACCAGGAGGCGTGACAGCTAGCCGACATGCTAACCTGAGCCGAGTGATGTTTCAAAGTCTCTTTCTCGGCTTTCGTAGCGAAAAATCACATAAAACTACCCAGGAGTATTTCACACGGCGGTGGAGTTGTCCATTGTCTTCACTGATCGGCAACAAGCCCGGTGGCGGCAGCTGAACAAACCAGCCGACGCCACAGGCGCACGCAGCTGCCACATGGTCAACACAAATATGATATGGCGTTAAATAATGCTTTATTACACGGTGAAGACATAAACAGGGAGAGAGCGGCGTGCAGTTGTTGTGCAGCTAACATGGCAGGATGTGTCTGAGGAGAACTTTTCTACATGTCTGTCCATGATCAAACGTAAGTAAATAGTCCTTTATTTGAAGAAAGTTTGTTGTGTTTACTTTGTAGTTGCTGTATTCGCAGCCATTTTTAAAACAAAGTTGCAACTTATGATGGACTTGACAATTTGACAGAACACTGGGCACACAAAGAGGGCAATAAGCCGAGTGTAGCGCTCTCCTGGCGGGCTCGCGAAGGACCGAGGGGGGTGTGCGGCCAAGTGGCCTTCTCAGTGGACAATCAGCCACAAAATGCAAGCCACATCCGCATTAAAATGTGTGCCATGATCCCAGTATTTGACATAATACAAAATACGATGTTTACTCACTTCCTCATAAGTCCAATGGTCCCACAGTAGTAGGGCTTGTTTTGGCCAATATAGGCGGTGAATAGGAACCTTTTGAAACCCAAAAAAGGCTCACACGCCTCTCCCTGGTGCAGCAATAATTTTCTGCAGCACATTTGGCTGGCGTGACGTGAAAAATAAACGGATTAATTAGTAAAATAAGCTGAATCCGCAGTCCATCTCCATGCTATAAAGCAATGCTGTATTGTGTGAGATGCGGACCCGGGTGACGTCATATTTGCATTTGTCCTAAACCCAAGACTGGAGCCGGATGTTACTCATTTTCATGGCGCGGGATTAATAAATTTTATATATAAAGCGATTGCTTCCACACACATCCAAGCGGTCCATTTCATTCAGGAGCATAAAACACCGTGTGAAATACGAAATAAACATGCTTTTTGGTGTCATCCGCACTTTAAGGCTCTAAATATTAAAAGCAAAACCATAATTTAGTGGTACCTCCACGTACGAATGCGCCGACATACAGTAGGATCCTTTTGACTTCCGACCTAAAAATTTGAGTCATATACCAACATACTCAAAATTCAACGATTTATGACAGCATCACAATTTAATTTTTTCCCCGCAAGACGGACGCGTTGTTTTGTGAGAGAAATCAACATTGGTCTCAAGAAGGTTAGTGCAGATGGTGAAAAAAAATGAAATTAAGAAGGAAATGATAGAAAAATATGAGCCTGGTGAACTGGCTAGACAACACTGGCTAACCCTAACCCCCAGTGGTTCCTCCTCCTCTGCCTACACACAAACTCACTCGCGTTGTCTCCTCAGCCCTCTATTCTAAGTTATAGTGACAATAAAAACACTTTTTTAAAAATGTTATTAAAAAATCCTTATTTATTGCAAATGTATTTGATTTACAAGTGTCTAATTTAATGTATTTGTTAAATTAAACAGAACTACTTCCACATTAACTCACCGTCTCCTCCTACCCCCATTTGCCAATCTCTATAAATTAAGGATTTTTTTAAGTTTACATCTTATTATCATAATTCCAATTTGTATTTAGAAATTTGTTTTGCTATGTGCAATTACTATTTTTGTTATTGTACCTGCAGTATTTATTAAGGATTTAGCATAGGTTATTTTGGGCTGTGGAATGAATTAAACAAATTATAATGTATTCTTCTGGGAAAATCCTGCTTGACATACGACCATTTGGATTTACAAACCAGGTCCTTGAGCGAATTAAATTCGTATGTAGAGGTACCACGGTAAAGTGCTTAAACCGCAATGATCTACACATTTCGCAAATAAATTATATCTAAATCATTTAGCTATCAAAGAACAGCTACCTAGATATAAAGTAGAGCGAGTAATTGAACATTTACATTAAAATGGATGCAATAGTCATTATTTGTGTACTTGTACACAATATATAGATATGGGTGTTGAAGGTCAAAAATAAAATCACACCTCATCTAGAGTCTATCACTGCAAAAAAACAGGAGAATAAAGGAAACAACCCTGTGATAAATTCCCTAGACTGGAAAATGTACATTATTATTGTGTCCTCTGTAAATCCCAAGTCTCACAAACAATCTCTTCTTATAATAAATTGTAACAGCTGCTTGAAAAGAAAACAATATTAAACTTCCTTGACATATTTCAGATTATGAAGCCATGTGGTATGGAATCCTGTTTTTAGTAATCCACTGCAATTTTGCTCTTGTCAAAACAATCTAATGCAGCAAAAGCTCTTAAGAATTCAAGTAAAAAGGGGGGAAAAACAGAAACAGCTAAATCTCCAGTTCTCTCTGACTGGTGATCCTGTGGCTAATGTGAATTGTACTGCTATAGAAGAAATTGACATCAGTTTCTATGTAATCTAGAAACATGCTCTTTAAACATCAAGAAATGCTGTTGTCTAACCAAGCGCCTAATGATTTTAAGAGATTGAATTGTCAATTACCAATTACTGCAGGTTAATAAATTACATCTCACAAATATGCCTACAGGCATCAGATAAATTTTACTCGACAATGTTTTGTTGACAAGTAATTTCAGAGCTGCATACATGACATCTCCCATTTTGGATTAAAACAAAATGAAATTTACACTTACTCCTTCAGTTTTTATCCATGTACAATAACGGCATAATCTGTATGTGTTCAAATTATATTTAAAAGTTACTCTGCAACCCAACAGCCTTGTAAGTTGTAATTGCATTGTTTTGCCAAAGGGTTGTTGGCGTGTCAGTCAAAGGCAAGCTCCCATGTGACTCCCAAACTCTCTTTCACGTAAATTACATCCTCTTTCATTGCCAAAGCAATCATGACATAGCAGCGGTTTAGCACAAGGTCTATGTACAAGCTCTACCAGAAGCACACTCGCAAGATACCGGATGTTACCCTCACAAATCCCTTTTCTCAACAAACTCAGAAGCATTACCAGCTGGTTTCACTAAAATTTGGTTTGAAGTGGTGAAGAATTCTACTTTTGTTATCAAATTGCTTTGCAAATGAGGCCCACCCTGGCAACGTTTCAAAGTGCCTGTGCTATACGCGCTGCTTCCCTGAGGCACTGGTTTTCTGAACCTCCGTCGTCGTGTATGCATATGCCTGGTGTTGCACTCCACTCACACAAAATATAAACATGCCAGGCAGGGAGGAAGATAGAAGGCAGTCAACTTATGTCTTGTCAGCCTGTCTGTATGTCGTCCATATGTTCTTTTAGCTTGACTGACATGCTCTATCAATAACATGTCAGGTCGACTGAAATGAAGGTGTGTAGGTTTTTACCCATTTAAATGATATTCAATCATTTTTTATGGGCTTTTTCTGCCTTTTAAGCAGGCATTATGATGATCCAAAGTTCCAGTGCCATTCACATTGAAATTTTGTGCTGCTTGAAGCCACATCAAAATAACAGTTTTGTCTCATTTTGGTCCTGGCGATGACATTAATTGGAGGTGATAGTGCACGGAGGATAAAGCAGCGTGTTTTTTCAATGATAGTTTGTGCCACGGATCCACTGGCTCACTATTATAGGATTTTAGTCCTGGCATCATGGAAAAGGCATATCTTTGCAGTACAAGTGTTGCGCATATTGCGTGTCCCTTTGATTGCATGTCCAAGGCAAGCAGCTAAATAATAATGCAGGGATTGAAACCCTGCAAAATAGCCCCAGGCTCAGAGTTTTCTAATGAACTGCAGCAGGGTGCCATGGGGGATGGGAGAAGGAGTTTAGTCAGAAAATCAGTTGGCGGTGGGGTTGGAGGGGGGGTTCAGGCATTAAACAGTATATACATATATATATTTCAAAAGCAAACATTCTACATTATATTTTTTGCAATACCGAAATAGAGAGACAGTCTCCAGACAATTAAAACAAGTGCCAACATGAATATAATAATGTTTTATGTCGCGAAGCGAACAAAAACACATTATACAATGTATTTGCTTTTTTTCTACATATAATTTGCTTTGCACTTGTATGGATATACCTCTTATATGTAATGTACTATAAGTCTGATCTCGTTCATCTTTATAATGCATACATTTTTACCCACTGTATTCAGCGCTGTCAAGAGCTTCTCTCATCAAGGATTTAGTACTGTGTACTGTGGAAAAAAAAAAACACGTACTTGATCAAGGGCATTTCATAATCCTTAAACTGCATTGCTCTTTTAAACCTAGGGAGACTGCATTTTATTAGGAAGGGAAGATTGTGTAGCTTGTGAGATAGTATGCAGTACCTGTAGTGCTATTGCAAATGACAAAAAGTAGACTGGAATATTTTAGGAATGACAACCTTGTGTAAGGCTTTCCTCATGTTTAGATGCTGGAGGAAGTTGAGTTGATGGCGCTAAAATACAAGTATGCCTCAAGTCCCTGTCCATTCAGCATTGAATAGATTTCGTTTATATTTTTGAGGAAGTCATTGGGGAGCTTGACATGTTGAATTCATATACTGTACATTAGATCGTTACTGATGATGTAGTGTAATTCCTCTGTGTTCTCTGTAGGCAGTGTGTGCTCTGTTCCCTTCCAGTGACAGTGTGAATGTTAAGGCAAATTGTTGTCTGTTGCTATACTATATTTGCTCTGTGACTGACCAGCAACAATTTCACTAGTTTGCAAAGCCAGCCTGACTTGTCACAAACTTAGATATATGGCAAGTCAGTCTTGTCTTTGGTGGTTTGGGCTGGATTTCAACGTCGATAGAATAGAATAGAATAGAATAGAATAGAATAGAATAGAATAGAATAGAATAGAATAGAATAGAATAGAATAGAATAGAATAGTGATGATGATGGAAGTGGGGCTAACAAGCACAGCATGAATCTGAAAGAACCAATAACAGAAGCATGGTTATGATGTAAACGCAATGCAACTCGCGCTGTGGGGTTGTAGTCAATTTGTAGTTTCTAAAAAATCATGGTGATGCGACAACTGCTGTTTTTGTGGGATAAATGTTAGAGTAGATCATGTATTGTTATGTGCGGTACTTGTTTTTGAACAAGAACAAAAGCTAAAATGTACTTTCGAAAGATTTGCAGAGTTAGGTCTGCTTTTGAGTTGGTCTTACAGCAAGTTGGAGTGCAGGTGCAAAGTTTGCTTAAGGGTTCGCTCGCGCTTTGAACCTGATTTTACTGGAAGCTGAAAAAAAGTACCATCGAGTCCACTACAGCAGCCTCCTCTTCAAATTTACGTGAAAAATACACGAACACACAACACCTTCCAAAACTCCCAGGAATGTTAAAAAGATTTGCTGTCTCCCTCTTCATGACACATTGCAAAGTCCCACCTCACATGCTGTGATTTGTCAGTCCAGATTGGACCGGAATGAAAATCCAATTGAAACCACAGAAGACCAGACTGACTTGCCATGTATATCGTACATTGCAAAAGTCAGGATGTTTTGGCAGGCAACAGTACTAGTTCCCTGTGTAGTCTGCCTCTTATGTGATGTCAGCTGGGACAGGTTTCATCACACAGCAATTCTGAACAGGGGAAGTGATGTTGAAAATTAACCGTATGATAGAGCAAATGGGAGGGAAATTGATTAATTCAAACAAATTCCATGACGTCTGACAAATTTCCTCACTGCCATTCCGAATTAAAAAAAAAAAAAAAAAAAAAAAAAAAAAAAAACATGAAAATACAACTCTAACTAGGCAAAAAAAAAAGAAAATAAATACCAATATGTGTTGTAGAATAATCAGACATTTTCAACAGCATGCTATGTTTATAAAATTTCTTCAACAGGTGTAAAACTTCAAATCAAATCAAATCAAATCAAATGTATTTGCATAGCCCTCTACAAAAACCCAAAAGGTCCTCAAATTTCTTTACAACAACGAAAAAAAAAATAGTATAAGGATATTTTACGCTGAGATACACCTGTCACAACAAAAACATTACAAAGATGAAAATAAACTACAGTAATTTCCCGAATATATGGCGCACCCGTGTATAATGTGCACCCCAAATTTACTTGTAAAATCTAGGGAAAATTATTGTACCCGTTTATAACGCGCACCCTAATTTTAGCACCAATAAATAGAGGGATACAAGAAAACAGAGCTCGTATACAGATACAGAAATGTCATTTTACTGACTCGTGAAACACAGCACAAGCATAGCACATTGGTAGTTCAAACCATTACCATAAACTAACAATATTTACGGTAATAATATGATTTGTCAACTTCTCCAACTTACCAGAATCTAAGAGAAAACAAAACAGATGTGACTTTTCTTTTAAAGGCTGCTGTATAACTTGCTCGTTTCATTATGATGAATAAATGTTTCTTCCATGGATTGATATGGTAAAATGAAAGTGAGAATGTAAGTCAGAAATCCGAGAGAGCTCATCGCTGTCGACACAACAGTAACAACAGGAACTATTGTTATTTGGGTTTGAGTTTCCCGAGGGACAGATATAGTTGACGGACACAGACCGGAAGTCTGTGTTGTTACGTTTGTTATGGTCCGGGTTGCGGAGCTGCAACAAACGTTGACTCAAATGAGTTCTAGACTCTAAATTTTGTGCTTTATGAAGAGTGAAAAAAGCAGAATTTAACACAGACGAAATCATTCGGCCGATCAGAGTGAAGCAAACAAAAATGGTGACGTACCGTAATGGTCGGCAACGGATCGCCGCATAGGTATCTTCAACACAACGTGGCTGTGTCAATAAAAAAAAAAAATAATAATCGGTTTATATATATATATATGTATATGTATATAAATATATATATTTCTGTCTCCATCCATGTACCCGTTTATAATGCGCACCATGATTTTACAAGTTGATTTTTGAGGAAAAAAAGTGCCCGTTGTATTCGGGAAATTACGGTACATTTCACCAATGTGTGTTAGAATACCACACATAGGCAATAGATTATCAGCACTTGGTTTAAGGTTCGATTAGCCTCCTTGGTATTTGTAAAATGAATTAGTTATAATAAACACAAAGCTCAATTTCATTTGTAAATAATTCATTTTCTGCAGTATTTGCCTTGACAGATTAAATTGGCTGTTGAAGATGGAATACCCACTCTTTTGTTTACTTTCAATCTTGATTTATTGTTCTTTTCTTTTTTATTTTATTAAATAAATGTCATGAAGCACTCTAATGTTAGTTAATACAAGTATAAAAAAATAATTGCTGGTGTCCAACATTTAGTTGCTAATAAATTTTCTCCTTGTTCAGTGTGAGAAGATGTGTACGAATGTATACGTAAGGTTAGGCATGTTTAGTTTAATGGGTGTACATTTAACCGCCAGATCAGAGAATATATTTTATCCAACTAAATAAATATTTAACTGTCATTCTTGAAATATTTATTTTTTCTTCACGGATCCCTATGCAGTTATAATGTGTAATTTATTTTTCAGCCACTTGAGTAAATACAGGTCATGCCCTAAGCGTTGTTAAACAACAAAGCCTCACTCAAAAGCTAGAAGATCTTCAAAAAGTTACACACTAGTAATGACGGTGTTGCTACTGCACTACCCTCTTAATTGTAAAGATGGAAGCTAAATATACATAGGTAATATACTGTATTTAATTTGGATTGAAATCCTCAAAAATGCATATCAACTTTGGCTAATTTAATGAGCAGCCATAATTGCATCACATTGTTTTCCTTATTACAAGCTATGGTTTCTTATCAATTGCTTTTTTTTTTTAAGGTATGTTTCCAACAAATTGCTGTTCTGTGTTCTTACTCTGTGGTCACGTTGCCATTTTAGCAGTTCATTAAAAGGTGACAAGGCTAATGAGATGGAAAGTCTTTGTTCTCTGCAAGGTTGACTTCTTTTGTGCCCATGTAATGTTCATGTTGGCTGGCAAAGAGCTTTAATGGAGCTGGAACATTAGGATCATAGTGTTTTGTACGCAGGTGGGTGGTCCAGGTGATAGTGACACTGTGAACAGTCATTTGGCTTACAGCAATAGATTTTGCTCTTCCAACATGATAAGTAATATGCTATGTTGTTTATAAAGGAAATGGTTTGGAATCAAGGTCATTGGTGGAAAGTGCTTTGGTGAGATGGATGTTTGTGTGTTTGTGTTTATTTGTGTGCACTCAAACATACATAGGAACCATTTCTCGCATCTATCCCCAAAGAAAATAACTCATGTTAATTTGTCACATCAATTAGATGGTATCATGGTTACATGGCCTACTCAATCTGCAGGGAAAATTTTGTCGACTAAATTCATTGTCCCAGCTAGGCCCATTTATTCATTTATATTTCATGAGTGTGGTGTTTATGCTGCAGTGGAAGCCTGGCTTTTTTTTTTAGTCCTCACTTGGTTTAGGCAGCCAGTGGGGTGTTTTCCTTCTGTACAATTAAATATAGATGTTAAGAGTCTAAAGTTGACTGTCACATCTGTCCTGGTGATACCGTACTGGGCACCATTAAATGTGCCCCAGCTGCCTGCTTGGATATGAGGGCATAATTGAAAGCACCTGCTTTGAAAACAACAGGGTCTTCCCAGGACACTGCTCACAGCTCCTTGGTGGGCTAAGCCTGCACTTCCCTACTGGCCTCTTCTCATACATTTGTGCAGTTTATCCCACACTAAGGTCAGCTCAAGATACTCCACTGTTTCCATTTTTTTCACCAATGGAACTCTGAGTATGCAAATAATTGGGATCTTTGCATAATCACAAGCAGTGGGACCATCTGTTGTTGGCTTGTTGACATACCTCGTGTCTGCTTGTTATCAGTGTTTTCTTGTATGTAGGTTATGTATTTGGGCATTAACAATGTGATAATCATTTAACCTTAAAGAAGCATTTGCAAAAAAAAAAAATGTTCATATGTTTTCGTGAATTCTTTAACAAAGAAGGATTTTTAACAAATGTGGAGGGAGGGAAATAAGGGTTTATACTAGAAAGCTAAACAAAACCATCATCCCTATTCAAGTAATATCTGATAGAAATGGACATAATATAGACTTAAAATGACCCTCAACACAAGCTGCATGTCTTGGATTAGTGGTAAACTGGCACGCATTTGTTTATTCTGTTGCTTTAAACCCACGACAATATTTCCCAATGTACAGATCGAAAATAAGCTGCTATTTCTATCATTGAGGATTTACAGGGAAATGACCTCCAATGAAACAAGCCCATGATAATGTGTTTTTCTTGCAGAATGGGATCCAGACACCAGAGAGGTCTTTTAACTCACCACCTATTTGTCCTCATAAGGTAAGACCCGTGATGCTTTCAGCTATTGGATTTATGGAAATAGCAATAACTCTCAATTTAAAAACAATATTTGGTGGGTGTATATAAATCTAATTCTCAACCTTCTTGGGTGGTACCGGTGTCATTATCAGGCACGGGTCATCTACCAGAGGCCTGGAAGTTTGATGATTTTGCACAGTCTCTTGGCTGCTCCTTGAACTGTGCTACTCTTGACTAAGGCTTCAGATGTTGTCAGTGGGATCACTTGGAGCCACTATCCCAATTTGGCAATCACTGCCCCAAATGCCATTAACAAAATAAATAAACAAAATATACATACATTTGCTACAGTGGGGAGAATACACTGCCAATGGGAAAACCCATTGGCAGTGTATCAAATACTTGTTCTCCCCACTGTATATACTGTATAAAGTATATTATATCAGTGGCAGATGCTGGTATTTCAATGAGGGGAAGCTCAAAGTGTGTCTGCCTGTAAGTGCTTTGTGATGGTGGCGTGGCTCAGGGGCACCCGCTGATTGTGAGGGAAAGAAACTAGCATGACAAAAATCAGTCTACAAACACAAGCAGCTATAAAATAAAAAAAATACACCAGAAATAGAAGCACAGTTTTTCACTTGTCGTTTTTAACAAAAAACTGTTGCTAAGATGAATAGGAAAGTCTCCAGTTCAAATCAGAAAAAACGGAATGAAAATTGATAATTCTTCCCGCGGATGCCAAACAATAAGATAACTGATTGGCTCATTTTGCTGTCATTCAAAAACGAATTCAACCTCAGACAAATCATTGAATCATCATGCATAGAAGCAGAGCATCCGGGCCAGTCAAACCCCGCCTACTGCCCATAGACCTCCAGAAACGCACCGTGTCCGATGGGTGGGACAAAACCGGCCTTTAGCCAGTGACTCAGCTTGTTTCGCAGTAGTGGAACAATGCACTGTGGAGCTCTGGAGATGCACAGCGTCCACACTGTTTAAAGGACTGGTAAGCTGCGCGAATGAACGAAAAATATCGTAACCAGTGATTAGAAAAAAGCTGATTCTGAACAAAGTTGACAGCGTTGTAGCGCATATTTCCTCAATGACGCACACACAATAGTATGCATTTGATCACTTTTTTTAGGCGAAGCTGAGCTTCCCTTACAGTCTAAGAGCAATTGACTTTGTACTGTATATGTACGGTAGTACTGTATATACAAAAGTAGATCTAATGTGTCTAATATCTTCAGCACAATATAATTTTGCTAGGTTTACTTGGTGTTTTAGGCCTCTCAAAGGATCATTTATTGATTATATGGACAAACTGAATTTTTTTTTTTGTCTTTTTTTTTTTAAATAATGTTTTCAATGTTTGAGGTTTTTAGTACCCCCCTATTTTTTCTCCGATTTTATATTGAAATACAATTAATCACAATTTCCTAAAAAAAAATATATATATATATATTTGATTCATTCACCTATTAAAATCTTTTCGAATTAGAGAATAGCTTTATATCGCTATGAGATTAATTATAATGCCTTAAATCTCAAAATTAAACAAACCTGCATTCAAAATATGAGCTTCCCAGAAGATGAAATGAATCTTTGAAAAAAAAATCTTTCAATGTGCAAAATGGAAGAAAGTCACAAACTTTGAGTGTGTGGTTACACAAACCTGGTAAATTACATAGAATTACAATTTTACACACAATACAAATATTAACTTTTAAAGGCTGCAACTGTCAGGGTTTTTTACATGACGGATAAGACTTGCTTATAAGAAAACCATTTTTTGACCTTGACAGCCAACAGCTAGAGTATATCATACTCATTTAAGTTGAGAAGGTCCCAAACAATTTTCTAATTTATTGTGGTTCAAGTTTGATTGGCTATATCAAGTTCTGGATATTTATTCAGTGTTAATTATCCCAATTCATGCAGAGCCAGAGTCATCACCATACACTAATGACGTCAAGTCTTTGGAGCCAACTTTCCATTTCTGCTTCTCAGCCATTGCCCAACGCGATAATGTGTTATGCAGTGAAATTCACACAATCTCAGTTCACTTAGCAGCAAATGTGTCATAATTGACTGTGTGTCCATTTTTCGGGTGGATGAGTGACATTGGTGGCACAGCAAGGACCGTACGACCTCAATAAAAAAAAAGCTCAATGGAGAGAACCTGTCTGGCAGCCTGTCATCAACTGGTCTAAGCTGTTTACTCTTCTGTATAGCTAATGTAGAGCTTGCTGCCGAGAAATGACATTGGCAAGTGCAGAAGGTGGAAGGACAGTAAATACAAATAAAATACAACACACTTCCTTCATTTTTGCCACGATGAAATGACAAGAAAAGGCTATCAAGTTGTGATTAGAAGGCAAGCTCTTCACACAGGGATGGAGCAAGTCCTCAGTATGTTATTAGGCACTTCAGGCAATAATACAAGTACCCCAGACATTCATTTTACTCTGTAGCATCATGTCATGATGACATTCTAGGGTTGTTGTTCCTCTTACTTCTCTCGATTGTGTTTCTATACATTCATTTTCTCACGTAATGGGGGAAGAGTGAGTTTGTGGATGTGGTTTTTGCATTTTAGCTGTAAGCAGCAGAACATAATCTTCCCCTCGTCAGCTCCCATTAGTCTTCGTGATCTGCACCGACCCAAAATGTGCCGCCATTGCAACGGGCCAGCTGGGGTAATTTAGTACGTCAGTCATCTTGGGAGGCTGTTAAGTGAGCGAGCAAATGGTTGAATATGATTCATATGAAAAAGAATATTCACATTTATAATGGTTTCTCTGAGTGGAATATCCTCTGTATTTTTGCACGTCTTCCCCTCCTCTGTATTATGTCCAGCCCCTCCGCCCTCTCCTCAAGATAGTGTAATGACGAGAGGGCTTTTAAACGTGCTGGTCTGTGATTATATTAAGAGAGTGGGGGAAGGAGAGGGGAGGAAGATCTGGTGTATATAATTGCTTCTTGACACATTGGCCAAATTCTGCAGTGCCAGGATCTGAGAAAAGATGATTAACGGCTGTCCGAGTGGGTGGGCACAGTGGGTCATTCGGGTCCTTTGGTTTCCATAGTGATTTTAGTAGTCTAAAGGCCATATACTGCATAGGGAAAATCCCAAGGCCCACACATGGTTAAACTACAATTATACTCAACATTGAATGCATTGTCTTCCCACTGCAAACTCTCTCATTCACTTCCCGAGCAACTTGCTCCCTTCATTTTTTTTGACTCTCCACTCCTGTTATTTTTATTTTCTCTGCTAGTTTTCTTAAATGGTCTCCTCGAGTTGGCAAGAAGATTAAGAGTGAAAATCTTGGAATCTGTGAATAATTGATGAGTGGGCTCACCTCAGAGCATCATTACAGTATCGTAGTCTGGGTAAGGGGTGAAGCTAAGATCATAATTCTGACACCAGGCTTCAGGCGGTAGAAAATTGTGTCAGTTTTTCACAAGGCTGCAGCATGAAGAAGTGTTTCTCATTAAACTGCAAGTAGTCCACAATAATGAGAGCATACATAGCCCCCCCCCCCCCCCCTGCATATTAACAGTAGTGTCACACTCATGTCATGCTGGGAACTTCTAAAATATAAAGCAAATAGGATTTCTGGAAGTAGTAAATGATGTTTTTTTTTTCATGGTACCATGTGTAGCTAATTATTGTGTTTGTGCTATGCATGCACACGTGAGTGCATCCAGTATAAGCATGCATCTTCTGTATCTACCATAATAATGCAGTTACTGTATGTGACAGATGGGAAGGGCAAGTGATGGGGGTGGGGTTCAAGCACTAAGGATGGAAAGGCGCCTGGCTCCTACTCATTTTGTGCCAGTTTCGAAATATTGAAGACAAATTACAGATGTGAATCAAGATGTCCTGTCACCAATGTGTTTGCTCCACAAACAAACTCCTCCGCTTTTCAACAATGGGAAAGTTGAGTAATGAACTTGGTGCACCCCCCAAAGGTAGCGCGCAGCATGTAAACACGCTAGTAATAGATACAAAAAGCAGCGTGAAACAGCATTTTAAAGTCAAGAAAGGGCCACTATAAAAGCAAACCTTAAAAATGATTCATTCTGTTTAATAAAGGAAAATCCCCGTGGCATCCAAAGATGGTCATCAGACAGCAATTAAGCTTATATTAAAGGCATCATGCTGCACATGTATGGTTAGTGAGGCACATGTTGTATTCTTGCATACACATACAATACATGGACGAGTGGCGACTGCTGTTAAAAGGGGGGTGGGGGGGCGTACATGCAGGTAGCAATATACAGAATTCAAAGTACCGGCAAAAAAAAAAAATCATAAACACAAATTTTGATTTGAGTTTCTTCTTCAGGCTGCACATTTTTTACTTTTTAAATTATTTTCAAATGCATATTAGACACTTCACAAATAAGTCTCCTTTCCTTTGAGGACATGGACAGGGCATTCAGCCTGTAATGAGTTATAGTCATGCCCATTTACACGGTGACGCTCCAACCGAAACAACAGAAAACAACCCGTTACAGGTTTTCATGCAAACGCTCTCTGTTTGTACAACACCTTTAAGCATGAAAATAATGTAGTAATCATGACATGAAGTAGGGAGCACTCCAGAGCCGATACAAACTCTTCCTTGAAAATAAGACTGCTAAATAGACAAAATTCTCTAGACAATCAAAAATTTTCTCCGCTCGTCATATTTATAAAATTGTCTAACCGGTTGTCGTCAGCTTTCAAAAGTGGACATTTCACTTGCAAATCAACCACTTTTTGAAGTTAAAAAAAAAAAAAAAAAAAATGGAGACAGAATTCAGCAAGTGCAACTGCGGAGGAAATAGAAGCTCAAGCATGCACATGAGAACTCCTGGGAGATGAGTATTACCCCAAGTCACACCACGTCCAAGCAGAGTGGCCAAGCGAGCATCGAGTGCTGGCCACCAAGCAGCTGAGCTGGGTAAGACGGGTGGACGTGCCTGCCAATGTCACGGCAGTATTGTGTCTCCAATGTGTCATAATAAAAAGGTATTTTGAATGATCACAATGAAAGTATTGTGTCTCCAAAAAGTTGCAGGTCACACAATCAAAACTGCTATAGTGCGTTTCCG
Source organism: Corythoichthys intestinalis (assembly GCF_030265065.1). NCBI lineage: Eukaryota > Metazoa > Chordata > Actinopteri > Syngnathiformes > Syngnathidae > Corythoichthys > Corythoichthys intestinalis. The sequence goes on from NC_080405.1 coordinate 21,380,399, forward strand.
CCTTCGAGGATTGAGTACTTTTGCATGTATTTAATGTAGCTCCACTGACATGTAGTTGAAAACATGACAGAAAAAGGAAAAAACAAGACCAAATGTTGCAGGATGCAGGGATGAGCCGTCATTAATGGCAACTGCTCATGCCCAAAATGATGAGCGGCATGTGATGATATAATCGGAGCAAGAGCTGCATTTTTAATTTACATAGGAGCAGAGCAAGCCCTGCAACCGAATCATTCCACTTTGGAGCCCGGAATCAAAAGCTTGCGTTTTTCCTTCCCATTTTCACTGCGCGAATGCAAGGCCAATTCGCAACACAGTTGTTACGGTTTAGTGTCTCAGCGTCACCGTGCAAACGGGCCCGCAGTGTTTCTAAAAAAAAAATGTCAAGTTGAGAAGCACCTTTCCACTTGAGCTTTGGTCATAAGTGTAGTGATGAGGACCTTAAGAATGTTTTCGAAAACTCTTCAAAATTGTTGTCTGTGAACAACTGGAACAGTTCCACTGCACTAAAACAGACTCTGAACTGGATGAGACTGAGCTCTGTCTTGAGTTTGCATCCATTCAGTATAGGGTAGGCCTTAGAGGTGCTTTGCAATGCACTTCAGGAAATGCTCCATGATCTTCCTTAAACATGTCCCCTTGCAACAAGGGCCCACAGACAAGATGGGTAGTGAAGGTGAAGTGCTCCCTGATGTGTCCCAACATGGTGTTGCAGACAGACAGGGGGAAGAAAACTTCTCGGGTCCTCTACCAGAGGCCAGTATCATAACTGTTCCTGTCTCTTGGGAACTGAGGCTTCAGATGTCATTCCTGGGATGTGCTGGAGACACTCTCCCAGTTCAGGTGATACTGCACCGAGTGCTCCCACTACCATATGAACCACGATTGCCTTTACCTTCCACATTTGCTTGAACTGCTCTTTTAGCCCTTGGTGCTTCTCCAGCTTCCATATTCCTTCTTCCTGATGTTGGCATCAATTGTAATTGCCACATCTATTACCGTGAGTCTCTTCATACATATACTGTATGGTGTTAGTATCAATTTTCATGAAAATAGAATATTTGTGTGAATATTAAAATTCCAAAATGCCAATACAATAATTTGCTAGATAATGTGTATAAGACAAAAAACGTGCACTTTGTGGGCCAAATTGCTTTGTTGTCGTTGCCTGGTTCAGTTGAAACCAAACGGACTCTACACCCTTGGTAATAAGCTTGTGACTGGCAGCTAGAGTTGCAGACGTTTGACCCCCGTTGGCCTGTTTACAGCTCAAAGGTTGTGGGGTCATGTTTTCTTTTTTTTTTTTGTCCTCCTATTGATGTTTTACAAGCTGAAACAATCATCCTAGCTGAAGTGTGAAAATGTCAAGGACTGAATTGGAACAGGGTGGAAATGGTAACCATCCACTCTTGTTACCAATGGCAGTTTCTTTTACTTGGTTAGCTCACACTTGAATTTATGTTTTTTTTTATTACCTCGATGGATATGTAAACTGCAAGTGTCCTCTTTAGCATTAAATGCGCTGATGACCCTGCAATGGTTACAAGTCCAACAATCTCCAACTGTCAATAATAGTTGATGGATCCCATTTTTAAATTATTTACAAAACACACAATAAAAGCAAATAAAATGTATAGTGACCGTAATAATTGGGAAGACATCTTTAAAGCACAATTTACACCAGGGCCGTTTAATTCAGGTTGAGTAGACTAACTAAATGATTCTCCTTTTTCACATACGTATAATATAGCTCATATAATGGATGGATCAATGGTCAATGGTATTCATGTAACTATTTTGGTTGTTTGGCTACAGAGGTTGTGAAAACTACCTCCGTAAAAAAATTTGCATTATATGAACAATCCAGCCAAGCATTGTTTGTGTAAATACAGAATTTTCCATGCATGCCATGACAAAGTGAAAGTGTATTACCTTATTCTGTGGCAAGTTAAGTGAGACACATAATTGATTATCTGTCACCAATATTGTGCATTCAGCATTTTCACTTATCATTTTAGTATTATTTTATTTTTGTAGGTTGTTGTCGTCATCTGCAATTGACAAATGACTACAACCCTACAAGACAGATGTAATCCCTCTTACCCCGCAAGTTTTAATAGCCTAAAAAATTCAGGAGGAATTGATGGATGAATATTTAATATGTGCTTCTATCACCGCCAATTTACCATGCTCATATATCTTAAAATGGACCATACCCCCACATGGAACTGATCAATGGTATTTCATTACAAATCAAATTCTTCTTTTAGAATGATGAAAATAATCTCCATGGTGACACAAACAAATTGGATATTGTGGCAGGTTTATAAGAAAAGAGCAACACGTAGCTTGTAACAAAATCATTTGCTTCTTACGGAAAGCACAACATATCCTATAACATGCCATTAGAATTCACTCAGTATGGGTTTCAGCTTAGCGTTTAGTTTCCCAGATCTGCTTTGTATTTCCTCCCTCTTTCCTGTTCGTGCTCTCCTTGCACATGCCACACAATATCTCCCCTCTATATCTACCTAAACCAATCAGGGATTTGAAGACCTCCCTTCCAATCAATTACCACACAAATCAGTGCACAGGCCTTTTGATGGAGAATCATTTGTCAAATCAGCCCAGATGGCTGGGGGCATGTACCCCAGTGCCACAGACCATATCCACATGGAAATCTCTGCTAAGAATGGGCTCTCCTGACACTCCCAACCTATTAATGGGTAGTCATTGTGCACTCCGGATTTACAGTCCAACCACGCTGGTATCCTAAATTGAAAATGTATTCGCATTTTAGTCTGACTATAACACATTACCTGTGGATAGGACTTTTTGAAGGTTTGAAAATATATAAAACATTAACAGAACATAAAGCAAATGTTGTTATCAAAATTACAATATGAAGTAATTATGGTGCAGTTTTATTTATTCATTATTTTTATCGGAAATGACATCTAATTTGAAATAAAGGAAACAGCACATATAAAATCTCTCTGCAGCGTTCCATGAAACATATAATTCTCATAGAATTATATAGGATAACTGATCACCATTTCAATGTTTTAGCAACTTTGGATAGACTGGGGTATTATCACATACTCTCAAAATTTTGGAAATAAAAATTACAATAAATAAGACCACACAATAAACAAATATAAACGAACAAAAGGGCAGCTAAGTGTTTGGTTTACCTTAACAGGAAAGTTACAAATCTCCAGAATTAGTTTCAAAATGCAGAACAAACAACAAAACATGTTTAAAGGTGTTGCAGCACAATTAAAAAGTTTTACCCTAAATTTCCTCTTCCCACTTAAGACAAGTAATTCCCTTGGTAAAGTTGCTACCATGCAACGGTTTGCCATTAAAGGAAAACTTTAGGTTAGAGTCTCATGGTTAATGACTCTAACAAAGCAAGCAACAGTTCATTAGTTTGCATGGTGGTCCAGCCTAAGCTAAATTTTTAAAGAAATATACCTCCAAAGTTTTGCAGTTAACATAAATCGAGCCCTCTCTAGATCTTCGCTGTCAATACACATTAACTAGAATGGCAGTCAGCAGAGCACAGACCTCCACCAAAGACGAACAATCCTAATTTGTATCAGCACCAAATTGTACACCTCCATAGCAACAGCCTTTGCCTATTCCATTAAGATTCCAGCAGCATCCACTTGGAAATGAACCATATTTTAATGAGTCCTTCCTTAGTTCGAGCTTCATCCCTTAAAAATATTTGATGGAAAATGTTAGAGTTTTAGTGTTCATTTGTAAACAAACAAACTTTGGAAGCGAATGCTTCTCAAGTTTAAAAAAAAAAATGGAAACGGACAAGTAAGAATGGTAAATGGTGTTATACTTATTGATTCACAAAAATAAATTCTAATCACAATTTACTTAAGAGTCACAGTTAAAGTGTAAGTTATTGAAGAGATCCTTTTAATTAATTCATTCATGAAGTGTTATTCAAATGGTTCGTGTCTCAGTGATGAATCCTGGCCTCTATCTTTTTCTGTGAAATAGTGTGTAAGGAACGCCACTCCTCAATTCTTAATGCAAAAATTGCCATCATACATACATTCAAATTCTGTACTGCTTATCCCCACAAGGGTTTTATATACAGCATATATGTATGTACTGTATGTAGATAGATAGATAGATAGATAGATAGATAGATAGATAGATAGATAGATAGATAGATAGATAGATAGATAGATAGATAGATAGATAGATAGATAGATAGATAGATAGATAGATAGATAGATAGATAGATAGATAGATAGATAGATAGATAGATAGATAGATAGATAGATAGATAGATAGATAGATAGATAGATAGATAGATAGATAGATAGATAGATAGATGTATATGTATATATGTATGTATATAAACAGACAATACTGAAAAAGCAGTTTCTGCTCTTGCACTCCTCTTTAAAAGAAACTGCTGTATTTTAAGCCAAAACAACTGTTGTGTTTGATAGAACAATATGTCTATATGCTGCCATAGCAGATTCATGGCGCATTAAGCCCCCAAACTATTTTTAATTTGTCCGTTTTACGCTGGAAACACCCGTTTACAGACGTTGCACAACCGCTTTTGTTTCAACCAAGCCATTAAACGATGGTAATAAATTATATTTCTTATTCAAAATGTCAGTCATTTTTAGCCTAGAATCGTTAACTGATGTCTAATATTTTGTTTAAAAAAAAAAGTACCATCGCAGGCACTCCGGTGAGATGCCGATATCACACCCCCGTACCGGTGCCCTATTTTCGGCTTGACTCCAGCAGAGTCCGATGGCTGGATGGAGCCCTGGTGGCCATTATTCTTGCTTCATACTTTTATGCCATTGGTGTAGTCACCTGCCACTCAAACATGACGGAAGTAGTGTTGAAGTTGAATCTTTGTGTCAAAATGATTCAATCGAAAAAAAGTGCCTTCAAAACTTATTCCACTTCAAAAAATTTTTTTTTTGCTTTTCAAAAAAAGTGACACTTCAATAAAAAAAATATATATTTCAAATTTAAAAAAATCCCCCCCCCAAAAAAAATTTGCAAATCATTTTTTACTTTGATTAAAAATAGTTTTTTTGATTAAAGCAACTTTTATTGCGATTGAATGATTTAGACACAAATGTCCTACCCATAATATGGCTCAAACACAAAAAGGATTGCTTCAATCAAAGAAAACCGTTTCAATGAAAAATGAAGTGTTCAAATGCAAATATCTGAGTCTCAAAAATGTTTTCACATTCAAACCTTTTTTTCTATGATTGAATTTTTAAAAATTTTTGATTGAAGTGATTTTTCCTTTTGAAAATATATATATTTTTGTTTGAAACTACTTATTTTTTTGATTGAATGATAAAGTCCTAGCCAAAATGTGGTCCAAATGCAAAATTACATTACTTTAATCAAAAATGTTGTTTCAATAAAAAAAAAAAAGTGACTTAAATGAAAAAAAAAATTCAATCAAAGAAAAATAGTTTTCAAATACATTTTTTTTTACTTTCAAATTTATTTTTGCATTCAAATACATTTTTTTTTTTATTAAAGTGACTTTTTCTTCGATTGAAAATATATATTTTGATTGAAGCAAATTTTTATTTGACTGAAGCAACTTTTTTTTTTTAATAAATAATAAAGACACAAATCTACCTCCATATGTTCCCCGCCTGTCATTGGCTTTTCAAAGTGGACTTTTCATCATAAAATCGGTTCAAAGAAGCCTTAGAAATTCAATGTGTACAGTGTTGTGGGGATGCACGAGCTGGGCGAGGAGAGGGGAACTCCTGGGAGGTGACGGAGGCCACGCCAGATCAGAGTAGCGCGGTGAAGCAAGCATCAAGCGCTAGCCACTTTGGCTGAGCATACCAAGTGGACGTGCCTGTCGACGGCAGTTGCGACCCTCCAAAAAGTTTCGTGGAGAATAATAGTGTTTCCACCTTTATTGTTGTATTTTTTGCATGTATTCAAATTACGATATGTAGTTTATGTTGAAAAATATAAAACAAGCGGTTAGGGTTTAGAGTTACGGTTAGGTTAGTGTCGTTGAAACCAGGGGGCGCAGAAGGCTAGTAACGTGGAAGGCGAGTATTGCGAGCCACAGCTGGACCCTTCTCACACTGTGTGGTGATGGCATTGCAGCAACAGAGTTCGCTGCAGTTTCTGTTTACACGATATGGAACGTGCACCGCTATCGAATCGTTCCACTTTGGAGCCTGTAATTGAAAACTTATGCCTTTGCTCTATGGATTCACCATCGCTGTAAAAACGTGAGGCCAATCACAACACAATTGTTGTGGAGTGCTATTGCAGCGTCTCTGTGTAAACTGCCCCTAATAAAAGATCTGCTGGTTAGATTCCATCAAATAAAGATCTATTTACAGCAATATTCTAGCAGTAATCATCCACAGGATCCTATACAAACTGCTGTGAAGTGAAAAAAAAAACAAATGTATTACAACACATTAGAGGTGTAAATCAAGCATCATTTCGAATCTGTCTCTGTTGCTGTGGAATGCTATAAAAAGGATGAAATGAGACATCAAAGCGGCTCCTGTGAGTCCGTCTCCTGTTAGAACCATACCATCTTCCGCTTGCTCCGAGGTCGGGTCACGGGGACAGCAGCTTTAGCAGGGAAGCCCAGACTTCCCTATCCCCAGCCACTTCAACCAGCTCCTCCAGTTCCCAGGCCAGCCAAGAGACATAGTCTCTCCAGCGTGTCCTGAGTCGTCCCCGAGGCCTCCCGCAGGTGGGCCATGCCTGGAACACCTCGCCAGGGAGGCGTCTAGGAGGCATCCGAACCAGATGCCCGAGCCACCTCAGCTGGCTCCTCTCAACATGGAGGAGTATTGGCTCGACACCGAGTCCCTCCCGGATGACCGAGTTTCTCACCCTATCTCTGAGGGAGAGCCCGGACACCCTGTGGAGAAAACTCGTTTCGGCCGCTTGTATCCGGGATCTTGTTCTTTCGGTCACGTCCCACAGCTCGTGACCATAGGTGAGGGTAGGAACGTAGATCGACTAGTAAATCGAGAGCTTCGCCTTTCGGCTCAGCTCCTTCTTCACCACCAAACATGGTGGTGGCAGCATCATGGTTTGGGCCTGCTTTTCTTCAGCAGGGACAGGGAAGATGGTTAAAATTGACGGGAAGATGGATGCAGCCAAATACAGGAACATTCTGGAAGAAAACCTGTTGGTATCTGCACAAGACCTGAGACTGGGACGGAGATTTTTCTTCCGACAGGACAATGATCCAAAACATAAAGCCAAATCTACAATGGAATGGTTCAAAAATAAACGTATCCAGGTGTTAGAATGGCCAAGTCAAAGTCCAGACCTGAATCCAATCGAGAATCTGTGGAAAGAGCTGAAGACTGCTGTTCACAAACACTCTCCATCCAACCTCACTGAGCTCGAGCTGTTTTGCAAGGAAGAATGGGCAAGAATGTCAGTCTCTCGATGTGCATAACTGATAGAAACATACCCCAAGCGACTTGCAGCTGTAATTGGAGCAAAAGGTGGCGCTACAAAGTATTAACGCAAGGGGGCCGAATAATATTGCACGCCCCACTTTTCAGTTTTTTATTTGTTAAAAAAGTTTAAATTATCCAATAAGTTTTGTTCCACTTCACGATTGTGTCCCACTTGTTGTTGATTCTTGACAAAAAATTAAAATTTTATATCTTTATGTTTGAAGCCTGAAATGTGGCGAAAGGTTGCAAGGTTCAAGGGGGCCGAATACTTTTGCAAGGCACTGTACTTGTATAGTGTTATATACTTTGTACATAGTGTGGTTTCAGTTCCCACTCAGGTAGGTGAGTGTGAATGGTTGCCTTGAGATTTCATGGTGTAGTCTGCCTTTTGAGTAATGTCAGTTGGGTAGGCTCGAGCAACAAGTGAACTTGACTGGGATAAGAAGTGTTATGGATGGATGGATGGATGGATGGATGGATGGATGGATGGATGGATGGATGGATGGATGGATGGATGGATGGATGGATGGATGGATGGATGGATGGATGGATGGATGGATGGATGGATGGATGGATGGATGGATGGATGGATGGATGGATGGATGGATGGATGGATGGATGGATGGATGGATGGATAATCGCAACATTTTTTGGGCAAATATTATTGACACGGTTGTGAAAAGACAACATCTCCCTTAGCTCTCATTATTTATACTCTCCACAGTGTTTTATTTTTCATTTATAACTGTCTCTACTATTACAACATTTTAACTATACTATTTTAACATACTTTTTATGTTTGTTTTATCATCATTAGTTTTCAATGCTGAAAGTGCAACTTTTTCGGCCCAACATGGAGCCAGTCAGCATCTCAAAGGATAACAAAACTGCTGTTGTTTGTTTACATTCAAACTTCAGTTTCTGCCACCAACACGAATGATGAGAGTGAGATTACAATTCTAGCATCCCGTCGCTCACATACAGTACATATGATCATGCCTAAAATTATAGTTGATCCTGGGGGCCGACTATACATACCTGTTTAGGGGAGACTTCAATATTGATCTTCTTTCTCTTCAACAAACAACATAAAAATAATAATGTTGGCTTTGCAGGTGGTGTCAAAAAATTAAAAATGCTAAATGCCAATGTGAAGAATTTCAATTATTATTCATTATGGTTGTATTTTTTAAGTGCTCAGTAGATAAAGTTGAGTTGAAATTTTTTTTCTTCTATGACACAAATCCCCTGATATTAAATGTGTTTTAATCTACAACAATAGGGAAAAAGGAAATGCCACACAAATAAAGCTAATGGAAGTAAGAGAAATTTACCACCTCAAATTTGTTACCTATTGCATGTGTAACTTCACTTGGTGGGAACATGCTGCATTGGCTGAGAAAGCTTTTTCACCTCACATTTTTCACACTGGCCAGTCTTTGGAGATGTAACCCATAGTGGGAGAATTTGACTCTGCATGCTAAAAAGGCATACATATTGAAGAAAAAACAACATATTAGCAACTGATGACCTTATTATGCTCACTGTGCACGATGTAGTTGCAATTTTGCCTTTATTTTTCATCACTACTGCCCGCCATTAGAGTGAGGGGAGGAATATCAATGTGATAAAAAGGTCCTCAGACTAAAATGTGAAGGAGCCCCCCTGTCATGTGGGACACATCCCCACTGTTTTGAGTGGGCCTATATGAATGTGTTTTACTACTCATGGATATTCAGCGGAAGAGTGCTGGGCACATCTTGCTGTAATAAGCATTTACTGATGCAGAGTAGCACCATGCACTCCGAGAACATATGTTAATGCACTTGGCTATGCCCAGGAAAACAGCAAGACTTTTAAAACACACAGTCTTGGCCTCCTGCAGCACACATTTGCCAACAATAAAGATTCTAATATGATTTGTGCTCAGATGGTGGAAATTAGTCAAGTTATTATAAGTCATTTTCAGTGGTGAACCACTCGAATGAGGGTTTAGACTTTTCTGCTTTTCCTAGAAATATTCAATGGTGTTTTTTTGCAAAATAATATTTGAGGAAGATCTGCACAGAGCAAATGGGGATACTGTGAGATTTTTTTTTCTGTGTTTGATCTATTTTTTACCAGCGCTGTCACCACACGCATGAGGTGGGTTTTCTGTTCTTTCTCTGTAGCTGTACTGTATGTAGGGCGGGCTGAATATGTATTGGGTCAAAGGCTTTCAATGCCTTATGTCACATACATTTTTTAAAATTGCACAATTTATGCTCTTTGTTCTGGATTGCTTTCACAACTACTGAATGTCTTGTGTCATTTACGTTGTTTTGATTGACAAAAGTTTAGATTGTAGAATTTCTGGATGACTGTGTAATTTGAACTTTTGACCTCCAATATTTCTGGGTCTATGCTCTGTTTCACATACTATTCCAAATTTAATTCATCTTACATTCTAGCTCTTGGCTCAGGCCATTCTGTGTAAAGTTTGCATGTTTCCTGTTGTTGTTAGTTGACGCGATAAACCGATTCGATTCGAACCGTGGGAGATTTTTACGTATTGATAGCAGGCTCCTCAACTGGTAATCCTGAGATTCATCAATTGGCAAGGCCTCTGTTGCATGAGACTTTAGATTGTTTACAGTTTTAAAACACCGCAAGCACTCAAGTTATAGTTACTTCCACAGCATTTTAGAACCAGTGGTACCAGTAACTAGTAACATGTTTCTCAACAAGATGGTCGTCACCTACAGCATAAAAGTCAAGTATTGCTTCTATGTTCATGCATGACTTGTTGGGATTTAATTTTGAAGTTGGCCAAGAGTAGCGGATTGGATTTGTGCTGAAACAGCATTTGGTGACACCACGTCACTGGTGAGGAGGCAGGATCTTGGTCGTGTGCATTTCAGTCAAACTTTGTAGCGGCTTTGTGGTCCATTCTAATGTTTTTGTTCACATAAAAGCTGTCGGTGGTGCAGAAAAGTTTGGGGACTGTTGTTTGTGAGAATTGCTCTGCTGGTTCAGTTGATTGCCCAATCCTAATGCTGTATGAATGGAATTTTTGAATGGGCCATTTCAGAAACTGATGATAAAAATGGTAACTTCAATTGTGCTAAATATGATTCCAATCATTTTCTGCTGTATTATTTGATCATCTGCTGCTTGTGTAAATATAGTGTTACTAGTGTTACAATTTAGTCAGTCAAAGACCTCCAGCTGAAATATTTTACACCCTTCCGTGGCTCATCACTGTAACATTTGGAATTTTCACAGTAGTAAAGATCAATGTAACCCTCGCTGGTTGGTGTGACACTTATACAAATCAGCTCACACCTTCTTTTTAATCTCCCCACCCCTCACTCTGCCAAATGACAGGTAGGCTGTGAGGGATGTGGATAAAGTAACCAGATTGTTCCTCAGGAGAAGTCAACCTCAAAGAGCATTTTGTCATCTGTCTTCGCTCAGTAAAGTACCTGCTACCCTCTGCAGATCAGCAGTGAATCAAGATTTTTTGCTATTTCATGCCATTTGAAGTCATTTGAGTTGAGAGTGAGAGAGAACTTAGTAAGTGTTAAAAGCATGCCTTTAAAATGGGCACAAACTTTTTTTTTCTTCCATTAGTATTACTTTTGTTGTTCTAATTAATAATTATTAAGTTAGATGAAGTGTATTAGGAATGATGTCCTTCAAGCCATGGCTGATTTCAAGGGACAGTTTGACAAAAATCACTTTGAATTTGGTTTGAAAGCATGTCTAATTGAATTTTGATACATAATTAAATCAAGCAATAAATCAGCCCAGATCCCACTGCAACCCACAATTCAACACTCTTGAGCACTAAAAGCTAATTATGATGAAGTTATTATCTCAGCCAAAGGGAGTACTCAGAATGGCTCCTTCTGCATCATGGAGAATTTCTTTGGCGAAGATGTGCTCAACCTTGAAGAAAGGTCATCTCTATCATTAGGGATCTAGCACTGATGAATGTCACTCAATAGACCCATGTTAAAATGCAACACTTTAAAGCAGGTAATCTTCCCGAGCAGCTATTTGAGATGATATACACTACATCTACATCTACAATATTACATTATCTGCTGATAATCCTACTAATGTTATGACAGTGTACTACATCAGTAAGATATATTTTTCCACCAATACACAAACTACATATACAAATGGATACAAATTGTTTACCTCACTTTACAATTGTAGAGTTTGGGTGTACTTGTGCCTATCCCAGCTGACCTAAGCCTGAGTTATGCTACTGCGTTGCGGTGACGGCGAAGGGACTATGGCATCAATGAGCATTCAATAGTTCTGTGGCATTCCTCTGTTATTCACCGCCAAGCCACTAGAGGGGTGTGGCGTTGTGTTTGTTGGATTTTGGGGGACTCTAGACAACTTGTAGTTTTCGTCCGATTACATTGCTATGCTAAAATGCTAACAGAGATAAAACGCTTCATGCGGATCTTCAGCTCATCAACATTGAACAACAAATGTTGATCATACAAATATTGAGGCGCTGGCGATACAGAAGACACTTTCGGAGGCGGTCTGTCCGACTTTTGATGCCGTCACATTATGAATTCTAGCTTCGGGTGGAAGCCAGCAAGCTGTGGCGGCTAGTTTCAAACTGGCGTCGAGCACTGTGTCCAGCGTATTGTCCGAGGTCTGCAAATAACTGTGGACAGATGAAGTGATGAAGTGCACCAACCAAAAATATGACATAAAGTGATAAAAAGATGGCAGTTTTGGGCCGACCGGGTCACCGCTTAAGTCATTCGATTCCGAACACACACATACTTGCCTGGGTGGTTCTTCCATTTTTTTATTCAATCGCTGGCTGACCTCCAGTCCCGTATTTTTAGCAATATCCTCCCACGGATTTCTTGCCATTTGGCAATCTTCATAATGTCTTGACGAGACATTGTAGAAGTTGTCGTACTTGCTCTTCATTGATACGCTCTTTGACAATGGCAGTGATTTCGCGCTGAACCGGAAACAACAGTCTGAGCGGACCAATCACAGTCCATTTCCACCACGTCACATGCATTGCTGCGACACGAAGTCAGAAAATTGTGAAGGAACAAGAGAGGCTACAACGGAGGGTTGTAAATCGGGTCTTCCTTGATGGCACAGGTCTGCCGCGGAAGCATAACTCGGCCTTTAGTGTGATGGGTACATTATAACCTTGACTGGTGGCCAGCCTATCGTAACACACATACGGTTAAGACTACCAGACAACAAATACTTACATTTTTTGGAAGGGGAACATTTGCCTGGAGAAAACCCAAACAAGCACAGGGGGAACATGGAAACTTAAACAGGTAGGCTGGCCCAACTAACCTGGAAGAAAAAAAAGAGAGAGAAACCATAACATAATTATTGGACTACAACCTGTTATTTTTTTTAGCCCCCACTTTAAACCCTGCAGTTTATAGTCGAGTGCAGCTTATACATGAGCAACTTTTTTCTTGCTAATTTTGTGAGTACAGGTTCGCCTTATATCCCATAAATTCCAAAAAGACATAAGGCGGGTAATATCAACTTTTGTACAAATGCCAATATGAAGGTCTAAAAGGAGAGTCTCACTGATATTGTAGAGGTACATTAGCCTGACTTCGGTGCAGGCAGCATGGATTCAGCTCCCACTTATTGATGGAGTGAATGTTGGTTTGAATATTTGCTGACAGGCGACTGGCGATGGTGACCAGTTCAATTTGTAATCCTTTCCTTAGAAGACAGCTACAATAAAGCACATTCCTGGACAGGATATGTAGTGTTGAAATTGCATTAATTATTAAAAAAAAAAAAAAAAAAAAAAAAAAAAGAAGAAGAAATGATAATATTGCATAGGTGGAGACAAAAAAGCTGTTCGATGGATGATGTTAGAAGTGAGCAAATACAGCTGTTGGTCATCTTTGGCCACTAATCCCTGGTTGTTTAGGAAGGGGCTGGGTTGATTAAACATGGATTTAAAGCATCAACCTCATCATCTGCTAGCCAGCCTCATATACTTAATCAATTACATCCCCTGTGATTAAACTATGCTTTGGATGCCATGTACCATGCATGTAATCTCCTGACATAAGGTATTAAATGAATACTAATTATAACTTTACAGCTATGTGTCCCAAAGTATTGTAACATCTTTCCCTAGAAGACAAATTGGTGTGTCAGTGAAAGAGCGTGCAGCATTTTAAATCCGTTGAAATTGTAACTTTACTATGACTGTGATCCTTTATCGAAAATAAAAATTAAAAATTAATGTTAATACTGTATTTTGTATGTTTAATGGCAAGTCTGTTTTGAAGATTGTGATCTTCGTGTAATGGCCTAAAGTAAACACATCATATATACAGTCTTTTTGTTTTTGTTGTTCTAGAGTAGATTCAATCATAATAGGAATTGCTTGAGTAGGAATATACTATGTGGAATAAGAGGAAAGCGTATGCAAAACGAAGGTTTGATGTTTAGGATCTTTTTACTTTAAAACCAAAATGTATGGAACTGGCTTGCACAACTACATGCCGTAATTAGCTATTTTACCCTATTATCGCTAATCACTTCACCAGGATCAAGGATAGACACACCAATCACAAGCTATTGATGAGGCTGTAATTTATTTTATGCCTGGTAACAACATGTTGACCGTATAATAGTCAACTCTATACTTACTATGATTTACCTACTCTGTCATCAGTCAACAGGCCAAGCAGTGTGAATGTGAAGGTGCCACCCCAAGTTTACAAATATAATATGTGCAACTCACCTGCATATTTTATTCTGATGTAGAATTAGACATATACTGTATATACAGTACATAATGAACATGAGAAACTAGAGAAATACCAAGGGCTCAAGAAAGAGCTGGCGACAGTCTGGGAGGTGAAAGCAACAGTAGTGCCCGCAGTTCTAGGAGCACTGGGGGCCGTGTCCCCCACACTGGAGAAGTGGTTCTTGGAAATACCTGGAAAAACATCAGACATCTCCGTCCAGAAGAGTGCAGTCCTAGGAACAGCAAAGATACTGCGCAGGACCCTCAAGCTCCCAGCCCTCTGATAGAGGACCCGAGCTTCAGATGAACAGTCACCCACCCAACAAGGGTGAGGAAAGAGTTTTTATATTACAGATCAAACAGATGGAGGATTGCTACGTTGTAGATTTTTGTCGATTGTAAAGGCTTCTGGAACACAACCTTCGAAATTAGAGAGGAAAAGCTGAATAATTCTACTTTCTACTTTTCTTACATTCCTCACAGCTGTTTCACTTTCTGAGTAAGTTTGTCCGAAATTGACAATTGAAAGGATAGAATATGGACCAGGGGTGTCCAAACGTTTTGCAAAGGGGGCCAGATTTGGTGTGGTAAAAATGTGGGGGGCCGACCTTGGTTGACGTCCTTTACATAGAACAAAATATTTAAGCAAATTTTAGCAAGCCATTCTGTGTGTCACATTTGCTTTATTATTTTTTTAAATTAATAATATCAACAATCTCGCAACTAGCCTTTGTGGCGTTCTCTTTCGATTCTCGGGTTCTTGCGAAATAGTGCTGCTGTGAAATTAAACTACCTTCAAGTTGCTTTAATATTTCGCTACGTAGCTTTCCTGTAATCTTGTCGTACATGTCAGCATCTCTTGTTTGGTAATATTGCCTCAAATTGAACTCTTTAAAAACAGCAACAGTCTTTTTGCAAATGAGGCAGACACAGTTGTTGCGTATTTTAGTGACGAAATAGTCCAATTTCGACCTATCCCTGAAGCGTCGGCCGTCACAGTCAACTTTCTTTTTTGTGTTGATTGTCACCATTTTAGAAAATTGGGAGCTAAGGGTCACATGGGGTAATGTTGCCTAGAGTGCTGCTACCTTTTAGTGGGTAAATGAGGAGCAGCATTTAGTGTCTAAGCTACTTCATATGATGGTAGCAGTACTGCTGACCAATTTATTAATAGTCTGTGTGCGGGCCAGACATTATTGATTTTATGACAGAGGCTGGGGGCCGGATGAAATTTGACCAGGGGCCGCATTTGGCCCCCGGGCCGGACTTTGGACATGTCTTGTATGGACCAATTGACAACAACTGTCCAATGGACGTTTTTGCGTGGAGGGGAGTTTATATGGTGCATAGTACCATCATATACAGTGCATAAAGTGGAAGGAAAGGGTTTTGGCACTGCAGATGTACCCACCGTTTTTAATGACATTGTACTGAAATTTATTTTGGCTTTAAGTTATGTTTACAAAATATTGCATACACAGGAGGTAAGGTAAACACAATTTACTGTTTAATTTATTTAGCTGGAGTGATTTGCTGAAGTTTTTTTTTTTTTTTTTTTTTTTCCTCCTTCTTTTTGAATGCCAATACACTTTGGGCAGCTGAACACCAAGACAGAGACAAATAGAAATTGTATTTGCCTCAGACTACACTTAAGTGTATTGAAGACTTTATTAGACCATTTTTGATGAGGAAGTGTTTTGTCTGTTACAGTTTTATCATGCTGACAAAGGTGAACTGTGTTCATCACAAAAGGGAAAAAAACAATGTTCACTTAAATACTGCTTGCTGTTTCTTGGCTGAGATGTTTGAGCCTGCACAGGAATTAGCAGATGGCATGCTTATCCAAGTTATCCCTCTGTGACTGTGTGTACAATTCAAAAGTTAATTATCTCTGTTTTTAAACTTGATCTTATTCAACTTTCCAAAATATGTATACAAAATAAAGGTAATATTACGTCTGTTGGGAATATGTATAAACAAGAAAAATTGTCATAGCCTACTGGCAATTATTATCTGAGTGAGGAAAGTTGTTGCTGCAGTGTGGAAATTGAGACGACAACAAGTTGGTGATTTTTTTCTTCATTGCATTTTATATGTATTTTTTGTTGAAAAATATATATGTTATGTCATAAAGTGAGAAAATATGTTAGCTCACATATAGTAAATCTATGGCTGGAGTTGAAAGTTGCCTTTCAATGAGAAAGTAAATGATTTTCGTTTTGTCACTATGATCAGCATCCAGTTTTAGATACCAAA
The DNA here is from genome assembly GCF_030265065.1 of Corythoichthys intestinalis. Taxonomy (NCBI): domain Eukaryota; kingdom Metazoa; phylum Chordata; class Actinopteri; order Syngnathiformes; family Syngnathidae; genus Corythoichthys; species Corythoichthys intestinalis. The sequence goes on from NC_080405.1 coordinate 21,396,905, forward strand.
TACTGTAATTCTCCACATTACTAGCATATATGGCTTCCAGGACATGCTTTGAATGTACCAACCTTGAATTGACTCTTGCCTGTAGCTGGTACTTGAGCAGTAGTCCCTGGAAGCAGAATTTGGTGTGCAACCTTGGCCTGACATGAGTAGCCCACTTTACCCAATACCCTAGAACTGCCACTTTGATAGGCTGAATTTGTATGGAATAATAGAAGCAACACAACGTGGACTCAAAAAGAATAGTCATGATTCAAAGTCAAGTGAAGTGTTTTCTCTCATAAATGTTGAGGGTATTCATGGCAGTACCACTGTGTTGTTAACACTAAAACAGATGACATGCAAACAGGGTACAAACATGTGCAGACAACATGAGCTAAATGTTTCCGTTAAGAAATGACGCAATTCCAGTCACACAAACACTGTACAGTGTTACCTTGACTGGACTTCAATTTGCTCCTTGACCAAGCTCGTAGCTCAATTTATTGGTATTTCAAATCAATATTCTCCCTCGAGATTGAGCTTGCATTTATCTCATTGTGACTGACAGTGATGCCATTCATGTCAGATCATACAATTCAACCAGGAAATACTGACTTGCGACATGTGCTTTCCCCCCATGGAAACATTTGCGACCATAGCCAGAAGCTTCACCCTGAATCCTGCCTGACCATTCTTTTGACAGATTGTATTAGGATGAATTGAACTGAACAGTTTCCCTCCACAACAACCTTCTAAGAATGCAGAATTAGAACAAAGGTAAAATATTAAAGGGCAAGCTGTGATTGTTCCAACAAATTTGACTCGCTAAATAAGCTTTCTTGTGGTTTTTGACACCTTCAGAGGTATTTGCGCTGTGAAATAAACTTTTTATTTAAAGTATGTGCTGGAATCAGCACTTTAATTAGTATTAAACTACAAAAAAAACAAAAACAAGAAGACTACTTTTCAGGGGTTTAGTGGGTCAACGTGTTATCACCTTTTAACTCCCAACTTTCTTACACATCCGCAAGGAAAAAAAACAGCATAATTTGTTTCATTTTAATGTTACGAACTTAAAAAAAAAAAAAAAAAAAAAAAAAGAAACAATACAAATCTAGCAATGCTACACAGACAGGAGAAATTGTTGATACCCTCCGGTTAAAAAAACAAAACAAAAACCAAAGTAGTCACTGTAATAACATTCCAAATAACTAATGGACGAGACTGGAATTCACCAAAATGCGTACTGACAAGCTGCAAAGCTTCTGGGAGAATGTCCTTTGGATAGATGACACAAAACTGGAGCTTTTTGGCAAGTCACATCAGCTCTATGTTTACAGATGCAAAAATGAAGCATACAAAGAAAACCACATGTTACAGAGTGTCTTGAATCTGTGCAGGGTACACTGATATCTCAAGAGTATCAAGGCTTTCTGAAGTAAAATGTGCTGCACAGTCACAGAAAGCTTGGCCTCAGCTGCACCTTACTGCATGTGTCCTTCAACAAGAACAAGTTTTAAAAGAACTAATAAAAGCCAAAAAAATTGACTAATAAGAAATAGCTCTCTATGTGTTGTGAACCTAATTTGAGACAGCACAAACATTCTGCTCACAATGAGTATGCTATAATACCTATTGACAGTTAGACAAGTCTCATTTAGAGGTACAAAAATCCTCAGACTTTTCAGACTGTTTCGATCAGAAAGATGTACAACAAACCTAAGATGTGTGTATACTTTTCTGTCCATGCTCAATTGATTACAGGTACTTATTCATTTAAGTAACTATTGTGGGACTGTCTTTTAATAGTCGGAGGCCGAGCTGCTTTGACTTAAACATCTGCATCATGTATGTAACTTCCTTCTCATGAGGTCATATTGTTTACAATAAGGAACACAATATGATTTTTGGAAATGTTTATTGTTGATAGAGATCATGTGCTGAATTAGCTCTCCTTAGTTAGGTAATTAATTTCACATTAATGAATATCAGGTTTAACATTAAAGGACTGAAGAGCAGGTTCAATATTGGACCAAATTGCCGTCTACATTGCTAATTTATCACTTTGGGCTCTTACTTGTCAGCACAACATAGTAAACGTCGTTTCAAACTAGCTGCAGCCTTGTGTAAAGGGTTCAGCGACAACCCATTTATTGTGTATATGGGAGAGGACTTCTCGGTGAAAGTGAGCGGCGGCGGCCTTTTTGGACAAAGCGGGAAGTCTTGAGTGAATATTCCAAAATAGATAAAGTCTTATTCTATGTTCACAGCGCTCACGCGCTCACGTCAATGACACATCCAATAGCTGAGGGGCGATATCTGTGCTATCAAGCTGTTTCGGCTGACATGTATACACAATTCATGGCCGACGAAACCTTGAGAAATGTGCTATTTTGGCTAAACTAAAGGATACCTCGATGTGCATTTGTGTGGAAATGTAGTTCATGAATAACTAAAGAAACTTCACCATCTTAATATCCCCCTACTCCTTAACTCATTCACTCCCAGACATTTTCACTAATGCAACCCCCTTCGCTCCCGGCCGTTTTACTAGATTTTGACTGATTTTGCAAGGCCCACAGAAAATTCTGTTCTATTGCTATATAAACATGGAACCCACCAAAGGAAAGATTAGACTCTTTTCTTTTAGCAGTAATAAAAAAGTAAGTTCATATTTTTTTCCATTCCATTCCAGAAATCAGCATTAGAAAATAGCTTAGTTTGAGTCATTTTCCAATTTCTGATGAAAAAACAGAGAACTTGAACTTTTTGTGAAAGCATGCATTTCAAACATAACTTTGACTTTAACACAGCTATTTTTTGCTTTAGTTACATCCCAAATATCTGAATAATGCTTTCCTTTTAACAAAATAACATAAACAACAAGACAAATAGAGCTTTTGATAGCAAAGTAACAATTCATTTGCACATAACTAACTGAGAGATAACGCTGTTGTGACCGCGACAGATGGGTAAACTTTTCCCTCATCACCACCTGTCTCATAAAGATGGATTTTTTTGAGTCTCGGCGTAGTCTGCTCGACGAGCAGCACGGACTCAACGGCATTGTCCACTGCACTGCTGGTCCCGGTCGTTCTGCTCGGTCGCCAGCGCCTGGCATCCTGGGCGTCCTCTAGGTTGTTCTGCTCAGTTGTCCGCCCCCTGGCATCCTGGACGCCATTCAGTCGTCTTCCACTGTTGCTCCGGCCGCTCGGCCCGGCCGTTCGTTGCCGTTGAATCGGGTTGCGGGTCTTACCAAATGCACTACTAACCTCCAGTTGCCAGTTTTATTGCTTTAAAATTGATTTTCAGCTTTGAGCTTTAGAGCTAAATTAAATCAGAACCCAGAGATGTCTCTTGTACAAAAAAAAATTAAAAAAAAATACGTAAAAGACGTATAAATATGTCTTTGGGACACTGAAAAAAATTAAAAATAGAACGCATTTATACGTTTTTGGGAGCAAATGAGTAAAAATAGAAAATGTTGTTTTCTTGTGCAACAATGAAAAGTAAATGCATTGGGGGTTGGGACTATAGTAAATATGCTTGGTGGAGTCCACTCGCTTTTCACTTCCTGACAGTGTCTATGTCAGCCTTGTCCTGTTTTGCGCTTGCCGTAGGGCGCTTTTCACACTGGCCTGCTGCTAGTATGAAACAGCCTTAACTGTCCCATGCACAGAAGCAACATAAGCACACATTGTCACTTTTGGAGGTAGCATGTCGACACAAACACAAAACGCAAGAAATTTAGGAAATAAAATTGCATTCAAAGAGATTTTCACAAAAAGGCTGCTCACTAAAAAATATAGTCTACACGTGGACATAAAAAAATAAGTCACTTTTCCAGATGCTGTCTCTGATACGAACAGAAGTGTACAGCGTATATTGATTGTATTCATATTATCTTTTAGAAGTATGTATGCAACTCCTGTATTGGATCTCATTAGAGGTCTTGCGATCTAATGGAATGTGCTGTGAGTGTATGTGTTAAATATTTAAATATACATTTAATGATAGTAGAATAACCTCACCCTTGGCTGCTTCACCTTATCCATAACTGGGGGGAAAAAATTGGGCTGAAGAAGCCGAGCACAATGAGGTCTGGTGGTTTAATCAATTATTTATGAAATGTTTTAATGATCAGAGTGCCTGGAGTGATCAAAGCTGGAGTGGCTTTGCTGGCGAAGACATCCACTCTACTTTGATGTGCTTCCCCAACAAAAGCACTTATCGGAAGCCGAACTCTATCCAACTCACAAACTGTTTGGCTGAGAGGCATTCACATATTAAAAGGTCAGTGCCCAGTAAGAAAGAATGGATGACAAAAAGTTCTCCCGATCTTGAACAATCCAAATCATGACTTATACACGTCTAACTACTATTTTGAATGCTGAGGTCACCTTCTCAGAGCTCTTGTGTACATTATCATATATTTAATTGGATGGTGAGGTCTTCAACATGAAGCATATGTCACAAGATGTTGAATAAAACATTACTTGGAGAAGAAACAACTGCTTCTTGCCTTAAATAAAATGCTGAATTAAAATGACCAGTCAGTGAATGCAAATGAGCCACTCGTCAAAAAGGACCTGACAACTGTTAGCAAGCTATAAAATGCAAATACTCACGCATATGCCATCGAAGTGACATACATTACTTAAATTATGTTCATCAATTCATGTGATTTTGCGGTGCTTTTCAAAGCATGATAGGTACAGAATAACAGATGGACCACGAGGTTAGAACGTATACTGTGTTTAAACAGAAACGTCTGTATATACAGTATATATTAGAAAAGTTGTCTACGTGCATTTTTATTACTTCACAATGATGAAATACAAAAGGTTACTAATACTTTGACAATCAAAAGTGCACACATATAGGTTCACCCAAGTTTTACTTTTACTTTACTAGAGGTTGTCTTTTTGTACCAGTAGGGACAAGTCGAGTTGACCTGAAATTGATTTAAAACTATGCGTCTGAAGCAGTGAATTTAAGATTTATATAGGTACATTATATGCAGTTCTGTCAAAAGGTACAGTAATTGCCAAGAAACAATGATTCAATTTATACAGTGGTATGAATAAATATCTGAACCTTTTGGAATTTCTCATTTATGCATGCAATTACCATCAAATGTGATCTGATCATTGTCAAAATCACACAGATGAAAAAACAGTGTCTGCTTTAATTAAAACCACCCATACATTTATAGGTTTTCATATCTTAATGAGGATAGAATGCAAACAGTGATAGAAGAGGGAAATATAAGTAAGTGAACCATTTCATTTAATATTTTGTTACTTTGTAATTACTTGTAGAGATGGTTTTGTATCCTTTCCCAGCTTTATACAAATCAATAACCCTTAAGCGCAGGTCTTCAGACAGCTCTTTTGACCGAGACATGATGCACATTGGACAATGCTTCTAATCAAGACAATTCTTACCAGGTGTGTGTTTTATAGTGGGCAGGGCAACTTTAAACCACTCATCAGTGATTGGACACACACCTGACTTAAATTGTTTGGTAAAAATTGATTTCATTTGCTCTTTAAGTCTCCTTAGGCAGAGGGTTCACTTACTTATTATTCTCCCTTCTGTCATTGTTTGCATGCTATCCTCATTCAAATATGAAAACATGTTTGGGTGGTTTTAGTTAAAGCAGACATTGTTTTTACATATGTGTGATTCAGACGAAGATCAGATCACATTTGATGGTGATTTTATGCAGAAATGTGAGAAATTCCAAAAAGTTCAGATACTTTTTCATACCACTGTATGTAGTTTTACAGTTATAGGCCTATATACTGTATATTCATTCATCTTTTGTATCACTTATCCTCACGAGGGTTATGGGGGTATGCATGTACAGTAGAGAGAAAGAGAGAGAGATTGTTTATTCTTGTATTCTTGTGATTTTTGTTTTTTTCTCAGACTACATTTTATCACCAATCTATGCGGGAAGTTGATAAATCATATCCCATTGTATATATTGGCATATAGAATTGATTAATGTTTTTATTTATGTATTTTTTGTTGTTCGTTGAGTCAAGGCAAGCATCCCTCGGCAAATAATTATAGTGGGATAATCGCTTGGCATGAACTTACTCCTCCATCTTTATTGTACCGTTCCACCTCATCAGTCCTGCTTCCCTTGTCTAAGTGGCTCTTCCTCACTTGATTTCTTCTATTTTCTTTACAAATAAAGAAATTTGCTTAGATTATTTTTCACAGTACAATGACAACAAAATTGGTGATTAAAAATTAAACACTTATCTCTCTGTGCATTATCTCATTTCTCAGGGAGATGATGCTTTTCTTTTTTTTGCACGCTTGCGGGTGTCTTTTGTTCCCAATTTAGACGCTTGTCTGTGTGTATTGTTCTTATTTGATGTCTCGTTTGATATTATGCTCACTTTCTTCTTTGACATGTAGAGAAAACATCCTTATCAACGTGTCAGATGTATGGCTGGTGTCAGGATGTTGGGTTTTGCCCTCACTCTTTCATTCGCATAGCATTTGAGCAGGAGGTTTTGTACTGAGTGAGGTAGATTGCTAGACATACGAACTTTGCTTTAGACACCGAATGGGGAATCAATATATATTCGAAACCTCAATTCCAACTAAAAGCAAAGATGTCACCTTAAATCTATGAGGTTGTCAATTGTTGAACTGGGTAGCTTTAGGGAGGATGGAAAGTTCCTGACACAGGTTCCTTTGTTGGCTCTAGATATTAATTTACATTGTAAATTCTCTGTCAGACGCAGTGAGACACTGATCTAAAATGACTTGTCTTCTTTCCTTGCAGGAGGCCTGTCAACTTGGGAAGATAGCGTCTGTGAATGTAAGTCATGCACACATACTGTAAGCTCCTTGCTTTGCTCTTCCTTCTGCGCGTTCCACTATAAGCATGACGAAAGCATGACAATGTACATCAATGAATCTGGCGCAAAATTTTAGAGAAATTACGTTTCCATTTATTAATAATAGGAATAATACAGTTCAAACAATCTAAAATACACTTACATTTTTATTTTGAAGGGTCTCTATGTCTGTTTCTTTGACTATTCTCTACGTTTTGAACTCTGCGACTTATAAAAAGAGATACAGTATGTATCGTTTAGAAGAGGAAATCAGAACTTATCTTCTCTACAAAGTCCAGTGTAGCGAATTTATGGATTTGTACAGGCTAATGAGCTACATGTGTTTTGGTGTAACCAAAAGAGACACAAATTTCTATTCTGTTTGGTTATGTGCACCGACACACAGTGGGTAGAAGTGACAAATGATTATCTTCCTTTTTGAAATGCAGGATTCAATTGTCTCCCAATCTTTGTGTGTTTGGTAGGCTGGGTATTATAGACCTCCCCCCCCCTCAAAAAAAAAAAAAAAACATAAATAAAAACCAAGTACATTCACTTTTAGTGATTTTAGCGGTAACTGAAAATATATAACGATATTATTAAAGTAGTAAAATACATACCTGTCAAGTTGTACGGTTTCAGCGTAATTTGTACAAGTAAGCACTGATTTTTAAGGCAAGGCAAATTTATTTATATAGCACAATTTAACACAAGACAATTCAAAGTGCTTTACATCACATGAAGATCATAAAAATCACATTAAAATCAATAGGATGTAAAAACAAAGACAGTTGAAATAGGAAATAAAATTCTGCATAAAAATCACATTTAATCATGAATAGAATATAAAAACAATAATAATAATAAAAAATAACTAAATAAAGAGAAAATAATAATAATAATAATAATGCACAAGAGGAATAGAAAGCAAATAGATTGAAATATATGGACAGTTATGGATATGCAGTGCTAAACAAGCGTTTTTAGCCCTGATTTAAAGGAGCTAACAGTTTGAGCATACTTCAGACCTTCAGGTAACTTGTTCCAGAGGCGAGGAGCATAATAGCTAAATGCTGCCTCACCCTGCTTGGTTCTTGTTTTTGGAACATACAGAAGACCGGTTCTAGACGACCTTAGGGGTCTAGATGTTTCATAGGAATCTAACAAATCAAGCATGTATTTTGGTCCAAGACCATTAAGTGTTCTGTAGACAAGCAGTAGTATTTTATAATATATCCTTTGACTCACTGGAAGCCAGTGTGACTATTTCAAAACCGGTGTAATGTGGTCCAGTTTCCTTGTATTTGTGAGGACTCTGGCTGCAGCATTCTGTACTAACTGCAGCTTCCTGACTGATTTTTATCAAGGCCTTTAAATATCCCGTTGCAATAGTCCAGTCTGCTGAAAATGAATGCATGCATAAGTTTTTCCATGTCTTTTTAAATGTGTACGCCGTACGTTCAAAATCTGTACATTTTTTGTGCATGACGTTTTTTTCCTCCGTTTGGATTTTGTCACCGTTTCGGCAACGAGACAATGTGCGTTACTATGCGGTACTACGTTGGTTTGAATGACGCAAGAAAAGTTAAGGACACTGAGAGCCAAATGTTTGTTGTGACGCTGCTGCAAACGCGATTCTAGGCTAGGTGGCTCCAATTTTTACTGACTGTAGCCGACAGCCTACAATCTACGCCTGGATATCTCATGCATATAGAACTACATGCGAAATGACAGACTCGGTGGTGTTAGTAAACAGCCGCCATTTTAGAGCAGTACACTTCTCAGAAAGGCTCTGTTGTAGTAAACCTTCCTAGTGAACCTAAGTAACTTTTTGTCTAAAATACTCCTAAATCGGCAAATCTTGACATAAATCTATCTTTAAATGATAAAACAGTTTTAAAACTTTCACATCGAAATGAAATAATAAATGACTTCCAAACATAGCAAACATTACTATGTTTTTGTTGTTGTTGTTGTTGTTTTTTTTTATTATTTAAAAAAAAAAAAAAAAAACATGAAAGGTAACACCAGTTACTTTGCCAACTAATTACTCTTACATTCAGGTAACTGAGTTTCTAACTCAATTACTTTTTGGGAGAAGTCATTTGTAACTAACTAATTACTTTTTAAAAGTAAGATTAACAACACTGGTCATAAAGATAAAGTCTGCAGAATGAAAAGTGACGAAAGAGGTGATTTTATTGTGCCAATTTGTTGGCGAACACAATTTGCCTGCAACTATTGCTGATCACTTCTTAGAATTAGCAAAAGAAATGTTCCCTGACTCAAAGATTGCATCGGTGAGTTAATTTTATCAATTGACCTTTTTAATTTATAATTGGACACACTAACAAACTACCTTCAAGTCAAACTGAATTGCGAGCTGAAGTGCCATGAAGTGCAGCCATCAAGACATGATAGAATTTGCCAAAAGTGTGACATACAATTATAACAAAAGTCACTTTAAATTTTAGTAATCATGATTTAGCTGTAGATATTGATTGTTCTTTGATTTCTCCAGGTTATATGTTACAATATTACCAACAAATTCATATTATTTTAAAAATTGAGTTTTAATTTTTGTTTCATATTGCACGCTATATACAGCGTTGTAAGATTAGTCACCGATTTGTAAGGCATACGTCACTATTTGTAAGATTGCCCACAGCCTCGGGTTGACAGGTATGAGAATAGAAAAATACTAGCATGAGTTATCGGCTAAATCATATCAAAGAACACATAGTAACGGAGAAAATATACACAATACAAAAAACAACTGGACATCTACGGAAAAAATGGTCAAGATTCATTAAAATTGTGAACTAGGAATTGTTATTCTTATATACATGTGAAGTAATGTCATATGAAAAATAGTTGTATTTAAATACATTGGTCTTTCTCTAGACTCTGGTGCATTACACCGGGCCTTTGGAATGTTTTCTAGTTTTTGACGTATCTGCTCTGTGATTACACTGTGGGTTCCCAGGGAGTTTGGGCCAGTTCCCTTGCCTAGCAGGGTGTGAGTGACGGACTGGTCTGATTAGGGTGTAGTCTGCCTTTCACCCTAAGTCCGCTGGGATAGGCTCCAGCACCCCGCCACCCTGACAAGGATAAGCGGTGTTGAAAATGGAAATTTTTAGGGTGAAGAAATGTTTAATGTCATTGAAGAGTCAATGCTTGCATACAAGGAAAGGTTTATAAGACAGTGGTGTGGACATTTACAATGTTTGATATTGAGACAGTCGCACTGACAAGATGAAAGGAGGCAGAGCTCAGGTTGCTGAGATGAAGATGATAACATTTTCTTTATAGGGATCCATGGATAGAAAGACTTGTAGTTCTTAAAAGATAAACATTATTATAAGTTAAAATATTGTGATATAAAAAAAAAAAAAAAAAAAAAAACTCGAGATGTCGGGTCCGATCACGTCATTTTCAAAGTATCGGAATCGGCAAAAAAATAAAGGACATGCCTTTTTTAAATACAGTGGTACCTCTACATACGAAGTTAATCCGTTCCAGGAGCTTGTTTGTAAGTCGAAATGGTCGTATGTCGAGCAGGATTTTCCCATAGGAATACATTATAATTCCATTAATTCGTTCCACAGCCCAAAAACCTGCACTAAATCCTTAAAAAATACTGCTGGTACTATTACAAATGGCAATTACATATAGCAAAACAAATAAAAAATAAAAATCGGATTAATAATATAATAATAATAATAATTCCTGTGATAGTGTAACGAAACGGGTTCTAATAAGGCGGACGTTTTTTTCTGTACCTGAAGGCACCGCGGCGCTGACGTGACAAAGAGGGAGGGGAGCGGGTGAAAGTTTACTTTCGCTTTCAATGCTTTCTTGAGAACATCGTCAATTGCGGCAGACAGCAGGTGTTTTGTGTTGAATAAGTTGTGAAAGAAATGATGAAAACGTGGCGAAGCTGGCGATTTCTCTGGAGATGTTACCACAATAAGAATTGTCAGCTTAACTTATAAAGACTGGCGAACGATGGTCGGAGGAGGACCGTGGAGATGTATTGTTGAGCCATTTCACGGATGCCCACCCTACGCTCATATTTTTCTGTCATTTGCATCTTCATTTAGAAGGTAAGCGTCAACTTTTTCCTTGTTTCACCACCTGTACCAACCTTTTCTGAAACCTGTGTTGATTTGTCACACAAGAAAATCCGCCGTGCATTCGTCTGCGGTGCTGCCATTGTCGTCGTATTTCGAGCATGTCGTCGGATGTAGAAACAAATGGCGAGTCAAATTTTACGTCGGATGTCGAAAAGTTCGTGTGTCGAAGCGATCGTATGTAGAGGTACCACTGTATATATATTTTTTTTAATTAAATCGTTTTCTAATTGTATTTAACGTTACAGACATAATATGTTACACTCATCCAGAGTCTTTAGTTTAGGCTTAAGGTAGGGTTATGAAGTTTATCCCAATAATGGTGGTAATTTTTTTTTTTTTTAAATGTATCACGTTAAAATATTTAATGCAATTAATGCATGCGCTGCACAACCCAGTCACGCATTGTCGCGCTCAATCTGCAATGGCGCCGTTTTACCCATATAGAGAGCTAAAAGAGTAGAGTGAATTTTGGCAGCCTTTAGAGCCTTTTTTTAATTGGCTAAAGCCTTACAATCCCTCTCCCTACGATTAGAAATATTGTGGGAAGCATTGTGGTGAAGCAAGGTAGTAACTTTTTCTTAACACCCTATGTTATTTCCCAATGCAGAGAAGATATATCAATTGGTAGCACTACGCAGTCATGGTTCCACTTCCCATTTTGCATTTGGGCATGGCTACAGCATCATTTACTGAAAGCTCAACAAATACACTAGATGGCAATAGTTAGTCACATTTGTCCTTTAAGAATAACAAGTCTTTCTATCCTTGGATCCCTCTCACAGAAAGAATGTTAATAATGTAAATGCCATCTTGAGGATTTATTGTCATAATACACAAATACAGTACTTATGTACCGTATGTTGAATGTATATATTCGTCCGAGTTTTATTCTTTTTTTTTTTTTATTGCATTGCCAAAATGTATATGATCGGGAAAAATTATCGGGAATGATTGGAATTGAATCGGGAGCAAAAAAAAAGCAATCGGATCGGGAAATATCGGGATCGGCAGATACTCAAACTAAAACGATCGGGAGCAAAAAAATATGATCGGAACAACCCTACTCTTAATGTTACTTTCTATACAATTTGTACAATTTGTAAAATTTGCTTAACTAGTAGGTCGCCATTGTTGTTGACGTCGCAGGGCGGTGACGTTGCATAGTTACGCTATCGGGCTTCCAGAGTACAACTCTAGTGACATAAACATGTGATCTGTTCAACCCTTTCAATTTGAACCCATGAGGAACAAAGTGTGTATGACACCAAAAAAGCATGTTTTTTTTTTTCATATTTCACGCAGTGTTTTATGCTCCTGAATGAAATGGACCGCGCTGATGTGTGTGGAAGCGATCGTTTTATGTATTGAATTTGTGAATCCCGCGCCATGAAAATGAGTGACTTCAGTCTCGGGTATAGGACAAATGCGAATGTGACATCACCCAGGTCAGCATCTCACAATGCAGCATTGCTGTATAGCACGCAGATGGACTGTGGATTCAGCTGATTTTGCGGATTAATTTGTTTATTTTTCGCGTCATGCCAGCCAAACGGCTGCAGAAAATTGTTGCTGCAACAGGGAGAGGCGTGTGAGCCTTTTTGGGTTTCAAAGGTTCTCAATAACCGAGGATATTGGCCAAAACAAGCCCTACTGCTGTGTGACCATTGGTCTTACGAGGAAGTGAGTAAACATTGTATATTGTATTATGTCAAATAATGGGATCATTGCACACGTTTTAATAACGAGGTGGCTTCCATTTTGTGGATGATTGTCCACCGGGAACACCACTCAGCCGACCACCGGCCTTCTTCGTGTGCCCGGTGTTCTGTTAAATTTTCAACCCCATCATAAATTGCAACTTTGTGTTAAAAATAGCCGCGAATACAGCGATTACAAAGTAAACACTACAAACTGTCTTTAAATAAAGGACTATTTACTTACGTTTGATCATGGACGGACAGGTAGAAAACTTCTCTTCAGACACATAGTGCTATGTTTGCTGCACAGTAACTTCACGCCGTTTTCTAACTGTTTACGTATTTGCCATGTAGTAAAGCATTATTTTACACCATATTCGTGTTGACCATGTGGTAGCTACGTGCTCCTCCGACATCGGTTGGTTTGTCCGGCAGTACTCTCCATCTGTTTGCCCGGGGAGCTCTCCTGTCCACAGCAGGGGAACGAGCTGTAACTTGCTCGTCGTCGGGCAGGTTGCCGATCGGCGAAGACAATCGACAACCCCGCCGCCATGTGATACGATCCTGGCTAGTTTTGTGTGATTTTTTTGCTTCGAAAAGCGAAAAGACTTTGAGACTTTAAGACTTTGAGACGTCACTCAGTTCGGGTTAGCATATCGGCTAGCTGTCACCCCTCTTGGTTTGTTTACATTCTCTGACGTCGGGGCAGGGAAATGACAAAAGCCTGACTAACTACTAAAATATTGTTCGGGAGGTGCGACCGTTGACAGTTTTGACTTAATTTTTAGTCATTTTAAAGTAATTTTGCCATGTCGTACTTGCATTTTTATTATTTCATATTCCTGTTAGCACAAGACTGTTATTTGTCATGACCATACTATTTATTTAGCAATTGGGGAAAAATAATTCGATAAAAAGAATATCCTGTATAAATATTGGAGTAGAAAGACTGAAATAATCACATTTTGCGACTCTCTTCGTCGCATTTTTCTCGTTCTGAGTAATTCCCCCTCACTGGGCTGAATTCTAAATCAGATGAAATCATGACCTTGCCGACGTCATCTACATGTCGGGGACACTACAGACCTATAATGGTAGGCGTGGATAAACAGCGGATGAAAGGACTAATTTATTGTCATCTGCGTTTTGCCAAGTTGTTGTATATAGTCGAATTGTCTCAAAATATGATTCTAATTCACATAATAATGCTATTTAAGACTTTTTTTTAATCCTGTCGTACGCACTTTATTGAGCATGACAGCACCGTCAATATACCACAAAACGAGCAGCAAATGGTAAATGAGCGAAGAGAACAGGAAAGACGGGATGAGAAAAGAGTATGACAAAAGTGCTACACCGGCGAAACATTTACAAGAGGTGAATTTGCCACCCAAAGTACTACCGTGCGCTTTCCGCTTGTTTTGTTTAGATGCATACAAACAGAACATACTAAAGATGCCTTAAGAAAATACTTAAATGTAGTCATATCCAATAAGGGTGGTTTAAATACGTTACGTGACTAATGTGGTCAACGTATCAACAATCTGCTTTAAAACTACCACAAGAAAACACATTCAAAACAAATTATGAGGCAATGAAAAGGTAATAAAAGACTCAATAAAAACACAAATAGTAAGTACTCGGTAGTGTTCGTCCAGTGAGTGACAAACTTCGTTATCACCCCAAGCATCCATTGCGCACATAAAACATGGTGCCCACCGTAGGTCAAAACATGTACTAAATATTATAGATTTTTAAATCAATGGCGGTATTATATGTGTTTCTAATAATATATTTGAGTAAAAAAGAAAAATTGTGGCTTATTAGAGCCTACAAGTCTTTAACTCCGAGTTTCCCTTTAAGAATGACCAAATTGTGAATGAATAGAAATGAACATTAGAGGGATAGAAAAGGTTAGACATTATTAGGACAAAGACCAGACTTTGATGATTGGGACACTTTCAATGGAATGATAGTGAGAACAATGGCAGGAGGATGATAAGAATTAAACTAGAAAGTAAGAAAGCCAGAGGAAGACCAAAGAGTGTGTTCATAGATGTTGTGGGGAAACACATGAGGGCAATTAGTGTTGGAGAGGAGGAGGCAAACGATGCGCTTGGATGGAAAAGAATAATACCTTGGTACAAGGAGAGGAGGGACGACACGGCAGGTTTTCAGTTTCACATTAAAAAGTTGTTTGTGATAAAATGTGGAAATACTCCATGTGCAATATTATCAAACATACCAAGTTATGCTTGTATGTCAGGTAGGGGTATTAATCACCAATTTCATGAAAATAAGATACAATATCGATTCTGTGGACACAGATACGATGTTCGCCAATATGTCATAATCTGCCTCGATTTTATTCGTTTAATTTTATACTATATTATATACACACTTACCACAATAAGTTACATTTTATTTAAAGCAATTAAAAAGAAAAAGCAATTTTGATATTTTTACATTTTATGTTTTTGCTTAAAAAGTTCTTACATTTGAATGAAAATCATTTCTTGTTAAAAAAAAAAAAAAGCTTGTCTAAAAGATAACGCTATTGATCGACATTTTGCGTTTCAATTTGACTTGATCGTTATCTAACAAATCAATGTATCAATCCAAATTGATATATCATTACATTATTACCCCAGTTAAAGCTAGAGGTGTAAATCACTAATTTCATCGCCATACAATTCCCCTCATCATACAATTACCCCCCCCCCCCCCCCCAACACACTCACACGCATCCCTAAAAACTTCTACACATCTAGGTTATAGTAGCCAAATGTTATCAATCCACAGAGGAATTCACAATATAACATGAGTCAGTTGAATTGATAAATAATTCATATGATTTCTCAAACAATCTCCCACTCGTCAGTATCACCTCTCTTTGCCTGTTCTTGCTAAACTGTGCATTTCACACAAGCGTGGTAATATTTCACCTAACACCCAAGCCAAAAAAAAAAAAAAAAACTTCAAAGAGCTTTTCAGCAGTCAAGAAGGTCAGAAGGCATACTGTAGTATCTTGGAAAAGTCTCACCATAGTTGTGTGTTTCTTTTTGCACTCATTATGACAAATCACCATAGTGGGTATGAAGATGCAATTGCTCATGAAAGTGATCATTATCGGTTATAAATTTCAGAGCAAAGCCTAAATATGCCCAGTTTATCACTCATCATTTCATCACACATAGTGAGCTGTGCATAATTAAGAGTCTGGTATTAAATAATTTTGTCAATAATGCAGAGACTGCCCCCTGCTAAAGTCGCTAGTGGATACTGCTTGGTCCAATGCTAAGTGTGGTGGACTTCTAATCCAGTAACCCATGAATCCAGCCCCATCTGCTTTTTGCCTGTATGGTTACCGGAGGGAATGTTTAGGATTGGCTGGCTTGTTCAGTGGCAGAACTTGGCACACACACGCTCCTGTTCAGTTTATCTCTGTGTACATACTTCTCAAGGCGCTGTTTTATCTGGCTGAACAGGCTTTGTTTGGTCTTGATATCTCTTACCACAGCTTGTCTTTGCTTTATGGATTTCTGGCAGCTTCTTTAAATAAGTGATAGCGCTTAGTAAAACACTCACCTTGACTTCTTTGTGAATGGTTAGCTTTTTTTTTTTTTTTTTTGTTTTTTTTTTGTTTTGGTAATGCTTGTCATTTAGCATTAACAATTTATTCTCCTCTGGGTAAAAATACAGCAATTCATGTAAGCCCATTAATGGAATTTCAGTCATTGATATTATATAATCAATTATACTTATTATTATTTTAATCACCTGGCACCATCTTAAATGGGCTTGAAGAAACAGCCGTTTAAAATGCAAAATGATTATGGCCTAATTGCCACGGACAGCTGTTTGTTCTGATAGATTCTGGATGCCATTGCCGAAACACGTTTCAAATAATTAAAATCATGTGGAGAGAAAGAATGCTTTTTTGTAACGATGCCAAACCTCCATAAGTGGCCTCGTTCTTAAGCCGGAACCTGCGCTCTGCGTCTGCACACACGCTCTACTCATTTGAGAAACACCTGTCAAAGCTGTTTGAGAACAACACAATATTTAGACGCCTTCAAAGCATTGGGATGCATAGCACGCAGAGCTATAGGATTTAGCGAACAAGGTGTTGTTGCGATTTTTCTTTTGATTCTGAAAGCCTGAAAGAGAGAGCGAGAGAGAAAGAGAATAATATTTGAGGGAATCCTACATGTTGGCTGCCATATTTCATATTCATCACAAATCACTGCACCACATTTTTGTGGTCATTTTTAAAGATGAACAAAAACAGTAATCAGTAAATGTAGAGCTGACCACAAGTATGATATGATATGATGTACACTGTTTTTGTTTGTCTTTAAAAATGCAAAAAAAAAATAATAATAACAATAATAATAATAATGTGCTGCAGTGATTTTGTGATTAAAATATAATAGGCTATGGCTGCCAACATGTTGGATTTCAGGTTTGGTCATCAAATCTTTTGTCATAAAACACATGTTTTTGTCGGTCCAAGGTCAAAGTCACCAAAGTTATTCTCAGCAGGGCAGAGAAGAATAGATTCAAGTTAGAACGGGTGAAATCAAACAAAAGCAATTTTTTTATGGATCCCAGGTCAAGGTCACAAATATTTTTGTGGGTCTTAATGACAATAATAATTGCATGAGTAAAATGTGACTGTGTTAGGGTTAATATGCTACTATAAACGAATGTAGCCTAAAACATTTTGTCAAATTTTGCTGGAACAGTTTGATTTTTAGCAAAAAGTGAATGCGATCTTGGTTTTCCATCGTCTTTTATTATTATTATACTTATACTTTTTTTAATAGTGGATGATATGAATCTGTCATAAACTGTGGGGAGTACATACGTTTTGCAAAATGTTTTTTTTTTTTTTTTTTTTTTTCCCCGAAGTCTGCATTTTAAGCTGAAAAGTAACTTTTATGGGGAAAAATGAAAACTGACCTCAAATGAACTTTTGGAATGTGTTGAAAAGTCTGGATCGGTCAAAAGACGAAACTGAGAGAACATCGATTTTGAAATGTTTCTTTTCCATTTTTGGTTAAACCATGTCTTTTGTAGGGAAGTGAAATGAAAGGTTCTATGCATCGCATGAATATTTTGACTCTGTAGAAGTTGGAATGATGTGGATCAATCAAATCGTGTAAGCTGTGTGGCGAAAACCAAGGCAAAAATAAGGAAAGAAAGAAAGAAAGAAAGAAAGAAAGAAAGAAAGAAAGAAAGAAAGAAAGAAAGAAAGAAAGAAAGAAAGAAAGAAAGAAAGAAAGAAAGAAAGATAGAAAGAAAGAAAGAAAGAAAGAAAGAAAGAAAGAAAGAAAGAAAGAAAGAAAGAAAGAAAGAAAGAAAGAAAGAAAGAAAGAAAGAAAGAAAGAAAGAAAGAAAGAGAGAGAGAGAGAAAAAAAAAAAGGGAACTTTAACCCTTTAAGGTCTGGGCCTATTTTGTCTGATTTTGCATGCCTTTGAAGTTGCCTTTATATTTCAAAGAAAGAATTGTTTACGATGGCCTGGTTTGGTCCCTTTTTTTGTGACACCTTGAACTTTATGTCCAAACTGTTGTTTCCTTCACTGACCAATTATAAATCATAATTTTGGGCCCAAAAAGACCAAAAATTCCAAAATCGTTTTGTCAAAATTTTTAATATTGATGTCCAATTGACAACCAAACATGCGTAACGAACCGTTTTGAAACTTTGTAATATTTATTCAACATGTTAGGATGAACATTCAACCAAAAAAATTTAGAATAGTATTATATTTGACAATTCAACATAAACAACAGGTATAGCCATAGGCGTTTTTTGCCTTTATACATGCTCTAGTCAAAACAGGTTATATACAGCAGACCAAACAGTGAAGAACAGTGAAAAAATATACCATCTAACACAAAAAGTGTTTAGAGGCCATCTCTTAATGAGTTTAGGTATTGCAGCCCATCACCTGATGAAGACTATGTACACACAATCAAGCTTCTTGAACACACATTTATATACACAAATTGAAAAGACTGATTGTGGGAAGAAAAAAATATATATATAACATTGGGAAAAAAAGCATTTTCAAAAATATTTACAATAAACAAGTTAAAATTTTTTCAGACATGCCACTCCGAAAAGTAGTTTCGTCCTGGAATTAGACACAGGGCTACATCACACAGACCACATTTCCATGGGGTGTCGGTCCTCTTTCCACCCTTCCATTTTCATTTCACTTTACTTTCATTGTCACTATAAATGTACATGAAAAAAAGTCAGTATTTATGAAAATAATAAAGTATAAAATAAAAATATATGCAGCAATAAATAATAATGGAAATCTATATGTATGACGATAGAAAGAATACCATAGCTGAATATGTGCTACATCCCTAATCTGCATATAGAAAGAAGAACACCACAATTATAAATTCCTGCCTTGGTTACACGCAGTGCACGTACGACTTTGATCTGATATGCACATTTTATTATTATATACACAAACACACACTTATATTGCATCAAAATTAACTTTGTCTTGCAATATCAAAAGAAACTTTTTCAGCATGAAAAAAAAAAAAAAAAAGAGTTTGCTTACCTCTGCTCGTCGATGGCGTCACCCACGTGTTCAAATCCGTCACTATCTTCACTCGAGGACTCTTCCGAAGAAGACGATGATGACGAATTTGGACCATCCTCTTCCTCAAGTTGATCAAAAAGCACAATTGCTTGCGCTAAATTTAATTTTCCGTTCATTCTCAAAGTCACACAAAGTCGCTGCTCGATCCAAACGGCCATCGCTCGCCACCTCGCTGCTTCAGAACACTCCTCCCTCTCGTTCGGTGGAACTTCGCACGGCAGTTATATTTATTAAAAAAAACGCATTTTGTGCTTCCACTGTGACTTCGAAAGGGTTCGTTTGATTTGTGTTTTTTTCATGGAGCTTCCGTTTTGAAAAAGGACAAGAAATGATGGAAATATAGACATAAACAAATGATCCATACAGCGTTTTAATGTTTTTTTGAGAGGACAATAAAACTATAGAACTTAAATGACAATATCTCATGTTTTAGTTGGTCGATTGACTTCAAATAATAACGAGAGTAAACCGCAACTTCTGCACTTTAAAACGAGACCAACCAACGGCATGTGGGTGACGTAATTAAAACGTGAGGGCGCTTCAAAGACGACGTGCGCTGAGGACGCGCCGGCGCGTCCTTCGACTCTCAAGGGTTAAATGTAGGCTGAAACTAAATCAATACTGAGTATAAGGCTAGATTTATGACTTGTATCACAACAGATGTAGTTATAGAAATGTACTTTTAAAGACTCTAAATTGAACTTGATTGTTTGTTGTTTTGGACTTTTAAAATATTCAAGTGCAGTATTGTCAAAGTGAAAAAATCAGTGCCAATGTGACTTTTATTTTTACAGTTACGATCTCATTTTACCCGAATAATTCGGTGCCATATACAACAATAAGTGGCACATAGAGTGGCACATAGATGTACATCCCTTTGTCGCCATACTTTAAGTGTCTGCGCAAGTCATGGGAAAGCACGCCTGCGATCCTTTGAGGTTTCATTTTATTCACGTATGGACCTACTACCTTAATATGACTGCCACTTTGGCTGTCTTTTGATCAGATGTAATGAAAGAAGAACAATATTTTATTGCAAGTACCATGTTCAAGCTCTGTCTATTCTGTGCTGTTCAATTTGAAACCAGAGAAATTTTGATGAATCAATATAAATGTAAACTGTTTTGATAAAACATAATTGAAACCCACTCAACTTGTTTGTATTTTATGTTTTTTTACGTCTTTCTGAACTGCACTTATTGTGCACTTCATTATCATTTAGAGATGGAACATCCATCTGTATTCCGCCCCTCTCCTCCCACATTCAGTCCTATCAAGGATAATAGCTTAGTTATAGCTGCATTATACTGGGGAAGGAAATATATGTTGGTCAAGAGACACCCCCACGGAATCTGGAAGAAGCTAGGTTGTGTATTAATTATTGTTTTTAATACAGCACTTCCACCATAATGTTGTTAAGGTAGCAATGACAAAAACAAGATAGTCACTTGTGGTTAAGTTGGATTTCTCTATGAAAAGGGAAGGGGGATCTCTTATCGGGTTGAATAACGGGATGACAAAAATTCACCGCAATAACTGAAGCCGAGGGTGTAATTACATTTTATGTGTTCTTTACGTCCCTGCACCACAGCGACGTGATGCATTATGATGTTACCTAGGGAATTGTGTGAAGACATGAATTCATGCCGCAGCATGTAATGACCATGACAATGCTCAATTCCACCAGTGTTAGCTCAATGTCAGATTGAATTGGGCCTGTTCTCACCTTACTTGTTTTTCCCCCCTCTGCATTAAGTTAGAAAATATTATGAAAGCGAAAAAGATCAAAACAGCTATGAAGATTACTCGTTGTGCCTTTATGCTAGGATTGGTTGTAAATTATTTGTTTGAGAAACACATGTTTAAAGATGCCATGAAATTATGTTTCTTCTTATTGTCCCTTCTTAAAAAAAAAAAAAGTCTCAGCATGATATTGTGGAAATCTCAAAAACAGTGGTTGCCCTAGTTTGTATTACAATCTGTGCAAAATTATGATTTGGCGGTAAATACATAATGTAATTTTTTTTTTTTTCTTTTTCTTCAACTGTGGGACCATGTTTGAACCATGACGACCTAGCTGTTTCACTTAATGCTTTCCATTTTCTCTGACAAAATGAATGAGAAGGTTCAGTTAATTAATTATGCACAAATGGATTTATGAAAAAATAAAAATGAAAAACAGTGCAGGCACAAATGTGAGACCATGAAAACACACATTTTACTTTTTTGACCAATTATACAGAATAATTATTTAGAATTTTTGTACTGAATGCTCCTTTTCCATCATGTTACCAGACCCAGCGCCGAGTGACGTTCCATCTTCCAGATGGTTCCCAGGAAAGCTGCAGTGATAGTGGATTGGGCGATCCAGAACCAAGTAGCACGGCTAGTACTTCCCAGGCGCTTCCATTCAGCTTACCCCATGAGGAGTACTATGAACAAACATCGCCTAATAGTCGCACAGAGGGAGATGGAAACTCAGACCCGGAATCAAGTGAGTAGTTACACAGAAACACACACACGTACATTCCCCTGCCCCACGCACGCACCCACATTATAGTACAGTAAATATATATCAGTGTTATCAAGCAATTGACATTTTTAGTTGCAGATAATCAACTTTTTTCATAGTTAAGTCGCACATTTTTGGAAAAAAAAAATTCTTATCTTTTTCTGTCCCATTATTTTATCAAATTTTGATACTAGCAGCGTCAAACGATTAAAACACTTTTGTTTTTATATATTTTTATTCTATATACCGTAATTTCCCGAATATAACGCACACTTTTTTCCCCCAAAATCAAATTGTAAAATCATGGTGCGCATTATAATCGGGTACATGGATTTTTATTGACACGGCCACGTTGTGTTGAAGAAACTATGCGGCAATCCGTTGCCGGCCATTACGGTACTTGAGTCACCATTTTGTTTCGGTAATACTTCACTCTGATCGGCCGAATGATTTCGTCTGTGTTAAATTCTGCTTTATTCACTCTTCATAAAGCACAGAATTTAGTTTCTAGAACTCATTTGAGTCAACGTTTATTGCAGCTCCGCAACTCGGACCATAACAAACGTAACAACACAGACTTCCTGTGTCCTTCAACTATATCTGTCCCTCGGGAAACTCAAACCCAAATTAACAATAGTTCCTATTGTTACTGTCGTGTCGACAGAGATGAGTTCTCTCGGATTTCCGAATTACGTTCTCACTTTCATTTTACCGTATCAATCCATGGAAGAAACATTTATTCATCATGATGAAACGAGCAAGTTATACAACAGCCTTTAAAAGAAAAGTCACATATGTTTTGTTTTCTCCTAGATTCTGGTAAGTTGGAGAAGTTGTAAAATCATATTATTACCGTAAATATTGTCAGTTTATGCTAATGTTTTGAACTACCAATGTGCTATGCTTGTGATGTGTTTCACCAGTCAGTAAAATGACGTTTCTGTATCTGTACACGAGCTCTGTTTTCTTGTATTCTTTCATTTATTGGTGCTAAAATTAGGGTGCATGTTATAAACGGGTACAATAATTTTGGCTTAATGGAATTTACAAAAAAATTAAACTACAAAACGAGGTAAAGTGATTGAGCTCACCAAAACACTGCCACATTTTGGGTTAAAACGCCAAAGTTACATTTAGCCTGAGAATTTGGATTTCACCCCGATCCTCCATGTCCTTGTGCCCCAAAATGGTGAGCTTCAGGTGGCCGCGAGAGGAGAGTGAACCTCTTGGAGCCTCCACGCTGGAGGTTCTCATGGACCTCGAAAATGTTCACATTCTTTCATTCAACACGTTCATTCAGTTTATCAGCGCATTGCAGCTAAATGACAACAAATGCCCCAATCCGCCTTAGAGTCCCACAATTTGGGCTAAAAAGTTAATGTCACTCTTCTCCCGATCGTCCGTGTGCTTTTGGCCGCACATAGTGTTTCTCGGGCGGGCCAAGAGCAGTGCCATGAACCAGGAGGTTGCTCGCTGTATTTTTCCTCCAAAGATGCTCGAAAACTACCATAATGGATCGCGCCAAGTTGCCAGGCGAGTTCACGCTTGTCACACCGCCTCAACGTGCCCCATTTCGTGCATTAAAATCCAACATTAAGTTTCGTCTGATAACCAGTAATTCACTTTGGCTCTCTAGTCCATCTCTGGTGGCCACAGGATCATGTGCATTGTCTTGAAGTCCAAAATACGGAGGGTGGGCAGGGCCACAAATAATCGTGCATTTACAAAATTGACGAGGTCAAAGGAGGTTTTCCTTAATAAGATTATTAACGCGTTTAACTGGCAGCATTCATATATACACTTCTATACGTATGTCCAAAGGTGTATTTATTGTGGATATATTTGTGGCTTTTGAAAACGCGTGTGAATCTTGTATGTATTTGTTTATACATTTGTGAAACAAGTCTCTCCCGATAAAGGGGTGAAATGCTGTCACTACTAGAGTTAAATGGCCAAAACTACCTCCTGATTAAGGTTGCTTTATTTTTATTTTTTTTCACAATTAAGTTCCAGTAGGGATTTTTTCATCGTTGATCCTCATAGTTGAGCAATAATAATTTATAGACATAGCAATTAGTTATTCCACCAATGTGTGTGTACTACTATCATTATTTAAAGGTGTTTATCTAAGTATTGCACATACAAGTATGCAGCACCAAAATGTCCAATTTGCTTGTGTAGTTGAATTTCTGTGGCGATTCTAGATGAATCAAATAATTCGCAGGACAGCTGTCACTGTTTATTTTGTTTTCCATTGATGTTCTCCATGAAGCAGGCATTGAAGTCACAAACATACACAACATAAAAAAAAGCTGAATTAATTGGCCACAGGGAAAACAGATACAGCAGACACCCCCTCTTTCCTTCCACTGTTAGTTGTGATACAAGGGAAGAATCAACATAAACACACCCCATCATGGATAAGCCATTAGGTTCCTGTTCAATATCTCATTGCCACAGCGGTACCAAGAGACATTTATTATGGTCAGTGGATCTTGTTTTACTTTCAGTTGCGACATTGCTTGGCATGCTTTTCCGAAGTGTCAAAAAAAAAACAAAAAAACATTTGCCTTCAATGTAATTTCTAATATATCTAAAATTTTATGGACAGGTGGGATTAAATTACTTGTCAAACATTTTATAACCACTGTGTCATTGCTGTAAGTGAGACAACAGGCCTGGGTGCATCAGCCTCCCTAGCATCTGTGGTGACAGGTTTGGGCCCGGGGTGTCAGCGCGAGTGTGATTGTGAATACATTTGTTCGACAGTAGACAAGTCGGATGGCATCCCGTCGATGGCTTTGTGTTCATTTACATGCAGAGGTCCTCCCATTTGCATTTTTTTTCTGGTTTTGCTTTGTGATGGAAGACTCGCACGATACGAGAAATCTTATATTTACTAGACAAAATGGCATTCGCTTACCCACCTATGAAGCAGTGACTTGTTTAAATGTGCGGCAAAGACACAACCGTAGATCAAACCTCTCCTTCACTGAATATTTTAAACCACACACATAGTGAATTTCAAATAATCTCATTGATATTCATTGACATAAACATCTCATATTACATCCACCTGCTCAGTCACCGCATTTATTACTCACTTTACTGTTGAAATAATATTTGTTAAAGCACATCCATTTTGAATAGAATATCAGCCTATTGACAGGACATTTCTACATGGATACATTTGGTTAGTGAACATATGTGCAAACTCAACTTTATGTAAAAGTCAGAGGAAATAACTCTGTGGTCTGTGAAAATGCATTAAACAACACAAAATGTAATCACACTCTTTTAGTGTGCAGACATTATCACCAGATTAAATCCATACACATACGGGAAGATAATAGTCTTTTATTTTTTAGTAAAATATTCCTGATAATTAGAAGTGCAGCCAGAATTTATATGTTGTACTGTTTTATGAAGTATTACATTTGCTCCAATTTTGACACGAATGTAAAACAACAACAACAAACACAACTAATCAGATATATTTAGATTAAAAACAGAGTTTGTGTACATGAAAATCCTATTTCAATCAGATATTGTCAAATGTAACTGCATTATACAAGGATTTACAGAAGTGGATACACCCTAACACCAGCAGTTCAATAAAAAAAGCACCCAAGGTAAATCAAAACTACAGCGAAAGCCCCATCCAATAAATAGAGTGTAAATTTGAGGTGCACAGACCATTAAATAAGGAAAATGATTGCCAATGCAGTAATGCTTGCATTAAACCCAATGGGGGAAAGAATCAGTCACAGCAAACTCAACTGTGTATAACGTTTAAAACATTTATATGTATTGTTTACAGGATTGCACTGACTGTAGCTATGCACTGTAATTCAAACCTCTGTTGCTGGCATATTTGCTACATGCCATACTTAAGTGGTCTCTAATAATGGATGACTTAAAACGCAAAACTCAAGCTAGTTGAATATTATGTTTGTTACACGATATACTAAAATGATCTGATAATCAACACACATTATTTAATCAATGTTTTGCAAACACAGGCATTGTCTTGATTTCTTTGGCTTCTGAAAATGTACTTTACCAGTTAGCAGATGTGTGTCTACCTTTAGTTTGTTGATACTACTTAAGTAATTAAATGTAATTCATACCTCAAAACAAGACTGTAAGGTGCTTAATACCTGCTACAATCCAAATAACATAGCCAAAAATGGCTGAAGCGGACCATAGCAAATGAACAAAACTAAAATTAAAAGTTGTCGATTATTAACTTCAATACAAGCGATTGACATCTATCGACATATCTATCAAAGTATGGAAAATAAGTGACCCTATATTGGTTTAAAGCATCACTTACCATAAAAAATATATTATATTAATATTTATTAATATATTAATAAGGAGGTGGCCATTAAGACAGAAATGTGCATGAATAACCACGAGTGATGATTGGTATCTCGAGAGGCTATTGTCAATTATACTGTTTGCAATTAATTGGTATGGTTTGACAGCACCACAACGACAGTCAAACATCGAGTCAGCGTAGTCTGCAATTTTATATCTATTATATCTGTAATGCTGAAACACCCTTCACAGGCAACTCCAGTTTTTAGTTGCAGCAAAACCAGAGGCCAATGTTTGGCACGTCACTCTGCTTGTAGCAGGCCCAGGGGTGGGGGATGCTTACAAATAGTTTCATCAACGAGAACCAGGCACTGGCCTGGCAGTACCGTCAGAAAAGAACCGGAAATAAAAAATGTACGCGCATGGGGAAAAAAAGGAGAAAGGATAGCTTTTAGATGCCAAAACTTACTAATATGTAGAAGCAAGACAGCTTTTGTGTCTAAAGCTAAATCATTTCCTAAAAGTGTTTCAGCCTGGACCTAAATGTCAACTAACATTGAGTAATTATATGTCTGAAAGCGCATGTGACATTATTGTGACAGTGTAGTTCTTTCTTTAAGCATGCATTGTTATTAGTCCACCCACTCTAGAAATAAAGTTCATGTGACATTTTTGTTTTTATTATTTATGAGTTAGAAGGCTGTTGACTTTTTGGGCTCTTGCCAGCTACCCTTCAGGCTCAGTACCTCACCATGCCTCCATCAGTCATGTGCTGTCTTACATTTCGTAAAACATTGTTACATTATTCGATGTGTCAACAAAATGTTGAAATCTTCCAAATATGAGAAACTTGTGAACTATCGACACAGACCTTTGGAGCAGACCCTTTGCGTCAAATTGTGACACTTGCAGGATATAATGATATGCAATGTTAATTTGCATCTCTGCGAAGCATGCATGAGAGTTGTCAGTGTGTCATAATGACTCATTGGCTTCTTTTTCCTTTTCAGCACATTACTGCAGACAGTTTTACTCAGTGTAGTGTTGTGTTTTTTTTTTTTGGTTTTTTTTGGTGGGGTCGGGGTAGAATAATCTATGCAGGAAACAATGACGTCAACATTTCGTAACCCAGCATGACTCTGTACTTTTCTCCTATGCAGTGACAGCAGTAAATCATAAAATCATCATCATCATCATGTTCAGTTTAATAGTTTATCAAATTATGAAAATAAGTATAATCTTTAATTATGTACAATTCTTTGTTGTTTGCATTTGTTAAGTGTACTGGATAGGTTATGCTAAAATAGGATGCTGAGGTCAGATTTTCTGAATTAGGAGCTCTATCATGTCTCCAGGTGCACTATATAATAGTCAGTGTAGCAAATCCCATATTTGTCCTATTTGCATCTCCACCACCCCCACTCAAAAGTGGTCTGATTTTTACACTGTTAATTGTATTTGTCTCTTTGTCATTTAGAGCAGCAAATTGGGTCTTCTTCGACCTTTATATCTAGCGGTAATGTTGGGATTGTTTGTGGATAGTTAGGCTTTGCAGTACTATAAGCTTGATCTGTGGCATATGGCTTTCAAATGACCAGCTTACACCTTGTCTGTCTAAGATCTAAATCTGCTATTAAAATAAGACCATCCCCTTTTTAAGTCCCTTTAAACACTGCAACTATAATAAGATTAGGGCTTTAAATAGGCTTCTGAGAATTATAAACTCAATTTATTATAAAACTGACTTACTTCATCTTAATAGATTTAAATCAATGTTTCTTTCCCCTTTTTATATCTGAATCTTTTTTTTACTGTGTATAATATTGTGTCTGAAGCTTGTGCGGCATATTTCTATCTTTTTTATGCCAGTAGACAAATAATCTGATTAAAGGCTTGCCTTGTGAATGTGGAAGTAACATTCTGAACTCTCCCGAAATGTTCGTAATAGCTTTTCGACTTAGTTTCCAGCTGACTGATTTATGACTACCTTATGTATGGAAAAAAAACACTTCACTTGATCTGGTGCAAGAGGAAAAATAAAATACACTAGCACCATGTGATTTTTTTTTTTTTTAATCTGAACTCTCTACCTATTATGTCTCACACCCAATGCCAAGCTTACACTAAGACTGGAATTCAACTGTCTAGACACAATCTGCCCATGAAAAAAAAAAGGATTTCATAGCAAAAGCTTTATAAGTGTGATAGGAGCGAAGCGGTACCAACCTCAGTACACCCGTGAAAGTGTATGCTTTACACTTCGTGTTCACTATTGTGTGACAAATGCCTGGTACAGTTGGTTTGCATTCATTATCTGTATCTTTGTTTCACTTTGAGGTTTCGCAGATACAATTAGAAGTAATGAATGTGCTTCTTAATTACATTCATTTGTGCAAATTTCCGCAGCTCCATCGAATTTTTCTGTGGAAACACTGTGACACTGACCCATGGCATATCATTTGCAGTGCAACAAAAATCCATTCAGCATAGAACAATTAGCTGTAATTAGTATTACAATATCATCAGTGACCATGAGGAGAGACAGTACTGACATGAGGACACTTGTTAAATGTCCACTGGAGCAAGAAGTAGATAATTAGCTGGCCACAGATTACGGGTGTAACAGTATACTAAAATATATTTTATGCATAGTAATGTACTATAGTTTCTTTCGATTCTCATTTAGGTTAATTTTCAGCCCAAAAAGCCAAAATACTTTTTTTTTTTTTTTTTTTTTTTTTTTTTTTAATCGAAGCAATAGATTTTGTGTAATTGAGTGCAACCTATTTAAGTGACATTTATCATTAACAATAAATCAGAAATGTTTAAAATTAAAAAGGAATTAAGAAATTAAATTATTACACTTTTAACAAATATTAAAACTTAGTTAAAAAAAACAAAAACAAGCAAAACTGTAATCTTTAAACCCTTAGTAGCAACAAGGGGTGCTTGTCTCATTAGTCACCTGCTATAGTTACTGTGGGTGGGCTATACTGATACATTGGCAGGTTTTTTTCTCTTTGATAGAAATGCCCCTATTGGCAGTGACACGTTTTACAACCTTTCACTTTTCACTACTCTTAAGCATCAGTGGGCCAATTAAGAGCCAAGTCCCGTGCTTACGGGGGCATTACTGCTGCTTGTAGAAAGGTGGCAGAGATCACTTCTCATTTATTTTACATCATGACCTTACATATTGTCACTCTCGCACACACTCTAGTCTTTCACTGCACATTTCTGTCTTTTTACCAGCACCGTTTGAAACCTGTGTGACCCATACTGAACAAAGTAAAATGGTAACTGTGAATTTTATTAGTATGAAATATCAGTGTTGGGAAAGTTCATTTTCTATTTGAACTAGTGCAAATTGCAGTTCACAAATTTTAAAACGAACTGTTCAGTTGATAGTTCACTCCAAAGTAAACACCAAAAACTATCTATAATGAAAATTATATGTTCTTACGTTTGGTCATGCATGCACACGAAGGAAAGTTCTCCTCACACACATCCTACCATTTGGCTGTGCTGAACTCGACTGCACTACGCTCTCTCACCGTTAACGTCTTCCCCATGCAGTTAAGCTTTATTTACACTGTATTCATGTTGCACATGTATGTTTATGATTTAACTCGATTTATATTTAGCACCATTGGGTAATATTGAGAGTCCAGCCAAATGTAAAATAGTGCTTACCGTAATTTCCCGAATATAACGCGACCTTTTTTTCCCCAAAATCAACTTGTAAAATCATGGTGCACATTATAAACGGGTACATGGATGGAGACAGAAATATATATATATATATGTGATTTTTGTTTTGTTTTTTTGTTTCGGTAATACTTCACTCTGATCGGCCGTTTGTCTGTGTTAAATTCAGCTTTTTTCACTCTTCATAAAGCACATAATTTAGTTTCTTGAACTCATTTGAGTCAACGTTTATTGCAGCTCCGCAACTCGGACCATGACAAACGTAACAACAGACTTCCAGTGTGGGTCCGTCAACTATATCTGTCCCTCGGGAAACTCAAACCCAAATAACAATAGTTCCTATTGTTACAGTCGTGTCGACAGCGATGAGCGCTCTCGGGTTTCCAACTTACGTTCTCACTTTCATTTTACCGTATCAACCCATGGAAAAAACAGTTATTCATCATGATGAAACGAGCAAGTTATACAGCAGCCTTTAAAAGAAAAGTCATATCTGTTTTGTTCTCTCCTACATTCTGGTAAGTTGGAGAAGTTGTTAAATCATATTATTACCGTAAATATTGTCAGTTTATGGTAATGTTTTGAACTACCAATATGCTATGCTTGTGCTGTATTTCACCATTTAGTAAAATGACATTTCTGTATCTGTACACGAGCTCTGTTTTCTTGTATTCTTCTGTTTATTGGTGCTAAAATTAGGGTGCACGTTATAAACGGGTACAATAATTTTCCCTAGATTTTACAAGTAAATTGGGGGTGCGCATTATACACGGGTGCGCCTTATATTCGGGAAATTACGGTATTCGCTGCCATAAAAGCTTTGGGAGCAAAAGTCTCCGTGTTTGCTAAAACAACACAGCCGTGAGAGAGAGCTTGGGTTACCAGTATGGATAGGTTTCCGCTATTAAGGTTTGTTTTTTTATAATGCGTTTTAAACTTATGGCTTTATTTTCAGTTTTGTCAAAAAGGCTCTAATTCAGAACTCATGAACAAGGTTATGAACGCCGCTTAAAACCGCCAGAATGAGCGCCGTCACAGTTTATGTTCATGAGACAGAAATATGATATGTTCAATTCAAGTTCGCCCAAAATATGAACGATCATTCATTGAACGCATTTATGCACAACACTGTGAAATATTATGAATTCATTTGATGAGCTCATAATGATTGCCTTTATGGTGGGAGATTTTAATGTGGATAAGATTATTGTGGATTCTGGTGAAGCAGCAAATTTATTCACAACTAGACATTTCTTAGCTTAACAAATGATTGACAAATGCAAATGCAAATCAAATGATTATTTCACTTCTTGTTGGATAAGTATTTATTTTCTTTGTTCCTCTCTAGTTCTCAAAAAAAATAAAATACTGCAGCTTTTTGTTTCACCTGTTACTATTTCATTTGCAATCCTCCCTAAATACAGTAGGGTTGTCACTTGGAAAACAACACATTATTGCAATATCATTTTGTTTACAATCCTCCCCAATTACTATCGGTTTGTTATTTGGAAAACAACACATGTTTGTGTTATTTGTATTATTGTCTGTTTTCACTTTTCTGAAAAGTGGCAGAGTTGAAGATGTTCTTATCAAAAGTGACAATTTCATCATGTTGATGAAGATATTTGAGATCTTTGTGTACTTCATTCATACATCGCCTAAAATGGTAATGTGCCATGCTCGTTTTTTTTTTTTTTTTTTTTTTTGTGTAGCAGTTATCCAACAATGTACAATATAACATCTTCAAACTTCCTTTTCCTTCCACATCATTTGAACCAGTTTTCTCTCACTGCTATAGAGTCTCACTCATATAAATAAATAAGAGCTTTTGTGCCTTCTGGCTCCCAGAACTTTTTACAGCTGCCCCAGTGGGCCTGCAACAGAGCTAAATGAAGCAACAGTGAGTATTAACCTACATAGATTGGACCGTTCCTTTTAAGATGGTTTTATTATTTCTTTTTTTTTTTTTTTTTTTTTTTTTTTTTCTTTTCTTTTTTTTTTTTCTTTTTGGGACCGGCGGGGGTTTACAGCTGAGTCAGAAGGGGATTTAGATGGACTCATCTGTATCCTTCTCAACCGATTGGGATTTGGTGAAAGTGCTCAGTTCTTGGAGGTGAGGAGGAGGGGAAGCCTTGTTTTATCTGGTTCAAATGCCACACTAGTCGTCTCAGAACGCAAGAGAGAGAGACGAGTTATTGATTTGGAGGAGTCCAGTCAGCTTTCTGAAATCTCTTTCTACCCTCCTTCAACTACTAAAAAGTGTCGTGGTCGAAACCTCTTTTCCACAGTGTTTTTTAAACGGTCTTTCACTAGTGTCTCCTGTGATGTTGAACGTAAAACACTCATTTAAAGACACAATACGGGTTTTAAAGAGGGATCAAACACAATACAGTCATTTTCACATTTGTTAAAGGGAAACGGTGGCTGGAATTCACCACTCTAGGTTTTTTTTTTTGTTTATCATACAGTATAATTACATTATGCAAAACATCCCATCTGAATTGAAAATGTGACTAGATTTGTGTAGGATTTAAGATAGCCCAATACAGTATTGACCAGAAAGTGATGCACCTCTCTGGACCGAAAAATGGCCAGATTGGGATTGCGTCAAGATCCATCACCATGAGCATAAATCAACTAACTGACCATTAGTGCTAATTCTCTTAATTAATGAAGCAATGTTGTAAACGAAAACAGACTTATCAGCAATCTGATGAGTTTAAGACAATAGTTAAAAGCAAGAACACATTTGCTGTATGATGATCAGAACTACAACCCCTAGCAAAAAGTATGGAATCACCAGTCTCTCATTCAGACATTTTATCATGTAGAACAAACTGCAACCCCTAGCAAAAAGTATGGAATCACCAGTCTCTCATTCAGACAT
The DNA here is from genome assembly GCF_030265065.1 of Corythoichthys intestinalis. Classification (NCBI taxonomy): domain Eukaryota; kingdom Metazoa; phylum Chordata; class Actinopteri; order Syngnathiformes; family Syngnathidae; genus Corythoichthys; species Corythoichthys intestinalis. The sequence goes on from NC_080405.1 coordinate 21,429,643, forward strand.
TTTATCATGTAGAACAAACTCAGATAACAAGCTTGAAAAATAATTAATAAGTTCAAAAGTGCAACTCTTTAGCATTCAGAAACACTAAAATAAATGAATAAAAACATTGTGGTGATCAGTAAATGTTACTTTTATAGAGCAAGTGCAAGGAAATATATATGGAATCACTCCATTCTGAGGGGAAAAAAATATGGAATCATGAGAAACAAAGAAATAACAATCAAAACACATCTCTACTATTTAGTAACACCACCTCTGACTTTTATGACAGCTTGCAGTCACTGAAATGGACTTGATGAGTATTCTTCATCAATTTGGATGAGTCTTTCTCCAAGGAATGCTTTAACAGTTTTAGCTCTGTGGCATGATGCACTGTCATCTTGGTAAATGACAAACATATTTTCAATTGAAGGGATAAATCAAAGGGTAAATCTCACTGGAACGGCACCTAACCAAAGTTCCAGCATCATCACCTTGTCAAGTGTCAAGAATCTACATTGGACAAGGTGTCAATAGTTAAGAATCTGCATTGGACAAGGTGATGACCCCGGAACTTTGGTTTGGTGCTGTTCCAGTAAGATTTACAAAGATGACTGCCTGAAGAAAACATCAAAATTCCCTCAGTCCTTGATGATATGGGGCTGCATATCAGACAAAGACACTGGGAAGATGGCTGTGGTTAAATCTTCAATAAATGCACAAGTATCATTGAAATTTTAGACAGCTTTCTTATCCCTTCAATTGAAAATATGTTTGTCATTTTCCAAGATGACAGTGCATCATGCCACAGAGATAAAACTGTTAAAGTGAAAAAACTGTTAAACTCATTGTCACCAGTCAACCAGTCTGAGATGATTCCAGCTAAGCCTGTCGCAATATGCAATAATTCCATTTATCGCGCGATATATAAAAAAGAAGGCGGTAATTTTTCCGCTGCGATTTATCGCCTCGCGTGCACGTGCGTGCGCGCGTGTGGCAGACGTGCTGTTAAAAGTTCGGATTCCTCGTTACCAACTGCGCAAAATGCATCTTCGTTCCAGGTCCGGCAAAAACTAGCGCCGGAGCCAATCGTTCCCATTATATCCTATTGTTCAACGTATACCGGCCACGTCAGTGCTCCGGAGTGACTGTGGACCATCTACGGCGCGCCGGTGCTGTTGACGTGTGGCCACTCCCGTCAGGAGTGACATTTCACGCGGGGCGGCTATTTTTCAGCACAACGCCGGATATTTACAACAAAGTCCGCCAAAACATTGTTACCGACTTGGCTGCGACGAACAACATCGCTTTGACAACGAACAGCTGAATGAAATTAAGAGCGCTGTGCTTCAAACGCGTCCTGTTTATAAAAGTCGATTGTCAAATGCTGGTTGTGAGTAGTAATGAGCAGAGGTGACTTCAGCGGCGCTTGCTAACTTTTTCAATGCGCCCACACACTAGCTAGATATCATGAAATGGCAAACTAGATGTGCTACGTCCATGCCATTGGCTACGTGAGCCCAGAGTGATTATGGGACACGTAGTCCATATACTACATCGATGAATTCTAAACTGTCATGACTGAATGGAAGTTAAGAAGGCCAAATCAATCCATACCATTGACTATAGATAATGTTGCAAATATTGTTAATTCAGTACGTGACACAGATGGATTCGCACCACAAATAGGATGTCTTGCTCATGTAGTAAACCTAGCTGCTAAGAGAGCTGTAGCAATCAACAGTGTGCCCTGCCTGACTTTACAAACAGTAAAGATTGTTCTCAGCACTTTTATATAAATTTTTTTCATATCAGTAAAAAGTAAGCACAGAAATATTATGCACTAAAATGCATGTTTATATGACGGCAATTTAATTTTTGCTCATTAGCAAAAAAAACAAAACAAAAAAAAAACACAAAAAAAAAAAAAAAAAAAAAAAACGAAACAAAAATATAATTATTTTTTTACAGAGCATTAAATGTATTGAATCGGATCCAAAATCGTGTCCCCCGTATCAAAAATCATACCGAACCTTGACTTAACTGCAGAAGCTATGACGGGAAAAGTTTTCATTTGCCTAAATGCTTAAGTTATTAAGTGCATTTTTTTTTTTTTTTTTTTTAAACACATTTTATTTATTCTGTGTTTCTGTGCGGTATCAATATTGTTGATTTTTACTTAAGAGGGATGGTCTATTGTTTTAGTTGTGATTTCTTTAAGAGTATTTTTGAATTTGAGAGTAAATATTTATCACATTTAAATTGGTGTACTTAATCTATTAATATATACTGTATTCTCACTGTGTTATTGTAAAGTGGTTTAAAAAAATATTGGGGGGGGCGCAATAATATCGCATATCGCAATAATTTATGAGAATAATTATCGCACACTAAAATTTGTTATCGCGACAGGCCTAATTCCAGCTTTATGACATGGCGCATTATCCTGCTGAAAGTAGCCATCAGAAGTTGGGTACATTGTGGTCATAAAGGGATGGACATGGTCAGCAACAATACTCAGGTAGGCTGTGGCGTTCCAACGATGCTCAATTGGTACCAAGTGGACCAAAGACTGCCAAGAAAATATTCCCCACACCATTACACCACCACCACCAGCCTGAACCGATGATACAAGGCAGGATGGAGCCATGCTTTCATGTTGTTGACGCCAAATTCTGACCATACCATCCGAATGTCGCAGCAGAAATCGAGACTCATCAGACCAGGCAACGTTTTTCCAATCTTCTATTGTCCAATTTCGATGAGCTTGTGGAAATTGTAGCCTCAGTTTCCTGTTCTTAGCTGAAAGGAGTTGCACCCGGCGTGGTCTTCTGCTGCTGTAGCCCATCTGCCTCAAAATTCCACGTACTGTGCGTTCAGAGATGCTCTTAAGCCTACCTTGGTTGTAACGGGTGGTTATTTGAGTCACTGTTGCCTTTCTATCAGCTTGAACCAGTCCAGCCATTCTCCTCTGACCTCTGACATCAACAAGGCATTTCCACCCACAGAACTGCCGCTCACTGGATATTTTTTTGTTTTTCGGACCATTCTCTGTACACCCTAAATATGGTTTTGTGCATGAAAATCCCAGTAGATCATCATTTTCTGAAATACTCAGACCAGCCCTTCTGGCAACAACAACCATGCCACGTTCAAAGTCAATCAAACTACCTTTCTTCCCCATACTGATGCTCGGTTTGAACTGCAGGAGATTGTCTTAAACCATGTCTACATGCCTAAATGCACTGAGTTGCCGCCATGTGATTGGCTGATTATAAATTAAGTGTTAACGAGTAGTTGGACAGGTGTACCTAATAAAGTGGCCGGTGAGTGTATATTTAAATGGTAAATTTAGCCACCCAATTGGACTTCCACATTTCAATCAAACTCAGTTCACTGAAAATATAGATAGACATCTGCTCAAAACATTTTAAACATTCATAATTCAAGGTTGTCGACTTGGTTTATTAAAATTTCAATGCACTGGGTATCTTTGCAACGAAATAAAAATGTTGGTGTTGTCTCAAGCAAAAGTATGCTTTTTGAAGGCCAGTTCTGGCACCAAATAAAGTTTTAATTGGTTGCTCAAGAACAGTACATTTTCTTTAATCAATATATGCAAGAAAACATGGTGGGCATGCAGTACAGCAGAACCTTATATAACGTCATGGTTTACAAACTAAATTTTTTAAGAAAACTTCCCTCGATTTGATCAGTATTCTAGTTAAAAGTCTTGGCATAGCCATAAAACTCTCATTAAATGGGCTGCATGGCAGTACATAAGTCACCTGAGTATTTTATGAATACATTGTTTAATGTTTTTAGAAAATAATTTTCCCATCATTAGGAAAAAAAGATGTCCAAATGTATCTTAAGGCTTTTACCACATCTATCTTACTTTATGTGTCCAGCCTAAAATTGCTCCTGGTATGTTTTTAATAACTTATCATTGGAGAAGAAAACTTGGCTTGATACTACTAAGATGCTGCATCAAATTCACTCTGGAGTGCTGTGGTATGAGCGAGCTTTTCAAAGACATGTACAATTAAAGTAATCATTCTGAAGTTGTTAGCATGTTCAGTAAGTCTTATATCTGCTTTGGGAAGGACTCAATAGCTGCTAAGTTTGATCACATTCCTGGACATGATATTTTGAACTAGTAGGGTGGGAGAGCCACTTCAAACAAGAACCAAGGCTCAAAGGCAGGAGTTCACTTAGTTCTATTCCACCGGCTCTGATTCTGAAACTGGAATATTGCTCTGGTTGCATATTAAACCTCTGAAATGTTTGGGTTAGAGAGAGGTAAACAGTTTTGTTCCTTGATCCCATCAAGCTGAAGTGAAACGCTAACACCAAGCATTAATCATTGAAAGCAACATTCCTGAAATCTAAACAGGGCAAGCTATTTGTTGGTCGCCAACGGTGTACGTTGCACAGGGTGCTCAGGGCTGTGTAGTAAATATTTATATCCTCATTTAATTTGATCCAGTTGGAATCGTGCTGCTAGTAAACACTCTCTTAAAGCCAGAGCTCCTGAAATAATAACTTACCTGACCTATTAAACTTTTACGAAATCTCGCCACAGGAACAGCATCTCGCAACACCCAACATTTGTCAAAAATCCTTCTGTTTTGTGCAGTCCATGTTTTATTTAAGGGCATTTGTTATTGATATTCTTGATAAAAGTATTTTCCGCTATTCTTTTGTCTCACTCGCATATATTGTTTGCAGATGGTTAATATTTTCCTTTTTGTGATAAGAATGTTTTAGCTTATACCAGAGGTTGCGCTAGACTTTTTCGTTGTCTGTCATTTTGACTGACAGGGTCATAAAAATCCGGTCATAATCTATTTTTACCCGTCACTTAATTTTTTTAAATGATGATAATGACATTGTGGTGACCCTTTGTTTGGCATAATTCACCTTCCGTACTTGTGTGTCCATTTGGCCGAGCGCGTTACCGGTGTAGGTTCAAGCGCCTACACCGGCTACGACAGTCACGCGACAGAGACACTTAAGAGCCGCGCGCGGTCCCCTCACTATCCACTCGCTCTCGCTATATGATTGGCCGAAGAGTCGAAATGCTCTCCCGTGAAATGCCTGTTTAAAAATGATCCCGTTGTTACTTCTTGCGTTCGCTTATAAGTGCCCATTTAAAAAGGAAAAGCGATGGATGATACTACACATAGAGCGTATTATTAACAAATGTCAAAGTTGTATAATCATATAGCGAGAATAAGAATCGTCACTGACAAGCGCAGGCCCCCGCGAGTGGATAGTGAGGGGAATAGGATAGTGCGCCTACAGCTAACAAGACTCTTAACATTGCATACCACTTCAACATATTCAACAGTATTTAGTTTTCATTCATTTTAAATTAATATTCTGTCCGAACAAGCTTAACAGAGAATCCACACCGTGCCATCACACATCAAGCAGATGAATATGTAACTTTTTCTCCGCAGTGACAAAAACAGCTGACAGTGGTCCCCATTAGGTAGGTAGCCTACCATATGTAGCATATGGAACAATGAAATTAACAGTTCACCTGCTGTGGCCTGAACGTAGTCTCACACTTTCCTCCTGGTGCGCATGGACTTGAATTGCGTGCCCACTTGTGCAGTCCCTGTTTTTTCACCTCTTTTATCAACACCATCGTCGTTTTGGGGCTTTTTGAAGAAACTTCGGACACTCAGTTGCCTTGACTTTGTTTCATAGTAAGGCCAACGACGTGAGAAACAATAGCTAATTAATACGCTCACTCGCCACCCTGTGGTCTGGGGTGTGAATTGCAACCGGTCAAAATGACGGATGGGCTTCATTTTTTTCCGTCACCGTTTTAAAAAATCGGTCAACGACGGAAAATATTCGGTTAACGTGACCCCTGGCTTATACGTACTTCAAACTGCAAACACAGTGAATAAAGACATTCCTTCTTTGCTGAGGAAACTTTGATGGCAACATTATCTTTGGCTTTGAATTCTGTCATTGGGTCAGAGTTCAGCTTGTTTCGTCTATCAATAAAGCTATTACACTACGACTTTAGGCGTGTTGAGTTTCAGTGTAACCAATAGTGGGGTTTATTGTTAACAACTGCATTAGTGAGGCTGAGACGAGGTTAGAGGAAGTGCATTGCCCCACTCTCTCTTCCCCCACATGCCCTTTCCATCCTCACATCCCTTTAAGGCCCTTTCAGATAAAGACAGATTAAAATGCAGGGTCCCATCCAGCTCTCATTTTTCACATGCAGTCCATCTCCAAGGATAAGGATGGCCTCTGCTCAGAAAGACATATTGACCAAAATAACAGTGCGTCAATATGTCTCCTGAAGGCTGAGCTGTTCCAAGCATCCCAGCGGTTGTATTTTCAACTCTAAGCCTGTGATGCTATTGACTTGATATGCAACAGAACTGCAGGCCCAGATACAAATGGAAAATCATTTCAATTTTCTTAAAGGGGGCCTAGAACCATTTTTCATTCTTTAATTATTATTTTCTTAATTCATTGTTGTCGTTTTAACATGTTTGCAAGATGTAATGGTCATGCTTCTTCCGCTTTTTATTCCTTGAAGAAATCACAATGAGAAAATGTGTAATTTTGATGACATCCAATTTAATGTGATAGCTGCAGTACTGCTAGTCACATCATTGATTGGATGACAGACGGCTGCAACTATGATGCCATCTGTGTGAATTTCACGCATGAAAATATTTCAACTAAAATATGCCTGTCACAGCAAATGTAATTTTTTACAGTGGAATCGTTAATCTCGCAAGGTTTGGCATGAACATGCCATAAATTTCATGGCTAACAGTTCCGCATACAAACCCTGTTTGGCATACATGCACACACATGAATTCTGACAAAGTTATTGTCAGTTAATTCAATTGGCTGCAATTCTATAAAGTATGCAGTTTACAGCATGTTATTTATCTGTATTGAATTATGACTAAAGATTGGACTGACGTCTCAATTCTGCAAACGCATACAGCATTAGACTCCACTGTACTCTATGAGACACCAATCAATGCATGCACTGACTGCTTGATAAATTGGTATTCACACACAAACGGATCACTTCAGAAAGCACTCACTGCCTGGTAACCCTGACAAATGAGCTAGGGGTATGACAGGAGTTGTAGTGAATTGATGCAAGAAGAAAAAGAGGAGGAAGATAAAGGTGATGTCAAGGGAGTACATTTGGAATTTGGCCCTACAGGACATGTTTGGCCTAACACCAAATGACAGGTGGCTTTCAAAGGGCTCCAAACTGAACACATGAACCCGGTTGTTGTGTACCCAGCTCGTGAGACCTGGGCATTCATCACATTCTCCGTGGTTACGAGGCGCCTGTGCGCCAAGGCGCTTTGCGAGGCATCTGTGGGAAGCTCAAGGCGATGTAACGCTCGTGAGGTCAGTCAGCTGTCTGCCATTCCATGCATGCAGAAGCAGACCTGGTGCGCGAGCGGTGCCAGGAGCTCTGGCAAAGCGTCAGACAGACTGTGTCCCTTTGTCCCTGTTTCCCCTAGACACCTGCATGATTGCACTGATTTGTCTTGACTTCATTCACCCAGAGGCCCCACCGGATTTCAAGAGTCAAACATCTGTCATGCATAGTCTCCCCCTGCAGGCAAAGGCCATGCACCAATTAGAGTAAAATATTCAGGGAAGATTTTGAGTATGCAAAATCCAAACAGAAACAATTGTGAGGATTTTAGTGCAAGCTGGAGGAAGAAATGTTTTAATGACTGTGAGTTTATTGACTCATTCGCTGCCAGTCCTCCCAGCTAACATGAGTTTTTGACCTATATAGCTACGAATCAACGGCATCTGTTTTGGAGGAGAATCACGCTGGAAAATACTTTTCAGATTTCCAAAATTGCAGTGGCAAATAAATATGTGCAGCATGATGGATCAAAAGTGAAATTGAATTTCTTACTTAATTTTGGCCAAGCTCAGGGAAGACATATTTAAGAGTGTCCAAAGTGTCCAAATTGTCAGTTTACGCCATTGTAGGTTCGAACACAGCTGCCTCCTTTAGCCACAAATCAAAGCAACTCCTCTCATTCCCTATAAATGTGGCACATTCACTCTGAGATCCAGACATATACATGTGAAGCTCATAATCTGTCTGTTTGTACCCCAGTAAACTTCACAAAAAACGCAATAAATGTAGCTTCAGAAAAAGTATCTTTTCTATCAAATTTCTGCCACCAAATTGTCATATTGCCATGTGTATCTTTAACAACATGTCACTACTCCAAAACGCCCACTTCGGTACGGGACAGTCTCCAAAATTCCCAAACAGGCGCTTTGAGGTTTGTGACTGAAGGTAAACCAGGACACGCCAGCTAGTCCTCCTGCAAGTTCCCAGAAAATTGAACCGTGAATCATGATGAAAGATGTGGGCACAGCATTGGTTGGGTTTTCCGGATTTCCTGGAGAGCATTGCTGTTGCCTTGCAAGCTTAGCTAAGGCTAATCTATTTGCAAATAAGTGAATGATTAGCATATATCTGCACCAAATACATAATGGTTTTCTTACTGGCCTATGGAACATCTAGCCAAGATTTGTGTGTAAATAATTTATTTTGCATATTACAGTGGGAAGAACAAGTATTTGATACACTGCCAACGGGAAAACCCATTGGCAGTGTATCAAATACTTGTTCTCCCCACTGAATGTTCAACAACTCTGATGAGATCAATAACTTGTTGTGCTTATGCCCCAAAGTTAAGAAGAGTATGAAACAAAATCACATTGGTAATGGAAGTGATCAATTCTTACAGAAATGTAAAGTGGAGTAAAAGTAAGATTAAATAGAAAAAGTGTAAGTTTACATTGTTGAGTCAAAAGTCACCTGGAGCAAGTAACAATCAAGAAGTGACAGCCCAATCTCAGTTCGGATCAAATCTGGGAACACTCCGAGCGTGCCCTTGATTCTGCAGTTGGCTTAACTCGGCAGGTCACCAAAAGGGAAGCAGATGTTGTCTCCAGGCATGTCCCGCTGCCTCCACAAGGGCTCTGGCTGGTGTCGTTGAGCTTACAGGTGCATGGGATGGTGGTGGAAGAAGTGGTGGGGGCATCCACTAAGCCTCTGCTCAACTGCCACAAGCCAGTGCTTGGGAGGCTGCAATGGACAGATCTGCTCATTTTGATCCACTGAGGTATAATAATGGATGATCAGCCCTGCTGTCGCATCTGTGAGTCACTGGTCCATATCATAACTCAGCCTTAAAGCCACACATGGCTGTGTGGACAGAGGTGCAATGGGGTCACATGCTTGCTCATTGTGTAAACCGGGAAGGGTGAAAGAAAAAGAAAACTTTTTTTTTAATTTTCTTTTTCAGAAGTATATTTGACTTCTTTGTGTTAATTTCATATAATGAGGTTAGGGATGACTGTTTATTTTGTATTATTTGTTTGATAGTTTATCACCTTTGATAGTTTATCTACAGTTTTTAAAAATACTTAAAATGTATTATATAAAAAATATTATACCATACATAATATTAGTAAATAAAATGTTCATGATGCTTAGAATTCAATCAGATTACTTAATGATATAGTTCTTGTGACTTTGTATAGCATCAAACAGTATTCCCTTCACTTGGATCCAGAAAAAAAATAGTGTTTTAAAAATTCAGGAAATAAGGAAAGAAAATGTGACATGTAGAGTAACGTATTTTTCTGACTGTAAGGTGCACCTAACAATTAGACTAATTGTAAATTTATCAATTGATAAAACAATAGTTACATTGTTAAAAGATAAGGAACAAATGCATTACTTTAATGAACTAATGCGCCTTATAATCAAGTGTGCCGTCTATATGAAAATAAACTCATCCAATGTGTGCCTTATAATCTGATTCACTTCATAGTCTGAGAAATACGGTAGCTCTGTTTTCATATTCCAATACACAGCTGATAATACATCAGTAAAACTAAATGCAGCTATGGAAACCAAACAATTTCAGAAAACTTTTAATCTGTAAAATGCAGGGGCACTATTTCAAATGAACTTGCAGATAAAGTCAATGCTCAAAAAAGGAAACAGGAATAGTTTCCTAATTGGTACTTTTAATGCGTTTACGGAGATAAATAAGAAAGTGCTGAAAGTAAACAACATCCCACTGCTTAAAGCTTAAAACCTGACCTACTTTCCTTATTCTTTTTTTAAACACTCATTGTTGTTCTAGAAAAACATGAAATCCTATTCAGTCGTTGGGGAATTGACTAATCACCATTTTCCCGTACACAGTACATGCAGAAACCAGACACGGCGGCGGATGCAGAAAACGCGCTCGCACATTTAGAGATCATACACCTTGATGTGCATGTAGTTTAGCAAACCTCCCACGTAAAGAGATATAACAGAAAGTTAACATTGACAGCCCATGCATCTTATAAAGCTTTCGTCTCTATTGTGATTACAAAATGCAAGATAAAAATGCAACATAACTTTAAAAATGAAAGTTTGAAAGATTTCAGAGAGGATCGATAGGTGGACTCAAAGGTGAACATTTAAGTCACAGAGTGGATTTGTCTGCTCAAAAGGAACTCTAGCCCACATTTGTTGTCTTGTTGGCTGCCAGTGATCCGATCAAATTGTAATCACACAATACAGCCTCATTGATTTCAGTTTACCACATATTATGTTGAATCAAATACCGTAGTTGTTGTTTTTTTTCTCCTCCATCAGTGGCAATTACCCACAACGACAATTTAGTACCTCAGGCTATTTTGAACAGTTTTTTTTTTTTTTTTGTACCATTCTATATTTTTAAAGCAGTAAAAAAAGTAATTAATTTGTTTAAATGAAATATTAAATGAATATTAGTTGGCTTTGAACAGTTCAAAATGTCCGTACGTGGTCTCCATGTAACTTGTCCAATTCCTTGTCATACGAGTAATGTCTTCTTCTCTGTCAACCTCTCTTTGCATATGCTCCTGCACATTTATTCAATCTAGTTTGCAACCTTAAACAGACACGAAAGTCACATTGTCATGCATAAGATAGGTCAAAAAGTTTATTTTTATTTTATTTGATTTTTTTTAGTTTTCTTATTGCAATCCATAAACTTCATAAGACTTGACAGGACATGGGAAACGGGGCCAATCTGTAGGGGGCCTATTTTCAAAACCAAAGCTGCTACTGACCTAAAACAAAAAAAGGCACCTACCTTCGCCATATATGAGTCTCCATGAGCAGCGGCATCAAAAAATTCAATGTCATACCGTTAAAAAAATCCCGATTTTTTTTTTTTTTTTTTTTTATAAGTATAACAAAACTTAAAATAACTATAAAATTATCAGATTTAACACTGAATACACAAAAATAACCAAATGCAGAGATATATTTTCAGGATCAATAGCAATATTCAACATATCCTATAAGTTTTTGACCAAAATAGCAACTTCATTTTATTATTATTTATTGCAAGTTTTCAACAGCTAATATATCACTCAATTTAACATCAGAAACTTAATACTTGAGGAAAACATGCAGAATCAATTATAAATAATATGTAAATACATTATTAATAAATTCTATATACAATGACAACTAATATAGAATAGAATAGCCCTTTATTTTCATTATAGTTATACAATGAAATTGTGGAGCTGTGCAGGATAGGTTAAAATCTCAAAAGTCACGTGCAAGTATGAAATTTAGATAAATATAAATAAAAATGCGTATGAGAGTCCTATAATTTAGGGCGTGCAAATAACTGATGTGGTGTTACCAGGATGTGAGCCTTGTCTTTCAACAATCACACAGCCTTTTTCTATGCCTTGCGTTTTTGTACAACTCCCTGTTCCTCGCCATCTCATTTCTGCCCTCCTCGACTTTGCTCCTATTCCTGCCGACCGGCCATTCCAAGGCCTTGTTCTTCCTTGCTTCTGAAGTCACATCCTTGGAGAAATTCGCACCAAAACAGTTGAAGAGTGACCCCCAGGAACTCCAGCAGGTGCCCTTGTGCTTCCTGTGTATCAGTGAGTCCCACAGAGACATTCCAAAGGACGCCATGTCGGCCATGGAGAGATGGCCGCTTGAGGACCGCCCGGCCCGTCTCCAGGTCTCCCTTTTCCTCTGAAACATCTCCAGGATGTAGGCCCTGTGTGTCACAGTGTTCCTCCTTGCCCCTGCGACCGTGTTGGGGTTGACGAACGCCATGATGAGCTGATGCTCTGCATCTCGATCGAAGAGTATGCCAGCATCTTTTGGGTCAACTCGTAGCCGGCCTTGACAGACTTGTAGTTCTCTCACCTGGCCAGCACCTTCCGGCTGAAGAATCGGGCCGGCCTCATCCTCTCAGTCTCCTAAAAAACATGTTTGTTTTAGAAAGATAGGTGTTTTAATTAGTCTTTTTTATAAAGTGAATAATGCTGGCCACTTACTTCAGCCCTATGACATCTGGGCATCACCATACAGCAGTTGTTGTGGAAGCTGCTGTAGATGTTCTCCCAAAGGTGCACGGCGTCAAAGTAGACGAAGATCTTCCTTTTTTTCCGTCGGCGTAGGGGTTGGTGTAGGACCATGGTGTTTCACTGAAAGTTATTAGATTTAAATATTACGTAAAATGAAACACGAAAAAGCTGACTGTTTTTTTTTTAATATGGACGCAGAAATGTCTGAAAAAATCTAGATACAAAATTCAACATGGCCGCCATAGCAAAACAATGAGCTTTTTCTGTTTAAAATTATTGTGAATAAATGCTTGAATCCCTGAATTCTTTATATATGTATATGGACATAATACATTGTCGGTTCCTACGTTAAAAGCAAAAAAAAATTATTTTACGTAAATATTGCGAATGTGCGGCTCGTTCATCAGTTCACTGTGGCGCCGCCTTACCACAAGTCCACAACATACAGCTTTTCACGTCGAAATTCTTGTGAATAAATGCTTGAATCCCTGAATTCGTTATAGATATGGACGTAAAACAGTCTTGATTCTTGGTTAAAAGCAAAAAAAAAAAAAAAAAAAAAAAAAAAAAAAAAAAAAAAACGGGCAATTTGAATTTACGTAAATAAGTCGAAGAAAGATACTCGTCTGTTAGCTCTTTGTTATGATAAGGGGGCTGCCACAATGGCTTTTTCCGTTGAAAATTATTGAGAATCAATGCTTAAATAATTGAATTCTTTATAGATATGGACGTAAAACAGTCTCGATTCTTGGTTAAAAGCAAAAACCGGACAGTTGGCAGTTATTTTACGTAAATATTGCGAGGTATGGAGTGGCTAATTTCTCCAATGGATTTTTTTCACAACGTTTCAAAATGCATGCATGGCACGAAAAATATAATAATTACCTTGAATCCTCGAACAAATCCCTCCTGAGACAATCCTTCTTGTTAGTATGCGGTCCAGATTTCATACTTTTTGAATGTAAGTGACGGCATTGTGCTCAAAAGCATGTGTGAGAGTTTCACTCCCACCAATATCTAATGAATAAAGCTGAGTCACACAGCCCCCTACGGGCAGGCCGGGCACAGTGAATGCCAAATGTGTCCAGTCAAGTAATTTTGATGTCCATGTGCAATCGTTTTTAGGAGTTAATTATTTCTATACACAGTAGGTTTTGAAATTGGTCACGGTGTGATGTCACACTGTGCCTTTTTATGCAAGTACCTGCCCACTTTGTTTCTCCTCCACATCCACTAATATTGTAAGCTCAGCCACTGAGGAAGCAAGAAAGCTTTTCACCACTTCCTGGCTTTAAAATGAGCTGCACAGAGCAAGGAGTATGTAAATAATGCAGAATTTAAAATGTGTACATTTGCATTTGCTGCTGTTTAGTACAATAGTTACGCATGACCAGTTCCTGTCTTTGTCTTTCCTGCAATCTCCACCCCCACGGCTGTTCGTCATTTAGCTAGCCGAGTGTCCAAGTCACCACACATTGCCAACACCCACAATCTTCCCATCCACACACACACTCCTCCGACGGCAAATCAGAGCAAATTGTTTAAATCTAAATATTGAATATTCAAATTGGTTCCAGTGAGGAGCATATTAATAAGAAATGGGACTTCGCAGAAAGAAAAAGGACCAAATAAAATGGCTTGAAAAATGACATCCAACGCAATTTCAACGCAAACTGTCGTTCAAACCTGGTAAATGGAATCTGAGGTTAAGAAAAATTATAATTATAAAAAAATTAAAAAAATAAAAAACATTACACTTTAAAGCCACCGTAAGTAAAACAGGCATGATTACAAGGCAAAGGATGCTGGGAAATGCCTCTTCCTCCATTTTACTAGCATGCTACAATATATCTATATTGATGTTACGTCATGAGATCCTGATGACACACAAACTACAAATCCCATAATGCAGCGTAACAGCTGCCTTGCTGAACTTTAGGGTACCTGCAATCATTCAGTAGCACAATTTACACATGGTTTATATGGGATTGCAGACCAGATCTGTGGGAGCAGCTGTTGTAAGTGATGAAAATTAACAAACCCTCACATGGGATTTGCCTCACTGATGAACATCTGCGGTCCAACCTGAGAATGTCTACAGTACAATATATGACTTTACAACAAACATACACAAACTTGTTGATAATAAATGATGCTAAGTAGTTAGCTCTGACTTAAAGAACGACAAAAATACATTTGAAATTAAATATTTAAAATTTAGCCTCTTTTTTTTTAGATTGTATCTTAATTTTTGCAGCAAGTTCATATCTTGAATGTGCATGATTTTGACAGACAGAGCTGTCTTCATGCACATGCTATAATTGCGTGTGTCTACTTATATTTATATTCAAAGACATCAACTATACCATATCCATAACTAAGCCTTAACACTGAAGTTGCCAGATCATTTTCCCTCAAGGAAAAGTAAAGAAGAAGAATCTTTGTCCTCAATTATCATCTTTTGTCATGACATAAGTTATTAAACAAATTCGATCGATCGATCGATATCTATCTATCTGTCGGTCGGTCGGTCTGTCTGTCTGTACTTGGGAGTAGACCAATCTAGTACAATATTTCGAGATAGTTATGAGCTATGCAATAATTTATTTAACCCTTTATTGCCAAATGTAGCACATTTGATACACCTAAAATTTCCTGATTTTGAGACTAATTCAGAATTTTGACTTTTTTTTTTTTGTGAAAAAAAAAAAAATGATGGCTGCAAGTCAACATATGCATCTGCAGGTTCCATGAGGGGAAAAAAAAAAACAGGCTCTAGCAAGGGTTATAGATGTTAAAACGCTTATTACACGTATTCATTTTGACTTTTCGTTTTACAAATTTGAAAACAGGGTTTCATTAGGACCTTATTTTTCAAATGTTGGGATTCTCTGATAATTGCTTCATGTTGCAGGTATTTAAGGGTTAAGTATTTTGGAAAATGCTTTTGCATTTCCTGCCTAATATCCATTCATAATGATGTAGACTAATTAAAATGGTTACAGAATTAACATAAGGGAATCGTTATCTTTATATGCATAAATCAGATGTTTATGAAAATGGTTGGGAAATGAACGATTGCTATGCTATATTTTGTATCATGTTGATGAAAAAATCAGTAAAAGAGGCGTTCATGTAAGTTTTAATGAGGAAATGTCATTTTTTAAAATTTTGACCAAGTGAACCGTTATTGCCTTTTACCTTGGAATCTATATCTGCGACTGTCGATTCATCTTGCTATACCATTTCACATGTGCCTTTGACAAATGGGCTGGGCCAGCATCTGAGTGAAGTCCAGGGACCTCAGAATATACAGTATTTCAGAAAATTGTTTTAAAAGAAATAAACATGGCATCGGGGTCATGCTTTCTATATATACTATGTTCACCATAATTGCAGCTGTATCCGGGAATATTGCTGAAGAGTAGCCTACACAAAGTCAGCAGGTTGCAATGTTTCCCTTATTGGCCAGTCTGACAAGATAATTAGATAAAATCCCGGACGTATTGACTGTGCTGCATCCTCGTGTACTTAATATGACAAGAGACACCAAATTTCCTCAACAATTTCCGAAGATAAGTTAGGCTTTTTCATTGATTTGATATTTACCAGATGGAAATTTAAGCTTTTAAGAGTATGTGGCTTCCTTTCAGTATATACAGGATTAGTTTAAATTATTGGAATCGTTGTACAAATGCTGCCTGTTCTGTGTCTGTGTTAATGTTGTTCTGGCATATGACAAAATATAGTCATAATACAGTACTTCTCAAACTTAAGTTCACACATGGTTATAAATGGAACTCTAATTTTTATTCCACATGTCCTCGCTACGGCACACATATTAGTCCTAATGCCCTCTTATATATTCTTGAATTGAGAAGCAAACTTAAGTGTATGTCACCATGCTGTGACCCAAAAACCAAGTCAGCCATTCCTCCCACTCTCATCTTGCTTTCTCTCAATCTTGTGAGGATGAGCATGTCAGCTCTTCCTCATATGGTTAAATATGCAATCTGTGCCTGACAGTCTATGAACGAGTTTTGGCTTAATCCTCATGAATACGTGACTTTGTCTGCATGAATAAATAAAAACCTGCTCACTGGGTAATTGAGGTGCTGTGCCACTAACAAATGAGGACACAATTTGTAAATGGAAATTCAGCCAAACGTTACCCCCTGGCACCCACCCCCACCTTAAAACCTGGCCCTCGGCAATTTATACCTCAAAGTGCTTACTCAAATTATATGCAGTAGATATGCTATGTCAACCAAGATATACATTCAAATGTTAAGGTTCCTGCATGCATAGAATATATTTCTGTTTCCTTTGATTGATCATTTAGTTAAATATTGTAAATGTTGAGATGTTTATAGAAGGAAGGAAGGAAGGAAGGAAGGAAGGAAGGTAGGAAGGTTTCATAATGGAAAATATATTCCATTTAAGGACAAGAAATGCATGATTCAAAATTTAAATGTAGAATAACAGAGCGACTATGAGTATGAATATATTCTTCATAGATAAAAATCATGATACATATTTTATATGTCCTCTTTAATTAATATTCCATTTATATAGCACGTCAGCAAAATGGAGTGGGAAAGAGATATGCAATAATTTTACAACTAGCAGCAGTCAGGCCAAAGGAAGAGGAGAATGAGTCAGGAGAAGAGGTTACCTCAGTTTCCCTTATGGCTGTTTGCTGTTAACAAAGTGTTCCATTTTCTATTTTAAGTGCTCAATTATGGTCAATTTTGTGTCGCGCGCATAAGGGATTCCACATGCGTATACCTCCTTAAAAACAAGTGTCTATCTAAAGTGGGGTCTTGTGACAGAGCCTGCTCTCTCCCACAGCCGCAATGGAGCTGAAAGTCCTCTAAGGTTTCAACCTGTCACTTTTACTCTCACTGGTGAGGTTGTATAAAAGGTTAGTGATGACTCTAATGTGAAATATTTAAGAGTATAAAGTATCACAAAGTTAAGTAACAATTTAACATCCTTATGGGGGTCTTGTGATTATTCATGCCATATGCTTGCAACTGGAAACCTGGTAGGATTCAGACTTTGCTTGTTTAAGGATGTGAGGAATTCCTGCTCTTTCAAGTTATGTCATGTTAAAGACTACATACAGTATTATACAGAAAAGGTGTGTTATTGTATTGCGAGTTATCCAGTGAAGATTGTCAGGGGACTTCAAAACTTGCACGATAAAAGAACAAGTAAAGTTTTTTCACTCATAAATTAACTAAATTTAAAAAAATAAATAAAAATTGTACTTTCATTCAAATAATGAGATGCGTGCAGTTTTTAGCAATGGTACCAGCAAATTGGGTGAAAGAATTATGTTGAGTACAAAACAACGTTAAACTGCTTTGGAAAGGTGATTTTCGGGGCTGCACGAAGAACAGGAAAAAATATGGTAAGTCTATTTTCCCTTGCTGCAAATGGCTGTAGATATGTCTGATTTTCATTCACATTCACACTAGTTTTCAAACAAATAACATAGATCACGTTGGCATTAATCAAACATTCTAGAGGATGTTTATGAAATGTCTACTTGTGTGTGTATGACCTGCGTTAGAGCAGCATTTCAAAGTAGTGGTGATAAAATCCATCAGTGTAAAGAGTCAAATAAATGACCTCCAGCAGCATCCTTGTAATTCAGGTTGCACAGGAATGCTAATTGGCCACCACATTCTCAATTAGCTCCTTCAGAGAAAGACTTTGCTTTGGCGTTGCCACTTTTTTACCGGGAGACTCACCAGCAATGAGCATTTATGTGGGCATTATGAAGACCAGCAACAATTTTGTTGTGTTTCTCTGACAAAACGTTGCCTTGACAGAGCTTATGTTCACCACTGATTTGATTAGGTTGGCAGGATTCTCACTTTTTTACTTTAAAGTAAGAATTCTGAATTTAAACTGACAATAAATCGATCACTTTAAAGTGGAAAATAAAGAGAGAATTCTGACTTTAAAGTGAGAATTCTGAAAATAATCGGAATTTTGACTTAAAGTGCCTGTAACTGCATAAAAAAAATCTTAAATAGCATTATTATGTGAATTAGAATCATATTTTGTAACGATTTGACTAGATGCAAAGTGCAAATGATGAGAAATTAGTTTTTTTTAATCTGCTGTTTAGCCCTGCCTGTCATTATCATCTCCAGGTGGGGATGACGTTGGCAGGGTCACGATTTCATCTGATTTAGAATTCAACCCATTGAGGGGGAATTATTCAGAATGAGGAAATTGCAACAAGAGAGCAGAAAAATGTCATTGTTTCAATCTCTCTACTCCAGTATTTTTACAGGATATTCTTTTTATCCAAGTATTTTCCACAATTGCTAAATAAATGGTATGGTCATGACAAATAACAGTCTTGTGCTAAATGGAATATGAAATATTAATAATGTATTTATTCAGTATGACATGGCAAAATTACTCCATAATGGTCAAAACTGTCGACTTCTTGCACCTCCCGAACGATATTTTATGCTTCCGAGTTTTGTCATTTCCCTGTACCGGCTTCGATGAGCGTAAACAAACCAGGAGGCGTGACAGCTAGCCATCATGCTAACTGGAACCGAGCGGCATTTCAAAGTCTTATTCTTGCCTTTCAAAGCAAAAAATCACACAAAACTACCCAGTATCATGTGACACGGCGGCCGGGTTGTCAATTGTCTTCGCCAATCGGCAACCCCCCTGGCGGCGAGCAATTTACAGCTCGTTGTTCCCCTGCTGCAGGCAGGAGAGCTGGTTTGCCGGGGAAGCAGCTGGAGAATGACCGCCGGACAAACGGGCCGACGTCGGAGGAGCGCGTAGCTGCCCGAGCCTAACCTGAGGATAGTGGTCTATTGCCAGACACATGAAGAGGGCAGAGGGGCTGGAAGTCTGGACGATATGGAGAACCGCATGAGCATAAGCCGAGTATAGCGCTCTCCCGGTGGGCACGCAGAGAGGACCGAGGGGGGTGTGTGACAAACCGCCGGTCGTCGGCCCAGTGGCATTCTCAGTGGACAAGGAGCATTGTCAGCCACAATATGCAAGCCACCTCCTTATTAAAACGTGTGCCATGATCGATCCCAGTATTTGACATATTACAAAATACGATGCTTACTCACTTGCGCATAAGTCCAATGGTCCCATAGTTGTCTGACTTGTTTTGGCCAATCTCGGGTTAACGGGAACTTTTTAAAACCCAAAAAGGCTCACACACCTCTCCTGGTGCAGCAACAAAACCCTGCAGTACATTTGGCTGGCATGATGCGAAAAATAAACAAATTAATATGCAAAATCAGCTGAATCCGCAGTCAATCTGCAAGCTATAAAGCAATGCTGTATTGTGAGATACTGATCCGGGTGACGTCACATTCGCATTCCTCCCCAGTACAGGAAGTTATTTGTTTTAGTGGCGCGATCAAAAAAATTGAATATATAAATTGATCGCTTCCACACACATCCAAGCGGTCCATTTCATTCAGGAGCATAAAATGCCGAAATATGAAATATGAAATAAACATTAGGGTTGTTCCGATCATGTTTTTTTGCTCCCGATCCCGATTTTTTAGTTTGAGTATCTGCCGATCCCGATATTTCCCGATCCGATTGCTATTTTTTTGCTCCCGATTCAATTCCAATCATTCCCGATAATTTTTCCCGATCATGTACATTTGGGCAATGCATTAAGAAAAAAATGAATAAAACTCGGACGAATATATACATTCAAAATGTACTGTATTTGTTTATTATGACAATAAATCCTCAAGATGGCATTTTCATTATTAACATTCTTTCTGTGAGAGGGATCCACCGATAGAAAGACTTTTAATTCTTAAAGGATAAATGTGACTTTGTATATTGTGACTAACGATTGCCATCTAGTGTATTTGTTGAGCTTTCAGTAAATGATACTGCACCCATTTAACTGTTCTGCCCAAATGCATGATGGGAAGTGCAACCATGACTGTGCGTAGGGGCACCAATTCATATATCTTCTCTGCGTTGGGAAAGAACATAGGGTGTTAAGAAAATGATCAACTACTACCTTTCTTCCCCACATTACCTCTCACGATATTTTTAATTGCTGAGGGAGGGATTGTAAGGCTTTAGCCAAATAAAAAAGGCTCCAAAGGCTGTCAAAATGCTCTCTACTAATTATATGCTGCCTTTTGCCTGTATATATAGGTAAAACTGTGCCGCGATAATTCCTGAGTGGGTCGTGCAGCGCATGCATTAATTAATTAACGTGATTAATTGAAAAACATTCATTACCGCTGTTAAGGCAATAAATTTAATAGCCCTACTTTAAGCCAAAACTACTCTGGATGAGTGTAAGACATTTTGTCTGTAACGTTAAATACAATTAGAAAACGATTTGATTAAAATATATTTATATATTAAAAATAGGCATGTCAGATAATTTTTTGCCGATTCTGATACTTTGAAAATGACGTGATCGGACCCGATCGATCGGCATCTTTAATAAACATGCTTTTTGCTGTCATAGGCACGTAATTGAAATTCTGACTTTAAAGTAAGAATTCTCATTTTAAGGTCAGAAATATGAGAATAAAGTCAGATTTCTGACTTTAAAGTAAGAATCCTCAGTTAAACGAGAATTCAGAGAGTTAAGTCATAATGCTCACTTTAAGCGTGCCCGCTGCCATTGTGGGGGTCCAGGCCCAGCAGTAATAAATAACAATAAAGGTCTTTGGTATTATGATTGAACTCACCAGCAGCTTTTTAACTTGCCAATTTAACACCCAAATTTACCTCTCTGGTGTCTGATTCCCACCAATTCAGACTAGGACAAGTGCATTGATTCAGTGGGGTGGCCTTGGCCAGGCTTGTCCCTTATGCCAAATGCTTGACCCACTTATATTCTCATCTTACCTACTTTTCCTCAGAGAGTTTGGTTTAGACGCTGCTTTTGCCATTACAGTGGGAGTGGATACATGGCGTATTGAGTTGCACTGTCTGGCTGACAGGATCAGCAGCTCAATGACTCATTTGACGCTTCATGTACATTACTGTACACCTACATCGTGTAATGAGCTTCTTGTTTTGAAGAACTCTATAAAAATGATGCTTTCTTTAAATGTCATTCTTTTTGAGTGACCGTATCTAATTGGTTTTGATTCATCAATATATATCGATTCAACGACAGCATTATCCGACAAAATATCAGTCAAACGAATGTGTTTGTCTCAATTTTTAAATTTAAGTTATGATTTTATTTTTCTTCTCATTTGTAGTTACAATGTGATTCACAGATGATAGCTAAATATTTGAGCTGTACAAACTTTTTTTTAATTGGAACTTGATTGTTATTTTGGACCAAAACACCAATGAGACCACACTAATCTATTAGAAAATATTTATTTTGCTTTTAGAACCAATAGTGATATGATTGATAATCATTAGAGTTTACTAATGTAAATAGAAATGTAAAAAAAAAAAGTTTGAAAACATACTAATTTCCAAGTATTGAATCCTAGCAATACTAATTATCATGAAAATGCTGAAAAAATATTAGCCTTCACTGATAATTTCATGATTAATATTATATATTTTTAGTGTAGAGATCAGTGGTGGAATGTAACGAAGTAAAAGTTTTTCGTTACTGTACATTTTTACAGTAAAAGTAACATTACATGTTACTTTTGTTTGTTTTCTTTTTTTCTCATTGTAAGTTGATATTTTTGTTTCCATGCCTCCGGCGCATTTTATAAGCCCCGAGCAGTTAATGATAACTTTACTGCATACATTTTTTTTTATTTGGCTTGATTTTAATCTGTGCAAAGAAAAAGCATTTCCAGGGGAATTTTAGGGGTTAAATTCCAATACCATAATACAGTGCCTTGCAAAAGTATTCGGCCCCCTTGAACTTTGCAACCTTTCGCCACATTTCAGGCTTCAAACATAAAGATATAAAATTTTAATTTTTTGTCAAGAATCAACAACAAGTGGGACACAATCGTGAAGTGGAACAAAACTTGGCCATTCTAACACCTGGATACGTTTATTTTTGAACCATTCCATTGTAGATTTGGCTGTATGTTTTGGATCATTGTCCTGTTGGAAGATAAATCTCCGTCCCAGTCTCAGGTCTTGTGCAGATACCAACAGGTTTTCTTCCAGAATGTTCCTGTATTTGGCTGCATCCATCTTCCCGTCAATTTTAACCATCTTCCCTGTCCCTGCTGAAGAAAAGCAGGCCCAAACCATAATGCTGCCACCACCATGTTTGACAGTGGGGATGGTGTGTTCAGGGTGATGAGCTGTGTTGCTTTTACGCCAAACATATCGTTTTGTATTGTGGCCAAAAAGTTCAATTTTGGTTTCATCTGACCACAGCACCTTCTTCCACATGTTTGGTGTGTCTCCCAGGTGGCTTGTGGCAAACTTTATGGATATCTTTGAGAAATGGCTTTCTTTTCTCCACTCTTCCATAAAGGCCAGATTTGTGCAGTGTACGACTGATTGTTGTCCTATGGACAGACTCTCCCACCTCAGCTGTAGATCTCTGCAGTTCAGCCAGAGTGATCATGGGCCTCTTGGCTGCATCTCTGATCAGTTTTCTCCTTGTTTGAGAAGAAAGTTTGGAAGGACGGCCGGGTCTTGGTAGATTTGCAGTGGTCTGACGCTCCTTCCATTTCAATATGATGGCTTGCACAGTGCTCTTTGAGATGTTTAAAGCTTGGGAAATCTTTTTGTATCCAAATCCGGCTTTAAACTTCTCCACGACAGTATCTCGGACCTGCCTGGTGTGTTCCTTGGTTTTTATAATGCTCTCTGCACTTTAAACAGAACCCTGAGACTATCACAGAGCAGGTGCATTTATACGGAGACTTGATTACACACAGGTGGATTCTATTTATCATCATCGGTCATTTAGGACAACATTGGATCATTCAGAGATCCTCACTGAACTTCTGGAGTGAGTTTGCTGCACTGAAAGTAAAGGGGCCGAATAATATTGCACGCCCCACTTTTCAGTTTTTTATTTGTTAAAAAAGTTTAAATTATCCAATAAATGTTGTTCCACTTCACGATTGTGTCCCACTTGTTGTTGATTCTTAACAAAAAAATTAAATTTCATATCTTTATGTTTGAAGCCTGAAATGTGGCGAAAAGTTGCAAGATTCAAGGGGGCGGAATACTTTTGCAAGGCACTGTATTTCAATTTTTGCAGTGGGCTTTTAAAATATTTTTTCAATTATGATTAAAGAAATTGAATGTGAGATACTGAGAATAAAAGGCTCCATATGCATTACTAGAACATATAAATGTGAGTACATAACACTAACTATTTATTGTATTTATCCTTGAAGCCTAGGACCTAGGCTTTATGATTTAAGCATCTAACGTATCTAATACATCAATATCATCCCATAATAAGCAATCCAAATGGTAACAAGGGTTGAAAAGATAATGGACAGCACGCTAGTCAGTTAGCCTGCTGTGTCCATAATTCTCGCGCTAGCATTCGACTCTACGTCTTTTTGTGGCTTTCCGGGAAATCGAGGTGCGAGCATCATTAAGGAGACGCTGATTATAACGAGATATTATCTACTACTTACCTTGTATCAATCCAAAAACTCCATGCAGCATGTATCACCGAGTGTCAAGACACAGCTGTGAATGGCCACAGCCAGACTTTGTGGGGATTTTACGGGTGAAACGGTAATATTAATCAGGGTCGCGACGCGGAAGTCACGGACAAAAAGGAATGATCAAGATTTAGAAATTAGATTTTTTTTTTTTTTTAATTTGTATTTGTTTGCATCTATTATTCATCATCTAAAATATCGGGGACAATGCGACGGTAACAAAAAAAATTAAACAATAGTTTTGAGGTGGATATCTGTAACCTATTTACAGACACAATTTTTTTTTTTATTGTGACATAATTTATTTAAAAGTTTAAAATATGCGAGTAATTTTTTTTAAGTCGTTTTTTTTTTTTTTAACTAAATATTAGTCATCAATTAATGATTGTAAGCTAAAAATGGTAGACATTTCAAATAATAAATATAAAAACCTTTTTATGGCTGGGTTGAAACAAAAGCTGATGCGCAGTGTCTGTAAAAGGGGGTCTCCAGAGTAAAACGGACAAATTCATTGGCGTATTATGCGCCATGAAACTGCTATGGCAGCATATAGACATATTGTAGTTCTTTTGGCTTAGAATACAGCAGTTTATTTTAAACAGGGGTGCAAGAGCAGAAACTGCTTTTTCAGCCTTGGGTGGATGGATGGATGGATGGATGGATGGATGGATGGATGGATGGATCGGATCGGAATCGATATTGGTTTTCTCATCTTTGGTTTGAGCCAATAATTCCGGTGCATCCGGAGTTACAATATATTATTATAAGGCATTTTATTGAATGAAAATCAAACAAAGAAATCTGTCATTATTATTTGTTTCCATGAAACAAACCCACAGGCATTTGTATTTGAACCTAAGAAGATTTGGCCAGTGAGGCCATGCAGGAAACTAAATTTACTAAGGCTGGAGTAGAGGCTTATTTACTAGGCTGCATAACATTTTCTAATAGGGTTGAAACAGGCTTGAGGCAGGTCAATACAGAGTCTCCCTTACCCTACTGGATTAGCGTTTCAAAGCAGATTCTTTAGGAGCATTTATAATGAACATTATATGGGGCGGGGGGAGTAAATAGTTTGTAATTTGACCAGTTTAGTTTTTATGTGTTACAAAATACTTTATTTATATGATGCCAAAGTAATTACATTCTTTGTTTCTACCACCATACCGTACAGTACACCCACATATATTGTAATATATGTTGTAGACCTGTACAGTATGTCACATTCTGTGTGTGTGATGGTCTTTGAATCTAGGACATTGTAAGGAATGGCAAATATTCTGAAAGCGGCAACTTGTTTTGTCACCTCATGTTATTGACACATTGTGAGTTGTTGGTTTTCCTGTGCACTGCACAAAAAAGACTACTCCCCATAGAAATTCACAGCTGCATGCACAGAGTGTCTTGTTATCTTCTCCAGGAGGGGGGTATTTGCCCTGATACTGCCCCTGTGCGGCTCAGTAGATGACTGGTGAGCACGATACCGCGCATTTCTGAGATCAAGGGTTCAATCCGTGGCTCTGGTCTTCCTGTGTGTAAGTGCTCGCGGTGTTTGTGTGTTTTTTCTCAAGGTACTCCCTTTTCCACCCACATCCCCAAATCATGCATGGTAGGTTGATTCAATCGTCCATATTTTCTGTGAGTGTAATTGGTTATTTGGCTGGTTGTGTGATTGACTGGTAAACAGGTCACAGTGTACCTCAGTCAGCAGCGATAGACTGCAGAACCCCCACGACCCTCGTACGAACCAGCATGGATTTGCATTCATGAATGAATGGTTATGAGAGGCAACTTTTATCTGTATAGCACAATTCAACACCAGGTCATTTAGAGTGCTTTCCATCACATAAAAAAAAAAAAAAAAAAAAAAAAAAAAAACATAAAAGTCCAATTAAAGTCATGAGTGAATAAATGATATAATTATCTCAAAGTATTGAATTTCTTTCTTTTTTTTTCCAAACATGAACTTCATGGACTTTATTCTGGCCTTTAAAATACTGCAAAAACATGACTATTTTGCTCTCCAATGGTTGTTATTATTATAATTATGTTTAATCTGTTATTAAAATTCACAATACTACATAAACAGCTGGCTAGGTTTATCAAAATTCACAATACTACATAAACAGCTGGCTAGGTTTATCAAACAATATATTCTTTTTTTTTTTTTTTTTTTAAACCTGTCCTGTTCAGCTGTTTGACACAGAGAATGGAAGTCTAAGTGCCCGGATTCTGAACAGTTTTAATGTTTCACATTGAGAGTCTGACATACTCCCATTGTGATCATTCAAAATACCTTTTTATTATGACAAAGCAGCGAACAGGAAGGGATTATGGGGGGACAGAAGAAAAGAAATACAAGAGAAGAAGGAAAAAAAACACATACACAATCAACAACTAGAAATACATTGAACATCTAAACTAGTTACGAACATGCTGGTGCTATAGTCAACGAGATGTATTTCCGGTTTACACCATGTGGGGGCCTATTGGCCAGTGAAAGAGGAGAATGGGGGTGGGGGTGTCTATAAGACTATAAGCTAAGTGATTGAAAGGGGTAGAGTGTACACAAATCAGTTCTGTGATCTAGAAGCCAGTAATCGTGTGAATCTCTTATGAGTGTAAGCCCGTTGGCGACCAACCCTACGCCGCCGCATCGCCAATCCCGGCACCGGGACCCCCAACCAGAGCATGCCCTACCACATCCAGCAGCACGCAGGCCCCACCGGGCGCGCGACAGCCACGCAGACGGGCGGAGAAGCCGCGCGGGCGCCAACCCAGGGCCACGGCCCCCACCCAGCCAGCCCGGGGGGGCGGGGGGCCATGCGGATCCCATCCCTCCTCCTGCAGCCCAGCAAAGGGGCCATCGCCCCCCCCCCCGGGACCCAGGGTGGTCCCCCGGGCCACCCGCGCACCCATCAACCGGCCTTCAGGGATGGCAGGAGGGGACGCATCACCAACCCCACGCCTACACCCACCCCCACCCGCCCACCCGGGCCACGAGCCGCAGCCCCCCAGCCGGCACGACACGCCACGGGACCCCCAGCGGCCCACCAAGCCCCAGGCAAGGCAGGGTCCCCCGCCGGTGCAGGCGACACCCCGCCGATACACCGGCGCCCAGCCAGCGACCCGTGACGGAGCGCAGGGCGGATGCCCAGCCAGAGAAGAGAGGGGAAGGCGGAGGCAGGAGAACGCCCAGGAACTGCCACGGGGCGATGCAAGATCGGAGACCCGACCCCCCAACCTACTCCCGCGGCCGGCAGCCGAGGCAGAGGGGAGGCCACAACCCAGGAGCCACGCCAAATAGAAAAAGTGTGGGACCCACCTACCACCCTATTACTGTGGCTGCCAGGTTCCCGACTGGCAGCCATCACCCAGCACCGTGATGGGGGTGTGAGGGGAGGGTAGTGCAATGTATGCATTAAAATAGGAGAGCTTGGCTTGGGGCAGTGGGACCGCAGCATGGAGCTTCTGCCCAGCCGCCCGTCCCACCGCCCTTTGCCAGAGCCCTCCTGTGGAGTATGAAGTGTGGTGCATTTAAAAAAGGTGCAGAGATGGCGGGGCCTGTGGTGAGGAGGCAGCCGTGAGGTGCCCCCACCCCCAACAGGTCCCAACCATCCCACAACCTTGGTGTGTGGTGCATTAAAAACAGGGGGGAGCCGGGCCGGGACTGTAAAGCCCCGTCCCAACTCTCCCCGGAGAAATGTATGAGCATGTAAGTGCCAGGGTGAAAAATATTTACAGTGCCGAAGTGAGAAGTGCGTGAGTTAAGAGGCAGGCTCCCGCGGGCGTGGCCCCGTCCACCAGAACCACCGGCCGCAGGGTGGAAGAGGCGTCAGGGCCCCGATCAATCTCCGCCCCAGACCACCCACGGCGCCTCCCCGACCGCTCACCCCCCTCCCACCCACCGAGCACCCACCCCGCACTCCGAGCAGGCGCCACACCAAGCGCCGGCGACCAGGGGAGGTCCACCCCACCGGCAAGGGACAGCAAGCCTCACCCAAGGCCCCGCGGGCCCCAAGAAGCCCCGCCAACGACCCCGCCGGCCGGGGGGCAGCAGCGGCCGCCGCGGCCCAGGGAGGCGGACAGGGCCGGAAGCAGACCAAGGGGACGGAAGCGCGCCCCCCACAACCCACCCCCGGGCCATGAGGGGCGCGCGGCATGACACCAGAGGGCACCTCCCCGGCACCCGGTACAGGGAGACGCGGCTCCGGCCGGGCGGACCTGGGAGGGAACCATGGCTGCCGCATGCACCCCCCGGCCCCCACCCCAACTCCACCCCACCCCACCCCGGCCGGCCGGGGAAGGGCCGCGGGGCCCCGGACCGGCACCCGCGCGGCCCCCCCACCCGCCCACGACGCCAGCGCGCGCCCGACGGGACCCCCGCACAGCCAGACGCAACCAGACAAGCCCCGGCCGAAAATCCCGGGGGCCAAGACCGGCGACGGGACGGCCCAGGGCAGGACGCCAACAAACTCCACCTGTAAAGCTGACAGAAGAAGAGGTTTATCAAACACCATTAGATGTATGCCAAGGACCGGTGAAGTGTATTATTTACGCATAGTTCCTTAATTGTTCCAAGTCTGATAATATATAGGGTGTTCCAAAAAAAAGTTATATGTTCCCCAGCAGCTGGAAACCAAATTGTCTATGAGTATCCTTGTAAAATAAGCCCATTGACCGACTAAACTGTGAAGGAAGAAAATGTATTTATTACATGCTGTTGGGAGTGTATAAAACAGTTCGGATTTAAACATGTCCTGTTTCCAGCTGCAGAAGGATGCATACAACTTCCCTGGACACCCCGCATACATCAATTTATGTGTACATTTTTATTATTTTTGTGGCATTCCTTCGCAGGTGAGAGAGAATCCTTATTCTATGTTCATTATTCTTGCGACCGTTTCCCACTGTTGTTCGTATTTGTCCATTTTATTTGTCTGTTTGGCAGATATTTTCTCTAATGTTATATATTCAATGATTAGATTTAGCCATTGGTTAATGCTAATGTTTTGTTTGTTTTTCCAATTCAACAATATTGTTTTTTTGGCTATCGTTAGACTTGCTAGTAGTGGAAGGGTTTGATGGATAGAGATATTCACTGTATTCAGATCGCCAAGCAGACAAAGAGTTGGAGACAATGGAATCCTGCAGTTCAATAGGAAAGAGAGTTTCTTCGTTACCTGTTCCCAGAAATCTTGTATTGGTTTACATTGCCAAAGAGCATGAAAGTATGTATCTGAAGTATCTTCGTTGCAGTTTGTACATTTATCGGATTGGGAGAACCCCATTTTGTGCATTTTAGATTGAGTAATATGCAGTGTTGTTAATTTTACTTTAAAAAAGTAATTAATTACAGTTACAAATTACTTCTCCCAAAAAGTAATTGCGTTAGTAACTCAGTTACCTGAATGTAAGAGTAATTAGTTACTTGGCAAAGTAACTAGTGATATATATATATATTTTTTTTCTCAAAAAAAAAAAAAAAAAAAAAAAAAAAACACAGGTCACACAATGTGAAGCTTAAAGGGTTTGGGGGACAATTGGCCCTAACCCAATTCTTTACCCTCCGCTTAACTAGACACAAGGGTATTGCGATAACTAGCTAGTAACCTTTGCTATGTGTGGAAGTCATTTAAAGTTGTGAATCAATCGTTAAAGTTGTTAAAATTTCTCCCGTTATTGCATTAGTTCCCTTCTGTCTACTTTAAACATGTGTAAGTTTTAAAACTGTTTCATCATTTAAAGATAGATTTAAGTTAAGATTTTGCCGATTTAGGAGCATTTTAGATTTAAAAAAAATTACTTAGGTTCGCTAGGAAGGATCTCTACATCAGGGCCTTCCTGAGAGGTCTACTGCTTTAAGATGGCGGCTGTTTACAAACGCATGTAGTCCTTAAAAGATGTTGGCAATGCAGCAGTGTCTGTCATTTGCATCTAGTTCTATAATATGATATCTACCGTGTCATGTGGGCGTAGTTTGTCGGCTATGGCTGCAGTCAGGTATTATTGGAGCCACCTAGCATCGCGGTTGCAACGGCGTCTTCCCCACTCCTGCTCAGCTCTCGTCCCCGTGAGTCCGTTTCTCTCAGACTTTTTTTTTATTCAAACAACTTAGTAACGCATAGGAACGCACGCCTTTCCCGCCTCAGTAACGGTAACGGCGTTGCCAAGATGAGAAAAGTAATTAATTAGATTACTCATTACTGAAAAAAATAACGCCGTTAGTAACGCCGTTATATTGTAACGCCGTTATTAACAACACTGGTAATATGCCAATCAAACAATATATTCAATACCTACAATTGATAAGTATGTACATGCAATGATACATACTGTATACAGAAAAACATTAATTCATTTATCTCACCGTCATACAGTTCATCCTATATCCCAACTAACTATAGGCAGTAGGTCGGGTACACCCTGAATTGGTTTCCAGCCAATCATAGGGCACAAACAGCTAATCACTCACACACTTACAGAATCCCTAGAACAATTTTAAGTGTTCAATCAGTCTACCAATGCATTATTTGGGATGTGGGAGGAAAGTACAGTACCCGGAAAAACCAATGCAGTCAAGGAAGGAACGTGCAAAGTCTGCACAGACATTCTAGAGCCCAGGGTTGAACCCTTAATCACAGAACTGTGGGGCAGACGTGCTGACCACTCACCCACCATGCTGCTCATATACAGTATTTTTTTTCCCAAAAGATTTCAATACACTTTACGTAATTGATATACTCTAAATATCGACAGTGAGTCTGATCGCTTCTGAGTGCTGATTCTTTTGATCAAACTTTTAAAATGGCCCTCCATTCAACAATGTATAAAAAAAATGACTTTGTATGGTCATTTATTTGTAATATTACTGTACACAAATTGGTTTGTCATGTTGCTCCTGTCAAATATATTTAAATTATGTTTAAAGTTTTATTCTGATGAGTAATGAATGAGTGAAAGAATAAATATTAATTAAAAAAAATTAAAATAAACGGAAAATGGCCAATATATATTTCACAGCAAGAATTTCTTCAAAGACATAGTACGTGTCTTGAGTACTGCTCAGATCAGTCCAAGAGAAAACTGCAGAACCCTTGGTTGGCAAGCCAAGTTGTAAAATAATTAAATTGACCTATCTAGGAAAATATTTACTGCTGTTCTTTGCTCTTCTTTAAATACAGACATTTAGCCTAGTTCTGATGAAAGTGCTGTGTTCAACATGAATACCAAATCATTTTTCAGAAGTATGATTTGAAGTTTTCTCTTTTATCAAATATCTAGTAGCTTATGCAGTACATTTATTGTAATGAGTGACCACAATCATTTTTCAGTAGGTTATATTATACATGATGTATAATATAATAATAAAGATAAATTTATTGATTACAAAATGTATTATTAGATTGTCAAACTCCCTGTCAAGATAAGGATTTTTTTTTAACATTATATAGTCTAAATTTAAAAAATGATAATATTAAAAAAAAAAAAAAAAAAAATATATATATATATATATATATATATATATATATATATATATATATATATATATATATATATATATATATATATTAAGTCGTATTGCATCTCCTAGGAGGAAAATAAGCAAATAAGGCAAATGCTACTCTCAAAGCAGTGAAACCCAAGCTTCTTCAGGTACCTGATTTTCAGCTTTCAGCATGGGTGTCTTTTCAAGCAAGACAGGATTTGAGTAAAGAGTGTGATTGCTCTTTGCCAGTTAAATGTTTAAATAAGACATGCATTTTGAATTACTGCAGGCCTCATCAATATGAAATTGGACTACTGGAGGGAAACAAGCACTCAGCGTGCCAAAAAATCCAGCATTCCACTTTTTACCAATGTTGCACCTAAACCACTCTACCTTACAAGGGCTTTACTTCCATTTTCACCTTCATAGACTGAAATACTTCCAGAAGTGCTTAATATCTAATTCTACAGAGTAAATCTGGGAATAAATCTCAAGAGACAGAATGAATGATTCATAGATCAAACACACCTAAAATATGGGGGTGAAAACTCAGTTATTGATAATGCAAAGCCAATGGAAAAGTGTTTGCAAATGCATTAATTATGGATCTCTCAGTGTCACTCAATCCTATTTCTACATGTACAATCAGGACATAATGTTTTAATGACGAGAATGAACAGGCCTGCCAGCTTGAAGCGTGCTATATCCATCAAGGGAAAAAAATCATCGAGCCTCAGCACTTGTTATCTGTCACTCAAACTATGATCCAATAGCATCGCTAATGCTGCAAAAGCCCACCCGTTGTTTCCTTTCCTAAAATCCCGCTGCGCTTCAACATGTGTCGGCAGCCGAGAATTATTAAACTGCTTTTCATTCTGAAGAAGTATCAGCAGAATCGCAACAATTGGATTGTACCAATATTATCATGAAAGAAAAAAGGGAGAATAAACTGAAGAGCAGAGCAGAAATTCAAACAGTGTGAATGAAATAGCTCCATTATTGTTTGTTCTGATATCAAAGCTCAAATTTTACTGGTGCCTTTGTTAACTTTTGTAAGAATACTTGGCCTGGACTTTGGAGCATTAAGATGAAAAGGAAACATTTGAAAAGGAGGCAAACGCTACCAATGATTACTTCAGTATACTGTACATGAGTGCATTTTTCTTTACCTTCTTAATGTACTGTAAGTATTGGATGTTTTCAGTCTCCCTGTATCTGCCCAAAAAATATAGCCTAGATACATAAGCACTCATATATATACTGTATCTTTATAATGACAAAGTAAAATACCAACGCAGTCCAGGCAACATTTTCAGGGGTTTTGTAAACATATCCTAAGTTGCAATTTGAAAATGGAAAAACTTGAAAAACATGTCTTCCTGCAAATGGGTTCATGATCTGCTGTGACATGCTCGCAAACTTAGTGGGCTCAATGGAACTTTTGACGCTGCCAGGAGAACAACTGTCTCTTATCCTTGTCTGTCATTTTGTTAGGCTTTTCATACTATAACCTCTCTGCCATCATCCTGTCCTGGACTTGAATTCATTCCATAAGTAATACAGGAAGAAGATGGGGAAAAAAAAGGCTATTTTGACATGTCTGCTTTGGTGCTGCTGTTGAAGCAGATGCATAATGTGTCATGTAGAAACATGCCACTCTATCACCCCAACTTTCCAAAAAATAATAATATTAAAATTTAAAAATAATAATACTAGTAATGATAAGCAATATGAAATGCATCATTGTGATTAAAAAAAAAAAAAAAAAAAAAAATTAACTAGGGAGTTAATAGGGTAGTACGGTAAATAAATCCATTCCCATTGCACCACAGCCATAATAATTTGTAATCATCAATGTGCAACAGTCGGTCACTATGAGTGAAAAGATAATATAATATGGCTCGCTGTGTTTATAATAGACATTTTCCAGCATAAAAAATTCAGACCATCTGCAATCCATCTAGTTCCATGTCAGGCCGAGATGACGAGGCGGGCTCAGCTGCAGAGTTTCAGGCAAAAACTTTTATTGAGAAAAAAGAAGTTCTTCCGCTGGCATTCGGCGATGAGGAAAAATACCAACAAAAAAGCGCTCCAAACGGAGTAATAAGTCAGGACAATCACGATCGAAAGCTCAAACAAAAAGCACTCCAAAAGGAAGGAAATTACAAACATAAAACGCTCCAAATAGAGGAAAAAGCCAAGATAACTATGATCAAAAGTTCAAACCAAAAGCACTCCAAATGGAGGGTAAAATCTGAACAACTATGATTGCTGTGAAACCAGGCCGGCGTGACTAACATGGGTAGCAAGACAATTTGGCACAAGGCAAGGGAGATGCAGACTATTTCTACACAAGAGGTAATGGGGAACAGGTGGAAACAATAGGTGTTTAGGTGACTAGAGGAAGGGCAAGTGTACAGAAACAAGGAGGGTGAAGCCTTCAAAATAAAACAGGAAATGACGTGACACAACTCCCCAATGACGTGACATTCCACCCAACTCTTAACTCAGTTTTTTTTTGTTTGTTTGTTTTGTTTTGTTTTTTAATTAATTTCTTTATTTATTTTCCCTTTGCTGTTGTGGCTAGCATTGTGGGGCCTACTTTTATGTCCATGTTGTTGCCTTGACAACATATTTGGTTGATCTACAGTGCAAGAGGTACAACAGCCAGGCTGCAGAAAAGGGCAATTTGATGCAAAGAAAAATATCACCTGCACTTGGTGTGTGATGACTTTCCACTCTGATCTTCCCTCTTACAATTACAATCTCACAGAGGTCATGCCATGTGCACATGTTTGTACACGTGTTTGGTTGGTCTGCATGTCTTTACAGGGAAGGCTCCTAAGAGCACCTAGACAGCACACAAAAAAACCACCTAAGGCTGTTTCAATCCAACTGTGTACAGTTTGTACACTGACCTGTAGTATTTGCTGTAGTCACACGCTACTCATGTAGTACATTACAAAATCCATTGTCATACAGGACATGCACAGGTTAGTGAAATTCTACAAACATTGTTCTATGTGTGTATATATGTGTGTATGTGTGTGTTCAGATTTACTGATACGGTTTAGCATTAAGCCTCATGACAGTAGTATCAATTAAGATATGATGAAATGCTGAAGCATTGCAACCATCATACATGAATCACGTATTAAAAATGAATGCTTGACAACTATGAGATAATCAGTTAAAAATAGTTAACAATAGTAAACAAAAATAGTCTTCCATCTTTTCTTCGCATGCATTCAGGGTGCTATTTCTAATCATGTCACACCTAGTTGGGCCATTATTCCCTGGAAGCATTTTAATTTTTTTTTTCTTCCCTCTCACTAAATGTCACTGACAGGTTTTGACATGACAACTTAAGTTAACAGTATCCAACCTGTCATACTGTATTTGTAAACAGCTTACATTTCCTTCTGTGAGCTTCAGGGGAAGGAGGTGAAGCCTGACAGCAGACAAGTTTTTTTTTTTTTTTTACAAACATCCGCCACATGCATACATAATGCCCACTTTGAAAAGGAGGGGGGGAAAGTTTGTCGCCCCATTTAATATGTAGCATTTCTCCGCATGCCTAGAGGATGCCTTCTGTTCACATCTGCTTTGTGCTCTGTGCACTACACTTAGAAAACCTGGATCTCATTGTATGGCAACCCACTGTAGTTCACCACACCACCATGCATCAAGGGAACAAGTGATTAAGTGGAATGAGAATGTCTCTTGAGGACTGTCTGTGCCCATGTGGAGTCTGCCACTTGAAGTTCTCCCTGCTGATGAATTGGCTCCTTTTTTGTCTTTTTTTTTTTCCCAAGATGATCTTGCGATCAGAGGGCAAACTTTCGTTGTCTTGGCTGCATCAGATGCTACCTGCTGTGCCCATGTTGTGTAGATATTGATTGATGAAGCTGAGTAGTGGGATTACTTTCCTTTCAGAGCAGCGGACATGGTTTGGAGAAAGCCAGAGGATTTCCGTGGCTCAGGCAGATTTAACTCATCAGCACAATTGGGCTCCCCAATGTCCTAGAGTCAGTTTGAAGGTCAGATGTGAGAAGCCAGGTGAACCATGACCTTTGGCCCTCTGACTTGATCTTGAAGTGTGGGTTCTCTCTTAAAGTTAATGTGTAAATCTCCCTCACTACATCAGTTTTATGATGCATGGAGGGCAAAGTAGCAGCTTTACATGAGATCTCAATATTTAAGTGTATATATGTGTATATATACTGTATATGTGCATTCAACATGGATTTTACTCATTTTATAAAAACTACATTATTCCTAAGAAATGAGAAACGTCTAACAAATTGTATGTAAATTGAATGTAACATTTTACAAGACACCACAACAACCATAAACAATAAAAAAATAAATACTTAACTCGCTTTGCCAATCAAAACTGAAAATATGCGCATCCCTTATTTTGAATCTCAATAGATTGCACCTAATTTTATAACCACTGCATCACAATACATTTTCAATCTAATTAATACTACTCTTTAGTTTTTGAGTGTTAGAACACTGATACTAGTAGCCTGGAGAACTAAAATTCAGGCATCGGTATCAACGAGTACTTAGTAATAGAGCACCTATGTTGCGCTATATGTACTCTTTGATTTTCCGACCGCCAGTTGCCCTACCCAACATGGCTGCCAGTTACGAACGCTGCTGTAAAAGAAGCAGTGCTTTTTGCTCTTCCCATGATGGCTGCCGAAGAAAAAAGTAGAAGATGAGAGGAAAAATGAAAACTGTTTTTGAGTTTAGGAGAGGAGTTTTTTATTCTGAAACTCTAAAAGTATCTGGTAAGTGTTGCTGAATTTGCATTCATATTTTCGATTAGCTTATACTTTAAATTGGGAATAAATGTAACTGTTAAACGGTAATCGCTGCCGGTATTTAACATTATATAAACCCTGATATTGACATGAGCATCTGATAAGAAGGAAAACAGAAAATAGCGAACTTCTGTGCTCTGCAGTGCTTAGCACATTAGCTAAGATAACGTACTAATGTGGTGTAATGTCACTGAATGTGGACTTAATTGGAGTCCCTTGTATTCCCCTCCCCTGCTGTGCTTACCAAATCATGTGCTATTGCTTTTGTTTTAAGTTATACATTGCTTTTTTTTGTTCATTTAGTAATGGCTCTGGATGTTATGCAGAGCTACTGACTGCCACAAAGGATTAATTCAAGGGACCTTATATATGTGTTAGTAGGGCCACAAATTTTCCAGGAGATTAATAGGACAGCCAAGGGTGAAAGTGAGCCTGAACGAACCGGAACGGTGTTCCGGCAAGAAATTTGTAGCCGGAACGTTGTTCCGGCATGAGATTTGTAGCCGGGATGCTCTTCCGGCATACAGTGCTTTGATCCCCAAAATATGACAGGAACTGTCAAGACCCCATGTTTAAAAAAAAAAAAACCCTGCCACGCTGCCACTTACGCATCTCCAATTAGAACAATCTACTAACAGATTTACATACACAAGTGTTAAAAACAAGCCTGATAAAGAGCTTGGGATGCGTAATCCGTTTCCACTGATATTTATTATTCATTTTAGAGCTGAAACAAATACTCGAGCAACTCGAGTAACTCAAGTTTATAAACTGATCCAAGTAATTTTATTCACCTCGAGGCATCGTTAAATTTTGCCAGCTCTAAGCATCACATTTTGCCCGGACTACTTTTAATGCGGGACAAAGCGCTGATGTCACGTGCATAGAGGAAAAAGCAATAAAAAAAATATAAAAAACCTTTATGCAGCCGACAGCTGCTAAAAACTCATACGCCGGCGTTGCTAAAAACTAGCACGCATGATGCTACGGTGGTAGCAGATAGCATTTGGTGTGTCTCATAGATATCACATGTATGTTGAACTAGATGCGAAATGACTGAGTCAGCGGTTTTGGTAAACAGCCGCCATCTTAAAGCAGTACACTTCTCAGCATTAATAAATACAATTAATGTTACTCTCACTCGCTCACGTAGCGGTAGGCCTGCGGAGGGCTAGGTTTCTTTTAATTATGACCACTGTCGATGCGTGGCTAACGTGTCTTACTTACAGGCTTTATTTAATCTGTGAAAACATAGCGCTGTAGAGTGATGAGGGTGTAAAATGAAAATATGATAAAGCTAACTGTCAATTTTAGCTCAGTAGTCATTGCTGGATAAAACACCAAGTAGCACTGGTCCCTAATGTGCTCCAATACAGCAGGTATCATACAGTAACATTGACAAAAATTCACCCGCTTCGTTAGGTTGCAATTATTTATTTTTTGGGAACTTGTGGAACGACAACAACAACAGGAAGGCACGTCTCTCGCTCTCCCGCACCTCCCTCACCCCCGCACGTCACGAGGTGCATTCAGGAACGCATGCAAATATCCCCGCCATATTATAACCTGATATGTTACAATATATTTATTTTGAACACTGCAAAAACTCAAAATCATATCAGGACCTACAGTTTAGACTAACTTAAAACTTAACTAGAACTTTAAAATGGCTTGACACAAATGGAAATTCAATTGAAACACGTGGAAAAACACCTAACTTTTAAGTCATATGTGTTATCAAGCGTAATGGCATTTTTAGTTAAGAAATATATATTTTTTATGAGATCTAAAGGTTTTTGGAGTGAAAACAGTGAATTGGTCTTTTTATTCTAGTCACATCTGAGAGGCAATTGTTGGCTGTTTTCAACAATGTACACTGAAAATAAAGACATTGATTGACTGAAAATGGTTCAATAATAGATGAAATGTCTTGTTTTGTCGTGTATATTTATAATTGCTCTTTACCTAAAAAAATGTTTTATCCGATTACTCAATTAATCGATAGGATTTTCAGTCGATTACTAAAATATTTGATAGCTGCAGCCCTAATTCATTTATTTATTCTACGTAGTTCTCCCAGCGTCTCTCTGTATCTGACAAGTCGTGTCGCCCTGCATATGCAGGCAGCAAAAAAAAAAAAAAAACAGGATTCTGCTGTCCGTTCATTTGGCTGACATACTGACATACTGATACTGTGAGCAGCATGGATAGTTAGCTCCCATTCGTTCGAATGTACATTTTTTTGAAACAACAAATAGAGAAAAAAAAAGCTTGTTGAATTAAAGGGGCAATGCAATGGAAAATTGATCAGACCTTTAAGAGAAAGGGGAGATATTATTTTATTTTATTTTATTTGTGAGGTTCAGAACATCTTCCATGTTAATGTGCACTTTGGACTTATTTTTGTTCATTTACAGTATGTAAGGCTACTTATTTATTTCCTTATAATTAAAAAAAGTCAATGTTTGCTTTGTCTTCAAAATACATTCAATTTCAATATGCCTTATTTAAGTCTTTTGTACTGTACTTATCTGTACTTATTTTTTGTTAATGTATGTTACTTATATTTTATTTAGAAAAAAGTCCATGTATACATTATCTTTAATTTTAAAGTACATCCTATGTTATTGAATTGTTAACATTGAGGTTTTTGATTTTAGATGTGAAGAAATGAAGGAAAATAAAAATTATATGGAGTTTTAGACAGAATTTTGTAAATCAGTAAAAAAATACAATTTTGAATGGAAATCAGTTTCTCATTTTTGCCTTGTTTCAGTGTCATGCATTAGCCTAATGCATGTGTGAAACCTACCATTTATTCATTCATTTTCCGAGCCGCTTATCCATCCCGAGGGTCACGGGGGTGCTAGAGCCAATGCCAGCTAACTATGAGCTGTATGCGGGGTACACTCTGAATCGGTTGCCATCCAATCGCAGGCACAAGGACACAAACAACCATTCGCACACACAGTCCTACCTGGGACAATTTAGAGTGTTCGATCAGCCTGACATCCATGTTTTTGGGATGTGGAGGGAAACCGGAGTACCCGGAGAAAACCCACACAGGCACTGGGAGAACATGCAAACTCCACATAGGAAGGCCGGCGCCTGGGAATGAACCCTTGATCTTAGAACTGTGAGTGGAATTGAAAAGCAGTTTTTGCATTTTGGTGGTTTTAGGAGGTTTAAGACCCCCCATCCACCCCCTCTATTATTTCCAACATTATTTCAATGGTAAACCTTTTTCCTTTTTTTTCACCACCTGCACTAATATTATTGGAACCCATGTCGGTTGCTCTCACAAGAACATCTTCCGTGCATCCGGCCTATGGGGAAAAAAAAAGAAACTGCGCCGCTGTCATAGATCGTCACATTTTGAGTATGTCGTCGGATGTAGAAACAAATGGCGAGTCAAATTTTACGTCAGATGTTGAAAAGATCGTGTGTCGAAGCATTTGGATGTCGAGGTACCACTGTATTCGTATTTTGGAAAAATAGGCCGACATGAATGTTGTGCTATATAAATAAAACTGTATTTTTTTCTGGTCATTTATTATCAGACAGAAGCAGCACGGCAAAACACCACGCTAAAAAATAAGTTAAAAATATCAAAATGGCTTACCTCTTCGGGGCAGGCTTTGGCAGGCAATGGATGAGGAATGTCATCAGTAGGACCATGGCCCCCAACAAAATGCTTTCTGGATTTGAAGGTGAATGGCTATACCATGCTGTCATTAAACTGGTCTTTTGGACGTCCGCGCAAGTTGATCCATCGTTCACATTTTTTCCCCTCTGAGTTTTTTGGCTTCAGGAAACGTACAAATAATGGTAATGGAGGGAAAAAATGAACAATATACCACAAGTTGTATGACTAAAAATACAAAGAACACCAGCATGCGGACAAACAAACCAACTGCCCACATACCACCACGTTGCCCAGTCACATTGACTTGGCAACTGAGTCTGGGACCGATGATTACAAATGCGTGCCTGTCAAAACCATCCTGTTAATCTACCGATTATCTATGAGCAACCCGACACCATTTCAAGGCCTTTTCTTTTGTGTAAGACTAAAAAAAAGGTGAAGAGCAGAACATTGATGGCTGAGTACTGGGCAGCATGCATGACCTGCTTTTAATTGCCAGATTTTGCTTGCATCCTATTCTCGCTGTGAGGTTTAATCAAGATAGGTGAAATTTTGTTCCCACCGTTACAAGAATATCAATAAATAAAGCAGATTACAGACCTCAGATATTAGTGAATATAGATCAGCTCCAGCTTATTTCTCATCATATGAGCCAATAATGTAATTCATTATTACATTATTAAAATATTTGCATTATTTTATAGAGAAAATATTTTATATTTTATAGAGAATATATTGTCCCAAATGAATCCTGGATCAACAGCAACTTTGCATCTATTGTTTTTTAGGTCATGCAGGAATCCTTCAATCATGTTTTGTTCTTTCGGTATTTTTTTTTTTTTTTTTATATGAAACACAACATTTGACATGATCTCATGAGCATTGTCTGCCCTTAATTTATGTTTGACTTTTATAGACATTAGATATTGTGTAATATATTCTTCAGTGGCTTTTATTGCATGTAAACTGGTATTTATATGTACTTGCTTTGGAGGTTTGGTTTCACGCGTGGCTAAAATAGCAACCAGGTGGTGCTTTGAAATTCTCACCTTTGGAAGAAAAAGGAAGTAAGCAGATGGCGGGCCTTTAGGGTCCATAGCACATTGTTGACAACGAATTACAGTCCAGAGGGGAATAAGTTGGCTGATAACCTCCATCCCATGGTTCCATCTGCTGAATCCTAAGCAAGGAAAGTAAGCAAGCCGACAAGCAAACATGGCATTCCTGATATCACTCAAGCCCAAAGTGTATGACAGGAGTGTGAACGAGTGTAAATAACTCATGTGGTACCATGAATGTATTTAGACTTGAAGGTAGTAATATTATCAAAATGGTCACTGGTGAGATGGTTATGGGTTGATGGATTTTTAATTTTTTTCCCCCATTTAAATAATGGATTCCATCAGAAATTGTTCAATAACTAAGGTTGTGATCGTGAAAGGGACAGTGTTAATCTATAGTTGTGGATAGGCACAATCCAAACCCATTGGCCAATTCACAAGACTGGTCCAAAGTTCATCACAGGGCAATCGTGAACAGCACTGAGTGGAAACTGATCCAAAGTTAGCTGCAGAAAAGTTAATTGAGTTAAACATTACATGACCAATGGCCCTGACCTGATCTCTATTGACTTTATAATGACCGACAATATTCAAAATGAGTTATATCTTGGAAAAAAGTGCACCTGAAAAGCCACATGTAATGCATTTATCAGACCAATAAGACTGATTTAGTTAGTATCTTAAATTTCTTTTGTAATTTATATGCCTCATTTTCATTGTCCCTTAGCTTTGAATATACAGTAATTCGACAGACAATGTGGATTGAATTTAATCTAGACAATAACACCAAAATTAGTACATGAAATTCCTTATCTAAACTCTCAGAGTAGCAGCCTGGTTATTCCCTGTTTCAAATATCTTTTGACATCAAGTCAGGGTCGACTAGTAATTATTTGTAGATGTTCTGACTCTTAGCTTTAAATGTCATTCAAAACAACAAGGATATTGAGTTTAATTATGACAAAGACACCCAAATTAATACCTAAAATTCCTTATATGAACTCCCAGAATAGTACCGTGGTCATACCTTGTTTTAAAATCATTTAACATCAAATCTAGGTCGACGTTCGCAGCTGCCAGACAAACAAAAGAATCTTAATGATGTTTCTTACCATCCTGCAGTGTGGACAAGGCAAGATATTTCTGGTACTAAGATGAAGAGTAAAGTGGATGGGCACAACAATAGATATCATCTCTTAACCCTAAGGCACAAAGCATTGTGCACATCAGAAGCCGGGAGTAAGGAAGTTAACAGTGTTCTTACTAAATGTATTTAACAGTGTTCTTACTAAATGTATTTAAATCAGTCAGAAATTGCAGCCTTTTTCTAAATCACATTGTGTACTGCTATTTCATGGATTTGGGAATGAACAAAAAAGTTCCATGTTCAATGATATGGTCTTTCAAAATGATCCAGCCTGGCATTTCCCACCCTAAGCCCAAATCGGCTCTCCTGACCATTTTCATGACTTTCATTCAAATCCTGTCTCTCTGGCTCCTGGGCTAATCCAAAAAGAGAAGCCTGTCTTTTGTCCTATTGAAACAAAAAGGTGCTCATCAGGTTCTGTACATTCACCTGCTTTCATCACAATAGAACAATTCCAATCCTATTATGTCTGAGCAAGTCGATGTTCTCAGATTCAAACAGAAAATAGCGTGATTTTGAATCTAATTGCAGTTGCCTCAATATTCCCCAACTGTGTCTAATCTTGCTCCATTCATGACCGTGCAGACCACAACATGGCTAAAAATTAGCGCCAAACAAGCAGTTATAATTACAACTAGAAGCATTGGCAGAAGCTTTTAAAGCCGTCAGCATACAGTACAAAGATACCATTGATGTCTTGCATGTTTGAGGACTACTAGAAAGAATGAACAATCAGAAGTTTGTCCAGATTGATTCTAGTGCAAGCAGACGCAGCCAAGCGTCAAATCTGCACAATACCTGCCGACTCCATTTCGATAATCAAATCTCTTTGTGTGAAGTGCAGGTTTGTGGGAGGGACCCTCTGCTGTTGTGCCTCAATGACCAAGTTAGTAACAAGTCAGACCTTGTGCTGCAGCTGTTTCTACTCGTGTAATGGCTTGAGAATGTTTGTTCATATCCTAGCTTGTTGAAGCTGTCACAAATCATGAATCTTGGTCCATCCTGAAGGGCCATGCTGGCAAACTGCTGCTTAAGTGTCCAGTTGTGAGTGAATCACTGAAGCAGACTGCTCAAGAAATAGCTTTAACAGACTGACTACAACTGCAGTTCTTCCATGTCACTAATTAATTGTTATTGAACTTCTTTGTTAGTGTGAGGTTGATAAATGTAAGATGTAGCCCATGCTACTTAGTGCATGTGCACTAATGAGAGAGGCAAGTAATTCGCTCAATTATTTGTTTCTCCTTCTTCTTTTGCCAGCGCTTGGTTGCTCAAGAGGGACCGGGAGGGGAAAATAATCACATTCTGTCAAGAGAGCACTAAAAAGAAACAGTTGCACATTTTTTAATGGTGGGAGTTTGTGTCTTTTTCTCCCACATTGGTACCTATACTATTAATGCACTACAACAGGGAGCCTTATAAAATGTAGGTGCGCCTCAGACTGAATAACAGACCATCAAGTGGCTAAGCTTTAAGCATCACTGAACTTGAAGTTTCAAGTGAGGAAAACATTGAGGTTAGGTAGATGACCCTTTATAGTAAAAAAAAATTTTTTTTTAAATTAACCATGCAAACACAATAGGCACAGCATAAAATACATATTAATTTCGCATAGTGTACATTTTATTGAGTTTGAATAATTATAACATGCACCTAATGTCTACATTTACACTTCATGTAATGCATGTTTATTCTTTTTACATCATGATAGTAGTTTTACAGTCAGCATCAAGTTTTTTTTTTTTTTTTTTTTAAACATTCTCTTTCATCTGCCTTCATGAATTAATAAGAAAAGCATTGGAGCATTAAGGTGAGGTGTGCTGTTTGGCCCACATCATAATTGCCTTTTTAAAGACTAAAGCCTGGAAGCAATTAAGAGTTGGAATAAAAACACTCACCGGATAATCGGCCTGCCATAACACTCCTGAGGT
The DNA here is from genome assembly GCF_030265065.1 of Corythoichthys intestinalis. Classification (NCBI taxonomy): domain Eukaryota; kingdom Metazoa; phylum Chordata; class Actinopteri; order Syngnathiformes; family Syngnathidae; genus Corythoichthys; species Corythoichthys intestinalis. Next base: position 21,473,772 of record NC_080405.1, read on the forward strand.
TTTCGTTTGACCCTGCTTGGAAATATATTCTATCAGTGGTTCAGCTTCTGCCGGGGTTCAGAGTTAAAGTTACCTGGCTGGCAGTTACAGTGTATCACAAAAGTGAGTACACCCCTCGCATTTCTGCAGATATCTAAGTATATCTTTTTACACAAGAAAGCTCGCCCGTCTCAGCAGACCATAGGACATGCTTCCAGTAATCCATATGCTTTGTTGTTAAGCAAACTGTTTGCGGGCTTTCTTGTGTACAGTCTTCAGAAGAGGCTTCCTACTAGGGTGATAGCCATGCACACCAATTTGATGTAGAATGCGGCGTATGGTCTGAGCACTATCAGGCTGACCCCCCCCCCCCCCCCCCCCCCACACACACACACACACACACACACACACACACACTTCTTCAATCTCTACAGCAAGGCTGACAGCACTCCTGTAATGACTCACATGACATTTTGGAGGGAAAATGACAAGTAGTACTTAATTTGAACATTTAGGGATGTACGTAGTTTCTAAGGAGTGTACTCACTTTTGTTGCCAGGGGTTTAGATATTAATAGCTATATTTTGAATTATTTTGAGGGGAAAGTAAATTAACTGTATTATATAAGCTGCACACAGACTACTTTTCATTGTGTCAAAGTGTCATTTTGTCAGTGTTGTCCCATGAAAAGATTTAAATATCTGCAGAAATGCGAGGGGTGTACTCACTTTTGTGATACACTGTATTTTGCTTTTATTACATTGCACATTCACTACCTACAATCATGCATTGGCCATATTATAGCATAACTTACAAATGTAGCAGCAAGATGAGGGTATAATACGGGCGAGAGAGCTTGTTCACCCCAAGTACTTACTCCCACATCCACGCCTTCCATGGAGGTTGGAATGAGCAGTGCCAAAAATGTCGCAGAGGGAGATATGCCTCAGACACGGCACATGCATGAAAAGCCCTGCTGGTGTGGAGATGGGAGCAAGGTGTGGCAATAACGTGGCCGAGAGATGCTTCTCCCTGCATACGTGTCAAGGAAGCATTGTTGACATTGACTATGATTTTTGTAGTCACAGGAAACAAGCAGCACAAAGTACCATTCCTTTTGCATGTTGGCACTTAAACGGGGTCTAGTTTGACCACAGTCAGTGAACACACTGACAGCATCTCAAATTTGACCTCATTTTTGCCCATTTTGAAGCTGTAGTACCTATTCTTAGCAATATTTTGTTACTTCAAATTTAGGCTTGTTAACAACACTCTTTTCTTTTGCCCAATCAAATAATTTTAAAGGATTTCCATTTTGAAGGACCTTTAAGTATTTTAACTTCAGTAATTGACACACATAATGTATCATTCTTTTCTCACGAAGGGGAGAGAGCATGCAATTTAATTGTTATTTCCCATTAAAACCTGTGAAAAACATCAAAGGCAGAAATATTTAATTAATAATGTGGATAGCGTGTGCAGCTGTCTGCTTTCTGCAAATTACTCTTTGCTGAGAATAAGAGACTTATCACGTCCAAACAGACGTCCCAGCAAAGAAGTTGACACAAGGAAGGAGAAAAATACATGTCTCCCCCAGTGAGAATTATCCACTTCACAGGTAATTTCGGTTTACAGTTTCCAAGTTGGAAAATTAATACCCTGTCTTCGTGTGCCAGGAGAGTTTACAGTTTTCTGTTGTTTGCTCCATGAAGTGAGGACTCAACGAGAATTAGAAAAAGAAGTTAAGTGTCACAAAGCATATCACTGCAATTCATTCCATAGTCTTTTAATGTTTGTTAGTTTTTGATTGTGAAAATGTTTTAGAAAGCTGTTCACGAGAGATTATTTTCCTCCTGACATTTTAAGACTATTTATCCCCTTCCTATAGAAGAAGAGGCCAAAACAAAAAACAAAAATGTCTCCTGGAATTTTTTTAGAGAAATCGGACTGAATAATATTTTAGCTGCAGAACTTCCGTCTCGGGAGTGTTATTAACCACTTTAAATAGTAATTGTCTCACCTTGCTCTTAAAAAATGTGGATGAATCAAAGAGCATCTGAAATGAAAGAAACCCTGAATACAACCCTCGCAGACTCTGAGCTCAGCACATGCTCAAACAGGCGCACAAGGCAGTTTGTTTGAAGGACGCCCATTTAATATAGTGGTGTGGGGTGTTATTCAACATTGCGGTGTTGTCTTTAAGGTGAAGAATGATGTCTGATTATATTTCCATAATGAATTATGAATAGTAAAGACCGGGGCCACATGCTTGCATATTAGCAAATTAGAACGGGGAATGATTAACACCCTGCCTTCCTAATGTCTGACTTCAATATGTTGCTTCCTCGAGAGGACTATAAATAAAAGGTGAATTGTGGATGAGGAGCGGTAATGAAAGAAACAGTAAATCCTGCTCTGTCACCAGCAGAGGACGTCAAAAGGAGTCATTTTGTTGGACTTTATAGCTCTTTTTCTTTTTGTTGTAAAGTCAGATTTAACAGATTCTTGACATGCCACTAAATACCTGTACATATAAAATGGAATGCTGAAAAATTTTCACCTGCTGAAATTGCTGATACAGAGAGCAACCTTGTGAGCAGAGGCAATGAGGGAGAAAATAAGAGCTACTCTGAAAGCAAAGACAAGTAGAATGATGAGAAAATAATTTTAGTTTCTTTATCAGGATGGCACTTCAACAATAAGCCAATAAAAATTGCACTGCTGCTCCCCCCGCATGACATTTCGGGGTTATAAAGTGTTTATAATACAATTCATGGTCTCGTTTTACATAAAATTGCATGAGGATATTTCTAAAAGCAATGCTATTTGTTCTTGGAGGAGGAGTGAGGTGTTGTGTATTGTAGCAAAAAAAAAAAAAAAAAAAGGATTGGACAGAAACCCACTGGATAGGATAAGGTTCTCAAACTGTATTGTATGTTAAAATGACAATATTAATGCTTAAATAGTCTTACAAACATAATGTCCATCTTATAAGGACCTACAAAAGCCCTACGACTTATGAACTCAGTTTTTATAAATGTCTTATTGCCTGATATTAGGGCATTATGAAACCTCGTGTAAACTTATATAAATGTTAATAAGTGTTAACAAGTCCATTATATGATGCTTATGAACTATTATTAGGTTGCACAAAGCATATAAGTATGCAAATTGCATATTTCTCAGACCTGTTATGATGCAAAAAATTAAAATGACTGTACTTGCACGCGCAGCCGTTGTCTGAAAAATGTTACAAGATTCTCACTGTGTGTGTCCTCATAAACGCTGATACACTCGAAACAGGTAAAAAGTAGCGAAGAACTCGACACACGCTCTTAATAGTTTCTGTACCTCTGCACTATGTCTGTCTTTCTCTTTTCTCCTTCCGAGACAAAGCCAGCTTCACTACCTTGGTCAATTGAAGCTTGTGTTTCCAATAGCCGCGCATACTATAGTGGTTAGCCAATGCTTGGCAAGTAGGCGGAGATCCCCACATTTGATTTAACAAAATAGTTCTACATTTCAAATTTTCTGACACTGTCTCTTTTGCCTACTTCTGGGACATATTGGATGGTATTTATATTTTCTCCACAATTATACATTGGAAAAAATGAAAGTCAGTGTCTTTTTACTTTATTAAACAAGTTTCGTTCCGTTGGGATGTACATGATCAAGGTCTTATCTAACCCTTTTTCAGTTCAAGTGAAAATGCGACAACCCTTTGTAGAAATCCTTATCAAAATTGCATTTAACTAGCTGCCACTAGGCATGGGACAGTATCAGATTCTGACAGGACGATAACATAAAAATCACGGTATCACTGTATTGCATATATATTTGAGTATAACACAAACAAAATAACAAACATTATATCAACTACTTACAGTCATGTGTTAGGACACTCCATTAAATATTCAGTTCTTTATTAAGGCATGTTCACATATCAATGTATATCTTGTTTTTGTTTATCTCTGGAAAAGAAAGTGATTTAATTACAGGCAAACAATAAATATTAACATTGTTTAACTCATTAAACCAAATATATCAACAGAAATACATATTCTAACTGAGGGAAAAGTTAGGACACCCTACCACCTAATAGCTAGCGTTACCCCCTTTAGCTAAAATAACTTCAGTGAGACGCTTTTTGTAGCCATATACCAGTATTTGACATCGGTTTGAAGAAAGGTTGCCCCACTACTCAATGCAGAATAATTTCAACAGTGAAATGTTTGAGGGGTTTCTTGCATGTGCAGCCTGTTTCAAGTCACCCTACAGCATCTCAATGGGATTAAGGTCTGGGCTTTGACTTGGCCATTTCAGGACTCTTCATTTCTTCTTATTCGACCAGTTCTTGGTGTATTTACTGGTATGGTGGTTTTTGGTCATTGTCATGTTGCAGGGTCCAGTTTTGCTTCAGCTTTAATTTTTTGACAGATGACCTCACATGTTTTTCAAGCACCCTCTAATACGTGATAGAATTCATGGTGGATTATTTGATGGTGAGCTGGCCAGGTCCTGCTCAATCAAAGCATCCCCAAACCATGACACTTCCACCTCCATATTTTACAGTTGTTGTGTCTTTTCCTGGAGTCCTCGCTGACCCCACCCCCCCAAACCCCCGATTCAAATCAAGGAACTTCGATCAATTTAAAAGTATATTCTGCACACATTTAACATAATCAGTTGCATTTCACCCAAAGCAATAAAAGTACAATTGAATTTGGACGCATTTGATAATGTTGTTGATGAAACATTTGACACATTTGATTGTATATAAAAAGACATATCTGAAATTGGATAGTGTTGATCAATGCTTTGCATTTTCATCAACTTGATTGGATCATTGCTTAACCAATTTATTTTTACACTTCCAATTTACGTTTTAACAACTCTCTAGAAATGGCTCACCTCAAACCTAATACAGTTGTTAGTATTGTGTGAAATGTTTTGATCAAAGCAAATGTTCTTTTTTTAATCACAAAACTTATACTTATGGTTCACATAATCTGCTTCTCAAGTACCTCAAAGATAATTAAGAATAATATTATAATTTATGACAAAGCTTTGTGACAGATAGAGAGACAGACAGACAGACAGACAGACAGAGAGAGAGCGATACAAAATGAAAAACTAGATGCAAACGTGCAAAGTCGAAAAAAGGGTTTTGCTTATTTAGTTGATTCCTTTACTCTGGCAACTTATTTTCCTCGCCTGATGGGAGGTTAAAGAACATGCTGAGGAGTTTGAGGGGAGATGGGGTGAAGGTATGGGCGGGGGGCTTGGCCAATGTCATCAGTCAGTATTAACCATCACCTCTAGCTATCGACTGATGATCCACCGTGGAAGAATCTCGGTGAAATGAAAGGCAATGGCGGCAACAGCGAGATGAGAAAGAGACACGCAGCTGATTGGCACCTCATTGAGTCTGGCAGGGGATCTTTTGATTGCGCAAGCTGTCAATATCAGAAAATTGTTTTCTTTACTTACATGCTGCCCTCATTTATCTATTTATTGCAGTAGATTTCACAATTCAATTACTGGACATTACAGACTGCTGGCTATAAAGGTTTTATTTTTGTAGATACAACATTTGATTACAAGATATAATTGTAATATTATTGGCTACCTTACTAATTAACTGTCTGCATTTCTGCGGGTAAACATGTGAACTTACATTACCTGATAACCAGAGGTTGCGCTAGACATTTTCGTTGTCTGTCATTTTGACTGACAGGGTCATAAAAATCCGGTCATAATCTATTTTTACCCGTCACTTAAATTTTTAAAATGATAATGATGACATATTTAATAGTATTTAGTTTTCATTCATTTTTAATTAATATTGTAACGCTTGCTTGGCGGCGAAAAATTAGACACGGAAGTCGTGGTATTTTTCTCCCTCTTTTTACTCTGCTTACCGCCAACAACACCAACAAAACAACAACTCCACCCCCAAAGAAAAAGAGGCAACTATATAGACCCCAATCACCAACGTCACACAATGATCTTAATTGTGGTTGTCAGCCCAAAATCTTCTAAATATATATTAAATGCATCTTACCAGATATAAAATGACTACTACATAGTCTGTGGTGATCGTTTGGTGCCCAGATTTCTTGTCGAATTACAGCAGTCCATCTCGCTCTCCTCTTCGGGTCTCTCAGAATATGGTAGAACTGCAAGTCTCTCCATCTATCTTCTCTGTTAGTGCAACCAACCGCCACACACGCCTTCACCATTTTGATTATTAATGTTAACGAGCAGAAAAACACGCCGTAATAGGAGGCATGTACGTAGCGGTAATGTGTAAACACGACGAGCTGACGGACAATATGTCGGCTCCAGTCAGGGCGGCGTAGTTGTGACGTCAAATGATTGGGGTCTATACACAGGCGGCAATCTAGTCCACCAATTGGATGACGCGCTGGCACACCGGGTGCACCAATAAGAACCTCGCGTTGATGTGTCAATCACGGTGCCGCCGCCAGACCCCGGTGACGCTACAATATTCTGACAGAATAGCCAACAACGTCATGCATTAAGAGAGACAATAGCTAATTAATATGCTAACTCGCCACCCTGTGGTCTGGGGTGTGAATTGCAACCCGTCAAAATGACGGACGGACTTCAGTTTTTTCCGTCACCGTTTTAAAAAACCGGTCAACGACGGAAAATATTCGGTTAACGCGACCCCTGCTGATAACTCAACGTAACATCAAATCATTTAAGATCAATGGGCCACACTAGACTGTGTGATTAGCTTCGTATGGTTGTAAATCTGCACTTCACATCAACCCAGAGCATATTGAAGCAGTCGCATATGCCTTTAAGGTGCATTTGGGACCCTTTCAATTATCACATACAATGAACGTGTCAATCGCAAACACACTGAGCACACTTCTGTCTCGACAGGCGGAAATCAATGTGTGGCCAACTAAAGACAGACTTAAACAACTGTGGGTTTCTCACTAAATAATAGGCATAACTGCTGTGTGGGATGACAAACCCCCCTCTTGCCAGCTCTTTTGTGGTCAGTGGGGAAGCAGAGAAAATTTAATTTGAATTGTAACAAGCTACCTGATAGTTGGAAATAATGAGCAATATAAGATGGATGAGAGAAGGGATGGCCTGATGGGTGGCAGGCCTTCAGATCTAGAGAATTGGATGTCACAGTGACTGACTGGAGGTGACAACTTGAAATCAGTGGGTGCAGAAGACACACCCCTGAGCTTGTCTTTCCTTTTTTGCTTTTGAAGATATCTGGACCAATTGCCTTTGAAGTAGGTACTCGTGCAAAATAAGTCTGTTGTCTGAGAGGGAAAAACACAATATTACAGAAGCCACTCTGCATCCACCGTGTTCTCGTTGATTTCTCTTCCCGCCAATAACAAACCCACTCCCTCATCCTACTCCCCACGCCATGCACGACCCCGAAAGACTTCACAAGTAACTTCAGCTGGGCCCAACATTTCCACACCAGTGAATAAGGAGGAAATGAATTGTATCAGTGTTGCTGTCATTGCTTATAGTGAGTAGGAAATTATCATAGAAATGGGTACCGGTGCCCCTACGTACCGAATTACACGGAGCGGCAGCCTGTTTCCCTCTCACTCAAATGCATACAAACACAGAAGGTGGGAATCAACCCCAGGATGAAATTGGCTATAGTATAACTCTGCATGCAGTGATGAGGCGAGGAACCCTGGTGGAATTTTTTCCACTCCAATAATCCCACAAACAATAGGCCAAGTAAGTTGATGTTTTTGTCTCTGTCGTTGTATTTTCTACATGCAATTCGTCTTGTTTTATTTTATTTAGCGCAATACCAAAAGCAAGGAATGACAACAGCCTAGCCCCTGTGAGTGTTTGTCATGCCAACAGAGTACCAAATAGCTGACATAAAGAGGATGGCGCCTCGGGAGGAACAATCGTCCTTAGGGCTCAACAGGCAGACAACATCAAAGACGTCAAAGACGTGTTAATAGAGATAGTTAACGCTTGAGGCAAACCAGCAGTAGCGACATTCAGGTCAATGGGTCTCTTACAGTCTCGGGTGGAACATTGCATTGCCATTTTCACTAAGTCCTCCTGTGAGGATGGTCTCAACCACTTGGGCTTTCACTTCATCATCACACACTGAAAACAATCAGTGAACCCACTTTCTGCTTTTGCCCTTTTAGTTCATCATTGGATCTTATTTTTTGTTCATTTGATGCACTGCTGTTTCAAGCTAATAGCTGTTCGACCTTCCATTTTCTAGCAACAAAAATAGATTTTAAAAATGTAATAATTATAATATTATTGATATACTATGTATCCATTGTATTGGAGTACATTCACCTAACCTCAATTATTGATGATGTGACGTTGTCTGTCACTGTATGTTTTGCATAATTTCACAATTCACTTGGGATAGGGTTCTGCTCACTGGAAACATCTGAAATACAATAAGAATTAGGGAAAAGGGATGAATATATTATCCCAAAAACATGAAGTGTGGAAACACCATAAGGTTTTACTGGGTAGGCTGATTGAACACTCTAAATTGTCTGTAGGTATGAGTGTGTGTGTGAATGGTTGTATGTCTCCTTGTGCCCTGCGACTGGCTGGCAACCAGTTCATGGTGTACCCTGCCTACTGCTCGTAGTTAGCTGGGATAGGCTCCAGCACCTCCGCGACCCTCGTGAGGAAAAGCGGCATGGAAAATGAATGAATGAATGAATGCTTCATCAAGGCAAGTACAGAATCTATTCAAAGTACCATGGTTCTTTTACCAGTAAAACATTGAGATTACCTAAAAACCTAAGAACCTTGATATAACAACATTTCCTGAAAATGTTATTGTTTTAAGGATTTATAAAGGTTGAAATAAGGTTCAGGCTAAGTACATGAACATCACCATCATTACATCAATGGCGTACCGCACGCATGCTATTTTTAGAGCGTGATGTCGCATCGTAAAGCGGAAGTAAAGCCAAAGTGGGACATTATAGACCAGCCCTTGCATAGAAACAACGTAATTTGTGTTACTTTTCTCCGGTAATCTTTCAAAATCGAACATGCCGATTGCACATTGCTTTTTTGGAACTTGTAGAAACAACTCTAGACATTACGACACATGAAGGATGTTTTCTTCATACGTTTCCGGAAACCAAAAACTCGGGAGGAAAAAATGTGAAGACAGAATCAACTTTACGACTTTAACACCAGCTCGGTGAATCCATTCACATTTCATACGCAGTAAACATTTTGTTGGGTTGGCATGGTCTTTCAGAGGACAAAGAAGTAAGTCATTTTTATATTTTTAACCTTTTTTTTTAGCGTAACATCGTGCCGTACTGCTTCTGTCTGACAATGAATGACCTGAAAAGAATTACAATGGTATCTGACTGCCACTGTTACCGTTTCTGTTATATACTGTGTATATGTATATGTATATATATATATGTATAAAATAACAACTTTAGTAAGGGTGAAGTGTAAATAAATAGAATCTGAAGACGGTACACAAGAAAGCCCGCAAACAGTTTGCTGATGACGTGTCAACAAAGCACGTGTATTACTGGAACCACGTCCTATGGTCTGAAGGGCCGGGGGGCTTCTTGTGTACCGTCTGCAGAAGAGGCTTCCTCCTGGGGTGACAGCCATGCACACCAATTTGATGTAGAATGCGGCATATGGTCTGAGCACTAACAGGCTGAGCCCCCCACCTCTTCAATATCTGCAGCAATGCTGACAGCACTCCTGTAATGAGTAACATGACATTTTGGAGGGAAAATGACAAGCAGTACTCAATTTGGACATTTAGGGATGTACATTTTTTCAAAGGAGTGTTCTCACTTTTGTTGCCATGGGTTTAGATATTAATGGCTATATTTTGAGTTATATTGAGGGGAAAATAAATTAAATCTATTGTATAAGCTGCACACAGACTACTTTTCATTGTGTCAAAGTGTCATTTTGTCAGTGTTGTCCCATGAAAAGATATAATTAAATATCTGCAGAAATGTGAGGGGTGTACTCATTATTGTGATACACTGTATATTTAAATGTTAAATGGTGTTAAATGGTGTTACACTTATATAGCGCTTTTCCACCTTAGATTTTCAGTGGTCAATATTTCACATGAAACTTTAAGTAAGCAGAATAAGTGCTCACTTTTTACACAGTTATTCACAGAACACTCTCACAGGTCATGAATTCACCAACTATGTAAAGTCGTGGTTGCCACTTGATGGCATACCTACAAGCCTTTCTGCCTGTGAATGGCATGACCTGCGTGAGTGGTCTGTGAACAAACACAGAAAACAGTGAGTCTGACTTGATCAATCTACTACAGGGAATATAATAATATGAAATATTCATTTATTTAACATAAAACAGCCTCATCAGAGGGTACAAAGAGCTGCAGATTGCTGACCCCTGGGTTAGGAGCTCATACAGATAATAGTTAGATAAAAGTAGCTGACTAAAGATGAGCAGTCTACTGTTGTCATACTTCAGCTTCTACCGTAGTTGTTGTGTGATACATTTTGGAAGGTGGGCAGTTGTAGTTCATTTGAACCTGTTTTTTTTCATGATTTCAGATTTTTAATAGCCTTATAATAGACTTGACTTTTACAAGACCAAAAGTGTCATAAGAAAATAATTTCTCAATGCTTTCTATCATTTGTCTAATTTTATCCAAATGTGATTTGTCTACAGTGGCAGTGTATCTAGTGTTCCAAACAACATATGTAACATCAAAAGGGTGAAAAAAGATAAAACATGCGGCACACATCCAACCCTCAGCTCATATAAGAGATTATTCTCTACACTATGCACTGAGACCATTCAACCCCCTGTGCTGAGTAGTTTGCAGCCTGCCAGTTTGTTGAAAGATGGGCTCGAGGATGCTTTTGTATCCGCTTCCTATCTGTCTCGCCGCGGAGGCAATAACAGTAATGTATGGCTAAAGGAAAACAGAGCTAATCATCAATGACTGCAAGATATATAGCATATGCAGTGGCATCTTGTTTATTACTCTCTCTCTGCTGGCTGAAACTGAGTCCATTGGCTAGACAGGGCCTTGAGATGCCTTCAATATTAATTTGATTCATTCTTGTTTTCCATAATAATTGGGGGCAATGGGTCAGTACAATGAATTTGCTTGTGACATGACAGGATGTAGGTCTACCTTGTACAGTTCCTAAGCTTTTCCATCATGCAAACAAGGGTTTCTTTTACACTAGACTTTTCGTTGATTTTGCCTAAGTTTTGGTATTTGAGGGTCTGCTTAAAATCTTACTTTAATGTGGTTAATTCTTTTTTTAAGTGGTTTAGTTTAGAAGGAAGGCTAAGCTTGTTATCAAATGAGTATATGATTTACTTGTTAATGTAAAATACAAAAAAAAATAATAATAATTGATAGTGCACAGGTGTCCACATTTTTATCCTTGGAGGTACTTTTAAAAAGACTTCTTAAAAAGATCTACCTACAGTTTAGTTATACAGTATTATACCGTACTTTGGCACATTTTTATAATTACCTTTCCTTGACGACTTGTTCTGAATGCACAGAATTTTCACTTTTCTCTATGCCCCCGTCTTAGTAGTTAGTGCCATAGTGTAATGGTATGACAAAAAGTGCAATAATTCAAAATTGTCATGGACTATGGAAGTGGTAAATTCTCTGAACATTATGTAATTAGCCACTCAGTCTCATTATTTCTGTATTTTTTTATTTATTTTGATTGGACAGAAGTTTGAAGACGGCGATGTTTTACTGAGGGAGAAAAGGTTGACTGCACATATGATGTGAGTCGTGCAAAAACGAGCTCTGACTTGCTGTCATGAAAGATGAAAGTCAATCAAAGGAGTGTGGCCCATAATCAAAAGGGGCTCTGACATTGGTCCGTCTGCTAAAGCTTGACTGGTTTGCCTCTATGTCAATAGAAAGATAAATCGAATTGCAAGGGAGGATGGACAGACTACCAGCTTCCCCACAAACCCACAGCAAATGAGGACGAGATCGAGTGAAGAGATCTAACAGTTGGCACCTCTGATCTAGAGTTTAGTATGTGTACTGATCATTTGAACATGTACTTGTATTAGATTCTGGAGCATAAAAACCGTACTTTTATTAGATTCTTGAGCATAAAGGTTTGTGCATGTTTGCATGTCTTCAGTTTTTACTCCCGTTAGAAAATCTGTGCCTCCCCACCTCCCCTGTGTAGTACTTTGGTGATGAGCGCTGATTGCAGATTGTTATGGTGTTTGCACCTTTCATCTATTTGGCCCATGCTGCGTATTTTGCCGGCGTTGATTGTGCTGATAATGACAATGGCACCTTTTTCATGCTTCGGTGGGTGGCTAAAGAAGGGACATGGAGGTTACCAATTTGTAGTCCAGATATATAACAAAGGAGGTGCAATCAAGCAATGTCACAGGGACAAAGTCAAGTATTGAAAAAGAAATCTCTCAGTCTTCATACCTTAAATGGTGTTGTCGGTTCCCACACCATTGTATTTATAGACTAGGTATACAGGGCTGGATAAAATTATTAGAACACAACATGTTAGGTTCATGCCACTGCTGCTCTAAACTAACATAATTCAAAAATAATTGTGGGTTTATTTTTTTCTGATAATGATAGATATATCAGTAATTCAGCTTTATAGCGGCAATTAAAAAGTTCACTTTGTGTTTAAAGAGCTCACTGAAATTGAAAAAGTAAATATTCATGCAAAATAGCAGCACAGCAGACATATTTTTACATTGCTTACTGTCTCCTATCAGAATGGCACCACTAATTTGGAAATGAAGGCAGCCCCCGCCCCACCACCCGCCACCCCAGTTTATTGTGACTTCATGAGGTTCCAGTCAGATACTGGGTGGCTCGCAGAGTTTGGTGTTAGACGTTATCTTCTGTTTTTTTTTTTTTTTTTTTTTTTTTATCAAGTGAGGTAATACATTTTTACACTGTATTTGCAGAAGATGAACTGCTACCAAGGTACTTCTATTTCTCTGGCTAACAGCAAAGTGGAATTGAAGAAATTTACACTGAATCCCATGTACATTGTTTCATATCAGCGTTGAACAAAGGGCCACTTCAACCTACACCCTACTTTTAATCAATTACAACAAAAAGAAAGAAGTAGTGAGTGTTTTTGCCTGGGTTGTTCTTTTCTCCTTTGTGCACTTTGTCCTCTTCTGGTGCTTCATTATTTGTTTTTGTGTTCTAATCTTGGACAAGTCAATAATATTCTTTGTTGTCTGAAATAGTGTGTCAGAAGCACAAAAAAGAAAAAAAAATAGGACTTCTCTTTTTGTCCAAAGTACCTGTCTATTGTGACTTTTCACTCTAGCTAAGACACACAGATAAAGTAATCATTAGATTTTGTTTTCTGCCTGCAATTACTTTTGGTTACAATGGGACAAACTGCTGAAAGTAGAAAAAAGAAGCAGCCAAAGAGTGGACAAGTGCAGATGGATTACGGGAGGGGAAGTGTGAAGGTCCCACAAGTGCTGATAAATACGTATGTGGCTGGGAGACTCTTGCCTGTTGTCAGCGGCGTCTCAGTAAATGCATCTGAAGTAATTAGTCTGGAGTATATATGAATGACCTCACTCCCCCTTATCTGCATCGCATTGTTTCCTTTGAGGAAGGCTATTCATTAGAGCTGCCACTGTCTTTGACCCAAATAGGTGCTCATTGCCAATTCTTAAATCTTAGATATTGTGTTCATCACCAAAGAATTGCCCAAGTGTATATTTTCACAATTGAAATTATTACCCGCCATCAGCTCTAGCTAATTACTCATATTTACACACACATTTATGCAAATGTTTTGTTTAATTACACATAATGCAAGTACATTTTTAACAATCAGCTTTGACAAAAAAATTCTGATCCAACATTTAGTTTTGAAAAAAACAAGAAAACGCCCTTGACCTGTTCCCATTGTTGATCTTCAGCTTTCCAAAGAGCTTTACATTTTTTTCTATTCCCCCAATGTATTATTTACTTCCTCCTCCACACCCTTGTCGCCATTGAACGTGACAGCTCTTATTGCCTTCACAAGGGATTATACTATACCATTTTATGACAGAAGCAAATAAAACCCAACACCCTTTTTAAGCCTAGCATGCAGTGGAAAGTTAAATTTTCAAGACCCCGTGGAAACTCAGCCTCATCCTGAGAGGTCACAGTCTCCGAATTAGTACATTTGACTGTTACAGTCTTTAAATTTGTACACAATCGTCAGTTATGATTGGACTGTAAAACTGATGTGTCGAAAAATATTAACAATGTTGTTTTTGGATAGATAATAATAATTACATATAAATTGCATTGTCAGAGAGGTATTACTTTAACCTTGTGCTTAATATTAGCTCCCAACGTAATGCAGTGCACCCTTTTTTTTCTTTTTTAAAAATTGTTTTTATTTGCACTTGAAGCAGTAATGTGAAGTAATTTCTTCACATGCCAAATAGGGTCTCAAGTAAAGTAATTAAACATTGTCCAACAAATAAAGCATGAAAAAATAATTTATATGTTGTATATTTGACAAAATAATCGCGTTTCCGAAGTTCGAGCCTGAAAGGGGACGAACCCGGAAGTGATACGTCACACCGGGAATGCGATGGCACCTCCATACATACAACCGCCATACAAAGCCCTTCAAACAATGATTCAAACAGCGATATAAGCGATAGATCGAGCACAAGGGCGGAGATCCAAGTTTTTGAAGAGTTGGAGGAAGAAGAGGAGCTTGGAATTTTATGTTGGACCTAACATGTATTAGCCAGACGCTAATCAGGATGCAAACAATGTGCCTAGACTACCTGACATGGAATGGATACAAGACCCATCGAGATTACAACATTGGTAAGATATAGGCTGTTATTATTTTCATGATTTGAAGATGCAAGCATTTGCACATAATTTTATGTTTTTGTCTATCTGATGACATTGTTAAAAAAAATAATCAGACTTCATGTTCATTTTGGCAGATCCGGCAGCTCTCGTGCATATAAAATAATAATATAAAAATGTTGGGGGGAAAGAAGGAGATGAGTCGTTGTTATATCTTGACCGAGTGACCCACACGACACCTTTATTGGCTTTTACAACTTTACTCAACACCTTGCCAAGTGACTTTGAACAACAACTTTTCTCTCTTTTAGTCATGGAGTAAGGCACAAACAATAACACAGGTAAATGACATCCGTACTCTCTACTGGTGAACTCCCGTATTACAACTAAATAATATCCACTATATCTCAGTCCTCGATGGCTTTCTCCACTTTATTGTGGCAACAATAAGAAAACAAAGCGGCATCTAATGGCGTGAGGAAATGTAGTTTTTTTCACACAAGCGAACAGATTACAAAGCACCACTTCAGTGTTGTCCCGAGACTACATTTCCCATGATTCACTGCGTGACCTGCGCGCTCGCTGATTCGCTGCGAGATTGACTCAAAGCCAACACACTAAATTGTCACCTGTCAGCGGCTCTCGCGAAACAAACTAGAAGGATATCAAGCGATCACCGTGAAAGAAACGCCGAACCGTACAAATGCAATGCAATGCTAGAAGCATGAAGGTGGAAATACATAATACAAATACAAATAAATGTGCACAAACTCACCGGCGGTGTGTGTCTCTTACTGCAACGTGACCGTGAATTACCGCGACGCCGACCCGCTTATGTGCACATCCACACCCCTTTCCCGATTGACAGTGGATTAACCCTTTCGGACAAGATCGTAGATGACGCACAATTTAAACATGCTTAACCTACCGAACGCAACAACAACTATGATCAGGGATTGCCACGAGTTAACTTTAGGCTAACGTCGCTAGCTTATACTGTTCATTCCACAACAGTTGGCAGCTCTGCTTTGAAAAAGTCATCAGTCATCTATCCAAAAATAACACTTACTTTTTCGCAAATCCTTGATCATAAGCAGACCGGTTAAGGAAGCAGGCATCTTTGAAGTGTTTGCAGCAGAGAACACTACTCGATGATGGCATGAAAATTATTCGCTTCGTGCGAACGAAAGATGTCCATTTACGTGCCCTGCTATCCTTTGGCCACTCATACAACTTTTCGTTTGAGTGAGAACAAAACATCGCCACACACCGCCATGGCATCTTACTGAGAAGCAATGCAACAAACAATACTGTTCTATGGCGGACTTCCCTCGCACTTCCCGGTGTTACGTAATTTCCGAAGATTGCCGAAGAAAAGCATTTGCATTGTCAAGGGCGTTGCTATGGGTTAAACAAAGAATCTGGAAGGGTTGCGTTAGAAAAAAAAAAAAAAATGCTTATAACTGGTTAGCCATTGATATTATTCGAAAACATGGTTGGCCAACCTTACTTCACATTACAGCTTTAAAGGTGTGCTTGTGTGTGTCTGGTAAGTATGCAGTAAGTATGGAATATACAGTAATTTCCGGACTACAAGCCGCTACTTTTTTCCCTCATTTTGGATTCTGCGGTGTGTGCAATGATGCGGCCAATTTGTGCATTTTTCTGATGGCCGCCAGGGGCGCTCGAGCATGAAATGTGGGAGTGAGACACGTGGAATATAAGTGTCGAGGAAGACGCTAGTTTGCACTATTACCGGTGGTTTAACTTTGTACGTTGTGCTTGAATAGAGGTGGCAGACCCTCGTCTTTGTGCATGAGTAGAATTGGCAGATCTGCATCATGGAAAACGCTAGAAAAAATTAAATTGGCCATCCGAGTTGTATGGGAAGTTTTGATGATTTGCGGCGAGAGATCGTTTGCCAAGACTCGCCTCATGCGAAGAGCAGCTATTGCACAGGTATGCCGGGGGAGCCTGGCAGCGTGAAGCGGTGTGAAAGAAATCCGCCATCACCGACGGGTTTCGAGGGGCCAGTCTGCTGCGTGACGAGGAGGACGGTACGGGCTCAGGAGTGAATTTGCCTCATTTTGGGAGACATTGAAGGCGACAGCAAAGAAGAGACTTGAGTAGGTGTGTGGCGAAATGTATCTGAGCGTCTTCATATCCGACACTGAGGGTGAAGACTTCCATGGTTTGAGTGCACAGGACGAAAATGAAGATGGCTAACAATGACTTTATGTTTTTAATAACCAGCCCAATTACTGCTGTACCGCCGTGCTGATGCTACGTAACTTCCGTGCCGCTGCTATTTAACTGCCGTGCTTGCTGGCGCTGTTTGGGACAAAAAGCTAAGGTGTGTTATCAAAATTTTGAAAACTGTGTATTTCTTTGTCAATATCTCATGTTACTAAGTGGGCACACGCCACTTATAGGCAGGGGAGGCTTATCTATGTACTAGGGGTGCACGATATCCATTTTTTGAAACCGATACCGATATTGATAACTTCCTGCTCCTCAAAGCCGATACCGATATCGATAACTGATAGTAAATATATAATTTTTTGAATGTATATTCACCCAAGTTTTTGAACACATGGAGGTTAAAAAAATAAAAAAGAAAAAAACGTGGTGGATTCAACATAGATTTTTGCCTTTGACCTCACCAGATTTTTCATAATGACATGAACATTATTATGAACGAAACAAAGACAAGAATAGTCTTGACTTCAAATAAAGTGCAAATATTTATTTTTTCAAATAAATATAATTTGAGTCAATCACAATCAATTAGTCAATATAATTGAAGATGTGTTTCCTGAATAATGAGCACTGAACTAAAACATAAACCCAACAGGTATTGTGCTTTGTCATCAAATAAAAATATTTGGTGCTACAGGAGAGGAGACTGTTGTGGTCCTGGTCCTTGGTCTTGGAGACAGGTTAGGACAGCAAGCCTATCAATAACCAAAAGGCCTCTCAATAACTTACTAACTTATAACTAACACTGTAAAATGCAAACATTATATATTAAGGTTCGTCACTCATTCCTCATAACAAAAATATGGTAGCGCAAAAAGGATTAATGGCTTTCCTTATAATAATCAATATCAATCTTTAAAACACCATCGAAGCGATTGTCATCTTTTCAGTGGCTTATTAAGATGTGTTTCTCGCTAGCCATGCGGCACACTTGAGCGTGACGTCACAGAAAGGGAGTGCTTGATTTACAAACGCACACATCCCAATCCACCGACACCATGCCAAAAATATTACACTTCATGTACTGCCCAAAACAGTGTGTTTCACATTTGCACTGCCCGACAGCCATCTAAAAATGAATGCACTTCCATAAACCACAACGCTTGGACTTTTCTTTTTCAATATTGTGAAAGTACAACAGAAAAATAGACATATTCAATACTCAATATCCAACAAACTGCACAATACATTTATATACACAACTAATATATGTAAAGCATAGCACACTAGCTTGAGCTACTAGCCTTAAGAATTGGCTGCCTTCTATAACACAACTTATGAAGTTCTGTACTATGACCCTTCCCCACAGACGTAAACATATATTGCACATCCATATGTTATAGTAAGCATAAAATACTTACAGACATATACTTCCGAGGCGGAAAGCATTCATGATTGTCAATGCTACCGCTAGACACCGCATTGTGTCAGTGAATGAGCTTGTGAGCAAAACAAAAATAGATGCAGCGAATTAGTTAGAAATAGTGACTGTATTTACATTGAATTTTTGGGGAGTAAATTGGGGGTGGGACCCAAAAAAAGCTCGGCTTCTTCCCACTCCTTTTCGAGCTACGTATGTACTGCATGTATTTGTTATTAATTTTTGTTAAAAATCAACATTACTGGTACTATTGTTATTTGTTTTCCCTATTCTTTCTGTTTTTGTTATTACTGCTTCAAATAAATTAATCAATCAATCAATCAATTATTCTGACCCCGCAAATGGTCAACTGATTTCCCATACTAGTGTGTAGCGCAGCACAGTACATACAGTATTATTGGTCCCATTAATAATGTTACTGGATTTATCGGGATGACGTCATAATTCCTATTATCAGACCGATAATTATCGGACCAATAATTATTGTGCACCAGTAGTATGTACAAAATGTTTTTTCCTTTAAAAATGTACTGGGTAAGGCTTGTAATCAGGGGCGCCCAGTAGTCCAGAAATTACGATAAGTTTGTTTTAATGTAAGCACTTTCATATACAGTTAACTACCTGGTCATTGAAAAGGACTCCCATTGCATTCTCTAGGCTAGTGTTTTCTAACTTTAGTGAACAGTATATGTCAAGAAATACACTCTTACATGTTTTAAAGTCTTGGCTGTGAAGAAAACAACCACGCTGTGCGGTGACAGTCTCTGAATCAAAACTTCACTGGCCAAGTTAAACAAAATAGCTGGTTTTATGTGCTGCCAGCATGTAGCGAAGGCTCTACTGTTATCCTGAGATTGAACTTGACACTTTTATTTCCAAATACAGCCCATCCCAAAACAATCAGAACCAAACATTTTCATTCCAAACATGAATATAATCTTACAGGCTAGGTTTGAGGAGGTGTGGAAAGTTGTGACATTTTATCACAATGGTTTTACGTATCCTGTAAAATATTAAGAGGATTACTTAGGTCACCAGTATAGACGATGTGGACAGGTCCGCCTTCTTAATGGTTGGTTCCAAGAGTGTAATGTCCTACATCCATGCAATTAGCTTTCTAATTAACAATAATGAGTTTGTGAACACCGATATAATGAGCTGAATCATGTGTGCAGACAATGTGAACGCATCAGGATGTCAGCAGCTCTGTCACTAAATAGTGTTAAGTGTTGTGTTAAATATTGTGTCGTCTTTTACAGATGTGAAGATTTTTTAAAGCTGTTAAGTATAAGGAACAGGCAAAACATGGAATAGATGTCCTGTCCACACAGCAGAGTGTCTGTTGTCTAAGTGGCACTTACATCAGTGCATGGCGAACCTGAGCTGTCCACTGTTATATATAAGCCATTAAATCAAACATTATCTTGATGCCAAAATAAACTGAGCAGGAGATGGTTTCTATTCAACCTTTGGTATAGACTGGATTACACATGGCAAATGAAAGCCTTATAAATACTTAAAATCCTGAAGTGAGAAAATAAGCTTCAAAACATTTTTTTTTCTTTTATTCGGTGTTAGCAGATCGAAAAGCAAACTATCGTTGAAATTAAATGTGTATTTAATGATTTTTAAATGACATATATTTTATTTATTCATACAGGAGTACGGTATTTGTGTACTAACAGTCTAAATGCGATTTATAATATCTTAAGTGTAGTAGTTTTAATGCAGGACCCAATAGTAAAGGTATTTCCAAATATGTTCAAACCAGATTCACTGTTTAGTTGTGTTTAGCACACATTTGTATTTATTACACAAATGGAAGGTTAGCTGAAGGTGGATGCAGAGTTGTTTTATCTTTGCCTGGCTAAAGGATGCAGTGATGTCACCCCAGCAATTTCAATCGGATACCAGCTGAAATGTGCAATCGGTGTGTTGAAATAAGCGTAGCGTAGCTTATGACTGAGCCACTAATTTAGCCTGCAGGCTATTTGGAATCAGATTGTGAACGGAATCGTCACTTATCTTTGTGAGGCCAAACTTGCATTAGATGTTTAATTGACTTCACAGAGTTTACTAAATGGGTGGCAGAGTTTTTGAGAATCACTTTGTTCCGAAAACTTAAATGAGAAAAGTAGGGCTGATCTATGCTTTGCTTTCGATTACACCCTATTGTTTCCTATGATCCCCACTTGCCTGCTATTCACATCTTCCTTACAAAAATGCAGAATAGAGCATTCACAGCATCAGAAGATGGGGCATTTGGTGAAGTGTGGAAAGCCCTGCAGGATATGGCTGTTTCCCTTGAATACAAAGACGAAAGCATCATAAGCAGGCTGCATCATTCCTTTGACTGACAAAAGCAGACGGAGATGCCAAAGACATAGCTCATGCCACACACATGCCACTGCCCATCCGAACAGTCTCGATGGAAAATGAATTGTAGGGTCCCGTGTGTGATTTAAAGCTGCATTCATTGACTAAAGGCTGTAGCAAGTAGGTTCAAGCTTCATAAAGCTTTGAAATAGTCTTATGTGAGGCCTCATGCTAAAATAAAAAGAGAAGGACAGTAAAAGAGCTGTGGGTTTTTAGTTTGCTTTTACATTTGTGTGTCCGCTTGCCCGTCAAATGAGACTTTTATGTTAATAGCATTACCTCGTTAAAACGCAAGGAGAGTCGAAGACTTGGTTATATCTTCATTGTTGTAGCTCAGAGAATGACAACATGGGACCCATTTTTGCCTTAATGAAGTTAGTGACCCTCTGAAAGGTGACACTTTTATACCACCCAAAGAATTTATACAGTCTTGGTCCTAGACTCATCCTAGATTCAATATGGGAGGGACAGATCAGACTTTGAGTTTGTTGAAAATATCTGTATCATAAATCGTATAAATATGTATTGTAGTATATTCAATTTTTTGTAAGGCATTGTCAAACCACAGTGCATCAATTTCCTTACCACAAAATGAGAGCTACTTTTCAGTATGATGCAGGGGTCTCCAAACCGGTCCCTGAGAGCCGTTGTGGTTCCTGGTTTTAAGGGTCGGCAACCCAAAATTTTGAAAAAGACATATTGGACCATAAAAACAAAAAACATATATGTCTGGAGCCGCGAATAATTAAAAGCCTTACATAAACCTTATAATGAAGGCAACACATAATGTACTGTATGTATCTGTATTAGATATATTAGCCAATTATCAAAATCACTAAGATGGCTAAAAATACATAATGAGCCTTCCTGATTTGTTAATTTTCCCTGCAGTGTAGCGCAACACGTGACTACTCTGTTGTATGATGCCACCTCAAGTTTAACTTCATTACAATATTGATGAATTTTTTCATTGCCTTTAGGAAATTAAAGAAATGCAATAAAGAAATCTGATTTTTGGTGTCATTCTTATTTTGAAGTTTCGAAAAACAACAAAATGGAACATGCATAACATGCCCCTTATCTGGGCATGTCTTTGATTTTCTGTATTATCTCGGTTTTGTTTTTGAAATCTGCAAATTGGTGTTCTGATATATTGATGAATGTCTCCTTCATGTATTCACCTTCTGTGAACGGTTTTCCACGCTTTATTATCTTCCGGGTTGCAACAAAAGTTACAGAAGTAGTGGATTTTGTCGATTCATTCCACTTCTTAAATATATTTTTGCGCTCCTCTAAGTTCTTCAGAAGTAATGCAATCGCACTTTTTCTCTCACTACCAATTGGGTGCTCGGCTGCAAATGTAGCATGCCTTCCCTGGAAATGTCTGTCAAGTTAAAAAATACATCCTTAGGTAGACATTGTAAAATTACCCAAAAATAAGGAGAGAAGACACTGAGTTTTCTTGGCCAAGGAGAGCAAAAGAGTGACTAGTCCCAGTCACCAAAATTGATCTAAAGAAAAAAATCCTCCTTGGTATTTTATTTAGGGGTTTGTCCTAAAATGGGTGTCGCCCTAAGGGAGGGGGAGAGCAAGCTGGAGACACCCATGTGGTTTTCGATTGGATATGTGTGTGCATGTAGGTGGAACTAAGTAAATACACGTGTGTAGGCAAGGGCTCA
This sequence comes from Corythoichthys intestinalis, assembly GCF_030265065.1. Classification (NCBI taxonomy): domain Eukaryota; kingdom Metazoa; phylum Chordata; class Actinopteri; order Syngnathiformes; family Syngnathidae; genus Corythoichthys; species Corythoichthys intestinalis. Next base: position 21,496,306 of record NC_080405.1, read on the forward strand.
TGTAAACAATCATGTAATCAGTCAAAACAATCATGTAAACAGTCAAAATGACCCAGACACTTCAGTTATGCAACACTGCGGCCATGGAAGATGTCCTCGGATGGAAAATTGTCCTCGAAGGCCTAGACGAAAGTCCAGACGCCAGGTGCTGAAGATGCCTCGGAAGGTCTAGTTACGCAGTGATGCGGCCATGAAGCAAGGCAGTTGTCATCCCGACCCTCTTTTACTTTTTGTAACACTTAAGCATTATACTACAACCTGGTATAGCAAGCAATAATCATTTACTGGTTATATTAGTAGGAAAAATATGGCAATATGTATTATTTATGGTATATATGAGCACAAGCAAATATTCAATCAATCAATCAAGCAAATATTTAATTAATCAAACCTGATAATTACCTCAACAATGTCTTTCCACATTACTCTTTTTGTTATTTGGCAACTTCTCGCCACAGAGTAAACATTGAGGCAATCCTTTCACGTTGGCAATGAATGCAAATGATTTGGTCCAAGAAAGGTTGAATCCTCTGTTCTCCTCAGTTATTTTTCTCTTTTTCCCTTTAAGATCCATGGCCCATCACACAGCCGCCGGTTTGTTTAGCCACCTGTCTGGCATCCCGCCTTGCTGATAGAAATATGTGTCGCAGGTCATGATGAAAATCTTCGTTGACAGAAATGTTGCAATGTAATCATTGTTCTACACATTTTTACATTATTGGAAAACGTTAAGAATGTTTATGTCATTTTTGTCCTCCTACAGAAACCATATTAAATATATATTTCCCTCCACATCTTTTTCCATTTTCAAACATTTTTGAAAATGCTCCGGGGAGCCACTAGGGCAGCACTAAAGAGCCGAATGGGGCTCTTAAAACACCAGTTGCCGACCCCATTTCCAAACGATCACGCACAGACATCTTAACCAATGAGGTTAAGTCTCCAGTCAACTGATTTTACTTGTAAAACACCAGATTGCTGCAAAGGTTTCTTCTTGTTTTGTTGGAATAAAATTCTGCACCCACTGCTGCCCTATGTGGAATGGTTTGAAGACCACTGCTTAGCAATCATATTTAATTCAGCTGTTATGTTTTACCTTTAAATAAAATAAAAAATAAAAAAGGTGGGATGAGGCTTCATAATCCATCCGTGTAACTTTTTGTGCTTTTAGTGAGAAGTAATCCCAGGGTAAAAAAACTTTGTATTATTCATATGATTCTTACTTATGCAAATATACTAAATAATTTCTGCGTGACAGCTTGAAGCAGAGGCCTGAAGGAGTGACGTGATGTTCAAACGTGCACCCTCTGCCCCTTGCATGGCCGAGGAAACAGAACACTGCCGGGATGCTCATTGCCTTGGTGCACACTGTTTTACATTCTAATTATCTGGCTTGACAGGCTTTATTGCCGAGACTCAATGCTAAAGCCTCACTCCAGACTCATTCCACATGTTATGCCAGCACAGGGATAATGAGATAAGATTGTTTTGCTTTTGGCCTTGCTGATATGTCTTCTTGTTCAAGTTTTTTTTTTTCCTTTCCTTACATGCAACCTGGTAATTTTGATGAACTGTTGACTTTTCAATAATTTCATTTCATCATGTTTTTTGGGGGATTCTTAAAAATGAGAAGTGCATACTGAGCCGTGTCAAATTGACAGTGATAAAAATAAACAATGTTTGTGTGAACATTCATTAAATATTAAACACAGAAAAAGGCAATCTGTGATAGAAACACTGAGACTTTTTTCAGTCTAATTAAGCCACAGGGAATTTGTTGCATATTCTAGGTAAACAGATTGTGTCTTGGGAATACCAATAAAAATTAAATGCTCCACTAATGTTTTCCTCATTACAAGATGAAATGAAACATTTATCACAAACTTTCAATTTGTCAAAAGGCTGACACTTAATGGGTCAAACACTGATAAGACGATGGCTTTGTTCCACTTACATTTTAATTCATGACTTCTGCAAATCATCACAATCCAACATGTTATAAGTGTTCTCACCTGGTGTTTTTTATTTTTATCTTTTTATTTCTAGCCATCGAAGTGAACCTCCAGAAAGCTTTGGCTGAGGCGTCCGAGACCTGTACTCAAGAATGTCTGATACTGGGCCACTCCGACACTTGCTGGATGCCCCCAACCCTGAGCCAATTCCAGAGTCCAGCCAGTGGAAGCCCCGCCTCAACCCCTACGTCCACTGCCATCTCTGGTACGCTTCCATCCTTTGGCTTCCAGCAGAGCTGTGTCAGGGGAGTCAAGGTTAACATGGGCAGCCTCAGTACCATGGATGGTCGGCACACGCTGGGAAGGTCTGTGCCTAAAAAAGACGAGCTGGACAATGGGCTAAACAGGCCACAGTTCTACAACACCTTGGATAGACACTGCAGTAAGAAGGAGGACACCGTCAAGGTCATCCCCCTGGCAAGCTTCTCATCTCCTGGAAAGCAGACAGCAACCGGTGGGGGTAGCAGCTCCTTCCTACATGAGCACCAGCTGTAAGAACATTGGCCTGACTTCCTGTACATGTGACTCCATCCAGCTTTTTTCAATGACTCAATTACAAGTATTAATGCGTTTGTGTGGAACTATGGACTTGAGTAACTACAAGTGGCTTGGTTTTACTGATGGAAACATCAAACAACAAAAAATGGATTTGAAACTTTAGAACTTTGAAACCGCTGAATCATAATAACAAGGATAATAATCTGGATTCGGTCTAAAGGCTCAAATTTGTCATATACAGTATTGTCACTTTCCTATGAATAGCCACAGGATAGCAACCAAATAATGTTCCTGAGCAGAGCAAAGACCTCCACCAAGGCCTGACAGTCCTTTTTTGGATCATCACCAAACCTTAATGCCATGATTGTGAAAGTTAAAATATTAACAAAACACAGGACTCGCATCCATATCTGGATCAGCTCAATAGTCATCATTCAATAATACGTCTTCGCCCACGCTTCACCCCACCACAATGTTAAAGTGGCAACAGGCTTAGCTCACCATGGGAAAGAAAATTAGTGAGTTTTTCTTTGAGTATTTGATGTATGCTTAGTAATAGAAAAGGACAATGTATTTAGAATTTTTCTTGTGCCCTGTCTGGTGCAACTAGGTCCTAAAAGACCATTTAATCTTGCAGAATTAATGCAAATACAGTACATTGGGTGAATTAAGCTAATTTGGGCTAAATGCTAATTAGGGGCCCTGGGTGTTGTTTCTATTTGAGATCTAGTGAAATATTGCTCTGTATAATATGCAGCACAAACTCCTTTGGTGTGGAAGATGTTTCGTTTGTCTTGACTGAACATATTTCAGAAGTCTATTTTGGTCGGGGTGACTGTGGAAAGATTTAAAAAGAAAAAAAAAAAATACTGAAAACATTTGAAAAGCATAACTAGGCCAGTGGTAGACAGCACTGGTAATCATTCTTTTCACCAAGGACCAGTAAAACCACGAACACTAACACAAACAAACTCAAGATGTTCCCCAAACGGTGTATGCTCCATCTCTGCCAGCTCTATTAAGAAAGCGCTCACTGGTAAATGTCGTCTCGTTATCTGGCCTTGAAAGGTGCAGACGGATGTGGTTTGAAAACACTTGACTTTCCCCCTTATCTTCCTTTAATTTCTGTTGGTCAAATTTTGTTGCTCAGAATTCTCTATAGTCTATATGATTGTTCTCCGAGCAAACTAGGAAATGTTCTGCACTTGTAGCAGCAATTGGAAAGTGGATGAACCTCAAAAAAAGCTTAATATACTAGCACTCTTCAGGTGTCATTACACACTCCCAACCGATTGCTACCAATTACAATATTTGTTTCTGAAAAAGCTATTGTAAATTTGAATACATATGATGATCAGTTTGTGCACACAACTTCATTTATAATTACAGTATTATTATTGCTATTTTGCATCCGTGCATATCATAACATTACTTGTGATATACTGTATAAAATTACTATAAAGTAATAGAAAAATGATAGAACATTGAGTACCAGTACTTGTTTGAAAGTGACAATGGAGACAATATGGGTACAGTATAATTGCAATTATATTAAATAACTAAACTCTCCGTTAACACCCAAGCCAGGCATCGAAAACACCAACTATATGATTTGTCTGATTCATTTCCTGGTACCATCTTGCAAATCGGAAGCCAGCGAGATGGGGTGCAAGCAAGCTGTTTGCATGCAAGCAGCCATTACTACTATTCTGTTAGGTCCTCTGGGGTCAGGGTTCTGTTCATTGTAAAGATGGTTCATCTGAAATTCAGTCAAATAATCACCGAATATGACCCTGAGAAATTAGTCAGTTCAATCTGAGGTGACTGACAGCCTTTATTTGAGGTACCAATTTTATGAAAATGAATACAATTTAAAAACAAACAAGCATGTGCACACAGCCATACACACACATTTTTAATCAACCTCCCTTCAAACATCAGTTGATGAGGATGAGCTCCCTGTTTGAGATTGATTTCCTGATTTCTTTCCTTTGTCACTTTTCATCTCATTTCTTTGTTGTGGTAAACACAAATATCTGCAAATGGCATAAACATATTCAATCAAAAGGAGCACATATCATTGGAACATCAAACTGATTGAGTGAAATTGCACATAAAAATACAAAAGAGACATTTCACTCCATATTTACCAAACGTCAGCATTCAAGAGTCAACATTAGAAAAAAATACTGGTTTTCATAACAATTTGGGGGAATAAGAAAGGTATCCATTATGGCCATTACAATATTTGAAATACGTCACAGCTAATTGCCTTTTTTATATCACAGGCTAAGAGAATTTTCATGAAAAAAAAACACTTTCACAAAGTCTAGGAAATGCTCCTGATAGGAATAATGTATCCAATCACATGTACAATATGCACAATATACAGTATGAGCATATTTGTTATTTTAATGTGTTTTCTCAACTACATAATATTGTGCTGTCAAATTTCAGCAGCTGCATTACTGATTAAATACATCACTAGGATGTCTCAATGTATTCTGAGATGAGTTTCTTTTTTCTCTGCTTGAACGTCTGTCCAGTTATTTTCTGTAAACAAAGGTCAAATCTAGTATTTTTTTTGTTTATATTATGAATCACACCAGATATACAGTTAAAATAGTCAGTAATCACGCACTCCCCACTCCGCATGATTGATCGCTCACTTTTCCCCGTTTCTCTTTTTCCAAATTCATCACCTGACACAGTTACAAGTAGCTAAGATACACAACTAAATTGTAATACAGCCTATAGTTTTTAGACAAAATGTGTTTCATGTTCAACCTGTGACATAATTTGCATGAACTGTTTGGATTTCCACAAGGGCTTTTAGCTCTTGACTGTGTTATTGACGCATCCACCATTAGATTCAGTGTCAGTATTAATGTTATTCGCTCTTCCTGTTTGTCATATGGAACTAAAGTATTGTTAAATGGAGAACACACACTCAGTTGTTGTAATATCTGCATACAACTTGTGGCATCAAGTTCACAGAATTATATAGAGTATATATTTATTCCTGGAAATTACACTGTAAATAGCACCCCTAAGAACAATATTACAAATGGACACAACTGTAAGTAAACAAACCACAGGCAACACACTGCACTGTGTAAATGGAAAAGGGGGGAAAGGGAAAATACATAGAAGAAAAGATGAGATAGCAATCTCTGTTATGATGTAAATGGATCGCTAGAAGTCATAGTATTAATGAGTGTGTGTATGTGTGGAATGGATGGGGGTGTTTACTTGTATGGGCAAATTAGCCGTCTTTCCACAATATTTCATGTACACATACTGTGTGTGTCTTGTACAAAGCCTATATCAGAATATGATAAGTAAATGCTTGTAATTAGTTGCCAGTGAGTGAAGTCATATTGCTTTAAGAAGGCTTCAGTGCTTGCCAGCAAATCTGTATTGGTCATTTAAATCTATAATGTCTGTGTTGTTATGCCTTTGTAAGATATGCCACTAACAATGATAAAAATGAACCTCCAAATGGTGAGATGTTTTTTCTTGGTCAATGAATTTTCATTGTTCCATTAAATATTGAGTCTCCTCATCATTTTGCCAAAACAATGGATTTGACCACATTCAAGAGACTGCACAGGAACTTGCTCTTTTCTTCATTTTCCATAGCGTGTATCTTCACAGAGGAAAAGCTGACACTGGGCAAAAAGCGGACTACACCCTAAACCGGTCAACAGTCAGTCACAGAGACCATACAGAGACTAACACCCATTTGTCCTCACAATCACACTGACACCCAATGGAATCAGTCACACTGACACTGAATGGAAATCAGCCCTATGCCGAAGTCAGGGTAATGTCAATCCACTAAGGGTTTGCTAACCTTTTTGACTGAGAAAGCCAAAACAAACAACATATTTTAAAAATTGATTAGTGTTGCAACAATTCCGAAACTAGAATCTTGAGGGGTCCCTATACAGCACTAAAATTCAAGCATCTGTATCAGCAAGTATTAAGAAAAAAACCTACCGGTGCTGCGCAATATGTACACTTTGAGATTTAGTTTACGAACGACGCCGTTACCGAAGCCCGAGTGAACCTTCCTAAAATAGCCGCTTTATTTGAATTTGAACACTCCAAATCATCCCTTGGTATGACAGTGCGTCTGAATGGTTGTTTGTCTCCTTGTGCACTGTGAATGGGTTAAAACCGATTTAGAGTGTACCCCACCTACTGCCTATAGTTAGCTGTGATAAGTCCCAGCACCCACACGACCATCATGAGGACAAGGAACTTGGAAGATGAATGAAGACCAGATCATTACTGTGGCACCTGTTACAAAGTTGTACACCAATTTGCTGTACCCATATCCTGTGAATAATTATTGCATACCACCAATGTAGGGTCAGAAGTTAACTTTTGAAGAAAGTACTGTATAATGCAATGTTTTTAGAGTAAAAAATATCTGCTTTAAAAAACTGACAAGAACCACATACAGTAGATTGGATGAAAATTAATAACAAGATATCATTTCACCTCACGAAACATCCACAAGCATTTAGGAATGAGTAAGCATGATGTGGCTCCGATATTACCTAAATCCAATATTTAGCATCATGTAGTTAACTACATTTGATTAATATACTATACTTAAAAGAATAAAATATAAGGCTGACTGTCGCTACACCTCCTTTTTTGATGCATACACTCGCAGTCATAATTTTTGAGACTTTTCACCATTCAGTTGTGTGAAAGTCTCAAAACTTTTGACCTAGCTTGTGCATCTGCCATTCTATCCTAAAGAGATCTGAAACCTTAACAGCAATCTGTGGAGAAGCAACGAAAATGTCTCTGATATATGTGTCCTCTGTGCACTCACATAAGCTCTCAGCAGGTGAACTTCAAGCTTTACACGAGCAAGTCCCGTTCCGACTCCTAACAAGAGTCAAGTCATCTCCTTCGTAACAGGCCATGGCCTTTCCTGGACTTTGTCAACTTGCCATATTATGAGCATATGCTCAGTCCACAATATCCCAGAGAGACCCTTCTGTGACCTGCGCCATTAGTTCTCCACAGTAATTGGCTAATAATGTGACAGTGCCAGTGCCAAGGATGTCACCGCTGTCAAAACACATGCATAACCAACAAGAGCTATCTGCATTTAGAGCAATTACTGCATATTTGGACAGAAAGGACTTTGTGTTGGTACCAGCTAACTCACAGATTGTTTCTGCTCCCCATACAACTGCCCACCCCTCCACTGCCATCTGCTAACAAGCAAACTTATTGTAAACCCACTTTGTTCTCAAAGTGTCATCTGTTAAGGTATCAGGAGAACATATAGAGCTTGTCAAACATTACACTAATTTCCAATTGTAATTAAACCGGCCATCAGATACCTTGAGGCTGTTTAGTCAACAGCAGGGAACTAATTACTAAAATGACCTTTGGAATAATATCTAGTGAATTATTCATCATTTAGAAAACTGCTTCAGAGACATTATGTCTATATCCAAGGGACAATTGGGTGTACACACATTCTCAAATAACCCCATCAATTACTTCAAACTGTCAAACAAAAAGAGGTCAGAACATGGGTAAAATTCCAAGAAACAACATCAAGATCATCTAAAAAAAATCATCACAGAAGACTTGATTGATCTGATCAAGTCTTTAGCGCTTGCTATATTGGCAAAAATATTAGGCTCGAGCGTATGACGTGGCACTCGCGAGGTTTCCGCCGCTATCGCCATTGTGGAAGCGAGAAACATAAACAGTGAGGCATTTCAACACAGGTCGCTCTTTAAAAATGGTTGGAAATTATTGTGCGGTAAAGAATTGCAACAACCGATCGAATAGAAAGGAGAATGTACAGCTCGACGGAACACCATTGAGTTTCTTCCGGATCCCTACATGGAGAAAAGGCGAGGGAAAGGTCATATCTGAACTTACCAAACGAGATGAATGGCATGGGTGGCCTCGATCAGAAGGAAGGGCATAACGTTTGATTCTCCAGTTACACACAGAGTTTGCTCTATGCACTTCCACTCCGGTAAGTTAATTTCGTTTGTTTATGCAAATTTCAGTAACTTTATGCCCTAAGTCGGCCTGTTGTTAGCTATAGCTACAGGTAAACAACTAGCATGCATACATGTGCATTGTCTTCATAAGACATAATTCCTGTCATTGCTAAATGAAAAAGCTGTAATATTTTGACGTGAGAGAGTGGCAAAGAATTTGTACACAGGCTACATTTTCTGCAACAAAAAATTTGTACATCCGTAGTCACAGACTAATGTAAACACACATTGCCTACTTTTGCTAGAAAGATGGTGTTGCCGTTTGCTATGGTCATAATGTGCAGATCCTGCACCCATCCGCAGCAAAACTGTTCGTAGCTTTGTAGCGATTTGTGGTTTCGGAATTGCTGATGAGTGTAGTAACATACACCAAACACTAAATATAGCATGATGCCCATTTCGCGTAGTGGTGGAAGCTTGTCGACATCTTTATTCCATTTGTGTTCGGCTTGCTCGTGAGGGTCAATATTGTTCACATCCTTAAAATTGCTCACATATCTGTCCTTCGCCGTGGTAACAAGTTTGTCTCTGTATCGAACTGGCAAGTTTTCCCTACATTTTTCCATCTTTGGCACTCGTAGTTGAATTGTATTTGCCGTTAAGTTTAAATGTCCCGTGATGCAGACGTGCTTCCGAAATGGCTGCGTTGTCGCAAATCTCGCACGATCCCGTGCTGCTGTGACGTAAACGCTCGAGCCTAATAATTGTCCAAGTGACTTGATGTAGGCCTGGTTGGGGCCTGCATGCTCTTGTGCAGCGGTGACTCTTACAAAGTGATACATCTCAGAAAGCTAAAGAGGCACATGAAATACACCAGTCTTTGGTCAAAAATGTGCAGACCAGCATGAGTTCAGTTGCACTAGTTTTATCAACCAAATGTTATAATAATGTTACACTATGCCATTAGGCAAAACAAAATTAAATAAACGGAGGTAGTGGAAAATAGTAAAGCTTTAGCCAACACTAACCATGGAACAGTACTTTTATTTCGGGTTGCTAAAGTATTACTTCAGTTGCTCATTGATCGGTTAATTAAGGTCATTTTTAGTGTGCTACATTTCATTTTTTAATCGTGTTAATCAAAATTTTTAATCCCTTATTTTTCTTTTTCTGTACGCAAGACATCTTTTAATGGAATCCATTTGTTGGATATGTTGGGGTTCTAAAACAATGGTCAGTCAGCTTCAAATGGACGGTTTGGGTCCTATTTTATATAGAGATGTTGAGGGGCAAAGTTTAAAAACTGACCAAAACGGAACTGAGCAGATGAGTTGGTCGAAGACATTAACTTGTAATAACATGTTTGTTTGATTGTCGCACATTCCCTGAAGCGATTGAAAGAGCATCGTCGACTAATTTTTTTCACTTGCGAGAGCATTTAGGAAGCGTGCATTGTTGATGCGTCAACAAACGTAACGCAAGACTTCTGTACCCAGTGTAGTTCTGCGGTAAGTGCTGTACCCCTGAACCACTTTTGCTAGCATCTATTTTTGTGCTAAGTTTGAATCACAGGAAGGTTACTTTTTAGTCTATTCAGCCAATTGACTAACTTTCTTTTCTTTACTTCAGATTACTTTTTGTGAGGCTGGTGCCTAGGACATCAAATACCATTTGGCAAATAAAAGTAGCCTCAAGCGGTACCGCATTTGTTTTATTGATGTGAAGTATTTCATTAAAGAACAACAACATGCATATTTTATTTGTTACTTTAATTATTACATTCATTATTTCACTTAATTAATAACAACAGCCTTTTTTTTTTAAATCCACTCAAGGTATCCCTGCCAGGATAAACAGGAGATACATTTAAAGTGATACATCGACTAGAATGCATAATGAAATTGAGCACATATCGAGCCTTTTCAGTAGGGAAGAACCTCGGCCAAAGGATTTCACTGGCAACTCTTCGTTCATTTCTACAGACAGTATCACACAGAGTCACTTTGTCTGACAAACCTGTTCCTCACACACATATATACAGATGCACAGGTACAGGCACTTTTTATGCACTATCAAGGTAGTGGCAAATCCCTGAAGCTCTTCCTCTAGTCTACAGACTATTTTGTCAGAGTTTCTGCAGCTGCGAGATGCCTCTCCTACCTTTATGAAAGCGTGAAGATCAAACAAACCAATTCTGTTGACGTATCCTGTGTTGTGTTTGTGGTCTGAATAATGAATTTCAATGGTTAGAAAGAAAGAAAAGGAAAAAAAAACTCTTTCTTTCTTTCTTTATTTTTTTTGTTTGAGGTTGCATTATGGAATAGACAATGCGACAAGTAATCATTATTACCTGGGAAGCAGCGAAATGAAAATTCACGAAAAAAAAAACGATAATCGAATATGAGAAGACTGAAGCCAAGACCTGGAAAGGTCAAATATACGGTAATCTTTTTTTTTTTTTAACCCAATTAACTGATTTTGAGTTTGAGTATGCAAAACTTAATGGTTCTTTTTATATATCCAAACTTAAAAATGGGTCAGTTTTGACCCGAAAAGTACTATAAAAGTTTTAGTAAATCCCAGCTTTGTTAAATCACATACCACTTTAGTCCACTTGCAAAAATGTGGACAGATTTCTAACAAAACTCAAGGGTTACAACAAATGTTAAATGTTTGTTTGGTACTACCATTTCATCAATGCACAACATAAATATAATATTAAACAGAAAATTAAATGTTTAACTTGACCCACTTTAGACTAAATAACATGCTTAAGTTTCCTGTGGATGGTCATTGTCCCTGGTCCCATGAACACAGGCAGGTATGGGATTTTACCAACAACATAGGGTTCGTTTTGCTTTCCACCTTGTAATTTCCTGTCAAAGCAAAATTATGGGGCAGAACTCTGTCACCCATGGCAATGGATTGTATTGTTACACACTGATCATACATTTTTCTATTTCATTGAGGTCTTTCGTCTGCAGCATATGCTTGCTTCAAGCCTCCTCTGAGCTTCGAGACATAGCAGTTGTGGCGTGTTGTGACATGCCATTGAAAAATGGCGCTGTGAGAATACCCATAAAATAATTGCTTTACTTTTGTGTAACTTCTACTTAACGAGCTATTAATTGCATTTTCCTTTGAATATACAGTACTCTAGTATTAACTGTTACATATAATTTCTTGAATAAATCTCCACATTGTCTTTCACTTTGTCATCTCACTTAAATGCTTAATTCACATGAGGTTCACTTAATGTACAATCAGCCATGATTGGACTCTGTAGCTAAACTTGCTGCTATAGGTTATACACATATGAACATACAGTGAGGAAAGTAAGTATTTGAACACCCTGTGATATTGCAAGTTTCTCCCACTTGGAAATGATAGGCGGGTTTGAAATTTTCACGGGAGGTGCTTACCCACTGTAAGAGACAATCTAAAAAAATTCCAGAAATCACAGTGTATGATTTTTTAACAATTTATTTGTATTATACTGCTGCAAATAAGTATTTGAACACCTGAGAAAATCAATGTCAAAATTTGGAACAGTAGCCATTGTTTACAATTACAGAGGTCAAATGTTTCGGGGAATATATCGGGTCACTTCGGTTGTTTTGGGGACATTTGGGCACGTTGATTTGTGGACATTTGGGTGACATGTCCTGTTGATATCAGGTCACTTCCTGTTGATTTGGGGACATTTGGGGGACATGTCCTATTGATATCAGATCACTTCCTGTTGATTTCGGGGCATTTGTAGGACGCATCCTGATGATAACAGGTCACTTCCTGTTGATTCAGGGAAATTTCGGGGACACTTCCTGTTGATTTGTGGACATTTGGGGGACATGTCCTATTGATATCAGGTCACTTCCGGTTGATTTAGGTCACTTCCTGTTGATTTGGGAACATTTTTTGGACGTGTCCTGGTGTTATCAGGTCACTTCCTGTTGATTTGGGGACATTTTGGGCTCACGTCCAGTTGATACCAGGTCACTTCCTCTTGAATTGGGGACATTTAGAGGACACCTCCAGTTGATATCAAGTCAATTTCTCCTTATTTGTGGACATTTTGGGAACATTTCCTGTTGATATCCACACAGATCCTCTCTAGATCAATCAGGATTCTGGAATGTCACTGAGAATCACTGAGTTTGAGCTTCCTCCAAAGATTTTCTATTGGGTTTAGATCTGGAGACTGGCTAGGACCCTCCAGAACCTTTATATGCCTTTTACGAAGCCATTTCCCTATTTATTCTGGCTGTCTGCCTCGGGCTATTGTCATGTTGGAAGACCCAGTCACGACCCATTTTCAATGCTCTAACTAAGGGAAGGAAATGATTCCCCAAAATCTTACAATATATGGTCCTGGTCATCCTCTCCTTAATACAGTGCAGTCGTCCAGTCCAATGTGCAAAAAGACACCTCCAACGCATGATGCTACCACCCCCATGCTTCAGAGAAGGGATGGTGCTCCTGGGATGGTATTCATTATTATTCTTCCACCAAACACTATGAGTGGAATTAAGACCAAAAAGTTCCATTTTGATCTCATATGAAAAGCAGCATGGAAAATGAATGAATGAATGAATGAATGAATGAATGACCGCATCACTTTCTCCTATGATCCTCTGATCATCCAAATGGTCATTGGCAAATTTAAATCAGGCCTCGAAATGTGCTGGTTTAAGCTGGGGAACCTTCCGTGCCATGCATGATTTTGAACCATGACGTCTTAGTGTGTTACCAACAGTAACCTTGAAAATGGTGGTCCCAGCTCTTTTCAGGTCATTGACCAGCTCCTCCTGTGTAGTTCTTGGCTGATTCATCATAATTCTTAGAATCTTTGAGACCCTACCAAGTAGATCTTGCATGGAGATGGACAGCCATTTTTAGCTTCTTCCATTTTCTAATAATTGCTCAAACGATGAACTTTATATCACCGACCTGCTTGGAAATATCCCCTAACTTTTTTCAGCCTTGTAGAGGTCTACAATTCTGTCTCTAGTGTCTTTGGATAGCTTTTTGGGGTGTATATTGTGGACAGGTGTTTATATGCAGCTAACTGCCTCAAACAGGTCAAAAAGTCGGACTCAAAAAGTTCACCTTCACTCCACTTATTTAGGAGAATGAGTAGAGTGGAGGTGGACTTTTTTCAGTGAACATGAAGGGATTTGGGGGAAAGAGAAAAAAAGAAAAGGAGAAAGAGAGAGAGAAGAGAAGAACAAACAACAACAACAAGAAATACATTGAGCGCCTATACTATGAATATGTTCGTGCTATCGTTAGGTAGTTGTATTTCCAGTTGACACCATATGGGGGGGATGACCAAGGAAAAAAAGGAGAGGGGTGAAGTGTACACAAATCAGCCATGTGAGGTGTAGAACCCAGTGTTATGTGAAACACTTATGAGTGCGGATATTTAGACATCCTATTCTATGCTGCCTGATCGCTAATCCTGGCACCGATAGTTTCTCTACTTGAGTGTGTCTAATTGCATCTGGTCATGCATGAATTCCATCGTACCTGTGCAGAGGTTGCGCTAGACTTTTTCGTTGTCTGTCATTTTGACTGACAGGGTCATAAAAATCCGGTCGTAATATATTTTTACCCGTCACTTAAATTTTTAAAATGATGATAATGACATTGTGGTGACCCTTTGTTTGGCATAATTCACCTTCCGTACTTGTGTGTCCATTTGGCCGAGCGCGTTACCGGCTACGACACAGTCACGTGACAGAGACACTTAAGAGCCGCGCGCGTTCCGGCTTGAATAGAGAGTTCACAGAGAGCAGCAGAGCTACAGCGGCTGGACACAGCAATTCGAGCTAACAAGACTCTTAAGGAGGCATACCGCTTCAACATATTCAATAGTATTTAGTTTTCATTCATCTTAAATTAATATTCTGTCCGAACAAGCTTAACTGAGAATCCACACCGTGCCATCATCACACATCAAGCAGATGAGGTTACATATGGAACAATGAAATTAACAGTTCACCTGCTGTGGCCTGAACGCAGTCTTCCTCTTGGTGCGCATGGACTTGAATTGCGTGCCCGCTTGTGCAGTCCCTGTTTTTTCACCTCTTTTATCAACACCATCGTCGTTTTGGGGCTTTTTGAAGAAACTTCGGACACTCAGTTGCCTTGACATTTTTCAGAATAAGGCCAACGACGTCATGCATCAAGAGAGACAATAGCTAATTAATATGCTCACTCGCCACCCTGTGGTCTGGGGTGTGAATTGCAACCTGTCAAAATGACAGATGGTGTTTAGTTTTTTCCGTCACCGTTTTAAAAAATCGGTCAACGACGGAAAATATTCGGTTAACGCGACCCCTGTACCTGTGATACACCTTCAGAAGAGTGGAAAATGCCACACGGGAGCTGCCCCAGGGCCACGCCCACCGAAACAACGCACCCGGAGCACGTGACACCCGGCCGAACCACCGGCACCCAGGCAGCGACCCGTGCCGGGGCGCAGAGACGATATCGGGCAGAAAAGAGAGGGGAAGCTGGAAGCAGGAGAAGCCGCCACGGGGGAGCAGCCCAGGCAGAGAGGAGGCCACGCCCTGGGAGCCACGCCATAGAGAAAAAGTGTGGGACCCACCTACCGCCCTGTTTCTGTGGCTGCTAGGTCCCCGACTGGCAGCCATTACCCACCACCGTGATGGCGATTTGGTGGGAAGGGTAGTGCAGTGTATGCATCAAAATAGTAGAGCCCGGCAAAGGGCAGTGGGACCGAAGTTCTTCTCAGCCGCCCGTCCCACCGCCCCTCGCCGGTTTTCCCCCATAGAGAAAATGTATGAGGTACTTTAAAAGAGGTGCGGGAATGGGAGGGCCTGCGGTGAGGAGGCAGTTGTGATGATAGCCCCCCCACCCCCCACAACAGGTCCCAGCCATCCCACAACCTTGGTGTACGATGCATTAAAATCAAGGGGGAGCCAGCCCGGGACTGTATGGCCCTGTTCCAACTTTCCCTGAAGGCATGAATGAATGTGTGGGTGCCAAGGTGGAAGATACTTACAGTGCAAAGTGAAGAGTGTGTCAATTAAGAGGCAGGCTCCCGCAGGCGTGGCCCCATCCACCAGAACCACTGGCCGCAAAGCGAGAGAAGCACCAGATCCTTGACCAACTGTCGCCCCAGACTACCCCGAGAACCTTCCCCACCGTCGCCCGGGCACCCACCCCGCACAGGCACCACAACGAGCGCCGGAGACCAGGGGATACCCAACCCCAGGTCCCATGGGCCCCTAGAGACCCCAACGATGGAGGTGGACTTTTTAAAGGTGACTAACAGATCTTTGAGGCTCACAATTCGCACTAATAGACAAGTGTTCACATACTTATTTGCAGCAGTATAATACAAATAAATTGTTAAAAATTCATACATTGTGATTTCTGGATTTTTTTTTTAGATTGTCTCTCACAGTGGACAAGCACCTACCATGAAAATTTCAAACCTGCCCATCATTTTGAAAGTTGGAGAACTTGCAAAATTGCAGGATGTTCAAATACTTATTTTCCTCGCTGTATACCTTGTCCAGGATGTCTCTTCATCATTGAGCTGTACACCAAGTTGTTCTTCTCTCTTCTCCGACTACATAAAAAAGGTAATCCTTGAGTCTGAATGTAATCATCTTTCATAGCTCAATATGCCAAGCACAGCCTACACAGCCTGTATGTCGTAAGAAGTAATACCTTTTCTTACAGAGCAAAAATCCCAACATATTTTCACCAACCAATTCGCAGACCACATGTGTGCAGAATTCTGTATGGAGAATTTATCCATATAGATGACCGATCAAATATGATCCCCTCTAAAGTGGCCAATGGGAGTGGAGCGAAATTCCCTCACATTCGACTAGATTGCAAATGTCAATGTCAACCCTTGATTAGCAGGCTATTTGGTCATGGCCACACTCAGTGTGTTATGTGCAGGTCCACATAACAGAGACACTAGTCAGAAAGTCCATTTTATTAACTACAGTGGCGCATGCGGGTGGAGTGTGGGGACAACCGGGTATGTTGTCCCGGGCCTCAGGACCATAAAGGCCCCTGAATGACCCTTAATTTACTTTACATTCACATATTTATTTTTATTTAAATCATTGTCTGATTAAATATGGTGTTCTACTCGATATATACTTCAAAACTTTAACATGTTAAATATTTCACATACATATTTGTTTCCTTTTTTTGCACAACGCCCCACCCTCCACCCATCCACTCTATCAAAGCAGAGAATGGTTTGACCCCGCTCTGGCGCACTCAAGTGCTACGCATTTTCTTGTCTTTGCCAGTGACTGTAGCTGGAGGAGAGCAAGCCTTCAGTAAAATGAAAATAATAAAAAACTACCTACGCGCCACCATATCACAGGGCAGGCTTAACAACCTAGCCATTGTAACCAAACTGCCCTTTATGGTAAGTTGTGGTGCTCTCAACTCAGCACTGTAGCGTGGAGAGGACAGACGATTTACTTGGCTCGTTCGTCACCAGTTCGTCCGGGTCTTCCTTCAGGAAGGTGGCGATGTGCATAAAAACGTAGAGACACGTCGGATGGCTTTTTGCTGGAACTTTTATTAACAATGGGGGACTCACAGCCACTAAACTCAGCGCTACCGCGCAACAACTCTCAACAACTCCAATCTCACCCCTTTGCGCTTGCCCACCTCTTTGTCTGCACCAAATTGGTAAAGCCGGTCATATTCTAGGGGACAGCGGCCCCTTGGGGATGCCGGTCACACCATGCTCTCCATTGAGCGTGAGCTCGCTCAAAAACTAGATTTCACTGATGTTATAAATGACTTTTCTGTCAAAAAATCTAGGCACATCACTGTCTGGGGGCTTGATAACTCCAGGGATGTGGAGGGGGCAAGCACAGGATGTTGAGTTATACCGTTTTGTTGCTTAGCAGGCAGGCATTGTACTCTCAGTAGTATTGTATTGTAGCCGACATGGGACAATAGATGGAAATTGTCTGTTTACATTGTGTCACATCACATTACGGTCTGTTAAACTTAACTGTCCATCTCAAATTATATAATTTGAAAACTTACACTGTCATTGCTTGCAAAGCGTTAAAGTACTGCATATGTTGTCGTGACAAGCCGGTGGCAGGGGTGAGGTGGGGGGCCTATAATAGTCTCTTGTCCCCGGGCCCCTGCAAGTCTGTTGACAGACCTGCTCCTGGCACCACAGTATTGGGGCAATAGCCAGACCTATGGCATCCAAACATGCTGTAGCTTGCAACAATACAGTACCAATGCACTTTGATGAACTGTTTGGAACAATAAGAATGTTTTCCATGTATAGTAATTGGGTCAACATGCACAAAAGCACTTGAATGGTCATTTTGACTTTCCAAGGCAGCATTATTCTAGACAAACCATGCTTACTTGCAAGACCATCAATTGAACAATGGAAAGGAAAATGCATGGTAGGATGAAAAGAAAGACACAACAAGGGAAAATCAATATAGCAATTACGTGTGCAGATAATGGACATCAAGGTGTTATTTGGAGTGACTGAGAACAAGAAGTGACATAAAGCCAATTTGGATAGACCATGCATTTCATTGTCTCCCATCCAGTACATGCAACATGGATTTATCCCTCGCTTCTTCGCGGCTCAACTTTCACTTTCACACTACTTTGCGGTGTTTCACTTTATGTGTTCGATTCTGGTACCCAATAACGATAATTGAGAGATCACTTTTTTTGTCACCAGGCTAATAAAAACATCTTTTTTGTTGACTTTTTCTTTGTTTTTAAATATGTTAAATACAATTGAACAAAACTTGTTTGAATGTGTATTGGCCGCTCATTTGATTGATGTTCAAGTATTGTAGCAACTGACTGCTGTATTATTTTTCTGAAAATATTAAAGTTAAAATAAAACCATTATTAAAGTCAGATTTGGGGATTTTGATATATTATGGAATCAAACAAATGTGTATCTGTCAAGATGAGGATTGAATTTTGAAAACATTTCATAAATAAAACATTTTAAACAACAACACTCATCCCTAATCATTTCCATTAATTGTGTGTGTTGCACTGTATTGAAAATATGCTTTTGTTGCTTGATTTCTGTGGAATTATTTTCAAAGTTTCTTAAAGTGAACCTCGGACCTAAAGACTTGTAAGCTCTAATAAGCTACAATTGCTTCTCTTTTACTAAAATATGTAATTAGAAAGACATAAAATATTGCCATTGATTTAAAAATCGATAATATTTAGAACATATTTTGACCTACAGAGGGCGCCATGTTTTTATAACTGCAGTGGATGTTCGCGGTGATGACCTAGATTGTCACTGTAACTTAATAAATACTACTTGGTTACTTGAATTCCTTCTATGCGGCGAGAGGTCCAACACATGCACTCATCGGTTAAAAGCGGCGAGTACTTACTATTTGTGTTTTTATTGAGTCTTTAATTACCTTTTCATTGCTTAAAAATACTTTTTGCATGTGTTTCCCTCTCATAGTTTTAAGCATTGTTTTCTTATGGTAGATTTAAAGCAGATTGTTGATTGTTGATCACATTAGTCACGTAGCATATTTAACCACTCTTATTTGGTATTACTATGTTAAAGTATTTTCTTAAAGTGTCTTTAGTATGTTCTGTCTATATGCATCTAAACAAAACAAGCTGAAAGTGCACGGTAGTACTTCGGATGTCAAATTCTCATCTTGTTGGACGTTTCACCGTTCTGGCACATTTTCGCAGAACGTTTTTTTTTTTTGTCTACTCTGATCTCGTCTCATCCCATTTTTCCTGTTCATTTTGCTTTTGCTGCTCATTTTGTGAAATATCGACAGTGCTGTCATGCTCATTATTGTTCCTCTTGGATTTAAATTGAAAGGGTTGAACAGATGACATATGTATATCACTAGATTCATACTCTGGAAGCCCGGCAGCATAACCATGTGAGGTCACCGCCCTGCGATGTCAACAACAAAGGGGACCTACTAGTTAAACTTATTTTACAAATTATATAAAAAACAAAAACATCAAGAAGGGTTTCAATATCCAATCATTTTAACTCATAATAACATTTATCTTTTAAGATCTACAAGTCTTTCTATCTGTGTTTCCCTTTTAACAAATATTTAATGATTTTATCATTTTCATCATTTACTAAATTAACATCATTATCATCTCTAAACCATTAACTTATATATGTAACTTATCATTTCAGACAGGTATTTTCCTGATAAAATGAAAATAGCTAAAGTTATACCTTTGTTGAAGAGTGGGGGAGCAGACATCACTTTACAAATTACAGGCCTGTATCTTTATTGTCACAATTCTCAAAAATACTTGAAAAAGTCTTTAATAAAAGGTTGGATGCATTCCTTGATAAAAACAATATTCTTGCTGTATGTCAATATGGTTTTCGTTCAAATAGATCAACGACAATGGCACTGATAGAAACAACAGAAGAAATCACAAAATCCATAGATGAGAAACAACATGCTATAGGAATATATATTGACTTAAAAAAGCATCTGATACCATTAATCATCAATTATTAATCAGAAAATTAGATAAATATGGTATTAGGGGAATAGTATTAGATTGGGTTAGGAGCTATTTATCTAATAGGAGACAATTTGTTAAACTAGGGGATTTTTGTTCTTCTAACCTGGATATTGTGTGTAGGGTACCACAAGGGTCGGTGTTGGGACCCAAATTGTTTATTTTGTATATTAATGACATTTGCAATGTGTCTAAGTTATTGAAATTGGTTCTTTTTGCAGATGACACAAATAATTTTTGTTTAGGAGAGAATTTAAAGAAATTACAGAGAGATTTTATGAATGAAATGGTTAAATTGAAAATTTGGTTTGATTATAATAAATTATCATTAAACTTAGGAAAAACAAAATTCATGTTGTTTGGTAATAATAAAAGTAATTCACAGGCATGTATTTCTATTGAAGGTGTGGACATTGAGAGAGTTTCTGAAATCAAATATCTTGGCGTCGTCAATGACGAAAAACTCAATTGGAAACCACATATTAAATATTTGCAAAATAAAATATCAAGGAGTATTTCAGTAATAAATAAAGCAAAATTGTTTTTAGATTTTGATTCTCTCTATATTTTGTACTGTTCTTTAGTTCTTCCTTATTTAACTTAGTGGAAGTCTGGGGAAATACTTACAAAACCTCACTGCAATCTCTATCTATTCTTCAAAAAAAGAGCAATACGTGTTATTCATAAGAAAGGATATGTGGACCATACTCACTCACTTTTTTTTTGATTCAAAGATTTTAAAATTTGCTGATTTGGTTGATTACCGAACAGTACAAATTATGTTCAAGGCAAAAAATAATAAATTGCCTGGTAATATTCAACAATTGTTTAATTTAGAAGACGCGCATTATAATCTAAGGAGGAAGAACAGAACAACAATGAGAGGTTTCAGCATATCAGTTTGTGGAGTAAGGCTATGGAATGCTCTGAATGTAGAGTTAAAAGAATGTCAAAATATTTATCAATTCAAGAGAATGTTTAAACAGGCAATATTTCAGTGTTACATGTGTGAACCTGTGCAATGATGGTTTTGAAGTTTGTATTTATTTACTTATTGATTATTTTGTTATATTGATATGCATGTACAGTTTTGAATTGTATGGAGGTACGTCTTATGTATAAAATTCATTTGTATTTTGAATGTGTAGGGGTGGGGACCTTATAAGCTATGCTTCTTCTCACTCCTTTTCAGATGTTTTTGTTATTTCAAATAATAATTTTTGTGTGGATTATTTTGTCTTAACACCTGAAATAAACAATCAATCAATCAATCATTAATACATAAATGGCAGTGAAACAGATACAAAGAGTACTTGCTTAAGCCATTTGAGATGTTGATGTACTTTTTTTTTTTTTCCTTTCTTTTTTTTTTTTTTTAATTCATTTAATTTCAGGCAGTTACATTCATCTTCACGAATTCAGGTCTTTGCTTTCAAGAAACACAGAGAAAAAAAAAACGAAACAAAACACTCTTCACTTGTTAAAATGACAACTTCATTTGCTGCAATTTTTTTAAGTGGTATTTGTGTGGTATTATTTGATTCTCAGAGCAGCCCTAACACGCCTTCATCCAAAAAAGCTAATATCCATCCATCCAGCTATCTATCCACCCATCCTTCTATCTAATATCACTACGGACTATAGTCACTTCTTCCCATTTATTCATAGGGCATATCATAGACAGACAACCATGTCTGTGCTCAATCACACTGCCACTGAGTGGGAATTGGTAAAAACTCAGTAGTACAATATACTGTACAACATAATTTAAAACTACATTTGAAAAGTAACAAAGAGGGAAATGGAAGAAAAACACTCATGCGTGCACGCACACATACAGTACTTCTATACTACCTGTTCCAACAAGGTCACCTCTAGCTCTGGCAGGCTTCACAGGTGGGTCAGAGATCTTGATTTGATAACTGGAGGGAGTTTAGAGAAGAGGCATTTGACAAGCATGACAGTGCACTGACAGGCCTCATTGGACCATGATTAATGACTGACACCTCTGTCACCTGCCTCATACAGAATGCAAATTCAACTATAGGTGAAAATTACCCTTCTGCTGCCCGTAATTGGATGTGGGAACTACCACTTGAAACAAGAACATGACTTTTCCTGCTGAAACAAAGCATTTTCGGAGAGAAGCTGCAAGAGTGAAAATGATTGAAAATGACCAGCAGCAAATCTTTCTAATTTGTTGTAACAAATTGACATTTAGCAGTGAGTCTGGGGACGTGGGAGTCAGCGTTTATCCCTTGAATTAAAAAGTCACCTCCTGTGCCATTTTACTTGCTTCTGCAACACACGTCATTATGTCCTGAAAGTTTAATGAAAGTTGAAGTAAAATATTTTTGTATTTATTTTTTTATTTTTTTATTTTTGCAAAAGGTTGACATTGATTAGTTGCTCCAGGTGGGCTTCTACAGTGTTTCAAAATATATGCATGGTAAAGATAGCTCATGTTTGTCAGCAAGAGTTTTTACATGAAAATTTAGTGTTCCTTCTCAAGGGCTTTTCTGTATCTGAATACAGTGGAAAATTAGGAGCTCATCAAACATCATGTATGCATTATGGTTAAGAAAACAGTTGTAAACAGTCTTTATTTGAACCCACGCTGCCACTGGCTTGGAAGTCAAGTGCTGGAACCGCAAAGCAAGACCATAGGTTAAGCATAATTATGAAGTGTCCCCACCTTTGCTCGGGACAGGACATTAATAAGATCAAACAGATTGGGTGAACAGGGGTCAGGACTACATTTCTCATGAATATGACCCTAATTAATTGATAGGCTAAATGATCAATGCAAAAGAAATCTGTATTGCCTTATACTAACTTTATGGGTATTGGCTCAAGTGATACACCGTTCGATTCACACCTTTGTTTTCAAAAACTAATAAAGTAACATTTTGATAACTTCCATAATATACAGTGCTGCTCGAAAGTTTGTGAACCCCACAGCGATGGTCAGATTTTTTGTAAAAAAAACTAAAATAACCTTATTAAATGTTAAGTTATACCCAAATCCACAATACTGACATTCCAAATAATGGACTGAAACAAAAGAAATAGTTATATTGTCATTCTTTATTTAACAAAAGTGGTTGATTTAAGAAAAACTCAGATATCATGTGTGCAAAAGTATGTGAACCCCTTCAGTTAATAGGATATTGCGCCTCCTTTTGCAGAGATTACCTCAACCAAACGGTTTCTGTAGTGACTAATCAGCCTCTCACATCTACTTTGGGGGATTTTTGCCCATTCTTCCTTGCAGAACGCAGTCAGTTGAGAGAGGTTTGATGGGCGTCTGGCATGAACTGCTCGCTTCAGGTCCCGCCACAGCATTTCAATGGGATTTAGGTCAGGACTTTGACTGGGCCAGTCCAGAACACGAATCTTCTTCTTTTTCAGCCATTCCTTGGTTGTATTGCTGGAATGCTTTGGATCATTATCATGTTGCATGATCCACCTTCTGCCAAGCTTTAACTTCAAAACAGATGGCGTCAGGTTATGTTCTAGGATTTGACAATATTCCTCAGAATTCATGATTCCCTGGACTATGTGGAGTTGTCCAGGTCCTGAGGATGAAAAGCAAGCCCAGATCTTGACATTCCCACCTCCATGCTTCACTGTTGGGAGAAGGTTCTTTTGGTGGTATGCAGTGTTGACTTTTCGCCAGACATGGCGGTTTTGGTTGTGACCAAACAGTTCAATTTTGCACCTACATCAGTTGATGAAAACTCTTTTTAATTTAGTCTCGACAACACAACTGTTAAAAAAACAAAAAAAAAACTACTGAATTGATTGATTAGGAAATCAGGTTGAAATAATAGAAAATTCCAAAATGTTGAGGGGGTTCACAAACTTTTGAGCAGCACTGTGTGTCAGGATTTTAGTAGCAAAAAAATGTCAATATTTGAACATAAATTATATTAACATACAGAATAAATACAAGCTTGTGAATAATCTCTTAACTCTCCAGGAATGCAAAAAATTTGGAATGCAAAAACATTTGTCCTAAGAACACTTAACATTGTCTATCTAAATATACAAATACAGGAGGACACTCCTCGCTAAGCAGCTTCCTACTCGAGTTTTGCAGGTTAGCAAGTTCACATAGTTTAATGTTATGCTACCTCTGATGCAGTTTGGACTTTCAGTAGAAAAATTAGTGGTGTGTTCCCCAACTCCACAGGATTGGCACCTTTTTACATTAATTACAGTAGTTTCTGCTGGCCGAAAAAAACTTCTTAAGTCCCTCCTCTTCGAAGGGGGCGGAGGAGGCGGCATGTTGTCGATATGTTGTATTTCTGTGTCGGGGCAGTGTGCGTGGGTGTGTCTCTGTATGGGGGGGGGGGGGGGGGGGGGGTTGGAATAATGGACCGTCACATTCAGCAAGTGAAAACGTGTTAATGTAAATCTGAACAATGAAAATAAATCACTAAATAATAGTAGGGTATTTTCTATTCTTACAACATAGGGAGAGACAATCTAAATTACCTATATAACTAAATTGATTATATAATGCTTAAAAGTTGGTGGGGACAATTTGAGCATTCTGAAAAGTCGATCGGGTTATGTCCCTACCGTCTTATGCAACCCTACGCCCATGCCGCAAAGCAAAAAGATTGGGCTATCAGGTAGGCAGCCAGCACCGGCTTTGGAAGGTTCCACAGAGGGAGATTTTACTAATTAACAGTCACACAGTGCAAGATGGAATATGTTGTATATACCAAATACGTATAGTAAAGAGAATGACAAAAACAATTTCTTTGTACATTTAGCCTGTGCATTCATCTATTACCATTCATACACCAGATTTTGGCTTCCAGTAAGTATATTTGGTTTATGTTCTTTAAAAGGGCCCAGATTTCATGATGTTAAGCCAACTAGTGTCTGTATTTTCGGTTGGTGACGTTTGAAATTTGTTAGAAAATAGGTTGCCTTGGCTCAAGTGTTGCAAAATACTTATAGATTAATGTGTCACTTATAATGTAAATCTATGGCAAATTCTCAGAAATATTTCGTTTTGCAAATATAAAGGTAACAAGCACCGCAGCAGCAATTAAATGAGCCGATGACACCGTAAATATGTTTCACTGTGGAGAGCTTTTTCTTAATCAGAGAGTTCTAGATGAATCCAGCGACTTGCTGTGTAGAAAAGGGGAGTGCTATGACTTCTATATCTTTGAAATGTGAACAAACAGTCCTTTCCAGGTGGTTTGAGTGATTGCCTAATCCCCTGTAGCGGGATGATTGCAGAGCAAGGTCAGTTGGAAGGCTTGCTCTGATTGAGTGCTGTCTATGGTCAGAGACTTTCTCAAGCCTCTGATGCCATTAGATGGACAGAGATTCACTCAGAGAGTTTTTTAACACTTGAACCAATCCTGTCCAAACGGAATGACCGTGCTGGTGTACTAGCTCACATCAGGACATCCTGACAGAATCAAAAAATGAAACGAGGGAAAAACAAAACAAAAAACAATCGTACTTGGAGAGCAATAACAGAGGTCAAAAATTGGGCAGCGAGGAAAAGTCTCAAAAAGTGCAGTGGGAAGAGTCAGAACCTCATTATCACGTTAAGGTATTTTATGCATATGAAATACTGTAGCCCCCGTTACATTGACATTGTTTTGCAATTTTTAATGTGGCATCAAACATTTTTCTGCCAGTTATCAAGCTGTATTTTGTACATATTTGACACCTATTTATTCGTGAGGCTCTTTTTTTCACGCTTTTGTGGTTATGATATATATATGACATATATTATTGCTGTCAAAAATATTGCGTTATTAACGCGTTAAAGAAGATCAATTTTAACGGCGTCATTTTTTATCGCAAGATTAACGTTCATTGTGACCAAGTGGACTGGTTGCAATGTGAGAAAAAAAGTTGTAACCCGGAAACAAAACAATAGGCACGCCCCGAGCATGTGCTTGATCTTGCCTGCTCACTCGCTGTGAAAAAGTAGGCTGTTTGAGTGAAACGAAATGGAAACGAAAACAATTCTGAACGGGAAGTTTGCGGAGAAGTCCAAGGTACAGCACGCGTTGGAGCAGACAAACACAGTCGCGCTCACTGGAGATTATTGGATGTCCCTCAGTAATGATAACTACCTCGGGGTCACAGCACATTATTTCGACCCACTGTGGGAACTTCAGTCGCATGCTTTGACTGGTATGAAGACCGAAGAGAGGCACTTCAGCGACGTTGTTGGAGCGCATTTCATGCAAGTAGCCAAAGACTGGAACATTGAACACAAAGTGGTCTCACTAAACACTGATAGTGCACGCAACTTGATTGCTGCGGCCAGACAGGTTCCTTTTGAACACTTACCGTGCATCGCACACAGTGTGCACCGAGCAGTCACAGTTTCTTTACACAACAGCCCGTTTGACAGCGCATTGGCAAAATGCCAAAAAGTTGGACATTTCAAACACAGCCCAGCAAATGCCGTGGAGCTAGAGCAGCAACAGATCGCACACCATCAGAAGAAAGAGTCGCTCGCACAGGAAGTGTCAACTAGATGGAACAGTACCCTTGAAATGATCAAGCACGTCCAGCGGAATACGGGACATCTGAGAGTAGCGCTGACACTACACCCAACCAATGTCGCTATGCCAACAGCTACCGAGCTGGAGAAAATGAGGACGCTCAAAGCTGCATTGGAGCAGTGCAGGTAACTCATAGTTTGTCCATGTCATGTGCCTATCTGTTAATTTAATAATCAAAGTAGATATGTTTCAGAACAGTAATGTTAATGTGTGTGTGGGTGTGTGTGTGTGAGAGAGAGAGAGAGAGAGAGAGAGAGAGAGAGAGAGAGAGAGAGAGAGAGAGAGACGCAGAAAGACAGAGACATATCCCTAATCTCTCCCCATATACTACTGTAACTACTGATACTAGTGGGCTATCTGTGTGTGAGTGAGTGAGTGAGTGAGTGAGTGAGTGAGTGAGTGAGTGAGTGAGTGAGTGAGTGAGTGAGTGAGTGAGTGAGTGAGTGAGTGAGTGAGTGAGTGAGTGAGTGAGTGAGCAAGCGAGCGAGTGAGTTCTTTGTGACTAACAACACTGAAGAGCTTCATTATATTATTGCAGGTACGTGTGAGGTATTGCTTGAAATGTGAATGACTGCTCAAAGTGAGAATGGTACTGCGAAATATAACATTACATATTGCTTTCAATAAAAAAAAAAAAAAATGCACAAAGCAAGCCTATCCACTTTTCCATGTTGATAAGAGTATTAAAATAATTCAAGGGACATTTATAATAGATAAAAAGTTGTGATCAATATGTAATTAATCGCGAGTTAACTATGACATTTGTGCGATTAATCGTGATCAAATATTTTAATCGATATATATGTATTAGGGCTGTCTGACGATTAAAATGTTAATCGAGTTATTCACAGCTTAAAAATGAATTAATCGTAATTAATCACAACTCAAACCATCTCTAAAATATGCCATATTTTTCTTTAAATTATTGTTGGAATGGAAAGATTATTTTTATTAACATTATTTTTTTTGAGGGATAGGAATATTATTTTTGTTGTGCTTTCACTAAACGATACTGTAGCGACTTAACTGTTCCACCAAAATGCATTATGGAAAGTTGGGCAACCATGACTGTCAGTGGTGGATGCAAATGGTAAACAGTATGTTCTGCGTTTTGTTCAATTAGGCGTGTTAAGAAAGAGAACGTCTCCTTCTACGCCTAAATGCATGATGGGAATTTGGGCAACCATGACTGTCAGTAGTGGATGCAAATGGTATACAATATGTTCTGCGTTGTGTTCAATTAAGCGTGTTAAGAAAAAGATCGTCTCTGGCTAGCTTAAAGTGCCTGTGACACGAAAAAGCATGTTTATTTCATAATACACGCGGTATTTTATGCCCCTGAATGATATGGGCCGCTTGGATGTGTGTGGAAGCGATCGCTATTTTTATTTTTTTTTTTTAATCCCGCGCCATGAAAATGAGTGACTTCCGGCTTTGGTCTTGCATTGAGGAGGAGGGCGCTGTGACGTGTACGGTAGAAGACGTCCTCTTCACTATACAGCCGTACTGTTGTGTATGAGGACGAAGGATTCAGCTGATTTTGCGGATTAATACGTTCATTTTTCGCATCACGCCAGCCAAACGGCTGCAGAAAAATCATTCTGTATGAGGGAGAGGCGTATGCGCCTTTTTGGAGTTTCAAAAGGTTCCAATTCACCGTGGATATTTACTGTGGGACCATTGGACTTACGAGGAAGTGAGTAAACATCTTGTTTTGTATTGTCAAATACGAATACAGCGATTACAAAGTAAACACTACAAACTTCCTTTAAATGAAGGACTACTTACGTTTGATCATTGATAGGCATGTAAAAAGCTCTCCTAATGCTCATTAGCAGCAGCACGTTAGCTGCACAACAACTCCAGCCACCCTCCTCCGGGGAACGAACTGTAAATTGCTCTCCGCCGGGCGGTTTGCCGAGCCGCGAAGACAATCGAAAATCGGGTCGTCATGTCAAATAATCCAGGATAGTTATGTGTGATTTTCCGCTTCGAAGACTTTGAAACATCACTCGGTTCGGGTTAGCATGTCGGCTAGCTGTCACGCCTTCTGGTTTGTTTACATTCTCCGAAGCCGGGGAAGGGAAATGACATATGTCCGATTTAGGTGTCATAAAATATCGTTCGGGAGGTGCGACAGTAAAGGTGAAGTCGACAGTTTTGACCATTATGGAGTAATTTTGCCATGTCGTCCTGAATGAATGCATTTTTATTATTTCATATTCCATTCAGCACAAGACTGTTATTTGTCATGACCATGCCATTTATTTAGCAATTGGGGAAAATACTTGGATAAAAAGAATATCCTGTAAAAATATTGAAGTAAAGAGACAGAAACAATGACATTTTGCCGCTCTCTTCGTCGAATTTTCCTCGTTGTGAATAGTTCCCCCTCGACGGGCTGACTGGTCCTCCTCAAGCCATTTATATAGCTATTGGGGAAAATACTTGGATAAAAAGAATATCCTGTAAAAATATTGGAGTAAAGAGACAGAAACAATGACATTTTGCCGCTCTCTTCGTCGCGTTTTCCTCGTTGTGAATAGTTCCCCCTCGACGGGCTGACTGGTCCTTCTCAAGCCATTTATATAGCTATTGGGGAAAAATACTTGGATAAAAAGAATATCCTGTAAAAATATTGGAGTAGAGAGACTGAAACAATGACATTTTGCGGCTCTCTTCGTCGCGTTTTCCTCGTTCTGAATAATTCCCCCTCAATGGGCTGAATAGTAAAACCGATGAGCCCAGTCTACCGCGGACGTCATCCACCTGTTGTGGACGCTAAAGCCCTATAATGGTAGGCGTGGCTAACCGGCAGATTAAAAGACTAATTTCTTGTCATCTGTGCTTTGCTAAATTGTTGTATATAGTCGAATCGTCTCAAAATATGATTCTAATTCACATAATAATGCCATTTAAGACTATTTTTCTCGTTTCATATGCTCTTTAAGCCAATAAAATGCGCGGTCCAATAAACGTGTGTATCCACTTGCATTTCTCTGCCTGTTTGACCAAACTGTTTGAGGCAACGCAGGAATGGGTCATTCCGTGCATGCGTTAGTTGCGTCAAATATTTTAACGTGATTAATCAAAAAAATTAATTACCGCCTGTTAACGCGATGAATTTGACAGCCCTAATATATACTGTAAATATGTACACACATATATACTGTATATATACAGTGGGGCAAATAAGTATTAAGTCAACCACTAATTGTGCAAGTTCTCCCACTTGAAAATATTAGAGAGGTCTGTAATTGTCAACATGGTTAATGGAGGGAGTTGAAAGTCCGTGTTGCCCAACGACAGCCCCAAAACATCACTTCTCTAGAGGAGATCTGCATGGAGAAATGGGCCAAAATACCAGCAACAGTTTGTGAAAAGCTTGTGAAAAGTTACAGAAAACATTTGGCCTCCGTTATTGCCAACAAAGGGTACATAACAAAGTATTGAGATGAACTTTTGGTATAGACCAAATACTTATTTTCCACCATGATTTGCAAATAAATTCTTTAAAAATCAAACAATATTATTTTCTGCTTTCTTTTCCACATTCTGTCTCTCATGTTTGAGGTTTACCCATGTTGACAATTACAGGCCTCTCTGATATTTTCAAGTGGGAGAACTTGCACAATAAGTGGTTGACTAAATACTTATTTGCCCCACTGTATATCACTCTACAGCTGCTATACACGGCGGTACATTCAGATGCAAATAAAATATCTAACTCCACTGTTTTGCAGGAAGAAAAAGAAACTATTTGTATGGACGTCTGTGTGACATATCCTTGGTAGCACTGTTGTTCGACAAAATTCCAGCTCCCTTCAGATGGCAGTTTGGATCTATTGAGAGAAGGAAGCATTCCCAAGCAGAACATCAAGACAGATCCAAGCAGCTATCACAGATGATGCTGTGAGATTTATTCAATGAGAGAAGCTGGTGTGGAAGTCTGTGCAAGAGGAAAGATGTAGAAGTCTTTCAAAATCATCCAGAATAACAGACAAGTGAACAAGACAGTGATTGTCAAGGAATAATTTATTTGCAAGATAATAATTTAGTGAATCATGCAAATGTCTGATAATAAAGCGACATTAATCTAATTGGGAGAAAAAATGGAGATGGAGAAATGTCAACAATAAAAACACAATGGATGCTTCTATTGAACAATAAGGACTAGCAGTGAATGATCATGTTTCATTGCCATTCATGGCATAAGATGTCCAACCAATGTTAACTGAGAGCACTGGCAGCGTTAACATGTTTCCCACAAACTAACAACGATATACCATACTGTTGTTTGGTCATAATGCTTCATACTACAAACTTATTACATACCCGTACATACAGTACATAAATATTGCAAGCAAATACATAGAAACCAAAATGGGTAGAGGAGGTTGTGCTTTTTCATCCCTCAGTTTTGCTTTTCTGTGCTTCAAAAAGAAAGCATATTGAGTCCAGTTATTGTCTTTGAATATTTTGTAATTCGTGATGCGCTCAAAATTCTGTGGTCGAATGTTTTCAGTCAAAATTTGAGTATATGTGGTTTCGATTTTAAACGCTTTTTCACTGAAATAACATTACCGAAAACAGACGTTACGTTGATGCAAGAGTATAGATTGGTCACGTGCAATTCAGTCATTTAGGGTGTGTCGGCTCGACCCAGTTTTTAGCACTTACACCAATTTGAGCAGCTAACTAAGAGAGTCATATTGTATATTTTGAAGAAAAATTGGTTTCTTTTTTTCTAATATTCGAATTTCGATTTTGGCCAAGAATCTTCATTTCAATTGCATCCCTAATTGTAATATCTGTAAAAATGTACGCCTTGGAAAGGGCAGACAGGCATATGGGGAAGACAAAAAGAGTTGAGAAGTGGGGTCCGGCTTGCAGGCGATGGGGCGTTAAATGTTGCCTACATCAACCAATACATATTTGTGTTATTACATTGCCACATGTCACATTGGTTCTTTTTGCAGATGACACAAATATTTTTTTGTTCGGGAGAGAATTTAAAGAAATTACAGGGAGATATTATGAATGAAATGGGTAAATTGAAATTTTGGTTTGATTATAATAAATTATCATTAAACTTAGGAAAAACTAAATTCATGTTGTTTGGTAATAATAAAAGTAATTCACAGGCATTTCTTTCTATTGAAGGTGTGGACATTGAAAGAGTTTCTGAAATCAAATTTCTTGGAGTTGTTATTGATGAAAAAAATCAATTGGAAACCACATATTAAATATTTAAGATAAAATATCAAGGAGTATTTCAGTAATAAATAAAGCAAAATTGTTTTTAGATTTTGATTATCTCTATATTTTGTACTGTTCTTTAGTTCTTTCTTATTTAACTTACTGTGTGGAAGTCTGGGGAAATACAAAACCTCACTGCAATCTCTAACTATTCTTCAAAAAAGAGCAATACGTGTTATTCATAAGAAAGGATATGTGGACCATACTCATCCACTTTTTTTTAATTCAAAGATTTTAAAATCTGCTGATTTGGTTCATTACCAAACAATACAAATTATGTTCAAGGCAAAAAAAAATAATAAATTGCCTGGTAATATTCAACAATTTAGAAGAAGCACAT
Source organism: Corythoichthys intestinalis (assembly GCF_030265065.1). NCBI lineage: Eukaryota > Metazoa > Chordata > Actinopteri > Syngnathiformes > Syngnathidae > Corythoichthys > Corythoichthys intestinalis. The sequence continues at coordinate 21,528,512 of NC_080405.1, forward strand.
TATAATCTAAGAAGGACATTTAATTTTAAAAGGATTAGGAACAGAACAACAATGAGAGGTTTCAACATATCAGTTCGTGGAGTAAGGCTATGAAATGCTCTGAATGTAGAGTTAAATTAATGTCAAGATATTTATCAATTCAAGAGAATGTTTAAATAGTCAATATGTCAGTGTTACATGTGTGAACCTGTGCAATGATGGTTTTGAAGTTTGTATTTATCTTTTTGTGTTTATTTATTTCTTGATTTATTTTGTTATATTGATATGCATGTACATTTTTTAATTATATGGAGGTGCGTCTTATGTATAAAATTCATTGTATTTTGAATGTGTAGGGGTGAAGACCTTCTAAGCTATGCACTCTTTTTCAGATGTTTTTGTTATTTCAAATAATAATTTTTGTGTGGATTATTTTGTCTTAACACCTGAAATAAATCAATCTAATCAAAGAGAGTGAAAAAAGCATTGTGACACCCTCCCAGTAATAATGGGAACTCACACAAATGGGATATTTTCAAACATTCGGGGCAGGAGAGAAATGCAGTGGGCGGTTTGCTAAAACCTATGCTACTTTTGACAAAATTTGGCAGTTTCTGAAACAAACTGATTAGTTTTAATGGTAAAACTTGTACGTCTCCTCCTTGAAAGTCAACTACATTGCTTGATTGCAGCCACCATCTTCTTTGGCAAGGCAAGGCAAGGCAAATTTATTTATATAGCACAATTCAACACAAGGCAATTCAAAGTGCTTTACATCACATGAAGACCATAAAAATCACATTTAAATCAACACAACGTAAAAACCAAGACAAATGATCACATCTAATCACAGAATAAAAATAAATAAATAAAAATAAAACAAAAATAAAAATAAAGCAAAAACTACTACTACTAATAATCATTGAAATCAGCAATGGAGATAAGCACAATAGGAATAGAAGGCAGGTAGGTTGAAATATATAGACAGTTATGGATATGCAGTGCCAAACAAAAGCGTTTTTAGCCCTGATTTAAAGGAGCTAACAGTTTGAGCATACTTCAGACGTTCGGGTAACTTGTTCCAGAGGTGAGGAGCATAATAACTAAATGCTGCCTCACCCCTCTTGGTTCTTGTTCTTGGAACATGCAGAAGACCCGTTCCAGACGACCTTAGGGGTCTAGATGTCTCATAGGAATCTAACAAGTCAAGCATGTATTTTGGTCCAAGGCCATTAAGTGTTTTGTAGACGAGCAGTAGAATTTTATAGTCTATCCTTTGACTCACTGGAAGCCAGTGTAGTGATTTCAAAACCGGTGTAATGTGGTCCAGCTTCCTTGTATTTGTGAGGACTCTGGCTGCAGCATTCTGTACTAGCTGCAGCTTCCTGACTGATTTTTTATCAAGACCTGTAAATATACCGTTGCAGTAGTCCAATCTGCTGAAAATGAATGCATGCATAAGTTTTTCCATGTCTTGTTGAGTCAGAAGCCCCTTAATTCTGGTTATATTTTTTAGGTGGTAATAAGCGGATTTAGTGACGGACTTTAGATGGCTATCAAATTTTAGGTCTGAGTCAATAATTACGCCAAGGTTTCTGACTTGATTTGTAGCTGTTAGTGACATTGTGCTAAGTTGGCTGCTTATCTTTGACCTTTCCTTTTTTGGCCCAAAAATGATCACCTCTGTCTTCTCTACATTTAACTGGAGAAAATTCTGGCACATCCATTCATTGATTTGACGAATGCATTTACTCAGGGAGACTAAGGGACTATAATCATGTGGGGACACAGAAATGTACAGTTGTGTGTCATCTGCATAGGCGTGATAGGAGATATCATACTGTTCCATTATCTGAGCTAACGGAAGCATATAGATGTTAAATAAGAGTGGTCCAAGAATTGACCCTTGAGGGACTCCACACGTGAATTTGGTTCGTTCTGACTGATAGTTTCCAATTGACACAAAGAAATCTCTATCATGTAAATAGGATGTGAACCACTGAAGAATAGTGTCAGTAAGCCCTACCCACTGTTCCAATCTGCTGAGTAGTATGTTGTGATCAACCGTGTCAAATGCGGCGCTGAGATCCAATAGTAGCAGAACAGATGATTTGCCTGCATCGGTATTCCGACGAATATCATTTAGGACTTTGATAAGCACGGTCTCGGTGCTGTGTTGTGGCCGAAATCCAGACTGAAATGAGTTAAAAAGATTGTTTTGCATCATAAAAGTCTGGATCTGTTCAAACACAGCCCTTTCGATAATTTTCCCCAGGAATGTCAGATTTGATATTGGCCTGTAATTACTAATGGTTGAGGCATCCAGATTAGGTTTTTTTAGGAGAGGTTTTATTACTGCAGTTTTTAAAGTCTGAGGAAACTCTCCTGTTTGGAGGGAAGTATTTATAATCTGAAGTATGTCTGGGGCTATGCAATGAAAAACAGTTTTGAAAAAGTTTGAAGGAAGGATGTCAAGGCAGCATGTTGTGGGCTTTAATTTCGACACAATTTCTGTTAAAGTGGCATAGTCCAGGAGGCTAAACTGTCTAAGATTGACGTGGGGGACATTTTGGGAGGTGTTTAGTGTAACATTTGTTAATCCGGAGTTGCACACAGCCTGTCTAATCTTTAGTACTTTGTGTGTAAAGAATGCTGCGAAATTATTACAGGACACCTCAGATGCCAATTCCTGAGGTGCTTGTGGGTTTGTCAGTTTGTCAACAACAGAAAATAGTGTGCGAGTATTGTTGGTGTTTCTACTAATGATCTCTGAAAAATATGATTGTCTAGCATTTTTCAGTTCCTGGTTGTATTTGCGAAGACTCTCTTTGTAGATATCATAAAAAACTAGGAGTTTGTTTTTTCGCCATCTGCGTTCTGCTCGTCTACAAACTTGTTTTTGTTTTATAGCTAGTGTGGCATTTCTCCAGGGTGACCTCTTCTTTCTTGACAAAGTTTTTGTCTTAATCGGGGCAATAGTGTCCATTACAGTCATCACACTGGAACTGAAACTATTTACAAGTTCTTCCACTGGAGCTATTGTAGAGGTTAATGATGAGGCATAGGCCTGTGTGAATATTGCTCCAATTATAAAATATTGAGAATACTGAACTGACATTTTAGTGCCTCACAATGCCTGAGATGTGAAATTCACGTCATTTCTGATTTGTATGTATACTGTCAAATTCAATAAAATATATACGACGGAAAACACTCAGGTGACTTCAAGTTCCGCTCTGAGACCCCCAATTTAGCCAACTTTCAAAATTGTCCGATATGCATGTGTGATACAACATTGGAAAGCTTAAAATCTCAATATTCTGGGGGAAGAAAAATTTTGAACAGGAGGACATTAAAAAATAATAATAATAAATAAATAAACAGAAAAACCCTATTTGGAGGTGAGAGCACGCAAGAGCAGAATTACAGACGCCATGACTTTAATGAGATATTGTCGCGTACTTACCTTGTTTCGATCCAAAAACTCCATGTAGTATGTATCACTGAGTGTCAAGACACAGCTGTGAATGGCCACAGCTGGCTTTTTGGGGGATTTTATGGGTGCAACATGGTCATATAACAAGGGTCGCGATGCAAAAATCGCAAACATCAAGGAGTGGTCGAGATTTTCTTTTTTATATATTTACCCTTTTAAATGTCTTTTTTTTTTTTTTCAATTTTTCTTTGTTTGGATCGATTATTTATCATCTAACATATCCGAGAAAATGCGACAGTAACAAAAAAATTACAATTAAGCTATAGTTATGACGTAGATATCCGTGACTGTCTTACAGACACCATTTTTTTTCGTTGTGACATAATTTGTTTAAAAGTTTAAAATATGTGAGTGAATATTTTTTTTAAAGTCATTTTTTTTAAAAAACGAAATATGAAACATCAGTCAATGATTCTAAGCTAAAAACGACAGACATTTTGAATAATAAATATGATTAATTACCTTCGTTTTATGGCTGGGTTGAAACAAAAGCGTTTTCAAAAGTGAAAACGTCTGTAAACGGGCGTTTTCAGGGTAAAACGCACAAATTAAAAATAGTTCGGGGGCTTCATGCGCCATGAATCTGCTATGGCAACATAGAGACATTATTCCATCCAACACAAGAGTTGTATTGGCTTAAAATACAGCAGTTTGTTTTAAAGAGGAGTGCAAGAGCAGAAACTGCTTTTTCAGTCTTGTCTGTGTTATATATATACTGTTATACAGTGCCTTGCAAAAGTATTCGGCCCCCTTGAACCTTGCAACCTTTCGCCACATTTCAGGCTTCAAACATAAAGATATAAAATTTTAATTTTATGTCAAGAATCAACAACAAGTGGGACACAATCGTGAAGTGGAACAAAATTTATTGGATAATTTAAACTTTTTTAACAAATAAAAAACTGAAAAGTGGGGCGTGCAATATTATTCGGCCCCCTTGCGTTAATACTTTGTAGCGCCACCTTTTGCTCCAATTACAGCTGCAAGTCGCTTGGGGTATGTTTCTATCAGTTTTGCACATCGAGAGACTGACATTCTTGCCCATTCTTCCTTGCAAAACAGCTCGAGCTCAGTGAGGTTGGATGGAGAGTGTTTGTGAACAGCAGTCTTCAGCTCTTTCCACAGATTCTCGATTGGATTCAGTTCTGGACTTTGACTTGGCCATTCTAACACCTGGATACGTTTATTTTTGAACCATTCCATTGTAGATTTGGCTTTATTTTTGGATCATTGTCCTGTTGGAAGATAAATCTCCGTCCCAGTCTCAGGTCTTGTACAGATACCAACGGGTTTTCTTCCAGAATGTTCCTGTATTTGGCTGCATCCATCTTCCCGTCAATTTTAACCATCTTCCCTGTCCCTGCTGAAGAAAAGCAGGCCCAAACCATGATGCTGCCACCACCATGTTTGACAGTGGGGATGGTGTGTTCAGGGTGATGAGCTGTGTTGCTTTTACGCCAAACATATCGTTTTGCATTGTGGCCAAAAAGTTCAATTTTGGTTTCATCTGACCAGAGCACCTTCTTCCACATGTTTGGTGTGTCTCCCAGGTGGCTTGTTGCAAACTTTAAACGAGACTTTTTATGAATATATTTGAGGAATGGCTTTCTTCTTACCACTCTTCCATAAAGGCCAGATTTGTGCAATGTACGACTGATTGTTGTCCTATGGACAGACTCTCCCACCTCAGTTGTAGATCTCTGCAGTTCATCCAGAGTGATCATGGGCCTCTTGGCTGCATCTCTGATCAGTTTTCTCCTTGTTTGAGAAGAAAGTTTGGAAGAACGGCCGGGTCTTGGTAGATTTGCAGTGGTCTGATGCTCCTTCCATTTCAATATGATGGCTTGCACAGTGCTCCTTGAGATGTTTAAAGCTTGGGAAATCTTTTTGTATCTAAATCCGGCTTTAAACTTCTTCACAACAGTATCTTGGACCTGCCTGGTGTGTTCCTTGGTTTTCATAATGCTCTCTGCACTTTAAACAGAACCCTGAGACTATCACAGAGCAGGTGCATTTATACGGAGACTTGATTACACACAGGTGGATTCTATTTATCATCATCGGTCATTTAGGACAACATTGGATCATTCAGAGATCCTCACTGAACTTCTGGAGTGAGTTTGCTGCACTGAAAGTAAAGGGGCCGAATAATATTGCACGCCCCACTTTTCAGTTTTTTATTTGTTAAAAAAGTTTAAATTATCCAATAAATGTTGTTCCACTTCACGATTGTGTCCCACTTGTTGTTGATTCTTGACAAAAAAATTAAATTTCATATATTTATGTTTGAAGCCTGAAATGTGGCGAAAGGTTGCAAGATTCAAGGGGGCCGAATACTTTTGCAAGGCACTGTATATACTGTATATATTCTAAATTACAACACTAAAATGCATTTCACAGACTGTATTTATTTGTTTTTTTCTTTCATATTCTGGTGAATCGTTTCCTCATGACGTGGATTAGCTTCTGCTTTTGATACCAATAACAATAGAAATACTTTTCTCATAATTCACTTTGGAATCTGCACTTGAAAATATTGTCAAAGGTATACATGGTGATTTCTATTGACATAAATGTGTCGTCGTATTTTTTTCATTTTAAATATATAAATATATATATATATATATATATATATATATATATATATATATATATATATATATATATATATATATATATATATATATATATATATATATATATATATATATATATATATATATAAATATTTTCATTTTTAATATTAGGCAACCAGTTCAGGGTGTACCCTGCCTACTGCCCATAGTTAGCTGGGATAGGCTCCAGCACCTCCGCGAACCTCGTGAGGAAAAGCGGCATGGAAAATGAATGAATGAATTAAAAAAAGCTAATAATACTGTGTGTAATAAAATGTTAATATTATTTTCATTTTGAATTAACATTTTAACCTGTTCTAAAATGAACAACAACTCCCTTTATGCATATTGACATAACAGCAATGATTCCACTACATTGTGTTGACTTTTTTTTTTTCTGGTTAAAACACGAAAATGTACATGTGAGTTGTATAAGGGAAGCATCTCATCTTGAAAGGGAGGTTGTAATTTTGGTTGTATTTTTTATTGCACTGGGCGGGTTTACGGTCTGGAGACTGTCTTTCCCATCTGGACACCCTGCTCCCTTCTGTCTTGCCCTCTGGTGTGGGCATTACAATTCCAGTTTCGAGATGACAGTAATGAAACACAGAGAAAAGTATGTTAATCCATTTTCTCTGTTACAAATACCTGAGGGGAAGAATATGATACATGTTGTTTTTTTCTCTCAAATTATCAGTGAATACAATAATAATTTTCTAAATTTTGATTACTCATCTATAATAACATTCCTTCAAATTATATTTATGTATGTATTTGTACATTTAAAAAATATATAATCTAATTTATTCTAATACAATTCAGTTTTGATACTCTCATTTTAATTATGCGACAGCGAATGACTCTTACTTGTTCCAAATTTACGGCACTTCCCAGGTGTCTAAATGGTAATAACTTCTGACATGCTTTTGTCAACATACCCGAAGGATCAAGAATTTATATTTTCACAAAATGTCTCCCCATGGTGAGACAGGCTTTTTTAGGTATTGATCTACCTCAGGTAATGGGGCTAGCCTAAATCTTGCCTCGTATGCTTTTACTGTTTGCCCAGTGGCAAGCCAGGCTTCGTTAGATTGACAGCCAGTAGGCTAAATTAAGCAAGCGTGTTCCTGTGAGCTTTGGTCGTTGCCTCTTTCGCCTCACCCGGGATCAAGTGTTTGCAGTTGATACGATGTGCTTCTATTAACAGAAGCAGAACAGTATATAATACACGCAAATACCCTTAACTTAAAGAAAATAGAAACATGTAACATTGCAGGTAAACATTAGACATGAACACAAAGACAGCCCTTCCCAGCTCAACACGTCTTTGCAGACTAACGTTAATCTGCACATCCTACCTTGCCACTACCGGTTTATTTGACAATATTCACATGACAAACAGCTTTAAAGGATTCACAGTGGCAATGCTTCACCACCTAGAGAACAGTGTTGTTAATCTTACTTTAAAAAAGTAATTAATTGCAGTTACAAATTACTTCTCCCAAAAAGTAATTGTGTTAGTAACTCAGTTACCTGAATGTAAGAGTAATTAGTTACTTGGCAAAGTAACTAGTTATCATTTTCATGAGTTTTTTTTCTCAAAAAAAAAAAAAAAAAAAAAAAAAAAAAAAAACAGGTCATACAATGTGAAGTTTAAAGGGTTTTCGGGACAATGGGCACTAGCTCAATTCTTTAGCCTAAACTTAACTAGACACAGGGGTATTGCGGATATTGCGATAACTAGATAGTAACCTTTGCTATGTGTGAAAGTCATTTAATGTTGTGAATCAACCGTTAAAGTGGTTAAAATTGCTCCTGTTATTGCATTAGTTCCCTTCTGTCTTCTTTCGACATGTGTAAGTTTTAAAACTGTTTCATCATTTAAAGATAGATTTAAGTCAAGATTTTGCCGATTTAGGAGTATTTTAGATAAAAACACTTAGGTTCGCTAAGAAGTTTCTCTACAACAGAGCCTTTCTCAGAGGTCTACTGCTTTAAGATTTTGGCTGTTTACTAACGCATCTAGTTCTTTAAACATGTTGCTAATGCCGCCGCTTCTGTCATTTGCATCTAGTTCTATATTATGTGATATCTACCGTAATATTATGTGGACGTAGTTTGTAGGCTATCGGCTGCAGTCAGATATTATTGGAGCCACTACCATCGCGTTTGCAACGCCGTCACAACTCCCTTGCCTCCTCCCCACTCCTGCTCTGCTCTCTCATCTCCGTGAGTCCGTCTCTCTCAGACTTGTCTCGTGTCATTCAACCAACATAATAACGCATAATAACGCATGTTTTTCCTGCCTCAGTAACGGTAACGGCGTTGCCAAGATGAGAAAAGTAATCAATTAGATTACTCACTACTGAAAAAAAAATAACGCCGTTAGTAACGCCGTTATATTCTAACGCCGTTATTAACAACACTGCTGCAGAATTACATGTCAGTTATTGTAATAAATTGACACACCACATTGCCAAACACAAAGTTCACCTGGACAACATAGCATTAGATTAGAATAACATTATCACAAGGTTAGAATAGGGTTCTTGCGTTTTTTTTTTTTTTTTTTTTTTCTTTTTTTGTTCACTCCAGATCCTGACTAAATCTACCAAATGTATCGGTAAATGTGTACGATAAATCCTGGGTTCAATATTTTTGTCAAACATTTTAAGGTACACTAGGCACGCTCACAGCAAATTTCATTACTAAAGAATAGTAGACCTAAAGTGAGCATAGTAATGGAAGAGTCTTGCTTGTGGGCTGTTTTTCAGCAGCTGGAACTGAGGTCTTAGATAAGGCCAGGCGAATTATGAATGATTTCAAACAGCAGTCATCATTAGTGCGAAACCCTCAGGAATTTGGAAAGCGGAGGGAAAAAAAACATGAGACGCTGAAATAACCGCTGACCATTTTAGCATCAGCTACAAACTGGTCTCCCTTAATAAAGTCCACATCGTGCATTGATCCACAGTCTGCTCCATGATCCAATCAATTTTCTTAGCAAAATGTGAATAAAATATATATTCCACTGGAAATATGAAAGAAGGAGAAAGTTGCAATATTGTTCATGCAATTATGTATTTTAGGAACTATGAATGATTCCCGAATGTCCCTCCACAATGGAAAAATGTTGTTTACATTTAATTTGGCATGCTTAGTTTGATAGTTTTCCTCCTTTTGGAATCCTCAGCCACACATCGTTGCACCCTCTCCATTGCTGATTCTCAGGCGAGTGAGCTTTAAAGAAGCCTGCAGAATTGGTTCTGGTCCAGTGGACACTCCACATCATTTAATGTATTCCAGTCTATTACCACTTCTTTTTTTGACACCTCATTCTTTCCCACTAATATATGATGGGGTCATTCCATAACAGACACCTCTCTTCCATACCGTAGTCACATCTCTGTTGCTGTTTGAGTGTTGTGTCACAGCTGAGAAGCTGCATTTCAAAAGATATATTCGCTGACAGAGACATCCCATCACTCCTGGAGCTGAGTCTGGCGTAGGAAATGCAACACTGTAAAGGTGCAGTAGCCTTGTCACTTTCATCTTAGGTAATTGATCACATCAGACAGCAGCTGATGTGTGCGAGTCAATTGCGAGGGGCAAAGGACGCTGCTTATTCAGATAAAAGCTTGCCCTGTTTCCCAGTCATTTCCACTGATGCACAGGCTCCACTATAAACAAGAAATCCAACAGGCAGAGTAGTTCTGTTGAATAATCTAATACTGTACAAATGGTAAAGCATGTTATTATGCCTCACACATATCTTGCCCTCAGATATGAAACCAAGAAAGACGCTCACCTGGTATTGCTGCAGGTATACCTTAAAACTCCTCACAACGAAAAACAAAAACTAAAGCTTCTACCTTGGGACATATGAAATGCCACTTAGAATTCAAGGGCTTCATGATTCATTACTAGCCCTGCAGACCGGTTTGATGGAAGCATCTGTTATCTGATTCCACTCGTTATGCCATCAGTGTCACAAATAAACACACGGAACAGGTGCTTTTGCAAGCACTAGTAATTTAGCATCCAGCCCACTGCATTACCTGGGAGCAATCTGCAGCATTAGTTGACTGGAGGAAATTGTGCATTTCTACATAGTATAATACTAATAACCACCCTCTTCTAAAAGATGGACTTGTGGTGTCTGGTTTTTGTCAGTGAATCTAATTAAAAGCACATAGCATCTCTCCAGCAGCTAGTCTCATTTCTATCTTTTTCAACTGTTCTTTTTGGTCTCCAGCTGACCCTAAACCTACAGCCCCACAGCCAAATTCTATTAGACTGGCCTATCGCTTGCCCAAACTACAATTGAGTGCTAAAGACAAAACAGATCATTTACACAACAGCTCTTAATACAGCATGCGACAAATGCTTTTTTTTTTTTTTTAAATCTATTTGGCGGTGCAATCTTCACCAATGGCCCTGTGTTCTAAAGGTCGAAATTGCTAAGACACTGAGGATGTTTACCAATTTCCCATAGTGTGCTTTTATTCTGTAATAGGTGGACAAACTTTTTTGACTCGCCGGTCACAAGCAATTATAAAATTTGACAAAGGGAAAGATGGAGGACGCGTTTGTAACAAATATAAATAAGTCGGTAGAGAAACTTGTTGAGCTCCCTTTTTGCCAATGCATCAACGACTTAAAAAAGTTTAGTTGTGGAAATTCTCTAGATAGATCCGAAGTGTTGGTGTTGGTCAGTTAATGTGGATGTGTGATGGGATTCGATGATGTTCATGACACTGTATGCTCAGATACATGGAACGGGCCAACAAAGTCAGCATCTTCTGTGCAGGCTTTCCGAATGTTGAAAATCTAGTTTTGTAAAGTGGAGAATATAATTATTCAGTTTTAGAAACTCTTCCTTTTATACGCAGTCAAACTGAAGATCGTGTTTCAGAGTCTTGTGACCGGGGAAAGGACACAAGCTAAAGTAAATTTTGAATGTTTTCAAAAATCAGAGAATAATAGCTATATTTTCTGTCCTGCTCGAATGATTTGCTGTATATTTTCTTTTCACAAATCAAAGCCAAAATGCTAAGGAATTCCTCCCAAAATAAGTTGAAGCCATTTATAAACTTATCAAAATTCGGGTGACTTTTGCCAGTCATGAATGCAGCAGTGAGCTGCCTTGTCACCGGTCCTAAAATGGGCGAGTCTGTATTAAACACAAAGTGGGCAGGTACAAACATAATAAATTGACATGAGGTCAATTGGCTCAAGCTCCAAATCCGCTCATTTGCAAAGAGAGTTGACACGCTTGCCTGGCACGGCCAGACTGTTCTCCCTGTGTTTTTTAAACACTGAGAGTATAGTCTGGGACCCAGCCAATTAACGGCCTCTCGAGCAAGTACAAAATCAATCGACAAATCAGATTTGTTTATTTGCGTGACGTGTTCTTAACGAGCAACGTCACTCTGATATATAATTTGAAGGGCCAGATTGAAAAGCCCATCGCTACGGGTCCTTAAGGCCATAATTTGCGCATGTCTGGTTTAGAAGTTATGGTTGGTCATTGTGATAAGTTTAGTGTTTATTATGAAAACGTGTTTATATTTTCTACTACGTTGTTTCATCCTCTGAGGAAAAAATGTCAGCATTCTGTCCTTAAAGTTTCTGACCCTTGTCTCCAACTGAGAAAATACATCATGATTACCAGAGGCAACGAACTTGACATTTGTCCCCTTTGACCAGGGGTTAGAGGGGAAATGATGGTTAGGGTACATGTGGAGGTCTCCTGTGGACATAACCATACCATTCCTTGAAACTACCAAATTATTGTCAGAACACACAACAGGGTTCCTGTGGTCATTTCCTCCAAAATGGACAAGCTGGTCCATATTGATACAAGAAAAGTGTCTCAATGACAAAGTGTAGTCAAAGTGAATTCAGCAGTGATTAACAAATGAGAAAATCAGCTATAAATAAATATAGAAATTCAATAAAATGAAAAAAATATGGAGTAATATGATATTCTATTTCAACTAACTCGAGGATCTTGGTTTAGGTTTATGACAAGATTTCAACGTGTGTCACTTTAATCCCTTTGATGTGACTCCCAGTGGTTTAGGAAATATTTTTTTTATTTTTATCTTATGGTTGTCTGTTATAACAGAATTTTGTGAATGGAAATGGATGGATGGAAAAAAAAAAAAAAAAAAAAACACCACTTTAAGTGCTTCTGTGAAGTGGCGCTGTACATTTGCTGTTTGGCAAGTATCAACATTAATGCACTCAAGCCAGAACTCATGAGATTGAAGCTTGGTTTAACGTTTGATGCATCTTCAGGCATGTCATTTTAACAATCATGCCCTTATGTCAGCGTCCGCATGTGCCACATTTAAACATGACCTTCTGAAAATTTTCAACCACACAGACGTTTCCAAACAGAAAAACAAAGTTGATGATCAACCATTACAGGGTGCTTTGTATGTCTCTACTCCTGTTACAGTGTCTTGGTGTTCATATGCGATAGACACTTTTCACTAACCCCTACAGTGTGGGAGAATATCATTTCATTTAGTGGAAAAGCCACACAGATTATGAATTCTGTGAAACGCCTGCCGGCTTGACTACACATGTCAATGTAGAACGTTCAACACCAAGCAACCATTAGTTTTGATTGTACAGTGGTACCTCTACATATGAAGTTAATTCATTCCAGGAGCTTGTTTGTAAGTCGAAATCTCGAGCAGGATTTTTTCAATAAGAATACATTATTATTCCATTAATCCGTTCCCTAGCCCAAAAACCTACATTAAATCCTTAATAAATACTGCTGTTACTATTGCAAATAGCGATTACAAAGAGAAAACCAAATAAATAATGAATAAAAATCAGAATAACAATAATATAATAATTGCAACAATAATACCTGTAATAATGTAACGAATCGTGTCCTAATGTGGCGGCCTTTTTTGGCTGTACCTGAACACCTGCAGGGCTGATGTGACGGTGAGTAAGAGAGGGCTATTTTACTTTCTGTTTCTATCCTGGTGTCAACAGCAGCGGTCACTAGGCGAGTTGATGGAATAAATGATTAGAAACCTGACGAAGCTGGCGATTTCTTTGGCAATGTTACCACAATAAGAATTGTGACCTTAACTTATAAAGACTGGCGAATGGAGGAGGACCGCCGGCTGAGATCGACAATCCACGGCGCTATTGTCGACCCAGTTCATAGATGCATACACCATACTTATATTTTGCTATAATTTACATCTTCATTTCATTGGTAAGTGTCACCTTTTCTTTTTTTTCTCCACCTGCACCAACCTTTTTGGATCCGATGAAGAAAGAAACTGGGGCGTTGTCAAAATTGTCGTATTTCGAGCATGTCGTTGGATGTAGAAACAAATGGCGAGACAAATATTACGTCGGATGTCGAAAAGATCATGTGTCGAAGCGATCGTATGTTGCGGTACCACTGTGTTTGGCTATTTAAACACCAAATTTTCCAAACAGATTTTGCAAACTTCATAGCAAAAGGTGGTAAATTGGGGACTGCCCACCTTGTCCAATGAGAAGTCACCTCTAGAGAAATAAAAGAAAATGAAAAAAAATGACTTGTAGCATCACCTAAGACCGTATGGCAATCTAAAGCATATGAATAGATGAACAGCAGAACATTATAATTGGCAAACATTTCTGATCTTTTTCTCTTCTGATCTTCCATGCCCCCTATCCACCCACAAACACACACTCTTGGTTCAAATGTAATTTTAAATAAATGTTACCATAATTCCAGGCCACCATTGAAAAGCAGACATCAGCTATTCCTACTGCAGAGACAGTAATAGATTGATGAATTCTTCAGCGGACCAGGAAGTTTTCTGTGTTAAGCTGGTTACTGGATGAGATTTATCCACTAGTATTTAGGCGCATGGTTGATGCAGCAAAACAGTGCTCTCACGCACGCCCCTGTCCTTACCCGACCTTTGGAATTGTGACAAAAAACATGTACCAACTGACCAGAACGTCAACCTCAGTCCTCTATGGACTAAAATTGCACAAAATCAATAAGGAAGTAATAACATTGTTACAGGAAAATCAACTAGATAAGACAGATAGACTGTATGTTTTCTGACTTCTGATCTTTGATATACTTTGAACGCTAATATCTCCCTGTGCTGAATATCTAAAGAATTATTCTAATTAAGTGTAGTCCAATGAGTCGTTACAAGTTGCTTTAAGTTGCAATGACTGATTTTGAGGGCAGGAATACATCTGTCACTGTTATTTACTAAGGTTTAAAACAAAAATGGTGTAAAAATTGGGTTCTACACAAGCCAATATACTGTAACATATTACAGGTCTGTAGATAATATCGGACTCCTTCCTTTAAATTGCTATGAACACAGTAACAGTTTGATTGTCGGATCGGGTAGATGTGGAGCAAGAGTTCTCACATGCTTGTCGACCTTTATAGGAGCAAACATTTAAATCCCTTCACAAAAAGCAGAAAATGAGCTATTGATTTTCTGCTTTTTCTTTTCCTCCTCACTGTCTTATTCCCCTATGGTATTGTCATTCCATAGTCTAAATGAAGGTCAACATTGGTTTCCTTGTCACTGTCACAGATACACAGTAGAAATACACAAAGGCATGTTTTTGAAAAGAAAAGGTCTTGCAAGAAGGGACGCTATTAGCTTTGTCTTCAGAGAATAATTGGTTGAACAATATCTTTTCTCTCACACCATAGTTTCCTCTGTATGCTACATGCATTCAAACCATCTATCTGTTGTCATGTATATGAATGCCCTTCCAAAGTATTGGCACAGAAATTCAATTCCATTATTATTATTATTATCAAACTTTTTACATCGAAAGATGACACATATCAATTTTTCAGATTTCATTTCCAGGTATATCCCTCTAGCTCTGTTGGCAATTTGTTTTCTTTTTAAATGAACACAGATTTTTAAAAAAATAATGTCCTCAACCTATGATGTCCTTCAACTTTACAACGCCCGTGGCTCGTGCGCCATTTAGTCCCCAGCACCATATTCTTAGCTAGTGTAAAATGTTTGTCTATGTTCATGCAAAGGAGAAAACTGGGTCTTATAGCAATGCTGGTCCACACAAAAGAAAAGTAATTACCATGGAAACGAAGTTTAACATCATTAAAATATTGGATAAAGGCGAGACACAGATGAATATCGGTTAAGAATTATTCAGACCAAAGTTCAACCATCGCGCGAAAACACCTTGCTCGCACTATGCTATGCCATCTCCAAAAGTAGTTTTGTGTTTACACAGACCTTCGTCGCCAAAAGTCGGTGCACATGCTTCCTCAGCAATAGCTCCCACAGCCACCCATCTTTCTTCTCCATCCTCTTCTCAGCAGCAACGGCAAGTACAGCACCTTATTTATATATTTATTTTTAATGTATTGTATTGTATTGCTATTACAAAGACAATGCTTTAATTGCAACCAAATGCACGGAACAAAATCAACAAAACAACAGCCTTCGCTCTCCCCATCCTCTCTCACTCTAGTGAGTCACGCGGTATGTTTACGGACAGCATTTAAACACACAACACTCCACTCATCATTGCGCCAAGAAGAGTACACGTAAACCGATGTATTCTTTTATATGATGTATTTTGACGTAAATTTCAACTTAAACGCAGAATTCCGACGTAACGTAGCAATGGAATTCGTTCATAAATCAAGGACTCATTCAACAATAAACATGTAGCTCTGAATGTCGATGTACAGTATTTAAAGATCATGGTGTCAGGAATGAGTGGGCAGGCAGGTGGTGTGGACCCAAATGCAGGGAAACAAAAAAAGGCAGCAAGGCAGGGAACTCAAAAAACCTTTTAATTATAACTAACCAAAGACACAAAGTACAAACAAAAGGACTGGGGATCAAAAAGGCAAGGTTCAAACAAAACTTACTTTACCGGAGGGACTAATACACGAGGGCTTGGACAGGACTTCAACTTTGACGCAGACACTGACATTGACAATGACGCAACAAGGAGTGACAAGAAACTGGGTCTTTATATACACACACGCAGACAAGGGGTAACGAGACAACGAGGAACAGCTGGGTAACACAGGTGGATGCAGATTGCAGGATACACTGGGAGAACACACACAGGTGAAAGCAATGGGCAAACACAGGGACAAGTCACACTAGGAGAAAACAAACACAAAACCTAACAGTACCCCCCCCTCAAGGGGCGGATCCCAGACGTCCTCAAGGGGAAAAAAATCCCAAACACTGTGGGCAGAAGGTTGCCCGGAGGAGGGAGCAACATCAGCCCGTCGTGGCTAGTCAGACGGGCGTTCAGGACGCAGGAAGTGGGGCGACCGCAAGGGCCGATCGGGAGGGCGTCCAGGGCGCCAGACGTAGGGCGCACGCACGGGTCGATCAGGCGGGCGTTTTGGGCGCCAGATGTGGGGCGCCCGCACAGGTCGATGGGGCGGACTTCCAGGACGAGGCACGGAGTCGTCGGTCGGACCAGGCACGGAGTCGTCGGTCGGACCAGGAACGGAGCCGTCGGTCGGACCAGGAACGGAGCCGTCGGTCAGACCAGGAACAGAGTCGTCGGTCGGACCAGGAACAGAGTCGTCGGTCGGACCAGGAACAGAGTCGTCGGTCGTCTGCTGGCGGGACAGCGTCTGAGTCGTCGGTCGTCTGCTGGCGGGACAGCGTCTGAGTCGTCGGTCGTCTGCTGGCGGGACAGCGTCTGAGTCGTCGTCGTCTGCTGGCGTGACAGCAGCGGAGTCGTCGTCGTCTGCTGGCGTGACAGCAGCGGAGTCGTCGTCTTCTGCTGGCGTGACAGCAGCGGAGTCGTCGTCTTCTGCTGGCGTGACAGCAGCGGAGTCGTCGTCTTCTGCTGGCGTGACAGCAGCGGAGTCGTCGTCGTCTGCTGGCGTGACAGCAGCGGAGTCGTCGTCGTCTGCTGGCGTGACAGCAGCGGAGTCGTCGTCCTCTGCTGGCGTGACAGCAGCGGAGTCGTCGTCCTCTGCTGGCGTGACAGCAGCGTGGTCGCAGGAGTCTGCTGGCGTGACAGCAGCGTGGTCGCAGGAGTCTGCTGGCGGGACAGCAGCGTGGTCGCAGGAGTCTGCTGGCGGGACAGCAGCGTGGTCGCAGGAGTCTGCTGGCGGGACAGCAGCGTGGTCGCAGGAGTCTGCTGGCGGGACAGCAGCGGGGTCGCAGGAGTCTGCTGGCGGGACAGCAGCGGGGTCGCAGGAGTCTGCTGGCGGGACAGCAGCGGGGTCGCAGGAGTCTGCTGGCGGGACACGCACTTGACTGCGGGGAGCCGGCGCGGGCACTTGACTGCGGGGAGCCGGCGCGGGCACTTGACTGCGTGGAGCCGGCGCGGGCACTTGACTGCGTGGAGCCGGCGCGGGAACTTGACTGCGTGGAGCCGGCGCGGGAACTTGACTGCGTGGAGCCGGCGCGGGAACTTGACTGCGTGGAGCCGGCGCGGGCAGCGGACTGCGGGGAGCCGGCACGGGTCCATGCCGTCGGCGTGGACAAGCACGCTGAGGCTTCCGGACGATGTTCTGTGGCAGACTGGGTGGCACATTACGTGGTGAAATCGAAGGAGGGTAGTAGGAACTACGGCCCTTACCTGGGCGCCCCCGCCGGCCACCATGCGGAGGTCCAGTGTAGATGGCCAAACGGGAACCCAGGTAAGGGTCCAAAAAAAAAAAAGGCTGGAAAGGAGGCGTGGAATGACCGAGGCATGACAAAAACTGAGAGGGTGAAGAATAGGGCATGGAATCAAAACCTGGGTCGGAGTCGGTGTCAGAAAGGAAATCCTATGAATCATGATCTTCAAAATCAGAAAAATCTCAATCTAAAAAAACGTGGCGAGGCAGAATATAATCAGGGGAACAGGCGGATGGTCGTCGGCGTGTACGCCGGTGCTGGATTTTTCCCGCTGGGTCCACTAGTGGTTGCGTCATTCTGTCAGGAATGAGCAGGCAGGCACGTAGTGTGGACCCAAATGCAGGGAAACAAAAAAAGGCAGCAAGGCAGGGAACTCAAAAAACCTTTTAATTATAACTAACCAAAGACACAAAGTACAAACAAAAGGACTGGGGATCAAAAAGGCAAGGTTCAAACAAAACTTACTTTACCGGAGGGACTAATACACGAGGACTTGGACAGGACTTCAACTTTGACGCAGACACTGACATTGACAATGACGCAACAAGGAGTGACAAGAAACTGGGTCTTTATATACACACACGCAGACAAGGGGTAACGAGACAACGAGGAACAGCTGTGTAACACAGGTGGATGCAGTTTGTAGTATACACTGGGTGCACACACACAGGTGAAAGCAATGGGCAAACACAGGGACAAGTCACACTAGGAGAAAACAAACACAAAACCTAACACATGGTCTCATGAACAAAACAGACTGGTTTTACAGACTTTAATGAAATCAAATAAAATAAAAATAAATAAAAATTAAAATTAAAATTAAAATTAAAATAATAAAAATTAAAATAAAAAAGAGCACTTCATGACAGAAACAATATTATTTGTAAAGAAACTAAACTGAAAAAACTATTATATAATATATATAAACAACTATTTTAGTGATATTAAAGAAGGGGGTGAATGTGTGGGGGTGTACTCCCATGGGTAAGAATTAATGTGTTACATTTTATTGCTTGCAAAAGATTCCATGAACAAAACCACAAAGGTTAGACCAGAAGACAAAAGGCACTCTTTAACAATAATGGGAGGGCTGGCATTTTTTTTTTTTTTTTTTTTTAGAGACAGCGATAATAAACCTGAACTTACAGAAAGATCAAACAAGATTCATCTTCAACAAAGAATTGGAACATGTCTTGAAAAGAAAGAACTGCTTATGATCCAAAACATTAAAAGCTTATGACCGTGTAACACAATTGTGTTAATGTGATGTCATAGCTTGGACTTACATTTCTTTTTTCCTAGACCGGCTCAATTTTTGATGTAAGACACAATACTGTTTTCAAAAGCATCTCAGATGTCTAAAAAAAAAAACGGTTTGTCATGTCTGCAAGATAAAGGAAAGCCAGGGGAAAACTGTTTCGGAGATCAGTGCCTTCAAGCATGCGTAAAGAATAAACTAAATGTATGTTGATGACTATAATAAATCATCATTTTAAGTCTTAATCAGCTAGTCTATTTCATGTATGTATTATCCGATACCTTTCTAACAAATAATATCTTTGAATTTGTGCACCAGATGTACAGTAAATGTAACTACCTGGAAATCCAGGTGCAACTGTTCTTATCTCTTGTCTCATACTCATTAATGTCACACTCAGAAGGCAAAAGAAACAAAAGGAATTGGCCTCACTGTTCCAAGGCTTTGTTTTTGATAGAAATGATTCTCAAAACAAAATCAAAAGTCAATATTGAATTACAAACATACACACGTAGCCACTGTTTGAAGTTTCGTTCTGAAAAGATGTCACATTTTATTGCATCACTGCATTTACATAAACATTCTTTGACACAACACAGAAATGCCTTTTTTCTTGTTTTTCTTTTTTTCTCTCTCTCTCAACGTTACAATGCAATAGAGCAAACATCAAATAAAAATGTGGGTTTAGCTCTGAACATACATAATACCTTAATCAAGAGTCTAAAAGTGTAACCATGGTATTATCTACACATACAATACCACCCATACAATACTTTCTGTGGCACATCACGATGCAGAAGAATCAATCTCCCTTCAACGTTCTCTCTAACACAGAGTTGACTGTAACAAAATATATATATATATTTTTTTAAAATGAACACTTAATGATGTGGCTCTGATTTTATTAGCCAGTTTATATACTGTATATGTGCTTAATAGAAATTTCAGCCTCCTTATGTCTAGATGGAAACTAGAAGACAGGAGCTACATTATTTCCATTGATGAGTTAACATTATATGTGTTATTCGACCAGTGTGTCATGTAATAGTGATGAAGTTGTTTTGAAGTTCATTAACAACATTAGTGGACCCCAACATGTCTACAGTGATATCCGAGTGCTTCATATGGCGTGCTTCGTTCATCACATCACCAAGGTAAGCACTCTACCATACCAAATCCAGCCTGCTGTATAGCGCAGAAGCTTTTTTTTTTCTTTTTTTTTTACACATTCTCCCACTTGTTTATGGTTTACTGAGCAGGTCACTTCCCCTGCTTGCTTGAACAGCTGCTTCAGTGATGACCCCATCCCCCACTTTTTTTTTCTTAACAGGGGTTAAAATACGACTTGTGTGATGCACCCTGTCAAATTCATTTTTGCTTGTGAGGGCATCTGATGAGCTCATGCACACGTTACTGTGGCCTTATGAATTATTTATCCATTGAGTTTTGCCCAACCCTGACATTTGGAGGATTTAATTCATACAGACTTTGGCTTTAACAGTACAGGTATTGTGGCAGTACTTTGCTATATGTATCAAAAAGTAATAAATACAAGTTTTACTCAGTGCTATAATATTGTATATATTTATCATTTTAAGGATACAATTGAACTGAATTGACTTGTATTTATCTTTTATTGTACTGTCCACCAATGCAAATAATGGCATTGATTTTTTTTGGGGGGGGGCACATCGCTGTGGGGAAAAAAGTGACAGTATTGTCAGAATTTAGCATATGACTTTGTATGTTGTACAGTCTTAATACAATAGCAACTATCCATCAATTTTCTCTATCGCTTATCCTTACTAGGGTCATAGGTGACATTGGGTAAGGTGAGCTACACTCATGACTTGTCGCCAAACAAAGACGAGACCAGTTACAATTTAGGCAAGGGAAAGAGGCCGAAGCCCAGACTCAAGCCTACGACCTCTGAACTGAGAGGGTGATGTATTAACAGCTTCCCCATTGGGCCAGCCATTAGTTGTTGGAGTAGTAACATGGGTTATATATATATATATATATATATATTTTTTTTTTTTAGAAAAGTACAAATATTTTGTCTTTATATTCATGGCAAAAGTGAGCATTAAGTTCACGAGATGCTATTCAAATTAAACTTGTATTTGTGAATGTGCTTTGTTAAACTGTGAATGTGGTTGTGGACGTTTAAAATACACTGTATACCAGGGTTTACCTTCAAGAGTTGGTCTTTACATTTCAAAAGGCAGGTGGAATATTGCAAAAGTTGTGGACTTTTGGAGTTTTATGTATATTTACGACTAAATTGTACTGGGAGACAGTTATGTTGGTGGGCAAAGAACCCCAAAACAGGTCCGTGAGATGGCAAAGGTAGGGTCAAACAGTTTATTTAAGAGCTGTGGGGGTCCTTGGCATGGAGATCCTGGGCGAAAGTACCAATAGACGAGAGGCGTAGGCGAGATCATAGGACAAAGCGAAAAAGGTCGATGATCAGAAAAGTACACTCAGAAATATTCACAACGCACTAACGGACAACTGAAAGAGAAGATTCAGAGATGTGGTGGAGCTCTGGCTGGCTTATGTAGGCAGTTGATGATTGCTGACACCTGCCGTTGCTCCACCCGTTAGGTGCTGGTCCTGTCATTGGATGACAGACACACCCACACACTCGCCCACCCCGGGGCCTGACACAGACTTATTCAGCGATTTTTTCCCTCTGCTGTCTTCAGCCATTTCATTACAATTTACCTGGATAAATAAATATTTCAAACAAACAAAACAAACTAATTGTACATACTGTACCACAAAAAGGTAACTGAAGGTCACTCCCTTTGCCATCCCTTCACTTTTAATGGTGCCAGGTGCCAGTAGCGTTTCACTTGATCACAAATCCACAAGCAGCTTTTTGATCTCGGTGACATTTTGCTCCAGATGGTTCTGCCACTTAAACAGCCAACTATAATGAAGTTATCAGCTGCTGGAGGACGCATAATCCCGAAATGAGCCTGAAGTCAAAAGTGCAGCTGGTGAGTCATTGATAAAAGTGGGCTTTATGTGTTCAAAAGAAAGTGTGATAGAATGCATTAAAACCCATTTGTAGCGTAAAGCATTTTTAAGAATACTATGAATACTTAGCATAAACAAAGTACTGTGGTGGCCTTTTCTATGTACCTTTTTTATACCTGTATTATTCAGTTCAATGGACACAGAGAATGTATATCTGAATGCCTGTTAGTGTTGAAACAGTTTTAATACACCTGCTGTGAGTTCTAGTACACTCCCATCATGGTTCTTGTTATGTTAATTGAGAATATGAACCTGTACAGAAGAGGGTTTAAGTGGAAAGAATGAATATGGGAAATCGTAACACAGAAATATGATTGCCTACACAGGGTATGCTTTGGTTATGCTAAAGTAACTTAACAAAATAATTGCAATTCCATTTACCAAGATGATTTCCTGTGATGAACTACTTATTGATAGTACTGGAAGAGGGAGAGCAGGTAAGGTTAGGATATGACGGACAGATGAGCGTGCAGGCATTGCACACAAATTACAATTACTGACAAAATGAAAAAATGATAATTACTGAATTGCCTTGATAATATTCACTCCGTTATTGTCAAACTCGGCACGAACAGCCATACCCCAATATGTGTCTATAGGGTTAGACAGGTACAGAAGCAACATGGGGTTGGGTATGTTGCTCAAGGATACTTAGACGAGTTCATCAGGGCGGAGAATCGAACCCACAACCTCTGGGTTGGGGAACAACCACCACTGAGCGACACCACCCCATATTAGTCTACATGCAGTGAATGGAAATGAGGTAAGGGCTAACTGTACCCTAGCAACTCCTGAGGTTAGCCAAGGGAGCGAGCCCACTCATATCCTTTTTCCACCAAATAATCTGCGTGGTCGTTCGTTGCTGCTGTCATAAAAGCAAAATTAAAATGATCAATGTCTTTGGAACGTAAATAAAAATGTACATTTTGGATCACAATGCAAGGTGAATTCAATGTCCAGGTCTGTTGGGTCTAAAACTCGTTCTTTAACTTAGTTATTTACCCAAGGCAAGCTGACATAAGGCAGGGCATGAAGTGAGACAGAGTCCGAGAGTTGACGTTTTTCAACCTGCAGGTTGGGAGAGCCAGGAGACAGAGTTCCGCAACCAATGCTGTCTCATCGAAGTCTCTCTCCGAGCTCCCCCGCGCTGCTAACTTTTATTGAGGGCTTGTTGCTGGGCAAAATGTAGTTACAACACTATTGTCCAATGTGGCACTTTCGATCGGGCAAGTTCCTTATTCTAGGCATTGATTGAACAGTCACACTCTTGATTGAATTAACAGTCACACTCTTGAGTGGGCAAGATATCTTTGTTTTGAACACACATTTGCACTCAAAGTACTGTAGCTTGGTGGAAAAGTACTGAGACGTCGTGTGATGAATCAACATATGTGTGTGTATATATTTATCAGCAGAATATGAGCAATTGCCGGTAATAAAAATGTAAGCACATGATTATTGGCTAAAACTGTATTCTTCATAATAGCTGTGGGAGAGCAAACTGGCATAATATATTTGGCATACAAAAACAAGCTTATCTTACAAGGTCATAGATTGAAATACCTCAGTCATTCATAGTAATTAAGTAAATAAATCAATTATTTTCTCCAAAGCTCAAAGTGTTACCATCACAAAAGTTTTTAAATTATGAGGTGGGTTTCTATTGCTGAAGTTTCCACTGATGGTGGTTTGAAAGTTTTGTTTAAAGCAGGGTTGTTGTGTCTAAATTTGATAAAACTCTGAACCCCTTCTTGGGAAATGAACTTTTAAAGTTGCTCTGTGTAAGTGGTTCAAACACACCCACAAAACCAGGAAGATGGAACAAAGTCAGTTTTATGCCAGCATTATTTTAGAATACATAAGAATACAATAACTTTGAGTTAGTTTTGGGCAATGTTTCTCGATACATTAGAAGCTTTTGAGTCTCATCTCAGCCACATGCACAAAAATAATGATAGTAATAAAAATATCTTAGGGCATTTTGAACACCTTACAGTATTCCATTATTAAACATGTCGAATATATAATAACATCAATAGCAACACTTTATATTATATTGCACCTTTCAAAGTTTATTGAAATACATGTTTTTTTAACGTGATACTGTATACTGTAAATCACCCTTGATTTACTTTGCAAAAAGACTTTGAGGGACATTCTCAAAAACGTTATATTCCATTTCCTTCTCTGATCTGACTTTTCCCCCCCAAGGACATCTCCTCCTGCTGCCAAGACCTGTCAGGCAGGAGCATCTCAGAGTAGAGAGGTGAGAGGACACCAATTAGAAAGCCATCCTTGGCCAAGAGAGCCAGCGGCACAGCTTGCCACAGGAAGTGAGTTGTCCGACTTCCTGCATGGGGTCACAGCTGTTTGCGGGGAGGTTAGCATTAGCAGCCCGTATGTGGTAGTATTTAGCGTCAGACAAGGGAGACCTCATTTGAATAGCAAAGAACTGTTTCAATGTCACCAATAAATTTACATGATTTCTTTCCAGCTACAGCTGGGATCAGAGAGAGGACTTTGTTGGAATTAGAATAGCACTGTGGTGTCACAGGAACAAGACCTGCTCGTTTAAAGTTGGCTTGCTTTGAGGTAGAGATTAATACTTCATTTCTATTCTACTAAAAAGTCAATAACAGCTGTATGTTCACAAATTCTTATAGAGAATATATTTACTGGCTAAAACATACTGCAGCTGCAATACAAGCTGAATCAAAAAGTCTGCCTTTACAATGTAAATTGCTTGTTTTAGTGAAGGTCCTGTAAACTAATTTTCATGATTTCTTTCTACATACATGAGATCTGCTAATTTCAGCAAATGGCCTGTCTCACAAGAACTATGCACTGTCAGTGGATGTCCGTTGTCATTACAACTACCTCATCCATAATTTAGCCATCAAGCTATGCCTTCAAATTCCAACTCCAAAAAATACATCTTTCCTCAGTTTTTCATGTTATTTGAGCTTTGTGTAATAACGCATGGGAAAAACAGTCGGCCGGTGAACAGCATAGGAGGGAAATAAAAATTCTCGCACACCTTCATCCTACATGAGAGGCTGAAAATGTGGCCAAGAGAGATTTGCTTCTGTCCAGACATGTAGGTGGGAGCAAAGCAAAATTGTGGCGGAGAGATCATTCTCCCTTCTCCACTCTCACAAAGCCTCATTGCATGGTAGATGAGTTCTGTTGACATAAGAAAAATGCCAGACAAAGTAGCATTCATTTTCCACGTTGTATCAAGTAGATGTAGTTGATTGCCATTTGGGAAAGTAGCAGGATGTGGTTTGAAGAGTCAGCTTCTAAGAACCGAGAGACTAACCTTATTTTTTCCTACATATACATTTATTCATTTTCCATGCCACTTATCCTCACAAGGTTCACGGGGATGCTGGAGCCTATCCCAGCTAACTATGGACAGCAGACGGCGTACTCTGAATTGAATGCTAGCCAATCTTAGGGAACAGTGAGACAAACAACCATTTAAGCACACACTCATACCTTTGGGTAATTTAGAGTGTTTAATGAACCGGAATACCCTAAGAAAACCCACTCAGGAAAGGGAAAACATGTAAACTCCACACAGGAAGGTCGGAGCCCACTAACCACTCTTCTACTGTGCCGCCCCACATGTACTGTATATACTGGACTGTCTCAGAAAATTAGAATACACAATATTCTAATTTTCTGAGACAGTCCTGTATATTGTTCTATGTAAAGGACGTCAGCCAAGGTCGGCCCCCCACATTTTTACCACGCCAAATCTGGTCCCCTTTGCAAAAAGTTTGGACACCCCTGCTTTAAATGGTGGATTAATGTACAGGACTGTCTCAGAAAATTAGAATATTGTGTATTCTAATTTCCTGAGACAGTCCAGTATATATATATATATATATATATATATATATATATATATATATATATATATATATATATATATATATATATATATATATATATATATATATATATATATATATATATATATTAGGGCTGTCAAACGATTAAAATTTTAAATCGAGTTAATTACAGCTTAAAAATTAATTAATCGTAATTAATCGCAATTCAAACCATTTACAAAATATGCCATATTTTTCTGTAAATTATTGTTGGAATGGAAAGATAAGACACAAGATGGATATATACATTCAAAATACAGTACATAAGGACTATTTGTTTATTATAACAATAAATCAACAAGATGGCATTAACATTATTAACATTCTGTAAAGCGATCCATGGATAGAAAGACTTGTAGTTCTTAAAAGAAAAATGTTAATACAAGTTATAGAAATTTTTTATTAAAACCCCTCTTAATGTTTTCGTTTTAATAAAATTTGTAAAATTTTCAATCAAAAAATAAACTAGTAGCCCGCCATTGTTGATGTCAATAATTACTTACGCAATGCTCATGGGTGCTGAAGCCTATAAAATCAGTCGCACCCAAGCGCCAGCAGAGGGCGGCAAAACTCCATAAAACACAGTTAACAAGCAGTTCACTGTACTGTCATTTAAATCTGTCTGAGCGGGGGGAGTGCGTTAATTGCGTCAAATATTTTAACGTGATTAATTTAAAAAATTAATTAACACCCGTTAACGCGATAATTTAGACAGCCCTAATATATATATATATATATATATATATATATATATATATATATATATATATATATATATATATATATATACATATATATATATATATATATATATATGTACAGTGCCTTGCAAAAGTATTCGGCCCCCTTGAATCTTGCAACCTTTCGCCACATTTCAGGCTTCAAACATAAAGATATGATTTTTTTTTTTTTTGTCAAGAATCAACAACAAGTGGGACACAATCGTGAAGTGGAACAACATTTATTGGATAATTTAAACTTTTTTAACAAATAAAAAACTGAAAAGTGGGGCGTGCAATATTATTCGGCCCCTTTACTTTCAGTGCAGCAAACTCACTCCAGAAGTTCAGTGAGGATCTCTGAATGATCCAATGTTGTCCTAAATGACCGATGATGATAAATAGAATCCACCTGTGTGTAATCAAGTCTCCGTATAAATGCACCTGCTCTGTGATAGTCTCAGGGTTCTGTTTAAAGTGCAGAGAGCATTATGAAAACCAAGAAACACACCAGGCAGGTCCGAAATACTGTTGTGGAGAAGTTTAAAGCTGGATTTGGATACAAAAAGCTTTAAACATCTCAAGGAGCACTGTGCAAGCCATCATATTGAAATGGAAGGAGCATCAGACTACTGCAAATCTAACAAGACCCGACCTTCCTTCCAAACTTTCTTCTCAAACAAGGAGAAAACTGATCAGAGATGCAGCCAAGAGGCCCATGATCACTCTGGATGAACTGCAGAGATCTACAGCTGAGGTGGGAGAGTCTGTCCATAGGACAACAATCAGTCGTACACTGCACAAATCTGGCCTTTATGGAAGAGTGGCAAGAAGAAAGCCATTTCTCAAAGATATCCATAAAAAGTCTAGTTTAAAGTTTGCCACAAGCCACCTGGGAGACACACCAAACATGTGGAAGAAGGTGCTCTGGTCAGATGAAACCAAAATTGAACTTTTTGGCCACAATGCAAAACGATATGTTTGGCGTAAAAGCAACACAGCTCACCACCCTGAACACACCATCCCCACTGTCAAACATGGTGGTGGCAGCATCATGGTTTGGGCCTGCTTTTCTTCAGCAGGGACAGGGAAGATGGTTAAAATTGACGGGAAGATGGATGCAGCCAAATACAGGAACATTCTGGAAGAAAACCTGTTGGTATCTGCACAAGACCTGAGACTGGGACGGAGATTTATCTTCCAACAGGACAATGATCCAAAACATAAAGCCAAAACTACAATGGAATGGTTCAAAAATAAACGTATCCAGGTGTTAGAATGGCCAAGTCAAAGTCCAGAACTGAATCCAATCGAGAATCTGTGGAAAGAGCTGAAGACTGCTGTTCACAAACACTCTCCATCCAACCTCACTGAGCTCGAGCTGTTTTGCAAGGAAGAATGGGCAAGAATGTCAGTCTCTCGATGTGCAAAACTGATAGAAACATACCCCAAGCGACTTGCAGCTGTAATTGGAGCAAAAGGTGGCACTAAAAAGTATTAACGCAAGGGGGCCGAATAATATTGCACGCCCCACTTTTCAGTTTTTTATTTGTTAAAAAAGTTTAAATTATCCAATAAATTTTGTTCCACTTCACGATTGTGTCCCACTTGTTGTTGATTCTTGACGAAAAATTAAAATTTTATATCTTTATGTTTGAAGCCTGTAATGTGGCGAAAGGTTGCAAGGTTCAAGGGGGCCGAATACTTTTGCAAGGCACTGTATATATATATATATATATATATATATATATATATATATATATATATATATATATATATATATATATATATATATATATATATATATATATATATATATATATATATATATATAGTATATTTACCACTCTCTAAAATTATATACTTGTTCATCTGACCGCATTTTATGCAAACAGAATTTAGCAGTTTATGTTGACTGGAAGTCAACATTACAAGTCTTCGATAACAAGTTTTGTTGTAATAATTTTGTTCTTTTATTTTCTTACCTAGAAAATTATTTTACATAGGTGACAGATATTCTCCCAGAACCAAACAGTACAAATGACACATACTAAAACCACAAAAAAAATGTATGCTCATTTGCACTGCACTGTCTTTAGCATTTTTCTAATGAAATTTGTGTCGTCTGAAAGGAATATCTTCAAACACTTCAAAATACAAGAAGAAATATAGTTTATTTTTTATTTTTTTACAAGATCCTTATCATGACGTCATGACTCTAGCCCAGTTTCATTTTTAACACAGACCAAAGCAGTTTACTAACAATGTTGGAATTACACTTCCCAACAATATATCAAAAAAAGTTTTAACTTTTCAAGAGCAAGGCAGATTCCGAGGAAAAAAAAAAAATGAACAACTGGAGTCCTAGCAGGAATGGAAGCATTTGATTGGCTCCTGCTATGAGCAGCTGTCTGGTATGGCCACATTTGGGCCCAGAGCAATTACATGATCCCATCCCCAGTCATTCATTGGTCAAATGCAGTCATGACCATCAATCTCCCTGCCTGAATACTTGAGCATGTGTTAACTATTCCAAGACCCTTCACCCTTCCCATTACCACCTCCGCTCTGCCCTCAGCCTCACCATCAAGGTTGAAAGTCATGGCCAATAGTATGAACTCTTTTGACTCTGGTGTGCCAGTCAGTTTATCTTGACTTCTTCAGAACATTGTATGGCCTGTAAATTCATGGCATACAATGTACAGCTTCATGTCAGTAACTATAGAAATATTTAATCACTTGTTATTGAGAATGTTTTCAAATGCGTCATTCACGTGAGCTGCACGACAGACAGGAGAGAGAGGTCAAAAGATTTTTGGACCAGGGTTCTTACCGTCAAAATATCCTAGAGCCGTATCCGGAACCAATTGCAACAAATCATTTTCAAAAGCGACAGTGGTAAACAGAAGTTTTCTTTGTGTGTGTGTGTGTGTGTGTGTGTGTTTTTTTTTCTTGCTCGCTATTTCAGAAAATGGAAAGGCACCTTCACCTCTTTGACAACAAATGGTGCATTGGCCGAAGGGAAGAAAGAAAGAAACAAAACAATATTTCTCGCATCTTGCAATTCTGCTGGTCGGGGAAAGATGAAGCAAACCTTTAATAGTACCATACCACAACCCATCACATTGATTTGACCTTTGATTTGCTTGGAGAACAGTGCAAATGCTCTTAACTCAGAGCACAGACAGGAGGGCTAATGTAAAATCTGAAATGGCTTCATCATGTTCTGAATTACACAGAGCCTCATTTTCGGTTTAGTGAGCCCTTTTTTGCTCAAAGAGATTAAGGGAGGAGTCTGTCAGCTCTCTATTGTCCTACTGAGAAAAGAAACTCATTTGCTTTGAAAGATAAATGTCTTTGGAACGTAAATCATCTTTCCTAATCCCTTTACCAATGCCACGTATTACAAATTGTCTCTCAATTACACATCACACAAAAGAGACAATGAGAGAAGTTTGCACATGAAGCGTAGCATTGTCCTCCCTTTTGACTTTGACCATGTTTGGTCACGCTGTACATCTTTTCGTTTGAGAGACATGGCTGACTTTCACTCACTGACTATATCTGTTGCACAGCAACTGTAGGAAAGGGAACTCTTGAGGGCATAACACTAGGGGGATTTTCCTGTGTAACTTCTGCTTCTAGCTGATCAAATACTGAAGCTCAGTTTCATTTTTTCTTTTTTTAACTGGGTCAATGGTTTTTCTCATTGTGAATTGACAGTTTCGTTTTTATGCCTCCGGAGCGATCCATAAACTCCTCGCAATTATACCGTAACTGACCACTAGTGGCAGCAACACGGGTACAAGATACAGGAGCTTGAAAGGAGAGACCATACCGCCCGGGTGGGCAAGATGCAGGGGTCGCGTTAACCGAATATTTTCCGTCATTGACCGATTTTTTAAAATGGTGACGGAAAAAACTGAAGTCCATCCGTCATTTTGACCGGTTGCAATTCACACCCCAGACCACAGGGTGGCGAGTGAGCATATTAATTAGCTATTGTCTCTCTTGATGCATGACGTCGTTGGCCTTACTCTGAAAAAATGTCAAGGCAACTGAGTGTCCGAAGTTTCTTCAAAAAGCCCCAAAACGACGATGGTGTTGATAAAAGAGGTGAAAAAACAGGGACTGCACAAGCGGGCACGCAATTCAAGTCCATGCGCACCAGGAGGAAAGTGTGAGACTACGTTCAGACCACAGCAGGTGAACTGTTAATTTCATTGTTCCATATGCTACATATGGTAGGATACCTACCTACTGGGGCCTCAGTGACGTTTCTTATTCTCGCTATATGATTATACAACTTTAACATTTGTTAATAATACGCTCTGTGTGCAGTATCATCCATCGCTTTTCCTTTTTAAATGGGCACTTATAAGCGAACGCAAGAAGTAACAACGGGAACATTTTTAAACAGGCATTTCACGGGAGAGCATTTCGACTCTTCGGCCAATCATATAGCGAGAGCGAGTGGATAGTGAGGCGACCGCGCGCGGCTCTTAAGTGTCTCTGTCACGTGACTGTCGTAGCAGGTGTTCGGCCATTCCTTACTATGCGGCGAAACGTCCTACACAATGCTCAGCGCGCTTGCGCAAGCATCCGCACGCATGCGCACATCGGTTAGAAGCAGCGAGAACTCACTATTTTTGTTTTTATTTAGGTTTTTAGAACCTTTTTACTGCCTCAAAGATACTTTTTGCATGTATTACCCTCTAATACTTTTAACCATTGTTTTTTTTTGTGTTAGCTTTGAAGCAGTTGACCACATTAGTCACGTAGCGAATTTAAACCATCCTTATTTGATATAACTACATTTAAGTATTTTCTTCAGGCATTTTTTTTGTATGTTATGCCTGTATGCATCTAAACAAAACAAGTTTAGAGCGCACGGTAGTACTTTGGGTGTCAAATTCGACTAATGAAGGACGTTTCGCCGATGTAGCAGATTTTGCCAGAACACCGGTGTAGGCGCTTGAACCTACACCGGTAACGCGCTCGGCCAAATGGACACATAAGTACGGAAGGTGAATTATGCCAAACAAAGGGTCACCACAATGTCATTATCATAATTTTAAAAATTTAAGTGACGGGTAAAAATAGATTATGACCGGATTTTTATGACCCTGTCAGTCAAAATGACAGACAACAAAAAGGTCTAGCGCAACCTCTGGCGAGATGATAATTTTATATATATATTATGTATACATATATGTACAGTATATTACATTTTTTGAATCGGGAAAAAATACTTTTACATTTTACTTCTAAAGTAAATTTTAGAGCAAGTACTTTTGTACTTTTACTTGAGTAAATTTTTCTTAGATATTTGTAATTTAACCCTGTATCTGTGCTTTTACTTAAGTAAAAAATGTGAGTTTTTCATCCACCCCATTTATGGCGGAAAACACTCAGGTGACTCGAAACTCTGCTCTGAGACCCCCAATTTGGCCAGATTTCAAAATTTTCCTATATGCATGTGTGATACATCATTGGAAAGCTTAAAATCTCAATTTTCTGGGGGAAGAAAAATTCTGAACTGAGGGGCATTTAAAAAAAAAAAATTAAACCGCAAAACCCTAACTGGAGGCAAGAGCACGCGACAGCAGAATTAAAGACCCCACGATTTTGACGAGATATTATCGTGTACTTACCTTGTTACGATCCAAAAACTCCATGTAGCGTGTATCACCGAGAGTCAAGACACAACTGTGAAAGGCCACACCTGGATTTTGGGGGGATTTTATGGGTGAAACATAGTAATATAAGAAGGGTCGCGATGCAGAAATCGCAGACATCAAGGAGTGGTCAAGATTTTCTTTTTCATATATTTACCCTTTTAAACGTTTTTTTTTCAATTATTCTTTTTTGGATCGATTATTTATCATCTACAATGTTGGGGAATATACGACAATAACAAAAAAATACAATTAAGTGATAATTACGAGGTAGATATACGTAAC
Source organism: Corythoichthys intestinalis (assembly GCF_030265065.1). Classification (NCBI taxonomy): domain Eukaryota; kingdom Metazoa; phylum Chordata; class Actinopteri; order Syngnathiformes; family Syngnathidae; genus Corythoichthys; species Corythoichthys intestinalis. The sequence goes on from NC_080405.1 coordinate 21,561,131, forward strand.
TTTTTTACAGACGCCGATTTTTTCATTGTGACGTAATTTGTTTAAAACTAAAATCAGTTCTGTGCAAAAGTTTTAGGCAGGTGTGAAAAAATGATGTAAACTAAGAATGCTTTCAAAAATATAAACAATGATTGTTTATTTTTATCAATTTACAAACTGCAAAATGAGTGAACAAAAGAAAAATCTAAATCAAATCAATATTTGGAGTTACTACCCTTTACCTTCAAACCAGCATCAATTCTTATAGGTACACTTGCACAGAGTCAGGGATTTTGTAGGATTATAGTCAGGTCTATGATCAACCAATTATACCAAACAGGTGCTAATGATCATCAATGTCACATGTAAGTTGAAACACAGTCATTAACTGAAAAAGAAACAGCTGTGTAGGAGGCTTAAAACTGGGTGAGGAACAGCCAAACTCTGCTACCAAGGTGAGGTTGTGGAAGACAGTATCATGTCACAGTTCGTACACCATGGCAAGACTGAGCACAGCAACAAGACACAAGGTAGTTATACTGCATCAGCAAGGTCTCTCCCAGACAAATATTTCATAGCAGACTGGGATTTCAAGATGTGCTGTTGAAGCTCTTTTGAAGAAGCACAAATAAACGGGCAACGTTGAGGATCGTAGACGCAGTGGTCGGCCAAGGAAACTTAGTGCAGCAGATGAAAAACACCTCAAGCTTATTTCCCTTTGAAATCGGAAGATGACCAGCAGTGCCATCAGCTCAGAACTGGCAGAAACCAGTGGGACCCAGGTACACCCATCTACTGTCCGGAGAAGTCTGGCCAGAAGTGGTCTTCAAGGAAGAGTTGCAGCCAAAAAGCCATACCTCCGACATGGAAACAAGGCCAAGTGACTCAACTGTGCACGAAAACATAGGAACTGGGGTGCAGAAAAATGGCAGCAGGTGCTCTGGACTGAGGAGTCAAAATTTGAAATATTTGGCTGTAGCAGAAGGCAGTTTGTTCGCCGAAGGGCTGGAGAGCGGTACAATAATGAGTGTCTGCAGGCAACAGTGAAGCATGTTGGAGGTTCCTTGCAAGTTTGGTGCTGCATTTCTGTAAATGGAGTTGGAGATTTGGTCAGGATTAATGGTGTCCTCAATGCTGAGAAATACAGGCAGATACTTATCCATCATGCAATACCATCAGGGAGGCGTATGATTGGCCCCAAATTTATTCTGCAGCATGACAACGACCCCAAACATACAGCCAATGTCATTAAGAACTATCTTCAGCGTAAAGAAGAACAAGAAGTCCTGGAAGTGATGGTATGGCTCCCACAGAGCCTTGATCTCAACATCATCGAGTCTGTCTGGGATTTCATGAAGAGACAGAAGGATTTGAGGAAGCCTACATCCACAGAAGATCTGTGGTTAGTTCTCTAAGATGTTTGGAACAACCTACCAGCCGAGTTCCTTCAAAAACTATGTGCAAGTGTACCTAGAAAAATTGATGCTGTTTTGAAGGCAAAGGGTGGTCACACCAAATATTGATTTGATTTAGATTTCTCTTCTGTTCATTCACTGCATTTTGTTAATTGATGAAAATAAACTATTAACACTTCCATTTTTGAAAGCATTCTTAGTTTACAGCATTTTTTCACACCTGTCTAAAACTTTTGCACAGTACTTTATATATATAAATCGCTGTCTCGCCCACCCGGGCGGTATGGTCTCTCCTTTCAAGCTCGGGTCCTCTACCAGAGGCCTGGGAGCTTGAGGGTCCTGCGCAAGATCTTAGCTGTGCCTAGGATTGCGCTCTTCTGAATGGAGACGTCGGACGTTGTTCCTGGTATCTGTTGGAGCCATGCACCCAGATTGGAGATTACTGCCCCTAGTGTCCCGATCACAACTGGCACCACTCTTGCCTTTACTCCCCACATTTTCTCCAACTCTTCCTTCAACTCTTGATATTTCTCCAGCTTTTCGTGTTCTTTTTTTCTGATGTTGCTATCACTCGGGATTGCTACATCTATCACTACTGCTGTCTGCTGATGTTTATCCACCACCACTATGTCAGGCTGGTTGGCCATCACCAGTTTGTCTGTCTGGATCTGGAAGTCCCACAGGATCTTGGCTCGGTTGTTCTCGACCACCTACGGAGGTGTCGCCCACCTTGACTCCGGGGTCTCCAGTCCGTACTCGGCACAGATGTTCCTGTACACTATGCCTGCTACCTGGTTATGTCGTTCCATGTATGCCTTGCCTGCTAGCATCTTACATCCTGCTGTGATGTGCTGGACAGTCTCAGGGGCCTCTTTGCATAGCCTGCACCTGGGGTCCTGTCTGGTGTGATAGACCCCGGCCTCTATTGCTCTTGTGTTAAGGGCCTGTTCATGTGCTGCCATGGTCAGTGCCTCCGTGTTGTCTTTCAGTCCAGCCTTTTCCAGCCACTGGTATGTTTTTCCCATGTCAGCTACCACCTCAATTTGTCGGTGGTACACACCATGCAGGGGCTTGTCCTTCCATGATAGCTCCTCAGGGTCCTCCTCCTTATTGGGCTTCTGTTGCCTGAGGCATTCACCAAGTCGGTCATCACTGGGGGCCATTTTCATGATGTACTCTTGGAGGGATGTAGTTTCCTCCTGGATAGTGGCTCTGATGCTCACTAGTCCTCGGCCTCCCTTTTTCCGCTTTGTGTAGAGCCTCAGGTTGCTGGATTTGGGGTGAAAGCCTTCGTGCATTGTAAGGACCTTTCTTGTCTTGATGTCGGTAGCCTGCATCTCTTCCAGTGGCCAGGATACGATGCCAGCAGGGTATCTGATTACTGGTAGAGCATAGCTGTTAATGGCCTGGATCTTATTCTTGCCATTCAGCTGACTCTTGAGGACCTGCTTCACCCTCTGTAGGTATTTGGTTGTGGCAGACCTTCTAGTTGCTTCCTCATGGTTTACATTTGCCTGTAGGATCCGATCCCCAGGTATTTGTAGCTGTCCTGCACATCTGTTATGTTGCCTTCAGGTAGTTCAGCCCCTTCAGTTGAGATCACCTTCCCTATTCTGGATACCATTTGCCCACACTTATCTAGTCCGAATGACATCCCGATGTCATTGCTGTATATTCTTGTGAGGTGGATCAGGGAGTTGATGGAGCTGGAGCTGTCCAGTTCTTCATCTTGGACAGTCTTGTCTGGATGTCTGCTGTTTTGATGAGTACTGGGCCTTGTTCTGGGATGTTGCGATGTTCTGACTGCAGGTCTGCCAGCCATTGGGCCTTAGTGTTGTGAGACGCCTCTTTTTCCCAGATACTCTTCCAGAATTGTTCAGTCTAAGCCCTGGTGGGTCTGCTGTGGTCTTGGTACCCTGCCACTGAGAGTAGACCTTAGCTGGATTATTGGAGAACATAGTGTTTATTCTTCTGGCCTCTACTTCTCCTGTGTACCTCTTTAGGCGGCTAGCTAGGGCTGTGAGCCTTTGCTTAGCAGTCTCCAGTGCCTCAGCTGTGGACAGCTTGCTGTATTTCTTGGGTAGTTGTTTCTTAGGTTTAACGCCTTAGCTCAGCTCTGTTTGTTATAGACCAAATACTTATTTTCCACCATGATTTGCAAATAAATTCTTTAAAAATCAAACAATGTGATTTTCCGGGGTTTTTTTCCACATTCTGAAGGGAGAACTTGCACAATTAGTGGTTGACTAAATACTTATTTGCCCCACTGTATGTATGTGTGTATATGTATATATATATATGTATGTATAGCTACACCTGGACAGAAATGAACCTTGGACGCCATGTGTTCCAATACCATAGCTCTTTATTGAGATAAACAGCCGACTAAAGCCTGAGTTATGGTCCTGCGTTACGGGGACGGCGAAGTGACTACGGCATCAATGAGCATTTGATAGTTCTGTGGTGAAGGAACGCGTTGCTCTGTAATTTCAATTCAATTCAATTCAATTCAATTTATTCACACACATTCATATTTACAAATTGTACATCATATCATAGTGCTGAACCAAGATTATGTGTGAGTCAGGTCTCCTTAAGAAGCTACTAAAAGCTTATAGTCAGGAGCCTGCGTACATCAAGGCAATGAAGAAAAAAAATGATCAGATGAGCAGAAGGGTGAGTTGTCGTATTTTACAGTGTTCTCATTCACCCACACACATACAGAAAAAAAAATAAAAATATTTTAAAAAAAAATAAAAAAATAATAATAATAATAATAAATGAAAAGAAATACTTCCCTAGAAAAGAATTTATAACCTACGTATGTTGGAGTTGTTGTATTTACTGATCAGAATGCTTTTTAGCATCATTTTAAAGGTGGAGATGGATTTCAACACTTTTAGATTTTCGTCAAGCTCATTCCAAATCTGAGGACCTCTAGTTGCAATGCTCAGGCTAGTGCTAACAAGTCTTCTCTTTTTTCCACTGATGAGGTCTTTATTTCTGGTGTTATGAGTATGGAGAGGAGTCCAGACTGGAATGAGTTCAGAGAGCTTGCTATTCATATTATTTACAATTTGGAACATTATACCTGCGTTATGAAATGTGTTCAACTCAGTGAGTCGAAGAAGGCGTAAACTGTAAAACAAGGAGTTGGTGGGGGCATTAAAACTAGCCCAGGACATGGCCCGTACCATCTTCTTTTGCAGAGTTTCCAATTTCTTTAGGTGGCTGGGGAACGTATTGCACCATATGATGTTACAGTAGTTGATATGGGGCTCAAACAAGGTTTTGTACAAAGTGAGAAGTGCGGTTAAAGGGAGATGGTGTCTTATTTTGAAGAATAGACCAACATATTTGGATAGTGTTGATATAAGATGTTCTATATGGCATTTGAAATTGAGAGACTTATCAATAAAGACCCCCAGGAATTTCGTGGAATCGACTTGTGATAAATTGTCGTTGTTTACTTTCAGACAAATCCTGTTTGTGTCAATTGCTTTCTTATTCGATCTAAATACTATGTAATTGGTTTTGTTGATGTTGAGGGATAGTTTGTTGCATCTGAGCCAGCTATGTATTTTAATTAACTCTGCGTTTAAAATGTGCTGTAGGTCTAATGGGTTTTTATGTGAAACAAACAAATTTGTGTCATCAGCAAACAAAATCATATGTAGTATGTCAGAAGAATTAACAAGGTCATTAATGTAGATAAGAAAAAGCAGTGGGCCCAAAATTGAACCCTGGGGGACTCCATATTTTATTTCCTTTTTTTGTGAAACATGATTTTTAATACCAACATATTGTTGTCGCCTGAATAAATAACTTCTGAACCAGTTGTATGCTATTCCTCTAATACCATAGTGATGCATTTTCTCCAGTAAAATATTATGGTCAATGGTGTCAAAAGCCTTAGATAAGTCCAAAAAAATGCCCACTCCGCACTTGCCCTGCTCAAAGGCATCATTAATTTTTTCAACAAGATCTAGAATGGCCATGCATGTTGAATTCTTCTTCCTGAAGCCATATTGTGAACTGGTTATGATATGAAACTTGTCGAGGTATTCGCTTAGTCTATTGTGTACAACTCTTTCTAGTACCTTAGAAAGCGTTGGTAGAACGGCAATTGGGCGATAATTATTCATGTTATTTTTATCTCCGGATTTGTAGACTGGAGTGATTTTGGCAATTTTGGTCTGTTTTGGCACTACGCCATAAAGTAGGGATAAATTAATGCAGTGTGCAATTGGTTTTGCAATTATATGGGCAATAGGAATGAGAATCCTAAAGCTTATTTCATCTGCTGCTGCTGAATGGGAACTTCTCAGGTTTTTGATAATTGTACAGACTTCAGTAACGTCTGTAGGTCTAAGGAAAAATGAGTTTAAATAATTGCCTGAAAGATAGTGTTTGTAAAATGAACCTATAGGGGGTCTGATTTTATTTGCAAGTTCCTCACCTATGGAAATGAAGTGGTCATTTAAGTGTTTTGCCAGTAAGGAAATGTTGCCATCCAAAGAATCCGGTAGCACTGGTGACTTCTGGCCTCTGTTTATGACTTTATTTAAAACTGCCCAAGTTTTTTTAGAGTCACCTTGGGCTGCACTAATATGTTCTGTATAGTAGCTACATTTGCTTTTTCTTAAAATATGCGTGAGTTTATTTCTGTATCTATGATATTTATTTCTGTTATCGTCAGTAGGATTTTTCAAATAAGACTTATAAAGTTTATTTTTATGTTTTATGGAGTTTAGTATCCCTTTGGTAAGCCAAGGGTTACAATTATTATTACTATATGTGACTGTCTTCTCAGGAATGGAGTTGTGAATGGAATCAGTTAATTCATGGATCAAGTAGTCATATGCAGTGTCGGGATCACAAGCATTGTAAACAACTGCCCATGATTTAGCCTCCAAACTTTCACAGAGTTGCTGCAAAGTTTTCGCATTCAAAACTTTGATTTTTGTGTTGGAGCGGACAGGTGCAGGTTTACATGCAAGGTTTAAAAACAAAACAATAGGAAAGTGGTCAGATATGTCGGTAAGAACTGTTCCAGACTGTAACTTTAAGTTCCGAATATTAGTGATAATGTTATCAATAGTAGACTTGGATGAATAAGATACTCTAGTGAATGTATTTATGGTCAGGAAGAATGAGGAAGAATATACAGTATTAATAAATTCTTTTTTGATAGCATCATCCTTGGAGATATCTATATTGAAATCCCCAAGGAGGATGCATTTTGTGTTTTTCTTGTTTAGTGTATAAAGAGTTTCCTCTAGTTTGGTATTAAAAATGGTGGGGTTCGAATCAGGTGGTCTATAAATCACTCCAACAATAAGATTACAATTTTTACCAGTATTTATACTAACAAAAAGTGAGTCAGATTGATCATCTTCTAAAACTAAATCTTCGCACACATTGGCATGGAGTCTGGAGTTTTACATATAGACACACACCTCCACCTCTTCTACCAAGTCTGTTCTTGAAATATAATTTATAGCCCTGCAGGTGAAGATCGTCAATGTATGACCTATCACCTAGCCAGGTTTCACTGCAAGCAATCAAATCAAAGCTACACCTAGTAGTGGACAATAGAGAGATTAATTGATCATGGTGTTTGGTAAGGCTTCTGATATTAAAATGAATTACAGAAAAGTTATTGCTATCATTAAGGTATTTCAGTTGTTCAGGGTTGTACTGTTTGCAGGTAATATTAACATTATCATTATAGCAGTGTTGAATATCTCCATCATTGTTATCCAAGTCATCCATACCAATTTAAGTACAATTTTTCAACATTTAGAACTATAGGGAAAGTATACAAACATAAAATAGATAAGCATGCCCACAAGCACACGGACAGCCATGCATCAGTGTCTATTTTCATATAGTTACATTCACACTCATTCATACTAAAGAACACCCATCCACTCATGTGAAATATAGATTGACACATATGTATCATTATAATCTCAAGCTATCACTCGTCATCCACAATAACTGTAAAGGAGGAAAAAAGGTAACTATGCATAATAATTTATATTCATTTTCAAGCAACCCAGAATCATTTCATAATTATATATATGAAAGAGAGAGAGAGGAAAAAAAAAAAAAAACACTAAACAAATTGTATGAATGATAATGTTAGTGATGATGGCATTATGGTTCTGAAGCCACAGACCCTTCATTTTGGGATCACTAAAAGTTCACTACCAAACGGACTAATAAACTAATGAGTAGACAAAAGGGAAAACAAAACTGTCTGTCCTTTATGGATGTGATATTTGATCTCCGTGACCAGCCAGACATTTTTTTTTTTCTTTTTTTTTTTTTTTTTTCTTTTTTCCTTTTTCTATGATAATGTTTTTATGTACTTTTTGGCCTCTGTAACTGATGGGAGGTGTAGCCTACCTCCTTCCTTCGGTTTGATGAAAAGCCTAGCAGGGTACAGCAGAGTTGGCTTTAATCCAAGTTTGTACAGCCGTGACATCACTTCACTGTATTCTTTGCGTTGTTCCACGATTTCCGGCGGGTAATCCTCATATACGGCGATAGGATATGACTGGAACATCAGCTCACCTCTTTTGGCTCGGGCTTCTCGGATGATCTTGTCCTTCACCTGATACTTGTGGAGCCGAATGATGACAGGTCGGGGTCTCTGCCCGGGCTGGGGTTTAGCGGAGAAGGTACGATGGGCCCTGTCGCACTCAGGCGGAGTATTATTCAGTACGCCTCCAAACACATCGGCTAGCATCTTGGAAAAAAAGACGGTCGGCTGCAGCTGTCCCTCGATGGATTCGGGTAAGCCCAGCACCCTGATGTTGTTCCAACGACTGCGGGCTTCTAGATCAGTGACTTTTGCTAGTAGCTTAGCGTTGCTGTCACTCAGCATGGCACATGTGGCTTCCAGAGCTGTCAGACGTGAATCCTGTAAGGTGGCATTTGTTTCGAGATCGCCAATCTTCGCCGAGTGATCAGTAACAGTAGCATTAATGCTGTCTAGCTTGTGTTCAAGCTTCGCTAGCGTTTCTTTAAAATCAGCTGAGAGGGCACGGCGATTTTCCTCCAGGAGGCCCGCTATAGACGCCAAAGTCAAAGTACCGCTGTCTTCAACAGGTGCTGGATCGAGTGTTTCCTGTTTGCCTTTACTTGACGCGGATTTAGGAGGCATGTTTCAGCGTAGGTTCTGCCAGGAAATGTTGGATTAGTTAATCATCAAGTAATGTTCAGTCCACACCAATGGGTCCTCTTTGAGCAGCATAGATAGCAGTCTTTGTGGGAGTGAAGCACACCGTGCGACTATGCGTCAGCCATCTTCAATAGCCAATTCAACGCCAAGCCACTAGAGGGGTGTGGCGCGGTGTTTGTATGGTCTTGGGGCACGCTTGTCGACTTCCTCTAGTTTAACGAAGAAAAAATAAATAAACAATGCAAGATGGAACGCTTGAACGTGGATCTTCACCTCACCACATTGAATAAATGTTGATCATACAAATATTGAGGCGCAGGTGACGCAGAAGACGGTTACGAGGTGGTCTGTCCGACTTTTGATGCAGCACAGAGTTCAAGCCTCGGGTGGAAACCAGCAAGCTGTGGCGGCTAGCTTCAAACTGGCGTCGAGCACTGTGTCCAGCGTTTTGTCCGAGGTCTGCAAAGCCCTCCAGCCCGATTTGTTTGCCATGTCCTACAACAAGCCAGTGGGAAGCCATATCAGATTTCTGGCGGCTATGGAACTTCCCAAACTGCGTTGGAAGCCTTGATGTTAACATTATCATAAAAGCACCGAGGCACTCTCCATCAGTGATGATGTATCGAGTGTGAACTGTCTGTTGTTGAAAATTAAACATCTAAACAACTCTTTTGACACCAAACCTTTGCTTTATTCTCCATGCACTTGAAGTGTGAAGACTTGAAGACTCACAGCAAACATAAGTACACAATAAATGATGACGTGCACCAACCAAAAATACAACATAAAATGATAAAAAACTGGCAGTCTTTGGCCGACTGGGTCACCGCTTAAGCCACTCGATTCCGAACACACAAATACTTGTCTCGGTGGTTCTTCAATTTTTTAATTTAATCGCTGGCTGACCTCCACTCCCATATTTTCAGCAATCTCCTCCCACAAATTCCTTGCCATTTGGCAATCTTTATAATGTCTTGACGAGACATTGTAGAAGTTGTCGTACTTGCTCTTCGTTGGTACTCTCGTCGGCTTGGTCCATTTTTGCATTGCAAAATCATATTTGACAATGGTGGTGATTTCGCGCTGAACCGGAAACAACGGTTTGTGCGGACCAATCACAGTCCATTTCCACCAAGTGACGCGAAGTCATAAAATTGAGAAGGAGGAAGAGGGGCTAGGGCAGAGGGTCGTAAATTGGGTCTTCCTTGACGGCGCAGGTCTGACGCGGAAGCATAACTCAGCCTTAAGGGTTGGCTTGTGTCACTCCATTGAACTGCCATGTTCCAACTCATTGTGTCTTAGCTTGTGTGAAGTGAGAACTGTCACGTGATTGATTACGTCTACTCTTCAATTGCTCCAGAACTATTTTGGACATAATCGGTCATGTCACAGGTGTAAGGCTGATTCAGAAAGCATTCATTAGTTCAGCCAGATGCTTTGGTGCTTTCCTACACTATTTAAACTGACTCAATCACAATCCAAGATGTGGATTTTGTGAGGTGAGTATATTATAAATGAGTGATGGCAATATTTGCAAGAAAAAGTGAAAGTTTAAATGTAATATAATTCTTAACTTGTCTTCCCACAATAAGTTCTCATAAGATGATAGCCAATAGTGTCTAACATTTATACAGGTGAAGAAAGCAGAAGCATTCCCGAAAAGAAATGCTTGAATCTTGAAATTATGAGAAATAATTGTCTGCTGGTCAAAAGACACACAGACATAAGGAGTGAAAATGATGCCGTTAAACTGGTACTCTTTCTGATGAGGAAGCAGCACACGAGGGATTATTCTGTGCCTTTACTGCCATTTTACTTCAGAAATTGATGCATGCATGTTTTGTCAAGCTCCAATTGCCATGGGAATAGATGGAGCGCATATACCGGCTGAGCTAAATGTCAACGGGCCTCCCTTGAGTAAAGGATTCACATAGTGTTAGAAACAGAGAGGTGTGTGTGATTGAGCCAATTTGAACTCAAGTAGGAGGTGGTTGGCCTGCGAAGAGAAAAGCGACACTTTCTCAAAGACTTGTCAAATAGAGATTCTTGATCAATGGTGGTAAGCAGGTGCTGCTACCACTCACATCATGATGTAAAATACAATGAGGCACAAGAGATCCTCAAGCCTCTGTGTGAGACTTGCTTTATTTCCTGATTCCCACATCGTATCACCTATTAAGTTGCATGAAATTGCACATCGAACGGTTTATTCTTACATTTTTTCCATGGTATATTAAGTTGTGCAAATTTAATTTGCTGTGTCATCTTGCATCTTAAAGTGCCAATGACAGCAAAAAGTATGTTTTTTTTCATATTTTCCGCTGTATTTTATGCTCCTGAATGAAATGGACCGCTTGGATGTGTCTGGGAGTGATCGCTATATATATTTACTTTTTTGAATCCCGCGCCATGAAAATGAGTGACTTCCGGCTCCAGTCTCGAGTTGAGAAAGAGGACGCGTATGGTAGAAGGAGTCCTCTTCACTGTCCAGCCGTACTGTTGTATGAGAAGGACTAAAAATTCAGCTAATTTTGGGATTAATTTGTTTATTTTTCGCATGATGCCAGCCAAACAGCTGCAGAAAAATTTTGCTGCACCAGGGAGAGGGGTGTGAGCCATTTTGGGGTTTCATTATGTTCCCATTCACCGGAGGATATTGGCCAAAACAAGCCCTACTACTGTGGGACCATTGGACTTAACGAGGAAGTGAGTAAACATCGTGTTTTGTATTATGTCAAATACTGGGATCATTTTAACACGTACAGTAGGTGGCATGCATTTTGTGGCTGACATGCTCCTTGTCGACTTGTCGCACATCCCACAGAGCACTATACTCAGTTTATTGCCCTCTTCATGTGTCCGATGTTCTGTCAAATTTTCAACCCCATCAGGAATTAAAAATTAAATTAAATTTAAACTTTGTGTTAAAAATGGCTGTGAATACAGCGATTGCAAAGTAAACACTACAAACTTTCTTTGAATAAAGGACTAGTTACATACGTTTCATCATGGATGGGCAGGTAGAAAAGATCTCCCAAGACACATTCTGTCTGTCATGTTAGCTGCACAACAACTACACGCCGCTCTTTGTTTATGTCGTCGCCGTGTAGTAAAGCATTATTTTTCATTATATTCGTGTTGACCATGTGGCAGCTACGCATTCCTCCGACGTTGGCCGGTTTATCCGGCGGTACTCTCCAGCTGCTTCCCTGGCGAGCTCTCCTGTCCGTAGTAGCAGGGGAACGAGGTGTAACTTGCTCTCCACCGGGCGGGTTGCCGATCGGCAAAGACATTCAACAACCCCCCAGCAGTGCGATATGATCCGGGCTAGTTTTGTGTGATTTTACGCTTCGAAAGCGAAAATAGGACTTTGAGACGTCACTCGGTTAGGGTTAGCATTTCGGCTGGCTGTCACACCTCTTGGTTTGTTTACGTTCTCCGAAGCCGGGGGGCAGGGAAATGTCAAAAGCCTGACTAACTACGGCAGTGTAACCCGGTGGTTAACAAGTGACAAAGTTTACCTTGTATCACTTTACGTTGTCTGATTATAACGTGTTTATTTATTGGACCAGTGCATCAGAAGCTAGACTCGACTCACAGGAGACAGCATGCACCCAGCAGAAGCAAATAACACTCAAGACACAGATAAGTGTGGGTTTTTTGTGTGTTATAAAAAACAAAAAATATTAAACTATTTACAATATGTACATTGTAAAGAAAAGTTAAATGCATGAAACAAATGCTCAATTTATCCAAAAAACTTACTTTACACACCCTAACTTTACTAAGTGCACTTAGTGTTTTCCCTTCAACGTCTTATTCCAGTCCCAAAACGCTATGTGAGCTCACATGTAAATCACTGTTGAGTATTATGGAAAGTTCCTACCAGATTCCCAGCTGAAACAAAAAAAGGTGTCCAGCTCAGGTTCGAAAATTGGGTTAGCTCGCCACCGGTCTCTCCTTCGACAACCACTCCTGTGGCTCGACAGGTCGAGAGCGGAAAAATAAAAGGAAAAAATATATGCTTCACAAGCGATCTCCCACGATGTCCTCAATGAAAGGCGACTCCCGCATAAAAGACCCAGCCTAAACAGGCCAAGCTAGTATTAACATCATGCTTCAAATTCATCTTTTTGCTTCTTAACATGTCATATAAAACACTCACCAGAATAAGGTGATGAGGGCACGTAGCTAACGGTTGTTAGCCAACACGCGCTGTCACAAACTGCCTTCCTAACAGCCAGTTTGCGATGACGACGTGGCAAACATTAAATTAACATTAATATTCATACTTTTGTTTCATAACATGTCATATAAAACACTCACCAGAACAAGGTGATGGCGGCACGCAGTTAACGGCTGGCCAAACCGCGCTGTCACGAGCTGCCCTCCTAACGGCCGATTGTGGCGATGACGCAGCAAAAATTAAATTAACAGTAATATGACCCTACTAAATTAATGGCGATTCAATCGATTTTACTTACAATTCCAATACGCACAAAGACTGTAGTTGAATCCGGGGTTTTTTTTTTTTTTTTCCCGCAGTATGTTTGTAACTGTCAGACTAACCAAAGAAGCTGCGTCTTCACTAACTCACGATGAGGAAGTAAAAGAGAGAAGACCGGTTCGCTCCTGTCATCCTACCAATGGCCTAGAACCTGCTCGCTCATTGGTTAAGGGAGAGAAATATCGCAACTTCCCATTGGCTTGTAGGTCGTTGCCTTTTAAAAAGTAATTAAATCAAACGATTATTTTTTTAAATAACCTATTTTTTCCTCACTAATTTTATATCAACTTTCGTTTGAGTTGATATTTTTCTTATTATAATTCCTGGCTCACTAAATTTCCATATGAATCATGTTCAGTGTTCTCTATCATATTAACGTGGGTTACAGCAGCATAATATAGCGTTCGGGAGGTACGACAGTAAAGGTGAAGTCAACAGTTTTCACCATTAAGGAGTCATTTTGCCATGTCGTACTGAATAAATGCATTTTTATTATTTCATAATTAATTTAGCACAAGACTGTTATTTGCATAGACCATACGATTTATTTAGCAATTGGGAAAAAAAATACTTTGATAAAAAGAATATCCTTTAAAAATATTGGAGTAGAGAGATTGAAACAATAACATTTTGCGGCTCTCTTCGTCGCATTTTCCTCATTATGGATAATTCCCCCTCAATGGGCTGCATACTAAATCAGATGAAACCATTCTCCCGCTGACGTCATTGACCTGTTGGGGACGCTAGAGCCCTATAATGGTAGGCATGGCTAGACGGTGGATTAAAACATGACTTTCTCGTCATCTGCGCTTTGCCAATTTGTTGTATATAGTCAAATCGTCTCAAAATATGATTCTAATTTACATAATAATGCTATTTAAGACTTTTTTTATCCTGTCTTACGCACTTTAAATCTTTCATCACAAATAGCTGAAAGATTCAGAACTTAAAATTTAGTGATTTAGAGATGATGTATGGCATGGAAGATGGACACTTTTTAAGTAACCATATAGTAACTTGACAATATTTTGCTCTCAGAAAACATACCGTTATAACATCATTAAATGCAACTGAAAGAATTAAACAGATTTGCACACATGATTTACTGCCTCTTTGCCCATTGTTGTTGCACTCTTTTAAATGTGTGTGCTTGACAAGATGGTGCAGCATAATGGCGTCATTCAAAATCCAAAGAGGAGCGTTCAACAACTAATTAACGCAGTAAATTAATGGGTTAAAACTACTGTAGCACAGGTAGTATCATTAGCATATAAGCACTAAACCATTGGAACTCCACATGTGACTGCATGGTTAATTTCACAACAGTCTCTAAGGCTAGCTTTAGACCGCAGGTCTTCATGATTTTTGTCGTATCTCTTTATTTGGCGTGCCCGGTCAGACTACCTTTTTCCATTGAGCCCGTTCAAGTATTGCGCATTCGCACTATCTCGCATCCAACACTCGCTGAGCAAACTGACCCGAATGCACAGAAGCATCAAAACAAATGACTACACAGGCTGCCTCTACGTTATTCTAGGGTAACCATATTTCGATTTCCAAAAAGACGACACAAAAAAACCACACATAAATAATTCCCGTTTACTCTTGCATGACACACTTGCTGTGCATGCATGCCGCACACACATACCATGAGTTTGCCACGACTCTCGGCCATGGAAAAGTCACATTGAAATATTACTCATTTGGCGCACAGAAAGAAAACCGAGGATTCCCAGCCTTATCCTTTTTTTCCCCATTTTATTTTTAATGACTGTGGTCAAGCCAGCCTACCTCCTGCCTAAAAGCCAAGTTCAGGCTAGGCGCTAACAGTAATGCACAGCTTTATTGCTGCCATCCTACATGCCTCTCTCAATCTTTGCTGACCTAATTGTTGCATGAATTCCGATTTGGGAGACTTGAGAGTTTAGAGTGCTGCCACATTTATGAAAAATGTGGCCCAAATGGGGTTTAAAACCACATACAAAATTGACCTAGATAGGATTTGAAATGGTCCACTTTTTTGCGAATTGTCCAGTTCAGACTGTCAATTTAATGTCTCACTCATCGACGTCATAATTGTATTGACAGGTCACATCCGTCAGCCACTGCGCAACGCCTTCAAGTAAGGGGCCATCCTACTGTCCGCTTCAGTTATTCGCAGTCGATCGCAGTTAGTCAACACATTCAGCGATCCTACGCCGGATTTAGGTTGAAAAAGTATGAAAACTGCACCGCATACAAACAGGAAGGATTGTCTCAGGAGTGATTTCTTCGAAGATTCAAGGTAAATATTGTGTTTTTCGTACCCATACATGCATTTTGAAACATTGTGAAAAAAATCAATGGGAGCAACTAACCGCTACGGACTACCATCATTCTTTAACATATTTACTTAAAATAAATGCTAACTGCACTGTTTTTTTATGTTTTTTGTTTTAACCAAGGATTTATGTCCATATCTGTAAAGAATTCAGGGATTTAAGGAATTATTCACAGGAATTTTCACCGGAAAAAGCTCTGTTTACAGATGGCGGCCGCTACATTGACTGACAAACTAGCATCGTACTTCGAAATATTTACGTAAAATAAATGCAAACTAAAATATTTTTTTTGCTTTTAACCAATAATCGAGAATGTTTTAGGTCCATATCTATAAGAATTCAGGAATTTAAGCATTTATTCACAAGAAATTTCAAGAAAAAAAGCTCTTTGCCTTTGATTCTACTCGCTCAGCTTTGACTGCCACGCCAACAATGCAGGCCTCCTATTAATTAACCCCGCTCCCTGTGTCCCGTCAATATCATTATGAAGTCTATGCCTCACTTGGGTTGGAAAAACACAAAAAAAAATCTGATGTGTGTGCATTAAAACCAGCGGGATGAACCTGGCCTTAGTTTTATGTGTACGGTCGAACAATGTTGACCCCTTCAGACCTAAGCATGCTGCTGAAAGACATGGCGTGTTTGCGTCTCTAAACCAATAAATACACTGAATTGCCACTTCTGGGAGATGATTGGATGAAACTTCACCCATTGAAATCAAATCACGAAGTTTGGCATGCTGTCTTTGCTGTTTTTTGGCTCTTTGAAAATGGCTGACCAAACGCAACTTCAAAAAGGATAACGTAAAGTGCTTGTTTCTCAGTAAAAACACATTTACATTAAAAATAATCCATAAAAGTATGAAATATCCCCGACCAAAAAATTGCACTTTGTTCTGGTGTTTGTGTAAAAATTTAGCGCAGATGTGTTTTTTTTTTTTTTTCCCAGCAAAAAAAATGCGGGTCTGAAGGGGTAAATTTGGCTGCAACAAATTTGCATTTATAACTTACAATTGTACTTAAAACTCAAGAAAAAGAACTGACTGCGCAACTGCTCATATCCCAGATAACTCATAAGGTCACTCTTTGGTCATAAGTGTAATGTTTTATGCGTGTTGCAAACACAAAGTGAATTACCTTGCCGCAGAATCTTTATACGTATGCTTTGTGGTTGATCATAAATAATGTTCTTCTTTTTATATAATTCAAAGTTATTGATTTCAGCAGTAGCTGTTAATCAATCAATTAAGCAATCAATTCTTCTAATAACATGCAACCGCCCAGCTTCTTGACTGCTTCTCCTTATTGTGGTAATACACCGAAGTTCGTGTGTGCAATGGGCCTGTCCACACTATGGATGAAGATGGTTGTGTGTTTGTGTCTCCCTTGATGAGCGCTTTGCACGGTCCTGCAGGTACCCGTTGTTGTCAGAGGGCCCAGTGTGTTGCAGCAACAGCTGCTTTAAGCAGGTGATCCATCTCATCTCAGCTGCCATATAACAAGTCATGAGGGATTTTAATGAATGAACACAACACACACAGTACTCCATCATAAAACCCACCATCCCACAAGGGCATAATACAGGTTGTGCTTTGTGATACCAACCAAGAAGCTTCAATTCAACAAGTTCCGTTGTAATTATAATAATAATAATAATACTACAGTGCTGCCTTGACATTTGAGTTTTGTCTAGTCCATGACCACACATAACTCATAAGTTATACAGCATCTCAAACCCTCCTCTCCCATGAAATAATGACAATGCTAAGTATTCATTTTGTTGGCCACCTAGAAAG
The DNA here is from genome assembly GCF_030265065.1 of Corythoichthys intestinalis. Taxonomy (NCBI): domain Eukaryota; kingdom Metazoa; phylum Chordata; class Actinopteri; order Syngnathiformes; family Syngnathidae; genus Corythoichthys; species Corythoichthys intestinalis. Next base: position 21,578,340 of record NC_080405.1, read on the forward strand.
AATTTTAGGAATGTGTTTTTGTCCAGTAAGTAGAATAGCACAAGAATAAGATAATTAAATACATTACTTTAAAAAAAAAAATCATGACATGTGACTTGTCACATATTTGAATGAATCCTTATGAAATATTTCATTCCGTGACATGTATGAAATCATGGCACTTTGGATGCAAAGTTGACATTGTTCCAAACATCTTAGGCTCACTGATTATTAGCTTTGTTAGGGTTATGACCCTTAATGTAGTAACCAACCTTTCATGGTTATAATGCTGTCATGATTATGACCCAAGCTTCTTATCATGGCTGTGTTATTTTAAAAAATATGGCAGCATGGACACAGGAGACGGCAGCTCTAATCGCGACGACTTTTATGGTGGCGAATACGCATTCTTTTACATTCAGTTGGACACTCAACATAATGAAAAATGTGCTAAATAAACAAGTTAGGTCATAAACATACATGTACAACATGAATATGGGGTAAATAAATGCTTAGTGGTACTGGGAAGACGCTACCAGTAAGAGAGCGGTATGCAGTCGAGTTGAGCACAACCACATGATAGGATGTGTGTGAGAACTTTCCTTTGTGTGTGTCCATGACCACACGTAAGTACATATTCCGTTCTTTATAGATATCTTTTGGAATTTACATTGGAATCACTGCATTCGCGGCCGTTTGTAACGTTACATGCATACGTAGAACCACAAAGTTACAATTTCTGGTAGGGTGCAAAATCTGACAGAACACCGGACCAGTACCAACATTTAAGTGAGTTTTACGAAGAGGTCAATACGGATGAAGATTAGAAATTGAATATAAAGATTAATCTGACGCAGCTTCAGTGTTAAAATGGATAAAATAATTGCTGACTGTGGTTCTATATCGACTCTGTCAACAATAACTTGCAGCAATTATCGGGAGAAGAAAAAACACAACTACAGAAGTTCATTTTTTTTAACCATGACCTTTAGTTTAAAATTTTAAAATATGTACTATGAACTGAATAGTTCATTTTAAAATTTGTAAACTGCAATTTGAACGAGATCATATAGAGAATGAACTTTCCCAACACTGATTTCAGTCTTATGACACTGTGATGAGAAGCTTTCAAATCAAGTTTTACCAAACAGATAATTTTTTTCTGCACTTTGTGGTAGGTTGTAGTAGATAAAATCAAATTCTGGTTAGATATTCATATTATTTTTTATATATTGTATTACATTATTCAGGTATTCACACTTGAACTGCATTTTCATACTTCCAGTAGCATTTGAGAATGCATTTCTTTCCTTCAAAGTTCAGTCTGGCTGCCATCAATGATTCAATGGGTTTAATTTACAAAAACCTCCATTGACAATTTGCTTACCAACTGTTAAGGAGTGCATACATTTTTTTGCGACACCCTGTGTTCTATACCTACCTACCTACCTACCTACCTACCTACCTACCTACCTACCTACCTACCTACCTACCTACCTACCTACCTACCTACCTGTATGTACAGTGCCTTGCAAAAGTATTCGGCCCCCTTGAACCTTGCAACCTTTCGCCACATTTCAGGCTTCAAACATAAAGATATAAAATTTTAATTTTTTGTCAAGAATTAACAACAAGTGGGACACAATCGTGAAGTGGAACAAAATTTATTGGATAATTTAAACTTTTTTAACAAATAAAAAACTGAAAAGTGGGGCGTGCAATATTATTCGGCCCCCTTGCGTTAATACTTTGTAGCGCCACCTTTTGCTCCAATTACAGCTGCAAGTCGCTTGGGGTATGTTTCTATCAGTTTTGCACATCGAGAGACTGACATTCTTGCCCATTCTTCCTTGCAAAACAGCTCGAGCTCAGTGAGGTTGGATGGAGAGTGTTTGTGAACAGCAGTCTTCAGCTCTTTCCACAGATTCTCGATTGGATTCAGGTCTGGACTTTGACTTGGCCATTCTAACACCTGGATACGTTTATTTTTGAACCATTCCATTGTAGATTTGGCTTTATGTTTTGGATCATTGTCCTGTTGGAAGATAAATCTCCGTCCCAGTCTCAGGTCTTGTGCAGATACCAACAGGTTTTCTTCCAGAATGTTCCTGTATTTGGCTGCATCCATCTTCCCGTCAATTTTAACAATCTTCTCTGTCTCTGCTGAAGAAAAGCAGGCCCAAACCATGATGCTGCCACCACCATGTTTGACAGTGGGGATGGTGTGTTCAGGGTGATGAGCTGTGTTGCTTTTACGCCAAACATATCGTTTTGCATTGTGGCCAAAAAGTTCAATTTTGGTTTCATCTGACCAGAGCACCTTCTTCCACATGTTTGGTGTGTCTCCAGGTGGCTTGTGGCAAACTTTAAACGAGACTTTTTATGGATATCTTTGAGAAATGGCTTTCTTCTTGCCACTCTTCCATAAAGGCCAGATTTGTGCAGTGTACGACTGATTGTTGTCCTATGGACAGACTCTCCCACCTCAGCTGTAGATCTCTGCAGTTCATCCAGAGTGATCATGGGCCTCTTGGCTGCATCTCTGATCAGTTTTCTCCTTGTTTGAGAAGAAAGTTTGGAAGGACGGCCGGGTCTTGGTAGATTTGCAGTGGTCTGATGCTCCTTCCATTTCATTATGATGGCTTGCACAGTGCTCCTTGAGATGTTTAGAGCTTGGGAAATCTTTTTGTATCCAAATCCGGCTTTAAACTTCTCCACAACAGTATCTCGGACCTGCCTGGTGTGTTCCTTGGTTTTCATAATGCTCTCTGCACTTTAAACAGAACCCTGAGACTATCACAGAGCAGGTGCATTTATACGGAGACTTGATTACACACGTGTGGATTCTATTTATCATCATCGGTCATTTAGGACAACATTGGATCATTCAGAGATCCTCACTGAACTTCTGGAGTGAGTTTGCTGCACTGAAAGTAAAGGGGCCGAATAATATTGCACGCCCCACTTTTCAGTTTTTTATTTGTTAAAAAAGTTTAAATTATCCAATAAATGTTGTTCCACTTCACGATTGTGTCCCACTTGTTGTTGATTCTTGACAAAAAAATTAAATTTCATATCTTTATGTTTGAAGCCTGAAATGTGGCGAAAGGCTGCAAGATTCAAGGGGGCCGACTACTTTTGCAAGGCACTGTATGTATGTATGTATGTATGTATGTATGTATATATGTATGTATGTATATACACTCACCGGCCACTTTATTAGGTACACTTGTCCAACTGCTCGTTAACACTTAATTTCTAATCAGCCAATCACACGGCGGCAACTCAGTGCATTTAAGGCATGTAGATATGGTTTAAGACAATCTCCTGCAGTTCAAACCGAGCATCAGTATGGGGAAGAAAGATGATTTGAGTGACTTTGAACGTGGCATGGTTGTTGGTGCCAGAAGGGCTGGTCTGAGTATTTCAGAAAATGCTGATCTACTGGGATTTTCATGCACAGCTATCTCTAGGGTTTACAGAGAATGGTCCGAAAAAGAAAAAATATCCAGTGAGCGGAGGTCAGAGAATGACCAGACTGGTTCGAGCTGATAGAAAGGCAACAGTGACTCAAATAACCACCCGCTACAACCGAGGTAGGCAGAAGAGCATCTCTGAACGCATAGTGCGTCGAACTTTGAGGCAGATGGGCTACAGCAGCAGAAGACCACGCCGGGTGCCACTCCTTTCGGCTAAGAACAGGAAACTGAGGCTACAATTTGCACAAGCTCATCAAAATTTGACAATAGAAGATTGGAAAAATGTTGCCTGGTCTGATGAGTCTCAATTTCTGCTGCGACATATGGATGATAGTGTCAGAATTTGGCGTCAACAACATGATACCACGGATCCATCCTGCCTTGCATCAACGGTTCAGGCTGCTGGTGGTGGTGTAATGGTGTGGGGAATATTTTCTTGGCACTCTTTGGGCTTGCATCAACGGTTCAGGCTGCTGGTGGTGGTGTAATGGTGTGGGGAATATTTTCTTGGCACTCTTTGGGCCATTTGGTACCAATTGAGCATCACTGGAACGCCACAGCCTACCTGAGTATTGTTGCTGACCATGTCCATCCCTTTCTGACCACAATGTACCAAACTTCTGATGGCTACTTTCAATAGGATAATGTGCCATGTCATAAAGCTGGAATCATCTCAGACTGGTTTCTTGAACATGACAATGAGTTCACTGTACTCAAATGGCCTCCACAGTCACCAGATCTTAATCCAATAGAGGATCTTTGGGATGTGGTGGAACGGGAGATTCGCATCATGGATATGCAGCCGACAAATCTGCACCAACTGTGTGATGCCATCATGTCAATATGGACCAAACACTCTGAGGAATGCTTCCAGCACCTTGTTGAATCTATGCCACGAAGAATTGAGGCAGTTCTGAAGGCAAAAGGGGGGCCAACCCATTACTAGTATGGTGTACCCAGTAAAGTGGCCGGTGAGTGTGTGTGTGTGTGTGTGTGTGTATGTGTATATATATATATATATATATATTTTTTTTAAAAAGGCATGGCCGATATTTTTTCGCCGATTCCGATACTTTGAAAATGACGTGATCGGACCCGATCGATCGGCATCTCTAGTTAATTCTGCTCTGCGTGCTCTCACCTCCAGTTAGGGTTTTGCTGTTATATATATATTTTTTTAAATGTCCTCCTGTTCAAAAAATTTCTTCCCCCAGAAAATTGAGATTTTAAGCTTTCCAATGATGTACCACAGATGCACATAGGACGATTTTGAAATCTGGCCAAACTGGGGGTCTCAGAGCGGAACTTCAAGTCACCTGAGTGTTTTCCGCCATATATATTTAAGCATGTTAAACTAGTAGGTGTCATTTCTCAAACTTTAATAGTTTACAATATGAAATGGCTTTGGTAGCTGTAGTATGTAGTAGAGTTCCGTTTTAAAGGGTTTTTTGGGGTGGACGGGAAAAGGGTAGGGGGTGAATCAATGGACTGTTAGGCATTATGGCAAGAGATATTAATCAAATGTTACTTGAATGTATTGTTTTGCCATAGGAATGAGATTTTTAAAATGAAATAATTAGGCCAATAGAATTCCCTAGAAACTGTCTTTTCCCATGGAGAAGCTGAATTTTCAGTTTATAACAAGATATACACCCTGCCGCTTATAATCTGTAGTATCATCAGTGTGTGGTGCACATTTCAGCATGAAAACAATGACAGTCTCAGCGCACATTTAACACTGGCACCCTAAAGCAGTCACTAAAACTCAGCTTTCAACTCCTTCGTTGGATAGAAGACTGTTTTCATCCACCCCTGGCTTTAATCCAAGCTTCTAGCCCCCGAGCCTGTAAGTCTAACAAGCATGATGCTTTGAGGATTGACTTGTGATTCAACCCAAATTTACAAGCTGATTACTATGCAGACACGGAGTCGTAGAGGGAACAAAAATGTGCTCCTCATTTTATCAACAATCTTGTGTCCATAGAATTAAATGCTGTAGAGTATATGTCTACGCACGTGTCTAATGGTGCTGGAACTTTGAAGTCATCGCTATAAAGGAGCTGTTACCCTAACACTAATGGCAATGTATCCTATGATCCTTCACACATAGACATGCAGGCGATCAAAGAGGAAAAGTTGTGCCAAGGGCAGTAGAAGATGCATTAAATGTGTTTGAGGGCTATATTAGCAGGGTATAAAATGCAACTTATTTCATTTATTAGCTCAGAATTGCCCATAGGTCATAGGCCATTTTCATCTCACACAAATAAAACTGTTCGGGTAACAACTGAACTAGAAACACACTCTTAATGAGCAGCTTTTTGCAAAGTAAAACCCACTGGGGGTGCAATATTATACATTGTATATAGGCAACTGTATATTTGATTTGGCTCCACATGTGGTAGTTTTTATTCATGATATTCCCCCACCCCCCAATGTAAACACTTTCATTGCCTACGTAGTCTGAGTAATGTTAGCCATAAACTCAGCTTGGATCTATGGTGAGCTTGACATTCATCTAATATTTCTGATGTCAAACCTTTATCTACACAATAAGGTTAATAAAGAAGCGATTTAAGATGAACAGTACACCTCTCTTAACGAGTATGTGGAGAAGCATGGATAGAGCAGAAAAAGTGTTGCAATTGTTCCCTCAAATAAACGCACAACCTGTATATATGAAAAACTGAGTTTGAGTAGACATCAATCCTGCTTTGCTCGGACCGAAACCTTGCATAATTTCAGGAACGCAAAATATGTTATGCTTGTTGTTAACATTGTACAGCTGAAGAAAGTAAATCATTTTCAATACTTTCAGAGTTGTCAATAATTTGGGGGCCCACAATATTGTATCAATTTGAGAAAAATATAGAGTAAAATTTACCAAGCTTGGACGAGAGGGTTTGGACCAATGCCAGGGGTATGCAAAATTGGAAGACTGGGGGATTGGGTCTTTCATTCTTTAGAGCAGGCCCTGCTGTAAGGGCGAAAATGAGAAGCACACCATTGCACAAAAGGCCTGGTAGCTGTCGTTTTGTTTCGGTCAGAGTGATTCCCATGGCCAAGCAATAGAGTGAGACAAGTTGAGCTGAAATAGGGTGCCGCTTCCTCAAAGGTGATCTATAGTTTGTCAGCACCAATCAACCTGGAATGGGAGAAAAGTCCATTCATCTGCTCATGCCTTATTGAAGAGGGTGGGCCACTTTTTGAATTTCTCAAGCCCGTAGTTTGTTCCAGAGGCACTATAGGATGGAAGCCCATTTATCTTCCTCTTTTATCAGCTGTGAATGCATCTTTTGATTTATATGCCCGTAAGCTTTCTCTGAATATGAGGATTGGTGAAATGAATAAGCATGAAGAAGCAATGTGCAACTCTTTATCCTTTTTTTTTTTATATATACCATTTAACCTTTCTTCATCCAGGTAAAGCAATTGAAAAATGTTCAATTTGTAATGCTGACAAAGCTGCAGTATAACAAAGCAAAACAAAAGTGAATTAAAAAAACAAAACAAAAAAACAATGATAATGATCTCAATCACAATTGGTATTGAAATGATATCATGAACGTCATTAAGATTAATTACGTCTAGCGGATATCATCAGGATGTCTCATCAAAACAGATATAAATAGAATCTCCTTCCTTGGTGCATGGGATTAAAATACGACTTGACAAAATATGGTATTTTAGCTTCACAGAAATGGAAATATATGCATACATAACACAGATTTGCATTTAGACAAGGTATTTCGAGGCCAACATAGACTTCTACGATAAATATGTTCTTGTTATATGTGTACTGTTGAAACCCCTCGGGGTATTTTAGATTGCAAGAATCCCAGTTCCTGCGCTCCAAATCCTAGCGAATATCCCCTCTAATCTGGCTCCACATTCAGTTAAGAAGTGATACCTTTCATCAAGGGTATAGTTACAGAGACAGAAATGCATATTGCATTCTGCTGACTCAAAGTTTGGTGTTAAAATGCCTTTACATAATGCATAGTTTCTGCCAAGCAATTTGGTTTAAGATGTGCTCCAACTGAGCTGATAATTCCAATAAAGCGCAACAAGCCTTGCTTTATTAACTGCAACGTCAGAGTTTGTCTCGACTCACTTGCACTGGCATATGTATATACAGCTCTTCTGCACTGCAAAAAAACAACTCATTAAAACCAGTTTAATTGTCTTGTTTTCATTGTAAATTTCATAGAAATAAGTGAAATTATCTACCAGTGTTTCAAGTAAATTTTACTCTCATAGATTTCCTGAAATAAGAAAAATAGCTAGCTGAAAATAAGCTTAACGAGACTTATTTCAAACAATAAACTACTATAATTAATTTAAAAAAAAAAAAAAAAAAAAAAAGGCTTTCAACACTCATTCTCTGTACCCTAAGCAAAAATCACCTATTCTAAGCAGCAAATTAAGGAAATTAAATCTTTTTGAAAAAGAATCAATCACTTATCAAGCAACAAATCAAATATATTCAATCTTTAAAAATGCATTAAACACTCAAAGCAACATGTTACTCAGAACAAGCAAAAAAATAATATTTCTAAGCAATAAATCTAAAGAAATTATTCCTTAAAAAGCTTAAATCACTTATTCTAAGCAACAAAACTACTCAGTTAAAATGTGAAATAAACTTGAAAAATGTGTTTTATAAGATTAAAATGTCTCATTTGTAACTTAACATGAAAAAATCAATTCTGTTCAGACGTTTGAGATGAACTCAATAAATGTCAATAAAAGTGATTTGTTCAAGTTATATTGGAGTGTTTCTTGACACATTTATCTGTTAACTAGTCTTTAACACTCAAAACAAGATGGAGAAAATGATTCGACGAGATTTAAGAAAAAAATCTTGTTCAGCCATTATAAATTTGAAGTGTAGACATTAAAATTTAGAACAACTGCTTAAAATAAGTTCTTTATCTAAAGAATAGACCTATTTGTAGAGAAATTATATGGCGGAAAACACTCAGGTGACTTGAAGTTCCGCTCACAAGATATTATCGCGTACTTACTTTGTTTTGATCCAAACACTCCGTGTAGCATGTCTCACCAAGTGTCAAGACACAGCTGTAAATGTCCACAGCCGGACTTTTGGGGGATTTTATGGGTGAAACACGATAATATAAAAAGGGTCACAATGCAGAAATCGCAGACATCAAGGAGTGGTCGAGGTTTTCTTTTTCTAATATTTATCCTTTTAAATTTTTGTTTTTTAATTTTTCTTTGTTTGGATCGATTATTTATCATCTAAAATATCAGGGGAAATGTGACGGTAAAAAAAAAAATATATATATATATACAATTAAGCGATAGTTATAAGGTGACCTATTTACAGACAGTTTTTTTTTTTTATTGTAATGTAATTTGTTTAAAAGTTTAAAATCTACGAGTGAATAATCGTATAAAGTGTTTGTTTTTTTTTTTAAACTAAATATTAGACATCAATTAATCCATCAATTTTCCGCCATATACATTATATATATATATATATATATATATATATATATATATATATATATATTTTTTTTTTTTTTTTTTTTATCCAGACCTCTAAATCTCTCTTTTAATCAGTAAACCTACTAGCTCGATCTGCCCGTGATGGCTCTTAAATCTTGTTTTGACAAAAAGATTTTAAGATATTTACAATTACCAACAAATCCTAATTTATTCGAGTATTTCTTGTTAACATATACAGTATAATAGCTCACCAAATTGCATATTTTCCATCCTCTACTTTATAGACACCTTCAGACATAATTTAATTGCAACACTACCAGGTAATGTGACACGCAATTTTCATGGCTTTCAGACATAGGGAAATGTACCCCTGAAGGTAAAAGCCGAAAGGAAAAGAAGACAAGTACTTTACCAACTCGGCGGGATTCAGACTAGAGGGACATTAAAGTGCCTGTGACAGGATAAAAAAAATGTCTTAAATGCATTATTATGTAACTTAAATTGAAAAATTTTGGAGACAATTCGACTACATACAACAATTTGGCAAAGCGCAGATGACGAGAAATTTTTAACTTTTAACCTGGCGTTTAGCCCCGCCTGTCATTATAGTGCTCTAGCGTGCCCAGCTGGATGATGACGTCGGCAGGATCACGATTTCAGCTGATTAAGAATTCAGCCCATTGAGGAGGAAGATTCAGAATGAGGAAAATTGCGACAGAGAGCAGCAAAATGTCATTGTTTCAATCTCTCTACTCCAATATTTTTACAGGATATTCTTTTTATCTAAGTATTTTTCCCCAATTGCTAAATAAATGGTATGGCCATGACAAATAAAAGTCTTGTGCTAAATGGAATATGAAATATTAAAAATGCATTTATTCAGTACGACAGGGCAAAATTACTGCATAATGGTCTAAACTGTCAACTTCTTGCACCTCCTGAATGGTATTTTATGCCACCGGAGTTAGTCAGGCTTTTGTCATTTCCCAGTCTCGGCTTCGGAGAAGAGGAAAGAGCGTAAACACAACAGGGGGCATGAGAGCTAGCCTACATGCTAACCTGAACCGAGCGGCATTTACAAGTCTTTGTCTCGCCTTTCGAAAACAAAAAAATCACACAAAACTACCCCAACTCATGTCACACACTGCAGCGGGGTTGATTGTCTTCACCAATCGGCCAGCTTACGGCGGTGAGCAAGTTATAGCTCGTCGTTCTGCTCCGGCAGGCAAGCAGTGCTTGTCGCCGGGGAAAGAAGTGGAAACGCTGAAAATGTAAACAAAACAGGAGTAGTATTATCACGCACAAAATGCAAGCCACCTCCTTATGAAAACGTTTGCCATGATCCCAGTATTTGACATAATATAAAACACGAAGCTTACTCACTTCCTTGTCTTTCCAATGGTTTCTCGGTTGTCGGACTTGTTTTGACCATCGCAGTGAACAAGGATCTCACTACTCTTCCTGGTACAGCAACAAAAGCCTGCAGCACACTGGGCTGGCCTGACGCAAAAAAATAAATGAATTAATCCGCAAAATCAGATAAATCCGCAGTCCTTCTGCATGCTATATGGTAATGGCTGTGTTGTGAAGATAATCTCTACCGCTGACATCACATTCGCCTTCTTCCTCAACCCGAGAGTGGAGTCAGAAGTCACTCATTTTCATGACGCGGGATTAAAAAAAATTAATAAATATATCGATCGCTTCCACACACATCCAAGCAGTCCATTTAATTCAGGAGCATAAAATGCCGCGTGTAATATGAAATAAACATGCATTTTTTGTGTCACGGGCACTTTAAGCATTATTTACCAGGCTCAGCAGTTTTCATGTGCATCATGCGACTCAGACATGACATGTTGTCTGTTTATTTTTTTTTTATTCTGCTGTAGAAGTAACTTTATTCCAGCGAGAGGGAAAAAATACTGGAATGAAGCATTATTCGTCCAAAGAGCATGAGTGCCCTCTAGTGGAGTGAATAGTTCCTAGTTTCAATAGTTGAATAGTGAATAGTTCCTTCATAGTTCCTATTATTAAATTAAAAGAATATCTCCGGTTTTCTGTGGTCAGTCGGTGCAATTACTTTTTTAAAGTAAGATTAACAACATTGGTTACTATCCACCTCTGTTCATTTGTAAGAGACCTGACAGATCAACGGCATGTTCTCAATAAATACAAATACAAATAAACACTCTTACTGCCTTTGCTTTTCTCAGCCACAGCGTCCCGCTCTGTCCCATTCAAAAGTTCTATTCCAATTTCTTCCTGAGCCCTAAAATCAGCGAACCGTTTACGGATCTAGTTTAGTTGTTTGTCTCTTGTCAAATGTTATTTCGACTCAGGGTGAAGAAAAATGATGATTTTCGTGCAGCACATAGTGGTCACAGGATAGCTACGTCATTAACATCTGCTCTCTGAAGCGAAACTTTACCTGCTGCATTCAGACATACCACGAGCCGGTGTGCAACGGGCTTGTGACCGGGTCACAAGCCGGCAAAGTTCCAGGTAAATTGAGTTTACACATAAGGCATGCTGGGTAGTGAGAAAATATCGGTACATTATTGATACTGAAAGGTGCTTATGTGTATCTGCAAGGTCATGAAGTAGGAGTTTTGCCTAATATTTTGCTTACCTTGTTTATTGACGAGAGGGACAAAGATAAGATGTACCGCTACTCTCATTATGCACTGCAAATGTATAATGTCTTAATCAGATTATTTTTCACAAATCTTGTCAACTAATTTTCTCCATCTCGTTTTGAGTGTAAAAGACTAGTTGACTGGTTAATGTATCAGATTATTCCATTTACTTGAAGTAAATAGTACTATTTGTTCTTATTAAACCCATACAGCTAAAAGTTTTTTCACCTAAATCAAGAAACATTAGCTTTCAAATAATGTTTCAAACAATATCAACTCTTGAACTAATAACATCTCTGCCAAACAAGCTTTTTTTTAAGATTATATATTCTAATTTGTTGCTTAAAATGAGTCTATTAAGCCTATTTTCAGGTTGCTATTTTTCTTATTCCAAGAAATCTGAGTGAAATTTACTTAAAGCACTGGCAGATAATTTCCCATATTTCAAGTAGATTTACACTGAAAATAAGGGATTTTTTAGTTTTAAGGAGGTGGGTTTTTGCAGTATGATGCGAGTATGGTATTCAAGTGTTACACTTATTTTCCATTTTGCAAAGCATTTTTATACGACTCTCCTCAGCTATGGCTTTCATTAAATTTCTTAGGCAAAATATTTGTAGGTACCAGTATATACTGGAACGGAACATTCTTCAGCACAAACTTGACACACAAAGCGAACACAAATGTGTGTGACCACCATTAAATAAAAAATCAATTGCAAGATTAAATACATTTGTCTGTAAATTTAAGTAATCTCTCCAGTGTGGGTAATGTTTTAAAGATGGAGCTAATGCCAACCGCCGTATGCTGAGCCTTTCTTTATCAGTGACTTTAGTGGGCTGCCATGGTGACAGCTTCTTGGAGAGGACCTGCTTCATGCTGTTGAGCTCAGCTGTTTGCCGCGCAGCAAATATCAGTTGAATAAATCCAACTCAGCTAGTGTGTTGTATGTGTGAGAGAGAGATCCTTAACATTCTGTGAACCCTGCAGTAAATCAAACCTCACCGGTACAGCATCTTCCAAATTTAGCCTTCCCCTCTGTAATGGCCCGCACCAACTTTGTCAAGTAATTCAAGATTTCATCTTAAAAGACAGAATTTACTGCATGGCCATAAAAGCAAGTGCTACTACAGAGGCACAATGCATGTTCCAATAAAACAATATGAGATCATAAAGAGTGCACAATAATGCATCTTGGAGGCAGATTAAATGAAAATCAGGGAACCAATAAGGCCTTTAATAATACACTCTGTCAGGGAGGCTGTATAACTGGGCAGACATTTTTATATCTCAGTGTGCCAAATCATAATTTTTCATGAAAGTAACAAATTAGCTAGGGTCATAACTTGATATAAATTAGAGGTAACATTTCTATGTAGCGAAAGCAAGAGAACCTTATTGAATTTTTAACACTCAAAGCAAGCATCACAAATAGAGGGTGATAATAACTACACTATCACCTCTTTAATATCAGTTAATATCACAGCCAACTGTTGTTGAGCAGATGAATGTCTGGTTCAATTAGGTCATGCTTAAAATTATGTCCTTGACATGTATGCATCTTTCTTCATGCCCACATTTGGCTAACCAAGCCTTTCTTTTTGTTGTCATGGAAACACAGAAAATGTATGTTGCGTTGCTTATGTTCATAAGCTTGTGTGAGATTCAGAACACAAAAGATGGTGAAAGCTGAAAATGAATTATTAAGAGTATATGGTCTTGGTGGAATAACCCAAAATGTGGCCATTAAAAATTTGGCTTCAAGCAAATTATCCCATTGACTTAAGCACATTTTGTCTTACCTGCTTCTGAAACATTATCTTCAACTTTAAGGTTGAATAAATAGTGTTATAATTTTGGCCACATAGACTTATACATGTTATGGTATTGTAAAATGAGATTTCCAGAAAGACAGAAATTGTATTTATCCTGTTGCTGTTTGGAATGAAAAATACAAAAAAAAAAAAGGAAAATTAATTTGTTTCAAGTTTGCATTGAGTTTGTTAAACAGTTCTCTCTGAGCATAGTTTGGGGGTTTAATTTTTTATTTTTTACACAGGTCCATCAGTCTCTCAAGTTTTGAGTTAGTGCGCTGTGTACACCTGTGTACACATCCTCACAGCAGGAATACCCTGAGTAATATTTGCCCACATAGTGCCCCTTTGGCAAAGGTGGGCCTTCAGAACTTTTAACATCAAAATATTTACATTTCTTTTGGTATATGGTATGATATGAAATTGTACTGTATTATGGCTAACAGCCAACAACTGCAGAGTTCTTAGTTTAATTCAATCAAGTGTGTGTTGTATGTGTTAAAGGTGGGAGATGTGCATGTGTGTGTGTATTTATTTGTGTACTGATGATATGGAAAAAATATCTATTGTAATCCAAATGTTCAGTGTCAGAAAAAAAACAACTCTCTGAATTTGGCAGGTAAACCGCTTCTCTTGCTCAACCAAGTTTTTGTTGAAGTAAATCTAAAATCAAGAGTGTCACCAAAGAGCAATACCATGATGGAAATCATGAAGCAGATCGGATTAGACTACTTTATGTAAACACACTTTTGACTCTTCATAAATAAATTATTTTTGCCATCAAATGCACTTATTCATGGTTTTTCTTTGTTTTATAGAGAAGCATTGTTCTCATGTTTGAGGTGTCACTAAAACAATGTTCATCAATAATTTTCTTTGATACAGAGATGAGATCGCACGATCATACTGCCTCTTCAATCCCTTCTGCCTGCATTGTGGTTCTGATACAACTGCCAGATTCAGGAAATTGTATCAGTATCATATCAGTATCTTTCACACAGAAAAACAAAGTTGGGTGGGGTGAGGTATGTATGCTTTAAGCTTTTTATTAGCTTTAACAGATTATGTGCAACTTGGGACAGGTTCAAGAGTTTTAGTGTGACTCATCAAACAAAGAAGAAGAAAAACAAAACACAGAAAATATTTGTAATATGCAATAATTGACACTCCCTACTGTCCCAAATTATTAGAAAAAAATCTCTCCCTTGTGGTCATTCAAAATTATATTTATCACTCTGTATTTATTGGCAAATAATTAAAATGTGTACAGCAGACATGTCCAAAGTCCGGCCCGGGGGCCAAATGCGGCCCTTGGTCAAATTTCATCCGGCCCCCAGCCTCTGTCATAAAATCAAAAACGTCTGGCCCACACATACACTTAATAAATTGGTCAGCAGTACTGCTACCAGCATATGAAGTGGCTTACACACTAAATGCTGCTCCTCATTTACCCGCTAAAAGGCAGCAGCACTCAAAGCAACATTACCCCGTATGACCCTTTACTCCCAATTTAAAATCTAAAATGGCGACAAAAAGTTGACTGCTGACGATTCAAGGATTGGTGGAAAATCGACTATTTCTTTACTAAAATACGCAACAATTGTGTCTGCCTCATTTGCAAAGAGACAGTCACTGTTTTAATGAGTTCTATGTGAGGCGATATGACCAAACAAGACACGTGACATGTACGACAAGATTACAGGGAAGATACGTAGCGAGAAATTAAAGCAACTTGAAGCTAGTTTAATTTTACAGCAGCAGTATTTTGCAAGAGCCCGAGAGTCGAAAGAGAACGACACAAAGGCTAGTTGCGAGATTGTTGAAATTATTAATTAAAAAAAATAATAAAGCAAATGTGACACATGGAATGGCTTGCTAAAATTTGCTTAAATACATTGTTCTATGTCAGCCAAGGTCGGCCCCCCACATTTTTACCACACCAAATCTGGCCCCCTTTGCAAAAAGTTTTGACACCCCTGGTGTACAGGAATAACTTCAGTCATTGGCTCATTCATATGGTTTACAAGGTTCTTCCAAGGAAACCATGTCATTTAACGTTCGTCTGTTGTTTCACCATACATAGAAATAAACTATACAGATTTATTCAGTTGTATACATCTATTATCATCATTATTCAAATTCATGTAGGCCCAACATTTCTTTTAGAAAATATATATTTTTTTAAATACATGAAAAAAGTGAGATCCAATGAAGTGTCATACATTACCATGGCAGCAGTGTATTTTAGAGTTAATTGTCAAAGAGAGTGCCCTTTGGCCTCAAGGACATTGATGGCCTCAATGGTCCGTTCTTTCAGTTATGTCTTTCATTTGTGTACAAGTTAACATAGACTCAACTTTCATTTGGATTTCATTTTGATCTTTTATTGCACAGAATGTTTTTGATACAATATCCACCCTTGCTGTACAAGAGTTAAAAGTATGATGGATAAAATAAAAATTAGATCATTACAACTAGAGAAATAAACATTATTTGTTTTAATAAATGAAGGATTTAGGCTTACTTTCAAATGAGATACTCATTAAACTAAACACTTATTATACTGGCCATTTTCAAGCAGCATCCTCTGTTTTCACCCCTTCACTAAAATGAGATCAAATGATCAAAAGTTTCTTGAGTGCTTTCTGTTTAGTCCTAACTGATGCTGTATTCTCAGTCACATGCAGCTCTGAGTTCCCAACATCTGGCTTGAGGTGTTGCCAGTTTTGTCCCTTGTCCTTCTGTTGTGTTTATCTTGTTGAACCGGTGCCTACGCAAGTCTTAATGTTGTATCCTCTTGTTGGCACAAGGCCCAGGATTTGGCTCCTCGTGATCTTTGCCAAGTTTTGTGGCAGCCATTTCTCTCAGCAAGGACTTTTCCCCAGTTCTTGGTGACAGGGCACCCAGCTTCGTTTAATGATATTTGATTGTACACACTGTACCCCACAGTGTTGGTTTGGACTGCCGACTGTGAATACCTTAATATGAAGATGTTATATAATGTTTAATATAATATAATATTAGTGACTAGGAATGGGAATTGATAGGATTTTTACGATTCCGATTCCATTATCGATATTGCTTAACGATTCGATTCTTTATCGATTCTCTTATCGATTCTAATTTGGGGAAAAAGAAGAACAAACGTTTTGATTGGCATCGAGTTTGTTTAATCAGAAGTCACGACCTTACAAACTCACAACAAGGTCAAAAGAGACCCAAAGCCTCAATATTAACTGTGGCAATAAGTGGCAAATGCACAAGAATGTGTAACATTTTACTGAAACATTTTTCTAATAGAAATAAAAAATATTGGTATATATTGGCATATAGGTCGTTGGTCTGCCGTTAGCAATATGTGTTAAACTTGCAGGGGTCCCCAAACTTTTTCCAGTGAGGGCCGCATAACTTTTCCCTTCTCTGATGAGGGGCCGGGGTCAGTTTGTAACAGAAAAAGTGTGACGATTGCAGGAGTGCCTAAATGTAAAAAATTATTGTTTTTCAGAAAGCCACAATCAAATAACCCTTTCTGGATATTTCACGGAACAAAAGTAAATAAAATAAAAATAATAATATAAAATAATAATAATTAATAATTATAACACTATTAATCAAATAGGTAATAACCAAATAACCCTCTCTGATTTCTTCACAGAAAAAGGCCAGAAAATAAATAACACTATTAGGGAAAAAAGAAATGCTCTGGTATTGTTCAGGGGGCTGGACCAAATGTCAGGGCGGGCCGTATTCGGCCCGCGGGCCGTAGTTTGGGGACCCCTGTTAAAGCGTATTATTTACCAGTATATTGAAATGCATGCCTTTTAGTTTTATGGCGCTTTCACGCTCAAGTGGGGGCGCCCTTGCGCTTCCTCACGCGAAGAAGAACGCGCTCACGTGAAGAAGAGCGCGCTTACACGCGAAGAAGAAGAAATGCCGCATCCAAGCGAGTGAGCCAGTTAGTGAGAGAGGGAAGCACTGCGACGACCCTACGTTCTTTGTTAATGCTTGTAAAATATCTACAGAGGCAGCGCCTGTATGTATCATCTTTTGTGTTGTTGTTGTTGTGTGTTTCCACTCGCGATCGGACACTTAAATCCAGTTGTGTAGTGGTTTGAACGATGTGCTAATGCTAGCGAACGCATGCTAACGGTTTTGTTATTACTGAATAAGCTGCTAATCATCGCTGATTTACGTTGATGCAAACCTGTTTGTTATTGGGGACGAAATTGATTTGTTTCATTTCTATTTTCAGTTTCACTCTTCAAGTGATGGTTGAATAAAGTCAGCAAATTATACCAACGTCTTCTGTATCGTCATTTCGGAGTTTAGCTAGCTGTAAAGCTGTCTCGGTGAGGACAGTGCAGTCTATTCCCTCCCGATGCAGTTATCTCCACCTTCCCTCCCGATGCAGTTATCTCCACCTTGCAATGATTGCAAGTCGTTTTGTTGTAATTTTTCCTCGTGAAGTGAAGACACACTTTCGAGCGTTCGAACCTACGTGCTGTCATTGTTATGTTTACGGCTGCAATGCTCGTGCTTCGTGCTAAACCATCGTAACCTATAATTTTCACCCTCTTTCCTGGTGAAGTGTAGCCAAACTTTGGAGCGGGTGGTTCTTGGCGCCATGCTAGTTTGATGCGTTTGGACAACAAGACAGTCACGATGCAATATGCGTCTTCAGGACTCGTTAAAGGGATCGTTAAGGCTTTTTCATTGTGATGTCGAGGCCTCGAAACACTAGGAACCGGTTCAGAATTGGAATCGGATTTCGATTCCCATCCCTATTAGTGACAGAGACCATGATTTTTTCCCACTGCTAGAGGAAGTAATGCTACAAATTCGGCAAACCCTTGACAGTCTTGTAGCCAAATGTACGCATCCATCGGGATCTCGCAGTGCTGCTGTGGCCGGCCGTCTGCAACACCAGCACATTATTACACAAAGCCCACGCTGCTGCCCCTGAAAGTAACACTAGATGTTTTCCAGATCCTTTGCAGAACTTATGCCGACTTCGATGCATCCAATGACGGCCACTTCTGCATTGTTTCTCAAATAAAGCCCAGATAACAAAACACATACAATATACATGTCAAGTTCAAAATATCAAAAATAGACCCTTAGGTAGACATTTGTAAAATTACCCAAAAATAAGGAGAGAAGACACTCAGTTTTCTTGGCCAAGGAGAGCAAAAGAGTGACTAGCCAGAGGAATGCTGGATTACGCTGTCCAGTCACCAAAATTGATCTAAAGAAAAAAACCCTCCTTGCTATTTTTATTTAGGGGTTTGTCCTAACACAGAAAGGGTGCCGCCCTGAGGGAGTGGGAAGCAAGCTGGAGACACCCATGTGATTTTGGTTGGATATGTGTGAGCATGTAGGTGGAACTAAGTAAGTACACGTATGTAAGCAAAGGCTCATGCAAACAATGGTCAAAATGACCCAGACACTTCAGTTATGCAACGCTGCGGCCATGGAAGATGTCCTCGGATGGAAAATTGTCCTCGGAGGTCTAGACGAAAGTCCAGACGCCAGGGGCTGAAGATGTCTCGGAAGGTCTAGTTACGCAATGATGCGACCATGAAGCAAGGCAGTTGTCATCCCGACCCTCTTTTACTCTTTGTAACACTTAAGCCTTATACTACAATCTAGTATAGCAAGCAATAATCATTTACTGGTTATATCAATAAGAGAAAAATATGGCAATATGTATTATTTATGGTATATATGAGCACAAGCAAATATTCAATCAATTCAGCAAATATTTAATCAATCAACCCTCGATAATTACCTCAACAATACACGTGAGAGATAATGAATTTGGGGTATCGGGTGCTATTTACATGGAGGTACTGCAATTGTGCAAGGCAGAAAGTCACTGAAGGTGTGTTGAGTTTGTATCTAGTGATAGGGCTGGCCAGAGAGCAACATTTCTAGATAACATTATCCTACACCTTTTCAGGCTCACCTTTTAACATAGAATAAGACTTCCTAGCTGTAACTCAGATTCAGCTCTCAACTGCTCTCAGCCAACGGCGATTTAAAGAAGGTCTTCGAAGCAGACTTCCTCTCTCATGTTCCTGTTCCGCTAGGCGTTGGTCAATCTGTATGGCCAGGGCGATGAATGAGTCCAGGTCTTGGGAGATGTCAACAGGCACGATGGCAAGCTTGAATAGTTCAGAAAGTGCTTGGAAAAAATGAAGTGGTCAGGACAGATAGGTTCAGGTTGCTGTCAGCATGAGGAATTCAACGGCAAAGTCAGCCACACGATGTCTCCCCTGCCACGCAGTAATCAGAGCGAAAGACGCCTCTCTCGCTGGGGTCCTAGTTGAAAAAAGTGTTTTAAAGAATTGACAAAAGAATAATAAGATGAACAGGCAGTCGAATTGCAGCTTCACTCAGCGGTGGCCCAGGCAGGTGCTTTGCCCGTCAATTGGGAAATGACGTATACCACCCTGAAACATTCCAGCGAGAAAGGATCACGTACTTTTGCCTTGTTGAAGCTGGAGAGCAATGTTTACAAGACAGTACCTCTTTAAGGAACGCATGGAGGAAGGAAGTCTGTTCTTCATGTTACATGAGTCACTGTCCTTGAGCCCTGTGGGCTAAAGTAAATGAATCCAAGTCTGGGGGTTCCATGTTGTGTTCTGATTGTTCTGTCGTGTCAGTCAGACAAGAGGTGGAACCAATATGCAAACCAGGAACATGCTTGACAGTATGGCAAAAAAGGCCATTTGTTTCAGCTGCACAGTGAACAAAGAACAGTGCGGGTCAGAACCCTGAGAGAATAATGAGCGACAATGATGATAATGTTGATGATGAAGCTTTTTTTATTTCGAGCATGCACACACATTAAAACAAAAAACATACAATATAATTCAACTAAAATAATTGCACTCGAAAAGAAGTGGGAAGAAAAAAAAAAAAAAATTATCCCACCTCCGATATCATTTTCCAGCATCATTACTTCGTGGAATACTCCTGTTCACACAATGAAAACGAAGAAAAAAGGAAAAACAGACAAAAACAACTAAACCAACAGACAACCAACTAAAGTTGGCTCATTAACAATAATTTAAATATTTACACTAATTGACAAAAACAGCAGCACACATTGTCAGCTAATGTCATTATACTGTGACAAGACCATATTTTTATAAAACGATTTTAATTTTTGCATATTTTGACACTGCTTGAAATGATTGCCTAAATTGTTCCAGAGTTTCACTATACACACAGACACACAAAAACGTTTGCAAGTAGTTCAAAATCTTGGTAACATAAAATCTCCAGAGCCTCGCAGACTATGGATATTCTCACGAACCTTAAATAGGTTTTGTATATTATGTGGCAGTAATTTCTTTTTTGCTTTAAATAACATTATAGCTGTATGATAGTTGACAAGATATTTGATTTTTAATAGTTTATAGTGAGCAAATAAACGATGGGTGTGATTGAGAAATCCGAACTTATGTACAGTATGATTCGTACCGCACGTTTCTGCAATGTGACTAATGAATTGATGGTAGATTTGTAAGTGTTTCCCCGCCCTTCAATACAATACGTGAAATATGGGAGCACTAGCGAACAGTACAAAGTGCGGAGTGCACTGTCATCAAGATATGATTTCACTTTGTTTATTAGTGACAGGCTTTTGGAGATCTTGGTTTTGATGTGTCTGATGTGGGGTTTCCATTATAATTTTACTATCTACAATACAGTGGGGAGAACAAGTATTTGATACACTGCCGATTTTGCTGGTTTTCCCACTTGCAAAGCAAGTAGAGGTCTGTAATTTGTTTCATAAGTTCTCTTCAACTGTGAGGGACGGAATCTAATACAAAAAAACTGAAAATCACGGTATATGATTTTTAAATAATAAATTTGCATTTAATTGCATGAAATAAGTATTTGATACATCACAAAAATCAAACTTAATATTTGGTACAGAAACCTTTGTTTGCTATTACAGATACCAAACGTTTCCTTTAGTCCTTGACAAGGTTTGCACACACTGCAGCAGGGATTTTGGCCCACTCCTCCATGCAGATCTTCTCCAGAGCCTTCAGGTTTCGGGGCTGCTGCCGGGCAACATGGACTTTCAGCTCCCTCCATAGATTTTCTATCGGGTTCAGATCTGGTGACTGGCTAGGCCACTCCAGGACCTTAAGATGCTTCTTACGGAGCCACTCTTTAGTTGCCTTGGCTGTGTGCTTTGGGTTATTGTCATGCTGGAAGACCCAGCCACGACCCATCTTCAGGGCTCTCACTGAAGGAAGGAGGTTGTCAGCCAAGATCTGGCGATACATAGCCCCATCCATCCTCCCCTCAATACGGTGCGGTTGTCCTGTACCCTTGGCAGAGAAGCAGTCCCAAAAAATGTTCTTTCCTCCTCAATCTTTCACGGTTGGGATGGTGTTCTTGGGGTTGTACTCATCCTTCTTTTTCCTCCAAACACGACGAGCCGAGTTTAGACCAAAAAGTTCAAATTTGGTCTCACCCGACTACATGACCTTCTCCCATTGCTCCTCTGGATCATCCAGATGGTCAGTGGCAAACTTGAGACGTGTCTGGACATGCACTGGCTTCAGCAGCGGGACCTTGCGTGCGCTGTAGGATTTTACTCCATGACGGCATAATGCGTTTCCGATGGTTTTCTTCGAGACTGTGGTTCCAGCTCTCTTCAGGTCATTGACCAGGTCCTGCCGTGTAGTTCTGGGCTGATCCCTCACCTTCCTCATGATCAGTGATGCCCCACGAGGTGAGATCTTGCATGGAGCCCCAGAACGAGGCAGATTGACCGTCAACTTGAACTTCTTCCATTTTCTATTAATCGCTCCAACAGTTGTTACCTTCTCACCAAGCTGCTTGCTTATTTTCCTGTAGCCCATCCCAGCCTTGTGCAGGTCTATTATTTTATCCCTGATGCCCTTACACAGCTCTTTGGTCTTGGCCATTGTGGAGAGGTTGGAGTTTGTTTGTTTGAGCATGTGAACAGGTGTCTTTTATACAGTTAACAAGTTCAAACAGGTGCAGTTACTTCCGGTAATGAGTGGAGAACAGGAGGGGTTCTTAAAAAAGAACTAAGAGCCGAAATATTTACTAGTTGGTAATGTATCAAATACTTATTTCATGCAGTTGAATACAAATTTAGCATTTAGAAATTATACAATGTGATTTTCTGGATTTTTGTATTAGATTCCGTCCCTCACAGTTGAAGAGAACTTATGATACAAATTACAGACCTCTACATGGCTTGCAAGTAGGAAAACCAGCAAAATTGGCAGTGTATCAAATACTTGTTCTCCCCACTGTAACTCCTAGAAATTTGAATTCATTTACATTACCTATTGGGATCTTTATTTGTAGTTCTGAGTTATATTTTAGGTTACTAAACATCATTACATTTGTCTTATTTAAGTTAAGTGATAATTTATTTATATCCATCCACATCTTTAATTTACTTAATTCCTCATTCACGGTAGTTAGTTCATTTTGGTTTTCACTACGATAGAATATGTTTGTGTCATCTGCAAAAAGTATAAATTTCAATAACTGAGATACAGTATATACACTCACCGGCCACTTTATTAGCTACACCTGTCCAACTGCTCGTTAACACTTAATTTCTAATCAGCCAATCACATGGCGGCAACTCAGTGCATTTAGGCATGTAGACATGGTTTAAGACAATCTCCTGCAGTTCAAACCGAGCATCAGTATGGGGAAGAAAGGTGATTTGAGTGACTTTGAACGTGGCATGTTTGATGGTGCCAGAAGGGCTGGTCTGAGTATTTCAGAAACTGCTGATATACTGGGATTTTCATGCACAATCATCTCTAGGGTTTACAGAGAATGGTCCGAAAAAGAAAAAATATCCAGTGAGCGGCAGTTCTGTGGGCGGAAATGCCTTGTTGATGCCAGAGGTCAGAGGAGAATGGCCAAACTGGTTCGAGCTGATAGAAAGGCAACAGTGACTCAAATAACCACCCGTTACAACCAAGGTAGGCAGAAGAGCATCTCTGAATGCACAGTACGTCGAACTTTGAGGCAGATGGGCTACAGCAGCAGAAGACCACGCCGGGTGCCGCTCCTTTCAGCCAAGAACAGGAAACGGAGGCTACAATTTGCACAAGCTCATCGAAATTGGACAATAGAAGATTGGAAAAATGTTGCCTGGTCTGATGAGTCTCGATTTCTGCTGTGACATTCGGATGGTAGGGTCAGAATTTGGCGTCAACAACATTAAACCATGGATCCATCCTGCCTTGTATCAATGGTTCAGGCTGGTGGTGGTGGTGTAATGGTGTGGGGAATATTTTCTTGGCACTCTTTGGTCCCCTTGGTACCAATTAAGCATCGTTGGAACGCCACAGCCTACTTGAGTATTGTTGCTGACCATGTCCATCCCTTTATGACCACAATGTATCCAACTTCTGATGGCTACTTTCAGCAGGATAATGCGCCATGTGATAAAGCTGGAATCATCTCAGACTGGTTTCTTGAACATGACAATGAGTTCACTGTACTCAAATGGCCTCCACAGTCACCAGATCTCAATCCAATAGAGCATCTTTGGAATGTGGTGGAACGGGAGATTCGCATCATGGATGTGCAGCGGACAAATCTGCACCAACTGTGTGATGCCATCATGTCAAAATGGACCAAACTCTCTGAGGAATGCTTCCAGCACTATGTTGAATCTATGCCACGAAGAATTGAGGCAGTTCTGAAGGCAAAAGGGGGTCCAACCCGTTACTAGCGTGGTGTACCTAATAAAGTGGCCTGTGAGTGTATATCGTTGATAGAAATATTAAATAATTTTGGTTACTTATTGTACCCTTCCTGTTAAATAACTTCTCAACCACTCCCCAGCAGCCCCCCTGATACCATACAGAAGTAGTTTCTTGAGTAAAATTGTGTGATCAATTGTGTCAAAAGCTTTCTTTAGATCAATAAAAATTCTGACTGCATTTTTTTTTCATCCAATGCATTTGTGCTTTCTTCTACTGCATCTTTAATTGCCATTTGGGTGGTTGTTTTTGTTCTAAACCCATACCGGCCCTATTTAATTATGTTGTGTTTATCAAGAAAATTATTAAATCGGTAGGTAAATAGTTTCTCCAAGATTTTACAAAATTGTGGTAATAGTGATATCGGGCTATAATTTTGTTTAACTGTGTTTACTGTCATTTTTGTGTATTGGAATTACTTTAGCAATTTTCATTTTGTTTGGAAACTGACCCGATTGAAATTATATAAATTACAAGTATAGGTGAGGGGCGTTGCTATGCTATGGATAACTTTTTAAACAATAAACATGTCTCGTGACAGTCGGTGGACAGCTTACTCTTGGACTTCAATGCAGTATTTATTCATCACCTCATGCTCACTGGTTGCATAGAGAAAGATTGAATTCTTATTCCACTTAATTCTTTTATAATACTGGTTAGGGTCCTGGTCCGGAATACCTGCAGCCAATTCTGAACCGATTTTCCTATATGACCATATATGATCATATATGACCATATATGTTCTTGCAGGGGGTAGGTAGTCATGTAATGTTATGAATGACGGACCCTCCACTTAATATAGACGGGTGTTTCTGTATAATAATCGGATAGTGAGTCTTTTTCCTTGATTAGGGCACGCCATCACCATTTTAGTGTGGCATTGCGCCATTTTAAAGAATAGAGGCGTCCGATCAAGACGTAGCATTCCTGCTCGTCTCGCAAGCCATATCTGACTCTTTTGATGAGAGCATCTGATTCTCAGCCAACCCTTAATTCTTTAAATGTGGAACCGGTTGGGTTGCTTGACACGAACGAGCTGTGATGAGCTAATCACAAATTTTTCTTGGACATTCAAATGTACGTTGCAATAATATGCTTCAATTCGGTGCCGGTTAGTGGTCCTCCCGTTGTGATCGCACAGAGATGGGCGTTATTACAAAGCTCGTCTAGTGCATTAAGTTTCAGCTCAGCCAGCAGCATGACTGGAGTATATTAAAAAAAATGTGTAGGGGAAAATCAAACAACGAAAGTAAACTGCATGGTATCCCAAGTCACAGAAGTGTACAGTCAGTTTCACTTTCATTACTTTTTCACCTGTCAAAATTGTCGCCACTTCCAGGAGAGCAAAACTCACAAAACGGCTGCCCTGAGAGGCTCCACCTGTCTCGGCCAATGTTATGTACACGTCACTTGGTTGTGCTTTTCACTGGTTCCACTTCCAGGAAATATACGCAGCACCACACCATGTTTCTATTCGTTGTTCTCCAAGTGGTGAGTGCCCAACTGAGCAACGATTGTAACATCCAAAGAAATGATTGCAGGCTTTTGTTGTTGTTTTCTAAAAATTTATTTCAATCACAACTCGGCAACTGCTCGTAAAAGCTGAGCGTACCCTCAGTCCCTTCACACTCGGTTCGCGTGATGCATTCAAATGCATTCACGAAAAAAAAACTGTGCTCACAAATGTACTTGCCAACCCCTGGTCTAGTCTAGAAAGTGTAGTAGTTTAGAAATTTCCCGCCGTCAAGTAATGACTTTCGGGTACAGAGGTAAACTGTGCGGACGATAACATGACACATGATGAGGCAGCTCCTTTCTGCGCATGCGCAGTCTGTGCAAGTGCATGGTTAACTTGCAGAAACGGGTGGTCTTAAACGCAGTGTGGACAGGTAAAAAAAAATAGTTGTAGTAGTAGCTGGGAGAGAGTTATCCTCCTAGTGTAGATTTAGCCTTAGACTAGTCTATAACCCACCAATGTTCTTCACAAATAAAAAATAAAATGATCATCAAGCTGAAAAACTGTGGCCAACAAATCATACGAGTGACTGTGGAAACCTTTGGCAGGGAAATGTCGAAGTGACCTCCCTCTACTGGCGTGAAGACATACTTTCACGTGGCATGAAGTCCAATTTCAATGAAAAAAAACAACTTGCAATTCCTTCACACACTGTTAGCGAGATCAAATAAATTGATGACAAAACAGAATTAATTAAATATCGCAGCAATCCTGATATCATCATGAAATGTGAACATGTAGTGCATAATACTAAAGATTAGCCGCTCAGTTGAAATATTTGCAATAAACATTGTCCATGTTTTTTTTTTTATTCACTGGTCATTAGACTGGAAAAAAAGTAGCAACAAACCCATTCTGATTAAACTGCAAACATTTTATTTTGGGGGGCTGTAAGTGCAACAGAAATGAGAAGAAATATAAAATATCTTTATACAGGTCACCAATAATGCAATGCATGCATTGAAAGAGCTGTGGTTTTATCGAATGCTTTATCTATGAGATGAAGGTGACTTGTATCTGCCTTCTGCAGCAAGAGCTGTGGAGAACTCAGCTGGCAGCAAGATGCAGACCAGGAGATAGTTGCAGGCAGGGGGTCTATTAACGCTTTTGGGCACCAGGCCTGACAGCTCCTTACTCATCTAGGCCCCACAGGGAAGCGTATTCTTGTTCCGGCACTGTTGCAATGGTCAATACCAGTGTTCCTACGTAAACCATCTGGATGTAGGCTTGGATATTTTGTCATTGAAACATTATTGTACCATTTGGGATTTGATACAGGGTTTTACTGGCAGTCTTATTTTTTCCATCTTAATGCTGACTACAGGCAATGCTGGCACTTGGCCTCTGAATCCTAATTTAACCTTGGTGCATGGATCTTTAAACATTGGTCAAGCAATCAAGGCAATATGTGTATGTGTGTGTGTGTGAAGAATTAATCACAAAAGCATCGCATTCATTTTCTAAGAGACTGCATAGCATTTTGAGCTCTCAAGGCAATAATTTTGTCCATTTGGTGGCCATTTGTTGCTCCTGTGGACCAGGAAAAACTATAATAGCTCCAGTAAAAGTGTCTTTGTTGCTTTATTTGGGATGTAATACCATGAAAGTTAATTTGCCAGGCCCATTTGGTTAGGGGTTATTTTTGCCGTTTCAGCAAGGCAAAATATCAAGTGAGTTAGGGACCACATATGAAAAGCAATCTCTCTGTCTTACTTTAATATTTAATTATATTTCTATTTTTGTTTGTGCATGTGGTTAAAAAGTCAAACTGTGGACTGCCACGTAGAAAAGCATGAGGGCAGTCAATGACCATGGGTATTGTTCTTAACAGCCTTCAAAAATATCCACAGCTTATTCATTTTACAAGACGAATAAAAATGTATCTATACTTGCCTCTTGGCCAAGTAATCATATGCTGTTTATTATAATTATATAGCTATATATTATATATTTTTATGTCACTTGTGATTCAATGAAAAATAATACAATACAATATATGAGGACCTTCACAATGTTGTTTTCAAATAATAACACTGGGAGTCAGAGTTTTAATATTGTTATTGAGTTATATCAATATTTATTAGTCTCTGTATGCACCCGGGTGTTGGCTCAATGGTCTGAGCCCTCTAATGCTATTTGTTGTGGTCTGGTTTTGAATTTCGTCCTTGTGAGTTGTGTCAGGAAGACCATCCAGCGTAAAACCTTTGTCTCAAATCCCATATGCAATTCAACAGTTCCAATCCATCCCCAAAAATCTGCGTCTTCCTCTTTACTTATGATTAAGTTATTTAATAACAATTTATTGGTGCCTTGTGGGCCCCCTAGTTGTGAGAAGGCCCTAAGCACTTGCTTAGTTGGAAAATGTGGCAAGACCATGTATGAGGGGGGATCAAGCAAACTTCCGCACTATTTTTCTTGATAAGAAAAGTGTGTAATCTTAAAAACTCACCCCAGCAGAAAAAATACAGAAAAAACCAGCACCAAATCTCAAGACAAGCACATACAGTACTGTATTGTCTGTCTGAGTGTTGACAGCTGTGCTCATTTCCTCAGTCATGGTAGGCAGCTTAAACAAGTGCCAAAAGTGCTGCCAGCACCTTGTGAACTTGGCGATAAATTCAGGAAATTGTTCATTCCAAACAGCAGAATACCTACTATCAGAATTTCAATTGTGTGGGTGTTTTCATCATCCTCGACGGAAGGCACATGACCATCTACTTCTCCAAAGAAGTCTAATGCCTATCCAGCTAGAGATGTTCTGTCAGAACAGGCAGGCCTTCCTTTGCTTGGTTATCTTATTGAGTAAATTTGGTCAAGTGCAAAGACCAACTGATCAATTCCATATTTTTTTTAGATGTGGCTGCAGTAAAATGCTCAGAGAAAAGACAAACGACAGTAGGCCTACACTACCGTTCAAGACGTGGAGAAAAAAAGGAATCGAAAATCTTTATTGTCATCGCTTTGAGACCACCCAATGACTTAAACATTTTACCAAGACATATGGTATGTATTAATATTTTTTACTTGTACAAAACACAAATACAATATATTACTGTAAATAGGGTCCAAAACTTATCGTTAATTTCTTTCATCAGCATTCAGGAGTGTAATGCCTTGCGGAGTGAAGCTGTTCATCAAGCGACGGAAATAAATTTGTTTAAGTGAACATCAATGTACTGTCGAAATCATAATCGAAATTTTTAATTATATCGTTTCTAGTCTCTGACTTGGCTAACATGTTACTGTCTGTCATCTTCTCAAATAAATGGAAAGTACATCCAGTGTTGTTAATCCTACTTTTAAAGAAAAGTCATTAGTTACAAATTACTTCTCCCGAAAAGTAATTCACTTAGTAACTCACCTCACTGTTAGAGTAATTAGTTACTCAGCAAAGTAACTGATCTTACTTTTCATATTTTACACATTATTACATTACACAATCTATAACATCTTTCACATCAAATATGTCTATATTAACTGATTGAAAAATGCAAACAATATATACAGGGTTTTAAAACATTTGGTATTTATTTGTATCAAATAAATTATCTCTGAAACTGTATTTTAAGCCTACTGCACAATAAGCAGAACACTAGCCTTAAATATTCCGTGAAGTAATCCATGAGAGACAGAATGTGGAAAAAAAGTCCAGAAAATCACATTGTTTGATTTTTAAAGAATTTATTTGCAAATCATGGTGAAAAATAAGTATTTGGTCTATACCAAAAAGTTCATCTCAATACTTTGTTACGTACCATTTGTTGGCAATAGGGAGGTCAAACATTTTTTTCACACACTGCTGACAATGTTGACTATTACAGGCCGCTCTAATATTTTCAAGTGGGAGAACTTGCACAATTAGTGGTTGACTAAATACTTATTCGCCCCACTGTATGCCTGATAAACTGTCCCACCGCAACACATAATGTTATAGGGGTGGCCGTGGCGCAGTTGGTTCCTTGGACCGAAGGGTCAGTGGATCGATTCCAGGCTACGACTGCCCATCGTCGAAGTGCCCTTGGGCAAGCCACTGAACCCTGATTTGCCTCCAGTGGGTTGACAGCGCCTTGCATGGCAGCAGCCCCATTGGTGTGTGTGAATGTGTGCGTGAATGGGTAAATGTGTGCTACTGTAAATTAACCATGCAGATAAATGCACTATATAAGTACTGTCCATTTACTTATTAGTTTTTCGACAGTGGAAGTTTCTATAAATGTGTCAAAACATAAGATAGATTTTTTTGATTGGACAGCTTGCATTGATCGCCCACGCTGTTGTGTTGAGCTGCTGTCAACAACGGGAAGTTTACTTCGACGAGGGAGCGCAAATCAACAGACCACCTGTACTTAGCATGACATGATCTGCCAACCTAGCCAATTATCATTGCGACTGCAACGGTGTCAACACCCCGTTCCCTCCTTCTCCCTCCCGTTTTGCTCTATCCAGGCAGGAGGCAGCTAATGTGTGACAAAGTCAACTGTCGACAACTCGTGCTTCATTCAACCAAATTGTAGTAACGTGCTCCTTCACATTCTCAGTAACGATAACAGTGTTGCAAATATGGAAAAAGTAATTAATTAGATTACTCACTACTGAAAAAAACACCGTTAGAGACACCGTTGTACTCTGTTGTTAATAACGGCGTTAGAGTATATCTGACACGTTAGGCTACTGTTAAGTCATCGTTTGACCAGCCATGAAGCCAACCTAACTAGTTTACCTGTGTGAGTTTCTTATATACCTATTATAAAGGCAATGTGCCAAACAAAAGGCTGTTTTTAAGCATTTCTCGAAGCATAATGTGATGAAATGTTTCCATTATTTCATTGTGAGCCACCTCATAAATGGCATTTTCATTTTCAGTTCTAAAGTATATTTGTTTAAGGAGAAAAAAGCCAAATACTTATTGTAACCAAGCTGATTATACATAAACTTGTTCTATGGCTCTGATCTTTTTGCTGTCACAGATGTTGAGAATATTTTACTGTTTGACAGCTTCCACCATATTAAAAAATAAAAATAGTTCATTCTTATGTCACTGATATCAATCTAAATGCATGGCTTCCAGATAATAATAAAAAAAAAAAAAAAAAAAGTTTATGAATATATATTCCCATCTGAATATGTGTCTTAATGATGTCTGACAGTGGTGGTGCTGTTATTGATGCAGCCTGGAGACATACTGAAAGTGAGAGCACCCCTTAACAATAGGTGACAAATGAATTGTGAAAATATTCACATGTTCTGACACAAAGTTTTCCTCTCCACTGCTAGGTTCATGTCATTAGTGAGGTTAACGGTAGTTGTTATTTTGAGCTTTATCTTGGAGGTGTTTGTAATTTGTTGTACGTGTCATGTCTTTGACACTGCCTCTTAATTGCGTGACAATTTCTTTTGATTAAATTTGAAATAGCGTTCCATTCTTAAATTGATCAAGCTTGTTAAAGATCCTTATTTATAAACTTCAATAGTTTCTAATTTGACTCCAGGTGAGAGCTATTGAAATTCCGTACGCCTCCAAGCTATGGTCATTGTTAATTAAGGCAGCTGTGTTCTGACCTATTGACCCCCGTAGCTCAAGGGATTTTGATGGGTTATGGAAGAGCTCATGGAATCTGGCCTGTGGCCCAAGTTCTTTCCATTTTGGCCATCTGCAGTGTTTGATGCATGGCAATTTAAATCCTCTCATCTAATTAAATGTGATCTGCACTTGTGCTAAATGACTTTTTTGCACAGGAAGAGATATCAGCTGTCTCTCACACACAAGGTGACATTCCACATTTCCATTATGGAGGATTATAACAGGTAGCTAGGACTTGGAAGAAAGTGCGTGGAGAAGGTCGCTACCATGCTGGAAGACCATCTTTATTTTTTCTTTTTAATTTCTGGTGAATAAGTAATAGTGATGAGCAGACAGCAAGCCACAGGGAATCGCCAGGATTTGGGACTTAATTCACAGCTTTGCTACCCCATCTTTGGTGTCAGCACAATGCAAAGTTCAGGGCTAAATCATTAATGAAATAATGCCATCAGTCAGCCAACAGTCAATGCAAAATGTTGAGTTCCAAGACACTTTATGGCCCTTAGGCTACACCTCGCCAGCAAGTTTGCATTGTACTGCAAAATGTAACGACGTTACTTGATCAGGATAAAAAAGCTACAGCATATACTGTATGTTACACAAATGTTACCCTACGGTGCATGTGATGTGATGAGAAGGAAAGACGACAAACTTTGGGTAAAGTTCAAGAATGTTCTTCTTTGTAGTACATTTCGCTAACTCCAGTCAAAAACAGTTGCATTCAACAGTGATTAAGGAGTGGCATTCTATAGTGATTTGTTTTCTTGATGATACCAGTAGATATGCAATTACATAGAAAGGTAAAGGTACTGGCATGACACAGCACTGGGCCATCATCCTATCTCTCGGCCTGATGAGTGAACAAAGAATTGTCTTGGGGCAGTCTTGGGATTTATTTTCTGTTACACCCCACAGGAATAAATAAATGTTTCGTGACTCCCCAACTAGTATAAATAGTATCATTTGTGTATAAAATTATTACAAGTACACCTCGCATAACATTGTGTCCTTCTTAACATTAAAAAAAAAAGTAATATCGATCAATTTACAATAAAGTACAACTTTATCAACAAAACAACATAATTTGCCTGAATTGAAAAATAATAATAAAAAATAAAAAAGTCATCTCAAAACTGTAAACATACATTTTTTTTACCATTTGATACTGAAAAAGAAAATTTAGTAAACTCAATAAAAAGCAATTCAAATTGATTAGCAACATTAACTCGGATATGTCAAACTTAGTACTAAACTTAATACAACTTAGTATGCCACCTTATATGATGCTAACAGAGCTCGCTGGTTTACTAATGTAACACTCATGAAGTGGGACGATTGTTGGCAATATCCGGCACGTTTTCACTGAACAAAATGAATCCGCTTTTCAAGTGTGATTGGGGTCTAATGCCTTTATGTGAATTCTTAATTGATTTGGCTTCATGCTGTACGCTGCAAACATTTTTAGAGACAGTAAACATACGGGTCTTTCCTCGTCTCCCTTTGTATTAAAATTGATAACCAAAGCTACATACGCTTTGTCATATTTCCTCATGTTAGATTTCAGGACACATCTCCGACATCTCTTTTTTGGTGCCAAAATACTGCGCTCACTCTGAATATGAGAGCGCAATTGCCATCCACTGAGTGGATGTGCAATTAGACTGTATACTGTATGTAAAAAAAAAAATCACATACGGAGGTCACATACGCCCCACCCCTCGGCATTGCTTTGCTGGGGGGGCGTGCCCCACTATTTGAGACGGACTGTCTTGGGGTATGTAAGTGGGATAGGGGCTCGGTCTCTATGTTTCCTTCCATGGCCTTGCGAGAATACTTTGAGTCAGAGTAGACACGAGACTTCTACGTGAACTACAACCTGAACTTTTCAAGCATGTCTTTCCACATAGTTAATGTAAATCATCAGATATAATATACCCATCAAAAGGCTTTTCTTTGTCAATGTCACAACTATTTGCTGCTCTGCTCCTATGTCAAGCTTAAGAATGTTTTAAGATTTGTGCTGCTTATTTCTGACAGGGAGTTGCAGTGTAAAATTTTGCCACTCACCCTTGGGTAATGTTTTCTAAATGAATGAAACCCGTCCACAAATGGAGCAGAACATTACAGTGGAACACAGATCTTCTTTGATCATGATTAAATATGACAAATGTGAACTTTCTCTTGGACAGGTGCTATTAATCATGCCAAAGGGAGAGGTGATTTATAATTTGCTGGTGTTCTATCTAATGAGAGAATCTCGTTGAAACAATAAGAGGGATTTCAAAATGGAAAACAAAATTGGTTGCGCGTAATCTCCATTTGTGTTGCAACACTCATTCTGCTAGTGCAGATGTGTGACAACTCAAGCAGCATCTGCTGCAGGGATAACTGGTGCGGTCTACTGTCAAATAACATGCATCAACATTGTAATTTTGGCATTGGGGCTTTGTGAAAAGAACAGCTTTTAGCAATTCTGTCTTGAAGCATTTGATGTCGAGTGTTGATAAGGCTGCACAGTGATTAGCTTCTCTGTCCCTCAGCGAGCCTTGCCTTTGGGTTACTGTGGTCACTTCAGCGGAGAACATCAAACACATTCGGGAAATATATTCAGTCGATTTCAATTAGAATCATGTTTTGACTTCATCGTGGAGTGTGATTTGTCTAAATCTTAAACCGAAATACAATATGTTATTCTTTATTTCCCTGGGGCTCCACATAAAGTTCAGGGTAATTAAGAAAATTAATCTGAATTTTAAAGTTAACCAGTGCCAACATCCATCAGTTGATCATTTCACTGAGACTGTAGTCAATAAACAAACAAATAAAAACTTATCTATACCTGCCTCTTGGCCAAGTCATCATAAACTGTTTATTTTTGTTGCAAGTAAAACCATCAACATGAAAACTGCCTACGTGGGTAATCTTTACTGCACCATGTACCTACAGATTGACCAATGTATGTGTCAATTTTTGATAATCCGGGTAATCCACAAAAGTTATACAGAGTTTGATAGTTGACATAGGGTCTACGTCATTGCTCCGCCGTCAATGCAACGCAGAAGCATAAATCAGCCATAAAGCGTAACTGCAGCTCGTGTATGGTCTGCATGCTTGGAAGAGCAAAAGCATATAGCAACGTTTGGCCCATCAAATCACCACCAGAAACGTAAAACCAGTTCATAGCAAGTCTTAAATTAGTTAGAAAAGTGTTTTGCCAAGTTAAGATTAGGTGGAGGATTGGTAAAACAGCGATGCTGCCAAGGGGACGTGCATGGGAGTGCACCGGCGTGAGTTCGGCCAGAAAATCTCAGGGCTTTGTGTACTCACCAGGGCATTAGTGGAGCAAGTAATTTAAATCAACTCTAAAAATCCAGTATAGTACCTGTAAATTGAAGACAACTTGGAATTTTTATTTTCTAAATGCATGTCTTCAATCCAGTCACTTTCATCTCTTAAGAAGCATTTTGTGTCCTCACTTTTTACCTCTGAGCTTTCTGACAACCAAGCCCACAGTACTGTGAATAATTATGATCCAATATTCGCATGAAATTTGACTTAAAAAAACAAAAAACAAAAGAATCATAAAAGAAACAAGAACCAGTACAATGTCAGAATGTAAACTGACTAAAAGTGTGAGAAAAACATTTTTATCCTCAGTCCAGCCCTCACTTTTGAGAACATTTGGCTGCAGAATATAAAATGCCTTGGTTTTGCTTTTTTCAGGCCGCTTAGTCAGAATAGGTCGAATGGTTTTGAAAAAAAAAAAAAAAAAAAAAAAAAGCACGAAAACTATATGGTTTAATAAATACATCTTTCAGTAATGTGTCACTTTAATGAGCCACTGTGCTTCGGTTCTGCTCATGGGTACTAAAAAACTCTTTGCATAGAGTGTCATCACATTTGCAACCAATTCAGTCATAGATAGCCTCTTATAGTGTCCGATACCAACATTTATTATGCAAAATATTGAGGGGGGGATAGATTAAGTGGATAAATGATCACTTAGTGCAAAACTTATTATGACACTCATCGCTCCTGCCCATGTGTGAGAAAAAAGAACTGCAAATGTTGTGAAGAAAAAAAAAAGATTTACCTTATATGAATCTGAGGAAGCACATACAAAAATAATAGTCAAACAAAATGTTTAGTCCAATACAAGGCTTCAGTAAACATGATGGTGTTCTCCTTATTGACTAAAAGATCAAACAATATGTGTAGCACTATTGAAGACTGTTGTAAAATTATAATTAGCCCTACGGAAGAATATTGTAAATATAATAGCCCTATAGAAGAAAGAGGTTCATTTTCCGTATCTCTGAGGCTTTTAAAGACACTTGTATCTGAGTGGCCAATGTTGAATAAACAAAGGCAAATGAGTACTTTGGTTGATTCTGACAGCCTGTGATGTCCTCAGAAACAAAAGTGCTGGTCGCTCTCCTTGGCTTGATTAAACTTGGCTGTCCTGTGTGCATACTAATTTGATGAAGTATGGCAACGTGTCCATGTGTAAATGCTGTAAATATTATGCTTGCCATTCCATAGTCATTTTTGAGCAGAAAGATGCAATAATGTTTAACATAATTCTGCATTGTTTAGTATGTGGAAATTTGCAAGCATGGGAACAAAATCAACACTCTGTCACTCCCAAAAAAAAAGTTACTAATTCCACCAAAATGGTGGCATGCCTGTGACCTCCTCTCTGTGGTTCTTTTAATTAATTGGGACAAAATGTGTCGGTAAGTCAAAGCATGCTTTTTATTTTTTTATATGGGACAAACTCAATGAGCTGTGTCCTAGGTGGGTGTGAGGTGACACAAGTGCCCATACAAATGCTACACCTGCAGAATTGTTGGCTGTGGGAGCTGACACTAGTGAGTGTGGGTATAAATGGCCCATAGCGTAACAATTCCCGGCAGGCAGACAGCGATAGTCAAGCAAGTTCAAGGTATAATCTCTGTTGTCGCATGAAGGGGGACTAATGAGTGACTGGAAGAAGGGGGAGGAAGATGATTATACTTTACATACTAACCTTGGCAACTGAGCCTGTCCTTTAATGATGGCATAATTCAGTGTTCACCTTGGGAGACTGCCATGGGTTTTGGTTTATGAGGTCACCCTAGTAACCTCAATCATTCAAGTGTGAGCTCTGTCTTTGCTTCAGTGACTTCCATAAACATACATGCACACACATACATTTGGACATGCCCTCCCCTGTTACACGACCAGCAGCATTACAGGTTCGGATTACAATCTAGCTTAAGTGCCTGTTTGAAATCCTTGTGCAGGGCAGAGTTGTAGTTATGAGTCAATTGATGGCTGTGGATATAACCTGGCAGTATTCTTAGTTTGACTAGCAAGGTTGACTCTGGGCTATAGTGTGTAGCCCATTAATATAATGCAGTTACTTATGATTGACCCTTCAATCATTATGTATTTATTCATTTATTTTGACAGATATTATCTTGCTGAAAAAATATGTCTCCCATGACCTTTGTCAAAAATCCAACTGATTATTAAAATATTATGTTCACAGCTCTAGCTTCACCTTTTTGTGTAATTACACTTTTGAATCTTCATTACTTTGATATTTATGCCTTCTGTATTGACTTTACTGTTTTCTACCTGTTGGAAAAACATGATTTTTTTTTTCATTGCCAGTTCACTCTGAGCCCTCCCAAGCTCATATAAGGTTTAATCTAAAAAAACTCTGCTCATTAGATAAGGCCTGGATCACTGGTGGACTGTGTCCTTGATCAGTTTGACTCGTTAGTTGGTGGATGCCATGTGAATTAGTTCGAACATCTAATTAATTAAATCACACACAGCAGGATATTAAAAAAAACGGGAGAGCTAAGCAACTGCCACCCACGGCAAGTGATTAGCCATTTGTACAGGTGGGTTAGTCGATTGAATGGGAAGATCTGTGCTCCCATCTTTCTCACGTTCATCCCAGCCCCTATAACTGATGTATTCAGCTGGTAGGTTGCATTGGCATGCTGGGTCACCAGCGTACCTGACTTTGATCATTTCAAGCATCTCATGCAATATATACAGTGGTGATTTTGACTTCAAAGTTTTACTCTTTTTCTCAGGCACTCATGACCAAATTTTATAACTTCATTACTTATAGTTTAAATCGGTATTCAGCATTGCAATGAAATGAAATCCTATTAATCATGTTTAGGTCCCATGTTTGCATAGCCAAATTACTGCACAAACTGTCAGTAACTGTCTCAGGGAAGCTTCTCTGTATATTTGTTGTCCAAATCGGGTAACTACCACCATAGACTTCATAATGTATTGACAGTTCAGATTAGTCATGCACTGCACCGCGCATTCAAGTCCACATCAAGTCCGCCCACATCAAGAGGAGCTATTCACAAACACAGGCACGCAGCGATCTAACGCCGGATTTCTATTGAAAAAGTACAAAAGCTGTACCGCATACAAACAGGAAGGATTGTCTCAGGAGTGATTTGTTCGAGGATTCAAGGTAATTATTATATTTTTCGTACCATGCATGCATTTTGAAACGTTGTGAAAAAAATCAATGGGATAAATTAGCCGCTACTGCACTGGCATCATAGTTCGCACTCCATCCATCCATCCATCCATCCATCCATCCATCCATCCATCCATCCATCCATCCATCCATCCATCCATCCATCCATCCATCCATCCATCCATCCATCCATCCATCCATCCATTATCTTCCGCTTAGTCCGGGGTCGGGTCGCGGGGGCAGCAGCTTTAGCAGGGAAGCCCAGACTTCCCTCTCCCCAGCCACTTCAGCCAGCTCCTCCGGCGGGATTCCAAGGCGTTCCCAGGCCAGCCGAGCGACATAGTCTCTCCAGCGTGTCCTGGGTCGACCCCGGGGCCTCCTACTGGTGGGACATGCCCGGAACACCTCTCCAGGGAGGCGTCCAGGAGGCATCCGAACCAAATGCCCGAGCCACCTCAACTGGCTCCTCTCAACGCGGAGGAGTAGCGGCTCGACACCAAGCCCCTCCCGGATGACCGAGCTTCTCACCCTATCTCTAAGGGAGAGCCCGGACACCCTGCGGAGGAAACTCATTTCG
Organism: Corythoichthys intestinalis; assembly: GCF_030265065.1. Taxonomy (NCBI): domain Eukaryota; kingdom Metazoa; phylum Chordata; class Actinopteri; order Syngnathiformes; family Syngnathidae; genus Corythoichthys; species Corythoichthys intestinalis. Next base: position 21,616,689 of record NC_080405.1, read on the forward strand.
GCCGCTTGTATCCGGGATCTTGTTCTTTCGGTCACGACCCACAGCTCGTGACCATAGGTGAGGGTAGGAACGTAGATCGACCGGTAAATCGAGAGCTTCTCCTTTTGGCTCAGCTCCTTCTTCACCACAACGGACCGGTGCAGAGTCTGCATCACTGCAGACGCTGCACCGATCCGCCTGTCAATCTCCCGCTCCCTCCTACCCTCACTCGTGAACAAGACCCCAAGATACTTGAACTCCTCCACTTGGGGCAGGATCTCATCCCCGACCCGGAGAGGGCACTCCACCCTTTTCCGGCTGAGGACCATGGTCTCGGATTTGGAGGTGCTGATCTTCATCCCAACCGCTTCACACTCGGCCACGAACCGCCCCAGTGAGAGTTGGAGGTCACGGCTTGATTAAGCCAACAGCACCACATCATCTGCAAAAAGCAGAGATGCAATGCTGAGGCCACCAAACCGGACACCCTCAACGCTTCGGCTGCGCCTAGAAATTCTGTCCATAAAAATTATGAACAGAATCGGTGACAAAGGGCAGCCTTGGCGGAGTCCAATCCTCACTGGGAACGAATTCGACTTACTGCCGGCAATGCGGACCAGACTCTGACACCGGTCGTACAGGGACCGAACAGCCCTTACCAGGGGGCTCGGTACCCCGTACTCCCGGAGCACCCTCCACAGGACTCCCCTAGGCACACGGTCGAACGCCTTCTCCAAACCCACAAAACACATGTGGACTGGTTGGGCGAACTCCCATGCACCCTCGAGGACCCTGCCGAGGGTGTAGAGCTGGTCCACTGTTCCACGGCCGGGACGAAAACCACACTGCTCCTCCTTAATCCGAGATTCGACTTCCCGACGGACCCTCCTCTCCAGCACCCCTGAATAGACTTTACCGGGGAGGCTGAGGAGTGTGATCCCTCTATAATTGGAACACACCCTCCGGTCCCCCTTTTTAAAAAGGGGGACCACCACCCCGGTCTGCCAATCCAGAGGCACTGTCCCCGATGTCCACGCAATGTTGTAGAGGCGTGTCAGCCATGACAGCCCCACAACATCCAGAGCCTTTAGGAACTCCGGGCGGATCTCATCTACCCCTGGAGCCTTGCCACCGAGGAGCTTACCAACCGCCTCAGTGACTTCAACCCCAGAGATCGAAGAGCCCACCTCAGAGTCCCCAGACTCTGCTCCCTCAAAGGAAGGCGTGTCGGTGGAATTGAGGAGGGCTTCGAAGTATTCTCCCCACCTACTCACGACGTCCCGAGTCGAGGTCAGCAGTACACCATCTTCACTATACACAGTGTTAATGGTGCACTGCTTTCCTCTCCTCAGACGCCGGATGGTGGACCAGAATTTCCTCGAAGCTGTCCGGAAGTCGTTTTCCATGGCCTCGCCGAACTCCTCCCATGTCCGAGTTTTTGCCTCGGCGACCGCCGAAGCCGCAGTCCGCTTGGCCAGCCGGTACCTGTCAGCTGCCTCCGGAGTCCCACAGGCCAAAAAGGCCTGATAGGCCTCCTTCTTCAGCTTGACGGCATCCCTTTTTTTTTTTTTTTTTTTTTTTTTTTTTTAAACCTGTCCTGTTCAGCTGTTTGACACAGAGAATGGAAGTCTAAGTGCCCGGATTCTGAACAGTTTTAATGTTTCACATTGAGAGTCTGACATACTCCCATTGTGATCATTCAAAATACCTTTTTATTATGACAAAGCAGCGAACAGGAAGGGATTATGGGGGGACAGAAGAAAAGAAATACAAGAGAAGAAGGAAAAGAAACATATACACAAACAACAGGGCCACGGCCCCCACCCAGCCAGCCCGGGGAGGGAGGGCGGGCGGGGGGGGGGCTGGGGTCCATGCGCAGCCCATCCCTCCTCCCGCAGCCCAGCAAAGGAGCCATCGTCCCCCCCCCCGGGACCCAGGGTGGTCCCCCGGGCCACCCGCGCACCCATCAACCGGCCTTCAGGGATGGCAGGAGGGGATGCATCACCAACCCCACGCCTACACCCACCCCCACCCGCCCACCCGGGCCACGAGCCACAGCCGCAGCCCCCCAACCGGCACGACACGCCACGGGACCCCCAGCGGCCCACCAAGCCCCAGGCAAGGCAGGGTCCCCCGCCGGTGCAGGCGACACCCCGCCGATACACCGGCGCCCAGCCAGCGACCCGTGACGGAGCGCAGGGCGGATGCCCAGCCAGAGAAGATAAGAGAAGAGAAGCTTGACGGCATCCCTTACCGCTGGTGTTCACCAGCGGGTTCGGGGATTGCCGCCACGACAGGCACCAACCACCTTACGGCCACAGCTCCGATCGGCCGCCTCAACAATGGAGGTGCGGAACATGGCCCACTCGGACTCAATGTCCCTCACCTCCCCCGGGACAAGGGAGAAGTTCTGCCGGAGGTGGGTGTTGAAACTCTTTCTGACAGGGGATTCTGCCAGACGTTCCCAGCAGACCCTCACAATACGTTTGGGCCTGCCAGGTCTGGCCAGCAACTTCCCCCACCATCGGAGCCAACACACCACCAGGTGGTGATCAGTTGACAGCTCCGCCCCTCTCTTCACCCGAGTGTCCAAAACATGTGGCCGCAAGTCCGATGACACGATTACAAAGTCGATCATTGAACTGCGGCCTAGGGTGTCCTGGTGCCAAGTGCACATGTGGACACCCCTATGTTTGAACATGGTGTTCGTTATGGACAAACCGTGATGATAGTTCGCACTATTTACTTAAAATAAATGCTAGCTGCACGTTTTTTTTTTTTTTTTTTTTTTTTTTTTTGCTTTCAACCAAGAACTGAGACTGTTTTACGTCCATATCTATAAAGAATTCAGGAATTTAAGCATTTATTCACAAGAATTTTCACCGGCTTTGTTTACATCAGGGGGCTGCTAGCTAAATTCACTAACAGACTAGCATTGTACTTTGACATATTTACATAAAATAAACGCTAACTGCACTTTTTTTTTTTTGCTTCAACCGAGAATAGAAACTGTTTTATGTCCATATCTATAAAGAATTTGGGGATTCAAGCATTTATTCACAAGAAGTTTACGAAAATTTCACGAAAAAAGCTCTTTGTCTGTGATTCCACTTGGTCAGTTTGACCTCGCCAACAATGCAGGCCCCCTATTTATTGGCCCTGCGCACCGTGTCCCATCAATACATTATGAGGTCTATGCTACCATGGCTCAACCTCCCGTTTTTCAAAATGAAGTCCCAGAAATGTTAGAAAAAAACCTGCAGTACTTGACATTCTGAGGGTGGCTCCTCTGGTTTCAGGGAGGAGCAGTTTACATAGACACTCTGTTTTACATTGCCCAATTTCAGCCTCAAATAAACCTGTTTAAAGGTTCAAACTTTGAATTTGGACTGTATGGCGACATAAATGCTTCATGACAGCCCTACAGGTGGTGAATTACCTATATTGTGTCTAAGTCGTAAAATGTAATTTATCGATTAAAAAAACATTAATGAGGCCGCGGGGGCAACTTGCATTCTTGGATCTCTGGGAATCTTAGCCGTAACACCCAGGTTACCACCTATGGACTTATGAATGGAATGCATACTGCCCAAGTACTTCAGATGTGGGCTTCAGAACGACAGAGAAAGTGGAGGCTGCCATTGCGATGCCCTGACCAGTAGGCCACAAAGCGAGATTCAAATGGGACCAGGTAATGCTATGAGTGACCTCACCAGCGCTCCTTTAGAGTTGATGGTCTAGACCTGAGTTAAGTTTGTTGTCTTAACCGACTTGGGTGCTCGAAAACTCACATTCAATGCCGTCTGGCATGTTCAGGGCAGATGGCAGAAAACGTGTGTTGTGTCGTAATAATAAAGCAAAATTGCATATTTAAGAATGGCCTTTTATTGCGGCCAGCCTAAGGCACATCTGTACAATAATCATGCTGTCTAATTAGCATCCTAATATTCCACACCTGCGAGGCTCAATGGATTATATCAATAAAGGAGAAACGCTCACTAACACAGATTTAGAAAGATTTGTGAGCAATATTTGAGGACATAGCCTGTTCTATAAATATAAGATTAAGATTTTTGAGTCCAGATCATGAGAAATGGGACCCAAATAAATATTTATATTTTTGTTCAGTGTGTTATAGAGTTGCCAACAGTCCCACATTGGGTGGGAGAACCCGAAATTTAGGATGTTCGGATTGGTACCGCCCGGCTGGCTGTATACATCAGAACTTCCTAAATTGCAACCCTGTTGACAACCCTATTGTATGAACTTTTCCATCTCTCTCATTGTCACTGCCAACACAAAGCCAAAAATCAACTGTGCAAAGCTTCATACCTCGAAATTTAGTCACTCTTAATTCAGGGTACCGTATCCATTAGTCATGCAAAATACCAATACATTTAAGTTTGAGCATTTTTGCCGCTTGCTATGGATTTAATGATATTAATGCAGATCCATGTGATTTAACACAATTTGGTGGGTTACACTTTGCAGATAGTGTAAAGTGTCTTTCTTGCATGCATTATTAAAATTCTCAGATGTGTTTTTCATGTTTTTGGCTGATGGAAGTATATACTGTATTCACAAAGCTGTGGAGCGCTAAAGCACCACAGAAATGATCAAGCACCTGTGGTTTTTGCTTCCGTGCAAAGCCGAGAAATGAGAATGCATGATGCTAGACATACTTCTTCCTGTACAGTATATTTGGAATAACAGTTGGGGTGTGTGTTGATGATCAGTGCGAAGGTTCTCTTTTAAGTGAGAAAAAAATATGTCGTTCTCGTCATTCCAATTTATGCCATTATATAGCAGTTCGTTGGACTACTATGTTAAATTTTAAATAATGGGGGAGAGGGTAATACACTGCAAAATTCCACTGGAATAAATACATTTTTAGGTAAATCCAGAGGGTTATAATGTCATACTGAAGTTGCCAGTAGCATTTATGCTGCATAAAGTTTTGCTTAGCCCTAAACTAAATCCAACCCAAGAGGAAAATCTTATTGATTGGACATGTTTGCCGTTGGTGTTAAATATTTCTCAGCAACCGGGTCTCTGAGGCAGAGTATGCAAGGCAATCTGTGAGCTGCCTCCTTTAATATGAGTGAGGCAGAAATGAGTGCACTGCAACCAGCAGAGGTGCTGTTAATTGTGAACTCCAACATATGATTTTCCTAGTAGCATCATTTTGTGCGATGTGACACTGCTTTTGAAACAGAAGTTTAGATGATTCAGGGATTTATGTGTCTCTGGTTCACTCATAATATCATTAAGGCTAAGTGGATGCAGTTCTTACTCAATGTAATGTGTGAATGGGAGTGTGGATTGTTGTCTTTCTCTGCGTGCCCTATGGCGGACTGGTGATCAGTCCAAAATGCTGCATGAAGTCGGCTGAAATAAGCGTTAGTCCAACTTCATCCTGAACAATAAAGAAAATGGATAAACGGATGATTCATATTTTGTAGTTATCTCCCTATTTGGTTCAGATTTTTTAGGTGAAATTTGCATACATTAAGTGACAACTTTATTTTTTAATGTTGTGTCAAACAAGTGTCATAGTAATACAATTTTGGTCATTAAGAGTGTGTTGGAAGAAAAATATTTCTGAGTTAAAGGGTATGAAAACACTAAGGGGCTGTGCGATATCAATAGAACCGTTATGTAGCAAGATGACAAATATTAATAAAGTTAACAAAAAATAAATCGCATTCATGAGCAATTATCGAAAATAGATCGAAAATTACGAACATTTCCGAAAGGATTCCGGAAACAGCCGAATGGGGCGGAGATGTCATAACAAGGAAACAAAAGGTCGAGGCAGCTGCCATCGTTGTTTATCGACGAGAGGGTTGCGTTCGTGTTTTATCAAAAAATCGCTAAAATGGTTCAAACCTGTCATGCTATGTGGTTTACAAATAGCCATTTGTCGCAATGTAGTACCTATGAGTTCCCGAACGCGAGAAAAAGAGCTGGACTACGCAGACAATGAGTAAAGTTCGTCAGTGCTAAGAGGGCTAATTTTGCAGACCCAGCCTCCGGCACGGTTTTGTGTGGTGCGCATTTTACACCTGAAAGCTATACGAACTATGGACAAATGAAATCAGGTTTTCCTAAGAAATTGCTGCTGAAAGCAGATGCAGTGCCCACCTATACGCGCAGCCACCTACAGTAAATGTCCCGAGATAGCAAGAAAGAGGATGATGACTGGCTCTGATGAGACCACCCCACCACCCCAGGCAAAGCAAAGGAGGGAAATGGCCAGAGTGAGTACTCTTTTATAATAAAAAACATATCACGCATTGGATATAGGACTGGACACATGTATAAATTATCGCTCGTAAAATATATAGAACAAATCCTCTAATCCTATTCATATTTGTGTCGGTTGGCAGAGCGAAAACCGATGAAAGCACATTAAATGATAATTATTCTACACATTACTTTATTTTGCGGTCACGGTGTATCAGCTACTCAAAAAGAAATGCAAAACAAACCATTTGGTGTTTCTGTTGCCACCGGTGTTTCGTCAGTGTGATTGCTCCCCTCAATGATCCTTTCATTAGGCTGCATTGGCTTTCGTTTGGGCTCAAACTGATAACCCAAAACACCAAAGAAAGGTTCATAACTCTCCTCGTCACCATTAGAAGAATGTTCGTTACGTCGGATTCGTCGCTTCAACTAGAAACAAAATTGTCCGCCATCATCGCCGCCATTCAGTATTAAGCACTGAGCCGGTTGTTTCCTTATAGTGACGTCACGCACACAATATGCTAGATTTCCGGCATCTAGGGGGCAGGTTGTTTTAGCTTGACAATCGACCTAATTTCTATCATTTTCTTGGTGTTGTGATGTGTGTAATTACACGAAGTGGCATGATATGAATTCAAAAGGCATGCGTTGATGGATAAATGATGGAATATTAGCATTTCCCCAGGTGTTGTCATACCCTTTAACTTCATTTGAATGTGTCTTTCTTTTTTGTTATTCAAATTAAGAGTGTTTTTTTACATTGGAAAAAATATTGTATTGCAGCACACCACAAACTAAAAAAATTCCAAAAGCATTTTCTGTACACTATATTAATTAATAATATAATGTCTCAATATTCATACTTACTCAGTGTAATATTTGATGGAACGTAAAGCATATTGGATTAGGTTTCCTCTCCTCCCTGGTGAATGTACATAAATCGAACGAAACATAGCTTTTACTGTACAATCCATTGTACTTGCCTTACCTTTGAGCTCTGCGTCTTATCTTTTTTTAAATTTTATTTTATATTATTATATCATACGACTCATACTAGGGCCTTTGGTCTAGGTCAGAATCTTTTACAGGTCTCAGTTTGGATTTTTAAATCCTTTTTAAAAACTTATGCATGACTGCCACCACGATTTCCGTGTGCGTCACAAGGAAGGTTCTCGGTCGCGTGTGTGCGGGCGAGTGAGGTAATTGCTCGTCTTGTGTTCAAGAACTGCTTGAAATTATAGCTAGCCTATCAGCCACCTTGCTGTCCGTGACAATGTGGACCCCAGCACATTTACTGTACATCATTTGATTAGAAATGTCAAGTGTCGATATACACAAAAGCATTATATCCATTTTATCCATATGTGATGACCATCAATCCTACCCTCGCGTTTTATTCAAACATATTGTCATGGACAGAAAGGTGGCTGATGGCTAGAAATCCAAGCAGGTCTTAAACACAACACGAGCAATAACGCCAACACCTTGAACATACTCCTTCCTTCCGACTGCAACTCCGCCTGACGACGTCTGCGTGCTCTTAACAAGACTGAGTGTCCTTCAAAATACTGCCAGGGGCCACCCAAATAAATACTAAATTATTAAAAAAAAAAAAAAAAAGGTGATATTGGATAATTACTCGCGGCACACCGAATGATATCTCACGGCACACGAGTGTGCCATGGCACACTGGTTGAAAAACACTGGCTTATAACAAATGTCATTTAGTGTCATTCAGTAAATTATGCCATTTTTGGCACAAAATTGACATTGTTTCAAGTGTCTTTGGGTTACATTTCATGTGTTAGGGTTAGCCTTAGGTTTAGGACACTTAGTGTCATCTCTCATTAGCATTCATGTTTATGACAGGTGTCATGTTGTGATTATGACAGTTTAGTATAATTTATTTGGAAGGGGATAATGCAGTTTCATAAACACATGATTACACATAAAAAAGGCAGAATTAGCCAGCAAGCCAGTTTTCATGTGTAGTCCCCAAGTCTTATGACAATGAAGCTTATAAATTAAGCGTTACCTATTTCAGCAGGGGTGAGTCTTCTCCTTAAGAAAAATGTTTCACTTATCCACCAAGTCTTTTAAGTATACAGTATATAATATTATGACAAATCCCACAAACACGTTCATTGCATCTCAGTTTCTTTGGCTACCCTCCCATTATTATACTCAATTTTGGGTTTTTATAAGAAAGGGATATGCCTTTTTTTAACGATAATTTCGAGCTCATCCAAAGTTGCAAGTAGTAATGCTGTCAATTTCCATCTCAAATTGTAATAATGAGCACCTGACACTTTTCTACTGTTGAAGGATGCCAGAATGTGATGGGATAAAATTGGCAGGTGTGTGCTTTTCCTGCCCGATGAAATATTTCATGACAGATGACAGTATGTGATAATTGTTTGTGAATTCAACTCCTCACTTGCAAGTAACACTTTTATTTTCACCTCGGTTTAGTTGCAAGTGTGTCTCTGTATTTAAAGTGTGTCTCTGTTCAAAGTGAGGCATACTAGTCTTAGTGTTAGAAGGACACTTCTATTCCTTTTTTCATCAAATACCTAAACATTGAAAAGCCGAAAAGATGAATTGGTCATATTTAATTCAAATAAAATCTAAGAAAATTGTATGTTCTCATCCATTAAAAAGTGGCTAGGTTGTGCTGTATTATGACCTCCTCCCTCTGTCTTCCACCAACTTGTATGCGTTTATCAGCCAGCAAGGGTTTATGTTACTAGACTGCCCCCCAGTGAATGCTCATGAAGGCCTCTGTTTCAGTGAGCAACTGATGGGTGCAACTGCTTTGATTATATCCCCTCTGATTAAAATCTCTTTTGATGGCAACACATTTCTTAAGACTCTTTTGATGACAATGTATTTCTTTCTGCTAATAGTGTGCGCAACTGATATTTGCTTTGCTACATTTGCTGAGTAATGCTTCTCAACACTTTTGATTCCTGTTAGTTGTGGCATAGTGGAGGGTTGTGTGGCAAGTCTGCCTCAGTTCTGAGATCAAGGAATCATTCGGGAGCCGAATGAATGAACAAAGTATTCCTCCGACCAAACATGGCAAAAGCAGAGTGCTTTGACATTGACACATATCGGTCCACTAATCATAGTCCCCCCTCTTTGTTGGTATGTTTTTGAATCCATACTGTCAATGTTTGCGTTGTGGTACATTCACCTGACATCTGTGTGGGCAGCGTGGTTTGAAGTCCTTCGACATGACAATAAATGTGTCACCGGTCATTTGCCACATTGCAATTGAGTAGAAAAGGCAGATTACACCTTGAACTGGTCCAAGGTGTAGCTTGCCTTTTGCCTTATGTCAGCTGGGTTATAGGATCCAGCACCAGATGACCCGAAACAGGATCAGATTGTTGACAATGGATTGGTTGGAAATCAATAATTATAGCACTATCAAGAACCTGCAAGTATTGCCTTGTGCTCTACTGTACAACTCACATAAACATTATTAAACAATGGCAATGAGAAATTCTGGTGATAGGGATAGGCTCCAGCACCCCCGTGACCCTCTTGAGGATAAGTGGTGCAGATGATGAAGGAGCTTCTCATCACACATCATCAATCAGTTACTAATTGAACATTTCTCAAAAAGATAAAGATTGGTCTAATTTTAACATTAAAGGGCAGGTGGAGAGCTTTTCCCATTTTGGTGTAATTTTACAAATATAACTATATAATATAATATAAATATATCTTTGGACGAGTTCGTCAAAACAACCATGTCATTTCTAACGTGTAACTGCGAGGATAATTTGCATTTTTTTAAGTTTTTAGCACTCTGTTAATACTGCACTTTCCAAACCCGGAAGTGTGACGTAATTTCCCCGAACGCATCAGAAGACTAACCACAGCTAGCATAGCAGCAATAATGATATCAGTGATATTTTGACCGAATGTAACCATTCGGGATCGCCGTTTTGTGATGCTAACGATGGCAAAAGCTCCCAAGAAAGTTGATCTAAAATGATTCCCTACGTTTAAACCTGAGTCATCAGATGATGACGATTTACTCGAACAGCAGACGTTGGTGATGACGGCGTTTTGCAGCTCGACACTTCATGAAAGGAAGCGTGTTGGGCCTATTGCTAGCATTGTGATTTCTCTCTGAACCTTTCTTTCCACATTCATTCTGTGTTACAGGGATCCCTCGCTACTTCACGCTTCAAACTTTGCGCCCTCAGTCCATCGTGGATTTTTTCAATTAAAACAAAACAAACAAAAAAAAATACAGATTAGTCATCCCGAGCCGATCGCGTAGTCTCACTCGTCCTCCCTCCCTGCTCTTTGTTGATCACTGGAGTTGCTTATTAACCCTTGAGAGTCGAAGGACGCGCCGGCGCGTCCTCAGCGCACGTCGTCTTTGAAGCGCCCTCACGTTTTAATTACGTCACCCACATGCTGTTGGTTGGTCTCGTTTTAAAGTGCGGAAGTTGCGGTTTACTCTCGTTATTATTTGAAGTCAATAGACCAACTAAAACGTGAGATATTGTCATTTAAGTTTTATAGTTCTATTGTCCTCTCAAAAAAACATTAAAACGCTGCATGGATCATTTGTTTATGTCTATATTTCCATCATTTCTTGTCCTTTTTCAAAACGGAAGATCCATGAAAAAAACACAAATCAAACGAACCCTTTCGAAGTCACAGTGGAAGCACAAAATGTGTTTTTTTTTTAATAAATATAACTGCCGTGCGAGGTTCCACCGAACGAGAGGGAGGAGTGTTCTGAAGCAACGAGGTGGCGAGCGACGGCCGTTTGGTTCGAGCGAGCGACTTTGTGTGACTTTGGGAATGAACGGAAAACTAAATTTAGCGCAAGCAATTGTACTTTTTGATCAACTTTTACGGAAGAGGATGGTCCAAATTCGTCATCATCGTCTTCTTCGGAAGAGTCCTCGAGTGAAGATAGTGACGGATTTGAACACGTGGGTGACGCCATCGACGAGCAGAGGTAAGCCAACTCACTTTTTTTTTTTTTTTTTTATGCTGAAAAAGTTTCTTTTGATATTGCAAGACAAAGTTAATTTTGATGCAATATAAGTGTGTGTTTGTGTATATAATAATAAAATGTGCATATCAGATCAAAGTCGTACGTGCACTGTGTGTATCCCAGGCAGGAATTTATAATTTGTGGTGTTCTTCTTTCTATATGAAGATTAGGGATGTAGCACATATTCAACTATGGTATTCTTTCTATTGTCATACATATAGATTTCCATTATTATTTATTGCTGTATATATTTTTATTTTATACTTTATTATTTTCATAAAAACTGACTTTATTTCATGTACATTTATAGTGACAATGAAAGTAAAGTGAAATGAAAATGGAAGGGTGGAAGGGTGGAAAGAAGACCGACACCCCATGGAAGTGTGGGCTGTGTGATGTAGCCCTGTGTCTAATTCCAGGACGAAACTGCTTTTCGGAGTGGCATGCCTAAAAAAATTTAACTTGTTTATTGTAAATATTTTTGAAAATACTTTTTTTTCCCAGTGTTATATATATATATATATATATATATATATATCTTATTTTTCCCACAATCAGTCTTCTCAATTTGTGTATATAAATGTGTGTTCAAGAAGCTTGATTGTGTGTACATAGTTTTCATCAGGTGATGGGCCGCAATACCTAAACTCATAAAGAGATGGCCTAAACACTTTTTGTGTTAGATGGTATATATTTTTTCACTGTTCTTCACTGTTTGGTCTGCTGTATATAACCTGTTTTGACTAGAGCATGTATAAAGGCAAAAAACGCCTATGGCTATACCTGTTGTTTATGTTGAATTGTCAAATATAAGACTATTTATTCTAAATTTTTTTGGTTGAATGTTCATCCTAACATGTTGAATAAATATTACAAAGTTTCAAAACGGTTCGTTACGCATGTTTGGTTGTCAATTGGACATCAATATTAAACATTTTGACAAAACGATTTTGGAATTTTTGGTCTTTTTGGGCCAAAAATGATGATTTATAATTGGTCAGTGAAGGAAACAACAGTTTGGACATGAAGTTCAAGGTGTCACAAAAAAAGGGACCAAACCAGGCCATCGTAAACAATTCTTTCTTTGAAATATTCAGGCAACTTCAAAGGCATGCAAAATTAGACAAAATAGGCCCAGACCTTAAAGGGTTAACGTTAACGATGATTGACAGACGTTTGTGTTTGGTCTTGCCAGAGCGCAAACTTCAAAGCGCCGCGTGCGTCAAATGTGTTAAACAGTTGCTGTGGCAACTCATTGTGTGTAAGTGAGCATCTTGAGCGGATTTGAGTGGACTCACACAACGAAACCTTCAACAAAGCCATGCATTTTTGTGCTTTATTCTTAATTTAAAAAAAAAAATTGGTGTGATAGTAACGTGTTTAAAACATATCACACATTTTTTTTAAATTATACTTTGGGGAGAAAAAGTGAAAAAACGTCTTATATGTGTCTCTTTCCAATGTTAAATCTGAATAAATTCATTGAGGTGGGGGGGGGAGCACTACTTTGCAGTTTTTCACTTATTGCGGTAAGTTCTGGTCCCCATTAACCGCGAAAAATGAGGGATCAATGTATAATTATCAGTAATTGCAAAAACAGATGAGTAGTTGCATAGATCTAGTCATAAATCTATGAAATTGACATCAATAGACCACCTGTCAGCTGTCCTATGACAGGCAAGCAACAAAAAAAAAACAAACAAAAAAAAAAAAACGTCGCACTTCAACAAACAGGGAGTTGGTTTTGCCCTCTTATACTAACAGAATTGCATCAAATTTTAGAATTAGAAAAGTCTGTAAGGGTCTAATTTGAATAACCAAGGTTGTATCCTCCTAGGTTTTCAAAAGCTGTACAAAGACGTAATCGAGGAGCAGGGGAGAAGTTCTTCTGCTTGACTCTCACAAAAGATGTCCAAATCCTTTCAGAAGAAGGTTTTTTGGGCCACTCAAAGTGTCTCGAGCCTTCGTGTGAGCAACTCATCGCTGCACATGATGTATCTTGTGAGTAAAACCCAGAAAATGTTTACAGTATATGGCAAGGATTGCATTGTTCTATACTTTCTTATGCTGCTGGCGAGGGTTTTTGAAAATGACGTCATCTAATTGTCGTACCATCCAGTTTTGATTTTTTTTTTTTTTTTTTTTTTGTTAGAAGAGATTTCACTCTGTGAAAAGTTTTTAGGTTGGATATCAAGGCAGCAGGTTGTGGGCTTTAATTTTAACACTGTTTCTGTTAGAGCTGCGTAACCTAACCTAATCTAACCTACAATGTCAAGATTCACTGACCCACCTGTAGAGAAGGCTAATCATTTAATTTCTTGGTTATTGTTGCGAAGTCTCTCTTTATAGACGTGGTAATAAACCTTGAGTTTGCTTTGTCACCATCTTTGCCTCTCTTGTTTGGATACTTTTTTCGGTACTTTTACTAGTGAGGAATTTTTCTAGGGTGATGTCTCCCCTCCTGACAGAATTTTTGTCTTAATCGGGAAAACAGTATATATTATACAGTCGGGCAAATAAGTATTTAGTCAACCACCAATTGTGCAAGTTCTCCTACTTGAAAAGATTAGAGTGTCCTGAAATTGTCAACATGGGTAAACCTTTACCATGAGAGACAGAATGTGGAAAAAAAAAACAGAAAATCACATTCTTTGTTTTTTAAAGAATTTATTTCCAAATTAGAGTGGAAAATAAGTATTTGATCACCTACAAACAAGCTAGATTTCTGGCTTTCAAAGAGGTCTAACTTCTTCTAACGAGGTCTAACGAGGCTCCACTCGTTACATGTATTAATGGCATCTGTTTTAACTCATTATCGGTATAAAAGACACCTGTCCACAACTTCAGTCAGTCCCACTCCAAACTCCACTATGGTCAAGCCCAAAGAGCTGTCGAAGGACACCAGAGACAAAATTGTAGACCTGCACCAGGCTGGGAATACTGAATCTGCAATAGGTAAAACGCTTGGTGTAAAGAAATCAACTGTGGGAGCAATTATTAGAAAATGGAGGTCATACAAGACCACTGATAATCTCCCTCGATCTGGGGCTCCATGCAAGATCTCACCCCGTGGCGTCAAAATGATAAGAACGGTGGGCAAAAATCCCAGAACCACACGGAGGGACCTAGTGAATGACCTACAGAAAGCTGGGACCACAGTAACAAAGGTTACTATCAGTAACACAATGCGCCACCAGGGACTCAAGTCCTGCACTGCCAGACGTGTCCCCCTGCTGAAGCCAGTACACGTCCAGGCCCGTCTGCGGTTCGCTAGAGAGCATTTGGATGATCCAGAAGAGGACTGGGAGAATGTGTTATGGTCAGATGAAACCAAAATAGAACGTTTTTGGTAGAAACACAGGTTCTCGTGTTTGGAGGAGAAAGAGTGCTGAATTGCATCCGAAGAACACCATACCCACTGTGAAGCATGTGGGTGGAAACATCAAGCTTTGGGGCTGTTTTTCTGCAAAGGGACCAGGACGACTGATCTGTGTAAAGCAGCGGTCTCAAACCGACTCCACAAAGGGCCGCAGTGGGTCATGGTTTTTGTTCCAACAGATCCAGCACAAACAGTTCAACCAATGAGGTTTCTACTAACATAAGCAGCACCTGATTGCAATCAACTGATTACACTTGTAAGAAACCAGATTGGTGAAAAGGTATTTGTCTCGTTTGGTTGGAATGAAATCCAGTACCCCCTGCGGCCCTTTGAGGACCGGTTTGAGACCACTGGTGTAAAGGAAAGAAAGAATGGGGCCATGTATAGAGAGATTTTGAGTTAAAATCTCCTTCCATTAGCAAGGGCATTGAAGATGAGATGTGGCTGGGTCTTTCAGCATGACAACGATCCCAAACACACAGCCAGGGCAACAAAGGAGTGGCTTCGTAAGAAGCATTTCAAGGTCCTGGAGTGGCCTAGCCAGTCTCCAGATCTCAAGCCCATAGAAAATCTGTGGAGGGAGTTGAAAGTCCGTGTTGCCCAACAACAGCCCCAAAACATCACTGCTCTGGAGGAGATCTGCATGGAGGAATGGGCAAAAAAATACCAGCAACAGTGTGTGAAAAGTTACAGAAAAAGCTTGGCCTCCGTTTTGCCAACAAAGAGTACATAACAAAGTATTGAAATGAACTTTTGGAATTGACCAAATACTTATTTTCCACCATGATTTGCAAATAAATTCTTTAAAAATCAAACAATGTGATTTTCTGGGTTTTTTTCCACATTCTTTCCCTCATGGTTGAGGTTTACCCGTGTTGACAATTACAGGCCTCTCTAATATTTTCAAGTGGGAGAACTTGCACAATTAGTGATTGACTAAATACTTATTTGCCCCACTGTATGGCAGAAAACACTCAGGTGACTTGATGTTCCGCTCTGAGACCCCCAATTTGGCCAAATTTCAGAATTGTCCAATATGCATGTGTGATACATCATTGAAAAGCTTAAAATCTCAATTTTCTGGGGGAAGAAAATTTTTGAACAGGAAGGCATTAAAAAATTAATAAATAAACAGCATAACCCTAACTGGAGGCGAGAGCACGCGAGAGCAGAATTAAAGATGCCACTATTTCAACGAGATATTATTGCGTACTTACCTTGTTTCGATCCAAAAACTCCATGTAGCATGTATCACCGAGTGTCTAGACACAGCTGTGAATGGTCACAGCCAGATTTGTGGGGGGATTTTATGGGTGAAACATGGTGATATAATAAGGGTCGCGATGCAGAAATCGCAGACAACAAGGAGTGGTTAAGATTTTCTTTTTCATATAGTTACCCTTTTAAACGTTATTTTTCAATTGTTCTTTGTTTGGATCGATTATTTATCATCTAACATATCAGGGAAAATGTGATAGTAACAAAAAAAAATAAATACAATTAAGCGATAGTTATGAGGTAGATATGAGGTAGATATCCGTGACGCCAATTTTTTCATTGTGACCTAATTTGTTTAAAAGTTTAAAATATGCGAGTGAATTTTTTTTATATATATTTTTTTTAACTAAATTTTATACATCAATTAATGATTCTAAACTAAAAATGACTGACATTTTGAATAATAAATATAATTACTTACCTTCTTTTTATGGCTTGGTTGAAACAAAAGCGGTTGCGCGACATCTGTAAACGGGGGTTTTCAGGGTAAAACAGACAAATTAAAAATAGTTTGGGGGGGCTTAATGCACCATGAATCTGCTATAGCAGCATATAGACTTATAGTTCTTTTAAACACAACAGTTGTTTTGGTTTAAAATACTGCAGTTTCTTTTAAAGAGGAGTGCAAGAGCAGAAACTGCTTTTTCAGTCTTTTCTGTGTTTTCCGCTATATATCAAAAAAAAAGACATAATTCAACCTAAACTCATAGATGTTAAGAACTTTGAATAAATCCAATATGTGTATCAGAACAGTGACATGCTAAAATAAGACATATGTATCAAAAACATTTAAGGATTCTTACTGCATCTTTTTTCGGGATTATCATTATGTCATTATGAATGTTTAAGTCACGCACAAAAACAACACACGTAAAGTCCAGGCAGAAAATAGATAATGGTTTGCGTCCGATTTGACTGATTGGTTGTTTGTTACCCAGACAGCTCGACAGGGTAATGCGCTTAAATTTGTTTAGTGGTTTTCAACCTTTGAGGTACTTTGACATTATATCCTCATTCACCTTCTGATGACAAAACATCACGAGTAATATGGGGTTCAACGTCTTGCTTAAGGACACTTCACAATATCACAACATCAGGGCAGGGGAATCGAACACACAAACTCTGGGTTTGGGAACAAATACTCTCCCAATCAGCTCTGCAGCTTTTAACCGAATGGCAACATTCAAAGGAGTCAATCTGGCAATGTGACATGTTCATGCATTGAAAAGTGTCCTTGAACAGCGTAGCAACCCCACCTCCTCACTTATATGTGATCTTGTTATACTAAAGAAACTAAAATTTGTGGGGGTTGACTCAATCAGAACTGCTGCACTACTAGCTTGACCTGTCATGTCAATGTTGTGTTAGCAAATAAAACATTTTATGAAGAAAAGTTTGGCTTCTAAACTTCTGATACTTAGTAGACCTAAGTGTAAATCCCAAAGAGGAGTCACAGTTTCGAAGATGACATGCTATGCTATACAGGTTTGCTGAGTTAATTGAGCTGTTTTTATTTTTCACCAACGTGTTCCCTTTCCTTCTATTCATCACGACATGGATTTATGAGGAAACTGACTGAACTCTTAAGTGGCCCTGGCTTATGCTGGGACAGAACAGTCTTTATATTGATAGCACATCTTGGAACTGGCACATATCAATCAGATTAACAGATTAAGTGATTTAGTGGAGGTTATAGAGGTGTTGGTTGGGGGTGAGCTTCGGTTTAACATTTTTTTTCCCAGAGCTGGTGAAACAGTTGACATCGCAACCAACTTGCAGTTGAACTCCAGAGACTGATAGACAAGGCCCTTCATCCTATATGAGTTGGAGTGTCATGACTGCTTAGAGTGACCTTTTATAGGGGATGCCTCCACCTTTAAAAGTGTTCCTTTTATGCGACAACAAGAACTGAATAAGATTTAAGGTTCTCTAGAAATGTCGCTTATCAAACATTACTTGTCTCTTTGTGATAAATAGCGCGGAAAAAAAAAAAGATTTAAAAAAGAAAAAAAATAACTATACAAAAAGATTCCTTCCAATGTTGTATCTGTTCCTTCTTCCTTTATATATTTTATTCCTTTTTAAAATAATTTACTGTGTGTACCTAATGCAGCTGTAAACTTTTTATTATTTTTCAATGAATGAAACCTAGTTTTAATGCATTATTGATTTGAATACTGAATGTTCTATGTGTCCTATTCAGGTTCTTTCTTTTTTTTTTTTTCTTTTTTTTTGAATTTCTCTGCCATTATTTCAGGAAGCTATCCATGTATCCAATCCTAGCCAAGAGAGAAGACATCCGATACAAAAAAAATAAATGAATAATAATCTTGATGAGTTATAAGGTCTTTAGTAAAATAGAAATAACTCAGATGTTATTTTATTTGATGTCCACAGTGGGTTTTTTGTTTATAACACAGACTCATGGAAATTGTTAAAATACAGTGGTAGCTCGACATAAGATCGCTTCGACACACTTTTGACATCCGACGTAAAATTTGACTCGCCATTTGTCTCTACATCTGGCGACATGCTCGAAATATGACGACATGACAGCGCCCCAGACGGACGCACGGTGTATTTTCTTGTGAGAGAAATCAACACAAGTTTTAAAAAAGGTTGGTACAGGAAGTGAAACAAGGAAAAAGGTGACACTTACCATTGAAATGAAGATGCAAATGATAGAAAAATACAAGCGGGGGTGCGCATATCCATGAACTGGTTTAACAATACAGCCGTAGAATGTTTACATTCTCCATGGTCCTCCTCCCACCATCGTTCGCCAGTCTTTGTAAGTTAAGGTGACAATTATTATTGTGGTTACATCGCCAAAGAAATTGCCACTTTTGTCAGGTTTTTTATCATTTATTTCAGAACTTGTCTAACACAAAACGCCTACTGTCCGCAGCAGTTGACTGTGTTCTCAACAAAACATTAAAAGTGAAAGTAAACTCTAGACCACATTGCTCCCTCTCTCTCATGTCAACCACGTGGTGCGTTCAGGTACAGCAAAAAACGTCCGACACGTTAGAACCCGATTTGTTACATTATTAAAGAAATTATTAGTATTATTGTATTATTATTCCGATTTTTGTTTATAATTTATTTTTTTGCTATGTGTAATTGCCATTTGTAATAATATCAGCAGTATTTATTAAGGATTTAGTGTAGGTTTTCGGGCTGTGGAATGAATTAATGGAATTATAGTGAATCTTATGGGAAAATCCTGCTCGACATACGACCATTTCGACTTACAAACAAGGTCCTGGAACGCATTACCTTTGTATGTAGAGATTTTACAGTATGTGGGAGAAACAAAAAAATGGGAGTTCATGGAATGATGAAAAAAAAAAGTGGTTATTCTGGAAAAACAAAAACAGTAAATAGGTAAAATTACAGCAATGCATTTTATGAATTGTTTCCAAAGATAGTCTTTTTTTTTTTTTTTTTTTTACTAAACATCAACTTCTTATTAGAAAGAGCTGGAATCAGAAAGATGAACCCTACAGAGATTTTGTTTTGTCTGATTGCATTAATATGTATGCCCAGAGAAATTTATTTTGATTAGTAATGCTCCATTTGTGTATCCTCTATTATTTTAAAAGTATCCACAAATTGCATCCCTCTGTCAAAATTAAACTGAGTTGGTAAATGTTTAATTTCCGATTTAAAAAAAATGTAATAATAGATAGCAGAAAGAAAAACATATACCATAACACATAATAAAACACCAGCTGAAAACAGTTTTTACCATTCCTGCAGCTGCAGTAATGAATTATTTTTGCTGCCTTTCACCCATTAAAATGCTTAAAGGGATGAATTACTTCACATTTTACTGGAAGCATATATTCTGCTAATCTATTGAACAATGGCCTTTGTATAGACATAATTTAATGAACATCTGGTTTTTAGAGGATGCCTAATGAATTCACATTCATCTTTCTCTAAATGGATAAAGTGCAGGCAATTACATTTTTAATGTGACTATGTTTCTGTCAATTGGATTGATTCACCGCTTCAGCATAGAACACATCATGTAATTTCAGAGTGAGTGTAGTTCTGCGTTCTTTGTGCAGAAACAAGTGGATGTCTTCTTGGCTAAAGATGATCAAAATAGGCTATGTAGGACGGGGTGGGGGTGGCTCCAGATATTGGGGACTGGAATATATTTTCAGATATTGCTTTCTTTTTCCACTACAATTCGATGATTGTGCAGGAAAACTCATTATTTCCCCATTCGCCAAATAAAAAATGTTATGACAGGACCGCAGATACAATTTGGCACTTGCTTTCTGTCACTCAAGTACAATTCATAAATGTTCCCTGTTCCAAATGATCAACAGACTGTTACACTCCCGGTCTGCGAGACATGCGAACTCATCAATGTGGTGCTGACAGCCATTTTCTGTTGCCTGATCACTAATTCCTCATTAGAAATGATGAGCTCCTTTGTCACCCCTCTTAGGGAAAGGTTAGGCTACGGCCTGGAAGAAAGGTTGGAGTCTTTCACTCTGGACCTGATGGAAAGCTTCACAGGCCCGCAGCTATCGATTTAGGCCTTCAGGTATCCTTTCCACCAATGAAGGGGTCTGCACTGCTGCATACCAAGCTGATGTACAATCAATGACTCATACCAGAGCCGGCCTATGCGCACAGACCCGTCAAATTATACAGTTGCCATCCAATATTTGGTGCAGTATGTTTTTAAAACTGTCTTCTGGAAGAATGACACACAAAGTGCACGAACCAATGCAAAAAGTAAACTTTGATGGCTTATACAAGAAAGGGGCAAAACACCAAATCTTTTGTCATTAAAGCAACCGTTGGTTTCTGCCGGGTTAACATTATTCACAAGGAATGTTTATCATTTTAAATGCTTTATGAAACAAAATAAATCCTCACTTGCCTTAAAAATCTCTAAGTCCAGCTGTGAAATGTGCCCTATCTGTGCACTTTGGCAGGAGACAGCTCAAACATTGTCCTGCCTATTCCTTTTCACGGAGACATAATGATATGCACAAGCACACTCCGGGGCCAGTTTCCCAGAACATTAATCCACAGAGATATGATACTATGCTGGATGTTGTCATCCATCACAATCCGCCTGCTCTTTTCTTTTCTCTCTTGCTGCATATCATCATCATTTGCTCCCTGTGTTTGATTGGACACGCTGTTGTTTATCTGTCTGAACGCCCTTCCCATCCATCTTCTTTGTATTGATGGAAGCGTCCTAATTCTTTTTAAATGTAAAAATAAAATATGTTGTTTTCCATTGGACTCAGATGTGGTAGCGATTTGAACAATTGGATCAAACTCTCTTTTTAATTTTGTCAAATATTTGCCCACTTTTATCCTAAGAAAGCATCTGTTACCAAAGAGACATTATCAACTGCATGCCAAAGCAATAGGTGGCGCTATAACCACTGATGCAGTCGAAATAAACAAAAATGGTAATAGTGAATTTGTAAGATAGTGGTGCTTACAGGTACAGCAGATTTTAGCTCTTTAACTTGATGTTTTTGATTTTATCTTATGTGAGGTAGCACAAGCTAAACCCCCTTCCAAAAAAGTTAAATTTACCTTAAAAAAATTAACTCAGATAAAAATATTTTATGTTGATGTTTTGCTTTTCGATCCATGTCTGGTCCCAGTTTTATACAAACTGTCAGAAAAATATATATTTACTTTAGGGCTGTCAAACAATTAAGATTTTGAATCGAGTTAATCACAGCTTAAAAATTAATTGATCGTAATTAATCGCAATTCAAACCATCTATAAAATATGCCATATTTTTCTGTAAATTATTGCTGGAGTGGAAAGATAAGACACAAGACGGATATAAACATTCAACATACTGTACATAAGTACTGTGTTTGTTTATTACAACAATAAATCAACAAGATGGCATTAACATTAACATTCTGTTAAAGCGATCCATGGATAGAAAGACTTGTAATTCTTAAAAGATAAATGTTAGTACAAGTTAGAGAAATTTTATATCAAAACCCCTCTTCATGTTTTCGTTTTAATAAAATTTGTAAAAATTTCAGTCAAAAAATAAACTAGTAGCTCTCCATTGCTGATGTCAATAATTACACAATGCTGCTGAAACCCATAAAATCAGTCGCACCCAATCGTCAGCAGAGGGCGACAAAACACAAAAAAAACACAAGTAGCAAGTGAACATGAGACTGTGCTGTCATTTTATCTGTTTGAGCGGGGCATGTGCGTTAATTGCATCAAATATTTTAACGTGATTAATTTAAAAAATTAATTACCGCCCGTTAACGTGATAATTTTGACAGCCCTAATTTACTTTAATCTAATGAAAATAGAGATAATGTGATAACAAAAATCACAAGTGCCTTTTTCAAGACAAAGCTCCATTATGTTGACTATAATCCCTGGGTGATTCATAGCATAACTCAGAAACACTCCATTGTAATTTCCCTGAAAAATGTTTTAGCATTAATTTTTCTATATATTCTCCAGATCAATATTGTTAAGTCAACACATACCCATAAATACAATCCTTTACCCATTACATGCTCCATTACATTTCCCTACGGCTTGCGGACAAGCCATTAAGTAACAAAATCTCGCTGAGGAAACCTAATATTTCACGGTGCAGGACGGTCACTTTGGTGCCTTCATTGCAATGTGTTGCAACGCCTTCCTCTCAGTTTAACTGTGCCATGTGGAAGACAGATGGAGAGCTATTAGTACTGTATTAATTGCATGCAGAAAAAGACTTCGTGCATCAATCAAGCAATTTTTCCCTTCACTTGTCAAGTGCAATTTGGTGACAAAATGAACAAAACCTTGGCGGCCGAGTTTGTTCTTATCTCTGCTGTTAACAGCCTGTGTTGCTCCAACAGAGTGGAACACTGAATACATCCGCCTTTCTACTGTTGCGCATGCCACATGCCACCCTACTGAGCAAAGGTTCACGAAAGTGTCTCGTTTAGAACGGATGCAAATTATCATGTCAAGATAGATTAACTGCAAAGATCAGGCAAAGACTAATGATCGTGACTGTCACAATGAATAGATGCACGGATGTAGCGGAATAGTCTCTCTTTAGTGGACATCATATACAATTATCTTTTCTACTTACAGCGAGAATTAAAGTCACAAATAGCCTTACAACTCAATTCTCAGATGCCACTAATGATTATAATGTAAATGAAATTACTGCATATGACTGACAGGTACATAATTACAAATGTATGGTATATACTGTATTAGGTATTTCTTTGTTTTATTGTTGATTGAATTGCTTGTACAGCATGAAATTCAGGATTTATTTTACCTCTCCCAGAAAACGAGGTACAGTATAAGCGTTTTCTGGAAAAAATATTGAATGTCAACAAATCACATACAATAACGCCTCAAAGTGTGTATGAAAAAACATGTTTATTTCGAATTTCACACGGTGTTTTATGCTCCTGAAAGAAATGGACCGCTTGGATGAGTGTGAAAGCGATCGTTTTATACATTCAATTTGTTGAATGCCACGCCATGAAAATGAATGACTTCTGGCTTCAGTCTTGGGTTTAGGACGAATGCGAATGTGACGTCACCCGGGTCAGTATCTCACAATACAGCATTGCTTTATAGCATGCAGATGGACTGTGGATTCAGCTGATTTTGCGGATTAATTTGTTTATTTTAGGCATCATGCCAGCCAAACGGCTGCAGAAAATTGTTGCTGCACCAGGGAGAGGTGTGTGAGCCTTTTTGGGTTTCAGAAGGTTCCCATTCACCACGGATAAAAAGCTCATTCAAATCAGGAATTACTCGAGTTCCATTTTTAACATGGCACGGGGATCATCTCCAACTTTCCTCTGCCCGTGCACGCTTTTTATTAGGTAAAATCACATGATAACAGAATATGCAAAAAGTGAGTACATGGCATGCAGTGATTGGTTAGTTCAGAATATCAATATTTTAGGAAGTGCCTTATTTGGTGATGTTTCTCAAAACTGAATGCTTACTATGAAACAGAAGTGAAACTTATTACAGCTCAACTTGGGGATTTTCCACAGAAGACATTGTAAGGTACGACCTTGGAAAACTTAGCTGTAGCTTTGATGAAAGGGAGTCAAAACCTGATAAGGCAGTCAACTGGCGTCATTTTGGAAGTTCAAAGAAATACAACACATGAACCTGGATGAATAGCCTAACTAATGAATATAGTATCACACCAGTAATGTGTTTTATAAGCATGAATAAAATATATTCCTTCACACAAATATATTATTTTGTATTATGTCAAATACTAGGATCATGGCACACATTTTAATACGGAGGTGGCTTGCATTTTGTGGCTGATTGTCCACTGAGAAAATCACTCGGCCGACGACCGGCGGCTTATTTGCACACACACCCTCTATACTCAGCTTATTGCCCACTTCATGTGTCCGGTGTTCTGTTAAATTTTCAACCCCATCAGAAATTGCAACTTTGTGTTAAAAATGGCTGCGAATACAGCGATTACAAAGTAAACACTACAAACTTTCTTTAAATAAAGGGCTGTTACTTACGTTTGGGCAGGTAGAAAAGATCTCCTAAGACACATTCTGTCTGTCATGTTGGCTGCACAACAACTGCACGCCGCTCTTTGTTTATGTCATCGCCGTGTAGTAAAGCATTATTTTTCATTATATTCGTGTTGACCATGTGGTGATGTGCTCCTCCAACGTCGGCTGGCTTGTCCGGCGGTAGTCTCCAGCTTCCAAGGCGAGCTCCCCTGTCCGTAGCAGGGGAACGAGCTGTAACTTGCTCGCCGCCGGGAGGGTTCCCAATCGGCGAAGACAATCGACAACCCCCGCCGCCATGTGACATGAAATGGGCTAGTTTTGTGTGGTTTTTCGCTTAGAACAGTGAAAATAAGACTTTGAGACATCACTCGGTTCGGGTTAGCATGCCGGCTAGCTGTCACGCCTCTTGGTTTGTTTACATTCTCCGAAGTTGGGGCAGGGAAATGACAAAAGCCTGACTAACTACGGTGGCATAAAATATTGTTCGGGAGGTGCGACAGTAAAGGTGAAGTCGATAGTTTTGACCATTATGGAGTAATTTTGCCATGTTGTACTGAATAAATGCACTTTAATTATTTCGTATTCCATTTAGCACAAGACTGTTATTTGTCATGACCATACCATTTATTTAGCAGTTGGGGAAAAATACTTTAATAAAAAGAATATCCTTTAAAAGTATTGGAGTAGAGAGACTGAAACAATGACATTTTGCGGCTCTCTTCATCGCATTTTCCTTGTCCTGAATAATTCCCCCCTCAATGGGCTGAATTCTAAATCAGATGAAACCATTACCCTGCTGATGTTATCTTCCTCTTGGGGACACTATTTCTCATCATCTGCGCTTTGCCAAATTGTTGTATTTAGTCGAATCGTCTCAAAATATGATTCAAAATCACAAACTAATGCTATTTAAGACTTTTTTTTAATCCTGTCGTACGCACTTTAAGTTTAACTCAGCCTGTGACCACTTCTAACCAGGGATGAAAGTGGGCCGGAAAGAATGGGGCGGAACGGTCCTTTGATCCTGAAAATATGACGGCAACTGTCAAAACCCATGCTAAAAGAAGTCTACTAAGGTCAGATTTACATACACAAGTGTTAACAACATGCATAATAAAGTGTTTGTGTAGCGTCATCCGTTTACACCAATATTTATTATTTATTTATTCCATTGACAGCACGGAGTTCTCCCAGCGTGTGTCTGATGTGTCGTGTCAATGTGTGCATTTGCTCAGCCCCGAGGTCCAATTGGCGGTTCAATTGGCTGAAATACTGGCATGTGATCAGCATGGATAGTTAGCTCTAATTGTATCAAATGCACATGATTTCTGGGACAAAAAAAGAACAAGCTTGTTGAATTAATGCAATAAAAGAAGTGCAATGGAATGGAAAATTGATTAGATGTTTAAGAGAAAGGAAAGAGTTAAAGAATACTTATTTTATTTTCTGTGATGGGGAGGTTTAGAACAATATGTTAACCATATAATGCCTGACCCCATAAATAATGAACAGAAAATTCTGTTTTTTTTTTTTTTTTTCAATTTGAAAGCTTTATGTGGTCTTTAAACATAACAAAAAAATAATGTTAATTAATATGTTCTCTAATTTGTATCACAAATCATAAATTTAGCATTACGTGCAGTTCTCGTGGTAAAACAAATGTGACTAATCAGTCGTCTCACCTGGATAAAACATTAATTTTTTGCGATGAAGTGGCACGGTGACCGAGTCGTTAGCACATCTGCCTCACAGTTCTGAGATCAAGGGTTCAATCCCAGGCTCCGGCCTTCCTATGTGGAGTTTGTTTGTTCTCCCAGCGTGGGTTTCCCTAGAGGAACTCTAGGTTCCTCCAACATCCCAGCTCGGTTCTTTAGCTGTTCCTAGGACTGCACTCTTCTGGACTTAGGGCCCATGCATGGTAGGCTGATTGAACAAAATCCTAAATTGTCTCATTGTGCCCTGCGACTGGGTGGCAACCAGTTCAGGGTGTACCCTGCCTTCTGCCCGTTGTTAGATGGGATAGGCTTCAGCACCTCCGTGACCCCCGTGAGGAAAAGCGACATGGAAAATGAATGAATGAAGGAAAGGTCCATAAATGCTTGTCTCAAATGATACATTTGGCAATATAGTTTATGTTCACTTATTTTTGTTCATTTACCTACTGTACGTTACTGTACTTCCACCCCTGCTTCTAACTCAGACCACTCATATCTCAAATCTTTAATTTTTCTTCAATAAAACACCTACCAACCGAAAAACAGGTTTAATAAGAAAAATACCATGGTGATGGATTGTACTTCATAAACAAAAACAGTAACAATTTAAAGAAGTACAAGTCAATTAAAGAAAAAATAGTTTGGGAATTATGGTTTTTATGCATTTATTTGTGTCTCCTCCTGGTATATATATTTTTGGTCACAAAGACAAACAAACAAACCAAGGTTGAAACTGCTCATTAAACTGTAGTAATATTACTCTTTTTTAAAAAGTTTTTTTAAGAGGATAAAGAATGAATGTTTTGAGTATTGTGAGTGTGTTACTATAGAATTATGGGGCAAATTTCCATTGTTTAGAGTTCGAAGGAGGGCCCAACCATTTCATATAAATATGCACCCCTCATGGGGTGGTATTAGTGTCATCCTTAAGCTCGGGTCTTTAGCTGTTCCTAGGACTGCACTCTTCTGGACTTAGGGCCCAAATACACCAGATGCATGATCGTTCCGGTTCCGGTCCGGCTCAGTGTTGAGTGCGTGCCACGCAGTACGTCAAAAACAGTCAAATCATACCGGCTGCGCAGGGCTGCGGTCCGCCAACTCCGTTCCCTCGTGAGTGCTCGTGTGATCGCGCGCTATAATGTGCCATTTAAAACAACGAAAAACACATGGAGTCTATACTCATCAGAGAAGCAGAGAGAGAGCACATTTTTTCTTTGCATATTGATATTTTAGTTATGTACGTCTATCAATTCCAGATTGACAGCATAATGTTGAGATCAGGGCTCCGTGTGTGGGGGGTAGGGGGGCAGGGCCCTATACACGGTTCCCGTTTGACGTCATATCCGCCCCTGCGCCGCCATTGTTGTTGGCAACAAGGAGCAAACTATTACATAATACAACAGCACTCAAGATGGTTGTTGGGTCCGTTGATGTGTGTACAGAGCAGATGGGACGAAAAAATTGGATTGTACTCCATTCCAAAGGTCAGACAACATGAAGGGAATTTCACTAAAACGCTCACAGAGGAACGTCGTCGTCTCTGGTTGGCAAATATTAAGAGGAATCGGCTGCCTCCTCACCACAGGCCCCGCCATCCCTGCACCTTTTTTAAATGCAGCACACACATCATACTCCACAGGAGAGCTCCGGCAAAGGGCGGTGGGACGGGCGGCTGGACAGAAACTCCATGCTGCGGTCTCACTGCCCCAAGCCAAGCTCTCCTATTTTAATGCATACATTGCACTACCCTCCCCTCACACCCCCATCACGGTGCTGGGTGATGGCTGCCAGTCGGGAACCTGGCAGCCACAGTAATAGGGTGGTAGGTGGGTCCCACACTTTTTCTATATGGCGTGGCTCCCGGGGTGTGGCCTCCCCTCTGCCTCGGCTGCCGGCCGCGGGAGTGGGTTGGGGGGTCGGGTCTCCGATCTTGCATCGCCCCGTGGCAGTTCCTGGGCGTTCTCCTGCCTCCGCCTTCCCCTCTCTTCTCTGGCTGGGCATCCGCCCTGCGCTCTGTCGCGGGTCGCTGGCTGGGCGCCGGTGTATCAGCGGGGTGTCACCTGCACCGGCGGGGGACCCTGCCTTGCCTGGGGCTTGGTGGGCCGCTGGGGGTCCCGTGGCGTGCCGTGCCGGTTGGGGGGCTGTGGCTCGTGGCCCGGGTGGGCGGGCGGGGGTGGGTGATGCGTCCCCTCCTGCCATCCCTGAAGGCCGGTTGATGGGCGCGCGTGTGGCCCGGGGGACCACCCTGGGTCCCGGGGGGGGGGGGGCGGTGGCTCCTTTGCTGGGCGGCGGGAGGAGGGATGGGCTGTACATGGCCCCCCCGCCCGCCCTCCCTCCCCGGGCTGGCTGGGTGGGGGCCGTGGCCCTGGGTTGGCGCCCGCGCGGTTTCTCCGCCCGTCTGCGTGGCTGTCGCGCGCCCGGTGGGGCTTGCGTGCTGCTGGATGTGGTAGGGCATGCTCGGGTTGGGGGTTCCGGTACCGGGATTGGCGATGCGGCGGCGTAGGGTTGGTCGCCGACGGGCTTACACTCATAAGAGATTCACACGATTACTGGCTTCTAGATCACAGAACTGATTTGTGTACACTCTACCCCTTTCAATCACTTAGCTTATAGTCTTATAGACACCCCCACCCCCATTCTCCTCTTTCACTGGCCAATTGGCCCCCACATGGTGTAAACCGGAAATACATCTCGCTGACAATAGCACCAGCATATTAGTAACTAGTTTAGATGTTCAATGTATTTCTTGTTGTTGTTTATGTGTTTCTTTTCTTTCTTCTCTTGTATTTCTTTTCTTCTGTCCCCCCATAATCCCTTCCTGTTCGCTGCTTTGTCATAATAAAAAGGTATTTTGAAGGATCACAATGGGAGTATGTCAGACTCTCCATGTGAAACATTAAAACTGTTCAGAATCCGGGCACTTAGACTTCCATTCTCTGTGTCAAACAGCTGAACAGGACAGGTTTAAAAAAAAAAAAAAGAGGAAAGATGAACCCTCGAAACATGTCAGGGTCTGCTCAGACCACTTCATTACAGGTAAAATCTAGTGTGTATTTTGTCATATGTGAGTGTCTGAAAAGTACTGGCGTAAGGCAAGCAAGCAAGCTAATGCCAGAGACACACGGTAGGATTGGTTGGTAAAATTCCAGACAGACGAGAGACCCGACGCGGAACGAGCACATTCCTTGACAAAAAGTTTTGCTCCTGCCGATTCTCTTCCCGTGTGTCGCTGGTTTTTAAAGCCGTTATCACACAGCAACCTTCTCTTAATTAGTAATGTTGGGGATAAGTGAAATACTAAGCTGATGTTATTCGTGTCTCTCTAAACGATGTTCAGGTCGCCCTGCTAACATGTACGACCGAACAAATCCTGACTGGGCGCCAACATTGAAACTCGAGGAGAAGACTCCTACCGAATCTCTGAAAAAGCATGCTGAGCTTGAGAGAAAGCAAAACAGGTATGTGTAATTCTCAAACCCCCAGATCATTAATTTTTTCGGTGTCTGACTGTAGCCTGTAAAGCCCACATGACTTTCTGCCAATGATGTTCAAGTTTTTTGTCAGTAATCTTGCATGGTAACATAATGGTTCCATATATAATGGCTCCTTGGGCTCTCTAGTACTAATAATTGTCATTATCAAGGACAACAATAGACACATCACTGTCAGTTTTCATCTAACAGTATTAATGTCACTTGTTTTTTCTCAGCTATGAAGATTTGATGTTTAAAATTGGTGTCATTAACATGAACAGCCTATGAGGTTTTGTGTCTAAACAGATTTCAGAGAACAGCAAAAAGGCAAGTAACAAAGATGAGGAACGATGCAGCCAGTGCTCTTCTTCACCTCCAGGACAGCTGCCAGCACACCCCCGTGGACATTGTACAACCAGCGTCTCCTGAAGGTCTAGCCGATACTGATGGCGCTGAAGCATCCACCAGCTCCATCGTCCAAGTGACTCAAGTCCAAGTAGACAGTGAAGTCCAGAGACTCATATCAGAGAACATGACATTACGGGCAGAGCTGGAATCTTTGCTGTTGATAATGCTGATGAAAATGCAATGAATGTACATTAAATATTAATTACAGAATATACTTTTTGCACATTACAGTTTTCTGCAAATGAAATTACAAATGCAAATAACTGATGAAATGAGTTCATTTACATGCACACTAATTATCTGATTATTAACAGACCTCTTCAGTTATTCAAATCAAATCCTAATCAATAACATACAGCCTCCCCCAACCCCCTGGTTGGGAGGTAACAACAAATGTAAACAAAAAATGTAAACAATAACATCAGATGTGGGCTGCCAAAAACGGTTTTGAAATTATAATATCTTGGTCACATATGGTGGTCAGTAGTGAAAGTATTTGAAAGAAACGTCATGATTTATGTCTTATGTAAATTTTATGTTATGATTTAATGACATATTGAAGGCTCTAACTTGTCCATATTGAATAATCCAATTTAAATGTTTTTTTGTATATATATATGCAGATGACAGTTCATTTTGCTCTTAGCACAACATTGCTTTTATTGTCCATAGAGGGCATCAACAATAAATAAATAAATAAATAAAAACTATATATGTATGAATAGGTCTGATGCCACTGAACATTTTGAGTGGTCGCAAGCGAAATAATATTCAGAAATGACTTTGATATTACACTTCAAAGCAACGTCCCAAAATGTGACGTTTTTTTCCTATGTGTCGCAAAAACAAATCAGCACACAAGGGTTAAGAGGAGGACGCCTTGAGCCTAAACGCGTTTGTGTTTAGGTCATGTGCATCGGGTACGTGCATCAGGTCACGTTGCCATTCCTGAAGTAAGTCATTTATAAGTCCCAAGTTTCGTTGCAGTTGTTAATGCCCGTAGTAGCGAGCGTTCTTCCAACAAACATGGCGGACCGGAAGTGGCAAATTTTATCATGGGAACGGTGTATTCTGCCCTTGGTTGTGTCGGTGGGTTTATATCTTTGTGCACATTTAAAATTTATGGCACATAACATCTCATAGAGCCGTTATAAACAACTGTTGAACAATCTGTAATATTTATAAAATGGATAGCGAATTATATACTACATTAAAAAAACGGCGTACTTAGAATTGGTGTCTCAACACTGCAGATTCCTGTGCCCAGCGCAAACTGTTGTTTTTGCTATGAGAAGTCAAGTAGAATGTAGGAAAGAAAGAGAAACGTCTTGAATAGACCACCAGGTCGAAACTTGTGGGTGTCTCTTTTAGAGGTGTGCAAAATTTCCGATTCTTAGATTATTTCGCGATTCGGCCGTGGAAGATTCGAGAACGATTCACAAACATCCAAATTCCGATTATTGAAATATGCAAAGTAAAGCGGAAGTAAAACACACTCAGCGCGCCGCGCGGTCTTCAGGACAATGAGGAACGGAGCGAGAGTAGCTAAACATCATGCTTCTCATTATCTGGGCATTATCGGGTAATGCCAATGCTCAACTCACGGCTCTAGCTCAACTCATGCCACGAGATAAAAAAAACAAAACAACATACCTGACTGCTGCCGAAAAGCTGCTACAAATTACATCCACATAATGTTACGGTAGATATCATTTATATAGGACTAGATGCAATATAGATTCGGTAGCGTTAGCAGCACAGCTAAAAAAAGCTAGATGAGGGCTTAGTAAACGGCCGCCATCTTAAAGCAGTACACTTCCCTGCAAGGCTGTTGTAGCGAACCTTCCAAGCAAACCTAAATAACTTTTTATCTAAATACACCTAAATCTGTAAAATATTAACTTGAATCTATCTTTAAAATAGTTTTAAAACTTTCACATGTCGAAAGTAGAAAAAAGGGAAATTATGGAATGATGGGAGCAATTTTAACAACTTTAACGGTTGATTCACAACATTAAAATAATTGAATGTAGTTTAAAGCTGCTAATATAGAATGAGGACTGGAGCTTTTTATTTACTGTTATTTTTGTATATTTTTTACTGCTATATGTTAACTTGATACTGAAATAGTAGTTTGGTTTAGCCTGAGAGTATTTTTGAACACTTTTGGAACTAATGTACAAAACATTTAAAAAAAAAAAAAAAAAAAAAAAAAAAAAAAAGGAGGGGGGTGCATCAATAATCGTTTTATAATCGAATCGGAGCCTCTGAATCGTAATCGTAATCGAATCGTTAGGTGCCCAAAGATTCCCAGCTCTAGTCTCTTTATTCTCTTTCGTACTTTTCCCCCTCGACCCTGTATACAAACCGACATTGTGTGTGCGCGGGACACGAGAATTTCTGCAGTGCAGCCACTTTCAGATACGTTTTTTTTTTTTTTTTTCCACTCAAAGTTGTCAGCACGTCGTGTGTTTGATATCATTGCCAGAAAAACACACATAATAGGACACCTTGCAGCTTCCGTTTTAATGCTGTCCTAAAAATAACGATCTGCTGCATCGTATATCACTTTGTGACTTTCCACCTCCATGATGAAACGTTCTTCGTCCATGTTTGCTAATGTTTAAACCGTGAATAAGCAACTGGGCTGTTACGTCAGGCCCAGCTCCGCCCATTTTGTCGGATGCGTGTCCGGCAAAAATAGAAAATAGCCTATACCATCTGGCGGGCTGCGGCACGCCGGAGATAGTCCGCGGGCAATCCGGAGCACTGACGCGGCCTGTATACGTTGAACAATAGGATATAATGGGAACGGATTGGCTCCGGCGCGATTTTTTACCGGAGTCGGACCGGAACCGCAACGATCATGCATGTGGTGTATTTGGGCCCTTAGGCTTCAGATGTTGTTCCTGAGATTTGCTAGAGCCATTCTCCCAGTTTGTGGGTTACTTCCCCGAGTGCTCGCACTACAACAGGAACCACGCTAGCCTTCACCTTCCACATCGGCTCCAACTGCTCTTTCAGCCTTGGTTTTTCTCCACTTTCACGTGTTCCATCTTCCTGATGTTGGCGTTAGAGCATGAATTATTTTGGGAAATCCCGCTGGCCACGGGATTCCCACAGGACTCTTGTGGGATGGGAGTCAAAATTGTATTAATTCCGTGATTGGGAAGGGATGGAAACAATAATCAATGGAGTGGGCGGGAACACCTAAATAGATGATGATTTTCATCTGTGTTAAAAAACCCGGAGGACCGAAGCGTCCAGTTTTGGAGTGTTAATTTTGTGGGCCAATACTGTCTCGACTTGCATTGGCACTTCAACAGAACTACACATTCCAATATTTCCAGAACTTTGTCTTCTGGCTACTATATTTTTACTATATTTGTAGCAGTATACTACAAATAAATTGTTAAAAAATCATACACTGTGATTTATGGATTTTTTTTAGATTGTCTCTCACAGTGGACATGCACCAACCATGAACATTTCAAACCCACCCATCATTTCTAAGTGGGAGAACTTGCAAAATAGCAGGGTGTTCAAATACTTATTTTCCTCACTGTACATATGTATAGTATATACTAGTATATTGTATGTAACCACCATATACAGTTGTGATGAATTGTTTTTAATTCTTTCCAACATTTGCAAATGTGTTTGTTTTCTCCACACATCTTTTCCATGGTAAAAGATTTTGCAGCCTGGTTGGCTCCACAGAAAGCAAAGCAGCATATTGGATTGTCTTTGCTTCTGTATGAGTAACTCCTGTAGGCCCTGAGGCTCAGGTATGACAGGAGAAGTAAGAACAAACATTTTTACCTCCTCTGAGCCTCTGCACTGCAAGCTTGGCCAGTTTAGTACGTGCAGGGCCCCTCTGCGACTACACCATGTGATACCATTGACACAGATGATAGATTTTTACCTGCTTAGAAATAATGCTATGTGGGAGTGTGGAAATGTCAAGGAAGGCACGCAGGCTCTCAGATTGACTGGAAATTTATATATCATCCAAATGCTGCTCTTGAAAAGAAAAGAGAGGGAATGTGCATGTCCATGCCGCCAGATTGCCTGAATAGAACCACTGTTTTCTATTCCACCCCAACCTACGGCTGATATCTTGAAAATTTGCATTTACATGTATTTGCACAGATCCAATCAAACATCAAGGTGCCGACACAATTCTGGGATTTTAGTCTGGAATACCAACCAGTTTTTCAGCAGTAGCTAATACCCCGGGCGCCAGGATATGAAGGGGAGTGTGATTTATCTTTGAAACCGATAACATTTAAACCACAGAGGTGTTTTAAGCAGGATGTTGGAGGCCAGCATGGGTCACTTATTCTTCTTACAACCACGATGTGTCATACAAGTAGAATGGATTCTGGGAAGACATGTTACGGTGTCATGGAACCGCTGGCATCCGGTGCTGTCGATTATTAGATTTATCATAGAGTTTATCACACAAATTAAAGTATTCTTTCATGATACAGGATCTTAATACTTTGTGCCTAATGTGTGAACAAATTAACCAGGGAAAAGCTGGTAAATTAATTTGCATGACACATGGTATCCCGCACATGAACTACTTCCAACAGGGCTGTAAAACGAGTGTGAAAGTTGGGCTTCAGTTTTTATGCTAGTTTTAATAAAACCTGGAAACTGTTTTATTTATAAAACTTGATAAAATGTGCTTAGTCCCATAACCCCTCAGGAGGGAGCTGAAGTCTGCATAACAGCTGACTTTGGGTGATAGGTAACACTGACATCATTGACTTGACACCATTCAATCACAGATAAGTAACAAAAAACACGGTTGCACACATTTTCAGTAAATACGCGGTAAATGCTAATATTCAACTCAATGAAATATGATAAGTGAACCAAACTTAATTTTTTATCAACGTTTTGTGAACACTAATATGTAAGTACCGTATTTTTGGGACTATAAGTTGCACCTGAGTATACAGTAAGTCGCACCAGCCAAAAAATGTGCCATGAAAAGGAAAAAAACATATATAAGTCACACCGGAGTATAAATCGCATTTTTGGGGGGGGAATTTATTTGCTAGAATCCAGCACCAAGAACAGACACGTCCTCTTGAAAGGCAATTTAAAATACAATAGAGAACAACAAACTGAAAAGGTGTACGTATGCTAACATTACATAACGCTAGAAGTTAGATCGTGCCTAAAAAATCCAGCCCGACCCGATCGGCCCGCGGGGATTAAAGCCGACCCGCTCCGAGCCCGATCAATTAACTTCCCAAAACCGAAAAAACCCGAAAAAAAAAAAAAAGTTTTATTTGTGAGGACTCAGGAGAAAGCGGGAATGCGGGGATCCGATGTGTGGTTGCGTTTTGTGTGATCACATTTGTGACGATGCCTGTGCATATATGCATAATGATAACAAATTAAAGCCTGTCTTTTGTAACAAATTCTCCCAGTTAAGCAAGACTGTAAGATGGATATTCAATAAACATTTATATATTTTATATTTATGTGTCTGTTCTAACAGGCAGGTTGTGGATTTGACATTTATTTTAATCTCTTCGAGTTGGCAGAACAAAAAAAAAAAGGTTTCTCAATGTTTAAATATCCATCCATCCATTATCTTCCGCTTAGTCTGGGGTCTGGGTAGGGACGGGTGGGGCAGCAGTACACATCTATCACTATACACAGTGTTAATGGTGCACTGCTTTCCTCTCCTCAGACGCCGGATGGTGGACCAGAATTTCCTCGAAGCCGTCCGGAAGTCGCTTTCCATGGCTTCGCCGAACTCCTCCCATGTCCGAGTTTTTGCCTCGGCGACCGCCGAAGCCACAGTCCGCTTGGCCAGCCAGTACCTGTCAGCTGCCTCCGGAGATTCCGGGATTGCCGCCACGACAGGCACCAACCACCTTACGGCCACAGCTCCGATCGGCCGCCTCAACAATGGAGGTGCGGAACATGGCCCACTCGGACTCAATGTCCCCCACCTCCCCCAGGACAAGGGAGAAGTTCTGCCGGAGGTGGATGTTGAAACTCTTTCTGACAGGGGATTCTGCCAGACGTTCCCAGCAGACCCTCACAATACGTTTGGGCCTGCCAGGTCTGGCCAGCAACTTCCCCCGCCATCGGAGCCAACACACCACCAGGTGGTGATCAGTTGACAGCTCCGCCCCTCTCTTCGCCCGAGTGTCCAAAACATGTGGCCGCAAGTCCGATGACACGATTACAAAGTCGATCATTGAACTGCGGCCTAGGGTGTCCTGGTGCCAAGTGCACATATGGACACCCCTATGTTTGAACATGGTGTTCGTTATGGACAAACCGTGACGAGCACAGAAGTCCAATAACAGAACACCACTCGGGTTCTGATTGGGGGGGCTGTTCCTCCCAATCACGCCCCTCCAGGTCTCACTGTCATTGGCCACGTGAGCGTTGAAGTCCCCCAGTAGAACGAGGGAGTCCCCAGAGGTGGCGCTCTCCAGCACACCCTCCAAGGACTCCAAAAAGGGTGGGTATTCTGAACTGCTGTTCGGTGCATAAGCGCAAACAATAGTCAGAACCAGTCCCCCCACCCGAAGGCGGAGGGAGGCTACCTTCTCGTCTACCGGGGTAAACCCCAACGTACAGGCACCAAGCCGGGGGGCAATAAGTATGGCCACACCTGCTCGGCGCCTCTCACCGTGGGCAACTCCAGAGTGGAAGAGAGTCCAACCCCTCTCAAGAGGATTGGTACCAGAACCCAAGCTGTGTGTGGAGGAGAGTCCGACTATATCTAGTTGGAACTTCTCTGCCTCACCCACCAGCTCAGGCTCCTTCCCTGCCAGAGAGGTGACATTCCATGTCCCAAGAGTTAGCTTCTGCAGCTGGGGGTTGGACCGCCAAGGCCCCCGCCTTTGGCTGCCGCCCAACTCTCTACGCACCCGACCCCTTTGGCCCCTCCCACAGGTGGTGAGCCTATGGGAAGGGGAACCCATGCTGCCTTTTCGGGGTTGTGCCCGGCCGGGCCCCATGGGGACAGGCCCAGCCACCAGACGCTTGCCTTCGAGCCCCACCTCCAGGCCTGGCTCCAGAGGGGGGCCCCGGTAACCCGCGTCCGGGCAAGGGAAACTGGAGTTCATTTATTTTTCTCATCATAAGGGGTCAGTTTGAGCCATGCTTAGTCTGGCCCCTCACCTAGGACCTGTTTGCCATGGGTGACCCTACCAGGGGCTTAAAGCCCCAGACAACATAGCTCCTAGGATCATTGGGACACGCAAACCCCTCCACCACGATAAGGTGATGACTCACGGAGGAGCAATGTTTAAATAGTCTACATATTTTTATGATCATTATAAATGCATTTAAACAACGAAATAACGCTGGAAAAGATTGTTAAATATACTGTATTTCTCGCATGAGACAAAAAGCACCACATTCGATTACATTCAGCGAAGCCAACACATGTTTTTGTATAGCATCTTCAACAATTAATTTGAATCCTTTCCATAGTTCATGGAGGGGAAGATTGAAAAGATAGTGGGGCCACGGTGTTCACGTGCGCAGGCATGCACTGCGTCCTCTCTGTTTTATCCAAATTATTTATTTTATTTAACATCCATACATCGTTTTAATATATATATATATATATATATATATATATATATATATATATATATATATATATATATATATATATATATATATATATATATATATATATATATATATATATATATATATATTTTTTTTTTTTTTTAAAGTTAGTGAGAGAGAAGTCTGGCCCAACCCGACCGTAAATAATCACACATAAGTCGCTCCAGAGTATAAGCTGCACCCTCTGCCAAACTATGAAAAAAAATGCGACTTATAGTCCGAAAAATACGGTAGTAATTTCGGGCTGGACAACATGCCTAACTTGATGCATCTCAGTTTTGTACCCAGTTTTTAGGTGCCACGATCTGCCTTGTCTATTTCACCATTTTCTGACACTAAAACATTCCCGCAAACATCCACTGTGAACTACGCTGCCAACCATGGCTCTCTTCAGTGCCTTTACTTACTTTACTCACTGTAAATTGATTTGGTAGGTAAATATTTGTCACGTTTCCTTGTTGAATACAACTGTCGTATACAACTGTCACGTTGCAACACAACAGTTTATAAAAGAGTAAAATATCGTAGCAACTGTTCTTTATTTGTTCTGCCAAAATGGATGATGGGTAGTTGTGGCAACCACGACTGAGAGTAGTGATTGCTGTTGTTAAGTGATGTGTGTTTTGTTCAATAAAGTGTGTTTTTTATTGGTGTCGTGTGGTGTATGGGGCACATAAACAGCAAGTGTTAAAAACAAAAGCTAGCGTCTGTCATTCTCCACCACATTGCTCGCCACAATATTTGCTTTCCAAATCGATATGAAGTCAGTGAAGGTGTTGAAGAGAGCTCTGTTTATACTACATATATAAGGTTATACTACTGATTGTTCATTTCACACCAGGCATTAACAAAACATTGAGCAGCGTGTCAAGAACCAATGTCTCTTATGTCTTAAATGTATTTTTGAGCGTTGTAAAATAGTTTAATTCCCTTGAGTCATAGACTTCATAATCACATTGACGGGTCACCATTAACATACACTGCGCTACACTTTCAAGTAGGGGGCCATCGCAGAGACACATGCAGCGATCCAACGCTGGATTTAGGTTGAAAAAGTATGAAAGCTGTACTGCATACAAACTGGAAGGATTGTCTCAGGAGTGATTTTTTTCGAGGATTCAGGGTAATTATTATATTTTTCATACCATGCATGCATTTGAAACGTTGTGAAAAAAAATCAGTGGGAGAAATTAACCGGGACGGCAATAGCGTCATTCTTCAACATTTTTATGTAAAGTAAATACTAACTGCCTGTTTTTTTGCTCTTTTAACAAAGAATCAAACCTGTTTGACATTCATATCTACAAGGAAATCAGGGATTTGAGCATGTATTCACGAAGAATTTTCAAAATAAAAAGCTCTTTGTTGTAAGGCTGCCGCCACATTGACTAAAAGACTAGTATCGTACTTCGACATATTTACGTAAAATAAATGCTAACTGAATGTTGTTGTTTTTTTCTTTCAGGGATTTAAGCATTTATTTACAAGAATTATCAACAGAAAGAGCTGTTTAGCGGCCGCTAAATTTGCTTACTGACTAGCATCATAGTTCGCAATATTTATGTAAAACAAATGCTAACTGCACGTTTTTGTTTTTTTTTTGTTTGTTTGTTTGCTTTTAACCCTTTAACACTTAAGCCTATTTTGGCCAAATTTGCATGCATTTGATGCTGCCTTTATATTTTAAAGAAAAAAATGTTTACAATGGCTAAGTTGGGTCCCTTTTTCAGGACACCTTGAACTTCATGTCTAAACTGTTGTTTTCTTCACTGACGAATTATAATCCACATTTTGGACCCAAAAAGACAAAAAAATCACAAAATCTTTTTTCAAAATGTGTAATGTT
The DNA here is from genome assembly GCF_030265065.1 of Corythoichthys intestinalis. Lineage (NCBI taxonomy): Eukaryota > Metazoa > Chordata > Actinopteri > Syngnathiformes > Syngnathidae > Corythoichthys > Corythoichthys intestinalis. The sequence continues at coordinate 21,656,209 of NC_080405.1, forward strand.
GATGTCCCATTGACAACCAAACATGCTCGACCAACCGTCTTGAAGCTTGATAATATTTATTCAACTTGTTAGGATAAACATTCAATAGAAAAAAATAAGATTGAATAGTTTTTATGTTTGACAATTCAACACAAACAGCAGGTATGGTCATAGGCAATTTTGGCCTTTACACATACTATGGTCAAAACAGGTTATATACTGTGCAAAATAGTGACAAAAAATTATATATATATCATCCAACACAAAAAGGGTTTGGAGGATATCTCTTTGTGAAGTTAGGTGTTGTACCCATCACCTTATCAAAAGTATATATGTACATGCAATCAAACTTCTCGAACACACATCTACATAAAAATTGAAAAGATTATAGTGAAGAAAAAATATATATAACATTGAAAAAAAGTATTTTAAAAAATATTGACAAGTAGTTCAGTTCAATTCAAATTTTTCAGGCATGCGACAATAAAGTTTTTTTTTTTTTTTTGGCGCACTCAATAAAGCTTCTTCTTGAACAGGTCACGGAGCTGCGTCACACACAACGTCACACAGCCTACTCTTTCGCCGTTTGCGTGCTGCTGTCACTTCTACTCGCTGAGACGCCGACGCATCCCAAGAAAACAACGACAAATACGGCTCATCTTCTTTCTTGAGTTAATGAAATAATGCATTAGCTTGCGCTAAACGTAGTTTTACATTCATTCTGCCCGTTTCATTGTCGCTCGCTGAAACCAATTGGCCGTTGCTTGCTTCGCGTGCCTCCCTCCCTTTCAATAATTGGCGCCTCGCCCGGAAATTTATTAAAATTGATCACATTTGGTTCTTCTTGACATCACAACGGCTCTTGGGATATGTAGTCTTTTGTGCTGCTTTCGGTTTTGAAAAAGGACAAGAAATGATGGAAATATGGAGATGGATACATGGTCCATGCAGCATTTAAAACTCAAATGAACTATAAAACTCAAATGACATTAGCTCCCGTTTTTCTGGGCCGATTGACTTCAAATAAAAACTGGTGTGGACATCAACTTCCGCACCTTCAAACGAGACCAACCAGCGGCACGTGGGTGACGTAATTACAGCGTGACGAAGCTTCAAAGACGATATGCGTAAACGCGTCGCTGCCGACACGTTCGGTGTTCAAGGGTTAACCAAGAATCAAGACTGTTTTACATCCATATCTATATAGAATTCAGGGATTTAAGCATTTATTCACAAGAATTCAATGAAAAAAGCTCTTTGTCTGTGATTCCACTAGGTCAGCTTTGACGGCCACACCCCCTATTAATTGGCCCCGTGTCCCGTCAATATATTATCAAGTCTATGCCTGAGTTAATCCATTGAGTGTTCTCCTTTCTTTTATTTGGGTGTGTGGTCAATACTGCTTGAAAATGTGCTGTTAATTGAATTAGCATGTGCTGTTTATATTGTAGATTAGTTTCAGGTAGAAAAAATGTTTACCTGCATATGATAAATGAGCAGCACTCAGCTAACTAAAGGCCAAATTACACCAGACGCGTCTTCAGTACGAATCTGCCATTCTCCGTGTTGACTGCTGCTCCGCAGTACGACAAAAAAAGGACAAAACATACCGGCTGCGCACAACTGCTCCACGCTGTCGTGAGCTCTCGCGTGATCGCGCGCAATAAAGTGGCATTGAAAACAACGACAAACACACGGAGTCTGTACTCAAAAGAGAAGCAGAGAGAGAGAGGTGGACTTAATTTTACTTTTTTTCTCCAATTTTTTTTTTTTTTTTTTTGCTTTTACCATGCATTTGTGACACTATTTATTCACTGTTTTAAATTACATAACTTGCATAAAAACTCACCGTCCATCCTCATAGCTTCTGCTATGGCGTTCCATGCAGCTTCCTATCTAATGTTGTCCCTATAAAAATGATCTGCTGCATCATAAATCACTATGACTTTCCACCTCCATGATGAAGCATTCTTCTTCCATGTTCACTGGTGTTTAAACTGTGAATAAGCACCTGGCCAGTTGACTCCCAGCCTGGCTCCGCCCATTTTGACAGAGGTGCCGCTGGCAAAAATAGAAAATAGCCCGAACCATCCGGCGGGCTCTGACACGTCGGAGATGGTCCGCAGTCAATTCATAGCGCTGACGAGGCCGGTATGACTGAATATGAAGAATGGAAACGGATGGGCTTCGGCTTAATATCTTGCCGGACCCGGACTGCAAATGCATGCGGTAGAATTTTATCACAAAAAATAAGTTACTGTAACCTAATTCAAGTTATTTTTAGTACTGAAAACTCAAAATAAGTTAATGTCATCTAATTCATTCAAGTTAATTTGAGTACTGCAAACTCAAAATAAACAATTCACTATAATGCAATCATTAAAGACCAAATGTGAAGTAAGGTTTGCCAACCATGTTTTTGAATAATATCAATGGTTAAACAATTATAAGCATATTTTCGTTATTTTTTTAACGCAATCCTTCCAGATTCTTTGTTTAACCCATAGCAACGCCCTGGACAACAAAAATGCTTTTCTTCGACAATCTACGGAAATCTTCGGAAGTCTCCGGAAATTATGTCACACAGAGAACTGCGAGGGAAGTCCGCCATAGAACAGTATTGTTGCATCGCTTCTCGGTAAGATGCCACGGCGGTGTGTGGCGATGTATTGTTTTCAATTTAAAGAAAAGTTGTATGAGTTGCCAAAGGATAGCAAGGCACGTAAATGGACATCTTTCGTTCGCACGAAGCGAATGAATTTTACGGCATCATCGAGTAGTGTTCTCTGCTACAAGCACTTCGAAGATTCCTGCTTCCTCAACCGGTCTGCTTATGATCAAAGATTTGCAAAAAAGTAAGTGTGATTTTTGGATAGATGACTGATGACTTTATCAAAGCAGAGCTGCCAACTGTTGTGGAATGAACAGTAGAAGGTAGCGACGTTAGCCGAAAGGTAACTCGAGGCAAAACCTTGATGGTGTTGTGGAATGAACAGTAGAAGCTAACTCGTGGCAATCCCCGATCATAGTTGTATTGGGTTCATTTTGCCTACACTTATAAATTTGTCAAAACTTTTCTTTTATCCCAGGCAATAGTAGGTGGTTTATTTACCTGACATGCTTCAAATCATAAAAATAATAACAGCCTATATCTTACCAATCTTGTAATCTCGATGGGTCTTGTCTCCATTCCATGTCAGGTAGTCTGGGCACATTGTTTGCATCCTGATTAGCGTCTGGCTAATACATCTAGGTCCAACATAAAATTCCAACCTCCTCCTCTTCCTCCAACTCTTCAGAAACTTGGATCTCCTCACTTGTGCTCGATCTATCGCTTATATCGCTGTTTGAATCATTGTTTAAAGGGCTTTGTATGGTGGCCGTGTGGAGCGCTGCCATCGCTGTTCTCGGTGTGACGTGTCACTTTCGGGTTCGTCCCCTTTCAGGCTCGAACTTCAGAAACGCGATTATTTTGTCAAATATACAGCATATAAATTATTTTTTCATGCTTTATTTGTTGGACAATGTTTAATTACTTTAATTGTGGCCCTAGTTGGCATTTTATGAAATTACTTTACATTTGGTCTTTTAGGTTAATTTGAGGCCTTAAAACTTGAAATAATTAAGTAAATTACATAAATTAAATTTTCTAAGGCAGCTTGTTTTTCAGTACACAGTATTAAAATAAAGATATATAGAAATATGGAAAATATAAACTGAACTGGCCTAATTGTTCTTTGACTACACTTAATTAAATAGTTTTTTTTTAATTAAATTTAACATAAATTACATTTCACAACTGGGATTTTTGGAACGCCAACACACAAAAGCTAAAACAAATAGTCTGTTTAAATAACATACTGTATTCTGGTTATTGTCTTTCTTTCAGAAACAGCAGTTATCAAATTGTGAAGGTTGAGGAAGAGAAAACTGGATGAAAGTTGAGTAAAATATTTAGCAAAATTCAAAATAGTGATAGAAGAAAAAAATATTTATTTATTTAAATAATTCATTGGCTGTCTCCAGGATGTGTTATTAGGGAATGATTTCAACAAGCTCTTAGTAGCTCTCATTAGATGGGGTATCTAACCAGAACAAAGCTCACTTCTCCTAACTATGTGGAGGAAGTGAATTGGAAAATTAAATGGGGAGAGGAAAGTGAGGGAGCAGTCGCTGCCACGATCTTGTCACGGCGTCCCTGCTCCCGCTAACAAGTCCACCGAGTCAGCTTCCGCCGAAAGTCATTCACATGGTCTTTAATTTCACCCCATTGATTGGAATTTAAAGCCCTGGAATATGGCAAGGAAGACATTAAGATTATCTATTCGCTAAAGCGTGTGCTGAACATTTGTTTTAAAATTGTGTGTCAGCGTACAGGCTTCTTGTCGTTTGAGTCGAATGCCCCAAAAAATACTTGAGAAACTTTATGAACTGAAACTACACTCACTGCAGGGTACCATATAAGTGACTGCAGACTTTTTTAAAGCTTGTATTTATATGCTACATGCTGTAGATCAATAAAAGCAACATTTCATTAATCTTGACAAGCTGTTCCTACTCGATGCCAGATGCTGGGGACACAAGCTGTCGAAACAATAGACATGCTCTTCTTTGCTTACTTCCCCCTTGCCTCTGCTTCTTTGTTTGCACTTGCAAAGACAGCATTACATCTGTCAGCAAGATATGATTTACATAAACATCAAGCTATACTTCAGAGTATCTGTCAAAGGAACTCTTGAGATTTGCAAAATATTAGCATTTCAAGGTTGCACTTACACTATAGTCAGAGCTTTGCATATACACTATTTTAGGTTTATGTATTTATTTAAATCAATGAAGAGAAAAGGATTCGGACATGGACTCACTTGTGTCATCGATAAGGACTGTGTGTTTTTCTGAAAATACTAAACTTAGAGGTGAGAGACAAATTGGAATTAAAAAAAAATGTTTATTCGAAATACATGCCATATCCAACTGGTGATCAAGCAGTCAAGAAAAGCATAAAAGTTTTGAAAATTACATAGCAACTGAATGCAATCACATCCTAAGTGGAAATCACACTTTACAGGAGTCTATCCTATTTCACAGGTTATGTTTTCCTCTCGTACTCCTGCAGTTGGATAGTGTCATCACGGTAGAAATCCTGTTGATGACAACTATGTAAATGTGTTTGTTTTTTTTCTTGTAAGTGTTAGTTGCATGCTGTATGTGTATGCAGAGTGGGTGCTACACTCTGGGAAGTAAAAGTGCTTTCCCAGATGTCATTTGCATGATTAGTATTGCAGAACTAGATTGCAAGTACTGGACTTCAATTACAGACAATCTGTGGATAACCATTTTGATTGATTATAGCGCAACTCAACAAACAACTATGGTTGTTTGTATAGTTCACTGTTAATTTCAATAAACAAGAAGAAAAAATCCATTGTGCAAACCACAGTCATGTAGTCTTCAGCTAATGAGTATCGTATGTAACGATATTTGTCACGCAAAAAAAAAGAAAATTTAATTTATAAGATTAAAAAAAAAAGGGAATTTTAGTGAAGGATTGAATCAAATAATATCCACAGGTCTGAATAATGTTGACTCTTGAAAAATAATGCATTCAGTTGTCATTTGTGGTGTTATGCAATGAAACAATAACAAAAATGACTTAAAGAAATACTAATACATTAAAAAAAAAAATTTAACAAAATGAAATCATCTCTAGCTTTACGTTTTCATTTAGGGAATTTTCAACACAAATTATCTTGCAAAGCTGATAAAAATGTTTTATTTACTCTTTGAAGTTCTTTTAAGATAAACTTTTAAACGGGGACATAAAAAAAAGACCAAAACTATTAATAGAAAATAAAGAAAATAAAACAATAACAGACAAGTAATGTTGGTTAAATTTGTGACAATAAATGTGAGTTAAAAGGTAACTAGGAAAGAGGTACATGTACATGCACATGCTCACTGTTAAATGAAATATGTCTACAACCTTAGCAAAGATTTTTATTTTATTAATTGATTTTTCTTTCAGGACTTATTATAGCTTTTACATCAACAGTGGTTAACGTTTTAACAGCTTTTGTTATTGGAAATTGCTGAAATAATATTTTAGCTAAATTGTGATATCTGCCTTACTTTACTCTCTCAACACTGCTGCATCATCCTGCCCCCCCATGATCAGAACACTTGTTATCTTTATAACATACAGTATTAATGCAAAAATGTTCACACACTGGATGAAATTACTGTTCCCATAAAAAAAATAATAATAATAAATTTAAAAAAATATTTTAAAAAAAAGTAACTTGCTGAATGTTTATTTTTAATTTTCTTGTTTATTTATCAAAAACATCCCAAATATGACATGTGCAGTTATGCTATTTGGCTGTCAATTTTATTGTTTTCGTTTACATTTTTATTACAGAATAATATCTTACTATTGAAAGTATGAGGTGTAGCAAGCGGATTAGGCAAGAAATGAAGGAGTGTAGATCCAGGCAAGGCCGGGGACTGGTAAAAAAATAACAATAATAATAATATATCATATGTCATATATATAAAAATTATACAACAAGGTGGACCCAGGGACAAAGTAGCAATCAAAAACTACATAATAAAACCAGACAGAACGGGGGCACAGCAACACACACATCTGATATCTCATAATGGCACAATAGCACGACAAGAAGTCAACAGAAGAGGGGAGTTTAAATACACAGACAGGGGGTAACGAGACGAGGGACACCTGGGTGAGCACGAAAGGCATGATAGAGCAGATTGCCACACGTAACACACACAAGGAGCATGCACAACAGGTCCCTTGAATTAGCAATCACAATGACAAGACATACAGAGGAACAAACCAGAAAAACAACCAAGAATGAAGCTAAACCAAAACACACTAAACAAACAAAACCTTAAACTCTGAGTTGCACTTGCAAGACATTTGAATGGCGCAATGCATTTGTTGTACAGTTAATAAATGTTTTATGATAGTGACATTGTGGTTCAACTATAGTATATGGCATGTTTTGGCAGAATTTCTGGAGTTCAAAATATTTGAATCTATTAATATAGGATAAAGCCCTACAGGCAGACATCTAGTCACCCTGTATTTTCAATAGTAGACTCTTACTTCTATATGCAACACTACTGCCAGCATGCATGACATTTTATTTTGCTCAAATGTAACAATCAATACTCAATGAATTTGTTAGGCTCATCCTGACTTCATGAGTCAGCTTGGAACACGCGACACTGACAAAGTCCTTGGTACCTCAACAAAGTTTTGACCTGACCGATGCAAAGGCTCAGAATAGCTGTTTTGTCATGTGGAAGTACAGTATGTACCCTTTTGTATTGTGTTTTGTGCTTTGTGTTTAACCGTTTTCTTTTTTATTTATTTATTTTAAATACACTTTAGCGCCTTTGTAAATACATTTAAATATTTCCTAAATCTGCCAATAATAGAAAAGTGGCAGATGAAGATATTTTTCTCTTTTAATTAAGTCCGAAAACATTCTGTCCATTGTGCTCACAAGAAAAGTGTTTTAGAGAGGGGCCTTTATTATTCTTTGGAAATTGTTTAGAGAGTTGTCGATTGTGATTTGATATTTACTTTGTGTAAGCAACAAATGTGTCAATAATGCTCTCACAGCCAAACACCCAGATTCAAGTCAATTCTATCAGGCACCCATGTCCTTCATGAATAATTAAGCTCTTACAGACGGCAGCCACTCGAGATGACAAGCTTCATAAGTGAAACATATGAACTCTGAAAATGGAGCGGGCAGTCTCAATGCCAGCTCCTGCAAACCCAGCCAGGACTTTCTAAAGCATAATCTTTTGAGATACTGAATAGTGTCAATGGTATGCCACGGGGTGGCGTGGCTCAGTGGTAGAGTAGTTGTCCCCCCCAAACCAGAGGTTGTGGGTTCAATTCTCTGCCCTGATGAACTCGTCTAAGTGTCCTTGAGCAAGGTACTGAACCCCACTTTGCTCCTGGTGCTGCGTCACCAGTAGGTAGATGGCGAGATAGTGTAAAGCGCCTTGAAAGGTGGAAATGCGCTATATAAATATAACACCATTTGCCAGTTATGTACCATACTTTAGAGTTTACATGAGAAAATTCATGAAGTATTGAGATACTGAATAGTGTCAATGTTATGTACCATACTTTAGAGGTCACATGAGAAAATTCATGAAGTATGTTTGCTACACTGCAAATTTATAGCGACTTAATTAGATATTTTTTTCTTAAATCTAGTCAAATAATTTTCTCCATCTTGTTTTGAGTGTTAAAGACTTGTTAAATGATTAATGCATCAGATTATTCCATTTACTTTAATAAAATATTCCTATTTGGTCTTATTACGCCAATACATCTAAAAGTTGTTCATTTTTGGCCCACATCAAGAAAAAAATTCTTTCAAATAATGTTTTGAGCAATATCTATTCTTGAATTAAGAACATTTCTGATAAACAAGCTTTTTTTTAGATTAAAAATACTTATTTATAAATAAAATAAGCATATTTTCAGCTATTTTTCATATTTCAAGAAATCTAAGTGAATAACATTTACTTGAAGCACTGGTAGATAATTGCACTTATTTGTAGTTGATTTAAACTAAAAACAAGGGAATTTAGTTTTAAGGTGTTTTTTTTTTTTATTTGTTTTTTTTTTTTTTTTTTTTTTAGCAGTGTACATTTTAGAACTAACCTGAACAAATCCACAAAGCATGTTTGTGAGAACACAAAAAGCATTTGTTTCACTTGCCTCTGTCTCAACAAACAAACCACTGATCATCTCACGATACATTTATTAATGTTTATCATGACAGCCAGCATGTGGTGTTGAAACTATAAATCCCTAATAGTGAGGCCCTGGGATTTTTTTTACAGTATTAGACCATCGGTATTACATGAACTGATGAACATAAAAAATTTAGGGATCCTTGTTTTGAGACCTACTTTCAACAACATTGTGAGGTGTTCTGAGAGCTCTTTGGTGCACAGCATTGCTAACATTGGATAGTGGTTTGTGTGTGGGATGGGGGGTGGGGGAAATGCACACGAACGTGTGCGTGTTTTTTTGTATTGTTTTGGTTTTTCACTGGAGAGGGTAGTTCTGCCCAACACCTCTATTCTCTTCCCATTGATAGGATCAAAGGTTAGCTCACTCCTTACTTTTAAATTTGAGGTTGAGATACTTTTTCTACTCTTCATTGAGGACATTTAAGTTGTGCACTCAACACAACCATGCATACTTGGTGAGAAATCTGAATAATTCTAAAGGATTTTTCCCCCCATTGCAATTGTATATGACCACAAATGACATTTTTTTTTTGAGGTTCATTAGTGATCTCTTAGAGATTGTCAACAATCTACTTTGCTCACCATTCTCTCAGTGGAGTGCTAATACACACTCAGATATCTTGGACTGTAATCCCTGTGGATACATTAAATCTACATTGGCAAAAGGACAATGGTAATGATATTCACCTAATCTTCCTTGACAGATTCAGGACATGCTTTTCATTAAGACAAAAGTGGATAAGAGAGCAATGAGCACTGTTTCAGAGTTTGCTTAAATCCTCTAAATCTAGGTACGATTCACATTCTGCTGGATCCTGATATATGGCAGCTCAGACTTGAATCAGTATAGGTTCAAAACAAGTTAGATGTTTATTACAAACAATTGAAGTTTCTCGAAGCTGATGATCTTCAGCATGGGGGTTTATATGAATTTATTGTTGAATAATTAGTATTGTGCGTATTATTCCCCTTTTCTTAAAGAAAGGGCACTATGATAGTCAAACTTTATTTGCATATGTTGAAGGTTTTTTTGTCACGGCCAATAACATAGAAGACAAGATTTTCGCTGGCCTGAATCAACTGTAGAGGCGTCTGTCTCTAAAGGTCACAATTTCAGCAACGATTGCCCCATTTTCCTACGCAGTCTAAATTTAGACCAGCGTGAGAATCTATCAAGAGAAAGGGTGTTTTTTTTTTTTTTTGGAACAGGTTTGGTGGACATGCACAAGTGTGTGCTTTGGGACGAGGATGGGATGCACTAGTAGACTGATTGAGCATTGCCAACCTCTTCCCACAAATAACCAAGCTTCGGTGCATATCCTTTTGGAGCCAGCGTAATACCAGCACGTTTGGCCGCACTCATCCTCTACTTGATGGAAATTTTAGTTTGCAAAGTGGAGGTTGACACTGTATGGGTGGAGCATGGCTCAGTGGTGGAGTTGACGTTCCCCAGCCGAGAGGTTTTGGTTCCCACGATACTGAGCCCCACATTGCTCATGATACTGCGTCATCAGAAGGTAAATGATGATTTAGTGTCAAAGCGCTTTGAGTTGCCTTGAAGGTGAAAAACCGCTATACAAGTGTAACATTTACCTTTTACAGACACTTGATAAAAAGTAAGAGCAGACCTACCGGGCGGTTTAAATGAATTTGGGCCGTGAGGTTGCCGCTCAATGGTCCTCACCACACCCACCCTTGACTGTTCCATGGTCAGAAGTATAGATCAAATGATAATGACAATAATTAAATGAATTGATTCCTTTCATCACTGAAACGGTTCTCTGCATGCTTTTCCCATATTTATAAAACAAACAGGCTAACGTCCCCCTCAGATGTCAACAAAGCAGCATATCTGTCTGCTCGCTCCTCGTGTGCAAGACCAGCGGTCTACCTTGCACCAGAATTTTACCTCCCTCGTTGACGGCCAATTAAAAGTCTATTTTTAGTCTACAAAATTGTCACTTGCACCGAGCGTGTCTGCAACACCCCCCCCCCCCCCCCCCGCTACAACCAAATTCCAACCTTGAGGTCTGCATTGGTTGGCAGAAAATGCACATGTTTCAACTTGACATATTACAGAATTATTATCTGACGGGAATAATCAAATAGTGTTTTGTATGAGGACAAACTCAAGCTTCTGAGTTATAGAGGTAGATTTGTGTCTTTATTATTCAATCAAAAAAAAAAGTTGCTTCAATCAAATAAAAAGTTGCTTCAATCAAAATACATATTTTTAATCGAAGAAAAAGTCAATTCAATCAAAAAAAAAAAATTGTGTTTGAATGCAAAAATAAATTTGAAACTCAAAAAAATACATTTGAAAACTTTTTCTTTAATTGATTTTTTTTTTTTTTTTTTTTTTTTAAGTCGTTTTTTTTTTTATTGAAACAACATGTTTTGATTGAAGTCATGTAATTTTGCGTTTGGACATTTGTGTCTTTATAATTCAATCAAAAAATAAGTTGCTTCAAACAAAAAAATATATATTTTCAAAAGAAAAATCACTTCAATCAAAAATTTTAAAAAATTCAATCGGAGAAAAATAGGTTTGAATGTGAAAAAAGATTTGAGACTCAGAAATTTGCATTTGAACACTTTATTTTTCATTCAAACTGTTTTCTCTGATTGAAGCAATCCTTTTCGTGTTTGAGGCATATTAGGGGTAGGACATTTTTGTCTATATCATTCAATCGCAATAAAAGTTGCTTTAATGAAAAAACTATTTTTATTTTTATTTTATTTTATTTTTTTTAAACCTGTCCTGTTCAGCTGTTTGACACAGAGAATGGAAGTCTAAGTGCCCGGATTCTGAACAGTTTTAATGTTTCACATTGAGAGTCTGACATACTCCCATTGTGATCATTCAAAATACCTTTTTATTATGACAAAGCAGCGAACAGGAAGGGATTATGGGGGGACAGAAGAAAAGAAATACAAGAGAAGAAAGAAAAGAAACACATACACAAACAACAACAAGAAATACATTGAACATCTAAACTAGGTACTAATATGCTGGTGCTATCGTCAGCGAGATGTATTTCCGGTTTACACCATGTGGGGGCCTATTGGCCAGTGAAAGAGGAGAATGGGGGTGGGGGTGTCTATAAGACTATAAGCTAAGTGATTGAAAGGGGTAGAGTGTACACAAATCAGTTCTGTGATCTAGAAGCCAGTAATCGTGTGAATCTCTTATGAGTGTAAGCCCGTTGGCGACCAACCCTACGCCGCCGCATCGCCAATCCCGGCACCGGAACCCCCAACCCGAGCATGCCCTACCACATCCAGCAGCAAGCAAGCCCCACCGGGCGCGCGACAGCCACGCAGACGGGCGGAGAAACCACGCGGGCGCCAACCCAGGGCCACGGCCCCCACCCAGCCAGCCTTGGGGGGGTTTTGGGGGCCATGCGCAGCCCATGCCTCCTCCCGCCGCCCAGCAAAGGAGCCATCGTCCCCCCCCCCCCCGGGACCCAGGGTGGTCCCCCGGGCCACCCGCGCGCCCATCAACCGGCCTTCAGGGATGGCAGGAGGGGACGCATCACCAACCCCACGCCTACACCCACCCCCGCCCGCCCACCCGGGCCACGAGCCACAGCCCCCCAACCGGCACGGCACGCCACGGGACCCCCAGCTAAAACTATTTTTAATCAAAGAAAAAAATCATTTGCAAAAATATATATTTTTTGAAAAAATATTTTTTTATTTGAAATATATATATTTTTTATTGAAATGTCACTTTTTTTGAAAAGCGAAAAGTTTTAAACTCTTTCTTTTTCAAAGTGGAAAAAGTTTTGAACGCACTTTTTTTTTTAAGTGGAAAAAGTTTTGAAGGCACTTTTTTTCGATTGAATCATTTTGACACAAAGATTCACCTTCAACGCTAGTTCCCGTGTGTTTGAGTGGCAGGTGAGTACGCCAATGGCATAAAAGTATGAAGCAAGCATAATGGCCACCAGGGCTCCATCCAGCCATCGGAGTCTGCTGGAGTTCAAGCCGAATATAGGGCACCGGTACGGTGGTGTGACATCGGCATTTCACCGGAATACCCGCGACGGAACGTTGCCCTGTCGCGGCACACTGGTCGGACCCCGATATCACCCCCCGGGCACGGAGGCCGGCTGTCGAGTGGACGGCCCGCGAAGCAAAGCTGAAGCGATGGGGCTCCCGGTGTGGATGCTGGCGACTCGCCGGTCGTCCACTGGCTTACTGGGCAGGCTACTGTTGGGCCACTCGCCGATCACTCCCGTACCGGCACGTCACGGACACTCCGGTTGGAACCAATTGCCAACCGTCACATCAGGGCAGCGGGTGTAGTTCGCCGAGTTGAATCACATTAAGCAGCAGGGCACCGTACTTTCTGAGTCTCAAATATTTTTTCACATTGAAACTTTTTTCTCTACGATTGAGTTTTTTAAAATTTTTGATTGAAGTGATTTTTATTTCGAAAATATTTTTTTGTTTGAAGCAACTTATTTTTTGATTGAATAATAGACACAAATGTCCTAGCCAAAATGTGGTCCAAACGCGAAAATTACATGACTTCAATCAAAAATTTTTTCAATCAAAAAAAAAAAAACTTGACTTAAATCAAAAAAAAAATTTTCAATCAAAGAAAAATAGTTTTCAAATATATTTTTTTGAGTTTCAAATTTATTTTTGGTTTCAAACACATTTTTTTGGATTGAAGTGACTTTTTCTTCGATTGAAAATATATATTTTGATTGAAGCAACTTTTTATTTGATTAAAGCAACTTTTTTGATTGAATAATAAAGACACAAATCTACCTCCATATACTGAGTTCCCTTTGATCAAATTCTTTGTATTGCTATATTTGATGGGCAATGTTCATGATTTTTTAATTAGAAATATATTCAGATAAACTCTACAGAAAAACAAGTGATGGTAATGACACACATTAATAATGAAATATGTTATTTTCGCTTTGTTTTGAGGTAGTGGTTTATTCAGTGTCATCTATACTTCCTCCAACAAGTACAGTATATCAGAAGAATTTCACTTCCGATTGCAAAGACTGTACTAAGAAGGAAGATAGCACTTATTTTTCTTTTTAATTAGCTTCATCTGAGGAATTATCCTGCAATAATGTAATGGCTCGATTCATCTCCCACACCATCTGGTATGAGAGAGTTTTACCTCTGGAGTTGATTGCTTTCCCCTGGTGCTATGTCCGGGTAATAGGCTGTTCAAAGGCTGCTCTGGGCTCGGACAGCTGAGCGGAGGTGGGGAAGGAGCAGCTGGCCATGGCGGTATCGCCTGCTGCCTGTCAGAGGGCTTCCCAAAGGGCTTTATGCGTGCCTTTAGTGCATGTACATTTTCTGTGAGTGTATGTGTGGTCAAGTCCATGTTTTACATTCTCCACTTATTTAACTTGTACATGGTTGATAGCAGCAATACGGTGGTTAGTTCCTCATAGTCGAGAGGTAGTTTTGTGTTTTGCTCAGGTGTTCCTGTGTGGATTTTGAAGAATCTCCCAGTTAATATATAAGCCCCCCCCCCCCAAAAAAAAAAAATCTGTGTTGAATTAAATAAAAAACTGTGGCCCGTAAATTAGTGTGAGTGGTCAGTTATAAACTTTATAAAGTGAGTACAAAGCCTCTCACCCAAAGTCTGGTGAGCGGTGCACCACCTCACCCATGACCTCAATGACAAGTAGGAAAGGGAAAAAACTTTAAGTCGTCGGGTTTTAATGAGACGTTTGTGTTTTGCATACTGTTCCTGAACGCACCGTGTGACTAACAAGAGAGTGAGAGAGTTGCGGAAGAGTGGGACGGTTTTACTTCCTCTTTTCATCTTCTGTTGTTGTTGGCGTCGGCAAAGGCGGACGGTGGCCAGTGGCCTTGTTGTGTTGCACAAGTTCTGAAATAAATGATCAAAAACCTGACGAAGCTGGCGATTTACTAGCTGATGTTACAATAATAATACAACGCGGGAGTCTTGTCTGCCATGTTGTTTCCAGTCTTTTTTTTTTTTTTTTTTTTGTCAGGTAACAGTGTAGAGTGTGTGTTTTAATTCTGTATTTTTCTCAGTGTAACAGCTGCAAATATTTGTAAATATTGTTGCGCAACTTAATTTTTTTGCGTGCATTGTTTTTGTTTTCCTGTCGTCATTGTACAATTCTTGGGACTATATTGTCAATAATAATTGGTTTACATGTTATTCAATTAAAACGGTCAAATGTATAAAATTAATTACAGTGAGCACACACCTAATCAGGTCACTTTCAGTTTTCCACCAAGGAAGTTGTATCAGATGCAGCAAGTAACAGTGTAGCTTAAGCAGCTCGACATCGTCTAAAATGCTGAAATCAAGCTGAAAATATGCTTCATAAGTCATATAGACTTACCTGTTTGTTCACTCGCAGGCCAAAGTGTTCTACGTTGTGTCTATGATTTAAAAGTAAAACTAAAGTAAACATCATTGATAAAAGAACTCTTGACTCCACTTCTGAATGACCCAGCATACACAGTGTACCTTTCTCCACCAACCATTAGCATTGATGGTAAGTGCAGTATCTTTTTTTTTACTTTGTTTTAACAATATGATGCATAATACATGTTTTTGGATAGTTATTTTGAGATTTAGGTGGTATTTAGGGGTACTCAAAGGGTTAATTCCGACACGCGGAAATTCGTGTTACGTCATCAGCGTAGAAACGGAACTCATTCATAAACCGGGGACTACCTGAAATTTTCATTGTGAAGACTGGCGAACAGTGGCCGAAGGAGGACCATCGAGATCGCAGACATATTGTCGAGCCACTTCACTGATGTGCACACCACACTCATATTTTTCAATCATTTCTCTCATAATTTCAATGGTAACCGTCACCTTTTTCCTTTTTTCACCAACTGCACTAACCCTCTTGGGACCCATGTTGATTTCCCTCACATGAAAATCCTCTATGCGGCCGTCTTGCGGGAAAACAATTGAATTGAGACGCTGTCATAAATTGTCGTATTTAGAGCATGTCGTCATATGTTGAGACAAATGACGAGTCCAATTTTATGTCGGATGTCGAAAGGATCGTATGTTGATGTGAACGTATGTCGAGGTACCACTGTACCTCTGTGCGGGTTCTTACACTGCTTAATTCAAAGCTGACTGATTTGAGAATTATTTTGGGAAATGCACCTGTTTCATGATCTGATATTTTATTTGGAGCAGTGTGACAACTAATTGAGTTATTGGCAAAAAATTAAAGGCATCAAATTCATCAGGCATCAATATCAAATTTATCAACAACGAATGAACTGATTAAGCCTCATATCAACCATTGATATTTGGTATTGTTGTTATTTTTTACTAACCAAATCCTCTGATTAATAGCCTCTCAATTGTAAATACTCTCAAATTTCTATAGACCAATTTAAAAGACTGATTGTCTTTATTTTTAGTTAAAATAGGACAAAAAAATCTACTTGTTTGCCTATTGTTTTACATCTGGAGCCTATTCCAGCTAACCATGGACAGGAGGCAGGGTGCACCCTGAACTGATTGCCAGTCATTCGAGGGCACATACGGACCAACAACCTTTCGCACTCACAATCGCACCTATGGAGAATTTTAGTGTTCAATCACCCTACCATGCATTTTTGGGGGATCTAGGCGAAAGCTGGAGTATCCAGTTAAAACCCATGCAGGCATGGGGAGAACACGATAATTCCACCTGGGAAGGCCAGAGTCCAGGATTGAACCCTTGATCTCAGAAACTGTGAGGCAGACGAGCTGCCCGAATGCATAACAAAGACTACATATTTCAAACAGATAAACTTTATTGTTTTTTAGCAAATAATCATTAACACAGAATGATACATCTTCAATACATCCCAAAAACGCTGGGACAGGGTCATGTTTACCATTATGTTAACTTTTCTTTTTAAAAAATTCCAATAAACGTTTGAGAACTGAGGCCACTGATTGACAAGGCTTTGTGGAATTCTTTCTTATTCTTGCTTGGTGTACATTTTCAGCTGTATAACAGTACGGGGTCTCCATTGTCGTATTTTAGGCTTCATAATACACCATAAATCTTGAATGGGAGACAGGTCTGAACTGCAAGCAGGCTAGTCTCGTACCTGCACTCTTTTACTATGTAGCCACTCAATTATAACTTGTGCAGAATGTGTTTTGGCATTGTTTTGCCGAAATAAGCAGTGGCGTTCACTGCTTTGCTGGCAGTATATGTTTCTCCAATACAAGGATTTACCGTTCTGCATTGATGGTGCCTTTCCAGATGTGCGAGCTACCCATGTCACAGGAAGTCATGCAATCCCATACCTTTACAGATGTTGGTTTTTTAACTGTGTGACACGACATATACCAAACAGAGCAAGCATGTACAATAAAGTAAGGTACATAAACTGCATTAAGTTAGTCAAATCAAACGTCAAATAAGGTGTGTGGGGACAGGTGTCTGTGGAAGACAAGCCAGAATTTTTGACGGTATTGTATCTTATCTACAACAGTTGAGCAAGTTAATGGCTCCTAATTAGGACAGTTGAATTGTAAAAACATTGCAGCATTTCAAATTCAAAAAGCATATGTCTCTGCACCATTTGCCTGATATCATATCATATAACCAAACCATCTATAACACAGCACAATTCACTATTATTCCAAGAAGGGTCCCAAGAGGAGAAAAGCCTTCCTTACCTTCAACCGCACTGCATAAAAATCTCACTGTGATTTGAAAACTTTCAATGCACTCAGCTTATTGCCATTTGATTTTCATCCAGATTTCTCAATTAAAATTATATGGGGGTTGCATTTCACTACCTGTGCTTGGGGCAATTTGCAGGTCATTAAGCCCCGTACCTGTATCTGGAGATGTTTTGGAGGTGAACATCTGGGGTTGAGGAGGCAGAGCATGAAATGAAACGCCCCTGGCTCTCCGCTATGCCTTTTGTCCACAAGGGCCGAGAGTATTAGAGTGTCATGCATAGTGAAGCTGGGTCTGTGTGGGCCGCAACAAATTGGCTTGTGATCAGAATTGAAATAGAAAATCGACCATGAATGTTGCATAGCAGCTGCCGTTCAGTGACCCGTATAAAGGTATTTCAGGGCTGCTGAAGCTGTTTTGCTCCTTATTTTTACTTTTATATTGCATATAATAAGGACAGTGACACACTTTCCACTTAAAATACCACGGAAGGTAAATACTTTTCATCGACATCTGCTGTATATCCTATAAGACTCTTCAGGTATCATACTCATACACAGTTATGGTAATGAATTTATTCCCTCTGTAGATTAAAATGCCTGTGACAGCATAAAAAAAATCTTAAATAGCATTATTGTGTGAATTAAAATCATATTTTGAGATGATTCCACTATACACAACAATTTGGCAAAGCGCAGACGACAAGAAATTAGTCTTTTAATCTGCCGTTTAGCCCCTGCCTGTCATTGTAGCACTCTAGTGTCCCCAGCTGGAGGATGACGTCGGCAGAGTCATGATTTCATCTGATTTAGAATTCAGCCCATTGAGGGAGAATTATTCAGAACGAGGAAAATGCGATGAAAAGAGCAGTAAAATGTCATTGTTTCAATCTGTCTACTCCAATATTTTTACAGGATATTCTTTTTATCTAAGTATTTTTCCCCAATTGCTAAAGAAATGGTATGGTCATGACAAATAACAGTCTTGTGCTAAATGGAAGATGAAATATTCAAAATGCATTATTTCAGTACAACATGGAAAAATTACTCCACAATGGTTAAAACTGTCGACTTCTCGCACCTCCCGAATGACATTTTATGCCAACGGAGTTAGTTCAGCTTTTGTCATTTCCCTGCCCCTTCTCTGGAGAGCTTAAAGAAACCAGGAGGTGTGACAGCTAGTCGAAATGCTAACCTGAACCGCACGACATTTCCAAGGCTTATTCTTTCCTTTCAAAATCACACAAAACTACCCCTGATCATGTCTCATGGCGGTGGGGATGTCGATTGTCTTCACGGATCGGCACCCCCCCAGCTTCAAACAAGGTCATCGTTCCCCAGCTGCGGGAGCTCGGTTGCAGGGGAAGCGACTGGAGGATGACCGCCGGACAAATCGGTCGACATCGGAGGAGGGCGTAACTGCCCGAGCCCAAGCCGAGAATAGTGGTCTATTGTCGGGCACACGATGAGGACAGAGGTGGCTGGAAGTCTGGACGATATGGAGAACCGTACGAGCATAAGCCGAGTATAGCGCTCTCCCGGTGGGTACGCGAAGAGGACCGAGTGGGGTGTGCGACAAGCCGGTGGTCGTCGGCCGAGTGGCATTCTCGATGGACAAGGAGTACTGTCAGCCACAAAAGGCAAGCCACCTCTGTATTAAAACGTGTGCCATGATCCCAGTATTTGACATAATACAAAATACGATGTTTACTCACTTCCTCATGAGTCAATGGTCCCACAGTTGTCGAACTTGTTTTGGCCAATCTCGGAGTGAACGGAAACTTTTTGAAACCCAAAAAGACACACAAGCCTCTCCCTGGTGTAGCAACAAAACACTGCAACACATTTGTCTGGCGTGATTTGAAAAATAAACAAATTAATCCGCAAAACCAGCTGAATTCGCAGTCGATCTGCATGCTAAAAAGCAATGCTGCATTGTGAGATGGTGACGTCACATTCGCATTCGTCCTCAACCCGAGACTGGAGCCGGAAGTCACTCATTTTCATGGCGCGGGATTAAAAAAATTGAATAAAGAAAACGATCACTTCCACACATATCCAAGCGGTCCATTTCATGCAGGAGCATAAAATGTCGCAATAAATATGAAATGAACATGCTTTTTGCTGTCATAGGCACTTTAAGGTACTGTGTTCTTGCAAAAATACTGCTATAATGACATATAAGTTGGGTTCTGTGGCAGAAGTACTCCCATGAAAGCTTTTAAGATTCTGATATACTGGACTGTCTCAGGAAATTAGAATACACAATATTCTAATTTTTTGAGACAGTCCTGTGTATATATACAGGACTGTCTTAGGAAATTAGAATACACAATATTCTAATTTCCTGACTGTCTCTGTATCAGTCCAGTAATTTCATTATTGATTATTTCTTCCCTAAAATAACCTTTTTTAAACATGGTATCCAAAAAAAAAAAAAAAAAAGTGAATTGATGAGTTCATTGGCATCTTAATGCTACTGAATCTCTTATAAAATGGGCCCATGGAATATCTTTATCTTCTATGCACTGGAATGTTTTTTAAATAACCTCATCATATCTCATAATGAAAGATAAGATTATTAAAATGCGTCGAGCTGATGTGTATTTCATGATTTAAGACCGTCTATAATATCATTCCTAATGGTACACTAGCAAAACTATGATTTGCATGAAAACCCCTGTGTCACTGAAACAACCACTTTTTCCTTTATAAATGTGCCTCTAAATATTCTGAATAATTAGTGCATGCCAAAGGGTGCCAATCCCATTTATGGAAGGGTTCATACAAATGGATTAGTGCAAAAGGGTAAAAATCTCATTAATGGTATCACTGTATCTGATTTAGCATTTGAACATTTGAAAGATTGCTGTCTCATGTAAAAATATGCCCTTTTATTTCTAAATAAGTAATATGTATGCAAAGAAGTGTTTTATAAAAGGTTACTATTCTTTCATGGGAAGCAGTCTTTCAGAGTGTTATGTGGAAGAAATAAAACATTCAAAACGCCACATTGGATAGAAAAATGTCTTTACATTCAGTGGAGCAAAACTTTGGTGTGTCTCAAATAATACCATTTCTTAGTAGGGGATTATGTTTTGCCATAGGGTCCTGCCATAATGGCTTTCTGCTTGTCAAACAACTGCAGTGGACGTTTGGAAGATCACTTTCCATTGCTTGCTCTGACATAAAAAGCTTTTCCTCACAGTTATCACACTCATGCAGTGTTGGAATCTCACTGGAGATTTGGAGGGTACAAGTTTTATTCGAGATGATATGTGGTAATCAGGCCCTTTGAGTCCTTCTGTCTGACTCACCCCTTCTTTCTTTTCTCTGCCCTGACAAAATCGACTTCTGCTGGTGCACTCAAGTTATCCAGTGTTTAAGCATTGCATCAGTCCACGCGGCACGCTGTTAAGCTTTGGGGGAACTGGGGAAGAAAGCTCAGTCCTTCAGATTTGTCATTGCAGCGAGCTCGATTTTTGCTATGCACAGATCAATCGCTTGTTGACTAGATGAGGACTCAGCTCAGGGGTATTGCTCATGCACATTTTTCCACCCGCTCTAATACAAAGTGTGAACAAGTAGTGAGTGGTCATCAAATATTCTCCTTTTTGTGTCTTTTGTGTCAACATCAGTGATGCATATTTGTTCTGCAGGCGGGGCCGCGGCTCCACACACTAATATTCTATTCCATACAGGTACTCTACGATGTCATGGCGACGCTTAGTTATGCGGCGGAATTTATTGTCTGCACTGCAGCAGATTACCATTGCTTAACATGCCACACATGAGATTGTAAGAAAGAAGCACCTTTAACAATGCTGTATCCTTCTGGCAAGTCTGCTGAATAGCTTAAGGCGTGCAGGGAAGCACATTTTTTATGCAAGACTTCCTGCGCTGCGACACACTGCAGAAATGCAGCATGACAGTCAGCAGATACAATGAAGACAATAAAAAAGGTTACATTCTCATTTTTGGTTTTCTATGTCGTGACTGTTTTACTCTATTCTGTCCCACGGATGCCTCCTCAAATAGGTTCGTAATGATATAATGCACAAACATGTCTTCATGATAAGTATTGGGGGCTCCAGTCACCCACAATCATTGTCGCCAACCTAATGCGTATTCTTCCACCCAACTCCATTCCATGGTAAAATACAGATTCTGCCTAAATAATTCAATGCCGCAGCAAGTCCAATAGGGGTAACAAGCAGGCACGAGCCTAAGGATGAATTTGAAGGGAAGACTTTTTACCAAGCTAAAGGCTGTGTAACAAAAGACATGGGTTTTCTTGCAGGAGACTTTGTAGTAAGACAAGAATTAATCTTTTGAAGTTGTTATCTGCATACACGGGTCCTCAGATTCAGGCGCCAGGCTTTAGGAGGATAAGAAAGGTTCGGATTTCGTCTACCGTGGGCAATCCTCGTGGCAAAACCCAGTGTGGGTTTTTGCCTGTGTGATTCGGATCGCCTGGGGTTAAGCAAGAAGCGAAATGTTCTAAAAATTTATTAAATCAACCCTAGTGTGTCTCTGCTCAGATCTCATCTGTAGGTAATTATAGACTTGCCTACAGCACAAATGCTGTGGTTTTAGTATTTTTGCAATAACACCTCACTGCACTTGCAAATTGTAACGCTTTGGAGCATACATTTTCTTGTCACGTAGCTGTCATTTCATTCCACCTGTGCCACATCTTAACTGTTGAAGAAGAAGTTACTTAGAGGTGCAAAGTAGCTCACCTAAGTGTTTCCTTTCATTTTCTTAATCTTGATAACTCCTTTTGTTTCACGTACTCTGAAAGAAATGTTCTATTATCTATAGCTTGGATCGGGAATGTACTTATGTGTAAAAGTTTGTTTATTTATCTTCTTTCCTTGAGAGATGGGTTTTACATATCCATACACATATCATATTAAATGATTTTTTATTTACTTATTTAACACTGTCAGAGAAGATTAAAGCAACTGCGTGTGATAATATGGTCTTAAAAGCAAAACTATGTCAAAGTTGTAAACAGTCACTGAAGAAATCCCAGGTGTTGGTTTTCCAATTGTTGTTGACATTGTTTTATTATCTACAGTGAGTACAGGATGAACTTTGCCACGTGATAACGTTTGAGTGTTATTGTTAAATTCTTATAAGAAATTTGGTTTACTAGCATTTGGCTTCATCAGCTTGTGACTGGGATCTTTCGTCTCTTCCATTTTATTCAGTTTAAAATTAAACTGTTGTTTGATATTGAATGAAGTTGTTACCATACGTAGGGTTTGGACGAAACGATACAATGCAATTGTAGTTTTGAAATACAGTTTCATTTGTATTTGCCTATGTTATTTGATAGAAAATTAGTCGAGCTCGGGCAGTTAAAGACAATGTTGATTTTTGGTACTTTGGTTTTAATCCCCCAAAATTAGCCCCTGGGTGATTCTGACACAACCCAAATTTGACTCTCCACTGATGGCAAAGGCAAAATTGATTTCAACCCTCTATTAAGCCTCTGAGACTAAATGATCTCATAGGATTGTGAATAAATTGAGCACATTTTTATTCATCTTTTGCTGTCAGTCCACAAGCTTCCACTGTGCAGGGTGGGCGTGTAATTTCAAGAAAAGGCTTTTTACTGACACTACACAATGCAAACTGCTTAAGTGGTCTGACAATAAAATCTTTGTGTGATGGAATTTCATGGAGACGTAACAAAGGCATAACAGTGCCAGCGTAATGTGACGTGTTCATGCATTGCCCATGTTGTTTTCACTGCCAAGCACAATCATCACAAATTGTCGATCCGAATTGGCCATGTGAATTTAAAGATCAGCTAAGATTTGTGACCGGCCGTGAGGTCAAAGTGGACATGTAGAGGTCTGTCCCTTGATGTCAGCTGCCTCATCAATCAAAATGGTTGAGGTTCTAACACTAATGCAGCTCAGTAATCTTTAAAGCCCCAGAGAACAATTTGAAATTGAACTCAGCACAGCGCTGACCAGCATTTATTATTAATCTGACCTTTAAGATCAACTGTTCTGTTTTAACTGAAATGTTAACATTATAGTTTAGAAATGATTTGAGATCACATTTTGCCTCTCAAACCTTCATATAAGACGGATACATTAAAGCCAATTCATACTTTTCCTATTCGCACATCTTTCAGGAACGTATTGGTCCATATGATGTACATATTGTCATCTGTAGAGATTTTCTGTTATTAAATGCACATGCACTTACTTTCACACGACATTTTAAGCAACAACACCTGCTTTGTCTTGTGTGTGTATGAAGAGATCCACAGCATTCATATCCATAAAAGTTTAATATGAATGAATACAGAGTTCGTCAGATGGCTTACATCTTCTGACATGAACTTTCCCAAATTCTACAACGACTAAAAAAGCAGCATTTGCCTTGTGCATAGGGATGCGTGGATCAACACAAACACATGGAATCAACTTTGAATAATGTTTATGAATAGAAGCAGTGCAATGCAATGTGGAAAATAACTATTGGCCACAATTACCTCTTTCCCAGAAAGTGCATGTAAAATCTAAGACATTCCTTCAATGAACTGAATTGTAAGAACAGAAACGAGTGCACCAACTTGTGAATTTTTTTAAGTCAATTTCAATTCCAATTTCAAATATCTGTTCCAGCAGGTTTGCCGCCTCATTATCTGCCCAGCATACCATGTATCCCTCATAGTTAGAGATACAATCAACTGAGAAACAAGCCCTGAGATGAAACAAAATCAACTTTATTACATTACAGTATATCATTGTAATTTCCTTTTTTTTTCATTTTATTTTTTTTAGTTTTTTCAACCTATCCTGTTCAGCTGCTTGACACGGAAAATGAGAATCAGAGTGTCCTATTGGTCTGAGCAGTTTTAATGGATCACATGAGAGTATGGTATACTCCCATTGTGATTATTCATTATGTTTCATTTATCAGGAGAATGCAACGAGCAGGAGGGAGTTATGTGGGGACAGAAAGGAAAATAGAAAAGGAAAGAGAGACAGAAAAACAAAGAACAAAAAGAAATACTGTACATTCAGCACCTACACTAACTATGAATATTGTATTGCTATCGTTAGCCAATTGTATTTCCGGTTTGACATAATGTGGGGGGCCTGATGAATGATGAAGGAATTCACCCCCCCCCCCCCCCCCCAAGCCGCGGAAACAGTGCCAGCCGAACGAAATGGTGTTCCGCTGGCACCGCTCCTGCAAGTCAACCGGTGGAGGCCAAAATTCCGCGCGTTCATTCCCATGTTAACCCTTTGTACTGACTCCATGTTCCAAAAGTTTGAAGAAGGCTCACCGAAAACAGGTTGACAATTTATTCGTTGACAGCGGTCAAAAAACAAGGCAAAAACAGACGATGAAGAGACCCTGCTGGATCCAGGGTCGGCAAAACAAGGCTACATAGAAATGCTCCCGAGCAGCGACCGTGTTATCTAAATGTTCAGTTCTTTTCAAAAGCTGCAGTGGAGTGGGCCGGGCCAAAGGCGTGGCTGGGTGTTGTCCTGGGATCATCTCTTTGTGGCAGGTTTGGGGCACTGAAGTTTGTGTGTCATCCTTTGTGGCTGGAACATGGTTGCCACAGCGACTGACGCCGGTCTTGACGTCCAGGGCACCCGCGCTATCATCTTGTTACCCTGGTTGGGCAAGGTTGCTCTCCAAAGCTACTTGTTTTGGAACAGAGCGCCCTGCTCATTGTCCTGGAGTGTCCGGGAGAACTGATTACAAAAGTTGGTGTGTCAGTCTTGCTCATGACGCGTTGGGCTTCTGTGATAAGATGGCATTGTGTATCTTTTAT
The DNA here is from genome assembly GCF_030265065.1 of Corythoichthys intestinalis. Classification (NCBI taxonomy): domain Eukaryota; kingdom Metazoa; phylum Chordata; class Actinopteri; order Syngnathiformes; family Syngnathidae; genus Corythoichthys; species Corythoichthys intestinalis. The sequence continues at coordinate 21,681,489 of NC_080405.1, forward strand.
GCCCTCTATTCTCCTTTTTTTCATTAAACTTATGGTGTAAGTGCTATTTATTTTATATTAAGTGTGTTAGAGTAATACAGACCTACAGTAAATATGAGAAATGATACTATTCCCTGATTGATTATATTACGTGTGTTAGAGTAATGCAAACAGTTAGACAGTGCCTACGAGAAACGGTACCATCTCCTTCATTCCCCCTCACGAGCCCTGACAGGGCTGATAAGGTGATTTACTTTACTGTGTCAAAGGGCATGGAGTGAATTCTGCCTAAACTATGGTTAGATGCTTTACTATAATGAATGTGTTAGACTAATGCAAACAATTATATGGTGTGTGCGAGAACGGTACCTATTCCCTTCACCGAGGAGAAAAAGAAGGGGTGGAGAGTCAGAATGAGATGTGATTAGGTGGCGTGTAGTGTACACAAATAAGCAATGTGAGGTGTAGAACCCAGTATTGTGTGAATCGCTTGTAAGTGTGGATATGTTGAAATCCTATTCCATGCTGCCTGATCGCTAATCCTGGCATCGATAGTTTCTCTACTTGAGTGACATATTGCACCCAGCCATGCGTGAATCACGTGATAGTCTTTCAAACAAGTAGAAATGCTGCGTAGGGGCCTCCCCAGTGCCATGCCCCCTTCTCAGCTAATCGGGGGGTGAACCAGCGCAGCTCATCCCTCCTCTTGATTGAAATTCCTTGTTATAGTGCTTTGGGACGATTACATGATAGCTAACTTGTTGCTTTTAACAGTCGCTGTCAACTATTTTATTTATTTATTTATTTTAAAATAACAATTTATTGCACTAAAACGTGAATGCCTCAGCTGTACAATTTTTGCTTCATTTTTAGGGCCCGAGCACTAGGCGTGCGAAGGCCCTATTGTTTTGCAAAGGATTATTTATTTATTTTTTATTTTTTTTCAGGGCAAATGAAAAAGGCCAATTTGGAGGCCTGAACATGCGCGAAAAGTCACCAAAATTTGCACATACGTGCGGAAAATTGTAAGTTTCGATAATTTAACAACGTTGCAAAAAAATGTAACAAAATGGCTCAGTGGCGCCCCCTTGAAATTTTAAAATTGGCCTATAACATTAGAGTTTGTCAGCGTAGAGCAATGAAATTTGGGGAGTCTATACCTTGTCTAAAACCGCTTCAAAAAAGCATTGGCACCCATATTCCAAACCCAACAGGAAATCGGTTATTTTGGATCGAATATGAAATTTTTATCGATTTACAGGGTGCACATTTGAGACCTTTTCGCCGAGGGAGTTAGTTGGATCATCTTCAAAATTGGTGAGACTGTTCAGGAGACATATGAGATCTTAAGTTTCTAAAATGGTGTGTTTTCATTCACGGGTCTGACCTGGGCGTGGTGCCAAAGTCGGCCATTTTTTCGGCAAAACACCGAATTCAGTAAATGGCTAATAATTCCTTGACACAACTTTCAATCTTTTTCATATCTGCCATTTATATGCGGTATCCCAGCCTGAACATGACTGCATTGAAATATTACCCATTAGGCCTAGCGCCCCCTAGTGAGAACAGTAAATGCCCTTTTTTACGAGACAGGTTCCTCCTCCAAGGGAAAAAAATCTGTTGACCTCAAACCTGCATCAGGGGAGCCTTAAGACCTGTGTTCAGGTGCCTGATGAAAAATATTGAGGTTTCGTTGAAGCGGAGGGATCCAAACATGAAAGTGAAAATGATCGTCAACAATTTGTCTCGCAAAATACTTTGAACAGTCATAACTCAGCAGATATAGAACATATCTGCGCCAAACTTCCCATGCTTGTTAAGAGTCATACCCTGAAGGGTCCTGTAGGGGTCATTTGCATCAACTCTACAGTGCCAACTAGTGGCGACAGAAAGGAGTTTTAAAAAAAGGCCTTTCCTATTGGGTTTTTTCAACGTAGAGCAATGAAATTTGGGGAGTAGATACCTTATGCCTAACTGCTCAAAAAAGCCTCTTGCACCCATATTCCAAATCCAACAGAAAATCGGGTATTTTGGATCGAATGTGAAATTTCTGTCCATTTCTAGTACAGTTTACATTTGGAGGCCTGGACATGCACGAAAACTCACCAAATTTTGCACATACATGCGGCTTTGTGTGGATTTCATTAATCTTGCAACGTTACAAAAAAATGTAACAAAATGGCTCAGTGGCGCCCCCTTGAATTTTTCAAAAAGGCGTTTCCTATTAAGTTTTTTTAACGTAGAGCAATGAAATTTGGGGAGTCGATACCTTGTGCAAAACTGCTCCAAAAAGTCTCTTGCACCCATATTCCAAACCCAACAGGAAATCGGGTATTTTGGATCGAATGTGAATTTTTTATCAATTAACAGGGTGTACATATGAGACCTTGTCACAGAGGGAATCAGTTGGATCATCTTCAAAATTGGTTAGACAATTCAGGAGACATATGAAATCTAAACTTTTCAAAATGGTGCGTTTTCATTCATGGGTCTGACCTGGGCGTGGTGCCAAAGTCGGCCATTTTTTCGGCAAAATGACAAATTCAGTAAAGGACTAATAGCTCCTTGAAACAACGTTCAATCTTTTTCATATCTGGCATGTATGTGCGGCATCCCACACTTAACACGCGTGCATCGAAATATTACTCATTAGGCCTAGCGCCCCCTAGTGGGAACAGGAAATGCTTTTTTTACGAAACAGGCTCCTCCTCCAAGGAAAAAAATCTATTCACCTCAAACCTGCATCAGGGGAGCCTTAAGACATGTGTTCAGGTGCCTGATGAAAAATACTGAGGTTTGGTTGAAGCAGAAGGGTACAACAGGAGAAGTAAAAATGACTGAAGCCATTTCGTCTCACCACAAGTTTTGAACAGTCATAACTTCTACAACATATCTGCGCCAAACATATCGTGCTTATTGAGTCATAGTCTGAAGGGTCCTGTAGGGGTCATTTGCATCAACCCTACAGCGCCAACTAGTGGCAATAGAAAGTCACTCATTTTTTAAAATATATGTCCAGTTCTTTTCAGGTTGGTCATTGTAGTTTCAAGACCTTTTAAAATACTTATTTTACGGCCCATGTCCACATGTCTCTGTCTGTTGCTGTGATGACCCTTTATTCGCTCCTTTTTTGTAGTCCTCTGTCCAATAGGGGTTTTTATCTCTTAGGTGTGTGAATGTAAAGAGGCAACTTTCGCGCATGTTAGGTTCTAATGAGATGATTAGAGAGGACGATCTGCCACCACCCTGACCTGCACACTGTCCGAGTTGCATGACGTCCGAGTTGCGCTAGATTGCGAGGGCCCGTTCAGTCCTGCTTGCAGGCCTAGTTTAGATTTATTTTGTGACGATGCTGTCAAAACACCAATCATATTAAAAAACTTTTGGCGGAGGAGGACACAATTACAGTAAGAATAAATAGTCACTCAGCATTTATCTAAGCTTTACAGTGTTTTTCAACATTTTCTGAGTCACGGCACGTTTTCACATTGGAAAAAATCTCAAACTAAAAATGTTCCAAAATTACTTTCTGTACTGTATATTTAATTATGATATAATTTCTCAATATGTATACTTATTCATATATATATATATATATATATATATATATATATATATATATATATATATATATATATATATATATATATATATATATATATATATATATATATATATTTGATGGAACATGAAACATAATGGAGTAGCTTTCATCTCATCTCCGGTGAAAGTAAATCCGAACGAAACATAGCTTTTCCTTTATTGCCTTGCATTTGAGCTCTCCATCTTTGTTTTGTTTTGTTTTTTTTAACAATGACTCATACTAGTGCATTCATCTGAGTCAGCATCTTGTCCAGGGCTGAGTTTGGATTTCGAAGTTCTCCTTTTTAAAAATGTATCCATCATTGCCAACACGACTTGTGTGTGTGTCTGACGGTCTGCATCAAAAGGAAGGTTGTCGGTCGCGTGCGGGCGAGCAAAGTAATTGCTTGTCTTGCGTTCAAGAACTGCTCTACATTATAGCCATCAGCCACCTTTCTGTCCACGACAATGTGGACCCCAGCACATTTACTGTACATCATGCGATTAGACTCGTCAAGTGTTAATATGCACAAGTATCCTTTCCATTTTATCCATAGGTGACAAACCGTCAGTCCTCCACATGTGTTATATTCCAGCACAATGTCTTGGACAGCAAGGTGGCTGACGGCTAGAAACCCAAGCAGTTCTTGAAAGTGACACGAGCAATAACTCGCTAGCCTGCACACAACTGGGAAAAAAAAGGTGAGAAAAAACGATATTGGATAATTTCTCGCGGCACACCTGACGATCTTTCACGGCGCACTTGTGTGTGTCGCCCATCAATCCTCACACAACCAAATTCACAGCACGCAGTTAACATACTGTACATTCTTGGAACATTCCTTTGATTATGTCTAAGAATGATAAATGCAGAGAGGACAGTGTTCTCCGTGCTGAAAAGCATAACATCTAACTTTCTCTTTTGCGGAAGTAATGGTCCTCACCTCTGATTGTCAAGGGCTGTTCATCTTCACCAACAATAGCAGAATAGGGTGCAGGTTAAAAAAAAATAAAAAAAAAAAGCAGTCATGCTCAACAAAAGAAGCAGTTTAGTCCAGGAGGCAATCCATACACATGTATCACGTGTATTGGACAGCAGTAATGTGCTGAGGGTGTGTGTGTGTGGGGGGGGGGGGGGGGGTGACCCAGGGTGAGAGGCATACAGCAAGTACAATTGTAACACAGCAGTATTTTTCATCCCTTCATTGCAAAGGTAAATCTGAAAAAGAGAGGCAGTAAATGTATATTGTGTGTCCTTCAAGGCTAAGGTTTTTATTAAATATAAGTGGACATGATTTTCACTTAATACTGGATAATGGAAGGACACTTTGAGAGGAAGAATGAAGAAAATGTTTCAAAGGTTGACAATTTGTACAGCTGGACGTTTTCTGCTTGCTGCTTTATGTTTCCTCGTCAGTCCATTAAATATCAAAACTTGCTTTAAAGTTCACTTCAGAATGCTTGTGGTTTTGTGGAAGCAGAGCTGCTTGATAAATGGGTTAGTGGTATTATAAAACTGAAAAATGGTGATAGACAAGTTGTTATGAAAAGCTGTTGAGGCCCATTAATATGAAAATATTAAATGTGTGCAAAGAGATGTGTTACAGTCCTAAAAGCATCCTAATTGCGTTTTTTCTTACGCGAGTTCCATATTTGGTAACGCTGAATCCTCAAGCGTCTTGGCAGAAAGCTGCTGGAAAACAGATGATGCGCTTCAAACAAGGAGCTGTAGAGATGAGATGTAAAATCTTGACTAACACTGAGAGCGCTAGCATCCGCATCCTTGTCATCTAACCCCTGACAGGCTTCCTCATGCATGAATTCAAAGCTGGTAAAACCATGGACTGGATTCATTTTGATCTGACGTGTGTCATGTAGATGAGAGGAGTGGTTTCACTGTACTGTGTCCACTATAAGATGTTTCGGCAATTGGCCCGTGACATCTGTTTGAACCAATCACAAAGACGGGAACAATTTCGCTCCTTTTTTTTTTTTTTTAAACATTTGCTGCTGAGTGTAGTTGCTAATTATGCGAATGAAAATAGCAATGCAAGTAACAACATTAACATGCTTCACTTAGTTTTGTCTTAATGTTGTAGAGAATGCAAATTAAAAACGATAAAAGGAAAGAAGCGGATGTGTTTATTGTGCGAGTGTTACTTGTTGAGGTTTTGCGTTTGCGGTGAAATTGCATCAGATTCTCTAATGTTCGCTGTCTGTGCGGTTTCTTTAGCCTTAGGGAAGATTTGCAAATTGAGAAAGAAGGGATTTTTTTCTTCACTTGTAAGGAGGAAACAGAAAAAAGCCTTCCAGCCACTTTCTTGGTTGGGGGTTGGAGTGCACCATTTTGGAGTTTAAAACTCCAGTGGGACAAACTCCCCAATCTTTTATTATCGTGAGTATACGTTCACATTCATTTTTTTACTGACTACTGCATTTAGCATCTTGAAATACTCAATCAGTGGGCAGGAGTGTTTTGGATGGTTGCCTGGATGGATTCTCAATTTCAATTGCATCTCAATTGCATGTCCTCCTCATGCTTGTGTGGGTTTTATCCAAGTACTTCACCTTCCTCCCACAGTCCAAAACATTCGTAGGTGTGATTTTGAATGTTTGCATGTCTCTATTCTGCTAGGATAGACTGACCAAGCTATTTAGGCAAACCAAATGCTGACCGTGCAAATCATACAAGACAAATAATATATTATTGTATTTTGAAAGACCAAAATTACATGGATGTGGTGTCATATGATTGTAAGTATACAGTGGTATGAAAAAGTATCTAAATCTTTTGGAAAAATTCTGCATAAAATCACCATCAATTGAGATCTGATCTTTGTCAAAATCACACAGATGAAAAAACAGTGTCTGCTTTAACTAAAACCACCCAAACATTTATAGGTTTTCATATTTTAATGAGGATAGTATGCAAACAATGAATGAAGGGGTTAAAATAAGTAAGTGAACCATAAAATTTAATATTTTGGTTTTCGGCCTCTGGTTTTCTTGCAAAACATCCTGATAAACTTTTGAAATCATTCTTTCATTAATGATTGCAAGTTGTCCAGTCCCTGAGTTTCAAATCTTTTTTAATGGTTTTTCCATAACAAAGCAACATATAATAAACAATATAGAACAACATAGAATAAACAAAAACAGACTATTAATGCTATCCAAAAACTGACACTGAAGCAGCAATCAGTGCACACACTCAAACAACATAGACTAACCATACACAAGTACATAGTCTGGGATATCAGATACGGCTACTTAATTTGATGATTCCACTCCAAAGATTCAGGGGGAGCACAGGCTCTATGGGTAGGTAGGAAGAACTGGGCAGCACTCAAGAGTATTTCATGAGGGGCACATAAGTTCAGCATTATTTTCAAAACAATATATGGGAATCTGAATACCTTGGAATATAAAGCAGAGAACTCATTATAGAATGAGTAAATAAATAAATAAAGGGGAAGCAAGGTTGTTACACATTGGATGGTCGCTAAAGCTAGGTTTTAAATTCAGTCTGAAAAAAGGTTATAAATGGATGCCATGTTTTTTCATAGGTCTGGAGAGAGCCATTAGAAACATGTCTCAAGTGTTCCAATTTTAGGTTGGCCATGACGTCTTCAATCAAGCTCTTAAAATATGGAGGCTCAGTTTTTTTTCCAATTAAATAAAATCATGCGCCTAGCGAGTAAAGTAATAAAAGCTATTGCACTGGCCTATTGCACTGACAAGTTGTCCAGTCCCTGAGGCATCAAAACAGCCCCAAATCATGATGCCCCCTCCACCATGCTTCACGGTGGGGATGAGGTGTTGACGTTCGTGAGCTGTTCCATTTTTCCTCCATACATGACGTTGTGTGTTACTCCCAAACAATTCAACTTTGGTTTCATAAGCCCACAAAATATTTTGTCCAAACATCTGTCGAGTGTCCAAGGGAATTTTTGTGAACATTAAACAACAATGTTTTTGTTTAGTTTTTTTTTGTGGCGTCTTCGGTGGAGTCCTCCCATGAACACCATTCTTGGCCATATAGTTTTACATATAGTTGATGTGTGCATAGAGATATGGACTATGCCAGTAATTTCTGTAAGTCTTTAGCAGACACTGTAGGGTACGTTTTTACATTTCTGAGTATTCTGCGTTGAACTCTTGGCGTAATCTTTGGTGGACGGCCGCTCCTTGGGAAAGAAGCAAGCGTGCCGAACTCTCTCAATTTGTAGACAACTTCTCTGACAGTCAATTGATAAACATCCAGACTTTTAGAGAGGGTTTGCATCCTTTCCCAGCTTTAGACAAATCAACAATCCTTGATCGCGGGTCTTCAAACAGCTCTTTTGACCGAGCCATAATGGACATCATCAAGACATTTCATACCAGGTGTTATATAGTGGGCAGGACAGCTTTAAACCACTCATCAGTGATTGGGCACACACCTGACTTAAATTGTTTGGTAAAAATTGGTTTCAATTGCTCTTTAAGTCTCCTTAGGCAGAGGCTTCCTTTACTTATTTTTCTCCCTTCTCTCATTGTTTGTATGCTATTCTCATTAAAATATGAAAACCTATAAATGTTTGGGTGGGTTTAGTTCAAGCAGACACTGTTTTTACATCTGTGTGATTTTGACAATGATCACATTTGATGGAGATTTTATGCAGAAATGTCAGAAATTCCAAAAGATTCAGATATTTTTTCACACCACTGTTTATGGCTTTAACAGTCATATGTATATATTTGTGTTTTCAAAAAACCAAATCGCATGTGGTACCCTAATTGACGGTGCCACCACCACATTGGCCATTGAATGCTGTTGGGCTAAAATGTTGTGACACATTCAGTCTGAAAACATGCAATGTGTGGGTTGCTCCTTAAAATCAAACTGCAGTTTATGGTACATTCTAAACAGGGTTATTTTGCATTCGGAGGGTTAACACCGCTGTGAAGGTAAACAAGACAGGATGTATTTTATCATGCAGTTTGGGAAAAGAGATCCTAAAATCATGTTCTGTTTGTACTGTAATACTTTTTTAAAAAAGTGACACTGGGGAAAACATGACACTTGTTTGGTAAGTTACGAAAACATTAAATAAAGGACTTTTGGATCACAAAGATGCAAGATTAAGACTTTTATTGATGGTAACGCTATGTAACACAAACTTTGTTCTCAAGTATTAAGTGGTATTTCGTCGCATAGACATATAAAAACACTTTTGTTTTCCACAAAGTTTGGGTTAGTGGTCACGAATTTCGAAATTCTATTTTCCACTTTTTTTTACTGTTGTACTTTCTAATGCTTATATATATATATATATATATATACATATATATATATATATATATATATATATATATATACATATATATATATATATATATATATATATATATATATATATATATATATATATATATATATATATATATATATATACTTGTATGTATATGTACATTTTCCGGCTTTTTTTTTTTTTTTTTTTTTTTTTAGTTTCACTTTAAATACGAAGAAATGACATTTAACAAATATTCTCTGCATAACCAGGACATAAAATTGGAAATTTTGAGTATAGACTCCAATTTTAGTAAAACCAAATTTTTACCTCTTTTGTGGCACTTTTTCATTAGTTTGGACCCAAGCAATGCAAATAGAATGACCACAAGCCAGGAACAATTTTTTTTTTTTTTTTTCTGTAACATTAGCCCGTTAAGACATATGCTGAACTTGGTTTAAATCTCGGGATTTAAACGGGTAGCCCTTATGTCTGAAAGCAATTTCCTGGGTCGACTGACAAGAAGATGACACTAACATTACTAACTTTAACCGGATTCGTCCTAGTATAATATCCGAGACTTACCACTTAATGTGGCAGGTGTGAAAGCAGCCTTTTAATTCCCGGGTCACAGCGCAAAGCTTGATGACGGAACTATCATGGCGGGCCGATCGTCATTTCCTGTTTCTTAGCAGTAAGACGAAAAGTGGTAAACAAACATTGCAATTACCATCATGACAAATTGAAAACATCAAAATTAAACTGAAAACATAACAAAATGGTGTTATACCTGTATAGCGCTTCTACACCTCTCAAGGCCCTCAAAACACTTTACATTACATCGCCATCCACCTACTGGCGATGCAGCACCAGGAGAAATGTGGGGTTCAGTATCTTGGTCAAGCATACTTAGACGAGTTCATCAGTGGAGAGAATCGAACCCACAACCTCTGGGTTAGGGGACAACTACGCTACCACTGAGCCATGCCAGCCCATCCCATCCCAGCCCAATCTATTTAAATTAAATTAGTTCTGGATCTCATAGCCAAAGAAGAGGGAGTCCATTGTTCATCCTTTGAAATGTGTGGTTTATTTTGTTGCCGATTCCGACCAAAAATGACGCAATATCCGTGTTATAAAATCCCGCCTCTTGCCCAGAGAACGTCGAGTCGCCAACACCGGACAAGTCTGAAAGTGTCCAACCCGTATGATATCTCCCCTTATCTGAAAGCCATGACATGGATAAATCCTGCGTCACCTTACATGGTAATTTACCGGGATATACTGTAAGTCTAAAAGGGGCTATAGTGTAATGAGTTGATCCCAACTAGGAATGGAAAAAGCAAGTTCAAACCTTTAATGACACTCTTGGACCAGCAACTTGAAAATGCCTTGCTTAATAGTAGCACTGCCAGTCCCCAGTTTTTTTTTGAGTGCTTTCAAATGTGTGGCCTATGCAGTTCCAGGAAAATTACCGTTCTGCATATTTGTCCCATGTGCTGGAATATCATTGGTGCATATCAAAAGCTCATTGAGCCCACCCACTGTTACAAGTTTTATTCTCAAAGACAGCGATGTTTAAAATGTAGTGATTTAGTGTCCCAGCCTGCTCCTCGTACCATCCTCTCCTTTGCAGATGGTTCCCGTGTGCTGCATCTCCGTATCGGCCCGTGTGGCTCAAGCATGACGGCATGTGTGCGGAAAGCGTTGGGCAGATGGGACGTGTCTGATATCTCTCACTCAATGTAATGAGATAAGAACGCGCTTCAGCAATCCCACGGCCCGTCTGATGGCAAGAGACATGGTGCCCACTCATATGGGAGGGATCTTTCCCCTCTTCAAAGATAATGAGATGACAATGAATTCAACTATCATTAGATGGAGGCAGGCTTCCAAGGGGGAAGGATGGAGGGAGGAATGTTCTGCGGAACTCGTCTGCCGCCTTTGATCAGGCAAGAGCTACACCCGTCATTCTTTGTATGTGGACTCATGAAAGCTCTACTATCTACTTTATCTTTGCCAGTGTGGCTTAAAGGCTAGACTTGCTTTTTTAGCTCCTGAACCCACTTCAGTTGTTAGCAAAAGAGGAACATGTATTTCAAATGCCAATGTGATTGTAAAAATCTCTGAACATTGTCACACTGACCAACCCCTTCACTTTTGCCCCAAAATGTCGAAAATACAAAAATCAATTTTCCACCAGCCAAAAAGAGAAGAGGAAAACATTCAGATTTTTTTTTTTCTGACATGGCTTTACTGCTGCACGTCAAAACTGCTGTTAATGGGCTTACTTACATTGCCATGACAAGAAAATCTTTTTTGATGTTGACAAATTGTGAAGCACTTGTAGAGGGATCTACCTTGTCTTTTGTCCCTGCAGTGAAGATCATCCCTTACATGCAGTTTATTTTTTCTGACATAAACCTTTTTTTCTCCCACAGGGTTGATCTTTTGAGCTTTAGGTTCGGGGGTGGGGGTGGGGTTGGGGGGGTGGGGTTGATGTGCCACTAAAGTTGCAGAGTGAACAGTCATTATTAGAGGCTTTTTGAGACCCCTTGGGTACCCTGCCATGAAGGACTACGGAGGCTCTGTTAGGGAGAGACTAAAGCCTGACATGTCATTGTATGTCTATGAGCAGTGCTGTTGATATAAATAATCTTTGTGTCTCTGCACACTACCACAATGTATTTGAAATGAAACAAACAAGATCCTTCAACGACAGCCTTTAATCTTTAATTTGAAGGTATTTAAAAACAAATCAGGTGAGTGTTGACCATGGGCGTCACTCAGTTTCTAAGTTCACTAGGCCTCCCTCAGAGGCTAATGACATGACTTTTGCTCACAAACACAGTAATTGTTTGTTCCGAAAGTCGCACAGATTATTTTGGTCACATTTGCAACAAAAAGGCCTGTAATTTAGCACCCTGAACAATATTACTAATTACTTGAATTTAAGTAATATCTGGGTCAGGCTAATTTGCCTTTCACACACACACACACACGCGCACACCCATATATCCAAACATCATACAAAAATACATACATACAGTACAGGCGAAAAGTTTGGACACATGATCTCATTCATGCATTTATACTATTTACATTGTATATTCACACTGAAGGTAATAAAATTATGAATGAATATGTGTGGAATTATGTAGGTGCGCAGAGATTGTCTGTAGTGTGCAAGCAGCTGTGAGTTTTTATTTGTCAAACACGGAGCATTTGGTTTATTAATTCCATAGGAGTTTCTGCTGTTAGCTGAGGGCTGGAGCTAACTAACTGTTACTATCAACAGTGATAAATACTCACTTTCTGCTCTGTGTGGGTCAGAGGTACACACACACACACACACGGTGCCGGTACGAGCAAGGTCACAAGGAAAACGCGGACTGGATTTTTAGTGATTGGGAGGGTGGGGGTTCTCTATATGAAGAAGTGGAATGGATTGGATAACGGCGCACTGAAGGGGCTCTCTACTTTACTCTATGAAGTGAGGGGAAACTGACAGATTTATGATCATATTTAAGTTAATAATGACAGGTTATACGATTATTGATTTAAACTAATATTCTGTCAATTTCATAGTGAATATGTCAGTATTTTTTTTTTTTTTAAATAAGACAACACCAAATTATTTAAGGCGGCTAATGCCCCCCTAAAATAGGCCTAACGATGGAAGTGGTGTTGACACAATTACAACAATTTTGATACTGTATGTGCATTCCTCTTTTGAAATGACAAAAAAACAATTATAATTTCCATATTTTGATACTTGGTTTCAAATACTTTGAGTCAATTACAGCCTGACGTCTGGATCACATACTAGGCATCACCAGACACTCATCCGTGGTGATGCTTTACCAGGCCTCTATACTGTCTTCAGGCTCTGCTTGTTCTTGGAGAATTACCCTTTAGTTTTGTTTTTAGCAAACAAAATGTATGCTCAATCATATTCAGGTCACGTGATTGGCTTGGCCATTACATAGCATTCCACTTATTCCCCCTCAATTTTTTTAACAATTTGCTTTTTCCGTAAGTGTTGGGTTATTTTAAATGCAATGAAAAGCGCCACTTCGGAAACATTCGGCTGAACATGAGCAGATGATATGAGTCATGACACTTCACGTTACATGCTTTTTACGTTTACATGCTGTTTTTGTCAATATTGACATAATCGATAAATGCAATGAATTCTATTGTCAGCACTACATGATCAAACCATGACACTACTACCATGATTCACTGATGAGGTTGTACGGTATGCAACGGATTCCTGATACATTTCTATTGCAGTGTCCAAAACAGTGCTGTTGTTGGTCATTGATATTGGACTATGTCAGCCATCTCTCGGGCCCTTCTACATCGCACGGCCCCTGGCAATCACTTTGGTTGCCTGCCCTTTTGTGGTGTCTGTGGTCATCATGTAATATTTCATGTGAAACACACCAAATCTCCAGATACTTTAAGCTTATTCAGTAGCTGAAGGCTTACATTCATCGAGCATGGTTTGCCTTTTTCTTTAGATTTTCTGCACTTTTCCTAATGTCACCAGAGAATGGGTACCAGAAATGGCAAAGCGTGAAAGTGTACTAAAATATTGTAGAACTTATTCTGATGTTTTAGTATCACAGTTACAAAAGTCCTGTTTGTCCTGGCTGCTAATGTTGGACCAGTTGTTCATTTGCATCAGCAGTGGCCTTCCTGTGAGGAATTTGTATCTTCTCATGCTTGCATGGGTTTTCTCCTGGTACGCCAGCTTTCTCCTACATACACTGTATACCAAAAACATGCATGTTACTTGAGGTTCATTGAAAACTCTTAATGACTTATAGCTGTGAAGGGGAGTGTGGATTGTTTTCTGTATGTTCCCTGTGATTGACTGGTGACCCATTAAGGTTCTTTTCACTTCACAGTCAGCTGGGATTGGTTTCACGTCACCTCCAACCCGAATGTGGACTAGCGCAATCGAAAGTGTAGGGATGGAATTTGCACCACAAACTGTGTCAAGTGACTCGCCTCTAGGTACATGCAGTAATCACCCGCTGCACGTTGGTCACGCATAATCACATTTAAAGGTGAATACGGAGTTTATTTAACATTTTACAATACAAATGTACATTCCCCTTAGTTGAAATAAACAAAACATCTCAATGTCCACTTTAGCAATTAAACATTAGCTGTTACAAGGCTATTGTATATTGTATTACCGTTATATTATTTATATATTATATTATTTTTTTTATGTAAGTTCAGAATTATGTTATATGAATAAACACTATTCGGAAGACCTACAAGTAAAAAGTAAAAAACAACTCCAAACGCATAGTAGTGTCTTCTTATTTATCACATCACGTTTCATCCTTGCAATGCACAGTCACCGGAAAAAAATAGATAAACTGAGTGGCAGAGACAAAAGCATTATTTAAAAGAAAAATATCAGGAAAGAAAGATCCAAAATAGAACGATCTGTCCGCTTTTGTCATGCAATTACACAGGATTGTTCAAAAGACTGTGATACCATCATCCCTTTAAAATCTGACAAATCATCTCTCGAGTCCTAGCAGGCTTCTTAAAAACTCAGGAAGAAGTGCATTTAAAAGAAGAGAAGGAGGACACCTCGTCTTCCAATTTCCTGTCATTTCATCAGTGTAATATTTCTGCGGGGTGATTAATACAAGTATTCGTCCTTGGCTTTCTTAATGTCACTTGACGGTTATTTTCATAATTGCAGTGCTGTGATGATGCTTCTCGTACACGTGTGACGCTCCCTGCGGTGCAACAGCACCCTCTGTTGATCATTTATGATATAATAATGCCACCTTGAAGGAGCGTGCTCCATGAACGATCATTTCATGTAATGCTCCTGCATTGTAAATGTTGCAGGTCAGAATCCTCAAGGGAAAATCCAGTTGCCTGCATACACTTTTTTAATACCTAATAAACATTGTATAAATGCTTTAAAACGGGGACGACGCTTAGCCTAGCAGGGAGGTATTTGTGTGCATTTCTGTCTGTTTAATTGGAGACTGGTTTTGGTGTTGTCCCACCTAGAGTACATTAAATCAATAAATTAGAACATTTCTTGGGGCTGTGACTTGAGAGATATTGGTATTCCAGTTGGGCGGGCTATAATAGCAACCTCCAAGATCCCTCCTACATTACAGCACATGTTTGAATATTGGCACATCATATCTTCAAGTCAAATTAATGCATACAAGTAAAATAAACAGCACTCCTTTTTTTGCTTTGCAAATTGTCTCCCTACTAGCTGTGTTTTTTTTTTTTTGTTTTGTTTTTTTTTTTTTTTTTTTTTTTTTGCTTTTTTTAATATATTCGTTTAGACTATACTGTCAGAATCACGGTAAGAGCACCGGGTAACAATGTTCCCTCTAATTTTTCATGTGTCTCTGAGCACACTGTGGACCACGGTGAGCAACATCAGATGTGTACACGGAGGCCAAACACCAGCATCACGCCTATTCAAAACCTTGGATCATAGCAAGTTACATGGCTTATCAAAAGAATGAAATCACAGCAGTAATTTTCATTAGTTTACTTTTAATACAGTATAATTGATTTGGCCCACTTAAAATGAAAAAGACCAAGATCTTGTTGTTCATGACATGTGTACTATGTTATCTGTGAGAGTCCTACTTTAACCATAGGAGAGTCCTGCATTGGCCTGGGTATGGACAAGTTGTGGCATTGGTGAGCTAATAAATAAAACATAATGAACACCCACGATGTATCACACTATATCACTACCACATTAAAACTGTACAGACAATAAGGACACTCAAGATTCCCATTCTCTGTGTCTGAGCAGCTACACAGCAAAAACACAACTCCTTAAAATTTCCTCGTTTTCAGTATAAATCTAAAAAAAATAAGTGCCAGTGCTTCAAGAAAATTTTTACTCAGCTTTCTTGAAATAAGAAAAATAGCTAGCGGAAAATTAGCTTAAAAGACATATTTCAAGCAATAAATTAGTATATTTAATAGGGTTGTTCCGATCATATTTTTTTGCTCCTGATCCGATCCCGATCGTTTTAGTTTGAGTATCTGCCGATCCCGATATTTCCCGATCCGATTGCTTTTTTTTTGCTCCCGATTCAATTCCAATCATTCCTGATAATTTTTCCCGATCATATACATTTTGGCAATGCATTAAGAAAAAATGAATAAAACTATATACAGTCAACATACAGTACATAAGTACTGTATTTGTTTATTAGTGAAATAAATCCTCAAGATGGCATTTACATTATTAACATTCTTTCTGTGAGAGGGATCCACGGATAGAAAGACTTGTAATTCTTAAAGGACAAATGTGACTTTGTATATTGTGAATAAATATTGCCATCTATTGTTTTTGTTGAGCTTTCAGTAAATGATACTGTAGCCATGCCCAAATGCATGATGGGAAGTGCAACCATGACTGTGCGTAGTGCTACCAATTGATATATCTTCTCTGCGTTGGGAAATAACATAGGGTGTTAAGAAAAAGATCAATTACCACCTTGTTTTCCCACATTGCTTCCCACGATATTTCTAATCGTAGGGAGAGGGATTGTAAGGCTTTGACCAATTAAAAAGAGACTCCATAGGCTGCCAAAATCCACTCTACCTGCCTTTTAGCTCTCTATATAGGTGAAACGGCGCCATTACAGAGTGAGCGCGACAATGCGTGAGTGGGTCATGCAGCGCATGCATTAATTGCGTTAAATATTTTAACGTAATACATTTTTAGGATAAATTTGATAACCCTACCTTAAGCCAAAACTAAAAACTCTGGATGAGTGTAACATATTATGCCTGTAACGTTAAATACAATTAGAAAACGATTTAATTAAAAAAAATATATATATATATTAAACAAAGGCATGTCCATAATTTTTTTGCCGATTCCGAAACTTTGAAAATTACGTGATCGGACCCGATCGATCGGCATTTAATCTGTAAAAAGCTTTGAAAGGTCAGAATCGTTCTTAGTTCAAGAATATGTATGTATGTATGTATGTATTTATTATTTTTTGTTATAATCAACCCCACTGTTATTATTGTTATTTGTTTTCCCCTACTCTTGTTGTTTTTGTTATTACTTCTCAAAATCAATTAAGAATAGACATTGTTCAAAACATTATTTGAAAGCATTTTTGTAGACACCTGTCACTCATTGAGTTACGTTGCAAAATGGTACAGAAAACAATTTTGTTGGTCTGATTAACTAGATTAGTTCTAAAATTAGATATTTATTAATACTGAATGTTGCCTAAGTAAATCAGCAGAGGAGTCAAACTCACTTTTTTCCACCAATGGGAGCGTCGAGTTGGAGTATCGAAAGAACCAATGGGAGCGTTGGGTTACCGT
This sequence comes from Corythoichthys intestinalis, assembly GCF_030265065.1. NCBI lineage: Eukaryota > Metazoa > Chordata > Actinopteri > Syngnathiformes > Syngnathidae > Corythoichthys > Corythoichthys intestinalis. The sequence continues at coordinate 21,698,696 of NC_080405.1, forward strand.
ATCGAAAGCACCAATGGGAGCGTTGCATTGCTGTATCGAACGCAACAATGGGAGCATTGTGTTGCCGTATCGAACGCACCTATAGGAGCAGCGCGTTGCCGTAGCGAACGCACCAATTGGAGTGTCGTGCTGACATATCACTGCGGCGCTAACAGACAGTAGTCCTACTGGCGCTACAATACGTTTCTGTTGAATTTTATTTTTCTGCGCTTCAGATTTTCTTGCGTGCTGAGTGTGTGCAAGCAGTGCGCGATTGCGCACACGTGCAGCTTAGAGGAAACATTGCCGGGTAGGCTACTAATATTTTCATCCTTGGCTAAAATGCTAAATCTTTGCTAAAGTCGGTTGATCTGCACCACAGAGAGTCCAGAATGCACATACTGTACCATAATTTATGTATTGAGATCTGGTGTAGCATCATTGCATCTGTGATTCACAGATGGTCCTAAGTCAGCATACAAGTTTTAAGCAAATCTCAATGCATAAACGCTATCTACTTTGCGCCAGATTTGGCGTTTACAACTCTGTGCTACTGTCGTTCTGTATATCTCAGCAATTCCAAGCATCAATCTGTCTGTCCGTGCACAATAGTAAACTCTTAGCCAACATTTAAATAAGCTTCAGGAGTTTCCACGTGATTCATTTCACAAATATGATTTGAATCTAGGGTTTAATTGGATTGTTGCAAATAGAACAAATGAGCTGTTTCTCAGAATCTCTCTGGTGGATGTAATAATGATATATAATCAGGTACATTCTGGGTCATCAGTCCTAACACTTTTGATTTCAAATTTTAGACTTGAGTGGTGGGGCACACACACAAATCCTTTAACGTATCCTGCATCCTTGAACAGTATATATTCTAAGGCATTCTGGTGGTAAGAATACACAGAATGTAAAATTTCTTGTATTGATAATTCTAACTCAAATAGTGATGAGAATCCAATTCATTTGGGATGTTTCAGCAATTACTATTCCTCAGCCTCAGTGATGAGTATTTTCCAGAGCAAAGATGTCATCGTGACACACAATTAGTGTCCAATTAGATTGGACTGATATTGCTATCTGTCTCACATCCCCTAGAGGGCATATTGGCATGTTGAGGCGGGGATTGTTATACTGTAATATGCTGTGATGTATTAATCAACATTAGCCCTTAATTCATTTTGGCATTGGATAAATAGAAAAGAAAAATAATATACACACCAGTTGAGTTATGGCCGGCGACAATGTTTTAGTCCTGTTTGTGACAATAGCTGATGTATTTGATAGTACTGACAATTTCTTGTGTCAAACATTTACATATTCTTTGTTGACACTTAAGAAAGTATTTTGTATGCAAAATCAATATCCACCAATCTTGAGGATGTTGTTTGTAGAGGAGCTTTGAAAACAATTTGGAGGGTAAATAATGAGCGGGGGGAAAGGAGATAAGCAGGAGGAGCTGGTCCTCCATCTGTTGATGAGACACTCACATGCTTGGTTTATAAATTGCTGTACAAAGAACAGAACAAACAACACTGGCATAATAGCTTCTGAGGCCGTTCAGGTAAAAATGTTTATTTCCTCAAAATTTCAAAACATGAATTTGAGCATGCAGTCAACTTAAATGATTAAATTTATATGCTAACATGCTGTACAAAATAATGTTTAAAAACATAGAAAGTGAGATTCGCTCTAGAAAGCATTTGATAATAAAAATTCTCAAACACGCACACACACACACGCACCTTTATATGTATACACACACCTGCACACCCCCACACATGCATACAAAATACTTTTTTACGGGCTTTTTTGGCAATTGGTCGTAGATATTGGGTCATAAACTTGTATAATAGCTGCTAAACATCTACTTGACCCAAGATGGCATGTACAGAACACACAGTAAAGTTTATATAAGACATAGTGCATTCACTCTGCACGCATGAAAGAATTGCAAAATAAGCAATAATCAGATAACATAGCTTTAAAATTGACTAAGAACACATGTGTAGCAATGTGAAATATCAATATGATATGTATTGCATAATTCACAATTCTGTAAACCTTCATTAAATCCAAAAGACTTCTAACAACAAGCAAATAACTTTGGTGTTCTGTAACGCTACAGGCTTGACTAAGAAACAACAACTTGACATTTGCAGCCAAAAAAAAGCATTTTGTATTGTTATTGTTCACAGTGACACGTAAGTTTGGTGGCTTCAAAAGGGAAAAAAGTAGCCCTAAAATATACAGTTTGAAACAGAAACCATAGGAAAATGTTTGTGAATAAATCTGTCGTTAGATAATGTGATAAAATGTAGAGTCTTACACACAGCTTTTTTGTAGAAACAGAGAAACAAAGCAATACATCAATTTCTTGGCGCTGATTTGCTACAGCTTGGCCAAGTGTATGAAAAGTGTTGATCGGTGGAGAATGTCAAGAACGCACATTCCAATTTGGGAGTGGGTCCTCCCCAGTGGGCCCACATGTGCGCCAATAGTGAGGGAGAGGCCTGGTCATGTTTTTTCTCTCTCAAAAATCTGGAAAGCTGAAAGGATAAAAACAAGTGTCTCTCAGAGGAGTTGTCTTTGTTGTTTCGGTGGTATGCTCGTCTTCATTTGTTTATATCATGCAAGCATGGGACAAAAAGCGCTCAAGGCAGTTTCACCACCACCACACAGGCACCTGCCCTGCCAATGTTTAGAGGGACCTCCTGCAAAATGAAAAATAGGTTAACATGAAGCATCTCATATGAGGATTCCAAGTTGTCCCATTTTGCTTTGACGGCGATGGGAAAAGGATTAGAAAAACATTGGCTAAAATTAAAAACAAACAAACAAGAAGGTGGGTGGGGTATTTGAAATTCTCTGTCATTCTACTTATATTTGTGAATGTTAAATTGTTCTTGCTGAGCTTGTTGGGACAATGATTATGTCTGCAATATGGATATGTAAAGTTAAATGCAGTTACCTGAGTCCATTCATTGTTTTGGGCATCATATGACTCAACACTGTTAAGGTAGGATTGCCCATCATATCCACCCACAGCATATAGCCTGTCACCGAGCAGGCAAACACCTACGGCGTCCCGAGGAATGCTGAGTGAGGACACAGTGGTCCATGTGTCCGTCTTGGGGTCATACCTGAAATAAGTTAAGGTGTTTATTTTTAAATAATTTGCAAGGAGAGGTGAAATATTAAGTTCTACGACACTACTGTATATTAATGTTGGCTGTGCTTGTACAGCCAAGTGTATTTTGAGGTGGTACTCGGTGTAAATTGTTATGAGAATTACTCATCTAATATATTAATTGTTATTCCGATGGTAACATTTAGCTTAAGTGCACGGATAGCCTTTTAAACAACACAATTTTCATGCTCGGAACTGAAAATTCTACATGCTAACTACAGGAAATCACCTACATACTTTTTCAAGATATTAGATTGTCAATTAATTTTCTTATACAAATGTTCCGGTGTGCACTGAAATAACTAAATCTTCTGGGAAAGATTGATTGGTTGATTGGTTTAATATATGTCCTATACTGCTTTCCTTTAATCAGTGAGGCCTTTGTATTACCTAACTGGGCAATAACTGTAGCATGTGGAGAAATTCTTTGAAAATCTTTGATATACAAAATACTATTGATGTTTGGATTTATCTGGTTTAAAGTCATACCAAGTAGCAAGTTTGATTTAATGTGTGCCAAATATGAATTAGGTTTCAGATTACAGGTGCAATATTAGTAAGCTATTAATTAAAACAATGCACTCTGCTTGTATTGTAAAATTATGTATACTTCTTTGTTTGATCACTTTAGAATGCCGTCACATGTGTATATTTTATAAATTAGTTAAAGTGGGTCAAACTGCAAACATTCGATCCATAAAAAGTTATTATGGAAAACCTCAGCTATTAATTACTTTCCCAATCTTTGCAGAGCACTCAAGCATTTCATGGCTTATAATTAATGATCAAGATGATTAATGGATTTCAAAAGTGCAAATTCATTACTTTTTTTAAAAGTGGTAACACTTAATTTGAATATGTCTGATGAAAGTATCATAAGATTAACATCATCATGAAATAACACCTGGTTATCATACCATGTGACCTGTCCTGAACATGAATAAATGCTAATGGTGCCCTTACCCCAAAGCCTAACCCCAAACCGAAGGCATTTGAAACAATGTAAACTTTGCATCAAAAGTGACATAACTTAGTGAATGAGGCTTAATGGCATATGTTATGAGCATTCATCCATATTCATGAAAGGTGTCATTATGATAATCGTACAATGCCGTCATAAGAAGCATTTAAAATACAGTATAACCTCAAATGTAACAAAGGACAAAAATGTGCACATTCATAAATTTATATCATATTTTTGCAAGCCCAATGAATTACTAAGAAACTAACAAATTAAACCAATTGCTCTTGTACCATTCAAAATTAGAAATAAGTGACAACCATACATAGGTCCACCTAAACTGATGTTAAAGCATAGTTTGATTATTTAAATTAAATCTTACAACCAATAACACACTACTTTAACAGATTGACCCCTCATGTATACAATAATATTAATACCTGTACTTTAAATTCACTTGTCGGTTGAGACCACCAGATGGTGCTATACACCTTGAAATAAGTCAACTGATGAAGACCTTGACCTCAGTAACTCAGTCTTTGGCAACAATTTATCTTTTGTTCCACTAAAAAAAGCCGTCAATGTCCACCCCACCCATGAGTGAATTCCTCGTTCACACTTGGAGGCAATCCAAAGTGTGCTTGTGTAACATATCTTTGTGTATGTTCTCTAGAGGAAAATAGTTTCTCCCACCTTTCAACACAATCTGAGAGACGGGAACAGTGGTTGGAGGCCGGGGCGTCATGTCCCCCCACAGCGTACAGGAAGTTATTGTACGTGGCCACACCTACTCCCCCTCGCCTCTTGGCCATGGGGGCGCACATGCTCCATTTGTTGGTGTGAGGATCGAAGCACTCCATTGATTTCAGACAGGAGCTGCCATCCCGGCCACCGACGGCAAACAATCTAGGAAATTGAACAAAACAAAACAATAGATCTATAATCTCAAAATGTGTATTATGTATAAAGCACCTTTCCCTGTTAGCCTGAACACAATCAGAAGCACTGATCTATATTTTCCGCGACCCTCGTGAGCAGGGGCGGACTGGTAATCTGTAGCTTCTGGAGGATCACAGAACGGCCGGTGCTCTGGACGGCCGGCCAGTGTGGCACTGCGGTCAAGCCACCCTCCACTCGTTAAAACGAAGTCAAGCTAGCCGCCCCTCATTTGGATCATTGTGTGCATTACGGTAATGCAACGCGCTGGCTTCCTAATGGTGCAACTTGCTGTATTCATAATGGAACGCGGTGGCTGCCCATTTCCGCTGTCATTTCGCCTGATTTCAAAAATTGATTTAAAAAAATCTGGCTGATATCCCGGGACGGTTCCACTTCTGAGGTATACTAGACTACCCCATGACTCGGACTAAAGTACTCTGATAAAATTCTGATGTATCATTTCAAAATAAAAGTACTTTGAAATTGCCCATTTTTGCTGTCATTTTGCCAGATTTCAAAAATTGATTAAAAAAAAATCTGGCTGATATCCCGGGACGGTTCCACTTCTGAGGTATACTAGAGTACCCCAAGACTCGAACAAAAGTACTCTGATAAAATTCTGATGTATCATTTCAAAATAAAAGTACTTTGAAAATTGCCCATTTTTGCTGTCATTTCGCCTGATTTCAAAAATTAATTTAAAAAAAATCTGCCTGATATCCCGAGACGGTTCCACTTCTGAGGTATACTAGACTACCCCAAGACTCGAACTAAAGTACTCTGATAAAATTCTGATGTATCATTTCAAAATAAAAGTACTTTGAAAATTGTCAATTTTTGCTGTCATTTCGCCTGATTTCAAAAATTGATTTAAAAAAATCTGGCTGATATCCCGAGACGGTTCCACTTCAGAGGTATACTAGACTACCCCAAGACTCGAACTAAAGTACTCTGATAAAATTCTGATGTATCATTTCAAAATAAAAGTACTTTGAAAATTGTCAATTTTTGCTGTCATTTCGCCTGATTTCAAAAATTAATTTAAAAAAATCTGCCTGATATCCCGAGACGGTTCCACTTCTGAGGTATACTAGACTACCCCAAGACTCGAACTAAAGTACTCTGATAAAATTCTGATGAATCATTTCAAAATAAAAGTACTTTGAAAAATGCCCATTTTTGCTGTCATTTCGCCTGATTTCAAAATTTGATTAAAAAAAATCTGCCTGATATCCCGAGACGGTTCCACTTCTGAGGTATACTAGACTACCCCAAGACTCGAACTAAAGTACTCTGATAAAATTCTGATGTATCATTTCAAAATAAAAGTACTTTGAAAATTGTCAATTTTTGCTGTCATTTCGCCTGATTTCAAAAATTGATTTAAAAAAATCTGGCTGATATCCCGAGACGGTTCCACTTCAGAGGTATACTAGACTACCCCAAGACTCGAACTAAAGTACTCTGATAAAATTCTGATGTATCATTTCAAAATAAAAGTACTTTGAAAATTGTCAATTTTTGCTGTCATTTCGCCTGATTTCAAAAATTAATTTAAAAAAATCTGCCTGATATCCCGAGACGGTTCCACTTCTGAGGTATACTAGGCTACCCCAAGACTCGAACTAAAGTACTCTGATAAAATTCTGATGTATCATTTCAAAATCATATCTGCCTCATAGTTCTGAGAACAAGGTTCAAGTCATTGCTCCGGCCTTGCTGTATGACACTTCTAAAATACAGGATTGGTGAAAAGGTGTCTCCTTGTACAGTAGGAGTGAAATCCTCCACCCACTGCGGTCCTTTGTGGAATTAGTTTGGTGACCGCTGATCTAAAGTCCCTTTTGAAAAGCGAGGACATTACAATTTGCATACTTTCTATGTTATCCGTGTGTGTGTTGTTTTTTATGGCCCTCTACGGTTTCCTTGCACGATCCTAAAAACAAACATGTAAGGCAAATTGAACACTCCAAATTGTACGTATGTTTGTTTAATAGTGCCCTGCAATCGGCTGGTAACAAGTTCAGGGTATACCTTTCTTACTGTTAATGGTGAACTGACAAAGGCTCCATCACCCTGGCAGCCCTCGTAAGGATAACCAGCAAAGAGGATGAATGAATTAAAAAAAAAAAAAAAAAAAAAAACATGATATTACAGTTGTAAACAAGGGTGAAAGTGGCTAGAATTTCTTGCTGGAACTCCCCGACGTGAAGGTCGCTACGGAGCCAGAAATTTTATTTAATTTTTTTCTTTCATTTTTTTTTTTTTTTTTTTTGGGGGGGGGGGGGGGGGGTCAAACCTCTTAAACTACTGAAATGCAAAGAAAACTGTTTTAGCACAGTTATTTGTATAACACATACAAAAACTGATTTTCATTCAAAATTGTATTTTTTCAATGATATGCAAAATAAAAGTTAACAAAAACAGCTAAAACCCCAACCTTCATCTTCTAATTTTTATTTTCCGTTATTTCCTCACATACTAAATGCCAAATCTCAATTTTAACTAGTAAAGAACATAGGAAACATTAAAATTGAAGTCAATGTAAACAAATACTTATTTTTAAATGATAATAAAGATATAAGTAACATACATTCAGAAAAATAAGTACAAATGACTTATATTATGCAGAGTGAAATGAAATATAGTTTGAACATTGACTTTTTTAAATCATAATGAAATGAATGAATGAATAAATGAATCAGTAGCCTAAAATAAAAGAACAAATATAAGTCCAAAGGGCACATTGACAGCTAAGATGTTCTGTACCTCCCCATCAGAGCAAATAAAACTAAATATGATAAATAAGCCTCCTCAACTCTTTCGTTGCTCTTAAAGATTTGATCCATTTTATGTTGCATTGCCCTTTTTTTGTCGCATCAATTCAACGACTTTTTTTTTTTTTAATTTTTTAATTGCTGTTCCAGAAAACATGCACATTTGTACCAATCAGAGCTAACTACCTCTGCTGATAACATGTCAGTATGTCAGCCAATTGAACGGATAAATGAGTACAGCCGTTTTGCTTTGCTGCGTGCATTTTCACATTGACATGACTCATCATCGTCAGACTCTGATAACTACAGGAGCTGGGGAAACCTCCATGCCGTCCGCGGAATAAAATAAATTATAAATATTGGTGGAAACGGATTACGCTACACAAGCACTTTATTATGCTTGTTGTTAACACTTGTGTATGTAAATCTGATGTTGGTAGATTGTTTTCTTCTTGGCATGTGTGGCAGCTTAGCATTTTTTTTTTTTTTTTTTTACATAGCGTTTTGACAGTTGCCGTCATATTTTCGGAATCAAAGCAGAGTGTACCAGAACAGCATTCCAGCCCTGAATTTAATACCAGAACTGCGTTCTGGCCCTGAATCTTATACCGGAACTGTGTTCATGACCGTTCTGGCCCACTTTCACCCCTAGTTGTAAATGATGTTTTGAATTTTAATTTAAAAGTGTCACATATAAAAGACAGCAATTTATGAATTCATCCTTGTCTAAACTTCCCACCCAACATAACATGACACCCAATGATGTTTTTATTTTGACTGTTCTTTGATAGATCCAATGAATATATATACATATATACATATACATATATATATACACATATATATATACATATACACATATATATATATACATATACACATATATATATATACATATATATATATATATATATATATATATATATATATATATATATATATATATATATATATATATATATATATATATATATATATATATATATATATATATATATATATATATATGTATCAATGACACATAAAAAGCATGCTTATGCACAACATATAATGCATAATAATTGTTTCCTTTTGGCAATTTTCAACTCCTGTTCATTCGTTCCTAGGCGCTGTTAATGGTACCACTTATTGAAGCCATCCCCCTGGATCAAAGAGCAGTCAAAATAAAAACATCATTGGGTGTCATGTTATGTTGGGTGGGAACTTTAGACAAGGATATATGCATAAATTGCTGTCTTTTATATTTGAGGCTTTTAAATTAAAAATCAGAACATATCATTCACCACTGGAATATCATGTATTTTTATGTTATGTGTGATACACACACTCGGATAACATACAAAGTATGCAAATTATAGTGTCCTCGCTTTTCAAAAGGGACTTTAGACAGTGGCGCCTCCAGAAATTTTTGATAGGGGTGGCCAGATGGGGAAACTTAAAATCTTGGGGTGGCCAAAACTAAAAGCCATAATTTCAGGTTTTCATTATATTATTGCAGTACAAAGGTCAGGAGAAAACTATCAGAAAGACTTAAGGACACGGCTACTGATATACTTTGGTGTATTGTGTAATATTTGATGCTACTAATGATTTAATGTGCATTGTCCATAACTGGCCAGTCAACATTTTAAGTTCCACAACAATTCTGTTTTATTGTGTTATGTATATATTAGGCATAAGGTGTACATTTAACTAGGGCTGTCAAACGATTAAAAATTTTAATTGAGTTAATCACAGCTTAAAAAATAATTAATCGCAATTCAAACCACCTCTAAAATATGCCATATTTTTCTGTTGAAAATTTTTATTACTCCTATTTATTTTTTTATTACTATTGTTGAAATGGAAAGATAAGACAAGACGGCTACAGTGGGGAGAACAAGTATTTAATACACAGTCAATGGGGAAAACCCATTGGCAGTGTATCAAATACTTGTTCTTCCCACTGTATATACATTCAACATACTGTACATAAGTACTGTATTTTTTTATTATAACAATAAATCCACCAGATGGCATTAACATTATGAACATTATTTCTGTGAAAGGGATCCACAGGTAGAAAGACTTGTAATTCTTAAAGGATAAATGTGAGTTTGTATATTGTGACTAAATATTGCCATCTAGTGTATTTGTTGAGCTTTCAGTAAATGTTACTGTAGCGACTTAACTGTCCTGCCCAAATGCATGATGGGAAGTGGTGCAACCATGACTGTGTGTGGTGCCTGCAAATGCTATATCTTCTCTGCGTAAGAAAAAGATCAACTCCTGTCATTCTTCCCCACGTTGCTTCCCACAATATTTATAGTTGCTGTGGGAGAGATGACTAAGCTTTTGGCAATTAAACGCACGGCCCCAATGAATGCTTGTATCTACTCCACTCACTTGACACTGCCTCTTTTCTCTGTATATAAGTAAAACGGCGCCATTGTAGGGGGTTTGCGGCAATGCTTGAATGAGTCCTACCGCAAATGCGTTAATTGCGATAAATATTTTCACGTGATTAATTAAATTAATTACCGCCCATTAACACGATAAATATGACAGCCCTACATTTAACAAAACAAAATAAATGCATTCATTTGGGATGAAATGCATAACTGATGCTACAACAATTCAACGATATACTGGCAAGCGGGGTGGCCAGTGGGGTGGCCAACCAATTTATAGGGGTGGCCGTGGCCACCGCTGGCGGCGCACTGACTTTAGATCAGCGGTCACCAAACTAATTCCACAAAGGACCGCAGTGGGTGGAGGATTTCACTCCTACTGGACAAGAAGACACCTTTTCACCAATCCTGTGTTTTAGAAGTGTCATACAGCAAGGCTGGAGCCATGACTTGAACCTTGTTCTCAGAACTATGAGGCAGATATGATTTTGAAATGATACATCAGAATTTTATCAGAGTACTTTTGTTCGAGTCTTGGGGTAATCTAGTATACCTCAGAAGTGCAACCGTCTCGGGATATCAGGCAGATTTTTTTAAATCAATTTTTGAAATCAGGCAAATTGACAGCAAAAATGTGCAGTTTTCAAAGTACTTTTATTTTAAAATGATACATCAGAATTTTATCAGAGTACTTTAGTTCGAGTCTTGGGGTAGTGTAGTGTACCTCAGAAGTGGAACCGTCTCGGGATATCAGCCAGATTTTTTTAAATTAATTTTTGAAATCAGGCGAAATGACAGCAAAAATTGACAATTTTCAAAGTACTTTTATTTTGAAATGATACATCAGAATTTTATCAGAGTACTTTAGTTCGAGTCTTGGGGTAGTCAAGTATACCTCTGAAGTGGAACCGTCTCGGGATATCAGCCAGATTTTTTTTTATTAATTTTTGAAATCAGGCGAAATGACAGCCAAAATAAGCAATATTCAAATTACTTTTATTTTGAAATTATACATCAGAATTTTATCAGAGTACTTTAGTTCGAGTCTTGGGGTAGTCAAGTATACCTCTGAAGTGGAACCGTCTCGGGATATCAACCAGATTTTTTTAAATCAATTTTTGAAATCAGGCGAAATGACAGCAAAATTGACAATTTTCAAAGTACTTTTATTTTGAAATGATACATCAGAATTTTATCAGAGTACTTTAGTTCGAGTCTTGGGGTAGTCAAGTATACCTCTGAAGTGGAACCGTCTCGGGATATCAGCCAGATTTTTTTAAATTAATTTTTTAAATCAGGCGAAATGACAGCCAAAATAAGCAATTTTCAAATTACTTTTATTTTGAAATGATACATCAGAATTTTATCAGAGTACTTTAGTTCGAGTCTTGGGGTAGTCTAGTATACCTCAGAAGTGGAACCGTCTCGGGATATCAGCCAGATTTTTTTAAATTAATTTTTGAAATCAGGCGAAATGACAGCAAAAATAAGCAATTTTCAAAGTACTTTTATTTTGAAATGATACATCAGAATTTTATCAGAGTACTTTTGTTCGAGTCTTGGGGTAATCTAGTATACCTCAGAAGTGGAACCGTCTCGGGATATCAGGCAGATTTTTTTAAATCAATTTTTGAAATCAGGCAAATTGACAGCAAAAATGTGCAGTTTTCAAAGTACTTTTATTTTAAAATGATACATCAGAATTTTATCAGAGTACTTTAGTTCGAGTCTTGGGGTAGTGTAGTGTACCTCAGAAGTGGAACCGTCTCGGGATATCAGCCAGATTTTTTTTAATTAATTTTTGAAATCAGGCGAAATGACAGCAAAAATAAGCAATTTTCAAAGTACTTTTATTTTGAAAGGATACATCAGAATTTTATCAGAGTACTTTTGTTCGAGTCTTGGGGTAATCTAGTATACCTCAGAAGTGCAACCGTCTCGGGATATCAGGCAGATTTTTTTAAATCAATTTTTGAAATCAGGCAAATTGACAGCAAAAATGTGCAGTTTTCAAAGTACTTTTATTTTAAAATGATACATCAGAATTTTATCAGAGTACTTTAGTTCGAGTCTTGGGGTAGTGTAGTGTACCTCAGAAGTGGAACCGTCTCGGGATATCAGCCAGATTTTTTTAAATTAATTTTTGAAATCAGGCGAAATGACAGCAAAAATTGACAATTTTCAAAGTACTTTTATTTTGAAATGATACATCAGAATTTTATCAGAGTACTTTAGTTCGAGTCTTGGGGTAGTCAAGTATACCTCTGAAGTGGAACCGTCTCGGGATATCAGCCAGATTTTTTTTAATTAATTTTTGAAATCAGGCGAAATGACAGCCAAAATAAGCAATATTCAAATTACTTTTATTTTGAAATTATACATCAGAATTTTATCAGAGTACTTTAGTTCGAGTCTTGGGGTAGTCAAGTATACCTCTGAAGTGGAACCGTCTCGGGATATCAACCAGATTTTTTTAAATCAATTTTTGAAATCAGGCGAAATGACAGCAAAATTGACAATTTTCAAAGTACTTTTATTTTGAAATGATACATCAGAATTTTATCAGAGTACTTTAGTTCGAGTCTTGGGGTAGTCAAGTATACCTCTGAAGTGGAACCGTCTCGGGATATCAGCCAGATTTTTTTAAATTAATTTTTTAAATCAGGCGAAATGACAGCCAAAATAAGCAATTTTCAAATTACTTTTATTTTGAAATGATACATCAGAATTTTATCAGAGTACTTTAGTTCGAGTCTTGGGGTAGTCTAGTATACCTCAGAAGTGGAACCGTCTCGGGATATCAGGCAGATTTTTTTTAATCAATTTTTAAAATCAGGCGAAATGACAGCAAAAATGGGCATTTTTCAAAGTACTTTTATTTTGAAATGATACATCAGAATTTTATCAGAGTACTTTAGTTCGAGTCTTGGGGTAGTCAAGTATACCTCTGAAGTGGAACCGTCTCGGGATATCAGCCAGATTTTTTTTAATTAATTTTTTAAATCAGGCGAAATGACAGCCAAAATAAGCAATTTTCAAATTACTTTTATTTTGAAATGATACATCAGAATTTTATCAGAGTACTTTAGTTCGAGTCTTGGGGTAGTCTAGTATACCTCAGAAGTGGAACCGTCTCGGGATATCAGGCAGATTTTTTTTAATCAATTTTTAAAATCAGGCGAAATGACAGCAAAAATGGGCATTTTTCAAAGTACTTTTATTTTGAAATGATACATCAGAATTTTATCAGAGTACTTTAGTTCGAGTCTTGGGGTAGGCTAGTATACCTCAGAAGTGGAACCGTCTCGGGATATCAGCCAGATTTTTTTTAATTAATTTTTGAAATCAGGCGAAATGACAGCAAAAATAAGCAATTTTCAAAGTACTTTTATTTTGAAATGATACATCAGAATTTTATCAGAGTACTTTTGTTCGAGTCTTGGGGTAATCTAGTATACCTCAGAAGTGCAACCGTCTCGGGATATCAGGCAGATTTTTTTAAATCAATTTTTGAAATCAGGCAAATTGACAGCAAAAATGTGCAGTTTTCAAAGTACTTTTATTTTAAAATGATACATCAGAATTTTATCAGAGTACTTTAGTTCGAGTCTTGGGGTAGTGTAGTGTACCTCAGAAGTGGAACCGTCTCGGGATATCAGCCAGATTTTTTTAAATTAATTTTTGAAATCAGGCGAAATGACAGCAAAAATTGACAATTTTCAAAGTACTTTTATTTTGAAATGATACATCAGAATTTTATCAGAGTACTTTAGTTCGAGTCTTGGGGTAGTCAAGTATACCTCTGAAGTGGAACCGTCTCGGGATATCAGCCAGATTTTTTTTAATTAATTTTTTAAATCAGGCGAAATGACAGCCAAAATAAGCAATATTCAAATTACTTTTATTTTGAAATTATACATCAGAATTTTATCAGAGTACTTTAGTTCGAGTCTTGGGGTAGTCAAGTATACCTCTGAAGTGGAACCGTCTCGGGATATCAACCAGATTTTTTTAAATCAATTTTTGAAATCAGGCGAAATGACAGCAAAATTGACAATTTTCAAAGTACTTTTATTTTGAAATGATACATCAGAATTTTATCAGAGTACTTTAGTTCGAGTCTTGGGGTAGTCAAGTATACCTCTGAAGTGGAACCGTCTCGGGATATCAGCCAGATTTTTTTAAATTAATTTTTTAAATCAGGCGAAATGACAGCCAAAATAAGCAATTTTCAAATTACTTTTATTTTGAAATGATACATCAGAATTTTATCAGAGTACTTTAGTTCGAGTCTTGGGGTAGTCTAGTATACCTCAGAAGTGGAACCGTCTCGGGATATCAGGCAGATTTTTTTTAATCAATTTTTAAAATCAGGCGAAATGACAGCAAAAATGGGCATTTTTCAAAGTACTTTTATTTTGAAATGATACATCAGAATTTTATCAGAGTACTTTAGTTCGAGTCTTGGGGTAGTCAAGTATACCTCTGAAGTGGAACCGTCTCGGGATATCAGCCAGATTTTTTTTAATTAATTTTTGAAATCAGGCGAAATGACAGCCAAAATAAGCAATTTTCAAATTACTTTTATTTTGAAATGATACATCAGAATTTTATCAGAGTACTTTAGTTCGAGTCTTGGGGTAGTCTAGTATACCTCAGAAGTGGAACCGTCTCGGGATATCAGGCAGATTTTTTTTAATCAATTTTTAAAATCAGGCGAAATGACAGCAAAAATGGGCATTTTTCAAAGTACTTTTATTTTGAAATGATACATCAGAATTTTATCAGAGTACTTTAGTTCGAGTCTTGGGGTAGGCTAGTATACCTCAGAAGTGGAACCGTCTCGGGATATCAGGCAGATTTTTTTTTTATTAATTTTTGAAATCAGGCGAAATGACAGCAAAAATGGGCAATTTTCAAAGTACTTTTATTTTGAAATGATACATCAGAATTTTATCAGAGTACTTTAGTTCGAGTCTTGGGGTAGTCTAGTATACCTCTGAAGTGGAACCGTCTCGGGATATCAGCCAGATTTTTTTAAATTAATTTTTGAAATCAGGCGAAATGACAGCCAAAATAAGCAATTTTCAAAGTACTTTTATTTTGAAATGATACATCAGAATTTTATCAGAGTACTTTTGTTCGAGTCTTGGGGTAGTCTAGTATACCTCAGAAGTGGAACCGTCTCGGGATATCAGGCAGATTTTTTTAAATCAATTTTTGAAATCAGGCAAATTGACAGCAAAAATGTGCAATTTTCAAAGTACTTTTATTTTAAAATGATACATCAGAATTTTATCAGAGTACTTTAGTCCGAGTCTTGGGGTAGGGTAGTGTAGCTCAGAAGTGGAACCGTCTCGGGATATTGGCCAGATTTTTTTTAATTAATTTTTGAAATCAGGCGAAATGACAGCAAAAATTGGCCATTTTCAAAGTACTTTTATTTTGAAATGATACATCAGAATTTTATCAGAGTACTTTAGTTCGAGTCTTGGGGTAGTGTAGTGTACCTCAGAAGTGGAACCGTCTCGGGATATCAGCCAGATTTTTTTTAATTAATTTTTGAAATCAGGCGAAATGACAGCAAAAATAAGCAATTTTCAAAGTACTTTTATTTTGAAATGATACATCAGAATTTTATCAGAGTACTTTTGTTCGAGTCTTGGGGTAATCTAGTATACCTCAGAAGTGGAACCGTCCCGGGATATCAGCCAGATTTTTTTTAATCAATTTTTGAAATCAGGCGAAATGACAGCGGAAATGGGCAGCCACCGCGTTCCATTATGAATACAGCAAGTTGCACCATTAGGAAGCCAGCGCGTTGCATTACCGTAATGCACACAATGATCCAAATGAGGGGCGGCTAGCTTGACTTCGTTTTAACGAGTGGAGGGTGGCTTGACCGCAGTCCGGTGGCCGTCATACATACATCAGTTTTTATCTACAGTTCGCATCCAATCCGACAGGTGGCAGCAATGCGCCTGGTTGAAATACTTGTTGTGGCCCACTAAGGGGCAGGATAGAGCGCTAAGAGCTTTGGCGGACTTTCTAGTTGCCACCGGGTTGAGATGGAATGAAGAGAGTTACTTGCTAGGTATATTGGCAATTGGCAAACATTTTAGCTGTAAAACAACGTCTGCACACGCAGCAGCAATATTAATAAAATGAATGGTTTTACTTTAAAGTTTAGGTAGTTAAATTGATATATATATATTTAATCATTTATGTATCGTTTTGTTTTCTGGTTAGTACTTTCCAATGAAGGTTATGTATACAGGATTTGTCTTGAAATGTTTATTGTATTTTCATTGAAATGTATTTGTGTGGCAAGATTAATTATGGCATAAACCAGGGTTCACCAAATCTGGACCTTGATGCTACCTATCCTGTCGTGTTTTCTACGTCTCTCTCCCCTAACACACCTGAATCAAATGATCATGTCATCAGCAACCTCTCCAGAAGCCTGATAAAGATCCTGATTATTTGATTCAGGTGTGTTGGCGGAGGGAGACATGGAAAACACGACAGGAAAAGTGGCTCCGAGGTCCGGATTTAGTGAACCCTGGCATAAACAATAAAGTCATTTTATAGACACAGGGGATAGGTGTTATTATAATCAAATGGATACATAAAACTTGCTTTAAAAAATAAATTCTTTTATTTGTTTATTCAGGTTGATTATAGAGCTAGGGCAGAAGATGAATCCAACTCCAGTTCATCCTTGCAGTACTTTGAGCGCCCCAAGTCAGATAGTCACAGTCTAGACCAGACATGTCCAAAGTCCGGCCCAGGGGGCAAATGCGGCCCGTGGTCAAATTTCATCCGGTCCCCAGCTTCTGTCAAAAAAATCAATAACGTCTGGCCCGCACACAAACTTAATAAATTGGTCAGCAGTACTGCTACCAGCTTACACACTAAATGCTGCTCCTCATTTACCCACTAAAAGGCGGCAGCACTCTAAGCAACATTACCCCGTGTGACCCTTTACTCCCAATATTCTAAGATGTCGACAATCCACAAAAAAAAAAAAAAAGTTGAATGCGACGGCCGACGCCTCAAGGATAGGTGGAAATTGTTCTTCACTAAAGTACGCAACAACTGTGTCTGCCTCATTTGCAAAGAGACAGTCTGTGTTTTTAAAAAATTCAATGTGAGGCGATATTAGCAAACAAGACACGCTGATATGTACGACAAGATTACAGGGACGATACGTAGCGAGAAATTTATGCAACTTGAAGCTAGTTCAATTTTACAGCATTTCGCAAGAGCTCGAGAGCCGAAAGAGAACGCTGCAAAGGCTAGTTGGGATATTGTTGTAATTATTAATTTAAAAAAAAATAATAAAGCAAAGTGACACAGAATGGCTTGCTAAAATGTACCTAAATATATTGTTCTACGTAAAGGACGTTAGCCAAGGTCGGCCCCCCACATTTTTACCACACCAAATCTGGTCCCTTTTGCAAAAGTTTGGACACCTCTGGTCTAGACACATTTTCTTCATTTTTCCCTCAAAGTGAACGAAATTGATGCATTTGGCAATAAAATATTTTAAAAATTCTCCCGGGGGGGGGCATGCCCCCGAACCCCGCTAGAGGGTCTGTGTACTGCGATTCTTGTGGCCTGGGCTGAGTCAAAGTCCAGGGCTGCTTTTTAGTCCCAGTCCGCCCCTGCTCGTGAGGAATAAGCGGCATGGAAAATGAATGAATGAATGAATGAATGATCTATATTTTCAATATAGTGTACATACATAATATGCACTCCATGAATTATTGTCCAATACATTAATTCATTCATTTTCCGAGCTGCTTATCCTCACGAGGGTCGTGGGGGTGCTGGAGCCAATCCCAGATAACTATGGGCAGTAGGCGGGGTACGACTTGAATCAGTTGCCAGCCAATTGCAGGGCACAAGAAGAGGAACAACCTTTCGTGCACACACTCATACCTAGTGACAATTTAGAGTGTTCAATCATCCTACCATGGATGTTTTGGGGATGTGGGAGTACCCAGAGAAAACCCACGGAGAGAACATGCAAACTCCACACAGGAAGGCCAGAGCCGGAGATTGAACCCTTGATCTCAGAACTGTGAGGCAGACATGCTAACCACTCTGCCACCGTGCCGCCCATTGCCTAATACATTCCCTTACTTTTAGCTGTTGTTAAAGTAAACCAATAGATGTTAAAGCAGCTCATCAGCAAGCTCTGCAGGAGACTGATAACGATCGTGATTATTTGATTCAGGTGTGTTGTAGGAGGGAGACATAGAAATCAAGCTTGATAGGGGCTCTCGAGGACCGGACTTGGGCACCCCTGTGTTAAAGGTTTGGTCCAAACAGACTTCAGCTTCTATGTTCTGTCAATCTAATCTGCCCTTGGTTTTCAAAATCAGTATAGTTGGCTCAGCTGGCTATCCTTGGTAATTTACACTATTTCAGTTTTGCCTCACAGGGCTAACTACTGTAGTTTTCATTCAATATTAGATACATTCACAAGGCACCAGTGGGGGAACAGATGTGAATAGGGGCCGGGTGCAATTAGAATAAACGGACCTGCGAGGTGAATGTCTGGTGGGTCATAATCCTAGGGGATGATTATTCTCAAGCCCTTCAAGACGGTCGTCCAATGGGGACGGAAGCATTGCTTGAGGAAGTTTTTCTGCAGGCAACAGCCAGTCAAGCAAGGGTTGAGTGTGTATTAGAGATATTTAAACAATTAAACACTATATTATAGCTTCGAGCATCATCTTACCTTTCTGTTTGACCCTCCACTCGCCCAACCACACCCCATTTATGCCCGCAAACAGGGCCTACGGAAGGGGGGTTATAATTTAACACTTAAACACTATATTACAGCTCCTTGTATCATCATACAAAGGGCGTAGGTTTGTATAAGGACAGTAGGGACATAACATTAGCAACTTTTCAGGATGCTCAAATTGTCCCCACCAACTTTTACGCAACCTTATTTCATTATATAAAGAGTTCCAATATATAGGTAATTTAGATTGTCTTACCATATGTTGTAAGGATAGAATAGACCCTATGTTTATAAAGTGAATTATTTTCATTACCGCATTGGCCCAAATATAAGACGGGCCTGATTATAAGACGACCCACTCTTTTTCAAGACTCAAGTTTGAAAAAAGACTTTTTGAACACCAAATTAATTTTTATACAGAAAATAATTACAGTACGTCTGAAACAAACGATTATAACAATATATTTGAGAGAAAAAGCATGTTATTTTGCCTCTGAACATTTAAATATGTAAATTAAAGTGCAATCACATAAATGAATGGCTTTTGGTTTTTGAAATGTAAATTAGTCTATTGTGATAAAACAACAAAATTGCAATAACTGCATTAACCATCAAAGTGAGGTCTAACTGTAACTGTAGTCTTGAAACAAAACTGAAAAAGGAAAAACATTGCAATAAAATAATGCAAACTGGTTAAACTTGAGAGTCGCTGAGATCTATCATGACAGAACATTACTCCTCAATTTCAGCATTCGCTTCATTGATATCTGGCATCATCTAGCGTCGTGAATGGGTATAATGTCTAGACCCCGAATATAACATGATTCCCACTTTTTCAGTCTTATTTAAATGCAAAAAAACACAGTCTTATGTTCGGGCCAATACAGTGTGTTCAGACTTACATTTATCCCTTTTCACTTGCTGAATGTGCCGGTCCATTTTTTCCCCCTCAAACGAACGTTTGGGTGGTTGATGACTTGAAGGCACCCGTCCCGCCACTAACACAACCCCGACAGATTCATGTCGACAACATACCACACCCTTTGGAGAGGTGGGATATTAAGTTTTTTTGTTTTTTTTTCCGGCTAGCAGCAGCCACTGTAAGTCGTGTAAAAAGATGTCAATGTTGTGGAGGTGGGGGAAACACTAATTTTGCTACTGAAAGTCCGACCTGCAACAGTTAGCATAACATTAAACTTGCTAACCATCAAAACTACTGCAGTCAGGTCAGCCTCTACAAGGAACAACAAAGTCAAGCTAGTTGTCCCTTATTTGAATCATTGTTTGCATTATGCGCATTACGGTAATATCGTCCCTACCAAAGTTGAGACCAAACCTATGCCCTTGCATCATACTATTCAGTTTGACCTTCCCCTCGCTCAACCACGGCCCTTTTTACGACAGCAACACCCCGGCCCCTAGAGCCCTGGGGCCAGGTGCTGCCGCCCCCCAGTACCCCCCTAAGCACCACCCCTGCAAGGCACTATTAAATTCCTATTATGTTCCGCTTTGGGATAGTATTCATGTTTTCCATAAGTGCAGTGTGATAAGCAGAAAACCAAAATGGCCAGTTCCCATACTGAAGAAAAAAATAAAAGTGGCAGTAACAATTCACATCAGCTGTCCCAAAGCTGAAAAGCAGCAATTGTTAAATTTGTTCTCTGCTAGAATCAACTTGGGTGCCTTGAGTATGGCAAGCTTGCAGGCCCAGCAGCAAGACATTAGAGGTTTGGAAAACAGTTTCCTTGTTGTCTTTTTTGACCTAGATTCTGAAATAACACAGCATTCACTCCAACACTGCATTGTCGATACAGTCACACAGAAGCCTTGTTTCTTCTTCAGATTTAAACACAACTATATAACATTTAAATAAAACAGAAAGCTTTGTATTTGGTTGACAGCCCACAAAGTACAGTTTTGGATTATACAACATGTAGGGAGGGTTAAAAAAAACTAATATTTTCATTCCTTTTTGAATATTCAAGTTTAAAGTTGTATACTACAGTACACACATATTTATACTACAGTACCAAAGTTTTTCACTACAATACAAACCAGCGCACTGCACAGTAATTTTACTTATTTGCTTTTCTAAGGTGTGCAAATGAACTGAAAGAATGACACTATTTTGCTTTGTTGGCTATAGTTTTGAATTTTTGATAAAAGTAAAATGCTTCCAGAAAACAACAAATTATGTTTTTTGCTCCCATGACACATGTAGAATATAAACTCACTGGTCAAGTGTTACACTTTGTGAGTGCTCTGAGAGAAGTGCTTTATATGAATAAAACATACTTTGTCAAACATACAGGGGATTTAAAGAGAATATACAACCTTCCTCAACCATTTATTCTGCACCTTTAACACCAAACATATTGTGTTGTGTTAGATCAGTATGACTTTTTGTTACTTTTTATATTTTTGTAAGTTCAAAATATCTCATGTAACTCTTGAAAGTTGAAACTCTTAAAAGTTTGGCTATTATCAGTTTACAATTGTTATTCCAGTCATCATAATGTATTTTTTTTTTCCAGTTGGCTGTCAGTCTGTTGTTTACCCTCATATTTTCCATCAATTTTGTCCCAAGGCTCAAAACAAAACAGCAGATGGTCAGGAAGTTTTTCCGTATATATTGCATAAATCAGCATTTCGCCATGCTCAGGCTGCCAGCTAGGTCAGGAAAGGCCAAGCAACTTACTTCCCATTAAGTGCAGTGACTCCCATGGTGCTCCGTGGTGTCGACATACTGGCCACATAGTTCCACTGTCGGGCCTGCGGGTCCCAGCGCTCTACGGTGTTGAGATAGCTCCAACCGTCATGACCGCCTACGGCATACATGGGACCCTCCAGCACAGCAATACCTACACACATTCAGCCAAGACAGATGCTGTGGTTAATGAATGGAGAGAGGTGCATGAATACAGATTTTTACTGAGGGAATGTAAACTTGTTATTAAGTTTATCACGTGATACTTCAAAAAAGAAAAACATGATGTCAAGTGACGCTCACATGTGTTGAAGATAACTTCAAGTTTTATTTAATGTTTTACAAGTGCTCAAATGTGACCACCAGCAGCAGTTCGGACAAAATCAAGCCGGGAATTCCTCCCAAACGTGCTTTAGCATGTCGCAGTCCATTGTCTTGATTACCACTGTTGTTCGATATTTCACATCATTGGTATTTGTTGGACGTGGGGGTATGTTAAAGACAAAGTTCATTATCCACCTTTAGGGCACGTAACATATGTTATACACAAAGTTTATGTTCCACCATTTCCAGCAAATATTGATGACATGAAAGATCGAATAACAGATGCAATCAACGCAGTGGAACACGACATGCTGAGGTGCATTAGGGAGGAATTCTCATGTCGGCTTGATGTTGTCCATGCTGCTGGTGGTGGCCATATTTGAGCACTTTTAAAACATGAAATAAAACTTAAAGATACATCCAACATGTGTCCAAGATTGAATTTTGTAGTGTTTTTCATTTTTGACATGGCATTATGATTTTGGCACATTCTTTTTAAATCACCCTGTAATTTTCATTTCACCAAATTATCTTTGGTATTTATTCAAAGCTTAGTATACATTAAAGTACCATGAAGGCCACAGTTACATTCAGTATGTATTTTTTAGGCTAAAGAAATAATGCTATTCAGTACAAAGCTCATACAATACCACCAACTACTGTTGTTTGTTCTTTTTTCTGCTATTATTTTTACCACAGTGACCCTTTGTACAATTGCTATTAGTATCCCAATTAGTGCTACCAACATTACACAAACAAAAAGTTTTCTATTACTTCTACTACAAATATAGTCATAACATTTTTATTCCGTAACAGCGCCTTATCCAGCCTTGACACTTGCTTAGCACATAAAGTCAACCATAAACCACAAGGGAAGCGAGAACAAGACATAAATTGCGGGTTACAACTGGGCAAGCCTTTTAAAACAGGAAGACAATGAAACAGCATTGTTTTCTTATTTCCCAAACCACAAAGGAAAGCCAGTTTTACAACAACGCACAACAGATTCCTATATAAAAGTTCAGTGGTGAGGGTTGAATTATTTTGTGGGAACAAGAGAATGAAGCTGCACTTTGTGAGGTCTGAATTAAATTGACAATGTCACCAAGAAGCAATTCTTGAGGTGAATCCCTCTTCCAGTGTGGTTTCAAATCAAAATAAATTGTTTTTCTTGTCTTTAGTGGAAAAGCTCGCAGCAGGGACACGGGTAAACACGTAACACATATATTTAGACCCAAAATAAGCATGGCACAATCAGAGCAGCCAGATATTTTGGCTGAAGGAAACATGAAAGACAACCCAGGTGATGTGTAAAGTGTGCTCTCACTGGGGCTCACTGAAACCCCAGTCTCGACAGAACTTTGACGAGATCTGGATGTTCTGTTACCCAGACCTCTTTCAACTGTGAATCAAAACGCTTCTGATATGAGATTTGTCGAGCAGGGAGGAGTGAGGAAGAGCAGGGACAGCACTGCCCACCGTGCTTTGATCGGAGAAATGGAAAATATCAAAGGTGTATCTCAAAGGAAATGTGTAATTTCAGATTCACAGCATGTCAGCTGTTACCACTTGCGTACACATCCCAGAAATATTCTGTATTGCGTTGTTACAGGCTAAACAAAAGCATAACATGGGGAAAAAGTGTATTTAGATCAATGATTATCCCTTTTTATTGAGAAAATGTTTACTTGGTGGGAAAAATCCCTTGCAAACCAAACAAAAATCTACCATTTCCCATCTTGTACAATAGATTTTAATTATCTTTCCATTACACAACACAGTATAGTAAAACTTGAGTCGAAAATGGCCTAATTTTATCCCACATAGCACTGTGCAAAGGTAAATTTTGCGAATGTTTAACCATCGCAACCATTTAACCATCGCAATTCGTCTAGTAACGATGTCATTCTTGATTGATAGTGATACGCTAACCCAGCTGGGGGGACTGTCTTTCCACGACCACATTTGACAAACTCCCCTCATTTGTTGCTATCAAGAAATCCGAACCAAAGTGTTGACACACTAATTTCATGCTCATTAGCTGGCTTCCAATTTCCATAAAATTATGCACTGCAGGGTGCGCAATCACATACAATTTTGTTTCCCTCACATACACAGTGATATTCGATATACTCAAAATAAATCAATCAATCAGTATTCATTATATTCTGATTCCAATAAAAAATATACACGGAACACAGTTCCACAGACAATCGAAAGACATTTGATTCATGCACGACTGTACTAAATGAATGAAGATACATTACATTTTATAAAATAAAATAAAATAGAATAAAATAAGTAATAAATGCAGTCAAGTGAAATACCTCGGCCATATCATCACCGACACGCTGACAGACAATGAGGACATATTTCGCCAATGCCGTTCTCTACATGTCCAAGCTAATATCCTTTCCCGTAAATTTGGTCAGTGCTCTGATGAGGTCAAGGTGGCCCTTTTTAAGGCCTATTGTACACCACTCTACACTGCGCATCTGTGGTCTAACTATAACAAAGCAAATTTCCAGAGATTACAAGTGGCATATAACGATTCCCTGAGAATCTCGTTGAAAAGGCCCAGATGGACCAGTGCTTTAGAAAAGTTTGTAGCAGCTCGGGTGAATACCCTCCAGTCTGTTTTAAGGGTATACATGTTTAATTTTATCAGTCGTCTGAATGTTTCAAAAAATGTGATTGTGTTGGGCCTGACCAACATTTTGTACTGCTGTACTTGCTACCTGTCACGGTTTTGTAGGCACTGGTATACAGTACGTGCCTTCTGAATGTGGGTCACTAGGAGACCCAGTGCTGTGTTATTGTTTTACTATTTCTTCATTCTTATTTTATTTTATTTTATTTTTTTCAATCGATTACTGTGTTGTGTTGTTGGACCTTGAGTCTGTTAATAAACATCTATCTATCTAAAAATAATGTTTTCTGATTAGTTATGTCTAAATGGGTAATTTTCCATGGCAAAGTTACTTCCTTACCTGGATGGACGGACGGACGGACGGACGGACGGACGGACTTAGAAGGAAAGAAAATTTGTGGACATCTGAGCCCAAAGGCACTTACCAAGTCCATGTCGGTGTGTTGACATGGGGGGCATGGTGGACCAAATTTTATTGATTGGATTATAACACTCCACCATGTTGGAGGTCTTCAGCCCATCTCTTCCACCAACCACATACAACTTGTTGTCTATTACAGCCACACCAAACTGTAGTCGGCGTCCATTCATAACTCCAAGTGGGATCCAGGTGTTGGTGCGCAGGTCATACTTCTCTATGGTGGTTGAGCCTTCATGCATAAGAGCAATTTTGAATTATTTTTTGCAATTTTGTTTTTTATTGTTAGTTTTGCAGTGTGGATATATGGTGTAAATGGGTCATACCTTTGGTAGCATCCATCCCTCCAACAGCATAAAGTGCCCCCACAGTGGACTTTCGGGGTTTGGTTCTCGGGCTCTGAAACATGGGACGGCGCTCAGGCAGAAGGTGATACTTCATTGCCTCCATCAACAATTTTTGGCATTCCAGATCATCAGAGAACATCTTGTTGTTTTCTAGGTCAGCTATAAGCTGTAGTTTGAGAAATAAATAACATTTATATAGTCAGTGTTGTACCTGAACTAGTTCAAGGAACGAATTAAGTTCATGAACTGGTTCATATTTTGGGCCAACGTGTAAACGCACTGTAAACAAGCCTTAATTTAGAGGAGGATAAACACCAGTTTCTGGCAACTATAACTGCATGGTGCATGCGTCATCAAAATGTAACTTGTGCTTGCATGCGGGAGAAAATGAAATGATGCACTTTTGAAACTCTGATGACTGGATTGGGCTTACTTATAAAATGAAAAGCACGATCATCTGTTCACCTTACTATTTTTGATAACTTGAACTAAGAACTGAATTGGTTAATTTTAAAATTTGTAAATTGAACTTTGAACTGTTCTGTGTCCAAAATGAAGTTTTCTAACGCTGTGAATAGTTAATCTGACCCTGTTTTTGATCAAACAAGTGAAAAATTTGATCTTTTTTCATGCAATTTGAACAATGGAATTCAAATTTTTACCAATCTCACCAGGCCTTCGTTCGATAAATTGACATGCTTTAAATGTGAATGCAATACAAATGTTGTAGTCGTGCTCTTTTGACCATATTGATCATCAAGCAACAAGCGAGATGTTTTAGGGCTGAAATATACAGTTTATTGACGGAACCGTCACGTAAAGGTCAAGGAATCTGTGTCCTGTGGCACATACAACACTGTGCCACGGCACATTTTGTATGCATGTGTACCATCAGTCAATCAGTCACAATCAATTGGCAGATGCATTGCATTCATATTACAAACATTTGTTTTGGTATTGTGAATGGCAATATGAAAAGATCGGATTTAACAAAAAATCTGAATTGAGCCTCGTAGCCAGCAGTGGGAAAGTAGCTTAATATGTTTATTGTTATGGTTGCAGTGTGCAACTGCATAATTGCACTGCATCATTTTCATATTTTTTGATAGAACCATTATTGGGCATAATTTGTCAGGCTCAAATACAGTATTGGTTCTTAGTACATTGTGCAATTAGACCTCGTGATAGTTTTTAATTTGAAATACTCTTAAATCAGTAAACTCTACGATTATAACGTGATTGGGCTTGAGACAACCCATTTGC
Source organism: Corythoichthys intestinalis (assembly GCF_030265065.1). NCBI lineage: Eukaryota > Metazoa > Chordata > Actinopteri > Syngnathiformes > Syngnathidae > Corythoichthys > Corythoichthys intestinalis. The sequence continues at coordinate 21,725,405 of NC_080405.1, forward strand.
AGAAAAGAATGTATGCATTTTCATACTGCAATTGGTAGTCGTTATGTGTCACCTGTGCGGGAAGTAAAGGCAGTCGAATATAAGAGAGGAGCACTCCGAGGTCCTGCTGCCGATGCTGAACGTCGTGTCTCACCCACATCATCAGGGCCTGGAAGATAGTCTCCTCGTCAGGCACATTGATGTCATCACTGGACAGAAGCTTCACTATCTCGGCAGTAGGTAGCAGGAGAAACTCCTGGTTCTGAATGACCTCCATAAAGTTTTCCTGGTGGAGGATATGCCAAGGGGACAGATAGCCATCAGTCATTAGACCAGAACTACGCCTGATGCATGGAAATGTGCATCTATTTTTTATTGCTACAGCAAGGAGAGCAATGGCATGAAAGCACAGAGAGCGGTGTTAGGGCTACTACAGTCTTCTTCATAGCCGATAACAGCAGTGACTTATGCTCTGGTGCTTCAAATTCCAAAGGGATAGATATAACTGTCACTGATCTTATTAAATAAAATGATGGAGGCTGCAAGCAGACCTGGCAGGAAACATCTACCCTGAAAATCTTCATCAGCTTACAAAGCATTTTTGTTGCTGATCATACATGGCACCATTAAACCTTTTATAAGGCTTTTTAACGAGGGACAGAAAGGCCCTGCATTATCATCACACCACTACAACTTTGGGTGAAGAAGCTTTTCACTATTACCGTCCTAAAGATTGATCATCCTTTTACTGGCCTGTAGCCCGGGCCATGTTACAACACTACACAGCAACCTTTCCAAGGACACTATCTCAGAACACTTCCATTAGAGATGATGTGATATAAAACACCCCTGTATGCACCCCCTGTATTAGCTTATCACCACAAGTGAGTCCAGTCAGGAGGATTTAATATGTTTTCCTTTAAACAAAGCATTCATTATTAAGATGCCTTAGTAGATGCTCAGCAATTATATAAAACAAGCCTACTATTGATCAATGACGTTCAGATTACAGCATGTCACTGAGATCCATTACCCGAGCTGGATTTGAGAGCTAAATACCACGGGCCTTAATGAAAAGTGGGATGTGCATTGATCATCTGTGGTTACACTTGATGGAGAGACTCTTTGACGTTGCTTTTACACCAGTGAGTTGTAATTATTAGACTGACAAGAAGACATAAAGCTAAGCAACATTTGTTTCATAACTATCTGATCATCTGAAAGGATTTGATTTCAGACATTTACAAACTCGCTGGTGGGTAAAACAAGAACATCAGGAGATGATGTGCATCAATAAAAAAAATTGTGGAATAAGCTTTAATCTCTCATACAGTGCACTCACCACAGTTGAAAATTGTGGTTTTCGATTTAGCTGGTTACGTCTCATGAGCCAGACCGTTGATATAGATATTAAATATACATATATATATATATATATATTATACATATATACAGTGCCTTGCAAAAGTATTCGGCCCCCTTGAACCTTGCAACCTTTCGCCACATTTCAGGCTTCAAACATAAAGATATAAAATTTTAATTTTTTGTCAAGAATCAACAACAAGTGGGACACAATCGTGTAGTGGAACAAAATCTATTGGATAATTTAAACTTTTTTAACAAATAAAAAACTGAAAAGTGGGGCGTGCAATATTATTCGGCCCCCTTGCGTTAATACTTTGTAGCGCCACCTTTTGCTCCAATTACAGCTGCAAGTCGCTTGGGGTATGTTTCTATCAGTTTTGCACATCGAGAGACTGACATTCTTGCCCATTCTTCCTTGCAAAACAGCTCGAGCTCAGTGAGGTTGGATGGAGAGTGTTTGTGAACAGCAGTCTTCAGCTCTTTCCACAGATTCTCGATTGGATTCAGGTCTGGACTTTGACTTGGCCATTCTATCACCTCGATATGTTTATTTTTGAACCAGTCCATTGTAGATTTGGCTTTATGTTTTGGATCATTGTCCTGTTGGAAGATAAATCTCCGTCCCAGTCTCAGGTCTTGTGCAGATACCAACAGGTTTTCTTCCAGAATGTTCCTGTATTTGGATGCATCCATCTTCCCGTCAATTTTAACCATCTTCCCTTTTCCTGCTGAAGAAAAGCAGGCCCAAACCATGATGCTGCCACCACCATGTTTGACAGTGGGGATGGTGTGTTCAGGGTGATGAGCTGTGTTGCTTTTACGCCAAACATATCGTTTTGCATTGTGGCCAAAAAGTTCAACTTTGGTTTCATCTGACCAGAGCTCCTTCTTCCACATGTTTGGTGTGTCTCCCAGGTGGCTTGTGGCAAACTTTAAACGAGACTTTTTATGGATATCTTTGAGAAATGCCTTTCTTCTTGCCACTCTTCCATAAAGGCCAGATTTGTGCAGTGTACGACTGATTGTTGTCCTATGGACAGACTCTCCCACCTCAGCTGTAGATCTCTGCAGTTCATCCAGAGTGATCATGGGCCTCTTGGCTGCATCTCTGATCAGTTTTCTCCTTGTTTGAGAAGAAAGTTTGGAAGGACGGCCGGGTCTTGGTAGATTTGCAGTGGTCTGATGCTCCTTCCATTTCAATATGATGGCTTGCACAGTGCTCCTTGAGATGTTTAAAGCTTGGGAAATCTTTTTGTATCCAAATCCGGCTTTAAACTTCTCCACAACAGTATCTTGGACCTGCCTGGTGTGTTCCTGGGTTTTCATAATGCTCTCTGCACTTTAAACAGAACCCTGAGACTATCACAGAGCAGGTGCATTTATACGGAGACTTGATTACACAGAGGTGGATTCTATTTATCATCATCGGTCATTTAGGACAACATTGGATCATTCAGAGATCGTCACTGAACTTCTGGAGTGAGTTTCCTGCACTGAAAGTAAAGGGGCCGAATAATATTGCAAGGCCCACTTTTCAGTTTTTTATTTGTTAAAAAAGTTTAAATTATCCAATAAATGTTGTTCCACTTCATGACTGTGTCCCACTTGTTGTTGATTCTTAACAAAAAAAATTAAATTTCATATCTTTATGTTTGAAGCCTGAAATGTGGTGAAAGGTTGCAAGATTCAAGGGGGCCGAATACTTTTGCAAGGCACTGTATATATATATATATATATATATACATATATACATATATATATATATATATAGTATATACTGTATTTTTTTTTTTAACCCTATACACGCCGCGCTGTACAAATGGGGATGCCGGTGTCCTCTTGATTTCTCTGGGCCATAACGTCTAATGTACTCATCATAAAGATGTCACTTTTGACCGGTATGTAAACGAATAGTAGCGCTTTAATTCAACACCAGATGGCAGCACTGTCGCAGCATAACGAAATGAGTTTTGCCGAGCCGACTGGAATAATCCATTCGAAGTTCACGTCAGAGGCCGCCATCCATTTTGATCACAATTATATTGGAAATATGGCATCACAATGACAAGGCAGGGGTAGAAGAAGGTGTGGAACACATGGATTCGGAGGAAGAGAAGTTGACAAACAATGGTATTGATCACCTCCAAGAGGAACCGAGGATGAAGAGACACCTCCAAGTTGTAGAAGATGAAGTTTCATTTCATTGAAATGAATAGAAAATGTTATTTTTCAAGTTTCATGACAACAATGTCTATTGTTTATAAACTATTGTCAAAAAGTGCCATTTTCGAAATGTAAATTACTCTGCTCATTTGCTCAACCTTGATGTACAATATGTCAACCCAGATAGCAAAATACAACTGGAGCAGGCCTGATGTACTGCAAATTTCAGCCCAACTTGATAAAACGGATCTGCCCCAGTGTCTTTTTGAACAATGGCCCAAACTCAGTAAGGAGTCACTTGCTGGATGAGCAACCAGTTTGGGGCCAGAACTGTTCCAAAGTAGCTGAAACGACATTAATGTATGGCCTGGATATAGCACACGTTACCCAATCTGGGCCAGATTTGTAACAAAACAGTTTTCACTATTAAATCTGGGGTCCATTTTTTGTTCAAAGTATCATACTTTAATGTGTTTATATTGCAAATTAAACTTGTCTATTATAAGCAATAATGACAACACTTCTTTTTCATGCCATTTATTAATGATAACATAGTAATGCAACATACAACATAACAATAAAAATATTGTTTTTTCACAAAATATTTTAATTGGAACAAGCAACTCCACTTTAAAGATGACCCATTTTTAGACTGTAAACAAAATATTGTTTTTGTTAAGGTTCAGGGGTAAAGGGAAACCTAATTCAATGGCTGTATGAGGAAGTTGTAGATAGTGTCCAAAGAATCAGGTGGGCAGTTTGGTGATAGAACAGGAGAACGGGAAGGCAGGTGTTTTGCCAGGCAAGCAATACAGGGTCTAGGGGGGGAAAACACCAGAATGAGCTCAGTATCAGGATTACAAGAGTCTTTGCTAACTGAAAGTTACATACCTATAGGTGAGTTGTTGATCTGGCGATGATGTAAGGCCAACGATCGGTTTAAGTAAGCTGCTGACGATGATCAGCGGCACCTGGTCTGAGGCTCACCCATCTGTGCAATCAAGGTGACAATTAAGGCAGAGTGACACAAATACACAAACACAAGGAGGAGGGGCTCAGTTCGAATAATAGTATTCAAACATAAAAACATTTACAGCACCTATTTGTTATTCAACAAATTTTGAATTACTTAACTTGCAGACATGACAGATCACTTGAATACACCGGCCATTTTATTAATGGTCGATTAAATAATTTGTTTAGCAGTCAAGCAGTGACTTCAAAACGCAATTATGATTTTGAATAAAGCACTTATCCTTCAAATTTGCCGAACGCTCGCTTAAATAACTTGTTTAGCAGTCAAGCAGTGACTTCAAAACGCAATTGTGACTTAGAATGAAGCACTTACCCTTCAAATGTGCTGTCCACTGATGTGTCGTGAGTCCTGCGTGCTCTTTCGTTTAGTTGTCTTAAGGCCCAAGTACACTGCATGCGTGATCGTTGCGTTTCCGGTCCGACTCCGGTAAAAAATAGCGCCGGAGCCAATCCGTTCCCATTATATCCTATTGTTCAACGTATACCGGCCGCGTCAGTGCTCCGGCTTGACTGCGAACCACCTCCGGCGTGCCGCATGCCCGCCGGATGGTATAGGCTATTTTCTATTTTTGCCGGACACGCATCCGGCAAAATGGGCGGAGCTGGGCCTGGACGTAACAACCCAGGTGCCTAATCACAGTTTAAACACGAGCGAAGATGGATGATGAGCGCTTCATCATGGAGGTGGAAACCCACAAAATCATTTATGATGCAGCAGATCCTTTCTACAAGGACAATATAAAAAAGGAAGCTGCAAGGTGTCCTATTATGTGTGTTTTTCTGTCCTGATCTCATCATGATGCAGTCATGTCTGTCTCTTAATTCCAGATTAACTAAAATATCAATATGCAAAGAAAATATGTGCTCTCTCTCTGCTTCTCTGATGAGTATAGACTCCGTGTGTTTTTCGTTGTTTTAAATGGCACATTATCGCGCGCGATCACGCGAGAGCTCACGGGGGGGGGGGGACGAGGTTGGCGGACCGCAGCCGTGCAGCAGCCGGTATGATTTGCCTGTTTTTGACGGACTGCGTGGCACGCAGGTAACACTGAACCGGACCGGAACCGCAACGATCACGCATGCAGTGTACTTGGGCCTTTACAGGTGCGCGCTGACAGTGACGTCACATGTCAACCGTTAAATTTCAGATTTTGAGCGCATCGGGTCTGCACGGTCTGCCCTGGAACAGTGCGTAACTTATCATTTGGACTGTCCTAGTCCTGATCTGGGCCGCATCTGGCGCAGTGACATTAAGTGGGTGTGATTGCTATGCGGATCTGGCGAGCTGAGGCCGGATCCAGCATGCCGTCACCTGCTATTGGGGAATATAAACCTAAGATGTTGAATTTTTATGATCAATTGTCAAAACCTTTGTCAGTAATCAATCAATGTGTGTGATTTTCCGTATTTGGCATTTGAAATTCTTCAACTTTAACAGGTTATGACACTTTCAAAAATATAAATATTTTGGGAAAAAGTTCATGACATCATCCTTTGATGATTTAGGAATACAAAAAAAAAAACAAGGCATATTTAAACTGTTTTTTAGTGTATAAATACTCATTGAAAAATGAACCCCAAATTTCACAAAAAATGCTCAGAAGGTTAAGCACACCCCTTTGACATTCATGTACTGTCATCAAAAGAAAAACAAGCAAGTGGTAGTAACAGTACACATTATTTTAGCACAATATTGTATACCAGTACAAAAATTTACATATGCCTTTGCTTTTATCACGATTTCCCTTATATCCATTTTCTTTGAAACAGGAAGTGGTATATATAACATCACTTTGCAACAACTGTACAGTAAGTGTAAGCATTAGGGATATTCATTTTACTTAATTTCCCTTTTTTGACAATAGTAAAAAATTGTTCATTCATTCATCCATTTTCTGTAACACTTGTCCTGACAAGGGCCGTGGGGGTTCTGCAGCCAATCACAGGGCACATATAGACAAAATTCACATTCACAACCACATGAGAGTGTTCAATCAGCCCGCCTTGTATATTTTTGCAATGTAGGTGGGGAAAAAAATCACCCATAGAAATAAGGTGAAATGAGGGTTAAAATGTGGGTGAGTGTATGTTTTCCATTGTGATTTTTGATTTGCCTTTGTGTAGTGTGGTCTGTTGTTGTTTTTTGATTTGCCATTGTGTTTTATGATTTGCATTTTTTTAACTGTGTTTTTTTTTTTTTTTTGTGATTTGTCGTGTTTTTTTATTTTGTGTTGTGCTTTTTGTTTTTTCTTGATTTCCTTGTTTTCAACTTCAGCGCCACCCTAAAACTGGTATGTGAACTTCCCTACTCGTGGGGGGCAAGATTATTAAAACAAAACTCTCACCACTGCAAAAACAGGGGATAGACTTCGAAGGAAGCCCACTGATCTTTGTACTCGTTACCAAAGCGATTGAACAGGAAGTTCCGTCATCCTGTGCAGTTTGATGATTAGATTAACCTCCCGATCCTGGAAGCGAGCTTTGTAAACAGACTGAGCAGATGTCCGTTAGGAGATAACGCTTGCACCACGCTGTCACTCCTGCATGGCCAGTCAAGACCTTATCTGACAAGCATGTGGATGAATCTTAATCCAATGCAAATATTTCTTCCTGAAATGTAACAGAAATTCCATTTTACCAGGTCGAGCCGGTGCACTAATCAATGTGCAGCCAATGGTATCTCTTACTGGCAGCTGCAAAACTGAATTAGATAAAGTGAACGCATAATACCTTTCAATTTTCTATTCAAATATGCATGTCAACCATTTATCTGCACAAAAATTAGATGATATAATCTAAATAACTGAAACATCTTCAATTTATTCCTTTACCAGTTGTGACAGATTATTCGAATGCAGCTCAACTCAAAATTACAAATGGTTACAGAGAATATGAGTCCTTTCACCATACTGGCATTATCTTTATACTACAAATAAAATTACAGCACTCCATGACATTAAAAAACAAAACTGGAAATGCTATGGAATTGTAAGAAGTGGTTTGCTGATTCTTTTTCACCCAATTTAAACTAAATGAATGGCATTGTCAACCAATGGGAACCTTTTCGAATCCAAAAAAAAATTGAAGAAAAATGGCCAGTTTTTGATTTAAAATGAGCAGTTGCACATTTTCAAGGATTTCCATGTTACAAACTCTGAGCCCACACCGCCCACCACCAACATCCAAGTCCCTCCTTCTTTCCCTCCACCCAAACTTAAGCAGATTCACAAAACGAGGCATTTTGGAAAGGCCTCTAAAAACACAGAAAAGAAGGTGTGTCTCTTTGAAATCCTTGAGGTTATGGTAATATACTTACATGTAATTAGCCACTGCAGATTATTAATAATAATAATAATAATTTGTGTTAACAAGGTATAAAAGTTAGGCTTTAAATGGTGTGGTAAAAGATCTAATTGTTATTGGCTGGTGAGAGAAGTTAGATTGCACTCATTTGCCCGGCCATTATGTAAGTAAATGCCTAAACAAGCTCAAGATAACAACAGTAGTTTTTAACAGTAGTAATAATAATTAAAAGAAAAAAATGGTATCAAAAGACATTATATCATATAGGAAATGTAGTGGAGTAAAAGTGAAAAATGCCAAATATTAAAAAATATATATAATAATAAAATACAAACATGATGGACCAGAAATATTGGAAGATCAGTAAAAAAGTATCTATTGTATTTATATTCAGTTGTATAAAAAGATTGCTTTTTTATCTGCTAACCATATTTCGTTGAGTTTTTTCTGATTCGACACTTTTGAATAATGTTCTTTGGGATATGCATTCCTATTTAGTCCGATTTCATGTACATGATTTATGAGCGACGACCTTAATCACCTGTCACATGCAAGTATTTTTGCCCCAAGTGCGTTCAACCGAATTAGCCTGTCTATGCCTCTGATGTTTTCTAACCTTGATATTCGTCCTTAGCCTTTCAGTCTCCATGGCCAACCTACAAGGATGCCTAAGGAGCACCTGGACAGCGAGCTGTCAATCACAGATGCTGGCAGAATTACTGTGTAGAAGAAAATAAGGTGCATCTACAGTATTAAGAACTCTCACTAGAAAGAGTCTTACATTGCATTAAATTTAATCTGTTCTATATTCTCAAAAGCACTTTGAAATGTCATCATACGTTAATATGTATTTTTTATGCTATACAAGTTCGGTATGACTCAAATATCATCATGCTTTTACTGCACATGTATTATTTATAGATTAAAAGTACGACATGCACAAGGCACATGATTATCAATTCCTGGCATGCATTTGGCTCATTAAACCCACTATTTCATTATTAAAGCAGTGAAGCAACTAAAATAAAAATGCCAATCTTTTTAATTGTTAATTTTATCTGGTAATTAGCATTGTTTATACACACGATTTAATGTTTAGGTACTGCACCTGCCTTAATAGTATATTAAACAAAGTATTTGTGATTAATTGTAAAATACCTAATATATGCAAAATAGAGAGACCAATCATCCATTCACATTTAGTAACAATGGCAATTTTCAACCAGTTTTACTGAGACTGCCTGGCCAAGGTGTTATGTCACAGGGGTTGTCAGAACGCTATCTGCTGTGTCCGCAGTACAGCTCTGTCCCAATTCAGGGTCTGCACCATTTTGGGCTGGGCCCGCCTCTGTTGTTTGAGGACCTGCTTGGGACGTTTGACAGTGGATCTCTAAGGGAATTAAATGGGATGGTATGACCCTCCGGTGTATTTCTGGCTGCGCCAGGTAAAAATTAAGTAAATGTTCTTTCATTCCTTCATTCATCTTCCATTCAGTTTTTCCTTGTGAAAGTCAGGGGGGTAATTGACCATATGCCAGCTAACCAGATCAAATAAATATAAGAAAATAATAGAATTTTATGAACATCTGAACTGTAAACATTTTTATAGCATCAAGATAACCATTATAATGCAACAGTCGTCACGTTTTCACCAAATTTTATGGTTTTGGTTTAATATATGGCATTGCATGCTCAAATAAGCAAAAACCATACAGTTAAAAATGTATGTGAATTTTTTACTTACATTCATAAAGCAATGCGGCAATAACGGAATGCAGAAGCATTGAGTGTCGTCTCAAAACAAACAATGAGGAAACCCCTTTTGAGTGCGTAAGAGGAGCATCCTCAAAGTTTTAATAAATTGTGACAGGCCTTAGTGCATTGTTGTAACGTAATTGGCCTTCCTACTCACACTACGAGTGTGCACACCCTGTATTGGGACATAGACGTCTTCTTTGTATTTTTAGTATTTTTAATTTTCTGTATTTTGTACCATTCTAGCTGGCATAGTTTCAAGATCCAAGGCTTACAGGTTGAGTATGCGCAGGATAAGTAGTGCAGGGGAGGCACATTCTTCTCGGTAACACTAATGATAAGACACCCCTGTAAACTGTAAAGACAATAGTAGAAATGCTATAAAGGAAAGGCAAATGGAATGTTTTTTTTTTTTTTTAATATAGATTAATTGTGTTGCATTTCATGGGCCATGCCTACATACCATGGTGTAGTTGTGAGCCACGTTGAGAAGGTCCACGCACCCCTGGGCGTCGGCAAAAGAGCGTATTCCCAAGCAGTTCGAGGGGTGAAGCTGCTTCATCAGGAAGTTGCAGCAAACCTGTATTACTTGTGAAAGCTGCAAGAGGCAAGCTGCCGCCAATAAACTCTCGATGGTCTCCTCTTTCAACTCAAGGACACCTGCAATGTCAGAGTGAACAGGCTATAGTTTTTATGCAATGACTACAGTAAATGTAGCTGTGCTGGCAAAAATTTTAATAGCGATATAGTTAACTCGTAATTCCTCCCACCCCAGCGCGGAATAAATAAAAATGAGCATAAATTCTCTTTCCCAAGCCTTAACATTCATTGACATAATAAACTCCAAACGGCTTTTTTTAAACCCTATCGTAAAAGCTGAACAAATCATAATACGAACATCCAGTTTTTAATTTTAAATGCTTAAAATATGGGAGGAAAAGAAGATGCTTATTCACATGTATAAGGGGTTGTTCTGGTGAAGTAAGATGATGTTCTATGTATGGCCAATGTTACATTTCAGTGATAGATCCATTTTAATCATGGTCCCCTTGCAGAGGTCTCACAATTTTGAGCTTGTGGATGTCTTTATGAGCACTCACCAGTGTAGGCAAAATGAACCAAGCAGGTTAGGGCATCTGGATCCACCCCTTCCATCTTGATCTCCTCCTGTTTGGCCTCCCTCACATCACTGGTGAACATTGCAGCAAAGTAGTCGGAGACGGCGCTCAGAACAAGTCTGGTGTAAAAATTATACCAGTAAGGTTGAAGGCATTTAGTAGACATTGTTAGTAGGCATTTATAGAGTAAACAATTGCTTTTGCATTCAAATATTTTTGGGAGTGTTTTTATTAAAGATACACGATAATATCGGTCACCGATAATTATCGGCCGATAATGGCAAGTATTACGTCACACAGATAATCCAGATAATAAAAAAATTCAACCGATAATGCAATCCGATAATTAAATACTTGATTTAGCCTCCAAATGTGCACAACCGAAGAATTCAGCACGCTGCCTCCTCAACCCCTGCCCTCTCTGAAGCCCCTGAGGGCGGAGGGGTTGAGGAGGAGGAGTTACACGACAAGAACTAGTTGAATATTATGGAGGCTGTTACTAAAAAAACGACGCTCTCGCCATCTGCGAAACATGTACCGTAGAAGTTCCACGAGGCAGAAAGAAAGCGTCCTCATTCAAAACCACTAACCCAGCAGCCATTTAAAACTGCATCACAAAGATTTTTGGAACGAATACGAGGCTGCTGCTAGCGGGAATGCTAAAGCTATTGTAAACACTAAGTTAAACTACTGGGCTTGTGACGATACAGAGTCGGGCTGTTTGGGAATGCAGCCTAAGGCGGGTGGTAAATTCGCATCTAAGGCTAAACACCGGCACGACTGGAGACCGATAGTCGGCAAGTAGCCGTCTTCCGACGGAGCCTGCCGCTCTGGCCAGTCCGGCAGGCCGCCGCCGTCTCGCCATAGGCGGGGCGGGCCGAGCCCGGTTCCCCGGCTTGGGGACCTCCAGCGAACACCCCGGTTTCTCGAGCGTTCCCCCGCGGCGTGCGAGCAGAGCCAGGCTAACCGCCTGGGGCAGGCGGATTATCCGGTACGAACGTAGCTGCCGCCGAGACGAGACACGTTTTTTTTTTTTTTTTTTTTTTTTTTTTTACTTAAATGACCCGAGAACCAAAGAGCTGGATAAAAAAAATAATGCCGTTTATACGACCACCATTCTTCATGAAAAAGTGATGTCCAGTAAGCAAGCTTATCATGACGGCACAGTGGTTAGATGATCATTTAAACATGGAGAAAACGAAGTCAGCCAGTCAATAATGCATTCAGTAAGTAAAATGACGAGCGGTCAGATGACTTTGTAACGCTGCCTTTATTTTCGGCTTAACAAAACTCAGGCACAAAACAACACGCACGCGGATGCGAGCTCCAACTCCGTCCAAATAGTACTGCCGTGTATCAGTTTAGCTGCTGTAATGCAAATGTTGTGAAAGCCGCAAATGTAAACAAAGCGCTGCAGAATGGGTACATGACATCTCGCTGTTTTGAGTAAATCATTTTCACAGTGTGCAACAAAGCATATAACATTAGCAATCACTTTTCAAATTATTTAACTTATTTCTCTGATCAATTACAGTCACAGTAGATAATCAAATTCTTAAATCAATATTTTGTAGCCAGAAATATTATTCAAAATCTTTCCTTCTTCCAAGTTTTTTTTTTTTTTTTTTTTTAGGATTAAGTATAATAATGTATTGCTTAAAACAAGGCTGTTAAGATTATTTTCAGCTAGCTATTTTTCTTCCAAGAAATCTGAAAGAAATACACTTGAAGCGATGGCAGATAATTTCACTTATTGCCAACAGATTTACAATTAAAACTGACTAGTTTTAAGGAGGTGTGTTTTGCAGTGTATTAATGTTATATATGTTAGGAATGGCTTACTTTTAAAGGCATTTTTGTGCAACTTAGGTATTTACTCTTTAAGTAATTGTTGCCAAAAGTTTACCATTACACAATGTCAGACAATCTGTCATTATTTAGATGTTTGAATTGACGACTTGTTCATATTTTATGTTGAAAAAAAGAGCAATAAATTATATTTTTGCATAGTAATATTTTCTTTTGTGTATACTTTAAAATTTTACATAAATCTTTTAATAGAATTATCGGCTTGACATTATCGGTTATCGGTTGGAATGAGGAGGAAATTATCGGTTATCGGTTTCGGTTGAAAAATGTATTATCGTGCATCACTAGTTTTTATACTGTAGATGCACTGTACTATTTTAAACAGCGTTAATTCACTGTGATAGATTTAAAATGTAAAATCTGAACAATCTGCAAAGAAGGTCAAGGTGACAACTGTTTTTTTTGCTTGTTTTAGATGTGATGATGTACTGTTATACTGTCTGTACACTTCAAATGGTGTTACATTAAGCAAGCAACCTGAGGGCAGGATATCCACATATTGACAAATCTGTGCTTTGGATCCCAGTGTGCGTCCGCATCTCAAGTGTAACGTGTCAATGTAAGAAGGCAGAGGCATAATTAGATCACAGCAGTGTGTTTTATTGGTTTGCGCACGGCTGAACAATGTCTTTCCTCAACCATCTCCAAAGGATTATTTGATTATTCCTTAAAGGATGAGCCCAGCAAGACCAGAACAAAGACAAACATAATGAACTTTGCACATCTCACAACAGATGTAATGAAATAGTAAATCAAAGGTGAGAGAAGTGCCGACCTGTGAGCTGGTATCCTGTGATCGCCTGCTATCAGGAGGACATCACACAGTTGCTTATGCTGTAGGTAACGCTCCATTTTTAGGAATGTCTGCTCTGCATGATTTGTGGCCTGGAAGAATTCATCAGAGGAGTTGGTATTCATTCTGGTGAAGGTGCTCAGAGCCAACCTGGAGAAGACAAACAAAATAAAAAAGGACTGGGATTATGGACTCTGAATATCATCTAAATTCTTTCACACCTTTTTTTTTACTTTATGCAAATGACTGCAGCCCACCACTGTCGGAAAAATAAAGGTTTGTTTTGCTTTGCTTTAAATCAGATTAAGCTGACCACATTCAATAGTGCTTGTCTTTATTAGTGTTGCCAGTAAACTAAAGGCTATCCCATCTGATTTTGGGGTTGACACAATGTCAACCTCTGACTGGTTGCAAGATAACCACCGGGCATTTACAGATTGACCATATATTAAAAAAAAAAAACATGGCACTAATACTCAATGACAATTTGGAAAATTTCCCCCGTTCTCACCACCTTCCTGCTCAATTCTTTGGACCCGCAGAATTATCGAAATTTTGTTAAACATTTGTGTGTTAAATATCCAAACCATACAGAAATCAGGAAGGGGGCAAATACTTTTTCACAACCATGCTAATCCTAAATTTAGTCTATGTCCATTGTGAAGCGCCATCTGCAATTTGAAACAAAGCGGGCAAGCACAGGAATTATGGAGGAGGAAGAGGACAATGGGGCTTATTTGGACATGTAACACACATAAATCACCTGTCCTCTGTGGTGCGTCTGGTTCTTTCCAAGCTAAAATTGAAACTGTTGTGAACTAAACTCCGTGAATAACTGGATAATTAAGTAGTCCATTCCTGTGGGACAAACAGCATAACTATCTACAGTGTTCCCTTTAGAACAGGCTTGTGTTTATCTGTGTGTGCACATAAATGCGTGTCAATCACAGTGAGAGTTAACAAGCGACGACTCCTGTTCATTGCTGCATTGTTGGAAAGCCGTATCCTCGTCTCCACAGGCTGCGAGATTACACGCTGTTTTACCAGTATCCCAGTAATCCCTCTGATGCGCGCCGAACAATGCAACCCGGTTCTTGGTGTCCTTCACAGAGCTGGTCCGTTCTGACATTTGGGCTTGTTTATTTTGTTCCACAAAAACAACCAAATCATCACACTGAAGGATTTTACTGGCATCGGATCTGTTCCTCTGCTGCATAAAGACTGATAATGTTTGGGCAAAAATAATCTTTCCTACTTAAAACCACACTTCGTCACTCATATACACACAGGGGTGTAGCCTGGGATTTGGGAACAAAATGTAACTTTGGGCTCCTCCATCTCAATGCCACAGCTCCAAAATAGACCTAATAAATCCTCAGGCTCCTGTTAGACATGGGCCTTTATTGCAGAATGGTCACTTCCCCACCATGTTCATATAATACATGTAACAAACACAAAACTAGTACTAACAAGCATGTATCATATTAAGATCTAGTGCTGCAACGATTCATCGATTAACTCGAATAATTCGATTAGAAAAAGCTTCGAGTCAAATTTTGCTGCTTCGAGGATTTTTTTTTATTAGAGTGACATTGAGATGGTATGTTTTGAAAGTGTTGTGTTTAGTTTTATTGATATGAGTGAATACACTGCCCTCTAGTGGCAACAGTGAATATGCCATAACACATCTAACATTGCTGAATACAGCTGCTCCCTGTTAAGACCAACATAAGGTATGTTTTTGTTTGAGCTAATCTGTTTGTTATGCATTGGTTATTAAGGTTTAAAATTATATTTAGCAGTTGTTTTGTGGGGAATATGTGTTTGTTATGTTTTTTTTTTTTTTTTTTTGTGGGGAATATGTGTTTTTTATTAACTATGTGATTTGTCATGATCATTGTAAAAAAAAAAAAAAAAAAATTGCATTTTCTAGCATTTGAGCTAATGGACGTTTGCCATCCAAGTTAGCCAACTGTTATTTTGTAGTACTTAGATCCTAATTTATTTTTTTTATATCGTTTGAGGTTAAGCTCAGATATTTTAATCTATTTTAAATGCATTTATTGCTCTTGTGAAATCAAAGTGCAATCTTACGTCGTTTCAAGAAACATTCAGGAATTTTATTTTGTATTCGCATTTAATGCTCTTTAAAAGTGCCACCTTAGCAAGCCAAAATAAATATTATTCCAAGCATGAACACGTATTTGTTTAACATATCACCAAAAAAATTCTGCAATGCATTAAAATGTGCACACTCTGATTACTCGTTTATTTACAAATAATGGATAGATTCATGGATTAGCTAAATAATCGATAGCTGCAGCCCTGTCAATATCCCATTTAAAAATCAATGCATTGCTGCCAACATACAGTGGGGCAAATAAGTATTTACTCAACCACTAATTGTGCAAGTTCTCCCACTTGAAAATATTAGAGGTCTGTAATTGTCAACATGGGTAAACCTCAACCATGAGAGACAGAATGTGGAAAAAAAAAAAAAAAACACAGAAAATCACATTGTTTGATTTTTAAAGAATTTATTTGCAAATCATGGTGGAAAATAAGTATTTGGTCAATACCAAAAGTTCATTTCAGTACCTTGTTATGTACCCTTTGTTGGCAATAACGGAGGCCAAAAGTTTTCTGTAACTCTTCACAAGCTTTTCACACACTGTTGCTGGTATTTTGGCCCATTCCTCCATGCAGATCTCCTCTAGAACAGTGATGTTTTGGGGCTGCCGTTGGGCAACACAGACTTTCAACTCCCTCCACTGATTTTTTATGGGGTTGAGATCTGGAGACTGGCTAGGCCACTCCAGGACCTTGAAATGCTTCTTACGAAGCCACTCCTTTGTTGCCCTGGCTGTGTGTTTGGGATCATTGTCATGCTGAAAGACCCAGCCACGTCTCATCTTCAATGCCCTTGCTGATGGAAGGAGATTTTCACTCAAAATCTCTCGATACATGGCTCCATTCATTCTTTCCTTTGCACAGATCAGTCGTCCTGGTCCCTTTGCAGAAAAACAGCCCCAAAGCATGATGTTTCCACCCCCATGCTTCACAGTGGGTATGGTATTCTTCGGATGCAAGTCAGTATTCTTTCTCCTCCAAACACGAGAACCTGTGTTTCCACCAAAAAGTTCTATTTTGGTTTCATCTGACCATAACACATTCTCTCAGTCCTCTTCTGGATCATCCAAATGCTTTCTAGCGAACCGCAGACGGGCCTGGACGTGTACTGGCTTCAGCAGGGGGACACGTCTGGCAGTGCAGGACTTGAGTCCCTGGCGGCGCATTGTGTTACTGATAGTAGCCTTTGTTATTGTGGTCCTAGCTCTCTGTAGGTCATTCACTAGGTCCCCCCGTGTGGTTCTGGGATTTTTGCTCACCGTTCTTATCATTTTGACGCCACGGGGTGAGATCTTGCATGGAGCCCCAGATCGAGGGAGATTATCAGTGGTCTTGTATGACTTCCATTTTCTAATAATTGCTCCCACAGTTCATTTCTTTACACCAAGCGTTTTACCTATTGCAGATTCAGTATTCCCAGCCTGGTGCAGGTCTACAATTTTGTCTCTGGTGTCCTTCGACAGCTCTTTGGTCTTGGCCATAGTGGAGTTAGGAGTGTGACTGACTGAGGTTGTGGACAGGTGTCTTTTATACCGATAATGAGTTAAAACGGGTCCCATTAATACAGGTAACGAGCGGAGCCTCATTAGACCTCATTAGAATAAGTTAGACCTCTTTGACAGCCAGAAATCTTGCTTGTTTGTAGGTGACCAAATACTTATTTTCCACTCTAATTTGGAAATAAATTCTTTAAAAATCAAACAATGTGATTTTCTGGGGGTTTTTTTTCACATTCTGTCTCTCATGGTTGAGGTTTACCTATGTTGACTACAGGCCTCTCTAATCTTTTCAAGTAGGAGAACTTGCACAATTGATGGTTGACTAAATTCTTATTTGCCCCACTGTAGCATATATATATATATATATATATATATATATATATATATATATATATATATATATAATCACATGGCGGCAACTCAGTGCATTTAGACATGTACACATGGTTCAAGACAATCTCCTGAGTTCAAACCGAGCATCAGTATGGCGAAGAAAGGTGATTTGAGTGACTTTGAATGTGGCATGGTTGTTGGTGCCAGAAGGGCTGGTCTGAGTATTTCAGAAACTGCTGATCTACCGGGATTTTCACGCACAACCATCTCTAGGGTTTACAGAGAATGGTCCGAAAAAGAAAAAATATCCAGTGAGCGGCAGTTCTGTGGGCAGAAATGCCTTGTTGATGCCAGAGGTCAGAGGAGAATGGCCAGACTGGTTCGAGCTGATAGAAAGGCAACAGTGACTCAAATAACCGCCCGTTACAACCGAGGTTGGCAGAAGAGCATCTCTGAACACACAGTACATTGAACTTTGAGGCAGATGGGCTACAGCAGCAGAAGACCATGCCGGGTGCCACTCCTTTCAGCTAAGAACTGGAAACTGAGGCTACAATTTGCACAAGCTCATCGAAATTGGACAATAGAAGATTGGAAAAACATTGCCTGGTCTGATGAGTCTCGATTTCTGCTGCGACATTCGGATGGTAGGGTCAGAATTTGGCGTCAACAACATTAAACCATGGATCCATCCTGCCTTGTATCAACGGTTCAGGCTGGTGGTGGTGGTGTAATGGTGTGGGGAATCTTTTATTGGCACTCTTTGGGCCCCTTGTTACCAATTGAGCATCGTTGGAACGCCACAGCCTACCTGAGTATTGTTGCTGACCATGTCCATGCCTTTATGACCACAATGTACCCAACTTCTGATGGCTGCTTTCAGCAGGATAATGCGCCATGTTATAAAGCTGGAATCATCTCAGACTGGTTTCTTGAACATGACAATGAGTTCACTGTACTCAAATGGCCTCCACAGTCACCAGATCTCAATCCAATAGAGCATGTTTGGGATGTGGTGGAATGGGGGATTTGCATCATGGATGTGCAGCCGACAAATATGCACCATCTGTGTGATGCCATCATGTCAATATGGACCAAACTCTCTGAGGAATGCTTCCAGCACCTTGTTGATTCTATGCCACGAAGAATTGAGGCAGTTCTGAAGGCGAAAGGGGGTCCAACCCGTTACTAGCATGGTGCACCTAATAAAGTGGCCGATGAGTGTATATGTGTCTATATATATTATATATATTATATATAACTATTATTTTGTTGAAAATGAACATGCATTCTATGTTGATATTGTTCCGTTACCTGTAAGCATGTATAGGCTAGACAATCCAGAATTTAGTACAGTGTGGGTGGGTGGGAGGATGGATGGATGGACGGACAGACGGACGGACGGACGGATGGATGGATCACTTAAATGTTATGCCACCCAAGTACAATATGAAATGGAAAGGTTACAGATTTGTCACAAAATAATGAACTGTTGAGAATGAATAGGGTGGTTGCTTCAGTATTGTTTATTGATGTTATGATTAGCAGATAATTATATAAAGTAGTTAAGATGAGTGTGTTACTTTGCTCTCTGAATTGTTTTGTCAAGTAATAAAAAGCCAGTAGAACTTTTTTAATTATTGCCCTCTAGTCTCCCTAGGTCAGTCTTTATCATAGACATTATGCTTAAGTGCAAAGTGTAATACATTGTGCTGTCACAATAATTCCCTAGTGGCTGCTTCATCTTGGATAGCAGCATCAAATAAGAAGGAATAAGCAATGGGGCTGTAAAACTGAGATGCATTGCCTTTGTATCGGCTCTAAGGCCTGCTAAAAAGGATTTTTCATGCTTGCTCATCTCTCCGACACTAATTGCATTGGCATCACATTCCAGAGTACGGTAAATTTCTCAGAGGTGTATATTTCGCTTTCTGGAGTGGGTGGAATCATCAGAGGTATATAGGCCAGTTTTATTGAGGCACTAAAGCATCACAACACCCAACTCAGGGAAATGACTGTGGCCCACTGCAATACATCGCATATAACAAACCAATTCACTCACAGTCACGGAGGCTATCAGTGACTGGAGAAGCCTTTTGTGGTGTCGGGAAAATCTCCACAGTTCACTTGAGCCAATTTATATTAGTCTAATTAGGAAGAGTGAATAAGTTTCAACACATCTTAAAACTTTGACAAAGTACTGCTTGATTTTAAAGTGAAATTTTTGTGGCAAAAATAGAATGACACAATGAGAAGCAGCTATGACTAAGATGGTGTTCAGCTCTAAACACGCATAGCTCGATTGCTCAATGCAACTAAAAATTTTCACGGGCAACATAATAATACAACATTCCTAATAGGCCAGTGTATGGAATTAATAAAGCGATTTAAACATTTGAGATACAGTCCCCATCAAAACCTTTGTTGGATGCAAGTTAAACTGAACAGTCAAACATTCTGAAGCGTGTGAGATAGGGTTTGATTTTTATTCTGCTTTGTAAAATGTTTCAATTCGGCATTGCCACAAACACGGGAGGATCAAGGGCTTCATTGAGATGAGTAGCCCCGGGTCTCTCATAGTCAAGCGCTGTGTTGGATGAACTCTTAGGGAGTCCAAAACAGGCGGTCCACCATGCGCTGTTTGTTCATGTGAGGCCAGCCAGGCAGAAGGCAGTGGCGGCAATGGCTCAGCCCAGGGCCTTAGCTAGTAATTTAAGAACCCATGAGAAGTCCAGCTATACGGCCCCTAACAACAAAAGGACCTCTACTACCAGCAAAAGCATCATTACGTTACATGTTTACGAGGCTCAAAGTTTAGTCAATCAATTTATCAATATCATATCATGATGGCAAACTGTTTTTTTTTTGCTACATTGAATGAATTGAATTTGGTGTTATTCCTCATTTAGGCCTCACCTAAAACAAATATCCACTAAAATGTGGGAATTAATTCATTCCTTCATTCATTGTATCAATTGGCATGTTGGGGGTACACTCAGGGCCATGTAAAAAGGGTTGCGACACTCTTTGATCTCGCCGCGGGTGGTCATGTGGTTCATGTAGGGCTTGAGTAGTTCCAAGCACAAGCAACCCTGAAGTGGTTTTCAATGGAACTGACAGCGGTAATTGCGACATTTATGAAAAAATTGCTAAAATCATGTGTCCAAGTACTTGTTTGATTATGTTATTGCATTATAACATACTATATGTAAATGCTAGTTTTACATTTGGAGTGGTAAGGAGACAACTGAAAACTATGTATGTAACTGTTACGCAGATAGGAACTTTCCCATGTTGTGGAGTGAAAGTATCATGTTTGTGTTAGCATTAGTATGGGAAATCGACTTTTACTTTGAAAGGCAAGATGATATAGGTTTTTATTTTTTCACAACTAGAATACTGTTTTTCCAGAGAATGTCTAGATTTCCTTGATTCACCTACATGTGGTAATATATTAAAGATAACACCATGTATAACATAATAGTATTTTGTTCCCAAGTTCTTGGTGGTAGTTCCTAATTTGTTTTGTCGCATTGAAATATAAAACACTTTTGTTTCCCAAAAAGTTTGGGTTTGTGGTCATGACTTTTAAATTCTATTTTCCAGTTTTTTTTTCCTGTTGTACTTTCTAATGCTTATATAAATATGTGTGTACATTTTCATTTTTTATAGACTTTTATAGATCTGACACACAAAGAAATGACATTTAATAAATATTTCCAGCATAACTTAACTAAATTTTGAATATAGCCTCTAATTTTAGCAAAACCAAACCTGTACCTCTTTAGAGTGATTTTTCATTTAGTTTGGACCCAAGCAACATAAATGATTGCACGACAGGAACAAAATTTTATTATTTTCCTCAACATGGTGTAATGTATACCAATAACAACTTATTACATTTTGTTAAAGAAAATCATATTTTTTATTGAACAACTGGTGAACCTGGTGTCATGGTTCATTGTTTACGCCCAACATTTTATAGATCAGTGGCCTGTGATGGTTGGTTGTGCAGCATGGTTTTCCCAAGGACCAAGACCAGCAGAAAAAATGGATGGCAATGGCCGGCCGTCAAAACATGAAAGGCTTTTTTTGTTTGTTTGTTTGTTTGTTTGTTTGTTTGTTTGTTTGTTTGTTTGTTGCTATTTAAAAATGGCCTTAGTGCCCACCGCCAGCAGTCACCAGCAGCTGTCCCCAGCAGAAGCAGCAGCATGATGTGGCTCATGAAAATGTTACCTAAATAAAATAATATTAAATTAGTTTTCATTATAGGTTTGTGTCTATTATTTGTTGTCTTCACTTTTTCATTTCATTTCATTCATTCATTTCATTTTCATCTCTAAAATATAATAATGTCAAACATTTTGGTGTAAAGAATACAGGTTGTCATGCATTGACTTGGTACTCTTCCATGATTTTGATACCTTAGTTCTAAGCTTACAAAATCGAGCAAATAAGCACGTGATAGCCGGTCGTCTACCATTACTCACAAATTCAGACGAGTGTGTACGTCACAAAGGGCCTCTGAAAGAGTTGACAATTTAAATAGGTAGTGACTTGATGAATTTATCCCTGGCGATAAATTCCCAGTTAGCAGACTTAGCTTAAAAAGTAGGATAAAATCGCTCGTCAAGATAAAATATATGTATAATTACACCACGCACATACAATTAAAGCTCAACATATACACCATAAAGCGCCTCTGATAGAATACACACTGTTGAAAATTCAAAAGGGATTGTTTTTTTCATCAGCTTACCTCCGAATATACTTGACAGCCAGCCATTCGTATGAATGTGCCCTCGTCAAAGCGATGTTTGGAACCAACTGAGGCTCCACTACCCGGAAGTACCTAGAAGTAAAATTGTATAATGGATCCCTATGGGAGTGTCGCAACCCTCTTTACATGGTTCTGGATATTAGAGGTGTGCAAAATTTCCGATTTGTAGATTATTTCGCGATTCGGCCGTGGAAGATTCGAGAACGATTCACAAACATCCAAATTCCGGTTATTGAAATATGCAAAGTAAAGCGGAAGTACAACACACGCGCGGTCTTCGGGACAATGAGGAGCGAGAGTAGCTAAACATCATGCTTCTCATTACCCGGCCCCTCGGGTAATGCCGATGCTCAACTCACGGCTCTAGCTCAACTCATGCCACGAGATAAAAAAAAAAAAAAAAAAAACATACCTGACTGCTGCCGAAAAGCTGCCACAAAGAACATCCACATAATGTTACGGTAGATATCATTTATATAGGACTAGATGCAATAGAGATTCGGTAGCGTTAGCAGCAACAGCTACAAAAGCAGGCGTAGTAAACGGCCGCCATCTTAAAGCAGTACACTTCCCTGCAAGGCTGTTGTAGCGAACCTTCCAAGCAAACCTAATTAACTTTTTATCTAAATACTCCTAAATCTGTAAAATATTGACTTGAATCTATCTTTAAAATAGTTTTAAAACTTTCACATGTCGAAAGTAGAAAAAAGGGAAATTATGGAATGACGGGAGCAATTTAACAACTTTAACGGTTTATTCACAACATTAAAATAATTGAATGTAGTTTAAAGCTGCTGATATAGAATGGGGACTGGAGCTTTTTATTTACTGTTATTTTTGTATATTTTTTACTGCTATATGTTAACTTGATACTGAAATAGTAGTTTGGTTTAGCCTGAGAGTATTTTTGAACACTTTTGGAACTAATGTACAAAACATTAAAAAAAAAAAAAAGGAGGGGGGTGCATCAATAATCGTTTTATAATCGAATCGGAGCATCTGAATCGTAATCGTAATCGAATCGTTAGGTGCCCAAAGATTCCCAGCTCTACTGGATATACTGCATGCTAAATCTCAGTACTTGTATATAAACACAAACACACAATTACACAATGACAGTAGGTTATTTCCCAAATTGTTCAGCCCTACCCCTGATTGATGGGTAGTTTATTTCAATTATTAAAATGGTGATTTATTACTATTTATGTTAGATCTCCGAAGGAGGAACCATCTTATTTCTTTAATTTTATTTCTATTTTTTTTTATGTTTACCGGTGAACATACGTGACTGAGTCGTCCAAGTTTGGCACAGGCAAGTAAAAAAAAAAAAAGGGAAAATTCTTGAAAAAACACTAATGCAAAAAAGGTTATCTATAACTGTTTTTAATGGACTCCAGGCACAAACATTTTTCCTTTTCATCTGTGTGCCTCCACAATGACGTTTTAATGAAGTTTCTAAGTTGATGACGCAAACCCATATCTGCTCTTTAGAGAGCAGAATTATTTAATCACATCTCATGTCATTCCTGTGGTGCAGCAGTCATCCTGTTCTCTTCTTAAATGACTGGATGTTAAGTTCATATTGGACCTGCTGGGAATAGAAATGAGTCAGTCATGTTACTGGGGATCACAGTGTAGCATCAGCTCCTTCCTAGGCAGCCAAGTCAAGCCATGATTATTTGCCACTGAGGGTTTCTAGACAGGGATTGGGTTGAGCTTACAAAAAGCCTCATGCAGTTTTATACTGTATATATTTCATGAGCTCCTTCCACGTCAGTGCACTGGCAGTCATGCATTCTAGATCTCTGCGAGAGGAAAAGAAATAGTACATACACTAGCTGTTTATTAATGAGATACAAGCCAAAAGGCTGCAGTGACGAATGCAGAGAAATTGTATTTTTTTCTTGACGTATTTATTTATTGTGTCAGAATTTTTTTAACAGTCCTAACTTTTTGTGTTGGTAGAGAACAACTAACTTCACTTGCTGCACAAAAATGTTTTCAAATACTAAAATATATTAGGCAAACACAGAAGCGTACTTTTAAAATTATGAGTAATAAATATTTTTTTTACTTTACATCAGAGGCCTTACAGAGATGAATTATGAACTCCGATATACCAGACTTACAAAAGAGTCAAGAACTATTTTTATCTATTTAATATCTACTTTTAGGATAAAGCTTGGCAAATAAAAAGCAAAAGTTATTGTTGCAGTGACTATATCAATAAATCATTATTATGCACTTAACAGCAAAGATTGATCTCAAAGTAATTACAGAATCATACATTTAAAAATCTTATAATGAAATATTCAGTAGGATAAACATTCAAAGTACTGTACTGCATCAGGTGGTCAATACAGTATTGCCTACTCAATTGTACATTTATTAGAGCATTGACTAAAGTAAAATATGGGCAAAACGTTTACCAAAAGTGCAACAAACTGACTACAAAGTAAGCAGTCATTATGAAGTAGGAGCTTCACTGTTCTTATCTTATTTCAGCCATTTGCAATTATCTATTGTTTAAAGATCAATTGTAGACACTTGCAACATTAAATTAGATGCAAATGAATTTATTATGTGTGGTAGTTATGAGTGTAATGTTAAAATAAGTTTTTTTTTGTTTTTTTGTTTTTTTTACAGATGATTGATTCCTATAGGGATAGTCACAACTACAACTGGACCTTAACCGCCATCACCGTAAAAAAAAAAAAAAAAAAAAAAAAACATTGTCATAACATTGACGTGGACATACATAGGGTGATTTTAGAAAACAATCTCACAGCAACTTTTTCAGCTGACATTGTAGTGCCTTAAATATTCTGTATATCTTGTGTGTGTAATAAAATACCTTTCTACTTAAAAACAAACCTTAGTGGTTAATTCGCCCATCACTCACCAAACTAATAGAGATAAATTGGCCTTCCTTCAGATTCATAGGGTCCTAACCCACCTGATTGGATAACATGCTTTCAGAATAGATGCCCGTCAGTTGCTGATGTGATCTTGACAATAGACATGACTCAATGACAGATAAGAATAAATGTGTTGATGTAGATTTTTTTTTTAAATTAAATTAGATTAGATTAAATTTATGTAAAATTTAAATTCAATAATATTTGAAGCGTATTATTCATTTTATGTGATACTTTTTATTGGTCCTTTTTGAAGGCTGATAGTATTCCCTATTGAGTGATAAACACGCATTACTACTTGAGAAAGAATCATAGCTGATGTCAAGTCATTAATCAACATCATACTATGCCTGCTGTTCTTAATGTGCTCTGCCAACATGAGAAACATGGTTATATACATCAATAGTAGTTACAAACCAGTATTTAACAAAAACATACAACAAACATTTTGGATGAAACCTACTGCCCGTAGTTGGCTGGGATAGGCTCCAGCTCCTCCGCGACCCTCGTGAGGAAAAGCGGCATGGAAAATGAATGAATGAATGAATGTATAATAATTATTATTCATGCGTTAACATCAGGTGTTCAGTTTAGTTTGAATGCATTTCCTTTTTGGTGTTTAATTTCAGTTATCTATGGCACAGTGATTCTTTTCGCTGCAAATGACTGGAAGTGATTGCCTCGGGATACTGCTGAACCGGTTTTCTAATAGCATCCATGTAAAATTCATGAAATGCTGTTTAAGTTTTTTTTTTCTTTGAATTAACACAATTTGCAAATGTGGAAAAAGGACGGTTGATGATTTGTACGGAAAAGAGGGAATGTGTCCAGCATGTAATTCAGAACATACAGTTTTTTACTACTGCATGATTTCGGAATGTCATCCTTTAATTTAAGATAAAATTCTGATTTAAAAAAACAACAACAACATTGAGAATCTATTACACAATGATGATAAACACGTTTTATCCACAAAGATGTCAATAACTTCACTTCATTTGGTCATTTGCCACCTCTGCAGCATGTGCCACCTACAGTGGTGTTATAAGGCCAACACGAAATATCTGAATTACTGCTGCTGACATGGGAGAGGCGGTGGTATTTCTTTTCCAAGGCGGTGAAGTGGGAATTGAGATATCATTCAAACTAACAACCCCAGACTCCAACCTCTGTTAGTGTTTATGTGCAAAAGGTCAGGGTTTCCATTCCATTCAGGTTAACGTGGGCCATATATTCTGTGCCAACTATGGTGCCTGTTTGGATGAAGACAGGACAAATAGATATTTTGCCGCATTAGACACAATGGAGAAAGCGACATTGGCTGTGACTTACTCCGCTGAGTTTGATTTAGAAACTCCACACATACACATCAGGCCGAGGTGGGTAATTGTAATTGTTAGTCACTATGAACCTAATAGACGATGAATAGTTATAGGCTGCACACCATGAATTGTCAATGTATCGGTAAGGTGGCATCAACAAAATGGTTCCCTTAAGAAAGGGATATTCCTAAAATGTTTCAGCTTGAATGTGTATTTTCTGAAATATTTAATGCAAAAGTATTTACTTTAGAAACGCTTTAAATAAAGCCATTCTTCTTCCATATCACTTTTCTTCACAATGATTGTGGGGGTGCTGGAGCCTATTTCAACTAACTGTAGGCAAGAGGCATGGCTCACAGTAAAGTGGTTGTTGTAGTGCACAACAACTTTTCACACTGACACCGAAGGACATTTTAAAGTATTCAACAAACCTATGATTGTTTTCGGGATGTGGGAGAAAACCCACAAAGGCATGGGGAGGACACGCAAACTCCACACAGGAAAGTAAGAGCCTGATTGAAACTCTTGACCTCAGAACTGTGAGGTGTCGTGCTAACCAACCCCCATAATACTGCCATGAATAAAATTAGGTCTTGATCATGATACACATGAATTTTAAAGTACCCAGCTAATAAATACTTGTCATGTTGTGTGCGTTCTCAGTTCCTTTGTTTTCATTCAGCACCTGATTGAGCCAGATGGGCGGCGCAATGCGACACACCTGTGGCTCATTAGGAACGCAATATTTAAGTACGTTTATTACCATCTGCATGTGTCGGACTATTGCTTGCTTACTTGCCTTGCTTAACACTGCGTGTGCCTCATCATCTTCGTGCTTCTCGACGTTTCTACGGGTCTGTCGTAGTTTGATCATTTTTTATTTTTGTGCTATATTGGATTTAGTAATCGGATTTTTGTACTTGGTTATATTCGCGTTTTCTGGCGTGCTCCCTTAGTTGTACTTTGTTATACTCGCATTTTTTGGTATGCTCCCTCAGTGTTAGGGCTCCTGCTCCTCCCTCCTGAGCCCTGGCCCACCTCCTGCAGGTGTGCCTGTTTTTATTTTGATTACAGATTGCACGACAGACGGGATGAGCGGCCACAGGTGATGGTGATGATAATCAGCCCTCTTTATAAGCAGTGGATGCTGCCACCTCGTCGCCCGATCAACGTGTCTGTTTGCTAAAGCCTGAGTTATACTCCCGCGTTGCGGTGACGGCGTAGCGACTACGGCGTCATTCGACATTCGATAGTTCTGCGGTGAGGGAACGCGTTGCTCTGTAATTCACCGCCAAGCAACTAGAGGGACGTGGCGTTATGTTTGTACGGTTTTGGGGCATGCTTGTTTACTTCCGCTAGTCGGAGAAAAATAAACAATGCAAGATGGAACTCTTGAAAGTAAATATTCTGCTCATCAACACTGAATAAATATGGAACATACAAATGTTGACGGGCAGGCGACGCAGAAGACGGTTTCGAGGCGGTCTGGCCGACTTTTGATGCCGCATAGAGAGTTTTAGACTCGGGTGTAGAGAGCTAGCTGTGGCGGCTAGCTTCAAACTGGCGTCGAGCACTGCGTTCAAGGTCTGCAAAGCCCTCCAGCCTGATTTGTTTGCCGTGTCCTACAACCAGCCAGTGGGAAGCCATAGCAGATTTCTGGTGTCTAGGGAACTTCCCAAACTGCGTTGGGAGGCTTGATTTTAAGGTTATCATAAAAAGCACCGAGGCACTCTCAATCAGTGATGATGTATTGTGTGTGTGAACTGTCTGTTATTGAAAATTAAAGATCAAAACAACTCTTTTGACACCAAATCTGTGCTTTATTCTTCATATACTTGAAACATATGTACACAGTAAATGATGAAGTGCACCAACCAAAAGTACGACATAAAGTGATAAAAAGTTGGCAGTTTTTGGCCGACTGGGTCACCGCTTCGTGTGGCCACTCGATTCCGACCACCCACGTCTCGGTGGTTCTTCCATTTATTTATTTTTTCGATCGCCGACCTTGCCATTTGGCAATCACAATAATAATTTCTTGACGAGACTTGCTCTTCGATGATACTCCCGTCAGCTTGGTCCATTTTTGCGTGTAGAAAACAATGTTTGATTCTATTGTACAATGGCGGTGTTTTCGCGGTAAACCGGAAACAACAGTCTGAGCGGACCAATCACAGTCCATTTTCGCTACGTCATACGCGTCTACGCGACGCGAAGGTTACAAAAATCGAGAGGTGCGCGTCAGGCTACGGCGTAGGGTCGTAACTCGATTCTTCCTTGACGGCGTAGGTCTGACGCGGAAGTATAACTCAGGCTTAAGTCAGTTGTATCTCGCATTCTTCACTTATTGCTCTGATCACCGGCTCAAGACATTTTTTGCTCTCGTCCCAGGTCCTGTTTTTTGCGCGCCCCTTGTCGGATTTCATGCCTGCCATCCTTCCTGAGCTTCATCACCTCACACCCACTCGACGACCCCGATCATCGAGTTCCACTGCTTTTGTGTTGGACACAATAAAGCATTTTGGTTTATTGCCACACCGTGCCTGTGTCTGCATAAAGATCCCCTCCATTCCGGGAATCCTAACACTCAGTTGTACTCTGTTATACTCATAATTTTGGAGTGCTCCCTTTGTTATACTTATTAAATACAAACGTTCACTATTCCTGGTCTCAGGCTCTGTGGGATCCACATCAACAGCTTACCATTCATACCAATATTGGAGTAGAATGAAGGTACATTAAATGTACAGGGTAACCCAAAAAATGTTTACACTCAGTTGACTGCTTGTTTAAAAGCCATTGAAACATATTTAAATAGGTTGTCATGCTTAAGTGATTCATTAAGGTCACTCAATGCAGCTGGTAATCTCTCGTCTCTACAATTCCTGTGCTTCTGCTGAAAATGAAGAAAACTTTAGCTGTACCTGAATTGCTGCGTGCCGGTCTGACACCTACTGAGATTGCAGCAAATCTGAGAATATCCAGATGTGCAGTCTACAAAGTTAAAAAGAAGCTGAAAGATACTGGAACAGCCTCACGAAAACCTGGGTCTGGAAGTGCCGATCTGTGCGGACCAAAAAGTTGATTGACAAGGTGATATGTGGCCACCCCAGAGTCCAGATCTCAATCCTCTGGATTATAGCATATGGGCAACTGTGGAGGACAGTGCCTGTAAGAAGCCACAAACTTCTGTGGCAGCCTTGGAGAGGTCCATTGTTAGATCTTGGGAAAAGATGACAGCATCCTACATAAAGAAGACCTGTCAAACGTTCCGCAGGCGCCTGGAGGCTGTTGTGACACTTAAGGGAGGACACATTGAAAAATGGAGTGTACTGTACATGTTCTTTACAATAATGTATAATTTGTGATTAAATTCTAATTCTAAGCTGAATAAACATGGCATTTAAGTTGTATTATGGCAGTGTAAACTTTTTTTGGGGTCACCCTGTATAGTACATAAAATTATATGGTTATTTACTGGGGGAAAAAAAGTTTAAGTAGTTGAATGTTAAGGTTTAAGTTGTGGATTTAAGGTGGATGAGTGTGTCCATCCCACAGTTCTGAGATTAAGGTTCCAATCATGAGCTATGGCTTTGTATAAAAATAATAATAATAAGTATAATAAAACTTTTTTTTTCTTCAAAGTTTCTTTCAAAACAATCAAGGTCGCTGTACAAGGAATACATATTAAACCTAGCAAACACAGATCAAAGTAACAGGAAATTAAGAAGTCGTAATACAAAACACAACAGAAGTCAAACTGGGTATCACAATATGAGCAGATATGTTTTGAGTCTGGATTTGAAAAGTGGTAAAAAAAATATATATATATATATACATATATATATATATATATATATTACGAAGATCAGATGGTAGAGATTTGCAGACTGGGGGGCAGAGTGGCTAAAAGCCCTGGAAGTGTAGGTGACAAGATGGGCACATGGGACAGAAAGGTGAAGAGTAGAATAGAAGCAGAGTGGTCGGGGAGGAGTGTTTATAAGATGGAGGTCAGATAGATAAGATGGAGCCAGACCGTAAAGAACTTTGAAAGTGATAAGGAGGACCTTTAGTTGATTCTTTGTTTTACCAGAAGCCAAACTAGTTTGTCGGCTGATTGAACACTTTAAATTCTCTATATCTGTGATTGTGATTGTGAAAGTCTGTGTGCCTATACAGTATATGCCCTATGATTACCTGGAAAACGGTTAAGGGTGTACCAAGCCTCCTGCCCATAGTTTGTTGTGATAGGCTCCACCATGTTTGCTGTTTTGAATGTTTAGTAGCAGCGCCTGCGCATGCCCAAGTTGACATGTGCGAGTGGTGACGTCATCGGAGCGAGAGCGTTCCATTTATATGGTTGCGGAGCAATCCCCGCAATTGAATCGTTCTGGTTTGAAGGCCGGAATCAAAAGTTTGCGTCTTCGCATTCCGTTTTCTTCATCACCGTGTAAAGGTGAGGCCATTCTGCAACACAATCGTTGCGTCTTGGTGTCGCAACATCACCATGTAAACGGCCCTTAGGATTCACAATGTTACTGAGTTGAAAAACTTACGCCACCTGCACCTTAATGTGGTTTCTAACATGGATGTTAGAATGAATTTGTGGTGCATGTAAAGACTACTCACAGAAAGATAGATTCAACATCTGTTTAATATAGGGACGTCCCAATCGCATATTTTTGTACCCCATTCACATGATTTTGAGATACCAAAAAAAAAACAAAAACAAAAAAGTGTTGCTTAAAAAAGAAAGGGTTTTAAATATGTTACTGTCCCACTGTGTTGCCTTCATAATGTGAATTATTTTTCAAACAAGAATAACATAGAAAAATGCTTGTCTTTATTAATTGCTTTATTCAGTGAGTCCACTCAAATCCACTCACGCTGCTGAGAACAGCCTCTCACTTTCATTGAGTTGCCACAGGACACTACCACTAGTTTTTAACAAGCTAAACGATGTTTGACAGATGTGCACCTTTGATTGTAGAGCGACCAAGCTTCTCTGTCAAGATCAAAGCTACACCCCTGTCAATCATCTTTAACTTCAAATAGCTCAAATAACTCCAGGGCACTGTTGTCCAAGAAAAGTAGGAGGAGGGAGAGTGAGAGGCTGTATGAGCATGAAGCAGAAAGCCAAATATATATTTTTTTAAATTACAAACCCAATCCTTTTCACCCGATTCCGATCCTCTGAAAAATTTCCAATAACGTGATCGGCTCGGGACATCCCTAGTTTAATATCTAAAATAGATTTTCAAGCTAGAGGGAAAAAAACAATATTGGCATTTTTGAATGCTAAGAAAATCCCACCATTGAATGCACAGGTATACTGTATTAGACATGTCAGTGCTAATTGACCTGACAATGTCTTCAGATATATTCCGGATAAATGTGATCTGTTTTTCTTTCCACAATTGTAAAGGTTTTGGGAGAGGAAATTCTAGGATCAAAGCTTAACAGGGGTACAAGTTTAGCACCCAACAGCCCAGAAATTTGAATGACATTTGGCAGGCTTAAAAATGTGCATGGGAAGTCTCCATTCAACCCATTTGGATGCAACATCTCATCAACATGCACATTGAGAGTATGCATGTTTTTGGAATAAACAAGCCTACTGACAGTGAATACAAAAACTTGTACCTTGGAATTAGTTGGGGAACTTGTGTATGACTTGACAATGATTTTCAATGGTGCTGAATAAAATAATGATGACGATGAAGTATCAAGACTCACTGATGTTTTAGCTATAGAGACTGGCGACTGTTCCGCGGATCAAATTCCCTGGGCGGAGCAAGCCACAGCAAAGAGACAGCGGAGTGGGCCAATCAGCAACGGGCAGACATGACATTGGTAAAGCGACAAGAAACTCTAGTGCAAGGACGTAAACATACGAGGAGAGCAGAGAACTGAGAAGTTTATTCAACATGGCTAGCGCGAGACAGACTGTTGGTTTAGCGCGAGACACACTGTTGGTTTTAGCGACTCAATGTGTTTTTGGTCATTTAATACTGAATTTACAGCGGATAGGAACATATACTTGGCTCTCCCATTCGCCATCTGTGTTGTTGTGCAGACGACGTCTGATGCGCAAGAGTGACGTAGCCCGTTAAGAACACGTCACGCAAATAAACAAATCTGATTGCACGGACGATTTCGTTCGGGCTCGAGAGGCCAATAAGGAGCTGGGTCCCGGACTCTATAGCTGGAACAGCGGTGAGTCTGGAGTTCCAGGCTAATGATGAAGTACTAAATTGAATAATAATATACTGTAGTTATCCTCTCCCTGGTATCTCTTCTGACAAGCTCACTTTTACTGGCAACCAAAAGGCAGATTACTCAGGAATGTGTTTTACATGCGCGCACAAACACGCACATGTTCATTGGCCCCACTTTGGCTACCTGTCTCATTCCAATTTAAAAGTTGTCCGGTTTGACGACATGTGACATTTCCTAGCTAGAAAAATAATCCTACCTTATGACAAGAAAACAGCAGCAAAAACAGTTTAAAAAACAAACTGGCTTTGTAGTGATACTGTGTTGATATTGAGAGGTGAAAGGTAAGAAATGTGCTACATCCTGGTAAAAGTAAGGTACACTATACTTTCACTGTTTATAACAGTTCCACTCAGATCATGAATAGCTCAGTGTTCAGAAGGGAGTGTTGAAGTGAATTAAAATAAATATTTTAAGAAAGGGGAGTATTTTCTTTTTGTCATTAGAATTTTACACTCCAGCCTAGTGCTGCATGGCTTTTACATTTTTACACTTTTCTAGCCTCTAAAAATTGAGACAAAGCAAAAAATTAATAAAGAAATAAATTGTACAGTTCTCATAAATTAAGGGGGGTGCTTGGATTCTCTATAGGGATTGTTACTGTAAGTATCCCTGAAAATGGACTGAAGTAAGCAGAAATTTTCTAGCAAGCAGGTCCACAATATGTAAAAAAAAAAGTGTAATATAAAGCATGTTATTATAATTTAAAAACAGGTTAAAGTTTGTACTACATATTGCTCCTTGTTATTACATGTTTCACTGTCTTTGCAATACTATCAAACGCATTGGTGGTAAGAGATTAAAATCAATGGATATCATGTGAGCAAATCAAAACACTACTAAGATACTAAGACAGTACCTTCCAAGTACAGAGAGACAGTGAAAGCTATTGCGCTTTTTCACATCCGGCACAAACCATTTGCAGATTTAACCTGAGGGATTGTGACAAAATTATGTGTCAAGGATTTATGATTTGAGACATAATAGGGGCATCAGGCTGGTGGAGTAATGACATGAGAGAAAATGTGCGCATCTCAGTGACATCTGCTTCACTGCCAGTGTGTCACACAGTCACTGGCCTACTTCGTCTTGCAACTTTCCTCACAGTTGGCTGATCCAGATGTCAATCCAAGCTATCACTGCAATTTATGAATTTGAGGGTTTGCTTTTTTTCTGAATAGTAGTCTTGTTTGTGAGGGGCTTATAAAATTTTTCATATCTTAATGAGTTGGCGCATTGACCAAGATGTTTAAATTCCAATGGACTGAGCCATCAACACCCAGTCAAGTAAGGTAACCACTTACTGATTTTTTTTCCATCTAGCGATGTTTAAAATGTGATCGATCTTAGACCAGGGGTGCCCAATCCCGGTCCTCGGGAGCCCCTATCCAGCTTGTCACCCTCCTTTAACACACCTGAATCAAATGATCAGCTCATCAGCAAGCTCTGCAGCAGCCTGATAACGATCCTGATTAGTTGATTCAGGTGTGTTAGAGGACGGAGGAATGGAAAACAAGCTGGATAGGGGCTCTCGAGGACCAGGAGTGGGCACCCCTGTCTTAGACAAACAGCCAATCACAATACAGCAAACCACACACTTGACAAACTCCATCAACTGAGTTGACTTCTGCAAACCAGATGTGTTATATAGTCGCATGATTGACCGCTGAGAGGCAGCAAGCTGCCACACATCTATAGTTATTGTGTTATAAGATAAAATAGAAGGCACTGAGAAAACTTTAACTTGTCCCATAAGTACATTGCAATCAACACAATTCTATATTTGCCATCCTCTTTCTGTGTTTGTGTCATTACAATTTTATGATTACACAAAAACTTCCAAGACAGTTTTACATAAGAACTTAATAATATATACAGTATACTGTATATAATGTATTATGCAAATATTGTGTGTTCAGGGTGATCCCCACCTCATGCCAATAGTTATCTGGAATAAGCTGCAAGACTAATGAACTTTCCTTACTCCATACATACTTTCTTCTCCAGTCAAGTCTATTCAGCTGAATCATCTCCCACGATCATTGCTGATCTCATCAAATTTTTGCTTGGGCCATTAAAATTGCTCTGAAGCCTAATCCTTTTGTGAATAGTTGCATCAGAACCTCATCTAGAGTTTTAAGGGGGGGGGGCGGTTATGTGTCACTACCTGTATGTTTTTTGGGTCGGTTGTATCTAAAAAGATGAATTCCAAGACTGTTTATCACATTTTTAGTCAATAAAGATGATTCTGACTTAGTTATTTTGATTTTGGTCCCTGGCTGGATGGACGTCCTTGTTGCCAATCCCCCCCTCCCCCGTCTCATCTGGCTAGATGTGCCTCCTCGTGTTCCATCACGCTATTGCATCTCTACAAACTGTAACTCCGTCTGCTAATTCCCATTAGCAGTCCTGGTGCATCTTGTCTCTCCGTCCTGTGAGTGGATCTCTCCTGACTGTGTTTCTCCCCAAGGTTTCTCATTTTTTTCCAAAGGGTTTTTGGAGTTTGTCCTTGCCGACATGGAGGGTCTAAGGATGAGGGATGCCCAGGATTTGGACTTGAACTTTATTTAATTCATCTACTGTTTCTGACTGTGTATATTACCTCTGCAAAGCCCTTTGAGTCAACCTTGTTGTGATATAGGACTATACAAATAAAATTGAAGTGAATTGAATTGAATTAAATTTTCATCCAGAAGGGGAGTTTTTCTGTCTTAGCAAAGGTCTGCACACTATTGAAGGCCATTTTTAGTTTATGTTGCACTCATAAAAAAACACATAAAACACATTTTTAAATAAATGCATGCAAAGGAAGGTTTACTCATTAAATTGACTTTATATATCAGATTACTCTGCGTGGTGATAAAGTTCATAAATGTGTGTTACTAAAAGCCAGTGCAAGAAGGCCAAGGGCATGTTTTATGATCTCACAGAGTGCAACCCTTTTAATATTTCAGCATCGTTGTCAAATGTGATGGCGCTGCTGTATTTAACATGACCAACATGAGCTCATGGTTCCTCCAAGAACTGATAAGTTACACTCATTTATTCCCCCAATCTCTTATGCATGCACTCTTCACACATAGGGACCCCCCACCAAATATGGATATCTGCCAATTATGAAGAGCAGAATGTTGAACAGATTCCAAAACTGCATGCTAATTTGGAATAATTCCCAGACCATCCTCTTATCCCCGACTTTCAATGAACCCTGCTTGACAGATACAGTACATTGTATCATGCTTTGAGTTTCTTCACCTTGAGTCTGTTCTAAAACAGAGACAAGGTGCATTTAACTCTTTCTTTCCTCACCAGATACATGAAGCAAACGTAATGCCAGTCACCTCTGAGTGTTGCAGCCAAGATTAAAGGTTGTTTTATCATCCTTGTGAAGGTCCGATCCTTTTAGCATCCAGCCAGAAAGCACACATGCACACAGGCAACCCCTTATAAAATATTTGAATATTAGGCACCAGGGTTTGCAAAAAATCTGTTCCTAGAAATTAAACATATTGTTTGCTCCTGTCACTTGCTGTGATGGCATTTGCCTTGTAGGTTGACTTTAATGGACATCTGTGTAATTCATGTGATAACAGTGCTTTCTGTTTAAAAGGGCCTGTGGCTGTTAAGTGATGTCACAGGTTTTTTCTCGCCCAACACATTAACCCCATGAAAGACTGACAAAAGGCCAACGCTTGGTGTAGTTGAGGTTTTATATCTACTGAATAATTAAAATGTTATGTCCATGATTTACCCTATCCAACAAGCAGCGGAACATGAACAGTCCTGAGGTTAGCAATGGTCTTGTGCCTAACACTTCAAAGAAAGTTGACATACTCATCATACACTTTTCAGTTCATAAAAATGAGACAATTTTTATTTTACAAAAAATTGTTGGGATAGACTAAAGGCCAAGGTATAACGCATGCATCACGGCTTTGACCTCCCAGCAAACGGCAGCCAGATAAACAACAATTATAATCAATATGTGCTGAAACACAGCCCACGTTTGCAATGTATCTCCATTGCGTCGTTACACGGTGGTCTGAGAAGGCTTCTATTTTTGCCGGATGCTGCTAGCAAAATGCAACAATCCAGCATAACACAGCATGAGCGGCAGCAGAAGTTCTATCTGGCTATGGAATAAAATATCCAGTTGATTTTCAAACTAGAATGAAGTCAATAAATTCTTCATGTGATAATGGAGCCAGGGTTCAGTTCAAGTTTCAAAAGGTCTTTTACATTCGCAAGTCAGTCAATATAGATAATGAAACAATGATTTTGGAAGCGTACAGTTATTTATGGCTACAGAAATCCATTTTATATGAATTAAAAGAATAATGTGAGAAAG
Source organism: Corythoichthys intestinalis (assembly GCF_030265065.1). Classification (NCBI taxonomy): domain Eukaryota; kingdom Metazoa; phylum Chordata; class Actinopteri; order Syngnathiformes; family Syngnathidae; genus Corythoichthys; species Corythoichthys intestinalis. The sequence goes on from NC_080405.1 coordinate 21,762,391, forward strand.
AGCCATCATAGCTGGAAAACTGGGAGTGGATGGTATATTTATTAAATTAATTTGTTTAAATTATTTTGCTGTTTGGATGCACAACTATAAATATGGGTGTACGCCTTTAAGAGAGGGGCCGAGAAGTGAAAGGCGGACCCGGGCTAAAGAGCTTGTGACAGACGATGCTTCTTTAATTGTCGTACGTTCAATAAAGCTAATGATAGCGTATTACTGACTAACCTCGTTTTTTGTTACCTGGGAAGACATTTATGGAACAATGGTTTGTATGGCAATTTGGGTGCCAATCTCATTCAATGTCCCATGGTGGTCTCGCGTGAAATGTCGATGATACCTTCGGATCCAGTCGGCAAAGGAGTGCAAGTGTTTGTGTCTATTTTAACTCTTGGGTAATGCTTTCCAATTTCAGAGCAGCACTTTCATAAACAAACTTTTAACACTACATAGTGTGTCAAAATGAAAAGTTAGTGTCATTCAACAGGTCCTCAGAGTAAGTTGCCCTCCTTCCAGCAATAAATCGTAATTTCCATGTTTTGCTATCCACAGCAGATATTAAACCTGTGACTCCTAGCAAACAGATTCCCAGTTGACTTTAGCTACTGCTGCTTTTGCGTTTATTATTGTGGTTGTATTTTGCAATTGTGTAGATCAGATGGGATTACCAACCGTCCCTTTAAAAACGGAATCGTCCCGTATTTAGAAACAAACGTATTAAGTTTACAAAGGACACGCTTTGTCCCGTATTATCATGAAAATCGAAAATACTGTTTTATTTTAGAACGAACAAATACTAGTATGGTGCTTTTCAAGAATACATAGTTGAAGGCATTCCCCCGCCTCTCCTGATTTCTGACCAATGAACTGACGGAACAATGACAATCCTGCTCATCTCATTGGTCGAGGAGGTCGGGTGAAGCGCAAGTACAAATCATGTTCAAATTTGGAGTGATCATTTGCGAAACTGTTCTTGCTGAGGGGGACTTTGAACGCACCTAAATTGTTCCAAAAAAAAAAAAAAAAAAACAACCTTAACCTCAACCTCAGTGTTTGTGCTTGCACATTTTAGAAAAGTTTTTTTTTTTTTAAATAGCGAAAAACCCCAACACACAAAAGGCTCAAAACCTTAAGTGTTAAATTATACAGTTTTAAATTTAGCATGACAGATATTAATTTTATTCTGGGTTTTTCTTCTTTTTTGATTAAAAATACATTGCTGATAATTATTGTTTCTAATTCATTCAAATATGTACCTCATTAATTCAGTTTTGAGGAGAATTATTATAATTCTTAAAAAAATCACTTTTCAATACAAAAAAAATAACTAAAGGGTGACGGTTATCGGGCCAGCCGACTCTACCAATGAGGTGTCACTTTTTTTTCCCTCTCAGAGAGTGAGTGGACCTGCACTGTTCCATACTGAAGGACTTTCTAAGTCCTTGCTACCTTATTCAACCAGCTGAGAGAGATAACATTGGAAACACTTAGAGAAACCACTGCATATTTTGACCCCAAAAATAAACAAGTTCTTGAGTTTTTGATCCTGTTTTTCTTTTTGTACTGACACGCACTAGATTTTTCAAGTGTAACTAATCTTGTTCAGTGAGTGTATGCAAGTGATTGAAGTTGCACCCCACATGTCCACATGGTGTGTGAGGTCAACAGTCATACCTCTCTCTGGCCTCCACCTCTGCAGGTTCCTCTGTGTTGCACTTCACATCTTCTTTGCCTGTGTTGGGGTCCTCTTTTCTGGTGGTGCTGGGCGAAGAAGTGGTTTTGGAGGTGTCCTCATTGACCTGAAGGCCCGGCACAGTGTGTTGTTGTTGCTGTTGCCATGATTGCTGACCCGATCTGACACAGACAGGCGTCGGTGCCAGGATACTGTGGGCCGGGCTGCTCGACTTCCTCAGTCCTCCCCCGCCTCTTTCCCGAGAGTGGCTCTTGAGCCGGCCCTGGACAGGGGTCCCCCTGTGGTCGGTGCCATCCTGCTGAATATACCCTCCACCGCCGCCAACACCGCCGCTTCCCGCCGAACCTTGGGATGAGTGGCTGAACCAGCGCCAGCGAAGTCTGAGGATCTGCTTCACATCAAATTCCTTTTTCCCCGACATTCTCCGCTGGCTTTGGAGATGAGGGCAACAGTACGGTGGATGCCCAAAAACATGGAGAGCAGACAAGACAAGAGCTTTGTGTCAGTACTCACTGACTACAGGGTGCCTCTTCTCCGTTATTGTCTCATTACACTCATGACAATCCTCCACTTCCCTCCTCTGTTACACCTCTGTTGTTCTTTTAGTGATGGAGTGCGGTCCTCTGCAGCTTTTGTTCTAAGCAGCCTCCCTCCAACTCTCCTCTGCCTTCCTCCCTCTCACTGCCTCCTGCGCTGCTGCTGCTGCTGCTGCTGTGCCACTGGAGCTGAGTTAATGCACATGCATGATCCACACTCCCTCCCCTTTGCCTTCCATGTTTCTCTCCCAATCCTCTTTCTATTTCTATCTCTCTCTCCCTCTCTCTGCTTGTCTACCCTACACACACTCGCACGCGTGCAAACACACACACCTTTTAAGAACACGGAGCAGAGACAGGCGACTGGGTATGGGTAGGGACATTAAGCTCAAATATACTGTCTACAAGTGTGTGTGGTTGGGGAGGTGGTGTTTTGCGTGGGGGGGGTGTATGTGTGTGTGCGTATGTATAGGTATGTGTGTGTGTAGGGCTGTGAGATAAGAGAGCTGTCTGCTTTCTCTGCAAAGGAGGTGGGGTATCACGGTGCCAGGATGATGAGGCCACGCCAAAAAGTAAAATATTGTTCAAGTAAGACTACTGTGTGGTACCAGCAGCAGTCTTTACCAAGCTTGCTACACATAATGTGTATCCAAAATTTTTCCAGTTTAAATATTGTCATTGGATTTAGGGCTTTCCATCCATAAATCATCATACCAACAATGTTTTCCACCTGTGTATACACCAGTGCTTCTCAATTATTTTCTGTTATGCCCAAAATCTCTTCCGCCACTGTAAATAGTATTATTTGTCTATAAAAGTATTATGATAAGTACACCTCTGCGTAATATTGTCTCTTTTTTATATTAAAGAAAAAAAATTAATATAGATCAACTTACATCAAAGTATAACTTTATTAACATTGTTGTGTTAAATAACTTGTTTACGGACTTAAAAGCGCATCAGTTTACCTGAATTTAAAAAAAAAAAAAAAAAAAAAAAAAAGGTCACATCAAACCGTAAAGCTACACTCAAGGTACTTTTTTTTTTTGACCATTTGATACCGAAAAATAAAGTTAAATAAAATGAAAAAAAGTTGACTGGAAAAAACAAAAATAAAAGAACAAAAATGACAGTGTCATTGGACAGAGGGACAGTTTTTATTTTTGCTGCAGGCAGTATCAGCTCCTTTGCTATAGTGTGGGGTTATTTTGCACTGAGCAACTTGGTATGCCACCTTATATGATGCTACAAGTGTTCCCTGACGCACTGATGTAACACTGACAAAGCGGGACAATTGTTTGCAATGTTCGGCAGGTTTTCGCTGAGAAAAAAATTAAGCGGCTTATTTGGATGATTGGGGTCTAATGTCTTTAAGTGACCTCTTAATTGATTTGGCTTCCTGCTGTCTGCTTCAAACATTTTTAGACACAGTAAACTGACTGGTCTTTACCCACTGTATTAAAAATAAAAGCCAAAAGCCAAAGCTACATATGCTTCGTCATATTTCCTCATCTTAGCTCTTCATAGCTCCAGTGCTCTTTGCTGTGTGCTCTTGTTTGGTTCAAAAATACTGCACACACTCTGAAAATGAGAGCGCCACTGTCACCCACTGAGTGGATGCGCAATTACACTTTATTCTAGTATGGCAAAAAAGTATGTTCCCCGAGTTCACATGCGCCACTCCTGGATCGCTCTGCGCCCCCCTTTGAGAAGTACTGGTATACACATCCAATCACCACATCAAAACAAAATGCATCATGAAACCGTACACATCTACTGTGCCTCTCACATCAAACACAATCCCATGAGGGAGTGTCAGTGGGCTTGCTATGGGAAAGACAGGTCGGAAGGTTGGTAGGTCTTCTCTGTAAAGGTAACCAAGCAGATAAAAATTCCTTTTTGCTCCCTGAAAACCCTCGAGAGAATCGATGTTAAAAGAAAAATACTGAAGAACACTCAAGGTTGGTGTGGTATCTGTCAAAGCTTTTGAACACTCTTTTACATTTCAGTAACAGATCACGTTTTTGCATAAGCCACCTATCAAGATAAAGTTGTCCAGTGCTCCAAAGGGTAGATATAGTATAAAGGTAAGTGGGAGGACCATGATATCCATGAAAAGAAGTTTGTGAGAGCATCATTCAACATGATGGCATTGATTTAAGCCTAGAAAAAATGTGTAAAACTGTAATTTTTATCAAGACGATGCCTAAATTGACTTGAAAGAGGTTTTACGTTTAAGTTCACACCTAAACCAGGCTTTAGCTGTGGTCCCTAGCACCTCAAATTGGACATTGGGGACATTGGACATTACCTTGTAATCTGACAAGAAACTACATGTTAGCTTGACTTACCTAAATGGAGATTCAGGGTAACAACATCATTTTCTGTTTGATATTGCTTCGCAATTATTGTGCAGTAGGTATAGTTGCCAATTTATACATTTTCTGGCACTGACGTCCCTATCAACCTCTTCTTTATTTTACTACACGGTGTAATACGTGTACTGAACTTCAATCATGTATATCATGAAATTGAGAATAGTGTATTTTTGTCATAAACTATAAAATTCGCTACCGTTGTGTGGATGAAAAGGCAACATTTCACTCTAACTGGCTCGATTTGGCATCGCAAAAGCTTTCCGCTGCCTTCGCCGCCTGTTGGGAAGTGTGTGGGCTTAGTCAACTCGAAGGTTATTTGTAACCAATTGCTGTGTCCACTGGTATTGGCTTAGGCCTTCCATGCAAAGGTAATCTAATGAGGTAATTACACAAACATTGCTTTTATCCATGAAACATTATGTTCACAGTCTAAACATGCCATCTATTTCCTGATTACAAATCTGTGTTCATAATGCAGTGTTATCTCTACTCAAAAATGCAGAAGCGTATATGAACAGCAACAGCATTTCTCAGCATGTGCATACCGAGAAACTGTTGTTAAATCGAAATACAAAAGAAACCTATAAATTAGGGATGTAAGGTTGGTGAAGAAAATCATGTCACGATCTAAAAATACCATAACATAACACTACTTCTGCTCTTTTTTTGTTATTTTGAACAGTGTTAGGGTTCAATTTATCACGATGGTCAAAATTCTAGTGCCTTCACTGGTTTATGAACTAGGGGAGACTACAAAACTAAAAACTATAAAATGACCAATACATTATACAGCCCATACTGTATGCTTTATTGAGTTATAATATGTTTGCGAATACAATAGCAATGCGATCAGATTAAAAAGATGGGAAATATGCATGCTTGACTTTCACAGAACACTCACAGCTTCTTTGTGTTACATTAATTTGAAAAATACAAAACATACTGTACATATAAAATATACATAAACTTTCAAAATTTGGCTGGTAAAATATTCTGGGAATAGAATGATATTAATAATTGTACACGAGACAGTCTGTATTGTTGCTATCCCCAGTGTTTGTGCTGGTGGTAAAAACAATTTTATACTGTACATGGTCAAAGGCCAGAGAAATACATTATTAATGAGCGCATTGTCTATATGGACAGTAGTATTGTGTTATATTCAAGCCCGAAGGGACACTGCATATTAAATCGATCCCAACTGAGTTCTGATAATTGAAAGCGGTGACATGCATGCCATGAGTACATGTATCCAAGTGTGGTTAAATCCCTGGAGAACTTTTCTTTTGTCAGAAACATGTTTTACGTCTTACATTTTCCCCTCTTGACAGTGGCTGTTTAACAACAAAACAAAACTATAATTATAACAATATTGCAATAATATAACAATATAGATGTGAAATATGTGCTGCCATGCTCATTAAAAGCATTTAATGGTACGAAAACAAAGAAAGCTCATAGAAATCTACCACAAAAAAATAATTCAATCGCAGCTATAAAAGGTTAAGTAACATTGTTAAAATGCACAAATTATTCACGTTGCCCATCTTGTCTTCACTATATTGCACTTGCACAAAAACTTTGCACGTTGTGTCAGCATTTTCAGGAATTTCAGTCAGATGGGGAATGTATTTCATCAGTTATTTTGAAGTAGGTAACTAGAATAGGACTCAGTAGAGCGCAGACCTCTGCTGAGTCTGAGGTAATAACAAAGAGTGTATTAGACTATATTTGTGGCAAGCAGTATTTTCTGCAACCTGAGGCAAAGACTCTCTGCAATACAGTGAATGTGAATTGGTATGGTTTCACAGTGAACCAGTTCGACTACCATTTTCATTTTGGAGTCAGAGGTTATGTTTTGGCTCAGAGAAATGAGAAAACAACCTCTTCTATTGGCACATGTCTACTGTATGTTCCTACTTCTTTCTCTGGACATACACAATCCTCCTCGAAACGTCATGTAACAAACAAGCATTGAACAGCAATCTTGTTGCCAGAGACAATACATGTACAGGTCTGTGTATACAACCAAGCACTCCCTTTACTACTCTTGTTTAATAAATGTAATCACATCTTTACATTACTGCTTTTGTCTATACATAGACAAATAAACCATTTTGTGTCATTATATTATGACAACAAAAGACTATAGGAATGAGATATGACCTCATATATGGAAGCAAGTCATCACTGGGTCACCTCTTTACTGCACGCAGGAGTCAAGGACACCATCTGGCTGTTATCCATAAGACATATAGATGTCAAGATGGTACATTGGCCTGCAAAATCCATTACCATCCAACATTTTCCTCCGCCGGGTTAGCATCATACTTAAATGCATTTTCGAATTCATGGTAAAGTGATGGTGTCGAGTTATTTGAATTGCAATGTGTTTACACTTTTTTTTTTAACTATGCTCTATTCTGGGTGAATGTGACATGAAAACCCCCATCTGTGGCAGCAAGACTTCAAGGTAATTGAAGAAGTACATTAACGTAAGAATGCAAAGTTACAATGTTTCCTGCCGGAGTGATGACCAAAATGCTAAATAGTCTATAACAACCATTGAACAATATTGATTATTAAACTATCTTACCTGGAAATTGATTCAAAGTGCGTAACAAGTTGCTAGATGCAATACCATCACAACTCTGCAGGTCTTCTGTCTCTTTCACTACACAAATGTTTGCCTCTCCAAAAAGGAAAGGCGGTCAGTTTCCTCTTTGAAAGGAAGCCGTTCCTTCCTCTGCTCTGAATCAACAATTCCCTCAAAGTCACCATGCAGGAATATGCAAGGATCGTCCTGCATTTGAGACCAGATGGTTCTTTCACTATAGTGATGTTTTTTTTGTTTTGTTTTTTTTTAAATGTATTTATAATTTTATTCTTAGTGACATTTTTTGTAATAAATATATTAGCCGGCAGAACTTCTCCCTTGTCCCGGGGGAGGTGGGGGACATTGAGTCCGAGTGGGCCATGTTCTGCACCTCCATTGTTGAGGCGGCCGATCAGAGCTGTGGCCGTAAGGTGGTTGGTGCCTGTCGTGGCGGCAATCCCCGAACCAGCGGTAAGGGATGCGGTCAAGCTGAAGAAGGAGGCCTATCGGGCCTTTTTGGCCTGTGGGACTCCGGAGGCAGCTGACAGGTACCGGCTGGCCAAGCGGACTGCGGCCTCGGCAATCGCCGAGGCAAAAACTCGGACATGGGAGGAGTTTGGTGAGGCCATGGAAAACGACTTCCGGACGGCTTCGAGGAAATTCTGGTCCACCATCCGGCGTCTGAGGAGAGGAAAGCAGTGCACTATTAACACTGTGTATAGTGAAGATGGTGTACTGCTGACCTCGACTCGGGACGTCGTGAGTCAGTGGGGAGAATACTTCGAAGCCCTCCTCAATTCCACCGACACGCCTTCCTTTGAGAAAGCAGAGTCTGGGGACTCTGAAGTGGGCTCTTCGATCTCTGGGGTTGAAGTCACTGAGGCGGTTGTATGTCTTCAGCAAACTGTTTGTGGGCTTTCTTGTGTACCGTCTTCAGAAAAGGCTTCCTCCTGGAGTGACAGCCATGCGCACCAATTTGATGTAGAGTAATGCGTATGGTCTGAGCACTAACAGGCTGACCCCCCACCTCTTCAATCCCTGCAGCAATGCTGACAGCACTCCTGTAACGAGTCACATGACATTTTGGGGGAAATTGACAAGCAGTACTCAATTTGGACATTTAGGGATGTGTGTTTTTTCAAAGTGTGTACTCACTTTTGTTGCCAGGGGTGTAGATTTTAATGGGTATATTTTGAGTTATTTTGAGGGGAAAATAAATTAACTGTATTACATAAGCTGCACACAGACTACTTTTCATTGTGTCAAAGTGTCATTTTGTCAATGTTGTCCCATGAAAAGATATACTGGACTGTCTCAGAAAATTAGAATACACAATATTCTAATTTTCTGAGACAGTCCTGTATATTGTTCTATGTAAAGGACGTCAGCCAAGGTCGGCCCCCCACATTTTTACCACGCCAAATCTGGTCCCCTTTGCAAAAAGTTTGGACACCCCTGCTTTAAATGGTGGATTAATGTACAGGACTGTCTCAGAAAATTAGAATATTGTGTATTCTAATTTCCTGAGACAGTCCAGTACTTAAATATCTGTAGCAATGCGAGGGGTGTACTCACATTTGTGATACACTGTACATTCTAAATTCTCACTGAAGGTAATAAAACTATGAATGAACATATGTGCAATTATAGCAAAAAAAGGTGAAATTGAAATTACTAAAAACATGTAATGTATAATATTTTAGTATCTTCAAAGTATCTTCAAACCCTTTGCTCTGGTGACTTTTTTCCACACTCTTGCCATTCTCTTGATGAGCTTCATGAGGGAGTCACCTAAAAGGGTTTTCAACTTAACAGGTATGTCTTTTCTGGGTTAATTAGTGGAATTTATTGCTTTATCAATTGGTTCTGGACCTTCATTTGTGCTCCATTGAATGCGGTGTATCCAAACATTTGGCTGTGTGTCCTCCATTTCTAGAATTGCATTGCAGGAATGACAAATTGTTGTGGACAGCACTGTATATGGATGCCTCATTTGTACCACTAGGGGGCATATTTTACACTCTAGTAAAATGATACAAAGGCCCAGGGTGAGTATTTCCCTCCATTTGAATGTTTGACTGATTCTTGGTTCCAATGTTTTACTTGGTCTTGATTTTTCTAATGTCTGATTTAGTTGAGAACCAATTTCTTTTGATAGAAAGAAATGGACAGCAATGGATTATTTTGAATTCAAATACAATTGAATATTCCAGGAGATTTTGAACATACTGTATGTGATGAACTGGTCTTGCTCAAATTTTATAGATTGGTACGATGTCAGTCCCCTAGTTTCTGTTGTGATTGAATGAAAATCAGAGGAGGCATTGTGATTATTGTTACATATAGATTTGTCCGATAATAACTTTTTAACTGATATTCCGATTCCAACTCCAAAAATCCAATAGCGATGTCATTTCCGATATATGCGATCGTGGACTTATTATGGCCATGCTATGGCTAATGGAATTGTGATACCCCAATGGATGCTATAAAGACAATGAATGTAACCAGAGGTTGACTGGCCATCGGGTATACAGGGTACTTCCGGGTGGGCTGACACACATTTTTGGGCAAGTGACGCTGTTTAATTTGATAATTTAAAAAAAAAAAAAAAAAAGAAAAAAAAGGTTTCTCAGCTGTGGCACGCGGCCCATTCGTTGGTTCAATTTATGTATGTCCGATGAAATATATCAGTGCGCCCATCTGAGACGGAAATGAATGAGAGGAAGGGGCAGAGGCTCGACTGAAAAGCCTACAGGTTGATGCAACGAAATTTGGAAGAATAACTGATATGTTTATTTACACAAAACCCTTTACAGCGTCAGCAAAAGTGGGTACGTCGACAGGCGCTGTCACTAAAGTGGCGGCTGCGCCATGTCTCGTGTGCGTGCGCACACACATAAAAAGTGATTAAAGTGATTGTTAAAGAGAAATTAATCAATGAGTAGACTAGACTCTAATTTACAGTATTGTTTCAGTAGTCTATAAAGTCCATTTGTATGTGCTACAGTTTATAGCTATTATTTTCACAATTTTTAAAATTAAAAAATATATATATTTGTTGTTGTACATTTCCCCATGGTGGGATTAATTAGGGTTTTTCTCATTTTATCTTTAGCTAAACTGTTAAGACTGTCTTTAAAATTTGTAGCAGCAAAAAATACAACACTTATTAATTAATAAAAAAAAATAATTCAATAAAACAAAATAAATAGATTATTAATAAAAAATAAATTTAAAAAAATATTAATAAATACATTGACATCCTGTGCCCCTTTATCTCATCATTAGTGAAACCTAACTGATGAAAAACGAGTGGAGGAGTCATACCGAGAACAGTCAGGCTATGTTTATTTCAAAAAGCATTGGTGTAACATATACGTATTTGTGCGGTTGGGCAATTAAAAATTTTCTAGCTAACTAATTACAGGATTTGTAATTAATTAATTGAATTCAACGCATTTTAATGTAATTTATGCTAAAGGTCCCCTAATAAAACCTTTGAATTCTAGGACATTAACAAACTGTAGTGCCTGGTTAATCATTTGAATACAGTAATAAGAGAAGATTGGAAATCCAATTTATTATTGCACCTATTGCATTTATTATTGTCCATAGTCACATTTTTTCCCCACCAGCTCGCATTTTGAATGTGATTTTCACAATCTTTTTAACAGATACGGTGTAAAGTAAATATTGTATGGGAAAACACTCTACAAGCTACGCTAGCACCACCACCACCATTTGAGTTTTCTTTACGGGAAAAAAACAATGTTCCATCAGGGCAATCTTGGGCCAAGGTTAACAGGTATGTGATACATGAGGCTAAAGTTGCTTCAGATACAAAAATTTGTTTTACAAAGGGTACAAATCACCACGCTCCCATAAATTGCCCCGTTAATAACACACTAAACTGACAGAACTAATATATATGTATAACCCACAGACACACACACACAAGGTGGGCCACCCCGGACAGAAATGCCAGGGCCACTTTTTGGCTCCAGTCCACCCCTGAATGTAATAACTCCAACTGAAGTTATGGGAAAAGTGCCAATATTACACCACTATATTTATTATTCAACTCAAAATAGAGCAAACATCAGTTATTTTATTTATTTATTTTTTTTTTTTATCATGTCCTCTGTAAGATAGTCATGGCAAGCGCAAAGTGTCAATAAGGCATTGCCATATGCTGTATTACATTTGTCTCACACAGTACTTAGAGGCAGGCAATCACAGGACCAGAGTTCAGACAATGCCAATGAGTGACAATTCCCAAAATGCATTCTGCTGGGCTTTTGCACAGATTTTTAATTGTTTTTTTTATTACTTTCTTTGTAACTATTTCATTTTGGTAATGCAGTAGTTATATGTGATGATTTTATAATTATTTATTTTTCATCTGTTGTTCAATTTATTTGTGCACCATGACTGCAAATGGTCTTTGCTCACTTAGAGAAATTCCAAGCATCAGAGATTGGTTGGATATAGTGAATATATTAAGCGTAACTGCAGTGCGAAGAAGAGTTTATCCAATATGTCAGACGGCTGATATTTTGGTGTAAAATATGGAGTTTGTCAAACATCGGCCATCGCCCAATTAACAAATGAATCGGCCAATTATGGAAAAAAAAGCTGAGAAGATAACAATTTTGATGAGGCACCTGTGTGGGCAACTGCGGGCGCTACAGACTGACGATAGGACCCCGGAAGGACCCCACAGCAGCCTGAAGGTAGGCTGCTATACAGGGAGCCTCAGGCTTGCCTGTTTTGTAAATATTGTAAGATTATTTTTTTTTTATCTTGCATGAGAGAATATGCAATGTTGCTTTAGCCTTTTAAGGTGTTACTGAGTGATCCTCTCACTCAAAGATAACTTGTAGCCTTTGCGTAGCATAAGCTTTGTCATGGCAAGCATCCTCTTAAACTGTCATTTGTTTACATCTTATCGTGACGTCCTGGTAGGTTTAATTATTTGAAAATAATGAAAATAAAAACAATACTGTAATTGCTGAGTGTGTATAATCACAAAAAGAAGTACTGCTTTCATTGGTTTAGTAGCACTAGACTGAATTAATCAGGTCATCATTGAAAATTTGAAGCCGTTAAAACAATTCTTTAAAAATTGCCTTTATAATCTGCCATCTTTGAATAAAAAGTATATCCGCCTCAAATATCGGCTTACAAAATCGGCTTTCGATATCGACAGTCCGCTGAAAACATTTTTATATATTGGCATCGGCAAAATCCCATATCGGTCGACCTCTAGCGCTAAATGGTGACCAGCTCACGCACAAAGGCTTGTGCAATGACTTTTAAACCAACATACATATTGGCGCAAATGTAATGATGATATCTTCCAATATTATTTTAAATGCTTTAATGGCCGATATTATCGGCCACCCAATAATAATTGACAACTCTGATGAGATTTTATACAATGCTAAATAATACACAATGAATGTACAGCTCTAGAAATATTTAGTATGATAAACTGTAATGAGCAGTAGTTAAGGCTGCATGTAGTAAGCACAATTAATTACCTCATTAAGATTTACTTCATTAGTGACACATTGAGAGTAAGCTTGAGAACGATAAACCGATGCAACCGAATATCCGGTTTTACAGGTGAGAGATACAGATGTATCGATAGTAAAGTTACCATTCGACAGTAATTAACCATTAAATATTCAATGAACCGATAGTAGAGATAGAATTCGGCTATCGCGAGCACAATAATCGGCTTCTAATGCCTAGTTCAATGCATTACTTAATATGATAATAATTTAGCTTTTAAATCAGATGCTGCGCTTGTGTCATTCACCACACAGCGCACTTAGCTTGAGACCGCACGCATGATATACATAATATGGACAAGCACTACTCACAGTCGTGGTTGCCTCAACTTCCCATGCATTTCGGCAGAACCGCTACTTGTCGCCTTCATTACCCGATCGTCACGGGCGTGTCATAACAACGCTAGAGCTAACGAAACCACTGTAACGCACGCTCCGTAGCATTTTCTTCACAGCCCAAAACCAAACTAGTAGTGGCAACGAAGCAACATGCTAAAACAATGGACAGTGTGATCACCGACTCCAGCGACGTGCAGCGATTGATTTTCAACGCACCCAGGAAAACAAAAGTCGGACTTTGAACTGATGAAGGCAGCCAGATCTGTTCGCATGGGACAGAGCTTGTGTGAAGTGTGGAGCGGTACAGAGATCGTGAGTTTTTAACCCTGAAAAATAACCCACTGCAATGGTGAAAAGGGCGGCATATTGTTTCCACGAAACGCAGTCTACTTAAACATGAACATGGGGATTAGTTGATCTTCCTCAAGACAAATCTGCCCTTAATAAAAAAAAAAGGACAGTGATGAGGAATAAAAAAATGATAAAGCACAGGCATAAGTGAATGACTTTGCTGTGTATTAGGTTAAAGTAATGATTATTGACCTGTCTAAAATGCCATGTTTTATTCCCCCAATTATACCAGTCGTAAAGCATAATTTATTATTTATTTATGATCACACTAGCAGGTTTAATTCTTTTTTTCTCGAGCTGCTGCATATAATTAATATTTGTTGTTTGTCAGATGTTCACGTTAAAAGTTTGCACTTAAATTACTTACCTCTTGTGTTAAAAATACCAGGAAATACAGTAATTGAATTACTGCACTTTATTGTTGTCTGTCACTGGAGTTTTATTTTATTATCAATCCCATCCAACAAAATGACGGTCATATAGTAAGCCTTATTTTTTTTTTTTTTCATAAAAAAATAAAACATAACATTGGTATGAAATTTTGTTGTTTAATTTTGCTATTAGAAATGTGGTATTTTTATATGTTTAAAATACTGTACAAACATACACAACAAATATTTACTATCGTATCGTTTTCACTCTATCGAACCGTATCGTTCTTACACTGTATCGAAACGTATCGAATCGCTCGGCCTTAAAAATGTATCGTTTTTTAATCGAATCTTAACCTGTGTATCTAGATACATATCGAATCGGCTTCATGCCAGAGATTCCCAACCCTAATTGAGAGGTAGCTAGGCTTAGTGGCTAAATAAACAGAATAGAAACATGAAGAAAGAAATACCCATCTTGAAACAACTTTCTATACATTTTAATTAGTTTGTCAGGCAGAATGAACACAAGGAAAAACAAATCATTGTCTGAAAATTTCTGATCAAAACTCTCAGGATGGTTTATATCTAATACAATCAATAGCATTTATTATTTGTGACGTTTGATGCTGTATGAAGGGTGCAAAACATGACCAGGTAAACTGTACAATAAACAGGTTTTAAAAAAAAAAAAAAAAAAAAAAAATTAAAATAACAGCTGCAGAGCAAAAGTGGACAGTCTTTTAAGGATGATAAGGTGCGCTGGGAAAAAAAAAAAAGTTTTTAAATGTAGTGACCTGTCAGGGAAATTATCATCTATAAAACTTCACCAGACTTAAAGAATATGTTATAGAGACCCAGCTGTATGATGAACAAATTATACTTGTATGATGAAACAAATTATATTTGTGTTTAATTTTATAAACTACAAGTTCCTTCAAAATAACTACTTTGACTGTTCAGTGAAACAGACCCTGCATAAAATTACACCACACCCATTTATGAACAACATATAATTGAATGAAACAGGACAAAATAATACCAGTAATACAATGTTAGTGAAAAAATTGCTGAGATGGTATATTCTCAATAAATCTTGACTATGTACAGAAAAACAATATTTATTACATTTTATTTACAGTTTGTTGGGGCCTTAAATTATCCCTGTCCTTTCTGTCAATCACTAGTATGTTTAAATATGGGATGGCAGGATTTTCTCGATGATTGGCAAACTGATATTTGACAATCCCATAAATCTAGTATCTGGTGTATGTGGATGTGGACAGAAGATAAATAGCTAAATGATTTTACAAAGTCAACAGCACTCAATCATTTTTGGGTGATACAGACAGTTCAATTTTTGGGAACTTTAGAGCACCCTTTGACCCACTATCACTGCTAGACGATGAGGACAATCTAGGTTTTGAGGAGGCCAATGACATACCTGCACTACCCTCTACTCCTGCTTCGCTACCTTCACCATACGTTACTTCATACGAGCCCTTTGACTTGGAACCAAAACCTCCAAAAGTGCCAAACTTCAACTTGCCTTTCTTTCCTTTGATCTTTGGTCCACTTAGGTCTACTGAAATATCACTGCCCTCTGCTCCAAGGTGCCCTGAAGGGGAAATAACTGCAAGCCCACCCTCATCACTATGAGAGGAAGACCGATGTCGTGACTTCTTGAAAAGATCCAGTGATGCAGACTTGCTTTTGGGGGAAACACTGAGTCCAGCATCACCCTCAAATTGTAATTTCCCTCTTCCACCTTGTACACTGAGACCTTTAGAGACTTCACCTTTTCCACTGGTACTCAGTTCTACCTCTGTTCCCCGAAGCTCCCCTGCACTCCTGCCCTTTGATTTTGATTTGCCAAAAAAATTTGGGAACTTCACCTTTATCTTTCCTTCACTTTGCCTTATCTCTGGACTGGAAACTGTAAAATCCTGGGAGCAGCGAAGCTCTCCACTAGCTGTTATGCCTGTTGCACCTTTGCCATCACCCTCCTGGCCCTCATACTGTGGCTTACTAAAACCAAACTGTGGTAACTTGAGCTTGGGGAATGTTACCGTACCTTCGGGATATTGAAGGCCTCTAAATGTGCCACCTGCAGGAGAAACATTGATGTTTGGCAGGCTGATCTGGGGAGCCTTAAATTTCACATCTGAGCTTTCGTAACTAATATTTGGACTGCCTGTAACAGAATCCTGTAACTCTACAGCGGGGGATTTCAACTCCTCAGAGAAAGTTCCATCACCTTTGACTTTAGGGGATTTGATGTCAAGTTCTACATCAGGAAAATGAAGTTTCCCGAAAATTGGCTTTTTCACTTTTGTTGTATGGACATTGACATTAGGTGTGCCCGCTGTTACATCTGTTCTCGGTGTGTCTGTGTCAATATCGAGTTTCTTTCCTTTTCCTACCACTTTAGGGAGTTTGAATTTGCCCTTCTTCCCCTTTATGGTGACATCTAAATCGGGATATGACAAATCACCTTTCATGTTTGGACCTTCAACTGCACCCGTTGGAATTTCAACGTCAGGGTCTCTCACATCAATGCTAGTGTCAATTTCAGGAGCTTCCAGTTTTGGACCTTTGAGGCCAAATTGTGGCATTTTTAATTTAGGAACATCAAATCCACCCATAGAACCTTTGATGTCAATATTTGGGCCTTTGATATCCATTTTTGGTGCTTTTGTTTCACCCTCAAAATTAGGCACTGACAAGTCTACATCACCTTTGACTCCTTTCAGATTGACTTTTGGGATATTTATGTCAACTTCTCGACCTCTCAGTTCAACCTCAGGGATCTTGACATCAATATTAGCCTTGGGAGGGTTGATGTCAATTTCAGGGCCCTCCAGTTTTGGACCTTTGAAGCCAAATTCTGGCATTTTGATTGTTGGCATTTCAAATCCAGTCTTGGCACCCTTAATGCCAACTTTTGGTCCTTTGATATCAATTTCTGGTGCTTTTATATCTCCCTCAACACTTGGTACTGACATATCAACATCACCTTTAAATTTAGGAGCTTTCACATGGAAATTTACATCAGGCATGGAAATGCTTGGTGATGTGATTTTTGGCATTTTGAATTTTGGTCCCACGATCTTTCCACTAGGAGTATCAATGTCAACATCTGGTCCTCGTATGTCCATCTTTGGACCTTTTATATCCAAATCAGCTTTTGTGAGGTTAACATCAACATTGGGGCCTTTAACCTCGACCTCGGGTATTTTGGTGTCAATATTTGCCTTAGGGAGGTTGATTTCAAGTTCAGGGCCCTCCAGTTTTTGACCTTTGAAGCCAAATTCTGGGATTTTGATTTTTGGAATTTCAAATCCGGTCTTGGGGCTCTTGATGTCAATTTTGGGGCCTTTAACATCTATTTCTGGTCGTTTGAAATCACCCTCACTATTTGATAATGACACATCAACATCACCTTTCAATTTAAGCCCCTTCAGTTGCAAATCAACATCAGGCATGGAGAGGTTTGGTCCTGAGATCTTGGGCATCTTGAATTTTGGTCCCTTAAGTTTTCCACTGGGACTGTCAATATCGAGAGCTTGTCCTTCAATGTCCAGTTTTGGAACCTCAATGTTAAAATCACCCTTGGGGGAACTAATATCAACTGCAGGACCCTGCAGGCCAACCTCAGGTAGTTTGACATCAATATTAGCATTGGGAATGTCGATGTCAACATCAGCACTCTCCAGTTTTGGACCTTTGAATCCAAATTGTGGCATTTTCAATTTAGGAAATTCAAATCCACCCATAGAGCCCTTAATGTCAGTGTTTGGGCCTTGGATATCCATTGTTGGGGCTTTTATCTCAGCCTCAAAATTAGGTACTGACAAATCTACATCACCTTTGACATTGGGACCTCTGAGACTGAAATCAGGAAAGGAGATGTTTGGTCCTGAGATTGTGGGAAGCTTGAATTTGGGTCCCTTGATCTTACCACTGGGACTTTCAATGTTGACATCTGTTGCTTCAATGTCCAATGATGTTCCCTTAATTTCCAAATGATCTTTGGGGAGATTTATATCAACTTCTGGACCTTGAAGTTCAACCTCAGGGACTTTGATGTCAACATCAGCTTTGGGAATGTTGATGTCAATGTCAGGGCCCTCCAGTTTTGGACCTTTGAAGCCAAATTCTGGCAATCTAAATTTGGGCATTTCAAATCCACCCTTGGAGCCCTTAATGTCAACTTTTGGGCCTTTGATATCTCCATCTATTTTTGGTACTGACACATCAACATCGCCCTTGAGTTTCGGACCTTTCAGATTGAAATCCACATCTGGCATGGAGATGCCTGGCCCTGAAATCTTTGGCATCTTGAATTTTGGTCCCTTGATCTTCTCACCAGGGATGCCAATATCAACATCTGCCCCTTCAATATCTACTTTAGGTCCTCGAATGTTGACATTAACTTTTGGTAGACTGGGATCAACATCCAGCCCTTGAATATCGACCTCTGGGGCTTTGACATCAATACCAGCCTTGGGGAGGTTAATATCAACATTTGGTTCCTGCAATTCTGGACCTTTTATATCAACGCTTGGTATGTTTAGACCTACGTCAGCCTTTGAAAGTGATACATCTGGCATTTTGAGCTTTGAGCCTTTGATTTTTACATTAGGATCACCACTTATTACTTCTGGTCCTTTAATGTCAACATCTGGAAATTCTATCTCTCCACCCTCCTTAGTCAGATGAAGATCAGCTCCTGGAATTTCCACTTTAGGAACCTTGAAACCAAATTTGGGCATTTTAAATTTGTGTCCTTTTACTTTGGGGCCTGTTACATCTATATCTACATCCAGTCCTTCAATACTGCCAGTCTTCCCTTTGATGTTGATATTTCCTTGTGGCTGTTTCAGATCAGTTTCTGGGTTTTTGATCTTTGGACCCCGAAAACCAAACTTGGGCATTTTGAATTTAGCTTTCTTGGTGCTGAACCCTGGAATATCGACATTAACATCTTCCACATCAAGTTCAGCTTTTGGCAATTCAATATTCCCTTCACTATGGCCCTTGAATTTAGGAAGGCTTATGTCAACTTCAGGGCCCTCAACATTGGGACCTTTCAAACCAAATTCTGGCATTTGTATTCTAGGCAACTCAAATCCAGGCCCCTTGATGTCACCTTTGGGCCCTTTGATTTCTATTCCTGGTGCTTTTATCTCTCCTTCAACATGTGGCGCTCCTGCATCTATGTCTGCTTTGATTTGAGGACCTTTCAGATTGAAATCCACAGTTGGCATCTTGAATTTAGGTCCCTTTAATTTCCAACCTGGACTCCCGATGTCGACACCTGGTACTTCAACATCTATATCTGGACTCTTGATGTCTAAATTAGTTTTAGGTAGACTGACATCAACTTCAGGGACTGTGACATCAATGTTGGTTTTAGGAAGATTCATGTCAACATCAGGACCTTCTAGTTTTGTGCCTTTTAAGCCAAATTCAGGTATTTTAATTTTTGGCATTCCAAATCCAGTCTTTGGCCCTTTGATTTCAATCTTTGGGGCTTTGATGTCCACGTCTAGTGCTTCAATGTCTCCTTCAACTTTTGGTACAGATATATCAACATCCCCTTTGAGTTTAGGACCTTTCAGATGAAAATCCATTTCTGGCATCGATATGTTTGGCTTTGACATTTTAGGCATCTTCAGTTTTGGTCCCTTTATTTTCCAGCCTGGACTGTCTATGTCAACATCTGGTACATCAACATCTAAATCTGGTCCTGATATGTCTAAATCAGTTTTAGGTAGACTGACATCAACTTCAGGGACTTTGACATCAATATTAGCCTTAGGAAGATTGATGTCAACATCAGGACTTTCCAATTTTGGACCTTTAAAGCCTAACTCTGGCATTTTGATTTTGGGCATTTCAAATCCACCACTGGGGCCTTTGATGTCAATTTTTGGGCCTTTGATATCCACTTCTGGTGCTTTAATGTCGCCTTCAACTTTTGGCATTGATACATCAACATCCCCTTTGAATTTAGGACCTTTCAGATGGAAATCCATTTCTGGCATTGAGATGTTTGGCTTTGGGATTTTGGGCATCTTCAGTTTAGGTCCTTTTATTTTCCAACCAGGGCTCCCAATGTCAACATCTGGTGCTTCAACATCGAAATCTGGACCCTCGATGTCTAAATCAGTTTTAGGGAGATTGACATCAACGTCAGGGACTTTGACATCAATATTGGCCTTTTGAAGATTCATGTCGACATCAGGACCCTCTATTTTTGGACCTTTAAAGCCAAATTCTGGCATTTTGATTTTTGGCATGTCAAATCCACCCTTGGGGCCCTCGATGTCAACTTTTGGGCCTTTGATGTCCACTCCTGGTGCTTCAATGTCTCCTTCAACTTTTGGTATCGATACATCAATATCCCCTTTGAGTTTTGGACCTTTCAGATGGAAATCCAGTTCTGGCATTGAAATGTTTGGTTTTGAAATTTTTGGCATCTTCAAATTGGGTCCCTTTATTTTCCAACCTGGACTGCCGATATCAACATCTGGTCTTTCAATGTCAAATTCTGGACTCTTGATGTCTACATCTGTTTTGGGGAGACTGAAATCACATTCAGGGACGTTGATATCGATATTAGCCTTGGGAAGGTTGATGTCTACATCGGGACCTTCCAGTTTTGGACTTTTAAAACCAAAATCAGGCATTTTAATTTTGGGCATTTCAAACCCACCCTTGGGGCCCTTAATGTCAACTTTTGGGCCTTTGATATCAACTTCTGGTGCTTCAATGTCTCCTTCAACTTTTGGTATCGATACATCAATATCCCCTTTGAGTTTAGGGCCTTTCAGATGGAAATCCATTTCTGGCATTGAAATGTTTGGTTTGGAGAATTTTGGCATCTTCAAATTGGGTCCCTTGAATTTCCAACCTGGACTGCCAATGTCAACATCTGGTATTTCAATGTCTAAATCCTGACTTTTGATGTCCACATCTGTATTAGGGGGACTGAAATCACCTTCAGGGACCTTGATATCAATGTTGGCCTTGGGAAGGTTGATGTCTACATCGGGACCTTCCAGTTTTGGACTTTTAAAACCAAAATCAGGCATTTTAATTTTTGGCATTTCAAACCCACCCTTGGGGCCCTTAATGTCCACTTTTGGGCCTTTGATATCAACTTCTGGTGCTTCAATGTCTCCCTCTATATTTGGAACTGACATATCCACATCACCTTTGATTTTAGGTCCTTTCAGATGGAAATCCATTTCTGGCATTGAAATGTTTGGTTTGGAGATTTTTGGCATCTTTAAATTGGGTCCCTTGATGTTCCAGCCTGGACTGCCAATGTCAACATCTGGTACGTCAACGTCTAAATCTGGACCCTTGATTTTTAAATCAGCTTCGGGGAGATTGACATCAACTTCAGGGACCTTTATATCAATACTGGCCTTCGGAGGATTGATGTCAACATCGGGACCTTCCAGGTTTGGACCTTTGAAGCCAAAATCAGGCATTTTAATTTTCGGTATTCCAAATCCACCCTTGGAGCCCTTAATGTCAACTTTTGGGCCTTTGATATCCACTCCTGGTACTTCAATGTCTCCTTCAACTTTTGGTACTGAAACATCCACATCTCCTTTGAGTTTAGGACCTTTTAAATGAAAATCCATTTCTGGCATTGAGATGTTTGGTTTTGAAATTTTAGGCATCTTTAGGTTGGGTCCCTTTATTTTCCAACCTGGACTCCCAATGTCGACATCTGGTACTTCAACATCGAAATCGGGACCCTTGATGTCAAAATCTGTTTTAGGGAGACTGAAATCCACTTCAGGGACTTTGACATCAATATTGGCTTGAGGAAAATTGATGTCAACATCAGGACCTTCTAGTTTTGGGCCCTTCACATCAAATTCAGGCGTTTTGATTTTTGGCATGTCAAATCCACCCTTGGGGCCCTCGATGTCAACTTTTGGGCCTCTGATTTCAATTTCAGGTGCTTTCATATCTCCTTCAATATTTGGAACTGACATATCCATATCACCTTTGAGTTTAGGTCCTTTCAGATTAATATCCAGATTTGGCATGGGGATGTTTGGACCTTTGATTTTTGGCATATTAAATTTAGGTCCCTTGATTTTCCAACTGGGACTGTCAGTGTCAACATCTGGCGTTTTAATGTCTATTTGTGGTCCCTTGATGTCCAGATCAGATTTGGGGAGAGTTGCATCAACATTCGGGCCCTCCAGATTTGAACCTTTGACACCAAACTGGGGCATTTTAAATTTTGGAAGGTCGAATCCAATGTTCGGCCCTTTGACGTCAACATTTTTACCTTTTATATCTCCCTCAATATGTTTAGTTGAAAGATCCACATCTGCCTTTAATGTGGGGCTTTTCAGATTGAAATCAACGTCTGGAAATGAAATTTTGGGTCCTGAGAGTTTTGGCATCTTGAATTTTGGCCCTTTAATCTTTCCACTGGGACTCTGAATGTCAATATCTGGTCCTTCGATGTTCACATTGGGACTCTTAATATCTAAATCACCTTTTGGGAGATTTACATCAACTTCTGGACCTTTAAGTTCAACCCCTGGGACCTTCACATCAACGTTGGTCTTAGGAAGGTTGATGTCAACGTCTAGGCCCTCAAGTTTCGGACCTTTGAAGCCAAATTCAGGCATTTTGATTTTTGGCATTTCAAATCCAGTCTTGGCACCTTTGATGCCAACTTTGGGTCCTTTGATATCCATTTCCGGTACTTTTATATCTCCCTCAACACTTGGTAGTGACATATCAACATCACCTTTAAGTTTTGGGCCTTTCACTTGGAAATCCACATCAGGCATGGAAATGCTTGGTCCTGTAATTTTTGGCATCTTGAATTTGGGTCCTTTGATCTTTCCACTGGGACTGTCAATGTCAACATCTGGTCTTTCAATGTCCATGCTTAGGCCCTTAATATCTAAATCAGCTTTTGGAAGGTTTACATCAACTTCTGGACCTTTCAGTTCAACCTCCGGAACCTTGACATCAATATTTGCCTTGGGAAGATTGATGTCAAGGTCAGGGCCCTCTAGTTTAGGACCTTTGAAGCCAAATTCTGGCATTTTGATTTTGGGCATTTGAAATCCACCCTTGGGGCCCTTGATGTCAACTTTTGGGCCTTTGATATCCATTTCTGGTACTTTAATATCTCCATCAACACTTGCTAGTGACATATCAACATCACCTTTCAGTTTAGGACCTTTCAAATTGAAATCCACATCAGGCATAGAGAGGCCTGGTCCTGTGATTTTTGGTAACTTGAATTTGGGTCCTTTGATTTTTCCACTGGGACTGTCAATGTCAACATCTGGTCCTTCAATGTCCATGTTTAGGCCCTTAATATCTAAATCAGGTTTTTGGAGGTTTACATCAACTTCTGGAGCTTTCAATTTAACCTCAGGGATTTTGACATCAATATTAGCCTTTGGAAGGTTAATATCAAGGTCGGAACCTTCCATTCTTGGACCTTTAAAACCAAATTCTGGCATTCTAATTTTTGGCATTTCAAATCCAGTCTTGGTGCCCTTAATTCCAACTTTGGGTCCTTTGATATCCATTTCTGGCATTTTAATATCCCCCTCAACACTTGGAAGTGACACGTCAACATCGCCTTTAGGTTTAGGTCCTTTCATATTGAAATCTACATCAGGCATGGAGATGTTTGGTCCGGAGAGTTTTGGCATCTGGAATTTAGGTCCTTTGATTTTCCCACTGGGACCACCGATGTCAACATCTGGTCCTCGGATGTCTAATTCAGGAACGTGATGGTCTACATTTGGTTTTTGGAGACTTACATTAATTTCAGGACCTTGAGTGTCCAACCCAGGGCCCTTAAGGTCAATATTAGCTTTGGGGGGTGTTATGTCAATGCCAGAACCCTCCAGTTTTTTACTTTTAAACCCAAAGTCTGGCAGTTTGAATTTTGGTAATCCAAAACTGCTCTTGGAACCCTTAGTCTCAAGTTTTGGACCCTTAAAATCGACATCTGGTGCTTTTATGTCTGCTTCGATATTTGGTTGACCTATATTAACATCACCTTTAAGTTTAGGGCCTGTCAGTTGGAAATCTACATCAGGCATAGAGATGCTTGGCCCTGAAATCTTTGGCATCTTGAATTTTGGTCCTTTGATCTTACCACTGGGACTGTCAATGTCAAGATCTGGTACTTCAATTTCTGATTTAACGTCTTTCAGATCCAAATCCACTTTTGGGAGTTCAACATCTGGGCCTTGAAGTTCGACCTCAGGGACTATTCCATCAATTTTAGCTTTGGGAATCGTGATGTCAACATCGGGCCCTTCTAGTTTTGGACCTTTAAAGCCAAATTCTGGCATTTTGATTTTAGGCATTTCAAATCCACGCTTAGGGCCTTTCATGTCAATTTTTGGGCCTTTGATATCCACTTCTGGTGCTTCAATGTCTCCTTCAACTTTTGGTACTGATACATTAACATCCCCTTTTAGTTTTGGCCCTTTTAGATGGAAATCCATTTCTGGCATTGAGATGTTTGGCTTTGAGATTTTGGGCATCTTCAGTTTAGGTCCCTTTATTTTCCAACCTGGACTGTCTATGTCGACATCTGGTGCTTCAACATCAAAATCTGAGCCCTTGATGTCTAAATCAGTTTTAGGGAGACTGATATCAACTTCAGGGACTTTGACATCAATATCAGGACCCTCAATGTTTGGACCTTTAAAGCCAAAGTCTGGCATTTTGATTTTGGGCATTTCAAACCCACCACTGGGGCCCTCGATGTCAATTTTTGGGCCTTTGATATCCAAACCTGGTGCTTCAATGTCTCCTTCAACTTTTGGTATCGATACATCAACATCCCCTTTGAGTTTTGGACCTTTCAGATGGAAATCCATTTCTGGCATGGATATGTTTGGCTTTGAAATTTTTGGCATCTTCAATTTAGGTCCCTTTATTTTCCAACCTGGACTGTCTATTTCAGCTTTTGGTAGTTGAACATCTATATCTGGTCCCGTGATGTCTAAATCAGTTTTAGGGAGACTGACATCAACTTCTGGGACTTTGACATCAATATTGGCCTTTGGAAGGTTGATGGCAACATCGGGACCCTCTACTTTTGGACCTTTCAAGCCAAATTCTGGCATTTTGATTTTTGGCATTTCAAATGCACCCTTAGGGCCCTTGATATCAATATTTGGGCCTTTGATATCCACTTCTGGTGCTTCAATGTCTCCTTCAACTCTTGGTACTGATACATCAACATCCCCTTTTAGTTTCGGCCCTTTTAGATGGAAATCCATTTCTGGCATTGAGATGTTTGGCTTTGGGATTTTGGGCATCTTCAGTTTAGGTCCTTTTATTTTCCAGCCCGGACTCCCAATGTCGACTTCTGGTACTTCAACATCAAAATCAGGACCCTTGATGTCTAAATCTGTTTTAGGGAGACTGACATCCACTGCAGGGACTTTGACATCAATATTGGCTTTTGGAAGATTGATGTCAACATCAGAACCCTCTAATTTTGGCCCTTTAAAGCCAAATTCTGGCATTTTGATTTTTGGCATTTCAAATCCACCACTGGAGCCCTTAATGTCAATTGTCGGACCTTTGATGTCCATTTCTGGTGCTTCAATGTCTCCTTCAACTTTTGGTACAGACATATCAACATCTCCTTTGAGTTTAGGACCTTTCAGATGGAAATCCATTTCTGGCATTGAGATGTTTGGCTTTGAGATTTTGGGCATCTTCAGTTTAGGTCCTTTTATTTTCCAACCCGGACTCCCGATGTCAACATCTGGTGCTTCCACATCAAAATCTGGACCCTTGATGTCTAAATCAGTTTTAGGGAGACTGACATCCACTTTAGGGACATTGACATCAATACTGCCTTTTGGGAGATTGATGTCAACATCCGGACCCTCTATTTTTGGCCCTTTAAAGCCAAATTCTGGCATTTTTATTTTGGGCATTTCAAATCCACCTTTGGGGCCTTTAATGTCCATTTTTGGGCCTTGGATATCCACTTCTGGTGCTTCAATGTCTCCTTCAGCTTTTGGTACAGATATATCAACATCTCCTTTGAGTTTAGGACCTTTCAGATGGAAATCCATTTCTGGCATTGAGATGTTTGGCTTTGAGATTTTGGGCATCTTTAGTTTAGGTCCTTTTATTTTCCAACCCGGACTCCCGATGTCAACATCTGGTGCTTCAACATCACAAGCTGGCCCCTTGATGTCTAAATCAGCTTTAGGGACGCTGAAATCCACTTCAGGGACTTTGACATCAATATTGGCCTTTGGAAGATTGAAGTCCACATCAGGACCCTCTATTTTTGGGCCTTTAAAGCCAAAGTCTGGCATTTTAATTTTGGGCATTTCAAATCCACCCTTTGGCCCTTTGGTGTCGATTTTGGGGCCTTTGATGTCTATTTCTGGTGCTTCAATGTCTCCTTTAATTTTTGGTACTGATACGTCAACATCCCCTTTGAGTTTAGGGCCTTTAAGATGGAAATCCATTTCTGGCATTGAAATGTTTGGCTTTGGGATTTTGGGCATCTTCAGTTTAGGTCCTTTTATTTTCCAACCCGGACTCCCAATGTCGACATCTGGTGCTTCAACATCAAAATCTGGCCCCTTGATGTCTAAATCAGCTTTAGGGACATTGATATCCACTTCAGGGACTTTGACATCAATATTGGCCTTTGGAAGATTGACGTCCACATTAGGACCCTCTATTTTTGGACCTTTAATGCCAAAGTCTGGCATTTTAATTTTGGGCATTTCAAATCCACCCTTTGGGCCTTTAGTGTCAATTTTGAGGCCTTTGATGTCTACTTCTGGTGCTTCAATGTCTCCTTTAACTTTGGGTACTGATACATCAACATCCCCTTTGAGTTTAGGACCTTTAAGATTCAAGTCCATTTCTGGCATTGAAATGTTTGGCTTTGGGATTTTGGGCATCTTCAGTTTAGGTCCTTTTATTTTCCAACCCGGACTCCCAATGTCGACATCTGGTGCGTCAACATCAAAATCTGGCCCCTTGATGTCTAAATCAGCTTTAGGGACACTGAAATCTACTTCAGGCACTTTGACATCAATATTGGCCTTTGGAAGATTGATGTCAACATCGGGACCTTCAAGTTTTGGACCTTTCAAACTCAATTCTGGCATTTTAATTTTGGGCATTTCAAATCCACCCTTAGGGCCTTTAATGTCAATTTTTGGGCCTTCGATGTCCATTTCTGGTGCGTCAATGTCTCCTTCAACTTTTGGCAGTGATACATCAATATCCCCTTTGAGTTTCGGACCTTTTAGATTGAAATCCAGTTCTGGCATTGCGATGTTTGGCATTGAAATTTTTGGCATCTTCAGTTTAGGTCCCTTTATTTTCCAACCTGGACTGTCTATTTCAGCTTTGGGTAGTTGAACATCTATATCTGGTCCCGTGATGTCTAAATCAGTTTTAGGGAGACTGACATCAACTTCTGGGACATTGACATCAATATTGGGCTTGGGAAGGTTGATGGCAACATCGGGATCCTCTACTTTTGGACCTTTCAAGCCAAATTGTGGCATTTTGATTTTTGGCATATCAAATGCACCCTTGGGGCCCTTGATATCAATATTTGGGCCTTTGATATCAACTTCTGGTGCTGCAATGTCGCCTTCAACTTTTGGTATTGATACATCAACATCCCCTTTTAGTTTCGTCCCTTTTAGATGGAAATCCATTTCTGGCATTGAGATGTTTGGCTTTGGGATTTTGGGCATCTTCAGTTTAGGTCCTTTTATCTTCCAACCCGGACTCCCAATGTCGACATCTGGTACTTCGACATCAAAATCTGGCCCCTTGATGTCTATATCTGCTTTAGGGACACTGACATCCACTTCAGGGACTTTGACATCAATATTGGCCTTTGGAAGATTGATGTCAACATCGGGACCTTCAAGTTTTGGACCTTTCAAGCTCAATTCTGGCATTTTAATTTTGGGCATTTCAAATCCATTCTTAGGGCCTTTAATGTCAATTTTTGGGCCTTTGATGTCCATTTCTGGTGCGTCAATGTCTCCTTCAACTTTTGGCAGTGATACATCAATATCCCCTTTGAGTTTCGGACCTTTTAGATTTAAATCCAGTTCTGGCATTGCAATGTTTGGCATTGAAATTTTTGGCATCTTCAGTTTAGGTCCTTTTATTTTCCAACCTGGACTGTCGATTTCAGCTTCTGGTAGTTGAACATCTATATCTGGTCCCCTGATGTCTAAATCAGTTTTAGGGAGACTGACATCAACTTCTGGGACTTTGACATCAATATTGGGCTTGGGAAGGTTGATGGCAACATCGGGACCCTCTACTTTTGGACCTTTCAAGCTAAATTGTGGCATTTTGATTTTGGGCATTTCAAATCCACCACTGGGGCCTTTGATGTCAATTTTTTGGCCTTTGATATCCACTTCTGGTGCTTTAATGTCGCCTTCAACTTTTGGCAGTGATACATCAACATCCCCTTTGAATTTAGGACCTTTCACATGGAAATCCATTTCTGGCATTGAGATGTTTGGCTTTGGGATTTTGGGCATCTTCAGTTTAGGTCCTTTTATCTTCCAACCTGGACTCCCAATGTCGACATCTGGTGCTTCAACATCAAAATCTGGACCCGTGATGTCTAAATCAGCTGTAGGGACACTGACATCCACTTCAGGGACTTTGACATCAATATTGGCCTTTGGAAGATTGATATCAACATTGGGACCTTCAAGTTTTGGACCTTTCAAGCTCAATTCTGGCATTTTAATTTTAGGCATTTCAAATCCATTCTTAGGGCCTTTGATGTCGATTTCTGGTGCGTCAATGTCTCCTTCAACTTTTGGCAGTGATACATCAACATCCCCTTTGAGTTTCGGACCTTTTATTAAATTCAGTTCTGGTATTGTGATGTTTGGCATTGAAATTTTTGGCATCTTCAGTTTAGGTCCCTTTATTTTCCAACCTGGACTGTCTATTTCAGCCTCTTGTAGTTGAACATCTATATCTGGTCCAGTGATGTCTACATCAGTTTTAGGGAGACTAACATCAACTTCTGGGACTTTGACATCAATATTGGGCTTGGTAAGGGCGATGGCAACATCGGGACCCTCTACTTTTGGACCTTTCAAGCCAAATTCTGGCACTTTGAGTTTTGGCATTTCAAATGCACCATTGGGACCCTTAATATCAATATTTGGGCCTTTGATATCCACTTCTGGTGCTTTAATGTCTCCATCAACTCTTGGTACTGATACATCAACATCCCCTTTTAGTTTCGGCCCTTTTAGGTGGAAATCCATTTCAGGCATTGAGATGTTTGGCTTTGGGATTTTGGGCATCTTCAGTTTAGGTCCCTTTATTTTCCAGCCCGGACTCCCGATGTTGACATCTGGTACTTCAACATCAAAATCAGAACCCTTGATGTCTAAATCTGTTTTAGGGAGACTGACATCAACTTCAGGGACTTTGACATCAATATTGGCTTTTGGAAGATTGATATCAACATCAGGGCCCTCTATTTTTGGCCCTTTCAGGCCAAATGCTGGCATTTTTATTTTGGGCATTTCAAATCCACCACTAGGGCCCTTAATGTCAATTTCTGGGCCTTTGATGGCCACGTCTGGTGTGTCAATGTCTCCTTCAACTTTTGGCAGTGATACGTCAATATCCCCTTTAGGTTTTGGCCCTTTTAAATGGAAATCCATTTCTGGCATTGAAATGTTTGGCTTTGAGATTTTGGGCATTTTCAGTTTAGGTCCTTTTATTTTCCAACCCGGACTCCCGATGTCGACATCTGGTACATCAACATTGAAATCTGGACCCTTGATGTCTAAATCCGTTTTAGGGAGACTGACATCCACTGCAGGTACTTTGACATCAACATTGGCTTTTGGAAGATTGATATTAACATCAGGGCCCTCTATTTTTGGCCCTTTGAAGCCAAATGCTGGCATTTTTATTTTGGGCATTTCAAATCCACCACTAGGGCCCTTAATGTCAATTTCTGGGCCTTTGATGGCCACGTCTGGTGCTTCAATATCTCCTTCAACTTTTGGTACAGATATATCAACATCCCCTTTGAGTTTAGGACCTTTCAGATGGAAATCCATTTCTGGCATTGATATGTTTGGCTTTGAGATTTTAGGCATCTTCAGTTTTGGTCCCTTCATTTTCCAACCTGGACTATCTATGTGGACATCTGGTACATCAAGATCTACATCTGGTCCTGATATGTCTAAATCAGTTTGAGGGAGACTGACATCAACTTCAGGGACTTTGACATCAATATTAGCCTTAGGAAGATGGATGTCAACATCAGGACTTTCTAATGTTGGACCTTTAAAGCCTAACTCTGGTATTTTGATTTTGGGCATGTCAAATCCACCACTTGGGCCCTTGATGTCAACTTTGGGGCCTTTGATGTCCACTTCTGGTGCTTCAATGTCTCCTTCAACTTTTGGTACAGATATATCAACATCCCCTTTGAGTTTAGGACCTTTTAGCTGCAATCCCATTTCTGGCATTGATATGTTTGGCTTCGGGATTTTTGGCATCTTCAGTTTAGGTCCTTTTATTTTCCAACCCGGACTCCCCGTGTCGACATCTGGTACTTCAACATCAACATCAGGACCCTTGATGTCTAAATCAGTTTTAGGGAGATTGACATCAACCTCAGGGACTTTGACATCAATTTTGGCCTTTGGAAGATTCATGTCGACATCAGGACCCTCTATTTTTGGACCTTTAAAGCCAAATTCTGGCATTTTGATTTTGGGCATGTCAAATCCACCCTTGGGGCCCTCGATGTCAACTTTTGGGCCTTTGATGTCCACTTCTGGTGCTTCAATGTCTCCTTCAACTTTTGGTACAGATATATCAACATCCCCTTTGAGTTTAGGACCTTTTAGCTGCAATCCCATTTCTGGCATTGATATGTTTGGCTTCGGAATTTTGGGCATCTTCAGTTTAGGTCCTTTTATTTTCCAACCTGGACTCCCGATGTCGACATCTGGGACTTCAACATCAACATCAGGACCTTTGATGTCTAAATCAGTTTTAGGGAGATTGACATCAACCTCAGGGACTTTGACATCAATTTTGGCCTTTGGAAGATTCATGTCGACATCAGGACCCTCTATTTTTGGACCTTTAAAGCCAAATTCTGGCATTTTGATTTTGGGCATGTCAAATCCACCCTTGGGGCCCTCGATGTCAACTTTTGGGCCTTTGATGTCCACTCCTGGTGCTTCAATGTCTCCTTCAACTTTTGGTATCGATACATCAATATCCCCTTTGAGTTTTGGACCTTTTAGCTGCAATCCCATTTCTGGCATTGATATGTTTGGCTTCGGGATTTTTGGCATCTTCAGTTTAGGTCCTTTTATTTTCCAACCTGGACTCCCGATGTCGACATCTGGTACTTCAGCATCAAAATCAGGACCTGTGATGTCTAAATCAGTTTTAGGGAGACTGACATCAACTTCTGGGACTTTGACATCAATATTCGCCTTGGGAAGGTTGATGGCAACACCAGGACCCTCTATATTTGGACCTTTTAAGCCAAATTCTGGCATTTTGATTTTTGGCATTTCAAATGCACCCTTGGGGCCCTCGATGTCAACTTTTGGGCCTTTGATGTCCACTCCTGGTGCTTCAATGTCTCCTTCCACTTTTGGTATCGATACATCAATATCCCCTTTGAGTTTTGGACCTTTTAGCTGCAATCCCTTTTCTGGCATTGATATGTTTGGCTTCGGGATTTTTGGCATCTTCAGTTTAGGTCCTTTTATCTTCCAACCAGGACTCCCAATGTCGGCATCTGGTACTTCAACATCAAAATCTGGCCCCTTGATGTCTAAATCCGCTTTAGGGACACTGACATCAACTTCAGGGACTTTTACATCAATATTGGCCTTTGGAAGATTGATGTCAACATCAGGACTCTCCAATTTTGGACCTTTCATGTCAAATTCTGGCATTTTGATTCTGGGCATTTCAAATCCCCCCTTGGCACCTTTAATGTCAATGTTTGGGCATTTGATATCTACTTCTGGTGCTTCAATGTCTCCTTCAACTTTCGGTACTGATACATCAACATCCCCTTTTAGTTTCGGCCCTTTTAAACGGAAATCCATTTCTGGCATTGAGATGTTTGGCTTTGGGATTTTTGGCATCGTCAGTTTAGGTCCTTTTATTTTCCAACCTGGACTCCCGATGTCGACATCTGGTACTTCAACATCAACATCAGGACCCGTGATGTCTAAATCAGTTTTAGGGAGACTAACATCCACTGCAGGGACTTTGACATCAACATTAGCTTTTGGAAGATTGATACCAACATCAGGGCCCTCTATTTTTGGCCCTTGGAAGTCAAATGCTGGCATTTTAATTTTGGGCATTTCAAATCCACCACTAGGGCCCTTAATGTCAATTTCTGGGCCTTTGATGGCCACGTCTGGTGCTTCAATATCTCCCTCAGTTTTTGGAAGAGATACATCCACATCACCTTTGAGTTCAGGACCTTTCAGATGGAAACCCATTTCTGGCATTGAAATGTTTGGTTTTGAGATTTTTGGCATTTTAAGGTTTGGTCCCTTGATCTTCGAACCCGAACTGTCAATTTCAACATCTGGTCCTTCAATGTCTAATTTTGAGCCTTTAGTGTCTAAATCCAGTTTGGGAAGACTGACATCAACTTCAGGGACTTTGACATCAATATTGGCCTTGGGAAGGTTGATGTCAACTTGAGGACCCTCTAGTTTAGGACCTTTGAAGCCAAATTCTGGCGTTTTAATTTTGGGCATTTTAAATCCACCCTTGGGATCCTCAAGGTCGACGTTTGGGCCTTTGATGTCAATCTTTGGGGCTTTGATGTCAATTTCCGGTGATTTGATATCCCCCTCAACATTTGAAACTGACACATCCAAATCACCTTTGAAATTAGGGCCTTGAAGATCGAAATCCACATTTGGCATGTTGACATTTGAACCTGATATTTTTGGCATCTTCAGATTGGGTCCCTTGAGCTTCCAACGTTGACTGTCAATGCCAGCATCTGGTGGTTCAATCTCTAAATTTGGACCCTTGATATTTAAGTCAGTTTTGGGGAGACTTACACCTACTTCAGGGACTTTAATGTCAATATTAGCCTTAGGAAGGTTGATATCAACATCACCAGCCTTGTAACCCTTAATGTCTACATTTGGGCCTTTGATGTCAATGTCAGGCACCTTGATATCTCCATCAATATTTGGGACAGACACATGTGCGTCCCCTTTGAGTTTTGGACCTTTTAGATTGACATCCATTTTAGCCAAAGAGCTTTTTGGTCCTGAGATGTTTACTGCCTCTGTCAAATTTGGGCCTGAAAACTCAGGGCCTTTGACATCAATCTCAGCCTTGCTCAGATTTATGTTAATGTCTGGGCCCTGGGCTTCCTGACTTTTTAAACCAAATGTTGGCAATTTTATTTTGGAAAAGTCAATATTACCCGTTGTGTCATTGTCAATTTTTATGCCTGTCACTTCAATCTCTGGTGTGTCTATATTTTGTTTGATATGTCCTGGTGACACATCTATTTCACCTTTAACTTTGTTGCCCTTCAGATTCAGTTCCACGTTTGGCATAGTAATACTTGGGCCTGAGATTTCAGATTTGCGAATATCTTTACCAAACTGTATTCCATCGCCTTTGTGTCCTTCCATGTCTACCTCTGGACCCTGGATTACCACATCTGGTATTTTTACTTTCCCATCCATCTTTCGAGTTGATACATTCACTTTTCCTTTCATCTCTGGGCCAGTCTGACTAATGTCAATGTCGTGTGGTTTCATGTCAAAATTTGAACCCTTTGTCATATGTGATGTTATATTTACCTGAGGCATTTTGAAATCTCCCTCTTTCTGCTCAAGACTAATGCCTGGACCGTGAACGTGGTACTTTTTAGTTTGGATGCTGACAGATGTATTTGCAGAAGGCCCTTTCAATTCACTTGCAGCATCTGCAAAACCTCCACTCAATGAAATGTTGGGAATATGAATAGAGCCTGATTCAGGTAAATTCACATTTGTTCCCTCACCCCCTTGTGTTTTATCTGTGGATGTCACAATAATCTGTCTTCCTTTTTCTGTTACAGATGCATGAATTGACCCTCCATTCTCATTATCAGTTTTGAATACCTCACTTGGTCCCATCGCTCCCACAAAAACATGCCTACTACCAGTGTTTGAACTTTCCCTTAGCTTGCCTATATCCAAAACTCC
Organism: Corythoichthys intestinalis; assembly: GCF_030265065.1. Classification (NCBI taxonomy): domain Eukaryota; kingdom Metazoa; phylum Chordata; class Actinopteri; order Syngnathiformes; family Syngnathidae; genus Corythoichthys; species Corythoichthys intestinalis. Next base: position 21,796,525 of record NC_080405.1, read on the forward strand.
TCCTTCAGCTCCAACTATTCTGGTTGGGCTGCCATGTGAAATTCTTATTCCTGAAGAACTATCCCCTAATTCCTGCCTTTGCCCCTTGAAATCTGGGCTTGAAAATTCAAGGTGCTCACTTATGCCAACTGGCATGTCCACAGTATAAGTGGTGATGCGGCGTGTGACAGTCGTAATTGTGCTGCCATCACTACTTGTGCTGCTATGCCGCTCCGTACGCACATCTACGCCTTCTGCAAGGTCTTCAGACTTAAGCCTCGGTTTGATCTTCCGTGTGTAAATCCTTTTATAGTCCTCATCATCTCCACTCTGAAAAATAATTAGAAGGGATAAAGTATGAGAAATTTACCAACTTTCGGATTAGAAAGTAGAAAAGGATTATTTTTATGTATAGCATAATGCACCGATAACACAAAAACAAACCATGTACGCCTTCCAGGTGTTTATGTTAACATTTCAATGTTCTATGTTTTCTTGTCTATTTAATATACATACAGTTTACAGTATTTTAAGCTTTTTTAGATGATTGTTGACCCATTATGTAAATTACGTGAATCATATAATGACTGTAACGGATTCACCAGTAGTTATACTGCAAAAACACACCGCCTTAAAACTAGTTAAATTACCTTGGTTTCAGTGTAAATATACTAGAAATAAGTGAAATTTTCTGCCAGTGGTTCAAGTAAATTTTACTCACTTAGATTTCTTATTATAGCTAGATGAAAGTACATTTAACCTTAAAAAAAAAAAATGTCGGAAATTGTCGGAAATGTTCATAATACAAGAACAGATATTGTTCAAAACATCATTTGAAAGCAAATTTGTCTTGATTTAGCTGAAAAACAATGAACTTTTAGATGTGTGGGCTTAATAAGAACAAAGAGGAATATTTATTTAAAGAGGAATAATCTCACACATTAATCTGTTTAATAGTCTTTAACACTCAAAACAAGACTGAGAAAATTATTTGACAAGATTTAAGAAAAATAATCGGATTACAACATTATAAATTTGCAGTGTAAGAAATAAGATGTTTCCAAAAAGACTTACAAGAATGATGTCTGGACTGGAGCTTCCTAATTTTCCCTCCCATGTCAAAGTACCCATTGGGGAACGACATGGTGATCTCAAGGGAGAGCAGCATGGGGATTTGTCTTTATTCTGTAGTTTCAATCCAACCTTGTGACGGTTAAGTGTCTTCAGCAGCTCAGCTGTTTCTTCTGAGCTCATGTTGTCAAAATAGATTGTTGCACCCACAATCTGGTCACCTAATGAATAAAGTAAATTGCATGAGTTTTGGTAAGACCTCTAAAAAGTGTTTGGATTTTTTTTTTTGTGTGTGTGTGTGTTAGGGTTTATCTTTAAAAATACGATATTTAAAACATATATGGCGGAAAACACAGGTAAGGCTAAAAAAGCAGTTTCTGCTTTTGCACCCCTCTTTAAAATAAACTGCTGTACTTTAAGCCAAAAAAACTTTTGTGGTTGATAGAACAATATGTCTATATTCTGCCATAGCAGATTCATGGCTCATTAAGTCCCCGAACTATTTTTAATTTATCCTTTTTACCTTGGAAACCCCTGTTTACAGACATCGCGCAACCGCTTTTGTTTCAACCTAGCCATCAAAGAAGGTAAGTAACCGTATTTATTATTCGAAAGGTCTGTCATGTTTAGCTTAGAATCACTAATTGCTGTCTAATATTTCGTTAAAAAAAAAAACAACTTTAAAGAATTATTCACTCGCATATTTTAAACTTTTAAACACATTACATCCCATTGAAAAAATTAGCGTCTGTAAAAAATTCACGGCTATCTACCCCATAACTATCGCTTGATTGTATTTATTTAATTGTGTTATATTATCATGTTTCACCCATAAAATCCCCCCAAAATCCAACTGTGGCCATTCACAGCTCTGTCTTGACACTCGATGATACATGCTGCATGGAGTTTTTGGATCGAAAAGAGATAAGTACGTGATAATATCTCGTTAAAATTAAGGCATCTTTAATTATGCTCTCGCGTGCTCTCACCTCCAGTTAGGGTTTTGCTGTTTAAAAAAAATATGTAATTTTTTTAAAAATGCCCTCCTGTTTAATAATTTTCTTCCCCCAGAAAATTGAGATTTTAAACTTTCCAATGATCACACATGCATATAGGACAATTTTGAAATTTGGCATATTGGGGGTCTCAGAGCAGAACTTGAAGCCACCTGAGTGTTTTCCACCATATACTGCTCAAAAAAATTAAAGGAAAGAAGTGTTTATTTAATTTTTTTTTTTTTTTTTGCAGTTTTATATGGCGGAAAACATAGACAAGGCTGAAAAAGCAGTTACTGCTTTTGCACCCCTCTTTAAAATAAACTACTGTATTTTATGCTAAAAGAACTGTTGTGTTTGATAGTCTGTATGCTGCCATAGCAGTTTCATGGTGCATCAAGCCCCCAAAGTTTTTTTAATTTGTCCGTTTTACCCTGGAGATCCGTGTTTACAGACACTGCGCAACCGCTTTTGTTTCAACCCAGCCATAAAAAGAAGATAATTATATTTATTATTTGAAATGTCTGTCATTATTAGCTTAGAATCAATAGTTGATGTCTAATATTTAGTTAAAAAAAATAAAAAAAAATTTAAACTTTATGAGATTAATCACTCGCATATTTTAAACTTTTAAACAAATTACGTCACAATGAAAAAAATAGTGTTTGTAAATAGGTCACGGATATCTACCTCATGACTATAGCTTATTGTATTTTTTTTTACTGTCGCATTTTCCCCGATATTTTATATGATAAATAATCAATCCAAACAAAGAAAAACTGAAAGAAAAAAAAAACATTTAAAAGGGTAAATATTTGAAAAAGAAAATCTCGATCTCTGCATCACGACCCATGTTATTGCTGTGTTTAACCCCAAAAGTCCAGCTGTGGCCATTCACAGCTGTGTCTTGACACCCGGTGAGACATGCTACATGAAGTTTTTGATGGAAACAAGGTAAGTACGCAATAATATCTTGTTAAAATCATGCTGTCTTTAATTATGCTCTCTCGTGCTTTCACCTCAAATTAGGGTTTAGGGGTTTATTTATCTATTTTTTTTAAATGTCCTCCTGTTCAAAATGCCCCCCCCCCCCCCCCCCCCCACACACACATAAAATGAAATTTTTAAGCTTTCCAATGATGTATCACACATGCATATAGGACAATTTTGAAATTTGGCCAAATTTGGGGGTCTCAGAACGGAACAGTCACCTGAATGTTTTCCGCCATTTACATATATATGTTTATTGAAAGAACATTAAACAAATACCTTCATATACTTTCCCAGATCGCGCTGCAGGTGACTCTCCTTTCACTTCTTTTACAAAGATCTCTCCTTCCCGTGTCTGTTCAATAGTCAGCCCAGTTTTATCTGGACCTTCCCAATCTGGAAAGAGCACTTCCCTTGTTTCTTCTTCTTCAGCCATCTGAAAATATGAACAATTATAGGTGTGAGATGGCAAGTTGACTGTGTTTTTATACTATTGTAAAAAAAAATCTGTGATACCTTGTTTTATTTCTTGTTTGTTCAAGCCCTGGCGGGAAAGAATGTCACTCCCTGGTTTTCCTGCAAATGAAAAATATGATTAGAACATAATATTTTGATTGATATAATTGCAATTGCATGGATTAAAAAAAACCACAACAACAAAATCATTTTATCCCCTTCCAGACAACATGTTTATATCTGATGCGTTTCAGGTCATTGTACAGTATCTGTACCTATCTATGGTGTTGTTCAAGCAATCTGACTTGTTGGTTTAAATGAGTAACACTAGATGGTAGTATAATCCTTTCACATAATACAGGCTCTCTTTGGGACGGTCTTGTGGCCTGTTGCAACCCATTAAGCAGCAACATCCATCCTACTCCTAGAATGAAAGTTAAGACATGATTGTGGAGCATGCATTCTGCCAAGTGCTAGTGTCCCTGATCTTGTCATTTTAAAATTTTTTTTACCCAACTACGTACTGTCATTATATACAGTACCAGTACCGCATCGTAGAGACATACGTGCACAAGTGTACAAGGCCTCACAAAAACTGTATTTTGTTACCCACTGGGTGCGGTCATTTGCAGATTGTAACTGAACACTGTACTCGAAGGATTATACTACATCATCAAACCATAATTGAGAGCAAACAAACTAGGATTTAACAGGTTTGTTTGTTTATTAAAGTTCAGTTAAGTGAAGAAGAAGATAACATTCCTTAAATAGGTCATGATGGAATGTGTCACCTTTGGCTCAAAAAGTCTGCTTAAAATGCTTCAACCAAAACAAGAGTTGAATGACTAGAGTTAGCGTGTCTGAAAAGACAACAAACAATAACGTTGAACATTAAAATATGAATACAGGTGTTGTTGTCGTTGTTGTGAACTAGGGCGATGTACAACACACAATTATGCTATAATGGGAATTCTGATTGTGTATATACTGTATATATATAAATATATATACAGTATACAGTATATATTATAATAATGCCAGGCTCATTATTGAGAAAATAATTTTTAAAAAACTAGTCAGAGTATGTTTCCACATTGTTCTAATTTCAACAGGTCATTTAAAAAAGGTAAGGTCTTTTGAACACACTGATACCAGCTACTTGGGAAGTTCGCAGCAGAGAACATGTAACATTTCTACGTGCAACCACTCAGCAAGTCACAACAACATGACTTATTGTCAACATACCATTAGGGCAATTTCAACATTTGGTAGACAGAAAAGAAAGAAAATCAACTCAAAAGCCTTGCAATGAAAAACACACCTACAAGAATTGAAAAGATATTGATCTATTCGATACTCATGTTTTCATACAGTGATCAAATGATCACCCATATTGGACCTCAGAAGGCCTGCCTAGCAATACAAATACAGCCAACACTAACTAAGGGGAAAAAAAGACAATTAAGTCTTCCTGTCCAGTTCAATCCCTAAACTATACACAGTATAGTACCTAAGTGTCATTCCTCCTACATTCCTTCCAATTATTGACTCCTGAAGCGTGTTGAACCTGACGCATTTTATAGCACATAGGCTATGTTAAGCACGGTGTTTTGATAGCGGTAAACAAAGATCTATTTAGGATTCGACCCCCAAACATTTGTTAAAAACAGCTGTCACAACTTAAACAAAAATTGTATTCAACAGCATAATTAGGCAAATACAATTTGTTTTGTAACAAAATGGTGTGTTTTCACATTGTACAAATGTGAGAATTTCATCTGACTCAAGCTCAATTACCAAGGGGTTGCATACCAGCATTGCTGGCAAGTCGGACACTGGCCAAGTGCACGTAACTTGCAATAAGCTCATAAACACGTCCATTTTAAGATTGGTCCCGTGTGAATTAAGGGATACGGAATATGCATGCTATGCTTTGAGATAATATTAATCCTCCACTCCGAATAGAAAGTCACAGGCTCTGAGTGCCGAATGCTAAGAGCCAGGGTCAATGCGCCGGCAAATACAGTGTAAATGGATCGTATCGAAGATTATGCCTATGACGCTCAGGCATCTGCAACCTGATTCTCCCTCTTCAGTTTTCCTCAATTCACGTCTCATGTTGACTTTACTGAGGCTTGGGATATGAATCTATTCCGACCTCAGGCATTTCAGATCATGCTTTTTGACAGACACGGTTATTAAATTGCTTGAAAGGACAATTTAAGAAGCCAAAAAGATCATATTAGACTCATTCTGACTGCTCTAATAATCCAGTTCTGGCTGTGCATGTCAGTACTGTGAATTCTCCATGAGAAGTTACCGATGTACATCTCTTCACTATAGACACCCAATATACACTCAGCAAAAATAGCCGGCAAACATGCCACATGACCTTGTAATGTTTTGCTTTGCGTGCCTGACATTGCATAGTGGCAAAATCTATACTTTATTGTTATTTATTGTAGAGGTGTGCACGAGCCACAAACATGTTAAAACAGCACCATAAACCCCTAATCTGCTGCTCTTGCATCCATTGCGTTCAAGGTTCATTTAATCAATCAGAACACAAAATAAACAGGTTTAGGTTGGGTCGCATTAAATTTTCAAGGCTACCCAATGTTGAAACCTGCTGTGAGTTGTTAATTAATAATTCTTGTTTGTTTTAATGGTATTCCTTCCACTTGTGTTATATATATTATATACTGTATCATACATTGTTGTCACGCCACTGCTATATTACTATGAAGGAGAAAATAAGGGATGTCGTGGCCAACAGCAACATGGGAGGAAACGAACAAAGGAAAGGGCAGGAAACAGTGGACATAAAAGATGAAAAGTAGGCGAGAGAGCCAAGAATTGCTGGAAGAATGTCACCTCAAGAGTTAACTGCAGTGGGAGTGGGAAAATACACAGAAGAGCAGTAATGCAAATATAACACATGGTTATCGGAAGAGTCAGGTCTGAGCTAAGTGAGATGTTGAGTGCAAAAGGGAGTCGGGCGCAAGTCAAGTTTATTTTTGTATCCTAAAGGACTTCACAAACACATAAATGACATGAAAACATTAAATTATATGTATCATTTTTTAAAAACATTATCCTAATTAAATAAATAACAGTAAAGTAATGATCGCGATAAAATCCTTTAAAAAATGAGATATATATATATGATAACTACAAATACATATGACAAATAAAATTGATTATTATCCATATGATTACTTCCCCAGACCTTATCCTCCCATTAGGTAAGGAAAAACTGTCTTTAAAAAAAGTTGGGTTGCTTTAAAAAAAAAAATCCTTCAATCCCTTCAATCAAAATTTCCAGCATTAAACTGCAAACTTAAAACGTCGGATCGCTGGTCAGCACCGTTTATGGTCGCAACTACGATGGTATCTTATCGTCTTCGAACCTCCGACTTTCGTTCTTGATTAATGAAAACATCCTTGGCAAATGCTTTCGCTCGCACCCGTCTTGCGCCGGTCCAAGAATTTCATAATCAGGTTATTTTTCTTAAATTTTGTCAAATAAATTTCTCCATCTTGTTTTGAGTGTTAAAGACTAGTTAACAGATTAATGCATCAGATTACAGTATTCTACTTACTTTAAGTAAATATTACTATTTGTTCTTTTTAAGCCCATACATCTAAAAGTTGGTAATTTTTCACCTAAATCAAGAAAAACTTGCTTTCAAATAATCTTTTGAACAATATCTATTCTTGAATTAAGAACATTTCTGACAAACAGCTTTTTCAAATATTATTTAAAGATTAAATATATTAATTTTTTGCTTAAAATAAGTCTGTTAACCTTATTTTCAGGTAGCTATTTGTCTTATTTCATGAAATCCAAGTCAATAAAATTTAATTGAAGCACTGGCAGATAATTTCACTTGTTTCTAGTAGAGTTACACTGAAAACAAGGGAATTTAACTAGTTTTAGGGAGGTGTGTTTTTGCAGTGTAGAATGGCCCACTAAATTTGGAATAATGAATGTGTTCTCATGAAATAACCAATCGTTTAGCCATATACTGTATGCACTGTTGATATAAAATATTGGTACTCACACTTAAATGGCAGTATTTATGGCTTAAGAAAAGAGACACCAAAATAAATAATTTCAAAACATTTTCACCATCAATTAGAACTATTTATTTCCATCTCAACAGCAGAAGTAGAAAATAAAATTACTGAAATAATGTGGTTGCACAACACATGTTCCTATAGTTAGCATGTGGTGTTTTTGTGAGGTTGTGTATGCGCACATGTTTTTTTTTTTTTTTTACCCTAGCTGGCAGAAATTTGAATATTTGTGACATTGACTGCTATTTGGAAATGTTTGTAATTCACACCACCTTGATAAAAGATACAGTTCCAGATTAAATACACTTAAAAGTACTGTATAACTCTTTTGATGGTAAACAGTATTATGCTAGCACTTTGTATCAATGGGAGTTATAACCAAAAGGTGCAACCTTGGTTTCATCGAACCATGTGGTCTGATGAACCACAGGATGGAACATTTAGCTATAATTTTAATAGATGTGTTATTTGTGGTACAAACAACACTGCTCATCACTTATAGTTTTGGCAGCATTGTGCTTTGGTTCTAGGAATTATGAACGGATCCGAAAAGTGGTCCGTTTTAGGAAAAAAATTAATAAATAAATAAAAACCAACGTTATACTACTGCAGTAAGGCGAGACAAGAATCGCTTAATTGTATTTTTATGGCAAAACATATTCCCCATAAATGGAGATAGGAGTGTTCTTACTTCTGTTTAAATGAGTTTGAATGTGATTTTGGCAATTTCAGAACACAGTCACATCCCCATTATCGAAAAATATGCAAATTATTTCAGTTATTTATTGTTACTTCCCTCTTGAAAGGATTCTTAAAAATTCAATCGAATCACATAGGTTACAAGCCACATAATGGTGGAAAAGGTTTAGAAATAATTTGATCCGAATCCATTTTTTTAATAACCCAAAAACCTGAAATCTTAACTTGGCTGACTTGACTACTTCTTCTGTAGCAATAATCTAAATAGGTCGCATAATTTTATGAAAATAGTTTCTCAATGAATAAGCTTCTGTTCATCATAAGACAGACATGCAGTCACACACCATGCCAGTCATTATCCCTTCTTTGTTTTTCTCTGTTCATAAAATATTTTGAGGATACACAACATGAAACTCTTTAAGAGGAAAACAAACAAGAAGAAAAGAAAATATGGAGAAGATCCATCCATCACATGTGTTTTAGGTTGAAATACATTTCAAGCAAAGCAGTGCAGTGAGTCTATTTAACTTCACTATGACTAAAGAACATATGGATGTGTCTCCCTGGTCTACCATTTGCCTATAGGAGTGGCCTCTTCTCGCCTCTTTTCCGCCCCAAAAGAATAAATCATCCGACGCTGCTGACTTTAAACGGGCGAGCCTGGCTGGCTGTTATGGAGTTCTTTCATAAGAAGCGGAAAGGGGGTTCGAGGACCCCAACAGGTGGTGGCTGGGGCGGAATATGGGGGCGCAAAGAGGAGGAAACGAAGTGCAAAAGTATCAGGTTTCCAATCAAGTTAGAGGAAAGAAAGCACGATCTGGATTCAAAGAAGGCTTTGCAACAAACATTCCAGCAGACGTTTTGCTTTATAACTGCATAATGGAGGGCTGTTCTAAGGTCACATTGACAGGATGGCCTTGGTGTGCAGAAACGAGATCAGAAATTTAGCTCTCCGTCCCTGACCAGTTACAGATGTCACAGGGGTTTCCTTTTTGACATAATGTAAAGGACAATTACCTTGGATAGCTCAAGCGAGGCCAAGGGCTTCAGTACGATGCGTTGGTTCTTGTTTTCTTGACTTCTGTTGGCAGAAAAGCAAACAGGATTAGGATTTACTTAACACAGTACGACCACATTGAATTGCAATCAACTACAAAGCACCAAGTAAGTGCTTGAAAACTGTTTGCCTGTTGCAGAGAAACAGTTACCGTAACTAATCACTGAAGCATTAAAAAATAAGATTATGATAGTGATTTAGGAGTTCCAAACCCCTAAGATTATATTCACATGTGTAGCATTTTATTCATATTGGATTTGTTTGATTAATAATAAAAAAAAAATTAAAAAAGAGAAATAAATAAATAAATCTCAGACAGACAATTTCATCTTTCCATTTTGTAAGTTGTACTTTTTTTTTTGCAATGTTAATTTGTTTTCTTGCTCTAACTTGCCCAAGCTCTTGCATGACAAGCTCAGATTGTTGCTTCAGCCCACTAGCACATTTGGAAACAAAGCCTTCTCTTTGTTACAGCGGAGTACAAACAGGACCAAACTCAATGTGTGTAAAGACAAGCATCTACCAGTGGGAACATGTCCCTCGGAATAATTCTTCTGCGACAGGCTGTGTAGTCCCATCATTAACTTCTCCCTTACTGAGCCACCCTGTTCACAACGTATAGTTTATGAACTCGGAAAGAAACATTGGCAATACTCTTGGATTCTCAAACACCTTGGTTTACTAATTGACCTGTTTTGCATTTTTCAATGGACTCTCCACTAAAACAGAACGGACGTAACTTATTTAAAAGCCACCCAATTGCTGTTGTCCTTTTGTTTGCTTAAGAAAACCTGTCATACAGCAGCTGTGCACACTTTGCATGATCATGGGGGTGCTATTCAAGGAACAATCAAACTGAATGGTATTAACAAAGCTAGTTACAAGTGTCCTCACGAAATATACTGTATACAAAACAAAATTAGATGGGTGTGTGAGTTTCGTGGTGAAACATATAACTTGCTGGCTTCACTTCAAAGTAGGCCAAAAATATGACTTATGTCACACCCTTTATACCTACAAGGTGACTGCACGCCAACGCATGGACACCAACAGTGGGTCAACAAATAAAAACACATGTAAGAGAACACTTCCCCGGAGTTCACAAGACAGCTCGCATTGCTTCACCTCTGCTCTGCTTGCAGAGGGAGAAGCTCTGTGCATGGCCCCACCCAGGCCTCCAGTCGTACACATTCCTTGATCGAGCCGTCGGGCCAGCTGGAAGGGAGCCCAGCCTCTCCCCGCACTGACTAACTCAACAGAAATGTTCTCTTTCTGCCTCACTCGGGCTCCATTCTGTGCTGCCCGCCCTGCACTCTGCAAGAGTGCCCACTCCTACCTCCGACAGTGAGGCCGCCACACCCCCAATGTGCAGGTTCTGCTTAGATAAACTAGAACACCACAAACATTCAGACATGCTACTTTCTATCTAGCGCAAGTTACAAAAAAAAAGAAAAAAAAAAAAACATTAATCTGTGACACAGTGGCTCATGCCAGAAAATGTGTGTGCTGTACACCTCATCTTAAACATTCAGCCCTGATAGGTCCAATGAATCTAGGATTCAAGTCAGTTCACATCAATTTGATGGCCAAATGTAATCCTTTTGATGAACACAAAACAGCAGCGTTGTGACCGTGGTTACAGCTCAAGTGTAAGTGAAGAAGCCACTTTATAGGATTTGGCAAAGAGCGAATATAAAGGCCACAATGAAAAGAATGAAGAAAGGAGGTAGCAAATTATTGTCAAACAGAATGGACTCCCTGTTCTCACACTGTATAGCTAACGGGAGGCCTAAATTCCCTATCCCTTCTGACAAGCAGATAGGGTACGCATGTGTGACGCATATGAAAGGAATGCACGTCAAGATAAGTGGTTCTCTTCTGTGCTCCGCAGTCAACATACAGAACTGCAGCCCAAACCACAAGTCCTGAATGGGAACAATGTCTGCCCACGGAGGCCAGCTCACACAATGCTTCTCAAAAGTTTGTGAGAAGAAGTTAAAAAACTGGAAGAAAAAACACTGGGAATAGAGACATCAAGCGAGAAAATGGAAGGTAAAGAAGAGTTATATGCAGGGAAGGTTTTCATTGTTTTCTCCTGCATCCCTGGATATGAGAGGTGGGAGGACCTCTGATTGAATTTCCTCCCCTGAGGTTAATGTGTGAGAGGGTGTGTTTCCTCCAAAACACTAGGGCTTGATCAAGAATTGTTGCTTTTATTGGATGTATTCCACACTGTGAATTTCTGAAATATTAGGTTTTGCACAATAATAAAGCCCCCAAAATCCTGAAAGAAATTCAAACTGAAGAGAGCCACTTTTCAAACGGTACTGCAACAAAAACAAGATACTATGTGAGGCTCCGGCATATGATCCATAGCAGCATTACACACTTCATAATTAAGTCAGGATTTGTTTCTGTCCATCACAGCTGCCATTGAAACAAGAACAAGTGTAAGTCCATTCATAGAGCTGAAGAGCAAAAGGTGAAATGAGGGCAGAATTGCCAGCATAGTTTCAGATGGTATATTTATAGATATTAGACTTTGCGTACTACTCAGACAGTCTGGGAAGCTAGACGCAGTAAACGTCGGAAAAAAGAAAAAAAAATAGGTGAATTTTATTTCAGATTACGTAGGGAAAAAAGCAGAACTAACACCTGTGCATGAAAAGGCAAGCAGTAATGTTTGCAGTTGATAAAAGTCCTGGATCAACTTTCTTCCACTGGTCTGACATTAAGTGAAAATCCTTAAAGCAACTTTTGAATTATGCTGTTAACAATAACAGCAGTGAACAAACGTGTCAGATCCCACAGAATGTTTTTCTTTGTCAAGTTTTCATGAAAGACAACTTGATTTCTAAGATTTTGCATTTAATCATTTTCATTTTATGGCACTTGTGTTACCACACCTCTCAAATCACTTTGGACTGCAACACACACTGCAGACATGATGAGACATTCCAAAACTCAAACAGTGGATGGGCGAGAAGGGAGTGGCTGCAGGGTGGATTGTCTAGAAGGCCTTTTAAAAACTTCACACACTATGGTCACATGTTTAGATGCAGCTGAAGAATTTGTAAACTCCCCTGACACAGGCACTTTTGTATCTCCTAATGTACCATTATTTAATTCCGCCCCTCTGTATAAAACACATCTTTAAGTCAGATCTGGTATGTCATAAAGTTAAATGGTGTTTGAATCGATGAGCTGTTTATGACATACATGCATACATACATACATGCATACATACATACATACATACATACATACATACATACATACATACATACATACATACATACATACATACATACATGTATATATATTTATGTATATATTTTTTACTGCGCATTTACTGTCACTTTTTTAAACTTTACAGTACATCAATCCAGGCACATTGTGGCTGACTTTCCACAAGTCCACCCTCCTATCAGCAATCCAACAGACCCAACAGAGGAAAAGGAAGAGGAAGTGTGCGAGAGACCACTTTCTTTCCGTCCCGCCCGGCTCACACTGCTCCGTTTTGGCAGCACCGCCATGCAAATAGACAACAACACAGAGCAGGTGGTGGGCTTGGGCAAAGAATAATTTATTTTTCGATGATAGAGGTCTGACAATGTGGCTCTTTTCATCATTGTGCTGTGGAATTAAATTTGTTTTTCAGGGGTAGACATCCAACCAATTCAAACTGGGAGGGTCTGCAGCAAACGAGCATCAGCCCTCCCAGTTCAAATGGATTGGACATCTTTCGCCGTCAGTGGAAGCTAATGTGTTATTTTTGGGATTCAATCACTGTCACTTTCAATGCAGGCTTATAGTATGTAGAAGCTTGGCATTGTCTAATACAATCAGTTGCGTTTTGGCGGAGGTCTGCTCTCTACCATCCTAGTCTATGATGCACTTTTTTGTAGAGATTTGATGCAAAGTAGTGTGCTTTTCCAAGAAAATGTTTCAATGACATCACATGACTCCATAATGTTGTCTCTGTGTCAGTTTCATTGCTAAGTGACACGAGTGTTTAAACATACAGTATTTGCCTCGAGCCATAACGAAGCCCTGCTCATTGGCGAGTCTTTCACAACCGGTTCCTAGAGTTTCATAACATCCAATCTGTGTTGCATACTTATTTTTTGTTATGTCGTGCCGCTACCTGCACGACAAGCGTTCACTTATCGGAACATGTATTATACAATATTTAAACCACATTATCAACAGGCAAAAGACGAATTATGAGATTCCTAGAAAACAACTGCCAAAGTATACTACATAAGACCCTTACGGCCCCAAAAGAACCGTTTGGCACTGCAAACAGCTTGTGTCACAATCAATCACCACGACAGCAGCAATTTGAGAAACGCCAGACATTTACAACCTTGCCGTGCACAATATGGAGACTAAGAGCATGCAAAGAAGAGCTACAGTACACTGAAATGGAATAGGGTGTGGCAGTCGGGAGCTGCGGGGGCCAGGCAACTGCACACGTTGACATTTTACTCTTTGCTAGAATTCTACAAAAGATGGGTGACTTCTTGGTGCTGTTTTATTTTTCCTAATGTATTCGCTTTGAGTAAATTTGATGTAGATGATGACGACTCTATTTTAAAATCTAGCTTAAATGATTATTTAAAAAGTCTGAAGCACTTTTATACTGAACTTCTTGACACAGGAAGAGCATCTTAGTCACAAACGTGCAAAGTCTTAGCTCCCCATTTATGCCTCAAACCTGGTTTCAATTAGCTTGTCTTTCCAAACCACTGCATTCCATTACTCCCCTCCTCACCCAGCTCCGCCCATCCCCCCCTTGCCGACTCCCTCCTCCATACTCCCGTTTCCCTTCTTCCTTTCGCCTTCTCCCCTCATCTTGCCTACCCCGCGCCCCTCTCCAAGAACCAAGGTTATAAGACCCATGAGGAAACAGAGAAAGAAAAAAATCTGCCAGAACAAAAAGTTTTTAGAATTCTAGGTATGAGGTCAACAGAAAAGCAGTTTTGTTTAACTTCTTGTCTCTGACAATCAAACGTCTCTAGACAGTTTTGCAAACTCCAGTACAGCCTACAAAAAAAAACAAAAAAAAACAAACAAAAAAAAACATGAACATAACATTGATTGAACATTTCATGTTTTAAATTAGCTTTCATATTTAATGGCAACCCAAGTAAAATTAATTAAAAGTATGTTTTTATTATTATGGTTGGATTTGCCATCAATGAGTATGTCAAGTTTTTAATCATGGAGATTTCGTCTGAAAAAAAGGGTGTGCCTCTGTTGGGAGGAGAAGAACACAGGGAAAGAGAAGAAGGAGGGGGTGGTAGGAGGCGAAGGAGAGGAATCCACACCCAGGCTGGTTGCTGGCTACAGACACGCATGGCTGCGTAACTTCACTTTTTAAACATCGACATCTCATGCAAGCCTTTACTTTGTAAACCCTTTGCAAAAAGTGACAGACAACAGGAAAACAGCGTGACAATAACAAGCAGACAATTTGACTCTTATCTTGACAGGCATTCCTCAATTCAACTGTCATCAAGTGTGAGAAATACTTGCTGCTTGCATACCACTCAGACACATGTTGCATTTTGACAGAAATAGAATGTTTTTAATGTTTGGTCAAATTTAATCTATATATAAAAAATGTAAACCTCTATTTACATAAAACATATTGTCAGTTTTTATGCTAAAGCTTTTTGTCTGTTGCGCAGTTAAAGAAAAAGTGAAGTGCGCAATTCCAGTCCTCAGCATTCATGTGTAGCTAGCAGGTACACACCCACTTTTAGAACCTGTTTCATTTTAACTTAAAAAAGGAATTATCCCTCATATTTGACCTCACCTCAGAAAAATAACCATACAATTATAAGAAAAAAACTTCTTGCTAACTCACACACTCAATGCAAATGCCATCTGAAATATGATGGGAATGCAAAACTGTCAAGGTTGTCAATTTGAGTCAATGATTACATTGTTTTTCTTCTAAAATGACTTGAGGCAAAACGCAGATGACAGTAAGAACAAGCTACATGCAAAAATACAAATGCAAAAAAGTTTCTCTACCTGTGCGCACACGATGCGCCCGAGAAGCCTCACACAAGCTTGAGCATCCTTGAAAACGTTGTCGCCTTCCCCTTCACCCCAGCCCAAGATGAGCGCTTCTTAACTTTGTCTGATGAAATTCTATCACTTCTCCAACTTTTCGATCAAGCAAAGTTTCCAGGGCGTTTTCTTCGCCCCTCTTTCTCTCTCTCTCTTCTCTCTCCCTCCCTCCTCTCTTTGCTGAGTTGATTTTAACTTTTTTTCCCTGTGTGGCTGCTCCTCTGGGCTGAGCAGAGTGCTCGGATAGGGTGCTGGGTTGGGCTCCTGGTTTGCAGAGGGGAGGGGATCAGTGGGAGGGACTGGTCCTTCGCAGCCATGGGACCAACCTCTGCTCCACATGGAGACCTTTGAAGAAACCACAGTAGGCAAAAAAAAAAAAAAGCTATGCATTACAATGAGGAAAAATAAAAAGAGCAAAAATGTTGGTATAGTAACATAACTTCACCACTGTCAACATTTATACAATGAGTTATCTTGATATCTTTAATTTTTCTTTCATAATTAAAGAATACAAATACTATAGCTTAAATGTTTTTTTTTTTTTTTTCACTATCAGAGGAAGTATGTCTAAATCACGGTTCAGGCTTTGCAACCACGGCCTTGCTGCCTGGTGTTTGCCTGTCCATGTGTGGATTTTTTTCAGGTACTCAAGACATGTTAGTTGAAGACTCTATACTGTCCATAGATCATAAATACTGTTCAATACTTCTCGCCCAAACTCTGCTCACTGACAGAGCAAGGAATGCCAACAAGTGGTCCGTGGAACTGTACTGATCATTAGACCCAAAGGGAAGTTATTTCAAAATCTTCCTGTTCCACTGACATTTGGGTCACATGATATGGGTACAAATAAGCCCTTAAACTGGAAAAATAAGGGAGTCTAACAAAAGTACTCTATCTTCCATGAAGCTAGAGGGCCAATTAATAAGGCGGAAAAGGAGCCCACAACTTCCAAGATAAAGAAATCTCTGCTTACGTGACAATATTGGCAGTTCTACTTAAGGTACAGGTTATTTGTTAGTTGACTCCAACCAAACCTTTGAACCAAATCCTCTCCGTGTAATAAATCTTTACAGGTTTGCAAAAAATAAATAAAGTCACTGCAAAGCTTCTGCAATAAGAGATCAGCGCTACAGAAAATGAATAGCGCCTTATCAAATACTTTTATCCAACAATAACTTTTGATTGTTGGCTGTGTTAGGCTGATTTTCAACATGTGACTTACATGACGTACACTACCCTTTTTTTGGATAAAGCGGCTTTGACTTGAATGCTTTGACTGGATTGTAACTTCATTACAACTGCTGCCTTAAAGTTGGAGCTTCAATTTGAATTCTAAATTAAATTTAATTTTTGTCATGAGGTGAAAGGAACTTGTTTTAAAATGCCTTCTTTCTTAATCCTAAAATAGTTAAAAAAAAAAAAAAAAAAATTAATTGAAAATTGCATATATACAAATAATGTTTACTTTTAGTTCAATAATTGAAGACTGTTTGAATCATCTTGTACTCCTAAAACTGTTTGTCTTACACATTCTAGTTCTGTTTTAGCACCCCTTCTGTTTCACAGATAAAAGATAATGAATTACAATGAGACTATGAAAAGGAGGACAGCATAGTACTTAATTTGTTCCCTTCCAGCGTTCACATTTTAACAGGTGAAAATTTTATTAAGTTGCTCAAAACGCTCCCATTGTAACACCCATAGTCACTCATATGTTTCCCATTTTCTCTCACCGAACATCTGAACACTAAACATCAATCTAAGACAGTGACTTTTTGGATGAGGCTCTGTGTCACACCCAGTCTAAGGAAATGCAGCAAGCCCAAACCTATCTTCAAAACTAAAATGTTGATCACTTTGTAGCTTGTGTGGAAACAAAACTAAGCTTTGGAACAAAAAGTGAATGCATGGCATTGTTCCAATTTTTATTTAGGTTGCCTACGAAACAAGTGCAAGAAGGAAGCGTCTTAAATGCATATTGAAAGAACTGCCAGTATTACAATGCAAAATAAGAGCTCAAGGGTTTTTAAATAAATACTTTGGTTTAGTTACTTGTTTATTCCTACACGGTTTACAAGTGTGACCATACACACATCAAATATTCAGTGTCCTTGAAGCACCTCGTGTCCATGAGTCACACCCATTTTTTTAGGGACAGGAAGTGACTGTGTTTCTTTGCCGCAACACAACAGGGAGTGGCACAACTACAGTCACACATGCACATACACTTAATGTTAGCGTACCATCTGCCATTACAAGAATGTTGATTTTGTTACTTTAGACAGCGCGAAGGACAGAAGCTACTGTGTGTGAATTGGTGTGCATGCTGAGATAAAAGCTGTGGAATGAGCCTAGATAAGCCACACTTCTAGTTTCTCTACTCTTTGGACTGCAGCTGTGTTGTAAATAAACATTACAAAGCTGCAGTACTTTGACCGAAAGGTGCTTCTATGAATGAGTCGGTGAGCACATTCCCCACTCGGATTAAGTAGGAAATTATACAAGAGAAAAAAGAAGAAGAATTGGGTATTCTACAGGCGTGCAACACTAATTTGAAATACTCTGTAGCAACATGTTCAGAAAATGGTAAATTTAAATGATGAAGACAAAAGCAACATGCTGCAATACTTTTCAGAATAGAAATACTTTATTTTTCCATAGTTACAAACGGAGAAACAGGAAACATAACAAAACACAAAAGGAAAGCAATAAAGTCTGAAAGAAAGCAGGGAACTAAATACTGTACAAGAAGATTGACAAGACAACAACTTAGGCTTTATCACAATAATGCCAGACCTTTACATTGTCTAACTAGTGGCACACATTGAGCAATTCATAGTGTGGCACCCTGTTGCCTAGTCGGCAAGTGACTGCACTGAAGTGGCAGTGTATGTTTGCATGATAGGTTTAGGTTTTGCTGCTTATGCATTACCTTTTAATTCAAGTTCCACATTTTTTTGCAGCGAAACAGTAGTGTCAAGTAGGCATTTGCGTTTCACATTTTTATTCCAAATTTGGACATCCAGTTAAACACGGCATAGCTCTGTGAAGCGGTAACAAAATTTCATGCAGAAAGAGAGAACAATAGCTTCAGTGTCTTCAACTGAAAACTTGACTCAAACGTAGATTAGCAAGGTGTCAGAATCTAACTTTTCTTAAAGTCGTCTTTTGCCAGTCTTCTTGATTGTGGAGCAGCGCCTGGGCTTGTAAAAACAAGAAGGAAAAGCACACCTAGATGACAAACAATGCCAAAACCCTTGTGATGGTGTGTGTACTAGTTCCAAAATTAAACGTCAGTTGCAAACAGTGCTGGCCAAAAGTATTGGCACCCCTGCAATTCTGTCAGATAATGCTCAATTTCTCCCAGAAAATGATTGCAATTACAAATGCTTTGGTATTAATATCTTCATTTATTTTGCTTGCAATGAAAAAACACAAAAGAGAATGAAAAAAAAATGAAATCATTATCATTTTACACAAAACTCCAAAAGTGGGCTGGACAAAAGTATCCTCAGCCTAATACTTGGTAGCACAACCTTTAGACAAAATAACTGCAAACAAATGTTTCCGGTATCCAACAATGAGTTTCTTGCAATGCTCTGCAGGAATTCGTCTTTGGCCAACTGCTCCAGGTCTCTGAGATTTGAATGGTGCCTTCTCCAAACTGTTTTTCAGATCTCTCCACAGATGTTCAATGGGATTCAGGTCTGGACTCATTGCTGGCCACTTTGGAAGTCTCCAGTGCTTTCTCTCAAACCATTTTCTAGTG
Organism: Corythoichthys intestinalis; assembly: GCF_030265065.1. Classification (NCBI taxonomy): domain Eukaryota; kingdom Metazoa; phylum Chordata; class Actinopteri; order Syngnathiformes; family Syngnathidae; genus Corythoichthys; species Corythoichthys intestinalis. The sequence continues at coordinate 21,815,708 of NC_080405.1, forward strand.
TTTTTTGAAGTGTGTTTTGGGTCATTGTCCTGCTGGAAGACCCATGACCTCTGAGGGAGACCCAGCTTTCTCACACTGGACCCTACGATATGCTGCAAAATTTGTTGGTAGTCTTCAGACTTCATAATGCCATGCACACGGTCAAGCAGTCCAGTGCCAGAGGCAGCAAAGCAACCCTAAAACATCAGGGAACCTCCACCATGTTTGACTGTGGGGAAAGTGTTCTTTTCTTTGAAGCCTTGTTTTTTTTTCCTGTAAACTCTATGTTGATGCCTTTTCCCAAAAAGCTCTACTTTGTCTCATCTGACCAGAGAACATTCTTCCAAAACGTTTTTGGCTTTCTCAGGTAAGTTTTGGCAAACTCCAGCCTGGTTTTTTTATGTCTCTGGGTCAGAAGTGGGCTCTTTCTGGGTATCTACCATAGAGTCCCCTTTTTATTCAGACGCCGATGGATAGTACGGGTTGACACTGTTGTACCCTCGGACTACAGGACAACTTAAACTTGTTTGGATGTTAGTCGAGGTTCTTTACCCACTATCCGCACAATCTTTCGTTGAAATCTCTTGTCAATTTTTCTTTTCCATCCATATCTAGGGAGATTAGGTACAGTGCCAATTATTGATGACACTGCGTGCGGTAGACACAGGAACATTCAAGTCTTTAGAAATTGACTTGTAGCCTTGAGATTGCCCATGCTTCCTCACAATTTTGCTTCCCAAGTCCCCAGACAGTTCTTTGGTCTTCTTTCTTTTCTCCATGCTCAATGTGGTACACACAAGAACACAGGACAGAGGTTGAATCAACTCTAATGCATCCAACTGGCTGCCAGTGTGATTTACTTATTGCCACCACCTGTTATGTGCCACAGGTAAGTAACAGGTGCCGTTAATGACACAAATTAGAGAAGCATCAAATGATTTTTCAAAGGGAGCCAATTCTTTTGTCCGGTCCATTTTTGGAGTTTTGTGTCAAATGATAATGATTTTTTTTTTTTCATTCTCTCTTGTGTTTTTTCACTGCATGAAAAATAAATGAAGATATTACTACCAAAGCATTTGTAATTGCAATCATTTTTCTGGGAGGGATTGAGCATTATCTGACAGAATTGCAGTGGTGCCGATACGTTTGGCCAGCACTGTATGTGAAGTGAGCTGGCAGTGATGCTTGTAAATGTAAAACTTGATTATTGATGTATACATGTAGATGCAATAAACAAAGAATTTGCAAATCTTCAATTTGGTCAGACAAATAATCATTTTTGATGCCTTAAATCTGCTTTTTATGTGTGGATGATAGGCCAAATTATAGGAAAATCTCTTAATGTGATCCCCTGCCACATGGTGACAAGGCCTGATTGGTTAACACAAAAGGAGGTGCAACTAACAGGTAATCACATTGATAGGACTGGAACAAGAAACACAGGTAAACCGGACAAAGGAACAAAGTAAATAAAATGTAAACCAAAGAAACTGACAGGTTGCAGATTTCTAAGGTTAACAATTCGGTGGACATGGTATTAAAAAAAATCAACCAAAAAAAAGATGTATTTCAGCAACTCAAACTACCGAAATTTTTGAACTGTAAACCACTACTTTTTCGTCTCATTTTGAATTCTGAGGCTTAGAGTCCAGTACGGCTTGTTTGTGTTAATAGATAAGACTTTATTTGACAGCGGTGTCATAAGACAGTCATAGTACAGACATGACACTGTCATGGGCATTAATAAATGCTTATGACAGATGTCATTAAGTGTGTTCCGGTAAATTCAGGCACGAACTCCATTTATGTTCAGCTCGGATCTTTCGCATCCATTATAAAGTGAGATCATTTGCTGGATGAGACTAAATGACATCTGTCATAAGCATTCATTAATGCTCATGACAGTGTCATGTCATAATTGTGATGGTCTTATGACAGTGTTATAACGCCGCTGTCAAATAAAGTGTTACCAGTTAATATATTTTGGTATTAATGTCCCATAATAAAGTGAAGACAGCTGCGGTTTATAGTCCAGTGCGGCTTATTCATGAACAAATGCCGTTTTCGTCTCAAATTTGGTGAGTGGTCAGGTGCGCCATATAGTCCAAAAATGATGGTACAAATTATTTATTTTTTTCCTTTGAAGTAAGCCTTTGTATTCTAACCTGCTTCCCCAGCCTTCTCATCCATGCTACCATGCAATCCTCGAAAGATTTTTTTATTTTTTCCTTCAAAGCTCTGTCATCATGATCTTCTTGATGTGAACCCCATCTTTAAAACAGGTCCTTTCTGCGACCCACTTTGGTCTTGGTTATAAAAACAAAAAGGTGCACAATGCACATGGTCCAAACATAGATGAGTTGTCCTGCCATAACCCTTGCCTCTTTTCATGCACGGAATGATGCAAACGCCTTGACTGACCCACGCTGAACCCAAAGTTTTTAGTTTTGTTATACAAAATACTTTATGACTTTTGTGATAGAAGTTGAGGACCTGAATAAAATTGTTCATATGTTCATAAATTGCTCTGGAAAAATACAGTATGCCCATTTCCTAATAACGAAAAGAACTCTGTTAATAAATGATTTTTCGTTTGTTGATTAATTGCGTCAAAGTACTGCTGTCAAAATGAAGACCAACACTTACCTACAGCTAGCAGTAACAGTTCACTCAACTCGATAGTGGTCTTAAGAAAAAATAATAATTACAAAAGAAATTCGCATTAGAGCTAGACTACATACGCGCATCCATGCAATGGCTTTTTTTGCTACCAATATTCTGCTCACATTCTTGGAGTGATGAAAATTTAGTTAAACAGGTATAAGTTCCCTTCATAGTCCATAAAGTACACTACTCTTATTCAAATGCCTTTCTTTAATCATTACAGAGGATCATATTTTAGATGGACCATTCCCCTGAATACAAACTATTATTATTTGTTCTTAGGTATGCTCCATGTTGTATTTGTATTGCCGCACATGAGAAGCTTTGCTTGTTTTTATGGCCCTCTTTCAGAGTGTTCTTCTACTGCACCTGTTTGCTCAGTACTGTGCATGATGGACTTTTCAGCTTGTGAGGTGTGGCCCTTTAAAGAACTGTTTTGCTAAGAGCTGATGTGGCTTCCAGCCGGACAACTTTTGTGACACGTGCGCGTACTTTGTGTTATGAGACGCTTTGCAATCTTTGAGATTCCCTTACCCACAAAACAAGTTGTGGGTAAACACCGTCTGGGTTGCATCTTTGCTGCAAAGGGTAATAATATTTGTGTCAACACTTTCACTAGTTTGTTTTGGAAAAAATCCTAGTGAGCTTTTATTGATCCCCACCCACTGAAATCATTCAACAGAGGGACTCTGATAATTCGATCAGCAGATAAAGATAATCAAATAAATCCAAGCTATTGTGCAATTCGGGGTTTAATGTGTTACAGCAAAGCAATTTTCCTTACATTTTTTTCTCATTAGGAACAACATACAAGATAATATAGTAAACGAACTATCACTATTTCAGGGCAGGCAAATTTAGCTGAATACAAGGATATGTCAAAATGGGTGGTTTTCCAGCATTGGCCTAGGTGTGCCAGCCATCCTGAATCAGAGCAAATAACTTGGCTGAGCCGCATTGTGAGTCACTCACCCTCATGGCTACAATGAAAACAGGACAGCTCATAGAGCAGAGGAGAGAACATCAGGATCAGATCAGGGAGGGACTGTTTGCGAACACACGAGCCGGAGCGTTTGATTCATATATCTATATATCTGTCGGAAGTATAAAGATAAAGAGAAGTCCAAGCATTCCACTGCAGAAAGTCGGTCCTAATAATCTGATAGTTCCATTAATACTGTATCTGTTGTTAAATTATTTAAAAGAGTCATGAGAGCCAGCAGATATGCCGATCAAGCTTGGACTTAGATTGAACTCCAGATTGTGACCATGTGAACAATCATTTCGTTTCACATTTTAATATTCATATTTCAAATCATATCTGATGACCAATGCTAAATTTGTAAATCATAAAGTGTCAGAACGCAAAGTAGCCTACATATGATAGCCCAGGGATGAAGAGTTAGACACAAGTCCTGGAACACTTACAGATTGGTCTGAAATTCAACATGCAAATGCCCTCTTGCCATGCTGAGGAATTTACAAGCCTCAATTTTAGATAAGATACAGTGGGGCAGATAAGTATTTAGTCAACAACTAATTGTGCAAGTTCTGCCACTTGAAAATATTAGAGGCCTGTAATTGTCAACATGGGTAAACCTCAACCATGAGAGACAGAATGTGGAGGGAAAAAAAAAACAGAAAATCACATTGTTTGATTTTTAAAGAATTTATTTGCAAATCATGGTGGAAAATAAGTATTTGGTCACTTCCAAAAGTTCATCTCAATACTTTGTTATGTACCCTTTGTTGGCAATAACAGAGGCCAAACGTTTTCTGTAACTCTTCACAAGCTTTTCACACACTGTTGCTGGTGTTTTGACCCATTCCTCCATGCAGATCTGCTCTAGAGCTGTGATGTTTTGGGGCTGTCGTTGGGCAACAGGGAATTTCAACTCCCTCCTCACCCCGTGGCGTCAAAATGATAACAAGAACAGTGAGCAAAAATCCCAGAACCACACGCGGGGACCTAGTGAATGACCTACAGAGAGCTGGGAACACAGTAACAAAGGCTACTATCAGTAACACAATGCGCCGCCAGGGACTCAAATCCTGCACTGCCAGACGTGTCCCCCTGCTGAAGAAAGTACACGTCCAGGCCCGTCTGCGGTTCACTAGAGAGCAATTGGATGATCCAGAAGAGGACTGGGAGAATGTGTTATGGTCTGATGAAACCAAAATAGAACTTTTTGGTAGAAACAAAGGTTCTCGTGTTTGGAGGAAAAAGAATACTGAATTGCACCATACCCACTGTGAAGCATAGGGGTGGAAACATCATGCTTTGGGGCTGTTTTTTTACATAGGGACCAGGACGACTGATTTGTGTAAAGGAAAGAATGAATGGGGCCATGTATCGAGAGATTTTGAGTGAAAATCTCCTTCCATCAGCAAGGGCATTGAAGATGAGACGTGGCTGGGTCCTTCAGCATGACAATGATCCAAAACACACAGCCAGGGCAACAAAGGAATGGCTTCGTAAGAAGCTTTTCGAGGTCCTGGAGTGGCCTAGCCAGTCTCCAGATCTCAACCCCAAAGGAAATCTGTGGAGGGAGTTGAAAGTCCTTGTTGCCCAACAAAAGCCCCAAAACATCACTGCTCTAGAGGAGATCTGCATGGAGGAATGGGTCAAAATACCAGCAACAGTGTGTGAAAAGCTTGTGAAGAGTTACAGAAAACGTTTGGCCTCCGTTATTGCCAACAAAGGGTACATAACAAAGTATTGAGATGAACTTTTGGTATTGACCAAATACTTATTTTCCACCATGATTTGCAAATAAATTCTTTAAAAATCAAACAATGTGATTTTCTGGGTTTTTTTCCACATTCTGTCTCTCATGGTTGAGGTTTACCCATGTTGACAATTACAAGCCTCTCTAATATTTTCAAGTGGGAGAGCTTGCACAATTAGTGGTTGACTAAATACTTATTTGCCCCACTATACATGGTAAATGTTGATGCCAACAATTTTCAATTATTCAAGCTGATGTATATTCATTGCTAACATCACAAAAGGTGCAACTTCCAGTAGGACATTTGCAATCAGAAATTAATTTCTCAGCAGCTTTAACTTGTAAAACAAAAATAATAGTATAAAATAAAGTTTTACAAAAAATATAAAATATATTGTAGATAAAATAATAGTGAGTTCTTAAAATATATATATATTATTTGGCACATGGAACACACACTTGTGTGCAGAACTTCTTGTTTAGAGACTGAGATAAGAGTCTTGACTCGGTAGTCTATTTTTTTAGCCCACAGAAGGAAAAAGTCGGCATGTTCGTTTCACTCACTTTCTGAACGTGCACCTCTTTTCCACATACCCCCATCCTGTCTACACATCTATTCTCCTAAAGGCGACACACATAATGTACCGACAGACATGGACTTCATAATGTACTGACGGGACATGGGGCGCGGGGCCGATTAATAGGGGGCCTGCATTGTTGCCGAGGCCGTCAAAGCTGACCGAATGGAATCACAGACAAAAAGCTTTTTTCGTTGAAAATTCTTGTGAATAAATGCTTAAGTCCCTGAATTCTTTACAGATATGGACGTAAAACAGTCTTGATTCTTGGTGAAAAGCAAAAAAAAAAAAAAAAAAAACGTGCAGTTAGCATTTATTTTACGTAAATATGTCGAAGTACAATGCTAGTCTGTTAGTAAATGTAGCTAGCGGCCGCCTTATGTAAACAGAGCTTTTCAAAGCTGACCGAATGGAATCACAGACAAAAAGCTTTTTTCGTTGAAAATTCTTCTCAATAAATGCTTAAATCCCTGAATTCTTTATCAATATGGACGTAAAACAGTCTTGATTCTTGGTTAAAAGCACAAAAAACGTGCAGTTAGCATTTATTTTACGTAAATATGTCGAAGTACAATGCTAGTCTGTTAGTGCAGTGTGCCTCGGCACACAGGTGTGCCACGAGAGATCGTCAGGTGTGCCGCGAGAAATTATCCTACATCACTTTTTTTTTTTTTTTTTTTTTAATTCGACGGGCAGAATTGCAGTAGGAAGGAAGGATTAGATAGAAAGTTGCAGTCGTGTCCAGATGAGCCAAGTATTGCTCTTGTCCCGTTCAATAACTGCTCGGATTTCTAGCCATCAGCAACCGTGCTCTCCGCGACAATGTGGACCACAGCACGTCTACTGTACATCATTTGATTAGACTCGTCAAGAGTTAATACAAGACGAAAGTGTCCTTTCCATTTTATCGATATGTGACGACTATCAATCCTTCCCGTGTTTTATCCCAACACATTGTCGAGGACAGCAAAATGGCTGACGGCCAGAAATCCGAGCAGTTCTTGAACGCGACACGAGCAGCTATCCTAAACTTCATCTCCAAACGAAACACCCGTCACTTCAAAACTAGTCGATGGACTATTTTTTTCGCCTTTGTAAAAACACAGAGAAACAGGCAAGTTTTTTGAGAAAAACTACACAGGTAAATGAGAAAGCCCTCAAAGCCAGTAACCCTGTAAAAAAAGTCACACTGTGGCAGAGAACTTAATACTACCTGCCTGCAAAGCTATTGTCAGCGAGATGCTCGCCCCTGATGCCGTTAAAGACATTGCTAAAGTCCCCCTGTTTGATAATTCTGAGCTTTTCAAGCCTAACTGCAATAAAAAATAATAACAGAGACTGAGAGCTGTTGACGATGATTCCTGCTAGGATATCGGCTTTGTGTTCATCTAAACAGGCTCAAGTTTAACACTGAGTAAGTATAATAAGTATTGAGAAATTATTTTAAAATTAAATATACTGTACAGTAAATAATTTTGGAACATTTTTGGTTTGTGGTGTGCCGCGAGATTTTTTCTAATGAAAAAATGTGCTATGACTCGGAAAAGTTTGAAAAACACTGTGTTAGTGAATGATGCCAGCGGCCACCTTATGGAAACAGAGCTTTTTCGGTGAAAATTCTTGTGAATAAATGCTTAAATCACCAAATTCTTTATAGATATGGACGGTAAAAAGTCTTGATTATTGGTTAAAAGAAGAAAAAAGTGCAGTTAGCATTTATTTTATGTAAATATGTTGATGTACAATGCTAGTCTGTTAGTGAATGTAGCTAGCGGACACCTTATGTAAACAGAGCTTTTCCATTGAAAATTCTTGTGAATAAATATGTAAATCCCCAAATTCTTTATAGACATGGACGTAAAACAGTCTCGATTCAATCCTTCTTCCTGAGATAATCCTTCCTGTTTGTATGCGGTAAAGCTTTCGTACTTTTTCAACAGAAATCCGGCGTTAGATCGCTGCGTGTGTGTGTTTGTGAATAGCTCCTCTTGATGTGGGCGGCCCCCTACTTGAAGCTGAGGTGCAGTGCATGACCGATCTGACCTGTCAATACCATTATGAAGTCTATGCTACAGATATGATGGCACTGTATATGAGACTATATAATACAAAAGCAGTGTCCAGTGGTCGCAGCTGATAACAACTGCTGTTGAATGTAATACTCCACAAATGTGGCCAAGTCTACAAGTCAATTACAACACAGACACTCATTAAAGTGCTGAATCAACCCATATACATCCCGTGACACAGTGAGTCTAGAATTAAGATCCTGTTCCGGCATGACCCGGCACAAATTATCCCCTGCCGATAACCATTTCTATTCCTTTATCATTTTGTGTTGATTCTTCTTTCTGAATGTTTCAACAAAAATGTTTGATTTAGCTGAAAATATTTAGAAGACATGTATACATAAAAAGTAAGAAGAAATGGGAATTCGATCGTGAAATGTTTTTTGTCAACTGTAAAAAAGGAAGAAAACATAAATTTTATTAATTCCTTTTCATTTGAATGTTGGGTGTTTCAATCCAAACTTAAGTATTTTTTTAAACCATTGTTTCTGATAAATAATCAAAATAAAGATATTTCAGTTGAAAATTTTAATTGAATGGTATTTTGAGAATGTTTGCTCTTTTTCCATATTGAATTGCACGAGGAGTACAAAATAACCCCCACATTGTACAAAACAATGCTACTTCTATACTGACACTGTGAACCACCATGTATGTAGAAAAAACATGTGACAGAGCACATAATTTAGAAAAAAAATATTGTGCAGTGTTCTGTGTGACTGGGATGAACAAGATATTAATAACGTTTAACCTGAAACAATGGATCATCTGAGCACATCTAAACACTTAAATTACCAAAGCTTCAAAATGACAGCGAACAGCAGCTGAGGTGCACGAGGCAATAAAGTTTGTTGATGAGCCCTTGAGGCTAACTTGCTTGAGCTTGCAATTCATAAGAGAAGGAGAGGGGGGTGGGGGGGGGGGGGGGGCTAAATGCAGTGCAAAACAAATTTAATAGAGGCGCGTCCTTTGTTTACTAGGTTTAGACCGCTGTTACCCGAAATTAAAAATAATTGGAAACTATTAAAATCACGTTTTCTGTTTCTGTAAATGTTCATACGTCAGTATGTAAAAGCTCTTTCAAAGAAAACATGAATTATTGTCACATAAAGAAACAAGACTGCAGTCTAATTTCTTCATTGAGTCATCAAACATTTACTTGCATTCCTGAACTTTTTTTAGGGGTAAGTATGTTAATGTTTTAATCTATGGAAAGAGCATTCATTTTAACATTTCTCAATACTGAATAAATTTGTGAAAAGTCAAGACCTCACTGAAATTGAGAGTCAACTTTAAAGTTGATGCTGGTCTAATAGGTGTTGGTGTTCTAACAATCTATACATCCACTTACTACAAAGCTTGTCCTCCTTAGACTCACGAGAGAGTTGGAGCCTGCTTCTGTCACAGGTTTAAAAAGATGTTATCCATAATTATACAAAGTAGCTTATCAAATCAATGCAAAGTAAAAGTTGAATTCTACTCCACACATAAACAAAACAAACTTGCGATTAATACAAACAACATCCCCATTTAAACTTTCTGCTCAGAGCTAAACATTGTTAGCTTTCTTGAGCAGTGGTGAAAATGTAATTAAGGCTTGAAAGATTCGCATTGGCATCCTATAATACTTCGAGAAAGTGCTCATTCACTTCGCAAACTGAATTGAGCGCAACAACAATAGTTCTTTAAGGTGTGCATACACAATACCTTGTTGTCAGCGTAGTGACGGAGTTTTGGCCAGACACTAACCACTACTTACCAACAAGTAAAAAACAGCAGTGCAAAATGGTGCATGATTGAATCACTGTAATGTACAGTATTAGGAACAAATAAAACAACATTTCAGTCATTTTGGTGTTTGCAAAAAATATTTTTGGGGTGAAAGAATTACACCAATTATTGTTAGGCCCGATTGAGACTCTCATCTGCATTCCAATAGCTTTATTACTTGAAAACGGAACTGGAAAAAAATACAATGGATTTATTATGTTTAAGATACACTACTGTTCAAAAGTTTGAGGTCGCTTAAGCAAAAAAATAATGATTAAAATGCAAACAAATTCATAATCAACCGGTCATGGCATTCCACTACATCATAACTGATTTTCAGTTTTTGGGGGGAATAAAGTTCCGTGGCGGGGTGAGAAACAGCGTAGGGTTTCTGAGATCAAACACACTCTTGTTTTGCTATGGTTATTTAACGTTGCAAGAACTGCACTGGTCTGGAATGAATTCAATTTCATGACGCTTGATGATGGTCAGTTCCAAAGATGTTTAATGTGAGACATGGTAATTTCTGAATAAAAATTCAAGGATTATACCCAGGCTTTACCTTTGGCTGCATTTGTAAATATAGCACGCCCTCTTACTGATAAACTATTTTCTGGCCTGTTCCATATTAGCCATAATTTAATCATTTAACATCTATTTAGTAGCAACAATCACTTCCTCCTATCTTTTTTTTAATTTGTGAAATAAAAGTCAAACCGAGGCATGTAACATGTTTCCACCCATGTGATTTTGTTCTACTATGCCCTGGAGCGCAATGAATCAGCAGACAAAGCAAACAAGTTGAAGCTCCTCAAAATAATGTTAAAGCCAAAAAAATCAAAAATAATTACATGACTAGGCAATTTCGGGTGTGCTGCCCATAGTTAGCTGGGGTAGGTTCCAGCACCCCTGCGAGCTTCATGGGGATAAGCATCTCAGGAAATGAATAACTGCAAAAATTAGCGGTTACAGACGACAGTGTGTAAAACTCAAGTTAATAGCTGTCACAACTCGTGGGATAGCCTTTCTAATTTGTACATCATATACATCACCATAGGAACCTATCATTGTTGTTGCGTATGTGTCATGTATCTTTCTGGAAATTCCCCCCAACACAAACACGTACAGAGATGATTCATAGAGTTGTTCCTTGGGCCCCAAAAAGAATGTGAGGAAAAGGAGACGTTCTAAATTGTGGTTTCCACAGCCAGTTATGACTCACAAACACGAGGGAAAAACAGGGAGGGGTGAAAAGATTATTCTGGGATGGCTGCTATAGCAACATAATAAGCAAGGGGGCAGGTACTAACTGGGTTGTTTCCATAGCAATGCCCTTTGTGTGTATGGATAAATATCACATGCCACAAAGCAGTTTGTAATAAGGAACTTTGGTTCCGCCTTGTACTGTTTTTTTTTTTTTTTTTTTTCTTTGTGATGACACGCAGACACTCCCCTTTGCAAGGAGCCTCACTTCTGTCACCACATTGATTGCACAGTAATGACATTAAAGCGAAAACTCCTTCACAATACAGTTCTACTGTTTACCCAATATAACAACATTAACAGTTATGAAGTACACGAGATATCATTAGCAACTGATTAACCCACTACACCAGAAACTTCTTACACAATAGCCGATGAACCACTCACAGTTTATACCTTTGAAGTCTTAATTTACGAGCAAGTGATATGGGGTTCTTGCTTCACTGTAAGGAACACTTCCCGTCTGTTGCTCTTCAACACAAGCAGACATATTCCCAAGCTGTGCATTCCACTCATAACTGTAAATGTTTCAACAAACCAACTTTTTTCCCCCCTCTGGGTGGGATGAGCCCAACAGCAAGTTCATACATGAAGCAGAAGTAAGGTGTTCACATGTGAGGGTCATCCGAAAGAAGCTGATACTGTGAGCCACTCAATTTGTTGTTAGTGTTATGCCTTTTTCTTGTGTTTGGTGTAGACAACTGATAATCACCCATCTTCTCTGCCAGTACCAATGGTTCTCATTCAGGTAGAGTGTGAGTGGAATCTCTTCCAGCTGACTTGGGCTAAGAACTCGTTCTGACTCAGTCACCCAGTACAGAAATTGTAACTCCGACAACCAAACTCAAGAATGAACATTCATGACACGCCCAAGCCACAAACTGTCTGTGAAGCTTTTGTTTACACTGGTATATGTTCTCAGTGTAGTATTTGTTTTACTATAGCCAGTAATACTACAGTAATGAAACTTAATGATCACCATACCTAGGTCAATATTTCTTAACTTTGTGGCCATTGGCGAGCATCTTCATTTTGCTTTCCATTGACAGTGAATGAGGTCATGCTTCAACTTTCAGATTCTCGTAATACGAGAAAGAGGCAACTTTGGGGTTTCACATCCAGAAAATCAGGGGCTGCCTGTTTTCCCTCCGCCGTACCTCTGTCTCTCCTCCCTCTTACCACGCACTATTACAAACTGCGAGAGAAATAAACGCCTCGTTTTGTTATGTAACACGTCTGCTTTGGTAACGATATCATGTCATTTTGTATTTTGTTGGACACTTTGGGTTTTGTTTTGTTTATCGGCCTTTGGCAGAATCAATTCCAACTTCCCTCATTCTATTCTAGCAATTAATTGCAACAGTCTATTTAAATGGCACAGAGAAATGCTCCTCAAAACACTATAGAAGTCAATTTCTTGCCTAGGATACTTGCTTTGCCGAATAGTAGCTACAGTTTTTTTTTTTTTCCTTTTGTCTGAGTCCTTAGTTGCCATTGCTTAGCTATTGAAATGTTTGTGGCTCCACGTCAAGTGGTAAAGCCCTCAAATGCTGAGTAAGAATCCATTTTCCTGCCCTAATTGCCCCTGAAGTTTTAGCCTGTTTGTGTGTTTAGCGGGATCTTTAGGCCCAACCCCAAACTCAAGTGTAAGGACGCCTCTATTAAACTCAGAGGGTGGCTCTGTGCATGTGTGGCAGCTAAGAGCTGTTTCTGTCTACTTGGAAACATTCCTACGCCAACTGACTTCCATGAGCCATAAAGGCAATGGTTGAGCCCTTAAACATGTCAAAAGGGGAAGGTCTTGTCTATTTACGGCAAGCAGCCATGGCTACAGTTTTTTTAGAGGAAGAAAAAGCTGCACATTCCTTGTCTAATTATAAGTTTTCATCTCTGGTCATAATCAGCTAACCCAAAAAAGATCTATAATAACAGTATTCATAATGTATTGACAGTGTGAAGCTGGTTTAGATTTTATACCATTAGACCCGGTTTTGATCCAGTCTAACATAGAAACTGGTTCAGTCACTGAGTGGATGTACAATTACACTTTATTGTAGTACGGCATAAAAGTATGTTCCCCGTGGTCACATGCATCGCCCCCGGTATCGCTCTGCACCCCCCTGTGGGGGCACGCTCCACTATTTGAGAAGTACTGCCCTAAACTATAATGTTGAATAATCGTTTCTTTCAGATCATTTGACAGTTGTTTTGAAGCTCCCATGTTTCAATTCTTTAGAGATGATGCAAAGAGGAGAACAATTTGAAATTTGCCACCTTAAATACACTTTCTCATGGTGGGCTTTACCTGTGTATGTAGGTCAACATCAGTCAGCTTATCAAACAAATTTTGAGTTCCAAAAATTAGTACTAAAGATTTTTTAATCAATAAAAACACAGGGGTGCCCAAATTTAATTCATCAGCCTATTTTTAATTATTATGCACTTTGTTCATACTATAAACTTCACTTCTCATGTTACTGTGTTCATCTGCTACAGTGGGGAGAACAAGTATTTGATACACTGCCAATGGGTTTTCCCATTGACAGTGTATCAAATACTTGTTCTCCCCACTGTGTATGATATATTTAACTGAAATTTTTGTTCTTAACATTCAGTGATTTATATAAGGAAAATCTTAAATCTTATCGGGGGCGCCCAAACTTGATTTAATTGCAGGTAAACAACAAAAATTAACATTGTTTTACTCATTAAACCAAATATATCAACAAAAATTCATATTCTGAGGAAAAAGTTAGGACACCTTGCCACCTAATAGTGTGTGTTACCCCCTTTAGCTGAAATTTCAGTGAGACACTTTGTAGCCACCCTCCAGTCTTTGACTTCGGTCTGAAGAAAGTTTGCTCCTCTCCTCAACGCAGAATACTTTCAACAGTGACTGACGGTTGAAGTAAGAGAAAACGGCATGGTGCGATCAAAGGAGCTGTCTGTGGCCTTCAGAAAGAAGATTGTAGACGCTTATGAGTCTGATAAGGGATTTCAAAAGAATATAAAATCTGCCATTCCACTGTCCGGAAAATAGTCTACAAGAGGAGGGCATTCAAAACAACTGCCAACATGCCCAGGTCTGGCCGTCCAAGCAAGTTAACCCCGAGAGCAGACCGCAAGATACTAAAAGAAGTCTCCAAAAACCCTAAAATGTCATCACGGGACCTACAGCAGGCTCTTGCTACGGTTGATGTGAAAGTGCATGCCTCTACAATCAGAAAGAGACTACATAAATTTAACATTCATGGGAGGTGTGCAAGGAAGAAACATTTGCTCTCCAAGAAGAACATGAAGGCCAGACTGAAGTTTGCCAGAGTGAATGTTGACACAAACCAGGACTTCTGGAATAATGTTCTTTGGACAGATGAAATTGAATTATTTGGACACCAGAACAAAGGACATGTTTGGCGTAAACCCAATACAGCATTCCAGGAAAAGGACCTCATACAAACTGTGAAGCATGGAAGTGGAAATGTCATGGTTTGGGGATGCTTTGATGCAGCAGGACATGGCCAGTTCACCATCATAGAATCCACCACGAATTCTATCGTGTATCAGAGGGTGCTTAAGGAAAATGCGAGATCATCTTTTGATACATCAAAGCTGAGGCGAAACTAGACCCTGCAACATGATGATGATGCAAAACATACCAGTAAATCCACCAAGGACTGGCTGAAAAGAAATGGAGAGTCATGGAATGGCTGAGTCAAAGCCCAGATCGTAATCCCATTGAGATGCTGTGGGGTGCCTTGAAACGGGCGGTACATGCAAGAAACCCTTCAAACCTCTCACTATTGAAAGTATTCTGCATTGAGGAGTGGGGCAAACTTTTTTCAGACCGATGTCAAAGACTGGTGCTTGGCTACAAAAAGCTTCTCACTGAAGTTACTTTAGTCAAAGGAAGTAACATTAGCTAAGGTGGTAGGGTGTCCTAACTATTTACTCAGAATATGCATTTTTGTTGAGATATTTGGTTTAATGAGTAAAACAATGTTAAGTTTTGTTGTTTACCTACAATGAAATCACTTTCTTTTCCAGTGATAAAGAAAAACAAGATCAGACATTGATATGTGAACATTTCTTAATGAAGAACTGAATATTTAATGGGGTGTCCTAAGTTTTTCACATGACTATGTATATACAGTACTAGTATGTTTGTACAATTGTAGTCAAAAGTTTACATACACTTGGGAAGAACATAATGTCATGGCTCTCTTGAGTTTCCAGTTATTTCTACAACTCTGATTTTTCTCTGATAGAGTGATTGGAACAGATACTTCTTTGTCACAAAAAAACATTCATGAAGTTTGGCTCTTTTATGACTTTATTATGGGTGAACAGAAAAAAGTGATCAAATCTGCTGGGTCAAAAATATACATACAGCAGCGCCAATATTTGGTAACATGTCCCTTGGCCATTTTCACTTCAATTAGGCGCTATTGGTAGCCATCCACAAGCTTCTGGCAAGCTTCTGGTTGAATCTTTGACCACTCCTCTTGACAGAATTGGTGCAGTTCAGTTAAATTTGATGACTTTCTGACATGGACTTGTTTCTTCAGCATTGTCGACAAGTTCTCAATGGGTTTAAGTCAGGACTTTGGGAAGGCCATTTGAAAACCTTAATTCTAGCCTGATTTAGCCATTCCATTACCACTTTTGATGTGTGTTTGGGGTCATTGTCCTGTTGGAACACCCAACTGCGCCCAAGACCCGATCTTCGGGCTGATGACGTTAGGTTAGCTTCAAGAATTTAAAGGTAATCCTCCTTCTTCATTATAAACTATAAACTACATAAACTTTTGACCACAACTGTATATACTGTATATTATATATATGTATATATATTAGGGCTGTCAAACGATTAAAATTTTTAATCGAGTTAAATACAGCTTAAAAATTAATTAATCGTAAATAATCGCAATTAATCGCAATTCAAACCATCTATAAAATATGCCATATTTTTCTGTAAATTATATGTATTCTGTAAAATAAATTGTTGGAATGGAAAGATAAGATGGATATATACAGTGGGGAGAACAAGTATTTGATACACTGCCAATGGGAAAATCCATTGGCAGTGTATCAAATACTTGTTCTCCTCACTGTACATTCAACATACGGTACATAAGGACTGTAGAAGGCATTTCACTCTACTGTCATTTAAATCTGTCTATGCTGTCCTCACTCCGAAGCGTCTACTTTTTCCAAAGCTAGACAGCTAGTGAACGACGCCTTAGTAATCAGACTTCTTCCTTTTTCATCTGATTTATTAATAAAATAGCCTCGAACCATTGTCCTCTTTAGACCGTCATAAAACTACAAAAAAAAAAGAGTACACAAGCATTGCATTAGCAACAACGTTAGCTTAGCACGCTATACAGGTTCACTAAACATAAACAAAAAGCGTCTCATACAAAAAATAGAACATTCCGCTTACTAACATAATATCTACATTCTTTACAACAACCATACTTACGGACAAATCTTGTCCAATGATCATATAAGCACAACATTACAACGTAGGCATCAGCCCGAGACGTCGTGCAGCCATATGAACTGGCAAGAAAAAAATAAACCATGTCGCAAAGCGACCACAAGAGTTCTCTGTTGTGCTGCAGCACAAAAAGCCTTGCTGTAAAACGTACCAAAAGGCAGAATACTGTCTGAGCGGGACATGTGCGTTAATTGCGTCAAATACTTTAACGTGATTAATTTAAAAAATTAATTACTGCGCATTAACGCGATAATTTTGACAGCCCTAATATATATATATATATATATATATATATATATACACATATGTCGTGATGACCTGCTCGGTGAATGTCTCAGGCAACAGAAGCCCAGTAAGGAGGAGGACCCTGAGGAGATATAATGGAAGGACAAGCCCCTGTATGGTATGTACCACCGACAAATTGAGGGTTTAGCTGACATGGGAAAAACATACCAGTGGCTGGAAAAGGCCGGACTGAAAGACAGCACGGAGGCACTGATCATGGCAGCACAAGAACAGGCCCTAAACACAAGATCAGTTGAGGCCGGGGCCCATCACACCAGACAGGACCCCAGGTGCAGGCTATGCAAAGAGGCCCCTGAGACATTCGAGCACATCACACCAGGGTGCCAGATGCTGGCAGGCAAGGCATACATGGAACGACATAACCAGGTAGCAGGCATAGTGTACAGGAACATCTGTGCCAAGTACGGACTGGAGACCCCAGAGTCAAGGTGGGCGACACTTCAAAAGGTGGTCGAGAACAACCGAGCCAAGATCCTTCGGGACTTCCAGATCCAGACGGACAAACTGGTTATGGCCAACCAACCTGACATAGTGGTGGTGGATAAACATCAGAAGACGGCAGTAGTGATAGATGTAGCAATCCCGAGCGATAGCAACATCAGGAAAAAAGAACACGAAAAGCTGGAGAGATATCAAGGTTTGAAGGAAGAGTTGGAGAAAATGTGGAGAGTGGAGGCAACAGTGGTGCCAGTAGTGATCGGGACACTAGGAGCAGTTACCCCCAAGCTGGGTGCATGGCTTCAGCAGATACCAGGAACAACGTCTGACATCTCCGTTCAGAAGAGCGCAATCCTAGGGACAGCTAAGATCCTGCACAGAACCCTCAAGCTCCCAGGCCTCTGGTAGAGGACCCGAGCTTGAAAGGAGAGACCATACCGCCCGGGTGGGCGAGACACCGTTTTTTTTTTTTTTTTAATGTGTGTGCATCACATCCAATAAGCATTCGTATTTATACATCTTGGAGTTGAAGATTATCATGGGGCGGCCGTGGCGCAGTTGGTAGCTAGAGTTGTCCTTGGACTGAAGGGTCAGTGGTTCGATTCCTGGCTACGACTGCCCACTGTCAAAGTGCCCTTGGGCAAGGCACTGAACCCCGATTTGCCTCCAATGGGTTGACAGTGCCTTGCATGGCAGCAGCCCGATTGGTGTGTGAATGGGTAAATGTGTGCTAATGTAAAGCGCTTTGGGCATGGTAACCATGCAGATAAATGCGCTATATAAGTACAGTCCATTTACCATTATGGTTAAATTAATAACTTGCCTAATAATTTTGCACACAGTGTAATAGGCCATTATGCTCCTGCTCTCACTCTTTTTGTAGCCTTTGTGTGTATCACTTTTGGGGACCGATATGAGTAGAGAAGAGTAAGACTAAAAGTGACGTAAATTTAATTCGCTCAAAGAAGTGCATAGTATGCTAATGGTGTGTATTGCAGTATCAAAGAGACCGGAGATGTTCCCTTGAGCCATTAGATCAGTGATCCCCAACTACTGGGCCAATGACAGGTTTTTACATTATCGGATTTTAAGCAATATCTGTAGTCAGAAGTTTTTTTGTGGAAGACTAAGATGCCATGTCATCCGGATAAAGAGTACAAAAAACCCCAACTTGTTAATAACGCTAAGTTCAAAAGCCAGCATCTCTGTGTTATGGGGCTGCATTAGTGCCAGTGGCAGGTACATTAATGTTGAAAGGTACATACAGTGGTACCTCGACATACTAACACATCAACATACGATCCTTCCGACATCAGACATAAAATTTGACTCGTCATTCGTTTGACATGTTTGAAATGCGACGATTTACAACCGCGTCGCAATTTAATTGTTTTACCGCAAGAGGGCAGCACGGCGGATTTTCTTGTGAGAGAAATCAACATTGGTCTCAAGAAGGTTTGTGCAGATGGTAAGGCAAGGCAAGGCAAATTTATTTATATAGCACAATTCAACACAAGGCAATTCAAAGTGCTTTACATCACATGAAGATCATAAAAATCACATTTAAATCAACACAACGTAGAAACGAAGACAAAAGATCGCATTTAATCACAGAATAAAAATAAATAAATAAAATAAAAATAAAACAAAAACTACTACAAATAATAATAATTGAAATCAGCAATGGAGATAAAAACAAGAGGAATAGAAAGCAGGTAGATTGAAATATATAGACAGTTATAGATATGCAGTGCTAAACAAAAGCGTTTTTAGCCCTGATTTAAAAGAGCTAACAGTTTGAGCATACTTCAGACGTTCGGGTAACTTGTTCCAGAGGTGAGGAGCATAATAGAAAGATGGTGAAAGAAAAAAGGTGACGCTCACCGTTGAAATTAAGATGGAAATGATAAAATAAAAAATAAAAAAATTTAAAAGTGTGGTGTGCACGTCAGTGAACTGGCTTGACAATACGACCAGAATCTGTCTACTCTCTCAAAGGTCCTCCTCCTCTACCTCCACCCGTCTCCTCCGACCTCTGTTAGTCATTCTTTATAAGTTAAGGTGACAGTTATTACAGTATTACTGTAACATCGGCAAGGAAGTAGCCAGCTTCATCAGGTTTTTAATCATTTATGTCCGAACTTGTGAAACACAACACGGCTACTGTCCACCATAGATGATGCCAATAACAGAACATGAAAAGAGAAAGTTGAAACTTCCCACTTTTCCGCACCTCTCTCTCTCTCATCATAGGTCACATAGTGCATTCATGAATAGCATGCAAAACACAACCGTCATATTAGAACCCGATTCGTTACATTACTATTATTATTAGAGGTGTGCATCGGTACTGCCCTCACGATTCGATTCGATTACGATTCGGAGGGCCACGATTCGATTCAATTCGATTCAATTCGATTCAATTCGATTCAGAGGGTCACGATTCGATTTGGTTCGATTCGGCAATGCATCGCGATGCCTTAAAGCCTGGGATGCATTAAAATTCTAAAGCAAAGCATATTTTTCGTGAATCATGAGGCAACACAAGCGGTCAGACATTAAACAACTTTTTATTGGCTCTTGTGTCACTCCTGGTTGAAGTCAAATGAAAATACTTTTAGATATATATTTTTTTAAAAAACAAAAAAACAAATCACAGCATTTGCTTTGAATGAGACCAGGGCTTTCTCTTTTTTTTTTTTTACACACAGTAGCAGCCTTTCACACAGTGCAACATCTGAACTCCTGTGCAAAATCAGTAATAACAGTCACTGTA
Organism: Corythoichthys intestinalis; assembly: GCF_030265065.1. NCBI lineage: Eukaryota > Metazoa > Chordata > Actinopteri > Syngnathiformes > Syngnathidae > Corythoichthys > Corythoichthys intestinalis. Next base: position 21,835,780 of record NC_080405.1, read on the forward strand.
TTTTAGTCACAACAACCCATCGATAAAAATATTCAAGTAAATATTAAAGAAAGCGACAAAGAAAATATTGTAGTGCAGCAGCATCTTTATCGCAATATCAATCCAGGGATCAGTTCAGTTGCAAACAAAATATCCAACTAAACTGCAATGTAGAACAAAGGTAAAATGTTGGCCTAGCCCACTATAGACCCTACTCACCTACGTCACAAAATGGGCGTGTCGCTGTTTCCGGCCGCCATATTGTACCTCTTTTTCAGACCTATTCTCATTGTTTTCAATTAGTCGAGCAAGTTATAGAGCAATTCATGGAAGCCCCGGTGTTATCTGACGCTGTAAACTCATTGGATCCGTTGCATAAAAGGCGTTACGTGGAAAAGCTTCAGTTTATCCATTCGCCAGATCCGTATTTGATGCCTAAATCGATGTTTTTCGACCCGCTGGCTTCGCCTGACATCTGATATCCTGATATTTACAACTATCTTGTCCACACAAAATCAGCCTATTCTCACGAAAGTTTGAAAAACTTTAAGAGCTTGGAGGCTTATAAATGCTACGTTGCTGGTTGGGTGAAACAGGTCCTCGTACACGAAAATTCGGCAGGAATCTTGTGCTCGGAAGGTGAGTTACGAAATTTTCAATTCAAAATCTTTTGTTCTTGCTAACATCCACTGTCAAGTCTAATGTATTTCATGTCATTTGTCGATGGAGCTAGGGCTTTTAATGTTTATATGGTTTAGCGATAGCACTCACTACATACATACGTGTATGTTGTCGGCGATTAGCCTAGCAATGATCTTAATTGTGGTTGTCAGCCAAAAACCCTCTAAATATATATTAAATGCATCTTACCAGATATAAAATGACTACTACATAATCTGTGGTAGTCGTTTGGAGCCCAGTTTTCGCGTCGAATTGCAGCAGCCCATCTCGCTCTTCTCTCCGGGTCCCTCGGAATCCGGTAAAACTTCAAGTCTCTCCGTCTATCTTCTCTGTTATTGCAACCGACCGCCACACACGACTTCACCATTTTGAGTATTAATGTTGACGAGCAGTAAAACGTGCAATAATAGGAGGAATTTACGAAGCGCTAATGCATTTATATGACGAGTATCCGGACAACATGGCGCGGGGGCGTGGCTGTGACGTCACGTGAGTAGGGTCTATATATGTGCAATCAACTTAGAAATGCAATTAGTAACTACCACATAACAATAAAAAATAATGAATTAAAATGAAGTGCAGCAGCATTTTAGCAGCCATAATAATCTGTTTCAACATGAAGAAATATCATTTTTTTTGCAATTGAGAGAGCAGAGAGATAGTAGAGGTTAGTTGGGGCCTAAAAAATCCAGCCCGACCCGACACGGCCCGCTGGTATTGAAGCCCGACCTGGATTGGAGTGACGCGGAAAAAAAAAACGCAGCAGCAGCAATTTATTTTCATTTCTTCGAGATGGCAGAAAAAACGCATGTTTCCTAATGTTTAAATAGTTTACATATTTTGGTGATCATTATAGAAGCATTTGCACAACGAAATAACGCTGGGAAAATTTAATATTAAAAAAAAAAAACATGCGATTTTGCAGACACACAGAGAAGATTCAAAAGGATCACATTTGTGTTGCCTTTGTGTGCATAAAAATGTGTCTTTCGTAACGAATTCTCAGTTGGCAGAAAAAAAACGCAAGTTTTCTTAATGTTTAAACAGTCTACATATTTTTGTGATCATTATAAAATCATTTACACAACAAAATAACGCTGGGAAAGTTTAATATAAAAAATAAATAAAAAAACGAGTTTGCAGACACACAGAGGAGAGGATTCAAAAGGATCACATTTGTGTTGCCTTTGTGTGCATATATAAAAGTGTCTTTCGTAACGAATCGCAAGCGCCACAGCAGAGGAGAAGAAAAAGCGGGCGGCGCCACTGCTTCATGTGAGTGCACAAGCAAATGCACAATGCACAAATTTTTTTTTTTTTTTTTTTTTAAATAATTTATTAGTCCGGCGCGGGGCAGCCCGACCCGAACGTGAATGCTTAACATTTTGGGCCCGAACCCGAACTCGGGCACAAGATCTAACCTCTAAGAGATAGGACATAACATAACAATGGCTGAAGCGGAGAAAGAGGGAGCAAGAAAGATTCTTGATGCACCTAAGACATTGAAAGCTGACATCTGGAGACATTTTTGCTTCTATGAGGTTTGTGGGAAACTTGACCAGAGTTATGCTGTGTGTAAAAAATGAAACATGACAATAATAATACAAATGGGGAAACCAAATCCATTGCATCACCGGAATTGTGCAGGGAAGATTTTTGAACTTACTTATATATTTTAAAATGCACTGAATCGATTCGACTTGTTGCCCGCATCGAATCGAATCGTCCATGCCCCGCATCGGGATGCATCGCCGCATCGATTATTGTTGACACCACTAATTATTATACTGATTAGTCTTTATAATCTATTTGTTTTCCGATGTGTAATAGTTATTTTCAACTGTACCTTTAGTATTTATGAAGGATTTAGTACTGGTGTTTGAGCTGTGGAACAAATTAATCGAATTAAAATGTATTCTTATGGAAAATCCCACTCGACATACAGCCATTTCCACTTATTAACCAGGTCCTGGAACGAATTAAATTTGTATGTAGCGGTACCACTGTACTGGTTTGGGAGAAACAGATGCTGCCATCCTAGCAACGTCATTTTCATGGACGCCCCTACTTATTCCAGCAAAACAATGCCAGACCACATTATGCCCGTGTTACAACAGCATGGCTTTTTAGTCCAGTTCAGGTACTAGACTGACCAGCCTGCAATTCAGACTGGTCTCCCAGTGTGGTGCATCATGAAGTGAAAAATATGACAACGGAGACCCTGAACTGTTGAAGAGCTGTAGCTGTACATCAATAAAGAATGGGAAATAATTCCTCCAACAAAGCATCAACAATTAGTGTCCTCAGTTCCTATGTTTACTGAATGTTGTTTAAAGAAAAGGTGACGTAACACAATGGTACACAAGACCCTGTCCCAGCTCTTTTGGCACGTATTAAAGCCAGTTTGAACATTAAATAGATTTATAACGGATTTGTAATCATTTTAGTCTGTTTTTATTTAACACAACTTCATTGGAGTTGGGATTGTACATGTTGGTCCCTGTCCCGTGTTTTCCAATTTTACCATTTCACATTACAAGGCACCTCTGCGGTCCAGTGCCATAGCAGTTATATAACCTGAATTTGTCAGAAGTCAGAACGCGCCAGTGTGTCTAACACACCAGTAAAGACAGATTTACAGCAGATTGTTTGGAAAAAAAAATCTAGGCCATAAATATGGAATCAAAAAAACAAAATTAAAAAAAAAATCCTCCAAATAGCATTCAGGTACCACAGTAAGCCAGGGTTCCCTGTAAACATTTTAGTGCGAACATGAATGGTTTGGCCGTGCCTGCGTGGGTTTCCTCCCACATCCCGAAAACATGCGTGGTAGGCTGATTGAACAGTCTAAATTGTCCGTAGGTATGAGTGTGTGCGTGAATGGTTGTATGTCTCTTTGTGCCCTGCGATTGGCTGGCAACCAGTTCAGGGTGTCCACTGCCTACTGCCCGTAGTTAGCCGAGATAGGCTCCAGCACTTCCGCGACCCTCGTGAGGAAAAAGCGGCATTGGAAAATGGATGAATGAATGGTTTACAAAAAGAAAAAAAAAGAAAATGTAATACGAGTCATATTAGTTAAAATGGCCTCATTATAGTTTTAAAGGGATCCTCTGTTTTTAAGACAAGTAATTCTTAAAAGATACATGTTAGTATGAGTTATAACAATTTGATATTAAAACCCCTCTTAATGTTTTTGTTTTAATAAAGTTTGTAAAATTATTTTAAGTGATAGGTCGCCATTCTTGTTACGTCGCAGTGCGTGACGTCACTGGTCCCGTTGCCGAAATTCCAGCGTGTCACTCGTTAGCTTTCCCAACATGTCGTCAGTTCTACCCTTCCTATTTGAACCAGATCTGAAAAGTGAAGAGCAGGATAGCACTGTCGGTCGTTCACAAGACGAGCTTCAGGGAAAAATGCGTGCAGCAAATACCTGATAAGACAAAAGTTGGGCAAAACTGGTGATGCGAAAGAGTCCTGTTGGGAAGTCCGGTTGGGAGCGAGAGTGTATGCTGTCCGGTTTTATCAGCAGATATTCAAGGTAAGCATATAGCGTTTTCAAACTTATCCCAATATAATTATGTAGATTGTTAGCATCCAGAGCTGTCGTGTGCTTACAGTACAGGCCAAAGAGCACACCTTGTGTAATCCATGTCTTGTACATTGTAACGCGTGGTAGCTAGGATACGTGTATAAAAGTACCAAAAAGGGGAGAAACTTCCACTTATGCACATTTATTCACAAAAAATAATATTTCCACTTTGACCACTCTTCACTCGGGAGCTCAGCAGTACGCAAACACACGTTCCCTGATGAACTCCAACATTGTTGTAAGGTCCACGCCAGAGTCACTGTCGTCACTGTAGCGTGCCATAGTGCTTTAATTATTTAGTATGATTTGGGGAAAAATCCCACAAATATTGTCACCAAAAAAGATAGCAATAGTAATCCAAATCCGCGTTTTTTACTCACTCGAAGATCCAGGAATTAAACCGATACCATGGCAATGTCACAGCTGCGATCAGGCCGTCGATTCCACAAAATAGACTGATCCGAAAAGCCGCTGTGGGACCGACGAATCAAAAAAAATGGACAGACCCGAAACCAATATTGCAGTCGCGGTGGAATCGTCGGATCCAGAAAATAGACGGATCCCTTACTTGACTGACAATCCAGGAAAAATGTTCGGGCGCTAGTTGCAACGCGTGGTGGGTAGGATACAGGCACCAAAAGGGGTAAAAGCTTCCACTTATGCACATTTATTCACTAAAAATGATAATTCCACCTTGACCACTCACTTCACTCCCCTTGTTTCCATTTGACTGGAAATTGCATCCAAAAGCAGCACATCGTGCCATTTTACTCCGCGAGTTTAGGCAGCAATAAGCAATTGTTGAACACGAAAGATGCCAATGACGTCATCACTGCGAGCCCACAAACCATGGCGCCAACTAACGGTCAAAATACGGACTAAATATTATAAAATATTGCCACTGATTTAACATTTTATGTGTTTCTAACAACATATTTTAGTATAAGAGAACAATTGTGGTTTATTAGAGCCTACATGTATTTAAGTTAGAGGATCACTTTAAATCCTTGAGCGTTTGGCAAACCGCTTTAGATTGAGAGTTAAAGTATCTAACCACTAATATACAATATTCTATATGTTCTAGTATTTTTGTAATGCCTATATCCGTCTACAAAGTATTTACTGTGAGTCAACTTTTTCCACATTTTACGTCGTAATATAATAACATGGCATCCTGGAGCAGCCTACTGGTTTAGCCCTTAAAGATAATGATTAGATTATTCTTAAAATAGCTCACTAGTGTCAGACATTACTTTCTAGATATCCCTTTGCCTTAATTGTACGTAGCCATGACTATCAGAGGCCATTGACCTCTGGAACACTGCTTTTTGAAAATTGGTTCAATTCAATCTGTAAATACTTCCCAGATATATCGTAATGCATGTTACAAGACAACATTTTCAACCAGGTGCACATTACTAGTCATTCTAAAAAAAAAATAGCATATTGTGATAAAGTTCATTATTTTCTGTAATGTACTGATAAACATTAGACTTTCATATATTTTAGCTTCATTACACACAACTAGTTCAAGCCTTTTATTGTTTTAATATAGATGATTTTGGCATAAAAGTCAAGAAAAAACAAAAAATCTCTGAAAATTAGCATATTTCATCCGACCAATACAAAAAGTGTGTTTTTTAATACAAAAAAGTCAACCTTCAATTAATTATGTCAGCTATGCACTCAATACTTGGTCATTAATCCTTTTGCAGAAATGACTGCTTCAATGTGGTGTGGTATGGAGGCAATCAGCCTGTGGCACTGCTGAGGTGTTATGGAGGACCAGGATGCTTCGATAGCAGCCTTAAACTCATCCACTGGTGTCTCTCAACTTCCTCTTCACAATATCCCACAGGTTCTCTACGGGGTTCAGGTCAGTAGAGTTGGCAGGCCAATTGAGCACAGCAATGCCATGGTCAGTAAGCCATTTACCAGTGGTTTTGGCACTGTGAGCAGGTGCCAGGCCGTGCTGAAAAATGAAATCTTCATTTCCATAAAGCTTTTCAGCAGATGGAATCATGAAGTGCTCCAAAATCTCCTGATAGCTAGTTGCATTGACCCTGCCCTTGAGAAAACACAGTAGACCAACACCAGCAGCTGACATGGCACCCCAGACCATCACTGACTGTGGGTACTTGACACTGGACTTCAGGCATTTTGGCATTTCCTTCTCCCCAGTCTTCCTTTAAACTCTGGCACATTGATTTCCGAATGACATGCAAAATTTGAATTAATTCATTTGAAAAAAGTACTTTGGACCACTGAGCAACAGTCCAGTGCTGCTTCTCTGTAGCCCAGGTCAGGGGCTTCTGCCTCTGTTTTACACACGCCTGTGCACGTTGGCTCTGGATGTTTCTACTCCAGACTAAGTCCACTGTTTCTGCAGGTCCCCCAAAGTCTGGAATCGGCCCTTCTCCACAATCTTTCTCAGGGTGCGGTCACCTGTTCTGGTTGTGCAGCGTTTCTTGCCACACATTTTCCTTCCCACAGACTTCTATTTGCTCCGAAATTTCTTTCTGTGTCTTCACCTCTTGCCTGAGGGTGTCATTGACGGCCTTCTGGACAGGAGTCAGGTCAGCAGTCTTGCCCATGATTGCGGTTTTGAGTATTGAACCAGGCTGGGAGTTTTTAAAAGCCTCAGGAATCTTTCGCAGGGGTTTTGAGTTGATTCGTTGATTCACATGATTAGGTTAGTAGCTTCTTTAGAGTACCTTTTCATGATATGCTAATTTTTTGAGATAGGGATTTTTGGTTTTTGACTTTTTTGCCAAAATCATCAATGTTAAAACAATAAAAGGCTTGAACTACTTCAGTTGTGTGTAATGAATCTAAAATATATATGAAAGTCTAATGTTTATCAGTACATTACAGAAAATAATCAACTTCATCACAATATGCTAATTTTTTTAGAACGACCAGTATTTCTCCTATTAGCAGCTGATAGAAATTTTAAATCAGAGGCCAACCGGTTCTCCAAATCCTTGCAAGGTGTTACTGTCCATTCGCAAAGGCAGCTGGAAGGCCAGCTCATGTCTGCAATTCCCACGGGGGAGGGGGCCACAGCCATTTAAGGACTTTAAAAACACTAGCTGTTTCTGTACGCCTCCTTGTCCAGTAGCCATGTACTACAACTGATTTTAAGGAGTGAAAAACCACCCTCCATGCTATAAGTCACTCGTGCAGACAAACTGCTAAGAGAGAAAGAAGCAAAAAACATGGCTTTACAGAGTAAAGCAGAAAGGCTGGCAAAGATGGAACAGAAAAGGTTGCTACTGGCCCAACACAACAGATTCTTCTTGTGGCCCACTTTACTTTAGAAGTCTTAAGTGACAAAACGTGAGAACCACGATATTGTGTGAAGCTATTTACTGTGTAGGAAATCTGCCTAAAAACCATAAAACTGCATACGCTTGTGTTCAATTTTCATTTCCTTACATAACTGGAAGGCGCTTGTGACAACTCCCATTCGCTACCCTCATTGTTGTAGCGACTACAATACTGTGGGCCAAGTTATTTAGTCAAGTTACAGAGGCCCTCCTCTTTCATCCAGAGATCCACAGGATGAGTGAGTCATGTGTTCACTGCTGTGGGAACATTTCCATTTTCTCCATTTCCATGAGCGAGCGCAAAGCCAACTAAAATGGCCTCTCTGGTTCTACACTCGCATGGATTTGCCCTTAAATAACACTCTTAAGTCACTGCGGGGCACTTTTTCATAGAACTGTCATTTGGGTACTGTTTGACAGTGCACACTCCTTTTTTTTGGGGGGGGGGGATCTTGGATCATCATGAGTTACTTATTTGTACTGGGGAAAATATTTATGCCCTTACCAAATGCCACATTCTTATGAAACTGCAATAAACGTGGGTGTGGATGAAAGCACATTTGCTTATTGCCAACAGACAAGTTTAGTGTTTGATTATAGGTTTGAAAGCCATAAGAACTTTGATTGTGACAATGCTTGATGAAAGTCATTAACTTCTAAACCACTTGTCCTTTCAGGGTTGCAGTGCTTTATACCATGCTAGCTCACTATTGACATAACACAGGCCTGTCTTCAAGAGTTAACAATATTATTAATACTTTTGTTAATCGCAGGCTGAAGGTAGCTCCAAAGCAAACGACAGTATAAACAAATAACTTGTTTTATGCTCGTTACAAAACCTGATCTCAACAGCCATACAGCTTTTCAAAACTAAGTATTGGCTGCTCCCCGGAGGAAGTAGTGAGAGGTGCAGGAAAAGTTGACAAGCTCGCAATGTTTTTCAATTTTTACTTTAAAAAAAAAAGGGAAATTTCCAGAGGTGGGTAAAGCAGTAAATTTTACTCAATAGTAGCGTTACTTCAAAATAATATTACCAAAGTAAAAGTAAAAAAGTTTCCAGTGAAAAGAATACTCAAGTAATGAGTAACAATGTAACTGCTTATATTTTTGTTTTATACTTATATGAACTGTTATGATACATATGGTATGGTGCCAGGATAGAAAAAATAAAAAATCATAGCTAATCTGTACCCACAGTTTACTCATCTGTGGGTACAGATGAGTAAACTGTGGGTACAGTTTACTCATCTGTACCCACAGATTACTAAACTGTACCCACAGATTAGCAATCTGTACCCACAGATTACTAATCTGTACCCAGTTTACTAAACTGTGCCCACAGTTTACTAATCTGTACCCACAGTTTAGCAATGACCCGGAAACAGTAGTCACTCCGAGTCCAAACGCCGAGGGACCGACCGAGCAAGCATCTGCACCATTTGCCCTCGGCGAACAAAGGGGTTTTAAAAGGTAACTATTGCACGTTTTCTTTGGTAGGCGTCTTTCAGGTGTCATCAATCAATATGGCATGTTGTATTTGCACATTTTCTGTGCTGCTGTCGTGTCCATGCGTGCCTAATTCAAGTAGTGTTCATTTGTGAGTTAGCTATTTTTAGTAGCCACATTAGCGGCTACTAACACACAACATGCCATATTGATTGATGACACCTGAAAATGTAGATGGCTACCAAAGAAAATGTGCAATAGTTACCTTTTAAAACCCCTTTGTTCGCCGAGGGCAAAAGGTGCAGGTGCTTGCTCCGTCAGTCCCTCCGCGTTTGGAGTCCCCGCCAAACATTGGTGACTACAGTTTCTGGGTCATTGCTAATCTGTGGGTACAGATTAGTAATCTGTGGGTACAGTTTACTAATCTGTGGGTACAGATTAGTAATCTGTGGGTACAGTTTACTAATCTGTGGGTACAGTTTACTAATCTGTGGGTACAGATTAGCTATGATTTTTTTTATTTTTTCTACCCTGGCACCTGGGGGGCTCCGTAGTACAATAACCTATGACAGAAAAAAAAAAAAATGGATACCATCGAGAGAGAAAAAAAGCAGTATTATTCGTCCAAAGATCATGAGTGCCCTCTAGTGTAGAAAATGGTTCCTTTGTTTGAATAGGAAATACTTTCCATACCAATTACTATTATTAAACTAAAAGGATCATATCTACGGTTTTCCATTGTCAATCGGTTCCAAATAAAAACTGGGAGATTTAAATCCGCGCTTTCGCTTCATGTTGAAGGCAGCGCTCTTTGTAAAATACTTCATTTTTCTACAGTGCTTTAAAGATGCCATGTGATTGAACAGGCTGGCATGATCATAGAACGGCAAGCTTGCGTCAGATTGGTGCAATGGAGTCGTGGGATTATTGCTGCGATGTCTCATTGGTGAATTTGGTAGAGCTACTCTTGGCATCAATGGCAAAAAAAATAATCTAATACGTAGATTAAAGAGGGAAAATGTAACGACTCTTGAGTAGCCCAAAGTAGCGAAGTAAGTAGCGTTTTCTTCACAAATCTACTCAAGTAAAAGTATGGCTGAGTAAAATTACTAAGAAGTATATTTTTCTCAAAGTTACTCAAGTAAATGTAACGGAGTACATGTAACGCGTTACTACCCACCTCTGGAAATTTCAAATAAACATAACATGGACAAAACTTGAATTCTTGGGGCATTGCACAACTGGAGCATTGTAGCTGTATAAGGAGGTTTCACCTCTCATTCTAGCAGGCTTCATCAGATCATACACATAGATCAAGAAAGACAACGAGATCTAAGTTGAGCATGGTTGCATGCGTGAGTCAATTTTTTAAAAAGCACAATTGAAACTTAAATAGCATTAATGAAAACCCTTTATTTTGTAGGCAACAAAACAAGATAGGGGCCACAGACAAATCCAAAAGACCATCAGTTTTAGTTGTAGCGGAACCTGGTGGTGAAAAGTGTCTGATGGGAAGCATGGCGAGCAGAGGCGCAAAGTGCTTTTGTTCCAACTGTCCCACTGTCCACTCATTTGAAGATTTTTCCCTGGTTGAACTTTTTGCCCACATGCTTGAACTCTCCCTCCCATGCAAAATATTCCTTCACCATCGTCTTGCACTCATCACTGTTTGGATCCAGCTTGCGCCAGTCATATGACTCATAGTCGATTTGCCAGTCGGGAGAGAGCTGGGGAGTGGAAAGAAACACAAAGCACTCTTTTGAATATCTGTACACTGGCCTCAGGTTTCGAAAGCTTGTTTTGCAACAGTCAGATGAGCTGGTTTGTCCAACAACATAACTTTGCACAATGAAGGGGGGGAGGCGGAAATTGGTGCGCGACATATCTGGAATTTTAGCCTTAGTCTGAATGATTGATAGAAGAATTACAAAGCTTGTGCAGCGTGTTCTAAAACAAGGGGTCTACCAATGCAGGAATCGTATATCGGCCGTCTGATGTGTATTCTCAACCACCCTGTGTTCCATTTTGATGCTTTGAAATGTGACCATAGCATGAACCAGCCTTTTAACTCACTTATTGACCAGAGATGACTGGGATGAATATGATCTTAATTTACTTTCCCCCTGTCAGATTAAGACAATGTGCCACAATATGGCACCGCCTTGCCCAATGACTGGGGATGGCACGAATTGGTTGCGGCACACCAATAAAGTGCATGCACAGTTATTTATAAACTATCCGTTCATGAATGCAGAAATGTAATTAAATTAGTTGTTTCACATTGCCGTATCAGTTGTGAATGTGGAATTGTATAATTATGCAGGTTTGATGATCTAACCACACCAAAAATAACAAAACGGTAACAAAATATGACTGGATGATGACAAGCCATACATTCCGCAGTTGTCAAGAACACTCACTGTGAAGGCCAGGTTTTGGCCTCTGAAGACCCAGATTCCAGAGATACAGCTGTCGTTATTATCACCAAACAAAAGAACACTAGCAAAGGCATTCTTTCGCAGTTTGTCGAGGCGCTGAAACATCCCTGAGAAAGACAAAGGTAGTGTTATAATTTAAACCGATTGCCACGAACACAATCTGATACAGACAAGAGGGTTGAGATAGTCTTCAATTTCCGTTTGATGACTTGGATGAACATGGATCCCATGTGCTCAAATCCTTTTTATTTTTGTACCCACAGCATGAACCAGCCTTAAACTCACTGAAGCAGAGATGACTGGGATGAACATGGATGACTATTCATCTTCCCTTGTCAGATTAAGACCTTGTGCCATGAAAGGACACAGGCTTGCCAAATGTAAGGGGAGTCTAACCGGCAGAGACATTTAAGAAAAGATACATTTTTGATTATGGTAAAATTTTATTCGACAGCATTATGTATTATGTGGATTTTCACTGTCACCGATTGGTGATCTTAACAAGACTCAGACTTAGAAATGAAGTATGTTATTTTGCCGAATGGAGTTTTTTTTTTTGGGGGGGGGGGGGGCGATGATTGCTGCAAAACCACAAATAATTTGCTTGCACACAATAAAAAAATCCAAATTCCTTATGATTTGGAACAAAAACAATTTTAAAAAGTTTTAATTTAGGTTTACCTGAGATAAGGTTGCAGCTTTTGAAGACCTCTGCAAGTTCGTCTGAATATTTGTACTCTGCATACCAGATTGAGTACCCCTCCGGATCAAAGTTTTCCCAGAAATGGGGAACGGCTACTGTTAAGGTTTCCTCGTTGGAGTACTTTCTCTTGAACTCGTCCATGACGAACGTGCTGGAACAAACAAATAAGACAGCTGAGTAATATTTAAATAAATGTGCTAAACTTGCCTGCTGAGGATCTTTCAAGGTGTGATATCAAATGTGACCACAGCATGAACCAGCCTTTAACTCACTTAACCAGAGATGACTGGGATGAATATGGACTCATGTTTTCTCTTCCCCCATCAGATTAAGACTTCGTGTCACAACCAGACACAACCTTGCCCAATGATGGGGGAGGGAGATTTTCAACTATATGTATAACATCATTTCAACTACGGCCACCAATAGACTCAACTTGTACTCCTCCCTACCTCTTTGGCAGCTCTGCAAACGGGTCCTTTGCTTTGGGCTCTGCAGCCAAAGCAGCATCACAGTCATCCATCTCTTCTGGTTCAGGCTTCTTTTCCTCCTTTTTCTTCTCTTTCTTCTCCTGAGGTTTGGCTGCTTCTTTTCCAACCTTCTCTTTCTTAGGGGGTGCCTCTTTCTTGGGCTGTATTTCAGCAAACTTTTTAGCTATTGCAAAAAAAAAAAAAACAAAAAAACAAAAAATTGGGGGTTTCTAAGACAACAAAATTAAGACTGTCAATAAAAGTCATCGACTTAATTTTAACACATAAATAAGCTGTCCTTGTGGAGGTGTCCAAGTCTTTCTGTAGATGGCAGAGACACTTCAGCCACGTTATCTATGCAAGTTAATTTCAATCATACTTACATTTACCAAATAGCAAAATTTTAAGTTTGTCCTTATATGTGACAACCATCTTGGACCAGGAAAACAAAATTCAATGTGCATATCCTTGGTCCCATGAAAGAATGCCATAATTGTAAGCGTAGTAAATTAAAATAATTCTTGTAAAGTGTTTAGTCTACATGGAGTATGTTCACAGGGTCAACAGACATTACACCAAGAGTCCACTTTCGAAAATAGCTGCATCATGTGACATTATTTCAAATTGTAGTGGTAGGTGTCCGATTCTAATTTTACTCCAGGAAGAAAAATGAAAAATAAATTAGCAAAAATAAATTAGCAAATAGAACCAAGTTTCATTTCTTTACCAGTCTGAGCTAATTTAAATAGTTGACTCATTGAAGTGACCTTTTAAGGACCATATTAACCTGAAATTCCTAGAATATATTATTCGTAGATGACACGCACCATCAAACTGGGCCATTTTCTCACACAGCTTGACCTCCCCGATGACAGTTTTGAACTGGGGCTGGTTAACACAAGTGACAAACCAGCGGGTCACGTTGGGATAAGGCTGACGGAAAGATGGTTCAAGGACCTAAATGGGAGAGACGGGAAGCTGTCTTGTCAAACAGCTCATTCACACACACACAAAACTTTTTCATCAATAGTATTAATCTGAATTTCATTGACAGTATGACCCTACGCGGTCAACATACAGTATTAGAGGTGTGCAAAATTTCCGATTCTTAGATTATTCGTGATTCGGCCGTGGAAGATTCGAGAACGATTCACAAACATCTAAATTCCGATTATTGAAATATGCGAAGTAAAGCGGAAGTACACAACACTCAGCGCGCCGCGCGGTCTTCGGGACGGAACGGAGCGAGAGTAGCTAAACATCATGCTTCCCATTACCCGGCCCCTCGGGTAATGCCAATGCTCAACTCACGGCTCTAGCTCAACTCATGCAACGAGATAAAAAAACACAACAACATACCTGACTGCTGCCGAAAAGCTGCCACAAAGTACATCCATATAATGTTACGGTGGATATCATTTATATAGGACTGCAATATAGATTTGGTAGTGATAGCAGCACATCTACAAAAAGCTAGATGCGGGCGTTATAAACGGCCACCATCTTAAAGCAGTACACTTCCCTGCAAGGCTGTTGTAGCGAACCTTCCAAGCAAACCTAATTAACTTTTTATCTAAAATACTCCTAAATCGACTATTGACTTGAATCTATCTTTAAAATAGTTTTAAAACTTTCACATGTCGAAAGTAGACAAAAGGGAAATTATGGAATAACGGGAGCAATTTTAACAAATTTAACGGTTGATTCACAACATTAAATTAATTGAATGTAGTTTAAAGCTGCTGATACAGAATGGGGACTGGAGTTTTTTATTTAATGTTATTTTTGTATATTTGTTTACTGCTATATGTTAACCTGATACTGAAAGAGTAGTGTGGTTTAGCCTGAGAGTGTTTTTGAACAATTTTGGAACTAATGTACAAAACATTAAAAAAAAAAAAAAAGAAAAAAAAAGGAGGGGGGGTGCATCAATAATCGTTTTATAATCGAATCGGAGCCTCTGAATCGTAATCGCAATCGAATCGTTAGGTGCCCAAAGATTCCCAGCTCTATACAGTATATTGTGCAATATTCAGTTTGCGCCTGGCCGTCACAATGTATGGACGAACAGAGCTGGCTCTTGCATTTTAGCCATGAAGCGAAGAAACTAGGGCTGCAACTATCAAATATTTTAGTAATCGACTGAAAATCCTATCGATTAGTCGAGTAATCGGATAAAACATTTTTAAGTAAAGAGCAATTATATATATACATGAGAAAACAAGACATTTCATCTAATATTGAACCATTTTCAGTCAATCAATGTCTTTATTTTCGATGTACATTGTTGAAAACAGCCAACAATTGACTCTCGGATGTGACTAGAAATTAAAAAAAAAAATAATAATTCACTGCTTTCACTCCAAAAACTTTTAGGTCTTGTATATATATATATACATATACATATATATATATATATTTCTTACCTAAAAATGCCATTACGCTTGATAACACACATCACTTAAAATTTAGGCGTTTTTAAGTTAGTCTAAACTGCAAGTCCTGAAAGGATTTTGAGTTTTTGCAGTGTTCAAAATAAATGTATTGTAACATATCAGGTTATAATATGGCGGGGATATTTGCATGCGTTCCTGAATGCACCGCGTGACGTGCGGGGGTGCGGGAGGTGCGGGAGAGCGAGAGACGTCCCTTCCTCTTGTTGTCGTTCTACAAGTTCCCAAAAAAAGAAATAATTGCAACCTAACGAAGTGGGTGACTCTTTGTCAACGTTACAGTATGATACCTGCTGTATTGGAGCACATTAGGGACCAGTGCTACTTGGGTGTTTTATCCAGCAATGACTACCGAGCTAAAATTGACAGTTAGCTTTATCATATTTTCATTTTACACCCTCATCACTCTACAGCACTATGTTTTTACAGATTAAATAAAGCCTGTATGTAAGAAACGTTAGCCACGCATCGACAGCGGTCTTAATAGAAACCTAGCCCTCTGCAGGGCTAACGTTACGTGAGCAAGTGACAGTAACAATCTTATTTATTAGCGCTGAGAAGATGGCGGCTGTTTACTAACACCGCTGACTCTGTCATTTCGCATCTAGTTCAATATACATGTGATATCTATGAGACGCATCAGATGCTACCTGCTACCACCATACCATCATGTGGGCTAGTTTTTAGCAACATCAGAGTAGTTTGTAGCGGCTGTCGGCTGCAGAAAGGTTTTTTATACTTTTTTATTGCTTCTTCCTCTACGCACGTGACATCAGCGCGTTGTCCCGCATTAAAAGTAGTCCGGGCAAAACATGATACTTAGAGCTGGCAAAATTAAACGATTCAACTACGATTAAACTAAATACATATTAAGCCGAATTACAAAAAAAAAAAAAAAAAAAAAAAAAAAAAATTTTTTTTAGGAACGTATGGAGATTCATTTGATGAACTTCTGAAGCTTGTCACGCCATTCATATATTCACAGCCCTCGACATCTAGGACATTAACAGTCCTAGACAGCTGTAGATACAAAATCAATTTGAACTGGGAGGATGGGAAGTGAAGCGATCAATCCCAGTCATTCTTCCCAGCCAAAATAGATTGGAAAGCAATTGTCATTAATAGGAGTGAATGAGTTTATACTGTATACGGCTAACCTGCTTGTACAGCCACAGCATGGAACAAGCCACAGTGATGTCAGCAAGGCTCACTCTCTCCCCAACCAGGAAGGTACGAGTGTTCAGGTGTTGGTTCAGCACTGCTAGCACCTTCTTCACATCCTCCTTTGCCTGCTCTGTAGCCTGGGCGCACAAAGTATAACTAAAATGATGGACAATCATGACAAAACATGCATTGCTAAAGACAACAGAACGATCAATGACTGATTTTTTTTTCTTGTTTTCCAACCTAAAAATACATAAACTAACCTAACTCAGTTTTAGGGGTGCCAACGGTACATTATTAGGCTAAGCAATTATCAAATTGATCTAAATGCAAAACATCAAATAACACAGTCATCTTATAAATTTGTTTTGTTTACATGACTGGTATTGAAATGCTGTGTTTTTATTAGTTTAGCTTAACTGTAACTGTATTAAATGTGCATGTATTCTTGTATTAAGCCGATCAAAACTCCTAAATAAGGGGAAACTAAAGGCAAACATCATGGTTTCTACTTTCTAATGTTATAGTCATGAAATGCAATATTTACAACGTTAGTTGGGACCACAGTATGAAGCATCCTATATTCTACTGAATCAAAAAATGATTGGGATGAATATGGGCAAAAAAAATATCTTCCCAGCTGGGATGAATATGGACACCCGACTTTGTGACATGTTCAGGAAACGCACGTCACACTTCAGGGTTTGGGAAGTGGGATCGACGAAGTGCTAAACTTGCTCCACGCAAACTGTTGTTTTAGTTATGCATTAGAAATAACTCGTTTTCAGGAACTCAAAAGTTTAAAATTGTAAAATCCTCTTCATTAGCCCTTTAACGTGGTCTAAATGATATTGCCAATCGAGAAACGTGCTGGAACAGAAACAACATTCTGCTAGCCCACACACAACAAGCAGACTTGGAAGTCATTTTTTTTTTACCATGCTACACACCTGCTTGTTGAACTGCATGATTCCAAGAGTGGGAAAAACCCATGTGCTGGCTGGAGGGACAATCTCTGAGTCAGCAAAGCTCACCCACTGGAGGACCTGAGCTGAAGTCTGGGGTGTGGTGCCACGCAAGACATCATTGCCCACTGCATTTGAAGGGGGACAACGTTGCGGTGAGATGTTAATCAAGTCTGTACGATTTAGCGGTGCTTTCACTGCCACGACTTATTTTTCAATTCTTTATTCAACATCTATGTTCAAATGTGACCACAGCATGAACCAGCCTTTATAACTCACTGAACTAGAGATGACTGGGATGAATATGATCAATTTGCTCTTCCCCTGTCAGATTAAGACAATATGCCATGGCATGGCATTGCCTTGCCCAAAGACAGGGGCTGAAAATTGTGAGGCGCAAACAAAGTCCACATACCTAGTTATTACAGGGCAATGAATGCTTTTATCCAAAGCTGAGAACACATTAGCAATGTCCCATGGTCTCATTTCAGGGGCTGCACACTGCGTAGGCATGTCCGTACAGCGCGGCGAAAGGGCACTGCACTACGCTATGCTGCCGACAAAGGTAGGACCAAATGAGGCTGTCTCCCCTTCTGTAAATTCCCTGGTTTATATGTCGTTTTACTATAAAATTTACAGTCTAAGAATTTCATATAATTTGAACCTCAAATAGTTGAATGTTTTCATTGCATCAAGTAAACATTACTAAGCAGTAAATCACTGATTTTTAATTAAGATTGAGATTTTGGTAATTGCATGGATGTCTAAATAAGTAAAAATCCAACAGTTAAAATGTTTTTGAGTACTTAACACGCCATATCGCCAGTAGATGCCGCCTTTTGATTACTTTCAGCTGCAGCAGCAGCGCCACACAAATCATTCGTGGCAAGGTTAGCAAGATGGTAGTAAACTGTAGTCGCAAGTACAAATCGTTGCAAAAGGGCTGAAAAGGAGTGTGTAAAAGCAGTGAAGGAGTGCGGACCCCTTCTGGTTTTAGTGAATTGGGACAGCACTTGGCACAATACTGTGACATAGTCCTAAAATAGACCTTTCACAGGGTGCAGCCCCTGGATTGAGATACAGATATTGAGATACTCACAGTAATGAGCAATGGCGTTACTCTCAAACAGACAAAAACCGTCATCTCCCTGGTAGGCAGGTACCTGCAAGTAATTGGTTGATAGTATTTATTAAAAGAGCATGGCCATTTTGGTAAGACTGTTTGGTCAAACTAGTTTGTGACTTAACCATCAACAATCTCAGATTTTGATAATCAAACACCAACCTTGCCCTGGGGGAAGTTTTTAAGGAATGCAGGGGTACGGTTCGTCTGCCCGAAGGTAAAGGCAGGGGCACTGCTGGCGACTTTGAGGGTGGCGCCGCTGTACTGGGCGGCAATTTGAGCCTTGAAGGCCCTCCAGTTCTCTGGATACGTGAACAGAGTCTAAAAAGATGAGGGACAAGAGTTTGCCATCAGTTGACCTTTTGCATGTAATGGAGGAAACTCGAAAATAAAGCAGTTGTTTATATTCTGTTTGAATTAACCATTGTACCATTGAAAGATAGATGTATTGCCTATCCATAGACTTAAAGAACTAAAAGCATTACTTGCGCTAATAGATTATTTCAATCAGGCATGTAGGAGGGTGACCAAAAAAAAGTTCACAGATATTTGGGGTGAAACCCAGACAAAACAGCTGAAATTAGGCTTAGCATTTTCTTTCAGGTACCACATACAGTAGCTAGCAAGCACGTCTCCCCTGCTCTTGAAACCCAACGTTGTATAAAATTGTAATGTATAAAAATTAAATATTTAACATCAAATTTCATGTTCAACGGATAAATTAGCTCAATTTGTTTTCTCGACATTCAAACAGCAAACGTGGCACAAGCTTGGGCCGGGAGATGGGCGTCATTCACTGAATGCAACGTCAGTGCAGCAGAGGGCTAACATTTCATCACGGTGCTCCCGAAATGAAGTTTTACCAACAAATACACTATGATTTCGTGGCCTAGGTATCACACAACAGAGCCAACGTTGAGTAGAGTCGTGTGACGACAGTGATTGCCGAGATTTAAGGCAGATTGAAGAAGATGAGGTCCATCAGTATAAAATTCAAATCGACTCTCCATTTTACTCACCCCTGCCGCCATCTTCAGGAGAGAGAGAAAGAAAGACGGCGCGATCTGATGACGTATTTACGCCGAACTTCGCGTCAGAGACGTTTCACTTTCGAAAGCAGCGTGTCAAGCGAACAAAAATAATAATAAAAAGGGACAAATTCATTTTGAAACAATTTTCAAATACTTATTGCGAAACACATAGATCTAATTTCAGCTCCATATCAAAGGTTTATGTATAGTTCCGAGTCTACAGTACTTAAACATTATAAACAAAGGAAGTTAATCAGTCAAGACTTTTAATACAGTACTGTATACTTTATGGCCTAGTAGGTCAAAATAAAGGTCCATCAAAGCCCCTTTTAGATAAACATAACACTGCTTCTGGGGTCCAACATTAATGTCATGTCCTTTGGCTGCAAAAACTCGGGACACCTCAACATCAGACGAGTGGAAGTTGTTACAGTTGCAATTAAAGCAACTTTTTTACTTTCTCAAGGTGTAGTAATCAAATGGCCAATCACTCATGTCCATGGAGCATATTGTGCCTGTCCATTGTAAAACACAAGTTAAAACGTTCATGCTGTCATTTTCCCCAACTAGCCTGTTTTTTTTAAAGGGTTTTAATGTCTCTGGATTTATTGTTTTATTTGTTTTAATGAGTTAGCGAGACTTTTTTTTTTTTTAAATCTCAATTTTATTGTATACCATAGTTCTTTCCTGCCTTTTATTTATCATGTACTATATTTTGCTTTGTTGTAAAGCAATTTGAGGACCTCTCAGGTTTCTATAAAGGGCTATAAAAACTGATCTGATGTCCTTTAACTTGTGTAGCCTTATTTGCTGATCAAATTTTACTGTGTAAATATTAAAAAGTGGAACACACAGTCGATTAGTATACATCATATTCAGAAAAAACACTATTGTTCTGAGGGCACTATAATGAAAGAAAAAGAAGACCAACAGATATGAGAACATTTTTATTACTGTCTGTAGATCACATAAAAAAATAGTGTAAAAATATAAAAATTATAGTTAAATATGCCTAAATCAAAAAAGTAACATGACTTGCAAGAGTAATAAAGGAATAGAGGTTGCCAATAACATTAATGAACCATGCCAAATCAACAAAACGAACACAAAGAAAGATATTTTGAATAAGTGGTGCAATCCACCACTTTAAAAAGAAAACTAAGAATAAATTGATTAATCACAGTGATGACGGAAATAGAAGTGGCTACCAATAGCATGATTACTGGTAACTCCCTAAAAGCACATACATGGAAAACAGATTTTGGGTAATGCAGGCCACACTTGTATACCAAATGTTAATATTGTTGCCTAAATGTATGGAGGAACAAAGCTGCTAAAATAAGTAGAGAAAGAAAGAAGAAAATAAAAAGGACTATAAATAAAAAGATGATTCAAAGATTAAAAATAAATGTGGAAATTAATTAATGGTAATAACAATCAAATGTTATTTCTTATTCTTTAATTTATATTTATTTATTTCCAGATTTATTTTCAATCTTTAAATTTTATATTTTTGTATTCATAGTCATTTCTACTTTCACTTATATCTATTTAGTCATGTATTTATTTTTTCATTTTGGCAGCTTTGGTCCTTCATATGAGTGACCCAAAAAGTGACATCCACTTAAGTGGACACCAGGTCTCAGGCAGTTTTAACCCAGACCAGTTATATAAAAATGAAGCAAATGAAACATTTACTGAGGCTCTATTGCCACTAAAAAACTAAAATAACTAACCAACTAAAAAAACAAAGTGACTACACTAAAACTACAGTAATAACTACTTTACTAACTCGTCCATTGCAGTTCAGCTCACGAGACCTAAAAAAACAAAGAAAAAAAATACTCTCAGTTGTTATTATTAATACATAAAGTATACATTTTGTATGCTCATGATTACTTTTACACATTTGCTGGTTGGAAAAAGTGTTTGCCCCTTAAGTCCTTTTTTTTGCTGGTTTTTCACACCTAATTGTTTCAGTATTTTTTTCTTTTTTCTTTTAATACTAGTCAAAGACAAGTATAAAATGCAGTTTTTATTGATAAGGGAGAAAAAAATCCAAATTTACATGGCTCTGAAAATTGACTGTGTAAACACAAAATGGAATGTCTAAATTAAGATTTATATAATTAAGGGAATGTGGAAAAAGTGATTCGGGGCAATCACTTTGAGTACTCAGTTTTCTAATGGGAAACATGGCATTTTGACGGTTTACAAACATGCCTCCTCCCTCCAAAAAAAAAAAAGGAATCAGGAAAGGAGCAGACAGTTTTTCACTCCACTGGATTTACAGTATAATATGTTATATTCACAAATGTTTTGCATTGTTTTTCCACCATGTACTACAATGCAGCAACAACCACTTCCTATATTCAAAAAACTAAGGCTAGGTTCATACTGCAAGTCTTAATCCACGAACACGATTTTTTTTTTTTTTCCGTGTTTTTCCGACTCGAGTGACGCATTAACTTGACGGTCTGAACGGGAAAAAGTCGCATAAAAGTGGACCATTTCAAATCCGATCTAGGTCACTTTCGTTTGTGGTTAAAATCCCGATCTGGGCAACATTTTTCCAGAATTGATCTGAACTGTCAAGGCCCCCAAATCGGAATTCATGCAGCAATTACGTCAGCAAAGAGCGAGAGAGACAGGGCGCTACGGTAGCGGTGCAGCTGTGCATTAGTGTTGGCACCTAGCTTGAACGCGGCTTTTGGGAAAAGGACGGGCTTGACAACAGTCATAAAAAAATAAAATGGGTTGAGGATTAGCCTGAGAATGCTCGGTTTTCTCTCGGTTCCAAATGAGCAATATTTCAAGATTGCTTACACGACGGAGGGTCGGGGCAAACTGTCCGTATGTGTGTGTGTCTGTGCGTCATGTGTAGTAATTTGCTTCGATGCTCCTACGCATGCAGGTCAGTTTGCTCAGTGCATCTCAGACTGCGAATTAGTGCGCATGCGTGATATTTGAACAGGCTCAATGGTTATGGTTATGGTGTTATAATGGACAAAGGCAGTCTGAACGGGCACGCCAAAAAAATTGACAAAAGATATGACCAAAAAAATCATAATTGTGTATTGAAACCTACTGAATGAACCTAGCCTAAGATTCTCTGAGAAATGCCCATGCGCAGCATGGTCCTTTTTCTAAGGATCTATCCAGATAGGAAGTTTACATGGCCAGATTTTCGGTTGAGAAAAGGGTTAAACCAGGAGAATTAATTATGTTTTTAATAAACATAATACAAACATATTAGGGTAATTGAATGTGTTTACATGGCCCTGCATAACTGGGTTACTGCCAAAAACAAGTATGAAAGGGTTACAGGCTGAATGTAGACGGACTTTGCATCTAAAGTACAGTATTATTTGATTTTTTTCATCCACTAAAATCCTTTATAATGAAAAATTTAGCTTTTGGGAGCAAATGCTGTAAAAATGTGTTCAACCAATATTATTTAAATACAAAGCTTTTAATGTACTTATTTCAACTGATTACTACCCTAAAATAAAACCTAACAGTACAGTAACAATCACAATGCATTTATGTATTCGGACAACTCACCAAGATAGTCATCCATGAGGGATCCAATTGCAAACTGAAAAACACAGAACATTTTATCACTGGTTTTGTACAGGTCTTAGCACCCCCCCCCCCCCCCCCCACCCCTCTCAGTTTCCACTACATTGGATCAGTCCATCTTAGTGTGTGTCTGCAGAAAGTATCCAAACACCTAACCCAAAGTACCCTAACCTCAATACCTTAACTGCGCCTCTGCATACAAATAAGGCATTGCACAGTATAGACCGATTTTTTGGGGGGAAGAAAATAATACATACAATATCATTTTTGTCGACTCTCGTTCCCACAATCTTCAGCCTGATCTCATCATCTTGCTGGATCACAATGTCCTTGAAAACAAACAAAAAATAGAACTTAAAATGGTACAGAAATTATGGAATTATGATCAATTCAAGAGTTCAGAATAGATATGGACTGTAGGTGGGGTTGAGAGACAGCATGCCTGTTATGGATTGTCACTATTGGTCAATCGTAGGACATATCACAGTGAAAAAAATGTGACATGCTGGATTTTCTGTGTGGTGTTTGGGAGGTATCTTAAACGCCAAATAGGCAATCTTGAGGTAACACTGCTTGATCTGTAACTTCTAAATTCAAAAGTCAGCCAACTTTTGTCAGTAATGTCAGGTTCAAATCAAGCTGCAATAGTTTAATCGGAGCTCGGCATTAGTCATCCCCCACACCTCAATCTCTCACGACACCCAGGGGACCCATACTGCATACAACTCATACAAAAGTAATGTTAATTAATGAAGAAAATCTATGTTTATGAACAAAGAAAGTATGTTTGGGGGAAACTGTGGTAGTTGCCTTCATTTTTACCAGAGACAGTTGTTTTCTTTTTGTTAAAGTAAATCTAGTACTTCAGTCAGTTCTGAATCATGTCAGTGAAAGGAGTCTGAGATAATTTCACTGCAGATACATGATTGTGATACTGTAGGTTGGGTAATTAGCCTTATGTGTCAATATAAAGTTGCAAGGACTGCTAAATTAGACAAGTCATAAAATGATGTAATTCTATCATCGGGCCCGTGGCAGCAAGAAGAACAGTAATTTGATTTTTACATAATAACACATACAGTCTATATTTTACCTCATCAACTGTCTTGTAACATGGTGGATTAGAATTGGGATCAAACTCCATTTCTGAAGGGATGGACTGTAAAAAGAGTTATCCTTTTAGAGGACATAGGATAACGTTTGGTGTGTAAAACGTGGCAAGTAAAAAAAGTCAAAGCCGACTCACGTGACGGGAGATGAAACATGACATGGGTCCAATTTCTGTGAACAAACCGACCTAGAGAATGATATGAAAAAAAAAATTGAAATAAACATGTGGTTCATCTAAACAATACAAATTTGGCAATTTTTTTATCAACCTTTCATTTTCCACATCAGCCAACTCATTTATAACCACAGATAAAACCAAAGCTTCATCGATAATGGAAATATGGATATGTTTTCCAGATAAAATGCATTCACGAAAGTTTAATGGATAATACCACCGAATATTTATACTGTTTAATTCATCTCACCTTGTTAACCTGAGTCACTACAGCATCCACCACTTCCCCTTTGAATGGCCGGAACACAATTGCCTTGTACTTGACTGGGTACAAAACAAACCCTCTGCCCGGCTGGATGACTCCTGCGCCGATGTTATCAATGGTCGTGACTGCGATGACAAAACCATACCTAAAAGAGAAGCATGAGTAATTGCAGTGTATTTCAGTGCATGATTTTTGTAGGTGCTCTCCTTTTTCTAGTACTAAAAATGCAGTAATACTCAGAATGGAAACATTCCACGCATTCCAAACGAGTTATTAATCAAATAAAACCTGACCCTTGTACGGCTGCTGACTTCACTAACATTACAGTCACAAACAGCTTGGTCAGCCCAAGACCAAGAAAACTGTATACTTGAACTCACCACAACAAAAGTGCCGAAAAGAATGATGTGCCGGTGTAGTTTGCATGGCAGAATTCCACTGTTAATTAGGGGTTTTTTTGTTTGTTTTTTTATAAGTTGACCTTTGTGCAACAGGAAGAAAATCACTCTTACAACCCTAATGTCAGTGAAGTTGGATGTGTTAAACGTAAATGAAAAACGGATGCAATGATTTGCAAATAATGTTCAACCTCTATTTAATTGAATACACTACAAAGACAAGATATTTAACCCACGTTGTTCATTGTCTTAGCAAATGATTATTAACTTAAATTTTATGGCAGCAACAGATTCCACAAGAGCTGCAACAACTCCTTTTCTTTTACCAAAAATGCCATGACAGTCAATTTTGCCACTGTGTTTCATCACCTTTTCTTTTAACGATAAGGAATACATGGACAGCCTGTTCTAAAAATAGCTCCCCACCAGTGAGGAGTGTAGCTGAGGTCATCACTTTTTTTTTTTTTTGCAAGCGATAACAAATTTTCTCATTAACCTTTTAATAAGGTTTCATGTTCATTCATTCAAACAATTGTAATACAATAGAGGCTTTCTTAAATATCCAAGTTAAAAATAATTATTTCCTTCTATCCAGCTATTTTCTATAGTTCCTATCCTCCTTTAGGGTTGTGGGTTAGTTGTCATGGTTGCCACAAAAATTGCAGGCCACATTTCGACAAAGAACAATTTGTATTCAAATTCAGTTCTATTCCAGTGGACGATTTAGTCGATTCTTCAGTTAAAACATAAAATGTGTATTTTTGGAAAGTGTGAGGAAGATTGTGTACCCTGAAGTAAATCATGCAAGTACAGGGAGAACAGGTAAACTCCACACAGGAATACACAAGCAGATATTTATATGGCAAAACAAAGAGCTGTGAGTAAATCTTTTTTCTTTTTGCCTGACATTACCTATAAAGTTGAACAGTAAAGTGCGTAGGTTTTTCTCCAATTATTACAGCATAGTACCCCCCTTCTATGATTCTTAGTTTTACAACTCTAAATTGTCCATATGTGTCGTTGTGGTTCTTCAACTGTATATTTGTCCGAACTAACAACCAGTCCAAGATGAACCCAAATCAGCTCTGATTGGCTCAAGGCCACCCACAACTATTGTGAGAACTGGCGGTACATGGAAAATAGTACGGGTGTCCCGACATTACTTTATCCTGCACAATTGTTGTAAAGTAATGTCTCAAACAAATTACGTTTGAATATTCTGTTTTAAATAAATAAACGTGTATAAAAAATATATATATATATATATATATATATATATATATATATATAGATATCGGAAATTCCAATAATTGCAGTAACAGCAATAGATCTTGAAAGATGTGGATTATTTGTTGATTTGTAACCTTAAAAATTAGAATTTCAAACAAATAATAATACTCTTAATCCAATCATGTGATGGAATCAGGGACATATAAAATAGATGTTACTTATTTTCTCAATAGAAGAATTAAGAAATAGAATCTTAAAAGTTTAAATGTTTTGAAAATGTGTATTGGGCAGCATGGTGCGTGAGCAGTTAGCATGTCGGCCTCACAGTTCTGAGATCAAAGAGGTCAAGTCTTCCTGTGTGGAATTTGCATGTTGTCCCCGCACCTATGAGGGTTTTCTCCGGGGTCTCCGCTCTCTGGGGACTCCGTTTTCTCCGGGGACGCCGTTCTCTCCGGGGACAAGAGGTCAAAACTTCCTGTGGAGTTTGCATGTTGTTTTTGTGCCTGCGTCGGTTTTCTCCGGGGACTCAGTTTTCTCTGGGGACGCTGTTTTCTCCGGGGAGTACCTTTTCCCTGGATGCTACATTTTCTCCGGGGACTACATTTTCTCTGGGGACAAGGGGTCAAGCCTTCCTCCGTGTTGTGCCCGCGCCTGCGTCTCCGGGGACTCTGCTTTCTCCGGGCACAACCCCTGTGTGGGTTTTCTCCAGGGACTCCAGTTTCTCCAGGGACACCACTCTCTCTAGGGGCAAGGGGTCAAGCCTTCCTGTGTGGAATTTGCATTTTGTCCCCACGCCTGCGTCGTTTTTTTCCGTAGACTCGTTTTTTTTCCAGGGACTCAGCTTTTCTCACACATTCCAAAATCATCCATGGTAGGTTGATTGAACACTACAAATTGTTCGTAGGTAAAACTGTATGCGTAAATGGTTGTTTGTCTAATTGTGCCCTGCCTGCTGCCCAGTTAGCTGGGATAGGTTCCAGCACTGCCATGACCCTTGTGAGGATAAGTGGCACGGAAGATGAATGAAAATGGTTACTGGTGGTTCACCTTCCAAAATATGTGTGTGTGTGTGTGTGTGTGGGGGGGGGGGGGGGGGCATATTGCAGCATTCCCATTAACCTTTTACAATATTTTGAAAATCTGTACTGGTGGTTGTCCTAAAACAACTAATTCACTCACAGGTGTTTGCTTCTGATGGACATACTAATACAATGATGTTATTCTCCAAATAGATGGCAGTAAGTGGATTCGTTCAAACAGCATTTTTTAAAAGTGTATCTTCAATCGAATATTTAGCTACACACTGTTAAGTTTCTGGAAATATACCAATTCTGAGTTGGTTAAATTTATTTTTTTAATTTCCTTGCAACAATTTTCGTGTCAATGCTGTTTTGTATAGCAACTGAATCTCGTCAAATTAAGGTGTGTTCTATAAGGTTGGATTATTTCATTAATCGTGGTTAATTAGGGCTACTCGACCCTTGTTGATTTACATTCGACGGACAACAATTCAGCCGCAGAGGACCGACGGGGTACGTTCGTTTGTTTTCGGAATCTTTTGCATGTACTTACTTTCCGGTACAAGTACCCTCCACTTCAGTAAAAAGCTTCTGCTTCACTGTATTTAAGAGGTTGGGACCAAAGTACCTTGGGTGAAGTAAAATTTCATGTTCCAAAGATATCTGTGAACATAAAAATGCAGCATAAATATGAGTCAAATATGACCCAGGCTTGCTGTAAAATATTTTGACCCTACAAAATGAAAGTATACTCTTTTAGTATTCACTCAACATTGACCAGCCATCCATGTATAACAAAGTCTAACACTTTGTAATATTGATTTTAACAACCGTGTGAAAGGATTAAAACCCACACTTACATGATAAAACATTTCTTTTTGTGCTCAGTTTGTTCTTGATTATATTCAGTGAATGAACGGTAACGTTTGACTAGAAGATGAAGCGAAACTACCTCCAATCTACTCCAATTTATTATTTCAACTTCGGCGTTCGACGGTGATCACTTCCTTTTACTCAGCATTTAGAACATAATTGATTCAAAGCACGGTAGAATGTAAATAGTAAGTCCATCTAATGACTTCATATCAATAATTTATGTAGAGGTTTTGATGCAACGAATATTATATTTTGCGCTATATGATTCTGTTAAAATTAAAAACATTTATAAAACGTCACAAATGTATTTTGAAAAACTCCATGACCCGGAAAAAGATATTGGCTAACGTATTTGAAAGAATGTGTCGAAAACCGTAAAGCAGTAGGAGAAGACGTAAATCAGGCGCACAACTGTGACGTAACAAAAGATCGCCTGATTGTGTGACGGATGGGAAGAGGGGCAAGGGGTGCGCCTCATTCAATCAATATTCATTAAATATGATATTTATGTGTTTCATTTGAAATACAAAAACACAAACATAAATCTGATATCCAGTTGCTAAGGAGCGGGAAGCCGTAAGATAATAAATTTTGACAATTTTAGATTAAGGGGTTTCAAAAAGGTTTGTTATCCAGTGGCTATTTCATCCCCATTTACATTTTTAGCAAAATCGGTCGGCTTTATTCCCTGGTTCCTTTTTTTCAGACAAACTACCAATCAAACTTTCATCAAAAAGCCCATCATGCATAGAAATTTAGCGTGACCTTGATCTACATTTTTTGCCTGACAAAATGTTCCTCTATAATAACTTTGACATAAGTGTTAGAAATAACGTTCTATTCCTTCTTACATGGAACAAAAACAAACATGAACCACCGTATTAACCTATTTAAAGAATGTGCTATGATGATGTATCGGGCAAATTGTATGGCTACAATTTTCCTCTATCTTTGAAATATAAATAATAAATTTCTTTGTGCCATTTCAAAGCGCTTGATTCAATTTAAAGTAATAAGCCACTTGAAACATGACAGGGAAGTTCTAACAGAGCCTATTTTTATGTTTGATGGAATATAATTTGGATATAAAGCATTGAAATTACAATCAGGAATAACAAATCTGTCCCAAGAGGACCCCCTCCTCCCAAGTTTACTTTAGAAAATGCTGTATTATAAATAAAGACAAACTACAACAATATTTATTCCAATAGAAATATTTTAAATTGTATACTGTTATGTATCTGGCTGTTTACACTACAGTCCTTTTTATGTTAGTGCCTCTTGCTCCTTCTATGGTATTAACATAGACACAATTTCTTTTTTTTCTGTGATAATAAAAAAAAGTTCTGATATTGTGCTGTATTTCTTTAAAGCTTCCTAAACGCCTATACTTTTAATTTGAAATACTTTATTTATTTTAGTCTATGTTTCATTGTTAACCATGTTTATCGTTGGTTATCATTTTTTCTGCCAAGGCTTTTTATATTTATGCGAACAAAGGTTTTCTTTTGAAAAAAAAAAAAAAAAATCCCAGATTTGCATTTTTCCCGTCAGAATTAAACTCCATACTCAAATTCATAAAATGTTTTAACTATATAAAGGTAACAAGTTGATGACAATGTTGAAAGTGGAGTCCATTAAGTTTGGAGTTTCTGGAGAGGATAAAAACTTAATATATGTTCTTAATGTCATATTGTGACTGGAAAAAAATATTCATTCACAAATGCAGATTTTAAGACAAAACATTGCTTTAAACATTGGATGGATGAGTTGATACATGAGTCGATAAAAAAGTCCTCAACCTTCAGTATTTGAAAAAGTTAACATAACTTTCTGAAGCCCACTGAGTGTGTGGAGGTGTGTGTGCGAGTGTAAATGTAAACGTGTATATGGTAAATAGATAGGAATGATTGGAAATTGGTACAGCAAGTTTTATATATTTTGTGAATTATTTTACATATTTTTTAAATCCAATGTTTGTTTGTATGTATAATTTCTTGTTAGTAAAAAAAAAAAAGTTTCATTTCCTGTAGCCCCAGTTTACTTTCACTTTTACTTTAAGTGCTGTGTAATGTTCAATAAAGTTACATTCAAAGAAAAAAACGACAGGCGTAACCATCGGGGCGTACCACGATACGGTACTGCAATTGGACAGATTGCATCTTGAGAGAAAAGTGTAGAGACATGTACTGAAAGGGATACTGCCGGTTTTTTTTTTTTTTTAAAGGAAACAAGTGGGAAGTTGCGCTTGAAGACGTAGTTAACTTTGTCGATTCTCCTGCACTCGTTTGCTCGGTACGAATAAAAGCACGATCTAATGGCTAGCATCTTCGTTCGGAGGTTATTTCTGGTCTCCACTCACCTTGTAAGTTGTTACTCAAATTACTCATGTCGCGCAAAATGTCTGTGTGTCTCTTGAAACCGTGGTTGGTTGTGTCCAGACAGCCCCGCGGTCGGGCTGTCTGCTTCTAGCCAAGCGAGCAGAGGAGACCGCCGCAGGGGCTAGACGTTTCTGCAATGATCCTCCGGAGAGAATCAGCCGTTATCCAGTTCCTTCTAAAAAAGACTTGCCATATGACATAGTGGAACTTATGCAGGAAGTCGAGACTAAGGTATGTGAACGCCTCATCATGACAAAATTACAGTTTACGAATGGTTGCAATTACCTTGTTTACAGGGAGGATTCCTACCCAATGTTTTCAAAGTCCTTTCTCACAGACCTGGAGAGTTTCGAGCCTTCTTCTCCTATTACAATGAACTTATGAACAAGGAGACAGGTGTGTTTACTTCTCTCTCTTTTCAAGAGCAACCGGTACTTAGACATGGTGACGTGGTTTAATAGGGGAATAATATAGAAAACATGTTTTATACAAGTTTTATAAATAGATGTCCGGACTGCCTGCTATCACAACAAGTGTGACGTTTTGAAAGCAATTTAAATGTTTTAATATGCCAATGTGCAATTCTGCATCGGCCTAGTCCTGTCAAATTGGTGTTAATTAACATCCCAGATAGCAGACCGACGTTAAAAAGATGTTGGATCAACATTCCGCTGTCGATCTTATATCGTTGAATCAACGTCACTTTTGCACCCTCAATTAATGCTGTTTCAACATTGAAATCCTTATAAAACCTAATTATCGTTTCGATTATTAATAAAATTGGAACAATGCTGAATCAATGTTATGTTTTTGACTAAAACGCCCGCTCATCCATAATTCAATGAGTTTTCAATCATATTTCCAGGTCAATCATAAATCAACTATTGGTCAACATTAGTTCATCAACGTTAAAACAATGTTAACCCAGCCATCACCTGACATATAATAGAACAGCGTTGTTTCAACGTCACTTGACGTCGAAAATTTCAATGTCAGCCATACTGATGATTTTGATGGAAAATCAACATTTATTCAATGTCGGTCTGCTATCTGGGATAATAACCAACCTCCGCCAGTGACAGCCGCTGGAATGGCCAAAGTTGTAGAGCAAAAGAAACACTTTGAAACAGCTGTCGGCGCACGAGAGTGAAAAACCCAAAAGCTGAACGTAACAGTTCTAGTTGTAAGTCTTGGCATGCATTAGCTTCTGATAAAAATGTTTAGGGCTGCAGCTATGAAATATTTTAGTAGTCGATTAATCGATGGACTACTTAGTTCGAATAATCGAGTAATTGGATAAGGAACATGAAAAATTAAAATAACTGAGCTGAGCCTCAAACGGCATAAAAAAATAAATAAATAAAAATGAGGCTCTATGTACAACAAAAGAACAATTGGCTAACTAACATAGAAAAAGTCAGCTAGCTTAAATGCTATAAAATGCTTGGTTTTTTTTTACAATGCTCTTCACAAAAGGTTGAGACACATATTCCAACAAAAAATTACTCAATATACCTATAAACTAAATTATGAATGCATAAAAAAAACATTAGCTCAAACAAAAACTTAGCTTATGTTGGTCTTAACAGAAAGCAGTTGGATTCAGCCATATGAAAAGAGGCAGACCAGAGGGCAGTGTATCCACCCTAATCAATAAAACTAAACCATTTCAACGCCACTTCAATTAAACGAATACTCGAAGCAGCAAAATTTAATTCGAATATTTTTTTCTAATCGAATACTCGAGTTAATCGATTAATCGTTGCAGCACTAAAAATGTTGTAATATACAGTACAGGCCAAAAGTTTGGACACACCTTCTCCCTCGTGCGTTTTCTTTATTTTCATGACTATTTACATTTAAATCTTCATTAAAGGTAATAAATCTATGAATGAACACGTGTGGAATTATGCATTTGGCAAAAAAGTTTTTTTTTTTAAATTTATTTATTTTTTCTTTTTACTTCAATCAATCAATCAATCAAATTTATTTATATAGCCCTTTACAAAACCCGAAAGGCCCCCAAAGTGCTTTACAACAAAACATGGCTCAAGATAAATAAAAGGCAGGAAAATATTATACAATGACATTTTACAAAATAAAATAAAACAAAGAGCGCATCGCAATAAAATTCCAGCAAGTAAAACAATAAAACCGATAAAATCGAGAAAAAAAAAAAAAAAACATTAAAAAAGCCCTTAAGCTAATAAAACCAGGCTATCCTAATCTTTGTAAAAGGCGAGTTTAAAAAGGTGTGTTTTTAGCCGAGACTTAAAAAAGACCTACATCCGTGGTGGTGCGGATTTCGGGGGGAAGGCTGTTCCACAGCCTGGGGGCAGCAACCGCAAAGGATCGGTCTCCCCACTGTTTAAGTTTTGACCTTGGAACATCTAAAAGAAGCTGGCCGGTCGAGCGAAGAGTCCTGCCAGAGTTACGAAAAGTTAAAATTTCCGATAGATAAGATGGAGCCTGGCCATTAATAGAATTAAAAACAAACAGTAAAAGTTTGAAATCAATTCTAAAATGGACTGGAAGCCAGTGGAGTGATGATAGCACGGGGGTAATATGCTCACGTCTAGGTGTACTAGGTGTAGGTGTATTTTGAACAAGTTGCAGCCGAGAGATCGAGGACTTGGGTAGGCCAACATAAAGTGCATTGCAGTAGTCCAGCCTTGAACTTATAAAAGCGTGAATTGCTTTTTCAAGGTCGTGGCGACTAAGAAAAGGCTTCACTTTGGCTAAGAGACGAAGCTGGAAGAAACTTGCTCTTACAACGGAACTAATCTGTTTTTCAAAGTTAAGCCTGCTATCGAATATCACTCCGAGATTTTTAACGTGTGTCTTAAAAATGTCAGCCGGAGCGTCAGAGTTGGGCTCAAGGGCTTTCATCATGGAAGGTGTGCCAAAATTAATAAATTCAGTTTTGCTCTCGTTAAGGTGTAAAAAGTTTTGTGCAAGCCACTGCTTCACATCAGATATGCACCCCATCAATTTAGCAAGAGCAGTTTTTTTGTTAGGTCTCAGGGGCAGATAAAGCTGCAGGTCATCAGCATAAAAATGAAAAGCGATATTATGTTTTTTTATAATTGATCCTAAAGGTAGGAGATAAAGCGCAAAAAGAACAGGCCCTAAAATAGAGCCTTGCGGTACCCCGCAAGACAGAGAAGTTTGTGAGGAGGAAAATTCCCCAATCATTACCGAGAATGTTCTATGTTGTAAATAGGATTTAAACCATTTTAAAGCGTTACCACGGATACCTATGAAATGTTCTAAACGAGATACAAGGACTGAATGGTCAACTGTACTTGATTGTATGAATGCCCAGGTTTTGAATTCTGCACATCATGCACCACATTACTCCTCTAATTTTGAATTATAATCCTGTTTAGTAATATAAATATAAATACTGCCTCCACGAGTTGAGTTTGCCAATTTTAGCATATGCCACAAATGCACAAGAACAGCAGACTACACGACAAAAAATTCTACATTTTTGCGTCAGTTTCTCCAAGTACAGTAAATACCGGTAATTGCTTACAAGCAAATGCCATCTAGGGTGATGGCTCGCTCATTCTATGACACCGATCTGCGTCTAAGACCAGATGATTAAACAATGGTAAGAAAGTTGATGTAAGAGTATGGCTATCTCTTTATGTTTGGGCTATTTTGATAAACCCCTATCCCAAGCATGTTGTTGTAGTAATGGAATTGTTATAAACTGTGAGAAACACGTCTCCTTTCTTTTATGTTTGTGTAAATTTTTATTTTATGTTTAAAAACAAACGGTAGTCACACACTTGATGTATAATTGACTGTCCGAAAAAAAAAAAAAAACAAGATGAGTAAGTACAGAAATCAGGAAGGAAAAGGAAAAGCATATGTTGCCCTTCTAAATGATGATTCAAATGCAATTAAAGTATTATTGCTCAATGCAGTTTTAAGATTATTTTGTGTTTCAGGTGGACTAACCAAGGCAGATCGTGAGCTGATTGTGGTGGCCACCAGCATGTATAATAAGTGTCTTTACTGTGTGGTTTCCCATAGTGCACTTCACCGCATCTACTCAAAGAACCCCACCCTCTCAGACCAGGTAGCAGCAATAACAAACTTTTTTTATTTGTCTGTAATAAAAGAAAAATTCACCTAATCTATAAGTGTAGACAAAATGAACTTAATACAACTATAAACCGTTTTTGTCATTTATTTATTCTATTTGGTGTTTAATATGTTTAGTCAGATCCATTTGCATGTTGTAGTACACCAAAACAATCGTTCATTATTGCATTTATCAACAGTCATTCATTCTCTACTTTGTCCAAATTGCTTGTCTTGGGACATGTTAAAAGGTTGCATTTTCATGGTTAGTTTACTTGGTAGTCCTTGACATGTTTATTCTAAATTGAGTTTTCTGTTAGACTTAGTTTACATTAAAATATCCTCATGACTCCCTTCTTACTCCTCCCTCAGGTGGTCGTCAACTATGAGAACGCAGCGCTGCAACCGCGAGAGCGCACTATGTTGGACTTTGCAATGGCCATTTGCCGTGCAGACACCATTACAGAAAAGCACTTTAAGTCTTTAGAGGACGTAGGCTTCGACAGCGAGGATGCCTGGGACATTGCTGCCATTGCAGCCTTATTTGCCATGTCTAATCGGCTCGCCCACCTTACTGACATGCGACCAAACCAGGAGTTTTACAACATGGGCCGCATACCGCGGGACAAGAGCAAAGACGAAGCAGGCAAACAGAACAAGTGACGAGGAGGACAAGTTGAATTTTGGAGAAGAAACTATGACTCATGAAGCAAAGTTAAATGTGAAACCTGCAAAGCTCAATATTTGCATAGAATAATGACAGGATCGTGGATTTGATTATGGTTGTTTGGGACTTCTAACCAATATTCTTGTTTGTTTTCCCTTGTGTACACTGAAGTTCAGCTGTCTTTGCTTTGATATGATGTGTCATAATATGACATTTTTGGTGTCTGCCTCTGATAAAGGCAGCATTTAAAGTTTTATAGACAAAGGTGATTGTTTTTATGAACTGTTCTTTCATCAAATTATAGCTATTTTATTGATACTGCATAGCACTGTATTCTACTCGTTTGTCAACACTAGGTGGCCCTACAACATTATTTTGTTGGAATATCTCAGGTGTGTCAAACTCAAATTCACAGTGGGCTAAATTAAAAACTGGGACAAAATAAAGAAGGACGTGGTGAAGAGTCTTCAAAAGAAAGCAGTATTTATCCATTTCTCATTGTAAAATGTTGAATGAATGAATAAATACAACTTTGTCTTTGCTTTTGTTTTGCGTGTGATATGTAAATACCCCTGAGACATTTAAATCTGAGATCAAATCAAGGAAAAAGAGGATAGAATGAAGTAATTTAGGCTGTGGGTATGTGAAAAGATGCATGACAATTTTACACATTCGTGCAATGTCATTTTGAATCCCAAAATTATTATATTGCAAGGGTAAGATCCTTTATTTAATGCGCTATACATTTTCACTCAAAGTAAAGACATTTTATTTCTTGCTATCAGTCTTTATCGTGTGAGCTAGTTGCCAGATCAACTGTTTTTTTTTTTCATTAAAGTGTTCTCTAAAAGGAACAAACAATGACTTCTTGTCCTGTTAAAAAGTTCTGGGCTACCTTTCAAGAAATATCTTGGATTGAAAGATCAGGAAATTTATAATATTTGCATTTGTGATCATATACTGTATGAAACACTTCTGCATCACCAACCGGAAACATTGAAGCTCTTCCACGAGCTCTCGTTTCAGATTAGAGTGGTTCCAGACTGATAATCCAAATGCACATTCACTCAGATTACTTCATCCCTGGGATTATGGGCCATGTGCCTTCTCATATTTGCTCAGAGAGAACGATTTAGGCGCGAACTATTTTTATGTGTCTATGGATGTGTTCTATTTGTGTCTTATTTTGTATGTTTGTTTTTCCCCCAGTGTGTGAGACTGTGACCTGATTTTCAGCGTTTCAGAGCACTTTGGGAATGACAACATTGATATCTGACAGGGAAGGTTGTTATGCACTGGGATACTGTTTAAGATTTGGCATCATTAAACACTTTCAATACATTCACAGCACATTAGTTTGATATAATGATTGAGTGGATGACTCAAAACAATCTCAAGTTTCTTCGTCCTTGAAGACTGGTGAGACCACATTTTGGCAGAGTCCAATGTTTTCCTCATCTTGCTAATGTGTGCCATGAATTTGAATAACATTTCATGTCCCCCCGCTGCCTTGTTTCTGAAGATACTTGTGTAGTTCCAGCACACATCAGATTTCAGCAAACTGATAATGGACTAGTGACGAGTCTATTACTTTGACTAGTCACTAGTCTGTCGCATGTTGGGACTGTAATAACTTGATAGCTCCTCCATGGTTTTTACACAGGTGGAGTCCTGTGTGCGTCAGTATTGTACTTCATAGTCTCTTTTTTCCTGCGGCTGTCAGTTTCTTACTGCTCTATGTCTCAAATGAAATATGTCTCCTTCTGAACAAGAAAATGAAATCTCCGCTCGACTGTACTTGTTGTTTGCTAACAGATCTAACTTTATAACGCATGTGTGATTTTAACACTTTGAATTGGAAAACTGATGCAAGTACTGCTCAGCTGAGCCAAGGCAGTAGAGAGTACTGGGCAGTGACAAAGTTGCATAAATCCAGCCACCCAGCTCAGTAGTGTTGACTCATTTAGTGATGCATCACATTACCATTCAAGGTGTCCTGCTATATTGAAAGCAATCATCTTTTGACAGCAATAAACAAGTATTGAGCGAATTAATCAAATCACTCAATAATTTATTGGGAAGCAGCCCAAAACCTTCAAAGACATAGAAAATTTGTGTCTGGTAGAGTACAGTTAGGAAAATAAGTTTTGAACACCGTGCAAGTTTGCAAGTTTTCCCATTTAGAAATGATGGGTGGATATGAAATTTTCGTGGTAGGTGCTTGTCCACTGTGAGAGACAATCTAAAAAAAAATGCAGAAATCACAATGTATGATTTTGTAACAATTTATTTGTATTATACTGCTACAAATAAATATTTGAACACCTGTCTATTAGCTAGAATTGTGAGCCTCAAATACCTGTTAGTCGCCTTTAAAAGTCCACCTCCACTACACTTATTCCCCTAAATAAGTGGAGTGAAGGTGAGCTTTTTGAGCCTGACTTTTTGACCTGTTTGAGGCTGTTAGCTGAATACTTTATAAACACCTGTCCACCACATACACACCAAAGAGCTGTCCAAAGACACCAGACACATAATTGTAGACCTCTACAAGGCTGGAAAGAGTTACAGGGCAAATGCCAAGCAGCTTGGTGATATAAGATCCACCATTGGAGCAATTATTAGAAAATGGAAGCGAGCTAAACATGACTGTCAATCTCTGTCGGAATAAGGCTCCATGCAAGAGCTACCTCGCAGGGTCTCAATGATCCTAAGATCAGCCAAGAACTACACAGGAGGAGCTGGTCAATGACCTGATGGGAGCTGGGACCACCATTTCCAAGGTTAGTGTTGGTAATACATTAAGACTTCATGGTTTGAAATCATGCATGGCACGGAAGGTTCCCACGCTTAAACTAGCACATGTCCAAGCGTGTTTTAAGCTTGTTTACTTTTTGGTCATAATTCCATTCATAGTGTTTGGAGGTAGAAGAATGATAAGTACCATCCCAAGAACACCATCCCTACTGTGAAGCATGGGGGTGGTAGCATCATGCTTTGGGGTTGTTTTTCTGAACATGAGACTGGACGACTGCACTGAATTAAGAAGAGGATGACCAAGGCCACGTATTGTTAGGTTCTGGGGAATAACCTCCTTCCCTCAGTTAGAGCATTGAATATGGGTTGTGACACTGACAAACACTGGCAAATCACTGACAGGGGCCTAGGGCAGTAGTCTTTTCAATTTTCCTCATCAGGGGCTCCATATAATAACGTTTAAAAGATTATTATCATTTTAAATGAGAATTGAGAATTGCCTTAATTAGACTCCGAAAGTTACAATGTGAATACATCATTGACTGCAACAGTGAATAGTGGTCTTGGTTGTGATTTTGCTTTGTAGTACTTGTCCAGGATTTAAAAAGAAACTAACTAAAACATTTACCACTCTAGAGTCTCTTTATTATTTCTACCGTTCACAATGTATACCTTTAAGTGTCCTTGGTGATTATGTTCAAAGTGTTGTTACTGAAGAATTTTTAATCAATCCCATTTCCCTCCAAAAAGTGTCTGCTTTATATTTTAAGTTTTTATTATGCATGAAGTTGACATCAGCTTCACACTGAGCTCAACGGTCTGACCATTTGTGAACACGCAATCTGCTCTCATGCTCACCCCCACTGTGCACAGTCTGCACAACTGTGTTTATGTCCACGTTAACTGTGTTTATGTGGTTGAATCTTAAGGCTCCAGCCCCGCCATCTTCGAAACACCCTTCGTTGCTGTCACCTCACACAGTGCCATTTCACAACTCATGCTCACAGCAAACAAGTTTAAAAATCAACAACATATGTTGGCATTGTATACTTCGGTCACTTGAAGTTGTAAAAGCATCAGACTAAAGTTACCCTCAGAGGGTGTTGCAATGTTGATGACATTGTTGGAGACCCATCTGGTATGATACTAGTCCGCTTATGATGGTCTTCTTTCTGTCAAATGATGAAAAATAACAAGAGTGGGGGAAAAAATATCCCATGAAAACTATGAAATATCTACTCTGTTTCTGAACTGCAGCCGTGATAGACTAGCACAGCACGACATACTGTTTCACTTTTCTTTTTTTCAACTTCTCCATTTTTTTCACTGCAAATTTATAGTCATGTCACGTGTAATGGGCCAAGAAGTTTCCATTTAATTTTCAGTTTTTGTGTAATTACCAAATGATGAAAGCATATGCTTCTCATGACAAATGTGTTCAGCTTCACAGCAATAATGAATTAAAACTGTAGATAATCACAAAGTCCTCACATGTCTCTGAGTGTGATGATT
Organism: Corythoichthys intestinalis; assembly: GCF_030265065.1. Taxonomy (NCBI): domain Eukaryota; kingdom Metazoa; phylum Chordata; class Actinopteri; order Syngnathiformes; family Syngnathidae; genus Corythoichthys; species Corythoichthys intestinalis. The sequence continues at coordinate 21,875,218 of NC_080405.1, forward strand.
TGGGCTTGAGTTGGGGCTCTGTTCCTCATTTACATTTTTTTTTACTATTAATGCAATGATTGATGTTTCCAAATAAAACTGTCTCACTTCCAGCATTTGCATATGTATTGTTATTAGAGCACAAAGCTAATGGTGTGCATTGCCAGTATCTTATGGCCCAACAACTGCCCAAATTATGGTGAAGGTGAAATCAATAGTTTACATTAAAAATAAAAACATAATCATACATTTGCACATGTTTAGAAGCATTACATGATAAATCTAATGAATATTTTATATGGTATACATACATTATTCATTCATACTTACTATACATTATTCCCCCAATTGCTATTAAAGGCTTAGTTTATGCAACGATTCAGGGTGTACCCCACCTACTGCCCGTAGTAAATTGGAATTGGCTCCAGCTTCCCTTGTGATGATAAGCGGCTTGGAAAATGAATGAATTAATTAATGAATGAGTAAATTGACTGGCACTACTTTACATTTGAGTCATAATGACAGGACTATAGTGCTGAAGATGGCATATGATCACGTAATACTGATGCAGAGCCGTCCAAATTCAAAGCTTTATTGCAACGAACATTTTGGGGCGTTTGTCTCACCAACCTGAATAAAACTCGGATTAGACTAAAAGAGAGCGCAGTCCTCCTTCAGGACCAGCAACCCAGTATGAAAGAAATGTTAATTTATAGAGAAATTAAGACATTCTACAATCACAGTCTACCCCCTGCAGTGTCTGAACAACTTTGAAAGAAGTTATTGGAATTGGTGGAGCATAATTTATATAATTTGGGACCCCAGCATTTACTCATATGGTGAGACTTTTGACAAGCAAGAACATGTATCAGGTCAGAGGTTACTGATGTGTATGGCTCACAGTCTCTGTTAATGTTCATCACAATGTTTTTCCACATAAACATACAAATTTGCCTTTATGATTCATTGAATGGCAAAATGGCAAGATGAGAAATTAGGAAGTTGTGAGAACAAAGGAGCAAAAGAGGTGTCTCCTGGCACTTTGTCAATGTAGGCTACAGGATGGAAGTCATGGAACACAAAGTTCCAGAGCAGGACTGCACAATAAATACATGTGTCCCTTTCTGATATTCCCCATCTGCGTAGAAAAAGAGTGGGACATTAAATGAGGTGGAAAAAACATCCGGACTGAAAACCGCCCCAGTTTCAATGTTGTATCAGTGTTGGGGGAAGGGTTGACATAGTTAATGGTCAATTATGTGGTACGGGGCAATTTAGGGTGAGGGCAATGACAAAGAATATTGTAAAATTGTATAAACATGTTTTTTTATTGTGATATGATTAGCTGTATTCACTCCCCATATTATTCAGTTACTGTGAGTAAAGGCATGGGTGAAAGTGGGCCAGAACGGTCAGGAAAGCAGTTCCGGTATAAGATTCAGGGCCAGAACGCAGTTCAGGTAGTGGTTAAGTGTTATCACAACAAGCATAATGAAGTTCTTGTGTAGCACTAGTCATCAGTTTCCCCCAATATTTATTATTCCACCGACGGCATGGAGGTTTCCCCAACTGTTGTAGTTATCTGAGTCTGACGATGACGAGTCACGTCAATGTGCGAGTGCACGCAGCAAAGCAAAACGCCTGGACTCATTTATCCGTTCACTTGGCTGACATACTGACATGTGATAGTTAGGTCTGATTCAAATGTGCATGTTTTCTGGAACAGCAAAAAAAAAAAAAAAAAAAAGTGTTGAATTGATGTGACAAAAAAAGTGCAATGCAACATAAAATGGATCAAATCTTTAAGAGCAACGAAAGAGTTGAGGAGGCTTATTTATCATGCTTAGTTATATTTGCTCTGATGAGGAGGTTCAGAACATCTCAGCTGTCAATGTGCACTTTGGACCAATATTTGTTCATTTATGATAGGCTACTTATTCATTTCCTTATGATTTAAAAAAGTCAATGTTTGTGCGATCTTCAAAATATATTCCATTTCACTCAGCATAATATAGGTCATTTGTACTTATTTTTCTGAATGTATGTTACGTATATCTTTATTATATATATAAAAAAGTAAATGTTTACATTGACTTTTAATATACATCCTATGTTCTTAAGTGGTTACAATTGAGATTTGGCATTTAGTATGTGAGGAAATGAGGGAAAATAAAAATTAGGAGATGGAGGTTTGACTCCCTCCCCTCAAAAAAAAAAAAAAAAGAAAAGAAAGAAAGAAAGAAAGAAAGAAAGAAAAAAAAAAATAATAAAAAAAATAAAATTCTGCCTCTGTGGCGACCTTCCCGTCGGGGAGTTCCGGCAAGAAATTCTGGCCACTTTCACCCCTGAGTAAAGGTGACGCCGTAACCCATGGAGTTACACGCTGCCATCAGCGGTGTTGATTGGTGTTTGATTCCTGTCCGGTTTCATTTTGGTGGGTTCCTGTTACCCTATGTTCACTTTGTCAGCTTTGTCTTCCTCCCCTAATGTCGTACCGCACGCATGCTATTTTTAGACCGTGACGTCGCATCGTAAAGCGGAAGTAAAGCCGAAGTGGGACATTACAGACCCGCCCTCGCATAGATACCTATTTTGTGCTACTTTTTGCCGGTAATCTTTCAAAAACGAACATGCCAATCACACATTGCTTTTTTGGAACTTGTAGAAATGACTCTAGACATTACAAGACATGAAGGATGTTTTCTTCATACGTTTCCAGAAACCAAAAACTCGGGAGGAAAAAATGTGAAGCCCGAATCAACTTGCGCGGACTTTAACACCAGCTCGGGGAATCCATTAACATTTCCTACGTAGTAAACATTTTATTGGGTTGGCATGGTCTTTCAGAGGACAAAGAGGTAAGCCATTTTTATATTATTAACTTATTTTTTTAGCGTAATGTTGTGCTCTGTCAGACAATGAATGCCCTGAAAAGAATTACAATGGTATCTGACTGCCACTGTTACCGTTTCTGTTATTTATACATTTAAAAAAAGACAACTTTAGTAAGAGGAAAGTGTAAATGAATTATAGAATTAAGATTTGTTATCAATGAAAAAATTAAAAGTGTTCGTTGGCTGTCACTGAGTAGCATTTGCGATCGCTACACAAAGCTAACTAAATTACCCCCAAGAACGGTCAGAGACGTAGGACAACCAGAGGATATATAAGACAGGGCTGATGGTAAAGGATAGCTTGTTGAAACAGGAGAATGTCATTGTCAGTCGCGTCGATAAAAAAGCTAAGGCTATGCTTAGGTCGGCTCGTTTTTTTTTTCGTCTTTTTCAGCCTTCGACACTCAAGCCATCTCTTTAACTGAAAATTTTTATGTTCTTCCACATCTTTGCCAGTGAATTTGGCACCAGGCACATCATTTTCAGAGAGAATTGATAGGTTTAGCTCTGTAAACATCTCCTTCGTACATGATTTCCATTCATTTCCTATTCGGGACAAACGGTGGCTTGGCCCTACTTAGCAAGTAGCTAATGTCATGAATATTAATGAACGGAAGTGACGTGTTGCTTGCGGTACGCCATTACCTGATTCCCCACACCTGTTCGTCATTAGCCCTACTCCTTGTACTATATGCCTCTTGTTGCTTGTCCTGTGCCGGTGCGTTTTCTTGTGTTTGAGATCAGTACAAAGCTACCTCACTGCCATAAGCTAAACTTTTGCCTTGAGATGTTTTTATTGGAACTTTGAACCCATCCAGAACCTTTTGGACTTTCTCATATTTCTGCATAAAATCACCATCAATTGTGATTTGATCTTTGTCAAAATCACACATATGTAAAAACTGTCTGCTTTAACTAAAACCATCCAAACATTGATAGGTTTTCATATTTTAATGAGGATAGCATGCAAACAATGAAGGAAGGGGGAAAATGAGCGAACCCTGTGCCTAAGGAGACTTAAAGAGCAAATGAGACCAATTTTTACCAAAATATTTAAGTCAGGTGTGTGCCCGATCACTGACGAGTGGTTTAAAGCTGCCCTACCCACTATAAAATACACAACTGGTTAGAATTGTCTTGATGAGAAGCATTGTCTGATGTGCATCAGGCTTGGTCAAAAGAGCTGTCTGAAGACCTGCGATCAAGGATTGTTGATTTGTATAAAGCTGGGAAAGGACACAAAATCATCTCTAAAAGTCTGGATGTTCATCAATCAACAGTCAGAGAAGTTGCCTACAAATGGAGAGAGTTTGCACTGTTGCTCCTCTCCCAAGGAGTGGCTGTCTACCAAAGATGACGCCAAGAGTTCAGCGCAAAATACTCAGCGGTAAAAAGAACCCTAGAGTTTCTGCTAAAGACTTACAGAAATCAGTGGCACAGTCCAATATCTCCGTGTACACATCAACTATATGTAAAACCTATGGCCTACAATGATGTTCATGGGAGGACTCCATCGAGGAAGCCACTGCTGCCTAAAAAAAAATCATTGTTTCTCGTTTAATGCTCGCAAAAAGGCACTTGGACACTCCACTGAAGTTTTGGCAAAATATTTTGTGGACTGATGAAACCAAAGTGGAATTGTTTGGGAGTAACACACAACGTCATCTGTGGAGAAAAAAATGGAACAGCTTACCAACATCAACACCTCCCCACCGTGAAGCATGGTGGAGGGAGCATCAAGATGTGGGACTATTTTGCTACCTTAGGGCCTGGACAACTTGCAGTCATTATTGGAAGAATGAATCCAAAAGTTTGCTAATACTAAATGTGATGGCACAGGATTCACTTAGTTATCTTTCCCCCTTCTGTCATTGTTTGCATGCTATCCTCATTAAAATATGAAAACCTATAAATGTTTGGGTGGTTTTAGTTAAAGCAGACACTGTTTTTTCATCTGTGTGATTTTGACAAAGATCAGAGCACATTTGATGGTGATTTTATGCAGAAATGTCAGAAATTCCAAAAGGTTAACATACTTTTCATACAGTTTTTTATTTATAAAACAGGCCAAAAGTTTGGACACACCTCTTTCAATGCAACACAATTGAAGGTGCAAACCCGATTGATAAAGCAATGAATTCCACTAATTAACCCTGAAAAGACATACTTGTGAAGTCGAAAACCGTATTAGGTGACTCCCTCTTGAAGTTCATTAAGAGAATGGCAAGAGTGCAAAAAAGTAATCAAGCAAATTTGAACATATTGGAATATTATACATGTTTTAGTTATTTCATCTTTTTCTTTTGCTAAGTAAATATTTCCGCACATGTTCATTCACTGTTTTATTGAGAATTTACAATGTAGTCATGAAAATAAAGAAAACGCACGAATGAGAAGGAGTGTCCAAACTTTTGGCGTTTATCCCGCTACATTTATTGCCCTTTTGTTCAAATCTTATACAGTCCCCAATTAAACCAATCCTATTAAATAGTTTCAGTAGTGACACTATGCAGAAGGAAAAATCCCCAATTAGCAAAGTTGCAAATAATGCATTCTCATTCTGTTTAAGATACAAACCAAGTACTGTATACTTACCTTGATAAGAACACAACAGCTGATTCAACTTAAAAAATCTCATCTTTTTTGGGAGCTCACATGACAAATATGCATGCACCACATACAGTACTTGTGAAAAAAGTCCACTGTGCCAAAAGTCACACAAGCCTACATCTTTAATGAGCATTTTATTACAAGCATCTTTAGTTACCGTATATTTTATAAGTTTAGTTACCATATATTTTATAATCAAATGGTTCAGGATGTTAAACATTCAATAAACATTAAATAACATTTCAATAACACTTCTGCATCTACAGTATGTTATTGGTCCACTTCAACCATTTAGTACACAGCATTTTTGCATGATAAATTAAATGCTCACAAGGGGTTTTAATACAGTCCAAATGTGATCAAAATAAAGAGACTCAGATGTGAAAAGTGATTCCCAGGTAACAGAAGTATTCCTTTTCAAGGTGAACATCTCTACTTTAATATAACAGCTGGAGGATGTGTACACTTGTGTAGATACATCATTTACAGTCAAGTTTTTTAATTTATTCTTTTTAGGGTATATTTACTTTTCCCAATTGAGGTGTGTTGGTTTTTGGCGCTTTAATATTGATGGGAAAAGTTTTGAAATTATTAATCTTTTTTTTTTTTTTTTTTTTTTTTTAATCATCTAAAAACCTGGTATCTGATCATGGTATGTGTTTGTGTGAAATTAGGCCTGAAATTCACAATATGTAAAGAATGTGCCTTGATTTAGCAAGTGATCTTAGAAGGACAAGATGTCTGTTCAAAATGTATCAGTGTTTGCACATAGACGTTGCAATAGCTGAGACATAAAATAATTATATTTACATAGAAAAAAATATAGTACGCATAATTGTTATCAAGAACAATAAATTATGTTTTTTTTTCTCCTGTGTCCAGCTATGTAAAGTCCTTGGAGACAGCCTCTATGAAGTTGGGTGCTGACATGAGGATGGTGAAGGTGCAAATGATGGAGAAGAGTGAGAAGGCCACCAGGCACAGACGGTCCACCACTGCTGCTGCAAACTTCCACTCACTGCTAATAGCCTCAGCCTCATCCTGGTCCCGGAAGCGCTGGGCAATGAAGGTCACCTCCTCCAAGATGCGCTGAATCTCTGGTGGAGGGATCCTATCTCCTATACCAGCACCTATTCCCAAAGTACTACTACAAACACCGGGGGGTTCACCCTCATCTGCTGGGGAGCAGTGTGCACGACCACCCAGTGCTACGCCAGAGTCGCTGGAAGGTGGGCAATGTGGAGTTTCAACTGGGTGGTAGCTGCCAAAGTAGAGGCTCATGGAACCATTGGAGGTGCCTGAGGTGCACGGTGGGCAGGAAGTTTGGGAGAGCGGAATGGAGAGGCTTGGAATGGCACCCATCTCTATTGAGTTAGTGCTAGAGTGGTGCTGGGTAGTATGGCGGTGTTTGTATCCAGGACGTCTGCGTTCATCACCCGGTTGCTTCATGCGCAGAAACCATGCACACCAGTTCAACAGTACCACCCGAACCTGAAAAAGTAATGAATGCTCATGGATTATTGTGTTTACATTTTCTGTGAACGTAAACGCAGATTTTTAAAAATCTCTTTCACTTTGGACAACAGAAGCCTAGCTCACCCAACTTTTTTTTTTTCATTAATGAGTAGTAAATATGTTTAAAATTTAACTTAAGGCGCATCTGACTATAAGCCACCACCCACCAAATTTGAGACACAAAAACGGCATTTGTTCAGAGATAAAATGCGCTGGACTATAAACCTCAGCTGTCCTCACTGTATTATGGGATATTTACACCAAAAGATATTAACCGGTAACACTTTATTTGACAGTAACGTCACAAGACCATCATAATTATGACATGACACTGGAATGAGCATTAATGAATGTTTATGACAGATGTCATTTAGTGTCATCTGGCAAATTGATGTAAAAGATCCGAGCTGGACATAAATTGAGTTAGTGACAAAATTTGCCGTATGACGCTTAATGACATCTGTCATAAGCATTCATCAATAACCATCACAGTGTTGTCATAATTATGACAGTCTTATGAGAGTCTTACAACACCACAGTCAAATAAAGTGTTACCTATTAACCCAAATAAATAAACAAATAAGCCGCACTGGACTATAAACTGCAGGATTCAAAATGAGGGGAAAAAAGTAGCGGTTTATAATCCGAAAATGATGGTATTCACTGCCAGCTGTTTTGAAATTTAGGCAACCTCATATGCCAGTGATTTTTTTGTATTCCGACAAAAACAATTTGATGACGACGGCAAATTAGTGGAAACTGTGCTGCTCCCTATTGAAATAAGCTGACCAAAAATACGAAGTCCGACTAGCCAGCATACTCTTTTTTCCACTACAAACAAGTAATGCAAGGATGTCATTGGGACCATGATTCTACTGATTTAAAAAAGAAAAGAAAACAAAAAACAGGAGTTCCATCACTTACCCACTTGGGCATCTTGCCTCCCTGAGGGTCATGGTGATGAAACTGCAGGACGATCACAGTCACAACCACTGACATTCCTACTATCATCATGGTGCTGGCAAAGTACTGAGCTGGAAGACACACAACAAATATGATGAGCCTCGAAGTGTTTATTTGGTTATTTTTAGTTAATCGGTAACATGATGTGGCAGCACAGCGTGTTGGTTAAGTCTACCTCATATTTCTGATGTTTACAGTGTAAATCTCAGCTTTGGCCTTCCCGTGTGAGGTTTACATGTTCTCCTTGTGCATGTGTATGGGTTTTCTCAGAGTTATAGCAATGCAGCCTCCTCTCACATCCCCATATCCACATCCCATTTTGTCATCCACAAAGCATGATGTTAGGTTAATAGAAAACTTTAAAGTGTCCATACATCAAAAAATATTAGTAAAAGGTAACTGAGGGAGAGGGTAGAGTTACTGTACACTTTCTGGTTATTCGTGGCTTACGATAAAATACGAATTGGCTACGTCAGGCAGTGGTGTTGAAAATATTTCACAAGCATATTCAGTCACAATGTGGTAAAGATGAGTCATTTAATTAAGAGCGCAGTTGGGCTTGTTCTCAAGTCGTTTGAAATAAAGTGTTATGTTCAGTTGGGTAGCCATTTATCTAATTAAAAACTGTTATTATCTTAATAAAGCTTATACATTGTCACTTGTGATTTTTAAGTAGATAGACTGATATAAAGTACAGTAAAATATTCCCAATCTAAAGTATATCCTAGTAAAACCATCAAAACAAGACTGAGGATTGTGCACTTGTGTGCACTGCAAGTAATGTGTTGTGGGGTATAGGGGTTGAAATTCAATTAAATGTTCACCAAATTTGGTTGTTTTAACTAACATTATGCATGGTATTATCAGGAGCTTCAGCAGGGAAGCCGAGACTTCCCTCTCCCTCGCCAGGTATTGTTTCCTGCCCTGATATAGACTAACTTGAAAATTAAACCCAATTAAATTAAATTTTGAATTCCCATAACATTTTGTTAATCCTCATATGAAGGGATCCAACTTCCTCAAAAAAACATACTGATAACACTTTTGTATTGGATTTCATTCAGGGCTGCCTAATTTCTCGGTTGCTGTTTGCTCATGAGTTAATCAGATAAGTAGGTAGTTCAAGGAGTACAAGATATATTTTTAAAAATATGTTTGGATTGCGTGTATTAAACTGACTACAATTCACATGATACTATGTTATTATTATTCATAGAGTGTTGTGGTTTTCTCAGCACAAAAATCAACAAATGAGATTGCTTATCTCCTCCCTCTCATCATCTGCTCATGATTTATTTATTTCTTCCTCCCTCTTCATTCAAGAGTTTATGTTTGTCTTATTAATGCTACTGACAGCTTCCATCCACGACATCCTATTTTACCAAATGAATCCCCCTGGGAGCTCAGGGAATGACATGTGGACACCCACACCTTTTGGATTTCATTCCTCTCCAGGTGGCTATATCTAGAGTATATAGTGTATCTCAGTTGCGAGCATTAAATAGCATGGAATAATGCTGATGTTAATAACGCTGGCCGAGTGAAGTTGATACTGTTATATTCTCGTTAATGTCTATGTGTTGACTGACAGATTCAATATTACAGTCAATTTCACAAAGAGTGTACACTGATATAAATATCTCAACAGAACAGTTCCACTTTAGGATGTGTCATATTCTCTTCCTGCGACTGATTCTGTGTAAATATATGAGAAACATAAATAGAACTCACCAATGAGGGGAACTGAGTCAGAGGTAGCCGGCATGATCTCAGCTACCAGAAGCATGAAGACAGTTAGCGAAAGAAGCACAGTGATTCCTATTTACACACAGGGAGGGAAAAGTGCATAGATAAAATAATGAGTGGGATCACTGGTGTGTCAAAACTGTAACTACTGTATTTGTAAATGTAATCAGTAATCTCCAAACCACAGTAATTTGTTCAGGTGGCAAGCTCAAGAACCTTACCCCTACCGCAATCTGTCAAACTCATGTTAAACAGTGATTGCTCATCCACACGTGGCTATCAATCAAAAACTAAGAGGCTGATAGAACTCCACTCAAAAATTCAATTATTCTTGGGGGTTTCACATGCATGTATTTATGACTGGCTACATGATTCATGAGAATGTGTGCATACATATATGCACATACTGTAAGTATTTCACGCTACATGATAAAAGCTAGGTTGAAATTCTAATGATGTCAGCATTCCTTTTCAAACAAAAAAAGAAAGGGGGGATGCTGAGACACATCATGAAGTCATTTGATTTGTGTAAACATGAACCAAAGCTAATTTTTATCTTCTGAATTATTGAAAATATTTTAAAACTCTGCCTTTTTAGGCATTTTATTGCCCAAAGATGCTTCTTATCAGGCACACATTGAACATTCTGCCACAGCATCACTTCCATTAGAAAGTTTCAGCAGTATTATAAGAGCAACGGCAAAAGACTGCCATAAAATTTAAATTTCTGCTCCATATACCACATCCATAGCCTTATGTCTCTTAAATTGCACTTTGCCTCTAACATGCACTTGATTACCTCAGATTCCTAATTCATTGTTATAAGGTCCCATAACAATGAAAGCATATTTGAGTTTGTTTTCCTACAGCTGAAAAAACAAAACATCAAATCCAGTGGAGAGAATTTTGTTCTTCATATCGAGAGGAGGGGCAATCACAAACTGTGCTATTTTGAATGCTATTCCACCATTAAAATTTTGTCCAAGCATACTCCTGCAAATATTGAGGGGATGATACTGTACAACAGAGCTTGGAAGTTTGAGCTTATGGAACATCAAAGTCCTCTCATTTCACAAATAAAAACAGAAATTTACACAGACACACTCCAAAACTTGTAGAAAGTATTCTCACAAAATTAAAGGTTTAAAGGTATGGCCAACGCCAACATTTTTAAAGGTTCACATCTGTGCATAATTTCACCTAGAGATATCTTTTCTCCTGAGTCGGCAGGCAGCAGAAACACCAACAGGGCCAATCCAGAAATAAGCACACAGGGGATGAGCAAATTCAGACCATAATAAAGTGTTCTACGGCGCATGGTGACTGTGAAGGTCACGTCAGGATAGGGTTCCTTGCAACAGTCATAGTACAGCTCGTTGCGCTTGACTGGGACACCTGAGGGAGACAGGGAGACACAAGTACAAAAAAAACATGAACACAATCATCCCATCTGTCTTTGTAAACAGCCATATGGATGTGAGAAGGCTGAATGGAAAATGGGTCACACAATTCATGAACTATACCACATTGTCAGCATCACAACAGCCCTGGTTTGGTATGGTTTAAACAACTGAAAGAATGAAATGAATAGATTAATTGTGAGTCATAATAGTGAAGCTGTTAATCTATGGGCCTGTCAATGTGTCGAACAGTTCTACTTCATGACACCTAGCCCCATCCAATGCTCTGTTCCATGTGGATATAGTTCCATTACAACTCATCTCATGGTAGTTGGAATTCCAAAGTAAAAATTGTGTGTTATGGTGTTTGCGTGTTGTTTATCTTGTGGAATAGGAAGGAAGCATTGTTTAGATCAGGGGTCTCAAACCGATTCCACAAAGGGCCGCAGTGGGTCCTGGTCTTTGTTCCAACAGATCCAAAACAGACAGTTCAACCAATGAGGTTTCTGCTAAAGTAAGCAGCACCTGACTGCAATTAACTGATTACACTTGTTAGACACCAGATTGGTGAAAAGGGATTGTTCTCGTTTGGTTGGAATGAAATCCAGTACCCACTGCGGCCCTTTGAGGACCGGTTTGAGACCCCTGGTTTAGATATTCCAGCTGTCACAAAAGCAATACATTTGTGTGTTAAAGTTATGTTTTAAATGTGTCTTTTTCACAAAAAGTTTGATTTTTTATATTTGGGGGGAGAACCAGTCGAAATTTGTGAAAATGGCCTGTACAGAAGGGTTATGTAATGTGAAAAATGTCTGGGAATGAATGAGTTAATTGATGTCATCATTTATTTCAAATACAGACCTTTTCCAAAAAAACAACAACAAAAAAAGAGAGAGAGAGAGAATTGCCTAAAATTTTAATACAATGGAAATGTTTATATCGATAATGAACTTTTCTATCATATTCAATTTTTGGAAAATTCACATTTTTTTGAAAGCCCTTTATATTGTAAATTGATAAAATTAACTTTAAATCACAGCCCTCCAACACATTGGACATTCTGAAGGGCTCTCTCTTGCAGGCGTAAAATGCTTTAGTCCAGCGTCAGTTACGTTCTGTGTATGCTTTTTATATTAAATAAATACCACCCCTTTATTTATTCATTTATTATTGGTGACGCGTGTCACGGAATGGCATGGATAGGGGCCCACTGACATTGGACACTGGCACTGCTCATAATAAATGGTAATTTATTCATGTCAATGATGTACCATAATCCTTTAATCATATCATAAAACAAAGCACCTTACCTACAAGATCCCACTCGCCATTGGGTATGTAGGTGGATGTGTCCACATCCAGCATTTGGAGGTCCAGCAGCCAACCATTGTGCGTCCAGGAGCCAAACTTCAAATCACACTTCTGCACATCGAAGGGGAACCAGCGTACATCAATGTAGCAAGTGCTCTTCAAGATGCCAGGGGGGATGTACTGGCAGTAACCCGATGCATTAACCAGAACGTTGGTGTGGAAGGTAGCGTCGAAGCGGTCGTCCGCACTGGAAGATGATTATAAAAGTTAGTTTTCCTATGCAGAGTCCATGTTTGCATCCAGGTCTGTTGATAGGCAAAATTGAGTTGCTGGGACAAGAACAGAAGTATAAATAGGTTTGAAGCTCTTAAATTAAAAATAACTTTCTTAATCAAAACATTATGGGAATTATAAAATCTATAAAAGATTCTTTCTGCATAACAAATGTGGAACTCCTTTTCTTTTTCATTTCTCTAGTCAAAATGAGTGATGAAAACGTATTGTGACTCATCCTTTTTCTAAATGTGTCGCCATATCAGCTGTGGCTCCAGGTACCAAGAGGAAAAACAGGGGGGTGGCAAAGTCAAAGCCATGCCATGAATTATTCAAGATTTCATTGTTCAAGTCTTATTTAAACTGGAGGAGCTCACACTTGTAATCCAGGCAATGTGGTGTGTGAACGAGAGCCCACAAAATACAGACAACCTTTAAAAATGTATGTCGTTATCAGCAGCTTTGAATTGATTTGGATAGTAAAATGGTACGGAAAGCTACAAAATACATCTGGTTTGAAAATCTTATATGATTTAGCTGTGCCCTCTAAAGTCAGAATTTAAGAAACAAAGTCAAACCTAATTTATTATATAGTAATTCTGTGCTCCGTTATGTCTTAAAAGCCTCACTTTCTTGCACATTAAGACTGTACCATCAGAGGACAGCTTTTCAATTACTATTCATGCATCACACACCTTTGGACAGTCTCCCTTATTAATCATTAGGCACCACCACTAAATGGTCCTAATTTTGCTCAGCGGGTGTGCATTCCCCTGAATATTTGTGGTTTTGCATGGGTAAATAAGCCCATTTATGTGTATGTATATATATATATATATATATATATATATATATATATATATATATATATATATATATACATATATATATATATATATATATATATATATATATATATATATATATATATATTTTTTTTTTTTGTCAAGAATCAACAACAAGTGGGACACAATCGTGAAGTGGAACAAAATTTATTGGATAATTTAAACTTTTTTAACAAATAAAAAACTGAAAAGTGGGGCGTGCAATATTATTCGGCCCCCTTGCGTTAATACTTTGTAGCGCCACCTTTTGCTCCAATTACAGCTGCAAGTCGCTTGGGGTATGTTTCTATCAGTTTTGCACATCGAGAGACTGACATTCTTGCCCATTCTTCCTTGCAAAACAGCTCAAGCTCAGTGAGGTTGGATGGAGAGTGTTTGTGAACAGCAGTCTTCAGCTCTTTCCACAGATACTCGATTGGATTCAGGTCTGGACTTTGACTTGGCCATTCTAACACCTGGATACGTTTATTTTTTAACCATTCCATTGTAGATTTGGCTTTATGTTTTGGATCATTGTCCTGTTGGAAGATAAATCTCCGTCCCAGTCTCAGGTCTTGTGCAGATACCAACAGGTTTTCTTCCAGAATGTTCCTGTATTTGGCTGCATCCATCTTCCCGTCAATTTTAACCATCTTCCCTGTCCCTGCTGAAGAAAAGCAGGCCCAAACCATGATGCTGCCACCACCATGTTTGACAGTGGGGATGGTGTGTTCAGGGTGACGAGCTGTGTTGCTTTTACGCCAAACATATCGTTTTGCATTGTGGCCAAAAAGTTCAATTTTGGTTTCATCTGACCAGAGCACCTTCTTCCACATGTTTGGTGTGTCTCCCAGGTGGCTTGTGGCAAACTTTAAACGAGACTTTTTATGGATATCTTTGAGAAATGGCTTTCTTCTTGCCACTCTTCCATAAAGGCCAGATTTGTGCACTGTATGACTGATTGTTGTCCTATGGACAGACTCTCCCACCTCAGCTGTAGATCTCTGCAGTTCATCCAGAGTGATCATGGGCCTCTTGGCTGCATCTCTGATCAGTTTTCTCCTTGTTTGAGAAGAAAGTTTGGAAGGACAGCCGGGTCTTGGTAGATTTGCAGTGGTCTGATGCTCCTTCCATTTCAATATGATGGCTTGCACAGTGCTCCTTGAGATGTTTAAAGCTTGGGAAATCTTTTTGTATCCAAACCCGGCTTTAAACTTCTCCACAACAGTATCTCGGACCTGCCTGGTGTGTTCCTTGGTTTTCATAATGCTCTCTGCACTTTAAACAGAACCCTGAGACTATCACAGAGCAGGTGCATTTATACGGAGACTTGATTACACACAGGTGGATTCTATTTATCATTATCGGTCATTTAGGACAACATTGGATCAATCAGAGATCCTCACTGAACTTCTGGAGTTTGCTGCACTGAAAGTAAAGGGGCCGAATAATATTGCACGCCCCACTTTTCAGTTTTTTATTTGTTAAAAAAGTTTAAATTATCCAATAAATGTTGTTCCACTTCACGATTGTGTCCCACTTGTTGTTGATTCTTGACAAAAAAATGCGCTGCTCTTATCGGCGACATTGGGATTCTCACGGCACATTTTGTACCGCATTTCCGTGCGAGCATCATTTGCTTCTAGCCATGGTACCTCCTGTAGCCACTTTTCAGCAAATGTCCTTTTTTTCGGTAGCTCCGGTGACGTCTCTGTCGTCTGTCTGTCTTTTGACGGGGGTGGGGGAACACGGAAGTAATTTAGTGATGGCCAAATGAAGCCTCATGAAGCAATGAAGCTTTGCAGCCAATTGGTTTGCACATGTAGCAAAGCTTCATGGTGCTTCATTTACCCTATGGCGCCATCAAGTGGTCTAGAAGCCCAAGAGGTCAACATTGTTAAGAATTCAATGGTTATTTGCTTAATACAAAGATATGAATGTGCTTGTGTTAGTAATTTAGTATGTGAACAAAATACAACAAGTGCTAAGGGTAATTTGTTATTCATTTTTATTTAGAAATAATAGCTTTCCCACAGTGGCTGGCTTTAAACAGTTTCTTTTTTTTTGGAAAATATTTCACCAGCTTTAGAAAATATTCTTTCACAAGGCACAGATGAAGCTGGGGTGCAGAGAAATGTGAGTGCCACTTTATATACATTTGGGTAGGTATTCTTTTGTGCCTCCCAGTACACTAATGGATTGTTCATTCTGTTGATGTTTGATTCAGATAGGTACACACACACACTCACATTTATATTAAAGTAGTTTTTCTCCCTTACCTTATTGAAAGCAATCAAATCAAAATGTTCCCATACAGGGGAGGATCGCTCTTTTCGCGCAGGTTCCATCGCAAGCAAAGGACAAGGCTCGAAAAAAGATTGCACTGGTTGCACTGTTGCGCACAGATGTAACAAGTACAGGAGCCCGAAATCCACAAAATGTGAGATAACAGGCGATCGCCATTGCGTTTTGCAACCAATTTATACCGTAGTCCGTCCTGTTTTTGCAACGTGCGCCAAACGTTGGATCACTTCCGAAACACTCACGAGATTCAGCCGGCCACCGGCCACCGGCCGCCTTCCCACGTCATCATTTCCGGGTTTTGCCGAAATGAAGCGCGCCTCGCTACAAGCTTCGTGGAAACACCCCTCCCATTACTCGACACAAGCTTCGGAACCTCGGCTCATTTCGTCCCATCACTAAAGTAATTACTCAGTGTGGCCTGCCTCTTCAAAATTTTGAGAAGTTATTTTCTCGTGTCCGCCGCAAATACAGCGGTCAGCCATCGGTACGCAAAAGCGTATGGAAGCCGTTGAGGGCCAGCGCATTTGTCTACGTCCAGTACCACTTATGTGCACCCCAGTATATATATATATATATATATATATATATATATATATTTTTTTTTTTTAATAGGTATATATATATATATATATATAGATATATATATATATATATATGTTTTTTTTTGTTTGTTTGTTTGTTTTTTTTAATCGTATCCTCTATTTGCCGAAAAGGTCACTTATTCAATGTCTTTATACTTAGGCCAATGGATTATGGCAAAACACACCTTTTTAGGGTGGGGTCAATTACTTAAAGATTTTGCTATCTTTAGCGAGGCCTTCATTAGTTCACTGTATGTATGCTATTCCTTAATAACTCCCACTCAATCTGCCAATAAATTATTATTTGAAATGACAATTTAATATTTTATTCTATTTGTGGCCAAACAACATATGGAAATTTACTGATCAAAGTAAATCAATAATTTCTGGGTGAATACACCTTCTTTGAAACACCATGACAAAAGCATGCACCATGACAAACACACACATCAACATGTAGTTAAACTGAAGACTATAGTGTATTGATTGGCCTTTGATCTGATGGTGAGAGTGAATGACTGTAGATATGTGATTTGTTATTAACTGGTGAACAGTTCAAAGTGTACCCTAACAAAGTAAAGATGCACGATAATATCGGTTACCGATAATTATCGGCCGATAATGGCAATTATAACGTCACACAGATAACCCAGATTTTAAATAATTAAACCGAGAATGCAATTCGATAATTATATACTTGATTTAGCCTCTAAATGCGCGCAATTGAAGCAGTTTTGTCCAATTCTGCACCGCCGCCTCCTCAACCCCTCCTCCCTCTGAAGTCCCTGTCGCATGAGTGAGGCGTTACAAATTCTGCACCGCCGCCTCAATCCCTCCTCACTCAGAAGCCCCTGTCGCATGAGTGATGCGTTACACGACATGGTTGAGGCAGTTGGATATCATGGCGGCTCTGTCACCAGCTTGGGCTATTTTTTCCGTGTGTGAAACAAACGACGCTCTTGCCCCTACAAAACATGCACTGCAGAAGTTCCACGAGGCGGAAAGAGAGCGTCCTCATTCAACACCACCAACCTGATCAGCCATTTAAAGCTGCATCACAAAGATTTTTGGTACAAATACGAGGCTGCTGCTAGCACGTAGGCTAAAGCTAATGTAAACAAACAAACTAAGCTAAGCTACGGGCCTTGCGACGATCGAAGACACATTTGACGGCAGCGCCGCCGCCACTCATTTCCGGTTCATCGCATTAAGCACCACGGCCAGACTGAGGCCTGGCGCGGGTAGTCACTTTGCCGGATGGACTGAAGAGCACAGGAGGGAGGAGATGCCAGGCTTGGTCGGACGAGAGACGTTTTTTACCGAAGTGACCCGAGAGCCAAAGCCCCGGATGAAAAAACAATGCAGTTTATACGACCACCATTCTTCGTGACAAACATGCTGATCACATCAGTTTCACCACGGACATTCGGACAAGTGATGTCAGTCAAGTAAGCATGCTTTTCATAAAGGCACAGTGGTTAGATGATAATTTCAACATGCACCAAAACCCACTCACAAGAAGTCAGTCAGTCAGTAATGCATTCATTCATTCATTTTCCATGCCGCTTTTTTCCTCACGAGGGTGGCGGAGGTGCTGGAGCCTATCCCAGCCACCTATGGGCAGTAGGCAGGGGACACCTTGAAATGGTTGCCAGCCAATCGCAGGGCACAAGGAGACATACAACCAATCACGCACACACTCATACCTATGGACAATTTAGAGTGTTCAATCTGCCTACCATGCATGTTTTTGGGATGTGGGAGGAAACCGGAGTACCCGGAGGAAACCCACGCAGGCACAGGGAGAACATGCAAACTCCACACAGGAAGGCCGAAGCCCGGGATTGAACCCTTGATCTCAGAAATGTGAGGCAGACGTGCTAACCACTCAGCCACCGTGTCGCCGTAATGCATTCACTACACTGTAAATTTTTAACGTCTTAATCAGATCATTTTTCTTAAATCTAGTCAAATAATTTTCTTCATATTGTTTTGAGTGTTAAAGACTTGTTAACAGATGAATGCGCCAGATTATTCAATTTACTTGAAGTAAATATTACCATTTGTCATTATCAAGCCCATACATCTAAAACATTGGTCATTTTTCACCCGAATAAAGAAAAAATTGCTTTCAAATAATGTTTTGAACCATACCTATTCTTGAATAAAGAACATTTCCTACAAACAAGTTTTTTAGGATTAAATATGATAATTTATTGCTTAAAATAAGGCGGTAAAGCTTATTTTCAGTTAGCTATTTTTCTTATTTCAAGAAATCTAAGTGAGTGAAATAAACGAAGCGCTGGCAGATAATTTCACCTATTTCCAATAGATTTACACTGAAAACAAGGGAATTTAACTAGCTTTAAGGAGGTGTGTTTTTTCAGTGTAGTAATGTTATATACTAGTATGTTAGGAATGGCACAATTTTATAGGCATTTTTGTGCAACTTAGGTACAATTACTTCCTGAGTAAATACTCAGGAAGTAATTGTTGCCAAAGGTTTACCATCATACAATGTCAGACAATCTGTCATTGTTTAGATGTTGGAATTTACTACTTGTTCACATTTGATGTCGAAAAAAAGAGCAATAAATTCTATTTTTGCAAAGTAATATTTGCTCTTGTGTATACTTTAAAATTTTACAGATATCTTTTAATAGAATTATCGGCTTGACATTATCGGTTATCGGCTGGGATGAGGAGGAAATTATCGGTTATCAGTATCGGTTGAAAAATTTATTATCGTGCATCACTACTAAAAAGTCAACTGCGATAAGCTCGAACTTCCGTGGAAGCCAAGAAAGCATAAGCATTAGTTAAAAATAAATAAATAAATAAAGCTAATGAACATGATTTTTCAAGAACAAACTTATAACCAACCTATAAAAAGGAGAATTGTATTTCTATCATTACCCTCATTGCTATGACCAAACCTAGTATACTATAATTTTAATGGATCAGCCCGGATACCCCATATTATTGTGTTAGCATTTTCGTTAATACCATTGTGGCTATTGTATATCTAAACATAGTGTGTTAACATTCATTTTCAATGCCAGTAAAGACTGAATTGAGTGAGGGTAAATCTGTTTACCGGTAACTTTATCATTTTACAGAGATAAAGGAGGTCAGTCAGGAGATCCCTTGATCAGGCGTTGTGTCTGGGCTCAGTAGCTAATGAGATGGGCCAGGAAGCCCAAGGCAAACAGTACAGTACAGTGATCTTCTAGTTCCAGTGTGACATATTTATCGTAGGCGTAGAGCATATACAGCAAATGAAGTGTGCTAAACAGATTATTTCAAGCATTTTCCCTGAGGTCATCAAATGTGTAAAGAAAATCAGAACATACAGTTTTGGCTTTGCTGGAATAATATTGCATTACATAACTGTAGCAGAATGTTCTTTATTTAGTAGGAATGTGCAAAATGATGTAATTTCACATGTGCACTGTAAACCTGGAAGTTAAAAATAATAATAAATAATAATAATAATAATGGAAGATTATAATTCTCCACATGAGCGTTTTGAAGTAATTTGACAGCATATTTGATTAGTTTAAAGATAGCAAGTGGAGCTACTCCTTTTAAAAACCGAACAGTCACAGATTTTTTGTGAAGTGCCATATAGAAAAATAAAATTAAAAAATAAATGATAAACTCTAGAAATAGAGAAAGAAAGATCTAGGATGATTACAACTGAAAGGGTGACTACAGATGTTGACTATGTACAATAGGATCATAGTAAGAATGTTTTTAATAGAGGTACAAGAGTCAAAAAATACAAGAGATTTGTAGATAAACCAAAAAATAAATAAAATGGAATAAAAGGACACAATAAAATGACTACTTAACATTCACCAGTAAAAAAAAAAACAAAGAATACTTTGGTGTTTTAACTCTACATAGCATAATTTACAAAATGCACCTATTATGTAACTTTGGCTCTCACGTGAAGCACCTTTAGGAGATATGCTGCGTTCATGTGTATCAGGAGATCTGAGTTGCCAAGTTGGAAAATCGTTCTGATGTATTGTAAAGTGGTACTGTGGGATAAAAACATGTTGCTACAAAGAAAAGTAGCCTATATTAATGCTCTAACGATACATCACAAGTTGAGTGACTTTTTGGCGCTTCTTATAGACACCATATAATAGAGATTCATTCATTCATTCATTCATTTTCCATGCCGCTTATCCTCACGAGGGCCGCAGAGGTCATTTTTTTCAATTACTCCAACAACACTTGAATGTAGCATCAATACTACGGTGCGTGTACCAATCATATAGTCAACGGTGCAAATTACATCTTCCCAGCGATTTGAGTGAGAGGCTCTCACTTAAGAGCTTTATCTAATTTTGCGTTAATATGATACGTGGTATTTGAACTGCATCAATACTGATGCTATTTATTGCTATTTGTTTATATGACCAAAATAAATAGAATCAATCTGTATGAATGAAATGCCTATCTTCGGGATATAACCTCTAACAATTTTGTATGTGTTCTCATTATAATTTCCAGCTGTTTTACAAGCATTTTATTTGTTACTGATGTTCCTGTAATCTATTAAAAGATGTATAATTTTTTATTTGTATTTTACTCAAAAAGCATTACTCTTGCAAATGGATATTAGAAAGTTAATTCCTCGCAGCAAGAATAAATAAGCTTGGGGTAATGAGAGAGGTAAACTAGGTTACCCACGTAGGCAATATGAACCACTTTTAGGCCACAACCTACCGGTAAAGAAACACTGATTAATTGCATAACAGTTGCAGGGATATATCCCCATTTATGTCCCGATAAAGTAGAGCAGCAGAGTGCAGGAGGAGAGATGGAAGTTGATAAGCATGAGCACAGGTGAACTGACTTTCAACAAGGGATGTCCCAATTTTGATTTTGAATACTGTTGTTAAAAATAAATAAATAAATAAACAAATAAAAAACATCACTTTTTTTTAAAGAAACGTGTATTTTTGTTTGAATATATATACTGTACTTTAAAGCACTATTTCTGACTTATTTATGATTGATTAAAAAAAATATTGCTCACTCGCCAGTACTCTGCAGTGCCCCAGTAGTGTATTAGGTCTAGTGACGCCCCTGCTGCCCAACAAAATCATGTAAGTATAATGCGTCAGGGAAGTTTGATAAACAGAAGCAGTGAAAGATAGGAAGATTACAGGGGTAAATTGAATAGAGTGAATTATGGTGAAAAGGTGAATTGTAAAAGAGAAATGGTGAATGGATGATTGAGGGAATAAGGCAGAAAATGGAGGTTGAGGGTAAAAGGTTGAAATGGGGAAAGAGAGCAGTAGGATTAGAATGGGTAATCCAAGCAGGTCTGAAAGCTGAGCTTTGAATATTTGGGTTAATACATGCAAACCTTTGCCTTGTCCCCATACTCCCAGTGACATGCAAGTGTGAAATAGCCCAGATATGTGGACCAACTCACAAAAGGTGTTGCATTTCAGAGTCAATGTTTACATTAAAACAATTGCTTGAGGTGGCAGAAGACTATAGTCAATCAACCATTTTTCTTTTTATCACATGACAGTTTTTCAACATGAGAGAAACCAAGCCTGCCATCATTCTCTAAAGTGAGCATGGTAATAAACAAACTCCTAATAAGTGAGATTATTTTGCAGATATCGCTATACTGTACGTGAAGGTAGAAGAAATCTAAATGGTCCTGAATAAGGTTTGAACTACAATTGCGAAAAGGGTTTGAACGCAAACACAAATTTTGACAGCAAATATAACACTGTTTAGAAAACATTCGGTTAGAATAGAAGTTTTCATCAGCTGTTTGTTTTGTATCAACACCCCTGTCTTAAAACAAGATAAAGCCCGTGAGTGGAAATAAGTAAGAACAATTGAAGTGAATTTGAACAATACATTAGGATAATTACAAAGTCAGCCTATTATCACTTGAAAAATCCATTTAGGATTAGAGGATTTAATGAATGTCTCAGAGGGATTTGCACAAACATGCCACACATTAATCTTCAGTACCCTAGCTGTGTCTTTGAAAAGATTCAATTGGAGTTGAAATCGTCACTCTGACAAAAGGGGAAAAAAGCACACATTATCACTCAATTTAAACTTAATTTTTTTTTTTTTTTTTACAGGTTCTCTAGTCTGCTAATTATGTTTTATTTTCTCATCGATGCACTTACATCATCATTGATATTTGTAGTACTTCATTCCTTTTATGCAACAAAATAAGCACAAAAATGATAAGGAATTTAAAAAAAAAAAAAAAAAAAAAAAAAACTGCCTCAACATAGAATGTTTTCCTTCTTGCACATGAACAGATGTGATGCATATACATGATGCTGCAACATATAAATAGGTTTACAGTGAAAAAGAAAAACTCTGACCTGTTATAGAGAAGGATGTCAGGAGTCCAGATCTGATCAGAAGGGAATCGCAGGTTCTGAACACCAGGGTAGTTTTCTGGGTTCCAGCTCAGATAGATATCAGTCCAGTACTGAGAGACAGAGATATTCTTCAACTATTTTTTGCACATTTGTAGTAATGCTTACACAGGCAAAAGAGAAGGGTCATGTGTATCCTTCTAAAAAGAGTGTTTCATCTTTCAACCTGGAAAAGATGCTGAGAGTGCAATTTCTCAAGAGACTAAAATTTAAAATACAATTTCCATGAGCACAAGCTTTTCATATACTGTACCTATGATTATAAGATATGTGTCCTTTTAACGCTTAATATTGTAACATTGTATTGCAGGCTTTGAGAACTTAATCGCTAAGGCTACAATGTACAGTACAGTATTTGAGTGTACTGTTCACCGTGAATAATTAAATCACATGCAAATGCATGATGTTACGCCATATGGACAAACTATTTGTGATGGCCTTCTGGGTGAGTGGACAAAAAAATGCTACAAACAGATGCCAGCATCTTATAGAAAATCTTGCTCGCGACTCACCAGCTGTAGCCAAGCATTGGTCATCAGGACTTGGTTCTTCTCATCCTGACAAAAGAGATATAATATAAGGAAAAATACATTTCTACACAGAAGTAATTCATCATATTTTTGAATGTAATACTGTCAAGTTGTGTGTATTGAATTCATGCCTAAATTACCAAATTTATGCAGTATGCTTTTCTTTAAGGCATTATTGCATGACTGCCAACATCCTTTTCATTTCTAGCACTTAGTCTTGGAGCAATATGTTATTATTATTATTACTGTTATTATTATTATACCACGGTGTGTACTATATATCAATGTTGAGTATATTTAGGGATTGTACTTATGGAATACATTCTTAGTGAAATGGGCTACTCTTGCCATATTTATGAATTTTTAATAGTGATTTATTTTACTTTTGGTTGTTGTTTGTTTGTTTCTACTTTTTATAATTTTATACCATAGCCTATATTTTAAATTTTAGTGTTCCAATATCTTGCTGCCCTAAGTCACCTCTCAAATAAAATATATCTTCTTACCAAAGCCAAGAGCAACATGAAGAGTAGTAAATTCTCTATACAACTCTCAGCAGATGTTTTGCTCATGTACAAAATATTAGGCTTTCCCAATTTCCCTTGCTACCATTCTGATGTGAGGAAAATAGAGCAGTCTCGAGCCTTTTTTCAGTGGCGCTTTTTTTTTTTTAGACGTCGAGAAACTAATGGAGGGACGACATCAATAGTCAAGCCACCTTGTTGAAGATAAAGGTAAGTCAAGACAAATAAACAAGACAATTTCCTTATTGTGAATCGAAAGAAGCCTGGTAGGGGTAAAAAATGCAGAAGACAACCGCTGTGATTCTTCTTTTGCATGGAGCTCTGAATAACTATTTATAAAATAACTATTTCAGATTTGTTTTTGACTGTCCCATTTTAGACTGGCAACCATTTTTAAGAAAGGGAGAACACTGATGAGCGATGTAATGTGTGTGCAACTGCACGTGTGTGTGTGAGCAACAACTTTGGCAATCAATTCAGGAGTGCAACATTTGGTAATGCAGCTATTTTTTTTAAGGGGTCAGTCACACAAATACAAAATGCGAACGTAACATGCAAGGAGCTACTGAAGGCTTCTGAGTTATATTTTTCCATTTTTGGTGATGGAATTGTATTATTTTGCTTTGTTGCAGCTGCTTTTGCTCTAAAAAAGTGCTGTATAAATACCAAAAAACTAATTTAAAAAAAAAACTAACTGGAAAAAACTAGCCATTTTAACCGCAGTACCTCTATGGGGCAATGACAGTAATTTCATACAACTTGCTCATGACCAATTTATGGGAGAAAATTTTGAAATCTGAACTATTGATGAGCCTCCTGTGAGGATACTGAATGCAGTAAGGCAAGGCAGCTTTATTTACGGTGCATTTCATACGCATCGTAACTCACTGCGTTTTACATGATTACAAATAACACATTAAAAAGCATTTTAAGAAGCACAAAAAAATTGTAAAAAAAAAAAAAAAAAAAAAGTAAGCTTGGGAGAAAAGTATCAGAAACGAGGCAGCCAAGGAACAAGGAGCGGTGGACCCAAGTGTGGGAAGGCAGGAAGGCAAGATTGTTGAACTCAAGCAACTGCGAGAGACAGGTTGGTGATATGTGAGACAGATGATTGTGCAAACACTCAAGGGGAAAGCAACAAGTGATATGAATGTGTAATTACAATGACTGGAAACACAACAGCACAATTCGTTCTCTATCTACATTTTTGCACCATCGTCTTCTTTTTTTTTCCAGCAACTGGACAGGGACATTGAAAAGTCACACTTAACATGATGCAACAGCATAGCTGGAAAAAGAAACCTTGCCGACACGAAATCAGAACTTAAGCAGTGAAATATGCAACATTTTTGGTATATGGTCAGGAAATTTGACAATGCCCGACCAACCCAACCCAATATATCCCCCTCGGTGGAAACCTGGCTTAAGACAGAAACACGACACATCAAGGAACCAAACCCGAATAAACGAAACAAAACGCAGACAAGAGGAACTTTTTAACCTTGGTTAAATACATCAACCTCCGCTGCTTTTCCGGTTTGCTTTGAACTCTGAGCTCCACTATCTGACTTGAGTCAGCAGAGATTGGGTTTATATCCTTATATGTATTCAAGACTGAAGCCATTCAGTGATTTATAGACCAAAAGCAGTAGTTTAGTTTTCATGAGTTCATGATTCATGATGTACAAAGTGTTGATGCTTTATGAGCCTCTCACTTTGAAGTACCTTTCTTTTGACGTACTGTATAATGTAACCTTGAAAGGGGACTTTCAGGCATGTGTTTTTGCCATTTGCAGCAGGATTCGCTATATATGTGTCCACTGAAGGGCAAAGTTTTTTGTTTGGATTAGATTTAGATTCTAAATATAACTTTTGAAATGTCAGAAATGTTATCAACGGTAGTTTTCAATTCAGAGCCCCAAATCTAATTCATTGCGATGCACAAATATTTTGTGTACATCTTCCTCACCACATCTATTATCTGCAGAAGCGTGAAGCCTAGCTCCACCAGGATGGCAGCTGAGTCATTGACCACTGGTCTTTCCAGCCGGTTGTAGTTGGCAAGCAGCTCCTTGTAAAGTCTCCTCTGATACTCTCCTTGCAAGGATCCTAAAAACCAACATAGAATGTGTAAAGTTACATGACGTGGCTATTTTTCATATATCATAAACCATTTTTTGTAAACCGTATTTGGTCACACCTTATTTGAATTCTTCTTACGCCAGTGTCATAAGACTGTCATTATCATGATATGACACCTGTCATAAAGAATGAATGAATGAACGCTTATTACAGATGACATTAAATACCCTAACACTAACACAGTTCCTAAACCCTAAATCCAACTCAAAGGCATTTGAAACAACGTCTTCTTTGCATGAGAAGTGGCATTATTTACTAAATGACACTTAATGACATCTGTCATAAGCATTCATTCGTATTCGTGATACATGTATTGTCATGATTTTGACAGTCTTAAAGCACAGTCATTCAAATAAATTGTATCCACAATTTTTATAGCAACACTTAGACAGCAATACAGTTCTGTTCAGTTTGCCCATCCATACAGTAAATCCATACAGTCAGCCATCATCATCATGCACTTATCCTCAGCTGGATCACAAAGAGATCAAGTCAATCTCAGCTTTGTGAAGGGTAAAGGAGCGTGTATTTAGCCTGGCAGGGTATTGATCGGTTCATTAATGCCAAAATGGGAAGCGTTATGGCGGGTTAGGTTTTAAGGTCAGACAAGCTGCAGAGTGTATTAAGTCAACACAGCATAATAGAGATAGGCATAAGGGGAAAACAGTATAGTACACTATAGATTAAATATTCATTTTTAAATGGCAGGAATTAATAATAAGAACAATTGGATCCAGACTTCAGACAAAAAATATATTTCTAGAACCCTGTTAACTTGTTCACTGCCATTGACGTTGACAGACATCCAATC
The DNA here is from genome assembly GCF_030265065.1 of Corythoichthys intestinalis. NCBI lineage: Eukaryota > Metazoa > Chordata > Actinopteri > Syngnathiformes > Syngnathidae > Corythoichthys > Corythoichthys intestinalis. The sequence continues at coordinate 21,902,065 of NC_080405.1, forward strand.
TATTTTAACAGGGAAGGCTGAGTGTGAATGATCATATTTCAGTGGCACTGACGGCGAGAGACATCCAATCCGGTTGAACTGGGAGGGACTGGCAGTGACCACTGCCAGCTCTTCTAGCCAAGATTCAAACCAGGAAACTTTTAGCTGTGAGGTAGTCACATAAAGAACATCTCTCTCGTGTTACCTAAAATCTACACTACGCCTCAACCAAAAACACCATGTCATTGTTATTTTATATGCAGTATCCTATAGAGAATTAACAAATATATTACAAACCCATATTCTGTGTTATCCTCCCACATTGGACAGTAGATTGTATATAAAACTATGAATGGCTGCAGAAAATATCAGAAGAAACAAGTAGTGAGTCATAATCTGTGTGCCTATGCAGTTTGCACAGTGGATTCAAACACATTGGCAACTAAAGCTGTGATTCCATCAGATAATGAGGCCGTGTGTTTTGTCACAGCATGAACTGCGGCCCACACAAATACTGTATGAACAGAATATTACAGAAATTGGTGGGAGGCAATGGATGTCTCTGCCATTGCCATCAACTAATCCTGTAGGAGAATATGTGTGGTTTAAATTACACCAAACTGGAATGATGTTGATATGAGAAGCTGATAGACACACAGACGAGTCTCATCACAGAAATTCCAGGACATTCGTAAACATGGAGATTTGTCGTTATTTCAACCATCGCTATGTTCAGCACCCTGTGTAACAGGCTTTCTTTTGCTTTTTAAGCCTATCTCTCATTTTAAGCCTCTTTATCAAAGATACAATGAATTCTTATATCTGTAGTGAATCTGAGTGCATTGTAACATATTGATATACAATTAAAAAACACTAGTTTATGTGAAAAATATACACTCACTGGCCTCAACTTTAGGTACACCAACATAATGAATAATAGTGTATTCATCAAAGTAACGCAATAATTTATTTGCAATGGTTGCAAGACAAGATTATTTTTAATATGTCTCTGAAGTCATTTAAAGCTTTAGAGTAGCCATGGTATTTAAAGTTGTTAAATTTATAGTGTGTTTCATTGTTTTTAGAGGTTACTAGTAACACGAGTCACCAATTAATCATAATGGTCCAGCATTCTTCTTTAGTACTGACTGGTTAATACTCTTGTTCAAACCAAACTACATTTTCACAAGAACAGGTAAAACTCATGTGATATGTTGACCCTAGTCACCCAAATATAAATGTTTTATACTGTAATTTCTTCTATTTGTTTAAACAGTCTTTGCTACTCACTATTTTTTTTTTAAAACAAGGATTAAACAGAAGAAAATACATTTGGGGAGTGGGGAGGCATTAGGAAGTGACTACAGATGAAGAGATTCCTTTTCCTGGATGAATAGGCTGCTATGAATACAAAGTGGGCAAGATTAATAACCGTATTTAATGCAATATAATGATGGTTTAAACATCGAGACGGTCCACTTAAACAGATGCCTGTCATGTCATGACACCTATTTCATTAGAAAGGAAACAACACTCTAAAAGAGGAGTTGCAGAAAAATGAACTTTATGAGAAAGAAGACACTGCAATTATTTATGTATAGAAATATGGACTGCCTGTGCAGACTATGAATTTTTCAAAGGTCTTTTTAATGGTACATACATTTGTGTGTGCGTGTGTGCGTCAGTGTGCGTGTACTGGATTTGGTCCAGAACTTTGCATGTTTGCATGAAGAATTAGTTCTGACTTAATGAGAAAAGCCAGAACACCTCTGAGCACTAAAGCAAGCCCAAGGGTATCAGCACCACAGGGGGGGCTGTGAGGCAGGAGTGATTTTAGTTTTTCAGCTCTGTACCAAATATGAATACATTCCTCACGCTCAGTCTGCAAAACGATTTCCTTATGGATCTTTTTCCTTGAAACCGACATTTCATTTAGAAGAATATTGGACTTTTTATACTGCCGATGACAAAAGGAGATATGGAAAAGTTAAAATGTGAAACTTGAGGGTATGAAAATGTGCTTTGCATATCTTCATGCTTTGTGCTAACTTTTAGTGAATTCACGCTGGGAGACACACGACCCTATCATCAAACTACTGCTTGTGGAAAGTCATAATATTTTCGTATGTCTGTGGGTCAATTTTTGTTTAACTGCATTACTACCCTTTATGTGCCATTTTAATCAAAGCGACACTATGTAACTTTTCAGTTTTGGCTGATTTTAGCGATGCCGGTGGACAAAAGCAGTAGTGTTTTGCCTTAAAGTAGACTGTGTCTCCCATGAGGACCAGCGCACACCCCCATAGTGTCGTAAAATCATTAATCAATCAATCAATCAAAAATCACATCTTATGTAGTTTTTTGTGTGGCAGGATTCCTGCCACCCTCCTCAAAGTTAATTAGTGCTGGTGAAAGTGATACAGACCCCCTCAAGATATAAAAGAGGTGTTATTTAACTAGTTGTCAGTCAAAATATCATCACAAATGTGATGAAAATATTTTTAAAGGTTGAAAAGTTACCTAGTGTTGCTTTAAATGTTCACTTGTTCTTTGTCCTATTTTGGTGTCATTTATACAGTGGAAATTGTTACAGTGGTCTTTTGTTTAATATTTTATTAAACATTGGTCTTGATGGATGTAATACTTAAAGAACCGAGTGCTTTTTTGAGTGGTACTTGATGTAAAAGTCTTGAGAATCAATGGACTAGATGACAAAACCAAACTTTTGCTCAAAAGTAGAATCAGTCAATAAATAATGCAGAAATGTGATCTTACAGTCAATCATTTTTGCTCTTCCCAATTTTCTTGAATCCAACAGAAACAGGCCACCCATGTTGTACATGATCAGCATCGATGGAATCATAAAGGCCTAAAATGTCGCATGCAAATTTTTAATAGGAAAAATCAGAAGCCCCTTTTTATCTTCCCTAATCTCTCCATCTCTTTTTCTCCAAACCCGATGCTTTATGCACCATAGATGTTGCTCATGAAGCTTTAATTTATGCAACCTCATTTTTAGTATATTTTGTATGAGCATCCTCTCTTTTGATCTCCTTCTCTTCTTTCAAAGCCTTTCTGGCTGTCCTAAATCCACTTGCTTTTTTGTAATAAATTGCGCAGCCAATTGGGTTTTGGACTGAAATAAACAACAAGCCAAGAAAATATGATTGGCACGGTTTCTAATTAGTCGGCGTCACCTAAAAATGGAAGGGAATTTAGCAGGATGTCTCCTCACGTGGGGTATGTGACTTCCTGAATGTAAATGCATGTTTGAGGTTAATCAGTCCATTATTCTTTTCTTCTGTCAAACAGCTTGACGATAACGTCCCGTCTGACTTTCAGACTCAATCTTCAGAGCCAGTCTATCCGAAAACACAGTGCCACAGGGAGCTATTCTCCCTTTCACAGGAGCTAACACACTCGTATCTCATGAGCACACGCTCAAACACACAGGAACGTCTGATGTTTTTGTGTCTGCCTTTAGATGAGCTAAAACTGCTTAGCCTTCAGTTTGTGGCTTACACATTTGCAGATATAAATTAGCTAATGTAAATGATCCAACAGTATAATTTGAGCAAATTGTTCAGAAATTCCAATGTAGCCTTTGTGGGAAAATTTAGACTCCGTATTACATTCTCAAAGTAACCGAAACATTTATTGAAATACTGTAAATAACTTTTGTCAATGATTAATTGTGCAAAAAGCATAATTATGAAACACATTTTTTATTGCTAGCTGTGTATTATGTCTGAAAAATGTAAATGTTTGCCTCCTACTACAAGCTCAGACATTCAGTACATTACATGCATGCTTTAATAAGTCTATGTCTGTAAAATAAAGTGAAGGTATAAAACAAATCTTTACACTGTTGAGGGTCATTATGGTCACATCACTCATGTGAACAATAAAGTAACCCCACAATCCGCACAAGGATGACTAAAATAGTTACTTTGCAAATAATTTGTTGCATTCGATCAGATCATCTGTAATTACAGACATTGAAAGTCAGACATCATTATTAAGTGCAAACACTTAACAGATCTGATCGACTAAACATAAAAAATGATGCCACATTTGAGAAACATAAAAGAGCTTTGATGCCTCAGTGTTGGGGCTGCATTCTAGACCTGGTGGGGGGGCGGTCTGCACAGACAAAGCACTGACAGATCACATCTCCCTGAGGATGATGGTGAGTCAACCAAATGGCAGCTTTGCACATCTCCACCTACTTTGGTGGAAATGGTTTAAAAGTAATGCAAATATTGCAATTCTGTGTGGAAAAGGGCTGAAAAAACAAACTCCCAAAGCAGCATTTGTTGTTTAGTAAATAATGTTGACACACTTTTGTTTTAGAAAGAGAGTGGAAACTAATATACACTGCACTTGAATACCTTGACTGACTATGGTTCAGTATGATACAATACATTGACCGTTATACGGAGAGGTGATGCAAACATAAGATCAATGAAGAAACAGATCACAAGGTTTTACCATGGAGCTCAGAAATTTTCAGAAGCTAAACCCAAGAGGTCATCCTCTTACATAATCTGCGAGTCTATGTCTATGACAGACAGGCAGAAGTTGAATGAAATAGTATTTCAAAAGAAGTCAGAGGCGAAGTGAGGTAAATATTTTGAGCCAGGCTGTCAGGGGATATGCCATTGAAAACTATTTATGAAGACGTTGCCAGATTAGACCTGTAGAGTTCTGCCAAAATGATGAATTGCATGGCAAAATTAAGATTTGTCCAAGCATTAACAAGCATAAAAACTACAGAGCTGTCCGAGGTGGAAAACAACCAAATTTACTGATTTCTCCATAGCAAACATTGGTCTTGTAAATGAATTACAAGTCACTGTTTGGAGAAAAGTTGTTGAACTAAAGAGAATATTAAATCAACAAATTAATTTTATTTTCAATTTATTTATTTATTTATTAATTAAAAATAAAGCTTTGAGAAGGAAATTATCTGTTTATGATCCCAACATGCATTAAAATCCATCTTCCTTACGTTACACTTAATGGCAGAGGTAAAATTAGCTCAGAAGCATATGGAAATATTCTCTCTGTAACGTCAAAGAATGGCCACCAAACATTAGTAACACCACCTAATATCTCTTTAGGTGTTTACAAATTAGAAATTAATATCATTTCTGATCATGCTAATTGTTATTTAAGGATTACTAAATTAATGAGAAGGTTAAACATTTAAATGTAAAAAGAGTTGTAACATGTGACAAGTATTACAACATATGGACAAGTGTCTTAATGGCTCTCAAGCTGGATTGAATCATATAGGAGAGTTTTATAATCTATGGTGAAGGATCACAGCCCTAAAACCACTTGATGTTTAATCCTAATCCGACTGCAAAGACCTTCCATGTGTCTATAACTTTCATATTCGATGAACCCCCTCTTGAGCATAGTTAACTTCTGGAACTGAAATTATATCCAAAAAAGTACTTCAAACCAAAATAAAGAAGAAGTATATGTCTAGCATTTTTCACTCAAAAGAAGCCCTTCCTAGTGTGAAATGTTCCCTGTTTGATTATTTGACTTTGCAGTTGCAGTAAAATTCGCTCTGAACTAGTATGTGGTTGATGTCATGATTTTGGGGCGGCCGTGGCGTAATTAGTACCTTGAGTTGTCCTGGGACTGAAGGGTAACTGGTTCGATTCCTGGCTGCGACTGCCCACTGTCAAAGTGCACTCAGGCAAGGCACTGAACCCTAATTTGCCCCCTATGGGTTGGCAGCGCCTTGCATGGCAGCAGCACCATTGGTGTGTGAAAGGGTAAATGTGTGCTAATGTAAAGCGCTTTGGGCATTGTAACAATGTAGATAAATGCACCATTTAAGTACTCTCCATTTACCATGTCCAGCCTGGTCCAGCAGTATTGCAGATGGCAATTAAGGGTTGCCAGTGCAATGACTCATTATTGGACCATCAACTTTAAAAGTTTGAAATGTTTCACTCTCTGACATATGAAGGTCACAATAACTGTTCTTTGCTCTGCTTCTCAGGATCAAGATAATGTGACAATTTAAGTGTCACCAGTGACTGAAGAGTATCACATAAACCGCCTTATGCCATGGGTAAAGACTCTGAACAAGGCATTAAATAGTCTAATCTACATATAGGCCATGATTGAAGAGCAAAGAGACTGGGGAAAGAGTCACTTATTGCTGACTGGGGGAAAGTATGCGTCTGCAGAATAGAATAAAAGACAGTGAAAGACACTTAGTGAGATACAGTGGATCACAAAAGTGAGTACACCCCTTGCATTTCTGCATATATTTAAGTATATCTTTTCATGGGACAACACTGACAAAATGACACTTCGACACAATGAAAAGTAGTCTGTGCGCAGCTTATATAATAGAGTTAATTCATTTTCCCCTAAAAACAACTCAAAATATAGCCATTAATATCTAACCCCTGGCAACAAAAGTGAGTACACCCCTTAGAAACGACATCCCAATATGTCCAAATTGAGTACTGCTTGTCAGCTGAGCGCACATGCTGAGCATTACATCCAAATGCTTTCACTGAAAAATCGTCGCAGGAGTGCTGTCAGCATTGCTGCAGAGATTGAAGAGGTGGCGAGTCAGCCTGTTAGCGCTCAGACCACACGCCGCACATTACATCAAATAGGTGTGCATGGCTGTCACACCAGGAGGAAGCCTCTTCTGAAGACGGTAGACAAGAAAGCCCGCAAACAGTTTGCTGAAGACATGTCAACAAAGCTCATGGATTACTGGAACCATGTCCTATGGTCTGATGAGACGAAGATTAATTTGTTTGGTTCCGATGGTCTCAAGCATGTGTGGCGACGACCAGGTGAGGAGTACAAAGATAAGTGTGTCAGGCCTACAGTCAAGCATGGTGGTGGGAATGTCATGGTCTGGGGCTGCATGAGTGCTGCAGGTGTTGGAGAATTATATTCCATTGAGGGAAACATGAACTCCAACATGTACTGTGAAATACTGCAGCAGAGCACGATCCCCTCCCTCCAGAAACTGGGTCATAGGGCAGTGTTCCAGCATGACAATGACCCCAAACACACCTCCAAGATGACCACTGCTTTACTGAAGAGGCTGAGGGTAAAGGTGATGGACTGGCCAAGCATGTCTCCAGACTTAAACCCAATAGAACATCTTTGGGGATCCTCAAGCGGAAGGTGGAGGCGCGCAAAATCTCAAATATCCAGCAGCTCCGCAACGTCATCATGGAGGAGTGGAAGAGCATTCCAGTGACAACCTGTGAAGCTCTGGTCAACTCCATGCCCAGGAGAGTAAAGGCAGTTCTGGATAATAGTGGTGGCCACACAAAATGTTGACAGTTGACGTGTTGTATGTTAATATTGACAACTTTCACTAAGGAGTGTACTCACTTTTGTTGCCAGGGGTTTGGATATTAACGGCCATATTTTGAGTTATTTTGAGGGGAAAATGAATTAACTCTATTATATAAGCTGCACACAGACTACTTTTCATCGTGTCAAAGTGTCATTTTGTCAGTGTTGTCCCATGAAAAGATATACTTAAATATCTGCAGAAATGCTAGGGGTGTACTCACTTTTGTGATACACTGTAAAGCCTGAGTTGTACTCCCGCGTTGCGGTGACGGCGTAGCGACTACGGCGTCATTCGACATTCGATAGTTCTGCGGTGAGGGAACGCGTTGCTCTGTAATTCACCGCCAAGCCACTAGAGGGATGTAGCGTTATGTTTGTACAGTTTTGGGGCATGCTTGTTTACTTCCGCTAGTCGGAGAAAAAATAAACAATGCAAGATGGAACTCTTGAAAGTAAATATTCTGCTCATCAACACTGAATAAATATGGAACATACAAATGTTGACGGGCAGGCGACGCAGAAGACGGTTTCGAGGCGGTCTGGCCGACTTTTGATGCCGCACAGAGAGTTTTAGACTCGGGTGGAGAGAGCTAGCTGTGGCGGCTAGCTTCAAACTGGCGTCGAGCACTGCGTTCAAGGTCTGCAAAGCCCTCCAGCCTGATTTGTTTGCTGTGTCCTACAACCAGCCAGTGGGAAGCCATAGCAGATTTCTGGCGTCTAGGGAATTTCCCAAACTGCGTTGGGAGGCTTGATTTTAAGGTTATCATAAAAAGCACCGAGGCACTCTCAATCAGTGATGATGTATTGTGTGTGTGAACTGTCTGTTATTGAAAATTAAAGATCAAAACAACTCTTTTGACACCAAATCTGTGCTTTATTCTTCATATACTTGAAACATATGTACACAGTAAATGATGAAGTGCACCAACCAAAAATACGACATAAAGTGATAAAAAGTTGGCAGTTTTTGGCCGACTGGGTCACCGCTTCGTGTGGCCACTCGATTCCGACCACCCACGTCTCGGTGGTTCTTCCATTTATTTATTTTTTCAATCGCCGACCTTGCCATTTGGCAATCACAATAATAATTTCTTGACGAGACTTGCTCTTCGATGATACCCCCGTCGGGTTGGTCCATTTTTGCGTGTAGAAAACAATGTTTGATTCTATTGTACAATGGCGGTGTTTTCGCGGTAAACCGGAAACAACAGTCTGAGCGGACCAATCACAGTCCGTTTTCGCTACGTCATACGCGTCTACGCGACGCGAAGGTTACAAAAATCGAGAGGTGCGCGTCAGGCTACGGCGTAGGGTCGTAACTCGATTCTTCCTTGACGGCGTAGGTCTGACGCGGAAGTATAACTCAGGCTTAAGGCGGTGAATTGAAATGATGCAGATATTTTTACAACATCTGGGATGAGCACACTCGACTTTATGGGTGTCTGAACCTTGTGAGGTCAAGGATAAAAGATTCATCCAAAATGGGGAAAAACACAAGTACTCTTTCTACACAACACAAGGCTGGTCCCTGTTTAGGGACAATTTTCCAAACAATACAAATGTTTTGATGCGACTGACTTTAAAAGTTTCTTTAAAGATTCTACAACTGTAATTCAAATGAAGTCGGGATGTTGTGTTAAACATAAATAAAAAAACAAATACAATTATATGCAAAACAGGCTCAACCTATCTATAATTGAGTACACTACAATGACAAGATATTTATTGTTGAAACTGATCAACTTTATTGATTTTTGTCAGGCCTAGGGCTGGGCAGGTGTGTGGGTGTGTTTGTCATCCAATTACAGGCCCAGCACCTGATGGGTGGAGCGACGGCAGCTGTCAGCAATCTCACCATCACCAGCCTACATAAGCCAGCCAGAGCTCTACCACGTTGCTGGATCGTCTCTTTCAGTACACTGTTAGTGCTTTCTCGCGTTTTGAATATTTTGTGTGGACTCATCTGATCGTCGACCTTTTGCTTTGTTCCAGGATCTCGTCTACGCCCCGTGTTTTTGGTACCTTTGTCCAGATGCTCAACGCCACATCCTCAACAGCTCTGTTAACAATAAACTGCTTGAACTCAGAGCCTCACTATCTCACGTGCCTGTTTAGGGGTTCTCAGCCTACGGCCGTAACAATTTAGGCAAACAATCATTAACTTAGAATTTTATGGCTGCAACATGTTGCAAAAGAGCTGGGACAGGGCAATGTGGTTTTGAAGAACCGTATGATGTTTTTCCAATTAAATTCTCTCCAAACCTTGGAGCGAGTGGATGTGCACAGTGTCTCACACATCTTTGACCATTCTTCCTCGGCTATTTGTAATTTGAGTTTTTTCTCCCATTTTTCTTTAATATACAGAAATGTTTGCATCTGACATGACATGGGTGCTTTATAAAGTTCAGAAATAACTTCACATTTCTTTCCATCATAAGCGTTCTTGAACACCTTAATGATCTCATTTTCAGTTACACCCTTAACATCCTGTCATAAAAGTATTTTAAAAGTCTTTTAAAGTATATACATATATAAAGGCCCTCCTCCTCCAGTCCAAATCTCTGCCTCAATTTTTCAAAACTCTGCAGCTTGCCTCCTTCCACCACTTTACATATTGCTGTAATGCCTCTTTTGGCCCACCTCCTAAACCCTTTATTATTTAGTCCTGGTGTGAAACCTTCATCGAATGCAAACCACCTCAAAATTTTTGTTTTCCTTTCCAGATCATACATTTCCACCATAGTTTTTCATATATCCATTGTATTTTGAGTCATCTACCCCAATTGGTTATTTAGTTTTTTGAATCCGTTCCTTGTGGGATATTAAATTCTGCATCTCAGTATTTATTTTCCCTAATACCGCGACGTCGCATCGCAAAGCATACAAACCATTATATTTCTGCTCGTTTTCTCCAGTAATCTTGCAAAAATGAACATGCCAATCAAACACTGCTACTATGCAACTTGTAGAAACGAGTCTAGATATTACGACTGTCCACATATGAAAGATGTTAAATTCATACGTTTCCCGAAACCAAAGACTGAAAGGAAAAAATGTGAACAATGGATCAGCTTGTGCAGACGTCCGAAAGGCCAGTTTAATGCCAGCAAGGTGAAGTCATTCACCTTCATATGGAGTTAACATTTTGTTGGGGGTCATAGTCCTACAAATGACAATCCCGACCTATTGCCTGCCACAGCGAAGAGGTAAGCCATTTTGATATTTTTACTTGTGTTTTAGCGTGGCATTTTGACGTGCTGCTTCTGTCTGACAATGAATGACCTGAAAAAAAAATAAAGAGGTGTCTGACTGCCACCATTGTTACCTTTTCTGTTGTAAAGAAACAACTTTAGTAAGGGGGATGTGTAAATAAATGAATAGAATTAAGATTTGTTATTAATGAAAAACTTAAGTGTTTGTCCGCTGTCACAGAGTAACACAGAGTGTGCGATTGCTACACAAAACTAAAAATATAAATTACCCCCAAGAACGGTAAGAGACGTAAGACAACCACAGGATATAATATATAACAAAGACAGGGCATATGGGGGTAAAGGATAGCTTGTTGAAACAGGAGAACATCATTGTCAGTGGCGTAAGGAAAAAGGTGTGGATCAGCTCGGCTCTTTTTCAGCCCTCGACACTCAAGCCATCTCTTTAACTCAGTGCTTGTTAATTATTTTCTGGTACGCCCCCCCAAGGAAAACGTAAATATTTTGCCCCCCCCCCAACTCTCTGCCGCCACTGTAAATAGTATCATTTGTCTATAAAAGTATTATTATAAGTACGCATCTGCCTAACATTGTGTCCTTTTTTTCTACTAAAGAAAAAACTAATATAAATGAACTTAGAATAAAGTATAACTCTATTAAGATTGTTTTGTTTGTAACAGAAAAGACTTAACGCGCATCAATTTACCTAAATTAAAAAAAAAAAAAAAAAAAAGTCACATCCAAATTGTAAAAATACACTCAAGGTACATTTTTCACCATTTGATACTGAAAAATAAAATAAAATAATAATAATAAAATCAGTATTTTTTTTTTTTTTTTTTTAATCAAATTGATTAGAAGCATTAACTCATGAGGACAATATGCCAAAAAAAATTGACCGAAAAAACAAAACTGAATAGAAGAGGAAGAAAAGGAAAAAAAGTGTCTTTGGACAAAAGGAAGACAGTCTTTGAACAGAAGGACAGTTTTTATTTTCGCTGCTCACAGTATCACCTCATTTGCAATGGTGTGGGGTTATTTAGCACTGAGCATGCTAACAGTGCTCACTGGTTTACTGATATAACACGGACAAAGTGGGACGATTGTTGGCAATATTCGCCACGTTTTCGCTGAAAAACAATCAAGCGGCTTATCAATGAGATTGGGGTCTAATGTCTTTAAGTGGCGTCTTAATTGAGCTGGCTTCCGTCTGTCCGCTGTAATCATTTTTAGAGAGTAAACAGTGGTTTTTCCTCTTCTCCCACTGTATTAAAAGTCAAAGCCAAAAGGCCCGAAAAAAGCCCATTCTCGGCGGCTGAGGGAGAACCGTAGGTGAGGGCGGTCGTCGTGACGATCCCAAGCCAAAAATGGCACTTCACGGACGGACACGTGAGAACCGGAGAAGACAGTGGGTCGCTGCGTGAGTCTGGTCGGAAAACGGCTTTCGAAAAAGGCGCACAGCTCTTCTTCATATCTCTTTTCTGTGTGCTCTTGCTTAGTTCAAAAAAACTGCGCGCACTCTGAAAAGGAGAGCGCCACTGCCACCCACTGCGTGGATGTGCAAGTACACTTTATTCTAGTACGGCAAAAAAAAAAAAAAAAAAACATGTTCCCAGAGCTCACATGCGCCACCCCTGGCGCGCCCCACTATTTGAGAAGTACTTCTTAAACTGAACATTTGTATGTTCTTCCACATTTTACCAGTGAATTTGGCAGCATTTTTGGACAGAATTGGTAGGTTTAGCTCTGTAAACATCTCCTTCGTCCACAATTTCCATTCATATATTATTGGGGACAAATGGGAGCGTATCCTCCCTTAGCAACAGTTGCCAACGTCATGAATGAAAATAATGAGCGGAAGTGATGTGTAGCGTGCGGTACGCCATTCTATATCTTTCCATTTTGCCACCCTCCATTTTAAATGACCCCCTACCCAGATAAATGCCTGTGCTTCTCGATCCTGTTTAGAAACGGCTTCCTCTTTGCACTGTAGTTTCATCAAATAACAGCGTCGGCGGCTTGCAGGTTGGGTTGTGTTAATTGACAATGGTGTCGAAAAGTATTGGTGAGCCCGTTCTTTGATTTTCTTTATTGCAACATTCCTGTTTGTGGTGCAATGCTGCTTTAGGGGTCAAAAACCAGTTTGTTTTTTCGGCCTTGCCGCTTACATGCTTACACGTTTTATTATAAATTATCACGGAATTGTATATGCAAAAATGGGACATTCACAATCAGAAATGATAACTAAAAACATAATCAAATAGTAAAGAATAGCTATACGGTATCAATCTGGATTACTTTGGGTCAGAGGCAGGGTGCATCCATGACTGATTGCCTTAGTGAAATAGAGTGCAAAGATAAAAGTCACTCAGATTCACACAACTACACACATTTTAGTGTTTAGAGTGCTCAATAAACCTGACATTCACGTATATGGAATGTAGGAGGAAGCCGGCGTACCTATGGGAACTTAAAGAGCACAAAGCAGATGCGACCTCCACACATGGAGGTAAGGCAGACCTGCTTATCATTAGGCCATTGTAAATAACCCAGATGCTACAGATGATGCTTATATTATTGGATGGTTACATTGTAGGCATTAGAGGCACGTCTTATTGCACAGCGAAGTGAGCACTCCTCACACATATATACAGAATGCACACAGATGTGCATTATGAAAAACGTACATTGATCCATTCAATAACATGAAGAGGAATGTTAGAATGTTACAATTTAATGTTTTCATTATATGTAGCCATCCATTATCTACTGTATATTGCTTTTCTGCTTCACAGTTCTGAGATTGAGTTTGCATGTTATCCCCATGCAAGTGTGAGTTTTCTCCCAATACTTTGGTTTCCCCTCACATCTCAATGCATGCATGATAAGTTAATTGAACACTGAATTGTCCATAGGCTGGAATGTGAGCGTGAATGATTGTTTGTCTCCTTGTGTCCTGCAATAGGCTGCTAACCAGTTAGGGTGTACCGCCTCCTGCCCAAGGTCAGCTGATGAATGAAGGAAATGAATGAAATTTTGTAGGAAAAAAAATGTGGTTACACAGGTACAGAGGCTGTGTTAAATCAAACAAACACATTCATTCTCATGTTAATTGGGGGTTCAACATAAACACAGACTTGCCAGCATTCAAAGTGACCCCCCCTTATTAACCCAAACTCAGTTGAAGTGGGAGGCTTTGGTTGGTATTGATGATAGGAAGACTTTTTAGTGAAAATGTTGATGGGTAGAGAAAAAAAGGGCAGCAGAAAAAAGGACCCTTTTTGTCTAGCACCAAAGAGCAGGTGCTTGAACATCACTTTCAGGGTCATTGTGCATCATAATACACATTCATCTGACATATAACACATGTATAGAAGTACTATTTTATTCATCAGTGCAGATCAAAAAGTCAAAAGGTATCAATATGGATAATATAATCAGTGTATGCGCACTACAAATTTTACCATGCATAATGCATTATACATATCTAAAACATTTTTCACGAGTATTTATCTCAAACTGTGGAATGGTTTTACATAAGTAGTGTCAACCGTTAACTATAAAATTAATAAATCATTAGTGGTGAAAAATATCTTTTAAAAATTATCCATTGACTACTTGCAGAACTGCAAGAGGAGTAATGACTGGTGTTCAACTTTTAAAACAAGGGAAAACAGAGTTTTGATTTCTATAAATCACATGTACAGGAGTCAGTGTTACACTTCCGTTCACATCCAACTCCCTTAATTGATCCAACCAGCACCCTTATAATTAGATCTATGGTGTTTAAATAAATAGTTTGTGATTCACATACATACCTTTGAAGAGCATGGCAGTCCACAGGTAAAATCCAAGGGAACATGCTGCCCAAAACTTGTGGCACTGCATCCTGGCAGGCAGGTTGGCACCGGCCCTGGCTGCGGGCTCGCTGCTCCTGATGCTCTCCGTCTTCTATTTGGAGGGTGGCGGGGTAGAGAGCTAGGAGAGAGGCAGTGTAAAGAGAGCAGAAAAGAAGGGAGGGGGCAACATGCCCACTATTGACAATCCAGAACAAGTGAAGATTAGCGCGTTCACGTGACACGGGCTGAACGGGGCCGCGCCTTGAAGATGGTCATGGCACAAATCCTTTTGTATTTTATGCATGGTGTTTCCCGGTTGATTAATAATATAAAATAATACTGATTTATAATATAATACTGAAACCTGATTTCATTAGGTTTAATTCACAAATTTACTTTGAAACCCGATCGAATCAATTTTATTCACATAGTGTCAATTTACAACATATACAACAGTACAGATTACAGAGGATATACAGTAAAACATACAGTGGGGCAAATAAGTATTTAGTCAACCACTAATTTTACAAGTTCTCCCACTTGAAAATATTAGTGAGGCCTGTAATTGTCAACATGGTTAAACCTCAACCATGAGAGACAGAATTTGGGGGGGGGGGACGACAGAAAATCACACTGTTTGATTTTTTAAGAATTTATTTGCAAATCATGGTGGAAAATAAGTATTTGGTTTATACCAAAAGTTCATCTCAATACTTTGTTATGTACCCTTTGTTGGCAATAACGGAGGCCAAACGTTTTCTGTAACTCTTCACAAGCTTTTCACACACTGTTGCTGGTATTTTGGCCCATTCCTCCATGCAGATCTCCTCTAGAGCAGTGATGTTTTGGGGCTGTCGTTAGGCAACACGGACTTTCAACTCCCTCCGCAGATTTTTTATGGGGTTGAGACCTGGAGACTGGCTAGGCCACTCCAGGACCTTAATATGCTTCTTACGAAGCCACTCCTTTGTTGCCCTGGCTGTGTGTTTGGGATCATTGTCATGCTGAAAGACCCAGCCACGTCTCATCTTCAATGCCCTTACTGATGGAAGGAGATTTTCACTCAAAATCTCTCGATACATGGCCCCATTCATTCTTTCCTTTACACAGATCAGTCGTCCTGGTCCCTTTGCAGAAAAACAGCCCCAAAGCATGATGTTTCCACCCCCATGCTTCACAGTGCGTATGGTGCAATTCAGTATTCTTTTTCCTCCAAACACGAGAACCTGTGTTTCTACCAAAAAGTTCTATTTTGATTTCATCTGACCGTAACACATTCTCCCAATCCTCTTCTGGATCATCCATATGCTCTCTAGCGAACCGCAGACGGGCCTGGACGTGTACTTTCTTCAGCAGGGGGACATGTCTGGCAGTGCAGGATTTGAGTCCCTGGCGGCGCATTGTGTTACTGATAGTAGCCTTTGTTACTGTGGTCCCAGCTCTCTGTAGGTCATCCACTAGGTCCCCCCGTGTGGTTCTGGGATTTTTGCTCCTCATTCTTGTTATCATTTTGACGCCACAGGGTGAGGAGGGAGTTGAAAGTCCGTGTTGCCCAATGACAGCCCCAAAACATCCCTGCTCTAGAGGAGATCTGCATGGAGGAATGGGCCAAAATACCAGCAACAGTGTGTGAAAAGCTTGTGAAGAGTTACAGAAAACGTTTGGCCTCTGTTATTGCCAACAAAGGGTACATAACAAAGTATTGAGATGAACTTTTGGTATAGACCAAATACTAATTTTCCACCATGATTTGTAAATACATTCTTGAAAAATCAAACAGTGATTTTCCGGGGGGGGGGGTTCCACTTTCTGTCTCTCATGGTTGAGGTTAACCTATTTTGACAATTACAGACCTCTCTAATATTTTTAAGTGGGAGAACTTGCACAATTAGGGGTTGACTAAATACTTATTTGCCCCACTGTATATCAGCCTTTATCCAAATGATATGTTGAATTGACATGTCTCAAACAAGAGACAACGGTAAATCTTTTTAGGGGCTCAATTACTTGTTGTAATTATTGGTGTTTTTTCCACTATTTGTGCCATTTCATGTTTGAATGTTTCACCAATTGGTTGTTTTGTTCCCTTTGGCTGTCATCTGTGTCTCAAGTGATTGCACCCACCAGAGTTTATTGTACAAACAACAATTCCTGAGCTCCTGGTTATTTCAGAAGAAAATTATAGTCAAATATGCCCAGCACGTGGAGCTGCGCACACAGGCTCTTTTCCTCACCATTCAATAGTGTAGACTTTTTGCTGAATCTAAGATAAGCAATTTCAAGAGACAAAAAAAAAAAAACGATTGAATACATTTTGCATTTTCCACAGTTAAAAATGCTTTTTTAAATCATTAACTTCAATTCATTACGATGGATGTCCAAGTGATTTGATCTTTGATGCTGACAGCGAATGATAATGTTTCAGTGTCACTGACAGCGGTAGGCGTCTAACCTATCTGAACTGTCTATGTGAAATACAACCCCTAGAAAAAAGTATGGAATCACCAGTCTCGGACGAGCAATCACTCAGACATTTTATCTTGTAGAACAAACTCAGATAAAAAGTTTGAAAAAAATAATGAATTAGTTCAAAAGTGCAACTCTCTAGCATTCAGAAATACTCAAAGAAATGAATAAAAACATTGTGGTCGTCAGTAAATGTTAATTTTATAGAGCAAGTGCAGGGAACTATATATGGAGTCACTCCATTCTGAGGAAAAAAATATGGAATCATGAGAAACAAACAAAGAAATAACAATCAAAACATATCTCTAGTATTTAGTAGCACTACCTCTGGCTTTTATGACAGCTTGTAGTCTCTGAGGCATGGACTTGATGAGTATTCTTCATCAATTTGGTGCCAACTCTCTTTGATTGCAGTTGCCAGATCATCCTTGCGGGTCAGAGCCTTGCTGTGGACGATTTTTTCAATTTCTACCACAGGTTATCAATAGGGTTGATATCTGGGCTACTTGCCGGCCATGACATTGACTGAATGAGTCTTTCTCCAAAGAATGCTTTAACAATTTTAGCTCTGTGGCATGATGCATTGTCATCTTGGAAAATGACAAACATATTTTTAATTGAAGGGATAAGAAAGCTGTCTAAAATTTCAATGTACACTTGTGCATTTATTGAAGACTTAACCACAGCCATTTCCCCAGTGCCTTTGCCTGACATGCAGCCCCATATCATCAAGAGCTGAGGGAATTTTGATGTCTTCTTCAAGCAGTCATCTTTGTAAATCTCACTGGAACAGCACCAAACAAAAGTTCCAGCATCATCACCTTGTCCTATGCAGATTCATGACTCTTGACACCTTGTCCAATGCATATTCTTGACTCTTGACAAGGTGATGATGAATTAATTCATAATGAAAAAATTAATGAATGAACTACTAAAAAAAAAAAACATTTTGAAAACTTCCAGAATAAATGTCTGGATTTTATTAGCAAATTTAGATTTCAATATTTGAACATAAATTATATTAACATACACTTAAATAAGCAGGCGGCATGGTGGCTTAGTGCTTAGCATGTCCGCCTCACAGTTCTGAGATCAAGGGCCTTCCTGTGTGAAGTTTACCTGCCTGCGTGGGTTTTCTCTGGGAACTCCGGTTTCCTCCCACATCCTAAAAACATGCGTGGTAGGCTGATTGAACACTCTAAATTGTCCGTAAGTATGAGTGTGTGCGTGAATGGTTGGATGTCTCCTTGTGCCCGGCGATTGGCTGGTAACCAGTTCAGGGTGTATCCTGCCTACTGCCCGTAGTTAGCTGGGATGGGCTCCAGCACCTCCGTGACCGTCATAAGGAAAAGCAGCATGTAAAATGAATGAATAAATAAACACTTGTTAATAATCTCTTAACTATCCAGGAATGCAAAAAATCAAGATTTGTCTTATGACCACTCAACATGGTCTGTCGAAATAGATAAATATAACAGAAAAAAAACTTCTTAGGGTGGAACAAAAATAAATAAAATTGGAACCTTCCTTTAGGTAAAACACGACTGCTTTGTCCACAAGCACAGCTAAACGTAACAAAAAAATAAAAACTTTTTATCTTGACTATCCATCCATCCATCCATCCATCCATCCATCCATCCATCCATCCATCCATCCATCCATCCATCCATCTATCCATCATCTACCGCTTAATCCGTGGTCGGGTCGTGGCGGCAGCAGCTTTAGCAGGGAAGCCAGGCTTCCCTGTCCCAGCCACTTCAACCAGCTCCTCCGGCAGGATCCCAAGGCGTTCCCAGGCCAGCCTAGAGACATAGTCTCTCCAGCGTGTCCTGGGTCGTCTCCGGGGCCTCCCGCCAGTGGGACATGCCCGGATCACCTCTCCAGGGAGGCGTCCAGGAGGCATCTGAACCATATGCCTGAGCCACCTCAACTGGCTCCTCGAATAGGGTACAACACATCAAGTTGGCTCCCTATCACCCGGCAATCAACGGCTTGGCAGTGAGGTTTGTGCAGGCCTCACACATGCTCTCAAAGCATCACAAGGGCAAGGTACAGTACATCAGAGACTACATTAATTTGTCCTCAAATAACAAACATCTATGCATGCAACTACCCAGGTATCGTCAGCGAGACTAATGTTTTCCCGAGAGCTACGTACTGTCATGGACCTTCTGAAACCTCCAACCTTGAGAGACATTGTTCTAATGGATCAACGGACACAAGTCAAGTACCTGCATTCCAAGAACCGGGTTTTTGCACGTGATGACTCTGTTATGGCCTGGAGTTATCAAAGTAAAGTGGGCCCCCGGCACCATCATTGCTCAAACTGGGCCTTTTTCCTACACAGTTAAGACAGCTGATGGTGTTTGGCGTCGCCATGTGGAATAATTGTTGGGAACACCAGGCACTACTCCAGAGCTGTCTATTGATTGGGATGATTATAGCAGTGTAACTCTACCAGAAATGTCTGGCTTACAGGATGTGTCCAAACCAAACAATCCTGCTGTAATTGTGTCTAATTCAAACAATGCAAAAATGGAACCTGCAACGGTATCGGAACCTGTTTCCACAAGTGAAAAATCTGAAGTGACTGTTGAACGTCGTTATCCTGTATGTGACAGGCGACCACCTGCTAGATTAGATTTATAAGTAATAAGTAAGATGGGAAAAGCAGAAGGTTGTTTTTTGTTTATTTCTGGGACAAGTTATTTAAGGGAAGAGGAGATGTAATATATTCATGTCACACTGCTGTTGCCATAGTTGTGGGCTCCATGTTGTGGTGGTAATACGGTAAAAAGAAACCTATGTGATGCACATGTGATGAGAAGCACACAGAATAAAGAAGTGTTGTTCCACTCAAGTCTTGGCCTTAAATGTACTTAGATTGAGGAAGTACTGTACATCACAAAAACTATGATTAATGTATGATTGTCTTAAATAAATGTCTGCATAGGCTAGAAATAAAAATATGTTTAAGTCAATAATGTATAAAATAAATAAATACAGCTTAAACATATGCAAGTCATCAGCCAATCAAACGTGTGTTTGAGGGGGAGGATGGACCGGCACATTCAGCAAGTGAAAAAGGGTAAATGTGAGTCTGAACATAATGAAAATAATTCACTTAATAACGGTAGAATCAATTCCAGCCTTATAACATATGGGAAGAGAATCTAAATGACATATATAACTGAACTCATTATATAATGCAAATAAGGTTGCTTAAAAGTTGGTGGGGACAATTTGATCATCCTAAAAAGTTGCTAGAGTTATGTCCCTACTGTCCCTATGCAAACTTACGCCCTTGCTGTAATTTGTCTACCATTTTCAAAGCCAATATGTCAATACAGTTCCTTTATTGGATTCCGTTACATTTTGCAGATCTAGCCATTCATATTGCAGTTGATTGTAAAAGCTTTACAATCCCAACACTTCCCCAACTTGAAATGTTTGTTGTTTGTCATTATTCTAGGCGAGTGCAGCTCATAAGTGTAGAGCTCCAAAGATAATTTTATTCAGAAATAGAATCCGAGAGTAAATGAGGTGGAAAAAGTCCTTAAATGTTCTTGGTGGCAGACTCTTATCATTTCACCCTTTTCATCATTTTAGTTAGTTTGAAAAGCAGAGCTGCTGACATGTTTATATCTCAAGGCACTCTTGAAAGAGCATTACAACCCATTTAAAAAAGAATTTAATCTGTCCATAAAGGTGCTCAGACAGCCACTTGGACAGTCTAACACTTGACTATTAACACTCATTGGGGGAATGTAGCTATTCATGAAAAGTTCCTTGAGATAGGGGTCATTATTGGACTCCGATGGGGGTTTTTTTCCCTTGGACCAAATGTGGATGTGAAAGCTTTATGAGTCCACCGTCAAGGGTTCTCCTGAGGTAGGATTGATTGTCCAAATAGTGGCATTTTTAATTTAGAAATTGTCTTTTTTTTTTTTTTTTTTTTAAATCAAGATATGTGTGTAAGAGAATATTATGGTTTATGTATAAAAATGTATTGTATTTTTATACTGTTTGTGCACAAAATCTGGATACACTCAACATATTAGCCCACACTGCAACCTTTTTGTGCATCATATGTTGTTGTACTTTCAGGTTTGCATTTACAAACCTACAGAGTACAGTACATGGCACAAAACCCATCTAAAAGACATCAACCAAGAGGTCAAGAGATGAAAAATGTTAGGTTAGCCACTTTAGACAGTAAAATAAACACCAGCAATTAAAAAGCTTTAACAATTTAAAAGAGGCATGTCAATGTATAATAGAGACCATTGATATGCAATGTTTATGTGAACTTCCATAATGGTTTGTTACTTTTACTATATGTACAATTGAACTATAATCTGCTGGTCGGGTGCCAGAAGAGAGAATAAAGACTTAAGTGAGGAAAATGGTGCAAAGAGCAGAGGGAGATCTTAATTCTCTTATCTTTAATACATGAGTAGTGTTCCACTAATGGACTTAAATGTGGTGGCATTGCTTTTTCACCCTTTTATCTCGGCTCTGTATCTATTTTGCTTTGTGCACGTTACTTTTTTGTTTCCCCTCTTTTGTTGTCTTCTTTTCTTTAATATGTGGTCACAGCAGAGACAATTATTGTTTGAGTGCAAAAGCTTCAATAGAATTTTGACAGAGTAATGTCTCTTTGTGCATGGGTAGAATTGGTTCTGTTGCTCATTATGTCTTACTGTGTGTGTTCTATTGAGGTCGAGCCATCACTGAATTTCTGTATCACTTGTTCTCAAACCTTTCGCCCCAGTATCACCTAAAAAAAATAAAGATTAATTGCACAAAAGTGCAGCACTCTGGGTGAGTTCTTAGTACATCTGCCTCACAGTTCTTAGATCAATGTTTATATCCGAGGCTCCCGCATCTCTGTGTGGAGTTTGCATGTTCTCCCTGTGGCTACGTGGGCTTTCTCCAGGTACTTTCCTCCCACATTTAAAAACCATGCATTCTAAGGTGATTGAACACTCCAAATTCTCTATACATTTTGAGTGTGACGGGGTGGATTATTTGTCCGTGTGTACCCTGGTGAAGATAAACCGTACAGAAGATGAATAAATGAACAAATGAATGCACAAAAGTTATCTACAACTGAACTGTACTGAAGTTATGTTTGTTTACTTATCCTTATTAGGATTGAAAGGTTCACCCTGAGCTTGTTGCCAGTCAACTGCAGGGCCTTCTGCGTTGCCGTACAGTATAATCACATTTTAAAGTAAAATAAATAGAATGGACCTAGAGAACACAGAGGAACATCTGCACCATTTGGTGCAATTCCACTCAATGAGTATCCAAATAAGATAAAACATTAAAAATGGATATCAGCATGCAG
The DNA here is from genome assembly GCF_030265065.1 of Corythoichthys intestinalis. Lineage (NCBI taxonomy): Eukaryota > Metazoa > Chordata > Actinopteri > Syngnathiformes > Syngnathidae > Corythoichthys > Corythoichthys intestinalis. The sequence goes on from NC_080405.1 coordinate 21,924,270, forward strand.
TGCAGGGCAGTGTTACAGTAGTCGTTCAGTGGGTGAAGGGCTGCTGGAGACGGTCATGATTGTGGGAAGAACCCCACCCAGTGGAGAAAATGTGTTTAATTCAGGAGAACTGTATGATGGCTCAAGTGATGCAAAATGGCTACATACAGTAATAGTTTCATTTATGTACATTTAGTGGAAGTCTCACAAATGTGAGATGTGAAATGTGATTTTTTTTTTTTTTTGGTCTGTTTGTGGATAAGTGTTCGTTCCTGTTTGATGTAATCAGAGGCGGGCACACGAGAGAATCTTACTTAGATAAAATAAACAATGGTAATCATAAAGAGGACTGTCATTGTTTAATGAAGATAATGTGTACTATTATATATATGTATGTACATGATTTAGTATAGAGTATACAGTGGGGCAAATAAGTATTAAGTCAACCCTAATTGTGCAAGTTCTCCCACTTGAAAATATTACAGAGGCCTGTAATTGTCAACATGAGTAAACCTCAACCATGAGAGACAGAGTGTGGAAAAAAACACAGGAAATCACATTGTTGGATTTTTAAAGAATTTATTTGCAAATCATGGTGGAAAATAAGTATTTGGTCTATACCAAAAGTTCATCTCAATACTTTGTTATGTATCCTTTGCTGGCAATAACGGAGGCCAAACGTTTTCTGTAACTCCTCACAAGCTTTTCACACACTGTTGCTGGTATTTTGGCCCGTTCCTCCATGCAGATCTCCTCTAGAGCAGTGATGTTTTTGGGCTGTCGTTGGGCACCACGGACTTTCAACTCCTTCCACAGATTTTCTATGGGGTTGAAATCTGGAGACTGGCTAGGCCACTCCAGGACCTTGAAATGCTTCTTACGAAGTCACTCCTTTGTTGCCCCGGCTGTGTGTTTGGGATCATTGTCATGCTGAAAGACCCAGCCACGTCTCATCTTCAATGCCCTTGCTGATGGAAGGAGATTTTCACTCAAAATCTCTTGATACATGGCCCAATTCATTTTTTCCTTTAGACAGATCAGTCGTCCTGGTCCCTTTGCAGAAAAACAGCCCCAAAGCATGATGTTTACAACCCCATGCTTCACAGTGGGTTTGGTGTGCTTCGGATGCAATTCAGTATTCTTTCTCCCCCAAACACGAGAACATGTGTTTCTACCAAAAAGGTTATATTTTGGTTTCATCTGACCATAACACATTCTCCTAGTCCTCTTCTGGTTCATCCAAATGATCTCTAGCGAACCGCAGACGGGCCTGGACGTGTACTTTTTCAGCAGGGGGACACGTTTGGCAGTGCAGGATTTGAGTCCCTGGCGGCGCATTGTGTTACTGATAGTAGCCTTTGTTACTGTGGTCCCAGCTCTCTGTAGGTCATTCACTAGGTCCCTCCGTGTGGTTCTGGGATTTTTGCTCACCGTTCTTGTTGTCATTTTGACGCCACGGGGTGAGATCTTGCATGGAGCCCCAGATCGAGGGAGATTATCAGTGGTCTTGTATGCCTTCCATTTTCTAATAATTGCTCCAACAGTTGATTTCTATACACCAAGCGTTTTGCCTATTGCAGATTCAGTCTTCCCAGCCTGGTGCAGGTCTACAATTTTGTCTCTGGTGTCCTTCGACGGCACTTTGGTCTTGGCCATAGTGGAGTTTGGAGTGTGACTGACTGTGGACAGGTGTCTTTTATGCCAATAATGAGTTAAAACAGGTGCCATTAATACAGGTAACGAGTGGAGCCTCGTTAGACCTCATTAGACTTCGTTAGAAGTTAGACCTCTTTGACAGCCAGAAATCTTGCTTGTTTTTAGGTGACCAAATACTTATTTTCCACTCTAATTTGGAAATGAATTCTTTAAAAAACATTGTGATTTTCTGTTTTTTTTCCACATTCTGTCTCTCACGGTTGAGGTTTACCCATGTTGACAAGTATAGGCCTCTCTCAGTAGGAGAACTTGCACAATTGGTGGTTGACTAAATACTTATTTGCCTCACTGTATCTCATATGATTTGTATATGAACAGTATATGCATGTACACCTCCGAGGCACATGTTATGTTTCCCTTAAAAATCTAATGAGACATTGGTAAGTACTTAATACAGCCACCATCTTTATAATGAAGCTCACAGCCCAACATTTTCATGAAATGCAGTAGTGTAGGGGCGCGGGGTGTGTGTGTGTGTGTGTGTTTTGGACGGTTACCTTCCAAGAGTTGTTTGCTCGACAACTCATTCCTCTCTGCTTCATGGTGAAAGAAACTCTTGTTCTCATCCACATTCATCTGTGAGATTCTCAGGTTGGGGCTGAGATCAGCACTCTCTTAGCAGGTAAATCTTGAATCTTTTTGGATATCGTTTTTTTACATTGGAATTAAAAACCTAAAATGCTGATTTTGCATTTTATAGACATGAAGCTTGTAATTCTTCTTGCTGTCTTGACAGGTAAGTACAATTCATGTCATTGTATTCATAGAGTCATAAGTTGCTGTATCTTACACCTAATAGTCATACTCTTATTTACTATGGGGAAAATAACTATGCTTTATACCGTTTGTTTTAAAATGTTGTCCACCTAGGACTCACAATTCCCTCTTGTCACGGTCACAGCACAATTTGAAAAGTCAAGAAAAATAAAGTGAATGTAGTTTTCCTACAAACCCTCTAAAGCAAACGTATACTGTATAATATTTTAACAGTGCCTTTCAGAGCACCTTATAAGGATGAACATAACAACTGCAATTACAAAACTCAATGTTTTAGCAACTTGTGTGTCCCAACCCAATAGCTGAATACCCCTGCTTCACATTACTTTACCCCTAATAACCAACAAGTTGTTTAATTATTGTGTGGTTTAAATAATATATGACGAAGTGAGCTGCATTATAAGAAAGTGGTTGTATTGCATTGGATAGGTCTACCTGATATTCAGGTTAATGAATCAAAGTATGTACAAGATCATTTCTTTACATATGTTTAGAATATACAGTATTTAAATGCTGGACATCAGTTTGTTTACTATCTTAACATTTTTACACATCGTATTCCAGGCCTGTACATGTTTTCAGACTGTGTTGCACTGTTTCAGTTACCGTCTGTCATCTTGGGTCTAGGGGTGCTGGCAGTCCCATTCATGAGAGAGGAACAAGCAAAGCGCTTCATAAGGCTAAAAAGACAGTCAGGATACTGGGACCCCCATAATTCTCAGAACCAGTGGGGTTATACCATCCAGGAGCAGGTGACAATACTCTTGGTATATTGGGCACAAAGTAAAACTCAGTATTTTGTAAAGGACTCAAATGTTCAGTTTTATTCGCTGGCCAAGTCAATAAAACTGTTGCTCTGGCGCACTCTTGTAGGTACTTCTTGCAAATGAACTATGTTGACGTCACTTAATGAGTTTCATGCTGTGCTGTTCGGATTCCTGAAGAAATCTATAGCCAATTGTGAACATCTACATTGACTAGGGGTGAAGCCTCAAGGTTGCATTAATTTCAGAGACATTGATTTGGTCCCTCAGGCAAATGAGTACTGGACAGCCCTTCGAACAGATGCCCAGTTCTACATGGATATGGGTAACCTGATGTTTGACCGCTCTGTGGCCGAGTAAGTGACTAAATATTAAAGCTAATGTGCCCATTTTACTACGGGGGTTGGGGGGGGGTATCCATGTGATACTGTGCTTATGGTGCTCCGGTTACAAACACTCGTGTTGTTTCAGATTTGTTTTTTGTTTGTTTGTTTGTTTGTTTGTTTGTTTTTTATGATTTTGGGGATCAGACACTAACAAAAGTCATCTTTCATGTACAAACACCACAAAATGTATCTGTTTTCCCATTAATGTATTTCTTGACTGATATTTTATTTATATATTATGCCTGGGGCTGACATCATATTTATAATACATTATATGATAATAACAACAGTCTCATAAATAACAACTTTCTATTGATGTTGCAGTGAGAACAACAGACTGTACATGGAGATGTTGCGCAATACTCGAGCTCACTTGGACAGCCAGACAGGAGGACGCGAATAGGAGACAAGTCGACAAATGAAATGAGGGTTGACAAACATGATTATAATATGGCTTATAGCGGGCTTATTGGCACAATGCTTAATGTTTGGGTTCTAAATGTGCCCCATAGATGCAAATGAGAGTTAAATATGTATCCATGTAATATAATTGATAATCTAGATATATTGTCATTTCAACAGTGTCACATGAAGATATATCTGTTAGAACTTTGCTTGCTAAAATTGACCATTGTGTATTTGATACCAAAGCAGAAAAACTGTTTAGATTTGCTGGAAAACATGCTGACTCATTTTTGTGTTGCCACATTCTGTAGCAGTACTGCTCTGTAAATTGAGTGAAATTGTTCAAGAGTGTTGAAACAGCAACAAATGTAAACAATGATAGTAATTATCATGCCTTCGCAAGTCATATAACTCTACTGAGTACTGAGTTCTTAATACTATTTTTATGGACAACAGAAATTAAAGAATCACCCTCAGAAATCAAAATGACTTTTTGTTGTTGTATTTTTTAGATTTACTAAATATAAAACACTAAAAATAAAGATGTTGCATGTTATTGTCAACCCTAAGGGGTGCAGTTACATACTGACAATTGTACATGGCCAGTTAAATTCACCTCCAGTAAACATTCTATACATTTTATACAAACAAATTTAATGCACACACTTCTCAGTCTCACAAAGCTGATTCAAAACAACAGAATATAAGACTTATTCATGGCTGAATAGTGAGTAATTTTCGAACCAGTAGAATATCTGACTTTACCACAGTTGGTGATAGCTGCTATACACTATAGTGACTGAGTTCAAATGCTGGAAATCACTAAGTAGTTAACGCAATATTTGTCTATACTGTATTTATTTTGACTTAAAAAATCAGCTTTTGTCATCTAAACTGGGAGACGAAAATTGGCCAATCAAAATGTGTTCTTCAAAGGTAATTCATGCTGAGTTCACTACTTGAATTTCCATTTACATAAGAACTCATCAATGCTAATCCTAATAGTTTTGACTAAGAATGTGTGTGTGTGTATACTTTATGCCAAAAAACAAGTCTCAAGACCAATAAGACATTGAATAGGAAGACATTGACAGGAGAGAGAAGCGTTTTAGACAGGCAGAGTTGCATGGAAGACCAGTGTGTGATAAATAAGTGCAACAAATAATTATTATAAGGACAGCTGGGATCCTTTGATAGAATTATTGTTTGTAGTTGATAGACTGAAACGTCAGGGCTCTGTGCTAAAGTTGTGAGGTTGAAGTAGGATCCTCACTTGGAATTGGTTGAGGGATTTTGAGGAACATATGGAGAGCTGGAGTGAAGATAAGGATAGTGCCAAGTATGGAGACAGTCAGGAATGCCCACAGGAAGATCCTGTCTAGCACCTGGGCAACAAACTTCCAGTCTTGGACCACCTGGGAGTCAAAAGGAATATGAGTATAACAAGGCAAGGGTGCAGTTAGAATAAAACAACACATTAAAACAGCATTTTATGTGTTTTGCATACAGATAACATGATAAACTGTTAAAACAATCCCTATTCTCACAATTTTTTTTAGAATATAAGAATAAAGAAAGACTGAAACCGCAGTAAAATCTATGCCAAGCCATTGTTTTGATTATCTTCAGCTTAAGTGTGGGTTTAACATTTTATGAAGGTATTGTACAACTCCGCTGGTTGCATTAGAGCTTCAGTAAATGCACACTTAGTTAGAGAAGCCCTATAAAAGTCACGACTATGTACTCCACTATTCGTGAGGAATAGGAGCACAAACTCGGACAACGAAAATCCACAAATAATTGACATAAAGATTTTAATAGCCCGAAAATGTTGCAAGTAAGATGTATGATGAGTAAATTATCCTTGTTATCAAACATTCACAAATCAATGCTTAGGCATGCCTTTCCTTAGCTGCTAGAGCACTTCAGGTGAGGTGCATCAATTTCAGAAAAAATTAAGTGTGCAATAAAAAAAAAAAAAAAAAAAAAAAAAAACGTTTTAAAGGTCAAGTCAATTTTAGTTGATATGTTATGAGAGATAATTAAGAGAAAACTAAATGTCACCAATTTCCGGTCTGATTCAATATTGAGTAAAATGCAAGTTGGTATTGGTGATGTTTCAATAACAATAGTTTATGAAATTATACTTGATGCAATCAAAAGCTACAAAAGAGCAGTGTGTTTCAAATTGTAGGTTTAACATTGTGTAAAAACGACATTTTCAATTATTACAATATGAAAAAATTAAGTTATTTAAAAAAAATTAATTAAAAAAAAAGATATATACAATATTTTTTGAGTGAGTGAGTGAGTGAGTGAGTGAGTGAGTGAGTGAGTGAGTGAGTGAGTGAGTGAGTGAGTGAGTGAGTGAGTGAGTGAGTGAGTGAGTGAGTGAGTGAGTGAGTGAGTGAGTGAGTGAGTGAGTGAGTGAGTGAGTGAGTGAGGTCATTTTACCTCTCGAATGAAATGCTCTTTTCGGATGTGTCTGCTGATGTAGCGTACTGAGTAGATGGCTTTCTCCAACATGGTGGCCCAGGCCTCATCCTCCTTTCCATCGGAAGCAGTCTGTCCTCCACTTGCCTTCTGGCCTCCTCTCCGCCCTCCGGATCGTGGCTTCACCTCGGGACTTTCTGGAGCCAGCTCCGGGTAGTGGTAACGGTCGATGTGACCTCGCATACAAAGCAACCTAGGCAGCTTTTGAAGAAAGAGGCTGCGAACCCATGGCGACATAGGGTGGTAGGTGGCCGAAGATCGGTGGTGCACGTTGATGACGAACACAGTAACAATGATGGACAGTGTGACAAAGATCATGATGAAGAGCAAGTACTCGCCGATAAGCGGGATGACTTTGGAAGAAGAAGGGATGATCTCTTCAATGACGAGGAGGAATACAGTGAGTGACACGAGGACGGAGGTAGAGAGCGACAGCTTCTCCCCTTCATCGGATGGAAGGTAGAACACCAGTACCGTCAGGAAAGACAACCCCAGACAAGGGATGATGAGGAAAAGCGTGTAGAATAACGGCAACCTCTTCAGAATGAAGGAGTATGTGAGGAAGGGATAGGAATACAGGCCATCCTTTCTGTTTCCCTTTGCCCCTGTGGCATTAAGAATCTCCCATTCGCCATTATCGAAGAAGTCCTTTCGATCCACGTGGTTGTCAATCAAAACCAGGTCTACCATGTTGCCATCGTAGGTCCAAGAGCCAAACTTCATTGTGCAGTTTTGCCGGTCGAAAGGGAAAAAGGTGACGTCCATGGTACAGGCAGACTTGTAACTGGCTGGTGGTGTCCAGGTGATAACCCCGTTGTACTTGACAATGGCTTTGGTCATCAGGGAGCCTTCGAACCGCCCGTCAGCGCTGGGAAAATAATCATAATCACGCAATGTTTTTTGCGAAGTTTGCGCAAATGATTGAAAAACAAAAAACGTAGAACATTGTGCAAAATATAAAACTTTTGTGGTTAAGTTCAGTAAAAATCTTGTTTAAATACTGTAAATGTTTGAAAAAAAAAAACATTTTAAAGGGATCCACGGATAGAAGGGCTTGTAGTTCTTAAAAGATAAATGTTATTATGAGTTAAAATAATTCAATATTGGAACCCCTCTTGATGTTTTCAGAAATATACAATTTTAAAATTAGTTTAACTAATAAGTCGCCATTGTTGTTGATGTCGCAGGGCGGTGACGTCACATGGTTACGCTGCCGGGCTTCCAGAGTATGATTCTAGCGACATAAACATGTCATCTGTTCAACCCTTTCAATTTGAACCCGGGAGGAGCATTAATAAGCATGACAGCACTGTCAATATTTCCACAAAACGAGCAGCAAAAGCAAAATGACAAGAAAGACGGGATGAGACGAGACGAAAGTAGGGGGGGGGGAACGGTGTTGTGCTACACCGGCGAAACGTCCTACAAGAGGTGAATTTGACACCCAAAGTACTACCGTAGCTTTCAGCTTGTTTTGTTTAGATGCATACAGACAGAACATACTAAAGATGCCTTAAGAAAACACTTAAACTTAGTAATATCACATAAGGGTGGTTCAAATATGCTACATGACTAATTTGGTCAACAGATCAACAATCTGCTTAAAGCTACCACAACAAAACAATGCTTGAAAGTATGAGAAGGAAACACATGCAAAAAGTATTTTGAGGCAATGAAAAGGTAATAAAAAGACTCAGTAAAAACACAAATAGTATGTACTCGCCGCTTTTAACTGATGTGCGCATGTGTTAGATGTTTTGCCACGTACAAGGAATTGGAGTAACCCGGTAGTGTTCATCTAGTGACACTGACAAACTACGTCATCACCCCGAGCGTCCATTGCACGCATAAAACATGATGCCCTCCATCGGTCAAAAAAATGTACTTATTATTAGAGATTTTTAAATGAATAGCAATATTTTATGTTTTTCTAACAACATATTTTAGTAAAAAAAAAAAAGAAAACAATTGTGGCTTATTAGAGCCTACAAGTCTTTGAGGCCGAGGTTCCCTTTAAAAGAATCAATGCACTTTTACCCTAAAATGTACTTGACTGTAGTGGATTCAAGAATAAGGGTACCTATCCCAGCTAACTATATTTTCTCATTTTTTATTTGGCATCTTATATCTGCTGTGTGTGAGAAAATTGGAAAAATGTCAGATCTTACTTCTCATAGAGCACAATGTCAGGGAGCCAAATGTTTTCTGAAGGAACTCGTATAGAGGTGATGCCACCATATTTTTCTGGATTCCAACGCAGTTTGAAATCAATCCACTCCTGTTCAAAATATAAATATTTAACACCTCTTTTATTCTTTATAACCTGTGATTTTTGTTTTTAAGTATCTTTTGGCATATTTTATAATGAAAGGTAAAACAGGAACAATCATTTGTCATTTAAACACTTTTTTTCATTCAAACAAACAGGTACAGTAGTAAAGCTGTTGACTTTTGCTCACCTGCCAGAGCCAAACATTAGTTGTCATGAGTTGGTTCTTCTCATCCTAAACATAGTAACACAAATAAATAAAAACGTCATTGATTACTTGTGTTTATAAAGGGAAAGACAAAAAATTGGTCTCAATAAATTTGGTTGTATATGTGAGGTGTAGTATTCATCCACGATCATCTAATTGACGATGACAACATTTTTACATTTAGTCATGGCGCACATTAATTTCATTTAGACAATTATTCGAATCATACATTTCATTCAGTATACCTGCACAAGTGATATACGTATATCAAATCGAAGAGATGCATTAACCATTTTTCCTTTGCAAAGATAATAGTTAGAGTGTATTAACACTGCCAGAGAGATATTCATGTAGAAATACAGTTTCTGATGGATTATTGTATGCTTTAAGGTTAGGGATGCAACGATACAGTTAAGTCATGGTTCGGTATAATTTTCAATACAAGGGACACGATTTTCGATCCGATTCAATACATTCAATGCGCTGAAACAAAAAATAGAAGTGTAATTTTGTTTTTTTGATATGTTTTCTTTATTTTGCTAACAAGCAACAATAAGAATGCCATCATATGCATTTTAGTGCAGAATATTTACGTGCTTACTTCTTACTGATCTGAAGAAATTTTGTATAAAAGTGCTGAGGACAATCTATAATGTTTGTAAAGTGAGGCGGGGCACACTGTTGATTGCTACAGCTCTCCTAGGCTAGGTTTACCACATGAGCAAAACATCCTATTTGTGGTCCGAGTCCATCTGTGTCACGTACTGAATTAACAATATTTGCAGCATTATGTATAGTCACTGGTATGGATTGATTTGGCCTGCTTAGCTTCCATTCAGTCACGGCGGTTTTTAGTTCATCGATGGAGTATATGGAGTATATGATCACTCTGGGCTCACGTAGCCAATGGCATGGGACTTGGGGGTATCTAATGTAGCACATTTAGTTTGCTATATGTTGATATCTAGTGTGTGTGCGCGAGTGTTGTGGGGGCATTAAAAAAGTAAATAAACGCCACAGAAGTCACTTCTGCTCATTACTGCACAACACCAGCATATGACAGTCGACCTTCATAAACAGGACGAGTTTGAAGTACAGAGCTCTTAAATTGCCACTCATTGTCATCATGTAACCATGAAGTAGCTCTCTGTGTTCCAGGGTGTTAATCTGTCTGTTGTCAAAGCGAGGTTATTCGACAATGTTTTGGCGGACTTAATTGTAAATATCTGGGAAGATAGTCTTTGTGAAATATGTACTAGAGGGGATAGCATATCAGCAAACCCAATATGCTGCCACACAGCGGATCAGTACGACGCTGAAGCCGCCTCCTCAAACTTCTGTCTTTCCTCTGGCCATGATCGTCGTGTCTTTCACTTCTGCCACAAACAAATGCAGCGTGCATCACTCCGTCCTCCATGCAGTTTGCGGGAGGAGTGCTGCTCACGGGGAGGAGCTGTCTCAGAGCTTTTCAAGGGACAGCCCTCAGTTTTCGATGCACCCCGGGCATATTTGCGAGCGCACGCAAGAAAAAATCTGGAAAATACATTTTGGGAGCTTTTCATTTGTATCGAATTTTTTTTGTTTAATGAATCGAGGAGGGCGTATCGAACGTTTCAATATAAAACCGAGTATTGTTGCATCCTTATTCAAGGTTGTGTAGAAATGCACCATTTTATTACTTCTCCTTTTCCTTTTTATATGTTTATTTTCATAATAACAAGAGGGCATGCAAACCTCAAGATTTTAATGAAGGAGGGAAAGAACAAAATTACTTAACATGAGGCCTTCTTACCCTCAGCCAAAGGATAAGACGGAAAAAGGAAAAAGAAAAAAAAAAGACATAGGCATGAAATCTGTTGAGTACTGTAGTCTACAGGTAAGGGAGTATTTTCAATGAGCCCAGGGCGCAGCTGTCACCTTCACTTGGATGCTGTGGCCATCACACTGAGCAGAGGTGAAGCATGATCTAATAATGAGCAATGCAGCAGCCAATTAGGAAGGCTCAGAGGGACAAGGCTGAGCCCACTGTCACCACACTGTCCTCTCTTAACTCCAAAAGGACCGCACGGCTGAAACTGTTTTTCTCCCACCCGAGAAGAGGCTTTGTATGCAGCTCATGTGGCAGGTAGAAGCTAAAATGGTAGGGATGAATATTTCACGCTGGGGAGCGTGATTCATCCATTAGCATCCTACATTTTCCTCCCTTTGAACAAACCAAAGCATTTCATCCTATCAGCGGCAGCACTGAAATATTAAAGGAGCACTCCAGAAAGGAAGGAAAGTGTTGTGGATCTATTTTCAGAACTTCAAGAACTGAAAAACTTCCAAACCCAGATTTATTTAACTGGAAAAAAACAACCAATTACATGTTGGTGGTACAGAATATTTCACCACTTCCAGACATTATTATTTGGTGGAGGACTAGAGAACAGGCCTGTGAAAAATTATTAAATTTATGTTTGGATTAGACAACCTTGGGATAAATATACCCCGTAAATCAGAAATTCAAATCGTCTTCAAAACCACCTCAGCATAGCCAACCAATTTAGATTCGAGCAATCATTAACATCTTTGTTATTTCACTTTTTGTGGGTTTTTCGCAGCACTAACTCCAACGGAACAATCAGTAATAACAAAGGGTGTGTGTGAGACGAGCATGACGAGCGAAAAATAAACGTTTATATCCAAAACATTTGTTTTTTTTTTGGGGGGGGGGGGGGGTATTTTATTTTATTTTTTTATTTTAGTGCCATCTATGCTCAAGAACAAATACTAAAGTTGGCTACCTTATGGCTTCTTGGTTCCAAAGAACTGCGTTAAAATAAGTGGAGGAGCTTTACTACGCATTTAGCTGCCTTTTTGTGGCATTTACAGGACATCACAAACGTTTTGATCAGGTGACATTCACTCAGGGGTAATCCCCCCCACCCCCCCACCCCCCCTAGGAAAGTTTTGTTTTTTGCAAAGCTAACTCTTGGTGTAATGGAAGTGCTACACCATTCAAATATACGGTCAAATAATACATCTGAACTTAATGAAGATTTGTAGGTAACCAAGATTATCTCAGTATGTGTTAAGTCAATGTTTTTGTAAAAGTAAAAGCAGTGATGTGCTCCTTCTCACCACATCAACCAGCTGGGAGATCTTGAGTCCGAAGCGGACTCTGATGGTGTCGTTTGCGTGCTGGATGGGCCTCACCCAGCGCTGGTACCCTTGGAAGAGATTTTTCAGCAAGGCGTCCTCCATCTCCGCCAAGGACACAAACTCATTTGATGCTAGAATGAAACGTAGACAGTGAGAGTGCAATATATTTTCCTTGCAGCCAACAACTATAAATCAAATGAAGTAGCAATAGGCTGTCCAGTATTTCATACAAGTCAGCCATCACCACAATCATTTTGTTATTAATTGACCATTCTTTTCATTCGAGGAGCAAAGTATTGCTTTGACCATGCACAAACATTCATTGTTATGGAGATAAATACGCAAAATTAATTACTTTTATAACAGTACAATGCACCTAATAAAATGGCTCTGGATTACTAGTGACATTTTTTCCACCGCTGATGCAATTTTGGTCTACTAGAATCTATTTAAAATGTTCACTCCTGCTACTGCACTAACACAACAAGGCCCAACTAATAGTCCACCTGTAGTCTCACCTAACAGTGCATGTGGGTAGGTGTCCAACTAATATTCCAAAGTTTGTGTAACATCCTATACACCACGTTCACACACAAGTTTGGAACTGCCCATAAATAACCAAGCTAAGGTGGTAAAACAAAATACCTTGGTGTAAATTAGGGGTTGGTAACCCAAAATGTTGAAAGAGCCATAATGGAGCAAAAAAAAAAAAAAAACCATAAAACAAATATGTGTGGAGCCACAAAAAAATTAAAAGATGGATATTGATGATGAAGGCAACACAAGCTGTATGTGTCTATATTAGCCTACAATCAAAATGACTAAGTTGGCTACAAATACCTAATGAGCCTTCATGATTACCGTATTTTAAGGTGTATCTGAAAGCCTTCAATTTTCTCAAAAGCCGACAATTCGCCTTATAATCCGATGATTGGTTAATCTTGGCATGACAATCCATTTAGCTCCGCTCCAACTTGTGGATGCCTAACACCAACCACTACTACTATAACGACTACTACGCCTTAATGCTTTTTGCTGTTTTAAAATTGGCCATTCATTGAAGGTGTGCCTTATACTCCGATGGGCCTTATAGTGCGGAAAATACTGTAAATGTTTTTTTTCTCTGCAGTGCATCCTATAGAGAATTACGCACCACGTGATTACTCAGTTGTACGAAGCCGCCTCAAGTTTAACTACATTACAATACTAATCCATGAGAGAATGTTTGTGTCATGTTTGTCCTCCTACAGAAACCGTATTAAAACTAAAAATACTGTAGATTTCCCTCCCCCATCCTTTTCCATTTTCAAACATTTTTGAAAAAGCTCCAGGGAGCCACTAGGGCAGCGCTAAAGAGCCACATGTGGCTCTAGAGCCGCAGATTGCTGACCCCTGGTCTAAATGAAACTCCTCAACTCAGTGCGACATACTTGCTTGACACCAAGAAGCTACAAGATGGTGCCAAAGCAACTCTGTTATATTTTGGTCTGAGCACATAAATCAGTGGATAAGGATTTTTTGTTTGTTTGTTTGTTTGTTTGTTTGTTTGTTTCAGGAAATACATGCTGATAGTCTTACATTTCTCAGTAATGAATATAATTTAAGGCTGTCAAACGATTAAAATTTTTAATCGAGTTAATCACAGCTTAAAAATTAATTAATCGTAATTAATCGCAATTCAAACCATCTATAAAATATGCCATATTTTTCTGTAAATTCTTGTTGGAATGGAAAGATAAGACACAAGACGGATATATACATTCAACATACTGTACATAAGTACTGTATTTCTTTATTATAACAATAAATCAGCAAGATGGCATTAACATTAACATTCTGTTAAAGCGATCCATGAATAAAAAGACTTGTAGTTCTTCATGTTAATACAAGTTATAGAAATTTTGTATTAAAACCCCTCTTAATGTTTTCGTTTTAATAAAATTTGTAAAATTTTCAATCAAAAAATAAACTAGTAGCTCGCCATTGTTGATGTCAATAATTACACAATGCTCATTGTGCTGAAACCCATAAATCAGTCGCACCCAAGCGCCAGCAGAGGGCGACAAAACACAAAAAACACAAGTAACAAGTAGACTGCTGTCATTTGAATCTGTTTGAGCGGGGCATGTGCGTTAATTGCGTCAAATATTTTAACGTGATTAATTTAAAAAATTAATCACTGCCCTGTTTACGCGATCATTTTGACAGCCCTAATATAATTCTAATGGTTAGTATCAAGTGTGTGACGGTGAGTTGTACACAGATAACTTTTGCGCAGTTTTGTCTCACTCTTAACGAGTTGTTGCCCCTACTTGTATAAAGTTGTCCTACTGATGTGCAGAAATGTAATATAGTTGAAGGTAGCACTGGCGTGTGTGTGTGTGTGTGGGGGGGGGGGGGGGGGGGTTAAGTAGTATGACACACTAGTGCGCCAAAAATTCTATTACACAGGCTTGTTTATTGTAGAAAGGACATAGTAACCTTGAGCTGGATATCGCGCACATCGAATAAATGCTCAAATTACTTTCCACATGCGTGTATCTGCATCAGTTCTTACCGCTGATGGTGGCGAGGGTGAGCGGGCAGGATGCACCCGAGAGGACGAAGATGAGCAGCAACTTCATCATGTCCTGTGCTCTCCGGCAGCCTCTCTTCGCTAACGTCTGGTGGTCCGGGAACACGCCGAGGTTGCCATCTAGTCGAAGTCAGCAGACTGCGGTCGCAAACCGGCCAGAAAGACGACGGCGTGCACACGCTGACTCCAAGCTGGAGGAGAGTCACGGCCGGGTGAAAGGGATGTAGCGGTGGAGGGGTGGAGCTATTGGAATGAACACGGAGCTTTTTCTTTTTTTTTGTTTTAGGGTTATTAAAGGCACATCAGACACGAATATCACACAGGATATTCATCTGTAGCCAGTTTACAAACCTTTATTGCTAAGCAAAAACGTGGATAAATATTGTCTTCATAGAGGTTGTTAAATATTTATGTATAGAAGAGCTGTATATGAGATTGTTTTTGGATGGGGTGCTTAAAATGGACTCTTGCTCAAGTCCAGAACCCCCACAGCTGCTAAGTTTTGTTTAATAAATTTTTTGGTTACATTACAACTTCAAACGCAAATTAGTCAGAATGTACTTTTTTCCCCCTCGCCATTTTGAGATGAACTTCCATTAAAGTCCACAAGAGAGCGCTAATCCCAAAAAATAAATGTGATTTACGCCTGAAGTTAAAGAGCATTCTTTGGACAAGCCGTTATAAAATAACATTTTAAAATAAGCAATTTTTGACATAGCTCAAGTCTGTTTGCATATCACATTAATAGTTGTTTTTTTTAATTTTATTTAGTCATTACACTCATTCAAGGGAAACATCAACTAAAGCTTTTTAGTCAGTGATGGATGAAGTACTGTACTCACTTTTATTTTTACCCTGAAAGTACAGATACAGAGGCAAAAAATTAAAAAGTATCTAACAAAAAAATACTCAAGTAAAAGTACAGATTACTTGATTTAAAAGTACAAGTAAAAAGTAAAAGTACTTTCTCCTCATACAATATATACTTGTATATGGCGGAAAACATTTGAAGTTCCGCTCTGAGACCCCCAATTTGGCCAAATTTCAAAATTGTCCTATATGCATGTGTGATGGATCATTGGAAAGCTTAAAATCTCAATTTCTCGGGGAAGTAAACATTTTGACCAGGAGGGCATTTAAAAATAATAATAATAAAACTTAACAGCAAAACCCTACCTGGAGGTGAGAATGTGAGAGAGCATAAATAAAGACGCCATGATTTTAACGAGATATTATCGGGTACATACCTATTTTTGATCCAAAAACTCCATGTGGCATGTATCACCGAGTGTAAAGACACAGCTGTGAAGGGTCACAGCCAGATTTTGATGGATTCCATGGGTGAAACATGATAATATAACAAGGGTTGCGATGCACAAATCAAAGACATCAAGGAGTGGACGAGATTTTTTTTTTTTTCATGTATTCACCCTTTTAAACGTTTTTTCTTCAATTTTACTTTGTTTGGATCAAATATTTATCATCTAAAATATTTGGGAAAATGCAACAGTAACAAAAAAAATGCAATTAAGCAATAGTTATGAGGTAGATATGCCTAACTTATTTACAGACACTATTTTTTTTATTGTGACGTAATTTGCTTAAAAGTATCCGAGTGAATAATTTTTAAAGTCGTTTTTTTTTTTTTTTAACTAAATATTAGACATCAATTAATAATTGTAAGCTAAAAATGACAGACATTTCAAATGATAAATATAATTACACACCTTCTTTTTTATGGCTTGGTTGAAACAAAAGCGGTTGCACGACGTCTGTAAACGGGGGTCTCCAGTGTAAAACGGACAAATTAAAAATAGTTCGAGACCATGAACCATGAATCTGCTATGGCAGCAAATAGACATATTGTTATATCAAACACAACAGTTGTTTTGGCTTAAAATACAGCAGTTTATTTTAAAGAGGGGTGCAAGAGCAGAAACTGCTTTTTCAGCCTTGTCTGTGTTCTCCGCCATATATCAGAAAGAGAGATCTGAGCCAATATTCAAAGAAAGAACCAGAAAATTAATTCACTGCTCAATTTTATTTAAAACTGCAGAATGGAGAAAACAAGCAATGTATTTGACTGCACTGTAAACAGAAGCTTAACCAGCTG
This sequence comes from Corythoichthys intestinalis, assembly GCF_030265065.1. Classification (NCBI taxonomy): domain Eukaryota; kingdom Metazoa; phylum Chordata; class Actinopteri; order Syngnathiformes; family Syngnathidae; genus Corythoichthys; species Corythoichthys intestinalis. The sequence continues at coordinate 21,941,099 of NC_080405.1, forward strand.
ATAAAAAAAAAACTCCATAACTCAGGCTTCATGGCGGGTTGCAAGCAACTATCAGGTGCATACCCCCACTTGACCTTGTGCATACCCATCTGAAAGTGTGCTACTCTCGTTGTTATTTTTATTTATTTTTTTGTTCAACATCTTGTTCTCCTCCCTTAGCTTGCTTGTACTTGTGTGGCTACCGCTAGTGCTAAATTATGGTATAGTTGCACGGGGCTTATCGATTGCACCGGAGGGATGAAAACAAAACTGTCAATTCACAATGAGTAGGAGACAAAAAAAAAAGTAATGGGCAACGCAGGCGAAAATTAGGGCACTAAAAAGTGAAATGTAGTGAAGTAAAAACAAAAAGTACCATTTCATATTTGTACTCAAGTCAAGTACAGATACACAAAAAATGTACTTAAGTACAGTTACAAAGTATTTTTACTTCGTTACATTCCACCACTGGTATTTGTGCTTCTCACAAAACAGAGCACAGCCACTTGCAAGCGCCCAAGGAGTCAGAGAGAAAGGGAAAATGGTAGCAGACTACAGTATCTTTCCAACACTCATTAGACATCCAAACAGCACTGCACAATATTGAACTCACTAAATAGGGAACTAGTATTGTGAATACACAGCAGGGACGTCCATTTTGCACAGCTTGTCGTGTCCTCTCAGTGAATGAGCATACAAGACATTTCAAGAAGGACGGCTGCACATAAACACATCTAAAACCAGATGTCGCAATATATGTTGGAGTCATTCAATTACTACCTTTCACAGGAGGTGTGTGGTTGTGGGTGTTTCATTTAAGTGTGAACATACTCATGGGAACTTCATCGGAACAAGTGTATATGCAGCCAAATGTTCACTTGTTCCAAATGACAGATTTTCATTTTGAAGCTGGCCATTAGAAATGACTAGGAAATAAATGATAGAAAAGGATAGACGCATATGTAACACCACTGTGATTAAGAAGGCACACACATACACGCGAAGTGACTGATGGCAGTGGGTTTTCCCAGCTGACACCACTTCAGATAGTGCTGCATGTGCCGAGAAACCAGTGGGAAGAGTGTGAAAATGTCAAGCTGAGGTGTTGAGAGAAACAATTCATGGTTCAAAATGAGCTTTAAAAGATGAGGACTTGGGTCAATATATTTCTATTAAATAACTCCCTGTACACGTCTCCTGTTCAAGGTCAGATGGGAGCCAAACCATGTTGACATCAGGTGAAAGGAAGATTGCACCACGGGCTGGTTACTAGGAAAATCAAAGTATAACATAATTTTTCTTTTTAAAGAAAAAAATCCAAGACCACTACTAGATTTACTTATTACACACACACACACACACACACACACATAAAATAAATAAATAACAGAGTATAAACCTAAAGGATGTAGTAATCAAATGTAAATTGTAAAAGACCATCATTAATGTGAACTGATGAGACAATACAAATCCTTGAATCCTTTTTCTTTTATTGAGTCAAAGATTTATAAAAATATACACACGAGTGAAGATGTCAGGTTTTTTTTTTTTGCACGATGAAGGACGTTTGAGCATATACTGATAATTTGCATCAGTTTGAGGAACTTCAAAATCAGCTGACAATAGTAGGACATTTGTAGGACCTTCCAGAACTTAACACATACATATTACAATAGTAGGACATTTGTAGGACTTTCCAGAACTTAATGAATACATATTACAACCGTTTCTCCAAAAAGTAGTGAAGTGATTAATTAAAGTAAAAACTTAATCTTACTTTCCAGCAATTTTTTTCATTTAGCTTGGAGCTCGTTAAAAACTTCAAAAAGCCATGTATGATTTAAAAAACAAGCTGCACTTTTGAAAATTATAGCATCATAATGGATATCAGATACGATCAAGAGATAAAAATCTACAACCCCTGCAGGTAAACCAACTCAAACTATTTTGGAGCACAAACTTACTATCATGCATGAAGCATGCATTTGCCATTTTGCATCTTCATCTCCTCCCTCTGTCCTCATCATGGGTTATGGTGACGGGCTGGGGTGGGGAGAACGGGAGGCTGATTATCACAATGAAATTATCCTGATTTTCTGCTCCACTTGGAGCCGGGGGGACGAGCAGCTGCTGCCTCCCAGATCGTCCTGTCCGCCTCCTCTCTAATCATTTGGAAACAAAAATTCTTGTGGGCTGGAAACCTGCCGGTTTCTTCCATGACAAATCTGGGCAGCTGTGTTTGTGGATGGATGTGTTGTTGAGGCTTATTTCATACGCAAGTGATACAACAAAAAACACAGGCGATTGCGTTTACTGTTGTTGGGTGTCTATTACTATGCACTGGTTGTGTCCTCTTTGTTGCATGATTGCGTTTTGCATAATTTGGCCGGTGTGCAGAAATATTTGTTAAAGCAGAGAAACAGCTGTATCTCTCAATGCCTGGAGGTTTTTTTTTAATCGTACTATTTATTTGTTTTGGTCCTTTAAAGAACTGGTGATAAAAGTCGCACGAGGACGTCGTGGTTTACTCGTAGAAAGTGCAGTCCCATAGAAGCTCATTTGTTAGTCAAAAGAGCCTGCCACAAGCACTTTAAATGATGAGATTATGAACTTCAGTCCTTCAATTTAAATCAGCGGTACCTCAAATAGTGTGAAGTGGACTTTTTCCAACTCTAGCTAGTATGCTGTCCGAAACAGGACCTAATACAACAAGTGCTGATTGAAGAATTTTCTACTAACTCGATTAAATATGTTAACTTCTGTCCCAATTCCTAAATTTAAAGCTGATGAAATGACTCCATGCTCCTGTTTCTTCAATAAATGAATAAACATGGGTAAACCTTATATTTTGATATTGATTTTTTTTTTCTGAATTTGTAATTATATTCTGAATTACGGTATTCAGGCACAAAAGAAAAAAGGCATTTTCAACATTGTGCAGATTGTGTCGGTCGGCACAATGAACTCTGGCTCATCAAACATGTTGTCAGCAGATGTGAGTCAGCTGTGCTCCTTGTGTCTCATCTGTATTTGCGCATGATGCATGAATGTCTGCTTACTATACAGTATGTGCGTGTATGCATATAGGTCGTTACAGGGGAGTCACTTGGTTTTAAGAACAGGGGGGTTATTCCCCAGGAGATGACCAAGATGTAAGTGAACGTAGCTGTTAGGGCCTCCCTCCTGAGACCTCACCCACCTTGGGCAAGTGCACGTGCTTTTATCTGATTACAGGTTGGGACGTCTGACGGGTGGAGCGGCAACACCAATAACAATCAGCCTTCGTTAAAAGCCAGTGGACGCCACCACCTCGTCACCCGATCAACTCGTCTGGTTACCTCCGTCAGTTGCATCTCGCCATTTTTGATTCATCCTTTTGATTACTGTTTTTTTTACTATTTTTGCTCTTGCCTCAGGACCTGTCTTATGCGCACCGATTGTCGGATTCCACTCCTGCCCCCTTCCAAGCCTCGTCTTCGCCCCTCGGCCAAACTACTCCACGCCTGATGTCACCCGCCTTCTGCCTTGGCTCTCACATCGTCAACTATCTTGTGTTCACCAATAAAATATCATTCATCACAACAAACCGGCTGACTGCTTTGGGATCCCCCCTTGCTCACACAGCCCTAACAGTAGCATACAAGCACAAAACTTCACAAACAGCTAACAAAGACTGATAATTTATTCATTATCATTATTATTGTTGCTGTTCTATTTTTTAATACTGTAGAACAACAGGAAAAAATGGCTACAATTGCAAGTTACTTGGTAGATGGAAGCATCAAAGAATAACGTCTGATTTTAAGGGTGGCAAATGGGTCTATCACTCTGCTCTGACTCCTTCAGGTCAATAAAGGTGGTGGAGTGATTATTATTAGTGTATCATTATGACTATCCACTGATGATAATCATATGTGAATGAGCGCAGCTCCTGTACTCATCTATACGTAAAGTGAGAAACACAGCTGATATTCCAGAAGGAAGTCACCCCAAAGATTGTGGTAATAAGAGCGCACACTTAAATCTACAAACAACCAGGACCTTCACAATGCATTTCAGATTACCTAGCTATCTGCAGTTAGGTAGCAGCGTTATTTTAGAGCTGGAATGTTACTTTTGACCGCAAAACAACAAAGGTAAGACGTGCTCAGATTGTTTGTAGTGTGCAAACCAGGATTTTATTTGTCAAACACGGAGCAGTTGGTTTATTAATTTCATGGTACTTTCTGCTGTTAGACGGGGGCTGAAGCAAGCTGTTACTACCAGCAGTGATAAATACTCGCTTTCTTGGAAAACCTTCTTATGTCCATCCTTCATCCATCTATTCACGCTCTCCTCTATCCAGACAGCTGTCAAAATCGGACAACTCACCTTTCATTCGACCAAATTTTAGAAACGTGCCCCTTTACGTCCTCAGTAATGGTAACGCCGTTGCAAAGATAGGAAAAGTAATTAATTAGATTACTCACTTCTGGAGGAAAAAAAACAAAAAAAAAACACTGTTATACTCTAATGCCGGTCGGGTATTGACTTCAAGCAAAGTCACAGGGAAAGCACGGAGTGGATATTCAGTGATATGAACGTTCTTTTTATGAACATGTAGAATGGGTTGGATAACTACGCAATGGAGGGGCTCACTACCTTACTCTATGAAGTGAGGGAAAACTGACAGATTTATTATCATATTTAAGTTAATTATGATAGTTAATATGATTATTGATTTAAACTAACATTCTGGAAACCCTCATAGCATTTTTTTTTTAATATAACAACAAATTATTTAGGGGTTGCTTGAGAATATTTTAGGGGGGCTGCCTAACCACGCCACTGGGTCAATACATAAAATTACAGCCTCTAAAGGGCCACAGCTATTTGGATTGGACGATTTATTATATAGGTATTTCAGTATGATTAAGGAAGATTTTAAAAAGTGTGGCATTGACACTTCAGAGCGCCTCGTTATCGGTCTTAAGTGCACACATTTCATGGAAAGAGGAAAAGAGGAGGGTGGGTAGTCCAAGTGGCAGCTAGCAACTGACAACAACTTTTGCATGCACATTATTGTCACGTGGAAAATCCCCCCCGAGACGATCTAGCGTTATAATAGAGCCTTTAAGCAGATCTATCTACAGTATTTTTACGGCTTTAACACTTGAGTAAGTATAAGAAGACGCTACACAAAGTATATAGAAGTAGAAATAAATGGATATTGTTATTGTCGGACATTTGACAAAACATCCACATCCATGCTACTTGTGTAAAGGCTGAAAATTTCACCTGTAGCTTCATTCTTTATATCATTATATTGTGGTAGTGTACACAATGTAAACACTGGTGAGTTTCAAGTCACCCCGGTTCCAACTAACGTAATGTACAGTACATTATAGTTACCCAACACTGCAGGGGTCCCTCGGATGCGTGTGAGTGTGGGTACTGTGTCTCAGTGTGACTTTACGTATTAGTCTCTGTTTCCCATTTAGAGTCAAAGAGATGTTGTATAACTATCAAGCGCCTCTGGACAAGAGCGACAGATAATGAGGCGCCTTCTGTCACGTCTCATGTGCAACACGTCACGTGCGCTTAGAGCTGCAGTGACAGCACCAAGAAGGACCTTGACTTTTGGCAGACAATGTTGTGTTGTAGCTTCAGCCTTTAACGGATATGATGTACTGAAGAAGGCAGATGATAATGTACCTTTTAACATTTATTATTCATCATTTGCTGAAGGAATTTAAAAGGTATTGATGTTTAAAAAATAGAAGATCAGCGGAATGCATGTGGACACTACTAAAACAAAGCATTCAGGGGATTCTCTATTAAGTCACTGTAGTAATACATAATTATCAACCCCTTCATCTTTTATACATAGAAAAAATAGAAGATCAGCAGAATGCATGTGGACACCACTAAAACAAAGCATTCAGGGGATTCTCTATTAAGTCACTGTAGTAATACATAATTATCAATCCCTTCATCTTTTAGATATCTTATCCTGTCCTTTCCAGTCTTAAGAAAACATAGTATTTCAGCCAAGGTAATCACTAGACTAGGGGTCAGCAACATGAGATAATCAGAAAAAAAGAGCGATTTTAACCGTTTCCCACCACAAAAAAAGATAATACAAGGAGCCACAAAAGTCCATTCACATATAAAATTTATTGGACTGCGATGGTCAGCGATGACGATAACGAAAATATTTCGTCAACAAATACCTTTTTCATGTCGATATCGAGTATGTTTTGGGAGACTAAAACATAACGAAATGAATGCCAGTTTTCGTCTGGCGAGACGAAAACTAGACAAAAATGCGCTATAGTTTCCGTCACATGTTCACAACGTGTGACATTTTTATGTGTAGTTAGCCTGCATCTGAGCAGTGTCTGGTTGTGTCACTAATGTGACAGGTTGCCCCCCCCTCCCCCAACTCACCCACTAGTGTCCTCTCCTTTCTCCCTATTGCTTGTTTTGAGACACACACAGTAAGATTAGTCTTCTTGTCTTGGCAAAACTGAATATGCAATGTTTCTTTAACCTTTAAGGTCTGTGCTGAGTGATCATCACACACTAAAGGCCGAGTTATACTTCCGCGTCAGACCTGCGCCGTCAAGGAAGACCCGTTTTACGACCCTGCGCCGTAGCCTGACGCGGTCCTATTGATTTCTCAAACCGTAGCGTCACGTCAACGCATATGACGTGGCAGAAATGGACTGTGATTGGTTCGCTCAGACTGTTGTTTCTGGTTTAGCGTGAAATCACCGCCATTGTAAAACATTATTTTTATAGCCGCAAAAATGGACCAAGCCGACGGGAGTATCATCGAAGAGCAAGTGTCGTCAAGACATCATAAAGTTTGCCAAATGGGAAGGTCAGCAATTGAATATAAAAATGGAAGAACCACTGAGTCGATTCGAGTGGCCACACGAAGCGGTGACCCAGTTGGCCAAAAACTGCCAGCTTTTTATCACTTTATGTCGTATTTTTGGTTGGTGCACTTCATCATTTATTGTGTAAATATGTTTCATGTGAGTCTGTGACTTCTTTACGTGTCACACTTCCAGTATATGAAGAATAAAGAACAAGTTTGGTGTCAAAAGAGTTGTTTTGATCTTTAATTTTCAATAACAGACAGTTCACACACGATACATCATCACTGATTGAGAGTGCCTCGGTGCTTTTTATGATAAAGTTAACATCAAGACTTTCAACGCAGTTTGGGAAGTTCCATAGACGCCAGAAATCTGCTTTGGCTTCCCACTGGCTGGTTTTAGGACACGGCAAACAAATCGGGCTGTAGGGCTTTGCAGACCTCGGACAAAACGCTGGACGTAGTGCTCGACGCCAGTTTGAAGCAAGCCACCACAGCTAGTACACAGCAGGTTTTCACCCGAGGCAAGAAGAACTCTATGCGGCATCAAAAGTTGGACAGACCGCCTCGAAACCGTCTTCTGCGTCGCCTGCGCCACAACATTTGTATGATCAACATTTATTCAATGTTGATGAGCTGAACATCTACATTCAAGCATTCCGTCCTGTAATGTACTGTGTTCCTGCTGAGTGTGTATCATCAGCAAGTTGGTGTTGTCCTTGTAGACGCTACAATATTTGCTTGTCTGTCAATGTTCAGTCAAAAAACTTTATTTATTTGTTTGTTTATTTATTTATTTATTTATTTATTTTTGCAGTACTTTTTAAATTTATTTTACAGACAAAAACATTATTAGTAAACGTCGACTAAAACTAGACGAAATTAGTTTGTTTCTGTCAACAAAATCTAGACAAAGACAAACACATTTTGAGATGACTAAATTATGACGAAGACTAATAAGTGTTATCGTCCAAAAGACTAAGACAAAGACGAAAATTGAAAGGGCTGCCAAAAATAACACTGTTGCCGACCCCTCCCCCACACACACACACACACACACACACACACTTCCAATGGATTGGATGTCTACTAGTGATAAATTCATTTAAATTTATAACAGAAGGATGGACAGAAGGACAATTGAATTAGCATCGTCAATGGCAGTGAAAAAATTAACTACCAACATTGAAAGAGTTAACTACAAAAGTCACAAAGGGCCACAGCAGAAGGATAAAGGATGTGGCTTTGGAACCGCAAGTTGCAAATCCTTGCACCAGACCCTTAATGCATGATATAAAATCTGGTTGTTCAGATTTTTGGGGGCTGATGTTGTGGATTTACTGTATCCTAATATACCCATGGGTTATTTTATATGGATATCATTTTAATGTAATTGGGTTTTTTTCACCATATCTAGTTGGCCACATTTTATTTCAGGTAAGATAGTAACTCAGTTTGGCCTAAAAGTGCAAGTGATACATAAACCGTACGAATGACCAAAACATTCCTCCGAAGGCGAACCTTGGATCATGATTGCAAGGGCAAACCACCACAAGGGATTAATTGATCGATGGATTGTCGAAGACCAATTCAAATCATCCACAGGCCAAACGTTTTGCAATTCCTGTTACAAAGATTGTGTACACTGGAACATGTGCAATTTTTTCCCTGTCTCCTCTGGATTCGTTTTGCCACAATTTACACACAAATCGTCCTTTGTTGCCACTTGATGATTGGTATTATTTCAGATGCTGGCAGTGAAGAAGTTTTCCTCTATGTGATCCCGTTTTCAATTTTCAGCTTGCAATTTCTCGTCCAAATGTTTTGAGCAGACATTTGATGATTACTTTGTAATATAAACTAGATTCCTGCATAGTTGGTGACTTAGCAGTGGAGGCTTCTCCCAAAGTTTTACTATCATGATGAAGTTGATATTGTTGTTGCATTTGCATGAACTACAAAATATAAGATATCAGTCATTATTACAAATAGAATAAATAGGAGCAGTATATAATAGTATACCTAATATTACTGGTGTTACATACATTAGGTTTAGAATTTTTTGGTGACAAAGCTATTACTCGACACAGTAGAGCATCACAGCCCTGCAGACGACTCACTACATTTGTAATGACGATAAGCCAAATTGCGCGTGACCTTCGAGTCTGAAACCCAAGAAAATGCCAGAAGCATCTTGTGTTGTAACACCAAAATACTCTTAATTTCTTCGACAATGTTCTTGTATTCATCTATAAATATGCATCTGGTCTTTCTGCACTCGTGTGTAAACCTTTATGTGTGTGTATGTGTGAGAGAGTGCATTTGGAAGCCCCCCACCCCCCCTTGGAATGAATTATTTAGAAGTGAGTCTCCTCGACTTATCCACGGTCGAACGGCCACTGGCACGTACCGTTCTGCTCACAGCGGCACAAGAGACCCTAATTCAGCAGCGTCTGCCCCCATCTCACCCATCCACTCCACACACTCTCCCCTGCCTGTTCAAGTCAACGGCAGATGTCTCTTCGCCACGAGCTCACCTTTGCGCTACCAGCTTGTCCACACGGGACAAAATGCCTTTGAGCATCAGAGGTGAGACACATTATGTAACTTAAATCAGATTGAAGACACATTATATGTCACAGTGTCATGTTTTCCAAAACATTGGATTTTAAAAAATGGTTATCTTGGAGGCGCACTATGTGTCCACAGAGAAGAACCGTGTAAAATATTCATCCATATGACTGGCTTAATAATGTATTATCCCTCAATTTAGCACCCCGAGCTTTGCTGTGTTCAGCTGTGCTCCAACTGCCACCAAGCACAAGTCCAGTTACTCAAGCTTTGAAAATATCAAATTTTCACACTTACAAATTCCCATTAATGCGGTGGAGCAGCTTTAAGAAGGGGGCCTCTACACATCTTGACTGCTTCCTTCACATCTTACAGGGAAGGTGAAAAATGCAATGTGGATTTGTCAAGGTGCTTAGAATGTTCAGACTGCTTGTCTGGTTTACTATTTTAGGTTGGGCTTTTCATTGCTGTTTGTTTGTTAGCAGGATTAAGCTGGAGCTTTTTTTTTTTTTTTTTTTTTTTACAAAAAATATATTTAGGTGTGCATATGATGAAAATTGAGATGTTGAGTTATATTTCTAATTATTATTACACAAAAATCTGCTTATGTTTGGTATTATGCTGTGTTGTATGTTTTTATGTATGTGTTATGTTGCTATGTATATGCATGAGTCGATTGTCTTTAAAGGTGCACATGATGGTGTTGATCCAAATTTGCACAATCCAACATTTGGCAAAAGTCTGTCTTCTGCAAATTCCATTGTATTTCCCCGTTTTTGAAGGGCACCCCAGTAAGTTGCAGCAGAAACAGACATTTAAAGTGTCACTCTGTGTCCAAATATAGCCAGGATCACGTCCCGCTATGGCAGTCTGATGCTGATGTGACCACCCCCTCATGCATGAGCCTGACTGATGGGAGACTGCTTCATCTCTGTATTTTTAACTTGACTCCATTCTCTCTCCATACGCGCCAGTGGCCCGCCTCACATCAACACAAACACAGACGGTAAAGCTCATGCCTTCTATTTCTCACTTCGCAGGTGTCGTGCAGTCTTCCTCCACCTCTGTTGAGCACACACATACTGTGCGTGCACACAGAAACATGCTCCACGCAACAGAGGATTAAGTTCGACTGGTGAAGTTGCTGAGAGCCACTGGATGGGTTCTTTTGAAGCCGGGCTGCAGTCGGACTGCAGCAGGAATTCCTGCCCATAACTACCAAGAACCTTCATTGTGTTTTGCATGTGTCAGTGCTGACAGAATAATATTCTGCCTGACCACTGATAAACGGAGAGAGAGGAGAAGATAGTAGAAAGGTGCTGTGCTTTCGTTTCAGACAGGACACAAGAAGTTCACTTCCCAAAACAACTCATTAACTTTGTGAAAGTGGGTTACAGTAAACTACGGAAGTGATGCAACATCACATATGTAGATTTGTGGTGGAAGTACAACTAAGGGTTAGGGTTAGGGTTAGGGTCAATGAAATTAGAAGCCTTTTGTAGGAATTTAAAGGATTTCACTTAGATTTGGGGCTAAAAACAACTTGACTTGACATCTGACATTAAGTTTAAGTTGGAGGGGCAGACCTCGAAGAGGGCCTTGCGGTGAGAAGGGGGCAGTCACTGCATCCAGGCCCAGGCCCTGCTGGGGCCCAGGCTGGAGAGGGGTTCAAAACTGGAAAAATGGGATCTCAAGGAGTTGCAGGTGCTAGCTGTTTCAGGTTAGTGCCAGATCATACTTATATAAAGATTAGTAGCTTGCTGTGCTCTCATTAGCTGAAATAGTTCAAGTGGGTCACATATGTGGTCACATTCTATGATGCTGTACTTCTTTAAATGTGTGTTGTTTTATTATTTTGGACCATGTAGCCTACTATTTTGGCTGTTCTCTTGGTTCATTAAATTGGCGGCATGGCAACCAATTCAGGATGTACCCAACCTACTGTCGATGGTCAGCTGAGAGGCTCCAGCACCCTCGCGATCCTCATAAAGATAAACAGCATGGAAGATGAATGAATGAATGAATGAATGAATGAATGAATGAATGAATGAATGAATGAATGAATGAATGAATGAATGTGTTTTTATTTGCTCGACTTTAAAATGCAATAGTTAATCTCCATGGTGCTCGAGCTTGTAAATCCCGTTGTTACAGGCATTTGTGTATTTTGAAATCACGTTATGATGATCTTTATTCAGAGGTTGATAGTAACACGTTACATGTACTCCATTACATTTACTTGAGTAACTTTTTGAGAAAACTGTACTTCTAAGAGTAGTTTTACTAAGCCATACTTTTTACTTTTACTTGAGTAGATTTGTGAAGAAAAAAACGCTACCATTACTCCTCTACTTTGAGCTACACAAGAGTCGTGACATTTTTCCTCTTTATCCTTCATATTAGATTTATTTAATTATTTATTTACTTTTGGTTGCGATGCCAAGAGTAGCTCTACCAATTTCACCAATGAGATGTCGCAACAATAATCACGACTCCATTTTACTAATCAGACGCAAGCTTGCCGTTCTATGATCATGCCGGCCTGTTCAATCACGTGGCGTCTTTAAAACACCATAACAAATGAAGTATTTGACATAGAATGCTGCCCTCAACATGACTTGAAAGCGCAGATTTTAACCTCTCTCCCAGTCTTTATTTGGCACCGATTGACCACGGAAAAACAGAGATCGGATCCTTTTAATTTCATCATATTAACTATGAAGGAACAATTCACTATTCAAACTAGGAATTATATTCTCCAGTAGAGGGCACTTATGCTCTTTGGGCGAATAATGCTTTATTTCTGTCATTTTTTTCTCTCGCCGGAATTCAATGATTTTTTTTTTTCTTGTATATCTTTGGCTTGATGTGGTTATGTAATGGGTTATTGTTCAGTGTCATTGTAACAACAGTTCATATAGATAACATTGTGCTGAGGAAAAAATATCAAACAAATGTGTAAGCAGTTACTCACAATGTTTCTAATTACTTTAGTATTCTTTTCACCAAATACTGTTTTAATTGTACTTGAGTACATTTTTTGGAAGACTACTTTTACGTTTACTTGAGTAATGTTATTTTTGAAGTAACACTACTCTTACTTGAGTACATGTTTTTGCTACTCTACCCACCTCTGTCTTTATTATTCTGGGTTTAGGGGGCCCGGTCATGTTCCTTGTCCCCAGCATGGCTGCAATTTGTTCTGCCGCTGATTACTTGTGTTCAAATCTACAGTGGTGTAGTCAAAATGTTTGTTGACCATGAAACAAATGTATAGAAGTCAACCAAACGTTATGCTTCACTCAAAGCACCACATTGGAATTTTTTTTCAATCATGTAAAACAAATATCATTTGAATTTTTATGAAACAACTTTTTTCATTTGGACTGGCTTACATGTGGTAATTGATTAAACTTCTAAAACCTATAAGTATAAGATATATATGCATTATTCTAATCTGGCCATGACCAATAGGCTCATGAATTAAACATAATACAAATTTAAAGTTTAGCTAACAGCAAAGCAAGACCTACTTCATACACTTTAACTTGGGTGCAGCTTGGTGTCATTTTCTCTCATTACCTACTCTCTGTAGCTAATGCTACATGATGCTTGAAAATTTTAATGGTCTTGATAATGTGTTTGCGAGGAGAGATTCTTGATATGACTATTCTCTTTCCTTTTTTCCATTTACCCGTTTCTTACATAGAACTCAGACACACTGACAGTGGTGTTTTATTTTTTAAGTTTAATTACCATAATGTAAATCAAAGTGTTGCTAAACATGGGTTGCTTGCTCATTTGTAAGTTCCACTGTGATGTTAACTCTACCCATTGTGACGATAAGGCAGACCAATGTAAAAGCCTTGTCTCCTGTACACAGGCTATGCATTTCTTATTTGTATTCCATAAACGTTTCTACAAGGATACATAAGGTGTCATGAAAATAAACAAAAGACAATGCTTTACATAATCCATCTTTCAAAAAGAAGTCCTGTGCAATGTGACGGCTCATGCTGTCAATTTCTAAATAAAATCTTTCTATAATAAAAGCTTTATCCTAGGACATCATTCTGTCATCTATTGTGGTATTCTATAAGTTAAACAGCAAACTCTTACAGATGACTGTGTTGGTTCTTTTCCAAGTTTATTTAGTGGGCACTGTTTTTTAGTATTATCACTTCAACATTTTTTTGTGAAAATTTGACAAAATGACAAATACGCTTTGAAAGAAATTGCTGTGCTTGATTTGAACAATAATTCCATAAAGAAAGCACTACTGTTGTTAGCCAAGATACTCACACAATATATCCAATTTGAGAAATTCTGATGATATTCTCTTTTTCAACCTTTAAGGATTAACGCCTTTTAGGGTTAAAACAACAAAATGGCACTTGCATTCTTTTCAGTTATGGGCATTATGATAACAGTGTAACATAACAATAGCTGGGAGGACGTTTTGAAAGAAAATGCAGAAGGTGACATTTGTGGGATATGAGGGCAAGATCATCAAAAAGGGCCGCAGCTGTTCGTGGGAATAATGCCCTAGATGGCCTGCGTGCACATCACTTGGGTGAGGCACAGGGTGATTGAGGAATTCTGGGTAAGTCAAGTGTGGCGACGTGCAACTGACAGCGAGAGGTGACGACGGACTACTCCCGTGGAAAGTCGGGAGAGGGGAAGAAGACCACAGAGCAAAAATGTGTGATGTGAAAGTGCTGCAGGAGAGCTTTTTGCCACAGTGGTGACGAGCAAGTGTCTTTTATTTAAAAAAGCTGATGAGCGGCTGAAGGAAGAGGCCTAGTGTTCCCAGTACACACACCATCACAAACACCCAGAGGAAGATCCGGTCGATGACCATTGCGACGTATTTCCAGTCATCTTCCACCTATTGAGGACAAAGTAAAGTCAATGCACTTATTTAATTGAAAATTAATACATAGATTTGACTAACAAACCTATACAAATTTAGGTTTTGGAACATGTACATTGTCGAACTGCTTAAAGTACAACACTGCTACTTGCAACTTACTTTAAAATGTACTTCATTAACTTGTAATCAGTTAAGAAAATGTGTAATATTGCATAAAATATCGCCATAACATGTTTTTGCTAGATGGCACAGTGGCGTAGTGGTTAGCACATCAGCCTCACAGTTCTGAGATCACGGATTCAATCCCAGGCTCTTACCTACCTGTGTGGAGTTTGCTTGCTCACAAACCAAAAACATGCGTGGTAAGCTAATCGAAAATTGTCTATTGTCCCTAGGTATGAGTGTGTGCATGAATGATTGTTTGTCTCATTGTGCCCTGCGATTGGCTGGCAAACGATTCAAGGTGTACCCCATTTACTACCCAAAGTTAACTAGGTTGGCTCCAGGACCCCCTGCAACCTTTGTGAGGATAGTGGCTTGGAAAATTAATGAATGTTTTTGATAGCAACAGTATAGCATGGTTTATTTCTATTCCCACCATTGTACTGTGACAAATCGCATTCAACTGTAACTTTCATGATTGCAGATGTGTTCATACTTAAACTAATAGAGCAAACCAGCCTCCTGTGCACTGGGACAACACATGTGTATGTATGTGCATTAACGTTTACTGACTGTGTCCATACTCAGGCTTGCTAGGTCAAAAGCATTTGTGTGTGTATGTCTGGTTTACTCTTTGATCTTTCAGGTGTGTACAATCGGATCAAGGCTACTGTGGCCATAATGCTTTTGTTGTGCCGAAAGAGGAGCTTGCATGGCTATCCTTCACAGCCAGAACATGGCATTACAAAGAAAAGATGGCGCAACAAACATATCAGGCCCATCCAGAGTGTGAGGACTAGATAGGAGAAGGCCTTTGAGCAAGGGGCTTTACTTTCCTTTTATAGCCCATAGCACTCAGTACACATTCACACAAGGTACACTGGAGGGTTTTTACTTTGTGTGTATTGGTCTGGTTCTGTAATGTAGGCTCTATAGACCCGAAGTTGATAATGGGTTTTTCTCTGCCTGTTTAGGAGGGTACTATCAAAAGGTCACACTTAAAAATATTGTGATATTCCCATTAATTTAATTGAAAGGAAAACAAAATCAGCTTTACATTAAATAAATATTTCAAATGTTTTTCACCATTAATGTGAAAATATTTTTGAAAGTGGAAGTTTAAAAACAAAAAAAAACAAAAAAACTGTATTAGTGCTTGTGTCCAGAATGAAAAATTCATGCTAAATGGGAGTCAGAACACACCTGCCACCATATCAAGTAGAGGTGTGCATCGGCACTGCCCTCACGATTCGATTCGATTACGATTCAGAGGGCCACGATACGATTCGATTCGATTAAGAGGGTCACGATTCGATTCGGTGCGATTCGGCAATGCATCGCGATGCATTAAAGCCTGGGATGCATTAAAATTCTAAAGCAAAGCATATTTTTCGTGAATCATGAGGCAACACAAGCGGTCAGACATTAAACAACTTTTTATTGGCTCTTGTGTCACTCCTGGTTGAAGTCAAATGAAAGTAGTATACTTTCAGATATAGCCTACATATTTAAAAAAACAAAACAAAAAAAACATCACAACATTTATTTTGTGCTTTGAATGAGACCAGGGCTTTCTCTGTTTTTTTACACACAGTAGCACTCCCTCTTTCTCCGCTTCAGCCATTGTATGTTATGTCCTATCTCTCTGCTCTCTCGATTGCAACTGCGCATGTCTGTGACGTTACTCCGGTGAGGAAGCGGATTTGGGTTCCTCGTAACCCCTGCATTGCTTTGAATGTAAAGTAGCTTCCTCTACAGGTAAAAATGAGAATAATAATACAGATGGGGAAACCAAATCCGTTGCATGACCAGAATTGCGCAGGGAAGATTTTTGAACGTACTTATATTAGAGCCTAGTTCGGGCCTAAAAAATCACCCCCCCCCACCCCGAAAAAAATGTACGTTTTATTCGTAGGCCCGAGCCCGTTTTATTTGTGAGGACTCAGGTGGAGGAGGAAATGCGGGGATGTGATGCGTGGTTGCGTTTTTTGTGACGATGCCATGTGGATAATGATAACAAATTAAAGACCGTCTTTTGCAACAAATTCTCCCAGTTAAACAAGACTGTAAGATGCATATTCAATAAACATTTTTTATATCTTTTATATTTTTGTGTCTGTTCTATCAGGTGGATAGTTCATGCGTCATTTCCTGGGCAAAATGCAATAGACATTTATTTTAATTTCTTTGAGTTGGCAGAAAAAAACGCAAGTTTTCTTAATGTTTAAATAGTCTACCTATTTTTCTGATCATTATAAATGCATTTACACAACAAAATAACGCTGGAAAGGTTTGTTAAATATATTTCTGTGTGGGATATTTTGCTCACTACGCGTCTCTATGACAATGAGAGGAACAGCAGCATACAAAAATAAACTAAAATACTTTTAAACAACATTCTTTATTTTAATGACTTGCATTAGAACACACAAAAGAACAACCTGCCTTAAGGAGCACTGAAACAAAATATATAATAAAATTTTAAGGAACACCACGATGTCCTGCTTAGCACGAAGAGGTGCGGCCCTCGAAACAAATGATAATAACGATGTTTGACTAATATCATCTTTTAGGCCAGTACAGTTTTTAAAGTGTCTGCTCAACGTCAAGGAGCCAGTCTTTCTGCTCTCGTACGGGAGCAAAGCGGCACATTTGTTGCATTCGGCAAGGCCGACACGGTTTTCTGTAGCATCTTCCGCTATCGATTTAAATCCTTTCCACACACCACTCGTGGATTCTTGCCTTTTCAATCCCCCCGTCTTTAGTTTGCTTTTCATCTCTTGCTGCTCTACATCGAAATTCGAAAAGGAAATACGAGGATGCAGTTGCAGACTCGCAGAGAGGCCAAAGCGCGAGGGGAATATTAAAAGGAGGGCGGGGCCACGGCGTTCATATGCGTAAACAATGCACTGGCTCTGCTGCGGCTCATGTTTGGGATTACCAAAGCGCCTTCTCTCTGTTTTATCCAATTTATTTATTTTTATAACTAATAGTCCTTATTTTAACATCCATACATCGTTTTAGTATACAAATATATATTTATTTAAAAAAAAAAAAAAAAAAGCGAGGGAGAAGTCCGGCCCGACCCGAACGTAAATCATTGACATTTTGGGCCCGAAATTCGGGTCGGGTTGGGTCGGGTTCGGGCTCAAGATCTAGGCTATTAGTCTTATATATTTTAAAATGCGCTGAATCGATACGGCTTGTTGCCCGCATCGAATCAAATCGCCCATGCCCCAGATCAGGATGCATCGCCGCATCGATTATTGTTGACACCAGTAATATCAAGTGCCAATGATTACCCCCAAGAAGTCTCTTCAGGCAAAAACACATTTTAACATGTGTTTTGACAGAGTTTTACATGGGTCAGTGATTTGGTTGGAGTAATATTTTAACCATGATTTCAAAAGGTACCTATATATTGAGTGTAAATATAACACTACAAATCACCAAAACAACCATAAGCCTACAGTAAACTATTGTAGTGTTGGCATCAAACCTTGGCCTGTTTTTCATCAGCTGGAGATATTGCGTTGCACGTTACACAACTACTTCCAAAAAGCAGTCAGTATTAGCATAAAAGTTACAAGATTCTCAAGCACAAGAACAACTGAACTTCATTTGGGGTTCATCGGAGGCACTTGCTGGTACAGTAAATGCTAAGTCATTTGATATGAGAAAACAAAGTGTTTGATTTTTGTTGTCTATTTATTCAAATGGAGGTGATTACATAATTTGGTGGGTCATGGTCGAGATTCAAACTGATTGTGGTCACGTAGTATTAATAAAGCTGTGCTAATATCATCAGTCATAAGCATGAACAAATGAATATTAAAACCAAACTCAGTCCTTCAGCCTATTCTACAATATAGATTTTTTTTCTGAGCCAAAAAAATCAAGTGGCAATTTTTAAATTAGAGTCAACAACGAATAATAATGAGTCACCTTTTTATTTTTCGATTTTCAGAAGAAAACAGAATGAATGAATGATTTATGAATTTTCCATTCAAGGCGATCTTACCTCTTTGGCTTTGTTGCGGGTCCTCATGTTCTCAGCGATGTACTTGACGCTCTCAATGGCCTGCTTGACCTCAGGCGAAATGACGGAGAACGCCACGACAGCATTCACTTGGGAGGGGGAGTTCAAGGTCCTTGGCAGTTTGGGCATCTCTGACTCCGGGGGTCTCTGGCTCTGGGGACCCTGAGATGATGGGGCAACCTTTGGCGGAGGAACTGGGGTTGGGACCTCCTTTCCTCTGTAGGGACATCTTCTGTTCATATCCCGCTTAATGTCACGGTTCATCTCTCCATATTCGATACAGTTCATAGAGCTGCCCAATGAGGAGGCCCCTCCACCACCTGCCCCACCATCCAGCGGCGGGCACGCCACCCCCCCTGTGATACCTCCAACACTCACACTTCCACTACTTCCTACACTGTTCTTTCTCTTTTTGTTCCCACCGCTGGTCCCTCCGCCTCCCGTCCCCGCTGTGACGCTGGCAGTCGACGACCCGCCTTGGTCGATCGGCCGCCTCATCAGCATGACCCTGGGCAGCACGCCGAGGAACACGGACCTTACCCACTCGGGCATCGTGTGAGTCATTGGGGTGCGGTAGTGGACGTTCAACACAAACACGGTGATGACAATGCTGAGTGTAACAAAAATCATTGTGAAGAGGAGGTACTCTCCGATCAGCGGGATGACCAGTGATGTGGAAGGAATGGTCTCCGTGATGACAAGCAGGAACACGGTGAGAGAGAGCAGGACGGAGATACATAGGGTGACCTTCTCACCACAGTCGGACGGAAGGTAGAAGACCAGTACGGTGAGGAAGGAGATGAGGAGGCACGGGATGATGAGGTTGATGGTGTAGAAGAGCGGCAGGCGGCGAATGTAGAAAGAGTAGGTGATGTCTGGGTAAATCTCCTCACAGCAGTTATACTTGATGTCATGCTTGTAACCAGGTGCGTCAATGATTTCCCATTCTCCACTTTCCCAGAAATCCTTAAGATTCACCTAAGTCATTGAAAATTTGGATCAAACTGAGGCCACAAGTTTTTTCACAAGTTGGCAGTTAGACATAAATTCGTACCTTTGAGCCAATGAGCACCAAGTCGATCTTGGCCTTGTCGTAGGTCCATGAGCCAAATTTCATGGAGCAGTTCTGATAGTCAAAAGGGAAGTAAGTGATGTCCATTGGGCAGGAGGATTTAAAGATAGCCGGTGGAACCCAAGTGATGGTGCCATCAAATTTCAGCAGGGCTTTGGTTTTGTCCTCTACCAGAAAATCCCCCACAGCACTAGAAGAGCGCAAATGCAAAGAACCTAAATGTCATTTCATGGAAAGGTCTTCACAACATTTAACTGGAAAGGTCAGTACGCGGTTAGCTAAATAAGAAAATGAGGACTATTGTTTATTAAAGTGCTTTATGCAGCAAATGCGCTCCAGTAGACAGAACAAGCATGTAATAACATTTTATTATGTGATCTAATTGGGGTGAAACCTTTTCTGCCTAAAAATAGAAAATATAATACACAACAGCCTACTCTTTTTTCAAGTTAAAAATCAACATGAACCTACCAGGAACAAATTCCCTTTAGTTTCAGTTTAAAGCCATTTACAGCAACATATTATAAGACTCAAAGAGACAAATCTGTGATCAAGGCATCTACCAATTGACTCAAACTTACTTGTTATATAAAACAATGTCAGGCCTCCAAATTTTGTTGGATGGAACTCGAATGAACTCAATTCCATCAAACTCAACAGGTGTCCATCTTAGTTTATAATCATTCCACACCTAGAAAGCGGGGGGGGGGGGGGGGGGGGAGAAGATATCTTTAAGTGACAGAAAGACTTGTTAACAATCAATAAAACTCATTTGGGGTAACATCACTCACATGTCTCAACCACAGATTGGTTTCCATTATTTGATTCACTTCATCCTGTGGGAACATGTCGACGAGGGAACGTTTATGACATAGCCATACCAAAAAAATGTTTGCTTTATTTTTTTTAACAAAAGAAAGTAGTTTAAGATTATCTTACCACTTTGACTAGTTGAGATATGGACACCTCGAACTCCACAGTGACCGGATCAGACACATTTTCCACTGGTCGGATGAATTGGTTGTACCTTCGGAATAACCTCCGAAATAAACGGTCCTCTGCTTTGGATGCAAAACAGCCTGATGAAATAAATCCAAAGGGGAAAAAAATTGAAATACTGTATCTAGTCATGAAGACCATGCTTTATATACAATCATGTTTATGTTTTTCTCTGCAGAGCAGGAAGGTTTTCCACTGCAAATGACCAAATGTGCTATCCCTTAGGAAAAATTGATGTGAACTGATGATGGTCATTGTTAAAGAAATAACAACAGCAAAAACTCATATGACAGAGGCAATGTGTAAGCAATAATTGGTGCAGAACAAAAAAAAAAACAACTGTGGAATACCACTGATATCATTCATACTCTGACTTGCGTACACTACTTTTACTTTAAATCACTGTTTGACTTCCATATTGGCCAGTAATTCAATTAAATCACACTATGGTAATAAAGATGTCACTTCAGTGAGGGATTGCGAACATCCTTGAAGTCAACCACTAAAAAATCTGCATGACTTAATGCCGTGAGGAAGTATAAAATGTGATTTGTCAGTATTTGTTAAACACAAGAAGCATTGAGACAATGCTTATTTTGTTTTGGTGCATCTGGATCCTACATTGTGGACTGTACATGTACGTATATGGATTGTAATGCTGGGCTCAAGTCACAATGTGGAAAAGTGCCAGGAGTAACACGGCTGCACGGGATGGCGTACAGACCCCCTCACGCCTGTCCGAGCAGAAAATGTTGCCTCGCTTGGGACAGAGAACACTCACACCACCAGCACAGTCCATAAGCATCCTAATAAAGCTCCAAGGCCTCCACATGTACAAATATGAGTCATCACCATTAGTGTTGTTGGCATCCATGTATACATCCCAATTAGCTTCAACATGATCACGGTGGAAAATATGGCAGTAAATGAATGATAGAATGAGAAGGAGGAATCCTCCTTGATAGCCTTGCCATTCGTCTGGAATTTTTTTTTTTTTTTTTTTACACGATTTGGGCGTGTCCGTGCAATTTTTGTCTGTTCAGCCAGAAGGAAATTTGTGAGGTCAGCGATCAGTTCTTCCACACAAAACTCAACCAAGCATGCCTTCATTTAGGTCTCTTTGTGGAATGGGACACAGTCGAGTTGTAGAAGAAAATGACCTTGTGTTAGTTCAGCGTTTTAAATGTTCGCTGATCAATCTAACACAAGAGGCAAATAACAGAAAATCAGAACATCCATATACTGTAAGTGAATGGTCGACACTCCCACCAAGGCTTTTAAACTGAGAAAGAATGCACAAACCATTCAACCCCATTCCAAGTATGGTACATTAACCTGTACTTCCTGTGCTGCACTAACCATTATATATATGGAGGTGAATGTGCTTTACTGAAAGGGCAACTGGAGCACAACCCTATGTCCACGCAAGAAGCTGCATTCCCATTTACCAAAGAAGTTCCTTTTGCTTGACAGTAAATAAATAAAACATGACGCTTTTAGAGGGATATTTTCCCCCAGTGTTTCAAAAAAGCACTATGAAGACCATGTTTTTAACCTACTGAATTATTGTATTATCATCTTTAATCCTCATTTAGGTCTTGTGATGTGTAGATGATGCACAGATTGCGATACTATCAACCAACAGTTTTACAATTCTATACTGAGCTATTAATAAACAACAGTTGAACATAAAGCCAAGTCTGCTGAGGCTAATATTGTCTAAACTTTAGATGACTTCTTATGACTTAGTGTAAAGTCATAAAGAATGTGGTCCTTTATTGCCATGGGGACTACACATATGTTGACAGAATGTAGACCGACATTAAAGGCCGGAGTGCTGTGTGCGCATCTGACTCTTGGCTTGCGTTTTTCTCGTATGCTGACCTGTCCAGGGAAATAAGGTAGCTGATTTATTTGAAAGGTTACCTCGCTGACACCTCAATCTCAAGTGTACCGAGAAAGATTAAAGTGTAAGACGAGGAAAGCTGGGAAAACAAGTATTCTGATTCAACAGTGTACAAGAATGTCAGAGTTCTGGGGGTAACCTCCTTTAGCAGGCACGTGTGATCAAGGGATGGATGTGTAATGTTACTTAAAAATAATAATAATAATAATAATAATAATGATTAAATACAATTATTAAAATTCTACTTGCCACTTTATATGAATTTCCTTTTAAATCCAATGTTGATTTACAGACAAAAGTGAGTACACCCCTTGCATTTCTGCAAATATTTAAGTATATCTTTTCATGGGACAACAATGACAAAATGACACTTTGACACAATGAAAAGTAGTCTGTGTGCAGCTTATATAATAGAGTTAACTTATTTTCCCCTCAAAATAACTCAAAATATAGCCATTGATATCTAAACCCCTGGCAGCAAAAGTGAGTACACCGCATGGGAACTACACAATCCCTAAGTATCCAAATTGAGTACTGCTTGTCATTTTCACTCCAAAATGTCATGTGACTCGTTACAGGAGTGCTGTCAGCATTGCTGCAGAGATTGAAGAGATGGAGTGGTCATCCTGTTAGTGCTCAGACCATACACCGCACTCTACAGTACATCAAATTGGTGTGCATGGCTGTCACCCCAGGAGGAAGCCTCTTCTGAAGACGGTACACGAGAAAGCCCGCAAAAAATTTGCTGAAGACATGTCAACAAAGCATATGGATTACTGGAACCATGTCCTATGGTCTGATGAGACGGGCGGGCTTTCTGAGCACTAACAGGCTGATCCCCCACCGCTTCAATCTCTGCAGCAATGCTGATAGCACTCCTGTAACGAGTCACATGACATTTTGGAGGGAAAATGACAAGCAGTACTCAATTTGGACATTTAGGGATGTACGTAGTTCCCATGAGGTGTACTCACTTTTGTTGCTAGGGGTTTAGATATTAATGGCTATATTGTGAGTTATTTTGAGGGGAAAATAAATAAACTCTATTATATAAGCTGCACACAGACTACTTTTCATTGTGTCAAAGTGTCATTTTGTCAGTTTTGTCCCATGAAAAGATACACTTAAATATATGCATAAACGCGAGGGGTGTCACTTTTGTGATACACTGTAAGGGTCAAAATTGTCGAATTCAAATAAATTTCCTGTTCAAGTACAGTGTATGGTCAAGAGAGAGCAAGCCGCCCCACCTTACTTCAGGTTGCGCATGCCCGTGCCAACACAGTTGCCCAGGCATTCTATTGGCAGGTGCCTGTTTTTGCATATTAATTAAGCTGAATGCATCAAACCACAGATTTTAAAAACCATGTGGGAGACATTATTTTTTCACACAAAGGATAATAATGGGTGAATATAGGCAATTTCTTGGGGCTCTGAGACTCAGGTAACCACTAAACTTCAAATTTAAAACAATAATTTAATAATTTAACAAAACCAAAAAAAACCCATAAAGTTTTTTTTTTTTCAAATTAAAGTAATTTTGTATAATATTGTTTCCTTAAGTAAGTGGCTAGCACGGGCTCATTGGTCTTCTTGTGTGGCATTTGCATCTTCTTCCTTTTCCTGCATGGGTTTTATCTGGGTCCTTCACACTGGGTTTATTTCACATCCCAAAAACATTCATGGTATGTTGATTGGACACTCCAAATTCTCGAAAGGTGTGATTTTGAGCGTTGGGTGGAGGTTGTTTGTCTACGTATATGTGCCCTGTGATTGATTGGTACCCAGTTTTAGGTGTACCCCGCCTCCTGCCCATAGATACAGTACCTTGCAAAAGTATTCGGCCCCCTTGAACCTTGCAACCTTTCGCCACATTTCAGGCTTCAAACATAAAGATATAAAATTTTAATTTTTTTGTCAAGAATCAACAACAAGTGGGACACAATCATGAAGTGGAACAAAATTTATTGGATAATTTAAATTTTTTTAACAAATAAAAAACTGAAAAGTGGGGCGTGCAATATTATTCGGCCCCCTTGCGTTAATACTTTGTAGCGCCACCTTTTGCTCCAATTACAACTGCAAGTCGCTTGGGGTATGTTTCTATCAGTTTTGCGCATCGAGAGACTGACATTCTTACCCATTCTTCTTTGCAAAACAGCTCGAGCTCAGTGAGGTTGGATGGAGAGTGTTTGTGAACAGTAGTCTTCAGCTCTTTCCACAGATTCTCGATTGGATTCAGGTCTGGACTTTGACTTGGCCATTCTAACACCTGGATACGTTTATTTTTTAACCATTCCATTGTAGATCTGGCTCTATGTTTTGGATCATTGTCCTGTTGGAAGATAAATCTCCGTTCCAGTCTCAGGTCTTGTGCAGATACCAACAGGTTTTCTTCCAGAATGTTCCTGTATTTGGCTGCATCCATCTTCCTGTCAATTTTAACCATCTTCCCTGTCCCTGCTGAAGAAAAGCAGGCCCAAACCATGATGCTGCCACCACCATGTTTGACAGTGGGGATGGTGTGTTCAGGGTGATGAGCTGTGTTGCTTTTACACCAAACATGTCGTTTTGCATTGTGGCCAAAAAGTTCAATTTTGGTTTCATCTGACCAGAGCACCTTCTTCCACATGTTTGGTGTGTCTCCCAGGTGGCTTGTGGCAAACTTTAAACAAGACTTTTTATGGATATCTTTGAGAAATGGCTTTCTTCTTGCCACTCTACCATAAAGGCCAGATTTGTGCAGTGTACGACTGATTGTTGTCCTATGGACAGACTCTCCCACCTCAGCTGTAGATCTCTGCAGTTCATCCAGAGTGATCATGGGCCTCTTGGCTGCATCTCTGATCAGTTTTCTCCTTGTTTGAGAAGAAAGTTTGGAAGGACGGCCGGGTCTTGGTAGATTTGCAGTGGTCTGATGCTCCTTTCATTTCAATATGATGGTTTGCACAGTGTTCCTTGAGATGTTTAAAGCTTGGGAAATCTTTTTGTATCCAAATCCGGCTTTAAACTTCTCCACAACAGTATCTCGGACCTGCCTGGTGTGTTCCTTGGTTTTCATAATGCTCTCTGCACTTTAAACAGAACCCTGAGACTATCACAGAGCAGGTGTATTTATAAGGAGACTTGATTACACACAGGTGGATTCTATTTATCATCATCGGTCATTTAGGACAACATTGGATCATTCAGAGATCCTCACTGAACTTCTGGAGTGAGTTTGCTGCACTGAAAGTAAAGGGGCCGAATAATATTGCACGCCCCGCTTTTCAGTTTTGTATTTGTTAAAAAAGTTTAAATTATCCAATAAATGTTGTTCCACTTCACGATTGTGTCCCACTTGTTGTTGATTCTTGACAAAAAAATTAAATTTCATATCTTTATGTTTGAAGCCTGAAATGTGGCGAAAGGTTGCAAGATTCAAGGGGGCCGAATACTTTTGCAAGGCACTGTAGCTGGGATAGGCTCCAGCCCCTGCGCGACCCTCATGAGAACAAAAAACACTTAAAATGTCATGATTATTTCAATGTCTCCCCCTATCTTCTCTTCTAATTCATACTTACTGTGCAGCTGCTAATTTATTTTGTGACGACTGTGCTGCAAACTAAAGGTAAATAATTTACCAGTTTATAATTTTCTATTATCGGGCTGTAATTTAAGGGCAAATACACCACCACATTTGTCTCATTAATTTGTAAATATGATTTCAATGTCAGTGTCTCACCAAACATGTGCTATGCTAGAGATGTGCACATACTCAAAATTTCCCTTGTATAGTGGTACCTCAACTTACAAAATTAATTGGTTCTGGAAAAAGTTTCATGAACTGAAAATTCCGTTAGTAGAGACTCGTTTTCCATGTAAATGCCCTAATCTGTTCCAAGCCCCCCAAAATTCAGACATATTCTATAAAGCATAAAAATGCCTCTAAACACGTAACATATACATGTTGCAATTATATTATTGCTCAATAAACATAAAATGAGAGTTGTGCATAATCTAAAAATATAAAGTAAAGAATAATAGTTAATACACTCACTTAAAGTTGTCTAACACTTCATGGCGAATGAAGGGGATGTTTCGATACACACATACACATACATCAGAGGTCCCTTAGCCAATTGGAAGATAGGGAAAATGCTAGGCAATAGCCAATGGCAGAGCAGCTACCAGTATGTTAAGTTCAGTAAACTCTAGGAGCTACGAGTAGCAGCCCATACTGTGTTTTTGCCTTTCATATCCTGAAATTTCTTCGTAAAAAGAGGCAATATCCCTTTGAGGTGTGTTGTAACCTGGAAATGCCACATATACAGACGTTCGTAAGTAGAGGTACCACTGTACATTCAGCTGTTTTCGTTTTTTTCTTGATCAGAAAACAATGTGTTAATGTGAAAAGGAGGGATTTAAACCTGATTCTATTTCTGCATTTTGAGAAGTTTCCGAACAGTATAAAATAAAGAGGCTTTCCAGAAGTTTCCTAGGGTCACTGCAGAGGCGAGCTGAGTCTTCCAGCGTAATGAAACAGTCCCCCTCCTGAGACACTTGCGCAATCACAGTGCCAGGTACCTGCTTTTTAAACACTCGGTGCACTCCCACAACCTTGTCTAAGCCTCTAATTGGATAAGGGGAAAGCAGGGCAATTATAATCAGTCAATTAATTGGACCTTGTGTTCACTCTGGGAAAATAAGTTGAGCATTTTTTTCTGCACAACAACTTAGGTTCTCATTTCCATTGCCACAAAGTATCTAAGTTGTGATAAAAACAAAGTTAATTATAACCTTTGGCCTCCATTGAGTCAGTGTCCAACCTTTACAGCACCTCATCAAGAACAGAGGTAAGGTATATTATCCAACACTTTTAGACAGAGATTTAGCTGGTGCAACTTCAAGAGTGCTTTCATGAAAGCACATGTGAGACCAACATAGTCGGTGGTAAAACATTCATGACTTCGGATGTTCTATGAAGATTTCATAACAGCACAACGTGATTCACAGTGACTGAGCTTCAGATAAGCTCAAAAACAATTTAAACAATCCAATGGGGCTTTACACGGAGGCGGAGGTGTTCTATTTGGGTAACACACTGTAAACTGACGCATTTTCGGAGCTACTTTTAATGGAATGAAATGAAAGTAGTGTTCCTGTAGCATCTTAATTCCTTAAATGGGATTTCTAACATGTAAGTAAGAGTGCTCTCACTGCTTGAGGTCACTTCTCCGGGCCCTTAAAATTGTTAAACTTGAGAATGTAAATGTGAATGCTTGTACATGCCCTGTAATTGACGAGCGTCCAGTCCAGGATGTTCCAATCTTGTCCTGCTCAAACTCTGCCAATCCTATTGGAAACGTACGTATGGATGTTTCAAGAGTCAGTTTAAAGGTGAAATTATTTTGTTTATAATGTATGTATCCCTCAAAAGGTGCATTTACAAATCTTAATTTAAACCTTAGAAACTTGCGCACATTACTCAAGCTTCTAATATTCACAGAATTTTTTGCTTCTCAGAATGAGCTCAGCAGTAACAGACGTGAACACGATGACAATGCGACCAAGTCTTTGTTCTCCGGAGGATGAAAACGACCCAAGCAGTCACGCGTGTTCGGCCTCAAATAGCCACAATGATTGAGAATTAGCCAGTGTGCTTCCATATCTCATGGCTCCAGGAACCCAGAGAGCCAAGGCCTGTGGGAGGCTCTTTGATCAGGCATGTGCTTAACAGGATGAGGCTGGGAGCGAGTGCTGGACACTCTGAAGAAACTAATTACCCTCCAATAATACACGGTTGGAAGTCTATGTAGTGTGTGTTGGTGGACAAGAGGAAAAGTGGGAGAGTGTCAGTAATAAAGACCTTTTGAGGCTTTTTGATGTCTTGCTTTTGACATGTTGAACGATGTACGTAAAAGTGCTTCAGCCCTCCCATGTCAACACATGGTCCGTGGCTCTTTTGATTAGGGCTCCTATTGTGTGTCTCATTCCCTTTTTCTGAAAAACTCATTCTCTCACCTTCAAACAGCGTGTGATTTTTGTTTCAGTGAAGCATGAAATCTAGTGGCCTCTTGCACGCACGCTTTCATCTATGAGAATATGGGAGTTGATGTCTGATTCACCATGAATGTTAATTCATTATCCAAAGAGGACGTCTATTACCAATAGGGTGTTTTAGACTAAACCATTTAATAATTTACAAATTTGCCTTGTTTGAATTATTGACCTTTAACCTGTCGGTCTTAACAAACAAAACAGAATCAGAAACGGAACTACTCTATGAAATTAAACGATACATACATACAGTACAGTGGTACCTCGACACACAATCTTTTCGACAGCTGACGTAAAATTTGACTCGCCATTTGTTTCTACATTCTATGACATGCTTGAAATACAATGAAATGCTTGAAATACGGCGAAATGACAGTGCTGCAGACGGACGCACGGCGGATTTTCACGAGAGAGGAATTAACACAGGTTCCAAGTAGGTTCGTGCAGGTGGTGAAACAAGGAAAAGGCTTACTGTTATGTACTTTGTTAATCTATGTACACTCACCGGCCACTTTATTAGGTACACCATGCTAGTAACGGGTTGGACCCCCTTTTGCCTTCAGAACTGCCTCAATTCTTCATGGCATAAATTCAAGAAGGTGCTGGAAGCATTCCTCAGAGAGTTTGGTCCATATTGACATGATGGCGTCACACAGTTGGTGCAGATTTGTTGGCTGCACATCCATGATGCGAATCTCCCGTTCCGCCGCATCCCATGATGCTCTATTGGATTGAAATCTGGTGACTGTGGAGGCCATTTGAGTACAGTGAACTCATTTTCATGTTCAAGAAACCAGTCTGAGATGATTCCAGCTTTATGACATGACGCATTATCTTGTTGAAAGTAGCCATCAGAAGTTGGGTACATTGTGGTCATAAAGGGATGGACATGGTCAGTAGCAATACTCAGGTAGGCTGTGGCGTTCCAACGATGCTCAATTGGTACCAAGGGGCCCAAAGAGTGCCAAGAAAATATTCCCCACACCTTTACACCACCACCACCGGCCTGAACCGTTGATACAAGGCAGGATGGATCCATGCTTTCATGTTGTTGACGCCAAATTCTGACCCTACCATCCGAATGTCGCAGCAGAAATCGAGACTCATAATACCATGGAACGTTTTTCCAATCTTCTATTGTCCAATTTCAATGAGCTTGTGCAAATTGTAGCCTCAGTTTCCTGTTCTTAGCTGAAAGGAGTGGCACCCGGCGTGGTCTTCTGCTGCTGTAGCCCATCTGCCTCAAAGTTCGACATACTGTGAGTTCAGAAATGCTCTTCCGCCTACCTTGGTTGTAACGGGTGGTTATTTGAGTCACTGTTGCCTTTCTATCAGCTCAAACCTGTCTGGCCATTCTCCTCTGACCTCTGGCATCAACAAGGCATTTCCGCCCACAGAACTGCCGCTCACTGGCTATTTTTTCTTTTTCGGACCATTCTCTGTAAACCCTAGAGATGGTTGTGCGTTAAAATCCCAGTAGATCAGCAGTTTCTGAAATACTCAGACCAGCCCTTCTGGCACCAATAACCATGCCACATTCAAAGTCACTCAAATCACCTTTCTTCCCCATACTGATGCTCGGTTTGAACTGCAGGAAACTGTCTTAAACCATGTCTACATGCCTAAATGCACTGAGTTGCTGCCATGTGATTGGCTGATTTGAAATTAAGTGTTAACGAGCAGTTGGACAGGTGTACCTAATAAAGTGGCCGGTGAGTGTACATGTAAGGCCGAGACAGGAGTGGAACAACAGTTCTTTATTCAGTGTGCTTCTCATCATATATACACACAAATCATCAAGTTGATGTCTTTGTAACATAATACCAGACCCACAGGAAGCGCATAACACACCCACAGGGAGGGCACAACTATGGCAACAGCCGTGTGACATAAATATGTTACAAAAATATCAATGTGGGGTGCGCATCGGTGAACTGGCCATAGAATGTCGACGATCTCTACGGTCCTCCTCCGACCTCGTTTCACCAGACTTTATAAGTTAAGGTGAGAATTATTATTGTGGTAACATCGCCAAAGAAATCGCCAGATTCGTCAGGTTTTCGTCATTTATTTCAGAATTTGTGCACGCAACTTGCAACACGGCTACTGTCCGCCGCAGTTGAAAGTGTCCTCAACAGAACATTAAAAGTGAAAGTAAATCAGTAAATCATCACGTCAGCGACACGGTGCATTCAGGTACAGCACGCAAAACACATCCGCCACATTAGAAACTGATTCGTTACATTATTGCAGGAATTATTACGATTATTATTTTATAATGCCGTTTTTTATTAATAATTTATTTGTTTTCCTATGTGTAATTGTCATTTGTAATAGTACCAGCAGTATTTATTAAGGATTTAGTGTAGGTTTTCTGGCTGTGGAATGAATTTATGGTATTATAATGTATTCGTATGGGAAAATCCTGCTCGACATACGACCATTTCGACTTACAAACACGGTCCTGGAACGAATTAATTTCATATAATGAGGTACCACTGTACTTATATTATTTGCTAACTAATTTTAAAGCAAAGTTTTTGTAACATATAAACTGAATATGCACCAGTACAGAAAAATAAACATTTGGAAAGTGACATTTTATTTTGGGCAGCCTAAGGCAAACCTGGCAAAAAATCACACAATCTAGTTACAACAAAACTGATGTGTTAATATTTAGTTTATGTACATGTAGCGCCCACTGCCCCCCCCCCCAAAAAAAACAAAATTAATAAGAATTTTTTTAGACTTTTGATTTGGACGCGTCAGAATTCAAGTATAAAATACAGTAAACATGTTTGATTTTATAGGTTTTTAACTTTTTGGACCATGAAGCCTCACTCTGTATGAATATAGTGTATGTTTGTCCTTGTTCGGTATGTGTTATAATGTTTTGTTTATTCCCTGCACATTATCTTCCTAAAAAATTCCATCAATATAAAGTATCAACTTGGCAACAAGGTCACAAGAGTGATATGAATTCATGCAGTAAGTAAGGTCAGATCAGGTAAGAGACCCACACATGTTACAGAAAAAGACAGACGGGCATTTTTTTGTGTTTCATCTTCAGTGAACACAGAGAAATGTGTTGGATGAGGTGAGCAGCTCGAGAGCCAAGAAGCCTTCCAGGTAAAATGTGAGGCAACTAGAGCAGGGGGTGGGGACGGGGGATACATTAACAGTGCATACTAACATTTAATGATGAACAAAGACAAGTATGACTGAGCGAGGGTCACCAATCATGTCATTCCATACAAACCATTGCCATTAGAAAAAAGCAATTATGAACATTTTTGCAGACACTAGCGAAGAGAAATCGTCCAATATTGTTGTGACCTTTGGGCCCTTTTTGCATTTGCATGAGATGCAGTTGGATATTAAATGGTAATTGGTCATTTATTATACTTGTTATAATCCTGCAAGAAGAAATTCAATGGTGTTTAGCGGGACCTCTAAGGTCACACACAAATCCTTCTGGATTTCAATTTTTGATTGGATTTCTCATTTTCATCAACGAAACAGAATAACGGCCATTATTAGAAACAAACACTTATTTGTTATACAAGCGTTGTTGTTTTTTAGCAAATCCTAACTGTCCTAAACATGTTAAAAATATGAATATTTACAAATAAAAACATTAAAACACAAGTCTTAATGATATGTTTTTAATTATGTAAGTAATTCTGAGTATTTATTTAAATATTTCCTTGACATGAATGGAAAACACATGGCAGTACCTGAGTGTGCCATTTTGTGCAATGCATTCTTAAACCAGTCCTAAAGCTTCAAATGTCACAAACTGTGGAGCAATAAGACCAAGCTAATTTCCAAATGCAAAATTAAAACATTCCTTCAGTGAGGTGACTTCTGAAATACAATACATTATTAGAAAACACTTAGAAGCAGTATGTGTGGCAGATGTGCTAACGAACAAAAAGTCATTTTTACCAAATTATGTCCGTTTTAATCTCAGTCGTCGTAACCCGATTTCCAACACAAGCCATTCGGATAGTGTTGGATTGCATGTAGCTTAACCAAATGTCCTTGGTAATGTCTTGGTAAACAATATTGGATCCACATTCCAACATTAAGCGGTAATCAGTTGAACGCAATCTTGCAAGCTATCAATTATGAAGCCTAACCTCTGCAACATTATCTACATTATCTAGCGTCAGCATTAGAATCGAGTCATTATTTAACATCTTGGGACTAAAACGTGTTGCATTTGCAGCAGCAGCTAATGTAGTGATGACTGCTAATTGTCTCAGCAGTGTGGCCGAAGCAGTAGGTGATTAAACAACGTTAGCGAATCATCAGTGGCCACTTGGGCATGACCTAACTGCCGGCGCATGTGAAGTTACAACTGGGAATGGCCTGTTTAATGGATTTTTATGAGCGTAGCAAATGTTGACTACAAAACAAAGAATAAAATCGATTGAATGTTGTCAAATGCTAAGTTCCAGAAAATAGGAAAAGCCGAAGAATTTTACACCAACTTGTGGTCTTTTGGTCCTGAAGATCATTCTTGAAATAAGTTGGGCAACTATTTCGACAACAACAAAATAATCATTTGCCATCATCTATCTACTGTATATCGTGTTAAGTGATTTGAGGATTTGAGATGTAGTGCATTCGGTAGTGATATGTTTACATAATTATAAACCTTTTTATGTGGACTTTTACTGGCCATACCTGGGCTCAGTCACTATACCTGGAGACTGAGATTGCAAAAATGATAATAATAATAATAAATGAGGTTACCCACAAATGCTAATATTTGACAGGGATGCTTTTAAATCACACCTTGTAAATTCTGCAGGGAATACTGTATTTCCAAATTTTCAGCAGTCTCAAATGCAGAACTGGCTGTTTGTGTATTTGTGTTTGTATGTTTAATTCTATCCACAGAGGGTGGGTAAGGCCTCAGTGTCTGCCTGTGTTTGTAATTTGGAATGTGTGTATTAAAGTGGCATGGATGAGGATGGAAATGAAGGGTTTCTCTGGCAATAATCATACGACAATAGAGCTAAGCAGACCCTACAGCCCCCGCATGGGCCTGAAGCCATGCGCAACACACGCGTTCTCGTTGATTGCCTGTCAGACTTCAATGCAACTTTATTACTTCTGGGAGGGAAACCAGAGAGTTGCTCGCTAGCATCAAACTCACGGGAGCATTTAAGTCTGGCACAAGAGCAAACACACTTGGCGATGCTGTGATGCAAGGAGACATCTCTTTGCAAGCACATCCAAGCAGCAGAGGCTTAGTGTAAACAAAGCTGCTCGAAGGGAGAAACAAAAGTCAAAGGTGAGTTTAAATTAGGGGCAAGTAAACCAGGGCTGCTGCTATCCATCAGATTGCACTGAAGTAACGTTACATAAAATGTGATGATTCCATTTGGCAATTAATGGCAAGATAAGTGCCAGAATTTTGGTGTAGACAGAGAATAAAATGTTTCTGTGAGTTGCTGCATTTGAGTTTGTCTGAAACTGATCAATTGGAACAGCAGTTAAGTCAAAGGTAATAATACAGTTTCATTTTAAACTATTGCAATATTTGGAAAATTAGTCTACTGGCTGACACTAGCCTACCAGAAACTCACCCTTTGTCTTTGTTGGCAACATTATGCAGTGTCAAATTGTCAATATAAGGTAGGCTTAATAGGCATATTCAATGATCTGCTGTACTGCTTATCAGCATGAGGGTCACGGAAGTGCTGTCGCCTATCCAAGCTAACTATGGGCAGCAGACGGGGTACACCTTGAACTGGTTGCCAGCCAATTTCAGGGCACAGACAAAACAATCGTTCACACACACTCTCATACCTATTGAAAAATTTTGGAGTTTTTAATCAGCATGTCTTTGGGTATTGTGGGAGAGAGCCGGAGTACCCGAAGAAAGCAAGAAGCAAGCACAGAGAGAACATGCCCGGGATTGAACCTTTGATCTCAGAACTGTGAGGCTGACATGCTAATCATTCCCTGACCGTGGTGCAAGATAAGCATAGGTACAATGTAACAAAAATGCTTGACATCTTGGATTTATGTATTCAACCTCAAGGAGTGTCCATCCCTCCAGGAAGCAGGGTGCACCAAGGACAGGTTGCAAGCCAATCCTGAGGCTTGAAAGAATGTCTTCTGCTCCGAATCACCAGTAAATGCAGAGCACTTTGTGTATGTGAACCTCAAACAGACACATTTTTTTCTCCCAGGAAACTAGGTGGTTGCTTCATCATGATTATCTCTCCAATAGATTGAATGAGATAATTTAGCAAGTAATAAAACTCACATCAGATAGTCATAAGCAGTGTTGGGCACGTTACTTTAATAAAAGGAATTAGTTATAGTTACTCACTACTTCTTCCAAAAATTAACTGAGTTAGTAACTGAATTACTCTATAGTAAAAGTAACTAGTTACCAGGGAAAGTAAATATTTCCGTTACTTTAAAAAGAAGTTGTTGTATGTCAAAGAATTTGAAATTTTCTGAGCAGTATTCGAGTCAGTTGAATAGAGAAGAACAGACAGGTAGTTGTGTTATAGAACCTTTTAATATTTATTGCACCTCACCAGCAACAGATTTATCCTACACTTGGGGTGCAACAAAAATAAATAAATTTGAATTGCTTACCACAGATGTCGACAAAAGCTTTGATGAATGAATGAGCAGGGACAAACAACCTGGAGTCATAAGAAGTACGTGCGCTATTAGGCTCGAGCGTTTACGTCACAGAATGGGGGATCACGTAAGATTTGACAGCAACGCAGCCATATTGGAAGCAGGTCTGGCTCGCGGGACATTAAACTTTAACCTGCCAGTTCAATAAAGAGACAAACTCGTTACTAGGGCGAAGAACAGATATGTGATTAAACTTAAGGATCTGAACAATGTTGACCCTTACGAGCAAGCCGAAGACAAATGGAGTAAAGATGTCGACGGGCTTCCACAATTACGCAAAATGGACATTCTGCTGTATTTATTGTTTGGTGTATGTTACTAAACTCATCAGCGATTCCGAAATTACAAATCGCTACAAAGCTACGAACAGTTTTGCTGCGGGTGGGTGCAGGACCTGCACATTATGACAGTATCAAACGGCAACTCCATCATTCTTGCAAAGGTAGGCTATGTATGTTTACTATTTTCATTGCCATGAAACTGAACGCACCCCAAGTCTTGGATGACAAATAAACAGAGCAGAGTAGACTCGCTACGGCTGGTAGTTTCTTCAATTTATTCAGAGTAAGTAACACACCGCTTTTGACCGTCAGTAACGGTAACGGTGTTGTAACGGCGGAAAAAATAATTTGTTAGAATACCCCGTTACTGAAAAAAATTATAACGGCGTTATTCCCAACACTGGTCATAAGTCACAACAGTCTTTTATCCCATTCTGTTTATTTTAGTATAGTATTAACAGTCAGCAAACAGTATGTTTTTTTTTTTTTTTTAATAACTAACGGTAATTAAAAAAAATACAATGAATGGAGATAAAAGGTCAAGACCAAACCTCCCACAGCTCACTTTTATGCCGGCTTGGCCGGACAACCCTCTAAGCTGCTTCATCAGGCATACTGCTGTGGGCGCTAAAACATATTATGCAATTCAGCTGATTTTAATCACTAAATCCTAAACCTTAAGACACTGTCTCATCTTCCAAATTTGCTGATGTGCACGACAACCGACCCCATGGACTAACTCTCTATTTTGAACCTCATAACTGGGAATATTAGCACTTTGTCTGCTGCACGCCTCCGAGCCACTAGAGTCAGATTATTCTATGGACATAGCTCGATGTCACTGTCTGCTGGTTCAGCGTTTCATCTCTTGTGGAGACAAATTACCCGACCACGGTTGGCAGGAGAAAACCCTCTGCAGCATCCAGTTCAGACCCCTACTGTGAGGACCTGTGTGGGTTTTCCAGGCTATATATACACACACAGTCCAGTTCAGAATCATTCTCCCACCATTAGACTGAGTGAAGAAGAGTGCAGAATGCTGTTTTATTTTTCAGGTTTTTAGCCAAACAACTAAAAGGACTGTGTCTAGTTCGTGACGACTCACAGCAGATGTCCTATTCTTTGCCCTCCTCTGTCAGTGTACTTCAAGTAGTCATTGTCGTGTTCCCTGAAATTTCTCCATTTGGGGTGGAGGGGCCAGCTAACTGTGTCAAAGCTGTTTAGTTGGAGCGGCGCTAAGAGAGAAGTCAATCCATGTGCATGTGTCAAGTTAAAGGCTGTGTGATTCAACGCCTTACACAAGATGACTACTGTGCGACAATGCCATGCACTTAGCACTCGTCCCAAGGGAGGGCTTTTACGTCATGTTTATTTTTGCACTTAGTGCTTTGAAAGAGGAAAGTTTAAAAATATTTGCATATAACAAAACATTCGCAAGAACTAAAGTACGTCTTATCTCTCTGTAGCACTTCTCTCCTGGGAAAGAGTTCGGATATTAAGGGAGGTATTTAGTATGAGCAGCAATTCCCCACTGATGCAACTGCTATGTCACACACGGCAGAGTTTGAGTGACAGACTGAAAAAGTGAAGTCAGAGCAGGAAAAACACCACCCTTAATATTATTGCTATTTAGGAACATTTATTGTGGACAATATAATGCAGAAAGATACGCATTGTGTTCTGGGTTTGGCATACACGAGAGAAGATCACCTCCCTGGTTTAATTTACTCTGTGAATTAGATAATTTCAGAAAATTAAAATAATGAAGTATTGAGATATCAACAATCCCCATGGGAGACAATTAAGGTAGCCATGATAAAGGAACTGCAAATATTACATACATTAAAACCACTCTGAAAACTGGTGGAATCACCAATAGTAGAAAACATCAAGTATTGGACATGGACCCTCTAATTAGATGATTTAAACCTACACATAGAGTAACCTTGCACATTCTATGACATTTTAAAAATGATGTAATAAATTCTGCAACGTTCTATAACTACATCTAAATATTTGTGGGGAGTCATCATCCACAAGTTATCTTCCACATGTCATTCATGAGTTTTTGAAGTTTTAAGGTGTCACTTTATTTAGGAATATGTTTTTGTAATGTAACAACCTATGTGCATTATCTTTGCCGCTTTGTTGTGATGGGTTTTTACAAGTATTGTTAGCGGTTTGTTGTGACGTACAGCCAGACACGAACGCATTTCCAGGCGTGCCCCCATCTTGCAAGCTGCCGACAGATACAGTTGGTAAAGAGTGAGGGGTTCAGTTTCATTACATTTCATATAATCAATTTCTTTTTATTATTAAATATTAAATATAACAAAAAGATTTTTATAATAGCACAATATCACAATATCAAATGTGCCTTAATATCGTCCTGGTTTTGTCACGATGTCACCTTATTAATAAGATTTCTGTATTTTTCGGACTATGAGCCGTTAATTTCTTCCCTCCATTTGTATCCTGTAGGGTGTTTGTACCCTTTGTGTTTACAACGAAACAAATTATTCATGTTTTTTTTTCTCTACAACGAGCTTCTGATTTCACGTTAAAAATTAAAAAAGACAACGCATCATGATGTGTAGTGATGGAATGTAACGCTGTTAAAGTAGTTCTTTACTGTACTTAAATACATTTTGTGTATCTGTACTTCCCTCGATTACAAAAATGAAATGGAATTTTTTACTTTTACTTCACTAAATTATGTAGCTGCTATCTGTACTTTTAACTCCATTACTTTTCAAATTGTCACCTGCACTACACGTTACTTTTGTTTGTTTTCTTTTTTTCTCATTGAGAATTAATAGTTTTGTTTTCATGCCTTCCGCGCAAACTATACCGTAATTAAGGGCATTAATTAATTGAGGCAGAAACACGAGTACAAGCAGGATCAGGCAGGTAAACAAGATACTGACCGATAAAAACCACCACACTCTTGAACAGTAGGTGGCTGCATGCACCTGATCGTTGCTTGCAATCCGCCATTAAGCTAAGTTTTTGAGTTTTTGAGCTCGTTAAACTTCTGTTTCATGATTGTTTTTATGATTTTATTCCTTTTTTTTCCATTCTGCACAGTTTTAAATAAAACTGAGCAGTCAGTAATTTTTCTGGTTCTTTCTTTGAAGATTGGCTCAGATCTCTGTGTGTGTGTAAATATATATATATATATATATATATATATATATATATATATATATATATATATATATATATATATATATATATATATATATATATATATATATATATATATACATACATACAGTGGAGCAAATAAGTATTTAGTCAACCACCAATTGTGCAAGTTCTCCTACTTGAAAAGATTAGAGAGGCCTGTAATTCTCAACATGGGTAAACCTCAACCATGAGAGACAGAATATGGAAAACAAACAGAAAATCACGTTGTTTGATTTTTAAAGAATTTATTTCCAAATTAGAGTGGAAAATAAGTATTTGGTCACCTACAAACAAGCAAAATGTCTGGCTGTCAAAGAGGTCTAACTTCATTTAACGGGGTCCAAAGAGGCTCCACTCATTACCTGTATTAATGGCATCTGTTTTAACTCATTATCGGGACAAAAGACACTTGCCCACAACTCAGTCAGTCACACTCCTAACTCCACTATGGCCAAGACCAAAGAGCTGTCGAAGTACACCAAAGAAAAACTTGTAGACCTGCACCAGGCTGGGAAGACTGAATCTGCAATAGGTAAAACGCTTGGTGTAAAGAAATTAACTGTAGGAGCAATTATTAGAAAATGGAAGACATACAAGACCACTGATAATCTCCCTGGATCTGGGGCTCCATGCAAGATCTCACCCCGTGGCGTCAAAATGATAACAAGTAACAGAATGCGCCGCCAGGGACTCAAATCCTGCACTGCCAGACGTGTCCCCCTGCTGAAGCCAGTACACGTCCAGGCCCATCTGCGGTTCGCTAGAGAGCATTTGGATGATCCAGAAGAGGACTGGGAGAATGTGTTATGGTCAGATGAAACCAAAATAGAACTTTTTGGTAGAAACACAGGTTCTCGTGTTTGGAGGACAAAGAATACTGAATTGCATCCAAAGAACACCATACCCACTGTGAAGCATGGGGGTGGAAACATCATGCTTTGGGGCTGTTTTTCTGCAAAGGGACCAGGACGACTGATCTGTGTAAAGGAAAGAATGAATGGGGCCATGTATTAAGAGATTTTGAGTGAAAATCTCCTTCCATCAGCAAGGGCAAGATGAGACGTGGCTGGGTCTTTCAGCATGACAAGCATCCCAAACACACAGCCAGGGCAACAAAGGAGTGGCTTCGTAAGAAGCATTTCAAGGTCCTGCAGTGGCCTAGCCAGTCTCCAGATCTCAACCCCATAGAAAATCTCTGGAGGGAGTTGAAAGTCTGTTTTGCCCAATGACAGCCCCAAAACATCACTGCTCTAGAGGAGATCTGCATGGGGGAATGGGACAAAATACCAGCAACAGTGTGTGAAAAGCTTATGAAGAGTTAGAGAAAACGTTTGACCTCAGTTATTGCCAACAAAGGGTATTGAGATGAACTTTTGGTATTGACCAAATACTTATTTTCCACCATGATTTG
This sequence comes from Corythoichthys intestinalis, assembly GCF_030265065.1. Taxonomy (NCBI): domain Eukaryota; kingdom Metazoa; phylum Chordata; class Actinopteri; order Syngnathiformes; family Syngnathidae; genus Corythoichthys; species Corythoichthys intestinalis. The sequence goes on from NC_080405.1 coordinate 21,981,160, forward strand.
CAAATAAATTCTTTAAAAATCAAACAATGTGGTTTTCTGTTTTTTTTTCCACATTCTGTCTCTCATGGTTGAGGTTTTTCACATGTTGACAAATTATAGGCCTCTAATATTTTCAAGTGGGAGAACATGCACAGTTAGTGGTTGACTAAATACTTATTTGCCCCACTGTATATATATATATATATATATATATATATATATATATATCAGGGGTCGCGTTAACCGGAAATTTTCCGTCGTTGACCGGTTTTTTAAAACGGTGACGGAAAAAACTGAAGTCCGTCAGTCATTTTGACAGGTTGCAATTCACACCCCAGACCACAGGGTGGCACATTAATTAGCTATTGTCTCTCTTAATGCATGACGTCGTTGGCTATTCTGTCAGAATATTGTAGTGTAACCGGGCTCTGGCGGCGGCACCGTGATTGACACATCAACGCGAGGTTCTTATTGGTGCACCCGGTGTGCCAGCGCGTGATCCAATTGGTGGACTAGATTGCCGCCTGTGTATAGACCCTACTCACGTGACGTCACAGCCACGCCTCCGCGCCATGATGTCCGCATACTCGCCATAGAAATGCATTAGCGCTTCGTAAATTCTTCCTATTATTGCACGTTTTACTGCTCGTCAACATTAATACTCAAAATGGTGAAGTCGTGTGTGGCGGTCGGTTGCAAAAACAGAGAAGATAGACGGAGAGACTTGAATTTTTACCGTATTCCGAGAGACACGAAGAGGAGGCCGCGATTGACTGCTGCAATTCGACGAGACAACTGGGCTCCAAACGACTACCACAGATTATGTAGTAGTCATTTTATATCTGGTAAGATGCATTTAATATATATTTAGAGGGTTTCGGGCTGACAACCACAATTAAGATCATTGCTAGGCTAATCGCCGACAACATACACGTATGTATGTAGTTAGTGCTATCGCTAAACCATATAAACATTAAAAGCCCTAGCTCCATTGACAAATGACATGAAATACATTAGACTTGACAGTGGATGTTAGCAAGAACAAAAGATTTTCAATTGAAAATTTCGTAACTCACCTTCCGAGCACAAGATTCCTGCCGAATTTTCGTGTACGAGGACGTGTTTCACCTAACCAGCAACGTAGCATTTATAAGCCTCCAAGCTCTTAAAGTTTTTCAAACTTTCGTGAGAATAGGCTGATTTTGTGTGGGTATCAGATGTCAGGCGAAGCCAGCGGGTCGAAAAACATCGATTTAGGCATCAAATACGGATCTGGCGAATGGATAAACTGAAGCTTTTCCACGTAACGCCTTTTATGCAACGGATCCAATGAGTTTACAGCGTCAGATAACACCGGGGCTTCCATGAATTGCTCTATAACTTGCTCGACTAATAGAAAACAATGAGAATAGGTCTGAAAAAGAGGTACAATATGGCGGCCGGAAACAGCGACACGCCCATTTTGTGACGTAGGTGAGTAGGGTCTATAGACAAGTTTTCGAGGTACCGGTTTACTTCCTTATGTCTTCCTTCCCCTTCCGTTTCCGCCTGTTTACCATTGAAGTCAATGGCGGTGGAATCGAAGTTGGAAGGTCTTTATACAAGATCCCGGGAATGTTATTTTGATGTAGGCGGGTGGAGAACCAAGGCAAGGCCTCCATGCTTCGTACCATGTCGATTTCCAAACCATGGGTGCTCGTACTCGTCATACAGGTGGGAGGGAAGGAGATGGACAAAACTGACAGCTCCTGCAGTCATGCCCCCGCTGTTATGGAAGGTAATGTGCTCTAAAAATACGAAACCTAAAATCTCGCGCATGAAACTACTTGTTGCCTTTGCTATTGATATTACGATGATGACTGTAATTACGAAGTTTAATCATTTTTACAACAACTAGCTTCTGCTACTGCTGCTAGCCGCCTGTTACAAGTGTTACAAGTTTTTATTCGTTTGTTTACAGCTGGGAAATGCTGTTATAAAAGAGAAGACAACTTGACTTGTACGTTGATGGACATATATCAAACATATATAGTTTGCGTTCCACAATGATGATGACAGCTCGACTCCCGGGAGAGGCCGAGAGAGGCAGGAATTGTGACAGACGGTGGTTCGCCGAGATCGCCGTGATCCAACTACGAACTTGTGAACGGTAGCATTTTTAAATATATGCTATTGGAGCTGGAATTACCGAAGAGGAGAGCGAGATGGACTGCTGTAATTCGACAAGAAATCGGGGCACCAAACGATCACACAGACTATGTAGTAGTCATTTTATATCTGGTAAGATGCATTTAATATATATTTAGAAGATTTTGGGCTGACAACCACAATTAAGATCATTGTGTGACGTTGGTGATTGGGGTCTATATGGTTGCCTCTTTTTCTTTGGGAGTGGAGTTGTTTTGTTGGTGTTGTTGGCGGTAAGCAGAGTAAAAAGAGGGAGAAAAATACAACTTCAGTGTCTAATTTTTCGCCGCCAAGCAAGCGTTACAAAATTAAAAATGAATGAAAACTAAATACTATTGAATATGTCATCATTATCATTTTTAAAATTTCAGTGACTGGTAAAAATAGATTATGACCGGATTTTTATGACCCTGTCAGTCAAAATGACAGACAACGAAAATGTCTAGCGCAGCCTCTGATATATATATATATATATATATATACACACACACACACACACATATATATATATATATATATATATATATATATGTACTGTATAGTCTAGTATATATTATATATATGGCATTTTTTGCATTGGGAGAAAGAGAAAGTACTTTTTAATTTTTACTTATAAAGTAAATTTCAAAGTACTTTTTTACATTTACTTGAGTACATTTTTTCTTAGATACTTTTACTTAAGTATTTTTTTTGCACCTTTATACTTACTTTTTCGTCAGTGAGTATTTCATCCGACTAGAGCGATATGCGCGCACTCGGTAAGTATTCTAATTTCTAAACACACCCTTAGCTAATGATAGCTCCAAAGTCTCTGTACGAAAACTAGTTCAATCTAGGTACATGTCGACTTGTTGTCAAGAGAGGACCTTTACAGCCCCTCAAGTTGAAACAATTATGTCTAACGAAGGATGATTATATATATTTCAAAGGAACAGATAGATTTTGCCATGACGTGGCTTTCTGCTGCTGTGCTAGCGCCAACAAAGCTTGCCAGAAGTCTCGTCCGACCACATCAAAACCTCTGGGGATTTTATAGATATGATACTCCACTATATGCCGCTACAATCAAGCAGTTATAAAGTGACGGGTGTCTGGTACTGATTAGGCCTACTCGTTTTCAACTTGCCTGGCACGGCCAGACTGTTCTCTCTGTATTTTTTAAACACCAGGAGAACAGTCTGGGAGCAACACAGATGGCGAACGGGAATATATTCCAATCCACGGTAAATTCAGTTTTAAATGACCAAAAACGCATCGAGCCACTAAAACCAACGGTCTGTCTCACGCTAGCCATGTTGAATAAACTCCTCCGCTCTCCTCGTTTGTTTATTTCCTCACGCTAGAGTTTCTTGTCGCTTTACCAACGTCACGTCCATCCGTCGTTGATTGGTCCACTCCGCTGTCTGTTTGCTGTGGCTTGTTCCACCCTGGAAATTTGATCCGCGGAACTGTCGCCAGACTCTATCGCTGGAACAGCGGTGAGTCTTGAGTTCCAGGCAAGTTTTCAACCAGCACTCAAAGAACTTTGTTCCCCAGGAAGGCTCCGTCTGATGCGTCATCCAATTACGGAAAAACAGTTTATGGCTAACCATGGGTGTTTTGACTTTGTTTTTGATTTAAAGATGACAGATTGCCACAGTGTGCTACAAAAAAGCTGCAATGTCAGAGAACGCTCTAATAGCCATTAGGCCAGAGTATATCAGATGCCACAGCGGGCTTTTTAAGAGGACTTTGTCCACTTAAAAACTGAGAAGATCTGGTAAAATGGATTTTATTTCTCTTCTTTGTAAATGTAGTTTACCAGAACATGAGTGGGATTTGTGTTTGGGCGGCTCAGAGTGTTGATGCGTGTTCATTTGGTTAATGAAAATATTTTTTATCAATCAAATATTATTGTGTAACATCTCTCTTTACATACACGCATTACAGGGTGACCCTAAAAAAACAGGCCCAAAATTTGGATAGGCATCATTTCTTGATTTTTTTCATCGGAATAAAAAGAGACTGTAGCTATGATGACTGCATTTTATTTTTTTGAAAATATCATACATCATATTGAAAATAATGCAGTTTTTGCTGCAATCTCTTTTTATTCCGAAGAAAAATCAAGAAATGATGCTTATCCCAATTTGGGTCCTGTTTTCTTTGGGTCACCTTGTGAGCAGTGTTGGGCACATTACTTTAAAAAAGTAATTAGTTACATTACTCACTACTTCTTTCAAAAAGTAACTCAGTTAGTAACTGAATTACTCTATAGTAAAAGTAACTAGTTACCAGGGAAAGTAACTATTTTCGTTACTTTAAAAAGAACTTGTTGTATGTCAAAGAATTTGAAATTTTCTGAGCAGTATTCGAGTCAGTGGAATAGAGAAGAACAGACAGGTAGTTAACTTGTTAGGTGCTTCAGCAGATTTGAATTGCTTACCACAGATGTCGACAAAAGCTTTGCCCCGGGACATAAATTACACATTACATGCAGGTTCTTTCCTTTAGTTTCGACAAACTTGAAATAGTGTCTATATCTCCACCTCTTAAAGGACAATTTTTCTTCTGAATGCTCTGCCATCCCGACCCTGTGCATCTGTTTTGCGTGTGTGTGTTTGCCGCACGCGCTGTTCCGGTTTACTTGTGAAATCACCGACTCTGATTGGCTTACCACAACACATGACTCTAACCCTCAGCCAATCACAATCACTTCCATCGCATCTCTCGAGGGGCCGCATTGAGGTAGGCTCGTTTCCCGACAATTCACGTCACCTTCAAAGCTCCTGCCGTCCTCAAGATGGAAGCAGAATTATTGCTGGCTGACAGTGGGAGATGGGAACGAGGCTAGCATCAGGTGTAGCAAACACAGAAACGTTACCAAACTTTGGAAAGCATTGTCTAATTGAATGAGCAGGGACAAACAGCTTGGAGTCAGAAGTACGTACGCTATTCTCGAACCTGAACGCACCCCAAGTCTTGGATGACAAATCATCAGAGCAGAGAGTCGACTCGACACGGCTGGTAGTTTCTTCAATTTATTCAGAGTAAGTAACGCACCGCTTTTGACCGTCAGTAAAGGTAACGGCGTTGTAACGGCGGAAAAAGTAATTAGTTAAATTAACCCGTTATTTATAACGGCGTTACTCCCAACACTGCTTGTGAGTGATTTGTTTTCTTCAATTTTTTGAAATTTGGGTTGTAAAACTTATAGTTAAGTGAAGACATGTGCTGATTACTGGTTTCAAGGTATATCGTGGTATGAAAACATCACGGTTTCAAAACCGCAAAAATTTTCTGTCATACCGTCCCTACGGTATTAGCTATTTTTTATGTCCCAAAAATACAAGGAAGAAAAAGTTCGCTGACACCGATTGTTGCTCAGTGTCAATGAGTCAGCTGTGCTACGATGGCGGGAGAAGGGGAAAATCCTGAACTTTATCCCCCCATTGAAGAAAAACAATGGGAATACAAGCTACGAGGGTAAATTCCAGTGTGTTTAGTGTGTCTAGTAGCGGTAAAACACGTGTTTTTTCTCTCTGACAACTGTCTGTGTTGTGAAAAAGCGTGTTTATAATGTAAACATGATACGAGTCATACACATGTGCTTTTTATGGAAAATAATCCAATTATTTTTGTTGTGATGGTAATACTGTTGAGCTGTGTCTGTGGATTTTCACTCACCTAAAGGACTGGATTAATATTAATTTTATTTAGAATATTTCTGTTATTTTTTGTCATTTTTTTAAAATTTATTTTAACTTAACATCATACTTATGTTTCATTTTACGGTTTTGAAAAATAAAAATCCTGTTCAATGTAAAAAAGGTTGGGTTTTTTTTTGTTTTTTTTAACCTAGATATCTCAAAATAACACATTTTAGAGCTGTAATTGCAATTCTGTGATACCGTGAAACCGTGACATTTTGGCTTAAGGTTATCATACCATCAGAAATTCATACCGGCACATGCCTATAGTCAGGTGTGCGCCATAGTCTGGAAGTTACGGTACATTTTTAAATGACATTTTTCTCTAGAGAAGAGTTATCAATTCATTCTCGTCCCATAACAAGGTGGCTTTCCACAGGTTGGCTACCTTTGCCTGAAAGCACTGACTAAAAATCCAATCAGATTTCGCTGAGATCTCTAATCTACAGTACTGCTCACAGCCCCTAGGGGACATAATTATAGGGTAACATAATAGAGTGTTTATCCAGTTCCAGAATGTCACATTTCACATTGGCATTTAATCTCACGACATTCACATGCACTCTGGTTAGCAAATGATTAACATATAATAAAAACAAAGCAAATACCAGTCGTTTTAGGCAAGAATCATCTATAAAACACCACCCAAAAAAAGTTTAAAGATTAGAAGAAGAGGCGGTCAATCAAGCTACAAAGCACTGCTTTTCACATTGAAAATGTCTTTACTCTGCCTAATAATGACCTCTGGCCCACGCGTGTGGAAGAGACCCACATCCCTACAGAACGCATCAGCATCAACTGTGTTTCTATTAACATGTTTTGTACAAACTATAAGATGCACAATAGCTCCAGGGGGTTACAGTACGGATACATTTATACAGTATATCGTTGTGCTTTTACTGGCCACAACATGAGGGATAGCAGCATTGGCATGAAAGCATGTTCAAAATCTGTATAAAAATAGTCAACAATTTGTTTTATGATTGAGGTTGCGGTTTGCATGGATTATAATATTTGCAAAAGAATAAGGGAACTTACTGGTGAGCATAGACTTCATAATGGTATTATGAAGACTTCATAATGGTATTATGAAGTCTATGTTGGTGAGTTTCCAATGAGTGTTCTGGGATAGAAAGTCCGATAAAAGAAAACTAGTTGGAAACTTTCTGGGAAAATAATTCAATTTAATTGAAATAAGAGGTTAAATAATGAAAATGAATAATGAAAATATTCAGGCATGAAGATAAACACACTCTTTTTATTATAAGAAGCCCCCTTTACCCACAAGAGAGAGCATTGCTATAATGTTAATGCACGATTGACCATTCTTCTTTCACTTTGGAAGGGTATATCTCATTCATATGCCAAATTTTGTCTTGCAGCACAAAGCAAAACAAATCAACGATCGAGTAACACTTCATAATTTGAAAACCCAGTAACCACTTCACTTGCAATCCAATTGTTTCAGCCATGAGTCAAAACACCTTAAAATAATTCTTCCCTTCCGACTGGTAATTGCTATGGAAAGTTTTTACTTGAAAATTCCCATAATTTGCATTTTTTATCATTCAATACTTACCTTATTTTGCCACATGACAGGGTCAGAATATTACAAACAATCCTCCAACCATGTGAAATGACATGTTAAAATAATGATTCCCATTCACCTTTCTTAATCGTTGTTTCTCCATCGCATTTAATATTTGTTACATCCTGTTCAAGAGTCTCTGCATGCCACAAAGTGCATCTTCCGTCTAGAAAGGATGCGGCGTTTGACATGGAATAGACACCACTATGCTTTTAACTCACTTTCTCTCAAAAGCCATTCCATCCACGAAATCATTGATTCACAGAGAATCTAAAAGTAATGTCACGTGTGTAAATTGCTACTTTTTCCGTTGTTTTTGCGCGTACATCAGCCAGTGCGCTTACCTTGCGCTGTAAGGAGGACCAGCAGGAGGACGACGCTTGTTTTCCCGGCAAGAATCATGGATGCATCGGACAGTCAGGGATGTTCCACGGGATTTGTGATGGCGATTAGATGAGAAGTCCTGTCAGAGATTTGCTCGGTCACGCTTCAGATTAGAGCAACATTTTTTCTTTTACGCGCCGCAAAGGAGAGGCTTGGACTCGCGGTGCGCTTCGCCGGACAACTTCAGCACCTCCCGTCTCCTCCTCCCTTCCTTCCTCCCTCCCTCGTTCCTTGGGGTCTCTCTCTCTCCCAGCCATCGTGACTCAGAGGTGATAAATTTGAAGTTCTTGTTTCCAAATATTGCCGGAGGACGCGCAGGGGGCTGTAAAAATGCTCGGGAAGGCGTTACGCGTTTCGGGTCGCCTGCGTTTGTTGGTTTAATTTGGTTATGGAGCAAAAAATGTATGCTCTCAATTCAGGCAAAAATTGTGAAAAGCTGAAAAAGCTCAAATGAAAATCCACACAGACCACACTTCACATGGATATTCAATATTAAAGTGAAAGTGGGAATGATTCTGTAATGTTTTATTTTTACAAATTTTACATTTTGTGGTGACTTTTCTCTTTCTTTTGTTTAATGTGTTCAATGATCATGAGCCAGCGGGGCACTGCCCCCACTGATTACAGAAAAATGTCATTGCATGCAATTGACGTCCTATGAATGTATTTAAATGGGAAGTTCAGAATTTCTGACAAAGCCAAATCTTCGAATTAGCCGGGGTTAAATTAGTTGGTGAAGTTTATTATTAGCAAATTCCGTGCAGTTTGTTAGTAATTTGTTAGTTTCAAGGCTCCGGAGTGGCAAAGCTAGTGCGAATCTATGGTGCCTGCTTAGCATACCAATAAAATATCGTATGCATGCATGAGAATCACCGATGACCCATGCAACCCATAGAGTTGGCTGTACTTTCAGGATAAACTTATCAAAAAAAATGTATTTTTATTTTTATTTTATTTTTTATGTCCTGCAGAATTATATGAATTACGGCAGTTTGGTGTGACATCGTTTTGACCGCACGGGTATTTTGAACAATGATCTGCATTTTTAATTCATTTGACTATGTTAGATCTGTGCTAAGCAGGCACCATTGACACACGCTAGCTTAGCCACTCCGGACCGACAAACGGAATTCATGATAATCAACTCCACCGACTAATTAAACCCCCTCTAACTTGAAGATTAAGGCTAATGTAAAAAAAAATTCTGAAGTTTCCCCTTTAAAAGAGAGACCTAACCTTGATAATTGAAGTTCAGAATTTTCTACATTAGGCTTGAAGTGCCTATGAGAGCAAAAAGGGTTGAGGACGAACGCGAATGTGACGTCACCCGGGTCATTATCTCACAGTACAGCATGGCTTTATAGTATGCAGATGAGTGCAGATTCAGCTGATTTAGCGGATTAATTCGTTTATTTCTCTCATCACGCCAGCCAAATGTGCTGCAGGGTTTTGTTGCTGCACCAGGGAGAGGCGTGTGAGCCTTTTTGTGTTTCAAAAAGTTCCCCTTCACCCCGAGATTCGCCAAAACAAGTCCGACAACTGTGGAACCATTAGACCTACGAGAAAGTGAGTAAACATCGTGTTTTGTATAATGTCAAATACTGGGATCATGGCACACATTTTAATACGGAGGTGGCTTGCATTTTGTGGCTGACGAGAATGCCACTCGGCCGACGACCGGCAGCTTGTCGCACACCCCCCTTGGTCCTTTTCGTGTGCCCGCCAGGAGAGCGCTGACCTCGGCTTATGATCGTGCAGTTCTTCATATCGTCCAGACTTCCAGCCCCCTCTGCCCTTTTTGTGTGCCTGGCAATGGACCACTATCCTCGGGTTGGGCTCGGGCAGCTATGCGCTCGTCCGACGTCGGCCGGTTTGTCTGGCAGTCATTCTCCAGCTGCTTCCCCGGCAAACGAGTTCTCCTGCCCGCAGCAGGGGAACGATGAGCTGTAACTTGCTTGCCGCCGGGGGGGGGGGGGTTCAGATCGGTGAAGACAATTGACAACCCCACCGCCGTGTGAAATGATCCAGGGTTGTTTTGTGTGATTTTCGCTTCAAAAGGCGAGAATAAGACTTGGAGACTTTTTTCTTACTTTGCGACTAGGGCCTCCTAGTTCATGTTGCGTTGTAATGATATTTTTCCTGGTCGGCGGTTGGAAAACTCTGACTTTCCACCTTCCTCGAATGCAGCATCAGTCTGGAGTCTTGACTGAAGAACAGCAACGTAGTGAAACATGCATTTAGAGGCTGTGGAAACAGACAGAAGAAATGGGCAAATAGTTTCCACAAATTCCGTGTGAAGAATGAGGAACAATACAAACTGTGGATACTTGCTGCTGGCTACGACATAAACACACTGATAGAAAAACTCTGCTCAATCACTCTGCTCTGCAGCCTGTTACCTACAGAGCTACTGGATTACAAATGTTGCTGTTCATATTACAATTATTGACATGCGATGGTAAGTTTTAATAACTTCATCCTGAAAACATAGCCAAAACTATTGATTGCATGGGTCATCGTTGATTTTTATGCATGCATATGTTGTTTTTTATTAGATCATGTCACTTAGAGGTGCACAATGTATGTAGGCTTGATGGCCAAAAATGGTACTGCAACTAGATCAAAATATTAACGGGGGAAAAATGCCTTCCCACTTCGGATTGAATACCGCTTCACATTGGAGAACCTGCAGGATCAGAACTTATGAGTGGCAAACAACGAGTCCTCTGAAGAAGATATATCTTATTTTTAATTTTCACGCAAGATGTTTTCAATGTAATAATGCCAACATAATGGCGATTACAGTTAAAGGATGGATGGATTAATATGTTGTCAGAATATGTCAACATGTTGTGCTTATTTCTAAGTATTTTCGTTACTTATTTCTCGTAACTTATTTTAACCTGCCAAAATTTGCAATAGTTTGGGACATTGTGAGTTTCCATCACGCCAACATAATCAGGGAATGGTTTGCAACCCACAACAGAATGGTAATGGAGTTCCTCCCATATTTCAATCCCAGGGAAGATTTTTTTTTTTTTTTCTCCACATGGAGATGGTAGGTGTATAATCACCAGCCTCACACTCAGATGTCTCTCCTGGATACCATGAATGCAGCATGCAGTGACATCACAGCAGATGCCTGCAGAGGCTGGAGAAGGCATTCAAGAAGATTCATTCCTCGCTGTATAGCAAGCGAGGACATCCGTTGTGATGTGGACGAAAATTTGTGGCCCAGCAGAGAGGAACGTCAAAGTGTGTAGAAATGACGGGGAAAAAATCCAACAGCACTCAAAGTTTAGTTGTGCCGATTTTCTATGTTCACTTTTTGTTCAATTTTGGTTTGTGTTTTTTTTTTTTTTGTTTTTGTAAAACACAGTACTGTCTTTTGCGTCCTGTATCGCAGGGACATGGTCTGTCAAGACATTGTAAAAACAGTAAAAGTGTAAACTGAATCTTGTCCAGTCCCTTGCAATCAATACCCCACACACAAAGGTGTAACTTGCAATTTTCATGAAAACCTCTTCAGCATCTCAGCCTTCCACCAGAGTACCTGCTATACTGAGAGCATGACAAAGCAATTTGACTGTCTTGTCTGCACACAATGAAACAAGGACTTGTCAGTCTGTCAGGACTGACATGTTCATTGACACAGAAATTAAATTTTGAGCGAAAGACTAATAATTTTTCACAAAAAAAAAATGGCTTTTGTAGGTAATCCATATTGTTTTGCTATTTGTGCTATGTGTTTTCGGAAATGCACAAACTGTTTTGGGAATTTCTATTCTGATCTGAGAAACGTACTAAAACAATTATGAAAAACTAATAGAGACGTGATACGAGGTCCAAGTTTGTTTCTCTCAAGTTTCTTTCCTCAATGTATAAGCACAATGGCAAAAAATATATATATTTTGGTAATGCACTGACAGCATCTACAAAGGACAATTTACGCCAGCAAGTGAAAGCCGGGCCAATTTATTTTTTGTTTATTTTTTTGTCTCCTCAAACTTTTTGTCTTCAGTATAACATGAAGTGCATGGAGTGCTGCTGGGTGTACAAAGTGCACTTCTGGTGCTCTTCGGTGTGGGGATCAAAAAAGCGACAATTCAAAAAACTGTGGCAATTGAAACTTTTTGTCTCTTTTGTTGCTCTGCCATCTTTGCAGAATTAGCGCGAAAGCGTTTGCATCGATTTTCATCTTTATAACGAACGTGGAAAGGGGGAAGTGACGTAAGCCGTAAAGCAGTCAGCACATTTGTAGTTTTTTTTGTGTGGCAGGGTTCCTGCCACTATCCTCAAAGTTAATTAGTGCCAGTAAAAGCAATACAGACCCAGTCAAGATATAAAAGAGGTGTCATTCAACCAGTTGTCAGTCAACATATCACATATTTTATGAAGGTTGAAAAGTTACCTAGTTTTACTTTAACCATTAAGACCAGTTTTAAAAGTACTTCCAAAAAGGTTCTGCAATGTGTTATGAAATATTCAATTCAATTCAATTCAATTCAATTTTATTTGTATAGCCCTGAATCACAACAAGGTTGTCTCGAAGGGTGTTGCAGAGGCAATATGATACACAATCAGAAACAGCAAATGAAGCAACAAAGATCAATAAATAAAGTTCAAGTCCTGGGTATCCCCCATCCTTAGACCCTCCATGTCGGCAAGGAAAAACTCCAAAAACTCCAATATATCATGGCCATTTCATGAATAATCGATGTGCAAATCTTACAGGGTGCACCTTTAAATAGTCTTTTTCGATATTAAATTTGTATTGGATGAATCAGTATTGATTTCTACAAAGGGGGGCTTATTTATTGATACCCTGAACCTCACAGCTGTGAAGCAAAGTTGCTACCCACTCAGCCACTGTGCAGACTTGAATATTACTGTTAACTATTGATGTTAAACACCCATTAAGTAAAATCTCATTTTGTTATGATTCCCTCATTTTATTAGTCAGCTAGCTTTGTGGAAGTAAAAACTTTTGTTGGAGTGTGTGATAGCCACACAGGACCCATGAAAGAATTTCTCTTTTCCTTTTTTTTCAACACAGCAAGCTTTCATTTGTGATTTGGTGCCTTTCAGTAGTGCTTGCATGGCAGACTGTGTATTTGGTATGTGGACTTGTACCACTCTCAGTGTAAAATTGAAGATGAAACAGCAAATACTATACAAAATGCAGTCTTAGACTTCATAGTGGTATTGATGGGTCAGGTCGATCATGGACTGCGCCACATACAGTATTCAAGTAGGGGGCCACCCACATCAAGAGGAGCTATTCACAAACACACGCACGCAGCGATCTAACGCTGGATTTCTGTTGAAAAAGTACGTAAGCTGTACCGCATACAAACAGGAAGGATTGTCACAGGAGTGATTTGTTCGAGGATTCAAGGTAATTATTATATTTTATGTACCGTGCACACATTTTGAAACGTGAAAAAAATCAGTGGGAGAAATTAATCACATTGACACCATAGTTCACAGTATTTACGTAAAATAAATGCTAACTGCAAGTTTTTTTTTGTTTTTTTTTGTGCTTTTAACCAAGAATCGAGACTGTTTTACATCCATATCTATAAAGAATTTGGGGATTTAAGCATTTATTCACAAGAATTTTCACCGGAAAAGCTCTGTTTACATAAGGGGACCGCTAGCACATTCACAAACAGACTAGCATTGTACTTTGATATGTTTACATAAAATAAATGCTAACTCCATGTTTTTTTGCCTTTAACCAAGAATTAAGACTGTTTTATGTCCGTATCTTCAAAGAATTCGGGGATTTAAGCATTTATTCATAAGAATTTTCACCGCAAAAGATCTGTTTACATAAGGCGGCCGCTAGCTACATTCAGTAACAGATTAGCATTGTACTTCGACATATACACATAAAATAAATGCTAACTGCACGTTTTTTTTTTTTTTTTGTCATTAACCAAGAATCGAGACTGTTTTATGTCCATATCTGAAAAGAATTTGGGGGTTTATGCATTTATTTACAAGAATTTTCACAGGAAAAGCTCTGTTTACATAAGGCGGCCGCTAGCAACATTCATTAACAGACTAGCATTGTACTTTGGCATATTTATGTAAAATAAATGCTAACTGTACGTTTTTTGGTTTAAACCAAGAATCAAGACTGTTTTACATCCATATCTATAAAGAATTGAGGGGTTTAGGCATTTTTTCCCAAAATTTTCAACGAAAAACACTCTTTGTCTGTGTTTCCACTCGGTCAGCTTTAACAGCATCGCCAACAATGCAGGCCCCCTATTTATCGGCCCCGTGTCCTGTCAATACATTATAAAGTCTATGATGCAGTATAATAGCATTAAACTAATTAATAATTAGCATTTATAGCATTATAAAACAATGTAAATCACCTGTAACAGGTCAGAATCAGTGTCGGATAACAGGACTAAAAACACAATAGATAAAATACGTCATACAAAGCAGAGATGCTCTTTATTAAATGTTTTATATCGGACAGATTGCTACTGCCATGTTTTGAAAGTCAATGGATTGAAGTAGCAACCCATAGAGACTAAAATCCAGTTGTCCAAAAAATTTCAACATCCACATCAAACAGCACATCCTGTACATGTAATGGAAGCAGTGCAAGAGAATTGTGAGAAAATTCAATAGACATTGTTATAAATGAACCTCATTTAATGTTGTAAATATAGGTCATTTTTGTGACAGTATTACAACACAGACTGAGATTCAAGTTCATTATGTTTTCTCTCCTCCAACCTTTGTAAGTGTTTCTCCCAAGCATAAATAGCTGTATTTTAGGGAAGTGCACTATTAGAGAAGCACTGCCGCACATACAAACAGCTAAACTACAAATGACCCATTTAGGTACTTAATTGATTTTATGCAAACAGCAATGCTTGGGCAGCTTAAAGCATTATCCACTCTGTAATAATAGAGTTGTGCGGGCTGCACTGTCCATCCCATTCAAATAATGGGAAGCAATAATTGCATATAGGGGCATTATGGAGAAAAGCATTGAATTCATGACTATATTGTGTCTCTTTGCTGAACAAGTATCACAATGATTTGTAAATGTCTCACATGCTGTAAATGTCATTTAGAAATAACAAGTAGAGCAATGATTTGTTAATGTCTGACATGATGTAGATGTCATTTAGAAAATGCCCCCCTTTAACACGTAATTATTGAGCAGAATATTTAAAAGGTACAATAGGTTATACATTATTTCCACTATGCATAAGGTCTTTTCACACTAGCGGCAGCCTAGTATGAAAGGGTCTGGCAGCAACACCTAAAGAAACCAGTATAGTTGTGCGTAAAACCACACTCTCCGAGAGCAAGACTTCTTGGGTGTTGACACTATGATAAAACCATTATCAAGATGAGACCAAGGATATGAAATCTTTTTTTTTTTTTTTAAATAGCTGTTTCATGAAGGCTGTAGTCCTTACAGTCTTTACAGTGGTAATGGAAAGGAGTAACACAAAAAAATGATTTATTTGGGGTTTTTACCATGTGGTTTTCTTTAAAAATCATACTAATGAAGTTGAACTTCTGGTCTTTACTGCTGGAATTTTGCCCGCCAGGCAGTCTGAGACTGAGCGAGAATGAGACATGACAAGACCCTCAAAATGTGTTCAAGAGCAGTCTTGAGAGTTATCACAATAGAAGCTGGCACCCTGATTGCCAACATGACCGAACTTGTAAGTGCTGATGTAACAGGTTGTGATGGTTTAGAACATCAACAAAGATGCTGCCTTGCCAAGGGATGTATTTTCAACTTTCCCACAAAAATGTCTCAGCTTTGCTCATTTTGAGGGAAAGGATATTATTGCAGCTGTACTAGTTTCAGAGGGAAAGTAGGGTTTATTGTCATTTGTAAATCTACAGTTCCATTCTGCTTCAGACTGTCATTTAGGCTGAACAGAGAGGAGTACAAAAGCCCTTTTTTGGGCATTCCAAACCCGAAGTGTAACCGGTTTTGATGGTGCTGACAAAACGACATATTTTATGTTCTACGACGTTGAAATGTCAGTACAGTCAGTAAACCAGTGCAAGAATTTTGGTTACATGTAACAAAGAAACTCTTTCCTATTGAACTGCAGGATTCCATTGTCTCCAACTCTTTGTCTGCTTGGCGATCTGAATACAGTGAATATCTCTAATAATCAAGCCCGTCACCTACTAGTAAGCTTAACGATAGCCAAAAAAACAATATTGTTGAATTGGAAAAACAAACAAAACATTAGCATGAACCAATGGCTAAATCTAATCATTGAATACATAACATTAGAGAAAATATCTGCCAAACAGACAAATAAAATGGACAAATACGAACAACAGTGGGAAACAATCGCAAGAATAATGAACATAGAATAAGGATTCTCTCTCGCCTGCGAAGGAATGCCACAAAAATAATAAAAATGTAAACATAAATTGATATATGCGGGGTGTCCAGGGAAGTTGTATGCATCCTTTTGCAGCTGAAAACTGGACATGTTTAAATCTGAACTGCTTTATATACTCCCGACAGCATGTAATAAATAATTTTTCTTCCTTCACAGTTTAGTCGGTCAATGGGTTTAATCTACAAAGTAACCCATGGACAATTTGGTTGCCAGCTGCTGGGGAACATATGCAAATTTTCTGGGACACCCTATATATTAATAACCAGACTCAGAATAATTAAGGAACTATGCTTAAATAATACACTGCACTGGTCCTTGGCATACATCTAATGGTGTTTGATAAACCTCTTCTTCTGTCAGCTTCACAGGTGGAGTTTGTTGGCGTCCTGCCCTGTGCCGTCCCGTCGCCTGTCCTGGCCCCGGGTTTTCAGCTAGGGCTTGTCTAGTTGCGTCTGCCCGTGCGAGGGTCCCGTCGGGCGCGTGCTGGTCTCGTGGGCGGGTGGGGGTGCCGCGCGGGTTCCGGTCCGGGGCCACGGCCCTTCCCCAGTCGCCCGGGTTGGAGTGGAGTGGGGTGGGGGCTGGGTGGTGTAAGCGTCGGCCATAGTTCCCTCCCGGGTCAGCCCAGCCGTAGCCGCGTCTCCTTGTACCGGGTGCCGGGGAGGTGCCCCCGGGTGTCATACCGCGCGCCCTTCCTGGCCTGGTGGTGGGTTGGAGGGGGGTTCGCTTTCGTCCCCTTGGTCTGTCTCCGGCCCCGTCCGCCTCTCTGGACCGCGGCGGCTGCCGCTGCCCTCCTAGCAGCGGGGTCATCAACGGGACCTCTTGGGGCCCACGGAGCCTTGGGTGGGGCTGGCTATCGCTTGCCATTGGGGTGGACGTCCCCTGGTCTCCGCCACTTGGCGTAGCGCCTGCTGCGGGATGGGTGCTCGGGCGAGGGGTGGGCAGTTGCTGCTGCGCCGCGTGTGGTCTGGGGCGGGGGTTGATCGGGGGCCTGGTGCTTCTCCCGCCCTGCGGCCGGTGATTCCGGTGGGCGGGGCCATGCCCGCGGGAGCCTGCCTCTTTACTCACGCACCTCTCACTTCGGCACTGTAAATGTCTTTCACCCTTGCACTTACATACTCATACATTTCTCCGGGGAGAATTGGGACAGGGCCATACAGTCCCGGCCCGGCTCCCCCTGTTTTTATTGCATCACACACCAAGTTTATGGGATGGTTGGGACCTGTTGGGGGCGTGCCTCACGGTTACATCCTCAAGACAGGCCCCGCCATCCCTGCACCTTTTTTAACGCACCACACACATCATATTCCACAGGAGAGCTCCGGCAAAGGGCGGTGGGACGGGCGGCTGGATAGAAATTCCATGCTGCGGTCCCACTGTCCCAAGCAAAGCTGTCCTATTTTAATGCATACATAGCACTACCCTCCCCTCACAATCCCATCACGGTGCTGGGTAATGGCTGCCAGCCGGGAACCTGGCAGCCACAGTAATAGGGTGGTAGGTGGGTCCCACTTTTTTTCTCTATGGCGTGGCTATGGGGTTGGTAGTGCGTCCCCTCTTGCCATCCCTGAAGGCCGGTTGATGGGTGCGTGGGTGGCCCGGGGGACCACCCTGGATCCCAGGGGGGGGACGATGGCTCCTTTGCTTGGCTGCGGGAGGAGGGACGAGCTGCGCTGAACACCAAGCCTAAGCGACTCCAAACTGTAGTGTATATAATGAAAAATCCCATATGATACACTAAGGTAAAGTTTGGGGTCGCTGGCGGAAAACACAGACAAGGCTGAAAAAGCAGTTTCTGCTCTTGCACCCCCCTTTAAAATAAACTGCTGTATTTTAAGCCAAAAGAACTGTTGTGTTTGATAGACCAATATGTCTATATGCTGCCATAGCAGATTCATGGCGGATTAAGCCCCCGAACTATTTTTAATTTGTCCGTTTTACCCTGGAGACCCCCGTTTACAGATGTCATGCAACCACTTTCGTTTCAACCCAGCCATAAAAAGAAGGTAAGTACTCTTATTTATTATTCAAAATGTCTGTCCTTTCTAGCTTACAATCATTAATTGATGTCTAATATTTAGTTGTTTTTTTTAAAAACTACTTAACAAAGTATTCACTCGCATATTTTACTTTTAAACAAATTACGCCACAATGAAAAAATAAGTCACGGATATCTACCTCATAACTATCGCTTAATTGTATTTTTTTTTTTTTTTTTTTTTTGTTACTGTTGCATTTTCCCCAATATTTTAAATGACAAATAATCGATCCAAACAACAAACAAACGTCTTCAGAAGAGGCTCCCTCCTGGGGTGACAGCAATGCACACCAATTTGATGTAGAGTGGGTTGTTTGGTCTGAGCACTAACAGCCTGACCCTCCACCTCTTCAATCTCTGCAGCAATGCTGACAGCACTCCTGTAACGAGTCACATGATATTTTGGAGGGAAAATAACAAGCAGTACTCAATTTGGACATTTAGGGATGTACGTAGTTTCTAAGAGGTGTACTCACACTTTTGTTGCTAGGAGTTTAGATATTAATGGCTATATTTTGAGTTATTTTGAGGGGATATATATATATATATATATATATATATATATATATATATATATATATATATATATATATATATATATATATAGTGCCTTGCAAAAGCATTCGGCCCCCTTGTATCTTGCAAACTTTCACCACATTTCAGGCTTCAAACATAAAGATATGAAATTTAATTTTTTTGTCAAGAATCAACAACAAGTGGGACACAATCGTGAAGTGGAACAACATTTATTGGATAATTTAAACTTTTTTAACAAATAAAAAACTGAAAAATGGGGCATGCAATATTATTCGGCCCCTTTACTTTCAGTGCAGCAAACTCACTCCAGAAGTTCAGTGAGGATCTCTGAATGATCCAATGTTGTCCTAAATGACCGATGATGATAAATAGAATCCACCTGTGTGTAATCAAGTCTCCGTATAAATGCACCTGCTCTGTGATAGTCTCAGGGTTCTGTTTAAAGTGCAGAGAGCATTATGAAAACCAAGGAACACACCAGACAGGTCCGAGATACTGTTGTGGAGAAGTTTAAAGTCGGATTTGGATACAAAAAGATTTCCCAAGCTTTAAACATCTCAAGGAGCACTGTGCAAGCCATCATATTGAAATGGAAGGAGCATCAGACCACTGCAAATCTACCAAGACCCGGCCGTCCTTCCAAACTTTCTTCTCAAACAAGGAGAAAACTGATCAGAGATGCAGCCAAGAGGCCCATGATCACTCTGGATGAACTGCAGAGATCTACAGCTGAGGTGGGAGAGTCTGTCCATAGGACAACAATCAGTCGGACACTGCACAAATCTGGCCTTTATGGAAGAGTGGCAAGAAGAAAGCCATTTCTCAAAGATATCCATAAAAAGTCTCTTTTAAAGTTTGCCACAAGCCACCTGGGAGACACACCAAACATGTGGAAGAAGGTGCTCTGGTCAGATGAAACCAAAATTGAACTTTTTGGCCACAATGCAAAACGATATGTTTGGCGTAAAAGCAACACAGCTCATCACCCTGAACACACCATCCCCACTGTCAAACATGGTGGTGGCAGCATCATGGTTTGGGCCTGCTTTTCTTCAGCAGGGACAGGGAAGATGGTTAAAATTGACGGGAAGATGGATGCAGCCAAATACAGGAACATTCTGGAAGAAAACCTGTTGGTATCTGCATAAGACCTTAGACTGGAACGGAGATTTATCTTCCAACAGGACAATGATCCAAAACATAAAGCCAAATCTACAATGGAATGGTTCAAAAATAAATGTATCCAGGTGTTAGAATGGCCAAGTCAAAGTCCAGGCCTGAATCCAATTGAGAATCTTTGGAAAGAGCTGAAGACTGCTGTTCACAAACACTCTCCATCCAACCACAATCACTGAGCTCGAGCTGTTTTGCAAGGAAGAATGGGCAAGAATGTCAGTCTCTCGATGTGCAAAACTGATAGAAACATACCCCAAGCGACTTGCAGCTGTAATTGGAGCAAAAGGTGGCGCTACAAAGTATTAACGCAAGGGGGCCGAATAATATTGCACGCCCCGCTTTTCAGTTTTTTATTTGTTAAAAAAGTTTAAATCATCCAATAAATTTTGTTCCACTTCACGATTGTGTCCCACTTGTTGTTGATTCTTGACAAAAAATTAAAATTTTATATCTTTATGTTTGAAGCCTGAAATGTGGCGAAAGGTTGCAAGGTTCAAGGGGGCCGAATACTTTTGCAAGGCACTGTATATATTAGGGCTGTCAAAATTATCGCGTTAACGCGCGGTAATTAATTTTTTTAATTAATCACGTTAAAATATTTGACACAATTAACGCACATGTCCCGCTCAGAAAGTATTCTGCCTTTTGGTAAGTTTTACAGCAAGGCTTTTTGTGCTGTCCAACAGCGAACTCTTGTGGTCGCTATGCAACATGGTTTATTGTTTTCTTGCCAGTTCATTATGGCTGCACGACGTCTCGGGCTGATAATGTTGTGCTTATATGATCCTTGGACAAGATTTGTCCGTAAGTATGGTTGTTGTAAAGAATGTACATACTATGTTAGTAAGCGAAATGTTATATTTTTTGTATGAGACGCTTTTTGTTTATGTTTAGTGAACCTGTATAGTGTGCTAAGCTAACGTTGTTGCTAATGCAATGCTTGTGTACTTTTTGTAGTTTTACGACGGTCTAAAGAGGACAATGGTTTGAGGCCATTTTATTAATAAATCAGATGAAAAAGGAAGAAGTCTAATTATTAAGGCGTCGTTCACTAGCTGTCTAGCTTTGGAAAAAGTAGACGCTTTGGAGTGAGGACAGCATAGACAGATTTAAATGACAGTAGAGTGAAATGCCCACTACAGTCTTTATGTACCGTATGTTGAATGTATATATCCATCTTGTGTCTTATCTTTCCATTCCAACAATTTATTTTACAGAATATATATATAATTTACAGAAAAATATGGCATATTTTATAGATGGTTTGAATTGCGATTAATTGCGATTAATTACGATTAATTAATTTTTAAGCTGTAATTAACTCGAGTAAAAAAAAATTAATCGTTTGACAGCCCTAATATATATATATATATATATATATATATATATATATATATATATATATATATATATAATGTAAAATATACTGAAACTGCAATTACTACTGACTGCAACCACAATACAACAACCTGTTAAACAAATTCAGTACATCGCCGAATGTATGTGACAACTCTCGCATGCAGCAGGAGACTTGAAGGAAAACAGGAAGTGACAAGGATGAATTTTTTATAACATTCACTGGCTCAGAGAATGGTCTGAATAACCCTGAGGTGAAAGACGCCTGCACTACCATGTAGTATCCCCTAACAATGTAAGGAGATGCGCACGTGGTATATTTTTATTAAGTTTGACACAGATTTTGCTGCTCCGTCACGTCACAGAAATGTTAGTGTCACACTAGTCTCGTGTGACAACTGGATGAGTGGTTCTGATGCAATGTAAGCTCCTGCTCGGCTGCTTCTTTATGGCAGCAGGAAGAAGCCTCGCATGTTTGCAGCTGGAAGGTCAGCAGCCAAGAGTCTGACGACCAGTGAAACTGCGCAGTCCTCAATTTTAAGCTCAATTAGTTTTGTCGTTGGGAAGGGAAGCCAGTCAAGGTTGTTGTCAGGGTTCTGGGGATGGGAAGCTGTGCTGATTACAGTTAGAGGCCTCCCAGCAGAAGCAGGAAGGTACAAGAGTGGACATGATGGCTGTGAGCTTGTGTGATTACATGCAAATACTCGAACCTTTTAAAGCGTTTTGCATGTCATCCTCAGCATAAAGCTGTCCCCTGCCATTTAATCCACGCTGCCTTCAAATGTGATGGAATGGAAAGCGTTTCATGCCTGACAATACAGTCCATTAGGTCAAAACTCACTTTATAAGAATATGATGATGCAGTTGGGATTAGATACAAAATTAATGTTGATGAGAATGATGGTTGTTGTAGTTGGGTTTAAATGTATTTATTTCAGTATAAAATCTGCCATTTGTTGTGGTTATAGGCTATTACCAACTAAAATAAAACATAGACAGAATTTAGGAGCTGCTGTCCCAACAAGAAATGGAAAAACCTATACATGCGTTCATTTTAGTAGATTACTAATCCATGCATTAATTTTTAGTTGAGTGGACTATGGCAATGTTGTGTTTACAGCTGTTGACAAAAAAAAACATCAACCAGGAAGCTGCTGCTATTCCATAATATTGGTGCAAGATTCCTTACAAATACAAGGAAACTTAGCCCATATATACCAGCGGTCATGACATTATTACACTGGGTGTTAAAGGATAGACTATAAAATATTACTTCAAGTCAACAAAACACTTAATGGCCTTAGAATAATAAACATGCTTGATTTACTCGACACCTATGAAGGATCTAGACCCCTTGTTTGGAACCGGTGTTTCCTTCAAGAACAAGAAACAAGCAGGGTGAGGCAGAACAGAGTTTTTATGCTCCTCACCTCTGAAACAGATAACCAAAAGAGCTGAGGTGTGCTCAAATGGTTAGCTCCTTTAAATTAGGGCTAAAATCGCTCATCTTTACTACAGCGTATTCATAGCTGCCGCAATTGTTCAATTACCCAATTGACTTTTGCTTTTTATCGACTTATTTGTGTTTTTATTTCTATTTCTTATTTTTAATTGTTTATGATTTTAACTGTCTTACTGATTTAACATGACTTTTAGTTATCCTTTCATTTATACATTATTTCTATTTCTTAATTGTGCCTTGATAATTTTTCTGTGCGGAAAAAAAATACATCGAATTACATTGTGTTGAATTGTGCAGTACAAATAAATTTGCCTTGCCTTGAGGTATGTTAAAACATTATCAGTTATTTATCATTATATTAAATAAACCTAAGAGAAAATGGTGGTTATGAACATGTTTTTTTTTTTCCATTTTAGCTCACTCGGACAAAGAAAGGGTAAAGAATTCATATTTGTAATCATGTAGGATCTTTTTTTTCTATTCCTTTGGTTAACTTTTGCCTATTAGTTTAAGGATGTTAAACTCATACGTATTTGTGTTTTCATTAGAGTTTACCGAAAATCCTGATTCCAGCATTGTTGAATGAACCTCAGTAGAAGCTCAAGAGATAGTAAAATTTTTTTTTTTTTTCTGTTATCTTACACATCTGTCTTCCAAGGGCCCTGAGAGTAATCACAATTTTTCTGCCCCTTGTGCACTCTTGCCTCCTATAAGTACAAGAATAATAGATGATTCTGATCAAAGTTGGATTTTAAAGTGATCAGCTATACATGTAAACACATCCAGATGTTCAAATACCAAGAGTTGAGCTCTCTTTGTCTTTGTGTGGTTACACAAAGCAGTCATGATGAAGAGCAACAGGCGAGGAATGGAACAGCTCAGGGGAGCAGAAGGACCTTGAGGCCCTGATGGAGGCGGCCACAGGAAGCAGAAAAGGGCAAGTAGTTACATCAATGAGAGTCAGACAGGACTGTCTTGGTCCATTTGCTTCAACGTGACACTCTCTGGGCCTCCATTTCTTTTTCATTTCTTTGATTCATGCTGACCTCCTCCAGGGTTCTATCCTACATTGACGTGCCTGTTTTTAGTTTAACAAATGTATTGCCTGTTTTAATAAGAAAAATTTGCGTGTTATTTTACCAATTCACCTATTTTATAACCCCACAATGTAAACTTTCTTCAGCCTATAGGCAAGTTTCCTGAGCGAAACATGGGCGGCAGTAAGAAGTGTGTTGACAATGTTAAAACTGCAAAATCAAAACATAGGAACCCACAGAATCTCCAAAAATTAAATCAGCACGACGTAAATGAGACTCCATAACTTTCTGTGCTGTGCATGAACTCCTGGAAGCGCCTTTATATACAGTGGGGCAAATAAGTATTTAGTCAACCACTAATTGTGCAAGTTCTCCCACTTGAAAGTATTAGAGAGGCCTGTAATTGTCAACATGGGTAAACGTCAACCATGAGAGACAGAATGTGGAAAAAAAAAAAAAACAGAAAATCACGTTGTTTGATTTTTAAAGAATTTATTTTCAAATCATGGTGGAAAATAAGTATTTGGTCAATACCAAAAGTTCATCTCAATACTTTGTTATGTACTCTTTGTTGGCAATAACGGAGGCCAAATATTTTCTGTAACTCTTCACAAGCTTTTCACACACTGTTGCTGGTATTTTGGCCCATTCGTCCATGCAGATCTCCTCTAGAGCAGTGATGTTTTGGGGTTGTCGTTGGGCAACAAAGGGTACATAACAAAGTATTGAGATGAACTTTTGGTATTGACCAAATATTTACTGGACTGTCTCAGAAAATTAGAATACACAATATTCTAATTTTTTGAGACAGTCCTGTGTATATATACAGGACTGTCTCAGGAAATTAGAATACACAATATTCTAATTTCCTGAGACAGTCCAGTATTTTCCACCATGATTTGCAAATAAATTATTTAAAAATCAAACTGTGATTTTCTGTTTTTTTTTTCCACATTCTGTCTCTCATGGTTGAGGTTTACCCATGTTGACAATTACAGACCTCTCTAATATTTTCAAGTGGGAGAACTTGCACAATTAGTGGTTGACTAAAAACTTATTTGCCCCACTGTATGTTTGAAGAGGAATATTTTGAAGAGCGTCCAGCTTAAAAGCGCTAGTGTGGATCGACCTCACCATACGACTTGAATCGAAACCAGCTGCAGACAAGAAGCTAAGGATGTGATTTAAACCTAATGATATACCTAAAAGATTGTATGATTTTTCTTATCACGTCTTTGATCATTCGTGGACAAAATTATAACAACCTGTCAGCCGGTGTTGATGCGAGGTGTAGATTGATATGCGGGCCGCTTCAGTGACCAAATTAGGTGAATTTACAAATTATATTACATTTGCCGAATGCAATAGGGCTAACACGGATTTTGTTGTTACAAGGTAGTACTACAAGGTATGTACATATAAACAAAAATAATATGTCATTCTTTTTTTACTGCAGATACTGATCGCAATAAAACATTTGGACAACATGATTCAATTTCTTGTTTTATTTAAAACGATTGGTGCATGCACAAAACAGGTCAGTAAATCACAATTTATAAAATTATTAGAAAAATATTTACGAAACATTCAGCATTCATAAATGCATACAGAATACATACGAGAATGTGATATCAGACAGCAGAGCTCCGGAGCGGCTTAAGCGATCCTTGCCAAACTTTCACCCGACATTACGGAGACCCTCGGCGGCCTCCAGATGGCCTCTCCTGCTGTCCTCGGTGATTCGAGTTCCAGTAGCGCATCTTAAAGTTGCTGCAGTTTAAAATCTCGTAGTTGGATCTCGGGATCGAGCTGACGGTCCGCCGCGAGGCGAGCCACCGTCTGTCCCAGCCTCTCGGCCGCCCCCGGAAAAAACGCACATAGTCTTGATATACTGTATGTCCATCAAAGTGTTGTTGTGTGGCACATCAACTTGTCTTCCCTTGCCTTACAGTGTTTTCCACCTGTAAACAAACGTACAAAAAAACTTCTAATCTTCTTACACTGATCTTTGTAAAGGAAAGAATGAATGGGGCCATGTATCGAGAGATTTGAAGTGAAAATTTCCTTCCATCAGCGAGGGCATTGAAGATGAGACGTGGCTGGGTCTTTCAGCATGAAAATGATCCTAAACACACAGCCAGGGCAACAAAGGGGTGGCTTCGTAAGAAGCGTTTCAAGGTCCTGGAGTGGCCTAGCCAGTCTCCAGATCTCAACCCCATCGAAAATCTGTGGAGGGAGTTGAAAGTCCATGTTGCCCAACGACAGTCCCAAAACATCACTGCTCTAGAGGAGATCTGCATGGAGGAATGGGCCAAAATACCAGCAACAGTGTGTGAAAAGCTTGTGAAGAGTTACAGAAAACGTTTGGCCTCCGTTATTGCCAACAAAGGGTACAAAACCAAGTATTGAGATGAACCTTTGGTGTTGACCTAATACTTATTTTCCACCATTCTTTGCAAATAAATTCTTTAAAAATCAAACAATGTGATTTTCTGGGGGGGGGGGTTCCACATTCTGTCTCTCATGGTTGAGGTTTACCCATGTTGACATTTACAGGCCTCTCTAATATTTTCAAGTGGGAGAACTTGCACAATTAGTGGTTGACTAAATACTTATTTGCCCCACTGTATTAGAACTCACAATCTATAAAGAATTTACCAGCCTACATATTTCATTGTCACCACTTCCTGATGACACATTTAAAAACAAACAAAAAACCTCAGCATTTTTGTTCCTGCTGTATCCTGTCAGTCACACTGTGACCCTTGACCTTCTCCCGCCTTCAGGGAATCCCACTTTCCCTCGGCTCTCCAGACGGCTTCTTTCTCTTCTTCGTCACACTCCAGTGCCAGGAACACCACTGCCTCATTTATTCTATCCATCCAGCAGTGACTAACTGCTGTCAGTGCAGCCATTCGGTGGCCTCCTGCAGCCACTAGTGGCGGATACTTACTCCTGCTTGAATGGTGCTCGTCTTGCTTAAGAATCTTAATTAAGTCCTGTGCACTCCCACAAGGCTTTCGACAGGAAAACTTCAGCAATGCATCTTCTGACTACATGCCTGAATTTGGTCCTTTTTAAAATCAATGATTTTGCCACTGAAGAACAAACAAAGTTGCATATTATTTATTTTTAGTATCATACAGTGATCAACTGTTAGTGTGTAATACATTATTAATAGCTTACATTTCCACAGATTCCATTTGAATTCATAAAAATGATTGTGCTCTTCCTCTTTGTAAAGAACAAAAATAGATGGAAACATTTTCTTTCCATAAATATGATACAATCTTTCTAAATATGGTATGTAACACATTAGTGTACTGTCCGGGAAAGTACATGTTTACCTTTTCAGCTATGTACTTTCTTTCATCTTTCTGACAAGCTTTTTCTTCCAATTATTTGAAAACATCTGTGTTTTCCACTTATCTAGTTATAATAATCTTGCAAACGACATTTAATAATTTCATATCTAATCTTTAAAAATGTTTTAAATTACAGGGAAAAAAAAAACAGAAAATACTATTTTCGGTTGGTATCACTAGTTGATTTGGATTATTTTGTTAGGTATTTAGCTAATTAACAAAATATAGCATGTAACATTTCTCAGCTAATCAAAGAGAGAACGTCTTTGCTGAAATGCTTGGCTCCATTGTCAGGTTAGCAAAACAGGTGTTATATACAACTCACTATATAAAAAATGCTTTCATTTTAAAGTTTTTACTTTTTTCTTTAAGAATAGAAGTTGAAAAAGTACTTCTACAATGACAAGCTTTCTGTATCTGTACTCTGCAAGGGTGTAGGCTTAGTTTAGTTTAGTTTAGTTTAGTTTAGTTTAGTTTAGTTTAGTTTAGTTTAGTTTAGTTTAGTTTAGTTTAGTTTAGTTTAGTTTAGTTTAGTTTATTCACACATCGTATCATGGTACACTCAAGAACATGGTCATATATACAATCAGTTCATCTGACAAGATGCATGAAAGGGACACTCCGAATAAGCTATTTAAAGCTTTTAGTAGGGGCCCAGTCAAACAACACACACATCCATACACATACATACAATTAACTATGGGAAATTTCAAAATTCTGATTACATCGGATTTGACATGTGATACCTTAGGAATGTTATTCAAAGACAGCATATTAAGCATACATGGCAAGGAGATGAGTTTTCAGTTTTTTCTTAAAAATAGAGATGGAGTGTGACATTTTCAGTGTTTCGTCCAGTTCATTCCAGATCTGTGGTCCTCTGCACACAATGCCAAAGCTTGTAGACTTTAGCCTTCTGTTTTTTCCTCTGATGTGATTTTTTTCTTCTGGTTGTATATGTGTGCTGAGGAGTATAGATTGGTATGAGATCACTTAATTTATGGTTAAGTTTATGGATGACCTGATACATTATGCAAGCATTTTGAAAGTAGTTGTGTTCTTTCAGCTTCAGAAGGTGGTGATGGTGAAATATTAATTTAGTTGGAGCATTGAACCTGGACCATGTTATGGCACGTATGACTTTTTTCTGCAGTGTTTCAAGCTTTTTTAGATAGGTTGGAAATGTGTTGCACCATATGATATTACAATATTGTAGATGTGGTTCAAATAAAGATTTATACAGGGTGAGAAGTGCAGATAGTGGGATATAATGTCGCAGTTTAAAAAACAGAGCGGCGTATTTCGACAGTTTATTTGTGAGCTCATCGATATGTTTTTTAAAATTAAGGTACTCATCAATATGGATCCCCAGGAATTTTGTAGAGCAGACTCTTTCAATGGTTTCTCCATTTATGTTTAAACAAATTTGTTTGATGGGCTGTTTTTTATAGGAGCGAAACACAATGTAATTTGTTTTATTGATATTTAGAGAGAGTTTATTACATCTGAACCATGTGTCTATTTTCTTTAGTTCACTATTTATGATTTGCTCAAGTGTAGAGGGATGTTTATGGGAAAAGAATACATTTGTATCATCAGCAAATAGTACTTTATGAAAAACGGATGAGGAATTAACAAAGTCATTAATGTACAGGATGAAAAGGAGGGCCCTAAAATGGAGCCCTGGGGGACTCCATGACTGATGAGTTTGAATGATGATTCTGAATTATTAATGTTGACATACTGATGTCTTCCAGATAGATAGCTACGGAACCATTCTAGCGCTAGGCCTCTAATCCCATAATGTTGTAGTTTTTTTATTAGTATATCGGTCTTAATGGTGTCAAATGCTTTGGATAGGTCCAAAAAAAATGCCGACTCCGTAGTCCCCTTTGTCAATTGTATCGTGTATTTTTTCCGTTAGATCAAGTACTGCCATATATGTGCTATTTTTCTTTCTAAATCCATACTGCAATGGTACAATGATGTCTAGCTTGTCTAGGTAATTATTTAGTTTGTTGTAAACTACTCTTTCCAATACCTTAGAAAGGGTAGGCAGAATAGATATTGGTCGGTAATTGCTCAGATCATTTTTATCTCCAGATTTAAAAATTGGTGTGATTCGTGCAATTTTTGCTGTTTGAGGCACCACTCCAGAGAGTAGAGACAGATTGATACAGTGGGTAAGAGGTCCAGTAATAATGTTGGAAATGCTTTTCAGAATTTTATTGGAAATCCCATCTGCTGCAGCTGAATTTGAATTCTTCATATTCATGATTATTTTATAAACTTCATCATCAGTAGCTGGATTCAGGAAGAAGGAGCCCAGGTAAATAATCTCTAAAGGAGGCATCTTGAGGCTGACTGATTTTACTAGATATATTACTACCAATAGAGACAAAGTAATTATTGAATTTGTCAGCAAGACTGTTATTTGTGGTGGCTGCAGCTGTACTATTATCATGGTCAGGGAACACAGGAGGTTTTTGTTTTTTGCTTAGGACCTTGTGCAGTACTCTCCAGCATGTCTTACAGTCACCCTGTGATGTTTTGGATAGGGACAGTAGGGACAAAACACTACCAACTTTTCAAGATGCACAAATCGTCCCCACCAACTTTTAAGCAAACTTATTTGCATTATTTAATGTGTTCAGTTAAATAGGTCATTTAGATTGTCTTCTCATATATTGTAACGGTAGAATTGACTCTACCATTATTAAGTGAATTATTTTTGTTATGTTCAGACCTACATTTACCCCTTTTTCACTTGCTGAATGTGTCGCTCCATTTTTTTTCCCTCAAACGCATGTTTGACTGGCTGATGACTTCACCCCCCCCCACCACCACCACCACCACATGCACATTCTCACAGTTCATAATTACGTTGCATGTCGACGTGCCCTCCTCCGCCCGCTTCGAAGATGAGGGATATTCGAAGTTTTTTTCGGCCAGCAGCCACTGTAAGTAATGGAAATACGGTCATTTTCGGACTATAAACCGCTACTTTTTTCCTTCATTTTGAATCCTGGGCTTATAGTCCAGTGCGGCTTATTTGTTTATTTATTTGGGTTAATAGGTAACACTTTATTTGACAGCAGTGTCATAAGACCGACCGTCATAATTATGACATGACAGTATCATGGGCATTGCTGAATGCTTATGACAGATGTCATTAATTGTCATGCGGCAAATTATGTCATTAACTCCATTTATGTCCAGCTCGGATATTTTACATCCATTCAAAAGTGAGATAATTTGCCGGATAACACTAAATGACATCTGTTATAACCATTCATTAATGCTCATGACAGTGTCATGTCATAAATATGACTGTCTAATGACAGTCTTAAGGTGCCACTGTCAAATAAACTGTTACCAAATACCATAACTAGCAATTAATTAAACTGGCACAGTAACTGAAGACATTTTCAGCACAGAACAATGAATTTTGATTGTTATTAACATCTGTAGCGCTGCAATGCATGCTAGGAAGCATGTTGGACAGCAACAGTGTTGTCAGCAGGTGGCAGCAGAGGTTGAATGTCTCCCTCAAGGAAGCAGTGATGGCCAAATGAAGCTTTTTGAAGCAATGAATATTGGTTAATTTGGTCTTAAGACAGTCGTATGATGCCGCTGTCAAATAAAGTGTTACTGCTTAATATCTTTTGGTGTAAATATCCCATAATACAGTGAGGACAGCTTCGGCTTATAGTCCAGTGCGGTTTATCTATAAACAAATGTCGTTTTTGTGTCAAATTTGGTGGGTGGCGGCTTATAGTCAGGTGCACCTTGTAGTGCGAAAATTATGGAAATAGAGTTGGCATTACCATTACAATAAACTGTGTGAACTTGCTAACCTGAGTAGGAAGCTGCTTAGGTACAGTAGAAGTGTCCTCCTGTATTTGTTTTCAACTATGTTAACGATAATTAAACTGTGAGAAATATACTGTAGTAAACTTTGCTCAGTTGTAAGAAATATAGTGAACCTAGGTTTAAATCCTTCTCCCCAGTTTTCATTTTTATTTTACTTTT
Source organism: Corythoichthys intestinalis (assembly GCF_030265065.1). Classification (NCBI taxonomy): domain Eukaryota; kingdom Metazoa; phylum Chordata; class Actinopteri; order Syngnathiformes; family Syngnathidae; genus Corythoichthys; species Corythoichthys intestinalis. Next base: position 22,012,398 of record NC_080405.1, read on the forward strand.
GTGGTCTTAAAGCAGACCAAAGGAGCTTTCATTGTTTTGTTGAGTTTGGCCGTGCTTGTGGACAAAAACAGTAGTGTTTATCCTGAAGGAAGGCTCCATTTTATTTCTTTTCGTTATTTCATGACTAAGAATTTTTTTTGTTATATTTAATTTCTTTAGAAAGACAATTTGGAGTGGTAAGAAGAAAACTGTTTTTTTTTTTGTTTGTTTGTTTTTTGCGCATTCCTGGATACTTAAGAGATGATTAGCAAGTTTGCATTTCTTGTGTATGTTAATATAATTTGACCTTGACATTTGACATTTATTCTGGAAGTTTTCAAAATGTTTCTTTAGTAGTTTTTTAAAACAAGGGATACAATCAAGTGGTGTATCACCTGAACCAATACGTATGCACTGCAAAAACCCACCTCCTCAAAACTGGAAAAAAATAAATAAATAAATACTTAAATTCCCTTGTTTTCAGTATAAATTATCTGCCAGTGCTTCATATACATTTTCCTTACATTTCTTGAAATAAAAATTGCTAGCTGAAAATAACAGACTTATTTGAAACAAAAAGTTTGTATATTTAATCTTAGAAAAAAATTGTTAGTCAGAAATGTACTTAATTCAAGGATAGATATTGTTCAAAATGTTATATGAAAGCATTTTTTCTGGATTTAGGTGAAAAATGACCGACTTTTAAATGTATGGGCCTAATAAGAACAAATGGTAATATTTACTAAAAGTAAGTGGAAGAATCTGATGCATTTATCTCTTAACTAGCCTTTAAAACTAAAAAAAAAAAAAAAAGATGGGGGAAAAAATTATTCGACTACATTTAAGAAAAATGATCAGATTAAGGCATTATACTGTAAAATTTGCAGTGTGAAAGTTAGTACTAGTCAATGCAGATTTAGTTTGCATTAATCATTTAGTTTATCAATTACGTATTTAGGTTCCTATTGGTGAGAAATGTAACCCTGACCGCTGTTCACCCAATCTGTTTGGTTTTATTAATCTCCTGTCCCCAGCAAAAAGTGTACATGCAGCTTATGCTGTTATATCGTCCCTACCAATATTGAGACCAAACCTATGCCCATGGTATTCTGTATTTTTTTAAAACCCAATATAGTATGCTGAATTGCCCTTCTGTTGTAAAAGGGAAAGCTGCAGTGTCGCAAACGACCACTGGCAGGCAGAAACGAGCTCTTGACGCCTCTAGGGGAAAACAACTTGAGGGGAAATTTATGGCTGAATCAGTTACCTCTGAGGCCATTTTGAACTTGCTGTAAGGTTTGCACCACCTTTGTCTTCTCCCAGGAGTGAGCGGCTGCGTCTGCAGGATAGATGAGCCCCTGACGCAATTGCATGCTAGCCACAGATTCTCTAATGCAGTTATGTAGAGCATAAATATCGACCCGGGGTGCTGAAATGGCAGGTATAAATCGTAACGGTCCTGTGGAAGATAATAGGCGAGATGGACAGCATCTGTGGACTATAGGAAACACATCAAATTGCTGACACTCACCAGGCTGCATCGCAGTGTTGGAGTATACAGATGCATGAATGCATGTTTATCCCTCATGTCATATAGTATACAGCATGCTGACACTCATCAGACTGCATTGCAGGCTTGGAGATGCACTTGCGTGAATGTACTGTATGCGTGCATTTGCTGAGTGGGGTCCGAGGATGAGATGACAAATAGTAAAAAAATGCATACACATACATGTACTGTCAGATCTGTAGTCTGTATGAAAGGTAAGTACTTATTGATTTGTCAGTCAAACATGAAGAAGTCCTTAATGTTGCCTCCTCTGACAGTAAATAGCCCAGGCCTTCATGTTTATGAGCAGGCTTCATCATCCCACCCTTTCGTGATGTGTTCAAATTCAATATCATCTCTTCAAGTTTGGGTTTTTTTTTCGGTGGAGGGTGGGTGTCTAACAACAACCCGAGTTGGAGTATGGCACATTGGATGCAATCTTTACCTTTATAATGAACTTCATGATGCAACTTTCTCCTCCCAATCATCATTCAGTTGTTCTTTTAATGAAAATTGACGCAGCTGTCAAGGTTGTTATTTATGAGTCATGAGGCTATGCACAGGGAAACATGCAAGTCCAACGATGAGCTATAATTGCTGAATCCAACTCCAATTCCACGGCTGTCACTACTTCTGTAGGATTATGTCCCTTTTTGACACACATTGGGGGGGGGGGGTGTTTGAGTATGTGTGTGCATTTACATTACTAATGTTGTGAACCCATCACTGTTGTGGATTAGTATCAGCGCAGGGAATTGTGCAAACACGATGTGATCGGCGGCAGCATGACGCCAACAGATTTGCGTGATGCCTTTGGGCTCCATTTTAGGCTGGGCGTCACAGTTTTCGGAATTGTCTTCCATCTGATAAAGAGGGTGAAAGAACATGAGATTTTCCAGATTTATAATCTTGTGCATGTGCGTGTTGTCAGTTTTTGTTCCAATTTAACAAAAGGTGGCATTGAACCGCTCCATTTAAAAGGATGCCTCCTGAAATTTTTAATCAGGTGAGCAACTGAGGTGTACATAGCAAAGAGATCCCTGAAACCTTTGGTGCAAATGCTGGGGTTGTAAAATATATGCAGGTTATGGTAAGCAGGGTTAGGCATCGCGCATCGATGGGATCCGGGACTAACACACCAATGCTCCTGGAACTTTCTAACTTTTTAAATTTCGATTCCATGTTTCAGTGCCCTGACCGCCAATCGTAAAAAAAAAGAGCTGCCGAACACCACGAAGAAGAAGCCACATGAAGCGTATGTTTGTGCATTGCAGCTTGATTTCAACCATGGACACGTTGCGGCGGCGCTTTAAAGTTTGGCTTGTCAAAGAAAAATGACCCGTCAGCTCAGTGCAACATTTACAACACAGCGATATCATGCAAAGGTGGCTGCACGACCAATATGATTGACGTAGCGGGCTGCCGCCTCCGTTAAAATCAATAGTATTAAAAGTATCTTTAATTTTAGAATCGGTTTTACAAATAAAGAATCAATAGAAGAATTTATACTAATGCTTCGTCGTAGATCCAAGCTAAGGTACATGTATATAAAGTGTGTAGTGGCTCACAGCTACCTTACCCGTATGTAACATATGCGACTTTTTCTTGTTTTCTCATGTTTATGCATTCAAGCTTCATCTACTGTCCATTCTCCACTGCAGGAGACACTATCTGTCCAGAACGCTAATGCTTACTGCCTGAGGAGGCAGATATGATCATTTTTCTCAACAAAAATTCTTTCTGATTTTATGCTGTTACTGCTGCTAATGTAATCTGGGTTTTACAAGTTGTTTGTTTGTTTGTTTGTTTGTTTGTTTGTTTGTTTGTTTGTTTGTTTGTTTGTTTGTTTGTTTGTTTGTTTGTTTGTTTGTTTGTTTGTTTGTTTGTTTGTTTGATATTCTGCACCAGGTTAGCCCATCAGTGGGAGCTCAATAGCATGTAAAAATGCCTGCAGCATAAGACACTCTAAAACATAGGCAAATAAATATGCGTAAATGTTTTCTCCGTGAGCTTTTGAAAAATAAACATCTTTGTGAAAGTGCACTCCTGTGGAAAGAAACTTCCTCATATTCAAGCGCAAAGATTGATATTTATATACAAGTTAAAAATAGCCCTGTGAGAAATTCATAGTTAATTGAAAGTTTATTTAATTTGAAAAAAAATATTGGGAGGTTAAGAAATTAATATAAATTATGCAATTTTTTTACCCTGTTTATTAAAAGAATCGCAATCGAGAATCGTTTGAAACTGGAATCGGAACGTGAAATCGGAACCGGAACCATTCAGATTCCAGACAATGCCCAACCCTAATGTAAGTGATGTCAGAATAAGCATTATGTGCTCCCTCTTACACATTCCATTTAAGAAGCAAGTAGCAGCATTCTGAACCAACTGTTGACCAGAAGTACAGAAAATGAATGGCTTGATAACTGATGATAATAATACAAGGCAGTTTGATGAAGTTTGATAGAGAATTTATGACCCGTACACAAGAAACCTTTGTGCAAGTACAACAAGCTGTTAGCAGAGTTAAATGGCGCGATGCCTCTCTTTACAATGCTGAGTCAGGCTATCCCAAAGTGTCTACACAATTAATGTTTCATCAGATCAGCGTGTTGCTTTCACTCTATTTTATTGATCCAGTTAACTGACATCAACTCATGTTTCCTTACATCCATCCACAATACAAACAATTGGATTCAAGACAAAACAAAAGATGGAGAACACTTTTTTTCCTTACTTGTGTTGGCCTCAGTGATCGATGACAGTAACTACAAGTATTTGGACATGTAAATTTTAGACAGGAAAAGCAAGAGAGGCAAGGCTGTTTGGCTATTACGTTCTTCCCTGTATAAAATACTTGATAATGTTATTGCTGTTGTTTTTTGGTGATCATTAACATAACATTACTCTGGAGTTAGAACTTTTTATATGACGCAGCAAGAAGCTAATAAACCAACAGAACTGTATGTAAGGGTGTCACACAAACCTCCTATGTTTGCTTTTCTCAGTAATAATACTGCATGTGTGCCTCTAGGAAAGAACACATGGAGGAGATCTTCTTCAGTTTATCTACATCATATTTCGTTCCTTTTAGCACAATGTATATCCATACTAATTCATTTGTTTTGTTTTTTGTCTTTGGGCTCGTGGGAAAGCAAAACGGGTTTATGCATCATGCATGTGGCGTCAGGAGAGTAGAAAGGAGTCCCAGCAAGGAGTTAAACCAGAACAAAGGTCATCATGAGTGAGGTTTGGGAACATTTACATGTCATTAGCATGCTACCTTGGAATATTATGTGATATCCAACGCACGGGTTAAAGTAAAACGGATGGGATTGCATTTGCCTTCTAATTTACATTTGCAGAACAATTACTGCTGGAAGTATTATAAAATAAAATAACCAGGCTTATTGGTGCTGTGCTTGAAAAGGGCCATTGAGATGTAGTGTTTTAATTTAGGTGAAGCCATTACCCAGCAATATCATTTTGGGGGAACATTGCTTTTTACACATCCACAATGCATGGATGAACTCCCATAACGTTTAGAATTTGTGTTTATCTCAAGTAACAGATCTGTTGACACGCCAAGAGGGTCAACAATATATTACAATATATGGAAACATTTTTTAGGTTATATATTTACAATATTCCTAGAATGTTTTAATTATTCATCTTAAAATGATTTTCTGGACATTGCTGGTTTTTATTTTGTCCCAGCGTGACTTTGACTGTGCACTAGTGCACAAAACAAGGTCCATAAATGGATGCTTGAATGAGTCTGGTGCAGAAGAACTTGATCTAAACTCCATCAGAAACCTTTAGTGTGAACTAGGACAAATAGCTTGATACCATTAAGATTGAAATCAGGAGGTCATAGAAAGAAGATGTATTTAGACCCACAAGGTCCCACACCTCTTCAGTAACTCGTGTTAGTGTGTTTCACTATTTTCACCCTTTGATGAAATGAGAGCAACAAAACCGGCATTTTTTTCCCATTCAAAATTCAATCATCTCTGCTTTTTTGCTTGACGTGGATGATGAAAAAAGCTGGTCAGGAGGAGGACAAGTACTGTAGGAAGAAGGTTAAAGTGCATCTCAGTGTCAGGTGAAGAGGACATATAGGAAGATGATGAGTGAAAAAGATTGGGCTCACGCTAAAAGAGGGGAAAAGAGTCAATGTTGATTTCTTGTTCTTCATTTATGGGCTCACATTGGGAGCACAAGTTCAGGTGTCATCTTTTAGTTCTGCTCCATATCTTCAACTATGGGTGTGTTATAACTCTGGAACAGAGGCTGCATGAAGAGGCCCACAGTTCCCACCACACACACACATACAAAGATCCACAGGAATAGTCGGTCGATCACCATTGCGACGTACTTCCAATCCTCTATGATCTGTAAGAAGACAGAAGTAAGTGTTAGAAAACACAAATGGTTTATTTTATGCACTGTGCTGTATCTACAATCTTTTACAATCCATGACAAAGATCTGCGGTAAAATATTGACCAATCTAATACAAGTGACTCATTTGATTGCAAAATAATGACAAGCTTTCTAACTTTAGCCCTGAATGTCATGTCGACTGTTAAGAAAGTTCAGTGTCCTCGTGAACAACTTCAAAGTTTATGAAATCTTAAAATGAACTAATTCAGTTATTAATTCAAAGTTTTAAGCAGTGGTTATAGTTCAAAATGAAGTTGAAAGTGCCACTGATTCTGATTCGCTGTTGATGATGAGATTAACACAAAAAGGTAAGATTCCATCCACTGATTGTCAAATTACGACTTTTAGATAGTTGTAAATTTACCTTGCATGTTGTGTAATCTATCTGGAATGGGAATTTACTCACCAAGCAGCTACATTAAAGGGAACCTCGGACTTAAAGACTTGTAGGCTCTAATAAGCCACAATTGTTCTTTTTTACTAAAATATGTTATTTGAAACACATATATTATTGCCATTGATTCAAAAGTCTATAATATTTATTACATGTTTGACTTGAGGAGGGTGCCATGTTTACACGCGCAATGCATGCTGGGGGTGATGACGTGGTTTGGCTGGACTAGGAGAATAGCTGTGCTAGCTAGCAAGCGAAGCTAGTATGACGGGCTTGCCACCCGTCCCTTGAAATAAGGAATCGTTCCAAATTGGGAATGAAAATTTGCGTTCTGTATTGAACCAATACGGAATATTTACATTATGAATAGATGCATTTCTATGCATTTTAGGAGTTTTGAGGGATGTCCCTTTTTTTTGGGCCTGTACGGTTTTCGCGTGAGGAGGGCGTCCCTTTTTTCTATTTCTGAAACGTGGCAACCGTTTGACGACTGGAATGATACTGTCACATTCTGCTGCTGGTCAGATTGTTTTATTACAGAGCTGTGGGATGAGTTCACAACGTTGTACCTGCATCCAATTCCACCTCATCAGCAGTGTCTTTAAACCGATCCTAGGCGGTTTGCCGAGATATTGACTTGCTGCCATTTGACAGTTTGTATATCCCTTCATTGCTAGTTGCATCATTGCCCTGTTTTTTTCGTTTGTCTGCCTTTCACCACGGTTTTCCCTCATTTTTTTTTTGTTTTTTTTATTGATCCCAATCTACCGTCACAAACCTTTTTTGTGTCTCCCTTTTCGCGATCGCATGTTTTTTTTGTGTGTGTTCACTAAACCCTTTTACGCAGATGTTGTTGTCCCTATTTTATAGATGTCTGCTTGCTGTCTGAAGTGAGTCGCGTTTTCTAATTCCGTGGTCAAGCCAGCTGCATCTTTCTTTCAGTCGCGTTTCCTTTTCAGGTTTTAGGGTTACCACACAGAGACAAACACTGCATTTGGTTTGCGATTGCTTTATAACAAAAACTATTACGCTTACGTCACACGGAAGTATAGTCCTGTGGTCTAGATGTTTGTCTGTTGCACGGGAAATGTGGGTTTGAATCCCGCTGGAGACCTTCATTTAATTGCTTTTGCTGATTGTTTTGTGAAATATCAACAGTGCTGTCCTGCTCATCACTTTTCCGCTCGGGTGCAAATATGATAGGCGGAACCGACGACATGTTTATGTAGCTAAGGAGTGACACTGTGGAAGTACTGCAGCGCTGCAGTATGGCTTGTATATGAACAAATAGTTTTCATGTAACTATTGTGGGTGAAACTTAGTCAATTGTGTCTTTTGGTCAAACAATTACAGCATGTGATCTGGGGAATGGAAGCCTACCCCTTCATCGTCATCTTCGCTCTTCATCTTGTCCGCAATATAGCGCACTCCATCCACAGCGTCCTCAACATCAATGCTGCTTTTCAATGTCGTCCTCTTCCTGAACTCTGTGTTGTCAGCAAAGTCGCTGAACGTCCAGCCGTACCGTTTAGCCGACTCCTCGTTGACGTAGAAAGATGACGAGGAGTCGGCCAGTCCTAAAGAACCCGGCCCCGCTTTCTTCTCTGAGCACGATTGCTGTTGGTGTTTTTTCCGGAATCTCTCGCGTATGTTGGATCTGCCGGGTCTCCTCATGAAAAGGTAGGAAGGAAGTTGGTACATGAAGATGCGTTTGACCCAAGGAGGCATGGTGTGCGTACTAGGGGAGCGATGGTGCACATTGAGTACACATACACTGGTAACGATGGAAAAGGTGACAAGCACCATGGTAAACATCAGGTACTTCCCGATCAGAGGCACTGCTAAAGATGTGGGTGGCACAATCTTTGAGATAAGGAGTAAAAACACAGTGAGGGCCAGAAGCACAGAGATGCAAAGCGTCATCTTCTCACCACAGTCTGATGGCAGGTAGAAGACCAGGATGGCCAAAGATGTGATTAGGATACAAGGGATGATCAGGTTGATGGTGTAGAACAGAGGTTTTCGCTTAATGATAAAGTCATAAGTGATATCCAGGTACCTGATGTCATCGGGGTCTTCATTCTTGCGGCCCGGGAGCGATACAATGTCCCATTCTCCACTGGGTTTGAAATCATCGCGGCTGGCAAAGTCACTCAGGAGGATGAGGTCAATCTCGGTGTGGTCGTACGTCCACGAGCGAAACTTTAGGGTGCAGTTCTGCTGGTCGAAGGGAAAGTCGCGGACCTCGATCTTGCAAGCCGACTTGTAGATGGCGGGAGGGAGCCAGGCCACCTCGCCATTGTTGGAGACCACCGCGTTGGAGTAGAAGGAGACTTCATAGGTGCCGTCAGCACTGAAAGACAGGGAATAAAGCAAAAAAAAAAACTCAGATCTCTGATCTTCTGAAACATCATTTCGATCAAGGTAAAAATATGTATGTACTGTATATTTTCTAAATCATTAACATTAATAAGCCAAATTCATTTAATTTGTTGCATTGTGGAGACAAAAAGTGTGACATGAACTCAAATGTACTTTTATTTTTTTTTTTTTTCAGGACCATTTCTGTCTATAACACAATTGTTAAAATTTTCCATTTAACAGGCGCATGTTCAGTATAAACAGATGTTATCATCCTTGGGGAAGTATTCTGTTTCAGAAAAAACTGGCGCCTCATGTCAACAATCTGCCCCTCACCTGCCTCCAATATGCTGAGACATTCCTTATGACTCGATCCCACCAAAGCTGCAGGCTATGCATTATAGATATATAGACTATCAATTATAAAATAGGTCAGGAATCCAGCTTCACATTCGCTTTCTAATGCTAGGAGAGGAGGGATGTTGGGGTTTGAAGAAACCCTTCATGCTATACTAAAAATGAGTGTCTCTTTCTTCATTTTGCGACCTCCAGCCACATCATCCCCTATCATTTGGATCCATTCTGCTTGTTGTTCGGTTTTTCACATTGGCCGGCAATCTGTCATCATTAAAGTTTCATGGCTACAAGGCCAGTGTAATAAAACGGTGGACCACCACAGATCACCACACAGTTGAAGTAAAGCCAGGTACGGAGCTCACATTTGATGATCAAAGTTGATGGATTTATTATTTTGATCAACATTCCTAAGAGGCAGCTTTGCGATGGTGTTGTAATTTACCACACCGCTGACCTATGGGTAGTGGTCTGTCTTCACACTCAGTAAGGAGGCTACTAATTAATTGCTTTACGCCAGGGGTGTCCAAACCTTTTGCAAAGGGGGCCAGATTTGGCATGGTAAAAATGCAGGGGGCCGACCTTGGCTGATGTCCTTTACATAGAACAATATATTTAAGCAAAATTTAGCAAGCCATTCAGTGTGTCACATTTGTTTTATTATTTTTTAATGAATAATTTCAACAATCTCGCAACTAGCCTTTGCGACGTTCTCTTTCGACTCTCGGGCTCTTGCAAAACACTACTGCTGTAAAATTAAACTAGCTTTAAGTTGCTTCAATTTCTCGCTGCGTATCTTCCCTGTAATATTGTCGTACATGTCAGCGTGTCCTTTTTGGTAATATTGCCTCATTGAAATCTTTAAAAACAGCGACTGTCTCTTTGCAAATGAGGCAAGACACAGTTGTTGCGTATTTTTGTGAAGAAATAGTCCAATTTCCATCTATCCTTAAAGTGTCGGCCGTCACAGTCAACTTTTTTTTTGTTGTTGATTGTCACCATTTTAGAAAATTGGAAGTAGAGGGTCACACGGAGTAATGTTGCTTAGCCCTTAAATACCTGCAACATGAAGCAATTATCAGAGAATCCCAAAATTTGAAAAATAAGGTCCTAATGAAACCTTTTTTTCAAATTTGTCAAAAGAAAAGTCAAAATGAATATGTGTAATAAACGCTCTAATGTCTATAACCCATGCTAAATCATGTTTTTTTTCTCATGGAACCTACAGATGCATGTGTTGACTTGCATCCATATTTTTTTTTCAAAAAGAGATGTCAAAATTCTAAATTAGTCTGAAAATCATGAAATTTTAGGTGTATCAAATGTGATACATTTGTCAATAAAGGGTTAAAGTGCTGCTGCCTTTTAGTGGGTAAATGAGGAGCAGCATTTCGTGTGTAAGCTACTTCATATGCTGGTTGCAGTACTGCTGACCAATTTATTAAGTCCGTGTGCGGGCCAGATGTTATTGATTTTATGACAGAGGCTGGGGGCCGGATGAAATTTGACCACGGGCCGCATTTGGCCCCTGGGCCGGACTTTGGACATGCCTGCTTTACGCAGTCCTAGATTCATGATTAAGTTACTGTATTATTCGGACTATTCAGTCCACTGATTTATAAAACGTACTATCAATAAAGAACGAGTTTATTTACATATATAGGGTGCATTAGTGTACTGCATTTGTCATTTGCGTTTTACCTATAATTAATATGTTTTTGTTTGTTATTTGTTCTATTGTTTTATTTATATGTTTGATGAACACTATTATTATAAGGCACACTGCCAATTTTGGGAGGAGGGGGATTTTAAGTGTGCTTTGTAGTCCAAAAAATACGGTATCTTACCGGGATAACCTCTCACTTGCACTCATTCTTTAAAACAATCTTGGGCACTACACATCCCCTTACAATACATACTGGTAGATCTGCCTGACTCAATTCTGTCCGATTGTGACAGCACTGAAATATGGATATTGGCCCAAAACCGATAATGAAAAAACAATCTCAATATTATCTGATATTATTTTTAAATTGCTTTTATTGGTCGTATTGGACAACACAAATTAGTGTAGGTAAAGAACAAATGACAAATACAGTACATTAATGCACTAATGTATCTTATAATCAACCTTACATATGAAAATAAACTAATTGTTCATTTGATAGTACATTTTATAATTCGGTGTTCCTGGAAAATAACAGTAATTTAATCACAAATCAAGGACTGCATAAAGCAATTAGTAGGCTCCATACTGAGTTGGTGTGTGTGTGGTAAATTACAAGACTATTGTGTTAAATGATATTGACCTATACTGTATGTCTGTATGGACCCGGTAGGGTACTGCTAAGCCTTTTCAAAAAGTGATACACAGAATAAGGCAGAATCGACCAGAAGTGAGTCAGGCAGTGCTACCAGTTTGTTGTCGTGTCTTCTCATTGCCTGTCTGTGTTTCTGGTGTTTTGTCGCCCCCTGCTGGCGTTTAGGTGCAATTAGTTTTGATAAGTTCCATCGTTTACGCTCTGCTGACGTAAACATTTGTCGACGCGAGCTCAGTGCGAATGGACAGAGCTAAATGGACGAGCTAACATCTGCAGCTAATGTACCATAGCAGTTCTTGCCATTACACCACGTGGTTTGTGCCTCTTACAAGCACTATTTGTCATTTATGTTCTTCCTTTGTTTTATATTCATGAGCATTGTGTAGTACATTGGTGAGGTGTATATTTTGCTTTGTTTGCATTTGTGGTTAAACTATTTCTATTCAAATTGACACGTGATGTATACTCTATTTTGTGACTTTATTTCATATTATTGACACAATGTTTTGTTTTCAGTTTTACAGAACAAATGTCAGTGCTTTTGTCAAGAGAAAGATGACCAAAGTAAAGTAAAGCCAATTTAGCTTTACTCCAGCGTGTGACTTCTCTTTAGAGTCTGATTTGTTCGCTATCTGTCAATTTGTGTACCTACACACACACACACACACACACACACACACACACACACATTGAGGAGAGATTAAGTGCCTTATCGGCACTTTGCATTTTCACTTGATCCAAAAAACTGATGTTTGTACTACTTTGATCTTAACAATAAATTTCATTGTGTAATATTGGAACGTTTTCCATGTTTTTTTTTTTTGTTTTTTTTTCACAATAATATATTCAGTCCATGACCGCATATATCAGAATCAGTTTGGTATCGGTATCGAATTTTTGGAGTTGGACAGAATCGGGATTTCAGTTCAAAAGTCATTATCCAACAACTACTAAAAATGAGTCTCTTTCTTTCAGTATATTTCACTATAAAGTGTCAACTTGACTTACTGATTGGTCCGATCAGAATCACTCATTCACCATTTAATTGAAGTTCAGAGAAGCTATCATAAACCAACTAAACATTTGCACACATGACTGCATTGATGCAGTAAAATGTTTGAAATGGATTTTCTTTATTTTATACCATCACTTTATTAGAGGAAGAGAGGAAGAGGAAGCGAAATCTCCCACCCATTGAATTGCTCACAACAATGTGTGTAAAAAAAATGGTAAAATAATGCAAAAACAATTATTTTCATTTTTTTGTCCACAAAAATTGATTTTACAAAATTTATTTTCCCACAGAAAATGTAAAAATGTTCCAAATAATATTTGAGATGTTTTCTGATCTCAAATTATCTTAACATCCTATTATAATTTTATTAAAATGCAATTATTGTGAAATCCACTGTACCAAATTATTGTTGTCCATATACTGTATGGTGTGGATGTGACTGCAACACGAAGCAAAAACACAAAGATGGAGATCCTCTGTAAGCAGCAGAACATCCCTAAGTAATAAATAAATGACCTTTCGGATTTAAAGAGTAGCAATGTCTCACTAATCTTTGCTCTCTTGAAATAGCTTTTCCTTTATTTGTGTTTTGTGGTCATTATCTAAAAAAGGTGTGAAGCAACAAGTGGAGAGTAGTAGGCAGTACCAAAAACATTTTTTTTTTAATTTTACTGATGAAACTTGACTCTTTTTTTGTGTGTCCCGCCTAATCATTTAATTTCAGAGGAGGTCAGTGGAGCCGTACTTGTTGTACAGGACGATGTCTGGCAGCCAAATGTGTTGTGTCGGCAGGCGGATTTTCTTGATGCCCTCATATTCATCAGGGTCCCACATTAATCTATAGTCGTTCCAAACCTGATGACAGTTTAAAAAGAAGATACTGAGAACACAGAAACATTTCATGCGCTTTGCCTTTTAATCACATAATCAGAGATAAATTTAATATTTGGAAACTCAAAATCTAATTGGAATATATATGAATTTTGTGATTATTTACAATATTTTTTATGCCTGACTCGAACTACACGATTTCAGCCCGACAGACACGTCGAGGAGAAACGTGGATTGTTCATGCCGACGTCTTGAGGTAAGGGGGTTCCAACGCCTCATGTAGTGGCATATTGACTGACTACCAATCTGACGCGTCACACGAAATCTGGCATGTCAGAATTTCTGCTTGTCGTGCCATGCCTGGCATGTGCTCTCTCTTGTGCTGCTAATGAATACAGTGGTATGAAAAAGTATCTGAACCTTTTGGAATTTCTTACATTTCTGCATAAAATCACCATCAAATGTGATCTGATCTTTGTCAAAATCACACAGATGAAAAAACAGTGTCTGCTTTAACTAAAACCACCCAAACATTTATAGGTTTTCGTGTTTTAATGAGGATCATCACATTTAAATATTTTGTGCCCCCCTATTTGGCAGCAATAACTTGAACCAGACAGTTCCTGTAACTGCAGATCAGTCTGGCACATCGATCAGGACTAATCTTGGCCCATTCTTCTCAACAAAACCGCTGTAGTTCAGTCAGAATCCTGGGATCTTGCATAAATCGCTGTCTTAAGATCATGCCACTGCATCTCAATGGGGTTCAAGTCTGGACTTTTGACTTGGCCACTCCAGAACATTAATTTTGCTCTTCTGAAACCAGTCTGAAGTGAAGTTTACTTCTGTTTTTGGATCATTGTCTTGTTGCAGTATCTATCCTCTTTTTAGCTTCAACTGTCTGACAGACGGCCTCAGGTTTTCCCCCATTTTTCCAATAATGATTGCAAGTTGTCCAGGCCCTGAGGCAGCAAAACAGCCCCAAATTATTATGCTCCCGCCACCATGCTTCACGGTGGGGATAAGGTGTTGATGTTGGTGAGCGGTTCCATTTTTCCTCCACACATGACGTTGTATGTTACTCCCAAACATTTTAATTTTGGTTTCATCAGTACACAAAATATTTTGCCAAAACTTCTGTGGAGTGTCCAAGTGCCTTTTTGCAAACATTAAATGAGCAACAATGTTTTGTTTTTTTAGACAGCAGTGGCTTCCTCCATGGAGTCCTCCCATGAACACCATTCATGGCCATAGTTTTACATACAGTTGATGTGTGAACAGAGACATTGGACTGTGCCAGTGATTTCTGCAAGTCTTTAGCAGACACTCAAGGGTTCTTTTTTACCTTTCTGAGTATTCTGCGCTAAACTATTGGCGTCAACTTTGGTGGACAGCCACTCCTTGGGAGAAAAGCAACAGTGCCAAACTCTCTCCATTTGTAGACAACTTCTCTGACTGATTGATGAAAATCCAGACTTTTAGAGATGGTTTTGTATCCTTTCCCATTATATGCAAATCATATAAAAATCAACAACCCTTGATCGCAGGTCTTCAGACAGCTCTTTTGACCGAACCATGATGCACATCAGAAAATGCTTCTCATCAAGACAAATCTTACCAGGTGCGTGTTTTGTAGTGGACAGGGCAGCTTTAAACCGCTCATCAGTGATTGGGGACACACCTGATTTACATTGTTTGGTAAAAATTGGTTTCGACTGCTTTTGCTCCTCTAAGTTTCCTTAGGCATATGGTTCACTTACTTACAGTATATCCCCCCCCCCCCTCTGTCATTGTTTGCATGTTATCCTCATTAAAATATGAAAACTTGTAAATGTTTGGGTGGTTTTAGTTAAAGCAGACAGTGTTTTTACATCTGTGTGATTTTGACAAAGATCAGTTCACATTTGATGGTGAATTTATGCAGAAATGTAAGAAATTCCAAAAGGTTCACATACTTTTTCACACCACTGTAAATGGTGTAGTCTAAGTCAGGCATAAGGCACATGTAATTTGCTGTTGATTTTAAAATACAGTTCCTTCAAGGGTTGAGTAAATATGTCATGTTTTCATTGTCATAACCAAAGTAACATGAGAGGCCAAGACAAGACAAACCTGAGTGAGCCAACAGTTGGTGGTCATTATTTGTTCTCTCTCATTCTGAAACACATTGAAACCAAATATTTAAATATCGTAAAGCATCTTTCTAGTCATTATATTTTTCGTCACATTTGAGTAAGCTGGTTTTCCTCACCACGTTGATGAGCTGTGCGAGCGACACTTGGATGAAAATGGTGACTTGTTGACTGTTGTTGACAGCCGGCCTGATCAGTTTGTTGTAGCGGTCTGCCGACAACAGGTGACCCACCAGACGCTCCTCCACCTCTGCACACAAGGCAGCTGCAAACACAAAAACAGAAAAGGAAATACTATCAGTGATTTCAGGGCGTTGCTTCATGGCCGACATACATTCTCTGATGAGAACATTAGGTAGCCATTTGGTTCTGATTTAAAATAAAATTCTAAAATTTAGAAATACCAGACATATTTTTCATTAATTTCACATGATTTTCATTTTAAAAATTATGTTGTTTGTAGTTGTAAATTCTGGTGGTGAAGAACTGCACTGCAGTGCTAGGTCTTTTTATTATTTTTACCTAATGGCACATATGAGAGATGCAGTCAAGAGGCCTGTGTTTCGATTGCAATGAATTAAATTGTTTAAATTGTTGTTAGTAATGTTTGTTGTCTACAGATTACCCTATAATTGACTGATCGCTAGTCCAAAATGAGGCCCAAGTTAATCTAATGATTACAAGCATTATAGAAAATGGAATGATCTGATTGATTTCTAAGTAAAAAGCAGTTCAGTTGTATTCCCAATTTAATAGTTTCAGTATTTATTGGTTTGTAATTTGTACCATGAGTGCAAAAGCGCGTGTACTTTTTGACTAATAAATGTATTAGATATTATTTATCTATTTATTTAGAGACTTAGACCTTTGACCCTTTATTGGGCACGTGACTTATTTTTTGCTCAAAAGTTAAATATTAGCTATTATTATTATTATTATTATTATTATATATCCTGGGTAAAGATTCTTTTTTTTTTTTCACTATTAATCATGATTGTATTTTTTTTTCTTTTTATCATGATACAATGTTAACAAAAACTAAATTAATTAAATCAAAATGAATAAAAACAGGAATACACAAAGGGTTTTTTTTGTTTGTTTGTTTTTTGTTTTTGTTTTTTTTTTTAAATAGTACTGTATTTGTATTCATAGTATTCATAGAACTGTACTTCACTTTGACTGAGCGATAGTCAGGGGCGGATCCCCTGACTATCCTCCCACCCGACTAGCCACCCGAAAAGATAAGCCAGTCGCAGCCAATGAAAACTGAATTTGATCAATTAAGTAGTGGCGTATGTGAAGATCCTTATAACCATAATAATAACAATAATCTAAAGTATATATAATAGTATACAGTATGTATATAGATAGATAGATAGATAGATAGATAGATAGATAGATAGATAGATAGATAGATAGATAGATAGATAGATAGATAGATAGATAGATAGATAGATAGATAGATAGATAGATAGATAGATAGATAGATAGATAGATAGATAGATAGATAGATAGATAGATAGATAGATAGATAGATAGATAGATAGATAGATAGATAGATAGATAGATAGATAGATAGATAGATAGATAGATAGATAGATAGATAGATAGATAGATAGATAGATAGATAGATATACATATATATATATCAAATATATAAAATCAACTTGTAAAATCATGGTGCGCATTATAAACGGGTACATGGATGGAGACAGAAATATATATATATACAGTGCCTTGCAAAAGTATTCGGCCCCCTTGAACCTTGCAACCTTTCGCCACATTTCAGGCTTCAAACATAAAGATATAAAATTTTAATTTTTTGTCAAGAATCAACAACAAGTGGGACACAATCGTGAAGTGGAACAAAATTTATTGGATAATTTAAACTTTTTTAACAAATAAAAAACTGAAAAGTGGGGCGTGCAATATTATTCAGCCCCCTTGCGTTAATACTTTGTAGCGCCACCTTTTGCTCCAATTACAGCTGCAAGTCGCTTGGGGTATGTTTCTATCAGTTTTGCACATCGAGAGACTGACATTCTTGCCCATTCTTCCTTGCAAAACAGCTCGAGCTCAGTGAGGTTGGATGGAGAGTGTTTGTGAACAGCAGTCTTCAGCTCTTTCCACAGATTCTCGATTGGATTGAGGTCTGGACTTTGACTTGGCCATTCTAACACCTGGATACGTTTATTTTTGAACCATTCCATTGTAGATTTGGCTTTATATTTTAGATCATTGTCCTGTTGGAAGATAAATCTCCGTCCCAGTCTCAGGTCTTATGCAGATACCAACAGGTTTTCTTCCAGAATGTTCCTGTATTTGGCTGCATCCATCTTCCCGTCAATTTTAACCATCTTCTCTGTCTCTGCTGAAGAAAAGCAGGCCCAAACCATGATGCTGCCACCACCATGTTTGACAGTGGGGATGGTGTGTTGCTTTTACGCCAAACATCGTTTTGCATTGTGGCCAAAAATTTCAATTTTGGTTTCATCTGACCAGAGCACCTTCTTCCACATGTTTGGTGTGTCTCCCAGGTGGCTTGTGGCAAACTTTAAACCAGACTTTTTATGGATATCTTTGAGAAATGGCTTTCTTCTTGCCACTCTTCCATAAAGGCCAGATTTGTGCAGTGTACGACTGATTGTTGTCCTATGGACAGACTCTCCGACCTCAGCTGTAGATCTCTGCAGTTCATCCAGAGTGATCATGGGCCTCTTGGCTGCATCTCTGATCAGTTTTCTCCTTGTTTGAGAAGAAAGTTTGGAAGGACGGCCAGGTCTTGGTAGATTTGCAGTGGTCTGATGCTCCTTCCATTTCAATATGATGGCTTGCACAGTGCTCCTTGAGATATTTAAAGCTTGGGAAATCTTTTTGTATCCAAATCCGGCTTTAAACTTCTCCACAACAGTATCTCGGACCTGACTGGTGTGTTCTTTGGTTTTCATAATGCTCTCTGCACTTTAAACAGAACCCTGAGACTATCACAGAGCAGGTGCATTTATACGGAGACTTGATTACACACAAGTTTACACACTTTTCAGTTTTTTATTTGTTAAAAAAGTTTAAATTATCCGATAAATGTTGTTCCACTTCACGATTGTGTCCCACTTGTTGTTGATTCTTGACAAAAAAATTAAATTTCATATCTTTATGTTTGAAGCCTGAAATGTGGCGAAAGGTTGCAAGATTCAAGGGGGCCGAATACTTTTGCAAGGCACTGTATATATATATATATATATATATATATATATATATATATATATATATATATATATATATATATATATATATATATATATATATATATATATATATCATATCATATCATATCATATATATATAAAAAACGTTTTTTTTTTTTTGTTTTTTTTTGTTTTTTTTTTTTTTTTTATTGACACGGCCATGTTGTGTTGAAGAAACGTATGAGGTGATCCGTTGCCGACCAATTCGGTACGTGACGTCACCATTTGGTTTCAGAAATACTTCACTCTGATCGGCCAAATGATTTCGTCTGTGTTAAATTCTGCTTTTTTCACTCTTCATAAAGCACAGAATTGAGTTTCTTGAACTCATTTGAGTCAACGTTTATTGCAGCTCCGCAAGTCGAACCATAACAAACGTAACAACACAAACTTCCTGTGTCCGTCAACTATATCTGTCTCTCGGGAAACTCAAACCCAAATAACAATAGTTTCTATTGTTACTGTCGTGTCGACAGCGATGAGCTCTCTCGAGTTTCCGACTGACGTTCTCACTTTCATTTTACCGTATCAATCTATGGAGGAAACATTTATTCATCATGAAGAAACGAGCAAGTTATACAGCAGCCTTTAAAAGAAAAGTCACATCTGTTTTGTTTTCTCCTGGATTCTGGTAAGTCCAAGAAGTAATCAGATCATATTACTACCGTACATATTGTCAGTTTACGGTAATTATTTTGAACTACCAATGTGCTATGCTTGTGCTGCGTTTCACCAGTCAGTAAAATGACATTTCTGTATCTGTACAAGAGCTCTGTTTTCTTGTATTCTTCTATTTATTGGTGCTAAAATTAGGGTGCGCGTTATACACGGGTACAATCATTTTCCCTAGATTTTACAAATAAATTTGGGGTGCGCGTTATACACAGGTGCGCCTTATATTCGGAAAATTACAGTATATATATAATAGCTGTTTCCCTAGATCAGTTTGTAAATGTCACTTTTTGTAGCGTCTACATACGATTTTTTAGCAAACTCTGATTCAACATGTGTATTTGTATATATGTGAAATATATATTTCATATCTTCTGCCATATGTTGACACCAGATGAGGATCAACATATCAATTTGTTAAGCACAATTGACTGTAACTCGATCAAAATATGGAATTATTGTATTTAGTTGTTAAAAAAGAAACAAAAAATTCATCAACAAAATTATCAGAAACATCAAAACCAATGAATTGATTCGTCGCGGAATATCATATTATCGTCCAAATAATCAATGATGTATTATACCATCATAAAATATTTGCCTCCCTCAAAAGGTTGCTGCCTTCCTCTCGCCACCCAATAAATATTTTTCTAAGATCCACCCCTGGCGATAGTCCATTTCTTTTGAACTAGCTGTGAAAGCTCATGTTTCAGTGCCATTTATGGTACGAGTCATTCGCCTCTCCCAGTCACAATGGATTGGACGTCTGGCACCGTAAATCGCAGATAATGTGTTAAATGAGTGCATCATGTGGATTAAAAAGAAAAAAAACATAATTGGTGCATTAAAAGGATAAAAGTAAACTAAATAATTTCATGATACAATCGGAGAATCACACTTGAATAAAATCAGCGCCATTAGAAATAAATTTCTGCATGTCATACAATGTCGATAATTTGCAACAACAACATTCAAGCACATCTGTCACAAACCTATTTGGTCATAGAAAAAGACAAGGCAGCGTATAGAATATGTGCCTAAATACTACTTGTGTGTTGCGCACGATTTATCCAGATGTGACAACATGGTTGAAATGATTCAAAACTATTTTGGTGAGAAAAGCTTTCATGTGGCTCAATGACTCCATTCTGACAAGATAATTTGATCTGTTAGCACTGACACGCTAAATATGTGTATCCAAACATGCTTGATGCAGTCAACATTCTTTCATTTTGTCCTCAATGGAGTTTAATCACTCTACATAATTGAGAGTCTGATGCAAACCATGGTCTCGTGAATATAGTGGAAAACTATTTGTTACCTTTTAAACAGTGCGTGATGCACTCAAAATGACCTGCACCAACAGTCGTAGGTCTCACATTGCTGAAATCTTTACCTGCATAGGTAATACAGGTGGTTAAAAATGTCTGCTTTATACTTATAAAATTCAATCCTACTTAATTCTTGGACAAGAGAGCGCAATTATCTCAACTAATTTTATTCCGAAAAGCCAAAATATCCTCTGGCTCTTATGCAATCCTATTCCGTTGAACACCATGCCAAAAATGTCAAACCACAGAGTGCAACTGCCTCAAATAAACATTCCACTTCTCTGATTTTGACTTCCCTAATTTCATTATTTCAGTCGAGTGCTTATCGGGACGATGCATTCATATCTGGCTAACGTGGGGTGTCGAGGGTGCCTTGAGTTGCATAATGTGTGTGTCTGAAATGATTAGCTATGCTGACTAGCTACCCGGGGCAACATGTAAACAGATTCGGTTTGATCCCGCCGCCGCGCAAAGGTAGATGTTGTGCTCCTTCTGATAGGATGCGTCACATCTAAGGTGTCGCCTCTAACATTGTTTGGTTCCAGCGGGTGAACACAAACAGGTAAATCATGTGAATCTAGAAAGCCAGAAACGTGACATGGTGGAAATTTTTCCAACATTTTTTTCCCTCATTTATACTATAGCATTATAAACAGTAGCACAATTGAATTAACTTGTTTATCTTAAAATACAGTGGTATGAAAAAGTATGTGAACCTTTTGGAATTTCTCACATTACTGCATAAAATCACCATCAAATGTGATCTGATCTTTTCAAAATCACACAGATGTAAAAACAGTGTCTGCTTTAACTAATACCATCCAAACATTTATAGGTTTTCAAATTTTAATGAGGATAGCATGCAAACAATGACAGAAAAGGGAAAAATAAGTAAGTGAACCCTCTGCCTAAGGAGACTTAAAGAGCAATGGAAACCAATTTTTACCAAACGATTTAAGTCAGGTGTGTGCCCAATCACTGATGAGTGGTTTAAAGTTGCCCTGCCCACTATAAAACACACACCTGGTAAAATATTGTCTTGATGAGAAGCATTGTCTGATGTGCATCATGGCTCAGTCAAAAGAGCTGTCTGAAGACCTCTGATCAAGGATTGTTGATTTGGATAAAAATGGGAAAGGATACAAAATCATCTCTAAAAGTCTGGATGTTCATCAATCAACAGTTAGGGAAGCTTTCTACAAATGGAGAGAGTTTGGCACTGTTACTTCTCTCTTAAGGAGTGGCCCTCCACCAAAGATGACACCAAGAGTTCAGTGCAGAATATTAAGAGAGGTAAAAAAGAACCCTAGATTGTCTGCTAAAGACTTACAGAAATTACTGGCACAATCTAATATCTCTGTGCACACATCAACTGTAGGTAAAACTATGGCCAAGAATAGTGTTCATGGGAAGAACTCCACAGAGGAAGCCACTGCTGTCTGAAAAAAACATTGTTGCTCGTATAATGTTTGCAAAAAGGCACTTGGACAATCCACAGACGTTTTGGTAAAATATTTTGTGGACTGATGAAACCAAAGTTGAATTGTTTGGGAGTAACACACAATGTCATGTGTGGAGAAAAAAAGGAACATCCCAACGAACATCAAAACCTCATCCCCACTGTGAAGCATAGTGGAGGGAGCATCATGATTTGGGGCTGTTTTACTGCCTCAGGACCTGAACAACTTGCGATCATTAATGGAAGAATGAATGCAAAAGTTTTTCAGGATGTTTTGCGGGAAAACCTGAAGCCGTCTGTCAGACAGTTGAAGCTAAAAAGAGGATGGATGCTGCAACAAAACAATGATCCAAAACACAGAAGTAAATCAACTTCGGAATGGTTTCAGAAGAACAAACTACACATTCTGGAGTGGCCAAGTCAAAGCCCAGACTTGAACCCCATTGAGATGCTCTGGCATGACAGCGATTCATGCCAGACATCCCAGGAATCTGACTGAACTACAGCAGTTTTGTAAAGAAGAATGGGCCAAGATTAGTCCTGATCCATGTGCCAGACTGATCTGCAGCTACAGCAGTGCTTCTCAATTATTTTCTGTTACGCCCCCCCCCAAACTCTGCCGCCACTGTAAATAGTATCATTTGTCTATAATATTACTATTATAAGTACACCTCTGCCTCACATTGTATCCTTTTTTTTTCTATTAGAGAAAATAACAGATGAACTTATAAAGTATAGCTTTATTAACATTGTTTTGTTTGTAACAGAAACCACTTAACGCGCATCAATTTGCCTGAATTAAAAAAAAAAAAAAGTCACAGCCAAACTGTAAAAATACACTCAAGGTAAATTTTTGACCATTTGATACTGAAAAATAAAATCAGTAAATAATAACAAATTCAAATTGATTAGAAACATGAACTCATGAGGACAATATGCCAAAAAAATTTGAAGGAAAAAACAAAATTGAATAGAAGAGGGGGAAAAAAAGTGTCTTTGGACAGAAGGACAGTTTTTATTTTTGCTGCTCGCTGCTCACAGTTCACCTCCAGTTTGCAATGGTGTGGGGTTATTTTACACTGAGCATGCTAACAGTGCTCACTTGTTTACTGTTATAACACTGACAAAGCGGGACGATTGTTGGCAATATTCGGCACGTTTTCGCTGAAAAACAACCAAGCGGCTTATCAATGATATTGTGGTCTAATAGTGGCGTCTTAATTGATTTGGCTTCCAACTGTCCGCTATAATCATTTTTAGACACAGTAAACAGTGGTCTTTCCTCATCTACCACTGTATTAAATGTCAAAGCCAAAAGGCAAACGGCCCGAAAAAAGCGCATTCTCGGCGGCCGAGGGAGAACTGTAGGTGAGGGCGGTCGTCGTGACGATCCCAAGCCGAAAATGGCACTTCTCGGGCGGACACGTGAGAACCGGAAAAGACAGTGGGTCGCTGCATGAGTCCGGCCGGAAAACGGCTTTCGAAAACGGCGCACAGCTCTCCAGCTCTTCATGAGTCTCTTCCGTGTGCTCTTGCTTACTTCAAAAATACTGCGCGCACTTTGAAAATGAGAGCGCCACTGCCACCCACTGAGTGGATGTGCAAGTACACTTTATTCTAGTACGGCAAAAAAAAAAAAAAAAGCATGTTCCCCGAGGTCACACGCGCCACCCCTGGCATCGCTCTGCGTCCCCCTGGGGGGGCGCGCCCCACTATTTGAGAAGTACTGAGCTACAGGAAGCGTGTGGTTGAAGTTATTGCTGCCAGAGGGGGGGCCACAAATTATTGAATGTGATGGTTCACTTACTTATTTTCCTCCTTTTGTCATTGTTTGCACACTATCCTCATTAAAATATGAAAACCTATAAATCAGTGGTCTCCAAACTATTCCACATAGGGTCGCAATGGGTGCAGGATTTCACTCAAGCAAAACAAGAACACACCTTTTCACCAATCTGGTGTTTTATGAGTGTAATCAGTTGATTGCAGTCTGGTGCTGATTGTTTTAGTACTAACCACATTGGTTAAAAGGTCTGTGCTTGATCAGTATGAACAAAAACCAGGAGCCACAGCGGCCCTCGAGGACCGGTTTGGAAACTTCTGCTATAAATGTTTGGGTGGTTTTAGTTAAAGCAGACACTGTTTTTTCTTCTGTGTGATTTTGACAAAGATCAGATCACATTTGATGTTGATTTTATGCAGAAATGTGAGAAATTCCAAAAGGTTCAGATATTTTTTAATACCACTGTATATCCATTTTAGATCCAGTGTTAATCCTGCGGCTCTTCACAGTGTCGTGAAAAAGTTACCTGGCTGGTTACCTGGCGACAATGAAACGTTATTTACACAAACTGTATGGCTAAGTTTCCAAGGTACTGCTGCTTTACTTCCACATTTCTGCTCGCGACTTCCGTTTGACACTTTCTGTAAGCAAAACAACAGTGGAGCTGGAGTGGCATTACTCATCAAAATCCCTCAAAAAAGACAATTTGGAAATGCCGTATCCATCTGCCATCATCACGACAGGGGAGGACAGCATGAAGAAATGGATAAGAGTCGCCACAACCAAAATAGTTTAGTATTTTATTGATTTAATGGCAGTGGATGGAAACGCAATCAGACACCTAAAAAGCTCCGAAGCATCCAATCGAATGTGTCCTAATACATGAATATGGGAATTTTGTGTTCATGAACGCAGATGTGGAACCAAGACAGTACCACCTCAAAGCAATAACAGGTACAATTCTGTTCAGTTTGACTACAATTCTGTGTGTTGCTTCACCGCTGAGACATCATTAGCTTTGCATTAGGTTCAACAATAAAGAAATCGAAAACCCTAAACACACACAACACACGAATAAATTGTGATTTATTGACCTGTTTTGCATCTACGCCATTGTTTTAAATAAAACAAGAAATTGAATCATGTTGTCCAAAAGTTTTATTGCGATCAATATCTGCAATAAATAAAGAATGACATACTATTTGCGTTTATTGTACATACGCGATGAGCTCATAATACCATAACTATAACCTAACTAGATTAAATTTACCTTATAGTACCTCCTTGTAACAACAAAATTCCTGTCAGCCCTTCTGCATTCAGCGACTGTAATATTTTTAATTTCGCCTCATTTTGGTCACTCAAGTTGCCGGCGTATCACTCTACACGCTATGTTAACACAGGCCAACCAGATTGTTAGACTTTCGTCCACAAACGATCAACGAAGTGATAACAATAAATATGCAATCTTTAAGGTGGAGCCTTTAAATTTAAACTGCTAGCCAAATCCTTAATCTGCTGCTGGTTTCGATTTTAGGCCTATGGCGAGGTAGATCCACACTGGCGCTTTGAAGCTGGACGCTGTTCAAAACATTCCACTTCCAAGCATATATAGGCGCCTCCAGGAGTTCACACTACCACGCACAGCACAAAAAATCCCGGACTGTCATCTACGTCAAGCTGAATCAATTTTTGGAGATTCTGTGGGTTCCTCTGGTTTGATTTGGCAGCTTAAAACTTTGTCTATACTTCAACTGCAATTAATGGTGTTCTGTCTAAACCGGAAGTCCGTAGCCTAAAATGTCAAAGATGATGTCGCCAATTTTTGCTCAGGAAACTGGTCTATATTGAGACCTGATCATTAGTTAAAGTATATTTTAAATGATAAACATTTCTCTGAGCTAAATTATTGTATTAGTCATTTAAATGACAATTGTTTGCGTGTTTGTTTCAATAGCCAATACATATATTACGGCTGTCAAAATTAACACGTTAACTTTTAGATGTTGCATGATTAATGTATTAATGCGAATCAACTGCAACATTTATTTTGATGGTACATGCTCTTTTACCTTTACCTTGAATAGTGATTAAAAGGTGGCGTAGGTTTCTATTAGGTTGACATCGCCAGGTCATTTAAAATATCATTCACGAATTGTTCAAGCACCTACTGTTATGTATGTATGTCATACTTATTTTGTGACAACAAATTATTTCATGGCCACAAATTACTTTTATGTGCATTTCTTTATAATTACGCTGTGGCCACACTCATGTCATTTCTGGGACTCCATAAAAATCAAATGTTGCAAGCAGGACACTCCTCAAAAATATTTTCACAATTTAAAAATTCCAGCGCGTAATCAATTCAAAAATGTTTCATGGGCATAATTGAAAGAGCTGCAAAGTAAACCTGATATTCACAACGATCTTCTTGATATTTTCTGACCTATTCAAAATTAGTAGCGGAGATTGAAAGGATCAAAAAGTGCACAATGAAACGTGCGTACAGAATCACACACAGATACTTTCACCGGCCCACGGCAATAGTTGATGAAGCGATGTTTAAATGTCGTGCTGCAAGGTCTCACCAATTTGGTGCCTGAGCAAAATAGTATGCTGCTCGATTGAACGGGTAATGAAAGTATTGTGTGCGCATGTGTTTGTGTACGTGAGCTACTGACTAGATGTATTTGTGCATCCATGCTGCCGACCTACCTTCTATAAATCAAGAATCATATACTACACATGCAGCGCATTGCCTGTCAGCAGTGTTGGCAATGTGCAGCTCATATAAAGACACACACACGAGCGCATACAGTCACCTCAGGGCTGTTTTCATCCATGTAATCAACACAGAACACAGTCTGACTGGGTCACAGAGCTTCAGTGACAGTTGCTAGTTTCAAACACACTGCCAGAGTTTTGTACATTATAAACTCCTGAGCACCTTTATTTAATATGTAAAATACATGTTAAGTTTGCTTAACTACAATAGTTTGCTTCTAGATGGGATGTGACGATAATGTTCATATAAATATAATCTTTTGGTCATCGTCAATGCGAAATCTACACCTGCACAATCCCATAAAATCCATTAAAGTGAGTACGACAGGAGAAAAAAAGTCTTAAATAGGATTATTATGTGAATTAGAATCATATTTTGAGACGATTCAACTATATACAACAATTTAGCAAAGCGCAGATGACGAGAAATTAGTCTCTTAATTTGCCGGTTAGCCACGCCTACCATTATAGGGCTCTAGCGTCCCCAACAGGTGGATGACGTCAGCGGAGTCACGATTTCATCTGATTTAGTATGTGCAGCCCATTGAGGGGGAATTATTCACAACGAGGAAAACGTGACGAAGAGAGCCGCAAAATGTTCTTGTTTCAGTCTCTCTACTCCAATATTTTTACAGGATTTTTTTTTTTAATCCAAGTATTTTTTCCCCCAATTGCTCAATAAATGACTTAAAAAGGACCAGTCAGCTTGTTGAGGGGGAATTATTCAGAACGAGGCAAACGTGACGAAGAGAGCCGTAAACTGTCATTGTTTCTTTCTCTCTACTCCAATATTTTTACAGGATATTATTTTTATCCAAGTATTTTTCCCCAATAGCTAAATAAATGGCATGGTCATGACAAATAACATTCTTGTGCTAAATGGAATACGAAATAATAAAAATGCATTTATTCAAGACGACATGGCAAAATTACTCCTTAATGGTCAAAACTGTCAAGTTGACCTTTACTGTCGCACCTCCCGAACGTTATTTTATGCCACCTAAATCGGGCTTACGTCATTTCCCTTCCCCGGCTTCGGAGAATGTAAACAAACCAAGAGGCTAACCCGAACCAAGTGATGTTTCAAAGTCTTCGGAGCGAAAAATCACACATAACTTGCCCGGATAATTTCACATGTCGACTGGGTTTTCGATTGTCCACGCCGATCGGCAAACCGCCCGGAGGAGAGCAATTAACAGCTCGTTTCCCTGCTACTACGGACAGGAGAGCTCGCAGGGGAAGCAGCTGGACAATGACCGCTGAACAAACCGGCCGACGTCAGAGGAGTGTGTAGCTGCCAAATGGTCAACACAAATATGGCAAATTAATGCTTTATTACACGGCAAAGTCGTAAACAGCCAAAGAGAGTCATAAGCAAGCAGCTGCAGTGTATGAGGACAGCTTTTTGCCTATCCACGATCAAACATAAGTAGTCCTTTATTTAAAGAAAGTTTGTAGTGTTTACTTTGTAATTGCTGTATTCGCGGCTATTTTTAACTCAAAGTTGCAATTTCTGATCGGTCGGAAAATTTGACAGAACGCCAGGCACATGAAGAGGGGAAAAAGCAGAGTATAGTGCTCTCCCGGCGGGGGGATGTGTAACAAGCCACCGGTCGTCAGCCGAGGGAGCAAGGAGCATGTCGGCCACAAAATGCAAGCCACCTACATATTAAAATGATCCCAGTATTTGACATAACACGATGTTTACTCACTTCCTGGTTAGTCCAATGGTCCCACAGTAGTAGGGCTTGTTTTGGCCAATATCCACCGGTGAATGGGAACCTTTCGAAACCCCAAAAAGGCGCGCACCCCTCTTCCTCGCACAGCAAGATTTTTCTGCAGCCGTTTGGCTGGCGTGATGCGAAAACTAAACGTATTAATCCGCAAAATCAGCTAAATCCTTAGTCCTTCTCATTCAACAGTATGGCTATATTGTGAAGAGGATGTCATCTCCGTACACGTCACAGCGCCCTCTTTCTCAACTCGAGACTGTTGCCGGAAGTCACTCATTTTCATGGCGCAGGATTCAAAAAACTAAATAAATAAAGCGATCGCTTCCACAAACATCCAAGCGGCCCATTTCATTCACGAGCATAAAATACCGTGTGTATTATGAGATAAACATGCTTTTTCGTGTCACAGACACTTTAAATTATTGCTACACAAATCTTCATTTGAAACTAATGCTTATTTCTGATTGACACTGGCAGAGTTGTGTAAATTTAATGTTTTATTTTTGTAGTTTGCAAAGGTGTAAGCTGCACTCCTATTTATAATATTTTGACCAGTGTGTACAAACATTGGATTGCCTCATCTTGTCATTCCAGTCAGTTCTTCGTCTGTTGGTTGTGGTGTGTTACTTAAGGCATTTGTGACAGCCTGGTTTGCTATTCATGATTCGTGTTTGCTTGACAGGACAGTTGAAACTGGAGGGCAAAACAGTACAAAGCAAATGTAGATGAGATAAGAGGTCAATGGTTGTTTTCACAGCCAAAAGCAACAAACACATCCCTTAGTACAACACAAATATGTTGCTCAAAATGTTACTAGAGTATCATTCTGAAGTAGAATCTGTGAAGCAATCAGTCCTAGTGAATACAGTGGGGCAAATAAGTATTTAGTCAATCACTAATTGTCCAAGTTCTCCCATTTGAAAATATTAGAGAGGAATGTAATTGTCAACATGGGTAAACCTCAACCATGAGAGACAGAATGTGAAAAAAAAAAAAAAAAAAGAAAATCACATTGTTTGATTTTTTAAGAATTTATCTGCAAATAATGGTGGAAAATAAGTATTTGGTCAATACCAAACGTTCATCTCAATACTTTGTTATGTACCCTTTGTTGGCAATAACGGAGGCCAAACATTTTCTGTAACTCTTCACAAGCTTTTCACACACAGTTGCTGGTATTTTGGCCCATTCCTCCATGCAGATCTCCTCTAGAGCAGTGATGTTTTGGCGCTGTCGTTGGGCAACACGGACTTTCAACTCCCTCCTCACCCCGGGGCGTCAAAATGATAACAAGAACGGTGAGCAAAAATCCCAGAACCACACGGGGGAACCAAGTGAATGACCTACAGAGAGCTGGGACCACAGTAACAAAGGCTACTATCAGTAACAAAATGCGCCGCCAGGGACTCAAATCCTGCACTGCCAGACGTGTCCCCCTGATGAAGAAAGTACACGTCCAGGCACGTCTGCGGTTCGCTACAGAGCATTTGGATGATCCAGAAGAGGACTGGGAGAATGTGTTATGGTCAGATGAAACCAAAATAGAACTTTTTGGTAGAAACACAGGTTCTCTTGTTTGGAGGAAAAAGAATACTGAATTGCACCATACCCACTGTGAAGCATGTGGGTGGAAACGTCATGCTTTGGGGCTGTTTTTCTGCAAAGGGACCAGGACGACTGATCTGTGTAAAGGAAAGAATGAATGGGGCCATGTATCGAGACATTTTGAGTGAAAATCTCCTTCCATCAGCAAGGGCATTGAAGATGAGATGTGGCTGGGTCTTTCAGCATGACAATGATCCCAAACACACAGCCAGGGCAACAAAGGAGTGGCTTCGAAAGAAGCATTCCAAGGTCCTGGAGTGGCCTAGCCAGTCTCCAGGTCTCAACCCCATAGAAAATCTGCAGAGGGAGTTGAAAGTCCGTGTTGCCCAACGACAGCCACAAAACATCACTGTTCTGGAGGAGATCTGCATGGAGGAATGGGCCAAAATACCAGCAACTGTGTGTGAAAAGCTTGTGAAGAGTTACAGAAAACGTTTGGCCTCCGTTATTGCCAACAAAGGGTACATAACAAAGTATTGAGATGAACTTTTGGTATTGACCAAATACTTTTTTTCCACCATGATTTGCAAATAAATTCTTTAAAACTCAAACAATGTGATTTTCTGTTTTTTTTCCACATTCCGTCTCTCATGGTTTACGCATATTGACAATTACAGGCACCTCTAATATTTTCAATCGGGAGAACTTGCACAATTAGTGGTTGACTAAATACTTATTTGCCCCACTGTATATGACTACTGATTTTAACCTCACCTGCTACTAATATCTTGTCTAGGACACAAGTTTCATCATCGTCCTGTACTCTGTAGTTTACTGTCTTACTGATGAGTACAAGCAAAATGAACAGCAGTGACAAGAACCTATGTACAGAAACAGTGGAATGTTGTACTGTCACAACAATTATCAGTAACAACGAACAAGTGATATTCAGAACAAAACTGTTTATTCCAAATGCATCTCTGAGTCAATTCACAGATGAAATGTCAAAGAGCTGCTCGGCGATGGTGCCTTTAATATTCATAAGTAGACTTTAATAAATTTAGCATGTTTTGTCAGAGGCTAGACAAATCAAACAAGATCCTGATGGCCAAGTTGGAATTGCGAAACAAGTTCAGATTTAGTATCCTAAAAGTACTTTTGTCATCCTAACTGGGGGCACAGACGCAATCATCCATCACTTTCAGGGTCACAGATGAGGTTGAACTCTTTCTCAAATGGATTTGAGGTAAAGACTAACTATACAATAGAATGGTGACCTGTCAACTAATGCGGTAAGAAGAAGAGAAACATTTAAACTGATATTTCTACAATCACCGAAAAGCTGAACACACTCCTGTGACTTTATTATACTCAAACACCCAAAAGATTGTGAAAGTCTGCAAACAACATAATAATGGTGGATGAAGTACTCACTTTTTTCTTAGGTAAAAGTACAAATAGAGGGGCTAAAAATTTACTTAAGTAAAAGTACAAGTATCTACAAAAAAATTACTCAAATAAAAGTACAAAAGTAATTGCTATAAAATTTACTTTACAAGTAAAAGGTAAAAGTATTTCCTTCAAGCGATCTGAGCCAATAGAAAGAAGGAACCAGAAAAATCATTGACTGTTTAATTTTATTAAAAAGTGTGCAGAATGGGAAAATCAAACAATAAAACTGAGTGCACTGTAAACGGAAGCTTAACAAGCTAAAAAAAACTCAATAACTTGGCTTAATGGCGGATCAGGTGCATACTAGAGCCTAGTTCAGGCCTAAAAAATCCAGCCCGACCCGACACGGCCCGCTTGTATTGAGGCCCGACCCGGCCCGAGCTCGATCACTTAACTAGATTTGCAGGCCCGAGCCCGAAAAACCCGATTTTTTTTTTTTTTTTTTTTTTTTTTTTTGAGGGACGCGGAAAAAACGCAGCAGCAGCAATTTATTTTCATTTCTTCGAGTTGGCAGAAAAAAACGCAAGTTTTCTTAATGTTTAAATAATCTACATATTTTTTTGAGAATTATCAAAGCATTCACACAACAAAATAACGCTGGGAAAGTTTGTTAAACATATTTCTGAGTGTGTGGGATATTGTTCTCACATGGACGCGCCTCTCTGACAAGGAAATGAAAATGAGGGCGGCGCCTCGGCCGTGCGCAAACGGTACAGCGGGAGGACAAGAATAAAGAGCGGCCGGCGCCACGGCGTTCGTGCACACGCACAAGCAAAAGCGCAATACAGAGAGCCTGCTCTCCATTTTTTTTTTTTTTTTTTGAGTGACGCGGAAAAAAACGCAGCAGCAGCAATTTATTTTCATTTCTTCGAGTTGGCAGAAAAAAACGCAAGTTTTCTTAATGTTTAAATAATCTACGTATTTTTTTGAGAATTATCAAAGCATTCACACAACGAAATAACGCTGGGAAAGTTTGTTAAACATATTTCTGAGTGTGTGGGATATTGTTCTCACATGGACGCGCCTCTCTGACAAGGAAATGAAAATGAGGGCGGTGGCTCGGCAATGCGCAAACGGTACAGCGGGAGGACAAGAATAAAAAGCGGCCGGCGCCACGGCGTTCGTGCACACGCACAAGCAGAAGCGCAATACAGAGAGCCTGCTCTCCATTTTTTATTTTTTTATTTTTATTTTTTTAAAATAATTTATTAGTCCGGCATGGCGGCCCGACCCGAACTGACCCGAACGTGAATGCTTAAAATGTGGGCCCGACCCGACCCGAATGTCGGGTCGGGTCGGGTCGGGTTCGGGCACAAAATCTAACCTCTAGTGCATACGAGGGGTGAAAGTGGGCCGGAACGGGCCGGAACTCTGTAACAGCATGGGTTTCGGGGCGGGAACGCCGTTCCAGCATACGGTACTTTAATCCCGAAAATATGACGGCAACTGTGAAAACCTATGTTTAAAAGAAAACCTGCCACGCTGCCACACAGACATCTCAAAAAAGAACAATCTACTATCGTAAGATTTACATACGAAAGTGTTAACAACAAGGCAAGTAAAGTGATTGTGTAGAGTTTCCACCAGTATTTACTATTCATTTGTTTATTCTACGTTGTTCTTCCCAGCATGTCTGTGTACAAATCGCATCGCTGAGCACATGCAGGCAGCAAAAAAAAAAAAAAAAAATTGGACTCTGCTGTCTGTTTAATTGGCTGCCATACTGAAAAGGAAAAAAGCAAGCTCGTTGAATTAAAAGGGCAAGACAACGGAAAATTGATCAGATGTTTAAGAGAAAGGAAAGAGTTGATGAAGTTTATTTTATTTTATTTTATTTTATTTTATTTTATTTTATTTTATTTGGGAGGTTCAGAACATCTTCCATGTTAATGTGCAGTTTGGACTTATTTTTGTTCATATATGTAAGGCTACTTATTTATTTCCTTATAATTACGTCAATGTTTGCTTTATCTTCAAAATATATTCAATTTCACTGTGTGTAATGTAAGTCATTTGTACTCATTTTTGTTATTGTATGTTACTCATATCATTATTATAAAAAAAAAAAGTCAGTGTTTATCTTCTTTACTTTTAATGTACATCTTATGTTATTGAATAGTTAAAATTGAGGTTTTACATTCAGATTTGAGGAAATGAGGGTAAATAAAAATTGGATGGAGTTTTAGTTGGAATTTTGTAAATCAGGGAAAACATACAATTTTGAATGGAAATCACTTTCTCATTTATGCCTTGTTTCAGTAAAATGCAGTAGCCTAATGCATGTGAAACTTTCATTCATTCATTCATTTCACGAGCCGCTTATCCTCACGAGGGTCGTAGGGGTGCTGGAGCCAATCCCAGATAACTATGGGCAGTAGAGGGGGTACACCCTGAATTGGTTGTGAACCAAACGCAGGGCACAAGGAGACAAACAACCATTTACGCACACACTAATACCATGGGACAATTTAGGGTGTTCGATTAGCCTACCATGCATGTTTATTGGGATGTCGCGGGGAAACCAGAGTACCCCTATAAAACCTGAAAAGTGAAACATGTTATGTTTTATTGTGTGTTATATTTATAACTGTGCAGAAAGCAGTTTTTGCATTTCTGCGGTTTTATGAGGTTTAAACTCCCCGTCCTCTCCTGACCCAAAATTTTAAAAAAGGGCCCCGTTTTGACCTTTATCTAAGGGAGTTCCGGCAAGAAATTCTAGCCACTTTCACCCCTGGAGCATACCCCAGTGTCGCCAACTCCCCAGTAAGGAAAGTAGCTATTGGCTGTCCTAAAAGCCGCTGGATTATGTCATCACCTAATATGCATAATTGACTATTTGCATGTAATTGTAATGGACGCTGTAGCAGAGAGGAATAACGTCTTGGAAGATGGAAAAAGTGAGTTGGCAACACTGGCATACCCCTACCTATTGTACAAGAGTGTGCAGCACCCATCCGAAGGCGTGCTGCTCTTACAGTTGTTTTTTTAATTAATTTTTTGTTCACCTGCCTAATCTGGCTTGTACTCATGTTGCTGCCTCTAGTGCTCAGTTACCGTATAGTTGCACAGTAGTAGTAGTGAAGAGAAAAGTAAAATGTACCACTTCATATTTGTACTCAAGTAAAGTACAGATACACAAAAAATGTACTAAGTACAGCAATGAAATACTTTTACTCTGTTACATTCCACCAATGCAACATAATCAGTGTACTGTAGTCTGATAAAACTAAGGTTGACCTTTTTGGCCAATTCAAACGTACACGCTGCTCATACCTAAAATGCTATTCACAAGCTTGGCAATAGCCACACCATGCTTTAGGGCTATTTTTCTACACCTGGAACTCGGTGCCTGATAGGGGAAAATATTACATTATGCTTTTGTGATGTATGATTGCTTCTGTGACATAGATTGTAACAACTTCTCACCTTTTTCCCATAGTTAGGAGACACGCTTGAGAATCTCACGAGATAACTTGTTTTGACACGCCTAGGTCCCATAGTTACACGCCTGGGTCCCATAGAGATAACTTGTTTTGCACCCATAATATTTACCATTTGTTGGCATCTGTTGCAGCACAGCTCATTTGTCCCATGTGAAAAGCCCTTTTTCAAGGGGGCTGAACCAAAAGTAGCTTAAATGTTTGTGATTGGACGGGGCCACGCCACTCGGGGGCGGAAGTTGGCCTCTCCGCCTCTGGGGGGTGCGTCCCTACAAAAGCCGAACATTTCCGGGCGACCAGTGAGGTCTACCAGCGGGTCACATACGGATCGCCTGCCTTTTGTCCATTTGCCGCTTTACTGGCGTGTTGTTGGCTTCCCACTCGTTTGTCACGGTAAGCAATTTTCATTTCTAAGGGACAACTAGTTGTGCTGTAACGTAACGCGGGGATTCTGAGATTGACAAACTCAAATCTAGCATCATGTTACCATTTGTTTGCTTGTTTTTGATACCTGTTTGCTTGCTCTTGTGGGATTGTAATCAATAAATCACATATATTCTACAATTGTCATAAATAAACATTGTCTATTGAGCAAAAGTGTGCCCGTTACTGATTCACCGCGAACCTGAAATTTCATACAACAGTGCCTCATAATCGAAGTTTATTTTCCACTTCCCCTCTCAATTTATAATAAAGTTATAAGACCGTAAGCCAAATACGTAGTTTGGAAAAGTTGTAACGTGTTTATCTTGATGTCATTTTTCACACAAAAAAAAAAAACTAGCATTTGTACAGGATTGTTGTTGTGTAGACGATATATGTTCTAGATTCTTTAATAGCAAAGTTCAGCACAATTTTTAGAGGCTTATTTTCTCCATTTCAACATTTAGGTTGATTACAAAATGTTGCTCTAGTTTATTCACGCTAGTGATTTTGCTTGTAAAATTTGTTTAAATGAGAGCAGCCATTCGACATGTTTAAGTGAAAAAACGTAGTGGACATTTGATTTCGCTGGTTTGCTTGCACAGACAGCCTCAGGCATTTTTGAGCTGTCGCGTTTGACAGGGCAGCAAACCCAAGTATGACAGCTGCATGGCCGGTTTCCATGTCGACGTCACCCAGGACAAAAATCAGCAGAGAATATGTGCGTGGTTAAGCATTCAGCCTGAACCAGTTGTGCGAACACTTGTGGTCTGACATCAGCAACATAGACGTCTCCTGACATCTCAAAGTGTACGAGTTGGCAGCTTTGGACGACAGAATCAGAGAGTTTTGTATTTGCGGCCATGCCGAAGGCCCTCGCATTCGTCACGCCTGCAATGGGATGTTAGGATGACTGCGAAGAAGAGGTGCTCTGCCAAAAAGCAGAGGTACATTTTATGCACATCACTCCACATTCGGTCAGCACATATATCTGACTGAAGAGCAAATGTGTTGAGAGCTGTAGTGTCATAATATACAATGACAAGGTTTTAAATCCCCAGAGACAACAACTCGTCCGTCAGAATAATACTGAGAGGAGCACCACAATAAAAGCACACTGTCAAGGTAATACAATCGCATAATAAAATAAAGTTGGATCAATGTCAGGCAGAAAATAAATTATTTGGAAGCAATAAAAGCTTGAATTCAAAACAACTATTGTGCCGGTGAGACTTCAGATAAAGTTTGTAAATGCGGTCCCCAAGGAGGCTTGATTCTCACTGACGCCACCTTTTTCAGCTCCTTCAAACAAGGCACACCAAAACCGGCAGGAATTTCTGAATAGACTGTATGAAATGGCTAAAAAAAAAAAAATACTGCCGCAGATCAAATTTGCCACGTTAGCTCTTTTGAAGAGGAGAAGCAGTGATTTCATTCTAACAGGTCACAATGATATTATTGTAACTATAGTACATAGATGACGCTAGTAAAGATGCGCCCAGTTGGGAATGCACGATGAGATATCTTGAGCTGTTAAAACAAAGTTGAAACAAGTAGATAGGACACGCATGAGGTGAATGAGACATTGGGGAGAAAACCAGGCGGTCTCATCACACGTCTATGCAAACACACACACACTAGTGTCTGCCTTACAGCACTCTCCACACCTCAATAATTTATCGCCTCTAAAAATAAGAATGCCATCATCTTATGCGCCAAGACTACAACACAATCTAGGTTTATCCACCAAGACTTTCACCAAATTAATTTGTGCTAAACTTAAAGAGACTGCTGCAGTTCGAAAGTTTTTTTTTTACTGACAGAGTAGTGATGATACAATGAAGAAAATCATTTAGTGGTTGGAGATCTAAAGTGGCCTGTCTGAGACAAGATAAGATATTTAATTTTTGGCTTTGTAAAGCCTAACCTTGCTCTTTGAGAAGGGGATATGAAATCGTCATGTAGTTGTAAGGGAAAATTTCTATTTAATATGGTTTCTTCACCTTATCAGCTCTATGATGACGTAACTATTACTGTTTTATTAGAACTAGGGGGACAAGGTTTTACTTTTAAAAAAAAAAAAAAAAAAAAAAAGCTGTAAAGCTGTTTTTTTTCCAAATATGTATATAGTTTGACATTTTGTAGAATTTCGAATAACAGACATCAAATGAAAAAGGTGTAATTTTGAAAAGTACTTGTCAAAAATGGCTTTATCTACGTGTTTGTTATTATTTTGTCTTAACACAGGTTTCTTACTTCACATCAATAGCACTGCTTGCGCATTCACACCGACCATTTATACCCTAATCTTTCCTGTCTTCTCTCTTCTAGTCCTGTCTGTTAGGGTATACAATCTTCATGGGTTGTCCCCATGCTGAATAAAGTGAGAATGATTCTGGAATGCAACTTATCACATACAGTGCCTTGCAAAAGTATTCGGCCCCCTTGAACCTTGCAACCTTTCGCCACATTTCAGGCTTCAAACATAAAGATATAAAATTTTAATTTTTTGTCAAGAATCAACAACAAGTGGGACACAATCGTGAAGTGGAACAAAATTTATTGGATAATTTAAACTTTTTTAACAAATAAAAAACTGAAAAGTGGGGCGTGCAATATTATTCGGCCCCCTTGCGTTAATACTTTGTAGCGCCACCTTTTGCTCCAATTACAACTCCAAGTCGCTTGGGGTATGTTTCTATCAGTTTTGCACATCGAGAGACTGACATTCTTGCCCATTCTTCCTTGCAAAACAGCTCGAGCTCAGTGAGGTTGGATGGAAAGTGTTTGTGAACAGCAGTCTTCAGCTCTTTCCACAGATTCTCGATTGGATTCAGGTCTGGACTTCGACTTGGCCATTCTAACACCTGGATACGTTTATTTTTGAACCATTCCATTGTAGATTTGGCTTTATGTTTTGGATCATTGTCCTGTTGGAAGATAAATCTCCGTCCCAGTCTCAGGTCTTGTGCAGATACCAACAGGTTTTCTTCCAGAATGTTCCTGTATTTGGCTGCATCCAATTTTAACCATCTTCCCTGTCCCTGCTGATGAAAAGCAGGCCCAAACCATGATGCTGCCACCACCATGTTTGACAGTGGGGATGGTGTGTTCAGGGTGATGAGCTGTGTTGCTTTTACGCCAAACATATCGTTTTGCATTGTGGCCAAAAAGTTCAATTTTGGTTTCATCTAACCAGAGCTTCTTCCACATGTTTGGTGTGTCTCCCAGGTGGCTTGTGGCAAACTTTAAACGAGACTTTTTATGGATATCTTTGAGAAATGGCTTTCTTCTTGCCACTCTTCCATAAAGGCCAGATTTGTGCAGTGTACGACTGATTGTTGTCCTATGGACAGACTCTCCCACCTCAGCTGTAGATCTCTGCAGTTCATCCAGAGTGATCACGGGCCTCTTGGCTGCATCTCTGATCAGTTTTCTCCTTGTTTGAGAAGAAAGTTTGGAAGGACAGCCGGGTCTTGGTAGATTTGCAGTGGTCTGATGCTCCTTCCATTTCAATATGATGGCTTGCACAGTGCTCCTTGAGATGTTTAAAGCTTGGGAAATCTTTTTGTATCCAAATCTGGCTTTAAACTTCTCCACAACAGTATCTCGGACCTGCCTGGTGTGTTCCTTGGTTTTCATAATGCTCTCTGCACTTTAAACAGAACCCTGAGACTATCACAGAGCAGGTGCATTTATACGGAGACTTGATTACACACAGGTGGATTCTATTTATCATCATCGGTCATTTAGGACAACATTGGATCATTCAGAGATCCTCACTGAACTTCTGGAGTGAGTTTGCTGCACTGAAAGTAAAGGGGCCGAATAATACTGCACGCCCCACTTTTCAGTTTTTTATTTGTTAAAAAAGTTTAAATTATCCAATAAATGTTGTTCCACTTCACGATTGTGTCCCACTTGTTGTTGATTCTTGACAAAAAAATTAAATTTCATATCTTTATGTTTGAAGCCTGAAATGTGGCGAAAGGTTGCAAGATTCAAGGGGGCCGAATACTTTTGCAAGGCACTGTATCAATAACATTACTCGAATTACCCACTTCCACCTACGCACAGGGGTAAATTTGTGCCGGATCCTGCCGGATCAGGAACCCGGTCCACTTTCACATCCAGTTCAAAGTTCTTATCTTTACATTCAAGGCTATCCACAACCTCGCCCCGTCATACCTGTCTGACCTCCTCCATGCTACGACTCCTTCCCATGCCCACAGATCCTCCACCTCCATACAACTGTCTGTCCCCTGACTCGCCTCAGCACCATGGGGAGCAGAGCATTCAGCTGCTCGGCTTTGGGCTAGGACATATTTAGATTTTACACATACATGTTAAACTATATTTTTCTATACCTATTCCCTATGTTCATTTTTTTCTGTCTATCACCTAAAGCAATTTTCTGACTAGTTGTATTTTCTTAATAAACACCACAAAAGAAAAAATATATATAAATAAAAACGCACACCCATAAATACAAGGGAGAATGCCATACTCCCCTGTGGCACATTAAACTGTCCCAGCATCATCATCATCATCATTCTCCTCAATTTTTCAACACTTTGCATGCAGCAGAGAGATGGGATTTGTCATGCTCAGAGAGCAACAACTTACAAATAGGTGCCAACATAATGACTCATCTCTGTCTGTTCTCACCGGAGAGTATATTTGCAACACGGCAAGCAACAGATGTTGGCCTGAGACAGACATTGGATTAGGAATTCTGATTTTTTTGAACGAATGAACATTCTTGCCATTGACACCCTGTCAATGACACTAAAACATGAGCATTCACAGCCCCTCTCCCTGTTTTAAACTAATTGGACATCTATCGCCATCAATGGCATGCAAATAGTTAAACTTAAAAATAATAATAATAACTTTGGAGTGTTACTTGGGGCCATAAACAGTATCTATTTTTGTTTTTGTTCATTTAAATTTCATTAAATATAGTTTGTATTAACATTGTATTAATTCATGGATGCATTTATATTTACTAAAAAATATTTTTTTAAATGTAAAAATGTTTTGGATGGATGGATGGATGGATGGATGGATGGATGGATGGATGGATGGATGGATGGATGGATGGATGGATGGATGGATGGATGGATGGATGGATGGATGGATGGATGGATGGATGGATGGATGGATGGATGGATGGATATACTGTATATTAGGCCTGAACGATATTGGAAAAAAATATACTGTATATTAGGCCTGAACGATATTGGAAAAAAATATTGTTGCGATTTTTTGGGGGTTAGCGATATATTGCGATGTTATATTGCGATATTAAAAAATATATATCTTTTTTTAATGACATTTTCACTAGATGACTTGAATAGCTGTTTGGAACGACTTTGGATGACTCACCATGACCACAGTGTACAGTGATCCCTTGTTTTTCGAAGTTTATGGGGACCAGAACCCGCTGCTATAAGTGAAAAACCGCGAAGTAGCGAAAGATCCACCCCCCCCAAATTTTGTTCTTGTTTTTTTTTTGTGTGTGTGTGTGTGTGCTCAATGTATTCATTAAGATTAAGCATTGGAAAGATATACATATAAGATGTTTTTTTTCCTCACTTTTTTCCCCCAAACTATGATTTTTAAAAACGTATATATGGCGGAAAACACAGACAAGACTGAAAAAGCAGTTTCTGCTCTTGCACTCCTCTTTAAAATAAGCTGCTGTACTTTAAACCAAAACAACTGTTGTGTTTGATAGAACAATATGTGTATATGCTGCCTTAGCAGATTCATGGCGCATTAAGCCCCCGAACTATTTTTAATTTGTCCCTTTCATCCTGGAAACCCTCGTTTACAGACGTCACGCAACCGCTTTTGTTTCAACCCAGCCATAAAAAGAAGGTAATTAATTATATTTATTAATCAAATTGTCTGTCATTTTTATCTTAGAGTCATTAATTGGTGTCTAATATTTCATTTTTTTAAAAAACAACAACTTTAAAAAATTATTCACTCGCATATTTTAAACTTTTAAACAAATTACGTCATAATGAAAAAAATGGCGTCTGTAAAAAAGTCACGGATATCTTCCTCATAACTATCGATTAAATGTATTTTTTTGTTACTGTCGCATTTTCCCCAATATTTTAAATGATAAATAATCGATCCAAACAAAGAAAAAACTTTTTTTTAAATTTTTTAAAAAGGGCAAATACGTATATGAAAAAGAACATCTCGACCACTCCTTGATGTCTGCAATTTCTGCATCACGACCCTTGTTATATTACCATGTTTCACCCATAAAATCCCCCAAAAATCCCAGCTGTGGCCTATCACAGCTGTGTCTTGACACTCAGTGATACATGCTATATGAAGTTTTTGGATCGAAACAAGGTAAGCATGCGATAATATCTCATTAAAGACATGGCGTCTGTAATTCTGCTCTAGCGTGCTGTCACCTCCAGATAGGGTTTTGCTGTTTAAAAAAAAACTTTTTTATTGAAAAAATGCCCTCCTGTTGAAAACTTTTCTTCCCCCTAGAAAATTGAGATTTTAAGCTTTCCAATGATGTATCACACATGCATATCGGACAATTTTGAAAGTTGGCCAAATTGGGGGTCTCAGAACGGAACTTCAAGTCACCTGAGTGTTTTCTGCCATATATATGTGTGTGTGTGTGGGGGGGGGGGGGGGGGGGGGGGGCGGAAAGCACACACAATGCTGAAAAAGCAGTTTCTGCTCCTTCCCCCCTCTTTTAAATAAACTGCTGTATTCTAAGCCTAAAGAACTGTTGTGTTTGATGGAACTATATGATGCCATAGCAGTTTCATGACGCAATATGCCCCTGGACAATTTTTAATTTCTCCGTTTTACCTGTTTTTGGGTGTGCAAAACCTTTCTTTAAATGATAAATGTAAAGAAAATTTCAAAGGTCTAAAAAATGTCCATTTTTCACTCATCTGATTTGACCTACTTACGGTATAAGGTGTCAAAAATGCCCTCCCTTTCAAAATTTTTCTTCCCCCAGAAAACAGAGGTTTTATACTTTCCATTGATGCATCACACATGCATATAGGACAATTTTGAATTTTGCCCAAATTGGGGGTCTCAGAGCAGAACTTACGTCACCTGAGTGTTTTCCGCTTTTCTTTAGTTTAAAACAACTATTGTGATAAAGTTTGTAAATGAATGATCATTTTTTTAAATGAACAAAAATAGTCACTTGCCCTATAAAAGGTTAAAGGTCTTAAGTGTCTATGCTTTTGAATAGGTGTCCACTGTAGTGACCACTATCCCTGAAAAGGTTAATCTAATAAATAAGTCTTGAGGCAAAAATAGTTTAAAAAAAAAAATCCATATCAGGATATAAGGTCAATGCGGATACATCTTTATAATATATATGGTCGAAAACACAGACAAGACTGAAAAAGCAGTTTCTGCTCTTGCGCTTCTCTTTAAAAGAAACTGCTGTATTTTAAACCAAAACAACCGTTGTGTTTGATAGAACAATATGTATATATGCTGCCACAGCAGATTCATGGCGCATTAAGCCCCAGAACTATTTTTAATTTGTCCGTTTTACGCTGAAAACCCCCATTTACAGACGTCGCGCAACCGCTTTCGTCTCAACCCAGCCAGAAAACGGAGGTAAATCATTATATTTATTATTCAAAATGTCTGTCATTTTTAGCTTAGAATCATTAATTGATGTCTAATATTTTGTTTTTAAAAAAATGACTTTGAAAAATTATTCACTCGCATATTTTAAACTTTTAAACAAATGACGTCACAATGAAAAAAATGGTGTCTGTAAAAAAGTCACGGATATCTACCTCATAACTATCGTTTAGTTGTATTTCTTTTTTGTTACTGTCGCATTTTCTCCGATATGTTAGATGATAAATAATCGTTCCAAGCAAAGAAAAATTGAAAAAAAGGGGTAAATTTAAAGGGGTAAATATATGAAAAAGAAAATGTCCACCACTCCTTGATGTCTGTGATTTCTGCATCGCGACCCTTGTTATATTACCATGTTTCACCCATAAAATCCCCAAAAAATCCAGCTGTGGCCAATTAAGGCAGTGTCTTGACACTCAGTGATACACGCTACATGGAGTTTTTGGATCGAAACAAGGTAAGTACACGATAATATCTCGTTAAACTCATGGCATCTGTAATCCTGCTCTCGCGTGCTCTCACCTCCAGATAGGGTTTTTATTTTATTTATTTATTTTTTTTAAATGCCCTCCTGTTCAAAACTTTTCTTCCCCCAGAAAATTGAGATTTTAAGCTTTCCAATGATGTATTACGCGTGCATATCGGATAATTTTTGGAAATTTGGCCAAATTAAGGGTCTCAGAGCAGAACTTCAAGTCACCTGAGTGTTTTCCGCCATATACTAAATTTCAAATCCGT
This sequence comes from Corythoichthys intestinalis, assembly GCF_030265065.1. Taxonomy (NCBI): domain Eukaryota; kingdom Metazoa; phylum Chordata; class Actinopteri; order Syngnathiformes; family Syngnathidae; genus Corythoichthys; species Corythoichthys intestinalis. The sequence goes on from NC_080405.1 coordinate 22,056,048, forward strand.
CAGCGAAAAATGCAGTCATAGCAATTTTAGTTCGTTTGTTCACTATAAGAACAAGAAGAACAAAGCGAGTGGAAACTGGAGCCCTCCCTTCCGGCAGTCTAAAAAGTTGATTACTAGTATATTCTACTGCTTATTGTAATTTAACAATACTGCATTTTTCAGTTGCGTTGAAATTTTTGGAATAATTTGGTTTCATCTACCGAGAGGTCGACAAAATATTAGGCATACCTTTCAATATGCAGAAGTGCGGTTCCAAACACCTGCTAACTGATCGCAAAAAACATTTTTGAAATTGCTCAACATTGGAAATGTAAAGATTTTAAGTGTGATTAAATATACTGTATAGATTGGTGTTTATCCCAGTCCTTTACACTACAGCACTTATTGTTAGTGGAATTGAACTTATTGAACGGTGGATTGTACACGTGTCTATAAGCACTTTAGGAATTCAGACGCGTACCTCAATTCTCTCATCTTGCACTCTACTATGACCTTCATTTCTGTCATTTCAGATATGAAGCAATGTATTTAAAAGCGCCGCTTTCCCTCAAGAGTCAACGAGGCGCTGCGCAAGTGACAGGTGACGGTTTGACAATGGAACAGCCAAAACATGTTTGATCCTCTTTGACTGACGCCCCAAAGTACAAGCCCTTGAGTCAAGAACGGTTGTTTTAAATAGGAGGATTTCTGTACTCACTTTGTGATACGGTGACAACCAGGAGAAGCAGCGCTGCTCTCACCGGGACCGCCATCGTCCAGAAGCTGCCTGGCGCGCGTAAACTTGCAGATGACGCTCTTTTTATGCTTTTCTTCCACTGAGATTTGGACCGACACAATAATGGATAACAAAGGGGCGTCTGAGCGTTGGATCCCACTGTGGGAAAGTGTCTATCCGAGGATAGGCATGAAGAACTCCATTGACCGCTACTTGGGCGCAGTCAATCTGCAGGAGCGCACCGATAGTGCGCAGCGGCACCCGGCTAAAAAGAAGCACAATGTCCCCGCTTCTTTAACGTGCTCTTGGCAGATGCAAACGGGGAGATGAGTGGAGAAATGTGCGGCCATGCAGGAGCAAGCAGCAGTGTCGCAATCGTGCTATCTGCAGAGTGGTCATTCCCGCGATAAAAGATTCAGGCTCCCCGGTCTTTACATGGCTCTGCAGCCCGCCCAGTGGGCTCCCCAGCCGGGCGTGACTTGAACGACACCACGGTGTTAATGGACAGACGACATCTGGGATAAGGAACAAACAAAACAAAACAAAAAATAGGAATGGACGTTTAAAATCAACCTTATGATCTTCAGTGAAAGAAGAATCAATGAAAAATACAAACAACATAAACAAAATAATTTATGATTATTAATGAAAATGGTTAAAACAAAACAAAAACAGTGGCTTATGTAGGCCTTAAGGGCAGGAAGAACATTTAGCTGGTTTCAAGCGGACCTTGCCTCAGAGGTTGGTTCTGGTGAGAGAGCTCTAGCATTATGTCTGGTACAAGAAGCGTAAAATCCCATATAGGTCTCACATGGCCCGAAAACCTAAAAATAATTTTATAAATAAGTGAATGAGCTATTATAGACCACAGTGAGGTAATGTACCTCAGCACTGTTCAGGGATTAGATGTCAGAAACATCCAGAACAAGGACAATTCATCAGTGCAACCATTATAAGTGATGTATAAGGTATAATTATGACTACGTTGTACTGAGAGGGCACATTTAGAGCTGTAACCAACATAAAAAAATTTAATTCTGACAATGGGTGAAAGAGAACGCAGTAAGTCAAAAGCCATCATCACAAACATTAGCCGTGGCCAGCATAACATTTGATTGATTGTAGACGAAAGAAGCAGTTTGTGCACAATGTTAAATCATCAAAAAAAAGCAGGAAACCTCAGAAACCAAGAAATGTGAGAGCTGTTTTAAAAAAAAATTTTTTTTTAATCCAGAGTTGCTGGTACCACCTAAATTCTGGTAAATGACAAGCTACAGTAGAAGTAGAGCAAGTAGAAGCAATCCGGGACTGTTGGTTGGCAACCCTAAGTAGAAGGGAAAGGGGGGTGTCAGCAGTATGCTACTATAGCTGAAGCAAGCAAGACGGCCTTCACTTTAGTTTTCCTTGGGTTTTTTTTGTTTTTTTTGTACGTTTATGTCATGGCGAGGCAGCTAGCTGGTGGGTCAGAGGTCTGATCGGTCTTTTGGGAGGGGTGTGAGAGTTCTTGCATAAGTGGAAAGGCTCAGGGCATCCTCAGTCTGCACATTTCTTGGCTTTCCCTAAAGGCCCCAATGCAAAGGCGTAGGTTTGCATAGGGACGGTAGGGACATCACAGTACCAACTTTTCAGGATGCTCAAATTGTCCCTACCAACTTTTAAGCAAGCTTATATGCATGATATAAGCTCAATTATATAGGTCATTTATATTGTCTTCCTATATTTTGGAAGGATAGAATTGACCCTACCATTATTAAGTCCATTATTTTCATTATGTTCAAACTTACATTTACCCCTTTTCACTTCCTGAATGTGCCGGTCCATTTTTCCCCCCTCAAACGTATGTTTGATGACTTGATGAATTGACTCACCCCCGACAGAAATACAGTAAATGTCGACAACATGCCGCCTCCTCCGCACCCTTCGAAGAGATGGGATATTAGAAGTCTTTTTCGGCCAGCATCAGCCATTGTAAGTGATTTAAAAAGATGCCAATGTTGTGGAGGTGTGAAACACACCACTAATTTTGCTGCTGAAAGTCTGACCTGCATCAGAGTTAGCATAACATTAAACTGTATGAACTTGCTAAACTGCAAAACTCGAGTAGGAAGCTGCCTAGAGAAAAGTATCCTTCTGTTTGTGTTTTCTACTGGTAACATTAATTAAACTGTGGGAAATTTAGTGAACTCTGCTGGAAATTGGAGGACTACAAAAACTTGAATAAGAAGCTGCTTAGAGAGAGAGGGGTGCTGCATAATCTCATATGTTGCTCACACAACACAACATACAACATAATCATAATTAACTATGTACATACGTACATAGACTTCATAATGATATTGACGGGACACATTCTCCAGACACAGCGCCACGCCTTCAAGTAGAGGGCTGTCCCACACTCCGTTTCAGTCGGTCGAAGTCGGTCGCAGTTATTCTCAAACACATGCAGCGATCCAACGCCGGATTTAGGTTGAAAAAGTACGAAAGCTGTACTGCATACAAACAGAAGGGATTGTCTCAGGAGTGATTTGTTCGAGGATTCAAGGTAAATATCATGTGAAAAAAATCAATGGGAGAAATTAATCACTACGGCATTGGCATCATAATTCGCAATATTTACATAAAATAAATGCTAAATGGTTTTTTGCTTTTAACCAAGAATCGAGACTGTTTAACGTTCATATCTGTGAATAATTCAGGGATTTAAGCATTTATTCACAAGAATTTTCAATGTAAAAAGCTCTTTCTAGTGATATGGCGGCACCACAGTGGCTTAAAGACTGGCAGCACATTCGACATATTTATGTAAAATAAATGCTAACTGCCTGTTTTTTTTTTGCTTTTAACAAAGAACCGAGAATGTTTTACGCCCATATCTAAATTCAGGGATTTATGCATTTATTCACAAAAAACTTCAATGTAAAAAGCTCTTTGTCTGTGTTTCCACTTGGTCAGCTTTGACGGAGCCCCGTGTCCCGTCAATATATTATGAAGTCTATGGTACTTTTTTTTTGATGCCGCGAGCTACGTTGCAATCGACTCGTCGATCTTGATCGACGTAATGATCACCCCTCATTTAGCATACCAATTAGTTCACCTAATCTGTCTGGTCTTATTAATATCCCATTCCGAGCAAAAAGTGTACATGCAGGTAATACTGTTATATCGTCCCTACCAGTGTTGAGACCAAACCTATGCCAAAACCCCTACGGTGGTGAGTTGAGCGTTGGATCGATCTCAATGTGTGTCACTCAGAATGTACACGCAGAAGAAAGTTTTTAAATACATACAAAATGGGTGAGCTCGGGTTCACAAAAAGATTTGAGAGGCTGATATTGCTCATATTATATCTTGTAACGTATTTACTTGAGTAAAATCATGGAATCAATGTAAAGTCAAGATCAAAAAATATATTTACTTTGCAGATTAAAATGATTCCTCAAAAAGTTCCTCAGCTAAGAGCTCTCATCATCATCTCATCATGTCTGCTTAACACTTTGTTTTATGTTACGTTTGACAGTGAACATCAACTGAGAATGTCAATAAACATTCACTCCCTCCCAAACAGCTGCTTGTTAGTGAAGTGGGTTGAATCCGTTGCCACCATACAGTACTCGTAAATCTACGCTAAAAAAGCTAAAAATCACTTTACAATTACAATTTATTACTAAAATATAATGTGGTCACTGATATCGACTGTTTTTGGGTTACCTTGTATGAAACGGGAGGCAAAATATCCAAGAACTTTCTCAGCAGTTCTACAACTACAATAAAAAAGCAACTAACGTGATTTATTATCTTTATCTATGCAGATTTTGACTGTCCATGTTAATTGTTTATCTGTTCAGCTCACTATTCATTGAGTCATACATTTATCTGTTGACAAGTGCAGTCACGAGAGCATATTTAACATCAAATCTCATCTGAACTCAGATTCACATCACCACACAACCAAGAGATTTCATGGCTGACGCACCCATGCAAACAGCGCAAAATGAACCCCGTCACAACCAAGCCAATTGGATTAACCTACCATCTCGTTCCATTACAGACACTCCCCTGCGGTCCCCCACCTGTCTCATCTAATGAACATTATCTTTGCAGCCTAAAAGCAACCGAGAGAAGCAGTGGGAGGCCAAACGCAATCAGAGTCACTTAGAGCTCATTTTTAAGTCAAAGGAGCAGCACGGCACACAATGCACATAAGACACACAGCAGCTAATAATGTATGTGATATGTAACTGGGCCACCAAGTACAGAGAGTTGTTTGTAACTTGTGCCAAATAAGGCAAAATAATCAGTTAACTAAACACTTGCACACGCTAATGATAGGAACTAAAAGAAAATAAAAAATACTCCTACTCTTTATTTTTTAAGTATTTTATGTAAATAAAAGAATTATGAAAATTAAATAAAAAAAATAAACTGTTGCTCTTCACTGTAGAGCAGGGCTGGCACTGGACATAGGCGAGCAAGGCGGTTACCTAAGGCCCTATCTAGTGGAGGGGGCACCAAATTGCTTTGGGTGGAAAAACACCCTGAAAAAAATTCTCATGCTATGCTTCCTGAACGTTTTCTAGCATACGAAGTCCAGTTCAATTGGCTACCGTAATTTTTGGACTATAAGCCGCTACTTTTTTCCCTCATTTTGATTCCTGCAGCTTAAGAGTCCAGTGTGTCTTATTGGTTGATTCATGTTAGTTAACAGCAAACACTTTATTTGACAGCGGCGTCGTAAGATTATCATAAGACCGTCATAATTATAACATGACACTTTCATGTGCATTAATAAATGCTTAAGACAGATTTCATTAAGTGTCCAGTCTGGATCTTTTACATCCATTCCAAAGTGAGATAATTTGCCGGATGACACCTAATGACATCATCTGTCATAAGCATTTAATCCAGTGTCATGACATTATTATGACTGTCTTATGATGCAGCCGTCAAATAAAGTGTTACTGTCGAATATCTTTTGGTGTAAAGATTTCATAATACAGTGAGGGCAGCTGTGGCTTACAAATCCAGTTCAGCTTATCTATGTATAAATACCGGTTTTGTGTCAAATTATATGGGTTGCAGTTTATAGTCAGGTCCACCTTACCATATTTGCTGTTTCCAACCTGAATTGGAATATTCACCTGGTATTATGTGACACTAGCGAGGATGCGAGGAACAATTCTCGCTTACAGCATGAAAGCAATCCTACCTCACATACAATCAGGGGTCGCGTTAACCGAATATTTTCCGTCGTTGACCGATTTTTTAAAACGGTGACGGAAAAAACTGAACTCCATCTGTCATTTTGACAGGTTGCAATTCACACCCCAGACCACAGGGTGGCGAGTGAGCATATTAATTAGCTATTGTCTCTCTTGATGCATGACGTCGTTGGCCTTACTCTGAAAAATGTCAAGGCAACCGAGTGTCCGAAGTTTCTTCAAAAAGCCCCAAAACGACGATGGTGTTGATAAAAGAGAGACTGCACAAGCGGGCACGCAATTCAAGTCCATGCGCACCAGGAGGAAGACTGCGTTCAGGCCACAGCAGGTGAACTGTTAATTTCATTTATGCCAAACAAAGGGTCACCACAATGTCGTTATCATCATTTTAAAAATTTAAGTGACGGGTAAAAATAGATTATGACCGGATTTTTATGACCCTGTCAGTCAAAATGACAGACAACGAAAAAGTCTAGCGCAACCTCTGCATACAATGCCAAATTATGGCAGGTGATTAAATCAAAGGTCATTCAAATTCACAGTTTCAGAACGAAACTAAAGTTATCACATAGCAAAAAACACTGTAGCATAACTAGCAATTATTGAAGCAACTGGAAAAGTAACTGAAGAAGTATTTTGCACAGAACATGAACCAAATGCCTCCTAGCATTGCATGCTGGGAGGCATGAGTAGCAATATGTTGTACAACAATATTGACAGCAGATGGCAGCAGAGCTTGTCCCTCTCTCTATAGGGAAGTGAGAGTTTGCATTGAGCAGTGATGGCCAAATGAAGCTTCTTGACAAATGAAGCTTTGCAACCAGTTCATTCAAATCTTCATGGTGGTTCATTTGCTCTATGCTGCTATCAAATGGTCTTGAAAGCCAAGAGGTGAACAATGTTGAAAAAATGATATAAATGTGCTTGTGTTACTGTATCAACAACATGCAACATGTGCTATAAGGGCAATTTGCTATTTCATTTTATTTTAAATTAATAGCTTTCCCGCAGTGTTTTGGCTTTAAGTTGTCACCCTTTCAGTTTTGAAAATACAACATTTACAAAATGTTGTCTCCTAGCAACGCTTTCGCCTAGGACACCTAGTCACCTACGGTTCGCCCTGCTGTTGAGTCAGGAGAACAAGTAAAAAAAAAAAAAAATAGACTGTATGAATAAAAAATCCCTTGTTGCTTAATAACGCAGACATATGTCTCTTGGTATGACTGCAAGACTGGTAGCTTGTCATGACAAGTCAACGTTCTGATCCAGTGGACAGAATCAGAGTGATGCAGCAATAATTGCATCTCATGGTCTACTTGCATCTGTTTTCCATACTCCTCTTCAGGATTTCTCCTCATGTTTTATTCAAGTTTTATTTGGACTATTGGTAACCTTTGTGTCCATTAATTCCACTGTGCCTATGTTGATTTTTTATAATTTTCATCCTCAGGTAGTTAGTCTTGTTGAGCACTCAGTGACAGGTGGAAATTCTTGATTTGCCTGTTATACCTGGAAAATAGCTATTTTCATGGCAGCCCTCCAATACATAAAGCTCCTCATGTCGTCTTAGTTTAAGCCAGAAAGCACAAAAAAAATTGCAGCGTAATCCAAAGCCAACAACCATCTGACAGACTTGGACACGTTATATGTGTTGTAGTGAGGAAATGTGACATTTACCACTTTAAACCATGTTCCCATGTCAAATTCACGCTATATCTAAAGTGTGGCTGGGTAAAAAGTCTCTCTGACAAAGAAACTCACAGAAAATCATGGCATGACAAATTAAATTAAGCAGACCTGTGAAAAATATCACTGCAAGCCCTCCTAGGCATAATGGATTGGACATCTAGCACCATCTCCAAATGAGTTGAAAGGGCGTTTGCAATGGTAAAAATGCAAGCTAGATTTGAATGTCCTCTGACCAAAGCCAAAACCTCCAATATGAAATGACCTCTATACAATACCATAGTGTCATAATCATATTTCTCATGGGCCAAATTACAGTCATTGTAGGATCCACAACGCTAAAAGGCCTTCAGTACGACGATCTCCTCGCTCTGTCCCCCTCGCGCCCGCCGGTCAACGGGAAAATAAAACTCTCACGCCGCTCTCTTGAGTTTGTTACTTTAATCCAACAAAAGGCGTCAACAAAAGAGCAAACTGAGAGTTTCAAAAACACAGAAAGTAAAGAGAGATTCTAATCCAAACAGGAACAGAGAGAGAAAGAGACGTCAAAAACTGTTTGGGCCCTAAGCTTCCTAGTTCTTCCCTTCACGGCAACTGACTCGCACACCGAGCCACTTTCTCATATATCGTACGACATGACGCCATAAGTCCATCCCACGAAATCAAACAACAAATAACAATTCTGTCTCATATAACCAAATAACAATTAACAACTTGTTTTATACGTCGTATGACATGACATCGCAAGTCCGTCCCACGAAATCAAACAACAACTAACAAATCTGACATTCCTGGGGAAACTTATCGAGACGGTTGTGTTCGACCAGATTCAGGTTTTTATGATGCAAAAAAATCTTTTTAACTCATTTCAGTCTGGAGTTAGGCCACAACAAAGCACCGAGACCGTGCTTATCAAAGTCCTAAATGATATTCGTCGAAATAACGATGCAGGCAAATCATCTGTTCTTCTACTATTGGATCTCAGCGCCGCATTTGACATGGTTGATCACAACATACTACTCAGCAGACTGGAACAGTGAGTAGGGCTTACTGACACTGTTCTTCAGTGGTTCACATCTTATTTACATGACAGGGATTTCTTTGTGTCAATCGGAAACCATCAGTCAGAACGAACCAAATTCACGTGTGGAGTCCCTCAAGGGTCAATTCTTGGACCACTCTTATTTAACATCTATATGCTTCCCCTAGGTCAGATTATGGAGCAGTATGGCATCTCCTATCACATTTATGCGGATGACACACAACTTTAAATTTCTGTGTCCCTACATGTATATAGTCCCTTAGTCTCCCTGAGTAAATGCATTCATCAAATCAATGAATGGATGTATCAGATTTTTCTCCAGTTAAATGTGGAGAAGACAGAAGTGATCATTTTCGGGTCAAAAAAGGAAAAGTCAACGATAAGCAAGCACCATAGCACAATTTCACTTACTGCTACAAATCAAGTCAGAAATCTTGGCGTAATTATTGACTCAGACCTAAAATTTGATACCCATTTAAAGTTCGTCACTAAATCTGCTTATTACTACCTAAAAAAATATAGCCAGAATTAAGGGGCTTCTGACTCAACAAGATATGGAAAAACTCATGCATGCATTCATTTTCAGCAGATTGGACTATTGCAACGGTATATTTACAGGTCTTGATAAAAAATCAGTCAGGAAGCTGCAGCTTGTACAGAATGCTGCGGCCAGAGTCCTCACAAATACAAGGAAACTGGACCAAATTACACCGGTTTTGAAATCGTTACACTGGCTTCCAGTGAGTCAAAGAATAGATGATAAAATACTACTGCTCGTCTACAAAACACTTAATGGCCTTGGACCCAAATACATGCTTGATTTGTTAGATTCCTATGAAACATCTAGACCCCTAAGGTCATCTGGAACCGGTCTCCTGTATGTTCCAAGAATAAAAACCAAGCAGGGTGGAGCCACATTTAGTTATTATGCTCCTCACCTCTGGAACAGGTTACCTGAAGGTCTGAAGTATGCTCAAACTTAGCTCCTTTAAATCAGGGCTAAAAACGCTCTTGTTTAGCAAAGCATATCCATAACTATCCATATATTTCAATCTATAAGCTTTCAATTCCTCTTGTGCTTTACCTCCATTTCTAATTTCAATTATTATTAGTAGTAGTAATTTTTTTTTTCTTATTCTATTCGTCATTAAATGCGATTTTTATGTATAATTTTATTACCTGTTTCGATTGTCTTTGTTTTTACATTTTACTGATTTAATGTGATTTTTATGACCTTCATGTAATGTAAAGCACTTTAAATTGCCTTGTGTTAAATTGTGCTATATAAATAAATTTGCTGTGCCGTGCCTTGCCTTATGTAACCAAATAACGATTAACAACTTGTTTTATAGAACCAAATTAATTATTTACAATTAACATAAATATTATCCAATTTGTTATTTTAGGCACGTACAGCCATAGTTTGTATAAAATTATTAACTCACTGTCCGCTACTTATAATGATAAACAAACAAGATCTGGTCTAAAAATGAATTGTTTTTACATTGATGATACAGTAACATTGGCATTTTACAACTTAGAAATTTCAAACTAGAGGAAACAAATCTTTTTACTGTTTGAATATTATTATATGGCTGCTATTGATCATTTTAATCGCTGCTGTCCTTCCCAGTAGAAATGAATTGGACGTCTGTTGCCAATAATGGCATTGCAACATGATCATTCAGTGCCAGCCATCTCAGTTCAGTTGTTGTAATGCTGTCAATAGCTGTTAATGAATTAAATATACACAACAAATTGAGTGATACATGTGTTTTAAATAAGAAAAAGAAAAGACCTGAATTTGAGGGGCATGAGTTACTTTTGCGGGCCATACAAAAATTTTGTGCCAGGCCATATCTGCCACCCCGCGAGTTTGACACCTGTTTCTAATACGATTGTCGTACAAGTCTTATACTGTTGTAATAAGAAGAGTTGAGAGAAAATGTGATTCCTGGAGTGAAAATGAGTGCAGCATACTGGAGGCTTGCAATACCTATATCCAAGGGCGTAGATTTGCATGGGGAGGAGAGGGACATAACACTACCAACTTTGCAGGATGCTCAAATTGTCCCCACCAACTTTTAAGCAACCTCATTTGCAGTATATAATGACTTCAGTTATTTAGGTGCTTTAGATTGTCTTTGTGTATATTGTAAGGATAGAATTGACCCCACCATTATTAAGTGAATTATTTTCATTATGTTCAGACTTACATTTATCCCTTTTCACTTGCTGAATGAGACAGTCTGTTTTTTCCTCAACGCACGTTTGATTGGTTGATGAACCCCCCACCCCCACACACAAAACAAAAATCCCGAACTTCCGCTATAAGTAGTTTTTGAAAACAAAGGTTTGAATTGTACGGTGTATCACCTGAACCAATACATATGAAAGTTCGTATAATTTTGCATTGATCATTTAGCCCATCAATTAATTAGGTTCATTTTCATGAGAAATGTAGCCCTGACCCCAGTTCACCCAATCTGTTTGGTCTTATTAATGTCCCATCTCCAACAAAAGGTGTACATGCAGGTTTATGCTGTTATATCATCCCTACTAATGTTGAGACCAAATTTGCGTGCTTGCCTATGTAGACATTATGTTAGACATTAGGAGTATGACAAAATATCGAAATGGTGATATATGGTGATACTTTGTATCACAAAAGTTAATCGATATGCTCCTGCCAAGAATCGAGATATCATTTTAAAAAGGTGTCAATGCCTAAAAAAATAAATAAAAAGGAAACCAACATGTTGCTACCAAAATCTTCCACCATAATAGTGTCTCAGTTAACTCTAAAGCTGCATTGACTGTGCACGACGCCGAATCCATTTAGACTGGGAACGTTCGTTCATTCGAAACCAGAGCATTCACAGTCATTCTGTCCGAATTTCAGGCCATTTACAGGTCATTTCCTGTTGAGTTTGAGTCACTGCCTATTCATTTGGGTGATTCCCAGGTCACTTCCTGTTCAGTAACTCAAGATAAACAGAAAGTGACTCGTAAAATACCCCAAAATCAACAGGAAGTAACTGAAAATCAACACGTAAATGACCTTAAATGACCTTAAATAGCCCCAAATTACCTTATTGCCTGGCATTGGCTTCCACTGACGGCCATAGACGTTCAATTCGTTTGAAGTGGGAGGGATGGCCACCCTCCCAGTTCAAATGGATTGGATGTCTACTAGTGATAGACTCATTCTAATTCACAGCAAAAGCTTGTTTTTCTGTTTATTAGTTGTTTGTAGAATATTCTACAATGATCTCCTGACCAATGTATCGATAATCGTTGTATCGCCATATTGTTAGATCATCATTATCGTGAGCTTTGTATCGCAAATCGTATCGTATCATGAGGTACCAACAGGTTCCCACTCCTATCAGACATATCCCGGCATCTTAATTATTATTATTATTTTTGTTTTTTTTTTCAACCTGTCCTGTTCAGCTGCTTGACACGGAGAATGGGAGAACGCAGCCCATCCCTCCTCCCGCAGCCCAGCAAAGGGTCCATCGTCATCCCCCAGAGCATCTTTATTATTAGTAGTTGTAGTAGTAGCAAATTTAGTTTTTTCAGTAGCTTATGTCACACAGCGCAAACATCAGAAATAAGTGTGAGCACTTTGTCTCCTCTTGAGATAAAATCTACCTGACATTGCCACTCCCTTTGAAGCTCTCTCAACTATCCATACTAGTGTTCATGTCACTACTGTCTGTCTGTTTCAATATTGTATTTGTCTCCTCTTCCCACTTGGCTCACTTTCTCACACAAGTGTGTGATGTAATGGCTGTGATCAATTGTGACAGGTAGGCTGTTCTCCACGAAATGTGGGAAATCCTTTTCAAATAAATAACTTTCTCAGACATTAAGTCTTCATTTATGGTACAAACAACCAGGCTACTTGATGCATGAACATTAACCCTCACACTCACAGTGCTGGGTGCAGGTACGTACAGGTTTGCAGCGTGATGGAAGAAAGAAAGCAGAAGAGGGCTTGCAAGTGTGAGTGTGACCCTAAACAAAGCAGGCAGGGCCCTGTGCCCTTCTTTTCTTTTTATAGATACATAAGAGCAGGATGGAGATTCCATGTAGCCTGTCAGCTTGGGACAACACACGTATACACAGACACAGCCTTGCATGTTAAAGCATGCTGGGGAGGAGCGGAAAGTTAGAGTGGATGTCATATTTTTCCATAATGGCTGAAAAAATTGAGCGGTAAGAGTTATTTTTTTGCCCCTAAATACAGGTTTAATTTTGTTCTATACTTTCAATGGTGTGAAAAGTGGCCAGCTACAATCCAAACCAGCAACAACTTCTCAACAAAAGTTTCTGTTGTCATCGATTTTTTTTTTTTTTTTTGGAGGGGGGGGGGGGGGTAAGACAGGAATGGTTGGGGAAGTATCTTGCCCAGCTCTGCTATGATTAATTAGCAGGGGAAATACTGAAATGAGGAACTGTGCCTTGTAGATGGCAATGATTGGTCACTTTGAGTGAATCAAAGGAAGAAAAGGGCAGGGGGCTATGAGAGAAAAAGAGTGGAAAAGGGTGAAGCACTGTAAGTCGCTCACGAGCAGCTCACACTTGAGAAAAATGTTTGTCACGGTTGATCTACTAAAGAGAGTGTCACAAAAGAGGGAAAAGATGACGGCAGTCATTTAGATTCAGATGTGGAAGCAATGGCGAGACAGATACGCTAGCATCTTGTTTTGTCACAGCCCAGCACATCATCATAAAGCAATTTTCAGCTTACCGGAACTGGTATCCTTTAATGAATGGTTTCTGTGTCAAATGTGAAAATGTTATACCAGTAACTACTTGGGAATACTGATTATTTTTGCTATTAATGATATTTTTGATGTGTCACTAAACAAAGCATTTTAGAGGGACTGTGAAATCGAAGTCAACATTAATAAATTATTTGATTGGGACAAAGAAAATAGTGTTGTTTAACAAGACTGACAAATTTGAATGATTAAAAACATTGCTAAGAACATGTAAGTAGGCTTCAAAATGGGGTAAAATATGTATAGCTATACTGTGTATGCACTGTGAAATGACAATAAAATAAGTACTCATCTTCTTACTCAAGTGACCTAAGTCCTGGAGAAGGCTGTGGCGATGCTGAAGTTGCAGATTCCAGTGTGGTCATAGACCGAAATCGCAGAGAGCCAGCATAGGGTGCCAATACTGCAAACTGCGTGGATGTGTGGGACATGCAATGCAGACCTGTGTCTCCTGCCAGAGAGGAACTGCTACTGGCTGTTCCACCAAGGCCTCTGAGGAATCAAAGACTAAATAGTATATATACTGTGTGTGTGTATATATATATATATATATATATACACATACATACATATATATACACATATATACATACATACATTTTATGGCCTGTTTTGACATTTACAGAAGGAGTATCTAACAAATTTTTTTGTAAGTAGTATACATATAAGGGCTGTCACACGATTAAAATTTTTAATCGAGATAATTAATTAATTTTAAAGCTGTGATTAATTAATCGTAATTAATCGCAATTCAAACCATCTCTAAAATATGCCATATTTTTCTGTAAATTATTGTTGGAATGGAAAGATAAGACACAAGACGGATATATACATACAACATAATGTACATAAGTACTGTATTTGTTTATTATAACAATAAATCCACAAATGGCATTATTAACATTCTTTCTGTTAAAGTGATCCACAGATAGAAAGACTTGTAGTTCTTAAAAGATAAATGTTATAGTTACAAGTTAGAGTAATTTTATAATGAAACCCCTCTTCATGTTTTCGTTTTAATAAAGTAGAGTTAATATAATAATAAGTAGAATAAAAATAACAATAATAAGAATAGAGTGACCAAAGTCTGAGTACTAAGTTTTATGTGTATTTTGCATAGCTATTTTGATTAGGAATGCCAGTTCACTTTGCATTGTTGTTTAGCTGTGTGAGAATAGGGCCTCGTTACTACAGACTGAAGTGCTTTTCTTTTTGTGAATTTTTTTTTTTTTTTTGAGAGAGATGGGGATATTATTTTTGTTGTGCTTTCACGAAATGATACTTTTGTTTGTTGTGAAGGAGTTGCCGATGCTTATGCCAATAAACGGCGCGGTCGAAAGAACACCTGTGTCCACTCGCCTTTATAACTTACCCAAAATACAACAAGAGACACATAATTGCCACTAAAAGAAAGAATACTTACAGAAATATGTGTGGAGCACAAATAGCACAATGCAACAGCATAAATGTCTCACAACTACTAATTCTCCCACTAATAGAAGGAACAACATTAGTATGGAACGACGCTGCCCCCATGCGGCCGGTGGCATTCTCTTCACTCTTAATGTCCATAAACGGCGTCATTGTAATCTGTTTGAGGCAATGCGTGATTAATTAGAAAAATTAATTAACGCCCGTTAACACGATGATTTTGACAGCCCTAATATATATATATATATATATATGTATGTATGTATGTATATATGTATGTATGTATGGCAGAAAACACAGACAAGTCTGAAAAAGCAGATTCTGCTGTTGCACCCCTCTTTAAAATAAACTGCTGTATTTTAAGCCAAAAGAACAGTTGTGTTTGATAGAACAATATGTCTATATGCTGCCATAGCAGATTCAAAGCGCATTAAGCCCCCGAACTATTTGTAATTTGTCCGTTTTACCCTGGAAACCCCCGTTTACAGACGTCGCGCAACCGCTTTTGTTTCAACCCATAAAAAGGTCAGTAATTATATTTATTATTCGAAATGTCTGTCATGTTTAGCTTAGAATCAATAATCAATGTCTCAAAATTTAGTTTAAAAAAAAAAAAAATTTAATATTATTCCCTTGCATATTTTAAACTTTTAAACAAATTACGTCACAATGAAAAAAATGGTGTCTGTAAAAAGGTCACGGATATCTACTTCATAACTATCGCTTAGTTGTATTTTTTTGTTACCGTCGCATTTCCCCAATATTTTGGATGATTAATAATCACTCCAAACAAAGAAAACTTTAAAAATAAAAATTTAAAAGCGTAAATACATGAAAAAGAAAATCTCAACCACTCCTCAATGTCTGCGTTTTCTGCATCGCGACCCTTCCTATATTACCATGTTTCACCCATAAAATCCCCAAAAATGGCTGTGGCCATTCACATCTGTGTCTTGACACTCGATGATACATGCTACATGGAGTTTTTGGATCTAAACAAAGTAAGTATCAGATAATATCTCGTTAAAATCAATGCGTCTTTAATTCTGCTCTCGCGTGCTCTCACCTCCAGTTAGGGTTTTGCTGTTTAAAAAAAAAAGTTGTTTTTTTTTTTTTTCATTTTTAAAATGGATTAAAGTTGACTCAACCTCTGTCTTGTGTCCTTGTGTGTACCACATTGAGCATGGAGAAAAGAAAGAACAAAGAACTGTCTGAGGACTTGAGAAGCAAAACTGTGAGGAAGCATTGGCAATCTCAAGGCTACAAGTCCATCTCCAAAGACCTGAATGTTCCTGTGTCTACCGTGTGCGGTGTCATTAATAAGTGCAAAGCCCATGGCACTTGTGCGAATGACAGAGAAAGAACCTCGACTAATATCGAAACAAGTTCAAGATGTCATGCAGTCCGAGGGTCAACAGTATCAACCCGTACTATCCATCGGCGTCTGAATGAAAAGGGACTCTATGGTAGGATACCCAAGAAGACCCCACTTCTGACCCCGAGACAAAAAAAGTGTGAGAAAGCTGGGTCTCTCTCGGAGGTCATGGGTCTTCCAGCAGGACAATGACCCAAAACACACTTCAAAAAGCACTAGAAAATGGTTTGAGAGAAAGCACTGGAGACTTCTAAAGTGGCCTGCAATCAGTCTAGAGCTAAATCCCATCGAGCACCTGTGGAGAGATCTGAAAACGGCAGTTTGGAGAAGGCACCCTTCAAATCTCAGAGACCTAGAGCAATTGGCCAAAGAAGAATGGTCTAAAATTCCAGAAGAGCATTGTAAGAAAGTCATTGATGGATACCGGAAGCAGTTGTTCGCAGTTATTTTGTCTAAAGCTTGTGCTACCAAGTGTATATTAGGCTGAGGATGCCAATACTTTTGTCGGGCCCGTTTTTAGAGTTTTGTGTAAATGATAATGATTTATTTTTCATTCTCTTTTGTGTTTTGATATTACTAACATCGCATTTGTAATTGCAATCATTTTCTGGGAGAAAATGAGCATTATCTGACAGGATTGCAGGGGTGCCAATACTTGTGGCCAGCAGTGTAACCTTTTTGACCATAGTATGTTGAAAGGACAAAAACGACTATTACTATATCTGCTATTTTTGTTGAATTATCAAATATAAAACAATTCAGTCTTGTTTTTTTTCTGTTGAATGTTTATCCTAACAACTTGAATAATTATGGTCACGCTTCAAGATGTTTCATTGAGCATGTTTGGTTGTGAATGGGACATCAATATTACAAATTTCGGCAAACCTTTTTTTTTCTTTTTGAGTCCAAAATGTTGATTATAATTGATCAGTGGAGAAAACATCTGTTTGGACATGAATGTTATGGTGTCCTGAAAAAAAATACACCCAATCTGGCCATTGTGAACATTTTTTTTCTTTGAAACGTAAAGGCAACATCAAAGGCATGCAAATTTGGACAAAATAGACCCCCCACTCACATGACGTCACAACCACGCCTCCGCGCCATATTGTCCGTCAGGTCGTCGTGTTTACGCATTACCGCTACGTAAATTCCTCCTATTATGGCGTGTTTTTCTGCTCGTTAACATTAATAATCATAATGGTGAAGGCGTGTGTGGCGGTTGGTTGCGGTAACAGAGAAGATAGAAGGAGAGACTTGAAGTTCTACCGTATTCAGAGAGACCCGGAGAGGAGAGCGAGATGGACTGCTGCAATTTGACGAGAAAACTGGGCACCAAACGATCACCACAGATTATGTAGTAGTCATTTTATATCTGGTAAGATGCATTTAATATATATTTAGAGGGTTTTGGGCTGACAACCACAATTAAGATCATTGCGAGGCTAATTGCCGACAACATACAGTTTCAAATTCAAGATGCTTATTTCTTCCACCATCATTATATTTTGAATAATATTTAGCTGGTACCAAGTGAAAGAAGCTGGCCTCATCTACGGATCATCAGTTAAACAGGTGTGTCCAAACCTTTTGCAAAGGGGGCCAGATTTGGTGTGGTAAAAATGCGGGGGGCTACCTTGGCTGATTTACATAGAACAATATATTTATACAAATTTTAGCAAGCCCTTCTGTGTGTCACATTTGCTTTATTATTTTGTTTAATTCATAATTTCAACAATCTCGTCTTTGTGGCGTTCTCTTTCGACACTCGGGCTCTTGCGAAATACTGCTGCTGTGAAATTATACTAGCTTCAAGTTGCTATAATTCCTCGCTGCGTATCTTCCCTGTAATGTTGTCGTAGATGTCAGCGTGTCTTGTTCGGTAATATCATTATCGTGTCACATCGAACTCTTTGGAAAAACAGCGACTGTCTCTTCGCAAATGAGGCAGACACAGTTGTTGCGTGTTTTATTGAAGAAATAGTCCAATATCCACCTATCCTTGAAGCATCGGCCATCGCAGTCAACTTTTTTAATTTATTGTTGCCATTTTAGAAAATTGGAAGTAAAGGGTCACACGGGGTAATGTTGCTTAGAGTGCTGCTCTTAAAGTTTTTCAAACTTTCGTGAGAATAGGCTGATTTTGTGTGGACAAGATAGTTGTAGATATCAGGGTAGCAGATGTCAGGCAGAGAGAGCGAAGACAACGGGTCGAAAAATATCGATTTAGGCATCAATTATTGATCTGGCGAATGGATAGCCTGAAGCTTTTCCACATAACGCCTTTTATGCAACATATCCAATGAGTTTACAGCGTCTGAAAGCACCAGGGCTTCCATGAATTGCACTATAAATTGCACGAAAAATTGAAACCATTGAGAATAAGGATAAACAATGACGGACAATATGGTGGCCGGATACAGCGACACGTCATTGTGTGACATTGGTGAGTGGGGTCTATAGGCTCAGGCGTTAAAGGATTAAACCACGCCCCACTCAAGTGCAATCTGTCGGTCAGTAAACTAGTAAACTAGATGTCTGTTCACAAGAAGCTTGTTTCTTATGTCAACACAACTAATCTGCCATGCCAGTGAGGTTTTTTGAGCGCATACAAGGTATCGGAAGCATCTTCCTCTCCACCACATTTTCGGTATTACTCCTCTTGTGTTCGAGGAAGATCACCTGCTGTTGTGCCGTAGTTGACAGTGTAGCCACTTCGACATTGTATCTTAAGGCCAAAATTACCCTTCATCTAGCTGCTACAGGTATCCAAAAGTAACACAAGAAATTCAACGATCACCTGGCAAAAGCGTAGTCGACAGAAATGCGCCTACTGTTGGCCATTGCTGTACGATGCACTGCTGTCTGGCTCGCCAACAGCCCACATTACCTAAGCACATAGAAACCCGACGAAAGATGCATTTTGGCAGGGTTTGGACCTAATTCATTGAAAGCCATCACTACAACACGCCTTATTATGTAAGTTCCTGCCCACTTTGGTCTTCTCACACACCCACTCATCTCAGGAGTGTTGAGGAGGCACTGCCTGTTTGCAAAGCTGCTGAAGTCAGCCAAACTCACATGTTTTTATATGACTTCAGCCTATTTTAAAAGAAATCCGTAAGCATTTTAGAACAAGAATTTCAACAAATTCATGCCCATTTCATGAAGATTGATGGTAAATAATGTACACATTTCTGAGTTCTTCTTACAGAAGGTTGCTGAGCCACACCAAGGCTAACAAATACATGGGTTATTTCAAGACTATTTATCTTAAATACAATTCATAATACATTGGTACTCCCATTCTTGGCAGAGGTCAAAAGACAGTGGAAGATATTGAACACTGATCATAGTAAGAAAAGGAGGTGCATGGTAGAATGCGTTGAAGGCCGTTTTGAATGATTTAGATGCAATTTGGAAAATACGACCGTAATTTTCACTCTATAAGGCGCACCTGACTATAAGCCGCCACCCACCAAATTTGACAAGAAAACGGCATTTGTTCATAAATAAGCTGCCCTGGACTATATGCCGCAGCTGTCCTCATTGTATTATAAGTGTCTGTCATAAGACCAAATGAACCACCATGAAGCTTTAAACCAATTGGCTGCAAAACTTCATTGTTTCAAAATGCTTCATTTGGCTATAACTGTTTCCTTGGGGAAGACAGTCAACCTCTGCTGCCACCTGCTGTCAATGCTGTTGTTGTTCAACATGCCTCCTCACATGCATTGCAGCGCTACAGATGTAAATAACAATCAGAATTCATGTTCTGTGCCAATTATTTCTTCAGTTACTGTTCCAGTTGTTTCGTTAATAGCTAATTATGGTATTTGGTGACACTTTATTTGACAGTGGTGCCAAAAGACATCATTAGACGATCATAATTATGACATGAAAATTCCATAAGCATTAATAAATGCTATTGACAGATGTCATTTAGTGTCGTCTGGCAAATTATCTCACTATTGAATGGATGTAAAGGATCCGAGCAGGACATAGATGGAGTTAGTGACATAATTTCACCAGTGACACTTAATGACCCCTGTCAAAAGCAATCAGTAATGCCCATGATAGTGTTATATCATAATTAAGACAGTCTTATGACGCCGCTTTCAAATTAAGTGTTACCCATTAACCCCCCAAAAATTTAAATAAGCCAGACTGGAGTATAAACCGCAGGATCCAAAATGAAGGGAAAAAAGTAGCGGGCTTGTAGTCCAAAAATAGTGTTTTTTTTTGTTTTTTGTTTTTTTTTAAAATTATCATCCATTGAATCTCACTTTGACATACAGTATTTTGTTTGATCAGTGTCTAAGGTTGATTTTTATTTACCCCTTTACCGTAATTTACAAAATGTTTAATTGAAGGTGAAGAGGCGTGTTGGGCAATGACATTGGTTACTGTTTACACTTGCTGCACAGCCATTAGATTATGCTTTAGTGTATTTTGAAACTATTAGAATCTATTACTTTTCAGTTTTTAAGTTTCAACTCTTTGAAAGCCTGACATAATACCCTTTCGTGTTTTAAACCACCCAAGTTGAGCCCTGAAGGTTTCATGTTTGTGTGAATAAGCCCCCCTTGTTTGCACATTGGTACTTTTATGGCTTCATCAGCTGTTTAGCCAGGGGATGCATACGTATACATATATATGCTCTACAACATCGGATTGTGTCATAAAATGCTGCATGTGCACTGTGTTGTCAACATATGTGACAGGTGAGCGTTGCAGGCCAAACAACTGTGGACCGTCACATACTGTACATGCAAAGGGACTTCTTGTGCTGAGGCGAAAAGTAATTATAGGTTTAATCCATGAAGTGCATTTATACATCAGAATCTCCTGTATTCCATGAAATATATTTGTTTCCTCCTTTGGCAAGATGGGGGGAACCAGATTGATTTCCTGCAGATTTTGACGGACTGTAGTCTAGCAAAACGTCAACACCATCTTGTGGTCGCTTCAAGAAACATGCCACCTCGATAAAAATTGAGTAAAACATTTACTGAATACTGGTGGGGAAACGAAGTCATTTAACCTGAATGTGCACTGTAAAACAAACCTCAATGACAAACAAATATAGAAATACAAAACAGTTTCAAAATTCAAGAAAATCTAGAGAACAACTCAATGGAGGGTACAATCAAGTGGAAGGAAAGAAATATGTCCAACTTTAAAAAGTTCATATCAAGCTTTTTATTTGGTATACATTTATACAGTATATATATTTATATAGATATTTATATAACATGTGCCACCGCAAAGTCACAAACACAAACATTCAAACCAGGAGGAGAAATAAAAATGTCTAATGTGCTTAATTTCATTTTAGGTCTGTGAAGCGCTTGTAATAAATGAGTGGAGACAGGAATGAGGTAAACACCAGGCAGAACAAACAGTCGCTCATTATGGTAAACAAAATTGCAAATTCAAAATGAAGCATCAACTTAAAAATATGAAAGTGGTAGCACGGACCCTTGAATCAAACTAGAGAAAAAATAATTTCATTATACACATTGTTATACTGTACATAAAGATACATACTTTATAGTGCAGGAACGAACAAGTGTAGTAAATCATTCATGAGTTAACATTAATTGACTGACACACAGTCATACTTGCCCACATGCACACCCACACGTTCATGCTCAAATCTCTAGAAAAAGTCACAATCAAACCCCTTCCACAGGCTTGCATAATAAAGCTGGCCAAAATACATGTTAATTCTTATGGTATAAACACCAACACACACTGTAAGTATGCAAAGTAGGAAGTTCTGTCGTTGAGAAAAAAAAAGATATAGAGAAGACACACATCTTTTATAGAAATAATGGAGGAAATGGCGTGTCTGTTTGCAAAGTGTGTATTCAATCATGTACATGTATGTAACAAGTGACACAAATCCAGAACAGGCAGTGCTCAACATGTCAAAAAAGACCATTGTGTCCATTGTAGCGCATTACGCAATCACTCAGAGTCTCTCTGGACCTCGGAAGCGTCGGCCCTACAAATTGGGCAAGTCCGATTGGCCTACGGAAAGAAAAGAGTGGTTTATTTTACAACTTTAATAATGCACCACCTAAAGTACTAGGAAAAAAGATCACCAATAAATTTATATTTTCAAAGTTGTCAAATACAGGGCAATATTGTGGTGTACAATGTTTTGTTCAAAGCTGAATTTTGGTCATTTCTACAGTGCACTTAAACTGGAGGTGTTACAAACTGCTTAAAATAATCAGACCGCCTTCTAGTTGGGGAACTGTGCAAACGACTGAATGAGAACTTTTGTAAAGCAATACTTTCAAATGACTTAATCTCAAATGTAATCGAAGTGTGTAGGAGATTCAAAACCCCCCCCCCCCCCCCCCCAATTGCACGTGGTCTCATCGCATTGCAAATTTCCACCAACTGCGGGTATGCGTTCAGAACATAGCCCCCATGATGCAGGGTTGAATCTAATCGTGTGTTGACAATCAGCTGGGTCTCTCAAATGCCAGCCCACAGATCAAGTGAGATATCAAGTCTTTTATCAGACTATTTATGAAAGTATGTCAGCGAGTGAGTTTTCACACAATTGTAAAATAGTGCTAGAGGCTTCATACAAGTGCCATTTACTTGCGGTCTGGACAGAAAGGGAATTTTGTTGATGCTAGAGGGGATGGAAAAGTCTCAACGTTAGCAAAAACGGGGAGCTGCTTGATTTGTTGTACGCTGTAGCTCTGGTCCAGTCGTCATGGTAACTAAAGTTATATACCCTGGATTTGCCTAAAAGAAAATTGTTTTGTAATTTGTCAGGAATATCATATTAGGGCAGCAGCTATCGATTATTTAGGTAAACAATTAATCTATCCATAGTTCAAATAATCGAGAAATCGGATTACAGACATTTAATGCGCTGCAGAATCTATTTTAGGAACAAATAAACAAGTGTTTATGATACAATAATATTTATTTTTGCTTGCTAAGATGACACTTTCAAAAGTGCATTAAATGTGAATTTTAAAAATCCTGAGCATTTCCTTAAATGATGTAGAATTGCGCTTTCATTTCAAAATATCAATAAATGCATTTAAAAATAAATTAAAATACCTTAGCCTCTAACGAAATAATAAATGAGGATCTAAGTACAACAAAAGAACAATTGGCTAACTTGCACAGCAAAAGGTCCGCTAGTTTGAATTCTATAAAATGCAAACGTTTCTTTTTACAATGCTCTTAACAAATCTTTCAAACACATATTCCCACAAAAAAATTGCTGAGTATACTTCTAAACTGAAAAACAAATGTATAAACAAACATATTGGCTCGAACAAAAACATACCTTGTGTTGGTCTTAACAGGGAGCAGCTGGATTCAGTCATGTTAGTTATGGCGTATTCACTGTTGCCACTAGAGGGCAGTGTATCCACCCAAATCAATAAAACTAAATGCAACATTTTAAAAACAAACCATTACAATGTCACAAATTAAATCCTTGAAGCTGCAAAACTTAAGTTGAAGCTTTATTCTAATCAAATTACTCAAGTTATTCAATCGTTGCAGCACTAATTGCTATTGTCTGTATATCATACTGATGTGAATATTAAGCTGTAATTCCTCATCCTTTAAGTATTTTGACTCAAGAAGGTCAGTGACTTACACCTTGGAACTGTTTAAAATTGGAGGGGAAAAAAGAGATAATGAGGATATGACTCCTTATATCATTTACAACTGGGCTCTGTGCATTTTCTATCTCATTATATTGCTGAGTAAATTTACTGACATAGACTTAAAGCATGGATTATTTTTATGCATACATAATATCAGCTGAAGGTAACTGAGAAGATATTGTTATGTGCTGCATTACAAAGCGTGCAAGTCGGCTCCTCAGCTGGGACTTACTCTCAGCCACTTGTCGACACACTTCCCGTGGAACTCGTGGCTGCAGGGCAAAACTCGCAGCAGTTGTCGAGACTCAAAATCACTCATACACACCACACACCTGCAAGACAAGAAAAGGAGCACAACAGGCCTGACGTGACAAATTGAGCTAGAAAGAGCTTCTGAGGGAGCAAGTCTGCTTATGGAAATGCTTTGAATGGGTGGTCCCAAAACCACAAATAGAGGGTGAATAAAAAAAAACATTTTTATTCATCACCGAAGTTGTTTTAAAAGATCTATTAAGATTGTATGATGTCTGGTGGCTGCACTTACAGTGTTTGTTCTGACTGGTGGTTATTTGGGTTGAAGCGATAGGAAGGAAGCTGCTCGATTTCTCCCTTGGTAAGTCCTCTGAGTTTGGCCTCCCCGAGACGTTCGGCAAGATTGAGGAGAGCCTGCAACAGAAAAGAATTACCATCCAGACTCGGTTCAATAAAAGGGAAAATATTAAAATGAAAAGTGTTATATTGACAAACCTCATAATTTTCCACTTCTCCATCATCGACATCCAGCTCTAGACTGATTGCAGGGCCAGTTGGCTGGACTGGCAGCATTGAGCTACGAAGAGAGTTGAACAGTTAGAAATGCAACAAATGAATTTGGATTGAAAAGGCAAAATTAGCTGGCAAATCCCTTTTTTCCATCCAGCTCAAATGAGAAGAAAAATAGACCATTAGGCATATTTTCAACTATTCATCACCTTGCCAATAGCTAGCAGTTTAAAAAAATAATTATAATAATCACTTGAAAAGAAAATGCGTATTTTCTTGAAATAGGAAGCTCTTCACTTGACTCACAGGAAGTAAGGTAGTAGGCTGGGGTGATAAGGTGAAGGCGGCAGTGGCTGTTGCGAGCGGTACCTTCGGCCTGCGAGGCGACGAGGGAGGAAGTTCGGGTAGGACTGGGACACAATCGACACATACGCGTCAGCTTGTGGAGTATGGGTGACCTGACGGACATCCAACAACAAACTGGAACTGGCCTTAGCACTCACCACTCCAAAAAACTCTTGGGGCAAGGGCTCATGGGAGAGAAAATGGAGCTGTGTAGAGTGTGGAGTGAGGGCCGGGTGGGTGGCAGGGGGGTAGTGGAGCCCCGCACCCAAAGGCAGATGCTCTCCCAGCAGCTCCACGTCGTTCTCTATCCTCTGTAAAGGCTGCAGGAGGTAAATGGGAGGAAAATTCTACACTCACAGAACTGACAGACATATCAAAGCTGAAGATGTTGCTTGTGCTTTGTTTTTACTAACTGATAATGAGATTATCCCATTTTTAATAAATATAAGTAATGTTTCCATTGGTGTTTCATGATAGCAGTAGTAAATGTATCTGCTAAATGTGTCAAAAGCAGACACCAATATCCAAAATTAAGAAATGAAATGTTGATTTTTGTCTTTGTATCTTAAACCCAAATGTTTACACTCTACAACAAAACGCCTCGCTGTTGCATTACTTGTAAAAGTATTTGCCTTTTACAGGTTTAGGATTATAAAACCACCTGAAGGGAAGTCTCAAAATTGCACTTACTTTGCTCTTCTTGGCAGGTACTGTATATTCCAGGGATGTGAACGCTCTTCAGAGCCCATTTTTCTATTGTTTTTTTATCAATTACCTTTACTGTGGAATTTAAATGGATACTCTACTGCCATTTGAGAACAAAAATGAAAATGAAAGGAATGAACTTTAATAGGGAAATTCTAGGGATGTATTTGCTCCGATCCTCGGAGCTTTATTATTTTTTTTGTCTCAGCCGTGACTTCATTAACTACATATATTAACTAAATGCGGGATTATAAATAGCTACTTCTCCATTATTCGTGGACGTATTTGGTATATTCTAGGTATGTAAGTATATGTATCGATCCCGCTTGTAATTTTTTCTCTCAGAGCTGATTAATTAGTTTTGAATTTATCATTGTCTGTACGTTCCGGTGTTATCAAGCAGAGGGGAGATGTGCAGTCGTAATTCATTTTGTACTTTTTTTTTTTTTTTTTTAAAGCAAGATTTCTTCCAAGATTTTAAATTGATTCACAGTGCAAAAAAAGGCAGGGGATCAAACTACCAGAATGAATCCACCACACATCTGGATTTTGTCATGTATTCCAATTATATTCAAGTGCGTGAGTGCAAAAATTTAATATCATTATTAGAAATTATTATTATTAATTATTTGCTACTTACTGATCGGGCCTGTTGAGTCGTATAGGGTCCGAACTGGCCAGGCTGCGGCAGGTGAGATGGATGGTGTGGAAGATGTGTGGGAGGGTGGGGGAGGTGGGGCGGTGGGGGTAGTAGGAAGGCTGGGTCACTGGACAGCAAAGAGGGGAACGCGTAGGGCATGGGAAGGTGCTGCACCGAACAAGTCTGCAGGACCTGACAAGAATTCGGAGATAAAACAATATAAATGACTTGTTGCAAACACTACCTGGTGACAATAAGCAAGCAAAGTCTGAAAAAGTCACAAAAAACTGGCTGCACTACAGCAAAACTCACAGGTGGGGCGACATTACAGACAGGGTAGTGCTGTCCACTGAAGACTACCGAGCATGCTGGAATCTGTTGCGGGGCTGTGCGAGGTGGCAGGCCAGGTGGAGCCCCCGGCGGGGACACAGGATACGATACTGGAGCAGAACCCTAAACATGGAAACCAAAGACTGAAACCATTGTTCGGTCTGACATTCATCTTACAATGAACACAATGCAACAGGAGAGTTTTAGATTGGTAGTTTAATGAAAATTGTTCCATTTGAATTCAAACTATTCATTGATTACCCGTCCAGCTTATCGATAGGCAAATGTTAAACCAATCGAGATAAAATGATCCAACGTTAAGTCATCACTTAGTCTCACCTGCTCCTGGAGATCTAACACCCCGCTGCTGGGTTGCTGCGATGGGTGGGGGTGCAACAGTCGGGGAGAAAGGTTTGAGGACGGATGAAGGGGCCTTGGGGAGGGGTTTGGGGGATGGTAAACTTGGCGCTCTTCCATTCCGGGTCCCGGCCCTCTGGGGGGTTGCTGGCCAAAGGCAGTGTAGCCCTGAGGTTGGGCTGGGTGACGGTAATTCTCATCTTGGTGGACCGGTGAAAGCCCATGGTGAGAGTGCAGGTGGTGATGATGGTGGTGGTGAGGGTGAGTGTTAGGGTGATGATGGCTGTTGTTGCTATTAAAATGGTGGTGGTGGTGGTTGTGCGTGTGGTGATGGCGAGTCAGGCGGTCTCTGCGGCCACGCGGGCGTCGCATTGGAGGGCTGAAGAGGGAAAAGAAGAGGTTGTGGCATATGTTATGTTGCCCCACGTACTAGAAATAATAGTGTATTTTTTTTTTAACCTAAGTACTGAAATAAACTTGTATGGCTTTTAGTGGATATCTTAAATTCTATAGTTGTGCTCAATACAGGGTTCTAACACCTTTATCATGTTGAAATTTAATTAATTTATTTTTTTATTTTTATTTTTTAATAGAAATAGAATATGATGCCTTTTCAAGTACGCAAGCGTCTTCCAAAATGTTTCACGACGCCATAGGCTCAAGAAATTTAGTTTGAAAGGGGCCAATTCTGGACCCACCGTAGGAGGGCGCATGCTCACCGGCAGTGAGCGTTTTTGGGTAAACTAAGCGCGTTCAATGGCAGAGCTGCTGGCGTAGTGATAGCATGCTGTTTGGTGGACATAGAAGTCTATGGCCAAGGAAACCTTGATTATTGCATTTTCTTGAACTTTAGGACACTCAAAAAATGGCTCTCACACCTCCAATCGCTAAGCTAAATGATATCTCGGTGTAAGTTTGTTTGGAACTGTAGTTCACAACAACAACATAAAACTATTCCGTTCTCACCGAAACTAGTGAAGCTCTTAACAAGGTGATTACTTTCCTACTCTTGAAAATAAGAGGCTGTTTTCTTATAACAAGGGGAAACGATCGAGCGCCTGGTGAGTAGGCAGATTCCTAGCAGCAACAACGCCGAGCGAAGTGGCTCCCAGCCGGATTAAACTGTGAATTGCAGTAAGGGGTGTGGAGGTCGCAAAAAAAAAAAAAAAGTGATTGAAAGGAATTGGTCGTGCGATAAAAGTATTGTACTAAACCACAGCAAATGCATATGTATGCGTGTTAATACTACTGTATTTTTATACTGTTTGCTTGATTAAACTCCAAAGTATTCACGCACAGACTCAAATGCACTCGGGAGCGACGACTTGACATAGGACATGAAGGGAAAGCAACTTCAGAACGAGCGTGTAGCAGCGATGAAGCAAATGTATTTTATTTTCCTTCATTTCATAATTTATGTTTTTAGACAGGGTGCTGAGAAATATTGTGTGTCTAACACTTCTAAGTATTTTCAAGAACTTTATGCAAAATTCAACCATTTTTCAAACCTTGGAAGCATGACAGTAAAATCCAAGCATTTTCAAGGATTTCACGAACCCATACAACCCCAGTTAATATTCAGGCCAATATTAAAATCTTATAAATTGCAATGTCAACCGTTTTTCTGCTGTTGTTTATCTGCAAAGCGATTTTTTGACCAGACTTCAGACATCTTAAGCAAAGAATGACTTTTCACCTCCCTAAAACAAACAAAAAGGTTTCAGATTTCCTCACTTAAAACACATTCAAATCAAAAGTGGCACAATATATATGTCATGTGCGTTTGTGCTCACCTTCTACGATTGCGGACAGGTGTGTGACATCTCTCTGGTGCATAGTGGGCATGCGGTCGGCGACTAGGAGGGAGCTCCCAGGGGCGAATGGGAGAGGACGGGGTAGCTGGAGGGGCAGCACTTAGATCTAATATGGACTGCTGGGAAAGACGTTGCCTTTTGGGGCTTGGGCTATCTTCCATCTGTACACAGTGGGCCAAAAATGGGTAGTGGTTGGGTAACACAAAATACATAAATATAAGTAAATACATACAAAGGTGATGCAAAAGTACGAATAAAGGAGTAAAATCAGAAAATACCAATCAGAATAATACACAAAATTGTTTATGATCATTTTCTTTTTTAATAAAGATACTTATTTAAAAAAAAAAAAAAAAAAAAAAAAAAAAGCAATAAATTACAAATTAGGAGTAAACGGACAAAATGCAACAATCATGTTTCCTGACTTACTTTGTCTCGATCCTCACTGAAAACGTTATCTGGATGAAAGTGTAGCACTCCTCCTGAGGCAAAAGAGAAGGAGAGAGAAGGGGAAAAAATTAATCAGATAAGATGGTACTGAGCAAAACAACATCACAAGACACAGACATATGCCTGCTAAGCCAGCACGACACGCAGGCCGCCTCAATCTGATTTTCCTGTGCTGGATCACAAAGGATATGAAACAGTGATTGGTCTGTTACTCCAAATACAAATGGGCATCAGACCTCTACCTAGTCAATCAGTGTTGCGCTTCTTTGGTCTGCCAAGATTTTCCAATGGCTACTTGAAAGAAAGCTGAAGGAAAGGAAGCTCTCTGGATCTTTCTATATACAATGTATCAAGAAAAAACACATTGAACACTTGCTTTTTGAAAGGGTTCTCAACTCACAACTGTAAAGCCACCTTTAAATTTTTACTTTGTTATCTCCAATAAATTGTAAACCCAATTTTCAATGACACAGCAATACGTCTTCTTAACCCACCCAGAAACAGCTGTGGGAGTTTGTACCTTGAGGTCACAACAAAATGATCTAGATAAAAGATACAAAAGCCACTTGGTTAAAGAAAGAACAAGAATAGTGTAGAGCGCAGTCAGACCTAATCTGAATGACACCAAATGGCACGCGTTCATAGACTGCTAGCCTGAATTTTCGATAAAATTCATGAATTACAAACAGATTATTCTGATGGACCCAAAGGTCCGAGGTTGAGCAATGTTTTTGATTTATATTGGATATGGCTGTAAGCAGAAGCACATGTTAAAGAAAAACCCAGTGCACTGGGAGTTTGAAAATAGAACATTTGACTTAGCCCACCATACAAAAATAAACCCAACAGAAGGCTTCTTAAAAAAATAAATACATAAAAAAATAAAAATAAAAATAAAACATTTAAAAATATTTACGTATTAGAACTTCACTGGACAGCACTAAATGCTGGATAAGTCATAAATATTCATACTTTTCCTCTGTTATAGGTTAGTTAGCAATCACTTAGCCCCAGTAGGTAGTTATGCCCCCCCCCACCCGATACTTCCCAAATGTTTCTCATTCAAGGTTCGAGAACCACTATTTTCCCAAATTTCAGCTCAACACAATGTTTTTATTCTGTACGCTTCTACAAAGCAAAGCATCAAAATTGAATCAAAATTTTGCTTAATTTTGTTTTCAAAGACACTTATTTGGTTGATGTACTGCACTAACAATTAACAAATAGCACAATAATGTAATAAATGTGTTCTGGAGGAGAACAGTGCTAGGCCTGCTATTTATCGGACAGGGCAGATGTGCAATCTGGATGTAGCACATGCACACATATTTTTATGCAGCATGAAAAGAAGTCCTTCAGATGACAAGATTTTGGCCTGAGCAAGACCCGAGATATATTTCATCACTAAAAAAAAAGGGGGGGGGGGGGGTAATCTCCCCCTTCTTTCCATGTCTCCCTCTTCCAGCAAGGCTCCTCAGAAAACCCCTTTGTGTTCCTTTGCAGAGCCATTCTGGGGCCATGTGAAGTCTGCCGATAGCGACGGCTCAAAGACACCCCACTGGTGACTGTGAAGAACAGAGGTAAAGAGTGCTGACTGACCAGCTGACACTGGACGCAACACGCTGTCTTGTATCTTTCTCCATCAAATTTTAGACCTAATGGGGGCTTTGTCCCCCGTACATGTTATGGAGGGGCCAAAAGAGTGGACTCTGCGGAATGTGAATGGATTCTGCCAGCAAGAAAACAACACAATTTCCTCAGGATATTGGTGTTGGTGAAGAACTGCACTATTTATTCCATGTTTTTTATTATTATTAACTTTTCCTTCAACCAATACCCAGGTTGGAGTTAGACCTCAAGCTTAAACAACAATATACTGTATTGTGTTTAAAATATAAGCAAAAAAAAAAAAAAAAAAAAAAAAAAAAAAAAAAAAAAAAAAAAAAAACCATAGAGAATTACTCATCCTTTCTATAATGCCGATTCTTCAATGGGGTAGCAGGATGCCAAAGCCTAAACATGGACAGGTCACCAGCATTATCGCAGCACATGAAGACAAACGAGCATTCACACAGTGAAGAAAGTGAAGATTTTGAGCGCTCAAACCTCATCTACATCGTACCCCTATGTCACATCAGTCATTTTTATAACAAAACACAATGCATATTATGTATATATTGTAATGTCTATTATTTTTGTTTTAAGTATCCTTATTGGTTGTGTTTAGACTGTGGGAGATGGATTTATTATATTCATTATGATTGAAAAACATTTGGAAAATAACCCCCCCCCCCCCTTTTTTTTTTTTTTAAAGCCTTGCACCCTAAAAACATAGATGCTACCCTCTTAAATTGAGAACCATCACACTTAATAATCTCAATATACTGTAATATTTATTACAAGATAGGCCTGATTTTTATCAGTGTTTAGAACAGATTCCTGCAACCAACATTGGGATTTGTTTGGTTTTAAGATGCAATGTGAAGGAGACCATGTCAGTGAAGCACAAACAAAAAGACAAAAAGGGAGTCTGAACAAAATGTTTTTTTAAGCCTGCAGTGGCAAACATTGGTATAATAGGGCCAGGCAGTTAGACCATTTCAGACTGGACCGACACTATTAAGTGACATGTCACGCCTCTGACTGTGGAACATTGGCACACGATCTAAAATTCCACACTGGAGGGAGCATTAGGACGATTTTTTTTGGGTCAGCGCGGCCACAAGACAACATAATAGTGGTAGTTATATTTAAGGCGGTATTGTGTAGACGAGTTCAAACGGGCTACAGGATTATTATGAGTAGGAATCACATAGCAACGGCTTACAGCACACACAGTAGCAACTCCGTGATAATACAGAGTTTTAATTCCTCCATAAATTGAGGTAGCCAAAGACAGCAAAATCACAGAAAACAAAAAGTTGAAAGTTTAGACTCAAAGTGTTGCCTTTAGATAGGACTAATCACATTATTCTTTCCGCTCAAAGGAATAGGAAAAACCATGAATCTATCTACAACCCCCCAAAGATTCTTCAATTTGTACTTTCAGTTATGAAAAGGTAGCACTCCATAACATTGTACTTAAAAATAAAGCCAAGTTAAAAACGTTTTTTAACGAGAACAAAATACTCTATAATATTGTATTTAAAAATACATTTATAACGGTGTAATTAAACAATTACAAAGATTACTCGTTTTTTTTTTCCACAGTGCAGCAATTGAATGGTCAAAGGATGCTCTTTCTGTACATAATGTTCATTAAGCTGCCTCTGAGGTCATCGGTATGACACTAATTGTTGGGACGATAAATCCAACCGAATGTCAGTTCGAAAAAGTGGGAGCTATGAAAGCATCAATAACAGGCTTCTCAATTGATACAAATCCTCCACTGACCCAGAGATCCATTGATTGCCGAGCTGTGTACCAGCTATCATCAAGCAGGGAATCAGTTGCCCCATGCTTTACATTGTTTTCATTTTTAAAACACCGCGAGCACTCACTCGCGTAACAGTCATCGCACATGCAGACCAGTAGAACTAACAAGTAGCAACATGACTGCAGTTACCACAGACGTCAAACTGACTGCATGTGAGAACCAACTTCAAAATAAAAGCCAAAATAGGTACTGCTTAAATGTTAAGCATGAGGTATTTGGCTTTTCATTTGGAAGATGGCAGTGACCTACTGTTGGCTTACTTGGCTAGCCACCCAAAATCCTTGCACAACTTGACACAATGGGGAAGGCCATTTGGGGCATTTGTCTCGGTGGCAGAGGCTTGAAGGCTTCTATATTGGTTTGGTTGCTTGCATGGTAGTGCAAAACAGATTTGGGACCATTGCCCCTGAGAACTGCGAAGCTAGATCTGATTGGACGGTCCAAATATTCCAAGTCAGGTCCATTTTATTTATTTATTTTTTTGAGCAATAATAAGCTCATTGATATTCTCTAACATACAGATTGTGTTCAAAGCACTATGATGAAAGGTTGCATGTTTGTTACTAGTGCTGCAACGATTAATTGATTAACTCAAGTATTCGATGAGAATAAAATATTCGAATTAAATTTTGTTGCTTCGAGTATTCGTTTAATTAAAGTGGTGTTGTAATGGTTTATTTTGAAAGTGTTTGCATTTAGTTTTATTGATTAGGGTGGATACACTGCGCTCTGGTCTGTCTCATTTCAAATGGCTGAATGCAACTGCTCTCTGTTAAGACCAACATTAGTTTGTTTTAATTCATTCGTGATTTAGTTTATAAATATGTTTAGCCATTTTTTGTGGGAATATGTGTCTGAACCATTTGTTAAGAGCATTGTTAAAAAAATTAAGAATAAAAAATAAAAAAAATAAAGAGCATTTTATAGCATTTAAGCTAGCGAATTTTGCTATGTAAGACAGCCAATTGTTCGTTTGTTGTACATACCGATCCTCATTTATTTATTTTTAATTTTTTTTACCGTTTGAGGCTAAGCTCAGGTATTTTAAATTTTCATGTTCCTTATCCGATTACTCGATCATTCGAACTAACTAGTTCATCGATTAATCGACTACTAAAATAATCGATAGCTGCAGCCCTATTTGTTACCCACCTAATAACTATTGTGTTCAAACATGAGACTGTTTTACTGTACTAATATTTTTCAATATTTTCTCATCCTAGCCTACAATTTTTAATTGTTGTCAATACTTAGCCAATACTTTTCCTAAGATTTTCTTATATGAAAAAAAAAAAAAACTATGCTCAGCACTGAAAGGCCTTTTACAAATTTAAAAATAATTTAACAATGTCATTTTATTTATTTACGTTCTTTATAATTGATGTTTATGAAAAAAAAAAATCTATTATTGCTTTATTTCCACATCATATTGATTCGTATCGCTTCTGACCTGAATCAATCAAACCGGTATTTCTTTGAAGATATCATCTAACTGGATATTAAATCACAACTCTATGAATCATGCCAGAGATACTTAACACTTGTACTAATATTATTGGTTCTTCAGAAATGTCAGGGAATATATAATTGCACCTACGTTTATACTGTTATTATAACATTTGATAAAGGTTTTTAAGTTTGCGGTTATATAAATAATTCAATTTTTTTTTTTTTATGATTCTCATTGCTGAGCCAAAAAGTAAGGTTTGCAGGAAGACCCTAGAATAAAAAACACATGATGTAGCATATTTGACAATTTTCAGCTCCTGTATCCTTTTTGTACCGCTAAACACACAACAACTCTAGAAACGCATGGGCAATTATGTTACAGCAGGGTTAAAATGAGAGTTGAGTTTTACATAACTAAACCTGTAAGGCAAAGTGGTTGCTTTCAATACATTTTTTTTCTTTATGTTTAGTTTGACAACTAACCGCCTGACAAGGCAAACATCATGAAGCCTCTTTTTTAATCATTTGTCAGTATTGTACTGTATCTGCTTGTAATGAAATAGGCATTCATGTCACTGCCATCATTCAGTGCTTGTATGTCAAATATTTTCCCGCAGCTCAGAGCATTAAGTAATTGTCTGAACGGCAGCTAGTAATTGGAATAGGACACTCGTATGGTAAGGCGCCTCAGTGATTCTGATTACTTTTTTTTTTCCCCACATTGTTAGTATTCTCACAAAGAACTTCAAGAGGTTGAAATTGTTTTCACATCACAAGTATGCCTTATCAGGATTAATTAGTGGAATTTCTTGCTGTATAAATGGGATTGGAGCCATCATCTATGTTGCAGTGGATTAAATGTATCCAAACTTTTGGACTGGCCTGTATTGCATTTGTGTATATATATGTACATACATACATATATATATATATACATACATATATATTATATATATATATATACATACACAATATTAAAATACAAAATAATGATTCATAACAAAAACATTTTTAGACCTTTTGGGTCATGTAGGCCACACTTGTTTACATACCAGAAATATGAGGTACACATATGTGGACGCTATGTCTTTATGGGGTTATAGTTACTTGCTCTCTGAAGGGTTATATGAATCTGTGATAAATGTATTTTTTCCTCAACAATGTCACTCAAAAGACAATGACATTTTCCCAAAATTTATTATTGAAGACAGATTTTTACACAATTAGAGGATACCGAGTGCGATACAAATGCAAAGACCACGCATTAAATCGGACTAAGAGCAGTTTCAAAATTTTTGAGAGAGGCAAATATTTCACTGTATTATGAGGTGCAGTACTCCAAAACCAAGGGCTTAGGTTGGCATAGGGACGGTAGGGACATAACACTTCCAACTTTTCAGGATGCTCAAATTGTCCCCACCAACTTTTAAGCAACCTTATTTGCATTATATAATGACTTCAGCTATATAGGTAATTTAGACGGTCTTCCCATATGTTGTAAGAACAGAATTGAACCTACCATTATTAAGTGAATTACAATACTTTAATTATTTTCAGATTTGCATTGACCCCTTTTCCACTTGCCGAATGAGCTAGTCCATTTTTTCCCCTAAAACACACATTTGATTTGCTGATGACTTGACCCCCCCCCCCACACACACACACACACACGCATTCACCCCCCTGACAGAAATACAACATGCCGCCTCCTCCGCCCCCTTCAAAGACAAGGGATACTAGAAGTTTTTTTGCCGTCAGCAGCAGTCACTGTAAGTAATGTAAAAATGTAAATGTTGTGCAGGTGGGGAGCACACAACTAATTTTGCTACTGAAAGTCCGACCTGCATCAGAGTTAGCATAAAATTAATCTGTGCAAATTTTGCGAACCCAACAAGAAAGTTGCTTTGAGAGATATCCTTCAGGCTGTTTCCTATTGTTAATGTTAATTAAACTAAGAAATGTGGTGAACCAAAGTTTACCCCCTTCTCCCCAGTTTCCATTATTTTATTTTATTTATGTGGTCCTAAAGCAGCCCAAACGAGCTTTCATTTTTGTTGAGATTGGCTGTACTTGTAGACAAAAGCAGTGGTGAAGGAAGTCCTGAAGGAAGACTCCATTTTAATTTATTAGGGCCCGAGCACTAGGCGTGCGAAGGCCCTATTGTTTTGCAAAGGATTATTTATTTATTTTTTATTTTTATTTTTTTCAGGGCAAATGAAAATGGCCAATTTGGAGGCCTGAACATGCACGAAAAGTCACCAAAATTTGCACATAAATTGTAAATTTCGATAATTTGGCAACGTTGAAAAAAAATGTAACAAAATGGCTCAGTGGCGCCCCCTTGAAATTTTAAAATTGGCCAATAACATTAGGGTCTGTCAACGTAGAGCAATGAAATTTGGGGAGTCTATACCTTGTCCAAAACCACTCCAAAAAAGCATTGGCACTCATATTCCAAACCCAACAGGAAGTCTGTTATTTTGGATCGAATATGAAATTTTTATCGATTTACAGGGTGCACATTTGAGGCCTTTTCGCCGAGGGAGTTAGTTGGATCATCTTCAAAATTGGTAAGACTGTTCAGGAGACATATGAGGTCTTAAGTTTTTAAAATGGTGCGTTTTCATTCACGGGTCTGACCTGGGCGTAGTGCCAAAGTCGGCCATTTTTTCGGCAAAATGACAAATTCAGTAAATGACTAATAGTTCCTTCACACAACGTTCAATCTTTTTCATATCTGGCATGTATGTGCGACATCCCACCCTTAACACGAGTGCATTGAAATATTACCCATTAGGCCTAGCGCCCCCTAGTGAGAACAGGAAATGCCTTTTTTTACGAGACAGGTTCCTCCTCCAATGAAAAAAAATCTGTTGACCTCAAACCTGCATCAGGGGAGCCTTAAGACCTGTGTTCAGGTGCCTGATGAAAAATATTGAGGTTTTGTTGAAGCGGAGGGGTCCAAACAGGAAAGTGAAAATGACCGTCAACAATTTGTCTCGCAAAAGACTTTGAACAGTCATAACTCGGCAGATATACAACATATCTGCGCCAAACTTCCCGTGCTTGTTGAGAGTCATACTCTGAAGGGTCTGGTAGGGGTCATTTGCATCAACTCTACAGTGACAACTAGTGGCGACAGAAAGGAGTTTTAAAAAAGGCCTTTCCTATTGGGTTTTTTCAACGTAGAATATTGAAATTTGGGGAGTCCATACCTTATGCAAAACTGCTCCAAAAAGTCTCTTGCACCCATTTTCCAAATCCAACAGAAAATCGGTTATTTTGGATCGAATGTGAATTTTTTTATCCATTTGTAGTAAAGTATACATTTGGAGGCCTGAACATGCACGAAAACTCACCAAATTGTGTACATACATGCGGCTTTGCGTGGATTTCGATAATCTTGCAGCGTTACAAAAAAATGTTTAAAAAATGGCTCAGTGGCGCCCCCTTGAATTTTTCTAAAAGGCGTTTCCTATTAGGTTTTTTTAACGTAGAGTTATGAAATTTGGGGAGTCGATACCTTGTGCAAAACTGCTCCAAAAAGTCTCTTGGACCCATATTCCAAACCCAACAGGAAATCGGGTATTTTGGATCAAATGTGAAATTTTTATCAATTAACAGGGTGCACATTTGAGACCTTGTCACAGAGGGAATTAGTTGGATCATCTTCAAAATTGGTTAGACTATTCAGGAGACATAGGAGATCTAAAATTTTCAAAATGGTGCGTTTTCATTCATGGGTCTGACCTGGGCGTGGTGCCAAAGTCAGCCATTTTTTTCGGCAAAATGACAAATTCAGTAAATGACTAATAGCTCCTTGAAACAACGTTCAATCTTTTTCATATCTGGCATGTATGTGCGGGATCCCACCCTTAACAAGAGTGCATTGAAATATTAACCATTAGGCCTAGCGCCTCCTAGTGGGAACAGGAAATGCCTTTTTTTACGAAACAGGCTCCTCCTCCAAGGAAAAAAAATCTATTCACCTCAAACCTACAAGAGGGGAGCCTTAAGACATGTGTTCAGGTGCCTGATGAAAAATACTGAGGTTTGGGTGAAGCAGAAGGGTCCAACAGGAGAAGTAAAAATGACTGAACCCATTTCGTCTCACCATAAGTTTTTTAACAGTCATAACTTCTACAACACATCTGCGCCAAACATCTCGTGCTTGTTGAGTCATACTCTGAAGGGTCCTGTAGGGGTCATTTGCATCAACCCTACAGCGCCAACTAGTGGCAATAGAAAGTCACTAATTTTTTCTAATATATGTCCAGTTCTTTTGAGGTTGGTCATTGTAATTTCAAGACCTTTTGTAATACTTATTTCACGGCCCATGTCCACATGTCTCTATCTGTTGCCGTGATGACCCTTTGTTCGCCATTAAAAGGATTTTTTTTTTTTTCCCAGAGACTCAGGCAGCTTATAGAGCCACAGAATTTGGCACACTTGGTCGAATTGGCCCAGTTAGAAGATTCATTTTGGTTTTGAATAAGGGCTTGGCTGCACAGCTCAGTAGCGCCTCCTTTTTTGTAGTACTCTTTCCAATAGGGGTTTTTATCTATTAGGTGTGTGAATTTAAAGAGGCGACTTTCGAGCATGTTAGGTTCTAAAGAGGTGATTAGAGAGGACGATCTGCCACCACCCTGACCTGCACACTGTCCGAGTTGCGTGACGTCCGAGTTGCGCAAGATTGCGAGGGCCCGTTCAGTCCTGCTTGCAGGCCTAGTTTTTGTTATTCCCTAAGACTTTTTTTGTTGTTTTTTTTTGCGATGTTTCATTTATTTAGACAATTTTGAGTGGTATTAATACTAAGTTTTTTTGTTTTGTTTTTTTGCATTCCTGTATACTTAAGAGACTATTAACAAGTTTGTATTTCTTGTGTATGATAATATAATTTGTGTTCAAATAATGCAATTTAAATTTGCTCATAAAATCCAGACATTTATTCTGGAAGTTTTCATAATGTTTTAGTAGTTTTTAAAAACAAAGGTTTGAGTCTAAAGGTGTGTCACCTAAATCAATACATATGCACTGCAAAAACCCACCTCCTTAAAACTGAAAAAAGAAACTTAAATTCTCTTGTTTTCAGTGTAAATCTACTAGCAATAAGTGAAATTATCAGCCAGTGCTTCAAGTAAATTTTACTCAGATTTCTTGAGATAACAAAAATAGCTAGCTGAAAATAAGCTTGACAGACTTATTTTAAGCAAAAAGTTTGTATATTTAATCTTAAAAAAAAAAAAAAAAAAAAAAAAAAAAAACTTGTTTGCCCGAAATCAAGAATGGATTGTTCAAAATATTATTTGAAAGCATTTTTTACTTGATTTAGGTGAAAAATGACCGACTTTTAGATGCATGGGCTTAATAAGTACAAATACTAATATTTACTAAAAGTGGAAGAATCTGACACCTCAATCTGTTAACTAGCCTTTAACACTTAAAACAAGACGGATAAAATTATTCGACTAGATTTAAGAAAAATTATCAGATTACAGGACGTTATACTGTAAATTTGCAGTGTGAATGTATGAATCATGGGTCAGCAACCGACAGCTCTAGAGCCACATGCGGCTCGTTAGCGCTGCTCGTGGCTCCCTGGAGCTTTTTCAAAAATGTTTGAAAATGGAAAATGGGGAGGAAATATATTTTTTGCAGGGCTGTCAAAATTATTGCTTTAACGAGCGGTAATTAATTTTTTTAATTAATCACATTGAAATATTTGACGCAATTAATGCACATGCCCCGCTCAAACAGATTAAAATGACAGCACAGTGTCATGCCTACTTGTGACTTGTGTTTTTTGTCTCCCTCTACTGGCGCTTTGGTGCGACTGATTTTATGGGTTTATGCACGGTGAGCATCGTGTAATTATTGACATCAACAATGGCGAGCTACTAGTTTAGTTTGATGGAAAATTTTACACATTTTATTAAAACGAAAACATTATTAGGGGTTTTAATATAAAATTTCTATAACTTGTACTAACATTTATCTTTTAAGAACTACAAGTCTTTCTATCCAATGATCGCTTTAACAGAATGTTAATGTTAATGCCATCTTGTTGATCTATTGTTATAATTAACAAATACAGTACTCATGTACATTATGTTGAATGTGTATATCCGTCTTGTGTCTTATCTTTCCATTCCAACAATAATTTACAGAAAAATATGGCATTTTTATTGATGGTTTGAATTGCGATTAATTACGAATAATTTTTAAGCTGTGATTAACTCGATTAAAAATTTTAATCGTTTGACAGCCCTAATTTTTTGTTTTAATGTGGTTTCTGTAGGAGGACAAAAATGACACATTCTTCTAATTCATTAATATTGTAATTAAGTTCAATTTGAGGTGGTATCGTACAACAGTAGTCACGTGCTATAGGTTGCACTGCATAGAAAATAAACATTTAATCATGAAGGCTCATTATGTATTTGTAGCCATCTTAGGCATTTTGTTAGTAGGCTATTATAGCTAATATAGATAAAGTACATACAGCATGTGTTGCCTTCATTATAAGGCTTATATACTGTAAGGCTTTTAATTTTTTGCAGCCCTAGACATGTTTTTTTTGTCCAATATGCCTCAACGTTTTGGGTTTCCGAACCCTGGTATAATTCAATACAGATTTACTTTGCATTAATCATTTAGCTTATCAATTAATTAGGTTCTTAATTGGTGAGAAATGTAGCCCTGACTGCCGTTCACCCAATCTGTTTGTACAAAAAGTGTACAAGCAGGTTATGTTGTTATATCGTCCCTACCAATATTGAGACCAAACCTACGCCCTTGTCTAAAACTGAACATTTTAATATTGTAAAAACAAAATATGCGTCGTGGAAGCACTGTGTTGGCTCTAAGACTGTGGAGGTGAGCATGAACATTGACTGAAGACATGTCCTGTCTACAAAACAACACAAAGGGTTTTTGTTTTAACCACAGCTGGTAAGCTGACGAAGCCCAGCGGCTTCCCTCTTTCTCTAAATCGGTGGTCGGCAACCTGTGATTTGATAGCCACATGCGACTCTTTAGCGCCCCCCTAGAGGCTCCCTGAAGCATTTCAGAAATGTTTGAAAAAGATGGTTGAGGGAAATATTTTTGTTTTGATATGGTTTCTGTAGGAGGAGAAAAATGACCTTCTTAACGTTTTCCAACGCTTTAAAAATACGTAGAATAGATATTAATTTTTAACATTTCTGTCAACAAGATTTGCATCATAGCCTGCGACACACATTTCTATCAGCAGGGTGGGATGCCAGGCAGGTGGCTATTGTAAACAAACCGGCAGCCGAGTATCCAGTTGGGAGTGAGAGAAAAAGTGTGATTCCATTACCAGAACTTAGAGGAAAGCAAAAATAGATTTAAGAACTTGATTGCATCACCATACTCCACTACTGCTGCATGTTTTGTTGCAACCCAAGAAATAATAAAGCGTGGAAAACCGTTCAGATGGTGAGTACATGAAGGAGACATTCATCAACATAGCAAAACACCTATTTGCAGACTTCAAAAACAAAACAGATAATAAAGAAAATCAAAGACATGCCCATATAAGGGGCATGTTATGCACGTTCCATTTTATTGTTTTTCTAAACGTCAAAATAAAAATATCAAAAATCAGATTTCTTTATTGCATTTCTATAATTTCATAAAAGCAATGAAAAAAATCAGTAATATTGTAATGAAGTAAAACTTGGTGGCATCATACAACAGAGTAGTCACTTTGTGCGTTGGATGCACAGCAGGGAAAATAAACACGGCTCATTATTTTTAGCCATCTTAGTGATTTTGATAGTTGGCTAATATAGCTAATACAGATACATTCAGCATGCGTTGCCTTCATTATTAGGCTTATTTAAGGCTTTTAATTTTTTTCTGCTTCAGACATATTTGTTTTTTGGTCCAATATGGCTCTTTCAACAGTTTGGGTTGCCGACCCCTGCTCTAAGGTATGGCGTACAAATGTATCGGTGCATTTAGCAGGCCCACGCCACTTACCAGTGCCGGGGTGCCGGTGGGCTCCGTGGCGTTGCGCCCCCGCGGCCAGGTAAGTAGTCGGCTGCTGCGGCTGACTCTCCGGGAATCCACCGCGACCACCATGGTGCGCAGCCCAGACGGCATTGTTCTGCTGCGGGAAGCTCATCCCTCCTGCTCCGCCGGCGTTCATCATGCTCCCGTTACTGAGTGCGTTACCGCCGCCGCCGCTGCCTCCCGCGGGGTTGTTCACGGCGAAATGATAGAAGCCGGACCGAGATCGAGACCGTGTCCTTGGGGGGTCCATGGCTGGATGGAGCGATGAGGAGGGCGGTGGGGATGGAAAAGTAGTCGAAAGTCTCCCCCAAAAGAGAAGGGAACCTCCCTCGTCAGAGGCGTTGCAGTTTCGCGTTTACAGCAAGTTAGCACGAAAGACGTCGTTACTCTAATAGTGCAACTTCATGCATTTATAACTATTTTAAACAACGAATTCAACACTGTTAAATCGCCCAGAAGTGACTTATGCGGTTACAAAAAGATGTTGACACTAGCATAGAAGTCTCGGGTTCTCTATTGTCTTTTTTCAGCACGGGAAGCACGGAAAAACGTCGATGACACACGAATTCAACACATTCGGTTGATTAAGAATTGCCTTGTGTTGGAAACACGCCTAATTACTGGTGCATATATCAATGAGCCGTATTGGGCGAACTAAACCCCTCGTAGATGCAACATGGCTAAGCTACCGAGCGTTAACGACAAGACAAACAACGAGAGCGGGTTGATACACTATAATCCACACTTACTTTTTAGATTTGAAACAACACCAACCGAGAAAAGTTGCCCAAGTAGTGCGGTTGCAGCTCTCCGTGATGGCAAACTATATTGGCATGTTAATTAGCATAATGTCGGCTCCTCCAAGACAGCACAAGCTAACAGGAAGCGAGCTCTGGCATGAAAAACAAGTCCTACATCGGCGACATTAAGCAGAGACAAAACGTCGTACTATGTTGACGGAGGGCCGGTAAACGGTGCTAATGAGCGGCGATCTTCAGACCGCGTTCTTCCACGGGCACCGTGCGGGCGAAATAGGAAGTTTTTTTCGCGTCAATTAAATCCCCTGCTCGCGTTCGATATCAAATGTTTTCTCCGGTCAGCAGGGAGTGTAGTGGAGATCAATCAATGGGAGGGTCACACTATGTTCAGTCACCTTTAATCGATCACCGATCAACTATACAACGTGTATTTGCCTCATTTTGGGATAAGTAACCCAGTTATAGTATATTAGTATTTTAAATTAGTATGACAATACAATAAATGCGATTAAATAGTAGAATACTTGATTTAAAGCGTAAATTTAGCAGCGGTT
This sequence comes from Corythoichthys intestinalis, assembly GCF_030265065.1. Classification (NCBI taxonomy): domain Eukaryota; kingdom Metazoa; phylum Chordata; class Actinopteri; order Syngnathiformes; family Syngnathidae; genus Corythoichthys; species Corythoichthys intestinalis. The sequence continues at coordinate 22,099,601 of NC_080405.1, forward strand.
TCGATTGCTAATGCCTAGCTTCCACATCACGTCCCTCAACTTATTAATAATTCAGCATCTTCAAACCAGAAATACTACAGTACGAAGTGTACTAAACCACTTTGAAAGCAATAGGTTTAACGTTGATATTTCGACCACCAAGAAACTCTTTTATTTTCTTACGCTATCATCATGAATGGCAAACGATTCTACGTGGCTACACCAGCTTCCATATTTCATGCCAATGTATTTACAAAAAAAAAAAAAAAAAATTGGGGATAATTTTTCGAAAGCATACGTGTTTTTGTTTTTTTTAATATAGTCCTTACCTATTGAAAAATAAATCTTATAAATCCACAAAACTAATAAAAACACAATGATTTGATAAATAATAAATAAAAGTGTCCATCCATCCATTTTTCTTTCAAAGGGGATTCCAAAGCGATCCCAGGCCAGCCTGGAGACATTTTTCATTTCATTAAGAAAATGATAATAATAACAACAACAAAAATAATTGAAAAAAACAAAACAAACACTTCAAATAAATAAAGATTTTTTAAATTCTAAATAAAAATTAATAAGAATAGTTACCATTTGTTTTAGTTTTTTTTTGTTTGTTTGTTTTGTTAAGAAATGCAAAGAAAACATTTTGAAAAAATAAGCAAGAGAATGTATTATTAACTCATTGCTTACCATTGACAACAATAGACGTCCAATTCATTTAAACTGAGTGTGGCTGTGAATGCTCATGTTTCGGTGCCATTGACGACGGCGTTCAATGTCCAGTGCATTTTGACCGGTAGAGGCTAGCAGTGAATGGGCTTCAGCCCTCCCAGACAAAAAGTGTGTCGCTAAAGGGTTAAAATCCTTACGTAATATCTAAGTAGAAATTGCTTTTATTGTAATTTATCATCATTTAGACCCAGTTTAAGGTCAGTGTGTGTTATTCACATCTTCGTGATCATAAGCATTCCTTGCATCATTGTCTATTTTAGTTTTGCTGCATCCTGTTCAGCTGACAACAACAGCAGAGATACAAATGGGCATCTGACTGTTGATGTTGTTTATGAGCATTCTACATTACTTTGATAGTTCTATTGAAGTGTTTACTTTCCTTGCACCTTTTCTTCTCCCATCTTGCATGTTTGTCCTGCTACCTTCTTCCTGAATCAAGTCAGTTAATCCTCCTTTCAGTACCAATGATTTACTATCTACAGTAGTTGATGATGGAGGAATACAATTCAATATTTGCTTGTGTTGGAGTGAAATGTCACCGTTACAAATCTGTCATGACAAACAAACACTTGTTCAGTAATAAACCTGGCTTGCATATGAAGGCTTCTGTTACTGTGGTGTTCAAAGTCCACAGCGAGAGATTATATATTTTGGAGGGGGGCTTTAAATTATTTTGACTGCTTCCTCCATTATAAATCAACAGAGTGTTTCCTCATTCTCACCGACCTGACCACATGATGACAAAAAGAAAAGGGGTAGGAATACGCTTAAATCCATCACTAATTTGGGAACAGCACAAGGAAACCGCATGGAAAAAGCTGTGCTGCTCCACTGAGGCGTTTTTAGAACTTAGTGAAAGTGAATTGAGACTAAAGTAGCTAAAACCAAGATAGCAGAAGCTCTAAGACTGCGTCAGGTATTGGATCATGTCTGTGCTCCCCAGAGTGGTCTACAAGCGGAGGGCCCACATCACAGCTCTGCCTCTCTACTATTCAGGGCACCTGCTCAAGAAACTCTCCTCTGAGGCGGTAAGGGCTAGTGAAAAGAACAGATTTTCAAATAGAAATGCTATCAGCTATCCTAATGACATCATTTTCAGGATTTCAAGATGTACTTTGCAGAGCTGCGAGGTGACACATTATTGCTGTACAAAGATGTAAAGCAGGATACAGTGAGTGCTTCATTCATGTTAACTGTACAGTGACTAGCGAATGGGTGAGGATCTGAACATGGCCATATTTAAAAACCCACTCATCCATTGGTGACCTGTCTAGGGTGTACTCCACCATTCATCCAAAGTGAACTATGTTAAAAGTAGGGTTGTTCCGATCATGTTTTTTTGCTCCCGATCCGATCCCGATCGTTTTAGTTTGAGTATCTGCCGATCCCGATATTTCCCGATCCGATTGCTTTTTTTTTTTTTTTTTTGCTCCCGATTCAATTCCAATCATTCCCGATAATTTTTCCCGATCATATACATTTTGGCAATGCATTAAGAAAAAAATGAATAAAACTCGGACGAATATATACATTCAACATACAGTACATAAGTACTGTATTTGTTTATTATGACCATAAATCCTCAAGATGGCATTTACATTATTAACATTCTTTCTGTGAGAGGGATCCACGGATAGAAAGACTTGTAATTCTTAAAGGATAAATATGACTTTGTATATTGTGACTAAATATTGCCATCTAGTGTATTTGTTGAGCTTTCAGTAAAAGATACTGTAGCCATCTGTTCTGCCCAAATGCATGATGGGAAGTGCACCCATGACTGTGCGTATTGGTACCAATTGATATATCTTCTCTGCGTTGGGAAATAACATAGAAAAAGACAAACAAGAAAAAGATCAACTACTACCTTTCCCACATTTCTTCCCACGATGTTTCTAATCGTAGGGAGAGGGATTGTAAGGCATTAGCCAATTAAATTGAGGCTCCAAAGGCTGCCTAAATTCACTGTACTCATTTTACGCTGCCTTTTAGCTCTATATATAGGTAAAATGTCCCCATTACAGATTGAACGCGACAATGCATGAGTGGGCCGTGCGGCGCATGCATTAATTGCATTAAATATTTTAAAATGATAAATTAAAAAAATAATTATTATTATTGCCGTTAACGGGATAAATTTGATAACCCTACCTTAAGCCTAAACTAAAGACTCTGGATGAGTGTAACATATTATGTCTGTAACGTTAAATACCATTAGAAAATGATTTATTTAAAAATTATATAATATATATATATATATATATATATATATATATATATTATATAAAATATATATATATATATAAATATATATATATTTTTTTAAAAAAATGCATGTCCGATATTTTTTTGCCGATTCCGATACTTTGAAAATGACGTGGTCGGACCCGATCGATCGGCATAGTTAAAAGCAATATTAAGGAAAATCAATGGCTAGATAGTGTTTTTAATTGTAGCTGTTAATTGAAGTGATTAATGAGGATTACACCTGTCAGTACACAGAAAAGCTGAATCTTCTGCAGCTGAAATCCATGCAACCAGTGTCTCCGTATCAAAGGAAAATGCCCACCATCTTCAGCCTAGTGATGCGCACAGAGGAGGTCCATTTGAAGGTGCTTTCCTGTCCTAAAACCAGCTTTAGGATGTGATGCGACTGCAGTTTACAGAAATCTTTTTGTCAATGTGCAGATGGATAACCCTGACACAGGAGAAGAGTGGCGGGGTTACATCCTGACTGTCGTCAAAGTAAGTTAACTCACACTTAATACAGGGAAGCCTTTTCAGTTAAGAAATCTGTCCCGACTCACCATTTCAAAGAACATATACAAAACAGTGCACCCAGACCAGGAAGCATTTGTACCTCTCGTTAACAATTAACCTATTTAAACACAAACCTAAGAGTTTTGGTTGTGTTGGTTTTTGAAAGGGAGATGGCGATTTTAGTTTCAGTGAGGCTGAGGCATTAGTTTTCTCTATGCACCTTGGGAATAAAACAGGATGGAGGACTAAGTGCTGCCATGTCCATCCATCCATACTTATAGATCACTTATCCTGACTAGCAATCCATGTCCCCTTTCATTCATTCATCCATTTTCCATGCCACTTTTCCTCACGAGGTTCGCGGAGGTGCTGGAGCCTATCCCAGCTAACTATGGGCAGTAGGCAGGGTACACCCTGAACTGGTTGCCAGCCAATCGCAGGGTACAAAGAGACATATATCCATTCATTCTACGGACAATTTAGAGTGTTCAATCAGCCTACCAGGCATATTTTACTGAGAGGCAGACGTGCTAACCACTCAGCCACTGTGCCGCCTCCATGTCCCCTTGTAGAAAGAAATTCCCAGTCAACTGCAGCTCCTGCCTGGCCAGAGGATGCTACTTGAGGATGTTCTGGCTCAGGAGAAGATAAGAAGCACCTATGCCGAGAATCCCCCACTCCCTCCTCGTCCAGCCCACCTTCTTGGGGTCTGCGCACCAGTGCTTCCGCAAGGGGACACACCTGACAACAGCAGTCCGGAAACATTACCGTAAATCGGACTCATTTATTTACAATTGTATCCATCAATTGTCCAGCAACTAAATATATTGTAATTCTATTAGATGTTTCTTCAATGTGACCCGACAAGAAGCTGAGCAGATGTTGAAGCAGAACCCGGAATATGGTGGCATCATTATCCGTCCATCCACCATGGCCAACAGCTACGCCCTCACCCTCAGACAGGTCACAGCCAAGTATGTCACTCATTCTTAATGTTAACATATGAATATTTTGACCTTTATATTTTATCTTAGTCATGGACGAAATTATTGGCACCCCTGGATTTTTCAAGAAAATACAGCATTTCTCACAGAAATTAATGCAATGTTTTCAATATGAATGTGTTTATTTCTTGGATGTGCATTGGAATACACAAAAGAAGTTGAAAAGCCAAAATGTACACAATTTTACACAGAAAGCAAAAAATGGGCTGGACAAAATTGTTGGCACCCTCAACTCAATATTTGGTTGCAACATCCTTGATCTCTCAAGGATCTCTCCATATAATTTAGATCCGGACTCATCGATGGCCACCTCGGGATGCTCCCGCGCTTTGTCTCCAACCATTTCTGTTTGAGGTATGTTTTGGGTCATTGTCCTGTTGTCCTCATTCATTTTACTGGCACTGGGTGCCTTGACAGTGCGCAAGGAGTCATGAAATATGGAGACTATCAAAACGGTTTGGGTCGGTCATGGGTTTTCCAACATGACATTGACCCAAAAAATACCTCAAATTGCACCAAGAAATGTTTGGAGACCAGTGCCCAGTGCCAGAATAAGAATGAGGCCTATAAAGACAAGAACACAGTGCCTATAGTCAAACAATGGGAGGTCCAATGATGTTTTGGGGTTGTTTTGCTGCCTCTGGCACTGGATGCCTTGACAGTGTGGAAGTAGTCATGAAATATGGAGACTATCAAAACGTTTTGGGCCGGAATGTAGGGTGTAGTGTCAGAAAACTGGGTCTGCCTCAGAGGTCATGGTTGCTCCTTCAGGACAAAGCGCTGGAGAATTCTGAGGTGGCCATCGATAAGTCTGGATCTAAATGAATGAACACTAAGGAGAGATCTCAAAATTGCTGTTGCAAGAAGGCACTCTTCAAATCTGGGAGACCTGGAACAGTTAGCAAAAGAAGAGTGGTCCAAAATTCCATTTGAGAGCTGCACGAAACTTGTTGATTGTTATAGGAAGCGACTGCTTTCCATTATTTCTTCTAAAGGATGCGCAACCAAATGTTGAGTTGAGGGTGCCAACAACTTTGTCCAGCCCATTTTTTGCATTCTGTGTAAATTTGTGTACATTTTGGCTTTTCTCTTCAGCTTTTTTCTGTTTTGTTTTTCCAATGCACATCCAAGAAATAAACATTCATACTAAAAACATTTGTAATTGCATTAATTTCTGTGAGAAATGCTGTATTTTCTGAAAAAATTCCAGGGGTGCCAATAATTTCGTCCGTGACTGTATACAATTTATACTTCTATTTCATTAAGCCTGACATGCTTGCTTTGTCAAAATGCTGGCCTTTACCAAGATGCATTAATAATTCTGTTATGATTAGTTTAACATTGTATACAGTATATACAATATCTTAAAGTGTTTGGGTTTTAGGGGGCCTGTCATGAAGAACTACAGGCTCATCTGCACCAAGTCAGGATTCACGATCAAACTGGAAACAACAGTATGCTCGACCAACCCTCACATCATTACTAATTATTAATTTACTAAAAATTTAACCAGGGTATTGAGTGAGTTTAGCAAACCTGGGCTCTCAGGGACAAGTTTCATTACATCTACAGTGTATCACAAAAGTGAGAACACCCCTCGCATTTCTGCAGATATTTGAGTATATCTTTTGATGGGACAGCACTGACAAAATGACCCTTTGACACAATGAAAAGTAGTCTGTGTGCAGCTTATATAATAGAGTTAATTTATTTTCCCCTCAAAATAACTCAAAATAAAGCCATTAATATCTAAACCCCTGGCAACAAAAATGAGTACTCCCCATAGAAACTACGTACATCCCTAAATGTCCAAATTGAGTACTGCTTGTTATTTCCCCCCCAAAATGTCATGTGGCTTGTTACAGGAGTGCTGTCAGCATTGCTGCAGAGATTGAAGAGGTGGGGGGTCAGCCTGTTAGTGCTCAGACCATACGCCTCACTCTACATTAAGTTGGTGTGTAAGTCTGCCACCCCAGGAGGAAGCCTCTTCTAAAGACGGTACACAAGACAGCCCGCTCCTCTCATTAGACCATAGGACATGGTTCCAGTAATACACGTGCTCTGTTGACATGTCATCAGCAGCAAACTGTTTGTGGGCTTTCTTGTGTACCGTCTTCAGAAGAGGCTTCCTCCTGGGGTGACAGCCATGCACACCAATTTGATGTAGAGTGCGGCGTATGGTCTGAGCACTAACAAGCTGACCCTCCACCTCTTCAATATCTGCAGTAATGCTGACAGCACTCCTGTAACGAGTCACATTACATTTTGGAGGGAAAATGACAAGCAGTACTCAATATGGACATTTAAAGATGCACATTTTTCATAGGGGTGTACTCACTTTTGTTGAAAGGGGTTAGATATTAATGGCTATATTTTGAGTTTTTTTGAGGGGGAAAATAAATTAACTATTATATAAGCTGCACACAGACTACTTTTCATTGTGTCAAAGTTTCATTTTGTCAGTGTTGTCCCATGAAAAGATATACTTAAATATCTGCAGAAATGCGAGGGGTGTACTCACTTTTGTGATACACTGTATATACACACAACTCAATGTGATCAATGAGTTGTAGGATGAATTCAGTTTAAAGCTATGCAGGATGTAAGATACATTTTGTGTTACAATTTAACTGGAACATTACACTTTCCAGTTATAAATTTATTCAACATGTTTACACATCGTTTGGTTTGTCTCATACAATTTGTTTCCTTGCAGGTGACAGTCTCCTCCCTTAAAGAGGTACTGGAGTATTTCTTAGAGATGACTGAATACAGCCTTCATCCTTATATACCGGGTGATATCTACGACACTTGCATTGGTGAGCACGACATGGGGGTCACCGTAAACAATTGTCCTTACAATGTGCATTTTCGTAATTATGAGAGGCCATGGGGACTAGGGCTGGGCGATATGGCCTTAAGTACATATCACAATAAATTGAGCAGATTTACCTCGATAACGATAAATGACGATAAATTCGCCCAAGCAAACTGTTATATAATTTGAATGAATGCATGGAATACAAATTAACAGTTTCTCGTTAAATTCATTTACCAGCTTTCAATTTAACAATTGCACATGCAGTCTAAACATTAAGTATTAAAAAAAATCTTGGAAAACAATAAGAATTCTTGTGTGAACATTTATAACAGCTTGTATGACTTGAAAAATATCATCACTTGAATTTCATTAAATTTATTCCGCATTGTTATACACTAGATAGTGGCATACGTTTCGATATTTAGAATAGATACAAATACGACACATCCACCCACCCCCCAGAAATTATACTTAATTAAAAAATAAAATGTTTCACAAACCTTTCCTTTCTTTTATTCGGCTCAATTATTTACATCTTATGATTTTGGAAATCCTTACAGTATTCAATAAATAATATTCCTGTTCCCAAGCACTGTGCTTACAGTACTGTAATTTTTACAAAAAATAAACAATACATAACTACTCCCCGTCATCTAGGATGAGCCATTTACAAGACTAGCACTGTCGTGTATTACAAATACTGCTTTGAACACATCTTCACAGACAAAAGCAATGACACAGGCTTAAAGAGGTCAACTTTAATTGTGTAAATCACACTTAATGACGACACGATCTCCTGGTTGAAATAGACGACATCCACTTAATTCTATTGAAGATAGAGGATGTAATGCTGAGGCAATTTGTCAACTTTACTTTTAAAAAGAAACGTGCACTGTTTATACAGTAGATGGGGCTCTTGCAGTGTGTCAAACAGTGATTCAATTTAGGGCAATTGTCATAAAAGAGGTTCATAGTTTCAGAAAGCCTTCGTTTTTCCATCCCTATCTGGAACCCGTCAAGAGTTTACTTAATGTCTGGTGAAAGTTTGGCGAAGCTAATTTAAGCCCGACTTCATCCCGTTTACATGTAGCGTTAGCCGCTAGCGTTAGCAGCTAGCGTTAGCAGCTAGCGTTAGCCTACCGGGCTTCTGTTTGATTGGCTTCCTGAAAACCATGTGACTCCAAACGTAAGCACACTGTCTGCTTTCTTAAAGGGGAATGAACATAGCCGAACAACACAGAGTTAAAGCGGGATGAAAAGACTATATTTTCTTCTTTTATTAAATTACCGAATTTACCGACATGGTCAAAATTACGTCGGTCATCGTGAAGAATTTCGGTAACGGTAAATTTTCGGTTTACCGCCCTGCTCTAATGGGGACATTACATTACTTTACTCACACTACTGAAGTGCCCTCATGTATTTAAGTGATTGGTTTTTTTTTTTGTAATTATTAAAGTTTGGGGGGGGGGGGGGGGGGGCTCATGCAACTGCAGTTTTTTTCACTTACAAACACTACTAATACTTTTTCAAGATGTTCTTGGTGCATTTAAGTATGATGGATTTCAGGAGTATGTATTTTACTACTGCATGTGAACATTGACCTTTGCATGTGTAAGTAGTCAAATTATTTTCCTAATGGCCATTCATTCTTACAGACATGAAAGCTTCTAAGCATCTAAGCTCAACAATGAGAAATGTACCCAAGGCACAAACAGGGCCTGTGGTGCTTTCACAAACCAAGCAAGGGGAAGGTGAATATGTGTTCCCTGATGACAACAACATGAATAAAGGTGTAAATGTAGCAAGTTATTATCACAAATGTTTGTGTGTTAAATTTACTTATATATTTTACCTTTTAATAGTTCAGCGGGATGCAAAACTTCGGCAAGTTGTTGGGCTACGGAGTAACAACACGGAGAAAGAGTGTACCAGGAAAGCCAAGACTGGCACTGATCCTTTTGAAATGCAAAGTACATACATGTAAACCAATTATTCTGATTCTTTTTGTTTTCTGTCAATAGAATGTTTTCCCAGCTCAGCAACATCTTGGTTTAAGATATTTTAGATAGTACTCCAGAAGGACTGTATAAAAAATAAACTGTTACAAGATGAAGAAATCCTACAATTACTTCAACAGCAAACAGAGCTGGCCAAATACAAAGCCCTGATTAAAATGTTTACAGGAGAGGGAAAAGAAACACATTCTGGGGATGATGGATTATTAATTATTTATTTTTCACACAAACACGAGCAAGTCAACAAATGATGCCAAGGTTCATTAATATTTGTATATGTTTCGTTATGCTTATCGGTACCATGGATCATGTAATGTTTAAAGAAATAAGACCATTAGGCTTTTAAAGACATCGAAACTCAGCAAAATATTTAATTGAAAAAATGTTTTTTAAAAGCTCCCTTTGTCTCCCCTGCCTTGGTTATGTGATTCAGAGTACCAGTTTGCATTAATTACGTCACTTAATTACGTCACTCATTCTCATCTTTCACACTTTTCAGGGAAATAAAGAAATAAATAAAACATCTGCAATAACTTAGCGTCTCTGTGTTTAAAAATAAAACAAGAATAAATTAGGAGTTCATGTTTCCCCAAAATCCCCACGGCCAGCTCCAAATTCATGTTACATTACTTCTCGGTGAGTGACAGCTGTAGGATCCTCTCTAGTTCCTCTTCTTCCTCTTTCCGCTTCCTGTAAAATATGAGCAAATCATCACATGAAAAACATGAGAAATATATTACTGATATAGCAAAATGTCCACAGAGTGGTTAGTATCACAGTCCTCAATAACTGTAAACCCCAGCTATTTGCAGAAGAATGGGACTGAGCCTTGCCACAAATAACATGAGTAGTTGATGGTATACTGGGGAAAAATGTAAAATTAAGATCCCTAAACACAAAAATAATATGTCAAATACATATTTTAAAATTGTAGGTACTTTTAGAATGATCTGTTCAGTTAATTTCCACCTTAACGCCCACAAACAATCCAGGTTAAACTTAAAAACCTTATCGTGTCTTAGACAAAACCTATCACGTCAATATGCAGTGGGATCTAGAGATAGTAGCAAATTCTAATTTGATAAGTATCTAAAAGGAGGACCTGACCTGTCAATCTCCTCCTGCTCACGGCATGAGAGCTCCATAGCAATACGCAGCTGCTCATCGAAGCTGCTAGCCCCACCGAAGTGTCCCGATAACGCTGGTTCACTCGCCGTATTAAAGGAGAGTGGATAATTGGCGGTGGAGTCCATGGGAGAGTCTGATGGGGGCTGGTTGGGATCTTGCACATCGTCTGCCCCTACTCTGCTAGCCAATGAGATAGACAGAGACTCCTGAATGGCTCTGTGAAAAAGGCAAATAGGGGAGAAAAGAGAAAGTTATCACTGCAGGGCCTCATTAGAGGATGACTGGGAGTAGGTGCTCCCATGTGTGGGTTGAAAGGAGGGCTAATCACAGAGTTGTAGTCACAGATGCTTAATTACATATGAGAGCCTTTTTTTCCTAGAAAATAAGACGGTACTATTGCTGTTTTAGAGATTGGAATTCTACATTTAGTAATTTACAAAAAGTAAGCCCACCTCTCCAACTGAGTGTCTTCCTCATATAGGGGCGATTGGGGTCCCGGCCGACTGTTGGTTAGCGCCTCCCAGATGGTCACCTAAAGAAAAAAAAAAATTTACACTTAATATATTCATTTGAAACATACGTACTTTTACAGACCGACCTAACCCTTATGGCACACAACATTTGGGGAAAAATTGGGTTATTACCTTGCTCTGATGACTTGTTCTTAACCGAAACTCATCCAGTATAACGACGACAGTATGCTTTGTAAATGTCAGCCAAGGAAAAAAAAAAAGATTGACTGCAAATTATCACTCTTTCTGCTTTCTCCATCTCTGCACTCTTTTCACTAGCACTTAAAGTGCATGTGACACAAAAAAGCATGTTTATTTCATATTATACGCAGTATTTTATGCTCCTGAATGAAATGGACCACTTGGATGTATGCAGAGTCAATCGATATATTTATTCAATTTTTTTTAATCCCGCGCTACGAAAACGAGAGACTGCCGACCAAGGTCTCGGATTGAAGAAGAAGGCGCATATATAGCCTTACTATTGTATGCAGAAGGACTGCAGATTTAGCAGAGTTTGCGGATTAATTCATTTATTTTTCGCGTCATGCCAGCCCAATGTGCTGCAGGCTTTTGTGGCTACATCAGGGAGAATGGTGTGAGCCTTTCTGGGTTTCCAAAAGATCCTGTTCACCGCGAAGAGTGGGCAAAACAAGTCCGACAATCGAGGAACCATTGGACGGACGAGGAAGTGAGTAAGCTACTTGTTTTATTCATTCATTCATTTTCCGAGCCGTTTATCCTCACAAGGGTTGCGGGGGTGCTGGAACCAATCCCAGATAGCTGTGGGCAGTAGGCACGGCACACCCTAAATCGGTTACCAGTCGATCGCAGGGCACAAGGAGACGAACAACCATTCGTGCACACACTCATACCTCGGGACAATTTAGAGTGTTTGATCAGCCTACCATGCATGTTTTTGGTATGTGGGAGGAAACCCGAGTACCTGGAGAAAACCCACACACGCACGGGGAGAACATGCAAACTTCACACAGTAAGGCCTGAGCCCGGGATTAAACCCTTGATCTTAGAACTGTGAGACGGACGTGCAAACCACTCTGCCATTGTGCCACCGTTTTTTATATTTTGTAAAATACTGGGCAGGTCATCACCCCTGCTGCCGTGTGTGACATGAGTACGGGTAGTTTTGTGTGATTTTTCGTGTTCGAAAGGCGAGGAAGAGATTTGGAAGAGCCGCTTGGTTCTGGTTAACAAGTAGCCTAACTTTTACCCTCCTCTTTTGATTTCCTCAGTCTCGGAGTCCCCGCAGGGAAATAACAAGAGCCGGGCCAACTCCGGTGGCATAAAATACCTTTCAGGAGGTTTAAGAAGTCGGCAGTTTTGACCATTATGCAGTAATTTAGCCCTGTCTTACTGAATAAATGCATTTTAATATTTCATATTCCAATTGGCACAAGACTGTTATTTGTCATGAGTCATGACCACACAATTTATTTAGCAGTCGGGGAAAAAATAGATACAAAGAATATCCTGTAAAAATGTTGGGAGTGGAGCGATAAAAACAATGATGACATTTTGCAGTCCACTCTAGTCATCAGCCTCGTGTTTGTAGTCTCTGTCGCCTTTTTCTTGTTCTAAATCATCCTTCTCCAAATACGACTCAAACATATATGGCTGTATGTCACACACGTTCTCTGGATTGACCATATCGTTCGAAAAATCCACACTTGAATCACAATCGCTGAAAAACACTTGCTCATCTATTGGGCTCAATGCTAAATCTGCTGAGATTGCACTTTCTCTGACATCATCACCAAGATGAGAGTGCTATAATGATAGGAAGAGCTAAACGGCAGATTTAAAGACTCATTCCTCGTCACCTGCGCTTTGCCAAATTGTTGTATATAGTCAAATCTTCTCAAAATATAATTTTAATTCCAATAATAATGCTATTTAAGATATTTTTTATCGTGTCACATGCACTTTAAGTGTTACAGTTATGAATTGAAAGTCATGTGTGTTTGTGTGTGTGTGCGTGCGTGCAGTGGGGGAGGGGGGATCATTCTATCATACTGTTTAGAGTTGTACATATTCTGTGTTTACTTGATTTGGCATCCGTATTTGCTCCTTGTTGTTCTGATTATACGCAGATTTAAGAAGCACTAGTCATTTTCCAACACAGTATTTTAAACTGTTTCAGCATAAGATTGTTAGAAATGGGACTGTGATGTCACCATTAACCCCTAGAACCATTTCTCCCAGCTTACGCATCAACAAAATTTGGACTCCTTGCCTGGTCCTTTTCGAACCCTTCCAACTCCTATCTCCTGTGCGTTGTTTCCCAAAGCCTGCAAGACAACAATGCCCTGCTGGCTTGATTCACTATGCGAGTGTGCTGTGTGAATTTTTTCTAAGTTGAAATATTTAAAGGAATATAGAAGCAAATAGGACTCACGACGTACAAGCATGCATGGAACCCTGGTGGTTATATAATCGTGAAGTAAGGAATGCTTGGCGTCATTGAAAAAAAAACAAAAAAAACAATCTAGTCTACATCTCCACGATGTGTAAAAGTCATCACACGCATAGCCAAAGCTCACAGGCTTCCCACCGACACACCCAGACCACCAAATTAGGTTCAGTCAGCTGCATAATATCAAGAAAATACCCATCAACAGAAGAACTTCAAAAGGACCAAGCAACTGACGTAGCTTGGGCACAATGGCAATCCAAGGTTATTAAAAAATAAAACTTTAGTGCCACTTTATAAGTCACGACAGCCCTGTGTGTCCTGTGTCTCAAAAAATTTGTATGTTGGAAAATGTTATCAAGTTCTAGTAAAGGGGTTAACTCCGATTAATATGATGACACAATAGTAACTGAGGCTGCCCTCGAACCTGGTCACTCTCTGTTCCAGCGTCCAGAAGGCTTTGCTGGATGGCGAACTGCAGCAAGTTGTCATCCTCATCCCTCATTGGCTCACTGCGGCCCGGTCCGAGGGTGGTGTAGTCTGCCGGGGGCTCAAACACAGAGGGGTCAACCTCGCATTGAAAGGGAGCAGTTGACTGTCCTGCGAAGAGAGTTTACAAGAATTTGTAACCTCTGGCATTCCTATCAGCAAATTATTTTTAGGTGCCAGATAATTTTCTCCAAAACCAAACAACATGGATGACTGTGAAGGAAGAAAGGCCCATTATACTGTAGTCTGAATCATTGATGACACTCGTGCATTTCAATAACAGAGACTTTCCATTTTTATAAAAAGTAGGGCTGTCAAAATTATCGCGTTAACGGGCGGTTATTAATTTTTTAAATTAATCACGTTAAAATATTTTACGCAATTAACGCACAAATGCCCTGCTCAAACAGATTAAAATGACAGCATAGTGAAAGATGTACTTGTTGTGTTTTTCGGAGTTTTGCCGCCCTCTGCTGGCGCTTGGGTGCGACTGATTTTATAGGCTTCAGCACCCATGAGCATTGTGTAAGTAATTATCCATCCATCCATCCATCCATTATCTTCCGCTTGTTCCGGGGTCGGGTCGCGGGGGCAGCAGCTTTAACAGGGAAGCCCAGACTTCCCTCTCCCCAGCCACTTCAACCAGCTCCTCCGGCGGGATCCCAAGGCGTTCCCAGGCCAGCCGAGAGACATAGTCTCTCCAGCGTGTCCTGGGTCGTCCCCGGGGCCTCCCGCCGGTGGGACATGCCCGGAACACCTCTCCAGGGAGGCGTCCGGGAAGCATCCGAACCAGATGCCCGAGCCACCTCAGCTGGCTCCTCTCTACGCGGAGGAGTAGTGGCTCGACGCCGAGTCCCTCCCGGATGACCGAGCTTCTCACCCTATCTCTAAGGGAGAGCCCGGACACCCAGCGGAGGAAACTCATTTCGGCCGCTTGTATCCGCTTGTATTTCGGTCACGACCCAAAGCTCGTGACCATAGGTGAGGGTAGGAACGTAGATCGACTGGTAAATCGAGAGCTTTGCCTTTTGGCTCAGCTCCTTCTTCACCACTACGGACCGGTGCAGAGTCCGCATTACTGCAGACGCCACACCGATTCGATAATAAGTAATTATTGACATCAACAATAACAGGCTACTAGTTTATTTTTTGATTCAAAATGTTACACATTTTATTAAAACGAAAACATGAAGAGGGGTTTTAATGGTAAATGGTGTTACACTTATATATTAATATAAAATTTCTATAACTTGTACTAACATTTATCTTTTAAGAACTACAAGTCTTTCTATCCATGGATCGCTTTAACAGAATGTTAATAATGGTAATGCCATCTTGTTGATTTATTGTTATAATAAAGAAATACAGTACTTATGTACCGTATGTTGAATGTATATATCCATCTTGTGTCTTATCTTTCCATTCCAACTATAATTTACAGAAAAATATGGCATATTTTATAGATGGTTTGATTTGCGATTAATTGCGATTAATTACGATTAATTTTTAAGCTCTAATTAACTCAATTAAAAATTTTAATCGTTTGAAACCCCTAATAAAAAGATTAGGTCAAATATTTTAAAAACAATATGTAAACACTGGGAAGCATGGCGATTGAGTGGCGAGGACATCCGCCTCATAGTTCTGAAATCAAGGCTTCAATCATGTGTGGAGTTTGCAACTTTGCATGTTCTACCCATGCTTGTGTGGGTTTTTTCCGGGTACTCTGGTTTCTTCCCGCATATCAAAAACATACATGGTAGGCTGGTTGACCACTTCAAAAGATAAATGAATATAAACACTTTATATACTCTACTAAAAGATTGGTCAACTTGGTAGAACAAATTGTAATCTGTGTTGTAGTTTTGTTTAAATTTTGTTTACATGTGACACTGCTCAGCTCCGATTCAAATTTTGCAGATGTGCATTTGTTTTCTTGAGTCACCATGCATCTTCTTCGTATCGTGAATTTAAAATAATAGTCAATTTCAAAATGTTATCAATTAACGCCAGACTACTTCCGTTTGGCTGAATGTCATTAACTTTCGCTGACTTGAATTAAAACAATAACAAACCATGTTGTTTGTGTAAGACACACAGATGGATTTGGAGTGTGTAAGTAGTTACCTGCTTCTTCTGACCCCTCTGGTTTGTGAACAGTCACTGAGCTTACAGGCTCGTCACAGCCACACAAGTTACTGAAGGTGACTCTGGCGTTCAGCACGTGAAACAGCGGAATCTCTAAACGGCAAAGAGACAGAAACGCAAAGGATATATACAGTAAATGATGATCGGCCTTAAATGGTACTTAGCACATACCTATTTTGACAGGAAAACCTGGAGGCAAGCGTAAGGTGATGAAGTCACGAAGCTTAGCAAAGTGAGCATTGGAGATGGCCATGAGGTCTATAATGGGCGTCACCTGTTCAGCTAATGACAGAGGGTGAGTTTCACTCAACCACAGATTAGCCTTGAACCTGGAAACAACAAGCGAGAAAAGATGTAGAGTTCTCTGATGTATGGCAATATCTTGTTGCCATTGCTCAGTCATACCTCTGCACTTTGCTAGTGAGCTCAATGGGGCGTCCAATGTCCCGGCCGTTAAGGTTGAAGTCTGGATTAAAGTATTCTTCAGCCGTGATAGCGGTGGGGTTGTGTGGACTGGCGCACTGGGACACATTACTCTGCATGAAGGCAAGAGAGACAGTATAATGAGAAAAGGACAACGGTTTGTGAAAGACGAAAATGTGGGACTTGGAACAGTATGCCTGCAGCACAGTTTCCTCACAGCAAGAAGTGATATTCTCTGTGCATGTTTTATTTAATACAGTTTTTAGAAAAAATCATTTTAGCTTAATGAATATAGATGAAGATGTCCATTGGGTGGGACTAATTCTCCTAAGAAACCAAAGTAATAAAACAGCATTGTGTAATACCAAATTTTTCGGACTATACGTCGCACCTGACTATAAATTGCACCAGCCAAAAGGAAAAAAACATACCGTAATTTCCCGAATATAACGTGCCCCTGTGTATCACGCGCACCCCAACTTTACCTGTAAAATCTAGGGGAAATTCTTGTACCCGTGTATAAAGTGCACCCTAATTTTAGCACCAATAAATATGATTCTCGTGTCTCCAACTTTTATAAAGTAAGCGGTTGCAGCATTTTTTAATCCTTTTGTCATTTTTTTTTTTTTTTTTTAATAGAATATTAATTTTCTGTGGTAAAATTGCTCACAGTATACGATAATAATTGTCACAAAGTAAGGAGTTGTAGCGAGTTTTAACAGAATTCACCAGCGGAACTTATGTTGGCAAGTTGTGTAGTTCCCGGGAGGGAGAGTTCAGTTAAGGGAACAGCCAGAAGTAAACAAATGTCCCGCGATTTGCGTCGTGATTTGCGTGCAATACGTACATTGTTACTTTGTGAGTTTCAATGTAAATAACAGGCATGAAAATGGGTCAGGGGTTAAAAAGGTGAGAAGGGTGTGGAGGAAATATGTTCCAGTACACTGTACACCCCAACAAAATATTGAGCTCTGTCGACCCACACTGTGTTTCAGCAGGGACGTGCAGAGACCGGTGGAGGAGCGGGTGCTTGTAGATCAAAAGGGGCACATGAACAAGTATTTAATGCACCTTAAAACAACATAACTTCAATTTTAACCAGCTTTAGATAATAATTGGCTGCGACTGTGACATACTTTAATTGGGAGGAGGCAACAGTGAATAGAAATCAAAACTGTCATCAACACTTTCTGGCTGTGACTCAGTCAGTCTGGCTCTTTTCTTCCTTCAACCTCTGCATCAAAACTTCCTTCCTCAACTTGTTCATCTGAGAACAAACCACATCAGATGGTCACTGAGCCACCAACAGCACAGTTTTTTCAAAACTGTTATTTCATTATTACCCATACGTAACAACTCTAGCACCTAATGATTAATAAAGCAATGACATAAAATCTTATAGAAAAATAACATTGTAATTGTGTTTATAATTGTTTTTAATACCCGACTATCCTTGCAAACTTGTTCTTACCAGGTTTGCTATTCACCCAGCTGATGAGGTATCCACTGCCTTTAGCAGCCTCATCCAACTCCTTTTTTTATCCCTAAATCTCCTTTCCCTACGAGGCATGTCTATGTAATGAAATATAAATATTTAAGAAAAAAAAAAAAAAAACAGACTCCCCGGTGGCTTTTAGTTTTAAAGCTTTCTTAATTTCTTTCTCTCTCAATAACGATGGAGGTAGATTTGTGTTTTTATTATTCAATCAAAAAACAAAGTTACTTCTATCAAAAACAAAGTTGCTTCAATCAAAATACAGTATAAACTTTTAATCCCAAAAAAGTCACTTCAATAAAAAACATTGTTTTTGATTGCAAAAATCAATTTGAGACAAAAAAAGCATTTGAAAAATATTTTTCTTGATTGAAACAAATTTTTCCTTTGAAGTAATGTTGTTTTGCGTTTGGGCCACATTTTGGCTAGGACATTTGTGTCTTTATTATTCAATCAAATAAGTTGATTCAACCAAAAAAATATATATAAAAAGAAAAACTTTGCACATGTGTCAATCACCGTTTAACAAAGCCTGAGAGTGTTTGAGTAGACTCACTATGAAGCATTTAATAAAGCCAAGCATTTTCTTACTACTTTATTCTTGTTTAAAAATAATTTGGTGGGGCAGTAACATGTTTAAAACTTATCATAATTCTTACATTTTGAAGTGCTTGAAAACCATTTATAAATGATACTTTGGTGAAAAAAGTGAAAAAACATGTCTTGAATATATGTATCTTTTTTCCAAAGTAAAATCTGAATAAATACATTGAGCACGCACAAAAAAATGGGGGCTGGGGGGTCGCTACTTCGCGGTTTTCACTTATTACGGCGGGTTCTGGTCCCCATTAACCGCGAAAAACGAGGGATCCCTGTATTTCAGAAAAGCTTTAAGAAGCAAGAGTCATTCCCACCACTCGTCGGCCGGTGTTGTGCCGACACCAGCCGTCAGCTCAAGTCACAGCCCAAAATAACGCGTCTCGGGCGAACGACGGAAGCGATGCGAGGCGCCCCCCTCCATCAGAGAGCATGCTGCTTAATTTGACTCAACAGTGTGTTTCTTCATTTATATTACCGCTAAATACACAAGCTTGACGCCAATTTAACGGGAGCTATTTTTTCACGGGAGATTTGGCTAGCTCTGGCAGTGTTCAACGCAAGCTGCAACGAATGGCAGTAACTTTTTTATATCGCAAAATGTGAAAACGATTGAAACCATTACTCACCAAATTCAATCTGCTGGCAAATACAGGCAAGTGTGTATGCTAAGCTCTGGTCTGCCCCAGTGTGGATAAGGCCTGCGTTTTGTTTTCGCAGCTTTTCAATGCAACCAAAGGCTCTCCAAGCACTCCATTTACACGTAGAGTGCGCGCGATTGGAATAATGGAACGCTGTTTGGGCCGATGATTGGTTCTCGTCTGCGAATCATCTCGAAGGATTTGCTGACTGTCCAAGTGTCACTTTTATAAAGAACCGATTTCTTAAGTGCTCAGTTTACGTACTAAGTTAATCACATGATGATAATAATAATTAAATAAAACCTCCCGACCCCCCCCCCCCCTCCCAAAAAGAATTTCTCCTCGGATCTACGCAATTCACGTAGGTCGCCCTTTTTGACTTCAAAACGGCGAATTTCGCCGAAAGGTGAGAGATTTTCATGCCTGTAATAAAACAACGCGGTTTGGCTCAGTGGTTCGACACTCTTCCTCAGACTCCTGTCCTAGCTCGCCACACGGTCAACATTTATACTAAACGGATCGCGGTATACGTTCTCTTCAAGACAACCGCCAAGTGCCGGCATGTTACAACGATAAGGTAAGAAAAATGGACCGGTAAATAAGAAACAAATAGTACAAAACAACATTTTAATTTTATTAGATGTGAAAAATATCATGAAAACAATTATTTACCTCATGAAACTTGATTATTATATCACTGTCGTTTGGATTAGGTAATATTGTGCTGGTCCATGCTTACAATGGAACATGAATCATGATGATTTTTTTCTGTCTCCGTCCCCGTACCCATGAATAACGCGCACCCATGATTTTACGAGTAAATTTTGGGGAAAAAGTGCGCATTATATTAGGGAAATTACGGTATATAAGCCACATCAGAGTATAAGTCGCATTTTTGGGGGGAAATTTATTTGATAGAATCCAGCACCAAGAACAGACTTGTCATCTTGAAAGGGAATTTAAAATACAATAGAGAACAACAGGCTGAATAGGTGTACGGTATGCTAACATTACATGATGCTAGAAGTTAGATCGGGGCGGGCCTAAAAAAATTTAAAAAAATAAAATTAAAAAAATCGAGGTAAACCCGCCTGACCGGCCCGCGTGTATTAAAGCCTGACGCGGCCCGAGCCCGATCAATTAACTTGATTTGCTTGCCCAAGCCGGAAAAAACCCGAAATTTTATGTTTTATTCGTAGGCCCAAGCCGGAAAAAAAATGAAATTTTATGTTTTATTTGTGGGGACTCAGAGAAGGAGGAAATGCGGAGATGCGATGCGTGGTTGCGTTTTGTGTGATCACGTTTGTGACGATGCCGGTGCATATGTGCATAATGATAACAAATTAAAGCCTGTCTTTTGTAATGAATTCTCCCAGTTAAAGAAGACTAAGATGGATATTCAATAAACATTAATATCTTTTATATTTGCGTGTCTGTTCTAACAGGCGGATAGTGGATTTGACATTTATTTTAATCTCCTGGAGTTGGCAGAAAAAAACCCCGCCAGTTTTCTCAATGTTTAAATAGTTTACATATTTTTATGATCATTATATATGCATTTACACAACGAAATAATACTGGAAAAGTTTGTTAAATACAGTATATTTCTCGTATGACACCAAAGCGTCACATTCGTTCAGATTCAGCGAATCAACAATCAATTTGAATCCTTTCCATATCCCACTCCTACCGCAGTTGTTTGCTTTTCAATTCCCCTGTCTTATAGTTTTTTTTTAGTATGATAGCTGCTCCATATCGAAAAGGAAATACCAGGATGCTCGCGGAAGGCGCCAGACTGTTGGAGAGGAAGATTGAAAGGCACGCACAGCACCTCCTCTGTTTTATCCAAATTATTTTTTTATTTGACATACATGCATCGTTTTAGTATAAATATATGAATACATATTTATTTTTAAAAAAGTGAGAAGAGAGAAGTCGGCCCGATCCGACCGTAAATAATCACACATATGTCACTCCGGAGTATAAGACGCACCCTCTACCAAACTATGGGAAAAAATCTGCGACTCATAGTCCGAAAAATACGCTATTTGTAAACAGACCACTTCTTGTCTAAAAACATTAGTATAAGACCAGCATCGCCAAAACATATCACGAAAAAAACAGATCAGAAATGAAAACATCTGCATCAAGACATCTCAATGTTGTGTAGGTGGGAAAACTTGATTCTGTTGTGTTTACCCCATTGTGAGCTGTGTGCTGTTCAGCAATTCCCAGGAAAGACTGCAGAGGAGTTTTGGAGCCTAAATAAGGGTAATATTAAAATTGGCTTCACACGTAATTTTGAGAACGGTTTCTCTACAATAATGTTAAAGTTTATAATTACATTAGTCTGACGTAAAATTTTTTCAAAGCTTACCTTTGCTCCGTGATTTATCCTGGTCTGATAGATGCTCCGTTCTTGACCGAGTCACCAGCTCCACATTGGTTGCACTGTAAACCTGAAGAATTTTTTTTTTTAATTAAATTAAAAACATCCATGTTAGACCATCATGCCTGAGATGATAACTTAGTTCGAACAGTTGAACACCACAAAATCAGTTCAGTAAATCATATTTAGGAAAGTCTAAAAGTCTCACCTTTGCTTCATATCCACTAACCATCTCACTTTTTTCAGAACGCCAGCCCCAAATCCCAGACTTGTTCCTAAAATTTAAAGGTATAGATATTATAAAACCATATCAGCCACTGCAGGTCACCTTAATTCAAAGTGGTGCCATGAGAAATCATTTTTTTCATGACCACCCCCCTTAATTAAAACACTCGTAAAGCAACTAATCTTTCCACAGTGAAATAAATGTAATGGCCATTAATTCGTTGAACCCCCTCCACCCCCACCCTTCAAGAAAAAAAAACATATTTTGGCCGGTTGTTTTTCAATAAATAAAATACACCATGATACACATATACACTATTATTGTACCTCATTAAAACATACAGTAATGAAATAACTGACTGTAGAGAATATTTTCGTCAACATTTTAAGATTCAATTCAAGAGCAATGGGTATTTTGCTGCTCCTTTAGGTATGCACAACTTGGCCAATTAGGGGGATGTATAAAAGCGACAGTCTGGTGGTTTGCAACGCACGAATATATTAAAAAAGGTAAATTAATTTTTTACAGCACTTGCCGTACCGCTCAAAAGCAATGTTGCGGGTGTTGAGGTGCGTAGCAACAATCGGTGATGTGAGTCTTTGCGCTGTGTTCTCCTGCGACGGCTGCATGGCCGCCAGCAGGGAGGGCGCATCACGTGGAGACAATACAAGCGGCTCCGTGTACACCACCTGCTTTTCGTGGTCCACCTCCATGACCACGGCCCCGTCATCTACAGAGGAAGAGGAAAGTTTAGAATTGGTACTGAAGGTTGTCAGGGAAGATATGGAGGTCACGGTGAGACTCTTTCCACACCAACCTCCACCCTTGAAGATGTAGCTCCGTCGTCCTTTCAGCCAGGTCATGTGCTCAAAACCTAGGAGGGTGGTATCTACACGGAGACACGAGCCACTCTTCCAAACACGGTACACATCACTGGGGCACACCTTGGAAACCAAAGGCACTGAGGAGGTAGATGGGTCAAATCACATTTGAACAAAGAAAATGGAAGCGGTTAATTGTAAACATGGTGGTCTTAGTATACACTTACAATGAATATTTTGCTAAATTTGTGTCACTCAAAACAAACTAGCTTGTTGCAGGTGTTACGGAAGACAAAGACCTATGTGTAGATTTGTACACTTCTTGGTTTCCATCCCTCATCTAAGCCATATTTTTTTAACAGCTCTCGGATCAAATTGCACTGCCCATTTATAATGCATGTTTAGCACACAAGCATATAGCCAATGAAAGAGGGCAATAGACAGTAGACGGTTCATAAGAAGTATACAGTATTTATTTGTGGAATTATGTGTTATAGCAGAAGTTTAGTCATCCATGTTAGATTTCTACACCTTAAGCAGTGGAGTCTCTACTCTTGAATGGCTGATTTTTTTAATTAACCTGCCTCTAAAGTGGATGTTGGGCATGTCATCATGCAAGTTTCATCCAAATTTGAGAAACAAAAGACTTAAACTCCATTTGTCATTTTTGGGCCATTTGTTTAGTGAGAACCGGTGTGCATGAAGAATAGGTAAGAGAAGTAAGTAAACTTATGCCTGACTCAGACTACAAGATTTCAGCCAGATTCTAGCCTGACAGACATGTCATGGAGAATGAATGACCAATATTTTGAAGTGGAGGGGTTACGATGGCTCGTGTAGTGTGACCGAATGCCGATTTGGTGTCTCGGACGCCTCACGACCACGTCGCAGGAAGTTTATTACGGAATATTGGCTATTGACCAATAGTGCAACTTCGACCGGCATGTTGCGTGCACTCACTCTGTCTCTTGGGTTTTCACCGGCAGTGTAGGTCATGCATGTTGTCTAACTTGTCTGCAAACCACCCAGTTGTGTTCTCCGCTCCGCGCAGACAAAAGAAACATTAAAACCGTTGTTTCCATTTTTTTAATAGCGAATTTCGTCACTGATACGAAGTTCATATTATTAACCATTATTAACACGCCCTCGCATACAAACCATGTTATTTCTGCTTGTTTTCTCCGGTAATCTTTCAAAAAAGAACATGCCGATCAAACACTGCGTCAGTGGAACTTGTAGAAAAGACTCTAGACATTACAACATATGAAGGATGTTTTCTTCATACGTTTCCCGAAACCAAAAACTCAGAGAAAATAATGTGAAGAATGGATCAACTTTCGCGGATGTCCAAAAGACCAGTTTAACGCCAGCAAGGTCAAGTCATTCACATTTCATATAGAGTAAACATTTTGTTGGGGGCCATGGTCCTACAGAGGATGAAGAGGTAAGCCATTTTGATATTTTTACTAATTTTTTAGCATGTCGTTTTGCCGTGCTGCTTCTGTCAGACAATGAATGACCTGAAAAAATATTTACGTAAAATGGTATCTGACTTCCACTGTTACGTTTTCTGTTGTAAAAAAAAAAAAAAAAAAACAATAGTAAGGGGCAAGTGTAAATAAATTATAGAATTAAGATTTGTTATTAATAAAAAAATTGAACGTTCGTTGGCTATCACTGAGTAGCATTTGCGATCGTTACACAAAAAAAGCAATGTTAATTGCCCTCCAAGAATGGTCAGAGAAGCAAGACAATCAGGATTAAATATATAAGAAAGACAGGGCATATGGTGGTAAAGAATAGATTGTAGAAACAGGAGAATGTCATTGTCAGTGGTGTAAGGTAATGCACACAAGAAAAAGGTGTCGATAAAAAAAGCTAACTCAGGATCAGGTCAGCTCTTTTCCAGTCTTTTTCAGCACTCGACACTCAAGCCATCTCTTTAACTGAACATTTGTATGTTCTTCCACATCTTTACCAGTGAATTTGGCACCAGGGACATCATTTTCGGACAGAACTGGTAGGTTTAGCTCTGTAAACATCTCGTTCGTACACTATTTCCATTCATTTACTATTAAGCACAAACGGTAGGTTGACCCGCCAAGCAACAATTGCTAACTTCATGAATATTAATGAGCAAAAGCGACGTGTTGCTTGCGGTACGCCATTTCGCGAGAAAATGATGTAGTGTTCATGCCAGGTTCCAGAGGGCAGTGCAGTTTTACAAGGCTACAGCCAATGAGGCACTTCCTTGACAACAACCTCCTCAGCCTGGAAGACAACAACCCACCCACTCGAAGCAATGTCGTCCATGCGTATTTTTTTCTTTTGCTTCAAAACGCACAAAAACGCGAAAATATATTTTAAGTTAAAAATATTACAAAACATTAAATCTAAGTTACTTAAGTACTTAATTGTTACGTCTTTGTGTCGCAGCGTCACCACGTAAACGGCCCATAAATAAATCAGAAGTTGATCATCTGCTGACTTCACAGGTGCTGATTCATGAAAAAAACTCACCCCAGCTGGTGAACTCCCACTTCATCTCAACATAGAAGTCCCGTGCCTGGAACAGACAAGACAGGTTTAAAACATAGGCGGAGATTAAGGGGGGGCCCGGGGCCAGCCCCACCCTGGTGGCCGAAAAGTGACAATGCATGTAATTTACTTTCCTGTACATGATTTTAAAATTATGAATTTTCCGGTACAATGTTGTCGATAAAAGTTGTAAAGCAATAAAAAAAAAAAAATTTTTTAACTACAAAAATGATTGAAATGAACAAAAAAAGATATTTTTCTAATGGGTCAAAATTATTTTTCAAACAGATCAAGCGACTAGCACCTTAGATAGACATTTGTTTTGCTTTGCCAAACCACCTGAGGACCAAAGACGCAAGATGGATATACGTAATTTTTTCAAACCTAAGCTTTCAAAAGCGACAACAACTACTGACCAAGAACCAAAGATTGGACCATGAAACACCAGAGAGCACCGCCAAAATGGTGAGCGGAGTTTCAATTTGCCCCACTAAAGATGCTAATTGTACAACAGAGCCACCAACGATGTCTTGCCAATGTAGTTAGTTAGTTGTATCCCCTGGCCATGGGAGCACACACACACCCACCCACACATATTAGTTATGAGTTATTTCGACTTAAAACAATTAGTCGAAGCCAGAAAAGAACCACAGTTATATATTTTGGACATTGACGTTTATTAAACTGGAGAAACTCCATACAGGACTAGAATTACAGGGTGACCCAAAAAAAAGTTTACACTGCCATAATACAACTTAAATGCCATGTTTATTCATCTTAGAATTAGAATTTAATCACAAATTATACATTATTGTAAAGAACACGTACAGTACACTCTATTTTTCAATGTGTCCTCCCTTAAGTGTCACAACAGCCTCCAGGCGCCTGCAGAACGCTTGACAGGTCTTCTTTATGTAGGATGCTGTCATCTTTTCCCAAGATCTAACAATGGACCTCTCCAAGGCTGCCACAGAAGTTTGTGGCTTCTTACAGGCACTGTCCTCCACAGTTGCCCATATGCTATAATCCAGGGGATTGAGATCTGGACTCTGGGGTGGCCACATATCACCTTGTCAATCAACTTTTTGGTCCATACAGATCGGCACTTCCAGACCCAGGTTTTCGTGAGGCTGTTACAGTATCTTTCAGCTTTTTTTAAACTTTGTAGACTGCACATCTGGATATTCTCAGATTTGCTGCAATCTCAGTAGGTGTCAGACTGGCACGCAGCAATTCAGGTACAGCTAAAGTTTTCTTCATTTTCAGCAGAAGCACAGGAGGAATTGTAGAGACGAGAGATTACCAGCTGCATTGAGTGACCTTAATGAATCACTTAAGCATGACAACCTATTTAGATATGTTTCAATGGCTTTTAAACAAGCAGTCAACTGAGTGTAAACTTTTTTTAGGTCACCCTGTACAGTAATAACAGTTATAGGTCATCCTACGAGTAAAACCGTAAAATGTTTTTTTTTTAATGTTCAGTACGTATGTTGCGTTACACGGCAGAAAAAAAAGTTTTTGATGGATGGGCCATGGTTTAAAACCTCGTAGATAACTACATCACCAAAGGACAGTAATCAAGCAAATCAGTGCAGCGCAGTGGCTCCGCCCATGGGATACAATTTATGATGGTGGTAACTACATTGGCACGACACCGGTGGGCGTACCATATTCAATGGATGACGATCTTGGCGAAAAGTATAGCTGTCCTAAGCAGCCTAATTTAAAATTCCCCTCAAGAATGATGGGAAACAAAAAATGCTCATTTTCAACTTATTATTATAAATATTCTTGTAAGTTAATTTTATTACTAACACTGTGTTTCGGGGTCATCAACATGTTGTGCCCCCCCTGCCCCAAAAGTCAAACTCTGCCTATGGTTTAAAAAGCTTCTCCAACTTTGGAGCCGAAGACACATATTTCCATACCTGTCAAGTTGTACGGTTTCGGCGTACATTCAAGTAACTGAGTTACAAGCTCAAATTACTTTTTCGGAGAAGTAACTTGTAACTGTAGTTAATTACTTTTTAAAAGTAAGATTAGCAACACTGGTCGTAAAGATGAAGTCTGCAGAATGAAAAGTGACAAAAGCGGAGATTTTATTCTGCCAGTTTGTTGCCAAACACAATTTGGCTGCAACTATTGCTGATCACTTCTCAGAATTAGCAAAAGAAATGTTCCCTGACTCAAGGATTGCATCGGTAAGTTAATTTTATCAATTGACCTTTTTAATTTATAATTGGACACACTAACAAACTACCTTCAAGTCAAACTGAATTGCGAGCGGACGTCCCATGAAGTGCAGCTATCAAGACATGATA
Organism: Corythoichthys intestinalis; assembly: GCF_030265065.1. NCBI lineage: Eukaryota > Metazoa > Chordata > Actinopteri > Syngnathiformes > Syngnathidae > Corythoichthys > Corythoichthys intestinalis. The sequence goes on from NC_080405.1 coordinate 22,127,080, forward strand.
GAAATTGCCAAAAGTCAGTGTTAAATTTCAGTAATCAGGATGTAGCTGAAGATATTGATTGCACCAGGTTATACGTTACAATATTACCAATAAATTCATATTATTTAAAAGGTTGAGTTTTGTTTCATATTGCACGCTATACAGTATACAACGTAAGATTAGTCAAGGGCATACGTCACTATTTGTAAGATTGTCAACGGCCTCGGCTTGACAGGTATGTATTTCACATAAGGATGATGTTCAGATGAGGATTTTTTTTTTTACCTTTCTCAGCTTGCGCAGCAGTTCTGGGATACCTGCCAGCCTCTCAGTCGCACGTTTGAAGTCTCTGTACTGAAGCACCAGTTGAACTAACTCTGGGTCCCCAGTGCTCACTGCCTCCTGCAAAACTGAAACACATGACTCTATCAGAGATGCTTTGTTTACCACTGGAAAGACCCCGAGAGAGCAAACGGGAGGCGACAAGAGAACCCACTCGTCCAGCCTTGTGCGTTGCAGTGCGTCGGGTCTGCGGTGTATCTGAGCAGCACTCGGGTGGACTCCAGGTGGCCCAGGGATACTGCCAGCTCCAGTGGGGTGCGCCCCCTCGGATCCACCCGCTCTAGATTTTGCTGCGGAAACACGCACATACACCCAGTCTCACAAAAGCAACAAGCAGCTTCAGCGCAATGCAGTACGAAACATCAAGATAAGATGCCAAACAAACCTACCTCTTTCTTTTGCATCTCCTGGTCAAGCTCCTGATACAGATTGTTCCACACCAGAAAATGTAAAGGAAACTCTTCTTGAGCCATGTTTGTCGCTCGCTTGACAGTCTTAACAGTATTTCAAATAAAAACCTAGCTAAAACGCGTATGTGCTAGCCCTGACAAAATACAAACCCGAAAGACGGAAGTGACAAAGGGTGCTACTCTAGTAAAACCTGTCACGAAACAAATTTATCCACGCAGCTAAGGCGAGGAAGTCAACAAACCTGAATGTCGTGCGTACCTTTTTAAATTAGTGGGCTGAGTTTGCGTGACGAACTCAGCCCACTAATTTATTTGATGTAGCGTTGAGGAACTAAGAGCTAGTGAGCTAGGCTAACGTGGCCAACTGGCTAGTAAAAACAGTGTTGTCTGCTCCACTCGGCTCCGTGTTTCCATTATGAAGGGGGGGGGGAAGACCTCAGTTGGAGAACACTTTATATCCAAGTGCGTTCATTTTCTTCTCTTAAGTGGAATCGCCGGTCGAATTGGAAGCTTGCCACCCATCCCTAGTGCATTCGTTGCATTAGTTTGTTCAGATGGTCGCTCTTCCAGTTTGACATCCACGACTCCCCCGGCTCCCGGTGTTGGTGAGAGCCTCTGACGACCACGCTTGACTCCGGTCGAATTGCAACCCAAGCGCATCACTTGTTAAAGTCTGCGGAATCTGCACGTGAATGACATCTTTGGCTCACACGAGACAGGACGGCTAACGCTTCTTTTATTTATCCGTATGGGCGTTTCTTTTCTTCCTGGTTGTGGAGGGTGGAGCTGTCCATCAGCTGACTGCAGGACATTCGGTTCGAGATATTCTATACCTATCGCTCTGCATATTGTTCTTTGTCACTGTGATTGCAGAAGTGTCATGACTCAATAGGAAAAATCGAATACAACTGCGTTAAGCTTTCACTGAAACCCATGCGTTGTATCGAACCTGACATCGAGTAGTTTTGACATTGGATAGCTGCTTGTGGTTGATACATTGATCTACAAAGAAAAATTCCTTCATCTTCCGTACCGCGTATCCTCACGAGGGTCGCCGGGTGCTGGAGTCTGTACCAGCTAAGTCTGTGCAGGAGGCATCCATGCTGAACCAGAGACATTGCTTAGCAATGCATTTTAATGAGGGGGGCGGGGGGCACAGTCAGAGCCCTATTTATCATGTGTGTGCATTTCACACATGCACAGCATTATTGTATTACTGTAATGTCTTTCAGACAAATGCAATATGGTGATGGTTGTCTCCATATGTCTATGTAAAAATTCTAAAATTTGCATATTTTTATGACTTTTCTGGCCAAAAGATTATCCAACTAGGCAACTCCTGTTAAACATGAAAAGAACACAACTTTTGATTAACCTGTATGACATCTACAGTGGTATTAAAAAGTATCTGAAACTTTTGGAATTTCTCACATTTCGGCATAAAATCACCATCAAATGTGATCTGATCTTTGTCAAAATCACAGATGAAAATACAGTGTCTGCTTTTCATATTTTAATGAGGATAGCATGCAAACAATGACGGGGGGGGGGGGGGAGGATAAGTGAACCCTCTGCCTAAGGAGACTTAAAGCAGAAATGTGAAGTAATTTCATCACATGCATAATAGGGTCACAATCAGACATGTGCCGGTGTTGTGCCGAAAAATAGCCGCCCCGCGTGAAATGTCCCCCCCTGACAGGAACTCTTATTTATAACGCCTTACTGAGCGTTTGATTTATTTGTTTATTTATTTTATTGTTGACCGCCCACACGTCACTCATACAGCTTTTTCTTACCAATCGATGGACATGGAAACGATTTTCTTGTACCATGAATATATGTATTATTTTCCTCTGCTTGAACTAAATGTCATAACTGTGTGATTGTCATTGAGATATGGTCGTGAAAACCTGTAGACTAATACATTTCTGTTCAAAGATGGTTATGTGGCCCAGTCCACGATTTGTTAGTAAAATAAAGTACTAGTATTTTGTCTAATTTATTTATTTATTCAAAACTGATTTTACAGTCGTAAATCCATTACTGTAACGAGTCCATGAAAACATTTGATGTTTTCACCTCAATAAAGCGTTATACAGTGCTGCTCAAAAGTTTGTGAACCCCCTCAACATTTTGGAATTTTCTATTATTTCAACCTGATTTCCTAATCAATCAATTCAGTAGTTTTTTTTTTGTTTTTTTAACAGTTGTGTTGTCGAGACTAAATTAAAAAGAGTTTTCATCAACTGATGTAGGTGCAAAATTGAACTGTTTGGTCACAACCAAAACCGCCATGTCTGGCGAAAAGTCAACACTGCATACCACCAAAAGAACCTTCTCCCAACAGTGAAGCATGGAGGTGGGAATGTCAAGATCTGGGCTTGCTTTTCATCCTCAGGACCTGGACAACTCCACATAGTCCAGGGAATCATGAATTCTGAGGAATATTGTCAAATCCTAGAACATAACCTGACGCCATCTGTTTTGAAGTTAAAGCTTGGCAGAAGGTGGATCATGCAACATGATAATGATCCAAAGCATTCCAGCAATACAACCAAGGAATGGCTGAAAAAGAAGAAGATTCGTGTTCTGGACTGGCCCAGTCAAAGTCCTGACCTAAATCCCATTGAAATGCTGTGGCGGGACCTGAAGCGAGCAGTTCATGCCAGACGCCCATCAAACCTCTCTCAACTGACTGCGTTCTGCAAGGAAGAATGGGCAAAAATCCCCCAAAGTAGATGTGAGAGGCTGATTAGTCACTACAGAAACCGTTTGGTTGAGGTAATCTCTGCAAAAGGAGGCGCAATATCCTATTAACTGAAGGGGTTCACATACTTTTGCACACATGATATCTGAGTTTTTCTTAAATCAACCACTTTTGTTAAATAAAGAATGACAATATAACTATTTCTTTTGTTTCAGTCCATTATTTGGAATGTCAGTATTGTGGATTTGGGTATAACTTAACATTTAATAAGGTTATTTTAGTTTTTTTTTTACAAAAAATCTGACCATCGCTGTGGGGTTCACAAACTTTCGAGCAGCACTGTAAATAAGTGTTCCCGTCAGGGCGGACATTTCACGCGGGGCGGCTATTTTTCGGCACAACAACGGTTACCGGTTTACCGTGGTGTGAAAACGTCGCGGTTTCAAAACCACTAAAATTTTCCGTCATACCTTAGTACGGTATTTGCTATTTTTCATGTGCCAAAATGCAGCCGAAGTGGCTTGGTGCGGCAGCGCTCACCCTTCCCGTTTGTTGCCGTGAGTGTCAGTGACGCTATTCTGCTAAACAGCCAGCAAACCCAAAAACAAACCCTCCAAACACAAGGCGTACTTTTCTTCAATTTATTGAGCTCTCAAATCGTGGTGAAATATACAAATGAATACATTTAAAACGTTGTACAATTGTATTTTTCCACGTGTGATTAGGTTCAACAGGATAGCAGTAGCACCATTAAAAAGTTCGCCAAAAACAAAACACACATTTTCCTTTCAAATTCAATATATAAACTAAAACTTACAAAGACGAATGTTAGCCTAGGCTAAGCTGGGAGAGCAGCTTTGTCGAGGTTTTATGTCTCACAGCCGCTAATTGAGAAACAAGCTTGAATGAAGGGGGGAAAGAAAAAGGATCGCGTCAAAGATCGCTAATTGGGAACGGAGGTCTCACTCCTAATTTTTTTTTTTTAGATGAAACCTTTCCTCAACAATATTTACATTTAACTACTTTATAAAACTAACTTATATTTTTAAGTAACTTATGAATTCTTTGTTCTTTTTAACACAAAGGCACGGCATCATGTAGACTAGAGTTGACACACTGGCTGAAAATGGCGAAACTTCACTTGAGCTCCTCCCCCCCTCAAAAAAAAGTCATTTTTATTTATAAGTGTTTTTACTTTTTTATTGCAATTATTTTGTTCTTACTCTAACATTGAGCAACTTGAGCTGTGGCTGTGGGTATAGTCTAGGTTTTATTTATTTAAATTTTATATAAAATATTTGTTATTTTTTGTTTATTTATTTTCACATTATATTCATGTTCCAATTTGCAAATATGTTTTGGAAAATAATCCTGTTCAATGGGGAAAAAAAATTCTTTTTTTTTTTTTAATTTAAAACCCCATACATCTCAAAATTTTGGAGCTATAATTGGAATACCGTGATAACGTGAAACCGCGGTATTTTTGCTCACGGTTATCGTACCGTCGAAATCTCATACCGGCACATGCCTAGTCACAATTAAAGTAATTAAACATTGTCCAACAAATAAAGCATGAAAAAATAATTTATATGTTGTATATTTGACAAAATAATCGCGTTTCCGAAGTTCGAGCCTGAAAGGACACGAACCCGGAAGTGATACGTCACACCGAGAACAGCGATGGCAGCGTTCCATACATACGGCCGCCATACAAAGCCCTTCAAACAATGATTTAAACAGCGATATAAGCGATAGATCGAGCGCAAGGGAGGAGATCCAAGTTTTTGAAGAGTTGGAGGAAGAAGAGGAGGTTGGAATTTTATGTTGGACCTAACATGTATTAGCCAGACGCTAATCAGGATGCAAACAATGTGCCTAGACTACCTGACATGGAATGGTGACAAGACCCATCGAGATTACAAGATTGGTAAGATATAGGCTGTTATTATTTTCATGATTTGAAGATGCAGGCATTTGCACATAATTTTATGTTTTTGTCTATCTGATGACATTGTTTAACAAAATAATAATCAGACTTCATGTTCATTTTGGCAGATCCGGCAGCTCTCGTGCATATAAAATAATAATAGAAAAACGTTGGGGGTAAAGAAGGAGATGAGTCGTTGATGGCTTTCTCCACTTTATTGTGGCAACAATAAGAAAACAAAATAAAAGCGGACTGCCTTCACATTCGACCGCAAAGTTTTGCTTCTCGCTCATCTCTGCCTCGCCTCGTACTACCAGCTACTACTACTTCCAGTCCCAGCGTCTCTTAAACGGATCGTGCATAGTGTCTTGTTATGATCTTATTGTTGACAAAGGTATCGAACACACGACGTGCTGACAACTTTGTTTCTTTATTAACACATGGAGCTAACAGTATAAACACTGCTTGGAGGAAGTAGCGTCTAATGGTGTGAGGAAATGTTTTTTCACATAAGCGAACAGATTACAAAGCACCACTTCAGTGTTGTCCCAAGACTACATTTCCCATGATTCACTGCGTGACTTGAGCCGCTCGCTGATTCGCTGCGAGACTGACTCAATGCCAACACGCTAGTTGTCACCTGTCAGCAGCTCTCGTACAACACAAACTAGAAGGCTATCAAGTGATCACTGTGAAAGAAACGCCGAACCGTACAAATGCAATGCTTGACGCATGAAGGTGGAAATACATAATACAAATACAAATAAATGTGCACAAACTAACCGGCGATATGTCTCTTACTGCAACGTGACCGTGAATTACCGCGACGCCGACCCACTTATATGCATATCTACACCCCTTTCCCGATTGACAGTGGATTAACCCTTTCGGACAAGATCGTAGATGACGCACAATTTAAACACGCTTAAGCTAGCGAATACAACAACAACAATGATCAGGGATTGCCACGAGTTGGCTTTCGGCTAACGTCGCTAGCTTCTACTGTACATTCCACAACAGTTGGCAACTCTGCTTTGACAAAGTCATCATTCATCGATCCAAAAATCACTTATTTTTTGGCAAATCCTTGATCGTAAGCAGACCGGTTAAGGAAGCAGGCATCTTCAAAGTGTTTGTAGCAGAGAACACTACTCGATGATGGCGTGAAATTCATTCGCTTCGTGAGAATGAAAGATGTTCATTTACGTGCCCTGCTATCCTTTAGCCACTCAAACAACTTTTCGTTAGAGTGAGAACAAAACATCGCCACACACCGCCGTGGCATCTTACCGAGAAACAATGCAACAAACAATACTGTTCAATGGCGGACTTCCCTCGCACTTCTAGGTGTGACGTCATTTCCGAAGAAAAGCATTTTCGTTGTCAAAGGCGTTGCTATGGGTTAAAGAATCTGGAAGGGTTGCGTTAAAAAAATAATGAAAATATGCTTATAATTGTTTAGCCATTGATATTATTCAAAAACATGGTTGGCCAACCTTACTTCACATTTCTGCTTTAAAGAGCAATAGAAACCAAATTTTACCAAACATTTTAAGTCAGTTGTGTGCACAATCACTTATGTGTGGTTTAAAGCTGCCTTACCCACTATAAAACACACACCTGGTAAGAAATGTCTTGATGAGAAGCATTATCTGATGTGCATCATGGCTCGGTAAAAAAGAGCTGTCTGAAGACCAAGGATTGTTGATCTGTATAAAGCTGGGAAAGGATAGAAACCCATCTCTAAAACTCTTGAAGTTCTTCAATCGACAGTCAGAGAAGTTGTCTACAAATGGAGTTTGGCACTGTTGCTTCTCTCCCAAGGAGTGGCCGTCTTCTAAAGATGATGCCAAGAGTTCAGCGCAGTGTACCCAGAGAGGTAAAAAAGAACCCTAAAATGTCTACGAAAGACTTACAGAAATCACTAGCACAGTCCAATATCTCTGTGCACACATCAACGATATGTAAAACTATGGCCAATCATGGTAATCATGGGAGGACTCCACAGAGGAAGCCACTGCTGTCTATAAAAAACATTGTTGCTCATTTAATGTTCGCAAAAATATCAAATGTGATGGTTCGCTTACTAGATCAGATCACATTTGATGGTGATTTTATGCAGAAACGTGAGAAATTCTAAAAGGTTCAGATACTTTTTCAGACCACTGTACATCACATAGCAATAAATGTACCCAGTCCACAAGACTTGACATTTAAAAAAATATATAAGACAAAACATGATTTTCCCACCCAATTGTATGATACCATCAGTTTCTTCTAGTCAATGACTTTGTCAAGCTGGTCCCTCTTAAGAGCCTGGGGTCATTTTGTGGAAACATTGTATCAATCTGGTTAAGGCCCGTTTCTTAATTGTTCTTGTTTGATTAAATAAACAGGGAAAGCATTCAAAAACATCCCAAATTAAAGGTTAGAAACAGTGGGCTGGATTAATCCATTAAAAAAAATGTGTGACCCACTCTCTTTGAATAAATGGGCTGTTAGTCTCGCGGCCTGCTTTCCAGTCTTTTAGCTGCATGTTAAAGTAGTATACATTGGGCCCACCAGAAATGACATAACTGCTTGAACACAGAGGTAATCTACCCATCTCCCCCTAGCTCACATTTCTCCTTCCTGTTGCTTGCACCACTTTTTTTTTTTTTTTAAGATCTCTGATGTCCATCACCAGTTGTCAGTTTACACAGCAACATAGCTGTATTAACTTTATTGATACGTGCTTGTTTGCATTTTGGGTGATAGTTAGGTGATAGTGAGGTGGGAGCCCCATTGCAAGTCAGTAAGGCCTTGTTCAGACTAGCAGCCAAAATCAGATTTTTAGCCCAACCTGATTGAAACTGGACGGTTTTTTTGTAGTCTGAACAGTCACAAAGTACAGAATTCAGATTTTGAGTAACGTATTGTAACCACATTCGGGGTGTAGATTTATGTCTGATATGGACATGAAGCTTCTCAGTCTTAACAGTCCAGATGGGTTTGGACTGCCCGTGACATCACTCTTTGCTGCCTGACACAGTCGCTGCCACAGCAACTTGTCAGGTGTGTTAATAAGGTGGCCCAGTTTGAACAGGTCCAGATCTGATTTGGACACGTGCTAAAAATAGTATGAAAAGTCAGCCCTGAAAATCAGATTTGAGGAATCCTATTGGAATCAGATATGCCTGCAGTGTGAACGCAGCCTAACCCACAACCGTAGAGGCTGTGATTATGAATTGTCTCATGAAAATCAGATCGATTCGTGAAATTTTGCTGAAAAGTTTTCAAAGTAGCACTAAAATTTATTGGGGAAAAAAAATAATAAAACAATCTGGCAAAATTACTTTCAACATAAAAACTGCATAGGTCTTCTGAAAAGTACTATTAATAAAGGTGAGAATGTAATGTTTTCAATTTTTTAAATTAAAATAAAAGGAAGTGTTCGCCAATATTCTCATTTATTGAAATGGACTTGTAAATAAAAGATCCACACTGTACAATCGTAAGTAAGTACAGTCAGTTAACTTTATAAAAGCATTGTTGGACACACACAAACAGTATATACGAATAAAACTTTAAAAAAAAAAAAAAAAAAAAAGCAGCTGTTGGGCTCACGAGGTTTTGGCAGGACAGACAGGGGGTAAGACCCGGCGAGAATTTTCACGCACCCATGGGTGATCGATGACACATTGTAGCGCTAAACGATCGGTGGGACAGTGGCGGAGTAACTTGCTGATCAGGTCCCTTGCCCCATCAGAGACGATCTTTGGGAACTTCAAATCCACCTGCAAAAAAACGAGAGCCGATCCTATCAATTCATGAGTTCGTAAAAATGGTTTCAGACTTTCAGTTCCTATTCAATGCTTTGTAATCTTTGATAAAACTTACAAGAAAGTCTATTTAGACACATTTGAAACCGAAGTGAAGAGCACAGGACACTGAACTCTTGCTAAGAGACAGTAGGAAGTTATGGCATGAAGTTACAGTATATTCCGTAATTTTCGGACTATAAATCACCACTTTTTTCCTTCATTTTGAATCCTGGGGCTTATAGTCCACTGTGGCTTACTTGTTAAATTGGGTTAATAGGTATCACTTTCTTTGACAGCGGTGTCATAACACGGTCATAATTATGATTTGAATCTATAATGGGCATTACTGAATGCTTATGCCATTGTCATCCGGCAAATTATGTCACTAACTCGATTTATGTCCAGCGTGGTACTTTTACATTCATTCAAAAGTGAGATAATTTGCCAGATAACAATAAATGACATGTTATAAGCATTCATAAATGCTCATGACAGTGTCATGTCATAATTATGACTGTCTAATGACAGTCATATGACGCCTCTGTCAAATAAAATGTTCCCAAATACCATAACTAGCAATTAATGAAACAACTGAAACAGTAACTGAAGAAATAATTAGCACAGAACATGAATTTTGATTGCTATTTACATCTGTAGCACTGTAATGCATGCAAGGAGGCATTTTGGACAACAAAAGTGTTGACAACAGGTGGCAGCAGAGGTTGACTGTCTCACCCAAGGGAGCAATGATGGCCAAATGAAGCAATGAAGCTTTGCAGCCAATTGGTTCAAAGCTTCATGGTGGTTCATTTGATCTTATGATGCCGCTGTCAAATAAAGTGTTCCCGGTTAATATCTTTTGGTTTAAATCTCCCATAATACAGTGAGGACCGCTGTGGCTTATAGTCCAGTGTGGCTTATCTATGAACAAATGCTGTTTCGTGCCAAATTTGGTGGGTAGCGGCTTATAGTCAGGTGCGCCTTATAGTATGAAAATTACAGTACCTGTTAAAGTTAAGTTAAACTATCCATTTTTGCCTGAAAGTCACAGATGTAGGAAAAATTGACACACTGACCCACCTTCATAATTCTTTTGTAGGTTTCAGAATGAGATTGAGTTTCAAAGGGAGGGTTCCCAACAAGGCATTCATAACAGAGGACTCCAATGCACCATAAATCCACCTTCTCGCTGTGGGTGCGGCCCTCGATCATCTCGGGAGGGAGATAATCCAGCGTGCCGCACATTGTACGACGTCTGCACACATGTTGAAATAGTAATGCAGTGAATTTGCAATTGTGACAAAAAAACTATTTACAATAATAATCTTCAACTAGAAAAGTGGTGCTTTACCTGAGAGAAGGCGCGTGAACAGACCAACCGAAATCAGCAATTTTCAGCTCTCCGCGATAGCCAAGAAGCAGATTCTCTGGCTTGATGTCGCGGTGGATGACTTTTTTCGAGTGGCAGTACAAAAGTGCATCTGAGATCTCTTCCATGTACTAGAAAAAGAAGCAACAAAATATTCAAGATTTACTGACCACTAAGTAATACCCAATAGAAATGCCACAGTTAATTGACAACTAATCAATTAGACTGGTCAACAAAAAGTTGTTTCACTGATGCAAACACTTGTGTTTATGTACAGGGTTTTTGCACCCTTTTTAAAGTCAAACTTAATGCTTTTTAATAACTTAAAATATAATTTTAGACCAAAAAATGTCGCAACAATATCTGATGAAGAAAAATAACATTTTATTTCACTGTAACTGGTGTTTTTCTCTCCTCATGTGTGACTCGACACCTTAGATCCCCATCGTCCCCAACGAAAAAGTCTTTTTGCAGAGTTTGCATAAGGGGTGGGAACGATACAATACGATTTGCGATACAAGGCCCACGATAACGATGATCTCATCATATGGCGATCCAACAATTATCATGAAATCATTCTAGGAAATTCTACAAAACAACTAATAAACAGAAAAACAAGCTATTTTCATTAACTACAGTGCCTTGCAAAAGCATTCGGCCCCCTTGAACCTTGCAGGCTTTCGCCACATTTCAGGCTTCAAACATAAAGATATAAAATTTTTATTTTTTGTCAAGAATCAACAACAAGTGGGACACAATCGTGAAGTGGAACAAAATTTATTGGATAATTTAAACTTTTTTAACAAATAAAAAACTGAAAAGTGGGGCGTGCAATATTATTCGGCCCCCTTGCGTTAATACTTTGTAGCGCCACCTTTTGCTCCAATTACAGCTGCAAGTCGCTTGGGGTATGTTTCTATCAGTTTTGCACATCGAGAGACTGACATTCTTGCCCATTCTTCCTTGCAAAACAGCTCGAGCTCAGTGAGGTTGGATGGAGAGTGTTTGTGAACAGCAGTCTTCAGCTCTTTCCACAGATTCTCGATTGGATCCAGGTCTGGACTTTGACTTGGCCATTCTAACACCCGGATACGTTTATTTTTGAACCATTCCATTGTAGATTTGGCTTTATGTTTTGGATCATTGTCCTGTTGGAAGATAAATCTCCGTCCCAGTCTCAGGTCTTGTGCAGATACCAACAGGTTTTCTTCCAGAATGTTCCTGTATTTGGCTGCATCCATCTTCCCGTCAATTTTAACCATCTTCCCTGTCCCTGCTGAAGAAAAGCAGGCCCAAACCATGATGCTGCCACCACCATGTTTGACAGTGGGGATGGTGTGTTCAGGGTGATGAGCTGTGTTGCTTTTATGCCAAACATATCGTTTTGCATTGTGGCCAAAAAGTTCAATTTTGGTTTCATCTGACCAGAGCACCTTCTTCCACATGTTTGGTGTGTCTCCCAGGTGGCTTGTGGCAAACTTTAAACAAGACTTTTTATGGATATCTTTGAGAAATGGCTTTCTTCTTGCCACTCTTCCATAAAGGCCAGATTTGTGCAGTGTACGACTGATTGTTGTCCTATGGACAGACTCTCCCACCTCAGCTGTAGATCTCTGCAGTTCATCCAGAGTGATCATGGGCCTCTTGGCTGCATCTCTGATCAGTTTTCTCCTTGTTTGAGAAGAAAGTTTGGAAGGATGGCCGGGTCTTGGTAGATTTGCAGTGGTCTGATGCTCCTTCCATTTCAATATGATGGCTTGCACAGTGCTCCTTGAGATGTTTAAAGCTTGGGAAATCTTTTTGTATCCAAATCCGGCTTTAAACTTCTCCACAACAGTATCTCGGACCTGCCTGGTGTTTTCCTTGGTTTTCATAATGCTCTCTGCACTTTAAACAGAACCCTGAGACTATCACAGAGCAGGTGCATTTATACGGAGACTTGATTACACACAGTTGGATTCTATTTATCATCATCGGTCATTTAGGACAACATTGGATCATTCAGAGATCCTCACTGAACTTCTGGAGTGAGTTTGCTGCACTGAAGGTAAAGGGGCCGAATAATATTGCACGCCCCACTTTTCAGTTTTTTATTTGTTAAAAAAGTTTCAATTATCCAATAAATGTTGTTCCACTTCATGATTGTGTCCCACTTGTTGTTAATTCTTGACAAAAAAATTAAATTTCATATCTTTATGTTTGAAGCCTGAAATGTGGCGAAAGGTTGCAAGATTCAAGGGGCCCGAATACTTTTGCAAGGCACTGTACATTCCTTGACTTAATCACCAGTGGACGTCCAATCCGTTCGAAGTGGAGAGTGAAATTAATGATTTGTTGCTAGCCCTCTCGTTTCAAACGGATTAGATGTCTTTGGCTGTCAGTGGCAGCCTATGCCAGGCAACGAGTTCATTTTAGGGCATTTGACATCATTTCCCGTCGATTTTCAGTCAATTCCTTTTCCTGTTGAGGCTTTTGCGGGTCACTTCCTGTTGGTTTTGGGTCATTGGCAGGTCACTCGTTGTTGATTTTGGGTTACTGAAAAAGAAGTGACTCAAGACTGGCTTAGAGTGGAGAGACTAGCAGCACATTCGACATATTTACGTAAAATAAATGCTAACAGCCTGTTTTTGTTTTTTTGCTTTTAACAAAGAGTCGAGACTGTTTTACGTCCATATCATAAAAAAATTCTGGGATTTAAGCATTTATTCACAAGATTTTGAACGTAAAAAGCTCTTTGTGGTGATAAGGCGGCGCCACAGTGGCTTAAAGACTAGCAGCACATTCGATATACAGTAGTTACGTAAAATAAGTGCCAACTGCCTGTTTTTTTTTTTTTTTTTGCTTTTAACCAAGAATTGAGACTGTTTTACGTCCATATCTATAAAGAATTCAAGGATTTAAGCATTTATTCACAAGAATTTTTAACATAAAAAAACTCTATTTCCACTCGGTCAGCTTTGACGGAGATAGGCCCCCTATGACTCAGCCCCGCGCCCCGTCAATACATTATGAAGTCTATGGAAGCGATTAGTCAATTGATCGCAAAGCTAATCAGGGATTAGTCGACCATCAAAATAATTGTTTGTGGCAGTCCAAATAACCAATATTAACAACCACAACGTTGCTACTGATTAAATGGCCAAGCATTCGTTAAAAATACAATGTCTTACGGTAGCAGTGCGTTGGTCATCAAAGCGTCCGCATCTCTGGAGCTCCTTGTAAAGCTCACCACGTGGCGCGTACTCAAGCACCAAAAACACCCGCTTGCGATCATGAAAATAGTTGTAAAAGCGAAGGATGTTGGGATGCCTAAGGAAAAACAAAAATACATTGTGACTATTTCAGATGGAAATTGTCATTCAATTGATTTCTTTGCTTTAACCCAAAATACAGATACAGGGTGACCCCAAAAAAACAGGCCCCAAATTTGGATTCTGCCACTTATCCAAATTTGGGGCCTGTCTTTTTTTTTCACCCGGTATAAGCACTTGTTGGTGTCAGCAAACATACATTATAATAAAGGAGGGCAAATAATCGCTACTGTTACTGCAGTTATAGCTGGCGGTCAAGCCAAAATAAACAACTACACATTGTGTATTTGACCAAACAACATAACCACAAAAGACAGTAGCTGTTTTGAAAAATTTGTAAACCTCTCAAATCTCTCTCTCAAATATCGCAAAAATCTTTTTTTCCCCACTTACATGAGGTGGTCTTCCAGATGGTTCGATATTAAAATATATCGCAAAACACATTGGCAACTTTTTTAACTGTTTTTTTTTTTTTTTTTTTTTTTAAATAAACGACACATGATGTATCGTACCCTTTCACAGGATCACTTTTTAATTCTCTTGGACGAAGCATGGAAAGTTAAAAACTAATAGAAATGAAAATTATATTCTCCAATGCAAATGGAAAAGTCTCAAGAAGTGCTACTTGCAGAACAACGTCTATTGGACAAAAGCGGAGCAGAAGAGAAGGCAAAACGTCTGTCGCTGAGGAGATCCGTAGGAACAGCCCAGCATGCGTCCAGAATTGCCACTTTATGCCACTCTCTTGACCGGCCCACTTTAGCGAGCATTGACAGCAGGAGGCGGTGAGTTACAAGGCTTTTTCAAAAGAGACTTAAATGAAAATGCGCTCAATTCGCAATTATACTTTGCTGAAATGTTTGAAATACCACTTTTATTTTGAAAAAAAAAAAAACTAATATAAACCCAGCTTGGTCACAATGAGGCACACTGATGCTAGCTCAATTAGTGCTGTTTTCCACTATTACTGTGTTGTTTTCTGACTGTATTTTTGTGATATTTTTGCTGCCATTGAGATTTTTGCTCAAAATATTTGCTATGATTAAATCAAGGTTCAAAGCGGGTCTGATGCCACTTCACTATGACTTTCAAGCTTGGAAACAATTTAAGTTGGGAAACACTATAAGGTAGGCTAATGGGACTAGCGTCAATATGTAAGTATAATAAACCATTAAAGTTTTTAACATATTAAATCTAATGTCTTGAAAGACTACGGAAAGCGGAAACCATACTAGAGGAGATTATGTTCGACCAAAGAGGTTTCCATCACTGTATTTAGGTCGAGAGACAGTCAAGATAAAATAAAAATTGTCAAAAGGAAACATGCTTACTTGAGGTGGGCCTGAATCTCGATCTCCCTCCTGAGTTGGTGCTCTACGCCTTCTTTCTCCATCTGGGACTTGAACAACACCTTCAGAGCCACAATAGCTTGCAGCTCTTTTACTCTAGCAAGGTAAACGTTGCCAAACTTGCCTTTCCCCAGGGGTCGACCAATGTCAAAGTCATCAATGCTAATCTTCCTGTTTAAATATAAAGACATGATTAAGAGAGGATTGATAGAAAGAGCCAAAAAAGAACCAACATTGAAACTTGGGCTGAAAGGGATCTAAATCAATTTCATGACGATACAATATGAACTTGTGCCGAAATGAATTATTGGAATGTTACTCCACAGCCTAAAAAGTGGAAGCTAAATCTCTGCCTAAAAGCTGCAGATTCATTTGGGCGAATGTTACTGCAGACTCATGCAACACATTAAACTCATTGAGTGCCATTGACGGCAATCCGCGTCCAGTCCATTTGAACCTAAAAGAATCTGCGCTACCACACCTTCCACTTCAAATGGATTGGATATCTGTTAGTGACAAACCCATTAATCATTGTAAATGTCACTGAACAAGTTAAGTGCATTTTCTACTAGAGGTGTGCAAAATTTCCGATTCTTAGATTATTCGCGATTCGGCCGTGGAAGATTCGAGAACGATTCACAAACATCCAAATTCCGATTATTGAAATATGCCAAGTAAAGCGGAAGTACAACACACTCAGCGCGCCGCACGGTCTTCGGAACGGAGCGAGAGTAGCTAAACATCATGCTTCTCATTACCCGGCCCCTCGGGTAATGCCAATGCTCAACTCACGGCTCTAGCTCAACTCATGCCACGAGATAAAAAAAACACAACAACATACCTGACTGCTGCCGCAAAGCTGCTACAAAGTACATCCACATAATGTTATGGTAGATATCATTTATATAGGACTAGATGCAAAATGGATTCGGTAGCGTTAGCAGCACAAATACAAAAAGCTAGATACGGTTGTTAGTAAACGGCCGCCATCTTAAAGCAGTACACTTCCCTGCAAGGCTGTTGTAGCGAACCTTCCAAGCGAACCTAATTAACTTTTTATCTAAAATACAGCTAAATCGGTAAATAGTTTTAAAACTTTCACATGTTTAAAGTAGAAAAAAGGGAAATTATGGAATAACGGGAGCAATTTTAACTACTTTAACGGTTGATTCACAACATTAAATTAATTCAATGTAGTTTAAAGCTGCTGATACAGAATGGGGACTGGGGGTTTTTATTTAGCCTACTGTTATTTTTGTATATTTGTTTACTGTTATATGTTAACATGATACTGAAATAGTAGTTTGGTTTAGCCTGAGAGTATTTTTGAACAATTTTGGAACTAATCTACAAAACATTACCAAAAAAAAAAAAAAAAAAAAAAAAGAAAAAAAAAAAAAAAAAAGGAAGGGGGTGCATCAATAATCGTTTTATAATCGAATCGGAGCCTCTGAATCGTAATCGAATTGTTAGGTGTCCAAAGATTCCCAGCTCTATTTTCTACTACAAAGCACAACTAATATACAACGACAGCGCATCTACATATCACACGCGCCCTATGCTAACCTAGCGTTTGTTTTGGGCTGTCAAACGATTAAAATTTTTAATTGAGTTAATTACAGCTTAAAAATTAATTAATCGTAATTAATCGCAATTA
The DNA here is from genome assembly GCF_030265065.1 of Corythoichthys intestinalis. NCBI lineage: Eukaryota > Metazoa > Chordata > Actinopteri > Syngnathiformes > Syngnathidae > Corythoichthys > Corythoichthys intestinalis. The sequence continues at coordinate 22,143,934 of NC_080405.1, forward strand.
ATCGCAATTCAAACCATCTATAAAATATGCCATATTTTTCTGTAAATTATATATATATATTCTGTAAAATAAATTGTTGGAATGGAAAGATAAGACACAAGATGGATATATCCAGTGGAGAGAACAAGTATTTGATACACTGCCAATGGGAAAACCCATTGGCAGTGTATCAAATACTTGTTCTCCCCACTGTACATTCCACATACGGTACATAAGGACTGTAGTGGGTATTTCACTCTACTGTCATTTAAATCTGTCTATGCTGTCCTCACTCCGAAGCGTCTACTTTTTCCAAAGCTAGACAGCTAGTGAACGACGCCTTAATAATCAGACTTCTTCCTTTTTCATCTGATTTATTAATAAAATAGCCTCAAACCATTGTCCTCTTTAGACCGTCATAAAACTACAAAAATAAAAGTACACAAGCATTGCATTAGCAACAACGTTAGCTTAGCACGCTATACAGGTTCACTAAACATAAACAAAAAAGCGTCTCATACAAAAAATAGAACATTTCGCTTACTAACATAATATGTAAATTCTTTACAACAACCATACTTACGGACAAATCTTGTCCAAGGATCATATAAGCACAACATTACAACGTAGGCGTCAGCCTGAGACGTCATGCAGCCATATTGAACTGGCAAGAAAAAAATAAACCATGTCGCAAAGCGACCACAAGAGTTCGCTGTTAGACAGCACAAAAAGCCTTGCTGTAAACTTACCAAAAGGCAGAATACTGTCTGAGCGGGACATGTGCATTAATTGCGTCAAATATTTTAACGTGATTAATTTAAAAAAATAATTACTGCGCGTTAACGCGATAATTTTGACAGCCCTAGTTTGTTTGTTTGTTTTTAACAGCGTGACAGTTTCCGCCACATGGTTCGATGTAGTGTTCAACCAATCCGGTCAGGCAAAGTGCTTGGTTTCACAGGACAAAACCGCGTTTTTTGCCCTCAAGATGCAAGAACCTAACAAGAACCTGAAATTACCCCTCTCGCAAAGAAAGTGCCCTGAGAGAATTGCAAAGTAAATGTCATAAAAAGTTTTTTAGAGAATAATAATTCATAACAAAGTTAAGACCAGTTTATCCAAAAATAACTGGCAAGTGTCATTTACACCAGGGGTATCCAAACTTGTTCTTCCAGAGTCAAATACAGAAAAATCACATTAGAGATGACAACGAACAAATGTATTTCAACAGTTAACACAAAAATCTGTGATAAAGAAATTAGTTAATGTATACTCACTTGGCAGCCAGACTGGAGGATGAAGTACCACACTCTCTTCCAGGACCTAAAGAAGATATACTTTGTCAGTCCAATAATTGTAGTATCTGTAGTGGCCCATTTGAATAGACTCAAATTACCTGGAATGGCAGTTTTGCTGCCACCTCTTAAAGGCTTCACCAGAACACGCTGTGGGCCTGCCACCATGCTGTGGGTCTAGTCAAACAGGTTAAAAGCAGCAATGAATGAATAAATTCCCTTATTTTTCATCACCTCAGGCAGCCAGCATAGCTTAAGCCTGCATGTATACAAGCCCACAAAAACTTGATAACAACAATTTGCAATTGAATTTTTTTTTTCTTAAAAAGAGGTAAACCTTTTTTTTTTTTTTAAACGCGAATCTGTGCGATTAAGGTATGTGAAAACTGTCAAAGTACGTCTTAGTGTGTACTAGCCCACTAGGCTTAGGCTGTGTGGCACACCTGCTATTTTTTGTTTAAAATATGTTTAATATTTTTGCTGCTGTTGAAGTGGGAAATACAGTGTTAAAGAAATCATCTATTTTGTGCAGAAACGTGTTCTCCTGGAACCCTTTTACATATGTAACCCCCTTAGCTTGAATTCAGCATATTTTATGAATACAATATGGTCATGGTGATTGCTGAGTCAATAAAAGTCTCCCCAAACAGCTATTCAAGTCATCTTCTAGTTTTAATACAATAAACCCCCCAGAAATCATCTATTTTGTGCAGAAACGTGTTCTCCTGGAACCCTTTTACATATGTAACCCCCTTAGCTTGAATTAAGCATATTTTATGAATACAACATGGTCATGGTGATTGCTGAGTCAATAAAAGTCTCCCCAAACAGCTATTCAAGTCATCTTCGTTTTAATACAATAAACCCCCCAAAAGTCGCAATGTCAGTTTTTTTCCAATATCGTTCAGCCCTAGTACAAATTAACCACTGATAGAATGCCGGTGTAGGCGCACTATCCTAGTCCCCTCACTATCCACTCGCGGGGGCCTGCGTTTGTCAGTGATGTTCCTTATTCTCGGAATGAATATACAACTTTAGCATTTGTTAATAATACGCTCTGTGTGTAGTATCATCCATCGATTTCCCTTTTTAAATTAGCACTTTTAAGCGAACGCAAGAAGTAACAACGGGAACATTTTTAAACAGGCATTTCACGGGAGGGCATTTCGACTCTTCGGCCAATCACGGGAGAGCATTTCGACTCTTCGGCCAATCATATAGCGAGAGCGAGTGGATAGTGAGGGGAATAGGATAGTGAGCCTACACCGGTGACAGCACTAGATGTCCAATACATTTTAACTGGTAAGGCAGGCAGTCAAAATGCATTGGACGTCTAGCGCCGTCAATGGCACTGAAAGATACCGTAAGCATCCAAGGTCAGTCCTCCCTAGAGAAATGAATTGGACATCCATTGTTATTAATGGTGGTGGATGGGTTAAATACTATGAAATAAAAAATAAATCAACTCTAAAGTCCCATCACATCAGGGGATCTTTTACTGAATTTGATAGATTGGACTTCACTGAGTAACAACCCGTAGTCCTTTTGTTTGTAAAATGAACACAAAAAAAAAAAAAAAAACAACAACAAAAAAACACAAAAACAGTTTTAATCCCATTTCACTGTTGGCCGACGTCAATAACCGGAAAAGATGTAATCAAAAGCAGGCTATTTTGTGCGCAGCGCCCTCTTCTGTTTGGTATCATTCGTCTTAGTTGTTTTTCCAAGAAATTCAATCGTTTTTAATTGTTAAAATTGTTCATATGGGTTGTGTACGGAACAATGGTTAATATGTTAATTTCTTTTCTTTTCTTTTATCCCAGACAATAGTTATAGGTGGTTGAATTACCTGACTTGTTTCGGCGAACACTTCCGCCTTCATCAGAGAAGGCGCCTTCTCTGATGAAGGCGGAAGTGTTCACCGAAACATGTCAAGATAAAATAAAATAAAAAACAAATCGATTAATTTATAAGTGTATACAGAATGAACTCAATACAACTAATGGTTAATACGTGTTGTGTCAGAAATTGCTCCAATTTGAACACTGCCTCTATTTTTTTCCCTACCAACCAAGCAGTGAGCTGAGTGGATTGAGCACATAGATTGGGCCAGCCGGTAAATATTCTGTTGTTTTGATCAAAACATCTTACTGAAGACTGTTCTGGCTGAGTTACAAACGTGTCGCTAATGAAGAGTTAACAATGACAGATCCGATGTTAATGGGAGTCCTCTTTCTTCCGTGTCCAGCGCTCTCTCTCTCCCTGCTGCTCACTCGCTCACCAGCCTGCCCTCTTACTCACGCCGTGTCATGGTGAATTTCTGCCTCAGGTTTGCATTTTAATGGTAAAATCTCCACGGAATCATGTTGTCCGGGACTTTTTTCCTCCCCTGACCCACTTTCAATTTCGTATTCTCACCGGTTGCACGATATAGAATAAGAGTCTCGACTGCGGTTTTCCAATGAATCATATTCCTTCTGCCGGAATCCTTGCCTTTGACTTCGTCATCGGTTTCAGCGATGCAGAAGCAAACCTTGATAAAAATTATTTTTATTGCACAATTTCAATAGTTATATGCATCTCTGAAAATCTTGACAATTGATTTTTGAATACTCTTTAACAAGATTCAATCATTTAATTGGTGTGGGGGAATAAACCATGAATTGGGACTTTAAAGTGTGATTAGGGGCCATAACCAGAGTGTATTTCTGTTTTAATTCGTTTTCATTTATTTTTAATAAATCCTAACTTGAACATATTAAAAAAAAAAAAAAAAGTTATTTATTTATTAATAATATATATATATAAAATAATGATTAAAAATAACAAAATACAATTGAGATCTTGAATACACATACAGTGCCTTGCAAAAGTATTCGGCCCCCTTGAATCTTGCAACCTTTCGCCACATTTTAGGCTTCAAACATAAAGATATGAAATTTAATTTTTTTGTCAAGAATCAACAACAAGTGGGACACAATCGTGAAGTGGAACAACATTTATTGGATAATTTAAACTTTTTTAACAAATAAAAAACTGAAAAGTGGGGCGTGCAATATTATTCGGCCCCTTTACTTTCAGTGCAGCAAACTCACTCCAGAAGTTCAGTGAGGATCTCTGAATGATCCAATGTTGTCCTAAATGACCGATGATGATAAATAAAATCCAAATGTGTGTAATCAAGTCTCCGTATGAATGCACTTGCTCTGTGATAGTGTCAGGGTTCTGTTTAAAGTGCAGAGAGCATTATGAAAACCAAGGAACACACCAGGCAGGTCCGAGATACTGTTGTGGAGAAGTTTAAAGCCGGATTTGGATACAAAAAGATTTCCCAAGCTTTAAACATCTCAAGGAGCACTGTGCAAGCCATCATATTGAAATGGAAGGAGCATCAGACCACTGCAAATCTACCAAGACTCGGTCGTCCTTCCAAACTTTCTTCTCAAACAAGGGGAAAAACTGATCAGAGATGCAGCCAAGAGGCCCATGATCACTCTGGATGAACTGCAGAGATCTACAGCTGAGGTGGGAGAGTCTGTCTATAGGACAACAATCAGTCGTACACTGCACAAATCTGGCCTTTATGGAAGAGTGGCAAGAAGAAAGCCATTTCTCAAAGATATCCATAAAAAGTCTCGTTTAAAGTTTGCCACAAGCCACCTGGGAGACACACCAAACATGTGGAAGAAGGTGCTCTGGTCAGATGAAACCAAAATGGAACTTTTTGGCCACAATGCAAAACGATATGTTTGGCGTAAAAGCAACACAGCTCATCACCCTGAACACACCATCCCCACTGTCAAAAATGGTGGTGGCAGCATCATGGTTTGGGCCTGCTTTTCTTCAGCAGGGACAGGGAAGATGGTTAAAATTGACGGGAAGATGGATGCAGCCAAATACAGGAACATTCTGGAAGAAAACCTGTTGGTATCTGCACAAGACCTGAGACTGGGATGGAGATTTATCTTCCAACAGGACAATGATCCAAAACATAAAGCCAAATCTACAATGGAATGGTTCAAAAATAAACGTATCCAGGTGTTAGAATGGCCAAGTCAAAGTCCAGACCTGAATCCAATCGAGAATCTGTGGAAAGAGCTGAAGACTGCTGTTCACAAACACTCTCCATCCAACCTCACTGAGCTCGAGCTGTTTTGCAAGGAAGAATGGGCAAGAATGTCAGTCTCTCGATGTGCAAAACTGATAGAAACATACCCCAAGCGACTTGCAGCTGTAATTGGAGCAAAAGGTGGCGCTACAAAGTATTAACGGAAGGGGGCCGAATAATATTGCACGCCCCACTTTTCAGTTTTTTATTTGTTAAAAAAGTTTAAATTATCCAATAAATTTTGTTCCACTTCACGATTGTGTCCCACTTGTTGTTGATTCTTGACAAAAAATTAAAATTTTATATCTTTATGTTTGAAGCCTGAAATGTGGCGAAAGGTTGCAAGGTTCAAGGGGGCCGAATACTTTTGCAAGGCACTGTATATGGACATTACATTTTGGGGTATTTAGGCAACACTTGTACCTATACTGAACATTATTATTGTGGGCTACATTACCCAAAATAAGTTTTTCCCCCCCTTAATAAAAAATAATAATAATCACCAAAGGGTTAAAACTATACATACACCAGCCTCCACTAAATTCATAAAACCAAGGATGGCAACAACACGTAATTAGTTCAGTGCTTACCTGCTGCGAAGCCCGTGGCTCATGGTTTTCTTTATTCTATAAAGTAAAAAAAATGTTTATCAAATTATTATCTACAGATTTTTAAGCAAATACAAAAGGTAAATATAACCCAATGTTATACTTTGATTTAAAATTTTCATTATCTACTGTACCACACATTTTCAAATGAATGCAACAATGTACTTTCACTACATTATATATACCGTAATTTTCGGACAATACGGCGCACCTGACTATAAGCCGCCACCCACCAAATTTGACACGAAAACGGCATTTGCTCATAGATAAGCCGCACTAGACTATAAGCCGCAGCTGTCCTCACTGTATTATGGGATATTTACACCAAAACATATTAACCGGAAACACTATATTTGACAGGGGCATTATATGACGGTCATAAAACCAAATGAACCACCATGAAGCTTTGAACCAATTGGTTGCAAAACTTCATTGCTTCAAGAAGCTTTGTTTGGCCCTCACTGCTCCCTTGGGGAAGACAGACAACCTCTGCTGCCACCTGCTATCAACACTGCTGTTGTCCAACATGCCTCCTAGCATGCATTGCAGTGCTACAGATGTAAATAATCTAAATTAATTTTATTTCATTCATTGCTAGTTATGGTATTAGGTAACACTTTATTTGACTGTGGTGCCATAAGACTGTCATTAGACAGTCATAATTAGGACATGACACTCTTGTGAGCATTAATGAATGTTTATAACATGTCATTTAGTATTATCCAGCAAATTATCTCACTTTGTAATGGATGTAAAAGATCAAGCTGGGCATAAATGGAGTTAGTGACATAATTTGCTGGATGGCACTTAATGACATCTGTCATAAGCATTCAGTAATGCCCATGATAGTGTCATGTCATAATTATGTAAATGTGCACGATAATTATCGGTCCGATATTAGGAATTTTGACATCATCCCAATAAATCCGATAACATTATTAATAGGCCCAATAATATATAATATTTTTGGCAAGGTGTCGGTGGATTGGGATGTGTGCGTTTGTTTCCACTCCTGTTTTGCCGGTATGCAAGTTTTGTTACTGTTCTAGAGGCCGGATTTTTCCATCACTGAGTGATAAACCTTACTATGGCAGTTAGCAAATGTTTGCATTTTACAGTGTTATGTTTACAAGTTCTTGAGAGGCCTTTTGGTTATTGATAGGGTTGCTGTCCTTAAATTGCCAGTTTAACAAAGTTGTTTCATGGAACAATACAACTAAAGTCTCCTCTCCTGTTGCACCAAATGTTTTATCTGCTGACAAAACACCATACCTGTTGGGTTTATGTTTGTTTTAGTTCAGTGCTCATTTTTCAGGGGAACACATCGTCAATGATTTTGACTGATTGATTGTGATTGACTCAAATTATATTTATTTGAAAAAAAATATATAGGCACTTTATTTGAAGCCAAAACTGTTCTTGTCATCACGAAAATTCTGGTTAGGTCAAAGGCAAATCTATGCTCAATCCACCACTAGTATTTTTGACCTACAGGTTTTCAAAAACTCAGGTGAATATACATATTATCGGTTATCGTATTGGTATTGGCTTTGAGGAGCAGGAAGTTATCGATATTGGTATTGATTTATTTTAAAAAATGGATAACGTGCACCTCTATAATTATGACGGTTTTATGACAGTCTTACGATGCCGCTGTCAACTAAAGTGTTAGCTATTAACCTAAATACATAAACAAATAAACCGTGATGGACTATAAGCCACAGGATTCAAAATGAAGGAAAAAAGTAGTTCTTATGTGCTACTTTTGCTGTCTGCTATATTACCAGTGGCAAGAGTTGGCCACTGCCGGTTAACAGCATTTTATTTGCGTATAATGCACATGAATTTGAAACAATGCTAAAAAATAATAATAAATCACTGGGACACAAACTACTGTACATACATACTTGGTAGGTATGTGACAAAACTGCTTTTAGCGGCCGCAATTTTATCTACTGTCCATTTCTGGTGCTTTACTGCGTCGCTGATTAGGTTCTCCAGGAAAAGTGATATTCTCATTGATCCATGTTAAAATTTCATGGGAATTCCTACTATGATGTTAGAGGGCTTTCTCACCGACAGCGTCAAAAAATAATATCCACATTTCTGAAAATGTAATTTAAAAATAGAGACAAGAGCGAATTGCGATTACTTTTTACTTGAAACAATAGGACACATTCATTCATTCATCTTCTGAACCGCTTATCCTCACGAGGTGCTGCATACACTCACACCTACGGACAATTTGGAGTGTTCAATCGGACTACCGTGTTTTTGTGATGTGACACAAAACCGGGTTCAATAGGAAACAATGGACTGTTAATCCCCATAAAAACAGTAACTTTAGTTTTTTGTCAAAATGTTTTTGTGAACGTATTACTCTTTTCAAATCAGATTAAACACAAACAAAACCGTTGGCCGTTTTAAACATTTAAAGACGGAGGGGGGAGGGTCATATACCTATTCTTGGCACCTAGCACGTTAAAGCAACGACGGAAAAAAAAAAAAAAAAAAAAAACCCTCAGCCATCAACAACGATTTAGACGACCTGCCTATGTATTTTGATGTAAACCTGTTTACAAAATGTATAGGAAGCTTTACTTTGTTCTTGGTTTAACTTAGATGGATGCTAACACAACATCGGTCGGCTAAGCAGCAAAACACTGTATGAACTACGGAAAATGTGAACGACTCAGACGGGTATTCGACGCTCGTCGTGAATTACCTCTCAAAAAAAAAAAAAAAATATGAGCAACAACGTTACCTGCATCTTTGTGGGAGCTCGGCAACTTTGTAGAATAGCTTTAACTCTTCCTCAGAAAAAACACTGCCGCCAACTTTTTCAAAATGTCTCTTCTTCTTCTTCTCTTTATTTCTGGCAGACTTGACGTCGGTGTGGCGTGTTCAGGGTTGCCAGATCAGTTTCCAGCTCAATCACACAGTAAAACCTGCCGAGTTCAAGAAAACGCTGCAAAATGACAACCTACTGTTCAAGATAAGGAAGTTTCCCTTTTGCAACTCAAGGTCAATTTTGATATTCTAACCAGAAAAGAATAAATCAAGAGGAAGACACATTGTAAATCACTCATGGTTTTATCGATAAGCACTGTCAGATGTAGTTCTTTTTAAAAAAGGTTCAGACTATTACTTCGGTAGACAATTATGTTTACTCATTATTAAACGTCAAAATACATGTTTGTTGATCGAAATCACTGTCGAAGTAAGACTGACTTTTTTTGCGCCCATTCAAAGCGCATTCTAGCTTTTAATGTTGTTTATTAATTTACAATACATCTAATGCATTCTAATGTTGTCATTTTTAGAATTATTTTGTTAGATTGACCGTGTACCTCCAAATAAGAAATTACAGTGCACAACATCACGCGCTGTGAGGCGCTAAAATGCCAGATTAGAGCAAAAGATGCTGCTAAAAGAAAGCGATGTACGTAGCTGAACCTCCACTGTTAAATTTTTATGTCTACACCTTAAAACTAATCAGAACGGTTCCTTGAAAACAGCAATTTTCCCCCCGAAATTTTATGGACCCACCCAACGCATTTTTCTCCCACTACAGGTCTTTGAAAACAGCACAATTGGGCGGGAACTCATCCAATCTGGCAACACTGCGCGTGTTTCCGCCTTTCAATGGCGGTGTACTTTATTCATTCGGATCCATCCATAAATAACAGAAGCAATTTGAGTTCTGTAATCAATTATTCTAATTAATCAGCCCTGAGGGGAAAAAATTGGGCTACACACCTAGAATACGCCTACCAAATTTCATTCTGATCCGTCCACAAATAATACAGAAGAATCATATTTAGTTTGTGTCCTCCCCAATAAAAAGAATTAGAGGCCTGGATTAAAACAATGATCAGGACTATGAGGTGACATGGTAACCAAACTACAAACATAATTGACAATGATTTAAAATATATACAAAAAAAAAAAAAAAACATTATTACACATTGAAATTCATTGGTTTTTATTTTTCTTGAAAAATAATACATATAACATGAAGTTTAAAAACAATCCGAAAAATAATTATAATGCTACAAGAATCCCCGTTTTTGAACACCGAAAGAGGGAAATGTTTTTACACAAAATTATATATATTTTTTCCCATTAGCAGAAATGAGGCCACAGGAGCTGTATCTGCCATGAGCTTGTAGCAGGGCTCAATGGTTCAGGGCTCAATGTACTCAATGGATGCAAACAGAAAATTCTATTCCCCGACCAAACAGAACAAACCATACACCTCTAAATTGGACTCATGAAATTCTGTGGGGAAAAAAATTCCATCCCAGAAAAATATATCAAAACATGTGTGATATAACTAGATTTCTCTAAACAGTCTCTGTACAAAAACAAGAATTTGGAAATAATAGCACCTGATGTCTAATGGTGGTCTGAAATGCACCACTGAAGTGACACCTGCTCCTTGGCTTGTCATTGAACACTTATACAACATTGCCTCCCTCAACAACAATAGGGTAGGATCCAGTTGCCTGATTGATGAGACTCACTTTTATGTTCATGCATGTCTACCAAGTAAACACCTTTTACAACTTAGGGACTCCATTTCAAAATTTGACTTTAAAGAATATCAACTCGAAACTGCTGTGCATGAGGCAAAAAGTGACATGTTCAGATTAAACTGAAGGTGCAATTCAATGGATGTGTTGTTGATAACGTCTAATTAATTACCTATAATCCCCCCCTTCAAAAGGTCAGACAAAAAAGGAATCCTGAGTCTCTTTTTAGCTTTTACCAACAGCAGATAAGTGAGTAAGCGCTCTCTGTCAAAACCTCACCCCTGCATAACAGCGTTCCATGTGTACGTGAACGTCCTCACATTGTCATGTCACTTTAAATCCAACTTTAGGATATCCTCTGGATCAGTTTTTCATCCGACAGGCAGTAAAGCGTGTTGACGGATAACTCTGAGATAAAGGATTCGCATGCTTTGCGGGAAACTCCTTTACAGCCTCGCAGGTCGAGTAGCGATATACAAGACAGGCGGCGGAGATACTTCAGACATGTGTCTGTCAGCTTACTGCTCCCTGTCACACAAACAGCAAAACACGTAATGAGTGAAATTGGTGAGCTCAAGTGTAGGCTTGCAAATTGCAATTTCAATCGGCTGCTTCTCACCACACAAGTTGAGTTCTGTTAGCGTATTCCGGGTGGACGAACCCACCGCGGTCAGCAGGTTGATGGAGTGGTCTGTGAGGCTGTTGCAGTGAGAAAGGTCCAGTTTCGTCAAGTGGGGCATGTGGCGGATCACCAGACGTAGGGTGGAGTCGCTGATGTCCAAACCAGCAAGTCGCAAACACTGCATAGCCCTCAAATGACTGCGGTTGTCGCAACCTAAATACAGCACGGCCAGGAAGGAAATAGGCAAGTCTGACATCTCACAGGTATAGTGATTATGTTGTAAAAGAGGAGTGTCCAAACTTTTTTTTTCTGAGGACTGCTTTCAAATCAAATCGAAGGATGCAAGCGTCAACTTGAAATCATTCCACTTTCATTTGTTAAACAGAGGATTGGAATTGGGTAAAAAAAAGAAAAGAGTGGGTTTTATAATTTACTATTAAGGGTTAACTCACTGGCTGCCATTGACAGAGACAGACGCCAATGTCAGGTTTGACCCTGAGCTAGCAGAGAGGCACTGTGTAAGTGACTAGCTCTATCTAGTGTTAAAGATGAGAAGTACAAGGAAATGTAGACTGAATTTAAGATCGTATGAGCATTCTGAATACTTTCATAATTTACAGCAAGCCAGTTAAAACTGGGCAGTGGGCTACACTTGATAGTTTGGACACCCCTATTTTAAATAGTCGTACAATAAAAGATATTTTAATTAGTTCCTTGAACAAGCCCCAAAACAACCCATTTATACTTTTTTCCATTGTTTTTTGTTGTTACATTTTTCTTTTTATTTAAAATCTGAAATTTATCACATTACATTAGGATAAAATGATCATTTCTCAAGGAATCTAAAGTTGGAGCACTAGTACAGCAAGATGCCATGTAGTCATGTTAAAGAAGAGGCACCTGGAGGAGTGACCAAATCCCTGATCTGTGCATCTTTGACCCCATCTGCATACCGCACATCCAAAGAGCGGAGGAGAGGACTAGCAGAGGAACAGAGCGCAGAAATCGACGTCCAGGAACAACCTGCCAGCATCAGATCTTTCAGACCTGGAAAATAAAACAATGGAGGTTTGTTGATGTCCCAAAAAAGCTTGGGAAAGAAATTGGAACAGGAATACCTAAATGACAATAAGTGACAATGAGTAAAGCATGAATGTACAATTGGACATAAGGGTCACATAATTACCCGGAAGGCGGCCAACAAGCCAGCTTAGCTGTTTTTTGGAGATGTTGGTCCAGGAAAGATTGAGTGAAGATGGTTGCCTCTTTATAATTCCTGTTAGTGCTTGGGGCGTAACAGTGCGTTTGATACTCAGGTCAATTTGCGTCCAAAGCCGCTTATCAAGACACCTGCACACAAACATTGTCCCGAGGGGTAAGAACAGTAAAGTATATTTTATTTTTTTATGGCCAACAATTTTGAGTCGTATTGTATGATAAAATTTGCAGCATGAGGATAATTACTGTAATTTTAGGACTATAAGCCGCTACTCCCCCCTGCAGCTAAGTCTAGCGCAGCCTATTTTACAAGCAAGCTTTCTGGTGAAATTTGATGGATGCCCCTTATTGTCCAAAAATTACGGTACTATTGCATACACTGCACAAAAAAATCAAGGACTTACCATTTGTACCAGTTTTTGCAGACTGCCATACACACACAGAGATCTGCTCGACTCAAGTAGCGGAAGACAGACACCCACACTTCCCTCTCACAGTCCGGCCCACTCCCAATGCCCTCCCTGTCAACTTTGCCCCCTCCTTTCTGTAAGGCTGACAAAGGGATGCGATGGTGTGGACGCTCAGAGGATGAAGACGAGGAAGCACCATTGCTCAGCTTGGCTGTGCTGCTTGACTTTTTTCTTTTGGTGACACCGTGCCCCTCTGAGTGGTGGGAGGTGCGAGTGTGTCCACTGCGAGTGATTGCTGGCACGTGCCTGCTGGAATGTTTGTTGGTGTTTCTGATAGGCGGCCTTATGAGGGTTTTGTTAGGGTTGTGTGTTGACGAGGCGGCTGATTGAGGAGTGATTGCCTCAAGTTTAGGGACAATGGCTGTAGGCGCCTGTTTGTCCTTGGTTGGTCTTTGGAGTGTCACTTTAACCAATGATCCATCAGTGTCCTGCTCCATCTCATTGCCATCACACTCTGCACCATTTTGTTTGGTGTCTCGCTGCTCTTCCTCTTCTCTGTCTTTGGCTGCTCGACCTCCTTGCCTACACTGTGGCAGGTTCTCTTTATCGCCCGCTCGCCCACCATTTTGCACCCTCTCCTCTTCCTCTTCATCAGAGGAGCTACTGTTGGTGCTGCTGCTGCTACTGTCCTCGCTCTCTTCTTCTAACCCCTGATGATACCTACCACCTGTCGTTCCTCTACCAGCTCCTCCTCCACGAAGCCTCACCCCTCTGCCCCGCCCTCTGTGGGCCTCTCCCTTGGGTTCAAAGGTCAGCCTGGTAGAAGACTGTTGCTGAGGGGGTCCAGTCAGTCTGGAAGAGATTCCGAGAGAGGAGCCACTTGGCCACGAGGTGCCCCGACCTCTGCCCTGAGATAGTGTGCTCACTGGAGAGCGCAGGCGAGACTGCAACTTGGCACGCTCCATTGCTTGTTTTTGCTACAAGTATAAAGAAATATTATTCAACACATTTGGCCTTGCATACAGATTTATTGCACAAGTTTGTGTTGCACTTACTGCAAGAATTTTGCTGCGCTCTAGTTTTATCTACAATAATGAACAAAAATCAAATGGGTTTTTGGTTAGATTACATTAGTACACATAAGAACACCACTGCCAAGTTGTAAAGTATTTTAAGATTTGCCCATGGTTTACCCTTTTCTTGAGTCGAATCTCTAGTAGACTAGCTCTTTTGCGGTTTTGTCGATGCTGTAGTAGCAGTTTCTGAGAGGGTGGCGGGGCTGTGGGTCGGGACGTGGGTCCTGATGGTCTGCCACGTCGGCCCCGCAACAGCTTTTGTCCTACGCCGATACCTTCTCGATATGCAGGTTTGGTCGGGGGCAATGATGTTGAGCTCTCTGATGCTTCACTTTCCTCCTCACTAGAAGACTGCTGTGGAGTGAAGACATAGATCATGTCATTATAATGAGACTATGGGAGTTCAGTGGTTTGAGAAATAATAACTGCATACTTCTGATGCTGATCCTTTGCTGTTGTAACACCTAGGACATTCCCAGCAGCTCGGTAAATCGGTATTCATTTTCCCCTCGCCAGGATCCTGACAAAAAGCCAGTGAGTGTTGCGAGCAGGAACCAGAAAAGACAAAAACCTTTCGATAGGATTCCGTAAATTTGAACCAAACTCACCTTCATGCATCGCCGATGTGTTATCCGTGAGCAAACAGAGCACTCCATTAGTGTGTGAGTGCTTGGATGTGAGTCTTCTGGTTCCCCTTCTTCACAGATGGCACACCGGGCTGTATTTGGCAAAGCAGGCTATAGAAAAAAATAATTTGGTTTGAGAACATTAAAAAACTAAGTATTTTATTATTTGTTTGATTCAAAGAAATCCCAGGCTTGTCAAACTCACCATGAGACACTGTCTCAAGACGCAGCCCTTTTTCATTCTTCCAGGCCCACCAAACTTCCTCATGTCAAGACAGAATTGGCAGTCGCCACATTCTTTCCTGCGGCACCCGGCACAAGTCTTGCACCGCACACGCCGCCGCCTCAAAGCAGAGATGCGCGAGCATTTGTTGGATCTCTGGCTGGAATGCTTGTGTAAGGGATTAGCCAATCGGGGCCGGCAAGGTGGCGCTGGTGGAGGTGACGGGGGTCGGTACCATGATGGCTATAGAAATGATGGCCAGAGTGAATTTTTTTTTTTTTTTTTTTGGTAATGTACTGTATGTAAATCATATTGATGTCATTACAATAAGAAATCTACATTTTTGATTTCAGACACATTGATGCAGTTTTAATTGTTTGGGATAGAACTGTGAATTTCTTTTATAACTTTGCGATTTATAGCTCACAATACTTACTCTTTTGGGCCACTTGACAATGGGTTCCCCAGTGTAGGACAGCTTGGGGCTATCAGTTACGTGCTCTTTAAGTACAGCCTATACATGAACAGAGATGGGGGGACACAATGATTAGAAATTTGAGACTTATGTGAATTCAGTTCTGTAAGATATTATTATGTTGTATTGGCTAGATACCTACTCTCATATCTTCGAGTAAGGCTTCAGCATTCTCGATCCCAGAAGGAATGCACTTCTTGTTTGCAGGCAATTCCTCCAGCTTCCCTACAAGGTTCCACAGCCCCTCAAGTTCAAAAGGGGTCAATATATGCTGTGGTTTGATTATGTGATCGTTTCCGTCCATTTGGATTTCTTCATCTTCAGATTCCTTTGATTTTATTTCAACATCACAGTCAACACCATTAGTGGTACCATTGCCTGTATTGTTATTTATCCTGAGATCTGCTTGTGTCAGCCCTGTATTGAAAAAACTTGTAAATATCAAAGAGACAAGACAGAATACTTGTGTCAGGAATCCTAACCTATGCCAAGGGAGTACTTTTGGAACTCAGGGGTGAGGTGTGAGATGTTTGTCAGGCAGTAGAGGTATCGCTCCAGGACATACCAGCACATCTCATAGTAAAATGGGTAGCGAAACTTCGCTGGGACCTAAAAAGGACCAAAAGCACATATGTACGGTATATGTTTTAAAAATCCACTTCCTCAACAAAGTGGTAACCAGCCAAACCAGGATTGTTTTCCTAGAACAAATAAACATCATAATATTCTATACTTCACCGATCACTGGTGGTGAATGACAAAAAGTGTTGTGTAAATAATTAAGGGTGTAACAGTACATGTATTTGTACTGAACCGTTTCGGTACGTAGTCCTCGGTTCGGAACGGAGGCGTACCAAACGAGTTTCTGACGTAATGTAACCCTTACTTTTCGAGGCTGTGAGTTGATCAGGTTACAGTTTCTTTGTGTAGATTATATTTACTCCGTCTTCTCTACTATAATGAGGACCAACACAGTATGACAGTATAACCCAGAAACGTCAATGGCGCAGTTAAACGCGGGCGTTAAAGTCAATCAGCCAATGCACACCAGTCGCAGTGCGGCCGCGTGTTAGACGCGTCCCAGAAGCGGCTCAACAAGACGCACGCGAAAAGAACGGCAGAGTTTATTATTTGATGCGAGACGCGACCCTCCTGCGTCAATACTACTACCGGTCGCTAGAATCGGGCAGGCCGGAAGTCACTCGTGTAAAAATATGGTGGATCTGGTCGATTTTCAAACTAATATGCAATCGTAACCCACTTTTTGAGTCCATCAGATCTCTTGAGTGGTAGATCGGAACACAGTTGACTTGTCTTTGTTGATTTACTGCTGTCTTCTCTGCTATAATAATAACCAACACAGCCCCGTGTTCAATACAAAACCCTCCTACCACAACAAAACAAGTAGGAACTAATATTCACATAGGAACTAAAGTTATACAACATAAAATACACAATATAAATGAATACTACATCACATTTGTAAATATAAACACATAATAAAATAATAGCCATTTAAATAAAATAAATTGAAATGAGCTAAAACACCTGTAATTAAATAATAATAATACAAAGATCCTGCTTACACAATTAAATTTATTAATTTCTTTGTGGCGCTTTAACTTGAGAAAATCCACCAATAAATCTTTTGAAAACCAATCATAAGAAAAAAAAATGATTCATTGAGGCATTTCATTTGTAAAATACATGTTAAAATCTTTGTCATTGGGATTGCTTTTCTCTTTAGCACAGGACTTCTTTTTTCTTTTCTTTCAGAAAGAAAGCTGACCAATACGCGGGGTCTGAAAGGCAAATTGTTGTTGGATTATCTTTAAATACCCGCTACTTTTTGAGCAGAATTCTAGCTTTGTGTAGGCTAATGTTCCTATTGTTGAAAGCACAAAGGTGTGTAATAAAAAACTACCACATTTATATTTTGCATTTTGTTTTCTTACTGCACCGAAAATGAACTGAACCGTGATTTCAAAACCGAGGTACGTACCGAACCGAGATTTTTGTGTACAGTTACACCGGACCCCTATAAATAATGTAAGATTTATAGGTCGCGCTGCTTACCCGAGTGCGATCTTCAATACTGTAGATGTTGAGCTGCATGGGAATATTAAAGCTGTGAAGAAAATTGCCTCCAAACACTAGGGTGTCCTCGGGTGTGTACACAGCATGGATCCACCCTGCAATGACACCCCCCAAAAACAATGTTGTGTTTTATCGATGTAGCAGAGAGCCAGCATATTTATGGATTTGTGACCGACCTGAAGGAATCATGAAGGTGTTGCCCTGCTTGAGCTCAATTCTCTGGCAGTCATGACACTTGTCACCCAAGAATATGTCTCCCTGTTTTCCTGATAGAACCCAGTTCTCATACATCTCCAGGTTCTGAGGACTAGGTGGAATTAACCAAAACACCTGCAGGAGTCACAGGTGAAATGGCATCAGAACAGGTTGAAATAAAGTTAGGCAAAGATATTCACATTTATAGAATGGTGATAGAAGTACATTTTCATCTACTCGTGCAAACTGTAAATTTGCGCACAAAAAATTCCATCAGTTTTAAATGGGGACGTCCCGTTCTGATTACGTGATCAGAAATTGGGCCGATCGCGCCATTTCTCAGAGGATCGGAATCGGGTGAAAAGAATGGGTTTTTTAATTAAAAATAATATTTTTAAGGTTTTCTGCTTCATGCTCATACAGCCTCTCACTGCCCCTCCTGCTGCTTTTTTTGGTCAGCAGTAGGGATGGGAATCGAAATCCGATTCCAATTCGGAACCGGTTCCGAGTGTTTCGAGGCCTCGACATCACAATGAAAAAGCCTTAACGATCCCTAAAGACGCATATTGCATCGTGACGTGTCTTGTTGTCCAGACGCATCAAACTAGCATGGCGCCAAGAACCACTCGCTCCAAAGTTTGGCTACACTTCACCAGGAAAAAGGGTGAAAATGAAAGGTTACGATAGTTTAGCACGAGCGTTGCCGCCGTAAACATAACAATGACGTAGGTTCGAACGCTCGAAAGTGTGTCTTCACTTCACGAGGAAAAATTACAACAAAGCGACTTGCAGTCATTGCGAGATGGAAATAACTGCATCGGGAGGGAATAGACTGCACTGTCCTCACTGAGACGCTAAGGCTCAGTCCTGGCTATACAGCTAGCTAAACTCCCAAATGACGATGCAGAAGACGTTGGTATAATTTGCTGACTTTATTCAACCATCACTTGAAACTAAAAATAGAAATGAAACAAAGCAATTTCGTCCCCAATAACAAACAGGTTCGCATCAACGTAAATCAGCGATGATTAGCTGCTAACACAGTCATAACAAACAGTTAGCATACGTTCGCTAGCATTAGCACATCGTTTAAACCACTACACAACTGGATTTAAGTGTCCAATCGCGAGTGGAAACAACAACAACACAGAAGATGATACATACAGGCGTTGGCTCTGTGGATATTTTACAAACATTAACAAAGAACGTAGGCTCGTGGCAGTGTTTCCCTTTCTCACTAACTCGCTCACTGGCTTGGATGCGGCATTTCTTCTTCTTCGCGCTCTTCTTCGCGTGAGGAAGCGCAAGGGCGCCACCACTTGAGCGTGAAAGCGCCATAAAAACTAAAAAGGCATGCATTTCAATATACTGGTAAATAAAAACAATTCCAGAGAGCATTTTGAATTTTTTTTGTTTTTTTTTTCTCCCTCAGTAGTGTTATTTATTTCCTGGCCTTTTTCAGTGAATAACTCAAAGAGGGTTATTTGGTTATTATCTATTTAATTAATAGTGCTATTATTTTTTTTTATTATTATTATATTATATTATTATTTTTATTTTATTTACTTTTGTTCCGAGAAGAATCCACAGAGGGTTATTTGATTGTGGCTTTCTGAAAAACAATATTTTTTTTACATTTCGCACTCCTGCAATCGTCACACTTTTTCTGTTACAAACTGACCCCGGCCTCTCATCAGAGAAGGGAAAAGTTATTTGGCCCTCACAGGAAAAAGTTTGGGGACATTGCCAAAGGCAGAACAACGACCTATATGCCAAAATATACCAATATTTTTTATTTCTATTAGAAAAATGTTTCAGTAAAATGTTACACATTCTTGTGCATTTGCCACTTATTGCCACAGTTAACATTGAGGCTTTGGGCCTCTTTTGACCTCGTTGTGAGTTTGTAAGGTTGTGACTTCTGATTAAACAAACTTGATGCCAATCAAAATGTTTGTTCTTCTTTTTCCCGAAATTAGAATCGATAAGAGAATCGATAAAGAATCGAATCGTTAAGCAATATCGATAATGGAATCGGAATCGTAAAAATCGTATCAATTCCCATCCCTAGTCAGCAGTACACTGGACTTTGCTTGTTAAAGTTAACGATGATTGACAGGTGTTTAAGCCTTGATCTTGCCGGAGAAGCTTGGTAGCGCGATTTTGAAAGGCGCCGAATGTGTCACTCATCGTTTAGTTTGTTAAAGCAGTGTGAGCGGATTTGGGTGGACTCACTCAATAAAGCATTTAATAAAAACAAGCATTTTTCTAAGTTACTCTTGTTAAGAAAATAATTCAGATTATGAAGACGGCATGTTGCCACAGTAACATGTTCAAAACTTTTATTTATTTATTTTTTATTTGGAACAATACTTTTTTTTTCCAGTATCGGATCGGGACTCGGTATCGGCAGATTCTCAAAATCAGGTGACTCTGACTCGTGATCGGGACATCCCTAGTTTTAAATGTAGTATTCTTCGATATGATCTGCTGCTGAAAAACTACACTACGTACAGTACATGAATATAAAAGTGAAAATTAAGTCCACAAGACAATTTGCAATGTACTTCCCTAATATTTCAGGTTAGGACCCAAATGTCTGAAGCCCTGCTCTGTGATTCCTACAAAGCTTCAAGAAAGAAATTTTACTTAAAACTTTTCCCGACGCACTAACCTTTCCACCTCGGAGGATGTGGTACCACACTGAAGTGCCTCCAAAGTCGATATGGAAATCTGTGAAGCAGCCCTGAACACTCATTAGACAGTATCTGTGACAAGGGAAGGAAAGAGTGATCAAGACAGATCAAAGTGTGCATATTCAAGCAATGGAGTATGTTTCTGATCTTTCAAATGAACTTACTTCTGTACTTTGGGATAGTGCATGTCAATGATGGCGTTAGTTGAGTCTCTTTGTCGCTCCTTAAGGTGCCGGGGCCACATATTGTCTACCCAGTCAATCAGGTCCACCTGAAATAATCAATAACAAGTTCACCAGCAAGAAACAAACCATAAGGGAGAAGAGTTAATGTCTTCGTACTGAAGCCGGTCGCTGAACTAGATTCTCCAGTCTGGTGTGGCTGAACTCCAAGCTGATAACATTGTAAAGTTTTTCTCTTTCAGATGGCGGCGTCTCGTAGTAGCGCCGCCACTGCGCCATTGACATCTCGATGCCCTTCTGGGTGTTGACATCCATCACATCAACGATGCGCCGACTGCCTGTGATGAATAAAATGGCAGTTTAATTAATAAGCAGACTTGTCCAATCAGGTGGAATTAATGTTTCACAAGCCAAATATTCAGCTGAAAGTGTTTTTTGATGTACAATAGCCAGAAGCTTACCAACAAAGACCTTTACATCACTCACGCTAAAATCAGAGTCTGGCATTCTGTATGAGAAACAACATTTAAAGAGTTTTTTAATGCACGTGTAGATTCACATTTGCTTGAATGTGATATCTAGGTGAAGTACTAACTGTATTCCAAGGCCTTCATCTTTTTCAAAGATGATGGGATCCCGAAGCCCTTCGCGCTGGATATATTCAAATGTGAAGTCTGAAAATATGTACAAAAATGCAAAATTTCTGGCATAAAACTTCCCACCAAAGAAGGAGTAGATGCAACACAATGAGCAAAAAGAGGATAATTCAGAGCAACCATGCAAACCCCTAAGCTACCAAAACACATAGGGCCGTTAAACACTGCATTAAGTAATTGTGTGGCACAGTAACACTTTAACAGAAGTCTGAAACATTTTACAGTTGAGAATAAACAACTATGAATAGAAAATGATCTGGAAAATAAAATATCTAAAAAGTAATACAACAGCTACACAGTAGGAACACATGAACTGTCTGAAAACCAGAAATAAATCAGACCAATGTTATATACATCTGTCAGGCAGAATAGCCTAAAAGGTTAAAAAATGTAATATAAACTATACTATATATTTTCAGCAGAAATATTTGTTTGTTCACCCAGGTATGAAATCTGCAAAAGTTCTTTTACGCTCTTACAGCGTTTAGTGTCACAATTGACCCGTTTTCAAGTTTAGGCAAGCAAATATCAATGGTACTTTTTACACACCCAAACTTGAAGACGGGTTAATCTTTAGCCTAAAACAAAATACTGCAAAGCTTTTGTATTTTCAGGCAGAGTTAAATCACAGATCAAATTTGATCCACTAGCAAAAATGTGGGCATATTTCTAACACAATACAAGGACTAACTATGAGAGTATAAACACATAAATACTCTTCTTACACTGAAGTTTTATTCCTGAAATATATTGTTACCAAGATGGGATAGAACACGGTATGAGGGTTAGGCAAACCTTGTTGACAGCTCACCTTTTCCCTCCATGTGTTTGACCAATTCAGAGCCAAACCTGCTACACTGCAACTTTTCATCCAGGTCAAACATTCGTCTCCCTTCGATTTCGTCATCCGAGATTCCGTCATCCTGGTACCGCCGACGCGTACCGGTACGCTGGTGACAAAGAAGAAACATCTTAAAATCCAAGTCACATATAAAAAATTTTACATTACTGTTATCCTTATTGATGTCCTCTATCCTCCACCTTTCAATCCCCTGTGTCCGTCTCACCACCTTCTGTTCCAGAGCTTTTAGTCACTGTGCCCCGCAGCTCTGGAACTCCCTACCCCCCGATCTTCACAATATATCTACCCTCTCACTTTTCAAATTCAGACTCAAAACACACCTGTTTACTTTATCTTATCTACCATGATCCTCATCTGTTCCATCTTGACCTCCTGATTTTAATGTACTATTTCCCTGCTGATAATTCAATTTTTTGATTGTTTTGTTATTATGATTGCTGAGCTACTGTGTTTCCATTTTTCTTGTGAAGAGTGTTTGTGTGGCATGAAAAACGCTCTAGAAATAAAATGTATCATTATTATTATTATAGACTGTGACCACAGTTTCTGCTTGGCACGCTCAGCCTTACAAATAAAATGACTGAGGGAATTTAGTAGAGGTGGGAATCTTTCGGCACCTCACGATTCGCTTACGATTCAGAGGCTACAATTAGATTATAACTCAATTATTGATGCACCCCCCGACCCCCAGCTATTAGCTGCATTTAATGTTTCGTACATTAGTTCCAAAATTGTTAAAAAATCTTCTAAGGCTAAACCAAACTACTATTTCAGTATCAAGTTAACAGTTAAAAACAGTAAACAAAATACTCAAGTCCCCATTCTGTATCAGCAGCTTTAAACTATATTCAATTAATTTAATGTTGTGAATCAACTGTTAAAGTTGTTAAAATTGCTCCCGTTATCCCATAATTTCCCTTCTGTCTACTTTCGACATGTCAAAGTTTTAAAACTGTTTCATCATTTAAAGATATAATAAAGTCAAGATTTTCCCAATTTAGGAGTATTTTAGATAAAAAGTTATTTAGGTTCGCTACAGCAGAGCCTTCCAGAGAAGTCTAATGCTTTAAGATGGCGGATGTTTACTAACGCCGGCAAGTCTGTCATTTCGCATCTAGTTCTCTATACACGTTCTATTTTCGCCGTCGTCTCTCATTTCGCATCTAGTTTTACATATATGTGATATCTACCGTAGCATTATTGTGGCCGTATGTTTGTAGCAACTGGGCGTTGTTTGTAGCGGCTGTTGGCAGCAGTCAGGTATTATTGTTTTTTTATCTAGCGCAATGAGTTGAACATGATATTTACTCTCAGTCCGTTCCTTATTGCGTCCCGAAGACCGCGCTGACAGTTTTTTAGTTCCGCTTTACCTGGTATAATTCAATAATCGGAATTTGGATGTTTGTGAATCGTTCTTGAATCTTCCACGGGCGAATCGTGAATAATCTAAGAATGGGAAATTTCGCACGCCTCTAGTATTTAATACTAGGACCAGAGTAAGCATTCACGATGAACTCCTAAACCCACAATCTGTCTTTGTGATATGGTTGAGGAACTTGAGGGTATTATAGAAAATCCCCCAAAACATAATTTTTTACTTGTTTCTCAATGAACCCAGGAGTACAGCGGAACTGAAACATATCTAAGTTATGAAGAAAATATTTCTACAATCTTTTTGTTTTTTTTAACTTGAAACTGGTTGAATCCAAATCACAAATTCAATCAGAAGCTCAGGCCAGGTTGTCTCAGTACCAAACAATACAGTATGACAATAGAACAGGGGTTAATCTTCCTCACTTTGCCCCTCCTTGAAGTCAGCCCCCCTTCTCGCCCCCATTCAACACATGTAACATTGTTTGGCTAGACAGATGGATGAAGTGCTAAAACCGCAATCAGATATCCCCACCCCCACTCTAAGTAAACTATCAAAACTAATGTCTTCAAAACGTTAAATAAAAGTGCGTTGTGGTTCATAATTGGCACAAACAGTGCCATATATGATAACATATGCACATATTTTATGGGTTTACATTATGACATGTTATTAAAATATACAGTATTGTGAATACAGCATTATTACTGGAGATCATAATGAATTGAATTAAATGCTCTAGTGGTTAAATAATAGGTTTTTTTTTTTTTTTTTTTTACTTTTCCCAACTATAATTCCCCAAATGGCGTTTTTGTGCACCAATAAGAATGTAGTACAATATAAACAATAGTTTAGACAAAAAAGTAGCAGATAGTGGGTGTGGAGCAGGTCACAGTAACAACACTGTCAAGTCAAGACAATGAACTTGACCGTCTCGAACTTAGGAGTCGTTCAGACACGATCATTGCTGCCGTTTTACGACCCACACCAAGTAAAACAAAAGCACGACGACTGCCACAGCGTCAGCACCCACTGCACGAATCCATTTAACAAATACCATTTCGTCTACACGTTTAAAATCTGGTTCATATCCCATCGCGAATCGCAATCAGCTGCTTTTAGCGACACAGAACAACATAGTCGGGAATTGTACTTACCAGGCGTTTGCTGTACCGCGTATGAGGATCCTCCATAGTCTCTAAACGACAGGCAAAGGCTCATGAGAAGGCGTCAAAAATGGAAGATAAAAAAGTCCGATATAATCCAATGTTTTGGTCCCGTTTTGACACTTGGGTTCTTCTCAGTGGCAAAGCTAGGTACACACAGCTAAGCTAATGCTAGCATCCTGTTCAAATACTGTTTTAATAACACAGAAGTCACGTCAGGTAGTATCGACGGGGAGTGATTTAAAGAGTTGTATTCCGAAACAGCGTTGGTATTTACGTGGTGGAAACCACACTGCGCAATGGGCTCGCCCTGTTCCGATTTCTTTGATGTCGTAGCAAGCTACCTAGCCGATGTTAGCAGCGGCAGTTTAGGGGTTTACCTCGACGTTGGGACGCCGTTTGGTCGCAGCAGCCCGAGTGACGTTTCACAAGTTCAGTGTATGCAGCTCCTAAAACAAGTTCATCCTCGTGTTACTTGGCCGCAGGTGTGATGTATGTTTCGGTTTATTATTACGCGATAAAGTTAGAAGGATTCGTCGCTCCGAGCCGCCATTTTCAGCTGGTCTACAACACACATAAATCCGAGGAAAAAAAAAAAAGCCCACATTGATGAGCCCGCCCTCTCTTTACGACAGTGTTCTGATATATTTACACAGAACCCATCTCATTGGGCGCGGCTCGTGCTATTTCACTAGGATTAGAATATGTTTACATGCAGGTGCGTTTGATTTGGTTGTCCATTTTAGGCAGCTAAAGGGGTTAATGTTTAACTGAATTAAATATAATATTCCATATAATTCCATGTCTATAGTAAGTCTGCAAGCTTTATTTATACATCGCCATTCTCGGAGTCACAAGTCACTTTATAATTTCAACCGACATTGAAACAATTTTTTTAAAAAATACAAAAGATTATCTACCATTATAAACCATTATCTACTAACAGCTCAAAGACAGTTAACCAAAGACCTGCTGATTGGAGGAGTTTACAGACTCCTAGGGTTCAATGCCTTGCCCAAAGGCACTTCGACAGTGAGTAGTAATAGTCAGGAATCGAACTGCCACTGTTATCTTTTCTGTTGTAAAAAAAAAAAAAAAAAAACAACGTTAGTAAGGGGGAAGTGTAAATAAATAATAGAATTAAAATGTATTATTAGTGAAAAAATTAAAAATGTTCGTCGGCTGTCACTAAGTAGCATTTGCGATTGCTACACAAAAATAGCAATGGTTAATTGCCCCCAAGAAATGTCAGAGACGTAAGACAACCAGAGGATATAAAATATAAGAAAGACAGGGCATATCATGATCAAGGATAGATTGTTGAAACAGGAGAATGTCATTGCCAGTGGCGCAAGGCAATGCACACACAAAAAAAGGTTTCGATAAAAAAGCTAACTCTGGATCAGGTCAGCTCTTTTTCCCGTCTTTTTCAGCCCTCGACACTCAAGCAATCTCTTTAACTAAACATTTGTATGTTCTTTCCACATCTTAACCAGTAAATTTGGCACCAGGGACATCATTTTCAGACAGAATTGGTATGTTCAGCTCAGTAAACATCTTGTTCGTACACTATTTCCATTCATTTACTATTGGGGACAAACGGGAGGTTGACCCGCCTAGCCACAATTGCCAACATC
This sequence comes from Corythoichthys intestinalis, assembly GCF_030265065.1. NCBI lineage: Eukaryota > Metazoa > Chordata > Actinopteri > Syngnathiformes > Syngnathidae > Corythoichthys > Corythoichthys intestinalis. The sequence continues at coordinate 22,169,972 of NC_080405.1, forward strand.
ATGAATATTGATGAGCAAAAGTGACATTTTGGTGCGGTATGCCATTCGAGCTACCAACTGCGCCACAGCCACCCACCTTTTACCAAGTGTAATGGTAATTTAAAATGAAGACCTGGCCTCCACATAGGTAGACATTACATTTTTGGTCATGTAGTCCACATTTTTTAAATTTCATAGGTGAGAGCAAGGTTCATTTTTCCACGGGTTGGTTGTCACACTTGAGCACGTGACCACCAGAAGGTAGGCCCAATATTAGTATAGAAATGATCATATTTGCTCAGGAAAAAATCTACATGATTTTTACTGTCAAGTCAAACATCACTTTGAGGTGAGACCATGAGAAGCAATTACTTTTTTTGTGTGTCAATTTCAAACTTTTAAGGTCTTTGGCATTTTAATTTATGTGCTTTTACACAATGTTTATAGTTAGGAAAGTTATCATTAGAAAGTATGAGGACAAAGCTGCAGTTTAGATTCTCTAGTCAGCCAGTTTAATTTTTGCTCAGCGTTTAGCAAAAAAATAAAAGGGAGTTGGAGTTGATTGTCACGTTATCAGTATATTATCCGTTCACGTTTTGTTTCACGTTGAAGCAACATTATAAACCTATTCTTCTTTTGGAAAACCTGTTCTCACTAAACAGTAACATAATCAGCGTTGGGCACGTTACTTTAAAAAAGTAATTAGTTATAGTTACTCACTACTTCTTCCAAAAAGTAACTAGGTTAGTAACTGAATTACTCTATTGTAAAAGTAACTAGTTACCAGGGAAAGTAATTATTTCCGTTACTTTAAAAAGAAGTTGTTGTATGTCAAAGAATTTGAAATTTTCTGAGCAGTATTCGAGTCAGTTGAATAGAGAAGAACAGACAGGTAGTTGTGTTATAGAACCTTGTAATATCTATTGCACCTCACCAGCAACAGATTTATCCTACACTTGAAGTGCAACAAAAATAAACAGTAAACAATATAATAAAAGAACAATCAGCAGTAAACAATATAAAGTGAGTTTAATCAATTAAATGTAACTCTCACAACCTGAGACAACTGGTCAAGTAGACATAGCCTACTGTACTTCAAGTATTTTGACTTGAAATAGTGTTTATATCTCCACCTCGTAAAGGACAAATATTCTTCTGAATGCTCTGCCATCATATCCCTCTGCATCTGTTTAGCGTGTGTGTTTGCCGCATGCGCTGTTCTTGTTTGTGTGTGAAAACACCAGCTCTGATTGGCTTACCATGACACATGACTAACCCTCAGCCAATCACAATCACTTCCATCGCATCTCTCCAGGTGGTACATTCAGTTAGCCTCGTCCCCCTACTCCTCCAGTCACCCTCAAAGCATCTGCAGTCCTTAAGATGGAAGCAGCATTCTTGCTGGCTGACAGTGGGGGATGGGAACAAGGCTAGCATTCAGGTGTAGCAAAAACAGAAACGTTAGCTAGCTTTGAAAAGCATTGTCTAATTGAATGAGCAGGGACAAACAGCCTGGAGTCATAAGAAGTACGTGCTGTAATATTCTGATACAGAATTTTCCGAGGCACCCTAAAGTGCACGCTGCGCCAATATTGTTTTGCTCACATGATGTGGGAGTGAGTTAGAGACACGGCCTGCTGAGAGCTGTACGTTTGTGTTAATGTTGAAGTTATATGTGCTATGAAAGAAACAGAGTGCCAGCACGTCCTGTGTGGTATATCTTTGCTAAGAATGGTAAATGGTGTTATATAAAGCACAAAACAAAACGTCCGCTATTCTCGAACATGAATGCACTCAAAGTCTTGGGTGACAATTAAACAGAGCAGAGTAGACTCGTTACGGCTGGTAGTTTTTTCAATTTATTCAGAGTAAGTAACGCTCGCTTTTGACCGTCAGTAACGGTAACGGCGGAAAAAAATAGATTACCCCGTTACTGAAAAAATAACCCCGTTACATAACGGCGTTATTCCCAACACTGAACATAATGTAGTTTTGTTAATGTTCCATGTTCATGAAGATAACAATTTTTAAAAATCATTCAGGAGTTGTCATCCTTTTTAAACAAAGTACTATTTAATTTAAAAGTGACACCCAAGCCCATAGTGTTCGAAAACCATTCCCACAATGGGGATTTTTGTCACTTAGTTTACACAACAACGGTAATGGGGTGGTCCAGAAGTCCATATTGTTTGGATGGAGATGCCAGTTTGGAGGCTGAAAATGCAAAAAATTAAAACAGTCTAGAGGGAAAAAAATCCTGAAGATGCTCCACCCTGTCATCACGGTCTAAACGGCTGAAAACAAATCTTTGTTTTGGTGGCATCTGTCAACGTTGAATGTGACAACCAACCCCGATCTCCCCTTTAGGCTACATGGATGCCAGTTCACAATTGTATTTGCATTTTTTTCTATTATTCTATGTAACTTTATGAATAAAATTATGAATAAACATTAAAAACAAAATTATTCATAGTAGAAATAGACCATGGTTATAATTTACGACTTTAAAGTTGACTACAAAAAACATTGTAGGCCTATTTAATTCAACGCCTGCCGTTGACAATAGAGGGCCAAATAAATCGGGAGGACTGGCTGTGAATGCTCATCTTTCATCGCAAGAAAGTGTTCATCTAATCTATCAAGAATTTAACAATCCAAATTCGACTGCGAGGATTAGCAGCGTTCATTCGTCTCGACCAGTTAAAATGGACTGGACGTCCATGTAAAATTGTTAAAGCTGTTTTAATGGTATGATTGTAACTTTAATTGTACGTCGTTTCTTTGAACAAGTAAATCGAGCGTACCTTGTCTTAACCACGCCCACTTAAAATGAAGAGCCACGGGCAGGCAGGGAATCCTTGCAAGTCTTCATTTCCATTTCTCCATTTCCAAATACTCGTATGATGATATTGCGAGACATTTATTTGCACCCGAAAACATATATATATGTATATGCAAAAATGTTTGCATGGATTAAAATTTAATGTACTAAACTGAGAAAAGTCGAAGGAACGACACATACACCAGCTGGTACAACGAACAGCTATCGTTTATTACATAACACACTTTTCTGGGTTGACAGGCAGCCAAGGAGTGAGTTACAACTCATGACCAAAAAAAAAAAAAAAAAAAAAAGAATAAAAATAGAATTGCACACATTTTCAGAGTACGCACACACGCACAACACAATCACACACAAATCATGACATTTGTGACATCAAACAAGTCTTAATACTTTTAGTTGTCAGTGAAACGCGTGTAATCTGATTTTTAAATCCTTACACAGGACCAAATTAATCCCCGGCACGAATTTTATAACGTTCAAATATTACTCACAATTTAACCATTTTAAATGTGGGACGTCTTCTTTTTGACCACCAGAGGGTAGTACAGCGTTGAAAAAAAAACTATCTGGCAAAAACACGTCCTGATTCATACAGCAATTAAAAACAAACAAACGAACAAACAAAAAAACAATACATTGAGGGGCAGGTACATACCAGGCAGGGACACATTAAAAACTGTTTGGATTCACTCAATTCAATCAAGGTGACAAATGTTTGAGGAATCCTTTGAAGCAAAAACACCAGACAAAGACATTTTCTATTTAGAATTTAACATTTAGAAATTTAGAATTTAAAAATTTTAAGTTGATGCATAATACCTCTTATGAGAAGAAGCTGTAGAGATAGGAGAAGACCACGATTCCAATGATGGCACAGCACAAAGTTATCATCATCTTTTTCTGCAGGTACGAGCAAAAAATAATAATTATTCGTGCATTTGTTACTAATTGCATGAGGTACATTGACTGGGAATAAGGAGAACGAGGGGGAAGATGTGTGGGTGTGAGTATGTGTGTGTGTGTGTGTGTGTGGGCAGGGGGGCTTTTTTTTTTTTTTTTTTTAAATCACATTACAGAAAAAAACCCTACCTACAGTAATTATTCATAGTACTTAACCATAATAAAGTGATCCAAATGTGGCAATTACAAGGAAACACAAATCTTTTCAGAAAATAACTTCAATTTGCATGAAAGTACTATATCCGTGAATGTCAAACAGTGTATAATCACTCATTTTTCCTTGTTAAAGGTGACTTCAAGCAATCTTTTATACAAACGTAACATTCAGACTGCAATCCAATGAAAATGTCTTTTAATGGCAGATGTTCCTGATTACACTGTGCAACTGTTCTACTCATTGATGGCTGTCACCGAGAAGGCCCACTGCACAGAAATCTGTTCTGTTGGGACTCAGAAACAATTTTTAAAGCTAAAAACACATGCAACCCGACATCAAATTGCAGGAATAAAACTTTGTTGAGAATTATTTTTCAGTGTGTTGTGGCTGGTGCCTCACAGAACGTTCACTGCTATGAATGATAAGTACAGTGTTAACCAGATCTTTGAATATCGATTGGAAAAAAAAAAAATCCAATGAAAATAAATTTGATAGGGTATGTCATTTTAGAATTATTTGGTCAATAATCAATCAACTAATTTCAATAAAACAACACCCATGTGACAGGAAGTCACCAAGCAGGCTACAGCTTTGAAATGTGTCCCTTGTGTTTGTGCAACTTTATTAGCATGGCGTTTATCAACAAATAAATTCACATACATTTTGAGTACTGTTAGTACCACTTGTGGCCTTTGGCATAAAAATGTTCACCGGTAATCAAATGGATTTTTTTTGTCTTTCTCCTTTTACGGTATGCTTGTTTGTTGTACGTTGTGTATGATAATAAAATTATTCAATTCAATATTCAGGGCTCAAGGTTGGCAACACACAATACGGAATAATCTGACAATTCGTGTAAAATTCACAAGTTTAATTACAGAAACAAAGTGAAAGTGCTAAAACTCCCAAGAACCTTAAAATTCCCAGTACATTGTGAAATGTGTCAAAGGCTCATAAAAGGCAAGGCGTTTCAAAAAAAAAACAAAAAAACAAGTGGACCGAGATATACTTTAAGAAGAGTGCCAGGTCCTTAGGTTTTTGGGCATTAAAAGTCATTTCCCATCACTTGATACTGAAATGATGCGCAACAATGGAGTGGCAGTACATTGATGAGCCTCATGTTAGGTTCCGTCTTGGGTTTTGTTTTGAGGCAGGGAATAAGCTCAATAGAATTAAGGTCAAAATCCCTTTAGTTTACATGCTTCACTGATTTTCTCATTCCTCTAGACATTGAACAAGATAATGAATGAGATTTAAATACGGTACAGCTGCGATAAGTGTCTTTTCTTTGGTTTTTACGCAGGGAATGGATGGAGTGAAGATGATCATGATGACTGAGGTCCTGCTATAGAGTCTGTGAGAGGATGATGGCGAGGAGGATGACAACAATCACCGCTATGATGACACCGATAATGATCATCTTCTACAAAGAGGGAGAACAACATTAGGGCAAGGTCAAATCCTCAACTTGCATAGGAGTGGCAACTCAGTTGCCGCAAGCACCTTTACTTGTTTGTTGAATAATTGAGAGAAAACACCCACCGCCCACAACCGTCACACCACAAACACTTACAGCAAGTCATCTACACACAAAGCCTTAGTGGGAGAGCCAACCCATGAAAACCCTTGTTCAAAGAAGGCTGAACTCTTTGTGAGAGATTATTTGCTCCCGAGTTACTCACCCTTAGCAATCGTCTTACTCAAACATCTCGTTGGTTGCGCGTCAGGCCCACAGACAACCCGATTATGAGAGCTAGCAGGGCCAGCAAGACCAGAACAATCAGCACTACATACACCAATCTCTGTTGAGAAGTACAGATGGGGGGCCCCTTCAAAAAAACTTTCCACCATGCAGTGCTAGGCATCCTGTCTGGTGGTTCTTGTGTACGTCACGGTATGAGTTTTTGCGATGAAACATGAGACGTAGTTCCTCAAATGGTGGCCTTCATTCTAATGGATGTCATGCTGCAACTAAATGTATGACTCCCTTTTTGCCCTCCAATTGCCATTTTGAACTTTTATTATCATATAGCTTAATTAATAATAAGATAATTTAGCTTTAGTATGTCAGAAAGGTAGCAGAGTAAGACATCATTGACAAGTTTGAGATAAAATGCTGCTCTGTGTTTGGCCAAAGCTGCTGAACACTTCAATTAATCTCCCTCATTAATATTATACTTTCCTACTGTGTAAAATATTACCGTAATACAATTATAAAAGGTTCAAGTACCAATTTTAAGGTACTCACCCTCATTTAAAAATTCAAAATTTCAGGTGCTAGATTTTTCTAGCAACAAAACCAACACTGAAAAATGACATGATAAATCAACCCTCCAATTGTTGGAAATTAGCGAACCTGATGACTTTTCCCCCTTAAAGAAAAAAAAAAAAAAAGCCTTGTGGGAATTTTCTATCATGAACATTTGAAACGTGCTGCAAGAGTTTGCATGTCTCCAATTCCTGAAATAAATGCTAAAACTTGCTACTGAGGCAGATAACAGACAGCATTGATTTGTTTTTGCTCTGATTTCTTTAAATGAGGAACAGAGCAGAAGAATAGCTACCTATTTTCTATGAAAGATTACTATTGTGCTACATTTTCAAAATACTCCTTAATGTTGATATTCCATTTGTTTGTATCTATATTTAAATAGGAGTGCATTTCAGAATATTGCTGTTGTGAAAATATTACATAATTACAACGTCTGAACTCTGATCATTTGTGTCACTCAGAAAATGGACACCTGGCAACCATATGAGGAAATGTGATATTAAAGATAACGTGTAAATTCAAAGAACCAATAACAGTGACTCATAAATTGTAAATCTACAAAAGAAAGTGGGTCAGTTTCAGTACATGAACTTTGAGTTCGTAATTCTTCCTTCTTAAAGGAAACAGTCCACATCAAAACACCCATCAAAGAATGTTAACAATATCATACATATAAGTTACACTCCATTTAATGTCAAAATTTGCAAATTTCAACGAATTGTTAAAATACAGGTACACAATTTTATCACTGATGTTATATACCTTCTCAAATTAAGAGCTTTTAAAAACACAAGCTTAACAAACAACAAGCAAATAAAAATTATAGAAGAGAGGATAGTAATGTGTGTGTGTGTTTATGTATGTGGTATAGTTAGGGGTGGTCTAGTTCTGTTCAGGCTAGGTTAGGTTGGTGGGATCACAGAGGAACAGGCAGGATCACAGTAAGGGTGTGAGAAAGGCTACTGATCTCCCAAAAGCATGCTTAAAGAGGAATTTGCCTTATATGCACTTTTCTTGTACTATCAGGATGTTAGGGAAGGAAACTGATAAATGTAACTATTACAGTAACCGCATGTGTGTGTGTATCATAATGTGTGGTGGTAGAAAAAAAAGGAGTTCCTGACATGAGGCTATAAGTTTAGTGAAGTCAGCATTTTATTTTGCCCATCCCAACTTTAGCTAAATAAGGTCCCCGAAAATATTGGAAACAGGATGCAGTGGAGGTTTCTATCCTGAAAGAGAATACCTCTCTGATCACATTCGAAACGTAGAAATTATTTTCATTGCATAGGCAGGATTTATGATACAGCTCTCGTATCAAATCTCATTGTGATATAATGAGTGTAACGGTTCTTCATAAGATTTTTTTCAGTCTTCATTTCAACAACAAAAAGTGTTCACAATACTGTTCAAACGGTTGACTACATTGTCAATATTAGCCTTACTGTTGTGCTATACCATGTGGCCACCTTCATTTTATCATATTCATTGACAAGAAAAACAGTATTCAAATGACTGAAACAAAATTATTTCCATGCTTTTGGGAAACAGAACCACTCATTTCCACAGCGGTAACTCACGCGTCGAGCCTCTTGCTGAAACTTTGCGGCTTTCTTAGTGTCTGCAACGGCTCTCTCGACAAAGCCCACCGATTGGTCCATGTTGCTCTCAATCCTGTCAATCATTCCACCCTTTCGTGGCGCACGGTTCCCAAAGCAGTTATAAATAATTAATTAATAATAAATACATAAGAAGGCGCACGTTGAGATGGAGTGTTAACTGGTGTGTGTGTGTCTAGTCCTGTGTGTTGTGTAAAATCAGAAAACTGGCATGTAGAATACGTGAGTGGGGGGAAAAAACAACAGGAAGTCAAACTGATAGATAATCAGTTGGCTGTATGGCATTACCTTACGTGCTTTGGTCTGGTACCTAATAGCCTTTTTGGTCTGCTCTTTAGCAACCATGACGTGGTCCACTGACTTGGAAACATTCTGTTCTATGTTGTCTACTATGTCACCCTGAAAAAATCAGAAAAGTCAGTTCGGTAAAGTTTTTTTAACAAGCAAAACAAATGATGCATAAGGATTCAATACATTTTTCGAATGTATGCTTTCTATGTTAAAGTCAGAAAGAAAGAAGAGTTTCTAAAGAAATGGTGTAGTGCGAATTGTATACGTCCCTTACCTCATAAGGAATTTCTCCTCAGAAAGCATGGTGCAAGCAAATATATTCAATTATACAGCATGTGTCATTTATATGCAAAGAATCATGTGACTATGAAGGCTAGTGTGAAAGCTACTCAGATGCTAGGTGTCTTACAATTTTTTTTCCTGTTGACCCACAAAGGATGAGTGATGAGGTAAAGTTGGTAATACACAGTTAAAGAAAAGGTGAAAATGTCATGGCGCTGGAAAAGACAGAAGGGAGATCAACAGTCAGAGCACGGCACAGGAGGTACAACAAGCGGAAACAAGCTGAATGTAGTCAGGATGTACACAAATCAGAGGGAAAGACACCAAAGAAAGGATATTGTGATGTAACCAAAGATGAAGCTAAGAAAGACAGCTGGATTTGGATTGTGGGGCGGGGGCATACCTGGTTCTCCACGAGCATGGCGATGTCTACGAACATGTCATGCAGCTCCTTGATACTACTTTCCAGACGAACAATGTCTTTGTGCCGGGCTTCTATCTCACTCAGGGCTTGTTTGGAAATGCCAGAGTCCACAATCTGCAGTCAGTACAAAAACTATAAGCGCACACTCTTAATTAGTGGTTGAATATTTTTATCATAAGAACCTCCTAAAATACTTAGTGTTCGTCATGATGGTGGAGAAACTATCAGAGCATATCTATTTCATATCAAGCAACTGTCATAGTTTGAGCATTTATAGTATTACAAAACTATACCTGAATAATGAGTCAATTAAAATCTAATAAACATTAGAGCCAAGAAAAAATGAAATAAAAATGTATTCAATATTTAAGTGCCTATGACAGCAAAAAGCATGTTTATTTGAAGCAGTATTTTATGCTCCTGAACTAAATGGACCGCTTAGATTTGTGTGGAAGCAATCGTTTTATTTATTCAATTTTTTGAATCCCGCGCCATGAAAATGAGTGACTTCTGGCTCAGGCCTCGGGTTAAGGAAGAATGCGAATATGACGTCACCCGGGTCAGCATCTCACAACACAGCCATTGCATTATAGGATGTAGATGGACTGCGGATTCAGCTGATTTTGCGGATTAATTTGTTTATTTTTCGCTTCACGCCAACCCAATGTGCTGCAGGCTTTTGTTGCTGCACCAGAGAGAGTGGCGTGAGGCTTTTTGGATTTCCAAAAGATTCTTGTTCACCGCGATGAGCAAAACAAGTCCGACAATCAAGAGACCATTGGACGGATGACTAAGTGAGTAAGCTTCGTGTTTTATATTACGTCAGATACTGGGATCATGGCAAACTTTTTTATAAGGAGGCGGCTTGTATTTTGTGATAATACTACTCCTGTTTTGTCAATATTTTCGGCATTTCCCCTTCTCTCCCCGGCCACGAGCACTGCCTGCCCGCCGCCGTGTGCTGGCCGATCGGTGAAGACAATCAACATCGCTGTCGTGTGTGACATGAGTTGGGGTAGTTTTGTGTGATGTAATTTTCAGCATTTCCCCTTCTCTCGCCGGCGACGAGCACTGCCTGCCCGCTGCAGAAAAAACCTGGAAACGCTGCTCGGTTGTGGTTAGCATGTCGGCTAGCTTTCACGCGTCCTGCTTTGTTTACTCTCTTTCCTCCGTCTCCGAAGCCGGGTCTGGGAATTGACAAAAGCCTAACTCAGGTGGCATAAAATACCGTTCGGGAGGTGCAAGAAGTCTACAGCATTATGCAGTAATTTTGCCCTGTTGTACTGAATAAATGCAGTTTCAATATTTCATACTCCGTTTAGCACAAGACTTATTTGTCATGACCATATCATTTATTTAGCATTTGGTAAAAAAATGCTTAAATAAAAAGAATATCCTGTAAAAATATTGGACAGATTGAAACAATGACATTTTGCTGCTCTCTGTCGCAATTTTCCTCGTTCTGAATCGTCCCCCTCAATGCGCTGAATTCTAAATCAGATAAAATCATGAGTTTACAGACGTCATCCCCCAACTGTGAACACTAGAGCACCTTTATGACAGGTGGGGGTAGACGTCAGAATAAAAGACTAATTTCTTCTCACCTGCGCTTTGCCAAATTGTTGTACTAGTATATAGTCGAATCGTCTCAAAATAGGATTGAAATTCACATAATAATGCTGTTTAAGATTTTTTTATGCTGTCACAGGTACTTTAAATATACAAATGAGTTAAAGAGAACTGAATTTCATGATTTCTTCATAATTGTACTCCAGAGGAATCTGAGCCTGAGTATTACAACAGAATCATAACTTTAAATGTTTGGAATAAAGACACGATCTTGTTATGGAGTCACTCTTCACAATAGCAGTGTAAACCCGCACAAATGAACGATATCCTTTACAATATGTCACCAATTAAGCTTTTCCAAAGATGTTGCTAATTTTTTAATGTCAGATATACTGTACATTGAAAATGACTATTCTACTCTTTGATTGCAAACATGTAATGAATCGAAACCATAGAGTTCATTATTTTGTAAAATTAAAATTGTGAACAAAAGAATATTTGAGGTCTAATGTTGAGACTTAAAACAGCAATGCGTGTTTGCGTACATTATGTAGAATGAATTATTCAAATGCGTTTGGCTCGTTTTATTCTGGTTTTACCCAGATTATGATTACCCTGATTTTACCTCATTTTGCACACTGCATAGCATACCTATATGTTATACATATTTAAATGTATATATTGTATTTTCATACATTACATAATTCAGATTTTTTTATTCTATTTTAGTTAAGTATTATTATTCTTTTTACATTTTTATTTTATTGTTGTGTGTTCCTTTTTACGGTTATTGGGACTGAAAGATCCAAGCATTTCACTGCCAAATTACTTTATGTAATTTTTAGTATGCGACTATAAAACTTGAATTATAAAATTCAGTGTGGTGTTTTAGTAGAGCTTGGAACGAAATAAAGTTACACGTATAACGAGATTCATTATACTGAAAATAAATTAATGAATAAAATAATGAATCATGATACGAAAGCCCCTCTGGAACGAATAATTTCTTGAGGTACCACTGTAGTCATCTAGTATAACCAGTGTTGTTAATAACGGCGTTACAATATAACGGCGTTACTAACGGCGTTATTTTTTTCAGTAGTGAGTAATCTAATAAATTACTTTTCTCATCTTGGCAACGCTGTTACCGTTACTGAGGCGGGAAAGGCGTGCGTTACTATGCGTTACTAAGTTGGTTGAATAAAAAAAGTCAGAGAGACGGACTCACGGAGACGAGAGAGCAAAGCAGGAGTAGGGAAGGCGCCGTTGCAAACGCGATGCTAGGTGGCTCCAATAATACCTGACTGTAGCCTACAAACTACGCCCACATGATACGGTAGATATCACATATTATAGAACTAGATGCAAATCGGACACGGCTGCATTGACAACATGTTTTAAGGACTACATGCGTTACTAAACAGCGGCCATCTTAAAGCAGTAGACCTCTCAGGAAGGCTCTGTTGTAGAGATCCTGCCTAGCGAACCCACTTTTTTTTTTTTTTAAATCTCAAATGGTCCTAAATCGGCAAAATTTTGACTTAAATCTATCTTTAAATTATGAAACAGTTTTAAAACTTACACATGTTGAAAGTAGACAGAAAGGAACTAATGCAATAGCGGAAGCAATTTTAACAACTTTAACGGTTGATTCACAACTTTAAATGACTTCCACACATAGCAAAGGTTACTATCTAGTTATCGCAATACCCTTGTGTCTAGTTAAGTGGAGGGTAAAGAATTGGGCTAGGGCCAATTGTCCCAAAAACCCTTTAAACTTCACATTGTGTAACCTTTTTTTTTTTTTTTTTTTTTTTTTTTGAGGAAAAAAAAAATAAAACATGAAAATGATCACTAGTTACTTTGCCAAGTAACTAATTACTCTTAAATTCAGGTAACTGAGTTACTAACGCAATTACTTTTTGGGAGAAGTAATTTGTAACTGTAATTAATTACTTTTTTAAAGTAAAATTAACAACACTGAGTATAACTAACAGAAACGTCCTGTTAGGGTTTCTGTTCTGATAAGATTCAGTGGTCAACAATGCGAACAGACTTTTTTGCTCACTAGACCAAATCCAAAGCTAAACATTAACCAGTCGTTTTGCGTTTTAATGAGAAAGGCAGCTCGACTTGTGGTAGTTAATGAGCAAGGCAAAGTGCAACACCACATTACTGTAACCACACTCACCCCTGCAGTAAACACAGCGGCATTGCCGCTCTCCAACATCTCCTCAAGTTCATCATCCGTCGTCGCCTTGCCAGCTGCGCATAATTAGCAGTCAAATTGTTTCAGACAACCAAAACCATCACATTGCTGTCCAGAATCTGTACATGGCATCACTCACTGATTTCTAGTTGTCTCTGAATACGTCCTTTACTCCTCTCCCTGAAGTCCACCTGGGCTTCATTATACTTTGTCATGACCTCCACAAACTTCCTAGACAGCACTGCATGCTGGGAGACAGCAACATAATTGTGACGATTGGGAAGGAAGAGCCATTGACCATTCAAAGTCCCATTAACAACGTTATTTACAGTACCTGTGATTTACGTATCCGCATGTCAGCTGACACCCTCTCCTGTTCTTCCGACTCCAGATTCCTCTCAATAGCTGCAGGACAGTTCAGATTAATCATTCATGGTAAAAGGGTTCAAATGTTGCATCAATTATAAATTAAAATTTAAACAATGATGACAATCCCGTGATGATGATTGTATAAAGAGTGCACAATCTGAACCCAACTCACTCTTAATTTACATATACAGTATATGTGAAAGTTGCAAACTCACTTTTGAGTTTATTTCTTGCGTTGTTTGCCATTTTCTTGATGTCATTGGTGATTGCCTCCAAATCATCTTGCGTTTCTAAAAGGAACATACGTGTTAAACAGGCACTCAACTGGAGTTTACCTTCAAAAGTTTTAAATGCAAACTACATTTATCAGAATGATAATAGTAATTTTTAAAAAGTGTTTCTTTGTGGCTACAGAAAAAAGCAGCATTCTCAACAGACACATTAGGTACACCAACATGGGCTAAACTGCATGACTGTATACACATTAGGTAAACCAACATGATGGGCTACACTGCATTACTGTGGACATGTTTTAGAAAATTAAAATTAATGGCACATAACTAAACGTATATAGTACGTGGTACATCAGTATCTTACGTTACAACCACATTATTACATTTACTTTTAAGCATCTATTAAAGCTCTTTAAACTCGAATTTTATCAGTGCACCAAATAAGGAGAACAATTATTGAATTTCTTAACAATGACAAAACCATACAAAAAGTATATAGCATAATATCTAAGCGGAATATGTAGGCAAATCAAATGGCATTACAATTAAACAGTGTCTAAATGTCTTACTCTGATCTGATGTGGGAGCAGATAGAATGACTGAGAAAAGCTTTTTGACCTCAGCAACATTCTCATCAATTTTCTCAATGCTGTTCCTGATGTCTTCGATCTGAAGCATACAAAGCAAGTTAAGTATGTCACTGTCGAGAAATTAAAGAACTTGCAGCAAAATATGAACTTTGAAAGTTCACCTGAGTGAAAAATTCGTCCATGAAGGCTGCATTGTCCATAGCAATCTCCACTTCATCGTCATCTTGATTGCACGTCTGAACAGCAAAATCAGAGCAATTGTCAGCAATAGCAAACCAAAGCAAGTGTGTGAAGAATATCCAATACTTAATAGGATATTTACATACAGTAATAGGGGGCATGGCTGTCTAAGATCTTGAGATTTCTTCTTTTTTTGCTGAAAAGTATTTGATCTAGATTGTTGTGCAGGCACCAAATTTAGTTCTTCTTGAGCTCATTACTCAATCAAATGTTCAAACTTCCTTACACCTTTTAAATCCACTACAGTACATTTATTCATTCGTTTAACAGAAGTTAAAATCCTCTGTGTAATACAATTTAATGAAATCATTAGGTACATGATATTCAGTGTTGTCACTGATTACTTAAAAAATTACTGATTACACCCCAAAAAAGTAATCTAGTTACATTACTGAGTTACTTTGATAATGAAGTAATAAGTTACTTTAAAAGTAACTTATCAGTTACTTTTTACCAATTTTTCTCCTTTTGCTGCCTCAACATAAAAATAACAGAAAAATGTCATCGCGTGTAATTGAGTTTTTCACATAAGGCTTAATCTTTGAGTTAGCGGGGGTTTAATTAGTCGATGGAGTTCATTTCCACCACCATTGACTCGCCCTACCTAGTTTAGCCATTCCGGAGCCCTAAAACTAACAAATAACTGACAAACTGCACGAAATTTGTTTAAATCAACTCCAACCACTAATTAAACCCCCGCGAGTTAACACAATGGCTGAAAGTGGCAACACTTAAAAAAAAAGTCGCTAGTACTTCATCTACCTAAAAGAAACAGACAGCCGCGAGTAAGTGGAGGAAGGACAGCAGACGTGCAAGACATGCTTGCGGAGGGTGGTTGCAAAGGGGGCGGGGGGGGGGGGGGGGGGGGGGCAACACCTCGAACATGATTTCACGTTCATGTGACCATCATCTGTCACTTTATACAAAATTTAAAGTAAGTCAATGCTGTCATTAACATTTCCCAACATTGACGAGAGTTCAGCGTGTTTACAGTAGTGTGTCCAGCGATGGTAAAACAAATACTATAAAGTAATGTAGGCTAGTTAGCATGCCAAGATGGCGAACTAGTTTCCTCTCACCTCACCGCTCCAAACTTAACCCAGAAAAGGTGAACACGCTCACATTCCTGCATCATAACTTGGACTGAGAGAGAAATATGTAGAAAATAAGCAAGTCTCTAAAAATGTTGAGATTAAGCTTTAAAGTCAGTGAAGTGCCTGCAATTTATATATACAGTAGGCTATATATTTTAAATTTTATTTAGAAGTGTTTTTACTTTTTTTATGGCAAATAATAATTTTTGTTCTTGCTCTAATCTTGAGCAACTTGAACTGTGGCTTGTGGATATAGTCTATACCAGGGTTCACTAAATCCGGACTTCGGTGCCACTTTTCCTGACGTGTTTCGTGTCGTGTTTCCTGTCTCCCTCCTCCAACACACCTGAATCAAAATAATCAGGATCATTATCAGGCTTCTGGAGAGGTTGCTGATGACATAATCATTTGATTCAGGTGTGTTGGGGGAGAGAGACGTGGAAAACACGACAGGAAAAGTGGCACCGAGGTCCGGATTTAGTGAACCCTGGTCTATAAGTTCTATTTTAATTTTACTTACAATATTTCAGGTATTTAATTGTTGTTATTTTAACATTATTTTTATGTTTCAATTTGCAAATATGTTGTGGGAAAAAAAAAAATCGTTTTTTTTTTTTTTTTTTTTTTTTTACCCATACATATCAACACATTTTAGACCTATAATTGCAATACCGTGATACCATGAAACCGTAAAGTTTTTAAGCGTTCCTCCAAACCAGTTTGTCACCTTAAAGTTTAAGGTGTTTAAGGCTTAAACAATTGCTATACATCTGAATAACAACATACAGTACATCAAGCAGGATTCACTGGTTTTAGTAGATCGCATGGGGGGACATTATTGTAAAAGTGCGGGTGAAACAAATAGGGCATTCTGGAAATGTGTTGTCCCACAAGGTGAACAGCCCAACAGCTGACTGCAAGACCATGGTGGACTCCAATGAAGCATGGCAAGTCAGTGAACATTTTCTTGCATTACATGGCATAACAGGTGAAGCCACCTTTTCTTCAAGACGTACTGTACATACAAGTATTACAATCCAACTACCTCAGTAAACCACTCAATGTTGTTAAACACATCCTCTTGAGCAAACTAACCTAAGGCTAAAGTAGCTGAGTGATTCTCATTAAGCGAGCCTGAACTATCCTTTTGAAGATTTTAGGGATATAGTCATTCATTCCTTCATCTTCTGAAGCACTTGTTCTCACAAGGGACAAGAGTGCCAAAGCCTATCCCAGCTAACAGCAGGCAGGGTACACCCTGAACTGGTTGCCAGCCAGTCGTCGGGCAGAGAGAGACAAACAACCATTCATTCACATATTACACCTACGGACAATTTGGAGTGTTCAATCAACCGTCATGAAAACCTCCTAAACTAGTTCATTTTTAGTTGATAGATGATTACCGTATGTCTGTTATGTTGCTCAGTCGATGATTTGTCACCAAAATAGTATTTTTTATGTTTTCTTAACTGATTTTAGAGTCGTAAACTAATGACTGTAATGGGCCCATGAGACGCTCTGATGTTTTCATCTCAATACAGAATCATAAGTATTCAATTCTATTAAAAAATATAAAAATGCATTTAAAATTTAGCAGATTACGATAAATTATAATCGTTTATTTTGTATGCAATTTTTTTTTTGCTAAATCTAGTGTCTAAGCATGCAGCTTTCATTATTGTTGCACTGTGTTCATGGTCCCATCAAAATCCTTAAATAGTTATTCTGACCCATAATGTTCTACACAGAAGGCAAGACAAAAATTGGCTACAAAGGTAAGATTGTTTGGCCTTTTCTGGTATTGTTAAATTGTTTTTTTCATGTACTGTACCTACTTCCCCACTATAAGTGATCTTTGCCATAATGTGTAATATTAGATGTTTTTAGACATTAATTAGAAATTTTACTGCAAATAAAATATTAGGGAGCTCAAACTGTTGATGAAAAAAATAGTGAGTCATTATAGCATTCAGCTATTTTAAGCTGGGTTAGGTAAATGTCCTTCATTACCGTAATCCATAGCGTTCATGAGAATCACCCAGCCAACACAATATACACAGAGAGGGTTGTAAATTAGTTTAGAAAAATAAGGAAGTTGGAAAACATATTTACTACTTTTGTGTGTGCATATGTGTGTGTGTGTGGGGGGGGGGGGGGGCTGAAAGCTTGAAAAAAAATGTTTGTTTTCTAAAATGCTAAAATCGTTTCATTTTTGCCAGGTTCTCGACTAGCAAAAAAATAGATTCTATATGAATGAATATTCCACCATGGTGTATGACTCAATTGTTAAGTCACATACAGCACCATTAAAATACTATTGTAGAGGTAGCACGATTATTTAAAAACGATCGGTAATCAAATTATTCAACATATTTTATTCAGTTAAATTCAGAGGATTTGGACAATTTGAAGTTAACTCTGAATTCTGCCCTCCATGAAAGCAAACTGAGTCTTTGTTTAATCAAAATAAGTCGATTGAAATAGTTTTTAAAATATACACACAATGAGCAACATTTTTGCTTACATTTTCCAAGCTGTCAATTTGAAATAATGTTCTGTATTATAATAAATGGATGAAATCTTAATTATCGATCATTACAACAATCTTCACTTGCAGCTCAATGGTATTGTGCTGAGACAACATGGATGGAGCTACCTCATTAGGAGCTTTGAACCAGATACACAACACCAGTCTGACCCTGATCACACCAAACCCATCTTGCACGCTTGAAAAAAAGTCACAAGGTCAGTAAACACAGATGGCACAGCAGGTTGAACAGACAGCTCTCAGCAATGTTGATAAATTGCATTGCCAAAGTAGAGGAGCTCAACCTAATTTAACCAACAACCTTTATTCATAAAAATAAATAAGTCATGCAGAGTTAAACGTAGGCAGTGTAGTGTGACACTGGTCTTTCAAAGGTTCCCATGCAACAAAGTATATATAAGAAATGTTGCTATTACTGAGTAGATCCAGAACTAATTTGGATTGCAAATGAAGCTTTGAAATTTGACTTTGGACCTATTGTGGCAGCTGTAAATGCATACAGGAAGAGTAAGAGGTTTTTCATTTTTCTGCTACCTCAGCAAGTCAAAGAATATGAACCTCGAAGGAAAACGTTTTGAGGCATAAGCGAGCTAGATAAGAGCAAGTGCTCACTTCCTTCCACTGCCCTTGACTCAGCAATATGAAGTAAGGAAAGGAATGCTGTGCATTAGGCATGTCCCGATACGCTCATGTGATCAGAAATTGGGCCGATCGCGCCATTTTTTAGAGGATTAGGATCTGGTGAAAAGGATCGGGTTTTTAATTAAAAAATATATTTGTTTTTCTGTTTCATGCTCGTAAAGCGCCATAGTCTCTCACCCTACCTCCTGCTCAGCAGTGCAGCCAAGCTGTCCGGCTTGCATTTGGTACTAAAGTTAACGATGATTGACAGCTTTTTATTGATCTTGCCAGAGAAGTTTGGTAGCTCTACGATCAAAGGCACACATGTGTCAATCATCGTTAAACTTTCGTAAGTGTGCTGTGGCAACTCATTGTGTAAGTCAAAGTGTGAGTGGATTTGAGTGGACTCACTCAATGAAGCATTTAATAAAAGACAAGCATTTTCTACGTTATTCTTGTTTCAAACAAAACACAAAACACTTTTTTCATGGCATCAGATCAGGACTCTGTATCGGCAGATTCTTAAAATCAGGTGACTGACTCTGTTGCAAAAATATGCGATCGGGACATCCCTAATGTGCATGATGAACGTCAGATGTCTCCAGTAGCATTAGAATAGGGACCAAAGGTGAGTATAGTAGCAAAAAATTTTACTCAAGTAAGAGTAGTGTTACTCCAAAATAATATTACTCAAGTAATCATCCAAAAAAATTTACAAGTAAAAAAGTATCCATTGAAAAGAATACTCAAGTAATGAGTAACATTGTAATTGCTTATTTTTGTCTGATTTTTTTTTAAACATTTTTTTCTCTCATACACGCTTATCTATTTGAACTGTTATTATAATAATACTGTACAATAACCCATTGCATAAGCACATTGTGTCAAAGAAATACTTAAAAAAAAAAAAAAAAAAATTGAATTCCTGCAAGAAAAAAAAAAAAAAAGAAACATTATTCGTCCAAAGAGCATGTATGCCCTCTAGTGGAGAAAATAGTTCCTAGTTTGAATAGTGAAAAGTTCTTTTGTAGTCCATGGTCAATCGGTGCCAAATAAAGACTGGAAGAGAGTTTAAAATCCGAGCTGTCAGTCATGTTGAGGGCAGCGCTCTATGTCAAATACTTCATTTTTTACAGTGCTTTAAAGACGACACTTGATTGAATAGGCTGGCACGATCACAGAACGGCAAGCTTGCGTCTGATTGGTTTAACGGAGTCATGTGATTATTTTTGCGACGTCTCAATGGTGAAATTGGTAGAGCTAGTCTTGGTATCGCTGCCAAAACAATAATAAAGCTAATTTGTAGAATAAAGAGGAAAAATGTAACGACTCTTGTGTAGTCCAAAGTAGCGGAGTAAGAGTATCTTCACAAATTCACTCAAGTAAAAAGTATTGCTTAGTAAAACTACTCTTAGAAGTACATTTTTCTCAAAAAGTTACTCAAGTAAATGTAACGGAGTACATGTAACCCGTTACTACCCACCTCTGATAATGACAACATAGATCGGGGCTGACGCATTTACCACTTAAAAAAAAAAAAAAAAAGAACGGAGGATGAGGGTCGCAGTACTTAGGGAATTTAAGCAATACATGCATGGAGATGACCACACAAATTCTACAAGGTGAGGCACAAACCAATATTCGAAACATAAAGCTTGTTGTTGTGAGAGATATTTGTCCAACCACTGTGCTGCCACATGTGCATTGTACTGTACTTTTTTTTTTTATTAATGACACTACAATTCCAAAGGACGTTTTACCTAGCCTTAATAATGGTAAATGGTGTTATACTTGTATAGCGCTTTTCCACCTTTCAAGGAGCTTATCATCCAACAAGCTTTACAATGGCTAATTAGTAGTTACTGTGATGTTTGCTCATAGGACATTGGCAGTTTCACATCAAAGAAACATTACTGGACCTTTGAATGCATTACAAGTATACTTAGCTGTCCAAAGATTAACCCTTTATTGTACTATACTGGAAATTGTATTTGACACCTGTACTTGAGACACTGTCAATCAACTGTTCATCAAATACACAATAAAACATTACAAATGTAAAAACCACAGAATTCCATCACATGAAAATTATTTCCCTTATCTTCTCTGCCACTCTTTAAAAGGTGCTAAATCGCCAGACTTTGTCTCCAAAGCACATGACGCAAGAGCAGGACGCAGAGGCAGTGACACACATCTAGCGAAAGAATGCCACAATAACATATGGTGAGACTCACAATTAGTGTTGTGACATTATCAAATTATAGCAGATATCTGTTAATGCAGTAGAAAGTTTTGATAATGGGATTTGAAAAGTGACTTTACACATCTTTAATTTTAAAATGTTTAATTTTATATGACATGGATCTTGGTGCTTGAGTCGATACTGCTTTGAATGAGAGTTCATTCTAAATGCTTCGGTTCGATAAGATGGTCTTTTTTGGTGTGGACTACTGAAGTAGCTGGGGGAAAAATGCCACAGAGATGCAAGGGACAGTTGTGAACTCAATCATTTGATGCCCACCTAACTACGCATTTTTGCATGTGTCAAAGATCCCTCATTACATCACCTATGATGGCTCCCTAAGTTCTATGTGACCACAGAGCTTTGTCACAAATGCCGACTCCTGTATATTAGCAGTTCAGCATTGAAGGCTTTTAAGTAACTACTTGAGGATATTTTTGTGTAGCCAATTCTCTATTATATGTATATTTTGAATTATACTAAGTGTTGTTATATAAATTGTTTAGAAATGTTTCTGAAGCATTTGTGTCTGGATATGTATTTATACTCAGCCTTAACTAAACTAGAAAAGGTGCATCAATCGATTGGCTGATCGATGGGTACAATTACATAAATTTGGGGACATGGTGATAGTTTGCTTATTAAAAGTAAAACCGATCTCGTCAGTTAGCCACATTAGTCCGTTAACATTTGGTCTCAGACATAATTGGTCATTGCTATGCGCATATAAGTGCACTTGTTGAGTATATTCATACTTTTGTGACCCCAACATAACATTTGCAATTGTAAGGTTTACCACTCTTTATTGTGTTAACGTGGGCAGGAGTGAAATTTGTACTGTCATTACATATATCGTCACTTTGTAGTATTTGTTTTGCGGCCTCATTCCTCAGTCTTTCCTTTGTGAGTGAATTCAGTCAGTTAATACCAGTTTAGTGAAAGCTCACATTTGGCGGACAATCTCACTGTTGCAGTACAGTGGTGCCTCTACATACGAAGTTAATTCGTTCCAGGACCTTGTTTGTAAGTCAAAATGGTCGTATGTCGAGCAGGATTTTCCCATAAGAATACATTATAATTCCATTAATTCGTTCCACAGCCTGAAAACCTGCACTAATTCCTTAATAAATACTGCTGTTACCATTGCAAATAACAATTACAAAGAGCAAAACAAATACATTATGAATGAAAATCGGAATAATAATAGTAATAATTATACCTGTAATAATGTGACAAATCGGGTTCTAATGTGGCGGTTGCTGACAGCTAAGTGAGCGAGAGTGCAGTTGAGATATTACTTTCTCTTTTAACGTCCTGTTGTTGCTGGCAGTTGGAGTGTTATGTTGCACAAGTTCTGAAATGAATGATTAAAAACCTGACAAAGCCTGCGATCTCTTCGGCGATGGTAACGCAATAATAACTGTCACCTTAACTTATAAAGACTGGCGAACGGAGGTCAGAGGAGTTTTGTCAAGCAGTTCACAGACGTGCACCCCACGCTCATATTTTTCCATCTTCATTTCAATGGTAAGCTTTTTTTTTTTTACTTTACACAAAACTGCTGAGTTTCAATTTTTGGTAATGAAAATTATAATTTAGCAGTTGGGAAAGTTGATAATTTTCCTTTTTTTTTTTGTTTTTTTTTTGTTTTTTACATGTATTATTCAATGTTTTGGCAATTAAAAAAACAAACAAACAATAAACATTAATTGGAATTTGCTGTTGTTTATGAAAAAAATTGCGACCTGCAAAAATCTAGATCGGAAGGTAAATCTTTTCCAAACATTGGTGATTCGCCAGAAAATTGTGATCTGTACACCCCTACAAACTAGTTTTCTGCTAAAGCAAAACTCCACAGTGGATGGCAGGAGAATGATGTGTGTATAGGTGGAAGTCCCACCAACATACATACTTACTCATCCAATCAAATAACTGCAGCTATGTTACATTTGTAGTTGGCAGTAGCAGAAGAAGGGTACTAGGACGTCTGCTTAACTCTTAATAGCCAAACTAGGACTAATCATTGCATCAAAACTAGTAGTCTGTAAGAACATCTCCAAACCAACAGGCCAATTTGTCACAGTGTAGATATTGTGGCTTGGGCTCACCAAACACCGATGCACTAACTTAGTAGGAGATGGCAGACGCATCAGCAATATACCTTTAACTCCGGCACTGTGCTGTGCCGTCAAGTCACCTGACTGCATCGTTAAATTCTTTTTAAATTGTCATTATCAGAATTGTTGACTTCTTCGTACAATTACTGTATATTATGTATCTGCGTGCTTGGAAGGAAGCAGTTTACTACGCCATATTTTTAAAAGGTACAGCGATATTTTTTAGATTTGTGTTTGAATTGCTACATAGGTGTTTTGACATCACAGTCGTCAATTTTAGTGATATACTATTGATAAAGGGCAGTATAAATCACATTTACTGTTAGAGTTAAATATTCTTAATTATTACTGCTACACCACTGCTTCAGTGGTGTAGCAGTGTAAAGTTCAGAATAATTTTAAAATGCAATGAATTTTCCACTTTTTTATGATGTTTTTTTTTGTTTTTTTTTAATGTGATGAATTTCACATTGAAAAAACACATTTCGCATTAAAAGTTTCCACCTTGGGAAGTGTTTACTATTTGTAGATAATCTCTATTCGTGGTCAGGCTAGGTCGCAAGTGTACAGTGCTGGCCAAAAATATTGGCACCCCTGCAATGCTCAATCTCTCCCAGAAAATGATTGCAATTACAAATACTTTGGTAGTAATATCTTCAATTATTTTGCTTGCAATGAAAAAACACAAAAGAGAAGGTAAAAAAAAAAAAAAAATCCTTATCACTTTACACAAAACTCCAAAAATGGGCCAGACAAAAGTGTTGGCACCTTCAACCTAATACTTGGTAGCACAACCTTTAGACAGAATAACTGCGAACAACCGCTCCCGGTATCGATCAATGAGATTCTTACAATGCTCTGCTCAAATTTTAGACCACTCTTCTTTAGCCAACTGCTCCAGGTCTCAGATTTGAACGGTGCCTTCTCCAAACTGCCATTTTCAGATCTCTCCAAGGATGATCTATGGGATTCAGGTCTGGACTCATTGCTGGCTACTTTAGTAAACTCCAGTGCTTTCTCTCAAACCATTTTGTAGTGCTTTTTGAAGTGCGTTTTGGGTCATTGTCCTGCTGGAAGACCCAGCTTTCTCACACTGGGCCCTACATAATGCTGCAAAATTTGTTGGTAGTCTTCAGACTTCATAATGCCATGCACATTTACAAGCAGTCCAGTGCCAGAGGCAGCAAAGCAACCCCAAAATATCAGGGAACCTCCGCCATGTTTGACTGTGGGGACAGTGTTCTTTTCAATGAAGGCCTTGTTTTTTTCCCTTTAAACTCTATGCTGATGCATTTTCCCATCCGCACGATCTTTCGTTGAAATCTCTCATCAATTTTTCTTTTCCGTCCACATCTAGGGAGGTCAGCCACAGTGTCATGGGCTTTACACTTATCGATGACGGTAGACACAGGAACATTCAGATCTTTGGAGATGGACTTGTAACCTGGAGATTGCCCATGCTTCCTCACAATTTTGCTTCTTTAGTCCCCTGACAGTTTTTTGGTCTTCTTTTCTCCATGCTCAATGTGGTACACACAAGGACACAGGAGAGAGGTTGAGTCAACTTTCATCCATTTTAACTGGCTGCAAGTGTGATTTAGTTATTGCCACCACCTGTTATGTGCCACAGGTAAGTAACAGGTGCTGTTAATTACACAAATTAGAGAAGCATCAATGATTTTTTCACAGGGTGCCAATACTTTTTTCTGGCCCCTTTTTGGAGTTTTGTGTAAAATGCCCATGATTTAACCCCCCCCCCCCACACACACACACACACACACATTCTCTTTTGTGTTTTTTATTGCAGGCAAAATAAATGAAAAAGAATTTATTTATAAAGAATTTATTTCCAAAATTAGAGTGGAAAAGAAGTATTTGGTCACCTACAAACAAGCAAGATTTCTGGCTGTCAAAGAGGTCTAACTTCTTCTAACGAGGTGTAACGAGGCTCCACTCGTTACCTGTATTAATGGCACCTGTTTTAACTCATTATCGGTATCAAACACACCTGTCCACAACCTCAGTTACTCAGTCACACTCCAAACTCCACTATGGCCAAGACCAAAGAGCTGTCGAAGGACACCAGAGAAAAAATTGTAGACCTGCACCAGGCTGGGAAGACTGAATCTGCAATAGGTAAAATGCTTGGTGTAAAGAAATCAACTGTGGGAGCAATCATTAGAAAATGTAAGACATACAAGACCACTGATAATCTCCCTCAATCTGGGGCTCCAGGCAAGATCTCACCCCGTGGTGTCATGATAACAAGAACAGTGAGCAAAAATCCCAGAACCACACGGGGGACCTAGTGAATGACCTACAGAGAGCTGGCACCAGAGTAACAAAGGCTACTATCAGTAACACAATGCGCAGTCAGGGACTCAAATCCTGCACTGCGAGACGTGTCCCCCTGCTGAAGCCAGTACACGTTCAAGCCAGTCTGCGGTTCGCTAGAGAGCATTTGGATGATCCAGAAGAGGACTGGGAGAATGTGTTATAGTCAGATGAAACCAAAATATAACTTTTTGGTAGAAACACAGGTTCTCGTGTTTGGTGGAGAAAGAATACTGAATTGCATCTGAAGAACGCCATACCCACTGTGAACCATGGGGGTGGAAACATCATGCTTTGGGGCTGTTTTTCTGCAAAGGGACCAGGACGACTGATCCGTGTAAAAGAAAGAATGAATGGGGCCATGTATGGAGAGATTTTGAGTGAAAATCCGGGGCATTGAAGATGAGACGTGGCTGGGTCTTTCAGCATGACAACGATCCCAAACACATAGCCAGGGCAACAAAGGAGTGGCTTCGTAAGAAGTATTTCAAGGTCCTGGAGTGGCCTAGCCAGTCTCCAGATCTTAACCCCATAGAAAATCTGTGGGAGTTGAAAGTCCGTGTTGCCCAACGACAGTCCCAAAACATCACTGCTCTAGAGGAGATCTGCATGGAGGAATGGGCCAAAATACCAGCAACAGTGTGTGAAAAGCTTGTGAAGAGTTACAGAAAATGTTTGGCCTCCGTTATTGCCAACAAAGGGTACATAACAAAGTATTGAGATGAACTTTTTGGTATTGACCAAATACTTATTTTACACCATGATTTGCAAATAAATTCTTTAAAAATCAAACAATTTGATTTTCTGGGTTTTTTCCCCACATCCTGTCTCTCATGGCTGAGGTTTACCCATGTTGACAATTACAGGCCTCTCTAATATTTTCAAGTGGGAGAACTTGCACACTTAGTGGTTGACTAAATACTTATTTGCCCCACTGTCCGTATTTGCCTAATTTTACCCCCCCCCCCCCCAAAAAAAAATAATAAAATGAAGTTCTTCATAAACATAAAACATTCATGACATATCCTTAGGCGACTATTTTAAGATAATGTGGATATGTATAAGGTCTGTGATATTGTGCAATGTGCATCTTGACACAGAAACATTTTCCTCACAAAATGGCAATACAATGGAGAAAAAAAAAACAAAAACAAAAAAACACTAATTATCATGGCTACATGTGATCCAATGAATTTAAACACATTAACTTCCCAGCATGCTTCAGCTGCTATTTGTTCTTCGTTTCCCTGAAAAACTGGCCAGCTGTGGGAGACACAGAAGCCCCAGGTGATATCGCAGTAGAACTACTTCAAACACAACAAATATTTGGTCAGGACTTGGATGTAGCTATGGCAACACATCCCGAATTGGTACATGACACAGTAAGATTAAGGCCTCACCCCATGTTATATTGGCTCATAATCACCCATATTTGAAGTCATGTGAATCCTAAGGAAAGGGAATGAAGCCACATTTAGTCCACCTTTGTTGCGTTTTGTCCTGTTGGTGCTGTAAGCAAAAGTCACTTCATCCTAACTTGAGTTTAACAATCATCAAGAGGAAGCAGCATTTAATGATGTTTGAATTAAAATCCAGAGCCAACTATCTGATCAAGTGTAAACCAATTATATTTAAAATGGTGTATTTAATTGATTAATGACACGAGTTAATCATATCCTGGACACAGACGATTAAGGGATATACCATGTTGTATATCGCTTAACATACAAATTGATGACAACAAATCGATCATTACTATTGCATTTGAATTTAGTCCCGACTGCACGACACATTTGATACTTTAATTATTTTAAAAAGCTATTTTTCAGCTGTGAAAATTACGTGAGGACTGTGAAGATGTCGAACTTCTGTTTGCATTTGATATTTTCATTGACGCAGGGCAGTTTTATGAGCTGTGAAATAACAAGGTTTATAATTACAAGAAAATGTTGCATTCGACTCACCGCTCTCAGTTGCTCCAATCGGTCCTTCATCTTTGAGCGTGTAGAAAGAACACCTCAAATCCAAATAAATATACCGAAATAAAGAACACTCGCCTCGGTTTCTCTTCTCAGCCAGCTGGCGAAGCAACTAGCTGCCCGACATGAAACCCACCGCCAGTGGCCTTGAAGGCGAATTTAAACTCCTCAAAAGTCCTGTCAGGTTTGTTGGGGGAAAGTACTTTTTCTCAAAACCGGACTCCCCTCGTCGTTTTTCCACACAATATGGCAGCTGGGTTCGAAGCCAGTGCTCTCTCCTGTCTAAATCTCCTCGCTCAAGGGATTAAAACAACAGTTGTGTAGAGCTGTATAATCTGTCTCCACTGGCCACCGCCGGTAATCATTCTAAAACGCACTTTCAGACTCGCGCATGCGCAGATTTAAATCTCAGAGCACAATGAAGCCACGCCCACAGACACCTGCGCTGCCGGTGCGTTCAGGTATTGTAGGACGAAGCACTTACCATTTCTCAATTTTTGACTCACTTATCAAATGGTTTCTTTTTAGGGAACCCAGAGAATAAAATTCCAGATTACGTTTATTGATCATCTGAAGAAAATTTATCCCAAAATTTAGACTGGCAGACTGAAAGAACCGTAGTATGAATAATAATGCGTTATCCATCATTTGGCTGGTCCATACAAACTGCATTCCTAAATCCTTAGTGTAGTGGGCATCTTAGTGCCACAGTGGTCATAATACCCTTATGTAACAAAAACAATGCTGTTGCTGTACACCACACGACTGACCTCTGGTGGTCTAATAAATGAAGACGTTTTTGAGTGTATACTTTTTTTTATTGTTATTTATTAATAATGGCGTCAGGGAGAGAGGAGAGACATCAACATCCAAACTTTTGTCTTTTGCATTTATTTACCAAAACAAGTTGAAATTACTCCAACACAAAGCTCTTGTGGCAAACTTGGGCATCTACATAGCATTGAAAAGCTACTGTGCCAATAACCCCCCCTCCCCGACAAAGCAGAAAAGATAAAAAAAAAAAAAGTAAATGTTTTGAGAACGTCTTTATTCAAACTATTTTAGTGCTTTCCAACACACCGTACAACAGCATTACAAGCTGACTAAGTGCAGTGGATGGTGCGCAAAGAGAAGCATGTTGTCATGCTAACACTGAGGTGGATGGTGTCTCTACAGCGAAATTTATCAGCAACTTTTTCCAGGATCTGCTTTTTTTTTTTTAACTGAGTTTTAAAACAAAAATAAATCAAAAAAATAAAAAATCTGAATGTTTTACAGTTACAGGGGCAAAATTCCAACAAGTTGACTTCCACGGGGGGAGGGAGAGCAAAGGAGGCTCGGGGAACATGTTAGAGGTCTTCGTCGTCGTCTGGGAGTGCCGTTTGCGCAGCAGCCTAGAGGGGGAAAAAAAATTTTTTTTAACGCTTTCGCAGTTTATAGTAGACGTCAGCATGTTCAACATACATTAAGCTCCTTCTCATAATGAGCAGCCATGGCTGGGTCCATTGCAACTTCTGGAGGCGCAAGAGCAGGCATTTCCACAAACTCCATGTTGGGGTCTCCGGCTAATTTTTTTGCTAGCCACAGGAAAGGCTTCTCAAAGTTGTAGTTACTCTTGGCAGAAATGTCATAGTACTGGAAAAGAGAATTAATATGTAACATTTAGGATTTACACATAAAGTGAATATTGCTTGAGAGCATTACCTGCAGGTTCTTCTTGCGGTGAAAGACGATGCTTTTAGCTTTGACTTTCCTATCTTTGATGTCAACCTTGTTACCGCAGAGCACAATGGGAATGTTTTCACACACGCGGACCAGGTCACGATGCCAGTTGGGCACATTTTTGTAGGTGACTCGCGAGGTGACATCAAACATGATGATGGCACACTGGGCTGAGGAAAGAAACCATTGTGTTGGCTTTAAAACAAAAAAAAACAAGCAGAGGATGATGACATGCAAAAAGAGTAGGGCAGGCACCTTGAATATAGTAGCCATCTCTCAGACCTCCGAACTTCTCCTGACCAGCAGTGTCCCATACATTAAACTTGATGGCTCCTCTGTTGGTGTGAAAAACCAGCGGGTGCACCTCCACTCCCAGAGTAGCTACAGGTACAAAAAAAAAAAAAAAAAAAAAAAAAAAAAAAAAAAAAAACAATTAAATACAGAGATTGTCAACATATCTCCAAAGATTCGCTGTATGAAATGTGTATTTCACAACAACGACAAAAAAAGCTAACTTGAAGCTCAAAAAGTCACAAAATTGAAACTTATTCCAGTTAGGAAACTTCTGCAATTTCATTGAAGTTTTATTTAAATGGCGCACTGACAAAGAACAAAAAGTAGTAAATTATTTTGTTATATTTTTATAAGTTATTTTTTTAATGTTCTACTGTGTGCAACTGCTTTGTACCTGTGTTTCGCAGGCTTTTTACAACAAACACCGCCGCAAAAAGAGCATGAAACAGAATTGTTCGTCAAAATAATATTGATAAAATATAAGGTCAAACGTTCCAACTGAAATATATAAAATGCATGATTTCAACTGGAATGTAGAGCACAATTTCTAACAATGCAGATGTTGGGCTAACTCTTTTCAATGAATCTGTTGATTTGTCAAACTAAATGACAAATGTGATCATTTTTACCCCTTAATTCAAAATTGACCAGAAAATGCACAAATAATTTGCTTACTGGTTTACGCCACTACATGCTAGAAAAATAGAAGGAAACAAGTGTTTTTGTTTTCCAAAGTAAAGACGCATTTGTAAATGTCTTGTCCTGCTCAAAGATTTAGTTTTCCTTTATCGAAGACTACAGATATCTAGAATATTTTACTGTCAAAAGGCTGAAGCCAAGTTTTTGAAAAATATCAGCATAGTTTCAATATTAATTTGATGGTGAATCAACTGGTACACTTTTGCATTTTAAAAAGTTAAATGCAACAAAATTGGACTTGGCAAATGTACTTAACAGAATTTTATAAAGCTGGAACTACTGCAACATTAGTTCCTCACCAACTACTGGCAGCATGTAGAGATGCGACTGAAAATACGGCACCGAAAACCATCTGCCAAAAAAAAAAAAACTAAAAACGCATTGTTGGTTTTTGGTTAAAATGTTTTTAAGACCTGAAGTTTATTTGCCTGGCACGGCCAGACTGTTCTCCCTGTATTTTTCAAACAATGAGAGAATAGTCTGGGACCCAGCCCATTAACGGCCTCTCGAGCAAGTACAAGTTCAATCGTCAAATCAGATTCGTTTATTTTCGTGACGTGTTCTTAACGAGCAACGTCACTCTTTCGTGTCGGAAGTCGTCTCCACAACAACACAGATGGCGAACAGGAGAGCTGACAATATGTTCCAATTCACGGTAAAATCAGTTTTAAATGACCAAAAACACATTGACACAAGTCATTGACAACAGTCTGTCTTGCGCTAGCCATGTTGAATAAACTCCGCTCTCCTCGTATGTTTATTCCACGCGCAAGTCCCTCGTCGCTTTGCTAGCGTCACGTTCGCCCATCGCTGATTGGCCCACTCTGCTGTCTGTTTGCTGTGGCTTGCTCCGCCCTGGAAATTATATCCGCTTAATGGTGGCCAGACTCAATAGCTGGAACAGCGGTGAGTCTGGAGTACCAGGCTATAAGTTTACCACCTTTTAGTTTGAAGACACTAGGTCCTCTTGTGATGACGTAATCAAATCATGAAGCAAGACGCAGATGCGACACTTTGGGCTCAAAGCCAACATGTCCGCAGGTTGTAAATATTTTGAGATATCAAAGAAATATGTTTTGATAGTTGTCTGTAAAATCACTTCTGCTGAACTGTCTCGAGGGAGTACAATGCCGAAGAATTTTTTTCACCTTAGGTTTACTGTACATAGCAACTTGTCCTACAAATAATATGACAATGTATAAAAAGCTGACAGAAACTTGGGAAAAACCATGTGCCTCCAGAATACTTCTGAGAGGGTGAAAACATTTGCTTAGGATATGCCAAGGCAAAAAGTGTAAATTATGGGGGGAAAAAATAATTGTACACGCGTGTATTATTTGGTCTTTTGGGGGGTTTTTTTGGCCAAGAGTTTCCAATATTTGGTTTTGGCCAAGAATTTTGCTGTTGGAACATCCCTAGTAGCTTGTGAGATTTGTCTCTGCTAAAATTACTTAAGTCTGAATTAATACTGCCAATAATCTAGTCAAGTAAGCAACCAATTAAAATCCTTATTTCTGCTTTTAAGTAAATTAAACAAGTTGCTTTGATTTAGCTGACAATTGGGGAGGAGAAAAAAAACATCCCTTTGATGTAACTGACTGGTTTCCCCTCAGTTAAACTTACCAACATATTTCTTCTCAAACTCTCCTGTAAGATGTCTCTTCACAAATGTTGTTTTACCAGTACCTCCATCACCGACCAGCACAAGCTGACAAACAGATCATGAATACAAATTGAATTAACTTTTGGTAACTTTTTAAGCTTTTTAAAAATGAATTCATGTGTGAGCAGACGTCACTTACCTTAAATATAGCTGCTGCAGAATCTTCCTGGGCCATCTCTGCGAAAACTGAGAAAACACGGCAGGATTATTTGCATGTTTGGACACCATCATTGGCTACAAGATCCTCAGCAAAGTGCAACAATCCCAAACCTGCCATTTCATTGCGAGTTTAACCCATTGGCATCAACAGAGGTCCAATCAATTTTGACTAGGAGGTATGCAAGTTAACTATCATGTTTCAGTGCATTTATCGACTATAAACATCCGTCCACTCCATATTAACTGGGAGATGTTGACAATGAATAATCACTGCCATGCCTCTAAATAAAAATGGAGTGGACCTCTATAACTGTCAATGGCAGCCAATTACTAAAGAGTATCAACAGTGCCCCCACCCAAGTGAAAACGCTTGGTGGTACCAAATGGAGCACGTTACTTCTTCCAGTATGTTCCATGATAGCTAGCTAAATGGCCGACCTGCGCACTTAATAGCACATTCAATTTTGAATAACAAAATGTTGTGGGGAAAAACAAACAATCGAAAAACATCGTGACAAACAAATTTTTATTGTGAGCCATCCAGTTTGATGAATAATCGAACTACAACTAAACAGTCCCCAGACGAAGCGCATTTACGACGGAAAATAGCTCACACGGCAATATCCACCGTGGACGAGAAGACATTTATCCTGATAGATTTCAAATAATCGATAAGTTTAAGAGAGGGAAACGGCGCGACAAAAGTCTAACTGGCAATCCGGTTAGCACGCAGCATG
The DNA here is from genome assembly GCF_030265065.1 of Corythoichthys intestinalis. Classification (NCBI taxonomy): domain Eukaryota; kingdom Metazoa; phylum Chordata; class Actinopteri; order Syngnathiformes; family Syngnathidae; genus Corythoichthys; species Corythoichthys intestinalis. The sequence goes on from NC_080405.1 coordinate 22,202,220, forward strand.
GGCGCCATTCTTTCTTTATGTCGAGCTAACATGCTAACACGGCTAGTTAGCCAAATGCCAACCTAAATTGTTCCACTCGTCGCACGCGAGGACAAGAGACAATGCCGCAGCCATGTTAAAAAGACACAATTATACTTACCGAGCTATTATATTAGACTGAAAAGGTTTGCCTGAACAGTTGAAAAGCGGAGAGGCCCACGCGGGAAGGACAAGGCAGACTTACCAGTGGCGCTGCGAAGCGAGGAAAGGGTAAATGGCTGCGTACGCGGGAGAATCGGCGTGGACGTCGGACGAGTCAGTTTCCGCCCTTATCATGTGACCAACGCAGCGGCAAAATCTCCCTCCAAACGTAGCTAGCTAAAGTTCTTGTGACGTCACCCTATTTTGTTCCCCTTCCGCTATGATTTCATAATTAAAAGTCGGCCGATTCAAGTGACGTTTGAACGTGTCCACTTTGTTATGTTTGGGGAAAAAGGACAACATACGGCAACGCTTCTGCGAATTTTTGCTTATTCCAAAGCACACGTGTGAACGTGTGTGCATAAATTGTATGTATAATAAATATATATATATATATATATATATATATATATATATATATATATATATATATATATATATATATATATTATAATTCTCAGAATGATTTATCGAATATGAATATATATTATAATTCTCAGAATGATTTATCGAATATATATATATAATTCTGATTTATCGAATATGAATTATAATATATATATATATATATATATATATATATATATATATATTATAATTCTCAGAATGATTATAATTCTCAGAATGATTTATCGAATATGAATATATATTATAATTCTCAGAATGATTTCTCGAATATATATATATAATTCTGATTTATCGAATATGAATATATATTATAATTCTCAGAATGATTTATCGAATATATATATATAATTCTGATTTATCGAATATGAATTATAATATATATATATATATATATATATATATATATATTATAATTCTCAGAATGATTATAATTCTCAGAATGATTTATCGAATATGAATATATATTATAATTCTCAGAATGATTTCTCGAATATATATATATAATTCTGATTTATCGAATATGAATAATATATATATATATATATATATATATATTATAATTCTCAGAATGATTTATCGAATATGAATATATATTATAATTCTCAGAATGATTTATCGAATATATATATATAATTCTATAATTCTCAGAATGATTTATCGAATATGAATATATATTATAATTCTCAGAATGATTTATCGAATATATATATATAATTCTGATTTATCGAATATGAATATATATTATAATTCTCAGAATGATTTATCGAATATATATTATAATTCTCAGAATGATTTATCGAATATGAATATATATTATAATTCTCAGAATGATTTATCGAATATATATATAATTCTCAGAATGATTTATCGAATATATATATATATAAATATATATATATATATATAATTCTCAGAATGATTTATCGAATATGAATATACTGTATATTATAATTCTCAGAATGATTTATCGAATATATATATATATAAATATATAAATAAATAAATAAATATATATATATATATATATATATATATATATATATATAATTCTCAGAATGATTTATATAAATAAATAAATATATATATATATATATATATATATATATATATATATATATATATATACATATATCTAAAAAATATATATATATTCGATAAATCATTCTGATTTATCATCATCGATTCTCTGATTCGATTCTCAGAATGATTTATCGAATATATATATATATATATTTATATATCTATATATATCATTCTCAGAATGATTTATCGAATATATATATATATATATTTATATATTTATATATATCATTCTCAGAATGATTTATCTAATATATATATATATATTTATTTATATATATGATTTATCGAATATATATATATATAAATATATATATATATATACATATATCTAAAAAAATATATATATATTCGATAAATCATTCTGATTTATCATCATCGATTCTCTGATTCGATTCTCAGAATGATTTATCGAATATATATATATATATTTATATATTTATATATATCATTCTCAGAATGATTTATCGTATATATGTATATATTTATATATTTATATATATCATTCTCAGAATGATTTATCGAATATATATATATATATTTATATATATCATTCTCAGAATGATTTATTGAATATATATATATATATATACATATATCTAAAATATATATATATATTCGATAAATCATTCTGAGAATCGAATTCAATGTTATTATATTTCGATACTAATAATAATTGAATTTTATTTCATTTCATTTTATTAATTACAAATTTTACGCCACAGTAATGAAGACGAGATTCATGGCGAGTCTAATTTGTAGTTTACCGTAAATAGCGTGACAATGTTTTTTAATCCCTTTATCAGGCAAGTGACTAATTTTGGTAATTGGGAAAAAAAAAGACAAGGCGTCCACATATGTGGACATCACATTTTGGGTAATTTAAGTCAAAATATAGCTATCCGAGTGTGGGCTTATAAAATACGATGTTCACATACAGTATGTGGACGCCAGGTCTCAATTAAATTACATTATTTATCATATAATTGGCAGGCACAGTCAGGGCTGTCAACAGACTTATAGGGGCCCAGGGACAAGAGACCATTGTAACGCCCACCCCCCTCCTGCCACCGGCTTGTCATGACAACATATGCAGTACTTTTAACGCTTCACAAGCAATAAAAGTGTTAATTTTCAAATTATTTGAGATGGACAGTTAAATTTAACAGACTGTTATGTAATGTGACACAATATAAACAAACAATTTCCATCTATTGTCCCATGTAGGCTACAATTAAATACAACTGAGGGTGCTATGTCTGCCTCCTATGCAACAAAACATAACTAAACATCCTGTGCCTGCCCCCTCCACATCCCTGGGGTTATTAAGCCCTCAAACAGTGATGCGCCTAGATTTTTTGACAGCAAAGTCATTTATAACATCAGTGAAATCCAGTTTTTGAGCAAGCTCACGCTCAATGGAGAGCATGGCTAGGTTGTAAAGCCTGCCCGGACAAGAGTCTGTTCAGCCTCGCGCACCTGCTCTCCACAGACTAACATATATCCCTGACATCCCATCACCTTCTCTCTCCTCGGCTCAACGCGAGCAGCATGTCTTGTCATACCGCAGCTCAATAGGTTACAAGCAGCTGGTGACAGACTCGAATCGGGCTTTGGTCACGGTGATCGCAAATGCAAATGTTCAGTGTTAGTGGCTGTTGTTCACTTACCGACATCACCGTCCACAGCCAACTCTAGCCCTAATTCTCTGGCTTTTTGTCCCTCTTTTAAAAACTTCATCATTTTTTTCTCGTTCACCTCTATGATCTTCATCTCTCTTTTTTTTTTCTTTTCTTTTCTGTGTACCCGATTTATGATGGCTTGCCATGTTTAGAGTTTGTAACAATGACGGATTTTAATTTCCCGCTTCAGGGCACGTACGTAGTGTAGCCTTGAGTGCGCCAGAGCGGGGTCAAACCATTCTCTGCTAAGACAGAGGGGGTAGGGGGTGGGGCGTGGTGCAAAAAAAGGAAAAAATATATATTTGAAATATTTAATATGTTAACGTTTTTAAGTATGTATTGAGTAAAACATAATATTTAATCAGATGGTTTAAATAAAAAAGAAAATGTGAATGTTGAGTAGGATAAATTAAGGGTGATTCAGGGGCCCCTAAGGTCCCCCTGTCGACGGGTTTGGGCACGGTAGAAGAGTGGTTACATGCACCCAAGGGCGTAGGTTTGGTCTGAACATTGGTAGGGACGATGGAAGAGCATAACCTTCATGTACACTTTTTGCTCGGAATGGGACATAAATAAGACCAAACAGATTGGGTGAAGGGGGTCAGGGCTACATTTCTCACGAATATGAACCGAATTAATTGATAGGCTAAATCAGGGGTGCTCATTACGTCGATCACGGTCGACCAGTCGATCACAACGCTAGTGTGGATAGCTCACGACATCCCAAGATTTTATTTGTACTCTTAATGTACATAGTTAATTATGATTATGTTGTGTGTATGTTGTGTTGTGTGAGCAACATATGATTTTTGCAGCACCCCTCTCTCGCTAAGCAGCTTCTTGCTCAAGTTTTTCTGGTTCTATTGTTTTCAGCAGAGTTCGCTACATTGCTCAGTTTAATTAATGTTAACAGTACAAAACACAAACAGAAGGACACTTCTACCTAAGCAGCTTGCTACTCAGGTTTTGCAGGTTGGCAAGTTCACACAGATTAATGTTTATGCCAGCTCTGATGCAGGTCGGACTTTCCGTAGCAGAAATAGTGGTGGGTTTCCCACCTTCACAACATTGATGTCTTCTGAAATTACTTAAAGTGGCTGCTGCTGGCTGAAAAAAAAACTTCTAATTTCCCTCCTCTTCGAAGGGGGCGGAAGAGGCGGCATGTTGTCGACATAGGGGCTGTGCGAGTGCAAGCGTGCATGTGTGTCGGGGGCGGGTGAAGTCATCAGCCAATCAAACGTGTGTTTGAGGGAGAAAAAAATGGACCGGCGCATCCAGCAAGTGAAAAGAGGTAAATGTAAGTTTTACCTTACTGAAAATAATTCACTTCATGATGGTAGGGTCAATTCTTTTCTTGCAACATATGGAATGACAATCTAAATTACCTTTATAACTGAACCCATTATATAATTGATACAAGTTTGCTTAAAAGTTGGTGGGGACAGTTTGAGCATCCTGAAAAGTTGGTAATGTTATGTCCCTACTATCCCTATGCAAACCTACGCCCTTGCATGTACCCCTCACAGTTCAGAGGTCAAGGGTTTAAGACCAGGGAACGTAGGACCTTCCAATGTGGAGTTTGCATGTTCTCCTTGGTGTTTCTCCAGTAGACATGTGCCGATTACCGGTTTCAACTTATACGGTGGTATAAAAACGTCAAGGTTTCAAAGCCGCTAAAATTTTTCATCAAACCGCCCCTAAAGTATTAGCTATTTTTTATGTCCCAAAAACGCATGGAGAAGTCCCTCACTTGCAGCTACAAGTCTCAACACTCCCCCACCAGTTGTTGCTCAGTGTCAGTGAGTCAGCTGTCAGTCAGATGAAACTCCTGAACTTTTTCCCATCATCAAAGAAAATGAAATCGCTGGTATGGGAATACTTTAGCTACAGAAAAAGTTACTGACGCCCGGGGCTTAGAGGAGGAGGGCCAACCGACATGTAAAACATTTTTGCGGAGGGTGGCTGCTGAGGACGAAATACCGCTGATTTTGCATTTATAATTAAAGTTTAGTAAACACTGTCATGAACGTTTCCCAACAGCTACGAGAGTTAACTCAGGCATGTTTAGTGTGTCTATCGGTGGTAAGACCTTTTTTTCTCTCTATGGCAACTGTCTATGTTGAAAAAGAGAGTATGTAATAATTCAATTATTTTTGCTCTGATGCTAATAATGTTGAGCTGTGGCTGTGGATTTAGGCTCACCCAAAGGGCTCCATTTATTTTTGTATTACACTTACAGTGGGGCAAATAAGTATTTAGTCAACCACTAATTGTGCAAGCTCTCCCACTTGAAAATATTAGAGAGGCCTGTAATTGTCAACATGGGTAAACCTCAACCATGAGAGACAGAATGCGGAAAAATAAAAAAACAGAAAATCACATTGATTTTTTAAGAATTCATTTGCAAGTCATTGTGGAAAATAAGTATTGGGTCAATACCAAAAGTTCATCCCAATACTTTTTTTTGTACCCTTTGTTGGCAATAATGGAGGCCAAACGTTTTCTGTAACTCTTCACAAGCTTTTCACACACTGTTACTGGTATACCAAAAAGTTCTATTTTGGTTTCATCTGACCATAACACATTCTCCCAGTCCTCTTCTGGATCATCCAAATGCTCTCTAACGCACCGCAGACGGACTTGGACGTGTACTTTCTTCAGCAGGGGGACACGTCTGGCAGTGCAGGATTTGAGTCCCTGGCGGCGCATTGTGTTACTGATAGTTGCCTTTGTTACTGTGGTACCAGCTCTCTGTAGGTCATTCACTAGGTCCACCCGTGTGGTTCTGGGATTTTTGCTCACCGTTCTTGTTATCATTTTGACACCATGGGGTGAGATTTGCATAGAGCCCCAGCTCGAGGGAGATTATCAGTGGTCTTGTATGTCTTCCATTTTCTAATAATGGCTCCCACAGTTGATTTCTTTACACCAAGCGTTTTACATTTTGCAGATTCAGTCTTCCCAGCCTGGTGCAGGTCTACAATTTTGTCTCTGGTGTCCTTCGACAGCTCTTTGGTCTTGCCCATAGTGGAGTTTGGAGTGTGACTGACTGAGCTTGTGGAAAGGTGTCTTTTATACCGATAATGAGTTAAAACAGGTGCCATTAATACAGGTAACAAGTGGAGCCTCGTTAGAAGAAGCTAGACCTTTTTGGCTGCCAGAAATCTTGGTTGTTTGTAGGTGACCAAATACTTATTTTTCACTCTAATTTGGAAATAAATTCTTTAAAAATCAAACGATGTGATTTTCTGTTTTCCACATTCTGTCTCTCATGGTTTTAAATATCAACAATGTGATTTTCTGTTTTCCACATTCTGTCTCTCATGGTTGAGGTTTACCCATGTTGACAATTACAGGCCTCTCTAATCTTTTCAAGTAGGAGAACTTGCACAGTTGGTGGTTGACTAAACACTTATTTGCCCTACTGTATGTTCCAATTTGCTAATGTTTTGAAAAATAAAAACCCTGTTCAACGGAAAAAAGTTTGTTTTTTAACCCAGATATTTCAAAGTAACACATTTTAGAGCTGTAATTGCAAAAACAAGATATTGTGAAATTTTGGCTAAAGACAAATTGGCTAAAAGAGTTATCATACCGTCAGAACATCATACCGGCAAATGCCTATTCTCCAATCACTACGGTTTACTTCACCATCCGGTGGGCTGGTTGAACTCGCCAAATGAGTGTGTACGTGAATGATTGTCTTTGTTTTTGTGCCCTGCGAATGGCTGGCCACCAATTCATTGTGTACTCTGTCTGATGCCCATAGTTAGCTAGGATAGGCTCCAGCACAACAGCAACCCTCATGAGTTGGGTTGCCAACTCCCTGGGGGGAAAAAAAGGGACACCTCATTGGTAGAGCCGGCCGGCTGGATAACAGTCACTTTTGAAATTTTTTTTTGTATCGGAAAAGTTTTTTTTTTTTAAAATAATAAATTTTACTCAAATCCAGAATTGGGTACATATTTGATATAAGCATATAGAAAAACAATATCATTGTTATTGTGTTTCCCTGCATATTCTTGTAAAGCAGCATACCAGTATTCGTTCATTCTACAAATAAGACACTACTTTCGAGTTTCATGATTAGACAGGACAAAGTGTGTCCCTTGAAAGTTCAATACGGGATGCGTACTTTTGTTTTAGAATACAGAAAAATTCCAGTTTTCAAGGGACAGTTGACACCCTACGTGTGAGGATCAGCAGCATGAAAGATTAATTAATGGATAAATACAATGCAATTATTATACTTGTACAATGTAAAAACAAAATGAATAAAACTAATAGGAATAAAAAAAGACAGTACTCTGGGAATGGCTTATAACAATAAAGTTGTTTTTTTTCTAATCGTATGTAACTCATCAGCTGCCATTGATGGCGTTAGACATCCAATTAATTTATTATTTAATGCTCATCTTCCATCCATTTTGATTCGCTTTTCTCGTTCAAAATGGATTGGATGTCAATCGCCATCAATGGCACCCAATGAGATAATGAGTACCCTAAACATGAGAATGCTTGGGACAGTCATACGGAGTACTTTTTTTTTGTACACAAACACTGCAATTATGCCACAATTTGTGATCAAGTGTTTGTACAAAATCAAATCCAATTTTGAAAGTTGTGGCAGTCATACTACACCGCAGATCATTAATAACAAGGAAAATGCCGTGGAGACATTTTTGAAAACCTACTTTATTGTGATTTTCCTGGCATAAGCAAAAACACGAACAAAATGCTGCTTTAAAGTACTGGCTGTAAAACAAATACAATAAGTTATTTATGTAGCTGGACATGGGTAGAGACTGTTTAGGTTGTAAAACAGACATGGTGTAAGACTATTGCTCCCAAGTGACAAATATTTGTGATATAAGTCTCTCTGATGTACTGTAGGATAAATGATCTTTTCACGAACATATACAGACAGCGCCAACCCATTGATCTATCTGTAAAGGTAATCTGCTTGGATGTTGGCAGCAATCTCAGCCTCCCATTTGTCGCCATTGTTGAGCAGCTTTTCCTTGTTGTACAGCAGCTCCTCATGTGTCTCTGTAGAAAACTCGAAGTTTGGACCCTGTGTGGAAAACAGAACAGTCAAAAGTTCCTTTATGCATTTGTACTTGAGGAATTAATATGCAAATATCATTGCTCACTTGTATTTGTGCTTTTCACTCACGCTATGCATTTAAAATGTGGTTTTGGAATTTCATTTTAAGTCCTTACTCTTTTCAAAAAAATACAAGTAGTTTAAAAAAAATCCTCATCTAATAATAGCTCATTTTCAATCAAATTAAGAAATACTTCGAAATACGTATTTCCAAAGCTCCCACCTCAACAATGGCATCTACAGGGCAGGCTTCCTGGCAGAAGCCACAGTAAATGCACTTGGTCATATCAATGTCGTAGCGCGTAGTTCGCCTGCTGCCGTCAGCGCGAGTCTCTGCCTCAATGGTAATGGCCTTTTTAAAAAAACACATTTTTTTGCATTGATGAATCACTGATTGAAAAAATGGGAGAACAACGGATACAAAATTGCAGGATAATGTTCACCTGAGCAGGGCAGATTGCCTCACAGAGCTTGCAAGCGATGCAGCGCTCCTCCCCACTAGGGTAGCGACGAAGGGCATGCTCCCCACGGAAGCGAGGTGAGAGAGGGCCCTTCTCAAAGGGATAGTTGATGGTGGCTGGTTCACGGAAAAGGTAACTCATGGTCATACCCAATCCTGAAAAAAAAGAGAAGCAAAAGCAAAAATAGTTAATTCTAAAGCTCCTCGTGATCCCCCCTCCACCTCACAAACAAAAAGGGTAAAGAAAAAATGTCTGGCTTATTTAAATGATTCCTAGATATATTTGCTTTAGACCCAAATAATTGCTTGTTATTAACAGGCTTTTTCTTTGACTGGAAAGTCCCAAATCATTTTGTCTCTACCTCCCAAGAGAATATGTCATAAGACATGGAGATTTATGAGTCCATGGGCTCTGATTGATGTTATATATCTATTACCAGTACAGTATTAGAAATCATTTAGAATAATTTAATAAATTCTAAAACTTGACATATAAAAGGCTTTCAGGGCCCAAAATGTTGTTTGTGTGTTTTCCAAACGAAGTAATCATGTTAGCATATCGCTATAAGACACCTCTGAAGAGTTCTGTCCATAGAAGAGTTGTTGCAGCACGGTCGGTGATGGACTTGAGGTCATTCTGCTGCTCCGTGGCATTTACATATTCTATAATTTGAGGGACAATTTTCAAAACATATTGAACACAGACAAGTAATAAATGATCAATTCGCCGTTTTTTTAGGACTCACTAAAGCCATTCCGCTGCACGCTGACACTGAAGGGACGGGAAGTAGTGCATCCCAATGTGGCTGCAAACAAAAAGAAAATATTTTCTTTGTAAAATTAATTATGCCCATATTTTGTACCCAAGTGTTGAGTAGGCAGTACCTGGCTTGGAGCAACAGTAGAGAAGACGCAGCCCCAGTGAAGCAGACATCTGAAAAGCATCATTAATAAGATCCAGGTTGTGTTTGGAATCACTCACTCAAGACTTAAGATGCAATATTAATTCATTCTGTGACTATGCTCCCAAATTCTACCTCAAAACAATTTCATTTCACATGATTTTCCTCCATTGATATGAAGGGAAATTCCATTCATCTATTCCTGTTTTAAATTTGGGAGACAAAAATAAACAAATTTTGTGATATGTATATGTAAAACTAATAATGATCACCATTTAATACTCAAGCCAACTATGCTGCTTTTTTTGGTGTGACCTCCTTTGCTAACACTTGTACATTGCTGTCCGACAAACAAAAAATGGACCGTCTATGACAGTTACTCAAAAAGGTGCTGAACTATCAGCCATTATTTTGTAGGATAAAGAATTTACGCATGCGAGTATTGGTTTATTATATGTGTATATGTTGCCCCACTGTATTTAAATATATACTGTTTGAAAAGGTGTAACACATACAGTACTACTCGGGTGCACTGTTTATTCAATAATTGCTCTCGCCTTATTATGATGTAACGGCTCACCATCTTACATAACTACAGTGGTACCTCTACATCCGAAGTTAATTTGTTCCAGGACCTTGTTTGAAAGTAGAAATGGTCGTATGTCGAGAAGGATTTTCCCAAAAGAATACATTGTAATTCCAATTCCCAAAAACCTACACATTACTTAATACAGTGCCTTGCAAAAGTATTCGGCCCCCTTGAATCTTGCAACCTTTCGCCACATTTCAGGCTTCAAACAAAGATATGAAATTTAATTTTTTTGTCAAGAATCAACAACAAGTGGGACACAATCGTGAAGTGGAACAACATTTATTGGATAATTTAAACTTTTTTAACAAATAAAAAACTGAAAAGTGGGGCGTGGAATATTATTCGGCCCCTTTACTTTCAGTGCAGCAAACTCACTCCAGAAGTTCAGTGAGGATCTCTGAATGATCCAATGTTGTCCTAAATGACCGAAGATGATAAATAGAATCCACCTGTGTGTAATCAAGTCTCCGTATAAATGCACCTGCTCTGTGATAGTCTCAGGGTTCTGTTTAAAGTGCAGAGAGCATTATGAAAACCAAGGAACACACCAGGCAGGTCCGAGATCCTGTTGTGGAGAAGTTTAAAGCCGGATTTGGATACAAAAAGATTTCCCAAGCTTTAAACATCTCAAGGAGCACTGTGCAAGCCATCATATTGAAATGGAAGGAGCATCAGACCACTGCAAATCTACCAAGACCCGGCCGTTCTTCCAAACTTTCTTCTCAAACAAGGAGAAAACTGATCAGAGATGCAGCAAAGAGGCCCATGATCACTCTGGATGAACTGCAGAGATCTACAGCTGAGGTGGGAGAGTCTGTCCATAGGACAACAATCAGTCGTACACTGCACAAATCTGGCCTTTATGGAAGAGTGGCAAGAAGAAAGCCATTTCTCAAAGATATCCATAAAAAGTCTTGTTCAAAGTTTGCCACAAGCCACCTGGAAGACACACCAAACATGTGGAAGAAGGTGCTCTGGTCAGATGAAACCAAAATTGAACTTTTTGGACACAATGCAAAACTATATGTTTGGCGTAAAAGCAACACAGCTCATCACCCTGAACACACCATCCCCACTGTCAAACATGGTGGTGGCAGCATCATGGTTTGGGCCTGCTTTTCTTCTTCAGGGACAGGGAAGATGGTTATAATTGACGGGAAGATGGATGCAGCCAAATACAGGAACATTCTGGAAGAAAACCTGTTGGTATCTGCACAAGACCTGAGACTGGGACGGAGATTTATCTTCCAACAGGACAATGATCCAAAACATAAAGCCAAATCTACAATGGAATGGTTAAAAAATAAACGTATCCAGGTGTTAGAATGGCCAAGTCAAAGTCCAGACCTGAATCCAATCGAGAATCTGTGGAAAGAGCTGAAGACTGCTGTTCACAAACACTCTCCATCCAACCTCACTGAGCTCGAGCTGTTTTGCAAGGAAGAATGGGCAAGAATGTCAGTCTCTCGATGTGCAAAACTGATAGAAACATACCCCAAGCGACTTGCAGCTGTAATTGGAGCAAAAGGTGGCGCTACAAAGTATTAACGCAAGGGGGCCGAATAATATTGCACGCCCCACTTTTCAGTTTATTTGTTAAAAAAGTTTAAATTATCCAATAAATTTTGTTCCACTTCACGATTGTGTCCCACTTGTTGTTGATTCTTGACAAAAAATTAAAATTTTATATCTTTATGTTTGAAGCCTGAAATGTGGCGAAAGGTTACAAGGTTCAAGGGGGCCGAATACTTTTGCAAGGCACTGTAAGTGCTGCTGGTGCTATTGCAAATAGAAATTACACAGAGCAAAAAAAAAAAAAAAAACATTCTGAATAAAAATCTGAATAATAGTAGTAATAATAATAATAATACCCTAATGTAATGAATCGGGTTCTAATGTGGCAGATGGGTTTTGCGTGGTGTACTGAGAGAGAGAGGGACTTTTTACTTTCACTTTCTTCATCTGCGGCAGACAGTAGGCATGTTGTGAAGCACAAGTTCTGAAATAATTAAAAATCTGACGAAGCTGGCGAGTTTACCACAATAATAATTGTCACTTAACTTATAAAGACTGGCGATCGGAGATCAGAGGAGGACTGCCAAGATCGTAGACATTTTACGGCCGTATTGTCGAGCCAGTTCACGGACGCATGCACCACGCTAATATTTTTCTATCATTTCCATCTTTATTTCAATGGTAAGTCACCTTTTTCATGTTTTCACCACCTACACTAATATTCTTGGAACCCTTGTTGATTTCTCTCACAAGAAAATTCGCTGTGCGTCCAGCTTGCGGGAAAACCAAGAAATTGCGGCGCTGTCATAAATCGTCGTCTTTTGAGCATGTTGTCGGCTGTAGAAAAAAATGGCGAGTCAAATTTTACGTCGGATGTCGAAAAGATCGTGTGCCGAAGCGATTGTATGTCGAGGTATCACTGTATTGTTTTAAGAGCTGGGATAGGCTCCAGCACCCCGACAACCAAAGTAAGGATAAGCAGCATGGAAGATAAAATGAAAGCAAATTATATATATATATATATATATTTTTTTTTAAATCGTTCGGTTTTTGTGTTGTGTTTATGAGTTATTCAAATTGCAGCACTTGTGTTTTAAAATATATTTTGGACACCTGCATAGTCCAGCAACCTTTCTGAAAGAAAGCCTCATACTAAAGCAACCTCTGTTTTGGCGCCACCTGTTGGCAATCACTGTTTTAACATCAATATGGTGATGCATTTAAGGTATGTCAGAATAATAGGAGAAAACGATACAACAGCGTTCACGTGTTATGTTAGGGAGCGTTCGCCTTTGAAATTAAATAATGCGATGTTGAGGGACACAAATATATCACATTAAATACGTATACCCGACCTTAAAGTCGCTAAAACATTCTCCTCGTCATACTTAAATTAACCGTGGTTACTTAAGCAATTAAATCGTTCTATCAGTGAAATTACGTATATGAACGCACATGCAAGTTCAACAATCGTCCGCACATCCTTGCTCATCCTCGTTTGATCAAATTAAAAATAAATAGCAGGCGCATTAACCAAAAGGATGGTGATCTGTTGGTACGAGTGTGTCTCTGACGTTTGATAACGCTTGCACAAGTCATTTCCCAAATTGAAATCTCACGGGCTAACAAACAAGCTAGTTTAGCAAAACAGAGGACACTCCTAATACTCTGTGCGTTCCCTTTGTATTTGTAGCTCTTTAGAGTGGTCGTCAGTCACTCGTCACAACTCTGTGTTGACCTCTGAGAGAACAAACGCGAAGTCATATGTCGATTATGTTGACCTTTGAAGAGTCTTACCTCTGCTGTCTTTCGAACTCCTACCGGAAGACGCCGCTAATTGTCATGCGCAGTGAAAGTCAAGATGCATTTGGGTCCCTCGGTCATTTGTGCTTCATCTGTGAATTAGTGATAATCAGGGGCATGGTAATAATTAATAATAAAGTTGTAGAATAACATAACCTTGTTCTTTCCTTCGGAAAGACCAAGGTAACTAATAGGCAAGTCAAATTTATTTGTACAGTACAGCACAATTCAACACAATGTCATTCAAAAATTCTTTCCATCACATTATAATCACCAAGAAACAATTAAGAAATAGAAATAAGAACAAAATAAAGGATACATAATTTCACATCAGTAAGACAGCTAAAATAAGAAATAGAGATAAAAACCAATGCATTGATGAATAAAATAAAAATGTATTCGTTATTTTTCAAAACTATTTCCAATGGCATCTTGTTCTTTTTCCAATGATAGATTCAAGTGTATGAAAATAAGCTCTTTCTTAAAGGTAAAAGCACATTTGTTACTCATGCTGATGTCATTATGAATGTGTCATTTTCCAGCATTAACTATGCCCCCCCCAAGAGACGCTTAATTTCCATAAATGTCTACATGGTTTAGTTACAGAGAAGTTGATTTGAGACATCATGCGTCAGTAACAGTGGGAGATGGCAGCAGAAAAAAGGGGAGGCGTCGAAGAGGAAGTTGTTTATTTTCCACCACCACAGAATCTCACACACCTTCAGTTCAGTGATTTTCGGTGATGAAACAAGCAGGGCATACAAGAAGGTAATTTCTTTTTTTGTATATTGTTTATACAATATATGTTGTTTGTAGTATAAACTTACACGTATAAAGGTTGATTTGAAAGAAAAAAAATAAAAACACCAGCTTGAAATTTGTCATTTTTCATCTCATCTTCCAGTGAAATGCTGAGGCCATCAAGTCGTACAAATTTAAAGACGGTCAGTGATGAGGATAGTTCTGGATCTGGTGCGGGGTCAGAGGTCAGTCCTGAACTAGAGACAGACCGTTTTGGCTTCATAGTTCCCAGTGGATCTGAAGCTGGGTGAGTAGTTCTCCGTTCATGATATGGGTAGCCTAAGATCGTATTCTTTTGTCATTAAACAGACATTGTAATGAAATTTGAGGCCCTGTAGTGGAGTGTTAAACACGCTTTACAATTCAAACTAGTCTTCCAGTGCTTGTGTAGGCTTTCTCTGGGTGCTCCAAAACAAGTATATTAGGTTCATTAAAAAATCAAAATTGTCCTTATATTTGAATGTGTTTTTTCCCCCTCTGTGCCCTGTAACTAGCTGGCAACCAGTACCACTTCTCACCTAAAGTCAACTAGGATAGACGCCACCTCAAACTACAACTGGAGAAGATATTGAATGTTATTTCTGAACAAATTTCATTATTACTAGTATAATATTACCACCCACACATGTGCACGCACACACACACCTCATCTTTATGAGTAATACACAAACCAACAAACAGTCATCAATTTCAAAAGGCACGAGACCTGAAAATACACAACCAACAGAGAGCAAATATGTATTATGAAACACAGAAAGTTAAAGTCAAAGGTAATTGCAGCACACGGGTGAAAGCACAGTTGAACTTAAATGAAATATTTGTACTAAAAATATTCTGTATTTGTCTTTATATTCCACACCGATTACATACCTACCTGTCACCATGGACCCATCTCAACACCGCGGTGTGGTTTTCCTGTTTCCTGTCTTGCTTTTGGAGTGCTTCTGTAATGAAAGTACAGTTAGCATGAAAGCAATGCATGCAGCAACATTTCACAGTTAATTTTGTTGTTGTTGAATTTTTTCATACATTTAATGTATTATTTGTTCATACATCTATGGCAGTGAAGTATAGTGACAGATCAAATAAATGGTGTTATACTTGTATAGCACCATTTATTACAGTGAAGTATAGTGACAGATCAAATATTTGCTCTTTGACTTGTTTACAATACCTGTACACAGCTGTAGTAATACAATAAAAATAATGAATATAAGCAAAACATTGCAATCACGGATGACAAGTGTCACGACAACAGGAAAAATAGGAATTGTAATACACTAGGAGTTGTAAGTCTGCAAATAATTATTGTTATTAGGCAGCCCTGAGACAAAAACATATAAAAACATTTTCCAACGATGGATGCATATGCATCCCTAGAATATACCTACAAAATTTCCTTCTGATCCATCCACAAATGACGGATGCATAGCACTTTTAAAAGTAATTCCGCAATTCGCAGCCCTCTACAGGCTGAAGGCTACGCGCGCATGCTCTCTACTGGCTAGCTCGTAACCAAGAGGCAATGCAGGCAACAATAATTCCGCAATTAATTAATCAATCAATCAGCAAGGTTCCAAGTCGATTGGTTCACAAATGACAGAGGAGATGGAGTTCAAAGTTAGTATCCACATGAACAAGAACAACAGCAACCACAGAGGCGACCCGCAGGCTCTGAGCCTGTAAAAATCAAACTCTAGCTCCAAAGATCGATGCATATATATGCCTAAATTGTACCTACCAAATTTCATTCTGAACCGTCTACGAAGAACAGAGTAGCAGATTTAGTGTCCTCCCCAAAAGGTAGAACAGGAAAAACAACAAGAACAAATTAAGACTTTGAGACCTCCCTCCGGGCGGTCTAGAAAAAATTGCGGTCTTTCAGGCATTGTCTTGCTGACAGGGACAATTGACACAATAACAGTTACCTTGATAACTGAGGGAAAAAAATAATATTAGGGCAATACATACATTTGGACTAATGTTTTTGACTGCTGATGCAAAACAATGAACACAAAATACAGTTGAGCCTTGAGAGAAGAGTTGAATTCGTGTGAGTGCAATTTCTTTCTTTCGTCTTTATGCTCAAAACGTTCAGATCTCAAGTCATTTTTCTCCATTGAAAAGAAGTTCCAATGCCTTTTAACATGATTGACATTTCATGCTATTTCTGAGAAAAGTTAAAATTTCATTTGCATGTTTATGATCAGGTTTGTGGGCCCACACCCTCAACTTGTTAGGCAGAGGGAAGCCAAATGGATCAACATCATGGACCAATGGCAGAGCATCTTATTAAAGAAGACTAATATGGTATGAGATGTGATTAAAGGCTCCAAATTGGCATGATGATTGTTTGACAAATGAGATGTTGACTGACATTTGCTATTCTCTTGGAAGTTAAAGTGTCGACATACTGTACATGTTAGAAACATGTGACATCTCAAATGTGACAGGTCAAAGTGCAGTGTCAGAAAGGCATTCCGACATCACTCAGAGCAAAGTGTTGGCCTCTGCTGTGCGGTGCCACCAACAGGATGAAGCACAACAAACAACTTTTCCAGGTATTACATAAAACTGAATTCAAACAGGATTAGGGAAAATTAAAAGCTGAATGCAATGCAATGAACGATTTTCAGGGTGTTTGACCATGCCCATTTGTCTAAGGCCATGCCTACACCTAGCAGTTTTTTATTATTATTTTTTTTTTTACTGAGGATCCTGCCCTAATACATCCGGAAAAATAATTACGTCTACACCAGCACGTTTGTAGAAAAAAAACGCTTCCACAGCCAACCGCATTCATACATTTTTAAGTACATTCATAACAATGCGTGAAAAATAATTTTTCATAACACCCCCATCTTTCGCATGTGTTCTTCAATATGAAGCACCGCAAGTGTTTGTAAATTAATGGAAGCAAAAAAAGCACCTGTCTAATTTACTCCAAATGTAAACATTGGTCTCATGTGTGACATGGGGACAAAGTTTGTCTCAGTCAGTGACATTTCGACAGTTAAATCTTCGGTGATCAGTGTTCACATGATGGCGCCACAAACACAGAATTCTCACATCTTCACTTTGGACACAGTTTTTAAGAACCCTTGTTTAAATGTGCGTGTGGGTAATAGGCCAAACCGTAGAAAAAGTTCTTCTTTTTTCCAAATACCCTGCTACATGTAGACATGGCCTAAGGCATTCGGCAGTAGCAGTAGCCTACTGAGGGCTTCCACAGCTAGGCCAGTAGCTTCATATTGAAGAACACATGTGAAGGTTAGGGGTATTATGGGCTAATATTTTTCACTCATTGTTATGAATGTACTTAAAAATGAATGAATGTGGTTGGTTGTGGAAGCTTTTTTTTCTACAAATGTGATGGTGTGGATGTAATTAGTTTTTCCTGATGTATTACGGCAAGATCCTAAATAAACCCTGCTAGGTGTAGACATGGCCAAAGTTAGTAGAGGGCACTACTGAGTGAATTTTAGAGGTCATGTTTGGGATCGCTAAAATGAATAAATGGTCGCCATGGCCTCCTTTCAAAAAAAGCAAAACCTGTTGGCACACTTAAATTGCCTCAGCATTGGAAGTCACATAGCTGATCACTCATTAGTTCATTTTTCGTGTCAGTCTCTTGACTCACAGGTAGCTCTGCAGAAGTGGGTGGACATCATTAATAGAGATCTGGACCGGCAATTTCCTTTCCACGAGATGTTCCTCTCAAAAGACGGGCATGGGTATGGTATCTTTCTCCTAATATCGTAAAATAGGAAAGACAAAATAGTCCGAAATTTTTGTGAGTAGGCAGCAAGGTTTGTTCCGGGTGTTAAAAGCCTACACTCAGTATCAACCAGAGGAAGGCTACTGTCAAGCGCAAGGGCCAGTGGCTGCTGTTCTCCTTATGAACATGCCAGCAGAGGTGCTTATAATTATCTATTTAAGTAAAACTTCATATTGTAGTTTTGATGTCATCTTATGGATGGTGACCTTGGCAGGAGGCCTTCTGGTGTTTGGTCCAGATTAGCGAGAACTACCTACCAGGATACTACAGTCCTCTACTGGTGAGTATGTTCTATTTGAGTGGTCACCAACCTCTATTGAGCAATGGCACATCTTTTACACGAGAAATAAACAGCAGTCAATGTTCAGGAATGCTGAAACATTTGATATGAACTGCAATGTGTGGTGCAGGAAGGAGTCTTGTTTGATGCAACCGTGTTGACATGGGTTCTGAAAAAGACTTGTCCGTCCGTGCACAAGCACCTGCAGCTACACGAAGTGGAGCCTCTCATGTTTGCCACGGACTGGCTGATGTGTTTGTTCACACGCCACCTGCCTTTTAATACTCTCCTCCGAGTGTGGGACCTGTTTTTCTGCAAGGGTAAAAAATAATTTAAACAATTTACTGTACATGATTCTTGCTCTTGAAGTTACTTTGACTGAACAAAATGACACTGAGATGTCATTTAGATATCTGGATTAAAAAAAAAAAAAGTAAAATACTGCGTAATTCCTATTATGACAAGACTTTCAAACAAAGTAAGACCTCTATCCTTACCTGTCACCCTCGCTCTCTGCAATGCAAAGGGGTGCGGGTGCTACTACAAGTAGCAGTGGTGCTGGTGCGTCGCGTGCTGGGTCAGGCCGGGCAGAGGAAACAGTGTCAGGGCCAGATGGAGACTCTGCAGAGGCTGAGGGACGTCAGGTGTGAAGTCCAAAAAGAGGACAATGCCTTCATAGAAGAGGTATCAACAATGTAGAACCCACATTCTTGCTTATTTATCCTATTTTCAATAACAACTTGGCTTCTGCTTGGTATGTTTCTTTGGTACGTTCCATAATACATAGGTCTTAAAATGCTTTAATTACAGGTGTGTGCTGTTCCACTTTCTTCCACTGATTTGAAAAAACACACAGAGAAGGCACTGGCAAAGTGGAGAAAAGACAGACCCTCATCCACTTTTGACCCCAGAGGTCGCTGCCATGGATACCGAGTGGCTTGGGAAAGGGTTCAACTCAACCAGGCGGAGCTGGACAAGAATGAGAGAGAGACGGGCAACCTGTCTGCACCACTTGCCCGCTCAGCCTCCTGTCTGTCGCTGTCACCTTCTCTGCTTCAGAAGAGATGGCGAAAAGGCGGGGATGTCAGAATACAGGGGGTTGGTCGTGGAGTTTCGAGGCACTGCTCAATGGGGGCAAATGATTGGCAAAGTTGCTATGAGTTGAACTTACAGTTCATAAGGGAGGATAAAGGTATTAAACGACAAAGAGACCCATATAAAAAGAAGCAGACTGTAAAAGAGCTGAGAAAAACGACCTTAAGCCCAGTTGAGCAACATATTGCTTTGAGACTGCATTCCTCCAACCAGAACCTGGAAGAGATAGAGGTGACAAGGAGTCTACCAAACCAGAGAGCGGAAATAGATTTAAATCAGGATGCCCTGCCGTCAGAGGCAGAAGTTACAAATCTGGCAAAGATGCACATGGTTGATGAGATTGCACTATGCGAGGGCCCGACCCAATCAGAACTGGTTCAGAATAAATCAATTGGAGATGTTGTCATGGTGACTGACAGGAAATCATCTGAATCATTAGCAGAAATCGACATCACCCCAACATCTCATGAGACACAGGCTGATGATGTGATAGGGAATCACATAACCGAGGAACAACCATTAGATGCTGTTCAAAATTGTGCGATGCTGTACTGCACAAATACTACTTTTAAGTCTCCGAATCAGTGCACCCAACAGTTAATTACAAGTGAAGTGTGTTCTCTTTGTTGTCAGACAGAAAGCAACAACAAAATGACGAAAAACCAAACACATGAGGAAATAACTCCCCTGCTGGAACAAGCGTGTTTGACCGGGACTCCCCTCTTGTCAGGTGACATCCGCAAGTCTTCCAGCTCCCATGGCTTAAAGTTAACAAGACGCCTCGCCGAAGATCTTTTCACCAATCCCAGTCAAAGCCCCTGTGAGTCCAAACCACCAAACGTAATTGCTCATCAAATCAAAACAGAATACGCACCTGCAGAGCCTAACCAACATGCCAATGTTTTCCACAAGAAGCCCAAAAAGAACACAGGGAAAGTGGCAGCCAGAATCCAAGTTCCCACCATCTTGATCCAAGATTTTAGCGATGTTTTGGGAAAACTGGTTGAAGAGGAGAACGCAAACACCAGGGAGAGGAGGTGGTGGTGGCGGCGGCATGAGCAAGAAAAAAGGGGGAAAGATGAGGAAAATTTGAGGACGAAGACAGCTAAAGAAGTGATAAAGGGGAAGGAAAAAGAGAGGAAGAAACCACAAACAAGGGGGAAAAGTTTTCAGGTCCAAAAAGACAACATGAAATTTTCCCCTTCATATGCCGAAGCTTACTTTTGATTCAGTCTCTTTTGTTAACTCATTTATTTCCGGCAATTGACATTAAATCAATTTTAATTAGAATGATTGGTATTGAATAATAATGTTTCAGTGTCAATGGCGGCACTAGATGTCCAGTCTGCAGTATTTGGACCATTCGATCACCGCCAGCCTCTTCCACTCCAAATGGATTGGACATCTAGCGCAATGGCAGCCAACGAGTTATTGTTTTAATTGTGTTAAGGCACTCAGATGCTTTATGCCACATCAATAAACAATCAAATTTTATTTCTTTTGTTTAGTTTATTCAAAGAAAAATATTTGCATCCCTGATTCAAAACAAGTGCTTCATGGTTAGTTTCAACATGATTTCACAAAGTTCTTGATGCAAATATTAATACAAAAATATGTTGATTATTTTACACTAGCTGTGGAAGTTCTCTGCATAATCTTCTCACAGCAAAAAACGTCCAGTGGAAAATTAACAAATATTTTTTTTTCAGTCAGTCTATATTTGTGTGTCGTCCTCACTGTCACTGGCGAGTACTTCCTGGTTGCTCTTCGGCTGAGTGCTCATTTGAGACGACGGGGGAAGCACCGATCCGAACAACAACGAACAGAACTGTGACAGCACACAACAGGAAAAGAAACAATCAAAATTTCATTAGACAATGAGGGATCGTTTCATCTTTATAACTGCATTGCTGAACCACAGTGGTTCTTAAGTTGTGAGTATGAGTGACTCGACTTTTGAGTTCATCGGGATACAAACCGTTATTTGGGTGATTAAAAAAATAAAATTTTAACTTGCAATCAAAAAATTTAAGCATGAACCTGATCACCGACCACTTTTAACATTTATCTCAATCCACTACAGTCTTTGATTTCAGAGAAAAGGTGAAAAATGAACCTTCTTATTTGGTGGCCCATCTTTTTCTGCCATTTCCTCCTCTTCATCCTCTTCACTGGGCAGGCTGGTCCTGTGATTTACTACTGAATGTCGTATTGAATTTATGGATTCAGGTGCAGATGGACCCGGGGAGATACTGGTATCCATGGCGATGAGGTAGGAATCCATGTCATCTTTCATCAAGTCGTCAGATGGGGCAGCTGGGGGACTGTGCCCCCTGACCAAAACCGTTGAACATATAAATTACAACTTAGCTTACATAAGCATGCACTTTATTCTTTGTTACCTTCTTGTCTGGTTTCTGTTATCGTCCAAAAGTGTGGCCAGAACAAAGTTTCCCTCCATGACGGTGTCTGATACAGAGAGCACCAAAGGGCTGAAACACACACAAATAAAAACACTGGCAAATGTAAATAAATAGCTGCAATGTCCAGTTAACATTGTTCATTTAGTAAACATGCATACCTGCCCGGCTCATCAAAGTACATAGAAATAGGAAGACCGACAGTCTCGGCAAAAGGTAGCATACCCTGCAGAAGAGAGGACAAAAATAATCTCATCAAAACTTAATGCTTCAAATAAGCCTCCATTCAAAGCTCTTTAGTTCCCACCCGTAGCTCCTTTAGACAGAAGGTGATGCTGATGTGAGCTTGGACAGCAAAATGTTCAAATTCGTCCGAAGCTAGAAACAGTTCGGTTAGCATAGCCTTGGACTGCGCTAAGAGGCAAAAAAAAGAAGTTTAAAGTGAACATAGATGAATCCATTTTTTTTTTTTTTAAGTTGCTGCTTTACTTTAACTACAAAAGGCAAAATTTATTAAAGGGATCCACAGATCGAAAGACTTGTAGTTCTTAAAAGTTAAAACGTTATTATGAGTTAAAATAATTTGATATTGAAACCCCTCTTGATGTTTTCGTTTTTATACAATTTGTAAAATTAGTTTAACTAGTAGGTCGCCATTGTTGTTGACATCACATGGTTATGCTGCCGGGCTTCTAGAGCAGTGTTTTTCAACCTTTTCTGAGTCCCGGCACGTTTTTACATAGGAAAAAATGTTGTGGCACAATACAAACCAAAAATGTTCCAAAATTACTTCCTGTACAGTTTATTTAATTATCCAATAATTTCTCAATATTTATTCTAACTCAGTGTGACTTGAGCCTGTTTAGATGAACACAAAGCCGATAGATATCCTGGAATTGAAGAAAGACTCACACGAAGCTCTTCTTCAACACCTCTTTGTCTCTGTTTTTATTTTTTTTTTTATCGCAGTTAGGCTTGAAAAGCTCAGACTTATCAGACAGGAGGACTTTAGCAATGTCTTTAACCGCATCAGGGCCAAGCATCTCGCTGACAATTACTTTGCAAGCAGGTAGTATTAATTTCTCTGCCACAATGTGGGACTTTTTTAATTTAGCAACAAGTTCAGCAACAAGGCTTTGAGGGCTTTCTAATTTACCTTTGTAGCTTTTCTCCAAAAAGTTGCCTGTTTCTGTATTTTCACAAAGGCAAACAAAATAGTTTATCGACTTGTTTTTAAGGGTGTTTCGTTTGGAGATGACGTTTAAGCTTGTTTGGCACCATGGCGCTGTTTGATAGCTGCTCATGTCGCATTCAAAAACTGCACTGATTTTTAGCCATCGGCCACCTTGCTGTCCTCGACAATGTGTTGGAATAAAACACGGGGAGGATAGACGGTCGTCACATATGGATAAAATAGAACACTTTCGTGTATATCGACACTCGATGAGTCTAATCCAATGACGTACAGTAGACGTACTGGGGTCCACATTGTCGCGGACAGCGAGATGGCAAGAAATTTGAGCAGTTCTTGAACGCGATACCAGCAATACCTCCCTCATTTGCACACAACCGAAACTTTCTACCTAGTCTAGTAACCTAGCAACTCTACCCGACAACGTAAAAAAAAATATTTTTTTTAAAAAATGCGATATTGGATAATATCTCGCAGCACACCTGACAATCTCTCACAGCACACTAGCGTGCCGCGGCACACAGGTTGCAGAACACTGCTCTAGAGTATGACTCTAGCGACATAAATATGTCATCTGTTCAACCCTTTCAATTTGAACCCGAGAGGAACATTAATGAGCATGACAGCACTGTCGGTATTTCACAAAACGAGCAGCAAAAGCAAAATGAACAGGAAAGACGGGATGAGAGGACACAAGAGTAGGAAAAAAAAGGGTGTTCTGCAAAAATGTGCTACACCGGCGAAAAGTCTACAAGAGGCGAATTTGACACCCAAAGTACTACCGTGCGCTTTCAGCTTTTGTTTAAATGCATAGTCAGAACATACTAAAGATGCCTTATGAAAATACTTAAACGTAGTAATATCAAATAAGGCTGGTTTAAATATGCTACGTGACTAATGTGGTCAAAAGATCAACAATTAGCTTTAAAGCTACCACAAGGAAACGCCATGCCTAAAAGTATGAGAGGGAAACATGCAGAAAGTATTTTGAAGCAGTGAAAAGGTAACGAAAGACTCAATAAAAACACAAATGGTTAGAACTCGCCGCTTTTAACCGATGAGCGCATGTGTTGGACGTCTTGCTGCGCCGAAGAAATTGCAGTAACCTGGTAGCATTCATTGAGTGACAGTGAAAATCTACGTCATCACCCCAAGCATCAATTGCACGCTTAAAACATAGTGCCCTCTGTAGGTCAAAACATGTACTAAATATTACAGATTTTTAAATCAATGGCAATATTTTATGTGTTTCTAATAACGTATTTTAGTAAAAGAACAATTGTGGCTTATTAGGGCCTACAAGTCTTTAAGTCCGAGGTTCCCTTAAAGTCACCTAAGTCCTCGTCCACATGACTCCTGAGCCACATTCGTTCATCACTGACTGAAAGGGTCACTTCCTCCAGAGATGGCGGGAAATGCGCAACTGTGTCCACAAGCAACCTGAGAAACACAAGGCATGTCAGCAGGTAGTGAATATCGCTTTGTACATTTCGTCTACGCCTTTAAAATTTAAAACTCAGTTTCTTTACAAGCAGAGAATGAACATGGGCCATTGGGAACCAAACAATAACAACGCACTGACACCGATACTGTACATCTGTATTTGTAAAAAAAAATCTCATACTCCAATTGCCCATCCCTAACTGTCATGTAATTTGCAACATTGTCTTCCCAGAGTGTGAGTTGTGATGATTGGCAGCTCGTTAACAGTTCTTTGAAAATCATCAACATACATTTGCATTTAGATTTTTATTACCACTCCTAGTAAAATTTCCGTAAAGCTACAGGGAAATCCCAGCATATAGTGTGGAATCCTGAAATTAAAAGTAGAACGTACATACTAGTATGATGTAACATCTGTAAAACAATGAAGTGTAAAAGGTGAACTGCGATAAGACAAGAGTCGACTGCTGTACAGTCTACACATTTGTTCTTTTCACAATATTTTATAAGGCATATTTTAATCAAAATTACAAGACATAGCAATTTTATAAAGTATCAGTACTGTACAACTCAACTGCTCATCAGAAAAAAGTGCTATTAAAGGGAACCTCGGACTTGTAGGCTGTAATAAGTCACAACTGTTCTCTTTTACTAAAATATGTTATTAGAAACACATAAATATTGCTATTGTTATAAAAGTTTATAATATTTAGCACATGTTTCAACCCACGGTAGGCGCCATATTTTAAGCGCGCAGTGGACGCTCTGGGGTTGACGTAGTTTGTCAATCACTAGATAAACACTGCCGGTCTTCTGCAATTCCTTCTACACGGCGAGACGTCCAACACATGTGCACATCGATTAAAAGTGACGAGTACTTACTATTTGTGTTTTTATTGAGTCTTTTATTACCTTTCCATTGCCTCAAAATACTTTTTGCATGTGTTTCCCTGTCATACGTGTTTTCTTGTGGTAGCTTTAAAGCAGATTGTTGATCTGTTGACCACATTAGTCACGTAGCGTATTTAAACCACCCTTTTTTGATATTACTACGTTTAAGTTATTTTTTAAAGACATCTTTAGTATGTTCTGTCTGTATACATCCAAACAAACAAGCTGAAAGCTCATGGTAGTGCTTTGGATGTCAAACTTGCGTCTTGTAGGACGTTTCACCGGTGTAGCACATTTTGGCAGAACGCCGTTTTGTCATACTCTCATCTCATCCCGTCTTTCCCATTCGTTTTGCTTTTGCTGCTCTTTTTGTGAAATATCGACAGTGCTGTCATTCTCATTAATGTTCCTCCCGGGTTCAAATTGAAAGGGTTGTGGGATTTTAATATCAAATTTCTTTAACTCGTAATAAAGATAATCTTTTAAGAACTACAAGTCTTTTTTTATCCGTGGATCCCTTTAATGCCGCTCTACTGAACAACAAACCTTGGAATGGCTCGAAATACATTCCTGCAACTGTCCTTATCAAACACAGCCTGTAAGCTCTCACTGTCCTGGAATGACAGGTTGTGAGTCTTCAAGAGACCTGCAGATAACCAAACAGTGGCGTGATGCAAATCAATGGAAATGGCGCTCATGTTTAGAGATGTGAGCTGATGGTGGAGGAGGAGGTGACGGTGGTGTGACCATGCATACCATGTTTGCAATGCAGTGTGAAAGTAAGGCGATCTTTTTTCTCGTCCAGCTTGATGTGACACTTTTCCACCGTCTTCTCCAAAGATGATAGTGACTTGAACACTGACTGAACACTCTGGATGTATTTATATTAAAACAAAACATACACACAAAAGGAGATTAATTTCATGTAAATGTAACATAATTTAAAGAATATTTGCAATCCGAGTATTTCTTTAACCAATTAGATTTTAGACACTTTAGAGAAAGCTGGAGAAAACCCAGGCGAACATGCAAATTCTGCACAAGAAGATTTTCGAACCCAGAACTCAACATGCCTTTATTGCCATCTTGCAGCGGAAATGATGCCCATTGGGGTTGGTGTACCTGCACAAATCAGTGAAAATGACAAATAGTCTAAGATTGAGCCATGCAAACGTGGACGACGTTCACTGACACTTCCAGTCTAACCTGCTGAAGAAGAGAGGTGTAAACAGGAAGCAACCGTAAGCTGACCGAGAGGAGTTCACAGATCGCAGGGCTAGCTACAAAATCAGCAACAACAAACGACAACTCTTATAACAAATAACAAGTGACTATAACTGGGAAAAGTCAACAAAATAAGTGTACCCCATCTTGCTGCGACTCAACGTAGAGCTCGTCGCCAATTCTGGACAAGGAGTGGATAGCTTTGGCCAACACTTAACAAGACATAAACAATTAATGTAACTTTTAACATGATAAAAGCAGGGCACAAAACTGAAAACGAGGAAAAAGATGCAAGACGGAGGAACAAAGCGAAAATGACCGCTTACCTTTCACCATTCCGCCCGTCACAACGCAGTCCATTTCTGGAGTTATAGTAGTTTACTTGCAATTTGCTACTAAACAATAAACTATCTGCTAAGGAGGAACAGCACTGTTTTGCACAGAAGGCGAACGTATTTCACATGGCGTACTCATACTCCGTTTTGAAATTTATTAATATTAATAATGAACGGACTGAAAAATCACACAGTTGATCACTGTTGTTTACGCCGCGACAAAAAACACTTCCGGAATGTGGTCCAATCGGAAAGACGAGACTGCCATGTAAGGGGCGTGTCTTTACTTGACACATGCGTATTCAAACAACGCATTTACAAGACCAGACACATTACTATAAAGAACGCTAGATGGATTCTGTCGGAGTCGGTGGCGTTAGTGACCGGCGGCCATCTTAAAGCAGCAAACTTCTCTGGCAACGAACCGAAGGTGAGTCATTTTTTCCCACTAAAATATTCTTTACTTGGCAAAATCTTGACGGATATTTCAGTGGTTTGCTTTATAACAAACCGTACTATTATTATTACGTATGTACTTCATTTAATCCATCTCTAACGTAAATGAAAAACCAATTGAAAATCGGTGAAAAGTTAGCAATTTATAGCTATTTCAAAGTACACTCATGTTTGGTAAATGGCACTCACACAAAACGGCCGACAAGGAATGATGACCGTTTCGTTTGGCTCACAGCGCGCATTGTACATCTACCTCTCTAGATATGTGATATCTATGTACAAATCCGTCTTTTTTTATTTTAATTTTATTTTTTTATTTAGTTCTTGTTTCCATAAATCCTCCAACTTAACCAATATACTAAATAATAATTTGGAAAACGAATGAACAAACAAAGAACTAACTAACTAAATAAATAAATAAAACTAATTTACTCACCCCCACCAAAAATTAACAAATTATTACAGTATTAACGCTTCAAATAGAGTTAAAACAAACAAAAATCAAAGTGTGAAGTACAACTTCTCTTGTTGTAAAGCCAATCAGTGTCAGTTACTCCTCCTCGTCCTCCTTTATGTTGATCTTCTAAATAGATATACCCTTATTTGAAGTTTGAAACAAAGGTAGCTTGAAAAAACTAATTGGTGACCACCCCCAGAGAATTCACCAAGCGAGGCAAAAATAGAGGGACTTCACGACTAAATCTGAAATTGAAGTCTGAAGGATTAAAAGTGAAAGAAACATCTTCACAGACAAGAACAATTAAGTTGCTTTGAATCAACCTTTTTATATTACCTTGACTGAGAGACTGCACAGACAAACATTTAATTCACTTACCACTGGGATGTTTTCATGATTCTTAAAAAGAACTGACAAGACAAAAGTGTAGCAGATGCTGCACAGGATGCTTTCTCCACCACTGCCATGGAACTTTGAACCGCATGGAAAGGCAATACAGAGAGAGAAAGAGAGTTGCTGTCAGGGCACAATTATCTCACCTCACTGGTCTTTCTTGTAAGTCTGCTTTGCTGTTTCACTGAACATCAGGAACATTGCTGAGCACTGTCTGTCCGCCCATCGTGTCTGACATGGACGTCTCCTTGAACTAAACGGAACAACTGGATATAATTTGGACTGATTGAGGACGAAAACGGACAAAAAAAAAAAAAAAAACAATCTCAGAAAACTAGGACAAGATTGGTCCTATATATCTGCTCAAGCTTTGGAGAAACAGGAAAAATATGAACAGGATGACATTACATTGGACAAGAATCTCTTACTTGAGGAAATTTGGGAATACAATCGTAACTGAAGAAGAGGATATATGTCCTAGCATTAAGTGAGGAAAAAGGTGAGGAAAATCATGGGAACAAATTGGAACGTGTCCAAAAATATTAACAACCAGTCTGTGATTCTTTTTAACAGTATGTGTCATAAAAACTCAGTTTTTGACCACATTCCTTAAAGACGTTCTGAGGTGTGTCTTATTCTGTGCATCATAACAAGCTGTGACTTTTAAGCTTCACTGTTTTCCAACTCGATGTCTCAGACGGACAGTCAGGCTTTACTACAGTCTATGTTGGAGAGACTGAGACTCCAGCCTGAAAGGGAGAGGAACGCATACGAACATACAGGTGAAGCACTCACCCTTGCCCCCATATGGGGCTCAGATGGAGTGGGATCACTCCCTAATCAAGAAATTGAAACGGATGTTCTTACAAATGGCTATGCAATTGATGGCCCTGCAAAAACATTCGGAGTACCTTCTTCAGTGGATCGCAGTTTCAGCCCTAAAGATGTTGAGAGACTTCAGCCAGTTCATGACTTTCAACAGTACAGAGGTCACTTTTTCTTTCCACCTGCAAAAGACAACAGCCACATGACTGTAAATCTAGCATCGGAGAATGCCACAACAGGGCAAGACCTCTCAGGAAAATCTCTCCACTACTCAAGGGGAACTGGTACTGGATCACAAAAGGACAAAATATCAGAATATAAAGAATCGGATCATGGTTTTAAACACAATGTTCATAACTGGTCATGGGGTAGCCCAGATTTCACAACAAACAATGAAGGGAATCATTCCTTTCACGTGGGGAATGGAGGATTTGAAAATTTGTCTAAATGGAAAGGCATGCAAATGATCCCTGAAAAAATGACCAAGAGGAAACAACGATTTTCTGAAAACAAAGCAAAGCGATGGACTCAGAAACTCAAGGAAAGATGGATAGAAAGGTCTAGCAAAAAAGGAAAAGATGGGTCCAAGGAGGATTGGATGAACAAGGTAAGTGTTACAAAGTAGCTCATTTCTGCTCAGGACACTAACATCTGATGTTATTCTTAGATTTCAGCAAAAAACCATCTTATCAACACATTACATCAAGACGCAGAAGGGACCGCCCCATCGCAAGACAGCATTGAAAACCCTACTACACAATTAGAGGACGACACGATTGACGCATTCATGAGGTAATAATGCCGCAATAGTGTACTAGAAATGAGCTAGAACTATTGAAGGAGTCTGCAAAATGCTGGCTGGTAGTTTGACACCCCCAAGCAAAATATGTCAGATGTTTCCAAATGTTTCCAGTGACTGTAATTGGCTGTTTTTTCACTGCTACTGTTTGATGTGTAAATTACCGAGAGCCTGTGTCAACGAGCTGCCTGGAAAATCCCTAAAATAGAAGAATGCATATTTGCCACAGATCATACATTGCATTTCAAATGATATTGACCCGTGTACTGAGGCATTTGGAGGGGCTGTCCCTTAAATCAGACCTTCTATCCCCCAACACTGCAGCTGTCAACAACAACCATGCTAAAAATTTTGTTAATTAATACCTTCACAGGCAGCACGGTTAATTAGTGGTTAGAAAGTATGCTTCAAATTTAAGAGGTTCTTGGATAAGACCCTCCTGTGAGCAGCTAACATGGGCCAGACAAAAGTATTGTCCCCCTCAGCCTAATACTTGGCAGTACAGCCTTTAGACAAAATAACTGTAACCCAGTTTCTGTTATTGTCTGTCTTAAAAGTGAGAAAAGATTTACTCTCTGGAGAATGAATAATAACATCTTGAATTGCTCAAATAGCAAAGATAAATTAATTGAATCAATTAAGAAATTCCTTGAATTTAATGATAATGATGAGCACTCCCCTGGTACCTTATGGGATGCACTTAAAGCAGTTATAAGAGGCAAAATTATAGCACTATCTACTTACCAGAAGAAAAATAAAAACTACAAATTAGCAGCCTTAGAGAAAAAATTGTTAAAACTCCAACAAGAGCATTTTGGATCATTGAAAACTGAAACAAAGATTGAAATACAAAATTTGAAAAAGGAAATAGATGATATTAACACTGCGGACGTACAAAGGAAAATTATTTTTGCAAAACAGCAACATTACGAAGCTGGTGGAAGGTCTTTGAAATTGCTTTCTTATAAATTACGGAAACAACAAGCAGAGAGGACGATATACAAAATTAGAAATCCTTTAAATAACCAAATAGAATTTGAACAAAACAAAATCAAACTATGCTTTCAAAATTACTACAGAGATCTATACTCTCAACCAAAAATAGACAACCATGAACAAATAGATTCCTTTTTGGCACAGTTAGATCTACCAACTTTGACAAATGAACAGAATGATAACCTCCTCGCAGCAATCACAAAAGAAGAGATTCAATGGGCTATTAAGAAGTTAAAAAATGGAAAAATGGCAGGAGCTGATGGATTTGGTCCAGAATGGTACAAAATAATGGAGATCCACCTGATACCAACTTTGCTTAAAACATTTAACTGGGTGATGAAAAAAAAGGAAATCCCAAATTCGTGGAGGGAAGCAATAATATCAGTACTGCCAAAAGAAGGGAAAGATGTATTAAACTGTAGTAGTTATCGCCCAATAAGTGTTCTAAATACGGATTATAAAATATTTACATCCATTCTTTCAAAACGATTAGAAACACTTTTACCGTTATTGATACACAAAGACCAGACTGGGTTTATAAAATACAGACAAACACAGGATAGTATTAGGAGAGTTTTAAACATTGTGGAACATGTCTCTTATCAGAAACAAGAAATGTTGATTATTGGGGTGGACGCAGAGAAGGCGTTTGACTCTGTTAGGTGGACCTTTTTATACAAGGTATTAGATAAATTTAAATTTCACAAATCTGTAATTGATATAATCTCAGGAATATATAATAAACCATCTGCTGGAATAAAAATTAATGGGGACCTCACAGAGTCAATCATATTACACAGGGGAAATAGACAAGGATGTAATCTTTCGGCACTTCTCTTTGCGTTATTTATTGAACCGTTAGGTCAGTGGATGAGGCAAAGAAAAGATATTAAAGGAATTATGATGGCTGGTGAAGAACAAAAACTTGCTTTATACGCTGATGATTTACTATTAACATTAACCCAACCTACACAAACATTACCAATAACAATAAAAGCACTAGAACAATATGGAACCTTTTCTGGTTATAAAATAAATGTAAATAAAACACAGGTAGTAACTCTGAACTATAACCCACCCCAACATATTAAGGAGGAATATAAATGGAATTGGGATGCAGAATCGGTGAAATATTTGGGTGTTACACTACATAGAGACTTCTCAAAGATGTACGAGGTTAATTACGGACCTTTGAATGCCAAATTAAAAGCAGATCTCCTAAGATGGAATGTTGTGCCATTTATGGACCTCAACTCCAGAATCGAATCAATAAGAACGAATGTCCTCCCTCAACTGCTGTATTTATTTCAAAGTTTACCGTTTTTAATACCATCAAAACAATTTATGGAGTGGGACAAAATGATATCAAGGTTTATATGGATGGGCAAAAAACCTAGGATTAAATACTCTGCATTACAATTGAAGAAGGATATGGGTGGTAGAAACCTTCCTTGTATTCGTGAATATTTTTCATCTGCCCAATTGAGACCGCTTGTTTGTGTGTGCTCCCCAGTTTACACATCAGGTTGGAAAGATCTTGAGAAAACAAGACTAAGTATCCCATTGAAAGCTCTATTGTTTGACGCAAAATTACAGCAGGCAAATAGCTTTAAGCAAAAAATTTCCAGTACCATGTTTGTAGCATTAAACGAAATTATTAAAATATGCAATTTGGAAAGGGAAACAAAAATTTATAGATGGTGCGCCTATGACTCAGAATTCACTCCTAATAAATATGATAACAGATTCAAATTTTGGATTTCAAAAGGATTAACAGATTATAAATCATTTACTCACGAGGGGACACTTCAATCATTTGAAGTTTTAAAACAAAAACATGGTTTGGGGTCTCATGACTTTTTCAGGTATTTACAGGTCAGGCATTACATAAATCAAAACATCCCAAAAAATGTTGCTGAAGGTTTTTTACAAACATTTATAACTCTAACCGAATCACCCCACCCAACAAGAATACTTTCTAAATTATACAACAGTGTACTGGTGAGTAAAGGGGGGAGCACACATTATGTGAAGGAGAAATGGGAAAAAGAAGGGAGGATTATTATTACAGAAGAAGAATGGACCGATACATGTAAAACACAGTGGATTACGACTAGGTCAAACAGCTGGCGTGAATTTTGTTGGAAGAACACAATGAGGTTTTTTGTCACACCGGTCCAGAAAAGCTATCAAGGGACAGGAGATGCATGTTGGAGATGTAGCATCAGAAGAGCAAACCATTTCCATATATTCTGGGAATGCGTTGTTATACAAAAATACTGGTTGGACATTCATTATCATCTACAAAAGAACTTTAATTTTGACATTCCCATGTTCTTTGTTACCATGTACTTATGTAAAATAAATGTGCAACAAATTAGCTGTAATGAAAAGAAACTCATCCACATTCTATTGGCTGCAAGCAAAAAAGCATTGACAAGAAAGTGGCTTAAACCTGAACGACCAACAACAGAGGACTGGATTGACGTAGTTCGAGAGATTTTCATGATGGAGAGGATCTCCTACGCACTAAAATTACAACTGGACATGTTTTACTTGATATGGACAAAATGGACAGAATATGTTAAGCCTGTACGAAATGATTTTGGGTAATATATGCTCACACAACATTATAAAAAAATTTTTTTTCATGTAAAAAATATGGCAAAATAATAGGTTCCCTGATCCTCAGTTTTTTTTTATTTTTTTTTTTACTTTATTATCTATTTTTACTTTTTATTTTATTATTATTATTATTTTTTATTTTTTTTCTTTCTTTGTAAAACCTTAGTTTGGTTCAAAAAAAAAAAAGGAAAAGCAGAAGAAAACTGTAAAACAAATTTTCTTTTGGTTTCATCTGGTATGTTGAAAGAACAAATGGCTTTTCAATAAAAAACAATAAATGTGAAAAAAAAAAATAATAATAACTGCGAACATTTGAAGGGTGCTTTCTCCAAATTGCAATTTTCAGATCTCTCCACAGGTGTTCGATGGGATTCAGGTCTGGACTCTTTGCTGGCCACTTTAGAAGTCTCCAGTGCTTTCTCTCAAACCACTATCTAGTGCTTTTTGGAGTATGTTTTGGGTCATTGTCCTGCTGGAAGACCCATGACCTCTGAGGGAGACCCAGCTTTCTCACACTGGGCCTTGCAATATGCTGCATAATTTGTTGGTAGTCTTCAGACTTCATAATGCCATGCACACGGTCAAGCAGTCCAGTGCCAGAGGCAGCAAAGCAACCCCAAAACATCAGGGAACCTCCGCCATGTTTGACTGTGGGGACAGTGTTCTTTTCTCTGAAGGCCTCGTTTTTTTCTTCTTCTGTAAACTGTATGTTGATGCCTTTTCCCGAAAAGCTATACTTTTGTCTCATCTGACCAGAGAACATTCTTCCAAAACCTTTTTGGCTTTCTCAGGTAAGTTTTGGAAAATTCCAGCCTGGCTTTTTTATGTCTCTGGGTCAGAAGTGGTGTCTTCCTGGGTATCCTAGCATGAAGTCCCTTTTCATTCAGACGCCGTCGGACAGTACGGGTTGACAGTCGTACCCTCGGACTGCAGGATAGCTTGAACTTGTTTGGATGTTAGTCGAGGTTCTTTATCTGCCATCTGCACAATCTTTCGCTGAAATCTCTCGTCATTTTTTCTTTTCCTTCCACATCTAGGGAGGTTAGCCACAGTGCCATGGTCTTTACTTTTTGATGACACTGCGCACGGTAGACACAGGAACATTCAGGTCTTTGGAGATGGACTTGTAGCCTTGAGATAGCCCACACTTCCTCACAATTTTGCTTCTCAAGTCCTCAGACAGTTCTTTGGTCTTCTTTCTTTTCTCCATGCTCAATGCGGTACACACAAGGACACAGGACAGAGGTTGAGTCAACTTTAATCCGTCTTAACTGGCTTCAAGTGTGATTTACTTATTGCCACCACCTGTTATGTGCCACAGGTAAGTAACAGATGCTGTTAATTACACAAATTAGAGAAGCATCACATGATTTTTCAAAGGGTGCCAATACTTTTATCCGGCTTATTTTTGAAGTTTAGTGTAAAATGATATGAAGTTTTTTTTTCTTCCATTCTCTTTTGTGTTTTTTCATTGCAAGCAAAATAAATAAAGATATTACAACCAGTGTTGTTAATAACGGCGTTACAATATAACGGCGTTACTAACGGCGTTATTTTTTTCAGTAGTGGGTAATCTAATTAATTACTTTTCTCATCTTGGCAACGCCGTTACCGTTACTGAGGACGGAAAGGCATGCGTTACTATATTGGTCGAAAAGTCTGAGGGAGACGGACTCACCGAGACGACAGAGCAGAGCAGGAGTAGGGAGGAGGCAAGAAAGTTGTGACGCCGAGCAAACGCGATGCTAGGTAGCTCCAATAATACATGTTGTAGCCGATAGCCTACAAACTACGCCCGCATGTTATGGTAGATATGGTAGACAAGGTAGATATCACATGTACTGTACATAGATATAACTAGATGCAAAATGACAGACATGGCACTAAATGAGTTAGTAGACAGCCGCCATCTTAAAGCAGTAGACTTTTTGGGACGGCTCTGATGTAGAGAACCTTCCTAGCGAACCTAAGTAACTTTTAATCTAAAATACTTCTAAATCGGCAAAATCTTGACTTGAATCTATCTTTAAAAGATGAAACAGTTTTAAAACTTTCATATGTCGAAAGTAGAGAGAAGGGAACTAATGCAATAATGGGAGCAATTTTAACAACTTTTAACAGTTGATTCAGGGTAAAGGGTAAATTAGGGTAAAGAATTGGGCTCGGGCCAATTGTACCAAAAACCTTCACAAAAAACTTCCCATCGTGTGGCCAATGTTTTTTTTTTTTTTTTTTTGAGGAAAAAAAAAAAGTAATTATCACCAATTACTTTGCCAAGTAACTAATTACTCTTACATTCAGGTAATTGAGTTAGTAACGCAATTACTTTTTGGGAGAAGTAATTTGTAACTATAATTAATTACTTTTTTTCAGTAAGATTAACAACACTGATTACGACCAACGCATTTGTAATTGCAATCATTTTCTGGGAGAAATTGAGCATTATCTGACAGAATTACAGGGGTGGCTATACTTTTGGCCAGCACTGTATGTAGAATGAACTGGTGAGCCCTAATGGGATGAGAGGATAAACATTTTCAGAACAGTCCAGTTGTAATCAAATAAATGCTCTGAGATTGAAATTGCCTATAGGTGAATAATTTCAGGCCTATTGAATAGCAGTGATGTATCCAATGAATGGAATGACAATGATTAGTGTGCTTAGTTTTTGAATTGTTTTTAAAATAACCAGGCTTGATTTTTTTTTTTCAAACTATGTGAAAAAGAGGTAAATGACGTAATTTTGTGACAGTGTTAATTGTCTGCTCTGAATTTTTTTTCTTTTCAGATCAGGTGATAACTTTCAAATAAATTTCAGTTCCGCGAGCTTGCTGGACGAGATTATCTCAGGTCAAGAGTGGGCCAAGTTCCTTAACTCTGCATCAACTAACCAGAGAACACCAGAGAAGACGTTGAGCAGCCTGAGCATCACACCAAAACCAACTCTTAATGGGCCGTCCACTTTGTCAACACACCACACAGGAGGTTTGAACAGGCAGTGGAGCTTCAGAGGTTGCGAGTCATTGCCAGTATATAACTTTCATGGCAGCGTGAATATTCCGTCTACAGTGAACAGCATAGTACACAGTCAGGCTGATCAGTTAGAGCCAATGGAAGAAGGTCAAAGCCATTCCCATGTGCAATTGAAGGAGAGTGGACTTTCGCAATCAAGAACTTCCTATGTCGAGGTTAGACACCACTTAATTTTTCTGACATGATTTTATGATGATCACATTTTGAACATGAGAGAGGTGTTTCCCAACTTTTATTGAGCCAAGGCACATATTGGGTATCCGACATCATTATCTTGTATGGTTGGCAGCAGGTAAAATCACAGGAATATGACCCTTTGTCCCTTTTGTTGATAGTAAATAAATATTAATTTGGGATAAAATAAGGGCAATTGGAGGATATCCCACCACACTAATGGAATCACTATATTAACAAATATAGTATGTTGCATCTTACATTACGGTATTGGTTCCAGCGTGCAGACATTCTGGATGATTCACCACCAACCAGCAAAGTCAACAGGAAGAGACAACATCACTTGGCCGAAATGTCTCAAATGAGTTGGACACAAAATGGACAAGGACAACCAGGTCAGAACCCAAACTTTAACATAGCAAAAACCCGAATGATAAGGTTGAAAGCAGTGCTGTCAAATTTATCATGTTAACGGGCGGTAATTATTTTAAAAAATTATTCACGTTAAAATATTTGACGCATTTAACGCATGCACGGAATAACCTGCTCATGCATTGCCTCAAACAGATTACAATGACGCCGTTTTGCACATTGAGAGCTAAAAGGCAGTGAAATGCGAGTGGTCGCAGACATTCATTGGACCGCGCCTTTTATTGGGATAAGCTTGGCAACTTTTTCACAACAAACATAACTTTTATGGCGAGCGACGTGGAGAAGAATGAAAGGAGATGATCTTTTTCTTAACACACTTTACTGAGCACAACGCAGAACATATACCATTTGCAGCCACCACTGACAGTCATGGTTGCCCAACCTCCCATCATGCATTTGGGCGGAACAGTTAAGTCGCTACAGTATCATTTAGTGAAAGCACAACAAAAATAATATTCCTATCTCTCAAAAATAATGTTCACAAAAAGAAAAGCGCTCAATGCAAAGAGAACTGGCATTCCCAATCAAAATAGCCATGCAAAATACATATAAAACTTACTCAGACTTTGCCTTGGCCAGATTAATTAATTAATTTAAAACTTGCCATTGACACCTTGTGGTATTTTTCAATCACTACCTTACGTAGTTAAAGACACTGTTGAAGAACGGCAGGGAGCCCATGTGACGTCCCGCTCGGCGACGTCAACAATGGCGAGCTATTAGTTTATTTTTTGATTAAACATTTTATAAATTTTATTAAGACAAAAACATTAAGAGGGGTTTTAATATAAAAATACTATAACTTGTACTTACATTTATCTTTTAAGAACTACAAGTCTTTCTATCCGTGGATCCCTTTAACAGAAAGAATGTTAATAATGTTAATGCCATCTTGTGGTTTTATTGTTATAATAAACAAATACAGTACTTATGTACAGTATGTTGAATGTATATATCCGTCTTGTGGCTTATCTTTCCATTCCAACAATAATTCACAGAAAAATATGGCATATTTTAGAGATACTTTGAATTGCGATTAATTACGATTTATCATTTTTTAAAGCTGTGATTAAAAATTTTAATCGTTTGACAGCCCTAGTTGAAAGATATAATGAATATTGCTGATAAGTAAGGGTTGAAATCTGTCTTTGGTTTTAGAAGAGTCACCAGAGAATCATGTGGTTGACGACGCAGAAGAGAACAACCCACCCTTCATCAGGCCTCAACCCACCAATGTTTCTCCTTGTGCTCCAACTCTCCGGGGTGTCCTCCGACACTCCACGTTCCAAAATTCAGATTCCTCACGAGAAAGCAAAAGGGTGAGTGTCAAGAAACTCTAAGACGAGTGAACCTTGCTTGGCCCCATGGCCAACAATTCTACTTCGGACACCGCTTGTCACAACTCTGCTTTTGTTGTGTAACTTTTATGTTCTATTTATATGACCAAATCCACTGACAATTCAGTGGATTATGTTTTCATTTAACTAGACACATCTTTCTTTGTTTCAGAGACGATTGGAGCCCAACCGGCGGGTTCATTTTGCAGAGACAGTTCATGAGATACCGCCAATTGAAGTGGAGCTGGATACTTTGGACTCAGATGACGAATATGGGACAGAGCTCAGCTCTGGATCAGATGAGGAAGAGAAGGAACGTATGGCAGTAGAGGAAGAGAAGGCAGTGCCAGGGCGCCGGCCTGTTCTTCCTGCCTGGATACGGGCTCTGAAGAGGAAGAACACTGTGAGGAAGCACTTATAGTATTTGTGCAGTGAAATCTGTGTTTTA
Organism: Corythoichthys intestinalis; assembly: GCF_030265065.1. Classification (NCBI taxonomy): domain Eukaryota; kingdom Metazoa; phylum Chordata; class Actinopteri; order Syngnathiformes; family Syngnathidae; genus Corythoichthys; species Corythoichthys intestinalis. The sequence goes on from NC_080405.1 coordinate 22,241,383, forward strand.
AATACATATTTTCACAATGCATGTACAAGCTTTATAAGATCAAATATATAGTAATACTTGCATCAAAATTGTGCCTTGAAAAAGGTGATAGGTCCACATATTGATAGATACTTTTTGGCCTCGTCATAATCTCAAGATAAAGTGACATGAAAACGTATCTGAACCTTTTGGAATTTCTCACATTTTTGCATAAAATCACCATCAAAATTGATCTGATCTGTCAAATTGACAGATGAAAAAAGTGTCTTCTTTATCTAAAACCACCCAAACATTTATAGGTTTATATATATTTTAATGGAGATATTATGCAAACAATAACAGAAGGGGGGAAAAATAAGTACGTGAACCATCACATTTAATATTTTGTGGCCCGCCCTTTGGCAGCAATAATTTCAACCAGATGCTTCCTGTAGCTGCAGATCAGCTGGCACATCAAGACTAATCTTGGCTGATTGTTCTCATGGTTGAGTCAGATTCCTGGGATGCCTGGCATGAATCACTGTCTTTAGGTCATGCCACCGAATCTCAATGGGGTTCAAGTCTGGACTTTGACTTGGCCACTCCAGAACGTGTATTTTATTCTTCTAAAACCATTCTGAAGTTGATTTACTTCCATATTTTGGAAGATTGTCTTGTTGCAGCATCCATCTTCTTTTTAGCTTCAACTGTCTGACAGACGGCCTCAGGTTTTCCTGCAAAACATCCTGATAAACTTTTGAATTTATTCTTCCATTAATGACTGCGAGTTGTCCAGGCCCTGAGGCAGCAAAACAGGCCCAAATCATGATTTTCCCCTCCACCATTCTTCATGGTGGGGATGAGGTGTTGATGTTGGTGAGCTGTTCCATTTTTCATCCACACATGGCGTTGTGTGTTACTCCTAAACAATTCATCTTTGGTTTCATCAGTCCACAAAATATTTTGCCAAAACCTCTGTGGAGTGTCCAAGTGCCTTTTAGTGAACATTAAACAAGCAACAATGTTTTTTTTATTTTTTTATTTTTTATTAGACAGCAGTGGCTTCCTCCTCCAGATATTGGACTGTGTCAGTGATATCTGTAAGTCTTTTGCAGACACTCTAGGGTTCTTTTTTTTACCCATATGAGTATTCTGCGCGGAATTCTTGGCATCATCTTTGGTGGACGGCCACTCCTTGGGAGAGAAGCGACAGTGCCAAACTCTGTCCATTTGTAGACATCTTTTCTGACTGTCGATCGATGAACATCCAGACTTTTAGAGATAGTTTTTTAGCCTTTCCAAGCTTTATACAAATCAACAATCCTTGATCGCAGGTCTTCAGACAACTCTTTTGACCGAGCCATGATGCACATCAGACAATGCTTCCCATCAAGACAATATTTACCAGGTGTGTGTTTTATAGTGGGCAGGATAGCTTTAAGCCACTCATCAGTGATTGGGCACACACCTGACTTAAATTGTTTGTTAAAAATAGGTTTCAATTGCTCTTAAAGTCTCCTCAGGCAGAAGGTTCACTTACTTATTTACCCCCCCCCCCCTTTATTGATTACATGCTATCCTCATTAAAATATGAAAACCTATAAATGTTTGGGTGGTTTTAGTTAAATCACTGTTTTTACATCTGTGTGATTTTGACAAAGATCAGATCACATTTGATGGTAATTTTATGCAGAAATGTGAGAAATTCCAAAAGGTTCATATACTTTTTCATACAACTGTATTTACATTTTCCGTTTTAATCGATGCCTTCAGTATTACCTAAAAATATTTGTATTATAGTGGTTGTTGTTTGCAGTGGTGTTGAACTAAACAAAAGGGGGGAAATTGAATAAACACCTCTCAAAGTATTGTGCTGTTTCTCATCAGATTGTATGGCTTAACCTAATGAAGCAGCAAGTAAATTCATGTATTTGAGTTGTTTCACAACTCTGTAAGCACTATTACTGGCATTAATTGTATTATATAGGGTGCCATCACTTTTAACAAAAACAAACATATTGTATTAAAAAAACAACAACCTGGCAGCGCAGCAACATTTGGCTTTCTCTTTATTACTGTGACCAACACTAAAATCACAAACCCTCAAAATTCTACACTGACTTCTTATTCCGCTTCAACTCATTATTTGCCACTGAATCAGTGTTTATCTTGGATGAGAATTTACTGTTCTTTCAGAGCAGAAGTTCAAGCCCTGTAAGCTTTCAAAGTATCAGCTCATCATGGGAGCGGCAGCCCATGTTATGAGGTGTTAAAGGTGTTTGATGATAGAGATAATTAAAGTATTGTTTATTATGATTATGTGTTCTTTATTAAAACAATTTTAATCCAGATTTTTAAATTACTCTGAACCCTCAGAACTTTGCAGCAAAATGAATTCTTAATATGTCCAACTAGTGACTTGCGGATACTTAACCGGGTGAAAAAATGATGACCTGCTCACTAGCACGCCCGCCTCGTAATCAATAGATTTTGGTTTTGAATCACAGGTCTGGCTTCTTGCGACATTTGCGTGTCCTTCCCATGCGCTGTTGCTTTTCACTTGGTACGCGGGCCTCCTCCCACATTTCAAAAACATCCACACCAAAGAAACTCCAATAGATTCTTTTATGCATGTGCCTTGGCAACCATTCCAGGGTGTACCCAAGCATACAGGGTGTGACGCGGGCAATCACAGAATGACTCTACACAACGTTTCAAAATAAAATATGATGCAAATTCCTGTCTGCCGGCTCCAAAATAGATTGTAAAATAAAGTTCAACAAATAATGAGTCTTTTACAAAGTATATGCTTATTTTGTGCAACAAAAACAGCTAGCTGTTCTTTCATCCAGCATGTGATGCTGGCACCTATAGTCGGCCTAACCCTTTTCCTGCTCTTTTTATAGGTTAATAATGACGACATCAGTGCATTTTAGGTAAAAATAATTTCTTATTAAATGTGCATTTATTCACAGTCTCAGATTTAGACTGATATTTTGAGCCACACCTCATGACACAAAGAATAACACCAGGCCCTTTTAATAGCTACTTTTCTGCCATATCAGGCAAATTATTCAATCATTAGCTGCGGGTAGCATCCCATCACGCCAGGTACACATAGGCACATTGCTGTGTTCAGGCGTTCCTTCTTTGCTATATAGTGATCACGAGAAAGCATTCAGTGAGTTAAGAGTACTTTATAATACTGCCATTTCCACAACATGCATGATATTGATTGCTGTGATCAAATTAGTGCATTAAACCCTGTGTCTAATTGCTATCAATTCCTCTGAGTCCTCCCTTCTCCGTCATTGTCTTGATCAGAGCCATAAAGAGCCTCTTAAGCTAATCTAATAACCACTCGGTGAAAGGAGAAGGGCTCTATTTCGACATTCCGCGCGTTTATAAGAGACAATCTGGTTAGCAACTGAAATGAAATCGTGGATGTGCAAAATAAACAGAAAACCTCCAAGCAATAATGCAATTTTTCACCGGATAAAAGAGGAAACTCAGCGTAGTCCATTAGTGCTCCTGCTGACCACGATTGACCAGAGGGAGACTAATAATGGTCCATTTGGAAATCTCACGCAAGACACACCTTTTGTCCTGATGCTGACACACATGCTGTCTAAAGGGGTGTAAGGAACGCATTCTTGTGTGCAGTCCATGTCCACACAATGAAGACGCGCACAGACACACATTAATATTTATTTTGTGCCAGGGAAAGGAATTACTGCAAGTATGTGTGTACATTTTTTTTCACATTGTCTCATGTAAGCGAAGCAAACAAGAGACAGCATTAATATCACAGAGTTGATGTGGGTTCGTCATAACTATAGTTACAATCCTGTAAAATGAAACCACTTGCAATGAAATTCTCTGTAAGAATTCATTAAAGCTGCATTAATCGTCCAATAATAATAATAATAATACTAAAGGCAAAATCTTGCATCTTGGTTGAAAACGGTTACTTTTAGACTGGAAAATACTTACACTGAATATGTTTAAATATGGAAATAGTAACTGATGTCACTTAGCATTTTTTGGGCGACTTCAGTGAGTCATATTTACTTAATTCTACTAATGTGTTTCAAAGAATGTTACCTGTGCTATAAGACCAATATACAGTGATGGCCTGATTTACTAGTAACCCAACTTGAGTTTTTCGGGTTACGGGCAAACACAGATTGGATTTATTTATTTATTTATTTTTGCTTGCGTTGTTAGCAAAAATTAGCACCAGAATGTTAACCGTAAGATGATGCCAAAGAACTTGATGACATTTTCACAACATCGTCATTTTGTGCTCACATTTTTTTTTTTTTTTTTTGTGCAGCAATATTGCAAAATGTTTTTTATTTCCTTACAATGGGTCCCAAGAAAGTCAGTGCTGAGATCTGGATGATGGTCAGCGGATTAAAGGATGAAATAATAAAAATATGTACATGTGGCAAACAAGGCAAACATAAAAAAATATTGTAAAGAATCAGTTCAGAAAACTAAGTAAACATTTTTGCAACAATAGATTTTTTTCTCTAAAAAACTTTTATTACGTTGCATTCAAACAACACTGGGACTGTTAAAAATTTTGTGAGTGTTCTTTTTTGGAATGGCATTTCCAGGAGCAGAACTTAGGGTGCTAGGGGTGCAACCTCTACACTAGGACGGATAATTTTTTGCCTTGTAATTTGGACAATATTTTATACCTGTCCACACTACATTTAAGGTGTTTTCATCGCGAGTGGAAACACACAACAACAACACAGAAGATGATACATACAGGCGTTGGCTCTGTGGATATTTTACAAACATTAACAAAGAACGTAGGCTCGTGGCAGTGTTTCCCTTTCTCACTAACTCGCTCACTGGCTTGGATGCGGCATTTCTTCTTCTTCGCGCTCTTCTTCGCGTTAGGAAGCGCAAGGGCGCCACCACTTGAGCGTGAAAGTGCCATAAAAACTAAAAGGCATGCATTTCAATATACTGGTAAATAAAAACAGGGGTCCCCAAACTACGGCCCGCGGCTCCATATTTGGTCCGGCCCCCTGAACAATTCCAGAGAGCATTTTGAATTTTTTTTGTTTTTTTTCTCCCTCAGTAGTGTTATTTATTTCCTGGCCTTTTTCAGTGAATAATTCAGAGAGGGTTATTTGGTTATTATCTATTTAATTAATAGTGCTATTATTATTTATTATTATTGTATTATATTATTATTTTTATTTTATTTACTTTTGTTCCGAGAAGAATCCACAGAGGGTTATTTGATTGTGGCTTTCTGAAAAACAATATTTTTTTTACATTTCGCACTCCTGCAATCGTCACACTTTTTCTGTTACAAACTGAGCCCGGCCTCTCATCAGAGAAGGGAAAAGTTATTTGGCCCTCACAGGAAAAAGTTTGGGGACATTGCCAAAGGCAGAGCAGCGACCTATATGCCAAAATACAGGTATACCAATATTTTTTATTTCTATTAGAAAAATGTTTCAGTAAAATGTTACACATTCTTGTGCATTTGCCACTTATTGCCACAGTTAACATTGAGGCTTTGGGCCTCTTTTGACCTCGTTGTGAGTTTGTAAGGTTGTGACTTCTGATTAAACAAACTTGACGCCAATCAAAATGTTTGTTCTTCTTTTTCCCGAAATTAGAATCGATAAGAGAATCGATAAAGAATCGAATCGTTAAGCAATATCGATAATGGAATCGGAATCGTAAAAATCGTATCAATTCCCATCCCTAGTAGCCGGTGGCTACACTAGATCGGGTATCCGGCATTTGAGAAACTATCTTCATCTCTAGCCCGTGCAGTAAAATATCCCGACAAGAGGTACATTAGTGTAGCAGACATGCTGTATAGAAGGCGTCTCCAAACCGGTCTTTAAGGCCCGCTGTGGGTGCTGGTTTTTGTTCCAACCGATCCAACACAGACCGTTGAACCAATGAGTAAAAACAAGTAGCACCTGACTGCAATCAACTGATTGTACTTGTAAAACACCAGATTGGTGAAAAGCTGTCAACTTGTTTGCTTGGAACAAAATCCTGCACCCATAGCGGACCTTCATGGAATAGGCTGGGGACCCTTGCTGTATAGTATAACTAATTGAATGTTTAAGACCATTATCCATCCTAGTGTAGACGTAGCCTGAGGGGCCCAGTTTGTGAGTGTAACGTGGGCGTGGTTGGGTGAGGAGAAGGTCAAAGAGAAAGGTAAGATGATGCACGCAGCTGTCATACACTGATCCCTTGTTTTTCGCGGTTAACGTGGACCAGAACCCGCTGACATTAGTGAAAAACCGCGAAGTAGCGTACCCTCCCACAATTTTTTTTTTTTTTGTGTTTAGTGCATATATTCAGATTTAGCATTGGAAAGAGATACATATAAGAGATGTTTTTTCACTTTTTTTCCCCCAAAGTATAATTAAAAAAAAAAATTATATATATGAAAAAAACATATATTTTAGTAAATGGTTTTTAAGCACTTCAAAAGTAATAATTATGATAAGTTTTAAACATGCTACTGTCCAACAGAATTATTTTTAAACAAGAATAAAGTAGTAGAAAAATTCTTGGCTTTATTCAATGCTCATTGAGTGAGCTCAAGCTGCTCACTTACACACAATAAGTTGTCACAGCAACTGTTTAACAAGTTAAACGATGATTGCGCTTTGAAGTTTGTGTCTTTGGTAAGATCAAACCCAAACATCTGTTGATCAAAGAGCAGGGAGCGGGAGGGAGAGAGAGTGAGACTACGCGATCGCCATGGGACAGCTCATCTGTATTTTTTTTTTTTTTAATTGAAAAAAAAATCCCTAATAAACTGAGGGAGTGAAGTTTGAAGCGTGAAGTAGCGAGGGATCACTGTATAATGTTTTAAATGTTAAAATATCTCTGCCAACCCCAACGCCCGCTTGCCTGCCCCCACACACACTGGACGATCGTCTTGACGAGCCCTAGAAATTGTCCACTAGCAACCCCCACCCCGTAGGACGATCCACTCCGTGGGTCCCGTTTATACTCATCGCACCCGGGCTCTGTTCACATTTCCATTTCAGTGGGGGAAAGTTAATTTGAGATACGAGTTATTTATGAACATAGAATTAAATGCGTAAGGGTAATAGGTCTTATTTTGTGGTTGAACGAGTTAAATTTTTTTTTAAAAAGGTATAAATAAAATTTGATTATTTGTGAATTTTTCCCCTGTGAGCTCTAACCGAGTGCTCATAAATACCAGTACTCCAGGAAGTTGCTCTGCAGTGCAGTCCATTTTTATACAATTCCTTAAGCGTGTTGAACAAAAAGTGCAGGATCCATAGGCTTTGAGGGAAAAGCAAGATGTTCTGTTCATTAAGTAGGGTGTCACACAGGCTGGTCAGCAGTGGCCAGCGAAAGCGCTCCAGAATCGCAGGAGCTCTTCATACCTTCTTTAATTGACATCTGGCTACTGGGGCTCGGAATGAGGCTCGCCTCTATCTGAGCCTCCGACACCTATAAGTACAGGTGAGAAAAAAAAGTGGGTTACAGGCATGATGGTCAGTTGTTGGTGGTTAGTTGTTATTATTGTAGGTAATGAAGCAATCGACAATAGTTTGAGAACAAATCTGTCAAATCTTTTGGACACCGGAACGTTGTAAAAATCTGCCTCTTCCTCACTTTGCGTGAGCTGCACGGCATTATGTTCCCTCAAGATTGGAAGTCTGTTATTATTATTATTAGAATGTAATGAGTGAAAATAGTTCAGTCAGATCCTGCTTTGTTAAAAGTTTATGACTGATATTCTTTGCTTCAATAAGGACGTGCAACAACCAATAAGGAAAAATGCTACCAATTCAATTCTTCATAATCAAGTTTTACCTCTTCAAATTTCTTGGCTTTGTACTGCTTCGCTCCTTTTAGGAAGTTCAGTAGAATGAGATCACAAAGGACGGTACCCTGTCAAAAACATAAATTGAAGTTGAGACTGATAGTTTACATAGCATGCAAAATGTTAAATCCATTAATAGGAAACCTACAAGTCCAATGGAAGTGAAGGCAGCGACCAGGTTGATCAGAGTTGGGATTGTGTTAAACTTTCCTGCCTGAAATGACAAAATTAGGAAAACCGGAGAGGGCTGAATTTAAAAGAACATGAAGTTGAATTCATCAGTTTTGTGCAATATTAACAGGATTTACAGTACTCTGTATCACATGTCATCTTCAGGTATAAGGTAGTGTAAATTCGAATTGTCTATTTGGACAGAAAATCCATCCTTTTACTCACTTGGCCAGTTACCATGACATCAAAGCGGATGGCAAAAGCCTTGTGCAGCGTCCGGTATTCAGTACCGTTCGGTGTCTTATAATATTTGGCAAATCTACATAAAGAATTAGACAAAGAGGGAAGAGAGAATGAGAAGGTGATGGATAACAGTGGGAGTCAATGAAAAACCAACCTGAAGTTGAATCCCTCTGAGACGCGGTTCTTGGCAAAAGGTGCATCGAGTCGGGTGAAAGAGTACTCGGGGACGCAATACTCAATGTTCATGTCTAGATTACACTTCCATTCAATGTTTATTCCAATTTCACCACCCTGGTAAGATTTGAGGAAAAAGTATACCTGTATTTACTTTGAATTAATTAATTCATTCATTGAAAAATAATTAACTATTAATTAATAATTTTGTGAGTCAATGCATGTTATATAGTCTTATTAAACACACAGAAAAACAGAAGTCATTAGAAGGCAAATCCTCCCCAAATATCAATTTAACCCCCTCAAGGATAGAGGTCACTACAGTGGACAACGTGGATGACGATAGACAATTCATTTAAAAGACTGGCTGTGAATGCTCATGTTTCAGTGCCCCTTGACGGCGCTAGAAAATGGACTGGATGTCTAGCGCTGGCAATGCTAGCCAAGGAGTTAAATGAGTGCCCTGAAAGGGTAAAAAAACAACAACAACAAAAAAACATACTGTAATTCATGCAAGAAAGGGTTAAAGCAAAGTTAAAGTCTATTAATCTTCAAGTTTCTCAAGATAGTAAATTTTGACTTTGTTCCCCTCTTTCTTTTATGAAAATTATCATGAAAATAATACAAAAATTAACTATATTCTCTGTATGTATTGAATCTACATACCATAATTTTGGGACTACCGCTACTTTCCTCATTTTGAATCCAGCGGCTTATAAATTGCGGTTTATTTTTTGATTTATTTGGGTTAATAGGTAACACTTTATTTGACAGCCGCGTCATAAGACCGTCATAATTATGACATGACATTATAACATGGGAATTAATGAATGCTTATGACAGATGTCATTACGTGTCATATGGCAAATTACAGGTATGTCACTAACTGTCCAGATCTTTCACACCTATTCAAAAGAGAGATAATTTGCCGGATGACACAAAATCACATCTGTCATGCATTCATTAATGCTCATTGTAGTCTCATGTCATAATTATCATGGTCTTATGACAGTCTGATAGCGCCACTGTCAAATAAAGTGTTACCAAATTCCATAACTAGCAATTAATGAAACAACTAGAACAGTAACTGAAGAAATAATTAGTGCAGAACATGAATTTTGATGTGTTATTTAGATCCGTAGCACTGCAATGCATGATAGAGGGCATGTTGAATGACAACAGTGTTGACAGCAGGTGGCAGCAGAGGTTGACTGTCTCTGCCAAGAGACCAGTGATGGCCAAATGAAGCTTCTTGAAGCAATGAAGCTTTGCAGCCAATTGGTTTAAAGCTTTATGGTGGTTCATTTGGTCTTATGACAGTCTTTTATGATGCAGCTGTCAAATAAAGTGTTACCGGTTGATATCTTTTGTAGGGCTGTCAAACGATTAAAATTTTTAATCGAGTTAATTACAGCTTTAAAATTAATTAATCGTAATTAATCGCAATTAATCGCAATTCAAACCATCTATAAAATATGCCATATTTTTCGGTAAATTATATATATATTCTGTAAAATAAATTGTTGGAATGGAAAGATAAGACACAAGATGGATATATACATTCAACATACGGTACATAAGGACTGTAGTGGGCATTTCACTCTACTGTCATTTAAATCTGTCTATGCTGTCCTCACTCCGAAGCGTCTACTTTTTCCAAAGCTAGACAGCTATTGAACGACGCCTTAATAATCAGACTTCTTCCTTTTTCATCTGATTTATTAACAAAATGGCCTCAAACCTTTGTCCTCTTTAGACCGTAGTGAAACTACAAAAAAAAAGTACACAAGCATTGCATTAGCAACAACGTTAGCTTAGCACGCTATACAGGTTCACTAAACATAAACAAAAAGCGCCTCATACAAAAAATATAACATTTCGCTTACTAACATAATATGTACATTCTTTACAACAACCATACTTACGGACAAATCTTGTCCAAGGATCATATAAGCACAACATTACAACGTAGGCGTCAGCCCGAGACGTCATGCAGCCATATTGAACTGGCAAGAAAGCAATAAACCATGTCGCAAAGCGACCACAAGAGTTCGCTGTTAGACAGCACAAAAAACCTTGCTGTAAAACTTACCAAAAGGCAGAATACTGTCTGAGCGAGACATGTGCGTTAATTGCGTCAAATATTTTAACGTGATTAATTTAAAAAATTTAATTAACGCCCGTTAACGCGATAATTTTGACAGCCCTAATCTTTTGATGTAAATATCCCAATATACAGTGAGGACAGCTGCAGCTTATTGTCCAGTGCGGCCTATCTATGAACAAATGCCGTTTTCGTGTCAAATTTTGTCGGTGGCGGCTTATTGTCAGGTGCAGCTTACAGTGCGAAAATTGCGGTAATGTTGTACATGATTTTCAATTGCTATGGGGGGAAAAAAGTTGAAAAAAATATATAAAATTTATTATTTTTCATTAATATTTTATTAATGAAGATCTGTACATTTAAATTTAAAGACCTGCCAAACTACAATAATCTCGTTTTACTCAATGATATGTTGTCTTTATTGTTTAGTCATAACTTATAATTCACATTGAAACAGAAATCATTATGAATTAATGAAAAAAAACCACCCAACCATAATAATTATTTGTATTATCTGCGTACAAGCAACTATTACTAGTTCTAATCATAAAAATATGAATGATAGAATGTGCTTACTGTATTAGTCTTGCCTACTAGATGCAGGCCCGAGAAAAATGAAAGTTTAAGTGAATTTTTTTGTGTGTACATTCATTTTCTACCTGATTTACAGCTTTGAAATAATGGTTTGAACATACAATTTCAGCCATCCAATTTCTATAAAGCCAATATGGTTGCTAGAGAGCTTGAGTCCATCCCAGCTGACTGGGACAAAAAGCAGGCTACAACCTGTAGTGGTTGCCGGCCAACCTTATACCGTATAGATAGGCAACCGCTTACATCCAAGGGCAATTTAAAGTCTTTACAAATTTAACATGGATGTGTTTTGAATGTGAAAGAAAACAGTGGCAACTGAAGAAAACAACAATCAAGTAAAGGAAGAAGCTCTACCTTTTTTGCTAGGGCAGAAACATTCTGTCCTGTGTACTCCAGTATGTCACCCACACCAAAGATGGGACAGAAAGGGTTTGTTTGGGGATGGTATTTACACCTCTTTATTTCGTTAGACGTCATCTTGGAAGGAAAGTTTCCTCTGAGGGAGGAATATTCAAAGGAGTTACAATGCAAAAAAGTCGTCCAATTATGTATGATTTACCTGGTGACATTGAAGAGAGGAAAGCGGATGCTATTCTTGATGAAGATTGTGAAGTTTTGCACATCCACCATTGGATCTCTGATGGAGAGAAAGAGAATGAGAACGAAGCAAAAGTCATGCTCAATTATCAGCCATGGTGTGACTTGTCTCACACGATGACTCTGTCGTTCTCGGCTGGACACCATCCCTCGACCTCGCACTGACCGCTGTGATGGCACACACCTGTAATTCTTCCTGGTGCATCAGAGGGATCAACAAGAGCTATGAGGTCACGACAATGGATGCTACAGGGCCAAACCAGCAACCCTTTCATGCACGAATTATGATATATAGTTTTTAAGCCTTACAGGGCACTAGAGCAAATGAATGCTAATTCATTCACCCCTCCCAGTAAAAATGAAGTGGATGTTTTTTCAATATCTATCACCATCAATGGCAGGCAATGAGTAAAATACTATGAAAAAAGAAAAATACATTTAAAAAAAAAAATCAACTTTAGAGCATTACCTATTTAGGGCAGTAACCAGAATGCATTCCTGTTTTATCCATTTTGAATTCATTAAATTCATATTTATTATCATTGTTTACATTCGTAAAAAAAAAAATAATAAAATTGAAATGAAATAATGAGTAATAACACCATGTAACACATATTGTGTTCCCAGCTTCTTTCTAAGTGGTATTTACTAATTTGTTTCGTCGCATTGACATATAAAAACACTTTTGTTTCCCAAAAAGTTTGAGTTTGTGGTCATGACTTAGAAAATCCATTTTCCACATTTCTTAACTGTTGTATTTTGTAATGATTTTATATGAACAGTCGTAGACATCATCATTATTGACGGGTCAGCTCGGCCATGCACTGCGCAACTCCTTCAAGCAGGGGGCCACCCACATCAAGAGGAGCTATTCACAAACACGCACGCAGCGAACTAACGTTGGATTTCGGTTCAAAAAGTACGAAAGCTGTGTCACATACAAACAGGAAGGATTGTCTCAGGAGTCATTTGTTCGAGGATTCAAGGTAATTTTTCGTACCATGCATGCATTTTGAAACGTTTTGAAAAAAATGGAGAAATTAGCCGCTAAGGCGTTGGCATCATCATTTACAATATTTACGTAAAATAAATGCTAACTGTATTTTTTTTTTTTTGCTTTTAACCAAGAATCGAGACTGTTTTACATCCATATCTATAAAGAATTCAGGTATTTAAGCATTTATTCACAAGAATTTCAACATAAAAATCTCTGTTGTGTTAAGGCAGCTCCACAGTGAACTTAAAGACGAGCCGCACATTTGACATAATTACGTAAAATAAATGCTACCTGTACATTTGTTTTTTTTGCTTTTAACCAAGAATCAAAACTGCTTTACATCCATATCTATAAAGAATTCAGGGATTTAAGCATTTATTCACAAGAACTTCCACTCGGTCAAGTTTGATGGCCTCGCCAACAATGCAGGCCCCCTATTTATCGGCCCTGCGCCCCGTGTCCCGTCATTACATTATGAAGTCTATGGTACAGTATATGTACATTTTCCTCCTTATTTTATAGACTTAGTGGTAACACTTTATAATAACTATCCGTTTTACTAGTTAATAGATCATTAGTAAACTGTTGATAAATGATTTATTGTTGATTTGTGAAGTATTTGTTAACAGTTTGTTAAGCATATACAGGGTGTTCCAATATGGTTGACCCCATTCTAAATGCCCTATCAGTTGATGGATCTTAATAAAACTATATACACTTTATGTTGAAGGTCATAAGTGTTTTTGGTTAAACATACAAAGAAAAGTACAAATATTTGTTGGTTCTATGGCAGATTTTCATAAATGTGCAACGTCAGCGCTGCCTGCAAAATATCTTATCAAAATCAATCAATCAATCAATCAATCAATCAAATTTATTTATATAGCCCTTTACAAAACCCGAAAGGCCCTCAAAGTGCTTTACAACAAAACATGGCTCAAGATAAATAAAAGGCAGGAAAATATAATACAATGACATTTTTAAAAAATAAAACAAGAAATAAAACAAAAAAAATAAAACAAAGACGGCGCATCGCAATAAAAGTCCAACAAATAAAACAATAAAACCGATAAAATCCAAAGACATTAAAAGGACCCTTAAGCAAATAAAACCAGGCTATCCTAATTTGTGTGAAAGGCGAGTCTAAAAAGGTGCGTTTTTAGCTGAGACTTAAAAAGACCTAGATCTTTGATGGTGCGGATTTCGGGGGGAAGGCTATTCCACAGCCTGGGGGCAGCAACCGCAAAGGATCGGTCTCCCCAGTGTTTAAGTTTTGATCTCGGAACATCTAAAAGAAGTTGGCCGGTCGAGCGAAGAGTCCTGCCAGAGTTACGAAAAGTTAAAATTTCCGACAAATAAGATGGAGCCTGGCCATTACTAGAATTAAAAACAAACAGTAAAAGTTTAAAATCAATTCTAAAATGGACTGGAAGCCAGTGGAGTGATGATAGCACGGGTGTAATATGCTCACGTCTAGGTGTACCTGTTAAAAATCGAGCAGCAGCATTTTGAACAAGTTGCAGCCGAGAAATCGAGGACTTGGGAAGGCCAACATAAAGTGCGTTGCAGTAGTCCAGCCTTGAGCTTATAAAAGCGTGAATTGCTTTTTCAAGGTCGTGGCGACTAAGAAAAGGCTTCACTTTTGCTAAGAGACGGAGTTGGAAAAAACTTGCTCTTACAACAGAACTTATTTGTTTTTCAAAGTTAAGCCTGTTATCGAATATCACTCCGAGATTTGTAACGTGTGTCTTAAAAATGTCAGCCGGAGTGCCAGAGTTGGGCTTAAGGGCTTTCATCATGGAAGGTGTGCCAAAAGTAATGAATTCAGTTTTGCTCTCGTTAAGATGTAAAAAGTTTTGTGCAAGCCACTGCTTCACATCAGATATGCACTCCATCAATTTAACAAGAGTAGTTTTTTTGTTAGGTCTCAGGGACAGATTAAGCTGCAGGCAGGGGCGGACTGGGACCAAAAAGCAGCCCTGGACTTTGACTCAGCCCAGCCCACAAGAATCGCTGTACGATGGGAAACACAGACCCTCTAGGGTAGGGGTCCCCATCTGCCGGGCCGCGGACCCCGGTCCGTGGCGCAGTTGCTACCGGGCCACACAGAAATAATAATTTAATAACGACCGAATTCTGGCCGAATTAACCCTGTGCCCCTGCTTAACACACCAATATCTCTGTCTACTCTAGATATAATGCTACGGGATAGATTACAATTTTGTCATAGAAGTCCATTGATTGGACTGCTAGCAGTACATCTTGTTTGTGTATATAATATAGCTATGTGAGCTTGTCCTCGATAATAACGTATTACTAGGCCGCGGGCGCAGCACATTTGTTCCCGGAAATAATTAGCCCCCACATGAGCGAAGATAACTGGAAAACAGACGTCTTTGGAGATATTTTTACGGCGAAAAGGGTACCTGACAAGCCTACAACCTCGAAGACCCACGAACTGCGAAGGAGTGGATTCGGGACCCGTTTGTGAATAAAATGAGAGATCGCAAATGACGGCGACCTTATTAAACGTACATTTGAGACAACAACGCTACCGAAGTTCTGGATTAAAGTCATTCTGGAATATCCTGACATCGCGACAAGAGCATTGAAAACCTTGCTACAATTTCCAACATCGTATCTTTGTGAAGCGGGCTTCTTAATTAATGTTTAACGACAAGGCGAAGTCGTTAATGGTGAGCGCGGTGTGCAGCTGTTGTGTGCAGCTTACATGGCAGGATGAATCTGAAGAGAACTTTTCTACAAGTCATTCCATAATCAAACGTAAGTTAATATTCCTTTCTTTCAAGAAAGTTTGTAGTGTTTACTTTCGAATCGCTGCATTTGCGCATTTTGCGGCTATGTTTAACGTTACGCGCATGCGCAGAACCGCATCGTTGCAATTTTAGATGGGTTGCAAAATTTGTCAGAACACCGGTCCTTGAAAAAAAAGACCCAAATAACACCGGTCCGTGGTGTGGTGCAAAAAAGCTTGGGGACCCCTGCTCTAGAGGGGTCCGGGGGCATGCCCCCCTGGGAGAATTGTTTTTTTTTTTGTTTGTTTTTTTAACATTTTATTGTAAAATTGTAAACACTTTGAGAGAGAAAAAATGAAGTGGCTATGAAGAACTACACATTGCATTATTATACATATACAATATAGTTTATGATTTTCTTCGTAGTATGTTAGCCATTTTCTATCTGTGCCATCTTTGCGTATGAATACTCTTTGTACAGTCAGGTGTTTTCTGAGGGTGGTAAGTAAAAAAATGTCTAGACTGTGACTGCCTGACTTGGAGCGCTCAAAGTACTGCAAAGCTGAAAACAAAACGATATATAAATGATTAAAAATATAATATCAATTTAGCTACCTAAACTTTAAAGTAAAACCATTAATTTCATTAATATTTTATATTTCTTCTGAATTAATATTGCTAGTGTGTGTGAATACGTTGTTTTACAGCTAAAATATTTTTTCTTAGAAGACGGATAGTAGGACTAATATACTGTAACTTGACACGATTTCAAACAGGCACATGGACTTGCTGGCACTAACCCTTTAATTGTCATATTTCATTTAAAATGTAGCTACCTGGTGGATAACAATTGCCAGTATACCGAGCAAGTAACCCTCTTCATCCCTACTTACTTGCTCTGCGCTTGTCTGGGGAACTTCCACCAGTTTATCATTACCCCCTCCCTCTTCTTTTCTCTCTCCCTGCACCGGCTGCACGTCAGAGCGGCTGCCGCTCCCACTCTCACCATCGCCGGGGGCTGGGCAGTTGTTACCCAACGTGGCCGTTGCAGCCAGACTGCTGCTTGTGAAAATATTTGTCAACTTTTGACATTTAAATGCTTCGCTCTCCAGTTTCTTTAATTCTTTTTATCTCCCTAACCTTCTCCGCGCCACCCATCTCTCTTCTTTTTTTTGCCACCACCATCCATATTGTGCATTCAAGCTCGTCGCTATTTTGCTTCCACAAGGAAGTTGAAGGAACCAATGAAGGCAACTCTGTGCTTTCTTCGTTCTTCTAACAGCCAGGCGCATTGCTGCCACCTGTCGGATTGGATGCGAACTGTAGATCAGAGGATAGGGGGGATAAAAACAGTGATGTATAATGAATGGCGGCCGCCGGCTGTCCAGGGCACCGGCCGTTCTGTGATCCTCCAGAAGCCACAGATTACCAGTCCGCCCCTGGCTGCAGGTCATCAGCATAAAAATGAAAAGCGATATGTTTTTTTATAATTGATCCTAAAGGTAGGAGATAAAGCGCAAAAAGGAGGCCTAAAATAGAGCCTTGCGGTACCCCGCAAGACAGAGAGGTTTGTGAGGAGGAAAATTCCCCAATCATTACCGAGAATGTTCTATGTTGTAGGTACGATTTAAACCATTTTAGAGCATTTCCACGGATACCTATGACATGTTTTAAACGAGATACGAGGACTGTATGGTCAACTGTATCGAATGCTGCTGTGAAGTCCAGTAAAACAAGGATAGCCGTGTTTCCATTATCCACAGTAAGGGCAATGTCGTTATGTACTTTTAACAATGCTGACTCAGTGCTGTGTCAAAAGAAAATGCCTTTTCTTTTGAAATGAATGGCATTTCTTAACCTTAAAAGATAGAAATGCCAAACGTTACACACAAAAACTTTAAACGTTTCTACACAAACTGTGTTTCAGGTTAAGAACACCCTATAAATGCTTAACAAACTGTTAACAAATACTTCACAAATCAACAATAAATCATTTATCAACAGTTTACTAATGATCTGTTAACTAGTAAAACGGATAGTTATTATAAAGTGTTACTGACTTACTTTGACCTGAAACATGAAAAAATGACATTAAACATACAGTAAATATTATCTGCATAACTAGGAAGTAAAATCTCTAATTTTAGCCAAACCTTTACCTTTTTAGTGACACTTTTTTTGTTGAGTTTAGACCCATTCAACACAAATAAAATGATTACAAACCAGGATTTTTTTCCTGTGACATGATCTAATTAAAAAAAAAAAGTATATATAGTAATAATAATTATAATATATATATATGGTCGCGTTAACCGGATATTTTACCGGTTTTTTAAAACGGTGACGGAAAAAACTGAAGTCCGTCCGTCATTTTGACAGGTTGCAATTCACACCCCAGACCACAGGGTGGCGAGTTAGCATACTAATTAGCTACTGTCTATCTCAATGCATGACATCGTTGGCTCTTCTGTCAGAATATTGTAGCGTCACCGAGGTCTGGCGGCGGCACCGTGATTGACACATCAACGCGAGGTTCCTATTGGTGCACCCGGTGTGCCAGCGCGTCATCCAATTGATGGACAAGATTGCCGCCTGTGTATAGACCCTACCCACGTGACGTCACAACTCCGCCCTCCTGACTGGTGCCGCCCAATTGTCCGTCAACACATCGTGTTTACCTGTTACGGCTACGTACATTCCTCCTATTTACGCCGTGTTTTTCTGCTCGTTAACATTAATAATCAAAATGGTGAAGGCGTGTGTGGCGGTCGGTTGCAATAACAGAGAAGATAGACGGAGAGACTTGAAGTTCTACCGGATTCCGAGAGACCCGGAGAGGAGAGAGCGAGATGGGCTGCTGCAATTCAACGAGAAAACTGGGCTCCAAACGATTACCACAGATTATGTAGTAGTCATTTTATATCTGGTAAGATGCATTTAATATATATTTAGAGGGTTTTGGGCTGACAACCACTATTAAGATCATTGCTAGGCTAATCGCCGACAACATACACGTATGTATGTAGTGAGAGTGCTATCGCTAAACCATATAAACATTAAAAGCCCTAGCTCCATTGACAAATGACATGAAATACATTAGACTTGACAGTGGATGTTAGCAAGAACAAAAGATTTTGAATTGAAAATTTCGTAACTCACCTTTCCAAGCACAAGATAGATTCCTGCCGAATTTTCGTGGACGAGGACCTGTTTCACCCAACCAGCAACGAAGTATTTATAAGCCTCCAAGCTCTTAAAGTTTTTCAAACTTTCGTGAGAATAGGCTGATTTTGTGTGGACAAGATAGTTGTAAATATCAGGGTCAGCTAGCAGATGTCAGGCAAATACGGCGAAGACAGCAGGTCGAAAAACATCGATTTAGGCCTCAAATATGGATCTGGCGAATGGATAAACTGAAGCTTTTCCACATAACGCCTTTTATGCAACACATCCAATGAGTTTTCTGGCATCCGAAAGCACCGGGTCTTCCATGAAATGCATTATAAATTGCTCGATCAATTGAGACCATTGATAATACAGACACAAAATGACGGACAGGGGGGCGGAACAATACAGCGATCACGTGATTTTGTGACGTCGGTGGGTAGGGTCTATAGACCCCAATCACATGACGTCACAACTCCGCCCCCCTGACTGGAGCCGCCATATTGTGTGTCAGCTCGTCATGTTTACACATTACCGCTACGTACATGCCTCCTATTACGGCGTGTTTTTCTGCTCGTTAATATTAATAATCAAAATGGTGAAGGCGTGTGTGGCGGTTGGTTGCTGTAACAGAGAAGATAGACGGAGAGACTTGAAGTTCTACCGTATTCTGAGAGACCCGAAGATGAGAGCGAGATGGACTGCTGTAATTCGACAAGAAATCTGGGCACCAAACGATCACCACAGACTATGTAGTAGTCATTTTATATCTGGTAAGATGCATTTAATATATATTTAGAAGATTTTGGGCTGAAAACCACAATTAAGATCATTGTGTGATGTTGGTGATTGGGGTCTATATCGTTGCCTCTTTTTCTTTGGGGGCGGAGTTGTTGGCGGTAAGCAGAGTAAAAAGGGAGAAAAATACCACGACTTCCGTGTCTAATTTTTCGCCGCCAAGCAAGCGTTACAATATTAATTAAAAATGAATGAAAACTAAATACTATTGAATATGTCATCATTATCATTTTAAAAATTTAAGTGACGGGTAAAAATAGACTATGACTGGATTTTTATGACCCTGTCAGTCAAAATGACAGACAACGAAAATGTCTAGCGCAACCTCTGATATATATATATATATATATTTTTGATGATGAAAGATAGTCACTTCCCTATATTAAAAGTCTTAAGTGTCCAAAAAAAAGTTTTTTTTAATTACCCCAATGAGTCACTTGCTCTATAAATGTTTAAATGTCTGAAGTGTCAACTTTTGAGTAGATGTGTCACTGTATTGACAACGGTTTAGTCAAAAGAGGTACACTTTCGAGTTCTTCTAAAATTCATCCAACTGTTTTCAGTTTATCCTATTTGGGGTCACAGGGAACTGAAGTCTATCACAATTTGGGGCTAAAGCAGTACTTCTCAAATAGTGGGGCGCGCGTGTGACCTTGGGGAACATGCTTTTTTTTTTTGCCGTACTAGAATAAAGTGTACAACACATCCACTCAGTGGGTGGCAGTGGCACTCTCATTTTCAAAGTGCGCGCAGTATTTTTGAACTACGCAAGAGCACACAGAAGAGACTCATGAAGAGCTGGAGAGCTGTGCGCGGTTTTCGAAAGCCATTTTCCGGCCGGACTCACGCAGCGACCCACTGTCTTCGGTTGTCACATGTCCGCCTGAGAAGTGCCATTTTCGGCTTGGGATTGTCACAATGACCGCCCTCACCTACGGTTCTCCCTCGGCCGCCGAGAATGCGCTTTTTTCGGGCCGTTTGCCTTTTGGCTTTGACATTTAATACAGTGGTAGATGAGGAAAGACCACTGTTTACTGTGTCTAAAAATGATTATAGCGGACAGCCGGAAGCCAAATCAATT
The DNA here is from genome assembly GCF_030265065.1 of Corythoichthys intestinalis. Lineage (NCBI taxonomy): Eukaryota > Metazoa > Chordata > Actinopteri > Syngnathiformes > Syngnathidae > Corythoichthys > Corythoichthys intestinalis. Next base: position 22,261,882 of record NC_080405.1, read on the forward strand.
AAGACGCCACTTAAAGACATTAGACCCCAATCTCATTGATAAGCCGCTTGGTTGTTTTTCAGCGAAAACGTGCCGAATATTGCCAACAATCGTCCCGCTTTGTCAGTGTTATATCAGTAAACCAGTGAGCACTGTTAGCATGCTCAGTGCAAAATAACCCCATACCATTGCAAACTGGAGGTGATACTGTGAGCAGCGAGCAGCGAAAATAAAAACTGTCCTTCTGTCCAAACACACTCTTTTTTTTTTTTCTTCTTCTATTCAGCTTGGTTTTTCGGTCAAATTTTTTGGCATATTGTGCTCATGAGTTAATGTTTCTAATAAATTTGAATTTGTAATTATTTACTGACTTTATTTTTCAGTATCAAATGGTCAAAAATGTACCTTGAGTGTATTTTTACAGTTTTGATGTGACTTTTTTTTTTTTTTTTTCCAGGCAAATTGATGCGTGTTAAGTCTTTTCTGTTACAAAAAAACAATGTAAATACAGTTATACTTTATAAGTTGATCTCTGTTATTTTCTCTAATAGAAAAAAAGGATACAATGTGAGGCAGAGGCATACTTATCATAGTTATATTATAGACAAATGATACCATTTACAGTGGCGGCAGAGTTTGGGGGGGGCGCGAAATATTTACGTCTTCCTTGGGGGGGGGGGGGGGGGGGGGCGTAACAGAAAATAATTGAGAAGCACTGGGCTAAAGACAGGCAGTTGACTTTAGGATGGGTCCACTCTCAATCCCATAAGAAAGCAAAAGTTAATTTACCATTTGTAAGGATGGAACCAATGTGTTGGTCACAGTCGGTGTCGTTCATGCAGCTGTACCGCTTCCCATTCTGAAACATGCAGATACATTTTTTGTACAATCATTTTAAATCCCTTTACAGTACCCATCCAAACACAGTTAACACATCGAAGAAAATTATATAAAAAATAAAATAAAAATATAAAAATGGCCACAGTCTGAAATATTTTTCTATCTATGCAAGAATTGTTTCCGTCACCCACACAGGTTGAGACCCACCAATTTAAAGACCCATCGGTGCTTCTCACTATATGACTGCTTATGAGCCATAGAGACTCACGAGATATGAACTGGAGAAAAATGCGAGGAGTAAAATCCTGACAATTACATTATGACACAACTACCCCTAGGAGTCTCTTTTGGGCTCATTGTACAACTTGTATGTTACATTAGGAGTAAAAAATACTTGGTAAAATAATAATAATAAACACTACCTCTCCACATTTTCCTTGGAATTGATTTTCAGTGATGATGAGTTTAGTCATGATGCAAAACACAGCTGCACCCTGTAACACACACAGAAATGCACATGCATAATGTTGTAAAAAAATTGCCCATTTTTCTAATTTTGTAACTTTCCACAATACTCGTGCTCCACCGATACAATTTTTTGGCTCCCAATAACGATACCTGGCTATGTGGTATTAGCCAATGCTAAAACTGTACCGATACCAAGTTGATAAAAATATATACATGAAATGATTTTTGTCTTCTTTCAATACTAAATTACTGTATGCTCACTTGAATGTAAAGTAACTGCTGTTTTAGTTAGTCGCAGCCTAACTCATTGACTGCCATTGACAGCGTTACACGTCTAATCCATTTGACGTGGGACCCTCCCACTTCAGATGGACGGGAGGTCTACTGTACTAGTGTTAAAGTCAGTTAATTTCACAACGGAAGGCTGATTGGACGCCACACATTTAGATGTTCATCATTGTCTTGGGAAGAGTCCTACTTTTTCTACGGTGGCGTGTGTAGCTGGCGGCCATCTTGGATAGGACGACCGGCAGTTAAAACATAGATCTTGAAACATATATTGATAGATATTGCATTATTTCTTAGTACTCCCCGAAGATGTAATTTTCATAAGGGCCCCTGAATGACCCTTAATTTATTGTACTTTACATTCACATATTTCTTTTTTATTTAAATCTTTGTCCTAATTAAATATTATGTTCTACTCAATATGTACTTAAAAACTTTAACATATGAAATATTTCAAATATATATTTTTTCCTTTTTTTGCACAATGCCCCAGACCCCTTCTGTTTTAGCAGAGAATGGTTTGAACCCGCTCTGGCGCACTCAAGTCTACACTATGTACGTGCCCTGAAGCGGGAAATTAAAATCTGTCATTGTTACAAACTCTAAACATGGCGAGTCGTCATAAATCGGGTGCGCAGAAAAGAAAAGAAAAAGAGATGAAGCTCATAGAGGTGAACGAGAAAAAATGATGACGTTTTTAAAAGGGGGACAAGAAGACAGATAATTAGCGCTAGAGTTGGCTGTGGACGGTGATGTCGGTAAGTGAACAACAGCCGCTAACACTGAATGTCTACATTCGCAATCACCGTGACCAAAGCCCAATTCGAGTCTGTCACAGGCCATTTGTAGCCTATTGAGCTGCAGTATGACAAGATATAGCCGAGGAGAGAGAAGGTGATGAGAGATAAGAGATATATGTTTGTCTGTGGGGAGCAAGTGCGCGAGGCTGAACAGACTCTGGTCCGGCGGCTGGATTTATCTTGGGTTTACAACCTACTGTGTATTATGAAGGGAATCGTTACCTTTCTCGCACACACCATATAACTGTTTGCATTACTCTAACACACGTAATATAATTAATCAGGGAATATTATCATTTCTCATATTTACTGTAGGACTGTACTACTTTAACACACCTAATACAAAATAAATAGCACACCACGGTTTAATGAATAGAAGCAGAATAGATACACAACGCCATCTTATCACAGAAGCCTAACGTGTGCGTCACGAGCAAGATTGACGCACCAACTCTTGCTATTAGTTCTCCCGGCAACTCCAAGGACAAAGAGCAGGGCGCTCTGTCCTAAAACAAGTAGTGTCTCGCCCCGCCAGGATAACAAAGTTGATAGCGGGCGCTTGGGATGTCAAGAACAGCGTCAGTCGCTGTGGCAACCACGTCCCATCCAAGCACGAACCTAACCGCCCAAAACCGGCCACAGAGGGATTATCCCAAGACAACACCCAGCCACACCTTTGGCCCTGCGCACTCCACCGTAGCCTTCAAAAAGACTGGACACTGAGATAACAGACGGTTCGCTGCTCGGGAACTTTTCTATGCAGCCTTGTTGTTCAACTGTCGTCTGTTTTTGCCTTGTTTTTTGACCATTGTCGACGAGTAAATTGTCAACCTGTTTTCGGTGAGCCTTCTCCTAACTTTTGCAACATGGAGTCAGTACAAAGGGTTAACACAGGGAGTGAACGGGCGGAATTTCGGCCCCACCGATTGACTCACGGAGGCGGCATCAGCAGAGCGGCACTTCGTTCGGCTGTCGCCGTTTCTGCGGCTTGGCGGGGGGGGGGGGGGGGGGGGGGCTGAATTCCTTCAATTATTATACTGTATAGGAGAGCGAGCTTTCAGTAAAATGAAAATATTAAAAAACTACCTACACTCCACCATATCACAGGGCAGGCTTAACAACCTAGCCATGCTCTCCATTGAGCGTGAGCTTGCTCAAAAACTGGATTTTTAATGATGTTATAAATTAATGCTGTCAAAAAATCTAGGCGCATCACTGTTTGAGGGCTTGACAACCCAGGGGATGTGGAGGAGGTAGGCACAGGATGTTTAGTTATACAGTTTTGTTTCTTAGCAGGCAGGCATAGCACTCTCAATTGTATTATATCGTAGCCTACATGGGACAATAGATGGAAATTGTTTGTTTATTGTGTGTCATACCACATTACGGTCTGTTAAATTTAACTGTCCATCTCAAATTAAATGATTTGAGAATTTACACTGTCATTGCTTGCAAAGCGTTAAAAGTACTGTGTATGTTGTTGTGACAAGCCGGTGGCAGGGTTGGGGTGGGGTGTCACTATAATGGTCTGTTGTACCCAGGCCCCTGCAAGTCTGTTGACAGCCCTACTAATAGGTATCGGTGCAACACTGCAAAATACCAGAAGAAACAGAAATTTACAAAACTGAAGGTTGTTGACTTTCAATCAGGAATTTGAATATGAGGAAATTATGTAACAGAAAAATCTTAACCTAAGAACTATACATATATATACACATATATATATATATATATATATATATATATATACAGTGCTGCTCGAAAGTTTGTGAACCCCACAGCGATGGTCAGATTTTTTGTAAAAAAAACTAAAATAACCTTATTAAATGTTAAGTTATACCCAAATCCACAATACTGACATTCCAAATAATGGAATGAAACAAAAGAAATAGTTATATTGTCATTCTTTATTTAACAAAAGTGGTTGATTTAAGAAAAACTCAGATATCATGTGTGCAAAAGTATGTGAACCCCTTCAGTTAATAGGATATTGCGCCTCCTTTTGCAGAGATTACCTCAACCAAACGGTTTCTGTAGTGACTAATCAGCCTCTCACATCTACTTTGGGGGATTTTTGCCCATTCTTCCTTGCAGAACGCAGTCAGTTGAGAGAGGTTTGATGGGTGTCTGGCATGAACTGCTCGCTTCAGGTCCCGCCACAGCATTTCAATGGGATTTAGGTCAGGACTTTGACTGGGCCAGTCCAGAACACGAATCTTCTTCTTTTTCAGCCATTCCTTGGTTGTATTGCTGGAATGCTTTGGATCATTATCATGTTGCATGATCCACCTTCTGCCAAGCTTTAACTTCAAAACAGATGGCGTCAGGTTATGTTCTAGGATTTGACAATATTCCTCAGAATTCATGATTCCCTGGACTATGTGGAGTTGTCCAGGTCCTGAGGATGAAAAGCAAGCCCAGATCTTGACATTCCCACCTCCATGCTTCACTGTTGGGAGAAGGTTCTTTTGGTGGTATGCAGTGTTGACTTTTCGCCAGACATGGCGGTTTTGGTTGTGACCAAACAGTTCAATTTTGCACCTACATCAGTTGATGAAAACTCTTTTTAATTTAGTCTCGACAACACAACTGTTAAAAAAACAAAAAAAAACTACTGAATTGATTGATTAGGAAATCAGGTTGAAATAATAGAAAATTCCAAAATGTTGAGGGGGTTCACAAACTTTTGAGCAGCACTGTATATATATATATACAGGGGTGCACATAATTTTTTTGCCCAGGTTCTCAGAGGAAGACCTGGAGATACGACTTGGTCCTCATTGAGCTTGAGAGCCGACCCGCCTGATGCGATAAAATTATGACAAGCTTTACTTGGAGCCAATTGCCTTAAATTAATTTTATTAACAATTAACACTTGATTAACATCAACTGGCACAACAAAATTGCCATTACTCTGAAGTGAAATGTAAAGAAATAAACAGGGGTACGCATATTTTTTTTGCCTCCCACATTAACTCCAAGCCTTTGTAAAAGTGGGATGTCCACCTCTTAAGAGCTCATTGAACGTGCATGTTTAGCTTTGTGAAATGCGAGCAAAAACACGTTTGTCAGTGCATGGCGCTGCTCTTTATTAATTTTATTCCGCCACTTGTCCATAGTATGGTCCTGTCTGACATCGATAGTTTGCTTAATTGCCATCATGCTCTGTTTTTTTTTCGTGATTTTCAAAGTTTGGATGGCTGAAATTCTTTGACCCTACATAAAATGCACTGCTCTTATAAGCGACATTGAGGTTCTCACGGCAAATTTAGCACCGCATTTCCATGACAGCATCATTTGCTTCTAGCCATGGTACCTCCTGCAGGCACTTTTCAGCAAAAGTCCTTTTTTTCCGGAGCTCCGGTGACGTCTCTGTCATCTGCAGTTTTGTTAATTTTACTTTAAAAAAGTAATTAATTACAGTTACAAATTACTTCTCCCAAAAAGTAATTGCGTTAGTAACTCAGTTACCTGAATGTAAGAGTAATTAGTTACTTGGAAAAGTAACTAGTGGTAATTTTTTTTTTCTCAAAAAAAAAAAAAAAAAAAAAAAAAAAAAAAAAAAAAAAAACAGGTCACGCAATGTGAAGTTTAAAGGGTTTGGGGGACAATTGGCCCTAGCCCAATTCTTTACCCTCCACTTAACTAGACACAAGGGTATTGCGATAACTAGATAGTAACCTTTGCTATGTGTGGAAGTCATTTCAAGTTGTGAATCAACCGTTAAAGTTGTTAAAATTGCTCCCGTTATTTCATTAGTTCCCTTCTGTCTACTTTAAACGTGTGTAAGTTTTAAAACTGTTTCATCATTTAAAGATAGATTTAAGTTAAGATTTTGCCGATTTAGGAGCATTTTAGATTAAAAAAAAAAAAAAAAGTTACTTAGGTTCGCTATGAAGGATCTCTACATCAGAACCTTCCTGAGAGGTCTACTGCTTTAAGATGGCGGCTGTTTACTAACGCATGTAGTCCTTAAAACATGTTGCCAATGCAGCTGTGTCTGTCAATTGCATCTGGTTCTATAATATGATATCTACCGTGTCATGTGGGCGTAGTTTGTCGGCAATGGCTACAGTCAGGTATTATTGGAGCCACCTAGCATCGCGGTTGCAACGGCGTCTTCCCCACTCCTGCTCTGCTCTCTCATCTCCGTGAGTCCGTTTCTCTCAGACTTTTTTTATTCAACCAACTTAGTAATGCATAGTAACGCACGCCTTTCCCGCCTCAGTAACGGTAACGGCGTTGCCAAGATAAGAAAAGTAATTAATTAGATTACTCATTACTGAAAAAAAATAACGCCGTTAGTAACGCCGTTATTAACAACACTGGTCGTCTGTCTGTCTGTCTTTTGACGGGGGTGGGGGAACACGGAAATAATTATTCAGTGGGACCTGCCTCTTTGACATTTTGAGAATAGATTTTCTCGTGTCCGCCGCAAATACAGTGGTCAGCCATCGGTACGCAAAAGCGTATTGAAGCCGTTGAGGGCCAGCGCATTTGTCTACGTCCAGTACGCATGCGGACCACTTATGTGCACCCCTGTATGTATATATATACATATATATATACATATATATATACACACACACACACATATATATGAAACCAAAATATTTTTTTCAGGGATTTATCCTCAAATATGTTGCAACTTTAGATCCAATGTAGTGACAGGAGCTTTTCATACCTGTTGGGGGAACACGTAGTCTGCCACATCCATGATGCGGTTTTGATGGTAGCCGAATCCCTTGACCTTTGTCATGACGGACGACTCAATGCCGGAGTCGAAAACCTGGTAGGCTTTCTCATGGATGAACACCCAGCTGTACCGCAAAGTATTTAAATTAATTTTGAAACATTGACAATATACATCAAACTCAATTAAGTAGCAGACTGAATTGTCATAATTTTGTCCAAATGATTATAAATCAATCAGATAGTATATTTTCTCATGAGAACAATTTCTTTGTGTTTTTTTTTTTTAGGATAAAAGGAAAAAGTAAATTTTTAACTGACAAATAACGCAATGTTTTTTTTTTCAAGTCATTATAAACGGTGTGCAACTTTATGAAGTTTATCCTTCGTTTTCTTGATAAACAAGTACAATGGGGATCTGAGTACATTATAGGTGAATTGATTTCAGAAAATATAATGCAGAGTTCGATATTTTATCGTAATGAAATGAAACCCTGCTGATGCAGAAAAACCTGTGACAAAAGTATTCTAAAGTTCTTTGTAATGTACTTTGTACCAAAACAGAAATAAGAAAGGGATAAGAAATCCTCATTGTAATTTTGTAACACGCATTTACAGTCAGGAAAGTCTTTAATATTTTTTAGTTTGATGTTGTTAGCTTCATAATCATAATTGCCAAACTTGTCTTTTGTAATATTAATATAAAAAGACAGCTTTGTGATAGGATGATTTTCTTGATGTCAATGTGAATTCTCATGGTCATGAAGAAGCAAGTGATTGGCAAAAGTTGACTCGATGCAGGTTTTTCTTATGAATTTGCTGTTGTTTCCAATATTTTCTCATCTCACGTATGTGCAGTTCTACACCATTGCAAACAATAACCAGATTCATAACTGTTTGAATCGATAATCTTGTTTTATACTTAATTTTGTTTATTTTACAGATTGCAAGTAACTTTGTAATTGTGATTCCTGTACGAGTCCGAAGTAAAAACATTCTATACAAAAACGAAACTTTTTTTTATTTTTATTTTTTTAAATCTAGCGTGTCAAGTTGACCAGCACAGACAAATTTGACACCAACCACTCACCCAACAAAATATGCGATGATCAAGACTTGCACAATCCTGTTGATGATGCCCACCGACCAGCTCTTGACCACCACGGATTTTGTGGTCTCATAGGTGAAGAAGTCCGAGACCCAGCCCCACACCATAGTAGTAATGCTGGATATCAGTCGATGTGTTTAGTGGGAATTCAATATTTGAAAATTTCTATACTTGAGTTGAGTTTCTCCTTAAAGACTAACCCGGGCTCAACTGAGATTTATTTATTATGATGGGATTGAAGGTTGTCCTTTGTTTTCTGCCACTCCATCACTGGACCTCCCCTTTTTCTGTGCAAGCGTGTGGAAGAAAGTGTCCCTCCCTCTTTATCCTCATTCTCATTTTCCATTCACCATAAACCACCAGTCCCAGTGTCTGCATTTGCACAACACACATACTGTATTATTCAAAAGGATTCACAGGATTTAAGAAAAAAAAAACTTTGACAAAAAAAAGGTGAAAAATCAACACAATGAAAATCTAATTACAGTAGAGAAAAAGGAATGATTATTAATGATGTAAACATATGTATGTATCAAAATAGCAATCGCAAAAAAGTCAGAAAAATTAACAAAACAAGAAATAAACTACGACCACAAATCATAGTCGTACAATGCTACTTCTGCTCCTTCTAATCCTAATAGTAGTAAGCGATTTCAAAATATTTTAAAAAGAGTGATATTTAGCTTGTATTAATAAATTAAAACAGGCAAAGAAATAAATAATATAAAACAACATAGCCTGACAATCGGTCTCCAAAAAATGGGAATTTTAGATTAAACAAATACACTGAATGTTTAAATATTTGTACATTGTTTAAATGAAACCTATTTGCAAATCATAGAATGAAATACAAACTCATTTCCATTTTTTTTTTTCCCCCATTTTGTAGATCAAATATGATTTTGTCACCAAATTACTTAAGTAAAAGTACAAGTATCTAAGAAAAAAAAATACTTAAGTATAAAAGCACTGCTTTTTACTTGCTTTACAAGTAAAAAGTAACATTTTCTTCTCCTGATGCAAAAATTTAACATTTTTTAAAATATTGTGGCGTCCCAGTGCAACAGAGGCTCGGCAACTTGGACGGTGAAGCCCCTGGGAAGTGACCATCAAACCTGCGGGTGATACAGAGGTGGTTGGGAGCTACCCGAAAAAAGAGACTAGAGGCATTTCGTGGCGTGGCCGTGATCCCCCAAGAAGGGAAGGTTTGTTTTGTTTTTTGAATGTTGATTTTGTACTTTTTGATCAATGTTTGAATAAAAAAGGGCCACAACAGCCCAGTGGTGTCAAAACCTCCGCCTGCCTGTCCTCCTTCCAACCCCCGTCGTTTACAATATGCTATAATATAAATCGGGTGGACATATGCCAGATGTACAGCAAATTCCGGCCCAATTTCGTAAAACAGATCTACCCCAGTATCGTTTAGAACAATGGCCCAAACTCAGTAGGGAGGAACTTGCCGAAACAGCAGCCATTTCGGGCCAGAACTGGTCCAAAGTAACAGACATTAGATCAATGTATGGCCTGGATGTGGCACAAATGTTACCGAATTTTTTCTTTCTTTTTTTTTTTTTTTAATTTGGTGTCCATTTTGTTCAATGTATGATACTGTAATGTGTTTATATTGCAAATTAAATTTGTCTATTAAAAGCAATAATAACACTTTGTCATGCCGTTTATAAATGCTAACATATTAATGCACCATAAAAATACGACATTGTTTTTCCACAAAATATTTTAATTGGAAAAAAATTAGCTTAGTACCGGGATTACAAGATTTCCTGTTAGCTGAAAGTCATGTTGGTGAGTAGGAGTGGGAACCTCTTGGTACCTCACGATACGATACGGTTTGCGATACAAAGCCCACGATAACGATGATCTGATGATATGGCGATACAACGATTATCGATACATTGGTCAGGAAATCATTCTAGGATATTCTAAAAACAACTAATAAACAGAAAAACCAGCTTGTGCTGTGAATTAGAATGAGTTTATGACTAGTAGATGTCCAATCCATTTGAACTGGGAGGGTGGCAGCTTCTATGGCCATCAGTGGCAGCCAATGCCAGGCAACAGGGTCATTTGGTGACATTTTAGGTCATTACTTGTTGATTTTCAGTCACTTCCTTTTGATTTTGGGGCATTTTATGGGTCACTTTCTTTTGATTTTGGGTTACAGAACAGGAACTGACTCGAGAATGTCCCCGAATGAATACGAAGTGACTCAAACTCAACAGGAAGTGACCTGTAAATGCCCTAAAATGAACAGAAAGTGGCCTGTAAATGGCCCTAAATTTGAAAAGAGTGACTGCGAATGCTCTAGTTTCGAGTAAACGAGCGTTCATTCGCCCTTCCTGGTCTTAATGGATTGGGCATCGAGCGCTATCAACGGCAGCTGTACAGTTAATTGAAACACTATTATGGTGGAAGATTTTGGTAGCAACATGTTGGTTCCTTTTTTTTTTTTTTTTTTTTTTTTTTAAAGACATTGACACCTTTTTCAAATGATATCTCGATTCTTGCAGGAGCATATCGATAACCTTTTGGGATACAAAGCTGCTGACAATGATCAGCGTCACCTGGTCCTAGGCTCACCCAGGCCCGGAGTGACTAATCGGGAGCTTCTGGACGATTCCAGAAGGGCCGGCCGGCCAGATGGGCCGGTCCGCGTTTTATTAAAAAAAAAAAAAAAAAAAATTACACTGTTATCATTTTTTGTTTGGTATTTATTTATGACAGTGTCACTGAGTATAACTTACATTCTGTTACCGCTGTCCCTGTGGGCCGTCTTAAAAAAAAAAAAAAACAGTATTATTTTTTTTTCCAGACTCATCCTCACGTGTGCAGACGAAAAATACAGCATGCAGCTCCGCCCCCTAATTGTAGTCTGTATTGAGCCAAATTAGCTGCTATCTCGGTGCTCGGATGGATAAAAAGAGCAAGGGTGGCGCTGAAAAATAAGAATTAAAAAGAGAAAAGCACTCGTGAAAGAATCGGCAAAATGCGCGAAAATAGCTAATTTTTTTCATGCAACGACCTTGCTGCCTCAAACTACAGAGGATTACAACGAAAGTGGTAAGGCCAGATGGCGAATAAAATGCAACTTGCACCGTGTGATACGACAATATGTAATTGTGGAAACTTTGGCTTCTTGTAGCACCTCACAAGGGATATGTAGCAGCAAGCATTAGCCATAATGAACACACCACAGGTGCAGAGCTGGAAGGTAGGATTGCCATGTCGTTCAGCGAGTGAACATTAGAATTAATATAATCAATTACGTGGCGTTTTTAAAGTGGAAATGGAAAATGGATAATAGTATCATTAGAAGTTGTTACAATGTGCAATACGTATTCTTTATTTTTCATATTGTTATGTTGCTATGTTTGTTTTATCTGTAAGCACTCATTTTGTTAATATTTGATGTTGCAGAAAAGGTCTTATTTATTCATTTATTTTGGGGCTGCCAAAATTATCGCGTTAACGGGCGGTAATTAATTTTTTTAATGAATCACGTTAAAATATTTGACGCAATTAACGCACATGCCCTGCTCAGACAGATTTAAATGACAGTACAATGACATGCCCACTTGTTAATTGTGCTTTATGGAGTTTTGCCGCCCTCCGCTGGCGTTTGGGTGCGACTGATTTTATAGGCTTCAGCACCCATGAGCATTGTGTAAGTAATTATTGACATCAACAATGGGACCCTCGTGAGGAATAAGCGGCATGGAAAATGAATGAATGAATGAACAATGGCGGGCTACTAGTTTATTTTTTGATTGAAAATTTTACAAATTTTATTAAAACGAAAACATTAAGAGGGGTTTTAATATAAAATTTCTATAACTTGTACTAACATTTATCTTTTAAGAACTACAAGTCTTTCTATCCATGGATCGCTTTAACAGAATGTTAATAATGTTAATGCCATCTTGTTGATTTATTGTTATAATAAACAAATACAGTCCTTATGTACCTTATGTTGAATGTATATATCCATCTTGTGTCTCATCTTTCCATTCCAACAATAATTTACAGAAAAATATGGCATATTTTATAGATGGTTTGAATTGCGATTAATTACAATTAATTTTTAAGCTGTAATTAACTCGATCAAAAATTTTAATCATTTGACAGGCCTAATTTATTTTTCAAATGTATCATTTAATATAGTTTTTTTTAAAATCCATTTTTAAATTTGTTCAAAATATGTTGTGTTGCACTTGTTAAAATAAAGCCACCTTGTTAAACAACCATGACCTGCACTGAATTGGAATACACAGAATTACAGTACACGGCTTTAGAGAACACTGAACTTAACACGTGTATGCATAATGACATAATTTTAAATGAGTGGGCCGGTCTGAGGCATAAAATTCCAGGGCCGAAAATGAGTCCCACTCCGGCCCTGGGCTCACCCATCAGTGCAATCAAGGCAGTGACACAAAAACAAGGATTAGGAGCTCAGTTTGAATAATAGCATTCAAACATTGAAACAGTTACAGCAACACAGAGTAAACACTTTCTCCCTCCATATGTTGTTCTGCAAACAATTTTGAATTACTTGCAGACATGGCACATCACTTGACTACACAGGCCATTTTATTAACACTCTGTTGAATAACTTGTTTAGCAGTCAAGAAGTGACTTACAAACACAATTATGACTGAATAAAGCATTTACCATAAAAATTTCCGTATGCCGAGATATCGTGTCCTGAATTCTGCGTGTTCTCCTCTTTAGTTTCGCAGCGGATGCTTGCCTTCAGGGTGCGCACGCTGTTGTGGCGTCACACGTCAGCCGTTAAATTTCAGATTTTTAGCTTGTCTAATCTGCACGGTTCGCTGTGGACCGCATCTGGCGCACTGACGTTCAGCGGGCGTGATTGCTATGTGAATCTGGCGAGTTGAGGGATCTGAAGGCGCGCTGCTCTTACTGTTGTTTTTTATTGGTCAATATCTTGTTCACCTGCCTAATCTTGCTTGTACTTGTGTTGCTGCCTGTAATGCTCAAATATGGTATAGTTGCACGCGGCTTATCGATTGTGCCGGACAAACGAAAACGAAGCTATTTATTCACAATGAGAAAAAAAAGAAAGCAAACAAAAGTAATGTGTAACGCAGATGACAATTTGAAAAGTATTGGAGTAAAAAGTACTGATACATGCTGTAAAATGCAGTGAAGTAAAAGTAAAAAGTACTAGAGCTGCAGCTATCGATTATTTTAGTAGTCGATTAATCGATGAACTAGTTACTTCGAATAATGGAGTAATTGGATAAGGAACATAAAAAATTAAAATACCTGACCTGAGCCTCAAACGATATGAAAAAAATAAATAAATGAGGATATATGTACAACAAAAGAACAATTGGCCAACTTACATAGCATAATACCACTAGTTTAAATGCTATAAAATGCCAACGTTTTTTTATAATGCTCTTAACAAATAGTTCAAATACACATTCCCACAAAAAATGCCTAAACATACCTTTAAACTAAATTACGAATGCATTTAAAAAAACTTTAGCTCAAGCAAAAACTTAGCTTATGTTGGTCTTAACAGGGAGCAGCTGGGTTCAGTCATGTGCAATGAGGCAGACTAGAGGGCAGTGTAGCCACCCAGCCACTTTCAAAACAAACCATTACAACACCACTTTAACGAAACGAATACTCGAAGTAGCAAAATTTTAATTTGAATATTTTTTTTTCTAATCGAATACTCGAGTTAATCGCTTAATCGTTGCAGCACTAAAAAGTACCATTTCATATTTGTACTTAAATAAAGTACAGATACACAAAATTTTACTTAAGTTCATTCCACCACTGGTCACTAGGATCATTTCCATTCAGCAGCCAGGAGAATTTTCCTCAATGTTGAAAACAACAAGAAATTGCACCCCCTTTAGATACTGTAGATCACTATAACAACACCAAATGCTTAAATTGTCATCATTAAACATCACACTTAGCACATCAAGTAGAGTAATGCACAAGTACAAATGAAATAAATTGGATTCTGAGCATTCTAAATGCATTGTAATACATTACAAAATGTAGCGTAATTGACAATAACAGCGACATACGATACGAACATTTCTCAATACACTCATGAGCATCGGCAGCATTAATGCTTGAGATAATGTAGTGATGCAATGACAGTGTATGTACAGCACAGTACAGTACAGTATTTGTGTGCGCGCGCTATGGGACGGTGTCATTTCTTAAGTGGATCCATTATGTTTGTGGTCAGTTCATTGTAATGCAATCCAAGACCATGCTTATAGGAGGGCTAGCCAAGATCCCTTAGGTAGACCATTAGACTTCCTGTTATAGACCCAGTGAAAACAATTACATTGATGCCAATATGACACACCATTTGTTTTTAGCCTGTATGCAAATGAAAGTGTTGTGTTGGCAATGGCTTGTCCTCATGCAACTTCACATCACCTATGAAAGCGCATACATATTGATGACAGCAGCATGTGAAGAAAAACCTTGAAGTCTGTGCTAGTCAACGTAAAAATTTAGCAAATGCATGGTCTCAGAAAGTAGATGAGATGAAAAGACTACAGGAATTACGTTGTCATTGTATTAGACTTAAATTGTAATGTAATTATGGTAAGAATAACATGGTAATATAGTGAGACAAAATCAGTGGCGCTGGAAGTCAGTCACAGCAGGGGGTGCTGAGGATCTTATTTTGTGTTTCCCATCAAATAACAGCTGTTTCTGTCCAAAATTGTCATGCTCACGCTCTTTCTCCATAAAAGCCTTGCACAATGCCAGTAAACATGCATTCTGGATAGTTTACTTACTACTACTAGGCTACTACAAAGATAGCGTTCTATTACAGTGGGTATTGGAGTTTTGTACAGGAATTAAAAGAGCCCATGTATCATAATGCAAATCCCCGCAGCTGGAGGGCGCAATTACACACACACACATTTAAAAACTAAATGTTTCCATAAGCTTCGCTTTAACACCCACTTTTCACAACACAAATAAATTGCACACGAATATCCAACAGTGCTCTGCGCGGCGGCAGCTTCATAGCAACAACAAACAATAATATGGTGACAATGCAAGTTCTCCACTGTCTAAATCTGCAGCTAAGTTTTCCTCCCTGGGCACTATTATAAACTATCTTAATCATTTTCATTTTCGACCTCGAATTGAAATTTAAAAAATGTAGCCGTTTTTGTGAAGAAAAAAAATCACCAAATTGTTTTTGCGCCATGTTAACGCCTACTCTGTCAACAATTTTCCCTAATACCAATGGCACCTTATTCAACATGAACAACAAGCGACAATGTTATCAACAACAAAAAAACTTTTTTCAACATATATATTTAGTTAAATTAAGTTAAATACATTATTGTTTCAATGTTTTATTTATTCATTTATTTGGGGGGGGGGGGGGGGGGTCTACCAAAACACTTTACTCCCAAACACTAGGGGGTGCCGCAGCACTCTCAATATCCCACTTCCCGTGCCAGTAGACATAATTAGTAACTATAAGTTTTGTAGTGAAAAATTTCATATTTCAAGCTAATAAAAACACCCCTGAAACTGTATAGATATGAAACAGAGTTGCAGCAATTACATAAGTGTCACGTCATAGTGGGTTGTGTCGTGTCGTTCATTAAAAAAAATATATATATATTACAGGTATTTGCCAGAGAACCAATGTCATTCCATGTTTGTGACATTTAAAAAAAATACAATTTATTGAGCCTTGGGAATTTTAAAATGACTTGTCTGATGTACAAGGTATTACAAGGACTCACCCCACCTCCCATGTCGGACTAAAAAAAAAAGTGCTCACAGAGGTCTCAGGACTGGGGCCTCCTCTAGAAGGGACTGTGAGGTCCCACTCAGAGAAACAGCCTTTGGTTAAAACCCTATCTCTGTAAAGGCCAGTAAGATCTGGAACAGTCTACAACTCGCGATCAGGCAGTGTTCTTCATTACAAACCCTCATAACCAACCTCAAGCAGTGGTTGAAAGTACAGTGTTGGCCAAAAATATTGGCACCCCTGCAATTCTGATAATGCTCAATTTCTCCCAGAAAATGATTGCAAAAACAAATGCTTTGGTAGTAATATCTTCATTTATCATTTTGCTTGCAATGAAAAAACACAAAAGAGAATGGGGGAAAAAAATTAAATCATTATCATTTTACACAAAACTCCAAAAACGGGCCTGACAAAAGTATTGGCACCCTTTGAAAAATCATGTGATGCTTCTCTAATTTGTGTAATTAACAGGACCTGTTACTTACCTGTGGCACATGGCAGGAGGTGGCAATAACAATCACACTTGCAGCCAGTCAAAATTGATTAAAGTTGAATCAACCTCTGTCCTGTGTCCTTGTGTGTACCACATTGAGCATGGAGAAAAGAAAGAAGACCAAAGAACGGTCTGAGGACTTGGGAAGCAAAACTGTGAGGAAGCATGGGCAATCTCAAGGCTACAAGTCCAACTCCAAAGATCTGAATGTTCCTGTGTCTACCATGCGCAGTTTCATCAATAGGTGTAAAGCCCATGACACTGTGGCTAACCTCCCTAGATGTGGACAGAAAAAAAATTGGCAAGAGATGTGGCGGGGCTCTTGCTCCCAAAAATGGCAACCGAAGCAGAATGATGTTTTTTGAAGTGTTTTTATTAACAA
Organism: Corythoichthys intestinalis; assembly: GCF_030265065.1. NCBI lineage: Eukaryota > Metazoa > Chordata > Actinopteri > Syngnathiformes > Syngnathidae > Corythoichthys > Corythoichthys intestinalis. Next base: position 22,278,733 of record NC_080405.1, read on the forward strand.
CGTTCCCAACAAATAACAAGCAGTGTTCTGTGACAAAGTGCAAAAGTGATTATTTACAAAAGTTAATCCAACATTCACCATATTTACAAAAACATTAATTGCATGACAAATAAAATAAAAAGGTCTGTTACCTGATCTGCACCACTGCGTGACTCCAAATGACTGAGGTAGGAAAGGTAGGTCTGTCCTTATATTTCTCCTGGCCCCTCCCCTTCAGCCAATTAACTCAAAAAGTTTAGTTTTCTGTTCAACAACTCCAGTTTGTTCAATATTAGCTTCACTATAAAGAAAAATACAATAAACTAAATACTGGTACTACCATACCGAAAAAACATTTGGAAAGAAAAATAAATTTACGATGGCCAAAAACTCAAGCCGTATTGAGACGTCACTCGCTGACGGCCCGCTCGCGATGTCATAAAACCAGGAAGTGAATGTGCGCTCTGTTTTGACAGTTCAGCATGGGAATTGAGGATGACTACATGTGGAAATGTTTGTTAGGAGTGAGTACGGCATAACGATGTTGTGGCGGCAGTCTAGTGTGCACCCCAGACCCCCGCGATGCCTAAAGATTCAACAGGTACGGTGTGAATGTACGTGCGCACGTGTGTGTGAGTCAAAATGAGCAATATTGTGTCAAAATGAATACTATTGATAACGCCGAGTCCACCGTGTCTCACGCGTTATATTGCGGACGCCGAGTCTCCCCGGGATCTGACGGGGCTACTCCGTCACACCATCCACCTCCTCCCGAAGGTTGACAAAGTCTTGGCAACCTAGAGAGGTAGTCAGCTACCAAGTTTGATTTCCCAGACCGGTGTTTGACAGAGAACTGGAAGGGCTGCAGCGAGAGGTACCAGCGTGTCAACCGGCTGTTATGGTCTTTCATGGAGTTGATCCAAGTCAAGGCCCTATGGTCTGTCTCTAGATCAAACTCTCTCCCCAATAAATAATATTTTAGGCTCTCCAGAGCCCACTTGATGGCTAGTCCCTCCTTTTCCACCACTGAGTATCTGGCTTCACGTGGCAGTAGTTTCCTGCTCAGATAGAGGATGGGTTGCTCAGCTCCAGGGTCACCTTGTGCAAGAACTGCTCCGAGGCCAACATCGGAAGCATCTACCTGGACCAAGAAGCGATTGTTAAAATCAGGACTGCGCAACACTGGAGATGAACAGAGGAGTGTTTTTAAGTTTTCAAAGGCAGTTTCACACTCCCTTGTCCACGTCACTGGATTCTTTTTGTCCTTTGTAGTCAGAGCAGTGAGTGGGGCAGCGATTGTGGCAAACTGTGGGACGAACCTGCGATACCATCCCGCAAGGCCAAGGAAGGATCGCACCTCCTTTTTCGTGCGAGGACGAGGACACCTCTGAATTGCTTCCACCTTGTCAATTTGGGGTCGTACCTCTCCTCCGCCCAGTTGATACCCCAGGTATCGGGTTTCCTGGCGTGCCCACTCACATTTGGATACATTTAAAGTCAGCCCCGCCTCCTTGATCTTCCCTAATACTACCCTCAGGTGTTTGAGATGTTCTTCCCATGTGATACTGAAAATCACCACATCATCCAGGTAAGCTGCACTGAATGTTTCACAGCCTAGAAGAACTCTGTCCATGAGGCGTTGGAAGGTTGCTGGGGCGCCATGCAGGCCGAATGGCATTACTGTAAATTGATACAGGCCGGTAGGTGTTCGGAAGGCAGTGTATGGTCGGCTGGAGGCCTCTAGCGGTACCTGCCAGTAGCCTTTACACAAGTCCAGGGTCGTAATGAAAGATGCTGAGCCAATGCGATCTAAAAGGTCATCTATTCTTGGCATAGGATAAGCATCGAAAGCAGAGATGGAATTCAGCTTTCGGAAATCAATGCAGATGCGCAAAGAACCGTCCTTCTTAAAGACAATAACGACCGGGCTGCACCACTCTGATGTTGATGGCTCAATGACTCCCAGTGTCAGCATTGACTCCACTTCCTGCTTCAGCTGTTCTGTCAGTTGCTGGGGGATCCGGTATGGGCGTTGACGAATGGGGTTGGTGTCCTTCAACCGGATTACATGCTGGGTTACGGTGGTCCTGCCAGGCTCCGCCCTGAAGATGGATGGTATTTCCTCGAAGATGTTCTGAAGGTCGGCAGCTTGGTCAACTGAGAGGTGAGCTATGTGAGGGTCAGATGGATCGTTGACTACAGGAACACCAGGATCTTCATCATCCATGTCCATTTTCCTCACTAAACAGGTGATGTGTGGATTTTCTGGAGAAGCCGCCTTCCATTCCTTCAGCAGGTTCACGTGGTAGGTCTGCTTGGTCTTTTTCTTGTCTGGCTGATGTATTTCGTAGGTGACTGGTCCCATTCGTCGCAGGATGGTGTAGGGGCCTTGCCATTTTGCCAATAACTTGCTGTTGGATGATGGAAGCAACAACAATACTTTCTGGCCCGGATGGAAGTCACGGTGTCTGGCTTGTTGGTCATACCATAGTTTTTGTTTCTTTTGCGCCTCTTTCAGATTCTCTTCAGCCTCCTCGAGATAGTCGGACAGCCGATCCCTCATTTGCAGCACATACTGGACGATTCCCCTCTCACTGGCTTTGGACTCCATTGCCGCCCATGTTTTGCTCAGCAAGTCCAAGGGTCCCTGCACGTCCCATCCATACAATAGCTCGAAGGGAGAGAATCCAGTGGATGCCTGAGGTACCTCTCGGTAGGCGAATAAAAGGAATGGCAGCCATCTGTCCCAATCGCTACCGGTGTCGCCAACAAATTTCTGCAACATCCTCTTGAGCGTTTGGTTGAATCTCTCGACCAGGCCGTCTGTTTCCGGATGATAAGGTGTGGTGCGCAACGCTGTGATCCCTAACTGTTTATGAAATAATTGTAAGAGACGTGAAGTGAAATTGGTTCCCTGGTCAGTCAGGATTTCATCGGGGATCCCGACTCGGGAGAATAACTGAACGAGGCAATGGAGGACAGCTGGAGCAGTAATGGTACGTAATGGAAAGGCTTCGGGATATCTAGTGGCATAGTCACAGATTACGAGAATGTACTGATGGCCCCGAGCACTTCTGACCAACGGTCCAACAATGTCCATGGCAATTCGGCGAAATGGTGTGGATATTATCGGCAGTGGATGAAGGAGAGCCCTGTCAGATCTGCGAGGTGACGATGTTTTTTGGCAGGTCGGACATGTGGTGCAATATGTTTGTATGTCATTATACATGCCTGGCCAATAAAACCGAGCACTCACGCGCAAATATGTTTTGTGACGCCCAAGATGTCCAGCCCACGGAAGAGTGTGTGCAACGTGCATTATGATTTGCCGACAGGACGCAGGAACAACCAGACGCTTTTGAGTATTGTTAACAATGTATAATAAATTATTGATGAGGACAAACTGTTCTTTACCCGTGGCACTAGAAGTAGCAATAGCATTAGCATTCACGTTCTTAAAACAGTTTTGTAGAGTTTTATCCTGTCTTTGCAATTCTGCGATGTTCTCAGGTATCTTCCACCCCTCCTCAATATTCAAGTTGGTAGAGTTTGAGCCACTTAGGTTTAGCCGTTTTTCGATTCGCCTCTGGCGTTTTGACTTTCTAGGCCCTTTGAGGCCTCCTTCACAGATGCTGTCATCTAAATTTGGTAAGGGCTCTAAGCCCATTTTTGTTTGAGACCGTGTTACAACCGGACAGAAACCATGGTTATTCAACCCATTCACTCCCCCTTTTTCATTTTTCAAAAGTTCTAACAGTACAGGGAAATCTGTACCAAGGACCAGGTCAACTGGTAAATTTTCCACTACTGCAACAGTCATCAAGTAAGATTGTCCATCAATTCTTACAGTCACTTCTGCTTTGGGATATGTATGACTATCACCATGAACACATACAATATCAGTTTTTTTGTTATAGTCTATACAGGTCAGTGGAACCAAGTTCTTTTTTACCAGTGAGGCAATACTCCCACTGTCCAGCAGTGTTGTCACTGGCTGGCCGTTTAAAGTCACAATTTTTAATACATGCTTGTTCGAATCCTGGTTAGTTAACAGTCTACCCTCTGCACGAGGCGCGTAACAGGCCCCAGTTAGCTTATCCCTTCGTACTGGGCACACAGAAGCTTTATGTCCCTGTTGCTGGCAGTAATAACAAATAAAGGGCTTACCCATCCCAGGCTGGTTTGAAGCAGAGTTGGGTGTACCTCGCGAGCTGTTCATAGGCTCCCTCGTATGTCGTGCTGGTGTAAACTGCTGGGCAGGTCTAGGTGCTGAGCTGGTGGGTCGTGGAACTCCTCCCCGACGAGCGTTTTGATACTGCAGTGCCAACTTTGCTGCAGTCAGACCATCGTCAGGTTCATGCTCTCGGACCCAGGTGCGGACGTCAGCAGGCAGGACACGAAGCAGCTGCTCCAGCATAACGAGCTCCCCGATTTGCTCCTTGGTGAGCTGGTCTGGACGCACCCATCTTCGGTAAAGGCCTTTTAAACGGTGGTAGGTCTCGGTCGGTGTCTCTCCAGGTGGAATCATGGTGGTGCGGAACTGCTGTCTGTAGGTTTCGGGTGAAATGTCGAACTTGGCCAACAGGGCTGCTTTTAGGTCTGAGTAGCGGTGTGCTTCCCCTTCATCCATGGCTGTATATGCTTCCAGCGCTTTCCCCGAGAGAAGTGGCACAAGCCGGCATGCCCACTCAGTCTCTGGCCATCGCCAAGTCTTCGCTATTCTTTCGAAACGTAACAGGTAGTTCTCGAGGTCTTCTCCCTTCTCATATGGCGGAATTTTCGGCTCAGCTGCATATGGCCTCGGCTCCATATTTGGCGGTGGAAGGTTGGCTCCGGCGGCGCTCTGTTCTGGCCCCGCCCGCAATGTTGTGGACTGTCCTAGAGGCCGCCTTGACTGGGCAGGTGTAGGCAGCGCCATCCGCGGGCTGCCCACGCTGGATAACCCGTCATGTTCCGCTGAAAAGGCCGGGGTAGCTGGTCTCAGCGAGACACGAAGGTTGCGTATCTCGTCCAACATCCCCTCCTCTCTCCTCTGCTGACCCGCCATAAACTCCTTCATGAGGCCAAGGAGCTCCCCTATGGGTTGCTGTGCTGCTGCAGCCCCCTGGTCCACTGAGAAGTCTTCCTCCTCCTCCATCTTTCGCTGTTGGGAACGTCGTTTTCTTCGGTTTGCCATCCCACCACTGCCACCATATGTGGCGGGGCTCTTGCTCCCAAAAATGGCAACCGAAGCAGAATGATGTTTTTTGAAGTGTTTTTATTAACAACGTTCCCAACAAATAACAAGCAGTGTTCTGTGACAAAGTGCAAAAGTGATTATTTACAAAAGTTAATCCAACATTCACCATATTTACAAAAACATTAATTGCATGACAAATAAAATAAAAAGGTCTGTTACCTGATCTGCACCACTGCGTGACTCCAAATGACTGAGGTAGGAAAGGTAGGTCTGTCCTTATATTTCTCCTGGCCCCTCCCCTTCAGCCAATTAACTCAAAAAGTTTAGTTTTCTGTTCAACAACTCCAGTTTGTTCAATATTAGCTTCACTATAAAGAAAAATACAATAAACTAAATACTGGTACTACCATACCGAAAAAACATTTGGAAAGAAAAATAAATTTACGATGGCCAAAAACTCAAGCCGTATTGAGACGTCACTCGCTGACGGCCCGCTCGCGATGTCATAAAACCAGGAAGTGAATGTGCGCTCTGTTTTGACAGTTCAGCATGGGAATTGAGGATGACTACATGTGGAAATGTTTGTTAGGAGTGAGTACGGCATAACGATGTTGTGGCGGCAGTCTAGTGTGCACCCCAGACCCCCCGCGATGCCTAAAGATTCAACAGGTACGGTGTGAATGTACGTGCGCACGTGTGTGTGAGTCAAAATGAGCAATATTGTGTCAAAATGAATACTATTGATAACGCCGAGTCCACCGTGTCTCACGCGTTATATTGCGGACGCCGAGTCTCCCCGGGATCTGACGGGGCTACTCCGTCACAAGAGATTTCAACAAAAGATTGTGCGGCTGGTGGATAAAGAACCTCGACTAACATTCAAACAAATTCAACCTGCTGTCCAGGCGTACAACAGTTTTAACCCATGCTGTCAGCGTCTGAATAAAAAGGGACTCTATGGTAGGATACCCAGGAAGACCCCACTTCTGACCCAGAGACATAAAAAAGTCAGGCTGGAGTTGGCCAAAATTTACCTGAGAAAGCCAAAAACCTTTTGGAAGAATGTTCTCTGGTCAGATGAGACAAAAGTAGAGCTTTTTGGGAAAAGGCATCAACATACAGTTTACAGGGAAAAAAACAAGGCCTTCAAAGAAAAGAACACTGTCCCCACAGTCAAAAATGGCGGAGGTTCCCTGATGTCTTGGGGTTGCTTTGCTTCCTCTGGCACTGGACTGCTTGACTGTATGCATGGCCTAATGAAGTCTGAAGACTACCAAAAAATTTTGCAGCATAATGTAGGGCCCAGTGTGAGAAAGCTGGGTCTCCTTAAGAGGTCATGGGTCTTCCAGCAGGACAATGCTGAAGTGCATCCTGTATGTAAATTGTTTTGTCATGTCTTATCAGACACAAATTCAATCAATTAATTCCACCTACACAACTACGGCAGACACACCGGTCCATCGCAGCTTCTCTTCTGTGGAGATTATACAGGGCCTTGCAAAAGTATTCGGCCCCCTTGAACCTTGCAACCTTTCGCCACATTTCAGGCCTCAAACATAAAGATATAAAATTCTAATTTTTTGTCAAGAATCAACAACAAGTGGGACACAATCGTGAAGTGGAACAAAATTTATTGGATAATCTAAACTTTTTTAACAAATAAAAAATTGAAAAGTGGGGCGTGCAATATTATTCGGCCCCCTTGCGTTAATACTTTGTAGCGCCACCTTTTGCTCCAATTACAGCTGCAAGTCGCTTGGGGTATGTTTCTATCAGTTTTGCACATCGAGAGACTGACATTCTTGCCCATTCTTCCTTGCAAAACAGCTCGAGCTCATTGAGGTTGGATGGAGAATGTTTGTGAACAGCAGTCTTCAGCTCTTTCCACAGATTCTCGATTGGATTCAGGTCTGGACTTCGACTTGGCCATTCTAACACCTGGATACGTTTATTTTTGAACCATTCCATTGTAGATTTGGCTTTATGTTTTGGATCATTGTCCTGTTGGAAGATAAATCTCTGTCCCAGTCTCAGGTCTTGTGCAGATACCAACAGGTTTTCTTCCAGAATGTTCCTGTATTTGGCTGCATCCATCTTCCCGTCAATTTTAACCATCTTCCCTGTCCCTGCTGAAGAAAAGCAGGACCAAACTATGATGCTGCCACCACCATGTTTGACAGTGGGGATGGTGTGTTCAGGGTGATGAGCTGTGTTGCTTTTACGCCAAACATATTGTTTTGCATTGTGGCCAAAAAGTTCAATTTTGGTTTCATCTGACCAGAGCACCTTCTTCCACATGTTTGGTGTGTCTCCCAGGTGGCTTGTGGCAAACTTTAAATGAGACTTTTTATGGATATCTTTGAGAAATGGCTTTCTTCTTGCCACTCTTCAATAAAGGCCAGATTCGCGCAGTGTGTGACTGATTATTGTCCTATGGACAGACTCTCCCACCTCAGCTGTAGATCTCTGCAGTTCATCCAGAGTGATCATGGGCCTCTTGGCTGCATCTCTGATCATTTTTCTCCTTGTTTGAGAAGAAAGTTTGGAAAGACGGCCGGGTCTTGGTAGATTTGCAGTGGTCTGATGCTCCTTCCATTTCAATAATGGCTTGCACAGTGCTCCTTGAGATGTTTAAAGCTTGGGAAATCTTTTTGTATCCAAATCCGGCTTTAAACTTCTCCACAACAGTATCTCGGACCTGCCTGGTGTGTTCCTTGGTTTTCATAATGCTCTCTGCACTTTAAACAGAACCCTGAGACTATCACAGAGCAGGTGCATTTATACGGAGACTTGATTACACACAGGTGGATTCTATTTATCATCATCGGTCATTTAGGACAACATTGGATCATTCAGAGATCCTCACTGAACGTCTGGAGTGAGTTTGCTGCACTGAAAGTAAAGGGGCCGAATAATATTGCACGCCCCACTTTTCAGTTTTTTATTTGTTAAAAAAGTTTAAATTATCCAATAAATGTTGTTCCACTTCACGATTGTGTCCCACTTGTTGTTGATTCTTGACAAAAAAATTAAATTTCATATCTTTATGTTTGAAGCCTGAAATGTGGCGAAAGGTTGCAAGATTCAAGGGGGGCGAATACTTTTGCAAGGCACTGTAAGTTGGCCGTGCGCTGTATTCGGCATTATGAATTTAAAAAAAAAAAAAACAGTGGTGTTCCAATGACTTATCTTTCGCTATCCTTTACAAAAAATGGACAGGAGCAGTGTATTCCAGGTCCACTGTGTATTTTTAAGTAGTTGTTAATGACTTGATTTTTCCTCAAGTTAAACAAGCACGAGTCAGGAAGAATAATTGTGTCTCATTCGATCCTTATACGAGTATGATTAACAAACAGTAAGACCATATTAATCTCACAATTACTCAGCCCTGGTACACAATATCAAAAATCAGGGCACAAGGGTGGATAGACACTGGCCCAAGCTACATACTTACCAAGTTTCCAGACAATCAAATTACGAATGACAGAAGAAATAGGACTTCAAAATCAGTGCCCACAAGAAGAAAAGCAACAACAATCAGCCTGATGACTTGACAGGCCTTCAGCCAGTCAAAAGCTCCCAAATATGAGAAAAATCTTTTTTCGGACTAATGAAACATTTATTTTTTGGCCATACAACACTGCTAAACTGTTAATTTCACAAAAATGTGCCAATTCAACAGCGTTGTGAAGACTTTTAATATACCAATGTCCATTTTACACGCTGAGTGCATTCTAGTAATGGCAGCATCACTCTATGGTTAATGTTTTTCTTTTGAATTTCTCCATGAAAGTCAAGAACAGCGGCAGTGACGAGACTGTCTAACAAAGTACCGCTGACCTGATGATGACCAGGAGGAGGTCAAACAGAGATCCGCCAACAGGAAGTAGATGAGCAACTCATCATAGAAATTGGAGTCAGAAAGGCAGGAGGTCAACCACACACGCCGCCAGTGTCTGCCTTTTAAAACCCAACCACTTGAACGTCAAATCATGCACCTTTTAACAAACCTCTGTGTACTTTGGCATCATCAGCTTCCCTCTTGAAACCAAACCTCTCTTCCACCACCAGTGTTACCGGCTGACTTTGCCCCGTTAGAGCACACTCGCAAACCGCCTGCCTGGTTAATTTGGCCTGATGCACGACGCCGCAGCGCATGGGAATCCTGAGGGATTTTTCGGAAGCGGAGCAGCTACAGTAAGAGCTTTTGGTAATGGAGGAAAGGTCATTTTAAGATGTCAATTAATGTGGTGTTATCGTTTAAAAGCTACTTTCTGAAACAGCAAAGTAGAACATGAAGAATGTGACAGAAATTCCCGAACACAACCTTTGGGGGAAAAAAGCAAATTGACCACCAACCATTTTTCAGAATGCTTGGGACCCTTTGGGACCCAATGATCATTGCCAGCTCTTTCCAATTCAAATGTATTGGACTTGTATCTAGCAACAAACTAATTTAAAGAGGCACTAAAGTGATTTTCCAGTACTTTAAACAGTTTCATGAATAGGGTGAAATGGAAGCCCAGGTAGAAGTGTGTTATCTTTGTAGTTTGATTCCATTTGCAAGTTAAATCCTTTTGCAAATGGTAGGTTTTGAAATTAGTCCTAGTCACCATGCCTTAAAGACCTCAAAGATTTGTAGGCTCTAACAAGCCACAATTGTTCTCTTTTACTAAAATATGTTATTCGAAACATAAAATATTGCCATTGATTTAAAAATCTATAATATTTAGTACATTTTGACCTACTGAGGACGCCATGTTTTAATTGCATAATGGACGCTCAGGGTGATGACATAGATTGTCGCAGTCACTCAATTAATACTATCGGGTAACTGCAATTCCTTCTACCCGACCAGACGTCCAATACATGCGCACATCGGTTAAAAGTGGCGAGTACTTATTATTTGTGTTTTTACTGAGTCTTGTATTAATTTTTCGCATGTGTTTCCCACTCATACACTTCATTACTTTTATATATTTACACTTCTACACGTTAAAATATTTGACGCAATTAACGCACATGTCCCACTCAGACAGTATTCTGCCTTTTGGTAAGTTTTACAGCAAGGCTTTTTGTGCTGTCCAACAGCGAACTCTTGTGGTCGCTTTGCGACATGGTTTATTGCTTTCTTCACAGTTCAATATGGCTGCACGACGTCTCGGGCTGACGCCCACGTTGTAATGTTGTGCTTATATGATCCTTGGACAAGATTTGTCCGTAAGTACGGTTGTTGTAAAGAATGTGCATATTATGTTAGTAAGCGAAATGTTATATTTTTTGTATGAGACGCTTTTTGTTTGTGTTTAGTGAACCTGTATAGCGTGCTAAGCTAACGTCGTTGCTAATGCAATGCTTGTGTACTTTTTTTTGTAGTTTTACGACGGTCTAAAGAGGACAATGGTTTGAGGCCATTTTATTAATAAATCAGATGAAAAAGGAAGAAGTCTGATTATTAAGGCGTTGTTCACTAGCTGTCTAGCTTTGGAAAAAGTAGACGCTTCGGCGTGAGGACAGTATAGACAGATTTAAATGACAGTAGAGTGAAATGCCCACTACAGTCCTTATGTACCGTATGTTGAATGTATATATCCATCTTGTGTCTTATCTTTCCATTCCAACAATTTATTTTACAGAATACATGTATAATTTACAGAAAAATATGGCATATTTTATAGATGGTTTGAGTTGCGATTAATTGCGATTAATTACGATTAATTAATTTTTAAGCTGTAATTAACTCGATTAAAAATTTTAATCGTTTGACAGCCCTAATATATATATATATATATATATATCTGGATCAGAGGTTGCGCTAGACTTTTTCTTTGTCATTTTGACTGACAGTGTCATAAAAATTCGGTCATAATCTACTTTTACCTGTCACTTACATTTTTAAAATGATAATAATGACATATTCAATAGTATTTAGTTTTCATTCATTTTTAATTAATATTCTGTCCGAACAAGCTTGACAAGAGGCAAACAGACAGCAGAGTGCACCCATCAGCGACGGGCAGACGTGCCGTTAGCAAAGCGACGAGGGCAGGACGAGGGACTTGCGCGCGGAAGTAAACATACGAGGAGAACGGAGTTTATTCAACATGGCTAGCGCGAGACAGACTGTTGTCAATGTCTCGTGTCGATGTGTTTTAGCTCATTTAAAACTGAATTTACCGCGGATTGGAACATATTCTCGGCTCTCCCGCCATCCGTGTTGTTGTAGAGACGACTTTCGGCATGCAAGAGTGATATTGCTCGTGAAGAACACGTCACGCAAATAAACAAATCTGATTTGTCGATTGATTTTGTACCTACTCGAGAGGCTGTGTCCCAGACTTTTCTCTCAGTGTTTGAAAAATACAGGGTGAACAGTCTGGCCGTGCCAGGCAAACACTCAGTTGCCTTGAAATTTTTACGAGTAAGGCCAACGACGTCATGCATCAAGAGAGACAATAGCTAATTAATATGCTCACTCGCCACCCTGTGGTCTGGGGTGTGAATTGCAACCTGTCAAAATGACGGATGGACTTCAGTTTTTTCCGTCACCATTTAAAAAAACCGGTCAACGACGGAAAATATTCGGTTAACGCGACCCCTGATCTGGATCAATATTGGTTTATCATGGCATGACATTCCATTTAGCTCAGCTCCATCTTGTGGGTGCATAACGCAACGCCAACCACGACTACTACTACTACTGCGCCTTATAATGCAGTCCAAAACCTGGTCTAAAACACCTCAGATTTAGTCAGCGTACAAAATAGGGCTCTCCGTTTAACCTTCACCGAACCCCTGGGTTCGATCGAACCCCAGTTAAGAACCACTGCGCTAGTCATACTCTGGAAGCCCGGCAGCGTAACTATGGCTACGTTCATACTACAGGTCTTAATGCACGAATCCGATTTTTTCGTGTTTTTCCGACTCGAGTGAGGCATTAACTTGACGGTCTGAACGTGACAAGTCGCATAGATCTGGACCATTTCAAATCCGATCTGGGTCACTTTCGTATGTGGTTCAAATCCGATCTGGGCCACATTTTTCCAGACTGTCGTAGCGGTCTGTAGTGTCCAGTCTCTCAAATCGGAATTAATGCAGCAATTACGTCATCAAAAAGCGAGAGAGACGGCACGGTAGCGGACCTAGCGGTGCAGCTGTGCGTTATTATTATTTTTTAATTTTATTTATTTATTTATTTTCCCTTCAGGCATGACAAATCCAAACAAACATACAGCATTTATATGTGTTTACAATTAATTCAACCCGAAAAGAAAAGGGCTGACGGGAGAAGCCGAAGCTTATTGAAACCAGTCCCCAGTATACCATAAAGGACGCAGAAAATGCGTCCTTCGCCTTCAAGTGTCTGTGTCTTAGCGCCTAGCTTGCCTTGAACACTGCTTTTTAGGAAGAGTCGGACTTGACAACAGTCATAAAAAAAATTAAAATGGGTTGAGGATAAGCCTGAGAATGATCGGTTTTCTGTCTGCTCCATATAAGCAATATTTCAACATTGCTCACACGGCAGAGGGTCGGGGCAAACTGCGCGTATGTGTGTGTGAGACATGCATAGACAGAGCGTGCATGCTATCGATCCATATACTTTGAATATAAGACTTAACTGGGATTATTTATGTCTGTTATTTGTGTCCTCTTTTTAAAAAGCAAAATATGATATCCCTGGAATGACGGATGACAACCAGCATGTGTGGTCATTTGTTTTGATGCTTCTGCGCATGCGGGTCGTCTTGCTCAGCGCTTGTCGGACTGCGAATTAGTCCACATGCGTAACACTTGAATGGTCTCAATGGACAAAGGCAGTCTGAACAGGCACGCCCAAAAAACAGATATGACAAAAACTCGGATTCGTGCATTAAGACCTGTAGTATGAACGTAGCCTAAGTGACGTCACCGCCGTGCGACGTGAACAACAATGGCGACCTACTTAACTACCGTATTGGCCTGAATATAAAAGTGTTTTTTGCATTGAAATACGACTGAAAAAGTGGGAGTCTTCTTATATTCGGGGTCTAGACATACTCATTCACGACGCTAGATGGCGCCAGATAACAATTAAGCAAATGCTGAACTTGAGGAGTAATGTTCTGTCATGACAGATCTCAGCTACTTCAGGCATGAAAATGGGTCAGGGGTTAAAAAGGTGAGAAGGGTGTGGAGGAAATATGTTCCAGTACACTGTACACCCCAACAAAATATTGAGCTCTGTTGACCCACACTGTGTTTCAGCAGGGCCATGCAGATACCGGTGGAGGGGCGGGTGCTCGTAGATCAAAAGGGGCACATGAACAAGTATTTAATACACCTTAAAACAACATAACTTCAGTTTTAACCAGCTTTAGATAATAATTGGCTGCGACTGTGACATACTTTAATTGGGAGGGGGCAACAGTGAATAGAAATCAAAACTGTCATCAACACTTTCTGGCTGAGACTCAGTCAGTCTGCCTCTTTTCTTCCTTCAACCTCTGCATCAAAACTTCCTTCCTCAACTTGTTCATCTGAGAACAAACCACATCAGATGGTCACTGAGGCACCAATAGCACAGTTTTCTCAAAACTATTATTTCATTATTATCCATACTTAACAACTCTAGCACCTAACGATTAATAAAGCAATGACATAAAATCTTATAGAAAAATAACATTGTAATTGTGTTTATAATTGTATTTAATACCCGACTGTCCTTGCAAACTTGTTCTTACCAGGTCTGCTATTCACCCAGCTGATGAGGTATCCACTGCCTTTAGCAGCCTCATCCAACTCCTTTTTTATCCCTCAATCTCCTTTCCCTACGAGGCATGTCCATGTAATGAAATATAAATATTAAAAAAAAAAAAAAAAAAAAAACTGACTCCCCGGTGGCTTTTCGTTTTAAAGCTTTCTTAATTTCTTTCTCTCTCAATAACGATGGAGGTAGATTTGTGTTTTTATTATTCAATCAAAAAACAAAGTTACTTCTATCAAAAACAAAGTTGCTTCAATCAAAATACAGTATATACTTTTAATCCCCAAAAAGTCACTTCAATAACAAAAAATGTTTTTGATTGCAAAAATAAATTTGAGACAAAAAAAGCATTTGAAAACTATTTTTCTTGATTGAAACAAATTTTTCCATTGAAGTAATGTTTTACGTTTGGGCCACATTTTGGCTAGGACATATGTGTCTTTATTATTCAATCAAATAAGTTGCTTCAAACAAAAAAATATATATAAAAAGAAAAACTTTGCACATGTGTCAATCACCGTTTACCAAAGCCTTATTAATTCTTACATTTTGAAGTGCTTGAAAACCATTTATAAATGATACTTTGGTGAAAAAAGTGAAAAAAAAAGTCATATATATATATATGTATATATATGTATGTATATGTATCTTTTTTCCAATGTAAAATCTGAATAAATGCATTGAACACGCACAAAAAAAAAAGGGGGGGGGGGCGCTACTTCGCGGTTTTCACTTATTGCGGCGGGTTCTGGTCCCCATTAACCGCCAAAAACGAGGGATCCCTGTATTTCTGAAAAGCTTTAAGAAGCAGGACTCATTCCCACCACTCGTCGGGCCGGTGTTGTGCCGACAACGGCCGTCAGCTCAAATCCAAGCCGAAAATAACGTGTCTCCGGCGGACGACGGGAGCGATGTGAGGCGCCCCCTCCATCCGAGAGGATGCCGCTTAATTTGACTCAACAGTGTGTTTCTTCGTTTATATTACCGCTAAATACACAAGCTTGACGCCAATTTAACGGGAGCTATTTTTTTTCATGGGAGATATGGCTAGCTCTGGCAGTGTTCAACGCAAGCTGCAACGAATGGCAGTAACTTTTTTATATCGCAAAATGTGAAAACGATTGAAACCATTACTCACCAAATTCAATTTGCTGTCAAATACAGGCAAGTGTGTATGCTGCGCTCTGGTGTGCCCCGGTGTGGATAAGGCCTGCTTTTTGTTTTCGCAGCTTTGCAATGCAACCAAAGGCTCTCCGAGCACTCCATGTACAGTAAGGAGTGCGCGCGTTTGGAATAATGGAACGCAGCTTGGGCCGATGATTGGTTCTCGTCAGCGAAGCATCTAGAAGGATTTGCTGACTGTGTTCTTAATTGCTCAGTTTACATACTAAGTTAATCACATGATGATAATAATAATAATAATAATTAAATAAAACCTCCCTCCCCCCTCCCCCCCCCTTCCCAAAAAGAATTTCTCCTCGGATTTACGCAATTCACGTAGGTCGCCCTTTTTGACCTCAAAACGGCGAATTTCGCCGAAAGGTGAGAGATTTTCATGCCTGTACTTTCAAGTTTAACCAGTTTGCATTATTTTACTGCAAAAATTTTCCTTATTCAGATTTGTTTTAAGACTAGTTACAGTTAGACCTCACTTTGATGGTTAATGCAGTTATTGCAATTTTTTTTTTTTTTTTAATCACAATAGATTGGTTTATTTACATTTCAAAAACCAGAAGCCATTCATTTACAAATGTGATTGCACTTTAGTTGACATATTTAAATGTTCAGATCTTAAGATTTGAATGAGGCAAAATAACATGCTTTTTCTCTCAAATATATTGTTAAAATCATGTTTCAGATGTACTGTTATTATTTTCTGTATAAAAATTAATTTGGTGTTCAAAAAGTCTTTTTTCAAACTTGAGTCTTGAAAAAGGGGGGGGTCTTCTTATAATCAGGGCCATCTTATATTCGGGCCAATACGTTAATTTTACAAATTGTATAAGAACGAGAACATCAAGAGGGGTTTCAATATCAGATTATTTTAACTCATAGGAACATTTGTCTTTTAAATTTTTTTTTATTTTTTTTTAAATCTTTTTCGTTAAACCCTCCCATTTAGCTGCTTCGACACAGAAGAGGAATCTGAGTGTCCTTGTGTTCAAAACAGTTTCAATGCGTCACATGGGAGTTTGATATGCTCCCATCGTGGTTGTTCATTATGTTTTATTTATTCGGAGAAAGCAGCTAACAGGAATAGGTTTGAAGAGGGGGGAGCAGACAAATGAGGAAAAAAACAAATAACAAAAAAATACATTGTTAAACGTCTATGCAACCTATGAACATAGCGGTGCTATAGACCCTACTCACATGACGTCACAACCACGCCTCCGCACCATATTGTCCATCTACTCGTCGTGTTGACGCATTACCGCTACGTAAATTCCTCCTATTATGGCGTGTTTTTCTGCTCGTTAACATTAATAATCAAAATGGTGAAGGCGTGTGTGGCGGTTGTTGCAATAACAGAGAAGATAGACGGAGAGACTTGAAGTTCTACCGTATTCCGAGAGACCCGGAGAGGAGATGGGATGGACTGCTGCAATTCGACGAGAAAACTGGGCTCCAAACGATTACCACGGATTATGTAGTAGTCATTTTATATCTGGTTAGATGCATTTAATATATATTTAGAGGGTTTGGGGCTGACAACCACAATTAAGATCATTGCGAGGCTAATCGCCGACAACATACAGTTTCAAATTCAAGATGCTTATTTCTTCCACCAGCATTACATTTTGAATAATATTTAGCTGATACCAAGTGAAAGAAGCTGGCCTCGTCTACGGATCATCAGTTAAACAGGTGTGTCCAACCCTTTTGCAAAGGGGGCCAGATTTGGTGTGGTAAAAATGCGGGGGGCTACCTTGGCTGATTTACATAGAACAATATATTTAAACAAATGTTAGCAAGCCCTTCTGTGTGTCACATTTGCTTTATTATTTTTTTTAATTCATAATTTCAACAGTCTCGTCTTTGTGGCGTTCTCTTTCGACACTCGGGCTCTTGCGAAATACTGCTGTTGTGAAATTAAACTAGCTTCAAGTTGCTATAATTTCTCGCTGCGTATCTTCCCTGTAATGTTATCGTACATGTCAGCGTGTCTTGTTCGGTAATATCATTATCACGTCACATCGAACTCTTTGAAAACAGCGACTGTCTCTTTGCAAATGAGGCAGACACAGTTGTTGCGTGTTTTATTGAAGAAATAGTCCAATATCCACCTATCTTTGAAGCGTCGGCCATCGCATTTTTTTTTTGATTGTCGCCATTTTAGAAATCACACAGGGTAATGTTGCTTAGAGTGCTGCTCTTTGTTTTTTAAAGTTTCGTGAGAATAGGCCGAGTTTCTGTGGAAAAGATAGTTGTAGATATCAGGGTAGCAGATGTCAGGCAGAGAGGGCGAAGACAGCGGGTCGAAAAATATCGATTTAGGCATCAAATATGGATCTGGCTAATGAATAGACTGAAGCTTTTCCACATAACGCCTTTTATGCAACGCATCCAATGAGTTTACAGCATCTGAAAGCACTGGGGCTTCCATGAATTGCACTATAAATTAAAGATACACGATAATATCGGCTACCGATAATTATCGGCCGATAATGGCAATTATGACGTCACACAGATAATACAGATAATAAAAAAATCAACCGATAATGCAATCCGATAATTATATACTTGATTTAGCCTCCAAATGTGCGCAACCAAGCAGTTTTCTCCACTTCTTCACTGCCGCCTGCTCAACCCCTCCCCTCTCTGAAGCCCCTGTGGGAGGAGGGGTTTAGGAGTACGGCGTCATAGAGGAGGCGGTGTTACACATCAGTGTTGACACTGTTGAGGCGCTCTCACTAGCGTGCGTTGCTTTTCCCGTGTGTGAAATGAAATAAACGATGCTCTCGCCATCTACAAAACAGTTCCTCAAGGCCTAAAGAAAGCGTCCTCATTGAACACAACTAGCACTAACCCAGCAGCCATTTAAAACTGCATCACAATGATTTTTGGAACGAATATGAGGCTGCTGCTAGCATGAATGCTAAAGCTATTGTTAACAAATAAACTATAAAGGAAGCTACGGGGCTTGTGACGATACAGAGACGCTGCAGTCCTCCCGGAGTCGGGGGGTTTGGGAATGCAGCCCAAAGCGAGTGGTAAACTCCCATCTATGGCTAAACACCTCACGAGATCGATAGTTGACAAGTAGCTGTCTTCCGACGGAGCCCGCCGGTCCGGCAGGCCGCCGCCTCGCCCTAGGCGGGTAGAGGATGAGAGCAGAGCCATGCACCGAATGCGCCGTAGCGAGCCGGCCGGGGCGGGCGGATATCCGGTGCGAACTTAGCTGCCGCCGCCACTCCGGTTCAAGACAGAGGCCTGGCGCGGGTGCTAATTTGGCAGCCGGGCGGACTGAAGGGCACAGGCGGGAGGAAATTCCCGAAATGACCCGATAGCCAAATCCCTGGATGAAAAAATAATGCAGTTTATACGACCACGATTCTTCGTGAAAGACATGCCGATCACATCAGTTTTACCATGGACATTTACACAGGTGATGTCAACAAACCATGTTTATCATGATGGCACAGTGGTTAGTTGATAATTGTAACATGCACCAAACGACACAAAGAAGTCATCCAGTCAGTAATGCATTCAGTACGCTTTAAATTTATGACGTCTTAATCAGATCATTCTTCTTAAATCTAGTCAAATAATTTTCCCCATCTTGTTTGAGTGTTGAAGACTAGTTGAATGCGCCAGATTATTCCACTTACTTCAACTAAATATTGCAATTTGTTCTTATTAAGCCCAAACATCTAAAAAAATAAGGTCATTTTCACCTAAATCAAGAAAAAATTGCTTTCAAATAATGTTTTGAACCATACATATTCTTGAATAAAGAACATTTCTGACAAGTTTTTTTTTTTTTTTACGATTATGTATAATAATTTATTGCTTAAAATAAGGCTGTTAATCTTATTTTCAGCTGGCCATTTTTCTTCAAGAAATCTGAGTGAAATATACTTGAAGTGCTGGCAGTTAATTTAACTTATTTCCAATAGATTTACACTGAAAACAAGGGACTTTAACTAGTCTTAAGGAGCTGTGTTTTTGCTGTGTAGTAATGTTATACTTTAGGAATGGCATACTTTTAAAGCCATTTTTGTGCAATTTATGTATTTACTCTGTAAGTAATTGTTGCCAAAAGTTTACCATTACACAATGTCAGACAATCTGTCTTTATTTAGATGTTGGAATTTACTACTACTACTACTACTTGTTCACATTTGATGTTGAAAAAAAAAAGAGCAATATTATTTTTGCACAGCAATATTTTCTCTTGTGTATACTTTAAAATTTTACATAAATCTTTAATAAAATTATCGGCTTGACATTATCGGTTATCGGTTGGAACGAGGAGGAAATGATCAGTTATCGGTATCGGCTGAAAAATGCATTATCGTGCATCACTACTATAAATTGCACGACAAATTGAAACCATTGAGAATACAGATAAACAAAGACGGACAATATGGCGGCCGGATACAGCGACACGTCATTCTGTGAAGTTGGTGAGTAGGGTCTATTATGCAATTACCTGACCCCTTTGTTCTTCCTTCACGCCCACTACTACGGGGAGAACCGCGGAAGCAAACAAACTCATCTCAAGTTCCTAGCTTTAAAAAAATGTGTGTGTCTGATTTGTCGTTGCTAATGATACCAGGTGCAATGGCAGGAAAATGTATGTCAACGACAGAGTACTGTATAGTGTACACAGTACAGCCCACACAATACTGAAGAGGTCAATTTAGCCTCACAGAACATGCGTGTTGGTGATTTATTTGTAAGTTAAAGAGATTAGCGGTCATTTCCCCCCATGTGTCTAACTGATTTGAATTGAATTATAGGCAACCATCAAACTGCAACCCATCCGCATAAAATTCACAATGGATGTAATGATTCAGCTAAAAAAAGTACATTCAAGTAGGTTTTTCAACTTTAATTAAAAAATGATTTATTTGTATTTAAGCCTGAATTCTACAAACGAAAACTGAACGAATAACTCAATGAACGTTTCTGTGCTATAAAACTAAGAATCCACATGGGATAGCAAGGGAGGGAAACAACAAATATCCAAACTGAAAAAACTGCTAACAGTGAGGAGTGAACTGCGGAGATTCGGAGTTGGGCACATTGTGCTAAATCTTACATCAAAAAGTACAACTCTGTTGATTTATTTTGTTTTCAGTCCATGTGTAAGTTATCAACATGAGTGTAAAGGCTTGGTCCTTTACTGATTGAGTGTGTGTGTGTATCTTTAGTCTGACTCTTCCTCGGAGCTTGCGGGTGTGGACGCAGCCTCCTCCTCTTCGTCTTCTGATTCCTGGTTCAAAAACAAACAAAGATAATTGAGTGGCACTGAAGTTATAATATCCAGTTAACACCAGTTAGAATTGTTTTTTTTTTTTAACGAATTAATGTGCAGGTCACTGCAGGCTTAAAGGGAACCTTGGACTTAAGGACTTGTAGGCTCTAATAAGCCACAATTGTTCTCTTTTACTAAAATATGTTATTAGAAACACATACTGTATATTCTTGCCATTGATTTAAAAATCTAATATTTAGTACGTTTTGACATACGGAGGGCGCAATGTTTTACGCGCGCTATGCACACTGGGGATGACGACGCAGTTGTGCTGGATTGGGAGAATAGCTGTGCTATCTAGCAAGCAAAGCTAGTATGACGACTAGTGCGATTTTGTCACATTCTGTGGCAGGTCAGATTGTTTTGTTACGAAGCTGTGGGATGAGTTCCCAACGTCGTACCTGCACCTAATTCCAGCTCATCAGCAGCGTCTTTAAACCGATCCTAGGTGGCTTGCCGAGATATTGACTTGCTGCCATTTGACAGTTTGTATATCCCTCCGTTGCCAGTTGCATCATTGCCTTGTTTTTTTCGTTTGTCTGCCTTTCACCGCGGTTTTCCCAAAATTTTTATAATATATATATTTTTTAATCATTCCGACCTACTGTCATGGACCCTTTTTGTGTCTCCTTTTTGCGAACGTGTTTTTTTGTGTGTTCAATAAACCCCTTTACGCAATCCCTATGTTATTGTTGTCTGCTTGCTGTCTGAAGTGAGCCACGTTTTCTAATTCCGTGGTCAAGCCAGTCGCACTTTCGTTTCAGTTGCGTTTCTGTTGCAGGTTTTACCACACAGAGACAGACAACGCATGTTGGATTGCGATTGCTTTATAAAGAAAATAATGACTAACGTCAGGTGGAAGTTAGGCCTGTCGCGATAACAAATTTTAGTGTGCAATAATTATTCTCATAAATTGTTACGATATGCGATATTATTGCGCCCCTCCAATTTTTTTTAACCAATTTACAATGACAGTGCGAATACAGTATATATTAATAGATCATGTACACCCATTTAAACGCGATAAATATTTACTCCTAAATTTAAAAACACTTTTTAAGAAATCACAACTAAAAACAATAGACCATGCCTCTTAAGTAAAAAACAACAATATTGATACTGCACAGAAACAGAATAAATAAAATGTGTTTAAAAAAAAAAAAAAAAAAAAAAATTGCACTTAATAATTTAAGCATTTAGGCAAATGAAAACTTTCCCCCCTCATAGCTTCTGCAATGGTGTTCCATAGGGATGCAATGATACAGTTAAGTCATGGTTCGGTACGATTTTTGACACGGGGGACACGATTTTCGATCCAATTCAATGCATTTAATGCTCTGTTAAAAAAAAAAAAAAAAAAAAAATTCGTTTTTTTTGTTGTTTTTGTTTTGCTAACGAGCAAAAATTAAATTACCATCATATAAACATGCATTTTAGTGCATAATATTTATGTGCTTACTTCTTACTGATCTGAAAAAAAATTGTATAAAAGTGCTGAGAACAATCTTTACTGTTTGTAAAGTGAGGCAGGGCACACTGTTGATTGCTACAGCTCTCTTAGCAGCTAGGTTTACTACATGAGCAAAACATCCTATTTGTGTTCCGAATCCATCTGTGTCACGTACCGAATTAACAATATTTGCAACATTATCAATAGTCACTGGTATGGATTGATTTGGCCTTCTTAACTTCCATTCAGTCATGACAGTTTAGAATTCATCGATGTAGTATATGGACTACGTGTCCCATAATCACGACACGACGACAGCCCCAAAACATCACTGCTCTAGAGGAGATCTGCAAGGAGGAATGGGCCAAAATACCAGCAACAGTGTGTGAAAAGCTTGTGAAGAGTTACAGAAAAACGTT
Source organism: Corythoichthys intestinalis (assembly GCF_030265065.1). Taxonomy (NCBI): domain Eukaryota; kingdom Metazoa; phylum Chordata; class Actinopteri; order Syngnathiformes; family Syngnathidae; genus Corythoichthys; species Corythoichthys intestinalis. The sequence continues at coordinate 22,300,984 of NC_080405.1, forward strand.
TGGTCTCCGTTATTGCCAACAAAGGGTACATAACAAAGTATTGAAATGAACTTTTGGTATGGACCAAATACTTATTTTCCACCATGATTTGCAAATAAATTCTTTAAAAATGAAACAATGTGATTTTTCAGTTTTTTTTTTCTCACATTCTGTCTCTCATGGTTGAGGTTTACCCATGTTGACAATTACAGGCCTCTCTAATATTTTCAAGTGGGAGAACTTGCACAATTAGTGGTTGACTAAATACTTATTTGCCCCACTGCATGCAAGTCTAATGTTTATCAGTACATTTGGGAAAATTAACTTTATCACAATATGCTAATTTTTTAGAAGGACTAGTACTAGTATATACCTTCTTTTTTTTTTAAAAGAAAAAAAGAAATTTCCATATGTATGCTGCACCATGGTCACTGGGAGGCAGCACTTCGCAAATAAGCACTGGACAAGACAACGCTCTTTTCCTTTTTTTTTTTTTTTTTTTTTTAAATCGATGATTGCTAAAAGTTTTTGAGCTGTGTACTAAGAGCATATGCCTGTGAGCATTGTTCTATGTCTTGTTTATGACAAATGCCATTCGGGGAAAAAAAAATGTATTTTAATTCTCAGTATACAGCAAGTAGAGGGGGGAAAACTGCATCCTGTTGGCATCACTTAAGTCGTATTTTGAGATTGTGGAAGCAAGATTCTACTGTATAACTGATAGACCAAGTTGAGGACGGCTTTACTTTTAACTGTATGGATTGCAACATTACTCATAAGCAATTTGGAACTTGAGGAGACAATAATGCAGTGAATTGTTTTCGACCGCAGAATTTGCTATAACACATCCGGGAAGTAAAGAAAGCCACAGATAAAGTGGATAAGATAATGTGTGTCGTCACTAGCGATCTTATTCACCTCCTTCTTCTTCTTCTTCTTCTTGGACTTGCTCTTGTGGTCCGAGTCAGACGAGCTTTCGCTGGTCTCAATGAATTCTTTGCTCTTGAAGCTTTCATTGCCTCCCCCACGCTCCCGCTCCTTGTCACCTCCGGACGATTTCCTCTTCTTGTCATCCTTTTTGCTCCCGGACTTTCTGTAGAGACCGAGAGGTGGGCGGGGGGCTCAGATGAAGGAATACTTGACCGACATAAGCCATGTGATGTTATTAGTCTTACTTCTTGGAAACAGAAGAGTCTCCTCCACCGCTTTCCTTATACTCTTTCTTTGCAATGTCATATTCTCTTTTGGCTTCTCCCGCCTTTGTTTCCCACTCCTGAAGAAAGGATAACACATTGTTCTAAAATGTTTGTTCTTAAAATAAAATCATGATCTTGTTTACCAAAACAAACCAAAGCAAAAAAGCCCCACACACACGAAATGGTGATATATCGTGATACTTTGTATCCCAAAAGATTATCGATATGCTCCTGCCAAGAATCGAGATATCGTTTTAAAAAGGTGTCACTGTTTAAAAAAATAAAAATAAATAAAAAAGGGAACCAACAAGTTGCTCCCAAAATCTTCCACCGTAATAGTGTCTCAGTTAATTCTAAGGCTTGACGCCCAATCCATTTAGATTGAGAACTTTTGTTCATTCAAAATCAGTGCATTCACAGTAGGGATGTGACAAAATAACGAGATGGTGATATAACGTGATACTTTGTATCCCAAAAGGTTATCGATATGCTCCTGCCAAGAATCGAGATATCGTTTCAAAAAGGTGTCACTGTTTAAAAAAAGGGAACAAACAAGTTGCTACCAAAATCTTCCACCATAATAGTGTCTCAGTTAACTATAAGGCTGCATTAATGGTGCTCGACGCCCAATCATTTAGACTGGGAACGTTTGTTCATTCGAAACCAGAGCATTTACAGTCATTCTGTCCGGTTTTCAGGGCATTTACAGGTCACTTGCTGTTCATTTTAGGGCATTTACAGGTCATTTCCTGTTGAGTTTGAGTCACTACCTATTGATTCGGGTGATTCCCAGGCCACTTCCTGTTCTGTAACTCAAAATAAACAGGAAGTGACCCATAAAATACCCCAAAATCAACAGGAAGTAAGTGAAAATCAAAAGGTAAACGACCTTAAATGGCCCAAAATTACTTCATTGCCTGGCATTGGCTGCCACTGATGGCCATCGACGTTCAATCCGTTTGAATGGCCGTTCAATCCGTTTGAACTGGGAGGGGTGGCAGCACTGCCACCCTCCCAGTTCAAATGGATTGGACGTCTAAAAACTCATTCCAATTCACAGCAGAAGCTTGTTTTTCTGTTCATTAGTTGTTTGTAGAATATCCTAGAATGATTTCTTGACCAATGTATCGATAAACGTTGTATCGCCATATCGTCAGATCATTGTTATCGTGAGCTTTGTATCGCAAACCGTATCGTATCGTGATGTACCAAGAGGTTCCCACTACTACACATAAAACATGAGTATTTGATGCATCATTCTTCCCACTCGTCCCTCACCTCTTTCTCGTCTTTTCCCAGCTGCCTCCACATTTCTCCGGCCTTCTTAGAGATCTCTGTGACAGAGATTCCGGGGTTTTCCGACTTAATTCTCTCACGACTGGAATTGAGCCACAGCATATAGGCACTCATCGGCCTTTTGGGGCCACCTTTATCTTTCTGCTTCTTCTGCGGTAGTTGGAAAAAATATTATACTTTTGCTCCTGATTGTGTGTGCCGACCCATCTTGCGGCAATGCAAGTTGCAGCTTTTCACCTCTTTGCGTGGCTTCCTTTCTTTTTTCTCCTTCACCACTTTGGGCTTCGCGACTTTCTTCTTCTTAGGACTGTCGTCCTCGCTGCCGTCACCTTCGTCGCTGCTGTCGCTGGCTGACGCTTTGCTGTCGTACCTAACGTAGGAGGTGCAAAAGTTATGTCTAAGAGGGGGGGAAAAAACTGTGAAATTATGGTTTCAGGATACAAGGTTTTCCATACTCCTCTGCAATGTCATCGTCTTCCTCTCCAGGATTGAAAGACTCATCTGAAGAAGGGAAAAGCGGGAAAAAGCCTTAGACCCACTTAACATTCTAAACCAAAAATGTCAAAATGCACCCCACAAAAGTTTGCATCAAAAATTTAAGAACTATAGTGAGGCTCAAAGTTTGGCTAGCATCATGACAAACTATTTTTTATTTATTAAAATAGTACTAAAAAAAAAAAAAAAAAAAAAAAAAGCCTGTTGAATTAATACCTATTTTAAAGAGTTATGAACAAGTAGTCATTTGATTTTTTGTTAAAAACACTGCAGAACTGAAACCTTGTCAGCCAACGACTAGGTTCGCTGTAGTTAACTTTGTTTAAAGTAACCAAAAACAAGAAAGCAAAGTAGTAGTAGTAGTAGTACAAGGAGGACCGGGAGTGCAAAACATTAAAATGCTTCTATTTCAATATTTAATTCCATTTATATTTATCTATTTCAATTATTTATTTCAATTTTTATTTAGTTTCACTTTTTATTTGTTTCAATACACGTTCATGTTTTTCCATATTTATTTATTTCAATTTTTATTGGATTATTTCAACATTTGTTTTTTATTTATTTCAACATTTCTTTTTCCTTTTCTTTTTTTTTTTTTTTTTTAATTATTTCAACATTTATTGCTGTTTTCATTTAATTCACTTTTTATTTATTTCCTTCTCGCACTTGTTCCCCTTGTACCACATGAAATAATTTTACCTGTCATTGGCTCATCAAACTTAGTAGGCGGTCGTGAACTGGGCGGGGTTTCAGTGGCTACATGGCTCTGGAGCAGGGGTGGGCAAACTATTCCACAAAGGGCCGCAGTGGGTGCAGGTTTTTGTTCATACCCATCATGAGGACAGCCTTTCACCAATCTGGTTTCTTACAAGTGCAATCAGTTGATTGCAGTCAGGTGCTTCTTGTTTCCACTGAAACCTCATTGGTTAAACTGTCTGTACTAACTCAGTTGGAACAAAGACCAGGACCCACTGCGGCCCTCGAGGACCGGTTTGCCCACCCCTGCTCTGGAGTCAAGCCATTGCTCCTTCCTTCCCAACATGGCAGCGATTGCTAAGGTTCTGCATGAGCTTTCTCTGGATTTAATAACAGACGTTAGACTTAGCAGAACACATTGACGGAGGAAATTCGGACCCTGAGCACGTGGCTTACAAAACAGCGATTTATCGCAGGAACATGCAGAACGTCAGCAATCGCTGCCATGCTTGGAAGGAAGGAGCATTAGCTTGACTCCAGAGCCATGTAGCTTGACTCATTGTCTACTTGTCTATCGTTCACGCCCACCCACCGAGTTTGATAAGCCAATGACAGGTAAAATTATTTCATGTGGTACAAGGGGAACAAGAGTGCAAGAATGAAATGAATAAAAAGCGAAATAAATAAATATTGGAATTGAAGCATTGTAATGACACATTTAATAATTTATTTAATTGTCTATTTATTTAATGCACAACTTGCACTCCTGGTCCTCCATAGTAGTAGACTCAAACTATAATGTTTGAATCAGCGTTTTCGTCAACAATGATAACGAAAATATTTCGCAACAAACAATTTTTTCATGACAACACGATGATGCGCATAAAACGTGTCTCGGGAGACTAAAACATAACAGTGGATGCCAGTTGTCGTGTGACGACATGAGAATGAGAAGAAATTCACAATGTGTGATATTTTCTTATTGCATGTGTATTTAGAACGCATTTAGCGGTGTTTGGTAGTGTCACTCATGTGTCGAGCTGCGCCCCCACCCGCACACACAGATGCGCTTAGTCAGTGCCCATTCCAGGCTCATTTTGTAAAACATATCTGTCAGGTTCTGCTTGGTAAGTTTTGCTTTCTTATCATGGCTAGATATTCCATGTTGCTTCAGCCTTTAAAGGTCTGTGCTGAGTGATGATCACACACTTAACTAAATTGTAACGTTAGCATAGAAAATTCTAACGTTAGCATAGCGTTCGCAGTAGCATATCGTTCATGTTAGCATTAGCATTTAGCACGGTGACTTCTTAAACTCTTGGAAAACATTCGAGTTAAACTAATCACAAATAATGTGCAGTTTTCCTGCTGAGTGTGTATCATCATCATCATGAAAATGGTGATGTCCTTGTAGACTCAACAGTTATGTACTCCGTCATGTTCATTCGAAATTGTTGGAAACCTTATTTATTTATTTATTTTTATTCACGGACTAAAACATTTGAAGTTTATAGATGAAAACATTTTGAGAATTGTCGACTAAAACGAGACGAAATTTGAGTTTTCATTGACAAAAACTAAACAAAGACCAACACAGTTTGAGGTGACTAAAATATGACTAAGACTAATAAGTATTTTCGTCCAAAAAGACTAAGCATAAATTAAAATGGCTACCAAAAACAACACTGTTTTGAATGTTCTGAAAACAAGTTTGACACCTCTGTTCTAAACGCACGATTGCCAACTCACCGCTGCCGCTGTCGGAATCATCGCTATCGTTGCCCTCCTCTCTGATCTTGCCCTCGGCCTTCATGCGCTCCAGGTAGGCGTCGTGTTTGTCCTCATCCGAGTCGCTGTACTCATCAATCTTGCCCTTCATGCCCTAAAAGCAGATTACCCGGTTAGAAATCACTGACAAAGAAGAAAAAAATAGACTCCCTACACAATCTAGCTCAAAAGAGGTACATGTTATCCCATAATGTTAAATTAACTTTGGGCTAACACAGTGTGTGGGTGTGTAAATAAACCATTTTGTTTTATCATGTATACGTGTGTTAGCATTGTTTTCAACCATGGTTATGTTACTGCACACCAAAAGCCTCCCCAGACCACAAATCTGCACAACGCACACAGTTGTGTAACACCCCCGCTCCCGTCCAGACAGCAATGTTAGCCAAGAAACACTCCTTTCATTTACCCCAAGTCCAAATCAAACCTCATCACACCAAACCAAAATGTAAATCAACAAGATGGGGCTTCATTTTGGGCAGCACGCCATGCAAGCACATATCACATCAATCACGAAACGAACATACGCACCTTCTTCTACACAGGTACAAGCACACGCGCACAAGTACAAGGAGAAGGGCGACAAGTGTCATTAGGTGGGATGGATTATGATTGAAAAAATCGGCACCTCAACTGAGCGAGGACGACTGTCTTACCTCTTTGAAACCTCTGTTCTTGATGTTGAGCTTCTTGGCGTTGACAAAGTCAAAAAGTTTGCCGTACTCCTCTCTGTAGACAGAAGAAGCGTGTTAATTTGCCCGATATCCTTTATGTCTTAAAGCTTAGGCTATTTTTAACCAGTGATTTCACGATATCACCTCTCAATGCTGCTGAAGGTGTACTGGTTGCCCTGCTTGGTCTCGATCTCAAAGTCGAAGGAGCGAGTGGTGGTGGTGCCTCGTGCGAAGTTGACGCAGGAGATTTCCTCGAAGCGCAGGTGCACGGGCGGCTTGTGGACGTAGATGAAGCCCCTCTCCAGGGGGTAGAGGAGGCCTGAGGAGGCCTTGTAGGAGCAAGTGATGCACTGAGCACCAGAGTGGCTAAGCAGAAAATGGGCAAAGGCAAGATTATTTACTAAAGATCTAAAACAAAAACAATGAGTGTATGCAATAGTGTTTGGGGGAGGAGCGTACCCCTGGAAGTTCCCAGGCACTGTGATCTTTCTGTTGACCAGGGCCTTCATCACCCTACTGACAAGCTCATAGAGAGACCCTGACATGTTCTTACTGAGTTTGCCCTCGAAGCGTCGCTCCACATCTTCCCTGATGAACAGAAAAATGACTGTTGTTACTTAGGAGAACTGTGCTTCCCTCTAGTGGAAAACTCCATTACAACCACTCACTTGGACAAATTATTCAATAATTAATGAAAGGCGTACCGCACGCATGCTACTATTTTTAGACGTGACGTCGCATCGTAAAGCGGAAGTAAAGCAGGAGTGGAACATTATCAGAGGCATCGCGTCCCATTAGGCAATCCAGGCAATTGCCTAGGGCCCCCAGCCAGCGGGGGCCCCCAGAGGGCCAACAGATTTAGCACACGCAGCTTTACTGCACGGTCGCAGCGACAAGTGCGACAGTGTCAGTGAAAGCCTTGTGTCTGAGTTCCCTGAAGGGGCCCCTAAACTCGCTCTACACCCCCCCCACGTGACTCAGAGTGGGAGTGAGCATCTATTTTGATTTTTTTTAATTGCCGTATATCCAAAATGAAGAGAAGTTATCTGTCTGAAACCGGCAAAAGAAAGAAAAAAAAGCAGAAAAGGAAGCAAGACAGCGGTGAGTGTAATATGTTACTGTAGGCCCTTTGAGTGTCCTAAAAAGCGCTCCATGAGACCGAGGCATTATTATATTTTAATTAATGCTCCAACTCCGACTGTCCCCCTTACTTGCACACGCTCGAAGGGCCCCATGTTGCTTGTTGCCTGGGGCCCCTGGGGCCCCTTGCTACGCCTTTGGACATTATAGACCCGCCCTCGCATAGAAACCAATGTTAATTGTGCTTCTTTTCTCCGGTAATCTTTCAAAAACGAGCATGCCGATCACACATTGCTTTTTTGGAATTTGTAGAAACGACTCTAGACATTACGACATATGAAGGATGTTTTCTTCATACGTTTCCCAAAACCAAAAACTCGGAGGAAAAAATGTGAAGACAATCAACTTGCACGGACTTTTAACGCCTGCTCGGTAGTAAACATTTATGCAGTAAACATTTTGTTGAGTTGGTGTTGTCTTTCAGAGGACAAAGAGGTAGGCCATTTTGATATTTTTTAACTTATTTTTTAGCGTGACGTTGTGCCGTGCTGCTTCTGTCTGACTATGAATGACCTGAAAAGAATTAAAATGGTATCTGACAGCCACCGCTACATTTTCTGTTGTAAAAAAAAAAAAAGAAAAAAAAAACTTTAGTAAGGGGGAAATGTAAATAAATTATAGAATTAAGATTTGGTATCAATGAAAAAATTAAAAGTGTTTCTTGGCTGGCTGTCACTGAGTGGCATTTGCGATAGCTACACAAAACAAACAATATAAATTACCTCCAAGAACGATCAGAGAAGTACAACAACCAGAGGACATAATATATAAGAAAGACAGGGCTGGGGGTAAAGGATAGCTTGTTGAAACAGGAGAATGTCATTGTCAGTAGCGTCGATAAAAAAGCTAAGGCTATGCTTCGGTCGGCTCGTTATTTTTTAGTCTTTTTCAGCCCTCCACACTTAAGCAATCTCTTTAACTGAACATTTTTATGTTCTTCCACATCTTTGCCAGTGAATTTGGCACCAGGGACATCATTTTTGGAGAGAATTGGTAGGTTTAGCTCTGTAAAAATCTCCTTCGTACACGATTTCGATTCATTTCCTATGGGGGACAAACGGTCGCGTGCCCCCCCCCCCCTTAGCAACAGTAGCTAACGTCATGAATATTAATGAACGAAAGTGACATGTTGCTTGCGGTACGCCATTACTGGTACATCTTATGAGGGTTTGCAATTTCATAAAAAAACAAAAATGGAGATTGCGATTCTTATTTGTATTGTTAATGTGTTATTTTTAACATTAGCAATGGCAATGCCCAGTGATGAAGCCTGTGGAGATTTCCAAACAGAGCATCTGCGCATGTGGGTTTTTGATATGTCCTACCACTCTAAACCAGTGGTTCTTAACCTTGCTGAAGGTACCGAAATTTTGACAGCATGTTTTGTAAACAGGTCAAAATTTGAGAACACGCTGCCCATTCTGTTGTATTCCCTCATACTAAGTGAGAATCAACGTTCCACTGAGCAAACCAATTCCTCCTCCCATCAGATCGAGGACTAGCAGTTAAAAGAAATGGATTAAGCCTGTAAATTGGGAGCAAACCAGTCCGAAGCCTTGTCTAAAAGGCCACTTTGCCTAGATTTGAACAGCGTACGAAAATAAGCCTCTGCGTATCTTTACCTTCGCCGAACCCCTTAGACTTACTCAACGAACCCCAAGGGTTTATTCGAACCCGGATTAAGAACTACTGCTCTAAACAAAGCCAAATGGGTCCCAACCAATATCATAAGCGTAATTTGGACATACCCTCAGTAAGACTGCACTACGACAAATACTTAATGAATTCATTTTCAAGGGTAGCTAGCATTGTTGTTTTTTGTCAACAATTACGATAAAGAAAACATTTCATCGACAAACCATTTTTTCATGATGATGACAGGCCAAGAACATGGCTAGGGAGACCAGAACATAACGAAACGAATGCCAGTTTTTGTCTAACGAGACGAAAATACGACATATGGTAGTTTCTGTCATTTGTTCACAATGCGTGACATTTTCCTATTGTACGTGGAGTATGTCAACCTGCATCACAGCAGTGTTTGGATCGTGTTGCTCATGTGAGATCTCCTCCACTCTCCTCACCGGTGTTTAGGATGTTTCAACCCAGATAGCCTTCGGTCCAGCTTGATTATTTGGAAACACATGGTAGGATTTGTTTTCATGTCTTGGCAAGAGAGAATATGCAATGTTGCTTTAGCCTTTGAAGGTATGTCCTAAGTGATTATCACACACTAAATGTAACTCTTGGCATTTACATAGCATTTGCATTAGTATTAGCATTAACATTAGCTTGTCCAGCATCCTCTTACACACTCGGACAATTTTTATTGTTTAAACATACAGTTCATGGCTTCTAAGTAAATTTAATTGAAAATAATGTACTGTCTTTCCTACTGAGTGTGCATTATCATCACATAAGTTGTTCATCCTATGTTCATTCGAAATTGTCGGAAACCTTTATTTTCGTACTAAAACTTGAATTTTACAGATGAAAACACTGCGTAGCTGTCGACTAAAACTAGACGAAGATGAACACATTTTGAAATGACTAAAATATGACTAAGACAAATAAGTATTTTCGTTCAAAAGACTATGACAACAATTAAAAGGGCTTTCAACTGGTAGCTAGTTGTAGCACATAAACTTACTCATTCATGTTGAGGGAGAGGCTGATGTTTTCTTCTTTAGAGAAGAGCAGAATCAAGAAGTGATACCTCGTTTGGCCCTGCTTGATGGGCGGATCCAGACTGATCTACATCAAAAGAGCACATGTGAAAAGTGAACATGCCTGGCTTTCACAAAATACTAGTCGAAGCTGAATTAGGTTTGAAAGTAAACCAAAAGGATCATTTACCACAAAGAACATCTGTCTCTGGTCCTTGTGTGGCAGCAGGAATAGACGTAGGACGGTGGTGTAGGGAATCTTGTAGTCAAACGTCTTACCGTGGAGGTGAAGGAAGGTTGGGTAGATGCGGATGTCGTATCTGAAATATACAGAACATGTTCAGTTGTTGAGAGGTAAAGGCTCCAAAATTAGGAGTGGGCAAACTATTGTGCTTTAGGGCCATATTTGATTATTCAAACAGATGGGCGTCTTTGTAGATTGAAGAACAGCACGGATTATACCATGCAAATCCCTGTTCTAGATTTTATCAGCATGCAGGTGCTTTACCTTCCTCTGGGCGTAAGACACTGTAGCTCTTTGAAAATACACACAGCGTCTCCTGTGGCCTGAATCACATCAGCCTTCGACAACACGTTCTGGGCGAAGGCCTGAAGAACACATGTCAAATATCAATAAATCCCTTTATTGTCAATTTCAATATTGTAAAAATGCACTAAAATCTACAGTACAGTCCTCTTTCACGAGATCGATGGTGCTTATCTCACTCTTCGTGACACAAAAATGCGAGGTCACCTGTTCTCTAATGTTGGTGTAAAAAAAAAAACTTTGTGAGACAAAAACGTGAAACTTGTGCTCTTTTGACTGAGCAATAGGAACACAGTTGCTCCTGTGCACCTCATCATACTGCTATACCTAAAATGAAACATCAACAACAATAGGGAAATAGGAGAGCAGAATTCCATTACTGAAGCATGATGGGACAGATTATGACCAATAGGGCAGCAGGATCTTATGGCGTGACATTGAAAATAAAAAAGCACATATGCATCTTTTACAGTATTCAGGGTTTCCCATTCAAATGAAAGAAAATAAAAGTGTCTTTGACCCAAATTGTCGCATCCTAGCATAGCATTTGCCTCAGGCTAATTAAATATTTCTGAATGTGAGGCTCATGTTCCGAGGAGTAGAAATAACCAAATGGTAGCGGCAACCATTGTATTTTAATGCTGCGATAATGTTTTCAAAAACGGAATGATCCAAGATCACAGCTTGAGACTTATATAAGGAAGACACAATTACAGGCATTCTGGCTGGGACCCAACATGCACAAAAATGGCAAAGTTGAAGCCCTGGTTGTACCACATAAAAATCAAGCAACTATTTTTATTCATTATGATTGTAATGTTTTAACTTAAGTTACAGAGTTGATAAAGGTTTGTTTATAATTTGGCATACTCCTGATCCCAAAAATTACAAAACAGATGGCGAATTTGCATTGAAGTATTTTTCATCTCATTGAAATAAATATTATATATGTATATTATATCAGTTTGCACTATTGACCAACTTCAACTTCAACAAACAATCAGAAAAGGGACACCCACAAAGACACGTCAGTTTTGACTTACCGTAAATTGAATTGACTAACGTAATCTGTGAAAACATGGTTTTGAAACAGTGTAGTCCTGATAGCTAATCCATTGAATGTGTTTCAGAATATGGACCAGGTCAGCATGATGTCAAAGATGTCATTACAGACCGATTAAAGAGGAGGGCTGTACCCTTGATTGAGCCAGCTGTCGGCCATTACATTGACAGTGCCCATCTCAACAGTGAACTGTGAGAGAGATTTCTCTGCAATGAAAAGAGTAAGACATTTCGTCAACTGTACTGTGTACAGAACTGTACCCTGTGACTGCTTGTGTGTCTTCATTTCCTCACATTGACTATATATGGACTACCTATTGCTGGATTCCCTCAAGTTTTTTTTTTTTTTTTTTTTTTTTAAATATCCAGGAAAATCAAGTGCAAGCAGGATGCAAACTTTGCAAAATGGAGGGGGGGGGGGGGGGGTGTCTTATTTATCATGATAAGAAACAATTTTGCTGCGGCACGCTTTCCAACTCCGATGCAGCCAACCACCACCACAGCTTTTAAAAAATCCTAGGGGAAACCCTGGTATTGTATATAGCATTTTTGCCTCTCTTAACCTGAAATTTCTTTCTTAACAAGAGGCAACATTTTCCCGTTTAGGCGTGTCGTAACCTGAAAATTACGCTTGTAGAGACGTTCGTAAGTAGAGGTACCAATGTATAATGGCCCAAACAGTGATAAGATTTTTTCCCCATATCACCCATCACTGAAAGGAAGCAGCGAAGGAAACACTCACCTCTACTGGGTCTTGCCGTTCGTCGGCTTGACCAGGCGGAACGTAGAAGCGTACTTCCATGAGCGAGACTTCGGCATCGTCATTCTGGTGGAACTCCAGGGTGACTTCATTTTTGCCCGTGGCGCACTGTGACACGTTCGATAGCGGGACCTCGAAAGCTGTGTTGTCATTCACGTCAAATGATAACAGCGGCCCTGCAAAGGAAGAAAAAAGCCTAAAACTACCATAAATCCAAAATTAATTGCCAATTGGTGTGTTGTTTTTTTACCAGAGAACTTGGCTGTTCCCCAGTTCCACCCCTTGACGCACATGTCCTTCTCTGCTAGTTCCACGCTGTAGTTTGCTTTGAAAAACTCTGAAATCTTCTCAAAGTCCTGATGCAGGAAAACAAACATGGAAGATATGAATTAAAGAAAATTCTGCGGTGATGCATGGGTTACAGCTTGGCAAAACATTTCCTCACCCACTAGAAAAAAAAAATGGACGAGGGCTCGAGGGGCTAATTAAATTGACGCCGTTAAAACCACGCCTGTCGTTCGGGCCTCCCAGGACCACAGGAGGTGAACACAATCCATCTAACTACTTTGTCCTCCTCCATTCAACGCTGCCGCTGACAGACAAAGTTTATTTAGATTGCAGGCTGGCTTACAACCACACAACACACACACACACACACACACACACAGGCACTGTCCTCGTCATTCACACACACATGTGGAAGTGATTGTGGCGTGCACGGAAGAAGAGAATGAGACTCTGTGGGAAAGAGTTTACACACCTGGATACGTGCCTGTCTGCGTGCTTATTACTGCTAATTAGAGCCTATATAATCAGTGTGTATATGAGCGTGAGCATGTGTGTGAGGCTCATCAATCCGTTTGTTAATGCCGAACAAGACATTGTTGAAAAGAAGGGTACGCGCTTTAGCGGTTTGTGTTTCACATTAGACTCATTGTTAACTGTGCTTTTAACAACCGCACCGCCACATTGTCATTGTTGTAAAACGCAGGTGTTAAACTTGCCGCCCGGGAACCAAATCCTGCCCATCAAAAGGTTTTACATGTTATAGTGAGAATGGAAAATATTTTAATTGCAACACGCCATTTCAATTCGCCACTTAGCGATGTGGCGAATGGGCAGTGCGCGCCCCGGTTTTCACATGAGTGGAAGAAGCGCGCAGGCAAACCGGTTTATTGTGCACATGGAAGAGATTGTTGCCTGCGCAAAAACAAGTCACGGCAGAGGAAGTTTTGGGAAATGTGCGTTCAAAAAACTTTCCTGAGATTGGGTCCTCGAAAAGGGTCTTACAAAGCTCTCACTGCTAAAACTAATAGATATTTATTTCTAAGTGCTTTGGATGCAACTGTAGTTTATGAATGGCTTAACGTGCCTATGACAGGATAAAAAAAAAAAAAAATCTTAAATAGCATTATTATGTGAATTCGAATCGTATTTTGAGACGATTTGACTATATACAACAATTAAGCAAAGCGCAGATGATAACAAATTAGTCCTTTAATCTGCCGTTTAGCCCCTGCCTGTCATTATAACGTTCTAGCGTCCCTAACAGGAGGATGACGTCGGTAGGGTCATGGTTTCATCTGATTTAGAATTCAGCCCATTGTGGGGGTATTATTCAGAGCGACAAAAATGCGAAGAAGAGAGCCGCAAAATGATATTGTTTCAATCTCTCTACTCCGATATTTTTACAGGATATTTTTTAAAAGAAATATTAAAAATGCAGGATATTCTTTTCATAAAAATACTAAAAATGCATTTATTCAATACGACATGGCAAAATTACTCCATAATGGTCAAAACTATCAACTTCTTGCACCTCCCGAACAATATTTTATGCCACCGTAGTTAGTCCGGCTTTTGTCATTTCCCTGCCCCGGCTTCGGAGAGCGTAAACAAACCAGGAGGCGTGAGAGCTAGCCGACATTCTAACCCGAACCAAGTGATGTTTCAAAGTCTTATTTTCGCTTTTCGATGCGAAACATCACACAAAACTACCCAGGATCTTATCAAATGGCAGCGGGGTTGTAGTTGCAGTGAGAGAGCAGCGTGCAGTTATTGTGCAGCTAACATGGCAGGATGCGTCTGAGGAGAACTTTTGTACATGTCCGTCCACGTCCATGATCAAATGTAAGTAACTAGTCTTTTATCTAAGAAAAGTTTGTAGTGTTTACTTTGTAATTGTCGTCTCCACGGCCATTTATAACTCAAAGTTGCAATTTCTGATGGGGTGGAATATTTGACAGAACACCGGGCACACATATAGGGCAATAAGCCGAGTACTTGTATAGTGCTCTTCCGGCGAGCCAAGGGGGGTGTACGACAAGCCGCCGGTCGTCGACCGAGTGGCATTCTCGGTGGACAAGGAGCATTGTCAGCCACAATATGCAAGCCCCCTCCGTATTAAAACGTGTGTATTTGTAGTATTTGACATTATACAAAATACGATGTTCACTCACTTCCTCGTAAGTCCAAAGGTCCCACAGTTGTTGGACTTGTTTTGGCCATTCTCCGAGGGTGAACGGGAACTTTTTGAAACCCAAAAAGGCTCACACTCCTCTCCCTGGTGTGGCAACAAATCCCTGCAGTACATTTGGCTGGCGTGATGCGAAAAATAAACGAATTAATCCGCAAAATCAGTTGAATCCGCAGTCCATCTGCATGCTATAAAGCAATGCTGTATTGTGAGATGCTGAACTGGGTGAAGTCACATTTGCATTCCTCCTCAAAACAGGAAGTTATTCATTTTCATGGCGCGGGATTCAAAAATTGAATAAATAGAATCGCTTCCACACACATCCAAGTGGTCCATTTCATTCGGGAGCGTAAAATATAAATAAAATACCGCGTAATATAATGAAATAAACATGCCTTTTAGTGTCATAGGCACTTTGAACACACCATGTTCAGGAGAAAAACGGGACAGCTGGTAACCAGACGCAGGTGAGGCACACATTTTTTTCTCCTTGGATACCAAAATTTGGCATCAAAAGATAAGGCATGTTCCCATACTCGGTACAACCGAAGCACTTCAACCGGTCCCTCAGGAGAACCAAAGTTCGGTACTCATCCCTACTTCTTTTCACATTTAAACGCGAGATTGGTCAGCGGGAGAACTGCTCCCCTGGAACAAGTCCTACATCTTGCTAAGCATACATATAAGACATTACATTGTCTACACAGCAGGAGGCTAAACTAGCAGTCATCGATGACCAATTACTGACACTGGCTGAGGGATACAAAACTATGACATCACCGGCAGTGCTTGGCGACACAAGAATTTATCTCCAAGAAGTGTTGTGATTAACCCCAGGAGACGCTGCTCACGCCACCTCGGGTTATACCGGGACTTTCTTTCCACTCATTTACTGGCATTCTGACAATCTCTGTGCACGCACGGCAGCGAGGGAGAGGAGGAAAAAAACACACAGGAAGATAAAAACAAAACTTTTTTTCCCCTTCCCGAGCAGTCTGAGCCAAATTGTTTCAGTGAACTGATATAAACACTGACTTACATGAGGCCGTGATTACTCTGTTTATGCAGCACATGTGCGAGCGCCGCTTGCGCTCATTAATCCTATTAGGGGTCGACACACACGCTTGCAAACTTTTCAACACGTGTTCACATAGTGGCAACACTGTGGCGCTGTAGGTAACTATTGCCTTTGGAATTGCACGTTCACACAAAGATTGTGGGCACTCTGACCATCCAAAAACATACTGGTGGCACTCAGTTTATATGATAGCAATGTAAACCGAACATCTACTTCAGTCAGAACGTTCCACGGTCCATCACGTTAATGCAGTAATAAAGCCATAGTTATAGTTGATGAAATTATGTCAACTAGAATGTAATTTTAACGTAATCTAGACTTTGTCATTCTTAAAAGAACATAAAAATAAGGTGAGAGCGCTAAAGGATTTACCTTGGAGGATGACTGGAAAATTTGAATAGTGAAACATCTATCATCGAGTTAGTGGCATTTCACGATATTTCAATACGGGCAATTAGAGCATGACGCCAAGAACATTGAAAATGACTTATTTCCCCTCCATGAAACTATAGTGGTACCTTGACATATGAACGCTCCTGTACACGAAATATTCAGATTACGATAGATTTGTTTGACGCTTCTTTCGCTTCATATTATGGAAAAATATTCAAAACATGAGAGATACCACATACTGTAAACGCTACGTATGCACTCACTGCTTTAAAAAGTCGTGCCATAAGATCCTTCTGCCCTATTGGTCAAAATCTTTCCCATCATGCTTTGTAATGTGAGCCTGCTTTCCTAAATCAGAATCTTTCCCTTCATGCTTTGTACCATGAGCCTGCTTTCCTATTGGCTGTCTGGACTATAGTGGCATTCACTATTGTTACAGTATAGCCGTAGGTTCCAAAAATCTTGCCCAAGGAAAGAAAGAAGAGGATGGTTTCTATGGAAACAAAGCTGGAGATGGTAAAGAAGTATGAGGGTGGTGTAAAATCCTTGAACTATCCTTTCATGTAAGAGGAGCCAGTTTCATGATGAGATGGAGAGACTTCTCCTCTGGATTAAAGTGCCTACGACAGCAAAAAGCATGTTTATTTCATATTTTCCGCTGTATTTTATGCTCCTGAATGAAATGGACCGCTTGGATGAGCGTGGAAGCGATCGATACATTTAGTTTTTTCAATCCCGCGCCATGAAAATGAGTGACCTTCTGTTTTGACAAGGATTGCTAATGTGACGTCGGCGGGATAGTCATCTTCAGTATTCAGCCAATACGACAGTATGCAGAACGACTGCAGATTCAGCTGGTTTTGCGGATTAATTCATTTATTTTTCGCATCACCCCAACCAAACGGCTGCAGAAAAATGTTGCTGCATCAGTGATAGGCGTGTGAGCCTTTTTGGGGTTTCAAAAGGTTCCCATTCACCGGTGGATATTGGCCAAAACAAGCCCTACTACTGTGGGACCATTGGACTAACGGGGAATTGAGTAAACATCGCGTTTTGTATCATGTCAAATACTGGGATCATTTTAATACGTAGGTGGCTTGCATTTTGTGGTTGACATGCTCCTTGTCCACTCGGCTGACGACCGGCAGCTTGCCGCCAGGAGACTGCACTATACTTGGTTTATTGTCCTCTTCATGTGCCCGGTACTCTGTCAAATTTTCCACCCGATCAAAAATTGCAACTTTGTGTTAAAAATGGCCGCGAATACAGCGATTACAAAACAAACACTACGAACTTTTTTGAAAATAAAGGACTATTTACTTACATTTGATCAAGGATGGGCATGTAGAAAAGCTCACTGCCAGACACATTCTGTCATGTTAGCTGCACAACAACTGCAGCCGCTCTCTTATAACTCTCTCGCTGTTTACTTATTCGCCGTGTAGTAAAGCATTATTTTTGCCATATTCGTGTCGACCATTTGGCAGCTACGCTCTCCTCCAACGTCAGCCGGTTTGTTCAGCGGTCATTGTCCAGCTGCTTCCCTGCAAACAAGCCCTCTGCCCTCAGCAGGGGAACGACGAGCTCTAACTTGCTCACGGCCGACAATCGACAACCCCGCAACCGTGCGAAATGATCTGGGCTAGTTATGTGTGATTTTCTGCTTTGAAGACTTTGAAACATCACTCGGTTCGGGTTAGCATCTCGGCTAGCTGTCACGCTTCTTGGTTTGTTTACATTTTCCGAAGCAAGCGGGGAAATGACAAAAACCCGACTAACTAGGGTGGCATAAAATATCATTCGGGTGGTGCAAGAAGTTGATAGTTTTGACCATTATGGAGTAATTTTGCCATATCGTACTGAATAAATGCATTTTTTATTATTTCATATTTCATTTAGCACAAGACTTATTTGTCATGACCATACCATTTACTTAGCTATTGAGGAAAAATACTTGGATTAAAAGAATATGCTGTAAAAATATTGTAGTAGAGAGACTGAAACAATGACATTTTGCGGCTGTTTTCGTCGCATTTTCCTCGTTCTGAATAATTCCCCCTCAAGGGGCTGAATAGTAAAACAGATAAAACCATTCTCCTGCTGACGTCATCCACCTGTTGGGGACGCTAGAGCCCTATAATGGTAGGCGTGGCTAACCGGCAGATTAAAAGACTAATTTCTCGTCATTTGCGCTTTGCCAAATTGTTGTATATAGTCGAATCGTCTCAAAATATGATCGTAATTCACATAATAATGCTATTTAAGACTTTTTTTCTCCTGCCGTACGCACTTTAAGGAAAAAGAAATCGCTGGCGACACAATCACCGAGACTGTAGTCTGCCACAAAGCCAGCACCATTTTAGATGATCTCGTGAAAGAAGACGACACAGGTGAAGGGACATCGAGGCAGGCACCCCCAGAGTTTAAGGCTTCAATTCAGTGTTCAGTACAGTTAAGAGTTAATTACACATACTAACGGTTAGTCTTTATTCTTGTTTTACTCTGATTACAAAATTTAATGTGGGGTTAAAGTAGAGCTGTACCGACTAGTCGACGTTGTCGACGTCATCGATGACGTAAATGCGTCGACGGGCAATGACGGGTTAAAAAAATAGTCACATGCGGATAAAGTTTAGAATTGCGGGCGCTGGCGATACAAGCGGTTGTTACTGGCACCCCCAAGGGGGCCGCTGTTATTTCAATGTGACCGGCATTGTCAGATTGAGCAAAGAGGAAGAAAGTGGGCGAGCAAGAGAGAGGGAGCGAGATCGGTGAGTTGGGAAAGTGCGCAGGTAGCGCGGAGTTGGCATTCCCCGCGTTTTTGTTTTGGTCAATCAAAGTATCCATAAAGAGCCATCCGACGCCTCTCGGTGTTTTTATGCACGCCGCCGCCTTCCTGAGGAGGAAGTCAGACGAACCGACGACAACGAGCCAAGTGAATCGCAGGTTCACTACTCACTACGGGGAGGAGTTGAAAACACCGTCAATTATCAAAAAGGGCAAAATTGGTAACACGTGAAAGCGGCATAAAGCCAAAAAAGCGGACCAGAATAGCCAGAGCTTGGAATTATTTCAAGGAAAATATGGAGGGTGCCACTGTGTGTACTCTTTGCTAAACTAAACTCGCATACCACGGTGGCACTTCGGCTACGAACGAACACTTGAAACGCCGTCACCAAAGTGTAATTTCCGAAGACAACAAGAAACAACAAGCTAACGGATTCTAAGTCCATACAACTTTCTCATGATTTTTTAAAAAATAGAAGTTGCCTTTATGTGGGTTGTATCAACGTGCATTTTTATTTAATAAAATAATTTATATATATATATATATATATATACATACATATATATATAAAATTATATAATATTTTTCTTAATTATTATTAAATTTATTAGGGTCATGGAAGCTCCCACTTGGGGAAAATATATACATATATCCTGTATATAAATATTATAATAAAAAAAATATATATATATTAGGGCTGTCAAAATTATCGCGTTAACGGGCGTTAATTAATTTTTTTAATTAATCACGTTAAAATATTTGACGCAATTAACGCACTTGGCCCGCTCAGACAGATTTAAATGTCAGTACAGTGAAAGGCCAACTTGTTAATTGTGTTTTATGGAGTTTTTCCGCCCTCTGCTGGCGTTTGGGTGTGACTTGCATATGTTATGTGGCGTAATGTCGCCCTCTGCTGGCGATTCAGTGCAGCTGCTTATTTGGGTTTCGGCGCGCTTTTCTGACGTGATTATATGTCGACGCGAACTCACACTAATAGACAGTGCTATTCAGACCAGTTAACGTCCGCATCCAGTATTCAGTGGCAGTTCTCATAGCCCCATCACACTGTCTGTGTCTAATACATGCATCGCTTGTGAGTTATATTCCTCCTTTGTTTATATTCATGAGCATTAGATAGTTATTGATGATGTGTATTTGAATTTGTTCACATATATGGTGAAATGCAGTTACATTGTTAGATGCTTGTGAGCTAATTGGCTAGTGCTACTGCTCAAATGGACACGTGTGTGTACATTTTATGTTATTTTGTGATTTATGCAAGTTATTGACACATTGCCTTGTTATTTTCAGTTTTACAAAAATACAAGAAACGTGCTCCTGTCAAAAAGAGATGACTTCAGTAAAGCCCATGCAACTTTGCCACACCGTCTGATTTCTTTTTGGAACTTATGTTTGCTGTCTGTCAATTTGTGTACTCACACACATTGAGGACAGAATAGGGCTACTAGTTTATTTTCTGATTGAAAATTTTACAAATTTTATTAAAACGAAAACATTAAGAGGCGTTTTAATATAACATTTCTATAACTTGTACTAATATTCATCTTTTAAGAACTACAAGTCTTTCTATCCATGGATCACTTTAACAGAATGTTAATAATGTTAATGCCATCTTGTTGATTTATTGTTATAATAAACAAATACAGTCCTTATGTACCGTATGTAGAATGTATATATCCATCTTGTCTTATCTTTCCATTCCAACAATAATTTACAGAAAAATATGGCATATTTTATAGATGGTTTGAATTGCGATTAATTGCGATTAATTACGATTAATTAATTTTAAAGCTGTAATTAACTCGATTAAAAATTTTAATCGTTTGACAGCCCTAATATATATATATATATATATATATATATATATATATATATATATATATATATATATATATATATATGGAAACAGCACTGGCCTGCTTACTGTATTCCATGACTGCACTAATGTTAGTTACTTTATATTATAAAGTATTATTGTGTATATACTATAGTAGTATACTATAAAATTAATACTATATATTTAATTTTTGTTACTGTGAGTATGTGTGCCTTTCATTCAAAAATAATTGTGGTAATATTTTAGTGTGCCCTCTACTTTATCTATTTTCAGGTTAAAACAAACAAAAGTTGAACAGTTTTTCCCCTCCCCCAAAAATGCAGAATGCACACCAGAAAAAGCATCCGAACTCACACAAAGTATTCTGAAAATGGTTTTCCGGGACATTGCAATTCATTTTAACATTTAGAACAATATACACAATGACATACCACAAAAAGAGTAAGAATTGTTTTGACTCCTGTTAAAAAAGTGAAGTCACAGTGTTTCCATTTACATTTTTTTTGCACTTGTTAATGCCAGCAGCATTTGACCTCATAGTTTGTGATTTATTATTGATATTTATGTTATTTATTTATACGTTAATAAAGAATTTAGGTGTTCCAAAATGTTTTTTGTGGATTAATAAGCTTCAACAAAAATTTCATTGTTAAAATAGTAAATATAAAAATAAAAAAATTATTAGATTAGTCGACTAATCGTAAAAATAGTCGGCTGACTAATCGGGAGGAAATTAATCGTTTGGGACAGCCCTAGGTTAAAGTAATGCTTCGAAATAATTAGGTGATTTACACGTAAAACACGACTCCAGATACAAAAAGAAAATCATGATACAATAGCAACTCCGGAACGGATTAATTTCGTATGTCAAGGTACCAGTAACCGCTGTATATGGACATGAAGCCACTCTGCAACACAATGGTATTTACATTGTACAATGTAATTTATTACATTGTATTCCATGATAACCACAAAAATGCTTACTTGACTGAGAAACTTTCGTATTTCTGTTCATATTTGGTTGGAACAACCCACAAAAACATTTTTTTTGTATTAATTGTTTTTGAAAAATGTCATTCCCCCTTGCCAAGGAAACCAATAATCCCCAATCAGCACATTAATCCATCAATTACTTGATAACTGAAGTTTATGACTTCAAAAAAGTCAATCAGATTAATAAGCACACTTCTTCATAAGTGTGCCAAATTTGAATGGAAAATAATGAAGCATTCCCAAGCTATAGCAAAATCTGTGAACAAAGGCACATAAAACCATATTCTGTGGAAACGTAACCACAGACAGTAAATTTCCATGTACAGTGATCCCTCACTTATCGCTGTTACTGGAGATCAGAACTGACGGCGTTAAATGAAAAGCCATGAAGCAGTGTCACCCCCCTCATTTTTAAGCTGCTTTGTTTGCGTATAATGTAATATCAATAAGCGCATATAAAACCCTATACATGCATATGTTATCATTACAAAGAATAATTTGAAACATGTAAATAAAATATTAATAACATACATAAAATGTATAAATAACAAATATGTACTGTAAATTCTCTCGCTCTAATGATACATGTATAAGTGCACTGAAAAAAATAACTGGTGTGATTTCCTTGATAAAATCTTTAACAATATGCACTTATTTTTATTAAGTAAATTTTACTGCACGGAATATTAAGTTCAGTTCACTTTCTGCAATTAATTGAATTTCACTTACCACTGAACTTAGTGTTTTCTTAACTATCAAGTAAAGGTTTCTTTGTTGTAGTTAGTTAATGTATGTGAAATGATCTAACTAAAATTAAGTAAAATCTATTTTTATTTCCCGGAGCAGAACTTTAGGCTACATGAAAATATTATGTAAACCCAAAATAGCAGTAATATTTACTGTAATGAAACAAGTAGATTTAAATTTTTTTCCCTCCATTATTTCTACATAAATTTGGCTCTATTAAGTTGCAGGTAATGTATTTTTTGTTCCTATTTTAATATAAAGATAGTACCTGGAAAATTAGAACATCAAGTAAGAGTTTTTTTTTCTTTTGAAACACCAAGACCTCATCAAAAAAATTCAAAGAAATAAATCTTGAAACCGGTAAAGTCAATCTTAACAGTAAATTGAATTGCAGAAATAAAACTAACTTTTCAGGCTATTCTAATTTTCTGAGTAGTACCTGTATAATACTACATTGTGTACATTTATCAGAAATCACAACCTTAATATAGGTCAAATTCACATTTATTTTTTGTATTATAAATTCCTTAAACGGTCTCAACTGTCTGATAATCAAAATTCAAGCTGTTTTACTGCGTGCACAACAGAGTGAGAGTTCTCGATGCATTCACTCCACCTTTACAATTTTACCATTTTATTTCTGAGATTTCTAGCAATATACTCATAAATGATTTTAAGTTTGCTCATGACAAAAAAAAAACAAAAAACAACAACATTGTGTTGAGCTGTCGTTTTCATTGTTCTTGTTTTAGAACTTTGAATTGACTTACACAAATTTAAACTTAGCAAGGTACCACTGCAGTCTCCATTGCCCAAAGGGGTAAATGTCAGTATGCCAGTCTCAATGTGCCAAACCTGTGACTAATGGGTTCCCCAAAACACAAACAGGAAGAGAGCTATGAAATTGATGGATATCGACCAAGAGATCTGAGATTGAGCGTTACCTCCCAGATTCATTGACACTGCATTAGACAAGCACGTGTGGGCCTCTTGCTAGAGTAAGGTAACATTTATTTCATGGAAACACTTCACTACGAGGTTCCCTTGAGAGGAAAACTATGCAAAGTTAACACAAAAACAGCTGCTAGATCACTCCTCTACGCTTCGATATAGGACCTGTGGAAATGATGTGTATGTATAATTGATTACTCACCGTGTCTCTGAAGCCATCGTATTTGTAGATGTGTCCCGTGCTGGTGCTTAGCTTGATTCCGTGACCTAAACATACGCGGCGCCACTGAGCCAGGCTGAGTTCACCCGCCGGGATGCTGTCCACTTTCCCAGTCTTACTGCTCTTGTACACTACATTCTGCTTGCTAAAGCGCAGGCGCCCATCATTCTGCAAAGAAAAAAAATGGCATGGAGTTTCTCAAAAACTATTTTGGGAGACTAGGGATTGTTTGTAAAAATGTGTGAAGATTTGTGGTGGTACCTCACGATAAAATACAAGGCTCACAATACAGATTATCTCACGATAAGGCCATACAACAATTATCAATACATGGATCAGGAAATCATTTTACGATATTCTACAATACAACTAATAAACAGAAAAATTAGCTCTTTTTAACCTTTTGCCGTGAATTTCAATGAGTTTATCACGAGTATATATCTAATCCGTTTGAACAGGGAGGGTGGCAGTATGGACTGGACGTCTATGGGACGTCAGTGGCAGCCAATGAGTTAACTTTGGGCATTTCAGATAATTTCCTGTTGATTATGGGCCACTTCCTGTTGATTTAGGGGCATTTATGGGTAACTTCCTTTTGATTTTTGGTTGCTGAACAGGGAAGTTACCAGGGAATTTCCCAAAATGAACAGGAAATGAACCGGGGATATTCCAAAATCAACAGGAAGTGACCTGTAAATGCCCTAAAATGAACGGGAAGTGACCTGTACATGCCTCCAAAACCGGGAAGACTGTTCTGTTAATGAATGAACAAATGCTGATTCGCCCCATTCGGTACAAATGTTCATTCACCCCCTCCCAGTCAAAACGAATAGGACATCTAGCGCTTTCAATCGCAGCCAATGAGTTAACTGCAGAAAAGGGAACAATATTAATTTAAGTTTTTTAAGCAAGGTCAAGGGGGAAAAAAATCATACATATGAGTTTGATAATATGTAGAGGATTTGTGAAATGTGCATTCATTGCATTATATCAAAATAAAGATGATGTTTACCAAGCAGAGTTTAAGAGCTCATTTCCAGCATTTCTCAAATTTTAGATCAGGTCTGGTATTGTTTCATTTTTGTAAACCAACTTCAGAATTGTTTTGTTACTGACCCACGAGCCTTTGACTTCCTGGTAAATCTCGTTGAACTCCAGTGTGTCTCCCATCTCGGCTACTGGCTGATGCTCTGCAGAAAGACACAAGGAATTTGAATTTTTTCATACCTAACATTGAACTCACTGGCTGCCGTTGACGGCGCTAGACGTCCAATCCATTTTGACTGGGAGGGGCAAATGAATTCAGAGCCAGTCTCTCCAGTTTAAGTGCATTGGACGTCTACTACCGTCAACAGCATGCAATGAGTTAAATACTATTTAAAAATAATAATAAAAAAATACGGAGTTACTTGGAGCCGCAACCAGAATGCATTTCTGTTTTTGTTCATTTTAATTTCGTTAGTTTTTCTTAACATTGTATTATTTCATAAATGTATTTATAATTATAAAATAAATGATAGAATACAGTAATGATTAATATTTTTTCAAAAAACAAGCTAGTGTTAAAGGTTTTTTTTAAACCAAAAATTGCCATTTGCCATATAAAGGTTTACTGGTCCTAAGTGTAAAGTTCTGAATAGCTGTCCACTGAAGTGAACGTTGTCGCAGAAAGGGTAAAATACACAACCGACACGCCGATCAATTTGGGCCACTGCTCCCTGACGTCCTATTACTGGTTTCACGTTAACTGTTTCCACGTAACACACAGCGTTTCATTTAACACATGCATACAGAACATGTTAAAAGTTACCGCTGCGACACTCACTGAAGCTAAGCTAACTTGACCAGCACGGGGTGCGCTTGTTTTTCTACATGCTGTACATCGTTAACAGCAACCCTCATGATTTTATAACTAAACATCCTTAAGCACCGCCCTGTTTAAACACTGCACACGTCGCATCAAGCGCTCCAAGCGAGCGAGGCCAGTGGAAGGAAACAAAGTGATGGTTGTGTGCTGAATTAAAATAAAAATCTAAACAGAATGAACAGACAAACAACAGTCGTCTATGTATTTACAGATATTATGACTTCGTCTAAGGTTAACCATTCACGCAAAGTATGAAAACTTAAAGCCCTACTGTCAATGTGTTGCGAAGGTCTGCCTGTTTCCCGCGTGTAGCATCAGGCGCTAGCCTTACGTCACCGGAAACACTTTCAAGAGATTCATGATTACTTCCGTAAATATGACTAAACGTACTTTAGTATATATTAAAACATGTATTCAAATCTGATGAAACACTTCTTACCATAGTAAATATTCATATTCGAAGGAAAAAATAGTTTATGTAAATGATTTTAAAGGTTTGTGCTTATGGTTTAGAAGCGCTGTTGTCGAGCATTGCAATTGTCGTTTTTACCACTAGATGTCACTAAACCCATCTAATGTGAATCAATCACTGTCAAATTCAAACAGAATTATTCCGCTTTGATTCTCAGGCCAAAATGGAAACACTATTTTGTAATTTATTTAATGGACATCATAATTCCGTATTTTCAAGGCTGATGGAAATGTTAAATTCAAGTGAGGAAATGAAAGAATTTTGCAAGAGTCTTATTTAGAAATTGGAAGACCAAAAAATATACATACTTAGACTTTGCTCAAGAAATAAAATGAACTTGCTGGTGCTGTTTTTATTATTTGTAAATTGAAGAATGGAATGTAAATCAGACACTTGCAGGACTGTGGTGAAAACAGACAGAATGAAGAGAAAGCACATACACATGACACATGAAAAAAACAAAAAACATAAAAGCAAACACAGAATTAAATTGCTTGTTTTGCAAAAAAACATCCTCCCAAGTTGTTTCTCCCTTTCCTATTTGCATAAGCTTTTTGGGAGGTCTGCACCGGGGATGGCTTGTTTTCCAGACAGATTATAATCAGTGCACATAATTTGCCCATCTACGTGCTGCAATACAAAACCGAGCAGCGGTAGAACACACTTTGGGAATATATATTCTTGTATTTATTGCATGGGAGCGGCACATTCGAGGCCTCAGTGGTAGCACGTTTTGCAGTTCTTTGACATTGCAAAATGAAAATAAAGTCAACAAAATTAGATTATTGGGGGAAAACTGTTTAAAATTTGAGTTAAAAAATACGAGGAACTGAAAGGGCAAAACCTTTTACCATACTAATGACTTTTTATTTCTAGATTTTATGACTATAAATAAATTAAATGCATGCTATATTGCCATACCAACGTCATTTTTATTCGGAGCAGGGATTCCTTACTAAGCCAAATGTGCTGTGAGAAATTGTCAATTTAATCTATCCCAAAATGATTCACCGACAACAATAATACAAATTTGCAATGCTTCTAACCAGCAACAATAGTGAGAGAAAAACAAGTGAATGGTTTTTTGTTAGGTTGATGGTATGGTATAAAATTGTCTTGATTTTTTTAAAGTGGTCTTTCTCTAGATTTAATGATTT
This sequence comes from Corythoichthys intestinalis, assembly GCF_030265065.1. Lineage (NCBI taxonomy): Eukaryota > Metazoa > Chordata > Actinopteri > Syngnathiformes > Syngnathidae > Corythoichthys > Corythoichthys intestinalis. The sequence continues at coordinate 22,328,286 of NC_080405.1, forward strand.
AAATATATTCCTTGGATCAATGCAGGTTGGAAAAATGCTGTTTTAGGGTATTTACATTATATGTATTGCCGTTTATTTCCTTTAAATGTATATTCGTATGTTTTTCATACTTTCATAGTTGTTCTCTGTAAATTGTGAAGCCAAACATTAATTTAATTGCATGTGTAATTTTGCACATCTGACCAGACGTTTTGGGTTTACTATCCTTATTAGACTCTCTAATATAAAGCAGATAAAATAAGTGGAGGATGTTCCCGGGTTGATAAGAGGGGAGTGGATTGGAGATCAAAAAGCAACAAGTTAGCATGTGTGGAGGCTGATGACGAGTGCGCTCGCAAAGACTGAGATGAGTTGAGACAAGTCCCGTGGTTCCGAGGCGAGCAGTGATGCATCAAGCCGGTGAATCAGCCGTAAAGACATACAAAAAAAGGAGAGTCAGGAATCAAGGATGAAAAAGAGGGGAGGAAAAGAAGAGAAGGAGGAGGAGGGAAAAGGAGGAGGATACATAAAGCCTTCGTCATCTCTGAGAGTGTCACATTGATCTCAAAAGTCCAAGTAAAGGCTCCATCCTGAAGTGCAGCTTCTTCAACGCATCACCTGCTTTTGGACCTGAATCCTGAACATTTGCTCAAAAAGTAAAGACATTTAAAAAAACAAACAAAAAAAAAAACAGGAGAGAGCGAGAAAAGACACCTTCAGGGGCTTTAAAACCGCAGCTGATTGATGAACCTCTGACAAAAAGCGCTGACGGGAATAAATAAAAGGATTTTGAAGGAAGGAAGATGATATTTGGCAGAGGTGAGTACATTACTCACGCCGTTCCAAATGATTACAAACATTTTCGTTCTTATTTCATTGATTCAGACAAATGACTTTCTTCTTTTAAATCTATATCTTGCCTTCAATGAAGCATCAAAATCTCATATTTTCAGTTTCACCCCCTTGATAATAAACAAATATATTTCTGTAAATAAGTGTTTAATTTTCATTGTAATTGTTAGGATTATAATACCATCACTCTTCAAGAAATCTTTGAAGATTAGAAACAAAACAAAAAGTGAAGCGATTGAACAAATAGTCAATTTACCTCTTTATAACCTTTGAGGATTACCATTCTGTAACGTTTTTTGCAAGCAAATTGGTATCTTCATTAATATGATGACCGTAAATTCATAATTACTTGATTCAATTATAAACTAACAATAGTTGTAAATTGTTGTGATTTTTTTTTTAAAGCATTAATGTATGGACAGTATATTATCATGCATAATATATATTTCTAATCTAACTATTTTCCTAACTTTTTCTAATTCATATAATCCGTGTTTTTATATTATCCTTATTGTACTTTTGTTTTATGTAGTGCACGTTATGGCGAAGCTTTCAATCTCGTTGTACTCTGTATGACAATAAATTATTCTATTCTATTCTATTCTATTCTATTCTATTCTATTCTATTCTATTCTATTCTATTCTATTCTATTCTATTCTATTCTAACTTAACTTTTGATTATAAATGAATCACACAATCAGTTGGACATAAAAAAAATAAAATAAAATAAAAAAACTGAAAGTTTAACCAGAGCTTTTTTTTTTTTAAACATGCCAAAATCTACAACAAAAGTTGGAAAAATTAATAGCTCATTGATCAGAAATTAATCACACGATCAGAAGACAGCAAGGAAAAAGCAGAAATTAAAGTTCATTATGTTTTT